>NC_136433.1:34427500-37220000 GCF_052849685.1 Lactuca virosa | reverse complement strand
TTAATAATAAAAAAAACCGAAATTAATAATAAAAAAAATAAAATAAACAAATTTCGGATTTATCTCTTAAGACCCGAAGAGCCCCAAAGGCCTAAGGCTATCTTTTGACAATTTAATATATAATTAAATTATTAGTAGTCCACTAGTAATTCAAAGCCCACAACCCCACACTAGCCCACCTTAAGCTCTTAGTCCATTGTAGTAGAACTAAGAGAGCAAGTCTTTTAAAGAGTTCAAAGTTTGATGTTCCTTCTTATGTGGATAAGAAACTTTGACAAAATTATATAAACACCAACATCCAATGTTATGGATTTTATCAATTTGCTTTCATAAAGGGACAAAGATGTAATTTGGTTTGTTCGTTTTCACATTCAATTGACAACATGAACTTTTAAAGTTTGAAAATTATGAAGAACTTTTATTTAAAAAATTAGTAGTGAACTTGCACCATCTAAACCGTCCATGCCTAATCAGTCGTAAGGTCTATTATGTCAAGGATAAATCATAAAGAAATAATAATGTGTTGGGCGTTCCAGGGTATAAACCTTAAACCGATGTATAGAAACCTACACTTCAAGGTTCCCATGATAAGATAAAAAGAAATAGATTTAATTGTGACAAAATCATTTAAATTTTTGCCCGATTCGAAGTCCCTGGGTTTAGTTCCACTGATTAAACCATATCGAAATGGAAATATGAAATAAATTGAACCATACGTCCGCTCCCGTGGGGGCCCCGTCCCGTTTGGGGGAATTTAAAAAAAAAACGGGGACGGGGACGGGGGCGGGGGCAATGTTAACCCCCGTTTTAATTTCGGGGGCGGGGGCGGGGGCAATCCCGTCCCGAAACCCCCATGGGGACCCCGTTAATAAATTACACATATATTTACATATATTAAATATATAAATATAATAAACAATAACATGATTTTGAGCATCCAAAATTAATCAAAAAAACATGTTTTTAAATTGTTAGTGTAATGTTTTTAAGATGTCATAACTTTTTTATTTTTAACATGTAAAATTCTGCTAAAAATAGTTATTTGTTACCTAAAAAATAGTTTTTTTAGCCTAAATAACAACTTCTTTTAGCCTCAAAAAAGACAGCCCAAAATCAATCGGGGGCGGGAGCGGGGGTAATAAAGGGGATTCGGGGGCAGGGGAACGGGGGCGGGGGCGGGGGTAATAAAGGGGATTCGGGGGCAGGGGCGGGGGTAGAAAGGCTGAACATTTCGGGGGAGGGGGCGGGGACGGAGGAACATGAAAATTTCGGGGGCGGGGGCGGGGGATGCACTCTCCGTCCCGTTTGCCCCCGTTGACATCCCTATACGTGTATGAGATTGGTGGCCGGACAGATCATTAATGAAATCAGTAGTTTTGTATTGCTTTATATTATGGCTTTGCACCATCATTGGTACTTTTTTAAAGATGTAATATTGGGATGCAAGATTTAATAAAACAAATAGGGATAATGACTTGAAAGGGTAACGAACTTTCGACTTTGTTCACATTTAGTCACTAAACTTTTTTTCGTTATCTATTTGTCATTGAACTATTAATTGTTCACATTTTACCCTTATGACCGACTGTTACCGGTCATAAGGGTAAAATGTGAACAGTTTCAATAGTTTAGTGGCAAATAGATAACGAAAAAAAGTTTAGTGACTAAATGTGAACAAAATCGAAAGTTCGTTTCCCTCTAAAAAGTTCAATGACTAAATGTGAACAAACTTCCTCTTGTATTATGTTTTAGCAAATTATTTATTTTTGTTAAATTGTAGCAACATTTGTTGATGAAGAAATCTATAAAATAAAAAAAAACAAAACCCCGAAAAATATATTAAAAAAAATGAAAAACCGAAACCGAAATAAAAAACCAATGGTTTGGTATTTTCCAAAATAAAAAATCACAATTTTCCAATCTGATTTTGGTTTTACAAAAATTTAACTTTCGGATTTCCATATCTAAATCCCTCCCCCTTTTTATAATCGAAAAATGATTATAAAACCAAAAAGGAAATGAAAAAGCGCTCAATTCAGAATTTTCTATCCAAAACTCCCCTTTATGACATGAGAGATAGAGGGAGAGACATTTAACACCTCTATATAAGGTAGGTTCATACCACATGTAGAGGTGTGCTTGAGAGATGTAACATTGAGAGTGTTAGTGTGTGTTAATTATGTAGATTTAGATCTAGATCTTTTTTTGTAAACACCTTTCATAATCGAATGCATCTCTTAAACACCCAAATCACCGTGTTCTTTAATTCCGCATGCCAAACCAATGGTCATAATTCACATCAGTGAGAATGATTCATTTTTTTGTAAAACCAAAATCAGATTGGAAATTTTGATTTTTTATTTTGGAAAATGTCAAACCATTGGTTTTTTATTTCGGTTTCGGTTTTTTGTTTTTTTTTTAAATATATTTTCAGGGTTTTGTTTTTTTTTATTTCATAGATTTCTTCGTCAACAAATGTTGCTACAATTTAACAAAAATAAATAATTTGCTAAAACATAATACAAGAGGAAGTTTGTTCACATTTAGTCATTGAACTTTTTAGAGGGAAACGAACTTTCGATTTTGTTCACATTTAGTCACTAAACTTTTTTTCGTTATCTATTTGTCACTAAACTATTGAAACTGTTCACATTTTACCCTTATGACCGGTAACAGCCGGTCATAAGGGTAAAATGTGAACAATTTCAATAGTTCAATGGCAAATAGATAACGAAAAAAGTTTAGTGACTAAATGTGAACAAAGTCGAAAGTTCGTTACCCTTTCAAGTCATTATCCCAAACAAATATTTATCTAAGATGCTAAAGGACTTCGAACTTGTTTTTGTTGGCTCGTGGACGTTGCTATACTAACTAAGACCTCTACTGGTTATAAAACAATGTTCAATGTCATTTTATCATTACCCTCCTGTCATTTCTCCTTATTATTATTTTTATTTTTTTTTCATGTCAACTCATCATGTCATTTTCCCATTACATTCCTTTCATCCCTTAGTGATAGAAATATTCACCAATCACTCCCCCTCACTTTTATTTTATTTTTTTAATAAATATATAAAATATGACTTAATAATGATATAAAAGCAATAAAAACTATTTCATTAATTAAAAAATTACAAAAACAAAATAAAAATTACATAATTAAAGTTCAATCACAACTAAAACACATTAAAATAGTACGTCACGCCTCATCTTCGGTCATATCTTCATCCTAGTTCTCATCCAAATCATCTTCAAACATGTCCGAATCATCATATGTATCGTTAAACAAATCGTCGTACGAATTGTTGTCAACAGTATTTAGAGGTGTATTGTAAATATATTCCACCAAATCAGCGCAAAGGCTGTGGTGTTTAGCTCCGTGATATATTTCCCTTATGTTCGCCATGTATTATGGCTATCTACTCCTTTGAGTATTACTAAATTTTCATTTGAGTATTACTAAATTTTCATTTTCATTGTAATGCTAGTTGATTAACTTTTGTTGTACATTTTTTAGTTAGAGAGAAAACATTGCATGCTACTCGCATCCCATTTCAGTTGAACATATGGAAATTGATTCTTCACGTCATCGGATAATTTTTTCCTCATACAGAAACGACGTCTAAATTTTATAATTAATGTAGATGACATCATCGATAAAGAAGTCTTGTACAAGATGATTGTGTTCAACCACACAATTTCTCTATAATGGATTTTTTCTGATTTTTTAATGCGAACTTTTGGCTTCGTTTTTTTGTAGATAAACACATGTTGTTTGTATAACGTTCTCGATAAACACTGATTTCCGCAAACCAGGGTATCCAATGAAGTGGAAGATGAAGATGGCATTTTGAATTCGATATGTAAAAGATATATAGGTTTTGGGTGTTTATATTGTGGTATAAAACGGAATGCATGTTGTTTATTTATAGTTAAAAATAAATAAATAAATAAATAAATAAAACTTTTTTTTATTAATTCCAACCGTCAAAAAGAGAAGAAGCATGCAATGGAAATACACCTATTTGCCTAAGTTGTTAAATAAAAAAGCCTTTAGTATTAACCTGTATGGTCCCGAAAATGATTTCGACCCCCTATAAATATATGTTCTCCTCCTTTACGGTATCAATAATCGAAATAAAAACAAGAAAAAACATCATAAATGGTCCCTGTGGTTACCTAAAATCTGAAGTTTAGTCCCCGTGGTTTAAAAACCTCATAGATGGTCCCTGTGTTTTCAAAACTTTTGATGTTTGGTCCTTTTTGCTAACTCTGTTAGATTTCTACTGTTAAATGAAGGGTATTTCCGTCATTTAACTATCCAGGGACCTTTTATGAGGTTTTCTTTTATTTTATTTTTTTAAAAAGAAAAAAATAATAAAATTTAATATCCAATGGGTCTCTCTCTCTCTCTCTCTCTCTCTCTCTCATCAGATCAAGCACCATCGGCTTGTGACTTAATTTAGGTCTGCACAGATCTGTGCTTCAACCGTGAAGAACGTTGGTGAGGAACGATCAAGCACACCGGCAACCATGGTGAAGCAGCGACTGTATCTATACTTCTCCCTCTCTCTCGCCAACCCACCGTGGCACCATTGCTGCTTAACAAGATCGAATTGCAGGTGGAGGAGATCGGGACAGGAGAAGAATGTCATTGAGGAGATCGGGACTGATATAGAGGTCGAGATTTTCTGGGTATGCATTCATTGGTTCTAGATTTGACGGAGGTCCCATTGCTCTTTCACTTTTCTTTTTTGCTTCCTTATACTCGAATCTACATTTGCAATCTGGGTTTTATAGAAGCTCTTGGTGTTCCGTCCATCTGATGAAGTTTTACAAAGGTACTAGGTGGCCGAGATCCGAATTAGATGAGGTAGAATCGCAATCAGAGACCGGTTCTTCCTCATCAAAGACTGTTGATCGATTGAAAAGGAAAACGAAAATAATAAAGGGGAAATCGGACTTACAGGGGTCGCAAGAGGTGATGGGGCTGGTCGGAGATGACCGACGGAAGCAACAGCTGACGACGACGGTGGTTCACAGCAGCGACGATGATGGTGGCAGGGGCTGCTCCGACGGTTCTGCTGTTTCGTTTTCTCCTTTTTCCGGTGAGCTCGATGAGAGGGAGGGTAGGGAGGAATGAGGGTTGTGTTCAGTGGTGATTTTTAATCGAGAGAGAGAGAGAGAGATACCCATTGGATATTAAATTTAATTATTTTTTTCTTTTTAAATTAAATAAAATAAAAGAAAACCTCATAAAAGGTTCATGGATAGTTAAATGACGGAAATACCATTCATTTAACGGTAGAAAGCTAACGAAGTTAGCAACAAGGGCCAAACATCAAAAGTTTTGAAAACACAGGGACCATCTATGATGTTTTTAAACCACGGGAACTAAACTTCAGATTTTGGATAACCACAGGGACCATTTATGATGTTTTTTCTAAAAACAATATAATCCACCAATTATTACTAAAACCGTAAAAGTGCATATACCCTTCGGTCCAAAAAAACTGTGCCACTTTAGCGGTTAAAAAACAAAAATGGAAAAAGGAAGTTGCTTCAAGTATTCAACCAACTACAGATACAATTAATATTCCACACACCTAATTGGCAAAAAAAATTCTTTCATCTTTCTGCCTAATTCAAATTTTTTTTTTTTTTTTTTTTTGAGAAATTACCTCTTTAATGAATCAATCATATGTCATTATATGATATTTTTTTATGGAACGGCTTTATAGCAATAAGTTGTTTTAAAGTTGAACGATAAGTTACTTTTAAATTGAAGATTGTGATGAGATAATTATTTTTTTGAATGTTTAATTTCCAAATAATATCCATTAAGATGTTGTTTTCTTGAGTTAATAGACTGAATAGATATGGTAATTAACTTTTTCAGATATAAATTTATGTTTCTTCGTAAGAAGATTCACTTTTTATTTTATTTTATTATTTTTTTTCGTTGTCATGCATTATCAACATTATAAAATTAGTTTCTTTAATCTACAAAATTTGTCATACCCAAACTAATATCTCAATCATCAGTTTGTTTTTCTAATATTTTAATTACCCCTTGCATGGTCAGTCCTGAAGATTCAAATGTCCTGGATGAGCCGGAAAAAAGGCCCTTAGGCCTTAACGTGGAACGAATTAAATTATATAAACTGTTTTTTTTAAACAACGATAAACTTTATAGCAATAAAAATAGCAAAATCATAGTATTTTAATGAGTACCGACTAGTTGTTCCGGACCGGATATTTTATACTACAATTTCACTAAAAATATAAATATTTATTAAAACGAAGATTTTAAAGGTTAGTTTGGTCATTAATAAAATGTGACAAAAATCTACTATTCTCCTTCAACCGTTCAACGATTTCCTATTGATAACTAGAAGTCGTTACTATCATTATCTTTTTGGAAGTCATTATAAATTAGTGAAACAAATGGGTGCATAGTGTATTAAAACTCAATAAAAGTAATTAATCTTTTAAAATAATTACTTAATAATTTAATAAAATATTACATGAAGAATCTTGCAATCTTGTTCTTAATGGATGCAAAAAAAAAAAAGACACGAGAATTTAGTGGAAGCACACAAAGGAAGTTTATCCCAATTAAAAAGGCACGCACTTGAACAATGAAGAGATTCGAACCCAGATAGTTTGTATTAACTTCAGAAAATAGAAGCGCGCTTACCATTTTAACCTTATGAAATTTATGTTTTTGTTTGAACGATTTATTATTTATATTAGTTTATAACCCGTGGGAACCACGGTTACAAAGTTGATTAAACTTATATAGTAAAAACTCAAAATTATTAATTAGTTATTTTAAATAAATTATTAATTAAGAAATTTTTTAGTTATATAAAATTATAATCATTGATTCAAATAAATATATAAAATTACATCACTTTATAATTTGTATTAATTGTATTTTAATTTTTATTCTAATGTTATTATTTTAATGTAATTAGAGTGGAAAATTTAAAATTTGAAATTTGAAATGGAGAATCAATAGGTTGACAATTGACATGCATTAATTAGGAGACATAATAAGGTGACACATGACAAAAATAAAATAAAATATGCATTAATTAGGAGACCTAATATGGTGACACATGTCAAAAGGAGAATAAAACTATTCTTTTATTAGAATAGAGATAAATATTAAATAGACAATATGACCAAATCTCAGGCCCTATTTTTTTCGGGGCTCTGTACGGCTACCCACCTTACCCCCTTCAAATCCGGCCCCGACCCCTTTTTTCTCAATAAGTCTAATAAAGAATGATCAATAATAAAGAATGATCAAGCTTTTATGTTTTATTCTATATGGTCTTTAATTGATTATTATATCTCTAGAAAACTAATCAGTAATCACATCGAATTAATGCATCTATTGCTCCATATGACATGGATATGTGTTTATGTAACGAGTAACGACACAATCCTTAAACATCATTTATCCAATTTGGTCATTTTTTCCTATAGTTTCAGACTTGTATTTTTTGGTTCGATTTTATCATTGAGTTTATGTTTATTTTATATTCATTTTAAGTTATTAATCATGTTATTTTTATTATTTTTTAAATTTTAGCTTTAGTTTTTTATGATGTAATCCTGTATTCAATCTAATCTTTAACTATTATTACATAAAAAATAAATTGCTATTTGTATTTTTAAACAGTTAGGTACAATAGCACTTATCAATTCAAACAAAAAAACTGTCTTTATATATTCAAGACAAAAAGGCCTAAGACACGTTTTTTTTAGATTTTTTAATCGACAAACATGATAACCTTTAATATAAATCATAACCTTATCGTTAAAGTAATTCTAGTATTTACTAATTTCCATGAAATATTAATATGAAACATTCGTCTCCGATAAAAACGAATCATAATCCTAACAACATCCAGTCCAAACTGACCAAACAGATATATATATAGATGCCCTCCTAGAATTTACGATTTTACCCTTCTATTCACTAACGCGTAGGAACTAGTAGTGGAATTTTACACAGAGATCCGCAGTAAAACTAATGCTAAAGTGGTAGCTACGTCGATCAGAATCATGTCTTTCCGGCAGCGGCTACAAATACCGGCAGCACTACGGTGATTGTTGCGTTGACCAGCTGCACCGGCAGCTCCAGCTGCAAATACAGGTATGACCGCCGCGCCTCCTCCTCGTGAAGAAGAGGAAGACTGTCCACCACCTCCCTTGCCGCCGCCTCCGGCCGAGTGCCCACCACCTCCGCCACCTCCACCTCTTGCACCGGCATGAGCAAATTTGCTCTGATTTACGGTTCCAACTTCACCACCAGTTATGGAATCGTTGGATTCACCTTTTTGTTTCTCAGTCATTTTTTCCGACGGATTTCCTGCAAAAACCAATATCTTTCTGAGCAACTGCCAAAGATAGTTCATTTAATATTGTATTTATAGATATTTAAATGTTTAAATCCCCTAAAAAATTGAGAGAGAGAGAGAGAGAGAGAGAGAGAGGAAGAAGAAGAAGAACCTGAGTTCAAATTGCTTGCAAGAGGAGCAGATGATGCAGGAAAATAGAAGTTGAAGAGAACCAAGAGAACTACCATCACCTTCATTATACTCATGCTTCCTTCCTTTCTTTATGATCTCAATTGTAAAGCTTACACTTTCTTATCAACTGCAATATATAAGCCTACTTAGTGGGATTTAAATGTTGAGTTCGAGTCCTTTTCACTAGTACCATATTTCTTCACCACAAAGTGGTTGTAATGTATGAAAACTATTAAACAAATGAATTGTGTTGGAAACGAAACACCGAAATCAACGGGTGAATATAGTCATGGTCAAGTAAAGGATTCGATCCAAATAATTTAGAGTGTACTTTAAATACTAGTAATCTAGTATTGAGTTAGGGGCAGCAATTTTAGCTCTCAAACTTTAGCCTTTTGAGGTTATGAAAGACTGAAAAGATATACAGTACAAAAACTTGGATACAATGAACGTTTAGAATCGATATGTATAGAAATTACACGTAAGATATGATATACTTTTTACATTTTAGTAGAAAACAACGTAAATTAGGGAAAAGCAATATTCCCAACCAATTGTCCCAATAGCGAAAGAAAAGTAAGATGCTAACAAATCCTTTTGGATGGGCTCTCTACATCATTCTCTCTAAACTCTAAAGTAGTCACTAATGTTTGTCTACTAATTAATGTTAGTAACCATACTTGTCCCAATGTGTATAGCACTAACTGCATAAATATTATCATTAATGTGTGTTGAAACATTACTCAATTCTACATTGTATCAATGAATTTTCAAACCCTTAAACTTGCATAAATATTATCAGACCGTGTGGTATACATACCACGAAACGGGTCGTGGTCCAGGTGGCCACGAGAAAATTTCGTGCACACCACCCCGACATTCCGTGGTCGGGCGTGGTCGTTGTTCTTCGTGTTCCCGACTAGGGATGAGATTTAGAACCGGAAAACCGGATCGGAACCGGAATCGGAACCGGAAGAACCGGAATATGTAAAACCAGTCCGGGTCCCGGGTTTAAAGAATGGCTCTATCCGGGTTCCGGGTAATCCGGGTTTCGGGTCCTTCGGGTCCGGGTAAACCGGGTTTAAGAACCGGAACCGTGTTAGGAACCGGAACCGGTTTTAGGGGCCGGAACCGGTTTCTATGGAAAGTTTAAAACATGCATATCTCATTCGTTTGAAGTCGGATTGACATGAGGTTTTTTCCATAGTATAGTTTATAGTTTTTACATGATTTTAGACTATAATTTTGTCATTTTTGGGTTTATATTCATTGACTTATAGTCTCTCAAAGTCGGGATATCAAAGCTGGAAATTTTATGTTTTTCAGCGTTTTTTTGTATTCTGTGATAATTTTAAAAAATGCATATCTCATTCGTTTAAAGTCGGATTGGCATGAGGTTTTTTCCATAATATAGTTTATAGTTTGTACATGATTTTAGACTATAATTTTGTCATTTTTGGGTTTATATTCATTGACTTGTAGTCTCTCAAAGTTGGGATATCAAAGCTGGAAATTTTATGTTTTTCAGCTTTTTTTATATTCTGTGATAGTTTTAAAACATGCATATATCATTCGTTTGAAGTCGGATTGGCATGAGGTTTTTTCCAAAGTGTAGTTTATAGTTTGTACATGATTTTAGACTATAATTTTGTTATTTTTGGGTGTTTATTCATTCACTTATAGTCTCTCAAAGTTGGGATATCAAAGCTGAAAATTTTATGTTTTTCAGCTTTCTTTGTATTTCGTGATAGATTTAAAACATGCATATTTAATTCGTTTGAAGTAGGAATAGCATGCGGTTTTTTCCAAAGTGTAGTATAGAGTTTGTACATGATTTTAGACTATAATTTTGTCATTTTTGGTTTCATATTCATTGATTTATAGTCTTCCAAAGTTTGGATATCAAAGCTGCGATTTTTTTTTCTAAGCTTTATTTTTGTATTTTGTGAAATTTTAAAACATGCATTCGACCCACTTTACCCGGTTCTCCGGGGTTTTTGGTTTTAGACCCACTTTACCCGGTTCCATTCGACCCACTTTGATATTTCCGGGTTTTCCGGTTCTAGACCCACTTTACCCGGTAACTTACCCGGAACCGAACCGGAACCGGTTCCTATATACCGGTCCGGTTTCCGGTCCTAAAAAATCTCGTTAACCGACTCCCGGGTTTTCCGGGTCTGGGTCTACCGGTCCGGGTTTGGACCCACTCTCATCCCTATTCCTGACGACGAGTGTAAACGGATTCGCCGATTGGTTAATTGATTTGTTGACCGTTGAACGGTCATTTTGCCTTTTTTTTTTCAAACTCAATTCAATACACAAATAAATAAACATTCTATTTTCACCAAAACACACCTTCATTCTAACATTCATTCTCTAAAACCACAAAACACATGCACATGGATTCCACAAAACATATGGAATTTTTAAAAACTTTTGACTCGGATGACGACGTAGAATTCGTCGAGACATTCTTCAACGTTGTGTAACACATTCACGACGAAGAAAGTTCGAATGTTTCTCGTACAAGAGTGGTCGTCAATCGTGATCGTCAAGCCGCACACGACTTATTGGTACGTGATTACTTTGCCGATAATTGTCTTTATAATGACGACTCGTTCGAACGTCGTTTCCGTCTGAATAAGGCTATATTTTTACGTATTAGTAATGCTTTAGAATCTCATTATGATTTTTTCAAACAAAAACCCGACGCTAGAGGAAGAATGAGTTTTAGTAGTATACAAAAATGTGCTGCTGCTCTTAAGTATTTGGGATACGGTATAGCATTTGATGCATCTGACGAATACTTGGAAGTATCCGAGAGGACCGCAGTTGAATGTGTAGATTGGTTTTCTGCATGTGTCTATGAGGTTTTTCACGAACAATATTTGCGCAAACCTACTCAACGTGATATTGAGAGATTATATGCGGCTCATGAAGAGAGGCATGGATTTCCGGGTATGCTTGGCAGTCTAGATTGTACGCATGTGGCTTGGGAAAAATGTCCAAATGCATGGCGTGGTCAGTTCACTCGAGGAGATATAGGTGAACCAACTATCATCCTAGAAGCTGTTGGATCTCAAGATTTGTGGATATGGCATGCCTTTTTTGGAGTAGCGGGGTCTAACAACGACATTAATGTTCTTGGCCAATCTCCACTTTTCAACGATATTTGGACCGGAAAAGCACCTGATATGACGTTCACGGTGAACGGGCACGCGTACAAATACGGTTACTACCTTGGTGATGGGATATAACCGGTTTATTCTACATTGATGAAGGTATACTCGGTTCCTTGAAGTGAAAAGGCAAAGTTGTTTACAAAAAAACAGGAATCGGCGAGAAAGGATATCGAGAGGGCATTTGTAGTCCTTAAGCAGACATGACATGTAGTGAAATATGCTACACGACTCTGGGATAAAGAAAGAATTAAACGAATGGTCCTAGCATGTATTATAATGCATAATATGATTATTGAAGATGAAGGTCGAGTGATTTGCACGTATGATCTGAACGACGTTGTCATTCCAATTGAGGAGTTCGTACTCGGAACAAATGTGTTTTTAGAGCGAGTTGTTGAAATTCATAACATTGAAACATGTTTCAATCTTCGAGAAGATGTCGCGGAACATTTGTACCAACGTAAAATGAACGACGATTAGTTTTTTTATACGTATGTTTGTTTGTTTTTTTTTAATTAATGTAATGTTTTTTTCTAGATTAACTAAGTAATGTAGTTTGAAGTTGTAATTTTATTTTTATAATTAATGAAAAACTAGTTTAAAAAAATGAATGTTTTTTAATTATAAAAATGTAATTTTATTGTATTTTTGAATTAAAAAAATAATAAAAATAATGATGTGGAGTGGTGTGTTAGTGGTAGGTATCTCATGTTAGTGGTAGGGGAATGTGGTGCTGATGTGACACCCACCACATATGTGGTATGTGGTGGGTATATAACGGATGACCTCATTAATCTCTGATCCTTGTATCACCTACCACCGTCATAGCCCTTTTAGCAGGATCCATCTCCTCCTCATCATTTCCTAACTGAAAATCCATATGACATTACCAATAACAAAATGCTTACATACCCTCATCATCAATCTTGATTGTTCGTAACTATAATGCTCGGTACTCGGTAGGAACTTTTTGACCCAACGTATTGTGTCAAGATTCTTGATGATATTAGTGGTTCCTACTACTTTCCTATTGCAAAACCTGATGTCACGTACCGAACAAGATTTACTATTTTACTTTATCATAAAACTAGTTTATAACCCGTGGTAACCACGGTTATAAAATTAATTAAACTTTTATAATAAAAAATTATAATTTATAATTAGTTATTTTAAACAAGTCATTTTAAATAAATTATTAATTAAGAGATATATCAAATTTTTAAAGTTAATATAACTTCAAATTTAACATATAATTAAAAAATGTAAATTTGAATTTTGAAATGAGTTGCCTAATATATCTACATGACACATTGCATAATATTAATGATGAGTTGTATTGGAATGACACTTGACAAAAAGATATTAAAACTATTCATTTATTAGAATAGGGATTATGGATTTACGGTATGACTCTCATATGACTCTCAGTCCATATATATTGTAAATAAAATTTTAAATGGACTCATACATCTCGTCAATGCGTCAAGTATGTGTTAGTGTATCTCACATCAGTGCGACACGCTCTCATAAGTGACTATATATGTTGGAGTTCCCATTTTCTCCATAATGGCTCTTTTGGAGAGTTAATCTTGAGTTCCACATATATTTATATGGTATTAGCGTCACACACCCCCGTGGCTCCGGACATCCCAGTGTATCCTCATCGAGCCTCCGACTCTGAGAGGGAGTGTGTGTGTGTGTGATAAAATAAACGAATTGTATTTCAAAAACAGACTTACATAAAAAAATATGATACATCCATGACTTTTAATAAGTTTTTTTTTGAAGCAACACAAAACTAAAAAAAATCATATATAACGTATTTAATTAATCATTATCCATATCACTCTGTATAACATATGATTGATAACATGTATCATGATTTGTATTTCAAAAAAAGACTGCATGAAAGATATGACACATCCATGACTTTTAATAAGTAATTTTGTTAAGGAACACAAAACAAAAAAATCATATATAACATATTTAATTAAATATATATCACCCTATATAATATATGATTGATAACATGTATCTAATTTACATTAACGATTCAACTACAACATATACAACGATTGTAATAAAAGAATACTAAAACCAATAAAAATATATAAAAAATAATGTTCAACAATCTTACAAATTAAAACCTCTAATATAATATCATGCCTCGAAAAATGGTTAAAATATATCAAACCAGCACAAAAATATTTAAACTTGTTTTCTTTTTTGATTTTGTGTGTGATTTGTATATACGTCTACTCAAAAGTTACTTTTTATAGTAAATTATTATCCATTAACTGCTTATTAAATATAATATATAAGTTATAAAACTTTGAGTGGTTAATCATTATTAATAAGACTTTTGAGTGGTATTACTTAAAATAGGGTTTTCAAATGAGTATGGTTTGAGCAAAAATGTAACAACCCAAAAATCAAGGTAAAATTTCCATTTTCGAAACCAAACCAAAAACCGTAAATGTTTACAAAACATAGTTCCCAAAAGTCATAATCATAAAAAGAGTATCCCAAAATCAAATCTCATAAAAATCCGAAGGATGTGCACGATCAAACATTTGCCTTGCCCATGTTCTCTGAAGTACCTGAAACCATAACAATCAAACTGTAAGCTAAAGCTTAGCGAGTTCTCCCAAAGTACCACACACAACCATACATATAACATCATGCATATATGAGCCTTCAGCTTGACTGGACCGCCTCACAGGGCCTACAACCTATCTGGATTGCTCTCTGGGCCTTCGGCCTGACTGGACCGCCTCACAGGCCTTCAATCTATCTGGACTGTCCCGGTTATCTTGGCCTTCAGCACAAAGCAGGACCGCCTCAATCCAACAAATCATAACATGTCAACATATACAATAACAATCAATAACTAGCAAGTACGGGTAATCATACAGATCTACCAGTCTAACACATAATCAGTGAACACAGGTGATCATACATATCTACCAGTCTATCATATAACCAACATAACATCAATCCAATATACAAGGATACATAATACAGTGGGTCGTCATTAATGCCTTCGACCCGCAAGTACAGTGATGAAAACTCGCCTCAATGACAGAAAGATATCATAAATAAATGTTGCTCTAACTACCGGCTCTACGGGTCACATGCACAACACCTAGGGACCAAGCCTCAATCTACTACTCAAAATATCCTGAATGACCTAAAGTTAAACTTGGTCAACGTCAACGGTCAAAGCAAAAAGTTACTCCAGTTGGTCGTCACGTTGTGACCATCCTTGGCCATGTCGTGGCCACTAAGGTGTTGTTTTTTTTCTGAGACAAAATGTTTGCAGTCTGCAGACCACATCTGTAGACCTCTGCAGTAAAAGAGGTGGACCGAACATCTGCAGCCTGAAAGAAGAAGACTGTTTGTTTTTTAACATCCGCAAGCTGCTAGAATAAACTAAAATCTAATTAAACCGATTTTTTTAAAACTTAAAAGAGTTTTTCAATAATTTTATGACTTTATTATAGATAATTAACAAATGTAGATCAACTTTTATGTATTATTGTATAAAAGTGAAAATATAATGGTACGAATTAACGTATATATTTGATAAAAACCAACGAACTTTGGTCGTAAAGATATACCTAAACATTATAATTAAGGATAAAAAAATTTAACACGTAAAATTGATGGAAATAAAGTTTGATTTTAAATGAAATTTTCAAAATTTCCATTTTACCTTTTCAATTAAATCAATTAAAATCTGGTCATAAATATTTATCCCAAGAAATGAATAATATTGCATTAAATAATGTTTCATAAAATTTGGCACAAAAAATATAAAACAATATTACGATTTTTTCTTCATATCTATATAAACAGCTTCAACGACCATTATTATAATTAAATCGTTATTTATAAATTTGTTACAAAAGTCATGATTGTGTCGTCAAACTTTTTTCTTTACGCATTGTAACTTTTTTTCCAAATTATTTATCATAGATAAAGTTGAAATAAATGTAAGTTAAAAAAAAAAATAATAAAATAAAAAAAAATTAATAAGATATATGTGTTATTTTTAGTTAAAAGAGGTTTGAAGACTTTGGTCCACATCTGCGCCAATAAGAGGACGCACAAACATTTTTAGGTCTGTAATTTTTAAAAAAACAAACAGTCTGCGAAGCCTAATGTTTGCGCGTGATCTACGCGGCGCAGACAAAAGAGGCCAAAAAGATTTGCAGACAAAAAACAAACAACACCTAAATGACAAAACAGATGAGTCTTCGCCTAGACGTCACGCCGTTGAGACCTAGGCCACGTCGTGGGCACTAGGTTCCTAACAACTTAATGGGTTAATCCGTATTTCTTCGATTCTAAGGGCTTCAAAGCTCAGATCTGGTCCATGCTATGGTCTAAGTGGATAAAGTTTCCAACTTTATCCCTTTAGACTCTCCAAGAGGTAAGGGTTTCACTCCTAGGTCCAAAAAGTGCAAAACACAACTTGGATTAATTCATTAAGCACTTGATCTTGAAGACTTCTAGTTAAACATTTCCAGAAATGCTTATAGCATCATAAAACAACATAAAAACCCTTCCTTTCCAGATATGCATGTCCAATACATGTCTTGGGCTCTTATTAGGTCAAAATGAGGGTTTTGACCAAAAAATCATGCACGATACCAAAACTCACTACAAATCCAGATCCAGAGCACCAAACACTCTAAAATGGTCTGGAGATTCATAAATTTGCAAACTCTATGAGATCTCACCACTCCAACAATCAAGAACATGAAGATTTAGGGATAAAACTCAAGATCTAGCAACCTATCATGATAAAAATCGAGTCTTGGACACTTATTAAGGTCTAAAAAAATGCTACCACAAAGGAGGAGGTCTTGCTTGCTGGATCTTAGCTCACTTCTTCTTCTTTCTTACTTCAATGGCTTCAAAGAACACCAAAACAAGGCTTAAACAAAGGAGGAGGGGATTAGGGTTTTCTCAGATCTCAAAGAGGCCGATGGAGGCTGAGGGTGAGCAAATTCTAGCCTCCTCATTCCTTAAAATAGAGAGCAAAACCCGAAAATAGGGTTTTGTCATTTGCCAGCTGCCACGTCGTGGCCATATACTGCCATGTCGTGGCGGCTTAAAATGAACTCACGATGCTTCGTGATTTTCAACATTGTGGTGCCTCCCTCACGCCGTAGCAAACCTTTAAATGCCAAAAATTGGAATTTGAATTACCCCGGGATCCAAATGTTACATAAAATGACTCTATTAGTAGCTATAATAGGTGAAAATCCACGCGTTTGGCGTACATAAAAATATAGTGTTAAAATTATGGCAAATATATTGCGTTGATTACAATAATATAATTATATTATTGATACATAAATGGTATCAGAAATTTTTATATCCTTGTTATTCGTTTAGAGTTAAAAGAAATTAATACTAATCATTTCATCAAGTTCTTTCTTACAAATATTTAGTTACTAGACGAATTTCCGCGCGTTGTGCGACACAGGTTAAAAATATATTGTTAGAATATTGAAAAATATATGTTTATAATGGTTATGTTATTGACATTAACTTTGACATATATATATATATATATATATATATATATATATATATATATATATATATATATAATCTCAACTATTTTGAACAATAATATTCATTGACATCAACCTACCTTCGTCATTAATAAAATTAAATATAATTATCTGTTTAGTATTATTTTTAACAATTGTTATGATTGATTAATTTAAATTTTTACTTATGCAATTATTTTATATTTTCATTAATTTTGTTCATTTAAAATACAGTTTATTTGTAGCTAACGCTATGTAATTTATAATTTGATGTTATTATCATTTAAAATTAGTGTTCATTAATTTTAAACCACTTATTATTATTAATAAGTTAAAGAAGACTTTTAAGAAACACTTAATATTATTATTCAAAAATGAAACATATACTAAATAATAAAGTGATAAGATTGACAATTTGCATTTCAAAAGAGATTTGCATGGATAATAGGACATATATATGATTTTTATAATTTGATTTTATTATTTATAGCTATTGTTCGTTAATTTTAAAACCACTTATTATTATTAATAAGTGAAAGAAAACTTTTAAAAAGCACTTATTATTATACTTAAAATGTTAAACATATATTAAAATATAAAGTGATAAGATAGACAATTTGCATTTTAAAAGAGACTTACATGGATAATATGGATAATATGACATATCCATGATTTTTAACTAATTATTGCTTTGAAGCAACACAAACATACAAACATATATACAATATTTAATTAAATATTATCTATATCACATTCCATAACATATGATCGATAACATGAATCTAATCTAATTTACATTAAAATTTCAGCCACAACATACAATGATTGTCTTAAAAGAATACTTAAACCAAGAAAAAAAAAGTAGTATATAACAAACTTACAAAATTAAAAACTTTAACATAATAACATGGCTCGAAAAATGGTCCAAATCCCTCAAACCAACACAAAAACCTTTAGACTTGTTTTCTTTGTGAATTTTGTATGTGATTGATATTTGTGTGTCTACTTAAAGAGATTGGCCTTTTATAGTAGACTATCCATTAATTGTTTATTAAACATATTATATAAGTTATAAAATCTTTGAATGGTTAATAATTATTAAGAGACTTTTGAGTGGTATTCATTCAAATAAGAGGTTTCAAATGAATATGGTTTGAGTAAAATGCATCATGGGAGTTTCAAATGAATGTGGTGAAAGGAAAAATGTTTCCTTTATAAGTATATAAAGATTCTTTATATGTTATTAATGTCATCCATAACTCCCTATTAAACATTTTGATTATTTTGGATGTTAGTTTTGTTGATAAATTATAAAAACAACAACAAAAGATAAGTATGAGGTGGAAATTAAAAAAATAAGAAACAATATTAAAATGACAAGAATAAAATTTAATAATAGAAATAATAACATAGGATAAGTTTCAATTAGAAATAAGAGAATTAGGAAATAATATTAAAACGACAAATTCTAATAACAGAAAACAATATGTAAAAAACAAAAGAAGTTTAATATGAATAAAAAAAATAGAACGAAAAAGATAATAATAATCTATTTGATGAAAATGTTTATCAAATAACCATATTATTGTTCATATTCTATCCCATAAAGTAGAAATTTGTATATTCTTAACTATTTTTTCACAAATCTTATTCTTGAAATCCTAACAATCTAATCCACATCCATCGACTATATATATATATATATATATATATATATATATATATATATATATATATATACACACACACACACACACACACACACACACACACTAAATCAACCAATCAATATTCCATAAGTTACAAAAAATCTTGAGTTATAATAATTAATTAGTTGAAAGCTAGATGATA
Source organism: Lactuca virosa (assembly GCF_052849685.1). Taxonomy (NCBI): domain Eukaryota; kingdom Viridiplantae; phylum Streptophyta; class Magnoliopsida; order Asterales; family Asteraceae; genus Lactuca; species Lactuca virosa. Next base: position 37,200,854 of record NC_136433.1, on the reverse strand, counting down.
AGTTGAAAAGTTGTAATAAACTACTATAAATCATGTCATAATATCAAACTTTATAATAATATTTATGACTTATGATTTCAATCATTATTAAAAGACAATTAAAGGGTCATTGAAGTTTCAAATGCGTGAATTCAAGTATTTTGGTCTCTATTATAATAGATATATAGATGGTATCAGAGTTGGCGTTCCGCACCCCCATGACTCAGCACATCCTTGTCTATCCTCATCAAGCATTCGACTTTGAGGGAGAGTGTTAGTGTATCATATATTGGTGCAACACTGTTTTATAAGTGATTATATATGTTGGAGCTTCCATTCTCTCTACAATGACTCTTTTGGAAAGACAGTCTTGGGCTCCACATATATTAACAGTATGGACCAGTAAACTTTTTTCCGCAACAACAATCCTTAGTCATGATTATTACACACAAATTAAGATCGTCTCAAACTTGATTGATATTGTTGACTCTCTGGATCCCATAAAAGAACTTAGTCATCTACAAGATCAATGATTTTGTCCTTAAAATTTGATTATATCTGTTACAATCAATATTTTCCCATAATTTGTGTATTGCCTTCTCATTGAAAATATATACTCAAAATACAAATGGGCTGAATACAAATATAATTGGGCTAGACACATAAATATAAACCAATACAAATATACGGCTAACATCCCCCCCCCCTCGGTAGTCGGAACGGGAGATCGAGAGCAGACGTTCAGACTGGATCTAAAGTCAAGGAATAAAGACGATGGAAGCCCTTTGGTGAAGATATTTGCATATTGAGATGAAGAGGGCACGTGAAGGACCCAAACTTGACCCAAAGCAACCTGATCCCAAACAAAATGTAGGTCAATATCGATGTGCTTGGTGCGCTGATGTTGCACCGGGTTAGTAGATAGGTAAACAACACTGACATTATCACAGTAGACCAGAGTAGCTGTAAGAGGTGGATAATGTTACTCTCGAAGCAAGTTGCGAAGCCAACTCGTCTTTGTAACAACGTTCGCAACCCTGGGGTATTATGCTTCTGCACTAGAACGAGAGATGGTACCTTGTCTCTTTGACGACCAAGAAAAAAGGTTGTTACCGAGAAACACACAATAGCTAGAAGTGGACCGCCTAGTAGATGAACACCCGACCCAATCTGCATCAGAATATGCGATGAAATCTCGCGACAGAGAGGTATATAACTGTAATCCATGATCAATAGTGCCTCAAATGTAATGAAGAATATGCTTGAGGGCCGCAAAGTGTGGCTCCCAAGGGTCGTGCATGTATAAACAAACTTGCTGAACAACATATGATATGTTTAGGCGGGTGAATGTCAGGTGCTGAAGAGCACCAACAAGGCTGCAATAAAGTGTCGGATCCGACACAGGTGGACTTGTACCATCAAACTTATCTGCGGTGTCAGCAGGTGTGCGGGCTAGTTTGCAGTTGGACATCTTTGCCCGATCAAGAATCTCAGAGGCATATTTCTGTTGTGAAAGGAACATGCCATGTTGGTCTCTAATAACCGTTATGCCAAGAAAGTAGTTTAGAGAACCTAGATGGGTCATAGAGAATTCTGAATGTAGTGTAGAAATGACCTGCTGAAGGAGACTCATGGAAGAAGCAGTCAACACAATATCATCAACATATAAAAGTAGATATGTAATGTGATCACCCTGTCTGTAAATAAATAACGACGAGTCTGAATTGTTGTTGATGAAACTGAAACGGATGATAAACTGAGTAAAGCAATGATACCAAGCCCGAGGGGCCTATTTAAGACCATAAAGAAACCACTAAAGGAGACATATGTGATTAGGAGCCGAAGAATCACGAAACTCGGGGGGGTTGATGCATGTATACAGTCTCCTGAAGATGCCCGTGAAGAAAATCATTCTTCACATCCAACTAATGAACGGACCAATGGTGAGATATGGCCAGACTAAGAATAGTCTGAATGGTGGCCGGTTTAACAACTAGACTAAAATCCTCTTCACAATCAATCCCAGGGCGCTGACCACGCCCATTAGCAACCAACCGCGCCTTGTAGCGAGCAAGCGATCCATATGCATTAAGTTTCTTTTTGAACAACCAAATACAATTAACAACATTATCATTGGGAGGCCGATGTACAAGTACCCAATTTCCGTTAGTAATAAGTGCATTATATGATGGGTTTTGAGCACTACAACAGTCCTATGGTGTACATGCAAGACCCTAAAGCTTTAGGATCTAGTTAGTCTAATGAACATGCAATAATCATCCAAAGCTTATAAACCCTAGAGCTAGCATATAATAAACGAATTAACATATGAATTAGGATTTAGATCTTACCTTTCAATGGTTACAAGAGTTCTTTGATCTTCAAGAAGCTTAGTGTCACACCTCTAATGGCTCACAAACACCAAGAGCAAGAGAATGATGAAAAGGAGAAAGGATGAGAGGCACCAAAACGTCTAAGAACCCTTAGGGATTACTTCCACACGTTTTTTGGGGCCTTAGGGGTTCCTTATATAGTTAGGCTATTAGGGTTTTCAACCAGGAAACTCTAATCTGACTGCTTAGGCCCTAAGCAGCCCATGGACTCCCTCCTTAGAGGCCTTGGACGAATTCTAATGGGTTTCCCCATAGATTTCGTCCACTCCAACTTCTATGGAGTCCATTAGCCCAATATTCAACTATCACACAAATGACAGTTCTAGTCCCCTTTATTTAATTAATGTCTTTTAGCCACAAAATTAATTCTTATTAATTCTTGACTAATATTAATTAAACAATATGATTTATCTCTTAATATATTATTCATATAATATATTAATAAATCATAATTAATCCTTTCTCTTTATAAATCATCCTATCAAGTTGCTTTGGTGAAGGCAACCCAAAAGGACCATGCACAACCGGGTCAAGTACATACCAAAATAGTTACGGGCTTAGACACTAGTCCAACAGTCTCCCACTTGGATAAGTCTAGTAACTATAGTGCAAGTACAATCCGATTAGCAATTGTAGCTTCTCAAAGACGCTGTCGAACTCTGATCTTATCAGTAACATGTCCTTTAGATAAGGGATCATATATTCCTCCATTCTGGATATCGTATGAACCGAGACATGGATTTTAATCATACTCTCTGTCCATGTGTTGTTTCCCGATTTCTGATTTATGACGACTGACAACAGACTACAATTGAACACATCAACTCAGTCCCGGCTTGGCTAAGCGCTTAGGGTGTCATCACTAAATCATCAATGGGCCCACAGATATCGCTTTTATCCCACATTGGGTAAAAGGAACGGATCAACTTCGACTCAAATGCTCGCTTGTACCTACTCATCAAATCACACACAACAATATGTTTTATAACACCAAGTTACTGGTGCGTTTACATATTATCAATGTGCAACCGACTTGTAAATTATAACTCACACGTCTCGGTTTCAAGAATATAAGATATTATCGTCTCACCAATCACTCGTGATAAAATCCATGAAGTGGTCCAAGTGAGTGTGGGTTTAATCCAATGCTCAAATCTTAATTCATAAGCACTCATGAACGTTGTAGAAAACTTTTGCTATGTCTAATACACTTTAGACAATCTACAAGCCAATTCATGACAGTCTTCTTTCATACCTACTTCCAAAGTATGAGCGACAGTGGAACGTTTGAATAATCTTATTAATCAGGAAGTCAAAACATGCAAAGTGAAACACAAGAATAATCGAATCCAATATGGCCCCAAACTTTTGAGTATAAATAAAACTACTTTTATTTAGTCACCATATTGATTACACATTATTCATTGTATAATGTTTCGGATAATCAACTTATTACTTGAATTATAACAGTAGTTGTCCCATGCTCCAAGCATGCACATTATGTTTACCTATGGTCCTTACTTTGTGAAACAGATCAATTGAAAACATTTCTAATGATGCTCATTTCACAATCCCTAATCCTTATCGTTAGTGTAAGAACACAAAATTCTCGCCACTACTAGAATACGTTAGATTCTAACATTTTATGCAATGATCATTTTGTAATCTTATTGCACAAAAGTCACCAAGACTTTGCCAACGAAATTACGAAGTGTTCTATTGGAGATTGTTACAAGGCAATTCCATAGATACGAAGTCTCACATTCAAAGTACATTCCTTTGAACATCCTTCTTGCATAAAAGTTTCTAATCTAGACATGGATTCTCAATGTCCAACTCCCAATATGGAAACATTTCCATATTTTCCATATGACAACTCATTATTAATAGAATAATATCTATTCATAATAATGTCATTATGGTCCATTCATTACTATACTTCCAACTGCTCACAAGCGACCAATCCTTAGCGAACCTTAGATTGTCCTTGACCCGAGAGAATGAGAGGGGGTAGCCGGGTCATTGAAGCAATTTTTAGATCCTCGGTATCAAGGAAATTATAATCCAATAGATTATCTGGAGTCATGGAGCCGAAAGGGAAGACAGTCTCGTCAAAAGTGACGTGATGGGAAATAATAATTTGTTTAGTGTGAAGATTGAGACACCGAAAACCTTTGTTATGTGATGGATAACCAAGAATAATGCAAGGAACGGAACGATGTTCGAGTTTGTTGGTTTTATTTAGATGAGGATAGCAAAGACAACCAAAGACACGAAGGTGAGAATATGACGGGCGTTTTTTATATAATTTGTGAAAGGGAGTGTCATTTTTTAGAGAAGTGGAAGGAAGAATGTTGAGGAGGTGGGTAGCCATATGAAGAGCTTCAACCTAATAGGTGGGTGGAAGATGGGCTTGAACAAGGAGGGTGCGCATCATATTGTTCAAAGTACGAAGCATGTGTTCAGATTTACCATTCTGTTGAGATGTGTAAGGACATGAAAAACGCATATGAATACTATGAGTGTCACAAAGTTGGTTAAAATAGATGTTATCATATTCTTTTCCATTGTCACATTGAAAAGTTTTAATATCCGTTTGGAATTGATTTTGTATGTAAGCTCGAAAATGAAGAAACTTGGCAAAAACATCCGATTTCTTTCTAATAGGGTACACCCACACAAAATGCGAAAATTGATCAAGGAAAATAAAATAATATCTTATTCCACTATGACTCTCTAAAGAAGAGGTCCATACATCCGAATGAACAATTTGAGAAGGGAATAAAGCATTAGAAGAAGATAAATGAAAAGATAATCGAGTATGTTTGCCAAGTTGACGTGCATGACACAAAGAGGGAGTATCCCTTTTTACACGAAATTGAATTACTAGAAATAAGATGCTTGAAAACTGGTTGACAGGGATGAACAAGTCTTTGATGCCATAAAGATGAGCTGATGGAGATAAGGGCTTGAAGAGAGTGTGTGGTAACCGGATAGAGCGCCTGTGCTATCACATCGGATGAGGATTTGCTTGGTCAGAAAATCCTTCATAGAAAATACAAATTCGTCAAATTCAATGGAACATTTATTATCACGAGTGAACTGACGAACAAACACAAAGTTTTTGATAATATGAGGGGTAATAAGGACGTTGTTAAGGTAAAGAGGGCGAAAAGGATTATGTGAGAAAGTTGTATGACCCACTTTGGTGACTGGAATACGAGATCCATCCCTGACTAAAACCAATAAATTTGAATTATTTCACGTATTTCTAAAGGACTTGAAAGTACCTGAGTCGGCGTGAAGATGCGCGGTATCCCCTGTGTCCATGTACCAATCTGTATTACCCGGGTCTTGGAGGCTCATGGTGCTAAAAGATTGAGGCAATATAGTGGGCTGGTCACTTGGATATTTAAAAAATTGCATGTTGTTGGGTTGTCCACATACAAAGGCTTGATGTTGGGCTGTTGGAAAATTAGGCCATTATTGATGTTTCTGTAGACGTGGACCAGAAGGTGCTGAAGTGGGCCATTGGGCCATTTGTTGCTGAAATGGATGGGGGAGGGAGCAGCCCACGAGACTGTTGTTATCGGGGGAACGACATGATCGGCTAAGGGAGAAACCCTCCCCAACTATATTGATTTTGCGCAAAATGATTGTTGTCACCAAATCGACCTTGTCGACCACCGCTTCTGCCACCGTTTCAACCTCCCTTCTACCACCACAAGAATTTCGACCACCACCACGCCCGACAGAGCTGCTATTTCCACGATAATTTAGGCGATTTTGGTGTTTGGCTTGAAGAACAACGGGAGAGGAAGGAGAGTCTCGATGTGAGGCTCGCACAATACGTTTGTGAGACATTTGCAGGTCTCGTTCTTAAAGAGTTAGAATCGATCTCGTTTGAAGAAAAGTTGGAAACGAAGTGGAGTATCGGATCGTGGGTTTAACGTGGGCATATTTTTCGAAGAGGCCATTCAATGCATATGTGACAAGATGGCGATCAGATACTGGGGCTCCAATATTTGCAAGGAGATTAGCGGTGGCCTTGATGCAATTGTAGTATTCCATGTTATTGGAGTCTCCAAGTTGGATGTTTCTTAACTCATCATCCAATCTCGTGCTCGGAAATCCTCGATCTAACCTCCGCCTATCATATTAGATAAGCATCTATAATCAATACCCCACTCTTACTCAAATACACCAAAAGTCCTCTTACTCTCTTTCTAACCCTTGGAATGGGTAAAAGACCATTTTACCCCTCCCTGGTCTCAAATGCTCATATTTGACCCAACCATAAAGTCAACAGAAGTCAACACGAGTCAACAGTCAAAGTTGACCTGACTCGCCGAGTGTACTCTTGTGACTCGCCGAGTCCACTCGTATCCTCAGAGCTCTCCCTAGGGTTTCACTCAGCTCGTCGAGTTGACTTCCAACTCGACGAGTTATCACTGGGTCAAGAACGCTGGGGCAACCCGATCCGACTCGTCGAGTCATCTCATAGACTCGACGAGTTGACTCATTCGAATTTCTCATTAGGGCACCTGAGGTCAGATCTGCAACTCCAACCTCTAGATCTAGCCTCCTAATACCCAAAAGTCACGTAAAGGTTTGATCTTGATGACCATGCATGGCATATATTTCTCTATATGTCATCACTACTCCATTAATGCTTCCAAAACACAAAACTCCTTGGTTGATTCACTAAGGCTCTAAACTTTTGGACTCTCTGGACCTCACAAGGTCCAGATCTGAAGTCTAAACTCGAAAAGGGCTTGATGCATCCATAGCCCCATCAAGAAGGTGTTACAAGCCCTAAATCTCAAGAACATGAGATCTAATCATCCTACAAGAAAGGTAAAAGATTTTTACCTTGATCTGAAGCTTGAGATGAAGAAGAAACAGATCTACTGGCCCTCCCTTATTGATCTTTGATGAACCTTCCTTCCTCTTCAAGGAAATGAGCCAAAATGAACACAAGATTAGCTATCCTCACCACTCTAGCTCACTATGGACGTTAGGGTTTCTCTCAAGGGTGTAAGAGTTCTGGTGAGATGAAATGGACGCTATAAGTGCCCTTAAATAGGCTGCAGGCCCGAGAATTTAGGGTTTCCTTCAGCAGTGCTGACTCGGCGAGTCGCCTCACAGACTCGTCGAGTCCATTCATTAATCCACGTCACCAGACGCGATTCTACTCGACGAGTTGAGGCACCAACTCGTCGAGTCGCTCCACAAATCTCAAATTAAATGATAAAATAATATACCTGGGAATCCGGATGTTACAATTCTCCCCCACTACAGTCAGACTTCGCCCTCGAAGTCATGCTCCGCCAATAGCTCTGGATGTTGCTCCCGCATCTCTGACTCCGGCTCCCAAGTCAACTCGGATCCCCTCCGATGTCGCCACTAGAACTGAATCAGGGGAACTTCCTTGTTCCTTAGAAACGTCACTTTTCGATCTAGAATCTTGATCGGCCTCTCAATGTAATTCAGGCTCGCATCTACCTGAATTTCCTCCAGTGGTACCACTGTCGTCTCATCGGCTACACACTTCCTCAACTGGGACACGTGGAAGGTGTTATAGATCTAACTCAACTCCGCAGGTAGATCCAATTGGTATGCTACTCTACCCACTCTGGCGGTCACTCTGAAAGGACCGATGTATCGGGGTCCCAGCTTACCCCGCTTCCGGGATCGTATCACCCCTTTCCATGGGGATACCTTCAGAAGCACAAAATCCCTGACCTGGAATTCTAGCTCGGATCGTTGCATGTCCGCATAAATCTTCTGGCGACTCTGTGACGTCAGAAGCCTCTGTCTGACCTACTGAATCTGCTCGGTCGTTTTCAGCACTTTCTCTGTGCCACCCATCACTCTCTGTCCCACTTCTCCCCAGCAAATGGGAGTCCGACACCTTCTCCCATACAGAAGAACAAAGGGGGGCATACCAATACTCGAATGATAGCTGTTGTTGTAGGAAAACTCAGTTAGTGGTATGTATGTGTCCCAACTTCCCTCGAAGTCCATGACACATGCCCGCAACATGTATTCAAGCGTCTGAATCGTCAGCTCGCTCTGCCCGTCCGTTTGTGGGTGATACGCCGTACTGAAATGCAAACGCGTTCCCAGCTCCTCATGAAACGTCTTCCAAAACCTAGAAGTGAAACTTACGTCTCGATCCGACACTATCGAGACCGGTACGCCATGACGCGCTACCACTTCTCTCACATAGATCTCAGCCAATCTCTCCGCGTAAGAGCTCTCACTAATAGCAAGGAAGTGAGCACTATTCTTCAGCCGGTCCACGATCACCCAAATTGCGTCAACTCCACGCGCAGTCCTCGGCAACTTGGTGATAAAGTCCATCGAGATCTGCTCCCACTTCCACTGGGGAATCTCAAGAGGCTGCAATGGACCATGTGGACGATGGTGCTCTGCCTTGACCCGGCGGCTGGTCAAGCACCTCTCAACCACCCAGGCAACATCCCGCTTCATACAGGGCCACCAGTAATCCCTCTTCAGGTCCAAGTACATCTTAGTAGCCCCGGGATGGATCGAGAATCTCGATCTATGCGCCTCCTCCATCAGTATATGCCGAGCCCCGCCCGTATAGGGCACCCAAATCCGGCCTCGAAAAGACATAAGTCCTTAACTATCCGTCACAAACTCGGACACCTGCCCAACCACCCGCTCCCTCTTGCGGTTCTCCGGTTTTACAGCCTCCGACTGGGCCTCTCGAATGGTATCCAAAACTGGAGTCATCACTGTCATCCTCAAACACACATATCGAATCGGTGCACTCACCACTTTACGGCTCAGGGCGTCGGCTACCACGTTAGCCTTGCCCGGATGATACAGGATCTCACAGTCATAGTCTTTCACCACATCCAACCATCTCCTCTCCCACATATTCAGGTTGGGTTGATCCATGAGATACTTTAGGCTCTTGTGGTCCGTGTATATGGTGCACCGAACCCCATACAAGTAGTGGTGCCAGATCTTGAGGGCGAACACCACCGCCCCTAACTCTAGATCATGGGTGGGATATCTCGTCTTGTGAGGCTTCAACTGCCTCGACGCATATGCTATCACGTGGCCCCTCTGCATCAACACTGCACCCATCCCTGAGATAGACGCATCACAATAAACCACAAAGTCCTCCACTCCCTCCGGAAGAGCTAGTACCGGAGCTTCGCACAATCTCTGGCGAAGAGTCTCGAATGATGCCTGCTGCTCAGGCCCCCAAACAAAAGTAACGCCCTTCCGGGTCAATCTGGTGAGAGGAACCGCAATTTTGGAGAAATCTCTGATAAACCTCTGATAATAGCCGGCCAATCCCAGAAAACTCCTGATCTCGGATGGGGATCTCGGCACCTCCCATCGCATGACTGCCTCAATCTTGGCCGGGTCGACCAATATCCCATTCTGATTAACGAGATTCCCTAGGAACTGGACTTCTCGTAACCATAAATCACACTTGGAGAATTTGGCATATAGCCTCTCCGATCTCAAAACCCCCAAAACCTCTCTAAGATGCTCCTCGTGTTGTTCCCTGGACCTCGAGTACACCAGGATATCGTCGATGAACACAATCACCGATCGGTCCAACATGGGCCTGCACACCCGGTTCATGAGATCCATCAATGCTGCTGCTGCGTTGTTGAGCCTGAAAGGCATCACCACAAACTCGTAATGCCCATAACGAGCGCTAAAAGCTGTCTTCTGAATATCCTCCTCGCGTAGTCTCATCTAGTGATACCCTGATCTCAAATCAATCTTGGAAAACCAAGATGCACCCTGCAACTGATCAAACAGATCGTCGATCCTTGGAAGTGGATAACGGTTCTTGACCGTCAGCTTGTTCAACTCTCGGTAATCAATGCACATCCGGTGTGAACCATCCTTTTTCTTTACAAAAAGGATCGGCGCTCCCCAGGCGAGCTACTCGGTCGGATAAAACCCTTCCCTAACAGCTCTTGAAGCTGCGAGGATAACTCCTGCATCTCGGGCGGCGCAAGGCGATAAGGTGTCTTGGCAATAGGCGCCGCTCCCGGAACCAAATCAATCCGGAACTCCACCTGCCTCTCGAGAGGCACACCCGGTAACTCCTCGGGGAAGACATCCGGAAACTCGCTCACTATCGAAACCTCAGCGATAGAACTCGGTTTCTCAACAACAACTCGCGTATCCATCACATACGCTACAAAACCCCTACAACCCTGCTGAAGACTCTGTCTGGCTCTGGCAGCCGAGCAGAATGCTGACCCAAATCAGGTACCCTCTCCATACACCGTAAGCACTCCCCCACTAAGATCTCGTATGGTCACTAACTGACGCTCGCAGTCGATCACAACTCCAAATCGACTCAACCAATCCATGCCCACAATGACACAGACATCACCCATCGCGATCGGTACCAGATCTATCGGGAACTCAACACCGAAAAGCTCAAGCACACATCCTCGGATCACATCAGTAGCTAGCATCGCATGCTCATCTACTATAGAAACTCTCAGAGGTCGACTCAATGCCTCACGTCGGGTACTGATGTGGCGACTAAACGCTAATGACATGAAGGATCAACTCGCACCCGAGTCAAATAACACCAAGGCAGGTACAAAATTCACAAGAAAAGTACCTATAAATATCACAATATAAGCACAATATGACTCAAGATAGAAGAAGTAAGAGAAAACATACCGGCCACGACATCAGGTGTTGTGCGGACCTCCTCCGCTGTCAGCTGAAAGGCTCTCCCGCAAACCTTCGGTACCTCGGCCTTCGCTGGCCGACTCTCTGTAGCTCGAGTAACAGCAGATGCAGATCCCTGCGCTGATCCCTATAGCAGCTGGGGACACTCGGCCTTCCGATGGCCGGTCTGGTTGCAATGAAAGCAGACCGAGAATCCCTTGGGGCAATCCCTCGCTATATGCCCCTCCTTGCCACATTTGTAGCAACATCCCGCTCGACATGTACCCTCATGACTCTTGCCGCACTTCCCGCAAGTGCGGCCCTTCTAGCCCCTAGCTCTGGTATCAGCGGGCTTAGCCCGCTTTGTCGCCGGCTGCGACTGTACTGGCCTTCGGTCCCTACCCCGAGACTCCTCCTCCTCCCTGGTATGCAACTCAAGCTCAATCTCCCTCCTCCTGGAATTGGCCTGAAGCTCGGCCAATGTCCTGTACGACGAGTTCACCATGAACTATCGTATATCCCTCCTCAGTATGCTCAAATATCGGCTGACACGTGCCTGTTCAGTGGACACGTGCTCAGGGCAAAACATCGCCCTCTCGTGAAAAATCCTCGAAATCTCAGTCACTGATTCTGTCTTCTGCTTGAGAGACAGAAAATCCTGCGCCAATCGTTCCCTCTCCACAGGGGGAACATACTCATCTCGGAACATCTGAATAAACCTCTCCCATGTCGCTGCAGCATGATCCGCAGAGGTAAAGCTAGCTGTCACAAACTTCCACCAGTCCTTCGCTCCCAAGCGAAGCTGGTTCAGCGCAAACCGAACTCTCAAGTGATCTGGGCAAGAACATGTGTAAAAACACCCCTCGATATTAGAGATCCATCTCATCGTAGCAATCGGATCCTGAGTCCCATCAAACTCTGGTGGCTTCGTGTTGCTGAACTCCCAGAACAATAACGAGTCACCTCCATGTGGCCTAGCAGCGGTGACAGCAGCAGCAGCCTCAGTGATAGCAGCATATCGCTCATCAAACGTCTCAATCAGGGTGGTCTTAATAGACCCAAACATCTCGGGAATCTCTGCTCGGATAGTTGCGGCCACCTCCTCGTGAATCATCCTCCGGATCTCATCATCACTAGTCCCGCTCCCTCCGGGGTTATGACGTGTACCCACCATGATGTCTCGGAAACACAACACAGAATAATCAGAGACTCGCTCGAGTATACTCATACTTGATCACTCGCCCTACTTGTTCCCTAGCATCCTAAGGATTCTTACTTGGGCTGCTCACCGATCCGGTGCTTTCAGTAGTATGGGCCCAATACTACCTTCCACACCGCATCCGCATTCACCCCAAGTCCTCCTCCTAGGATTCCAGATCGCAAGTACTCTATGCCTCTCCGTACATAAACTACTCTCTAGTAGACCTCTCATAAGCTCCTCTCTGCTACCTACTCGCACCCAAAGCAATTCACAGTAGCAGTAACTCCTAGGCTAAGGCATCACAAATCAGGCCACTCTAGTCCTAAAATATGAAATACCTAGCCTATTCTCTAGCATGCATAATATATCTCATAATATCTCATAACACATAAGGAAAGGGTATTTTGGGAAATCATCGTTCGGGCGCTGGCTGATTGTACACACTGCTCTTTTCCGCTTTTCTCTTGGAACTCTTACTCGTTTTTAGAAAAATCGTTTCTCTTGAAAATTTTCCTCAAATCCTCAGTTTGAGTCCAGACATACCCGAAGGTGCATCCGAATCCCTCAAACCAAGGCTCTGATACCAACTTATAATGACGTAATTTTTCAAACAAATTTTTCATTTTTAAAACACATAAAACTCATATATTATATTTCATAAAAATCACAAGCGTCTCAAATGTCAACAATCCACAAGTGTAAATCACAATCCCAGAATCATAAAATAATCTCTCGCCAGTGTGTACAATCATGTCGGTGCCTTCCCGCGATCCTCGGAACTACCTAAAACACATAACACATAAGACGGTAAGCAAAAAGCTTAATGAGTTCCCCAAAATACCACATACAACGCATTAGCCACTCGAGGCTATAACTCTGTAAGACCCTCCGGTCAATGTGTCTCAGTGGGACCCTCCAGTCCCACGGCTCGTTGGACCCTCCGATCTGTTCTGGTTGGGACCCTCCAGTCCCATGGCTCGTTGGACCCTCCAGTCCGGTCATAATATAGCATATATCACACAGACAATTGCACAACTAGTGTAAGCACATAAAGACCTTCCGGTCACACATAAATACCACTCTAGGTAAAGTATAGTGAGAATACTCACCTCGTAAGCTAGCTAGTAAGAATCTCGTGCTTGGAAATCCTCGATCTAACCTCCGCCTATCATATTAGATAAGCATCTATAATCAATACCCCACTCTTACTCAAATACACCAAAAGTCCTCTTACTCTCTTTCTAACCCTTGGAATGGGTAAAAGACCATTTTACCCCTCCCTGGTCTCAAATTCTCATATTTGACCCAACCATAAAGTCAACAGAAGTCAACACGAGTCAACAGTCAAAGTTGACCTGACTCGCCGAGTGCACTCTTGTGACTCGCCGAGTCCACTCGTATCCTCAGAGCTCTCCCTAGGGTTTCACTCAACTCGTCAAGTTGACTTCCAACTCGACGAGTTATCACTGGGTCAAGAACGATGGGGCAACCCGATCCGACTCGTCGAGTCATCTCATAGACTCGGCGAGTTGACTCATTCGAATTTCTCATTTGGGTACCTGAGGTCAGATCTGCAACTCCAACCTCTAGATCTAGCCTCCTAATACCCAAAAGTCACGTAAAGGTTTGATCTTGATGACCATGCATGACATATATTGCTCTATATGCCATCGCTACTCCATTAATGCTTCCAAAACACAAAACTCCTTGGTTGATTCACTAAGGCTCTAAACTTTTGGACTTTATGGACCTCACAAGGTCCAGATCTGAAGTCTAAACTCGAAAAGGGCTTGATGCATCCATAGCCCCATCAAGAAGGTGTTACAAGCCCTAAATCTCAAGAACATGAGATCTAATCATCCTACAAGAAAGGTAAAAGCTTTTTACCTTGATTTGAAGCTTAAGATGAAGAAGAAACAGATCTACTGGCCCTCCCTTCTTGATCTTTGATGAACCTTCCTTCCTCTTCAAGGAAATGAGCCAAAATGAACACAAGATCAGCTATCCTCACCACTCTAGCTCACTATGGACGTTAGGGTTTCTCTCAAGGGTGTAAGGGTTCTGGTGAGACGAAATGGAGGCTATAAGTGCCCTTAAATAGGCCGCAGGCCCGAGAATTTAGGGTTTCCTTCAGCAGCGCTGACTCGGCGAGTCACCTCACAGACTCATCGAGTCCATTCATTAATCCACGTCACCAGACGCGATTCTACTCGACGAGTTGAGGCACCAACTCGTCGAGTCGCTCCACAAATCTCAAATTAAATGATAAAATAATATACTTGGGAATCCGGATGTTACATATAAAGCTATTACCTTGACCTCTATTTACTTAGATCTCCTCTTATGAAAGAATATGCTTTTTAGTACATTTTAGAGTCATTCTCGGATTTGGACTTGTCTTGAGAACATGGCTCCAGATCTAGACTCCTTAGGCCTTCTTAGGCCTAAAGACTCAAGCTTTACCAAGCTTTGGCCATCCTCCATGCCCTAAACCTCTTATTAAGCCTAGTTTTAGTGTTTTAATCCCTTTGATGCCTTGCATGCTCGTAAAGTTAGCAAGTTTACGTGGTATCTCAGTCCTAAGAGGCTAGATCTGTAGTTTGGTGCTTTGGATTCGACTGGAAAGGATTGAATATGAAAAGGCTGAAGGAACTCGACGAGTTGCTTAGCCAACTCGATGAGTTGGGTAGGGTTTTCCCGCTTTCTAGATATTGAATAAACTCAACGAGTTGATGAGATAACTCGACGAGTTAGTTAGGGTTTTTCCCGGTTTCCTGAGTTCTTAAGGAACTCGACGAGTTGCTAGCTGCACTCGACGAAATGGGTCAACTTGGACTGTTGACCTTGACTGTTGACTGTTGACTTTGACCATGGTTGACCAAGTTTAACTTTAAGGGTATTTTGGTAATTTGGGTCTTGATGGAATTGGTCCTATGGTGGTTGTAGGTGTTTGAGTTTGGAGCTGTGATTCGAGAGCTTGATCTTTTTAGTTCAGTTCGACATTGTGAGGTGAGTTCTTCTCACTATATCAACAGGGTCTAAGGCACCAAGGGCGGCCCTTTTTGGATTGTATCCTAGTTATAGGATGATGCTTTGTTTAGTGATTTGTTAGATCTGTATCTTGGTTATAGGATGATGCTATGTTTAGTGATCTGTTAGATCGGTATCCTGGTTATAGGATGATGTTATGTTTATTGATCTGTTAGATCGGTATCCTGGTATATAGGATGATGCTATGATTAGTGATCTGGTAGATCTGTATGATTATCTGTACATGCTAGCTAGCGTATGATATTATGTGTTATTTGTATGATTGGAGGTGGGTTGAGGCAGTCCTGCTTTGTGCTCTAGGCCAACATACCCAGGGCGGCCCGGATAGACTGCAGACCCATCAGGGCGTACTAGTCAGGCCGAAGGCCCGGAGGATGTTCCAGACAGGCTGAAGACCCGATAGGGCGGACCAGACATGCTGAAGGTTCTGAGAGTGGGCCAGATAGACTGAAGGCCCGGTGAGGGTGGTCTAGTCATACTGTAGACTCTTATAACCTGAGAATATTTGGTTTGGCCTTATTTCCTGTTCTTGTTTGATGAAGGGCTTAGGGTAGGATCAGGCATTCGAAAGTCTATATGGTCCAGCGTTATGTATGGCTAGCATACACGAGTGCTATAGGGTTGGTGGAAGTTTCATGGATGAGTTGTGTGGGGTCAGTCGGCCAGTTATGAGATATTTAGCCTTCCTATAGGAGTGAGGATTGAGCGCTCGCCTATGCTTATGTATATTGTTAGGGCGTTGTGATGATACTTAAGACAAATATGGGTAGGTGTGAAAGGTAGTATGGGTCCGTACTACTGAAAGCACAGGACCCATATGTGTAGCAAGGAAGTCACAACCCCTAGGGCTTTGTTGGGAGTTGGTTCCCCGTTATTATATGAAATGTATGATATCTTCCTCGTACATTTTCAGCATGGTGGTTACTGTTGGATATAGTGTCTAAGTCCATAACTATATTTGGTATGTACTTGACCCGACCCGACATGGTCCATTTGGGTTGCACTTCACCCGAACAATTTATGGATAATCTTTTGAGAATAGTATAAGTTATGATTTATTAATATATTATAAGTTCTAATATATTAATATAAAATCATATTATTTAATTAGTATTGATCTATAATTAATCTAGGATTAATTTAGAGATCAAAAGTATGACTAATTAAATATGGGCTCTTGTATTTATATAGTGTGGGCTAATGCTTATTTGGAATGGGCTAGGCTTGCATGGAAAGTCCATGGATACTCCATGGAGCTTTAACCCATGGATCTCATGGAAATGAAAAGACATGGGTATTAGGGTTTACATGGATGTAACCCTAATCCACCACACTATACAAAGGAGGCTTTGGTTCTTGAAATCACACTAGTTGTGGTGAGTAAAGTAAGAGGGCCGATTTCAAAAAAGGTGATTACTATTCTCTCAAAATTCCAAGTTTGTGGTGATTTGTGATTTCCATTTGAGGCATCCACACTATTGGTGCTAGGCTCTAAAACTCCAAGCAATCAACTACAACTACAAGGTAAGTAATTCTACTAGCTTTATTTGATTCAAGTTCCCCATGCCATGCTAGATAGGATAAAAACCTTGGAAAAATAATTATTTGCATGTATCTTAGTCAAACATAGATCCAAGGTTTCTAGGGTTGCATGTACACCATAGGAGTGTTAGAATGCTCAAAACCCATCAGTGGTATCAGAGCCTGGTTTGTTTATTTGATACTTGATGCAAAAAAAAAAAAAAAAAAAAAAAAACCTTGAAAATCGAAGTTTTGTTCAAAAGCTCGTATCAAAATTTCAAGTTTTGTATATGTTCTTACGATTCTTGAAATTTTTGATATGAACATTCATAAACATATGAGTTTAGAAGATAATAGAAATTATGTGCTAATAATTGATTAGATTAATTCTTGATCTTTATGTGTTTTAATGGAGTCCATAACTAGTTCTTAAGTTATGGATAACCAAAAGTCACATTTATAAATAACCATTAAAAGAACACATAGGTTACAAAAAATGAAGAGTCTTCATTTTTAATAACCATTAACTCATAAGTTATGAGAAATGAAAAGTTTTGAAAGTTTACAAAACTTGCCCTCAAGTTTTGGAACATGTAAAGTCATACTAAAAACTTTAGTTCCAACCCCTAGAACTTTAAAAGTTAAAATTCAACCCTTATACTTTATAATATTATAAGTTTAATAATATTTATATATGTATAAGATCAAGTCGTCTTACCGCTAGTACGCCTCATTCATGAAGCCGGTCTATAAGGGGGGTATAAGGTTGTTGCCTATAAAATGACAACTTAATGGGTGTCCACTCTCACCCACCGCTTCCTTGATCGGTGGAGGGTCGTTAGCCAAACGGGTAGGACAAGGACTTATAAATTCTCATTAAAAGTATAATGATAATACTAAAGTAACTAAACTTTATTGAATTCCCAATCTTAGTTATTTTAGGAAAATGTGAATAAGGTGCTAATCCATGAAATTACACTTTACACTTTGTTTAAGTCGTTAGTGGAGCGTGTGTGGTTAACCGGCACACTAACTTGAACTTAACAAGGTAGGTAAAGGGTGACTTAATGTTTATCATAGTATCGATGGAGCGTGTGTGGTTAATCGGCAAACTTTAAGGACTCTTGAAGACCGCCGAAAGTGGTCTAAAGGGTCAGTCGGTTGTTACTACTCCTACTCCTACTCCAACTGCGGCCAATGTCTTGGCAATCGGGCATGGCAAAGGGAAGAAGAGAAAGAACCCTTCTAAGGGTACCAAGGGTAAGACCCTTGAAGGCTCTTCTTCAAGCAAAACCAAGAAAGGTTTTGTCACTCCTTCTGCTAACCCTAATGAGGCTGAATGCTTCTATTGGCATGAAAAATCGCACTGGAAGCGAAACTGCCCAAAGTACCAGCAAGATTTGAAGGATGGGAAAGTAAAACCCAACCATGCAGGTATATACACTATATTGTCTAATAACTCACCTCATTCTAAGTCTTGGGTCCTTGATACAGGTTGTGGTATTCACATATGTTGTGATTTGCAGGGACTAAAAAGAAGTGAGAATGTGGAGCAGGGAAAGATAAACTTGATCATGGGAAACAGGAAAGCTTCACCTGTCACCAAGATAGGAGTTTATTCCTTAGTGCTAAATAGTGGGTTTACATTAGATTTGAATAAATGTTATTATTCGCCAGAAATGGCAAGAAATGTTATTTCCTTTCATACATTGTATAAACAAGGTTTTACCTTTTATTTTGATAATAATAATGGTAGTATTGATGCTTTCTTTAATAATGTTCTTTATTTTAAAGCATTACCTTGTGATGGCGTGTATGAAACTGTATCTGTTGTAGATAATCTAGGAAATAATGTATTGTGTATTAACTCTTCCACTAGCTTAGATAAAGCATCCTTATGGCATTGTCGTCTTGGACATGTAAGCAAGAAACGCATAGGCCAACTCCAAAAGGATGGAGTCTTGGAGTCATTTGACCTAAAGTCAGATGATAGTTGTGAATCTTGTTTTCTTGGTAAAATGACAAAGTCACCTTTTACTGGCACTTGTGCTAGGGGTGAAGGTTTGTTGGACCTCATACACACGGATGTGTGTGGATCCTTCAGAACCGCCACAAGAGATGCTAATCGGTTCTATGTGACTTTTACTGATGATTTTAGTAGATATGGATATGTCTACCTAATCAAGCATAAGTCAGAAACCTTTGAGAAATTCAAAGAGTTTAAGCAAGAAGTGGAGAATCAGTTGGGCAGGAACATTAAGATGCTTCGATCCGATCATGGTGGTGAGTATCTTAGTACTGAGTTCCTTGACCATCTTAAGGAATGTGGGATTGTCTCACAATTGACACCTCCTAGGACACCACAGTTGAATGGTGTAGCTGAGAGGCGCAATCGGACCTTGTTGGACATGGTTCGTTCCATGATGAGTCGAGCTTCGCTACCAATCTCATTTTGGGGGTAAGCCTTAGAGACTGCCGCCCATATCCTTAATCTAGTCCCTACAAAGAAGGTTGCCAAAACACCTCACGAGTTGTGGACTGGAAAAGTTCCCAATCTAGACCACATCAAGATTTGGGGTTGCGAGGCTTTCGTGAGACGCGAGACTCACGATAAGCTCGAACCCCGAAGCGAAAGGTGTATTTTCATCGGCTACCCACATAAATCATTTGGGTACATCTTCTACAGACCCAGTGATAATGTGGTCTTTGTAGCAAGAAGAGGATTCTTTCGAGAGAGAGAGAGAGAATTCATGAGCCAAGGAGATAGTGGGAGGAAAATTGACCTTGAGGAAATTCAAGAGTCAAGTGGTGAAGGAACCTCAAACCCTAGCCCTCAACCTGAGGAGGAAACTCCTGTTGAGCCGACTGAAGAATCTATACCTCTGAGGCGTTCCACCAGAGTTAGGAATGCACCTGAGCATTATTATGGTTTTCATATTACTGCAGAAGTTGAGACACTTATCAGTGATAACACACTGGTAAATCTGGATGAGCCTAACAGCTACACTGAAGCCATGACAGGCCCTGAGGCTGCTAAATGGAAAGAGGCTATGGATAGCGAGATACAGTCCATGTATGATAATCAAGTTTGGAACTTGGTTGACAATGTACCTGATCGTAAGATAGTTGGGTGCAAATGGATCTTCAAGAAGAAGACCGACATGGATGGTAATGTACACACTTATAAGGCACGACTGGTTGCAAAGGGTTATTCTCAAACTCCGGGAGTTGATTATGATGAGACCTTTTCACCAGTGGCCAAGATTAAGTCTATTAGGGTTCTGTTAGCCATTGCTGCATTTCATGATTATGAAATATGGCAAATGGATGTCAAAACCGCTTTCCTTAATGGAAAGTTGGCTGAAGATGTTTACATGGTTCAGCCAGAGGGTTTTGTCAGTACAGAGTACCCCAGTAGAGTGTGTAAGCTCGAGAAATCCATTTATGGATTAAAACAGGCACCTACCAGATGGAATCTTTGCTTTGATGAGAAAGTCAAAGAATTTGGCTTTTCAAGGAGTGAAGATGAATCTTGTGTCTATATCAAGGCTAGTGGGAGTATAGTCAGCTTTTTGGTACTGTATGTGGATGACATACTACTCATAGGAAATGACATCCCAACCCTGCAGGAAGTAAAGTCCTGGCTTGGGAAGTGTTTCGCTATGAAGGACCTTGGAGAAGCTGCCTATATCCTAGGGATAAGGATTTTGAGAAACAGGAGTAAAAGACTAATTGGACTTAGTCAAAGCACCTATGTGGACAAAGTGTTGAAAAGGTTCAACATGCATAACTCCAAGAAAGGAGAGTTACCCATCCAGAGTAACGCCAGATTGAGTAAGACACAAAGCCCTAGTACTGAGGTTGAGATAGCAGAAATGAGTCGAATACCTTATGCTTCAGCTGTAGGATCGATCATGTATGCTATGACGTGTACTCGACCTGATGTAGCCTTTGCTTTGAGCATGGTTAGCAGGTATCAGGGGAACCCTGGCAAGGCACACTGGACCGCGGTAAAGAATATCCTCAAGTACCTACGGAGGACTAAGGACTGGGTCCTTACCCTCGGTGGCAGTGAGGACTTGAGAGTTGTAGGGTACAGTGATGCTAGATTTCAGACTGACAGGGATAATTTCCGCTCTCAATCGGGCTGGGTCTTTACTCTAAACGGAGGGGCAATTACTTGGAAAAGTTCCAAGCAGGAGACAGTGGCTGATTCCACCTGTGAATCAGAGTATATAGCAGCAAGCGAGGCAGCAAAGGAGGCTATATGGCTAAAGAACTTCATCGGAGACCTTGGAGTTGTACCAGCTATAAAGGAGCCAATGGAGATTTTCTGTGACAGCAATAGTGCGGTTGCCTTAGCCAAGGAACCAAGAGATCATGGGAGATCCAGACATATTGACAGAAAATATCACTTCATCATACATCGAATAGAAGAAGGAATCCTCGTGGCAAAGAGGGTATCATCGGATGAGAACCCAGCAGATCCCCTCACGAAAGGACTGACTCGGGCTAAGCATCTTCAGCATGCTCGGAGCATAGGGCTGAAGGATGATATTAGTTTTAGTAGTTAGATAATCTTGAAATTTGTAAAATGTAATTGACATTTGATGATAAATAAAAGCTGTTATTTATGAGTAAAGTGTTGCTATCTCTTGTCAATCATTTACTATTATTTCTTTTTGCATGTTTTGACTTCCAGAATAATTATGTTATGGTTTATATCATATTATTCAAACTCTCCACAGTCGGTCATATGTTGGAAGTAGATATGAATCAAGACTGTCATGGGTTGGCTTGTAGAGGTCTAAGATGTTAGACAAAGCGGGGCTACAGCACTCATGAGTGCTCATAAGTTCTGAGTATTGGATTCAACCCACGCTCACTTGTATCACTTCATGGAATTTATCTCGAGTGATCGTGAGACGGTAATATCATATAAGTCTTCAAACCTAGAGATATGATTTGTTGCCTATGAGTTGGTTATGCATTGATTGCACGAAAACGCATTGGTAACTCGATGTTATAAACTGTGCTTTTGTGTGTAATTCAACAAGTAGTAGAGCAAACATATGAGTCGAAGTTTATCTGTTCCTTCTTGGATTAGAAGCGAAATCTGGACCCCTCGATGATTTTGTTTTGACCTATGTACCGGGCCCGGTCAGAACTAAATTGATGTGTTCAGTTAAGTTCTATGTCAAACAAATCGAAAATCGGGAAACAAATGCTGGACAATAAGCAAGACCTTGTTCCATGTATTTGTCCGGCTGATATCTAGAACAGAGGATTGTATGATCACTTATCTAAAATGGCGCTTCATAGTTCAACAGAGTTTAAAGAGCTACGATTGCTGATCGGTTCCTGAAGTCATACTTGCAACTATAGTTATTAGACTTATCCAAGTGGGAGACTGTTGGATATAGTGTCTAAGTCCATAACTATATTTGGTATGTACTTGACCCGACCCGACATGGTCCATTTGGGTTGCACTTCACCCGAACAATTTATGGATAATCTTTTGAGAATAATATAAGTTATGATTTATTAATATATTATAAGTTCTAATATATTAATATAAAATCATATTATTTAATTAGTATTGATCTATAATTAATCTAGGATTAATTTAGAGATCAAAAGTATGACTAATTAAATATGGGCTCTTGTATTTATATAGTGTGGGCTAATGCTTATTTGGAATGGGCTAGGCTTGCATGGAAAGTCCATGGATACTCCATGGAGCTTTAACCCATGGATCTCATGGAAATGAAAAGACATGGGTATTAGGGTTTACATGGATGTAACCGTAATCCACCACACTATATAAAGGAGGCTTTGGTTCTTGAAATCACACTAGTTGTGGTGAGTAAAGTAAGAGGGCCGATTTCAAAAAAGGTGATTACTATTCTCTCAAAATTCCAAGTTTGTGGTGATTTGTGATTTCCATTTGAGGCATCCACACTATTGGTGCTAGGCTCTAAAACTCCAAGCAATCAACTACAACTACAAGGTAAGTAATTCTACTAGCTTTATTTGATTCAAGTTCCCCATGCCATGCTAGATAGGATAAGAACCTTGGAAAAATAATTATTTGCATGTATCTTAGTCAAACATAGATCCAAGGTTTCCAGGGTTGCATGTACACCATAGGAGTGTTAGAATGCTCAAAACCCATCAGTGGTATCAGAGTCTGGTTTGTTTATTTGATACTTGATGCAAAAAAAAAAAAAAAAAAAAAAAACCTTGAAAATCGAAGTTTTGTTCAAAAGCTCGTATCAAAATTTCAAGTTTTGTATATGTTCTTACGATTCTTGAAATTTTTGATATGAACATTCATAAACATATGAGTTTAGAAGATCATAGAAATTATGTGCTAATAATTGATTAGATTAATTCTTGATCTTTATGTGTTTTAATGGAGTCCATAACTAGTTCTTAAGTTATGGATAACCAAAAGTCACATTTATAAATAACCATTAAATGAACACATAGGTTACAAAAAATGAAGAGTCTTCATTTTTAATAACCATTAACTCATAAGTTATGAGAAATGAAAAGTTTTGAAAGTTTACAAAACTTGCCCTCAAGTTTTGGAACATGTAAAGTCATATTAAAAACTTTAGTTCCAACCCCTAGAATTTTAAAAGTTAAAGTTCAACCCTTATACTTTATAATATTAAAAGTTAAAATTCAACCCTTATACTTCATAGTATCGATGGAGCGTGTGTGGTTAACCGGCACATCGATTGAGGGGTAATACATTAAGGGTACCAAGTAATACATTAAGGGTACCAAGTAACACGAAGCCCCCGACTTTAGATGGGATTCAGGGCCCTATCATAGCCATGAGGTGGCTATCTGACGTGGAGGGAAGTTTCTTCACATGCTCATGTCCTGCTGACCAGAAGGTCCGGTGTGCTCTGAACCTGCTAAGGTCTGGAGCAAAGGACTGGTGGAGATTAATGACGGGGTTATATTCTGATGAGCAGCGAGCGGCAGTTACTTGGGATCAGTTCACGGAGATGTTCCGTGCTCGCTATATTCCGTGGGTTGAGCGAGAGCGGCTGGCACATGAGTTTTTGGATTTGAGACAGGGTACAGAGTCGGTGACGGAATTCACAAGGATGTTTACTGAGAGGGCGATGTTCTTCCTGGAGTTTGCTTCAGAGCAAGCTCAGATGACACATTATCTGAGCATGCTCAAGATTGACATCAGACAGTTTGTTGCTACCCAGTGTTGTGATACATTACTGGAGTTACATGAGGCCGCTAGGAGGTGTGAGCTTGAGATTGAGCTGCAGTTGAGAGAGTAGAGGCAGGCCCCAGCGCAGTCATAGTTGGCGCTGAAGCGGTCCAAGACCGCTGATTCTAGGACTGGAGGTCAGCGCGGCCGCACTTGTGAAAAGTGCGGGAAGGTTCATTCCGAAGTTTGTCGATCAGGTAGTGGGTGCCGTAAATGTGGCAAGGAGGGGCACTTTACGAGGGATTGCCGCCAATTAGCCCCGGTATAGGATATGAGGATTTGCTACCACTACAATCAGGTTGGTGACGTGAAGACCAACTGTCCATTGCTCACTGCCAGGTCGGCGCAGGCTCCAGCGCCAGATATACTAAGGATTACTGACGGGATTCAGGGTAGAGTAGAGCCCCCGAGGGCATGGGGACGCGACTTCCAGCTCACAGTGGAGGAGGACAGGATGACACTAGATGTGGTTGTTGGTATGTTTCTATCCTTATTCTCATTTATTATATTTATTTTATGCTTATATGTTTGTACCTGTGTTAGGTACGTTCTTAGTGAACTCTCTGCCTGCTCTTGTATTGTTTGACTCTGGATCGAGTCGGTCATTTGTCTCTCGATCTTTTAGTAAGGAGTTCGATTTGCCCTTAGGAGAGCTAGAGTGTCCGTTGCGAGTCTCCATCGCCAACGAATATGGGATTTATGCTTCTTCAGTCTATCGGGGTTGTATTCTAGAGATCTTCGAGGTATCCTTCCCGATTGACTTGATTCCGATTCCCATGGGGGATGTTTGTGTGATCGTGGGTATGGACTGGATGAGTCGTTTCGGTGCCATGATCGACTACGAGGGTCAGCGTGTGGTAGTTCGAACCCCAAGTGGGGGAGAACTGGTTATCTACGGTGAGGTCAATAGGTTGGGTTCAGGATTTTGTTCAGCCGCCAGGGTTCGATAGAATATTCAGCACGGGTGTGTGGGTTATTTGGCATATTTGGTGGATATGCGGGTTAGGGATCAGGTCACGGTTTCAGAGGTTCCAGTCGTCAAAGAGTTTGTTGATGTGTTTCCGGAGGAATTACACGGAGTGCCTCCGGGGAGGCAGGTCGAGTTCAGGATCAACCTTGTGCCAGGTGCGGCCCCTATCGCTATGGTGTCGTACCGATTGGCACCACCTGAGATGCAGAAGCTGTCATGTCAGCTGCAGGAGCTGCTAGGCAAGCAGTTCATTCGTCTGAGCAGTTATCCGTAGGGAGCACCGATTCTCTTCGTCAAGAAGAAGGATGGTTCACACCATATGTGCATTGATTACTAGGAACTGAACAAGTTGACGGTGAAGAACCGTTATCCACTACCACGGATTGACGATCTCTTTGATTAGCTACAGAGAGCATCTTGGTTCTCCAAGATAGAATTGAGGTCCGAGTACCATCAGGTCAGGGTGCGGGAGGAGGACGTGGAGAAGACCGCGTTCCAGACTCATTATGGACATTACGAGTTCGTGGTGATGCCGTTTGGGCTCACCAATGCGCCGACGGTTTTTATGGACCTGATGAATCGGGTATGCAGACTGATACTCGATCGCTTGTTTATCGTGTTCATAGAAGATATCTTGGTGTATTCTAAGACCAGAGAGCAGCATGAGGAGCATCTCCACGAGCTTTTGGGAGTTCTGATACGAGAACGACTTGATGCCAAGTTCTCGAAGTGCGAGTTTTGGTTACGAGAGGTTCAGTTCCTTAGACATCTCGTTAACCAGGATGGGATTTTGGTCGATCCGACCAAGATTGAGGTGGTTATGCAGTGGGAGGTTCGGAAATCTCCCTCTGATATGAGGAGCTTCTTGGGATTCGCAGGTTACTACCGAAGATTCATACATAATTTCTCCAAGATTTAAGTACCCCTCACTCGCCTGACGACTGACGAGGAAGGGGTGGATTTCTGGTGGGGCCCTAAGCAGCAGATAACATTTGAGACCCTCAGACAGTGACTTTGCGATGCTCCAGTCTTGACTCTCCGAGAGGGAGTTGAGGATTTTGTAGTGTTATGTCATGCATCCATCACAGAACTGGGAGCGGTCCTCATGCAGAGAGGATGAGTGATAGCCTACGCGTCGCGGCAGTTGAAGTCGCATGAGACGAGATATCCCACGCACAATTTGGAGTTGGGAGCGGTGGTATTCGCTCTCAAGATTTGGAGACATTATCTCTACGAGGGCTGGTGTACCTTATACACGGACCACAAGAGTTTGAGACACATCATGGATCAGCCGAACCTGAACATGAGGAAGCACAGGTGGTTGGATGTAGTCAAGGATTATGACTGCGAGATCCTTTACCATCCGCGTAAATTGAACATTGTGGCGGACGCCCTGAGCCTCAAGTCGGTTGGATCTTCTATACCGGTGACAGTTGCGGAAGTGAATATTAGACGAGGATCTCCTGAAGAAGCTCAGTCAGATTCACAACATTTTCCACGTTTCACAGTTGCGGAAGTGCATATTAGACGAGGATGCAGTCGTGTCGTTGGATGATATTCAGGTGGACGAGCGCCTGAACTATGTCGAGAGGCCCATAGCTATATTAGAGAGAAAGGTAAAGGTCTTGAGGAACAAGGAAGTACCTTTGGTAAAGTTACAGCGGTAGCATCGGAGAGGATCCGAGTGGACTTGGGAGCCGGAGGCCGATATGCGGGAGCATTATCCAGAGTTGTTCACCGCATCATACTTCAAGGACGAATTCTAGTTCAATTGGGTGAGAATTGTAACATCCCGACTTCCAGGTATGAAATTTTAAGGATTTATGTTCATCACACAAGACCTACTCGACGAGTTGGAGGCCCCAACTCTTCATGTAGAAACTAATAAATTCGTGTGGTTTTGGAACCTACTCGACGAGTTGGAGGACCCCAATTCGACGAGTTGAGGCTGTGCATAACAACCCTAATTTTTAGGGTTTGCACCCTATTTAAAGGACCTTAAGTCCCCTCACCAGCCTCCCTTGTCACCTTATCGTCCAGAAAGAAACCCTAATCGTGCTAACCTTCCATTTTGAGAGTGTGTAAGGCTAAAGAGTGTGTGTTTGGTGCATTTCTTGAAGAAGCTTAAAGAGGTGACTGCATAACTGAAGGAAGGGGATGTAGATCCGGATTTTTCATTGTTGTAGCAGCCATCTTGAGGTATAAAGTTGTTATCTTGACCTCTATTTACTTAGATCTCCTCTTATGAAATAACATGGTCCTTTTTAGTACATCTTGGAGTCATTCTCGGATTTGTGCTTGTCTTGAGAACATGGTTCCAGATCTAGACTCCTTAGGCCCCCTTAGGCCTAAAGACTCAAGCTTTATCAAGCTTTGGCCATCCTCCATTCCCTAAACCTCTTATTAAGCCTAGTTTTAGTGTTTTAATCCCTTTGATGCCCTGCATGCACATAAAGTTAGCAACTTTACGTGGTATCTCAGTCCTAAGAGGCTAGATCTGTAGTTTGGGGCTTTGGATTCGACTTGAAAGGACTGAATATGAAAAGGCTGAAGGAACTCAACGAGTTGCTTAGCCAACTCGACGAGTTGGGTCGGGTTTTCCCGCTGTCTAGATTTTTAATAAACTCAGCGAGTTGATGAGATAACTCGACGAGTTAGTTAGGGTTTTTCCCGGTTTCCTGAGTTCTTAAGGAACTCGACGAGTTGCTAGCTGCACTCGACGAGTTAGGTTAACATGGACTATTGACCTTGACTGTTGAGTTTGACCATGGTTGACCAAGTTTAACTTTAAGGGTATTTTGGTAATTTGGGTCTTGATAGAATTGATCCTATGGTGGTTGTAGGTGTTTGAGTTTGGATCTGTGATTCGATAGCTTGATCTTTTCAGTTCAGTTCGACATTGTGATGTGAGTTCTTCTCACTATATTAACAGGGTCTAAGGCACCAAGGCCGGCCCTTTTTGGATTGTATCCTGGTTATAGGATGATGTTATGTTTAGTGATCTGTTAGATGTGTATCCTGGTTATAGGATGATGCTATGTTTAGTGATTTGTTAGATCAGTATCCTGGTTATAGGATGATGCTATGTTTAGTGATCTGTTAGATCGGTATCCTGGTATATAGGATGATGCTATGTTTAGTGATCTGTTAGATCTATATCATTATCTGTACATGCTAGCTAGCGTATGATATTATGTGTTATTTGTATGATTGGAGGTGGGTTGTGTTGGATTATGTGTCTAAGCCCATTGGTATGTACTTGACCGGATACAGCATGGTCCATTTGGGTTGTAACACTCTGGAACAATTTGATAGGATAGATATTTAAGAAAGAGGTTATTTGTGATATTTATAAGTATAATATATTAATTGAGAAATCATATTATTTAATTAGTATTGATCAAGAATTAATTTGGAATTAATTTAGTGATCAAAAGAGACTAATTAAATTAACGGGGACTGATTAAGTAAATCAGCGATACATATATATAGTTTGGGCTAATAATCCATATTGATTGGTAATGGACTATGTTCATGTAAGAATCAATGAAGAGTTAGTCCAAAGGGCTTATCATATGGATTATTGGACTAAGGCCCAAGGAAGTGGATTAGGGTTTAACCCTTGGAATTCTACACTATATACATGTAGTCCCTAAGCTAAAAATCGTTCACTATGTGACTAAGTGTTCTTAGAAGCCAAAAACGATTTTGTGTCTCCAAACCTCACTCTCAATTTCCTCCTTTTGTTCTTGGTTTGTTATAATACATTTGAGGCATCACACTTGAGGTGCTAGGCTCTTGAAAGACCAATTCCTACAAGTTACAATTAAGAGGTAATCTTCTAACTTACTTTTATGATTCATATGTCAAATTGTATGCTAGTTGTAGGTTTCAAGCTTTGGAAATTTTTGTTGCATGTATACCTAGAGAAAACTTAGATCCAAAGCTATTAGGGTTGTATGTGCACCATAGGAGTATTATAGTACTCAAAACCCAATAGTGGTATCAGAGCCATGGGTAGTTTTTTGTGGTATAACTAGAGAAAACTTGAATTTCTCCCTTGTAGATGTCTAGTTCAGACAACTATGGTCTTCCTGAATCTTTTGGAAAAAGCTTTCCTCATGAATATGATGTTCCCAGAAATCATACTTCACTTCCTCCACCTCCTCCAATAGTTCTCCCTAACCCACATGTTCGAAGACTTGAAAAGTTCAAGATCACTCAAGCCCTATTGGCAAGCAAATATGAAGATGGAAAGTCTGTATGTGCTCACGTCTTGGACATGAAGCTGCATATTAACAGACTGCGAATGTTAGGAGTCATTGTCTCGAGGAAGTTGGTTGTTGACTTGGTTCTTCAATCACTTCCTAAGTCATATAGCGACTTCATTAAAGATTACTATATGATGGACCGCGACATGTCCCTTATTGATCTTACCTGTTTGCTAATTGTTGCTGAATCAGAAATGATTTGGCGCACTGGTAATGCAAATTTGATTGGAAGATCTACTTCCCAAATTTCAATGGACATTGACAATGGAAACATTGGAAGTCCAGAAAATATTTCTCTTTCCAAAGGAAAGGAAAAGGCTAAGTCTGAGATTGTCCCGTGTGCCATTCCAAAAGAATATGTTTGCTTCTATTGCCAATAGAAGGGGCATTGGTTGCGAAGCTGCCGTATCTACCTAAAGGACCACAAGGTTGGTAAAGTCAAAATGTTTGACTCTGCTTTAGGTAAATCCATTATCTAACTCTATTAAGATCCTATTTGTAGATTCTTAATACATGATGCGACAAGATTGCATTTTGATGTGTTTGTAGGATCGAAGAAAAGAAAGGAAGCTTAAAGGAAAAGTAAGCAGAGTCTGATCACGAAGAGATGGATTTCGATCGCATGGTTCGATGATCAGATTTTTGTGCTGCTACTTAGGAGTTATTTAGTAGCATATTTTTCATATGTATTTGCATTGTAAGGACAAGCTTTCCGCAATTTTTATAAATAAAGAATAATTTTGTTTTTATCTTATTTTACATTTCCTTGCAATGACATTTGTGAAAATTAATGTTTGGATGTTTCTATTGTTAGCAATGTTGAAAATGGATTTGATTCTTTCGTTTGTGGTAGTGTCAAAATTTGCCAAATAAGGAAAGATTCTCATCACCCAAGTTTCAATTGGACAAAAACTTGGAATTATGCAACTTGTATTGTGTGATGAATGAGAACCTTCATCTTTGGGAAATTAGGACTAATTCCTTGTTCACATGTATATGTGAGTCAAGTGAAGGACTAGGGGATCGGGTACACTTGGTTGTGCGTTGGTCAGGTCCACCACAAAGAACGATAAGACTATTCGTCATGATTTACTAAAGTTAGTAAATATGGTTAGACTTACAAGATTAAGTATAATTCTGAATCATTGAAAAATTTTCAATGTATAGCAGAACGAATAAGAAGAATCAAATTAGGCAGAAAGATAAAAGTTTCTCAAATCTGGAAGGAAATGAGAGTACTTTAGTATCGTGTTTTATGATTATCATAATGATTATGAAACTATATCACAATTGATCCTCTAAGGACATCTTAGTGCATTTGTATGGCTAAGAAGAGGAGTCGTGAATTGTTGAAATGGTTAAATCAATTAAGGTGAGTCATACTTCGTTCCAAAATCGAGTCTTAGAGTTATTCTCCAAGATTGTGACTTGAGTGACATATCTTAAGTAAGTTATAACGCATTCAAATTGGTAGTTGTGATGTTTTGGATAAAACAAAGACCAACTAAGACCAATTGTGTGAAGTGTTTTTCTTGATAAGAACCGGCACTAACTCTTGAATATTTATTTGTCAAGTAATGTTTCTTGACAAAGAGAATCTTATATGTCAAGAGGTCAATGGTAGTCTTAAAGATCTTGAAAAGTTTCAAGAACTAATCAAGAATATACCTGTTATTAATCACTAGCACATGACTTAAGGTTTGAAACCTATCGTGTTGACATATTCTTGTTTCTGTGCCCATTCCAGTTAAGTTGACTACGCATGTGAGTTCTATGAGTTCTCAATTGTTTGCATAACAACCCGGAAGCAATGGTAGGCCCTTGTGCTGCCAGGTGGCAAGAAATTAAGATTGAACAAGTTCAGTCCATATGAGTTTGGATTTGTCACTAACCTTGTCTTGTGATTATGGTTATGACAAATTCACATGGATAGGAACACATACACCATCAATATAAGTGACGAAGGTC
The DNA here is from genome assembly GCF_052849685.1 of Lactuca virosa. Lineage (NCBI taxonomy): Eukaryota > Viridiplantae > Streptophyta > Magnoliopsida > Asterales > Asteraceae > Lactuca > Lactuca virosa. The sequence goes on along the minus strand of NC_136433.1, from coordinate 37,169,566 downwards.
TCTCTCTGCTTCATGAAAATGACTGTGAGGAAACATTTTCACTAAGTAGATTTTAAGGAGATAGCATTTGTGATATTTGCATTCTCAAATTCGATCATGATTACGACATCCCTCTTCATAGTTCGAATTGTGAGAAATGGAAAAAGGTCTAAACATTTTAGACTTATTACTGTAAGTTCCAAAATTGTTTAGACACACATGTGAGCTATCTAAGGAAAAGTGTATGAGTTTGAGAAGCCTAGATAAAGTCTTATCGAAGCATCTTGTATCAGAAATCTGAACTTTGGTAAGAAAATCAACAAATATTGATTTCTAGAAGTCCAGCTTATTTCTGAATACATGTCAAAGCTAGTGGGAGCATAAGTGTTATGCTATTAAAGAAATAATTGTTATGCTAGTGGGAGCATAATCATTATGGTAAGTGTTGCAAGTTAGCAATGTTAATTATAGAAAACAAAAGTTTCAATTCGTAAAGTTGCAGTGTTTGAAAAGTTGTTGTGCTATAATTAAGGGAGAGGAACTCATACTTCATTTCAAATCTAAAAGCTTAGATTGTGAGATTTTAATCAAATTTAGTCAATGATATATATGAATGTTATCTTGGAATAGTTCAGCATAAGGAAATTCTATATATGGAAATATTATAGCAATAGAATGGTAAAGTATCATGTCTTTATGTAAGACATTATGAATCGTATCACATATGCTTCGGGTATAGGATCGATTGCATATGCTATAATATTTATGTGTTCTGAATTTTCCAAATGTCTAGGGCATTAAGAAGGAAAAATGACCAGAACCGGATATGACTAAAGTTGCTAAACAATTGCTAAGAACAATCAAAGGTTCTCCAAAGATTGGTTGCTTGTGGTCAATTGGAAGTATTGTAATGGATGGACCATATTGACATTATTATGAATAGACAAGATTCTATTAATAATGAGTTGTCATATGGAAAATATGGAAATGTTTCCATAATGAGAGTTGGATATTAAGAATCTATGTGTAGGTTGGAAACTTGTATGCAAAAAAGGATGTTCAAAGGAATGTACTTTGAATTTGAGACTTCGCTTCCATGGAATTGTTTTGTTGTCAATCTCCAGTGGAATACTTTATAATCTCATTGTCCAAGTCTTTGTGGCTTTGGTGCATTGACATTACAAAAGTATCATTCCATAAAGGTTAGAATCTAACACATTCTAGTAGTGGCAAGAATTTGGTATTCTTACACTTGTGATAAAGATTTGGAGTTGTCAAATGAGTTTCATTGAAGATGTATTCAATTGATCTGTTTCACAAAGAAAGGACCATAGATAAACATAGTGTGCATGCTTGGAGCATGGGATAACTAATGTTTTAATTCAAGTATTAAGTTGATTAATCGAAACATTATACAATGAATAATGTGTAATCAATATGGTGATTAAATAAAAGGTGTTTTATTTATATTCAAAAGTTTTGAGATCATACTGGATTCGATTGTTCTTGTGTTTCACTTTGCATGTTTTGACTTCCCGAATAACTAGATTATTCAAACTATCCACAGTCGATCATACTTTGGAAGTAGGTATTAAAGCGAGACTGTCATGAATGGGTCTGTAGATTGTCTAAAGGTGTTTATACATAGCACAAGTTTGTTGTAGTATTCATGAGTACTCCTGTAATAAGATTTGAGTATTGGACTAAACCCACGCTCATTTGAATCACTTCATGGATTTTATCACGAGTGATCATGAGACGATAATATCTTATATTCTTGAAACCGAGAGATATGAGTTGCAGTTTACAAGTCGGTTGCACATTGATGATATGTAAACGCACCAGTAACTCGGTGTTATAAAACATATCATTGTGTGTGGTTTGATGAGTAAATAGAGGAAGCACATGAGTCGAAGTTTATCCATTCCTTTTACCCAATGTGGGATAAAAGCGATATTTGTGGGCCCCTCGATGATTTAGTGATGACAACCCTAAGCGCTTGGCCAAGCATGGACTGATTTGATTTGTTCAATTAGTAGGTCGTCATAAATCGGAAATCGAGAAACAACACATGGAGAGAGAGAATGATTATAATCCATGTCTCATGTCCATACGATATCTATAATAGATGAATATATGATCCTTTATCTAATGGACACCTTACTAATAAGATCAGAGTTCGACAACGGTCTTTTTGAGAGCTACGATTGTTAATCAGATTTTGAAGTCGTACTTGCAGTTATAGTTATTAGACTTATCCAAGTGGGAGACTGTTGGATTATGTGTCTAAGCCCATAACTATAATTTGTATGTACTTGACCCGATACAGCATGGTCCATTTGGGTTGTAACACTCTGGAACAATTTGATAGGATGGATATTTAAGAAAGAGGTTATTTGTGATTTATTAATATATTATAAGTATAATATATTAATTGAGAAATCATATTATTTAATTAGTATTGATCAAGAATTAATTTGGAATTACTTTAGTGATCAAAAGAGACTAATTTAATTAACGGGGACTGATTAAGTAAATCAGTGATACATATATAGTTTGGGCTAATAATCCATATTGATTGGTAATGGACTAAGTTCATGTAAGAATCCATGAAGAGTTAGTCCAAATGGATTATCATATGGATTATTGGACCAAGGCCCAAGGAAGTGGATTAGGATTTAACCCTTGGAATTCTACACTATATACATGTAGTCCCTAAGCCAAAAATTGTGCACTACGTGACTAAGTGTTCTTAGAAGCCAAAAACGATTTTGTGTCTCCAAACCTCTCTCTCAAGTTCCTCCTTTTGTTCTTGGTTTGTTATAAGACATTTGAGGCATCACACTTGATGTGTTAGGCTCTTGAAAGACCAATTCCTACAAGCTACAATTAAGAGGTAATCTTCTAACATACTTTTATGATTCATATGTCAAATTGTATGCTAGTTGTAGGTTTCAAGCTTTGAAAATTTTTGTTGCATGTATAACTAGAGAAAATTTTTGTTGCATGCTAGTTGTAGACATTTGAGGCATCACACTCGATCCTGCTTTGTGCTCTAGGCCAACATACCCAGGGCGGCCCGGATAGACTGCAGACCCATTAGGGCGTACTAGTCAGGCCGAAGGCCCGGAGGACGGTCCAGACAGGATGAAGGCCCGATAGTGCGGACCAGACATGTTGAAGGTTCTGAGAGTGGGTCAGATAGACTGAAGGCCCGGTGAGGGCGGTCCATTCATACTGTAGACTCTGAGAGTGGGCCAGATAGACTGAAGGCCCGATGAGGGCGGTCCAGTCACACTGTAGACTCTATATGCATGTTGTTTGCTATGATATTGTTTTGATTGTATGGCGTTGGTATTTTGGGGGAACTCACTAAGCTTCGGGCTTACAGTTGTTGATTTTGTTTCAGGTACTTCAAATGATCGCGGGAAGGCGAAGGCTTGATCGTGCACCTCCTCACATTTTATGATTTTGATTTTTGGGATGCTCTGATATGAAACTATTTTGAAAACATTTTGTAATAAATAATGGTTTTTGAATGCCTGAAAAAGTTTAAATTTTCTTGAATTTTATGGATGTTACAACAATGAGTTTTAAAATGTTCCTTCCAGGCATCATAATTCAGTTGATTCATGTCCAAAAGAAGAGGGGCATACGATTTAGTATTAGTGATCCCATATATTTTAGAAGAACCAAAACCTTTTTCTTTATCTGAAGTGACCATGGTGTAAAGAGTTGGACAAGAACAGCAAGCATAGGGGGTTGAACGAGAAGAGGGATAAGGCGATGAAGAAATACGTGGTGGTAGGATCGGCTAGGGTTGAGAGTATGAGCCTGATACCATGTTAAAATTAGTATTTTCCCATAATGTGTGTATTGCCTTCTCATTGAAAATATATACTCAAAATACAAATGGGTTGAATACAAATACAATTAGGCTAGACACATAAATACAAACCAATACAAATATACGACTAACAATATCCTAAGCCTTATTTGGATCTAGTCTCCTCTCCTGACCTTCTTGGAAACACCTTCCATTGTTATTCTTAAAGAACAAGTGCCACAAATTTTTCATTACCATCTATCTCAATCCAATCACTCCTCGTTCTCAACAGTCTTAAATATCGAGACATCCTCAATTGTTGTTTTGGTAGAGAGCAAAACTTAAAGTATTCACAATGGTTAATCATCTATATAAATTATTATTTTTGTCGCATAAAAACTCCAGTAGCTTCACTAAAAAAGAAAAAAAAAGAAAAAACTATCTTTAAATATCATCTCCAATGCAAAAGCTTGTTTTTAACAAATACATATTCGTTCCCATTTATTTGAAATATTTTAGGGAAATAAACTTATTAAGGTAATTAACTTTTCGATTTGTTCACATCTGGGTAACTATCTTTTTTTTTCTACACATATAGGTAACGAACTTTTTGGAAGTGTTTACATATGACCATTATGGTCGGCCGTAACAGGTTACATCCGGTCATAACTGGTCATAATGGTCATATGTGAACAGTTTCAAAAAGTTTGTTACCTAGATGTGTAAAAAAAAGATAGTTACCCAGATGTGAACAAACCGAAAAGGTAAGAGTAAATTACACGAATGGTCCCTGTGGTTTGGGTAATTTGGGAGTTTGGTCCCTAACTTATTTTTTAACTTGGATAATCCCTACTGTTTATTTTTGTTGTGCGTTTGGTCCTTGTTTTACCTCAAAAGACTATTGTGCCCTTTTTAATTTATTTTCTTATTTATTATTTATTTTTTATATATTTAAAAAAAAATAATAGACCTCACATATTTGTATCTACTCACACTAAACCTGAAACCACATTTGAGAAATTTAAGTTGGGTCCCACCAGTCACCATCATATCTCTCATCCTTCTCAACTTCTATTTCCTTTCAATCTTTTGTAACATCGACGTCTTCACAATCCCTTCTTTTTTCGGTCCTTCAACTCTGACGAACCAACACCACAACCCACTGTCTCTTAATTGAATTTTCCACCACCACAACCCAATAGAAGAGTTGTGATGTTGGTTCGACAAAGTTGAAGGACCGAAAAAAAAGGGATGGTGAAGACGTCGATGTCACTACATATGGAAAGGAAATAGAAGTTGAGGAGGATGAGAGATGGGATGATGAATGGTATGACCCAACTTAAATTTCTCAAATGTGGTTTCAGGTTTAGGGTGAGGAGATACAGATATGTGGGGTCCATTAATTTTTTTAAATATATAAAAAATAAATACATAAATAAGAAAACTAATTAAAAAATAAATTAAAAAAGGGCACAATAGTCTTTTGAGGTAAGATATGGACAAAACGCATAACAAAAATAAACAGTAGGGATCATCCGAGTTAAAAAAAAGTTAGTGACCAAACACACACATTACCCAAACCACAGGGACCATTCGTGTAATTTACTCTTACCTTTTCGGTTTGTTCACATCTGGGTAACTATCTTTTTTTTGTACACATCTAGGTAACGAAATTGTTAGGTGCATTTTGTGCACCTTTTTGCACACCTTTTAGTCCCCTTTTATGCATCTATTTAGCATAGTTATTCTTCATTTTTATTGCATTTTATCATATTCATGTTAGTCTCTAGAACAACCTTATTTGCACGCTTTCATGTCTTTTTCAGGTAAACCGGAGGTTGGGACGCGCTTTGGGAGTTGCCGGGAAGCATTGGTGAAGATTTCGGGATGATCGGGCGAAGAACGAAAAAGTTGGAAAAATCAAGTTTGGATTCGGAGTCAGAGGAGTACACGGGCCGTGTTGGATTTACACTGCAAAATCAACACGGGCCGTGTTGACCAAAATGGGAGCTGTTGACCATGCTGAACATGGGTCGTGTCAGTTTAGTGCAAATCAACACGGGCCGTGTTGGCTGCTGAACACGGGCCGTGTCAGTTTAGCCAATTTTAACACGGGTCGTGTTCGACCCAAAAACTAACTTTTGGCAGTTTTTCCTATCTTTCATATTACGGGTTGAGGGTCATTTTGAGATAGACAGAACATATCAGAGCACATTTTGAGAGGGGATTTCGAAGGTTTTTGCAAGGATTTGATCATTTATCATTTGGAAACATTATTTCTCTTATTTGTAAGTTGTAATTGCACATTATTTCCATCTTTTATTCTTGTGATCTTGTTCTAGCCATGTGTGGCTAGAACCCTAGTTTCTCCAACTTCATGTCTTGACTTCTTAGTTGTGATTTCAATCATATGACATGATGTTTGCTTTTAATTTCTATCTAGTGAATTTGATTTTGATTTAATCGAATGTTTGATTCTAATTGTGATTCTTATTGGCCATTTGAATTAGGGTTAGGTCATTCAAGTTATCTCTTTTACAAAATCCGTAATTGTTTTGTGAAATTGAACAAGTAACAAGCACTAAACTGATTTCCATTGAATGAATTTAGTGTAAATCTTATTCACACACTCTTACGCTCCCGAGCTTGTGAGGAGTATTGGGTGTTGTTGGGAACATTCACATAAAGTTTAATGCAATCTTTCAATCTAATTCTTAGAGCGTGTTTAGATTAGGTTAGTAAGGTTAGGGTTAATCAAAGAGCTTGTTTTGGTTAATTAATGTGGTGAATGGGAAGTGTTAGAGCTTGTTAACACTTTCAAGTACCAACTTAGATAGAATTGAGCAAATATCATGTTATCTTGGAATCACATTGCTAAGTTGTCATGCATGAGGTTGGAGTCCTTACCATTTCTGAATTTAATTCACTCTTTTAGTTGATTACTGGTGTTTTTAATTGTTTGTTTTAATTATTTCATTCTAAACCCCCTCTTTACTGTTGGTGACCATAGTACCTTGCGCAAAGAGGTATAGACTAATTATCCCGTGTCTCTGTGGATCGACCCTGCTTGCCTTGTACTACCTTTTAGTGCAATATAGTAGTGTTATTTTGGAGTATATCGTACCCCTTTATTTGTTGGGTTTGACACCCCTAACAAATTGGCGTCGTTGCCGGGGACACGGTGTTACTAATTGTTTTATGCCAAGGTCTTTTCATACAGGTACACCATTGCCAATTGACTCGGAGATAGAGAAGACTGCAAAGAGGTTACGAAAGCAAGCCAAGCTTCGTAAGAGGCAACCGGGCTCCGAGACTTCTTCATCATCTAACCCTCCAGTAATCAACATTTGGGAGGACATACCCCTCTCAAGTGTGTCCGCATCCGACACAGAAAGTCTCTCACTCTCACCACAACCATCCTCACCCAAAAATACCACTCCACCATCTTCACCTACTTATAATATCCCAAACACTACACCCACAAAAACTTCAACCACTACTCACACCATGGGAGACAATCATGGAGGGAATCCACCTCCAAACCCACCACCCGAACAAACCCTTCGTCATTGGTTGAGACAAGAGATTACACAACAACCTCTTTGCATCACATATCCAGCTGCCACAAACTTGGAATTAAAATCTGGGCTTATCCACTTACTCCCTACTTTTAGAGGCTTGGAGAATGAAGATCCTCACAAGTTTCTCATAGAATTTCACGTTGTGTGTGTGGGCATGAAGCCACACAATGTCACGGAGGATCAAATCAAGCTTAGGGCATTCCCCTTCGCAGTGCAAGATGCAGCTAAAGACTGGCTCTATGACCTCCCACCGGGGAAGGTAACTACTTGGGTAGATCTTGCGAGGTTGTTTTCGGATAAATACTTTCCCGAGATGAAAGCTTCAGCCCTACGGAGAGAAATCATTGGAATTAAGCAATATAAGAGAGAAGCTTTCCACACATATTGGGAAAGATTCAAGAAACTTTGTGCCCGATGTCCAAAGCATGGAATCACCGAATACCAGCTCCTCCAATACTTCATTGAAGGCATGACTCCAATGGAAAGAAGACTTCTAAATGCCTCCATTGGCGGAATCTTTACCCGACAAGACTCCAACCGAAATCCACAACTTAATCAAGAACATGGCTGAAGATTCTAAACATTCAAGCCATGATGAAGAATGGTATACGGATGCACCCCGAGGTGTAAAGGAAGTGCAAACACCTCAAATTGAAGCTCAATTGTCCGAGCTTACAAAAGTTGTAATGATGCTAGCCAAAGACAAATGTGTGCAGCCCACACCCCGCCCGTGCGGTATTTGCACTCAAGTGGGGCATCCAACCGATATGTGCCCACAACTTCAAGACGAGGATTATGCGGAAGCAAATGCTTTAGGAGGATATTCCAGGTCAAACCAAAGGGGATATGAGCAGCCACGGGGTGATCAAAGATGGAACAACAATCAAGGTTGGGGAGGAAATCAACATGGAAGTTATCAACCAAGTCAACCACATCAATACCAACAAAGACCACCTTTTCCACCACAGAAATTTTAGCCAAGGCAGCCACAACAGCCTCCTCAACAAGCGCGTTCATCAAGTATGTCCTTAGAGGACATAGTGAAGAGTTTGGCAACTAGTACACAAGCTTTCCAACAAGAAACAAAAGCAAGCATAAAGAACTTAGAGCAACAAGTTTCACAGCTTGCTACTTCTGTAAGCAAACTAGAATCTCAAGGAAAGTTGCCCGCCCAAACTGAAACGAACCCAAGACATAACGTGTGTGCCATCACATTGAGAGACGGAAAGAGTTACAATGGTCCAAAAGTGTCGGTTGATCAAGAGGGAGAAGAAATAGTGGTCGAAGAGGCAACCAAACAAGAGAAGAATGAAGATAAAACAACCGAAAAGAAGCCCTTCGTCACTGAGTATAAAGCCACACCTGCTCCATTTCCTGAAAGATTAAAGAGAATGAAGAAAGAACGGGAGGAGAGTTAGATTATGCAAATGTTCAAAAAAGTTCAAATCAACATTCCACTTCTCGAGGCCATCAAGCAGGTACCTAGATATGCAAGGTTCCTTAAGGATCTTTGTGTATCTAAAAAGAAATTAAAAGGAAACCAAATTGTAACAGTTGGGGAGAATGTATCCGCGGTTTTGCAAAAGAGGATGCCCCCAAAGTGCAAGGATCCCGGTGTCTTTACCGTGCCATGCAAATTGGGGAATCTTTATGTACCTCGAGCCATGCTCGATCTAGGTGCATCCATAAATGTCGTACCATATTCTATTTTTAAATCGATTGGTGTAGGAACATTGACCAAAACCGGTGTGATCATCCAACTTGCCGACCGGTCTTTGGTACACCCAAAGGGTGTATTAGAGGACGTGTTAGTGGAAGTCGATGAATTTGTTTTCCCGGCTGATTTTTATGTCCTAGATATGGGAGATGATGACTCTCCAAGTTCAAGTTCCATACTTTTGGGTAAACCTTTTCTTAAAACTTCTAAAACAAAAATCGATGTCTACAACGGAACTTTAAGTATGGAATTTGATGGTGAAGTTATCAACTTCAATGTTCATGAAGGAGAAAAGGTTCCTTCCGATGTTCAATCTGTCAATCTTGTGAATTTGATCCAACCCTCAATTAAAAAGGGTTTAAACTTGTCTAACAATTAATTTCTAGAGTTAGTTTTGTCACGAAAACTAGACAGGGACAAAGCCAAAGAGCTTGCAAAGGAGTTCGATATGAATAATGAGGTGCTGGAGATTTTGGAGTTTATTTATGACACAAAGCATATGAGGATTGATGATATGAAACCCAAGCCACCCACTACCAAAGCCAAATTCCTTCCACCGGTGGAACAAGCACAATATTCGGGAGCAAAAACTCCACCGGACCCTTTAAAGATAATACATGCCGAGAAGGAGAGCACTCAACCGGTCATCAACTCAAATAAACTATCGAAGAAGGAAGAAAAGGATTTGATAACCTTGCTTAATAAATACCAAAGAAGGATCAAGTGGACAGTCTCCGATATTAAAGGTTTAAGCCCTTTTTATGACAACCGTCAATTTTTGGTCAAGTCAAAGTCAACCAAAGCCAACAAGTCAAACCGGTCAACTCATCTAACCCTTGTATATTAGGGTTTCCATTATGATTCTTATTGTACTACTCGCAATCTTAATACAAAGTATCACTTAGAGTTTTCACGTGTTCGGAAATTCTAAACCCTAATCAGGGTAAGTGATGAACCTTGCGTTACAAAGTCAAACACTTAAAAAGGTCGCAAACGAAGTCTCTCTCAACCTCTTTCACTCTATCTCTCCCAAATCTCTCTAAGTATGTGAAATCTCTCCCAAATCTCTCTCTGTATGAGAAATCTCTCCAAGTGTGTGAAATCTCTCCCAAATCTCTCTAAGTATGTGAAATCTCTCCCAAATCTCTCTCTGTATGAGAAATCTCTCCAAGTGTGTGAAATCTCTCCCAAATCTCTCCAAGTATGAGAAATCTCTCCAAGTGTGTGAAATCTCTCCCAAATCTCTCTCTGTATGAAAAATCTCTCCAAATGTGTGAAATCTCTCCCAAATCTCTCTCTGTATGAGAAATCTCTCCAAGTGTGTGAAATCTCTCCCAAATCTCTCTCTGTATGAGAAATCTCTCCAAGTGTGTAAATCTCTCCCAAATCTCTCTCAAAATCTCTCTCAACGTTTTATAATCACTCGGGGCATCCCGACCCTTAATTTAGTCGAAAACCGCTCGAAAACGGAAGTTTACGCGAAAAACAGCTTTAAGGAGCCGAACCCTCTTAAGGAACCGAAACCCCTAAGAAGCGAAACCCTAAGAAGCCTCCTGGACCGAACAACCTTAAGAACCGAACTAGGAGGACCGAACCGAAGCTGCTGATCCGATCTGCTGAACCGAACCCTCGCCTTCGGTCCCTTCTGGTGAGTTCGCCTGCGAGGCTCGGACCGAACCTCTTACTCTCGGTTCCAATGCACCAACCGAACCCTACCTTCGGTTCTAACCCTCTCAAGACCCAACCTTCGGCCAGACTTAGGAAATTAGGATTTTCTTCCTGGTTTTTGACCCAATCTTCGTTTTAAGCCCGTTTTTCGTGATTTTAACGCGGGATTTTCACCAAAACTCGAAATTTAATATAAGAGACCCTAAATATTCATTTTTAATCATATTTTTGAGGGAAATCCTTGTCCAAGAATAAAATCTATTAAGTTAGATTTTGGGGTAGAGTGTTGACTTTATCTAGAGTATGACACAAGCAACCTCCCCCATACCTTCAGAGTACAACCCTCAGTCACTATTCCCCCTACCTAGTCAACTATTTGTCCTTTGACACCCCTCCTCCAGCTGTAAAGGTTCACCAAAAGCTGAAAATCTCCTCTCTCCTCCCATTTCACTCACTTTTCACCAAAAAGCAAAACACATTCTCTCTCACTTCCTCTCACCAAGAATTCGAGATTCAAGGCTGATCTTGAGCTCTTCACACACCTTGGTAATTAAATCTCTTCCCACACTTGATTTCCTTACACTTCTTCACTCAAATCATGGGTTCCTTACACAAATATCGTCATATTTGTTGTTAGATCTTCGAATCATCAATCATCTTCTAAGTGTTCTTGAGTTGAACACTTCTTTTCTTCATCATCCATCTTCTGAAATCACTCAAGGTGAGTTCATACCCCAATCTTTTCACGTTTGTCTTAAGTTTTATTGGGGGGAATACAAGTTAAAACACCAAGAACACAACTAAACTCATCCAACAGCTTTCATCAGAAAAGTTTAACTCCATTCACGGACTGTTTTGGTCAACTTAAACATTTTAGTTTTCAAAACTGTATTAGATACAAATAGATCAGGTTTATACCTTTAAAATGACTACTTGCACATCTCCATAAGATTTTTCTACGATTTATGGTGATTGTTACAAAACTGCCTATCATTTCATAAACGAATTCGGACCAGTCTGTGAATATGAACATTTTAACACAAGTTACAGACTTCTAAAAATAATAATAAAAATTATGAATAAACTAGACACATTTTATGAACTCTCAAAATTTACGGATTCAGTTTTCGACTTCATATGATTTTACTATTATTTTTTTAAAACAATGTAGAAAGGTTAAAAACTAGTTAACAGGTTACAACTTTCATAACACTTTGTAGTATGTTGAGCAAGGTGTATAACCATATGTTCTAAATATTGAATGTATTCTCTTGTTAGTTTATCATCATAAACTGAAATTTAGTCATTCATGATAAGGATTCTTCATTCATTTCGAACACATATAATAAACTATAATAAGCATAGTTTATGGATTTTTACTACATGAGAAAGGTTTTACTCTCAAAACAAATGGGTTTTCATATACTACATAATAGTAATAGTTTATGGATTCATAGCACTAATGTATTTTCATAAAAGGGTTCTTTTACATTACAAACGTTTTGGATAAACTATAATAGGTATAGTTTATGTTTAATTTACATTTCAAACTCATTTACCAAGGGGTTTTCAGTTCAGTTCATGTAAATCTATTAATGAATAAATTTGCGAGACATTCGCTTCGTGTTACCTTCAAAGTAACAAAGTCAAAAGTCCTGTAAATTGTAACCAGAGTCTCTTGTAGGGAGAGTGTGATAGTTGTGTATAGATCTATATTGGGTCTGACAAACCCACACCTGAGCTGCATGCAACAGCTAGACCGGCAGGTCTGAGGTGACAAATGTCATTTAACTTGCGACGCCTAAAGAACGTCATATTACGAGGCCGACTGAGTCATAGCATAGTTATAATAACTCGCATGAGGTATTAACAAAACATAAGATTTACGGGTTTTACTTCTAAATTAAACGATTTTATGTCGATTTAAACTTGCATGAATTACTTTAAGTATGGAAAAATACTTGTACATTTCGGTCTTGACATTTAGGACTACATGACTTTTATAAAGAAAATATTGGATTTTCTGGAATCACACTCTATCGTTTTTACAAGGAAAACGGCTTTTTCCTCAAACAAAACTCTTATGAACTCACCAACTTAATTGTTGACACTTTTTCAAAACTACTTGTATTCTCAGGAAATCAGTGAAACAGGAAACTAACAACATTTTGAGGATGAGTCGTTAAATCGTCAAACAGTTCATTTTGTCATCATAATGTAATTGATTTTGAAACATGTAAACATATACTATGGTGTAACCTTTTTAATTATATTTATGATGGTTGTATTTACTTTGAGCACTATTATACTCGTTGTTGTGATACTATACATGAAGTCCTCCACCCCCGGACGTTTCCGCCATCCTTGGTTTGGGGGTGTGACACTTTTTGGTTTGTGCGAAAAAAGAAAGCCAAAGAAAGGGTGAAGGTTCCATTGAAGGAAGTGGCGAGAAGGTTGATGTGTTGGAAAGGCCCACATACTTAGAATGAAGCATATTCTGGGGCCAAGTCGAGCCAACGACTTAAAACAAGGGCGGCTAACCGGGACGCAACCCGGGGGTATTTTTGTCTTTTTCTTTAAAAACATTTCCGTTTCTTTGAAGTCTTTAGTTTTTAATGTTCCAAATGTGTTGCAACATGTTTTTATGCCTAGAAAATGACTCTCGGGCTCCAAAAATATTTCACGGATAGCTTGGGGAAGATGAAGAGGAGGTTCTCACCACAATTGCATAGGTTCCAAGAACGATTTGGTAAATTCTTTCCATATCTTTAATCGTTCATATTTTGCTTAAAAATCCTATTAGTGTGCATTTGTGACTATTTTGGACTCTTACCCGACCTGACTACCATCCCCCACCAACTTTCGGTGATTAGGTTGTTCCACCCTCTCCGAGCATCGGGGACGATGCTTATCTTTAAGCTTGGGGAGGGGTAGAGTTGTACAATAGGTTCATCCATGCATTTGAAAAAAAAACAAAAAAAAACTAAAACAAAAAAATATTTTCTTTTGCACCCTGCATTTTAAATATAAAACCCAAAAATAATTTTCCTCTTTGCTTTAGTTTCAAAGTTTTTTTTGCATCATATTAAAAAAAAAAGTCTTTATACGAGATGATGACACTCTTTACATACGATAGCTCCATGAAGTGGGAAAACGAGAAATCAAATGAAAAAATTATGAGGCGACCGGATAGTTATCGGAAGTGTAGAATCAGCTGTCATAACTAGGGGGCCCAAACACCGTAATTCGAGACCCCAACCTTAGATAAAAAAAAATGGAATACTGAAACGTTTTTGTGGGCGGTAATAACAGCTTTAGGATGATTTGCTTCTGAATGTTTAAAAAGAATCTTTATCGACAACTCTGGACCCACAGAACACGGACCTATTTGTTGACACGCGTTACCCTCGCGGTAACAAAGAGCTTAAGTATCAGATCCACACAGTCAAGAAAGAAGAAAGGGTACAACTGTCACATCCAGTACCCCAATCAGAATTTCAAGTGCCAAAACGAAGAAATTATTAGAAATTCAAAAGTTGATTGAAGAATTCAAAGCTCAAAATGAAGATACAAATCCAAGTTCAATCAAAATCAAAAGCCGCCTCAAAGTCAAATCTGGCGAATGAAAAAACTGTGTGATATGATACTTGTGGCTCTCGAAAAAGTGAAAGCATAGGAGCTGGGCCCCTTCGGGTGGGCTCACTGTTTCAGCGAAAGCTGATTCGCCGTGACGGGTTCTTAAGGATGCGTCGATTCTGATTCTTGGCCATCTAGTCTTAAGGACATGAAATCCCGAACCGTGTTATTTTCGCCCATAAAGCTAATTAAGGTATAAAGTTTAAATAAAACTATGGTTGGATTATTGGGTTACACTGTTTCGTGGTCTTCCTCACTTTGGGAGTCTGTGATATATGGAAGGTAGCAGGATGGTCGCCTAGGTATTAATGATTGGAGCCCCATTGATGTAAAGTTTGATCATATTTATATATATTTATAAAAAATAAATAAATTACTTGTCTTCTTAATTTTTTTTCTTTGGTTCATTTTGTTTCTTAAGTATCTTTTGTACATATGTTTCTTTTTCATAGTTTTCATTGCATGCATTCATTCTTAGCTTTTAGGATCTTCCTGTCCCCGTTTGTTCTATATTTCATTTTCCATCTAGAAATCGTCCTGTTTGTCCGGTTCTTATTCTTTCTTGAGGAATAAAGGTCTAAGCTTGGGGAGATTTGTTAGGTGCATTTTGTGCACCTTTTTGCACACCTTTTAGTCCCCTTTTATGCATCTATTTAGCATAGTTATTCTTCATTTTTATTGCATTTCATCATATTCATGTTAGTCTCTAGAACAACCTTATTTGCACACTTTCATGTCTTTTTCAGGTAAACCGGAGGTTGGGACGCGCTTTGGGAGTTGCCGGGAAGCATTGGTGAAGATTTCGGGATGATCGGGCGAAGAACGAAAAAGTTGGAAAAATCAAGTTTGGATTCGGAGTCAGAGGGGTACACGGGCCGTGTTGACCAAAATGGGAGCTGTTGACCATGCTGAACACGGGTCGTGTCAGTTTAGTGCAAATCAACACAGGCCGTGTTGGCTGCTAAACACGAGTCGTGTCAGTTTAGCCTATTTTAACACGGGCCGTGTTCGACCCAAAAACCAACTTTTGGCAGTTTTTCCTATCTTTCATATTACGGGTTGAGGGTCATTTTGAGATAGACAGAACATATCAGAGCACATTTTGAGAGGGGATTTCGAAGGTTTTTGCAAGGATTTGATCATTTATCATTTGGAAACATTATTTCTCTTATTTGTAAGTTGTAATTGCACATTATTTCCATCTTTTATTCTTGTGATCTTGTTCTAGCCATGTGTGGCTAGAACCCTAGTTTCTCCAACTTCATGTCTTGACTTCTTAGTTGTGATTTCAATCATATGACATGATGTTTGCTTTTAATTTCTATCTAGTGAATTTGATTTTGATTTAATCGAATGTTTGATTCTAATTGTGATTCTTATTGGCCATTTGAATTAGGGTTAGGTCATTCAAGTTATCTCTTTTACAAAATCCGTAATTGTTTTGTGAAATTGAACAAGTAACAAGCACTAAACTGATTTCCATTGAATGAATTTAGTGTAAATCTTATTCACACACTCTTACGCTCCCGAGCTTGTGAGGAGTATTGGGTGTTGTTGGGAACATTCACATAAAGTTTAATGCAATCTTTCAATCTAATTCTAAGAGCGTGTTTAGATTAGGTTAGTAAGTTTAGGGTTAATCAAAGAGCTTGTTTTGGTTAATTAATGTGGTGAATGGGAAGTGTTAGAGCTTGTTAACACTTTCAAGTACCAACTTAGATAGAATTGAGCAAATATCATGTTATCTTGGAATCACATTGCTAAGTTGTCATGCATGAGGTTGGAGTCCTTACCATTTCTGAATTTAATTCACTCTTTTAGTTGATTACTGGTGTTTTTAATTGTTTGTTTTAATTATTTCATTCTAAACCCCCTCTTTACTGTTGGTGACCATAGTACCTTGCGCAAAGAGGTATAGACTAATTATCCCGTGTCTCTGTGGATCGACCCTGCTTGCCTTGTACTACCTTTTAGTGCAATATAGTAGTGCTATTTTGGAGTATATCGTACCCCTTTATTTGTTGGGTTTGACACCCCTAACATAAATTTTTGGAAGTGTTCACATATGACCATTATGATCGGATGTAACCTGCTACAGCCGTTCATAATGGCCATATGTGAACACTTCCAAAAAGTTCGTTACCTAGATTTATAGAAAAAAAAAGATTGTTATCCAGATGTGAACAAACCTAAAAGTTAATTACCTTAATAAGTCTATTTCCCTTTATAGGACTTCTGCCTAGTTTATTTGCCAAACACGTATGATATTTTTTATTGATCAAGTAAGTAATTATAATAAATAGAAAATGAATGAAATATACTTTTAGTTTTGTTTTTTTATGTTTAACAAAATAGTTTAATTAGTCAAATAACAAAATTTTAAAATTTACATGACGATTAAGAGGGTTACTTAGAATAATATTGAGATAATGGGTAACATGTCATTATCGTCATTATCATCATTCTCATCATTTCATTATCATACATACTTATAAAGCTAACATTTTCCCTTGAATCTCATGCATTTGAAACCCCCATAAAAATTTGCCAACACCTCATGCATTTGAAACCCCCACACCCTTTCACCTTCAAAGTAATTAATCACACATAATCTCATTCCAAGAAAATCACACACTCTATAAGTTTAACACCTCATGCATTTGAAACCCCCACACCCTTTCACCTTCATTATATATGTAGTTATATTAGTACATTTTTCTTACAAAAAGTCGTCATTTGGTTGAAGATATTATGATTCAAAAGTTTTCATATAGTTGAAGCATTCACGATCCAAATATGATGATTTGAAGAAATGAGTTATGTCGCATCGATGGTAATTGTAATATGATTTTTTCTTTCAACCAACACAAATGAAGCTTTTCTATTCTTTCTTTATATTCAATTTCTCATTTGATCTTTATATGTGATTTGTATGTATTACTCAATCTTGAATATGACTCTCCAAACATCAATGTTTTGCTTGGAATATCTTTCTCATTCTTCTTTATCAAGAAAAACATTTTGATTGTAGGTTAGTGAAGAATTGTAATCAAGTTTTTATGGTTGAATGGTGTTAAATAAAGAAAGAAGATTCAGAAAACGTATATAGTTTTTTTTTAGCAAAGTAGACGAATGTTAGTTTTTTCTTTTGATTTAAACGTATATTTATGTAACATTTTTATTTATATATTCAACCACCAATGTTCTTATTTATTTGATTGTAGTTTTTCTATTTTGATTATGTTTATTTTATATTATTTTTTTTGTTGGGTTATCCTACACAACATATTTACAAGACAATATTTAAAAGATAGCATAACTTTTAACATTTGGTATGTAATTATGATGACTTATCATGATATGTTCTTCACATGAAAGTAATTTATCCATATTACTACGACAAGAATTACATATGACATTTACGAAAATATATATTATATGTGATTTGTTTAACATATATATACACCTATGTATGTTATAAATTTATAATTAAATATCTTTATGTTTAATAATTGAATGGATTAAAATGATGCATCAAAACCAATTATTTAGACAAATATAATAATAATAATAATAATAATAATAATAATAAATACACATTTCCAAGTACCGTATTCATTTGAAACTCACACTACAACTCAAGAGTTTTCTAATTTATGTATATTTATTAGTTACAACTCAAGAGTTTTTAACTTATGATTATTAATTAGTAATCACTAATAACTTTTTATTTTCTTTTCTTTTATAAGGTTGTAAAATTTTGCTCATTCAAAACATTAATGCATTTGAAGAGATTTGTGATTTAAATATGAAAAGTTAATATAAATGTTATAATAAATGTTTTAGTGTTTTTATGTTATTAAAAGTTGTAGTGTTTATTTTTCATATTTTTTATTATTCGTTGTATATATATATATATATATATATATATATATATATATATATATATATATATTAATACAGATGTTATAATAGATGTTGTTGTATTTTTATGTTACTAAAAGTTGTAGTTCATATTTTTGTTCGTACATTTTGTTACCTGTTATATGTAGATTATCATACGTTTGATATATAATTTACACAATTTTAAACGGTTTATAAAATTATCAAATAATTTTATATGTCACAATGACTTAAAAATTGTAAGGTCCTAAAACGGATCTTTACCAATGATCAAGTAATCAATCAAGAGCAATCAGAATAAGAGTAGAAGAAGAAGATCAATCAAGCTTGCACACGTTTATTGCAGTAAAACGTCTGGTACAACTCGATACAGTGGACCGTGAACTCTGTGGCATCAACAACTTGACAATGACCTACAACTCCTCTATTTATACTAGACTTGGACCGCAAATAGGGTTTATGGCCGTAAACAGGCTTACGGCCGTAAACTCACCATCTGGTCGTAAACTCACTGACAACCCACAAAATGCACTAAAGACTCAAAATAAACTATTACAATGAAAGCCTAGACCAAACCATTTACTGGACCCTTCAATCTCCTCATTGGTTTGGTGCTAGCTTGGACTTAGTCTTTATCAACCACCAGCACGTCTGATTTTCCCATAGCTCCATTCCACATTTCCTTTCGGATAATCTCAGCAACCATAGCAGTGTACTCCTTAGCAGCGGACTCGAATAAGTCTTCAGCGACCTTGATCTGATGATGAGAAAGCTGATGTATATCCCATTTTCTGAACTGTAGCAGATCCCTCTTGTCATATAGGCGAATACATCCATGCTCAAGCTTGATGACAGCGGAAGCCGTGGATTCATCGAGCACCCAGTATTGCATGGACTTTAGAGATCCATCTGGATGGTTATGAAGGATAGGAATTTGCTTCACTTGAGCAGTAGCGGGCCACATCACAGACCGAAGAGGCTGATTGGTTTTGGGATCAATGACATTTGGGTATATCTTGATAATAGACTCTGCAGTCTTCATTGAGGGAAAGCCCTTTGCCACTTGATCGTCCAAAAATAACTTGAAATGAGTCGCCTTGGGTTCATTGGAAGGATTTGCAAAAGGAGCCTTAGATAACTCTGTAAGGTCAATCCTGGTCTAAGAGTGGAAGTCATGAGCATCTTTGTACAGTTCAATATTGCCACTCTTTCTTCTCACGATCCACATATTTAGAGTGTCGTGGAATCCCCATGAGATGATCCCTGACCTATCACCATATACGTCCCTGAAGCGATTCTCTCCAAGATCCGTAAAGGTGATGTTTGGTTGATCCCCGGGAGCATTCTGATCCGAGCTCCTTTTGAACAAAAACTGACCCTTCTCAGTAAACTTGGCCAGTTTAGCACGTTTTAACGCCACGACATTCGGAGCATGTGCTGGTTCTTTGTCAAAACGATCGAAAACAGTGGTTGTTCTTGTAGGTGGTGGAGCTATGGGAGCATCTTGATTGGGAAGATAGATCTTTGGCTCATCGACAGATGACTTGAATTTGTCGCCAAATTCTTCTTCCAGCTTCTTCTTCAGGTCATAGTAGCTGGCGGTCAACAAACCGAAATGCGTCTGAAGATCAGTGATCTGCTTCGTCTTCAGAGCTTTGTCTTCAAGAAGATCAGTAACTTGAATGTTTAGCTTGGCATTTTCAGACTGAAGGTCTGTAACCCTGATATCAAGCTCTATATTCTTCTGATTCAGTACACTGATCTCCTTCTGAAGTCCAAGGATAGTAGGATTCTCTTCTCCAGAGCTGTCATCCCCAATAGATATTCCTTTACCACGTGAGGGAGGCGTTGTGAATTGTTCCTCAGCCAAGTGCATGGCTAGCCTCACAGAAGCAGCATCATGATCTGGCATGGAAGGAGAGAAACCTGTGGGGAGAAAAGAATCACCAGCTTCATAAAAGGTACTAGGACCTTCACTGAGAGGTTCTGATGAGACGATAGCAGGAGTGGTTGTTGGTGGAATTGAAAAGCCTTGAAGTGGGCCAGGAATAAGAATTCCCTGTCTTGGGTCAAGTCTTCTTCTTTTTATGGGAGGTTGAGAGGTTTGTGTTGTTGTGTGATCACTTTCAAGTGGCTCTGATGTAGGTGAAACAACATCAAGGGGAGGAATCCCTGACACTGTCACCATAGGAATTGTTGTTTCCGCCACTTGATTGGTAGAAGGAGGCGTGGTTTCAAGAACGTCTTCAGTCTCCCTAATCTCCGTTGCTGGATGAGCAACTTCATTGATATTGTCAAATAGCGTGTTGAGGTTTTCACCGGTCATGAAGTCTTCATTACTACCAAAATTTAAAGGAATTTCATCCTTATCGAACCCAGTAAGATCGAGGTCTTCATACAAATCAGTTTCAGTTGCACTTTTTGACGACCCCTCATTATAATCGCTTTGGACCTGAACAGATGTCAGATCATGTTCCTCAGCTACTTGTGCATTAGGAGCTGGAGTATTTTCTTCTTCATCATGATCCGACACTGTGATGACATCTTCAGAAATAACCCTCTCTGAAGAAGTAGGCTCAGAGGATGCTTTATCGGACGTTCCATGAGACTCGGATGACTCATTCAGCTCAGCAAATCTTCCGAACTTCACAAGGGGATGCAATCCTTGGAAAACAACTTTGCCCTTTCGATTCTGCTTGATAAGCCCAACAGTGTGGGGATCTAACGACTTCATATCTAGAGTTTCTCCCTCTTTGACCATCTCCGGAAATTGAGTGTCAATGAACAACTGGATGAACCTAGGATACATCAAGAAAGAATCTCTGGTATCCCGGTTTATAGCATTGATGTTTACTATGAACTCATCCAATATGAACTTTGAGAAGTTGAAGTTGATTCCTGCAGCTAGTGAAACAATTGCCCCTGTGTTCCTCAGCGAGATCTCATCAGCACCTGACCTTCTGCCCGAGATACAGCTCACAAATACATGAGCCAAGAATCTCTAGTAGGGTGGCAGAAGCTTTTTCACAGTGGGAGGATAGATGCCTTCGTACCCCATCTTCTTGAGAATCTTTTGCACATCTTCAATCCCGATCTCAGTAGGAAAATCAGGTTGATCATCAATCAGCAATGTTTCTCTGATGAACTGCTCAGTGATCATAATCTTGCATCCTTTCACAACAGCTTCAATAGTAACTGCTCCATTGTTGTCTCTTGTCATCTTAGCAGTCTGCCAGAACTCCCTGATAATTCTCTGATAGACGACTGGGTTCATAGTAATGGCAGAGGCTAGGCAGCATTCTCTCAGCCTGTGGATCATCGACCTGAAATCTCCATGAGCAGCAGGAGGATCAGCCAGTACAATAGCCAAGTTATGCATGTCAACAAACTTCAAACTTGCCATTGATCTGCACTAAAACAGGCCAAGTAAGAAAACAAAAATATTTGAGCAGTTAAAGCTTTAAGTTTTTTTAATTAATCAATTTCATTTTGGCCTTAAAAAAATATTTTGACTAAAATTTGGAGTTTACGGTCAAACATGGTCAAAATAGGGTTTACGGTCCAATTTGGGTTTACGGTAAAAAATGGTCAAATAGGGTTTACGGTCCAGATTGGGTTTACAGCCGTAAACCCATGGCAGTAAGCTCCTGGCCGTAAACAGAGTTTACGGCCGTATGCTCCTGAGCCGTAAGCTTCAACCGTAAATGCCGACGAACAGTAAAACTTCGATTAAACCCCCAAAATCAGTCGAATCGATGAACAAACTACATTCCCACGGTCGGTTTTAGCATACCTTTCATGTGGACTAAACGATTTCGCAAAAACACACAAATTTTTTTTCGAGATGAGAGAGAGTGGAGAGAGTTTATGGCCGGAAGGATGAAAATGAGGTGGGAAGGGTTTCCAGCTGTAAACTCCACCTTTTATACCCTTTTCGAAATTTACCTGTCTCCCACACAGTATAAGGCACAGTCCAAATCGCAACTAATTTTCAAAAATAAAACCTTTTGAGGATAAAATTAAAAATAAAATAAAATAAACTAAAAAATAAAAAATAAAAATAAGATAATTTCTAAAATTTAAGAATTTTAAAAAAATTTAAATTTTGACAATTATAAAAATAAAAATAAAAATACAATAAAAATAAAAATAAAAATTGAGATAAAATAGATGCAAACTAAAATTTATCTCAAAAATCATTGAATATAAATTTGTGACACTAGGATCAAAGTTGTTAGACAGCCTTAATCCACTTGTCGGTACCTTTTATCTTCACGTCTTTGTCTGGTCGATCGCCAGTATTGTGATCCACTTAAACACGAAAAATTGTGACAGAATTAGGACATACTATAAGTGACAAGACAAAGTGATCCTAAGTTCCTAGATAATATTCCTTAAGGACCATTCAGTTGACGACGACCAGGGATATTGTTGTCCACCTAAATTGAGCAGCGAGATCTACAGACAATCTGTAAGTGTTCAATTTTAATTGTACTAGAACATGTTTCCTGCTTCCTGATATGCTCCAGTAATCAAGGACTTCCAGAATACTCCTTACATCGGGTGAGCAGACAATCATTAAGAGAGAAGATAGATTTAGATTGCATATGTTATACACCCAGGTCGGATCTCTTCCAATCACGCAGAGGGTGAAACATATGACTAACTGAAGTTTTAGAGGGATTGAGAATAAGAATGATGCATATACTGTGTACCAGGTCGGATTGTAAGTCACGCAAAGGAGACAGTATATGGCTAACAGATAGAAAGAATTGCATAGATAGAAGATGCAGAGAAATAGAGTTGCATATGTTACAGTCCAGGTCGGATCTCTCGATCACGCAGAGGAAGCAACATATGACTAACAGACAGATAGAGAGAAAACAATTTTCTACAGACCTAATTTATCGGAATTCACCAGTCACCCCATCAATACCGAAATTAAGGACAGAATCCGCACATCGAGGAAAAGTTAATCCACATTTCCAGATACGAGTTCTTTTAATGTGACCAATAGATTCCCATATATATCTCCCTGCTCAACCTATCCAAGCGTCGTATTGTCAGGCTAAACGGATTTAACTAGGTCAAGATTTGTCAAGTCTATGAATTCCTTAAGTTCAACTCTGCCTAGTCAAGTCCATTTAGAATCTTTCGTGCCTACCAGCGCATCGAACACAGAGCATAGACAATTTAATTTTGGTACGTTACGCATACTGAGATTGCCTGTTATCACTTGATAATATCACTTCCCTTCACAACACCTATAAGCAAAAACTGTTAGCAACATAATTTTTTAATTTTTTTTTTTTGAATTTTTTAATGTTTTTGGATTTTTGAATGTTTTCTGAAAAAAAATAAAACAGAAATAAAATATTTTTGGATTTTTTAATTTTTCGATTTTTGTTTGGTTTTTGTTTATTTCTCCCCCTAAATTTGTGCATGGGTGAGAATGAAATCACTAAAATGCGCAAATTTAAACTAATCTAACTTATAACAAAAAATTTAATCCTCAAAACGAATCATTTTCAAAAATCCCACAAGCACATCGAATCGAGCTTTGTTAAAAGGCTTGGTGAACAGGTCCGCTACATTCTTAGCAGATGGAACCTGTTCTAGCCGGATGAGCGAGTGCTCATAACAGTCTCTGATAAAATGAATTTTGATATCAATGTGCTTGGTTTTGGAATGTTGGACAGGATTTTTAGTAATTTGAATCGCGACCTCATTATCACAGTAAATGGGGGTTTCTAGATAATTCAAACCGTAATCCAACAGCTGATGTTGGATCCAGATAACTTGAGAGCAACAAGCAGATGCAGCAACGTATTCTGCTTCTGTTGTTGAGGTTGAGACGGTATGTTGTTTCTTGCACTGCCACGACACCAGCCTATCTCCAAGGAATTGGCACCCTCCTGATGTAGATTTCCTGTCAAGCTCACAGCCTCCATAATTACTGTCAGCAAAAGCATATAAATCAAATTCGGAATTTTTCAGATACCAGAGACCCAATTTTGGGCTGCCTTTGATATACCGAAAAATCCTTTTGACAACAATAAGATGTGAAAGTTTAGGATTAGCCTGATAACGTGCGCATTGACAAATTGCAAACATGATGTCTGGACGGCTTGCAGTAAGATACATCAACGATCCGATCATCGATCTATAGTGTGTCTGATCTTCGGATTCGCCATCAATATCTGGATTTAGCAGGGGTCTTTCGGCCATTGGTGTCGATGCAGGTTTAGCGTCTTGAAACCCGAACTTCTCAAGAATATCCTCCACATACTTAGCTTGATGGAGCAGGATTCCGGTTGAATTTTGTTTGACCTGAAGCCCCAGAAACATGGTCATTTCTCCCAATCAACTCATCTCAAACCTCTTTTTCATCACGCCTTCAAACTCTTTGCATAGCTGTGGACTGGTAGACCCGAAGATAATGTCGTCAACGTAGATCTGGACTAGAATCTGATCATTACCAACATGCTTGATGAATAAAGTTTGATCGATAGTGCCACGAGAGTATCCATGCTCGAGCAAGTGCTTTGTGAGAGTCGCATACCACGCTCGAGGAGCTTGATGTAACCCATACAATGCCTTGTCCAACTTGTAGACATGATTAGGAAGCTTTGAGTTAACGAACCCAGGGGCTGATCAACGTAGATTTCTTCCTTCACCTTGCCATACAAGAAGGTTGTCTTGACATCCATTTGGTAAACCGTGAATTTCATGTAGGAAGCATATGCAAGGAAGATACGAATAGCCTCCAAGCGAGCCACGGGAGCATAAACCTCAGTATAATCAAGACCCTCGACTTGTCGAAACCCGCGAACCACCAATCTTGCTTTATTGCGCACTATAACACCAGAATCATCCTGCTTGTTTCGATAAACGCAGCGTATGTCAAGAGACCTTTTGCCCTTTGGTAACTCAACCAATTTCCAAACCCCGAGCTTTTCAAATTAATTTAGCTCTTCATGCATAACATCTACCCAGCTGGGCTCATTCAAAGATATTTCAACATTATTGGGCTCTATTTGAGAGATAAAGCAAGAATAGAGACATGTATTGACATCTCCACTCTGACTTCTGGTTTTAACTCCATCGCCCAGCTGACCAATGATGTTTTCGATCGGATGATCGCGTAGAATTCTAGAAGGTATGTCTTGGCTGATATCATTGAGTGAAACAGGAAGAGTGTGAATGTTGAAACCTCCATCATTTTCTGATTGATCTGCATTAGATGAATCTGCTACAAACTCATTAGCAATTTCTTCAGGAAAGAGTAGTTCCATAAAAGTTGGAGTGACAGCGGAAGCATCTCTAGACATAAACTCTCTTTCAACTGGGGTAAGAGGTGTAGCATCAGCATCAGGAGTAGCATTTCGAACTGGAGACTCTGGACTGCCAAGTCGAACAGGTGACTCCCGCTCAGTTGGAGCAGATGACTCCCCCTCAACCGTTGGAGGTCTATAAACAACTTCTTCGTCTTCGTCTTCAGAAACAATCTTCGAACCAGAAGAGGATCCATTTGAACCATCTGAAGACACATGTAATGATTTGAAAAGCGATGTGTAATCAAATAACCAGTCAGGACCCACTCAAGCGTCCGTTTCATTCTCCTCCAACCAGCGCACGTCATAGGATTCGACAATCTGCTTCGTCTTCTTGTTGTAAACCCTATACGCGGTGCGCGCAACATACCCTACGAAATAACAATCATCGGCTTTGGCATTGAACTTTGGGTTGGATTCCAAGTGAAGAAGGGTGCAAGGGTAGCCAAATACACGGAAATGACTGACTGAAGGCTTGTGACCATAGAGAATCTCGTACGGTGTCTTCATCTGAGCTTTGTTGATTAGAACACGATTCTGCACGTAGCAAGCAGTGTTAATCGCCTCGGCCCAAAAGAAAACAGGTAACTTGGAATCACACAGCATCGTCCTTGCAGCGTCTTTTAAAGTTTTATTTCTCCTTTCAGCAACACCATTTTGTTGAGGCGTGTGAGCAGAGCTGTATTGACGCACGATTCCCTTTTCTGCGCAAAAATGATCAAGAACAGTATTCTTGAATTCAGTTCCATTATCAGTACGAAGCGCCTTCACCTGGTTGTTGGTTTGGTTCTCAATCATCACAATGAACTTCTTTATCAGATCAGCAACCCCAGCTTTGTTGGATAAGAAGAAGACCCACGTAAAACGAGAGAAATCATCGATCACAACTAGACAGTACGAACTTTTGTTGATGCTCAGGACGTTGACCGGACCAAATAAGTCCATATGCAATAATTGGAGCACCTGACTGATTGAGTTAAACTGTTTTGGAAGGTGTGGTTTTCTATGATGTTTACCCTGGGCGCACGACACACACTTCTCAAAAGTGATAAAGTCTCAGACAGGTAAGCCTCGGACCATCTCATTCTTTGCAAGACGATTTAGGTTTTTAGCGTTAGCATGGCCGAGTCGTCGGTGCCACAGCATTGCATTTTGTTCTGAGACCTTCGAAAAGAGGCAAGTGACTTGTCCATGAATGTTGCTATTCATATCGATAATGTAAGCATTCCCATCCCGCTTAGATTTGACAAGAATCCACTCTTCCGGGATGACAATGCCTCGCTTGAGAATCATGCACTCTTTGTCGGTAAAGTGGGTAGAATAGCCTTTGTCACAAATTTGGGAAACACTCAACAAGCTGTGCTTTAACTCAGGAGCAAAGTTGACATTCTCGAAACTTAGCACTCCATTTGTGACGGTTCCTCTCTGAGTGATCTTGCCACCTTCTTCGCCCGCAAAGGAAACATATCCCCCATTAAAAGATTGAATGTCGCTCAATTGGGAGATGTCTCATGTCATATGCCGGGAACAGCCGTTGTCGGCGTACCAAGGACGGACGACATTCCTCCGCAACTGTCCCTGCAAAATGAGCGGGATCATTTAGATTTGGGAACCCAGGTCATCACTGTCCTGGGTTGCTTTTTCACTTTGTTTGATTTATCTTTTAAAGTTTTCAATTTTGAATCCTCATTTCTAATCATTTTAGAGGATGGTGATGATTGATTGGAAATTGATTTGGGCATCCAATGATATTCAGGTTTTATAACAGTCTCAGGTGGTTTTGAAATATGTTTCTTATTAGTTTGCACTGAGCCTCCAGATGTTCTACCAGAAGTGGTTGAAGATCTAGAACTGCGCTTTGACGAAATCGATCTTGGCGGAGCCTTGTTCGGTTTTGGCAAACTATTTGGAGCTTTGTTATGAAAAACCTTTTTATTCTTTTGAAAAACAACCCTTTTTCTGCTTCGATCATCCTTCCAATCATCATTCCGAGAGCGAGTTCTTGAGGACTTTCTAATTAAAGACCTTCCTCTAGATTCGTTCTCTCCTTTTGGCGACATATAGTTCACAAACATTCTATTTTGACAATTCCTAGATATATGTCCACCGATACCACAATTAAAACAAATATGGTTATTATTACTGGAACTAGTACTACATTTCTCAGATATATTTTCTTTGCTGACACCCTTACTCTTCTCACAAGAACATGTATGAGTAACAGGTTGTGAAATAAGTGAGGGTGCATCAGATGGTGTGACTTGTGGAATTGGTGTGTTTTCATCAGAAGCACAAACATCAGGATTATCAAACAATTCATCAAACATTTCAAAGAAATTAAATTCAATAGGAGCAGATGTGGAAACATCACAAAAAACATTGTCATTTTGAACATCAGAAGCAAAAGATTTTTCATTTGAAATAAAAACATCAGAAATAGATTCTCCAACTTCTTGCTTTGCCTGATCTGCAGGGGAAGTAGAAACATTAGTACTTTCAACATTAATAAATCCTCCTGAAACAAAACCAGATGGCTTGCCATAAACCATGAATGGTTCGTTGGCAATCTCATCTTTAGACAAGGGTTGATACTGATATGTGTGATTATAAGGAGGAGGTACACTATCGTATCCTAAACCCTTCTGCTGGTTTCGTTTGAACTGCATGCAATGATCAATCATGTTGGCAACTACCTCGCTTGATCCATCAAATTTTCTAAAATCAAATATTGCAGTATCAAATTGTCTCTTTAATGTATCAAGCTCAATAGTTAACTCATCATTCAGTCTTTTGATATAATCATAATTTTCACATTTTTCACTGTATTCTTGCTGAATTCTCTTATAGTCCTTTATTTTTGTTTCTAACTGGGCCTTTAAGGGTTTTTGTCCTTTTCTAAGTTGATAGCCCTCATATCTAAGATGCTATACTTCTCTACGTAATAATGTTATTTCGTCATGAAGAATTTTAACATAATCATTACATGCCTGAGAACAAGTAGGTAAACCTACCTCGCGTTTCTTGGGCTCGGAAGTAGAA
Source organism: Lactuca virosa (assembly GCF_052849685.1). Taxonomy (NCBI): domain Eukaryota; kingdom Viridiplantae; phylum Streptophyta; class Magnoliopsida; order Asterales; family Asteraceae; genus Lactuca; species Lactuca virosa. The sequence goes on along the minus strand of NC_136433.1, from coordinate 37,140,883 downwards.
GATACCATCAACGCAAACTGCAGCTCCATCATCTCAGCTTCAGGATCAGTTGCATCATTCTTCAGGCGAGCATCATCATTGATTTGGGCTAGGTGAGCATTTTCAGGTTTTGAAATATTTAGGGCCTGAATCTGGTCCTCCCAGTCAAATGACTGAGCAACCATAGCAGTCTCACTACTAGCCACAGCACCTCTACGATTGTTTCCTACTGCAACCATCGTTCTGTCATTGTTTAAAATTCGATCCGACTTTGGGCATTCACGAGCAAAATGACCTGGCTCGTGGCAGTTGAAACATTGCAGCTTTCCCTTATTGAACCCAACCTTCTTATCAGCATTCATCCCCCAGTTATTTTTCCCTGTCTTCTTGGCAAACTGCTTCGCCCTAAACACAGCCATAGCAATTTGCCATGTGATATCCATCTCTTCCACATCTTCTGGATGAATCTGATCCAGATCTACAAATGACAACTGAGGTGGAAGCTCTCCAGCTACGAAGGCATTATAGCAGTTAACAAGTCCTGTAGCGAGAGCAAGATTTTCATCACTTTCCTTTGTGTTTGAGGAAGAGGCTACAACTGGCACATTTGGGGAGGAAACAGCTTGTGGTGAGACGAATGGCTGGCTTTGAGGGTGAGGCATGGATGACGCATCAGTGAAGGTTTGAATTTGAGGTTGTTGAACAACAAATCCTTGACTTGGAGAAGATATGATTGATGAAAGAGCATTGTTAGAGGAAATCCCAAGATTAGCAGTCGAACACGAATTCACATGGTTAATCTCTCGCTGCTTATCATCAATATCACAAGCTTTGATGATCGCCATTGTTTCAGCAAGAGTAAGGCGATTCAGATCCTTGGTCTTCTTAATCACAGCAACATTCATGTCCCATGACTTTGGGAGAGCATTCAGTAGCTTCTTGTTTATCTCGGACTTGGTCAAGAAGATCCCATGTATGTTCATGTCAGTAGTGAGAGTTGTGAATCGCTGCAGCTGTGCCTCCAGGGTTTCTCTGGGAATGTAGTTGAACATGTTGAATTTCTGTCGCAACATATCATGGCGGCTTTCCTTCATGTCTTTATTTCCTTCATACACTTCAATCGGGGCTTCCCACAAATCCTTAGCTGAAGTATACTCTCTGAAACCTTGAGTTATATCAGGAGATAAAGCCATTGTCAGAGTGGCCAAAGCCCTTTCTTGTTCTTCAACTTTCTCAAATTCATCGTCTGTGTAGTTTTCAACAGCTTTGTCAATCACTTGTCCTACAACTGTCATAGTAATTCTGACAGGACCTTTGATGATGCTTCTCCACACTTTGAAATCTTTCATTTTAATGTACTTTTCAATCTGGTATTTCCATTCAGGAAAACCATCTGCAGACATCAGTCTTGGAATACGTGTGGTTGTACCCATGACAGTATCCAGTTCATGAAAATGGGTTTGACTTTGAGAATCCATCAGAAATTAAAGCAAAATAATATCAGAAATGAGTTTACGGTTGATGTGATTACGGTTGTAAACTGAGTTTACGGTTGATATGTTTACGGCCGTATGATTACGGTTAGGGTGTTTACGGTCTAAGTGTTTACGGTTATTGAAACTTAGTTTACGGTTATTGAAGATGCCTTGTTTACGGTCCAAGAACACAGTTTACGGTTGATGAATGTTCTTGAGTTTATGGCCGTAAACTGGGTTTACGGTCGGCAGTAAACTCCCAAAAGTTCTTCGAAAACGCGATTTTGGATTAGATTCAATCCCTTTAACAACGAAAACACCAAAACCAATCTCGAAGAGTGAAGAGTATACGTTCAAACTACTAAAAACTCGATTGAGTGAAGCTTTGACACCGGTTTTGCTCTGATACCAATTGTAAGGTCCTAAAACGGATCTTTACCAATGATCAAGCAATCAAACAATCAAGAGCAATCAGAATAAGAGTAGAAGAAGAAGATCAATCAAGCTTGCACACGTTTATTGCAGTAAAACGTCTGGTACAACTCGATACAGTGGACCGTGAACTCTGTGGCATCAACAACTTGACAATGACCTACAACTCCTCTATTTATACTAGACTTGGACCGCAAACAGGGTTTACGGCCGTAAACAGGCTTACGGTCGTAAACTCACCATCTGGCCGTAAACTCACTAACAACCCACTAAATGCACTAAAGACTCAAAATAAACAATTACAATGAAAGCCTAGACCAAACCATTTACTGGACCCTTCAAAAATTAAAACTATAATCATTATATCATATCATATCATACTATATTATAAAGGAAACATTTTTTCTTTCACCGCATTCATTTGAAACTCCCAACTTTTCATATTTCCATACAATATACTTAATTTATTAACTTAAATATGCTTTTAGTTGTAAACATTATCATAAATGGAAGAATTTGTGACTTATCAATATGATATACTTAATTTGTTAACTTCAATATATAGTTAAATAAATAACCTACATTAATATATCAAATAAGCTTAAAATTTAGTGTAAAATTTAAAACCTAAAGTAAAATATCAAATAATGTTTAAAAAAAATTCAATATATAATTTTTAACATAGTTAAAAGGAAAACATTAATTATAATAATAATAAAAGAACCTAAATTGATGAATCGAATTAACTAAAAGGTGTTTGAACACTATATTCTAACAATATATTTTTAACCTGCGTCGCGCAACGCGCGAGAATTCGTCTAGTCATACATACTTATAAAGCTAGCATTTTTCCTTAAACCTCATGCATTTGAAACCCCCATAAAAATTTGCAAACACCTCATGCATTTGAAACCTCCTATTTTAATGAATATCACTCAAAAGTCTCTTAATAATGATTAACAATTCAAAGGTTTTATAACTTATATAATATATTTAATAAACAATTAATGGATACTCTACTATAAAATGGTCAATCTTTTTGAGTAGACACACAAATACAAATCACATACAAAATTCACAAAGAAAACAAGTTTAAAGTTTTTTGTGTTGGTTTGAGGGTTTTGAACAATTTTTCGAGTCATGTTATTATGTTGAAGTTTTTAATTTGTAAGTTTGTTATATACTAATTCTTTTTTGTATTTTCTTGATTTAAGTATTCTTTTAAGAATATCATTGAATGTTGTGGTTGAAATTTTAATGTAAATTAGATTAGATTCATGTTATCGATCATATGTTATGGAAGGTGGTGTATATAATATTTAATTAACTATTGTATACATGTTTGTATGTTCATGTTGCTTCAAAACAATAATTAATTAAAAATCATGGATATGTCATATTATCCATATTATCCATGTAAGCCTTTTTTAAAATGCAAATTGTCAATCTTATCACTTTATATTTTAGTATATGTTTAACATTTTAATTATAATAATAAGTGCTTTTTAAAAGTTTCTTTCACTTATTAATAATAACAAGTGGTTTTAAAATTAATAAGCAACAATTATAAATAATAAAATCAAATTACATTGATATGTCATATTATCCATGCAAGTCTCTTTTGAAATTCAAATTGTCTATCTTATCACTTTATTATTTAGTGTATGTTTCACATTTTAATAATAATATTAAGTGTTTCTTAAAAGTCCTCTTTAACATATTATTAATAATAAGTGACTTAAAATTAATGAATAACAATTTTAAATGATAATAACATCAAATTATAAATTACATTTAACTATAAATAAATTGTATTTTAAATGAACATCATTATTGAAATTAGAAAATGATCGCATAAGTAAAAATATAATCAATCAATAATAATAATTGTTAAAAATAATACTAAATAGATAATTATATTTAATTTTATTAATGAGGAATGTGGGTTGATGTCAATGGATATTATTGTTCAAAATAATTGAGATTATATATATATATATATATATATATATATATATATATATATATTAGTGTAAAAATATTATCTCAAAGTTAATGTCAATAACATAATCATTTTAAACATATATTTTTCAATATTTTAACAATATATTTTTAATCTTCGCTGCGCAACGCGCGTGAATTCATCTAGTATACTTATAAAGGAAGCATTTTTCCTTTCATCATATTCATTTGAAACTCTCATTCATTTTTCCTTTCACCACATTCATTTGAAACTCCCATGACTTTTCAATTTCTTTCTAATAATGATTATAAGTTAGTTAATAAGGTTAATTAAATATCAAACCTAAAGTGTAATCATATATAAACTAAATTTCAATATTAAAATAATATATTTTCTTCTACTTATAAAGTTATAAAAATATTATTTTAATATTGAAATTTAGTTTATTTATGATTACACTTTAGGATTGATACTTATTTAACCTTATTAGCCAATTTATAATCATTATTAGAAAGACACTAAAATTTATTACTTTTAAATATTTACAAAATATTATTTTGGTTGTTGAAGTTGACCTACAATTTATATTTAAGTTGATCCTGCAAGGTTATATTTAAATTAACAATTTAAGTATTTTATACAAAATTTTCAAAAGTTGTAGCTTAATGATAATGACTTACATACAACAACATATTAGACCTAATAAATTAAGTATAATATGTTAAAATTTAAAAACATAACTTTATAAGTAGAAGAAAATATATTATTTTAATATTGAAATTTAGTTTATATATGATTACACTTTAGGTTTGATATTTATTTAACCTTGTTAACCAACTTATAATCATTATTAGAAAGAAATTAAAAAGTCATGGGAGTTTCAAATGAATGTGGTGAAAGGAAAAATGAATGGGAGTTTCAAATGAATATGATGAAAGGAAAAATGCTTATTTTATAAGTATATAATGAAATGATAATGATAATGATAATGATAATGAAATGATGTTTTTAACTTTTAACATATTATACTTAATTTATTAGGTCTACTATGTTGTTGTATGTAAACCATTATCATTACGCTACAACTTTTGAAAAATTTGTATAAAATACTTAAATTGTTAATTTAAATATAACTTTACATGATCAACTTAAATATAAATTTTAGTTCAACTTCAACAACCCAAAGAATATTTTGTAAATAGTTAAAAGTGATAAATTGTAGTGTCTTTCTAATAATGATTATAAATTGGTTAATAAGGTTAAATAAGTATCAATACTAAAGTGTAATCATAAATAAACTAAATTTCAATATTAAAATAATATTTTTACTTTTACTTATAAAGTGTCACACCCCCAAACCAAGGATGGCGGAAACGTCTGGGGGTGGAGGGCTTCATGTATAGTATCATAACAACAATTGCAATAGTGATCAAAGTAAACACAACCAACATACATATAATTGAAAAGGTTACACCATAGTAAGTTTACATGTTTCCAAATCAATTACATTATGTTGACAAAAATGAAATGTTTGACGACTTAACGTCCCATCCTCAAAAGCGATTGCTTACCTGTTTATTTATTCCCTGAGAATACAAGTAGTTTGAAAGAGTGTCAACAATCAAGTTGGTGAGTTCATAAGCTTTTGAATGTAGTGATGAAAACCTTTTCCTTTGTAAATGTAATGTTTGTTCCAGAAAAATCCAATATTTTCCTTAGAGTGTGAATTGCAGCCTTAAATCCAAAGACCAAAATGTACAAGTAATTTCCATACTTATAGTAAAACAATGCAAGTTTAAATTGACATAAACTCGTTTGATTTAATGAAACTCTCGTAATTCCTATGAGTTGTTAATACTTTATGTGAGTTATTATAACCATACTATGACCTAGATGGCCTGAAACGACGTTCTTCAGGGGTCGGAACTGTTATGACATTTGTCACTCGTAGACCTCGAGGTCCTACTGTAGCTAACAGCAAGGTGTGGGGTGTCAATCCCAATATAGATCTATACACAACTATCACGCTCTCCCTCAAAGAGACTCTGGTTACAATACAGGACTTATGGTGCATTACTTGAAAAGTAACATGAAGCGAATGTCTCACAATTTAGTCATTAACGGATTTACGTGTGGTGAATGAAAACCCTTTTTGTGTAAATGAAGCCTCTAGTAATTGAACTTGTTGTGTAGTGCATCATAAACTATACCTATTATAGTTTATCAAATGATAGTAGTAGTGGTGAACATAAACTATACTTACAATAGTTTATCAAAATGTTTGAATGTAATGGATATAAACTTTATTTATTTTAAATAAATTACCATATTTGTGGAGGTAAAAATCCATTTGTTTTCTGTTGTATGTCTATCTACCAAGACAAAATGACATATAATATAACACATATATGCACATAATGATACACACCTTGCTCAACAAGTTACAAGGCGTAAGTGAAATAGATAACATTTTTCTAGTGTCAACATTTCTATTCCTGTTCTTAGAAGATTTATAGAAAAATCATCAAAAGTCCAAATCAGAATCTGTAAATTATGAGAGTTTGGAAAATGTGTCTAGGTTGTTCATAAATTTTATTATGATTTTTAGTGGCTTCTCACTTGTGTGAAAAAGTCCATATTCCCAGACTGGTCTGGATTTGTTCTTGAAATGATAGGCAGTTTTGTAAAAATCACCATAAATTGTAGAAAAATTGTATGGTGATGTGCAAGTAGTCATTTTAAAGGTATGAACCTGAACTATTTTCACCTAATACAGTTTTGAAAACTAAAATGCTTAAGTTGACCAAAACAGTCCGTGAATGGAGTTAAACTTTTCTGATGAAAGCTGTTGGGTGAGTTTAGTTGTGTTCTTGGTGTTCTAACTTGTATTCCCCCCTTAAAACTTAATAAAAACATGACAAGATAGGGGTATGAACTCACCTTGAGTTATTTCAGAGGATGGATGATGAAGAAAGGAGGTGTTCAACTCAAGAACACTTAGAAGGTGCTTGAAGGTTCGAAGATCTAACACACATATGATGATGTTTGTGTAAGATATCCATGATTTAAGTAGAAAGAAGGAGAAATAATCATGTGAGGAGTGGTATTACTTACTAGGAGTAGATTAAGAGCTTGTGATCAGCCTTGGACTTTTCGAGATTAGAGAGAGATAGTGAGGGAGAATGAGTTTTTGCTTTTTGGTGAAGTGTGAGTGAAATGGGAGGAGAGATGAGGGTCTTACTATCCTTGTGTCAAGGCACTTGACTGAAAAGAGTGGGAAAAAGGACAATGAAATGACCTGGTTTGGTTGAATAGTAACTGAGGATGGTCTTGGAGTGGGTATGGGAGGTGACCTGTGTCCTTGCCCAAAGGATAAGTCAACACTCCACTCCATATCTTACCCACTATATTTTTAGTCTTAGATATTGATTACCCTCAAAATGTGATTAGATTATGAAAATATGGGGTCTTATATGTCAAAATATAAGTTTTGGTGAAAATCCCGCGTTAAAATCACGAAAAACGGGCTCAAAACGCTAAAAATATTGAAAACCGAGTAAAAGTTGTAAATATCCGAAGTTCAGGGTCGGAGGTTCGGTCCTAGCCATTAGAACCGAAAGTAGATGGGAACCGAGAGTAGGGTTCGGTCTTGAGCAGTTTCGCATCTTGGAACCGAAAGTAGCATTCTCGGACCAAAGGTGTATTCTCGGACCAAAGGTGGCACTCTCGGACCGAAGGTGGCACTCTCGGTCTCTTAGTAGGTTCGGTTCAGGAAGGTGGTTTCGGTCCTCAAGAGGTTTCGGTTCCTTAAGGGAGGTTCGGTTCCTAAGAAGGTTCGGCTCCTTAAGAGAGGTTCGGTTCCTAAGAAGGTTCGGCTCCTTAAGAGGGGTTCGGTTCCTAAGAAGGTTCGGCCCCTTAAGAGGGTTCGGCTCCTTAAGGCTGTTTTTCGCGTAAACTTCCGTTTTCGAGCGGTTTTTGACTAACTTAAGGGTCGGGATGCCCCGAGTGATTATAAGAAGTTGAGAGAGATTTTGAGAGAGATTTGGGAGAGATTTGACATACTTGGAGAGATTTGGCATACTTAGAGAGATTTGGGAGAGATTTCACATACTTGGAGAGATTTGGGAGAGATAGAGTGAAAGAGATTGGGAGAGACTTCTTTTGTGACCTTTTTGAGTGTTTGGCTTTGTAACGCCAGGTCCGTAAACCCCGTTAAGCCATGTTTAAGAGTCTTACACACCCCGAAGGGTATGTAATAGTGTTTTATCGCTTTGCTACATCACTTACCCCGATTAGGGCTCAAGAACCCTACACATACGAACTTTCCAAGTGATGACTTCTTATTAAAATAGCGAGTTGTACAATAATTACATAACGTAAACCCTAGTATACAAGAGTTAGTAGAGTTGACCGGTTTGACTTGTTGACTTTATTTGACTTTGACTTGACCAGAATTTGACGGTTGTCATATCATCCCCCCATTAGAAGAAATTTCGTCCCGAAATTTAGCTTTTTGACTGGGACTTCAAGAATTTGGGAAGAGATGTGGATACTTTTGTTTCATCTGATCCTCGCGTTCCCAGGTAAATTCGGGTCCTCGTTTAGCGTTCCAGCGGACCTTCACAATGGGAATACGACTTTGCTTTGTTCTTTTGATCTCTCAATCCATGATTTCTACCGGTTCTTCCACGAAGTGGAGACTCTCGTTGATTTCAATTTCGTCGAGTGGTATCACGAGGGTCTCGTCGGATAGACATTTGTTTAAGTTCGATACGTGGAAGGTAGGATGTACGTTATTAAGTTCCTGTGGTAGGCGAAGCTTGTAAGCTACTGGGCCAATCCTAGCGTGGATCTCGAATGGTCCGATGTATCTAGGGTTCAGCTTTCCTCGTTTGTCGAAACGTATTAAACCTTTCCAGGGTGAGACCTTTAAGGGTTTTCGTCTGTTATCTGCGTAACTTTTGTTGGATTAATGTCTAAGTCCATAACTATAATTGGTAAGACTTGACCCGACCCGACATGGTCCATTTGGGTTGCATGGCATCATGCATTTGGATAGACTATAATGAGAGAAATAACACTTAAGGTTGGTTAATATATTATAAGTTCTAATATATTAATAAGGTTATTTAATTAGTATTGATCAAGAATTAATTTGGAATTAATTAAGTGATCAAAAGGAGACTAATTAAATATATGGGTTGATTGTGTAAATCATTCATTCTTATATATGTGGGCTTGTGATCCAAGATTCCTTATGTTGGACTAAGTCCATGGGGTGACCCATGGATACTCCACGGAGGTTAAAATCCATGGAGCATAAGGAATGGGTAAAGTTATGAGTTACATGGTGTAACCCTAATAGCCACCATATAAAAGAATCCCATGGCTCAAGAAATTGTGCACTAATGTGTGAGTGTGAGGGCTAGACGATTTCAAGGAGTGTTCAAGTTTCTCTCAAGTTATTCCAAGTGTATTTGGTGTTGTGTGAACCATTTGAGGTGTCACACTTGGGGCACTAGGCACTCAAGCTTCATGAAGACATTCTACATCAAAGAGGTATGTATTCTATCTTGTTATATTTATTATTTTGTATGCTAGATTAGGATAATACCTTGGATGTTCATAATTGTATGTATAATAGAGAAAACATAGATCCAAGGTATTTAGGGTTGCATGTACACTTAGGAGTGTTAGAATGCTCATAACCCAACAGTGGTATCAGAGCCTAGGCTTGTTTTCTTGTTATACTTGCAAAAGTAGCTGAAAAATCGAGTTGGATGCATATATTCGATTGTTTTGGTTGGAATTGGACTAGGAACATTACCCTAAGATGTTTTTGGACTTATAAACTTGTTTTTGATGTGGTAATGTTCATGCTAATCCAATTTCTAAGATAATTGTCATAATTTCAAGATTTGTATTAGTTTGTATGTTCATGCTAATTTCTTGAAGATTGATGATTTGAATTATCTTGTTCTTATGAGGTTCTTAGATTAATAGAAAAGTTATGTGAAATAGTTGTTTTCAATCCATTTTAATCTAAGAGTTGATTCCAAAGTGTGTTTTTGTAACTTGTCCTCAAGTTATATGAAAAGTCACATTTAAGAATCATAAAACTCATAAAAGTTGGCAAAGGTTACAAAATGAAGAGTCTAGTTCTAATTAAATGGTTTTATGACTCCATAACTTGTCCTCAAGTTATGGAGGTTCAAGAGTCTCTTCATTAAATTAAAAAAAAAGTGTAACCTTAATTAGTTCCATAAGTTACAATAAAAAAAAGTTATTTTTTTTATTAATTAGTTTAAAGTCTTCCATAACTTGTCCTCAAGTTATGGAACTTGAAGAGTTTTTTTTTAATTTTTTTTTTAATTAAAACTACTTTAAACTCATAAGTTATGGAATTAATTAGTTTTGAATAGTTTCAAAACTTGCCCTCAAGTTTTGGAATTTGAAAAGTTTTCACTTATGAATACTTTAATTCCAAGTTAGCCCTTAGAATTTTAAAAGTTAAAATTCAACCCTTATACTTTATAATATTATAAGTTAATAATATTTATATATATGTATAAGAGTAAAGTCAGTCTTACCGTTAGTAGGTCTCATTCACGAAGCCGGTCTATAAGGGGGGTATAAGGTTGCTGCCTATAAAATGGCAGTTTAATGGGTGTCCACTCTCACCCACCGCTTCCTTGACTGGTGGAGGGTCGTTAGCCGAACGGGTAGGACAAGGACTATAATTCTCCTTTCATTAAAAGTATTAATGATAAATACTAAGTAACTAAACTCTTATTAATACCCAATCTTAGTTACTTAGGAAAATGTGAATTTGGTGCTAACCCATGAAATTACACTTTGCACTTTGCTTAAGTCGTTAGTGGAGCGTGTGTGGTTAACCGGCACACTAACCTGGACTTAACAAGGTAGGCAAAGGGTAACTTAATATTTATCATAGTATCGGTGGAGCGTGTGTGGTTAACCGGCACACTGATTAAGGGGTAAATATTAAGGGTACCAAGTATATTTGCATGGTTATTCACACCTTGTTTTGTGATCCTCGGCATCCCAGTCACAAAACCTGAAGGGCACACTCGAGATTGAAACATGCCTTTGAACAGTTCAATGAATCTCAAAGATCTAGGACTTTCAAATCCAATTAAAACCTAATAAATTATTTCGTTTTTCATGGTGGAAATTGGTGAATCGTCATTCACCTACCTTCAAATATTTTATAGCTTGGATTACGGCATCCCTCTTCTAAGTTATAAAATAGTTTGTTGGGTCCTAGCCTTAATATTTCATATTGGGTGTCATATTAAGGACTTTAAATCAACTATCTTGAATATCTCCCAAAAAGATGTCTGGTCTAGACATTTATGATCTTCCCAAATCTCTTGAAACAAGCTTTCCTAAATGAAGATGATGTCCCATGGATATCATACTTCTTTCACCTCCTCCAATTATTCTCCCTAACCCACAAGTTCCTAAAAAGTTTAAGGTCACTCAAGCCCTATTGGCAAGGCAAGGTCTAGGTGTGATCACATCTTGGAGATGTAGTCACATATTGACAAGCCGGGAGAGTTGGATGTCAAAGTCTTGAGAAAGTTGGTGGCTCAACTACTTTCTAAGTCACATAGTGAGTTCTTTTGGGAATCCTATGAAACAGACTAAGACAAGACCCTTAATGATCTTATCTATTTGCTAAGATCAACTTCCTAAAATGCTATGGACATTGACAATGATGACATTGGATATCCAGTAAAGCTCTCTCTTCCCAATGGAAAGGGATCGGCCATAGTCAACTCGGTTGACCCAATGGTAAAGAGAGAGGCGAAGTCTGAGATAGTCCCATTATCAAGGGTCCATAGGTAACTATTGCCAAAGGAAGGGGCATTGGTTACGAAGCTGCCAAATTTACCTAAGGATGTTAAAGTCAATAAGTTTGGCTCTACTTCAGGTAAAGTCCATTGTCTAACTCTATTAAGTACATGCTGATTCTGATCGCCAAGATGGATTTCAATCGCATGGTTCAGTGATCAGAATTTTGGGCTATTACTTAAGAGTTATGATATTTATATTGCTTAGGAATAGATAACAACAAGGTTTTCATATGGATTGTAAGGATAAGTTTTTCCGCAAAGTTTTAAAATAAAAGAAAAAAGTTTTGATTTTATTTATCCTTACAATGGCATTTGTGAAAAAGTTGTTGCTTATAAGATTCCATTGATAGCAATATTGGAAAAATGGATTTGATTCTTTCGGTTGTGGTAGTGTCTAATATTACCAAATAAGGAAAGATTCTCATCACCCAAGGTTCAATTGGACCGAAACTTGGAATCATGCAAGTTGTATAGTATGATGAACTAGAACTTTCAGCTTGGAAAATTAAGACTAATTCCTTATGTGAATAAGGAAAGGACTAAGGGATCGAGTACACATTCTTGTGCACTGGTCAAGTCCACCACAAAAGATCAAGAAGACTATTCGTCATGATTTACTTAAGTTCAGTAAATATGGTTATACTTATAAGTTTAAGTATAAGTCTGTAGCATTGGAGAAGTTTCAATGTGAGACAGAACGAATAAGAAGAATCAAAGTATGGCAGAAAGATAAAAGTTTCTCAAATCTGAAAAGATGGGAGAGTACTTTACTATCATGTTTATGATCATCTTAATGATTAAGATACCATATCATAATTGGTCCTCTAAAGTCATCTTAGTGCATTCTTATGACTAAGAAGAGGAGTCATGAATTGTTGAAATGGTTAAATCAAAAAGATGAGTCATACTTCGTTCCAAAACAATTCTTAGAGTCATACTCCAAGATTGTAACTTGAGTGACATATCTTAAAGAGGGTTTGTTAACACTAGTCAAATGTAAGAGTAAAAGGCTATCTACTCTTGTACATTTGAAATTGGTAAGTTGTGATGTTTTGGATAAAACAGAGACCAACTTAGGCCAATTGTGTAAAGTGTTAGTCTTGATAAAGAATCCGCACTATCTCTTGAATATTCGACAAGGGAGTCTTATATGTCAAGAGGACAGTGGGAGTCTTAAAGCTCTTGAAAGTTTCAAGACTTAATCAAGAATAAAACCTAAAGTCCTTCACTAGCACACGACTTGAGGTTTATAACCTATCGTGTTGAAATTTTTGTGCCTATTCAAGTTGGCTTTGCATAGGAGTTCTGAGAGTTCTCAATTGGTTGCACAACTACTTGGAAGCAATGGCAGGCACCTGAGCTGCCAAATGGCAAGAATTTAAGATTGCACAAGTTTAATCAATATGAGTTTGGATTTGTCACTAACCTTGTCTTGTGATTATGGTTTTGACAAATTCACATGGATAAGAACACATACACTATTAAATCTAAGTGTCATAAGGTTTCTCTCCGATTCATGAAAATGATGGTGAGGAAACACTTTCACTAAGTAGATTTTAGCTGGATAGCAATTGTGATATTTGCATTCTCAAAGTCGTTAGTGGAGCGTGTGTGGTTTACCGGCACACTAACATGGACTTGTGAGAAGTGGCAAAGGTCTAAACAATTAAGACTATGATTACGGCATCCCTTTTCATAGTTCTAAAATTGTTTAGACACACATGTGAGCTATCTAAGAGAGGTGTATGATTTTGATAAAGTTTTATCAAAACAATCTAGTATCAGAAATCTGAACTTTGGTAAGAAAGTCAGCTGATTTCTGAGTACATGTCAAAGCTAGTGGGAGCATAAGTGTTATGCTAATAATCATCATGTTAGTGGGAGCATGATAATTATGACAAAGGTTGCAAGTTAGCAATGTTAATTATAGAAAACAAAAATTTCAATTCGTGAGGTTGTAGGGGTTGAAAAAGTTGTTTTGCTATAATTAAGGGAGAGGAAATTATACTTCATTTCAATTCTAAAAGCTTAGATTGAGATTTTAATCGTATTTAATCAAGGATATATATATATATGAATTTCATGTTGAAATGGCTCAACATAAGGAAATTCTATATATGGGTCCATTATTTGCGTTCTAAAATTCGATTATGATTACGGCATCCCTTTTCATAATCTGAATTTTGAGAACTTGGCAAATTGAAATGGAAATATTATAGCAAAAGACTGGTTTAGTCTTTATGTGAGACATCATGAATCGTGTCCCATATGCTTCGGATATAGGATCGATTACATGTGCTATATTCATCCTTTCTAAAATTTTCCAAATGCCTGGGGCATTATGAAGGGAAAAGGTCTAGAATTGGATATGACTAAAATGATTAAGCAATTGTCGAGGACAATCTAAGGTTTACCAAAGATTGGTTGCTCAAGGACAGTTGGAAGTATAATGTTAATTCTGGAAGGACCATATTGACATAATCTGTAAGGAGGCAACTCTTGTTCTGAAGTGATAGTCAAAATGGAATATGGAAATGTTTCAAAGTTAGAAATTATTCAATCTGTGTAAGATTAGGAAACTTAATGAAAGAAGGATGTTTCCAAGGAGCTGATCTCCTTTGGAATGCTCTGTAATGATTGTTGTCAAGTCTTTCTGACTTTGTGCATAATCGTTAAGAGGATCAATGCATATAAGTTTAGAATCTAACAGATTTCAGTAAATGGCATGAATTTGGAATTCTTGCATTTGCAGTAAGGATTTGGGACTGTGAAAAGAGGATCATTGGAGTGATGTTCAATTGATCTATTTTACAAAGTAAAGATCATAGACAAACATAGTATGCATACTTGGTGTATGGCATGACTAGTGTTTAGAAAACATAGTGTACATGCTTGGAGCATGGGACAACTATTGTTTTAAATTCAAGTATAAAGTTGATAAAACCGAAACAATAAATAATGAGTAATCAGTATGGTGATAAATAAAAGTGTTTATTTATATTCATAGGGTTTGATACCATATTTGATTTATTTATTCCTGTGTTTCACTTTGCATGTTTTGACTTCCAGAATAACTAAGTCGCTCTTCCTGAATGATTAAGTTATTCAAACCATCCACAGTCGGTCATATGTTGGAAGTAGATATGAATCAAGACTGTCATGGGGTGGTTTGTAGAGGTCCAAGTTGGTGGACAAAGTGGTGCTACAACACTCATGAGTGCTCATAAGTTCTGAGTATTGGATTCAACCCGTGCTCATTTGAATCACTTCATGGATTTTATCACAAGTGATCATGAGACGGTAATATCTTATATTCTTCAAACCTAGAGATATGAGTTGTTACTATGAGTTGGTTATACATTGATTGCACGAAAACACATTGGTAACTCGATGTTATAAAACGTGCCTTTGTGTATGATTCAACAAGTAGTAGAACAAGCCATATGAGTCGAAGTTTATCCATTCCTTTTACCTTCGGGATAAAAGCGATATCTGTGGGCCCCTCGATGATTTAAAGATGATACATGTGAGTGCTTGGCCAAGCCAGGACTGATTTGATTTGTTCAATCAGTCAGTCATCATGAATTGGAAATCGGGAAACAACAAATGGACAGAGAGAATGATTGATAATCCATGTCTCAGTCCATATGATATCTAGCATGGAGGAATATATGATCCCTTATCTAATGGACAAGTCATTGACAAAGGTCAGAGTTCATCGACAAGGTCAGAGTTCGACAGAAGCTTTTGAGAGCTACGATTGCTGATCGGTTCTTGAATTCATACGCAATAATAGTTTTAGACTTATTCAAGTGGGAGACTGTTGGATTAATGTCTAAGTCCATAACTATAATTGGTAAGACTTGACCCAACTCGGCATGGTCCATTTGGGTTGCATGGCATCATGCATTTGGATAGACTATAATGAGAGAAATAACACTTAAGGTTGGTTAATATATTATAAGTTCTAATATATTAATAAGGTTATTTAATTAGTATTGATCAAGAATTAATTTGGAATTAATTAAGTGATCAAAAGGAGACTAATTAAATATATGGGTTGATTGTGTAAATCATTCATTCTTATATATGTGGGCTTGTGATCCAAGATTCCTTATGTTGGACTAAGTCCATGGGGTGACCCATGGCATTGCCCCTCAGTTCTTACCAACCCCCGGTGTGTAATCGACATGTTGTTAGCTTCAACTCGTTCGAATAAGAATCTGCAATTACCTCTGCTGTAAATTTATTATTCATTCAGGGCGCTCGGCCGGTGCTCCTTTCTCAAACCAGAACAACTCTGAACGTTAGGGAAGAGAAGGGAGGATCACCTGAGCGAACTGACCGAAGGGACTTTACTTATCCGAACCGAACGATAGCGGCTTAAAGCTAAGAGCAGCGTCGCTGCTTGATCGGCCCAACAGCCCACTTGAGCAATTTTCCATTCTCCCATTGATTCCTATGAAGATAGGAAACTTGTATTTCTCATTCACAAATTCATCTTTTGATACTCCATGGAGGTTAAAATCCATGGAGCATAAGGAATGGGTAAAGTTATGAGTTACATGGTGTAACCCTAATAGCCACCATATAAAAGAATCCCATGGCTCAAGAAATCGTGCACTAATGTGTGAGTGTGAGGGCTAGACGATTTCAAGGAGTGTTCAAGTTTCTCTCAAGTTATTCCAAGTGTATTTGGTGTTGTGTGAACCATTTGAGGTGTCACACTTGGGGCACTAGGCACTCAAGCTTCATGAAGACATTCTACATCAAAGAGGTATGTATTCTATCTTATTATATTTATTATTTTGTATGCTAGATTAGGATAATACCTTGGATGTTCATAATTGTATGTATAATAGAGAAAACATAGATCCAAGGTATTTAGGGTTGCATGTACACTTAGGAGTGTTAGAATGCTCATAACCCAACAACTTTTATGTCTGTCTCTGGAAGCTTTTAATCTTTCTCGGATTTGAACAATCTTCTCTGTAGTTTCTCTTATTATCTTCGGGCCAGTGAGGGTGCTATTAGGGACTTGTCCCTTAGCTAGTTGCGTGTCACCCACTTCAGCCCAGCACAGAGGTGACCTGTACTTGCGGCCATAGAGGGCTTCAAATGGTGCAACCTTGATGCTAGTGTGATAACTGTTATTGTACGAGAATTCGACAAGTGGTAAATGGGTATCCCAAGCTTTACCAAAGTCTATCACACACGCCCTAAGCATGTCTTCTAGCGTCTGAATGGTTCTCTCACTTTGCCCGTCGGTTTGTGGGTGATAGGCTGTACTCAGGTCCAACCTAGTTCCCACGGACTTCTGAAGTGATTGCCAGAATCACGAGGTAAATCGACTATCCCTGTCTGAGATAATGGATTTTGGCACGCCATGCAGTCGTACAATCTCTTTGATGTACGTCCTAGTCAGTTTCTCCATCTTGTCGGTTTCTTTTATCGGCAGGAAGTGCGCTGATTTGGTCAATCTGTCTACGATTACCCATACGGTATCAAGCTCGCCCGTGGTCTTAGGTAGCTTGGTTATGAAGTCCATGGTTATCCGTTCCCACTTCCACTCAGGTATATCAGGCCGTTGTAGTAGTCCTGAGGGTTTCTGATATTCTACCTTGACCTTGGCGCAAGTCAAACACTTGCCTACATAGGTAGCAATTTCGGCTTTCATGTTTGGCCACCAGTACAACTTCTTGAGATCCAGATACATCTTATCTGAACCTGGGTGGATGGAGTATCGAGTCTTGTGTGCTTCGTTCATGATGACGTCTCGGAACCCACCGAACTTCGGTGTCCAGATTCGGTTCATGAGGTAACGTACTCCGTCATCTTTGACTTCCAGGTTTTTATCCATTCCTCTTAATGCCTCGCCCGTCACATTTTCCGGTTTCAAGGCCTCCAGCTGAGCCTCTTTGATTTGTGTGGACAGGTGTGAATGGATTATCATCGTTAATGACTTTACTCGGCGCCCAGAGTATTCCTTTCGACTCAAGGCATCTGCTACTACGTTTGCCTTACCTGGGTGATAACGAATCTCACACTCGTAATCGTTCAGTAGTTCTACCCATCGTCTTTGCCTCATGTTGAGCTCCTTTTGGTTAAGAATGTGTTGAAGGCTCTTGTGATCGGTAAAGACATTATACTTTGTTCCGTAAAGGTAGTGCCTCCAGATCTTTAGGGCGAACACTACTGCTCCCAATTCGAGGTCATGCGTGGCGTAGTTATCCTCGTGCGTTTTCAATTGCCTTGATGCGTAGGCAATGACCTTTCCTCGCTGCATTAATACACACCCAAGCCCCTGATTTGATGCGTCGCAGTAGACTACAAAGTCTTCGGTTCCTTCTGGCAAAGACAGGATCGGTGCGCTGCACAGGGCTTGTTTTAACGTTTGGAAGGCAGCTTCTTGTTTATCTTCCCATTTAAACATCACACCTTTTTGAGTCAAGGTGGTGAGCGGTTTAGCGATCTTGGAGAAGTTTTGGATGAATCTTCGGTAGTATCCATCAAGGCCTAAGAATTGTCGGATTTCCGTCGGTGTTGTAGGTGCTGACCAGTTCTCGATTGCCTTGATTTTGGAGGGGTCCACATGTATCCCTCTTTCACTGACCACATGACCAAGGAAATCCACTTCTCGGATCCAAAATTCGCACTTAGAGAATTTAGCATAAAGCTTCTCAGCTCTCAACGTCTCTAACACTTGTCGCAGGTGTTGGCGGTGCTCTTCCTCGCTTTGTGAGTAGACCAAAATGTCGTCGATGAATACGATCACAAACTTGTCTAAGTAGGGTCGACACACTTGATTCATCAGGTCCATGAATACCGCAGGTGCGTTTGTTAACCCGAAGGGCATCACTACAAACTCGTAGTGCCCATAGCGAGTTCTGAAGGCTGTCTTGGGGATATCTTCTTCTTGAACTCGTAGTTGATGGTAACCCGACCTCAGGTCGATTTTTGAAAAGTAGCTTGCTCCTTGAAGTTGGTCGAAGAGGTCGTCGATTCGGGGTAGAGGGTATCGGTTTTTGATGGTAAGTTTGTTTAACTCGCGGTAGTCGATGTACATGCGAAAAGATCTGTCCTTCTTCTTCACAAACAGGACTGGTGCTCCCTAAGGTGAAAAGCTCGGCCTGATAAACCCTTTGCTTAACAGTTCGTTCAGTTGACTGGATAATTCTTGCATTTCTGCCGGCGCTAGGCGGTATGGAGCTCTGGCTACTGGGGTAGCTCCTGGGACCAAATCGATTCGGAATTCGACTTGTCGTGCAAGTGGTACACCTGGGAGGTCTTCTGGGAATAAGTCGGGAAAATTACACACCTCCGGAATGTCTTTGATGTCCTTCGCTTCTTGTTTCTTATCTACCACGTGGGCTAAGAAGGCGCGGTATTCCTTTCGGAGATACTTTTGAGCCTTGACGCAAGAGATGATTTGCCAGTTTGCACTGGGTTTATCATCGTAGATGAGAATGGTTTCGCCACTTGGCAGATTGAGGCGAACGACCCTTTCGTAACATAGAATGTCGGCACGATGAGAACTTAACCAATCCATACCGATGATTATGTCGAAACTTTTTATTGTTAGCGGCATTAGGTCGATTTTAAATGAATGATTGTCTAGAGTGAGGGTACACCCTGAGTATATATCGCTAGTGCGCTCTGCCTTTCCGTTTGCCATTTCTACGACGTATGTGTCTTTTATTAATTGGGGATCCTGTCTAAGTAATTGTTTGAATTGATGGCTCACAAAACTCCTCTCCGCTCCACTATCGAAGAGTATGTATGCATATGAGTTATTGAGAAGAAACGTACCAGTAACCACTGTGGGGTCCTTGATTGCTTCTCCATGTCCTATAGCCAGGACTCTCCCCACGCCACCAGCATTAGGGGTTCGTGCCTTTGGGCAGTTTCTTTTGAAGTGCCCTGTCTCCCCACAGCCGTAACAGGCTTGACTTGCCCCCGTATTGGCGACTTGAGTGATTGGTTGAGCTGGCGCCCTACAGAAGCGAGCGGTATGCCCCTTCTTGTTGCAATTGTTGCAGTACATTTCCTGACAAGCACCGGTGTGGTGGAAATTATACTTATTGCACTTAGGAAGGTTTCCAGCATATTGCCTATGTGGTGCTGGAGTGGCAGGAGCAGTGGCAGCACGGACAGCAACTGTCTGTTGCTTTTTGGCGGAGTTTGGTACCGACTGCTTCTTTTTGTTGTTCCAGAATTTTCTTTTATTGCCCCTCCCCTTAGCTTGATCATGGGTGGTAGTAACAGTATCGTGGTTGGCCCTATGGTCGACAAGTTGTTGTGCCAATTCCTTGGCACTGTCAAAAGTAGTGGGTTTCGAGGCCAACACACTATCTTGAATCTGGGATGATAGCCCCCAGAGGTATCGTTCCACCTTCTTCTCTTCTGGAGTGACCATTGCTGGGCAGAGGAGTGCGAGGTCATTGAATCGGGTAGTATAAGTTTCAAGGTCTGTGCCCGACATCTTGAGGTTCCAGAGTTCTTCTTCAAGTTTTTGCACTTCGCCCCTCGGGCAATATTCCTTTAGCATCAAAGCTTTCAAGTCCTCTCTGACTGAAGGTGGCACTCTCGGACCGAAGGTGGCACTCTCGGTCTCTTAGTAGGTTCGGTTCAGGAAGGTGGTTTCGGTCCTCAAGAGGTTTCGGTTCCTTAAGGGAGGTTCGGTTCCTAAGAAGGTTCGGCTCCTTAAGAGAGGTTCGGTTCCTAAGAAGGTTCGGCTCCTTAAGAGGGGTTCGGTTCCTAAAAAGGTTCGATCCCTTAAGAGGGTTCGACTCCTTAAGGCTGTTTTTCGCGTAAACTTCCGTTTTCGAGCGGTTTTTGACTAACTTAAGGGTCGGGATGCCCCGAGTGATTATAAGAAGTTGAGAGAGATTTGGGAGAGATTTGACATACTTGGAGAGATTTGACATACTTGGAGAGATTTGGCATACTTAGAGAGATTTGGGAGAGATTTGACATACTTGGAGAGATTTGGGAGAGATAGAGTGAAAGAGATTGGGAGAGACTTCTTTTGTGACCTTTTTGAGTGTTTGGCTTTGCAACGCCAGGTCCGTAAACCCTGTTAAGCCATGTTTAAGAGTCTTACACACCCCCGAAGGGTATGTAATAGTGTTTTATCGCTTTGCTACATCACTTACCCCGATTAGGGCTCAAGAATCCTACACATACGAACTTTCCAAGTGATGACTTCTTATTAAAATAGCGAGTTGTACAATAATTACATAACGTAAACCCTAGTATACAAGCGTTAGTAGAGTTGACCGGTTTGACTTGTTGACTTTATTTGACTTTGACTTGACCAAAATTTGACGGTTGTCACATAAAGTTATGTATTTAACTTTTAACATATTATACTTAATTGATTAGATTTAATATATTGTTGTATGTAAACCATTCTCAGTTTAAAACTACATCTTTTAAACAGTTTGGACAAAATACTTAAATTGTTAATTTAAATATAACATTACAGGGTAAACTTCAATATAAATTTCAGTTCCACTTAAAAAACCCAAAAAATATTTTATGAATAGTTAAAAGTGATAAATTGGAGTGTTAAATGCAAAAACTAAATTGTAATATCAATTTAACTAAAATATTTCCTAAAGATATTTTTATAATCGTTAAAAGTTTTCAAATAAGTAGTT
Source organism: Lactuca virosa (assembly GCF_052849685.1). Classification (NCBI taxonomy): domain Eukaryota; kingdom Viridiplantae; phylum Streptophyta; class Magnoliopsida; order Asterales; family Asteraceae; genus Lactuca; species Lactuca virosa. The sequence continues at coordinate 37,119,492 of NC_136433.1, read as the reverse complement.
TTTTTTTTAAACATAAGAAGAAAAGTTTACATAAACGTAGCGGGTAAACGAGCAACAAGCTGTGTCGCAACCCCTTTTTGGAACAAGTAGCTTAAAATAACTTTTACAATAACAATAGTTAAAAATAACTCTATATAAATAATTATATTGTTACCTTTAAAATAAAAAAAAATTGTTTGATGTTTTCAATAATTACAATGATAGAAATTAAAACGTTAAGCACATAAATTTTAAAAAATTAATTAACAATAACAACAACTATAAATAACATTAAACCATATATTATATTTAATTTTAATCATGAGTAACCCACGGGTGCAAGTTAATCAAAAGATTGAGATTATGTAGTTTTAATAGATATATATATTATCATATAATTCAAAATAATCAATTTATTATATCAACTTAGTATACAAATTATTAACAACATTATTGTTATATTTAAAAAAACATATGTTTGTAAAAATTTCAGCTATATAGATGCTTCTGCGCAACGCACATACATTCGCCTAGTACAATATATTTTAAGAGACCGAGGAAAATAAGTCATTAAATTGGACGATTTACGTTGAACTATTTGATTTAAATATTTGGATATTTGGATTTTGTTATTGATTTTTAGTAAAATCGAATTATAAATTAATCCATTAAGATTAAGTATAAATTTAATTTGGATCTAATTAATGATTTAAAAATCATTATCAAATTGGATTTAATTAATACCAAATTTTAATTTTTAAGAAAAAGTTCGTATTTGTTATTACCAAGGTTCTAAAAAGCTCGTCATGGCTCCAAGGCTTGTATGTGCCGCCACGCTTTACCAAAACGCCGTCATGACTCATATATGTGTATAAAAATGAATAATAGTAGAAAATATATATAAAAATATGAATTATATACAAAATTGCCGACTTAAGTCACGCCTTACAAACGACGTGGCTCGTCAAGCCTCGAAAAAGCTTGAGGCTTGACATTGCCGTCAAGTCACGCCTTACGTTATTTAGAACTTGGTTATTACCAATATCTACTCATCTATTCTTCCTTAAAACCCGACCCGTTTTAAACTTCAAAACCCTTGGTCAAATATAAAGGCACAAGGTCGCACAGTATGTTCATCCCCTGCACTTCCAAACCCTAGCCGAACCAAAGGTCATCTGAAAACTTCATGGTAAGATAACACAATCATCAAATCCACAACTCCATTAACGATTCCCGTTTTAAACTTATTGCTATCTGTAAATTTTATTATTTAAAAAAGTTTACATCTCTTTGCTTTTTTAGGCGCCAAAGAAGGAGAAAGCACCCCCACCGTCATCCAAACCCGCCAAGTCCGGCGGTGGAAAGCAGAAGAAGAAGGTCAATATTTGATTATCCACATTTGATGTGTTCTGATTTTGTTGCATACGATCGGTTAGCCTGATTGCGCATTTGCTTAATTATTTGTGTTTTTAATCTTTTCCGTTTCTGCTATAAGGATTTTGATATACAAATCGAAGACATTTATTTCACATTGTGTAGTATAGGGTTTGTGATATGTTACTAAGTAGTCAACTGCAAATTCTGTAATCAATTTACATTTTCTCCTTTTTGATCTTAACATTGTTTATGAATTGAATTGGGTTTACAGAAGTGGAGCAAGGGAAAGCAAAAGGAAAAGGTGAACAACATGGTTCTATTTGACAAGGCGACATATGACAAGCTTCTTTCTGAAGCTCCAAAGTTCAAGCTCATCACTCCTTCAATCTTGTCAGACAGATTAAGGGTACCTCTAAATTATATTATATACTTCAAAAAAAGAGTATTCTCTAATCATTCATTGAATCATTTGTGGGTTTTCACTTGAATTTGTTATAGATTAATGGGTCATTAGCAAGGAAGGCAATCAAGGATTTGATGGCAAGAGGAGCTATTCGGATGGTATCTGCTCATGCTAGCCAACAAATTTATACCAGGGCTACCAATACTTGATTTTTGCAAGCTATTCATGTTTTGTTGTCTTTCTGTTTATTAGTATTTTGTTTTCCAGAATTAAGAGCTTAATACTTTACCCTTTGTATTACTTTTCAGAATTAAGAGCTTAATACCCAAACATGTCTTTGGTTGGGATTAGTGGTAGGATTTGGTTGTCAATCATTAAACATGAATTGTTTGCTGATTTGCAACACATGTTTTTTCAACATCTGAATCCTTATTCATCCCTTCTTTGATTTGGTTCTCATTTACACCATGTGCTTCAGTTATTTTAAGAGGGAAAGGGAACGAAAGAAAGAAAGTTGTGTTCTTAGATTTTTAATGAAGGAAAAGGAAGTTATCAAATAAGAATCATTTACAATACATACTTTTCCAACATCTAAATCCTTATTCATCTCTTCTTTGATTTGGTTTTCATTTGCACCATGTTCTCTAAGTTTTTTTAAAGAGGGGAAGGAAAAGAAATGAAGAAAATTGTGTTTTTTGTTTTTTAATGAAGGAAAGGAAAATTGTGTTCTTGGGTTTTATATTTAAGGCGGGAAGGAAAGGATTGAAATGATAAACTTTTTTTCTCTTAAAATCTATACTCCTAATTGTGAGATGATTGGGATAAGAACTCTTTTCCTTCCCCTTCTTTTACCTTTTCTTTCCCTCGATTTTAAACTTAGGAACACGGTGCTAATATGTTGTTTAGTATTTTATAGTTTTTTAGAATTTTATTTTGTGATTAAATTTTAAGTAGTTTTGAAGAGGAGATGAAAAGATAAGGGTATAGACGTATAGTTTAAATTTATATCGACAAAAACGACTAAAACATTTAGCTATATATTGTTAGGGTTAGAAAATGGTTAAAAATATCCATTTTTTTATAATTTCTTTTATGGAAAATAACCAATAGTAAAAAAAAACATGACATTGTGTTTATGTGTCATGTTTGTGCTACATAAAAATTTGTAATGTTGTGTCAGATAACACATCACGATTTCCTAATTGCAAAATGCGTTTTTTACCATAAACGTTGTTTTTATGTGTTATATTCGCATTGCGAAATGAGCCTTTTAAAACGAATTTTATAGTGGTTACAGCACTTCATGATATTATTCAAGAATGAAATCTAAAATTCTAAATAACAATTTTGTTATTACACTGATTGGAAAATGCGGCAAGAGAGAAAATTAATCTTCATTGCTAGTATACATACCATCATCCGCAATACAAGACACGAAGATTACTAGTACATGTAATGTGGAACTTGGTTAAGAGAAGTGCAAATTCAAGATCAATAAAGTAAAGAAGATACTATAACATGATTTAATAAAATGAAACACAAAATCGGAACACATATCATTGCATTTTTCATAATCATTACTATTTACTACTATTAATTTTATATAATTATATTAACTTATGTAAGATTCAATGAAAAATATTTGAAAAAAAAAAGAATTTTTAAAGTTCAATTATCATTGAACTCGACATCTACTGAATATGTATGCATTTTGCATCTCACCGTATTTATGTTTAATCCATCAAAAGTCTAACAATACACTCGATCTCATTTGACTATTCATTAAACAATGCATTTGAAATGCTCAAATGTGTCATATATCTGTTAAAATCAATAGAAACACATCATAAGGGTTTGTAAAATAAAGGTTTAAACATAGTTACTTGAAAGAAGCACACATGTAAGAATTAGTACAAAGTCCAGTTGTACTCGTATAAGGAAACAAAGCCATGGGTCGATTGGGTGGCAACTTAGGAACCTCTGTCTCAAAACAAACATACTCCACCACCTCCGCCATGCTCGGCCGCCCCCTACTCTCCTTCAACGTGCACAACAACCCGATATCCACAACCCGAATTGCCTGATCCATGTTCAACACCGAACTCATCTTTACATCCACCACTTTTTCCTTCTCATTCATCTCATGCATGGTCCAAGCCCATTCCAACAGGTCCAAGTCTAATCTGTCATATTTAGATTCAGACTGTAACATGTCAGACTCAGATATATACCTCTTCCTACCGGCCACAACCTCCAACATAAACACCCCAAATGCAAAGACATCTGTCGGCAAACTCACCGTCTCCTCGAACCGACTAGATTCTGTACCCGACATCACGAACCCGAAATCGCCAAGCAAGGCTCGAAAACTTACATCGATAAACACACTATTTGTATTAACATTCTTGTGAGCTAGTTTTTGTGAATGGAGGTAGCTCAATGCTTGTGCCACGTCACGCACCACCTTGAGTCGCCGGCTCCATGGCAAGATACCGATTCCATAAAGCCAATCATCGAAGGTCCCATTTTGCACACAGTCATACACCACCATGGTCTCTTGGTGGTCAAAGCACCACCCTCTAATTGCCACTAGATTAGGGTGACGTAACTTGCTCATTGCCTTTATCTCTTTACCCACGCGCCGCCGGTTAATCCCATGAGACTTAAAATACTCCACTGAAAACCGCTTCACTGCCACGTGGCACCCATTCAATAAAGTACCCCTATATGTATCACTTCTTTCATCACTCGCCACCTTGTGTAACTCGTCGAAACACCGAGTCGCCGATGAAACCTCCGCAATAGTAAACCGCCGTGGTTTGTTCGGTGGGCGAGGGCGTTCTTTCACCGCCGGCAGCATGGCCAACTCCCCGCTCTTCCGCTTCCGGTTGTAGTACAAACTCACCAAAGCTACAACTACAAGGAAAACCACTGTCATGAAAATAAAGAAACCGCTGAGATTGTTTCTCCCACCGCCGTTACCATTGTCGACTGTGATTTTGCTTTCGCAGGTTTCCGGTGAGGGTACGCGAAGAGAAGCTTGACTACTTGAGGTAAAATTCCATGACAAGACGTTATGAATTTGAGTAAAGTTTCCTGTAGAAGCCGAGAATCCAACGAACATGTACTCTTTCAAGAAATCTGATATATCAAGTCGGCCGGAAAACACAGGTTTTGAAGGATATTCAAAGCTATCGGAACCTAACCGGATGTCCAAGAAACGGTTTTGGCCATGGTAATAAACCCAAGCTCTGTGTATTTCACCATCCTTCAAGTTAATACCAAACTCCGATACATTAATGGTGATTGTCGAAACAATGGAACCCAAATTGATTCCCAGATGGTTGTCGTTAGGGTCATCGAATTGCACGTTTTCTATGGTGTCAAATTCGATCCCAACAGCTTTATATTGTTCATCACAAGCATCATTTAGCATGCCTAGCCATGGCCCAGGTCGTCCCACCGTGAACTCATCAGGTGTTATCATGAATGTAAAACCGCTTCCACCGTCACCACCGCCACTACTACCGCCATCTCCGCCACCAGAAGATAAGTTTGTTGGTATAGTTTCGATCTGAAACGAGAAAGTTGTTTGGAAGGAAGCTGGGGTTCGCGTTATGGGATCGAAAACACGAACAGGATAAGCATAAACAGCACGACCAACCAAGTGCTTCAGATCATCGACGCCGTCTTTCTGGGTGGTGTCCGGTATCTGAATCCGACCGTTTTTGTCCACGACGGAGCTCCCCAGCAGCATGAGATCATGAACTGTTCTTGGGGAATTGAAATCAGGGAAAAAGAAGTGTTTTGTAACATTGATTACAACTCCATCTTTGGTATTAATCTTCTGATGATCAGTTGATTCAACATAGACGAATAAGAAGAAGATGAATGCTATCAGATTCATAATGGTTGGAAGAAAGAAAGAGACGGTAGAAGCCATTGGAGAAGAAGGAAGGTTTGCTTTGGTTTGGATGATGTGATGGAACTTGTAACTAATATTTAAGTGAGTGTTTGTAAATGATAGAGATGTCCATTGTGATGAGGTTGTGGTGGTGGGTACATCGATGGAGGAGGATGTGGTTATTTTCGCTTGAGGTGATAAATAAGACAAAAAGATCGATCCAGTATTTTCCCTTTTCTCCATAAACACGACAATTATTTGTGGACCACGTTTTAAATTAATATTCTATTCGATATGTTTTCTAGAGGGTTAAAAAGGTGCAGCAAAAAATACAGTTCAAAAGAAAACAGGTCGCATGAGTTAGGTACACATTAGAATCAGGCCAGTAGGCTTTTCCGGCCCGATCTGGACCAAGTTGGGCTTAGTTGTTGAACTGCGCTGGGCTTTAACCCATTTTCCCAGGCTTTATTGGATGGGCTGGGCAGCTTTTGTTGTTTTGTGTGTGTTTTGATGTTATCTCTTGGAAATTGTTACAATTTCTTTGAAACTTTCGAAGCAGTTGTTGGAAATTGTTAAGGGGAATTTTGGGAAGTTTGCAATTTCCAATGGTGATATTAAGTAGGTGGATTGTGAATTTGTGATGTATTTTTTTCATCCTTCATCCTACAATTATCTCTAAATTTTTTACTACGTATTTGCAGTCGTTTGTTTAGTATTTTCGTTAAAATCCTTCATATTGTCATTTTATAAAATGGTCATCGAAGGTTCATCAAGCTATGCTCAAACAAGTAACAAGATTCTTAAAAAAGACAACCAGACATATGATATTTAACAAAATTTTGATTACGTTCAAAAAGATGATGGCAAATTTGATACATAAAAATTACTTAATTTCCCTAAGTTTATTCAAACTAAACATGTTACAAAACAAATTTGATAGTTTTCTTGTGTCATTTTACACTCAAATTAGGTCGCGAAGTTACATAAAAATCTCCACATAAAAGAAAATAACAATTAGAAACTAATTTGTGATAGATTGTGTTAAGCACCTCATCGCAAAACAAGATAGTCCAACAAAATGCATAGAACAGAACATAGTAAGGCAGGATAGTATGATAGATCAAGTGTATCAAAATAGAATGAAAAAACCATTTTACTTGCATTATTCTATTTGTATTTAATTGACCAACGATTTATTATTATTATTATTATTATTATTATATCATTGACTATGTGGATATAATTGGTGATGTGAAGTCTACATAGGTTGGGAACGAGTTATCGCTGTAAAAATATAGTTAATGATATAATAAAACAAAACAAAAAATTGTTATTCAATTGGATACATTACATTTAGTAATTTAAAGATCAAATAAAAATGTTATTTGGTGCTATTTTATAACGTTTTTCCTTGACATTAAATTTTAGTAGTTTGAAGTTCATTTTTATTATTCTTGACTCTTGACTAAAATGTCTAGGACTGGCCTTGGTTCTACAAAGTCTAATACACATATATTACGAGAGGCTGACGAGAAAGTCCATGTAATATTTAAAATTGTTCAACGGAATTCAATACATGCATACGTAATATCGATTAATATATAACACCCACATTTAAACCGCGGTCGAAATTGTCATATACGTGAACTTGACCATTTTGCCTTTGAAACTTCCAAGATCAACCCCTACCATCAATCATACATAAATAATCTGTTGCCCATATCATATACTCACCATACCCTCATCCACCCCTCACACACACAAAGAAAGTAAACTCAATGAATCCACAACCCCAAATTCAGAAGTCGATAACTACCTCTTCTATGGATGCACAAGATCACAATCAAGATCTTCATCTTGATCTTGATAATGGCAACAATCTTGATTTTGATCTTGATGATGAGCACAACAATAACACCAACAATCTTGATCATGATCTTCATAATGGCAACAATCTTGATCTTGATCTTGATGATGAACACAACATTAACACCGACAATCTTGATCATGACACAGATGGTGATGATCTTGATGCAGATGACAATGACATGAACGGAGAAAACATGTTGAGTTATGAACAGAACCCTCTTTATTGTACGGATAACAACCCACCGGAGTCGTTTTCAATCTGCCAGGCGAAAGTGGCAGACTGGCTGGAGCACCACACATTCATCGAGCGCAAGGCGTCTGTGAAGTTCGCCGTCGTCACGAAAAACCAAGATTCAACTCAAACCCGGTCGACTCACCGATCAATGACGACTTTAAACCAACGACCAAAGCTTTCCATAATTGGGTTCAGAAAAAAGCAGATCCATCAAACCGATGGGAAGTCCAAACATAACGATAAGCCGGAAAACATCCGTTTGTTCAGGAACCGGTCTGAACCGGGAAGGGACTACTGTCTACTGATAACTGAACCGGTTTCTCCTAAGGTTTCGTGTGTGGGTCGGGTCGGGTCAGTGAGGGTTCGAGGAAGGAAGGCTGGGGTTTGGAGGAGTGTCAAAGCTGCTTTCTCGAATCTTGTTCAGACGAACAGAGTGATGAAGATTGTTGCTTGATACCGGTTCAAACCGCCGGAGTTTGTTGCTTGCCGGCCGAAGTTCAGGCGATTGGTTGCCGGTGACATGTCACCGAATGGTGGGATACGATTAATCATACGATAATATTTTGTTTTTTTCTTCTTTTTTTCTTTGTCATTTTTTGTCGTTTGGTTTATAGGTCAATTTACGTGTAATTATAGTGTCCTACTTGTGGTCTAGCTCGTAGTCCATGGCCTATATTCACACCGAAAGATACTCTGGTTTTGGACATTTTGTAACAATTATATATACATAAATAATTCATTATAACACCATGGTCTTGTTTGCCGACGGCCTATAAATGACAAGATAAGGGAAGATAGGTATGAATTGATGATAAATTTTATTAATTTATTCGTGTTGTGTATAATAGTTGTCCCTATTTTTCTTATGTTTTGAATTTAGCGATTGTTTTAGAGTTGATTACTAAAATGAACTAATGACTATAATGGGAGTGGGCTATATTATATACACAAAAGAACATTTTAATTTTTTTTTACTAAAAAATAATCACGAATCCTAGGAAATTAACAATATCACCTTTTCAACATTTAAGACCGCTAAGTTCATGTGTGTGCATGTCGTTTTATACTAGGGATGTCTCAACTATGCACCGGTCACATAGTTTTCTTAGGTGATGGGGATCTTCATAAAAACATTTAACATGCAAGATAAAAGAAAGATTTTTTTATGCAAAAAAGTAACAATGTTGACAACATTATGCAAAAAAAAAAAATGAATATTTTATTACAAACATACCATATATACAATTCACATCAATTTCCTGGACACTCCCTCAAAGATTCCATTTATCTAATACCATTGTGGTACTCTAATACTGCTAATGAAGGGATATGTTCGATTAGGGCGCAGGGCCGGTCCAAACGTATATGGGGCCCGAGGCGAAAAGAAAAACAGGGTCCCTTAAAAACAAATATCATAAAAATTCAAAAAAAAATATCATTTATTCTTCACTATAAACGCTATAAACGCGTACAATTAGCAATTACAAGCAAGCCAAATTGTTTATCTTTTGAGCTAGTTTAAGTTTGAACCAGCTTTAAGCCCTAAAAATCATTTATATATTAATTTTTTTTATATATATACACAACATAACCCATAAATTTTGGGCCCCATGGAGACGTGGACCCTGGGCGGTCGCCCAGGTTGCCCACCGTCTGGATCGACCCTGTTAGGGGGGGGCGTAGTCATAGCAAAAAGGGGGATGTATCGTTGGTACCTCCAAGACACTATTTCCTTAAACAGTTGGTCAAGCGGTTGGGTGATATGCGGGTTAAGCAACCCATTCAACCATTTAATCTATGTGCATTGATTACTTATACTTCTTGCTTTAAGACTTGTATTAAAATTTGTATGTTTTTAAATTAGTTTGTGAATTAGTTTTGTATAATTTTTATTAGTTTGTGTTTATTTTGAAATTATAAATTAAGTGGGTTGAATTGATTGGAAAAGATAGATTTTTCATGTGTTATGAGTTAGAAAAAATAGAACAAAGTTAAAAAGATCAAAGATAAAAACTAATATGAAACCGATATGGTAGTGTGTTGGGAGGAAACTCCTTCCGCCTTTAGAATTTATGTAATACCAGAATAATTTTTGAAAACATATAGCCGACAATTATGGCTGATTTATGAAAAACTTTTTTGTAACGATAATTAAAAATTGACTGGAATGTTAACACAAAAATGACAAAATAACAAAAATACTCTCATATTATGCGGTATAAGTGAGAATATTAACGTGTAAGGTTACATATCGTATGGCTAATGAGAAAAAACGTGACAAAATGATAACATATGGATAGAAAAAATAAAGAGTAGGGATGACAAAAAACTTCATACCCGATGGGGAACCCGAATCCAGCACCCGTTTTGACTGGGGAATCCCCAAGTTGACCGGGGATGGGGACGGAGATGGGGAATCCCCAAATAAAAAAGTGGGGATGGGGATGGGGATGGGGATACCCTTAATCCCTGATCCTAGACCCGCCTCCGATATCTATTAATATAAAAAACAATAAAAACATATATTTATAGTACAATTTACAATATATAAAACTTGATCCAAAGTAACCTAACTCATTAGTAATTACTTGGTTGAAATTATACTTTTTCTTTTTTTATTTAATTTAAACTCGTGTATAATTTTTTCTCTATTTGGTTTATCTATTTTACCTCAAATATTACTCTAATAACTTTTTTCTATTTGATTTTTCATGTATTTATTTAAATTTGGTTGAAAATTTGTTTATATTTTTTTATGCAATCTATGTATATTTTTATATTTTGTAAAATCTTTAAACTTGTGCTGGTAAAATTGAAATTTAAAGTTTTTCTTTACATAAAAGTTTTCATATTAAATAAGAAAAAGAAATCCCCGATTCCCCGCTGGGGATGGAGGTTTATTTATAGTCCCCGATGGGTATGGGGATAAGGATGGGTATTGGGGTCCCATGTATTTCCTGCATCCGTTGCCATCTCTAATAAAGAGGCTATTAATTTGACCAAAAGAAATAAACATTATTACTATAAAGACGCATAATATACTTCATTCTATAATTGTCAATTAAATTGTTTTTGGTCAGCATGATTGCCGAGTCTTTTTGGATGTAGTACTAAAAGAAAGCTTATACCAAATAATTTCAGAAGTTGATTGATTAATTAATTTATTAATTAATTCTTATAAATGATTGGAATGGTGCACATTGTTTCCAAAGAATAATATTAAAAGATAGGCTCATAGGAGTGTATAGCATGTATTATAAACATTAGAGTCGCAAACACATGTAGAAAAATTAATATTTATCCAGGATTTATTATGTTAGTCGATTCACATTATATATGTATCACCTAATTATATTATATATTATTAGAGGAATATTTCAACTTATTCATGCGGGTGTTTGGCATTACTTATTTTAAATATTTATGTTATTTTAAGTGTTTATTGATTTATGTTTGGTAGATTCTATTAATATATTTAACTAGGTTATAAACTTGTGTACTATACGGATGAAATATATAAGCTTTTATAATAAGATATTAAAAAATGTTAAATATTAAATTATTTGATTTTGAAATATTAGGAACAAATTGTTATTCAACTCTAAACTTCTTAAATTTAGAGATTTATATTAACTGAATTAAAAAACGGTAAGAAAATCGGACGTTTTATGAAGATCATCTAGAAAAAAATTGAAATTTAATTATAAATTCATTAAAAGTTCGAATTTATATCAAGCCGAATAAAAGAAATATAAAAGACAAAACTGCAAATTTGGTCCTTATGGTTTGCAAAAAACTATGGATATGGTCCAAAAAGTTTCCGATTTATATGGATGCTCCAAAATCAAGAATTTCTTGTATTTTTTGTCCTAAAAATAAGAAAATATTGTAGTTTTGGTCATTGGAAAACTGAAAAAACGGTTTTGCGTTTTTGTTTTTTATTTTGTATTTTTTTCATATTTTCTTTAACAAGTTATTAATTAAAAATAAAAATGAAAGAGCTTGGCCCACCTCCACCCCACAGGTACTCTCTCTCTCTCTCTCTCTCTCTCTCTCTCTCTCTCTCTCTCTCTCTCTCTCTCTCTCTCTCTCTCTCTTCCCCAGCTTAGGTGTAACTCAAACTAAACCCACTTCAAATTAAAAACACACAAATACATGAACACACATTGTACACACGATAAGTGTGTGTTTGCATTTCATAATTTGCAAATCTAAACACAACCAATTTCTCTAATTATCATAGATCAATTAATAGGTCAGTTTTAGTTTTTCATGTTTTATTCAGAAAAGTCAATTGCACTTATTGATCAAATGGAAATGCTCTTTTGTTCATGTTTCCAGGACAAACATAAAGCAAGACCATCTTCTAAGGCAATGATGGAATTCGAAATCCTAAAATGTCGTCCATTGATAGAGAAGCTAGAACATCAAAATCAGATGCAACAAAATTTTGGAACCTAAAACGCCTACAAAACTCTTTAACTTACTGGAACTATATTTCGTTCTTTTCACTATCAGAATCCTCCATACATCGTCCCCTTCTTTCATACAATTTTCAAATCCCTCTTTCACATTTTCAAGCTCTCTACAAACCTTATCCATGTCGTTGCTTTCTGTTTAGCTTATACAAATCGGAAAAGGGGTGTCTTCAACTTAAAACACATACACGCACCTGCAACTCAACACACACTTTGTAAATCCACACTAGAATCAAACCCAATTGAAGAAGTTGATGATTGCTACGAGGTTCAGATGTAATTGTTTGTAAATCCACTTGATTGGTCGGCTGGGCAGTCATCTTTTCATTCACATAGGTGGGTGGTGTTGGTCTTCGTTCCATTCCTGATGCATAATTGATGAACACACACAATCAAAGTTTTAAGATATGGGTCCAATATACACACGATGAGATTTCTCCGGCAAGCTTGCATCCGGTATCACCCAACTTCATCCCACCCTCTTGAGATCTGCGTAACGCTTGAATGACCTCATCAAAGGAAAGAGTAGATGAGGAAAAGAGGAAGCAAGTGGACATAAGAGAGAGTCAAATATAGAGAAAGAAAGTCAAAGAAATAGGGGAGAAAGAAGGAGGTACGGGTGGAAGGTGTGGGGTAGGGATTTTGTTTTTTCTTTTTCTTATAACTATTAAAATATAAAAGAAAATAAAGGAAATGTAAAAAAGAAGTAATAAGGGCAAAATAGTCCTTTCAACATTTTTAGGACCAAAAACACAGAAAATTCATGATTTTGGACCACCCATGCAAGTCGTAAATCGTTTTGGACTCTATCCATAGTTTTTTGCAAACCACAATGACCAAATTTGCAGTTTTGTCAATATAAAAATACCAAGAAAATAACATGTGACATGATTATGCATAAAAGTATGGAGAACTGGAAATAAAACATTGATAAAAAAGGTAAATTGACATGTATATTGCTGCTCATGAAGAAAAGGCTACCTCGATGCATAGTTTTTCTTAATAAATTAAATATAAACAACTTAGCAAAAATTGTTTATTTAAATCAATAAGTACTTTTTTATTTTTCATTCAAACACTTAAAGGTGATTAGTGCTTGTAACATCTGTATTTCATGTATTATTTTTATGTGTTTTAATGATTTGAATCTTGAAAAAAATGCCCTTTGCGGTGTGGCGGGTGGCTTAGCACGACATGGTGGTGCCACATCGTCACGACACGACATCATTAAACAACCACGATGTGGCGCTGCGATGCACACAAAACCTTAATTTTCGGGCCTTGGACCATATATAAAAGATATGGGGGCTAGGTTTTCGACCACCTTCAACCTCCATCACCCACATAAGAGCCCTTATCCAAACCCTTGTTCATTTGTAACCTTTTATGCCATTGTTGGGTTTTTCACTCTTTGAATGGAGGAGAAGAGCTTTGGGAAGCTAGGAAACATCAAGCAAGCTCATCACAACCTTTTGTGCACTCTCTGGATCATTGTAAGTCTCCTTAAAATAGATCTTGGTGGTTCTTTCCTTCTGTGACATAGAGTTTTCTGCTAGTTGGTCCATTTAATGAGTTATGAGTGAGAGTTGGGAATAAAGTTTGCAACTTTATGACTCTTAGAGGTCCCAAGAGTATTGTGTATTTCAGGTTTGGACTCTCAAGTTGTTTTGATGCTATGCATGGGGTTTTGACCCAATTTAACTCCATTTTGACCTAATTTGGTGTTTGACATGCATTGGACATGCATGTCCATAAAGTTAGGATTTTTATGGACCTTTAGGGTGCCAATAAGCTTTCTGGAAAGTTTGGATAGTGGACTTAATGGATTAAGAACTTAACAAGAATTTAGATTTGCCAGCTTGACAACGGCATGGTTAAGTGTGGACCTGTAACATCCATAAAAATCACAACAAATTTAAACTTTTTAAAACAACCCCAAATCATAAAATGTTTACAAAATCATTGTTTTCAAAGTGTTGTTCCATATCAGAGTATCCCATAGATCAAAAAGTACATAAAACATAGGATGTGTACAGTCACGCCTTCGTCTTTCCGCAATCATCAGAAGTACCTGAAACAATAACTAAAAATCGTAAGCCAAAGCTTAGTGAGTTCCCCCAAAGTACCAACACATAAACATATAACATATACAACAGCATGTCGGGTCCAATCAACCATCGGGTTAGAATACCCCAGGCCCAATCACCCTCCGGGTCCAGTCATCCTCAGGATGGAATACCCTAGGTGGAATGTTAATATATAATGGGTCCAGTCAACCATCGGGTTGGAATACCCCATACCCAGTCAACCATCGGTTGGAATGCCAATATACAACGGATCCAGACATCCTCGGGATGGGATACCCTCGGGTTCAATCAACCATCAGGTTGGAATGCCCCCGGTCTGTTGGAACATGCACATAGCAGTAAAGCCTCAACCACCAACCAAAATATGTGCACATATAGCAGATAAACATATAATCAGTCATCAGACAACCAGACATATTTACAGATCACTAAGCATAACATCATCCTATATACCAGGATGCAGATCTAACAGATCACTACAACATGATAACATACTATCACAAAATAGGATATCTAATCCAATGGGTCGGCCTTGGTGCCTTAGACCCATAAATATAGTGAAGAAAACTCACCTCGCAGTCTGGACAAAAGTTGATGAGGTCTTGACTCTAAATCTCAGCTCTAACCGTCACCTATCCACCCAAATGACCAATTTCTCAAATACCATTCAAATTACCCAAAATACCCCTTGGTCAAACTTGGTCAAAGTAAAAGTCAAATTGGTCAAATTTCATTAAGTCAACTAAGCCAACCCAGTCGGGTCAAACCAACTGAGTCAACTCAGTTGATTCAACACAGAACATGTACGCGGGGCGTACTCCAAATGTATGTGGGGCGTACTCAAGCTCTGACCACCATCGGGGAGGTTGACCACGTACGCGATGCGTACTCATATTACGTAGGGCGTACACCCAGTCTGTTGGATTAGGTGTCTAAGCTCATAACTATAATTGGTATGTACTTGAATTGATAGTAGCACAATCCTTTTGGGTTGCCTTCATACTAGCAACTAGACAGGATGACCTATTGAGAAAGAGGAAGAATTTATTATTTGGAATAATAAATTAATATATAAAATGATTTATTAATGTATTATGAAAATAATATATATTAATTAGAAATTATGTTATTTAATTAATATTTAATCAGAAATTAATTTGAAATTAATTTTTGGATTAAAGGAATTAATTAAAAGTACAGGGGCTATTTAGCAATTAATTAATAGTTGTGGTTTTGGGGTCTTGGACCACCCTAGAAAGGTTGGAAGAAAACTTCTAGGGAGGCCCTAGAATTTTCGTCAAAGGCCTTGGGATGGGGAGTCCATGGGCTGCTTAGGCCTTAAGCTGGAAATTAGGGGTTCCTCCAGCAAACCCTAGCTTTGGCTCTAAGCAACCAACAACTATTTAAAGAGCCTCAACCCTATTGATTTCGGCCATGCCATCAAACCCTAAGGATAACCGAAATTTTGAAGTATCTTCCTCCTCTCTCCTCTCATCCTATTTCCTAGTGTGTTTGTGAGCCATTAGAGGTGTTATACTTGTGACACGTGCTCTCAAGTCAAAGATCTTCAAAGATTTCATTGTTATTACAATATAACAATCAAGGTATGTATCTAAACCCTAGTTTATTTTTAATTTCGAAAATTATAGATGTCACCTAGGGTTTCTTGTTTTGTGTTCAATGTTTGTATGTCTAATAGAGAAAACATAGATCCAACAAATTAGGGTTGCACGTACACATAGGGATTGTTTGCTATGCTCAAAACCCATTAGTAGTATTAGAGCTTTTGGTTTTTGTTTTCAATTAGATATGATACAATTGATTAAACTTGACAAATTAGGGTTTATGGAAATTAAACCCTTAGGCCTTGTGTTTTTTTCGCAAATTAGGGTTTCATAACCCTTGTTTTCGAAAATTAGCAAAAGGGTTTTAACCCTTTCCTTTGGCCTCCTAAATTTCAAGATCTAGGGTTTCCCAACCCTAGGGTTTTTCGAAATTAAGGCAAGGATTGAAAACCTTGTCTTCCTCCCCAAGTCTTGGAAATTTTGAAAATTAGGGTTATGGGTATGGCTGTTATTTTTAGTAATTATCTTCTTAATTGCTTAACTAGATAATTAAAGATTTTTTTAATATATCCCTCCCATATTTTCAAGATTTAGGGGATAAGGGATTAGGTTAAATTAATTTGTTTAATTTAATGGATAATCCTTAAATGATTTAATAAATTAATTAAAAGTTAATTAATAGATAATTATTAAATCAAAGATTATGAATTTTAAAATTAAAATTAAAATTGTTTTTAATTTTCAAAATTTTAATAGATTTAAAAACCAAAGTATTTTGAAATGTTTAAAATACACCCTTATACTATATGTAAAATTAAAAGGTTAATATTTACTATATGTATAAGACAAGTCAGTCGAACCGCTAGTACGCCTCATTCACAAAGTCGATCTATAAGGGGGTATAAGAAAACTGCCTATAAAATGATAGTTGAATGGGTGTCCACTCTCACTCACCGCTTCCTTGATTGGTGGAAGGTCGTTATCCGAACGGGTATGATAGGACACTTAACTAGGTTAAAACCCGTGTGCTACACGGGTGATAAATTAACATAACTTAGATTTTAGAAATAAAAATTAAAGGAATAGTGAGAATAAATAAGAGCCTAATCTTGAATTACACAACCACATTACATTACTCCATTATTTTTCTTTGTATGTATTACACAACCACATTACATTACTCCATTATTTTTCTTTGTATGTATGACCATAACTTTAGATTCTAAAGTTATATCTCAAATAACATTCTAACATTACAATCTAAAATAAGAAACAGAATCCAACTAAACAAACAACCCTTTGAGGGGATAAATGTTTGAGATTTAGAACTTCCAACCTGCAGGCATGACACATGTCACATCAGCAAAGTCACATTTGCCACATCATCTACAATCATCACCATTAATCTAGTATTCTGTTTCCAATATCCCATCAATGAGTCCAAATTCCAATGCCTACGGAAATAACCAAAATATTAACATAGAATAGAATTGGAGAACATAAAATAAAATAAAAGTTGAATTTGTTTTCAAATGGTACCTCAGATACAGATAAGAAACGGTCCCTCTCTGTGTATTGTTGCACTTTCTCCAGTGGTTGGCCAGTAAAGGCAGTATACATCATGTCAATTTTCTGCAAAATAAAAAAGAAAATTGGTATAAATAATATTTATATTGATTATTACTTATTACACAAACAGAAAATGAAAATTCAACTGGGAAAAGATAGATAGATATACAGACATGGCGAGACTGAACAGCTTCGTTGACTTGGCGCCTTACATCCTCAACATGACCCTAAAATAAATAAGTTAAATTAAGAAATGGATATATTTATTTAACTTTATAAAGAAAAATATTTATTCTTCCAAATAACAAAAAAAAAAGCAATTAGGCATACCCCACATCCACTTTGTGGTTGATGTATCATAATACGTGCATTTGGCATTGCATATCTCATGCCCTTTTCTCCACCAGCAAGAAGAATTGCTCCTTCACTTGCAGCAACTCCAAAAGCCACTGTCCCAACTTTAGGTTTTATCTGACAAGATATTAAATATTCAAATTTTAAATTTTTTTTTTAAATTTGCCTATTCTTTCAATTAGTTTCACTAACAGGAAATGTGAAACACACTATTCAATCTTACCCAAGACATGCAATCATAGATTGCCAACACAGAGTAGGTGCTCCCACCAGGGCAATTCACATACACCTAGTAAAGAAAACATAAAAAGTCAAAATGTAAGACTTTTATCTGTAGTTTTTATTAAAATTGAAAAAGAAAATATGTATATGACTAAAAATAAAGGAAGTCATACGCTCATACCAGAATATCTGCCTTGTCATCTATTGTGGCTAAAGTAACAAGTTGTGATATAACTCGTTGAGCTACCTGTGAGTTGATTGGTTGGCCAACAAAAATAATACGGTTCCTGAATAATACTGTAGAAAGATCCAAAGGTCCACCTGGAGTCATGACAGCTGGCATTATGGGTGGAGCCCCTCTTCTTGCTACAATTGGATTGTAACTGCTCAATTTGAAAACCAAAATGAGAACAAGTATGTTAGCATTATCATTGTCGATAAGATGTGAAATAGATAAGCATCAAGGGAGTATAGACACAAAACCTTGAATTATGAAGAGTATGTGGGTGCATTTCCTCAGGTGTCAAATGCAATTTATGTGCTTTACTTGATAAGCCTGTTAGCAAAACAAATAAAAGAAGTTGAAAGCAAATATATGAAGGTTTACTTGATAACCATGTCAATAGGACATATCATAGAAGTTAGAAACATATAAAAAAAGGCAAGGAAAAGAAGGGAAGAATAAAGAGCTGTTCCCTCCTTTCCAAAATAAAATAGGGATACTTTGACTTCTGATGTAAAATGGCTACTCGATTGTATATTTGCAAGGGGAAGGGAATTTGGATTCACCAACTCCAATGTATTATCAGTTAGAAGCAGGCAGATACCATTCTAGTAATTACATGATTCAAACGCAAAAAGGAAATGTTCATTGCTTCACAATTAGCTATAATTTGACCTAATTCTATAAGTAGCAATCAGTTGTCAAAATTTAACCCAAACTGAAGAAGCACTCTATTTGAAAACCTGAGAGCGAGGAACCAAATAATTCCTACCGATTTTAGACGTATCACTGTATGGACTCGGCAACGTACAAACAATTGATTTCCTCTTCGAATTTCTGGGAGAAAATAAACAAAAGTCAAAATCGAAATCAGACGATAATGATACAAGTGAAATAATGAAAATTGAACCACCAAGTATCATACCGTTGAGAAAACAGTTTGTGCCGTGAAACTTTAGAGAAAGTAAACGACGTTGATATGGCGGAGGCTGCCATCGTTCCTACTGCGTGTTTGCTTGCGCTTGCAAAGGAGGGAGGGAGGTGGAGGATAGGGAACCCGATCAAATGAAAGAAAAATTTAATTTATAAGCATCCAAATGTAAAAAAGATTAAATACTCGGATTAAAAATAATCTATAAATTTAGGGGTTACCTTCTTTCAGGAGAATCCTCACCCTCAAACCGCATCTTGAATCTCATGCCAACAGTTAACCCATTGTTTACAGCTTTTGAATCGAAAATCAAGATTCACTTTTTTTTAACATACCTTGGCTTGTAGTAAACTGCAAACCGGGTTTGAGTTAAAACAGCATGTGATGCGGTTGCAAGAACTCCAAGATGCATGCTATGTCTTGAAATTACTGAAGAGGGCATGGAGCTTTGTTGGCGAGCTTGGCGTCTAACTCCAAGACGTAATTCCCCATTCTCCCCTCTATTAATTACCAGATATGATCTAGATTCCTCAAACACATCTCCATAAGCCTGAGGGCATCCTATGACGTCCGAAAATTTTAAAATCAGATGTAGAAATTTCATTATCGGCTTTAGTATCGGATAAAATACATAAAACAAAGCATCTTACATCGTTACATCTTTCGGTTGAATAAAAAAATACAACACCACCATAAACACGTTCACCTCTAATTGAAGGATGAAGAGACCATAATCTGGATTGTGTCTCATGTTCAGAGACACTAAGAAGTTGAAGAAGGATGCGTGCCGCCCTAGTTTATAGGAATTGATTTGGAGATGATTTCGTTTCAAAACCCTAGCTTCCTCTAAAAGCGGCTAATTTGTAATTGTTTGTGAGATAAAACGACACCGTATGTAGAGGAAATTTAGGAAACTTCACAACGTGAAAATGAGCGGGAAAAATCAATTGGGAGGGGCTAAGAGAATGCCTGACAAAAATGTATTTATTTATTAGATTAGGTGATTCTCATTAATAAGTATAATGGAATAAATAAAGTAACTAATGTTTTTATTAAATTCTCAATCTTAGTTACTTTAGGAAAATGTGAATTTGATGTTAATCCATGAAATTTCACATTGCATTTTATAAAAGTCGTTAGTGGAGCGTGTGTGGTTAACCAACACATTAATATGGACTAATAAATGGTGGCAATGGGTGTCTCGTAAATTATCATTGATTAACGGAGCATGTGTGGTTAACCGGCACATTAATTAGGTGATAAATGACATCGAGAGTACCAAGCTAATTTTCATGGTTATTCACACCTTGTTTGTGATCCTCAATATCCCAGTCACAAATAGAAAGGACATAATCAAGATTAAACATGTCATTGAATAGTTCAATGAATCTCAAAAGATCTAGGAATTTCATTTAAAAACCTAATTTATTTAAGTTTCGTCTTTCGTGGTGAAATTGGTAAATCGTCATTTACCTACCTTTAAATAATTTACAATTAGATTATGACATCCCTTTTCTGAATTGTGAATTATTTATTTGGATCCTAGCCTTAATATTTCATTTGGGTGTTATATTAAGGATTTTCTTATCTAATCAAAATTTGTCCTTCTTCTTTTTCAGATGTCAACTTCCAACAATGCTTCTGGTTCCTCCAACAACAACAACAACTCCTCCAACCACTTCTCGCTCTTGAGCATCTGCTTAAAAGTCACATTTGATGGAACCAATTATAATGATTGGATTCGAAACATCAAGATGGATTTACGATTCGAGGACAAGGAATATGTACTCGAAAAGGAGCTGAACGAGATTGATGAAACAAAAGCTACTCCTGAACAAATAGCTGAGTATAGGAGATGTTGCAATGATGCTACCAAAGTGTCATGCATCATGGTGGCTACTATGACTCCTGAGCTACAAAGGTTCTATGAGGATTACTGGCCGTATGAGATGAACAAGGACTTGATGGAAATGTACCATCAACGAGATCGTCAAGAAAGATACGAGATAGTAAAATCCCTCATTACCAGCAAGATGAAGAACAGAGAGTCTGTCACAACCCACTTGCAACGCATGCAACGATATGTGGATCGTTTGCTGAAACTTAATGTGAACTTCCATGAGGAATTGGCTATTGACATAGTCTTTCACTCATTGCCCAGCTGTTATGATCAGTTTATCATGACTTATCATTTGAACAAGGAAGAAACCACATTGAGTCAGCTTTAAAGCTTGTTGAGAACTGCTGAGAGTGGAATGAAGGGAAAGAGTATTGCCTCCACTCCTATTGTTGCTGCTCCCATCTTGGCTATTGGGAAAGGGATGGGGAAGAAGAGGAAAGCTCCTCAAAAACAGAATTGGATGGGAAAGTCCCAAGCAGAGTCCTCAAGCAATGGACCAAAAGGAAAAGGCGGTTCTGATGCTCCTCCTGCCTCTGATCCTAAGGAGGCTACTTCCTTTTACTGTCATGCCAAGGGGCATTGGAAACGAAGCTGCCTAAGTACTTACAAGACATAAAGGATGGCAAAGTTAAGCCAACCTCGACAGGTATTTACATTATTCTATCTAAAAACCCATCACATTAAAATTCTTGGGTCCTTGATACATGATGTGGTTTTCACATTTGTTCTAACTTGCAAGGACTAAAAAGAAGTGAGGATGTGGATCACGGGAAGATGAACTTGATTATGGGCAATAGGAGATTGTCAGCTGTTACCAAGATTGGTGTTTATTCTTTAATGCTTAATAGCGGGTGATGGGATGTCAAGTCCACCAAGCAAATTACACCCTTTGTTTGCAAATAAAACGTAATATAATGGTAAAAAGGGGTATCGATCCTCGGGGAAATGGTTGTATTCAATCACCAATGCAATCCAATAGAACTAGTGTAATAAAACTAACTAACTACTATTAAAATAAAAAGGGAGGGGGGTTGTGATTGTTTGAAAACTAAAAGACTTGAATAACTAAAAAGCTTGCAATTAATCAATATGGTGAGATGCTCAAATATTGGAGAGAATTGGTTAACTAAGAAAATTCAACACAATGAACATTTGTGTGTTTATCATTAGGATTCAATATGAATATTATCATTCATCCCAAATTGGTTATAGCAATCATGAAGCATGATATGCAAAGATTCCTCATAGGTAGTATGGAGGTTGGGGAATCCCACAACACACCTTCTTAATCAAAATCAAGGATTCAATTGAAGCAATTGAACCGAAGAAGTTGATTAGCCTTAAGAATGAAGGAATCCCCAATTCCTAGAGGATGTTAATGCCTACACATCCATAAAGGAGTCATGATTCATAAGCTAGAGATGATTTCTACCATCATAAAGCCCTTGGCCTAAGTAAATTCAATGATTCAATGCTAAACCAAAGAAATTAACCAACAATTGCTCATTCAAGTACCAAGCTCATGATCAAAGTATTAAACAAGCATAAGAAATATGAACTAGAATCATAAACATAAGATAAATGACAATTAAGCATGAATCCTTAAAAACCCACAAATATCCAAGGGTTTTAGCCAAAGTTAACCAAAATAGAGAAACTAGCCACTCATGGCAACAAAATAACAATCATAAAAGTGTATTTGCATCAAGAAACTACCATTTACTTAGAAAGACGAGAAGAATGAGTATCAAGCTCAAAAAATCGCCTCCAATGTTCTCCAATGGTGTCAAATCTAATAATGTGCTGCTATCCCTAACCCCCAAAGTAAATGGTGAGCAAAATGAACAAAATGCCCAAAAGTGTGCAGTTGCGCGGGTACCCACGCAAGTGTTGCACGACTGAGACTCCACCCTCGCAAACGATGCTGGAATGTTATTGGCTCTTTTTTCTCCACTACACCACTCCACTACTCAATATTCTCTTGGTCCCCTCCACACCTCACATGATTCAAATTTGCCCAATCATCTTCAAGCTTCAAATGTGGATAGTCCAAGCCCAAAATAAAAGAAACCAAGACCCATCTTCATAAGTCCACTTCATCCAAGTCTTCAACTTTTTAAGCCCAAATCTTATTTGATGGATCCAGAAAGCCTAATAATGGCTCGAAAGCCCACAAAGCCCATCTCCAAGCTAATCCACAACCGCAATGAGCTCCAAAAACCCTGCAAAATACCTCATGCAAAATTGAAAGTACCCGGCACAATCCATGATAAAGAAAATAAAGAATATACAATGCAATACTAATAATAAGAGCGAAAAATTCTAAAATAAACTAATAAAAAGAAGGAAATAAAATAAACTATCAGTGGGTTATGTTTAGATTTGAACAACTGTTGCTATTCGTCAGAAATGACAAGAAATATTATTTCATTTCATGGTTTATACAGACAAGGTTTTAGATATTCTTTTGATAATGAGAATGGTTCTATTTATGCTTATAAAAAATGGTGTATTTTATTTTGAAGCATTACCTTGTGATGGTGTGTATGAAATTGTGATGGTTGTAGACAATTTAGGTAATAGTGTTTTGCATATTGATTCGTCTAATGGTTTAGACAAAGCATGTTTGTGGCATTGTTGTCTTGGACATGTCAACAAGAAGCGCATTGCCCAACTCCAAAAGGATGGAGTGTTGGAATCATTTGACTTAAGGTCAGATGATACATGCGAGTCTTGTTTACTTGGAAAGATGACTAAATCACCTTTCACTTGTTCTTGTGAAAGAGGTGAAGGATTGTTGGATCTCATACACACATATGTGTGTGGACCCTTCTGATCCACCATAAGGGATGCAAATCGATTCTATATGACCTTTACTGATGATTATAGCAGATATGGATATATCTACTTAATCAAGCATAAGTCAGAAACCTTTGAAAAGTTCAAAGAGTTCAAACATGAAGTCGAGAATCAATTGGGAAGGAAGATCAAGATGCTCATATCTGATAAAGGTGGTGAGTATCTTAGTATCGAGTTCCAGGACTATCTCAAGGAATGTGGAATTGTTTCACAATTAACACCTCATAGGACACCACAACTTAATGGTGTGGCTTAGAGGCGCAATCGAACCTTGTTGGACATGGTTCGTTCCATGATGAGTCAAGCTTCACTTCCAATATCATTATGGGGGTATGCCTTATAGACTGCCGCCCACATTCTTAATCTTGTCCTAACTAAGAAGGTTTCCAAAACACCTCACGAGATGTGAATAGGGAAGGTTCCCTTGTTGGCACATATCAACGTTTGGGGTTGTGAAGCTTTCATTATACGAGAGACTCACGACAAGCTTGAACCTCGAAGTGAGAGATGTATTTTAATCGGTTACCCACAAAATTCGTTTGGATATCTGTTCTACAGACCTAGTGAAAATGTGGTCTTCGTAGCACGAAGGGGAGTCTTTCGCGAGAGAGAGAGAGCTCATATGCAAAGAGGACAGTGGGAGTACAATTAATCTTGAAGAAATTCAAGAGTCAAACGATGAAGGAACCTCTAACACTAGCACTCAACCTGAGGAAGAAATTCTTGTTGAACCGGTTGACGAGTCGTTACCTCTTAGACGTTCCTAAAGAGTTAGAATGAAAGAATGACACCAAAGTTTTATGGTTTCCATATTACTACAGACGGTGATACGTTTATCAGTGATAATACACTGATAAAATTGGATAAGCCTTCTAACTACAAGGAAGCCATGTCGGGCCCTGAGTCTACCAAGTGGAAAGAGGCAATTGACAGCGAGATCAAGTCCATGTATGACAACCAAGTTTGGAATTTGGTTGATAATGCACCAGGTCGTAAGACAGGTGGGTGCAAATGGATCTTCAAGAAGAAGACCGACATGGATGGAAAGGTACACACTTTCAAGGCATGACTGGTTTCGAAGGGCTTTACTCAAACCCGAGGGGTTGACTATGATGAGACCTTCTCACCTGTGGCTAATATTAAATCTATTAGGGTTATGCTAGCCATAGCTGCGTTTCATGATTATGAAATTTCGCATATGGATGTCAAAACTGTTTTCCTTAATGGAAAGTTGGATGAGGATGTTTACATGAGTCGGCCAAAGGGTTTTGTGGATGCTAAGTACCCCCAATAGAGTGTGTAAGCTTGAGAAATAAATATATGGATTGAAACAAGCTTCTCGCAGATGGAATCTTTGCTATGATGAGAAAGTTAAAGAGTTTGGCTTCTCTAGAAGTGAAGATGAATCTTGTGTGTATGTCAAAGCTAGTGGGAGTATAGTCACATTCCTGGTGTTGTATGTTGATGACATACTACTCACAGGAAACGACATTCCAACTTTGCAAGAGGTTAAGTCTTGGCTTGGAAAGTGTTTCGCTATGAAGGATATGGGAGAGGCTGCTTATATTATGGGAATAAGGATTTTGAGAAATAGGAGTAGAAGACTAATTGGAATTAGTCAAAGTACATATTTGGATAAGGTGCTGAACATTTTTGTATGGAAAATTTCAAGAAAGGAGAGTTGCATATCCAGAGTAATACCAAACTAAGTAAGACTCAGAGTCTGAGTACTGATGCAAAGATAGTAGAAATGAGTCGAGTTACATATGCTTCCGTCATTGGATCGATCATGTATGTTATGACTTGTACTCGCCCTGATGTGGCTTTTGCTTTGAGCATGGTTAGTCGATATCAGGGAAATTCGGGTAAAGCTCATTAGATAGCAGTAAAAAACATTCTTAAGTATCTTTGAAGAACTATGGACTGGGTGCTTGTGCTTGGTGGCAGTGATGACTTAAGAGTTACTCGATATAGTGACACTAGCTTTCAGACAAACAGAGACAACTTCCGTTCTCAATCTGGATGGGTGTTTACCCTTACTAGAGGAGCTGTAACTTGGAAGCAGGAGACGGTGGCTGATTCTACCTGTGAATCATAGTACATTGCAGCAAGCAAAGCATCGAAGGAGACTATAGGGTTGAAGAACTTCATCGGAGACCTTGGAGTTGTGCCAACCATAAAGGAGTCAATGGAGATTTTCTGCGATAATGAAGGAGCGGTTTCCTTGACAAAGGAACCAAGAGATCATGGCAGATCTAGACATATCGACAGAAAATAACACTTTATCAGACATAGAGTAGAAGAAGGACACCTCGTCATAAATAGGTTATCATCTGAAGAGAATCCTGTCGATCCTCTCACAAAGGGTCTGAGTAGGGTTAAGCACGTTCAGCATGCAAGGAGTATTGGTCTGAAGGACGATATTAGTTTTAGTGATTAGATAGATATTTAGAAACTTGTAACAAATAAATGTAATTGACATTTGATGATTAAATAATGGAGATTTATTTATGAGTATCGTTTACTATCTTTTGTCAATTGTTTATCATTGTGTTTCACTTTTACATGTTTTACTTCCCGAATAATTAGATTATTCAAATATCCACAATCGATCATACTTTGGAAGTAAGTAGTGAATTAAGGCTGTCATGAATTGGGTTGTAGATTGTCTAAGGGTTTAGACATAGCAATGGTTTGCTGCAACATTCATGAGTACTTGAAAATAGGGATTTTAAGTATTAGATTAACCCACGCTCAGAGAATTACTTCATGGAATTTATCAGGAGTAATTCTGAGATGATAATATCGTATAATCTTTAAACAGGGATATATGAGTTGTTGTTTACAAGTTGGTCGTGCATTGATAATGCGTAAACACACCAGTAACTTGGTGTTATAAAACGTATTGTTGTCAATGATTTGATAAGTAAATAATGCAAGCATATAAGTCAAAGTTTATCTGTTCCTTTTGCCCTAACGGGAAAAGTGATATTTTGGGCCCCTCGATGATTTGGTGTTGACTTATGTGTCAGGCCCGGTCAGGACTTAATTGATGTGTTCAATTGTAGTTTCTAGTCATTATAAATCAGAAATCAGGAAACAAACTGTTGGACAATGAGAATGATTATGTTCCATGTCATTTGTCCACATGATATATTGCAGAATGGAGGATTATATGATCACTTATCTTAGGACACATTACTAACTAGGTCAGAGTTCCACATCGGCTTTGAGAGCTATAAATTGTTAGTCATTTTTGGAGTTATACTTCCAATTATAGTTATTAGACTTATCCAAGTGGGAGACTATTGGATTAGGTGTATAAGCCCATAACTATAATTGATATGTACTTGAATTGATAGTAGCACATTCCTTTTTGGTTGCCTTCATACTAGCAACTAGACAAGATGGCCTATTGAGAAAAAGGAAGAATTAATTATTTGGAATAATAAATTAATATATAAAATGATTTATTAATATATTATGAAAATAATATATTAATTAGAAATCATGTTATTTAGATAATATTTAATTAGAAATTAATTTGGAATTAATTTTTGGATTAAAGGAATTAATTAAATGTACAGGGGCTATTTAGAAATTAATTAATAGTTGTGGTTTTGGGCTCTTGGACCACCCTAGAAGGGTTGGACGAAAACTTCTAGGGAGGCCCTAGAATTTTCGTCCAAGTCCTTGGGATGGGGAGTCCATGGGCTACTTAGGCCTTAAGCTGGAAATTAGGGTTTCCTCCAGCAAACCCTAGCTTTGGCTCTAAGAAACCAACAACTATTTAAAGAGCCTCAACCCTATTGATTTCGGCCATGCCATCAAACCTTAAGGATAGCCGAAATTTTGAAGTATCTTCTTCCTCTCTCCTCTCACCCTCTTGCCTAGTGTGTTTGTGAGTCATTAGAGGTGTTACACTTGATCTCAAGTCAATGATCTTCAAGGATTTCATTGTTATTACAATATAACAATCAATGTATGTATCTAAACCCTAGTTTATTCTGAATTTCGAAAATTATAGATGCCACCTAGGGTTTCTTGTTTTGTATTCAATGCTTGTATGTCTAATAGAGAAAACATAGATCCAACAAATTAGGGTAAAATGCACACATAAGGGTTGTTTGCTATGCTCAAAACCCATCACAGTCTTCCCAAACTCTCATTAAGAGCTTAATGCCTTAAGCTCTTACGTCCAACTTTCAGATCCAAGGCTTAATCATCCTCAAGAGTCATAAAGTTTCCAACTTTATGAAATTGCATGTCCATTAAGTGCTTAACTCAAGGTCTTAAGACATTAAGACCTTCTAGAGAATGCATGGAGCAAAACCAACCATTAAGACCCCATTTTTATGATTCAAGACCCTTCCTAAGGTCTGAAAGGACGGCTTAATGGGTCAAGAACATTCCATGCTCAAGAATAACCATTTTGGGACCAAAAAGTTGTTGGGTTTTGTATACTACAACATCCTATGGTGCACATACAACCCTAATTGCTTTGGATCTATGTTTTCTCTAATTATACATGCAATATTGTTTCCAAAGCATGAAGCCTACAACTAGCATACAATTGACATAAACAACATAGAATTGAGTTATAGAATTACCTCTTGTTGTGGCTTGTAGTTTTGGCCTTTAAGAGCTTAGCACCTCAAATGTGATGCCTCAAATGGTTCACAAACACCATGAATAAAGGAGGACTTGAGAGACAGGCTACTTAGCACACAAAATCATTTATCATTCTTCTTAGAATGCATACGGACGATTTTGGTGACTATGGGTTCCTTTTATAGTGTGGCAAAGTCTAGGGTTACATCCATGCAAACCCTAATTCACATGACCCTTCATATTACTTAGGCTCCATGGGTTAAACCTCCATGGACTATACATGGACTATCATATTGGTTTAGCCCATCCTAAATAACCATGGATCATTGGCCCACACTATAAGAATCATTGATTTACTTAATCAGTCCCCGTATATTTAATTAGTCTCTTTTGATCACTAAATTAATTCCAAATTAATTCTTGATCAATACTAATTAAATAATATGATTTCATATTAATATATTAGAACATATAATATATTAATAAATCACAAATAACCTCTTCTCAAAAGTCCATCCTATCAAATTGCTCTGGTGAAGGCAACCCAAATGGACCATGCTACTCCCGGGGTCAAGTACATACCAATTATAGTTATGGGCTTAGACACCTAATCCAACAGTCTCCCACTTGGATAAGTCTAATAACTATTATTACAAGTACGACTCCACAACCCGACTCACAATCGTAGCTCTTAAAAGTCGTTGTCGAACTCTGACCTAGTCAATTACGAGTCCATTAGATAAGGGATCATATATTCCTCCATTCTACAATATATCATATGGACTGAGACATGGATTATAACCATTCTCTCTATCCATCTGTTGTTTCCCGGTTTCCGATTTATGACGACCGACTAATTGAACAAATCAAATTAGTCCAGGCTTGGCCAAGCGCTTAGGGTGTCATCACTAAATCATCGAGGGGCCCACAAATATCGCTTTTATCCCTCTAAGGGTAAAAGGAATGGATAAACTTCGACTCATATGCTTGCTATATTTACTCATCAAATCACACACAACAATGCGTTTTATAACACCAAGTTACTGGTGCGTTTACGCATCATCAATGTGCAACCGATTTGTAAGCTACAACTCACACGTCTCTATTTTAAGAATATAAGATATTATCGTCTCATAATCACTCATGATAAAATCCATGAAGTGATTCAGATGAGTGTGGGTTTAATCCAATACTCAAATCCTATTACAGGAGTACTCATGAACACTGCAGCAAACTTGTGCTATGTCTAAAACACCTGGACAATCTACAGTCAGATTCATGACAGTCTTGCCTCAATACCTACTTCCAAAGTATGATCGACTGTGGATAGTTTGTTATTCGGGAAGTCAAAACCTGCAAAGTGAAACACAAGAATAATCGAATCCAATATGGTCTCAGAACTTATGAATATAAATAAAACACCTTTTATTTAATCACCATATTAATTACACATTATTCATTGTATAATGTTTCAATTAATCAACTTAATACTTGAATTAAAATAATAGTTATGCCATGATCCAAGCATGCACACTAAGTTTGCCTATGGTCCTCTCTTTGTGAAATAGATCAATGGACAACATTTCAATGATGCTCATTTCACAATTCCAAATGCTTATCGTAAATGTAAGAATACCAAATTCTTGCCATTTGCTAAAATCTGTTAGATTCTAAACTTATATGCAATGATCCTCTTGTAATGACTATGCACAAAAGTCATAGAGACTTGGCAACAGACATTACAAAGTATTCCAATGGAGAGCAATTCAATGGAAACGAAGTCTCATATTCCTTTGAACACCCTTCTTGCATTAAGTTTTCTAATCTCACATAGATTTTATTATTAACTTCCTCTTATGGTAACATTTCCATATTCCCATTTTGACTATCACTTCTGAACAAGAGTTACCTCTTCTCAGAGTATGTCAATATGGTCCTTCTAAAATTTACACTTTACTTCCAACTGTCAATGAGCAACCAATCTTTGGTAAACCTCAGATTGTCCTCGATAATTGCTTAGCCATTTATATCTCGTTCTAGTCCCTTTTCCCTCTTAATGCCCTAGGCATTTAGAAAATTAGAACATATTAATATTATACTTGAATTAAAACAATAGTTATGCCATGCTCCAAGCATGCACACTAAGTTTGCCTATGGTCCTCTCTTTGTGAAATAGATCAATGGACAACATTTCAATGATGCTCATTTCACAATTCCAAATCATTATCGTAAATGTAAGAATACCAAATTCTTGCCATTTGCTAAAATATGTTAGATTCTAAACTTATATGCAATGATCCTCTTGTAATGAATATGCACAAAAGTCATAGAGACTTGGCAACAGACATTACAAAGTATTCCAGTGGAGAGCAATTCCATGGAAACGAAGTCTCATATTCCTTTGAACATCCTTCTTGCATTAAGTTTTCTAATCTCACATAGATTTTATTATTAACTTCCTCTTATGGTAACATTTCCATATTCCCATTTTGACTATCACTTCTGAACAAGAGTTACCTCTTCTCAGAGTATGTCAATATGGTCCTTTCAAAATTTACACTTTACTTCCAACTGTCCATGAGCAACCAATCTTTGGTAAACCTCAGATTGTCCTCGACAATTGCTTAACCATTTTAGTCATATCTCGTTCTAGTCCTCTTTCCCTCTTAATTCCCTAGGCATTTGGAAAATTAGAACAAATTAATATTATAGCTTATGTAATCGATCCTATATCCGAAGCATATGGAATACGATTGATAATGTCTCACATAAAGACATGATACTTTACCAGTTTTTTGCTATGATATTTCCACATATAGAATTTCATTATGTTGAATCATTTCAACATATTCACATATGTCCATGACTAAATTCGATTAAAATCTCAATCTAAGCTTTTAGATTCGAAATGAAGTATGAATTCCTCTCCCTTAATTATAGCAAAACAACTTTTCAAACCCTGCAACTTTGCGAATTGAAACTTTTGTTTTCTATAATTAACATTGCTAACTCGCAACACTTACCATAATAATTATGCTCCCACTAGCATAACAATTATTTCTTTAATAGCATAACACTTATGCTCCCACTAGCTTTGACATGTACCCAGAAATCAGCTGGACTTCTAGAAATCAATACTTATTGACTTTCTTACCAAAGTTCAGATTTCTGATACAAAATTCTTCGATAAGACTTTATCTAGGCTTCTCAAACTCATACACCCTTCCTTAGATATTCACATGTGTGTCTAAACAATTTCAGAACTTACAGTAATAAGTCTCAAATGTTTAGACCTTTTTCCATTTCTCACAATTCGAACTATGAAGAGGGATGCCGTAATCATAATCGAATTTGAGAATTCAAATATCACAAATGCTATCTCCTTAAAATCTACTTAGTGAAAGCGTTTCCTCACAATCATTATCATGAATTGGAGAGAAACCTTATGAAACTTATATTTTATGGTGTATGTGTTCCTATCCATGTGAATTTACCATAACCATAATCACAAGACAAGATTAGTGACAAATCCAAACTCATATGGACTGAACTTGTTCAATCTTAATTTCTTGCCACCTAGCAGCACACGTTCCTACCATTGCTTCCAAGTTGTTATGCAAACAATTGATCACTCATAGAACTCACATGCATAGTCGACTTTAACTGGAATGGGAACAACAACAAGAATATGTCAACACGATAGGTTACAAACCTCAAGTCGTGTTCTAGTGATTAACAATAGGTTTACACTTGATTAGTTCTTGAAGCTATTCAAGATCCTTAAGACTCCCACTGACCTCTTGACATATAGGATTCACTTTGTCAAGGAACATTACTTGACAAACAAATATTCAAGAGTTAGTGCGGTTTCTTATCAAGACAAACACTTCTCACAATTGGTCTTAGTTGGTCTTTATCTTATCCAAAACATCACAACTTACCAATTTCAAATGTTCAAAAGTAAGAAACATTTTACTCTACATTTGATGAGTGTTATAAACTTTTCTTAAGACCATGTCACTCAAGTTACAATCTTGGAGTATGACTCTAAGACCTGATTTTGGAACGAATATCATTTATCTTCTTGATTTAACCATTTCAACAATTCACGATTCCTCTTCTTAGCCATACAAATGCACTAAGATGTCCTTAGAGGATCAATTGTGATATGGTTTCATAATCACTAAGATAATCATAAAACACGATACTAAAGTACTCTCCCTTCTTCTCAGATTGGAGAAACTTTTATCTTTCTGCCTAATTTGATTTTTTTTATTCGTTCAGCCATACATTGAAACTTTTCCAATGATTCAGAATTACACTTAATCTTGTAAGCATAACCATATTTACTAAACTTTAGTAAATCATAACGAATAGTCTTATCGTTCTTTGTGGTGGACCTGATCAGCGCACAACCAAGTGTACCCTATCCCCTAGTCCTTCACTTGACTCACATATACATGTGAACAAGGAATTAGTCTTAATTTCCCAAAGAAGAAGGTTCTCATTCATCACACAATACAAGTTGCATGATTCCAAGTTTCTATCCAACTGAAACTTGGGTGATGAGAATCTTTCCTTATTTGGTAAATCTTGACACTACCACAAACGAAAGAATCAAATCCATTTTCCAATATTGCTATCAATGGAAACCCATAAACAACAATTTTCAAAAATGCCATTGCAAGGAATCTTAAAATAAGATAAAATCAAAATTTATTTATTAAAATTGCGGAAAACTTTTCCTTACAATGCAAATACATATGAAAACTATGTTGTTATCTATTCGTAAACAATCTATCATAACTCTTAAGCAGCAGCTCAAAATTCTGATCATCGAACCATGCGATCGAAATCCATCTCTTCGCGATCAGAATCAGCTTACTCTTCCTCTAAGCTTCCTTTCTTTTCTTCGATCCTACAAAACATCAAAATGTAATTGCATTACGTCATGTATTAATAATCTCCAAATTGGAACTTAATGGAGTTAGATAGTGGACTTACCTGAAGTAGAGTCAAACTTTTTGAATTTACCATCCTTGCGATCTTTCAGGTAAATATGGCAGCTTCGCAACCAATGCCCCTTCTTTTGGCAACAGAAACATATGGACTCTTTGGGAATGGTACATGGGACTATCTCAGACTTAGCCTTTCTCTTTACCATTTGATCAAATGACTTGACCATGGTTGATCCCTTTCCATTGGGAAGAAAAATCTTTTCTGGACTTCCAATGTTGCCATTGTCAATGTCCATGGAAGTTTGGGAAACAAATCTTCCAATCAAATTTGCATTACCAATGCGCCAAGTCATTGCTGATTCAGCAGCAACAAGCAAATATGTTAGATCAATAAGGGTCATGTCATGATCTCCCATATAGTAGTCCTTAAAGAACCCGCTAATATGACTTAGGAAGTGATTGAAGAACCAAGTCAACAGCCAACTTCCTTGAAACAACGACACCTAACATTCCCAGCCTGTCAATGTGTGACTTCATCTCCAAGACATGTGCACACACAAACCTTCCATCTTGGTGTTTGCTAACCAATAGGGCTTGAGTGACCTTGAACTTTTTAAGTCTTTGAACTTGTGGGTCAGGAAGAATTATTGGAGGAATAGAAGTTCCACTACATCACAAAGAAGGGATTAATCTTTCACCTCGATCGTCTTGTGGAATATCATCTTTATAAAGAAAGGATTCGGGAAGACCATAGTAGTCTGAACTAGACATCTACAAGGGAGAAATTCAAGTTTAGTTGATTTAAGTCATCAATATAACATCCAAATGAAATATTAAGGTTAGGACCCAACACAATATTTTACAATTCGGAAGAGGGATGTCGTAATCCAATTGCAATATATTTGAAGGTAGGTAAATGACGATTTACCAATTTCCACCATGAAAAACGAAAATGAATTTTAGGTTTTAAATGAATTGAAATTCCTAGATTCTTTTGAGATTCATTGAACTTTTCAATGGCATGTTTAATATCGATTATGCCCTTCAAGTTTGTGACAGGGATACCGAGGATCACAAACAAAGTGTGAATAACCATGCAAATTAGCTTGGTACTCTCGATGTCATTTATCACCTAATCAATGTGCCGGTTAACCACACACGCTCCATTGATCTATGACAAACATCGAGCTACCCTTTGCCACCCTTGTTAGTCCAAGTCAGTGTGCCGGTTAACCACACACGCTCCACTAACGACTTAACAAGGTGCAAAGTGCAATTTCATGGGTTAGCACCAAATTCACATTTTTCCTAAGTAATTAAGATTGTGAATTTATAAGTGTTTAGTTACTTGGTATTTTCATTATACTTTTAATGAGAATTAATGTCATATCTTACCCGTTCGGCTAATGACCCTCCACCAGTCAAGGAAGCGGTGGGTGAGAGTGGACACCCATTAAACCACCATTTTATAGGCAGTAACCTTATACCCCCCTTATAGACATACTTCGTGAATGAGGCCTACTAACGGTAAGACTGACTCTTTAACTTATACATATATAATTATTAAACTTTTAATTTTATATAGTATAAGGGTGTATTTTAAACTTTTAAAATACTAGATGGTTTAATCTATTAATAAATTATACTCTTAATATAATTAAACTTAAACCATGTCATTATGGAATTATTAATTCTCTTTTAATTAAAAAGTTTAATTAATTTAATAAAGTCCATAAGGTGCAATTTGAACTATTCAAATACTTCAAAGTTCTAAATATAAAAATTCAAAATTAAAAACTATTTAATTAATTTTTTTTTAATTTATGAACTCAAGAGTTACACCTTTTTAATTACAAGAGTTTCTTAATTTGAGACTTTTCAAATACCAAAACTTGAGGGCAAGTTTTGTAACTCTTGAAAAACCTTTGATTTCCATAACTTATGAGTTTAATGTGGTTTTTATGGAAAAACTTTTCATGCTCCATAACTTGAGGACAAGTTATGGAAGACTTTAAAGAACATTTAAATCAATATTTTAAAAAATAAAAAATTATCATATAATTTTTCTATGATCTAGTTAAAGTCATAAGTCAAGACAATTCATATCAACAATTTACAAGAAATTAGCCTATCATACAAATCTTGAAATTTTGACAATTATCTTTTAATTGGACAAGGATAATCACTACCATATCAGGAAAAACAGTTTTTATGATATAAAACAGTTTGTGGTAGTGATCCTAATCCAATTCTGGCCAAAAAACCCGAAAAACTGCAATCTGATCATACAACTCGTCGAGCCCAAATATGGACTCATCGAGTTCAAGGCAAAATTCATCCTACTCGCCGAGTCCAAGCATGTACTCGTCAAGTAGGTGCTGTGAGAACAGTTTTTCAGCTTTGGAAAAATAAGTCATGCATCAAATATAACATAAAACAATCCTAGGAGCTTTGATACCACTATTGGATTTTGTATACTACAACATACTATGGTGCAC
Organism: Lactuca virosa; assembly: GCF_052849685.1. Classification (NCBI taxonomy): domain Eukaryota; kingdom Viridiplantae; phylum Streptophyta; class Magnoliopsida; order Asterales; family Asteraceae; genus Lactuca; species Lactuca virosa. The sequence goes on along the minus strand of NC_136433.1, from coordinate 37,083,470 downwards.
ATACAACCCTAATTGCTTTGGATCTATGTTTTCTCTAATTATACATGCAATATTGTTTCCAAAGCATGAAGCCTACAACTAGCATACAATTGACATAAACAACATAGAATTGAGTTATAGAATTACCTCTTGTTGTAGCTTGTAGTTTTGGCCTTTAAGAACTTAGCACCTCAAATGTGATGCCTCAAATGGTTCACAAACACCATGAACAAAGGAGGACTTGAGAGACATGCTACTTAGCACACAAAATCATTTATCATTCTTCTTAGAATGCATAGGGACGATTTTGGTGACTATGGGTTCCTTTTATAGTGTGGCAAAGTCTAGGGTTACATCCATGCAAACCCTAATTCACATGACCCTTCATATTACTTAGGATCCATGGGTTAAACCTTCATGGACTATCCATGGACTGTCATATTGGTTTAGCCCATCCTAAATAACCATTGATCATTGGCCCACACTATAAGAATCATTGATTTACTTAATCAGTCCCCGTATGTTTAATTAGTCTCTTTTGATCACTAAATTAATTCCAAATTAATTCTTGATCAATACTAATTAAATAATATGATTTCATATTAATATATTAGAACTTATAATATATTAATAAATCACAAATAACCTCTTCTCAAAAGTCCATCCTATCAAATTGCTCTGGTGAAGGCAACCCAAATGGACCATGCTACTCTCGGGTCAAGTACATACCAATTATAGTTATGGGGCTTAAACACCTAATCCAACAAAAGTGGCTTAAAAGAGCAAAAACATAGATCTACAAGATGGAGTGGTAAAGTTGCAAGATTTATACCTTCTAGAGGTTGCAAACAAGGTAGAAATCACAAATTGTAACATCCCAAAATTTAGAGCCAAAAATTTCATTTTTGAATAAGTAATTATAAAAGCCAGTAGTATGAAACATCAATAGTGTCAACTCGTTTCATAATAAAAAAACCATTATTTCAAATAACCCAAAACATGTCATAGAAAAGTAATATCAGAGTACAACTCCCAAATATCTCATAATGCGGAAATCATAGTGTGATGCGTTGCGATCATGCCGACTCCTTTCCTTTTGAAGAAGAAGTACCTGAAACCAAAACTGAAAACCGTAAGCACGAAGCTTAGTGAGTTCCCCCATCATACCACATACCATAAAATAAACATACCGCCTAGCATATCCGGATGCTGGCCTCCCCTTCGGTCTATTTCAACCGGTACTGCCTAACATATCAGGGTGTTGGCCTACCACTTCGGTCTCTTTCAACCGGTAACCGCCTAGCATATCAGGGTGTTGGCCTACCCCTTCGGTCTCTTTCAACCGGTAACTGCCTAACATATCTGGGTGCTGGCCTACCCCTTCGGTCTCTTTCAACCGGTTACAGGGTCTATTTCACCCCCTATCACTACCACATAATATCCTAGCATATAAGCATATAAATCACATATTGCCTAGCATATCTGGGTTCTGGCCTACTCCTTCGGTCTCTTTAGACTAGTTACAGGGTCTACTTCACCCTCTACCACTACCACGTAATAGCATAGCATACAAGCACATAAATCTCAACAGATAGTGGAAAACCAGACAATTAGCACAAAGACAATCATCTTTATTGTAAACAACTACTAGTGGGCCGGCATTGGTGCCCTCGGCCCACTTATACTAGGAAGGCAACTCACCTCGCATTGCTGGAGTTCACTGCAAGAATTCCTTAGTTGCTGCCCTGGCAACTCCTCGAACTATCAATACCAAAACTAGATAAAATTTTAGTTAATAGGCCAAAACCCTCAAGTTTGGCCCAAGGTCAAACTTGGTCAACGGTCAACGGAAGTCAAAGTCAACAAATCAAATTTCAGGCTGAGTACGCCCAGCATACTCAGCTCGTACGCATGGCGTACTTACCAACCAGAATCGGGACCCCATACGAGTACGCGTAGCGTACTCGAAGGTACCCCCGACGTACTCGGCCAAATGGCACTTTTCCATTAAGTGCTTAATATCTTAAGTCCTTTCATCCAACACTCAGATCTAGTCCCACAATATCATTCTAAGTCATAAAGTTTCCACCTTTATGGCTTTCCATGTCTAGAAAAGGTCCAAAAGCTAAAACCTTAACTTATTAATCCATTAAAACATCATGATACTCTCATGGAAGGTATAGAAGGATCAAGATTACATTTTTATGGATCCTAAAAGCTCTATAATGGATAAAGTTTCCAACTTTATCCATTAGAATGGTCCAAACCACCAAGATCTAGCCTTTAAGCATCAAATAGGACCAAAAGTGCATCTTTTTCAACTTAATCCCTTAAGTCCAACTCTCCAACCTTCAGATCTGAATCACAATGATGTTTAGATGGACAAAGTTTCCAACTTTATCCATAAAAAGGTCACAAACTTTCAAGATCTAAAATTTGTGCACTAAAATGACCAAAAGATAATAACATCCAAAACTAGCTAGATCTAACAAATGCATCATCAAGATTCAAACTTTATACCTATAGAAGATAGATCAAGGTGAACAAAGTCCAAATCTACAAGCTCCAATGCAACCAACACTTCTACAAGAAGTTCCTTTTTCTCCAAGGTGCACCATGCATACTCCAAAGCACTCAAAATAACCTTCTTTTAGCTCACAAGGCTCATATAAGGTTAGGGTTTCATGAAAGGGGTGTTGGAGGGGTGGAGGCTGAGAATGGAGTGGGTTTGGGGGAGTTAAGGAGCTTAAATTGGGCTTAAACCACGAAAATAGGGTTTGGGAATTGATTGCGTATGCCCAGCGTAATCAGGATTCCATTAGTATGCCCAACGTACACCTTTTTGTACGCACAGTGTACTCAGCTTGGCCCAAAACCACCCAAACTTCAAACGATCATAACTTATTCGTTCTAACTCCGTTTTCGACGTTCTTTATATCCACGGAGAGGTATTGAGGAGGTATACAACCCTATATAATTACTTTTGACTTTAAACATATCGAACTAAAATCCATAATTCATAAAAGAAGTCTGAAACACTACATTCCCATTTTACCCTTTGACTCCAAAGTGTAAACCAAACTATTGGGTCACATATCTACATTACCCACATCCAAATGGGCCTAAATATTACCTTTTTAAAGGCCCTAATCCTTATGATGACCGCTCTTCGGACTGAAACCTCGAATTAGGAATCGATTCGGAACAGGGCGTTACACAAATACAAGGTGCTCTCAACTCCAAGATCTTATCACCACCTTCTTCTTTCTTCAAAACCACTTCTAAACTCTCTTAAAGGCTCCAAAATTGCTCTTTTTCTCATAGGGTTGCTTGGGGGTCGATGTCACAGAAGGAGGTTGGGTAAGAATGAAATATGAGGCCTTAAGGATGCTTAAATATGAGCCAAAACCCTAAAAATTAGGGTTTGCATGCTTTCCACGTACATCCTGCATATGAGGTGTATGCCCAACGTACTAAGGTGCGCCCTAGTACGCTCAACATACACACGTACGCACAACGTACTCCTCAAAGTCCCAATTTACCAAAATGCCACTATGGGCCCTTTTTGCATTCTTTCTTGAACTCAGGGACCAAAATGAAATATAATTCAAATATAGGGTCAAAATTAGAAGTAACTCATCATTGAGATGTTACAGGACCATGACGCGGTGGGCAGATCCATCGCCTTTCTGTTCGAGCCAGCCCACGGCATGACCAAGGTCTTTCCACGACTCGGTGATCCATAGGGTTGACTTTGACCATTGACCGTTGATTTTTTGACCATATTGACTTTTGGTCAACTTCTTAGTTTTAGGTAGTAGACAGAGGATTGACATATTGATTAAATGTTTAGGTGGTGTGTTAGTACCAGCCTTTACGTTTGCGAGTCGTGGTGTTAGTTTACTTCGATTGTGAGGTGAGTCTTCTCACTATACTATGTATGAATGATGTTTTATTTTTATACCGCTAGTTTTAAATTTATAAAAACCTATCGAATCTTAACTAATTTTAAACACACAAATAGGCGGTGTACCTAGTCGTGAAGTAATACAATATAAGGTAAGAAAGGGAGTCTCGGCCTCAAGGGGAACGTGTATGATTTTGGTTTAATTAAATAAGCAATTAATTAAACTAAATATATTAAAGTAAAAAGGGGGGTTTTTTGATTTTGCAAGTTCAAAAACTTAAATTATCAATTTCAAACAACTAAAGCAAACAAAAAGCAACGAACTTGTTTTAAGAAGTATATGTGAATTACTTCTAATAGAATACGAATCCCCCTAGTTTTCTATGTTTGATATGTTAGCATGCAATGGATTAATGAGTTGGTTAACGAATTTTATGATTAGTTATCTTGGTAAGAATTCCTAGTACTAATGATTAATGAACATCTAATCCCAATGATCATAAAACTAGTGAACACAAAAACATTTAAATAAATTCAACTATGAACGATATGATCTAACAATTCTTATCAATTGTAATGACAATAAATCAAAGCATAGCATGGATAACTCTAACTCTCTAACACAATAAAAATTAATAATTTATATTACCTAACCCTAGGATCGGATAAATCTCTAGTCCTAACAATTTAATGATCATAAACAGTTAATAATCAAGCTAATGTAACTAGATTGGTCATCTAAATCACACACAACTCAGATGTAGGTAATAAAAATCATAACTTTCACATGAAATATCACAATCAATAGAACACAAGTTTAAATCCAACTCAAATAATCTAACTAACGAAATTGAAACATATCAGCTAGGTTTCATCTACATCTAGTGAAAGTAAAAGGTTTTTAGCCTTGCATCATAAATAGAAAACAAAATCTAATGATTTCGGAATTGAAATACATGATAATAAATAAACCGAAAGCGAATAAATTGATGAATTCTCGCCGTGATCTTCAAATAAACTCTTCAAAGGTTTTCTTTAGCTCTGAAAATCGTCTGAAATTGACTAATAACTTACTCCCCAAGTTGGTGGACGTTGGCATACGAATTAGGGCTACAAATATATATATATATATATATATATATATATATATATATATATATATATATTGTGTTGGCACGATGTGGTGAAGGTCTCACCATGTTGTGGTGTTGAGTTTCTTTGTTGCACAAGAACACATAGAATGACACAACATTTTTTGGAAAGTCCTAGAGTTTTTACACAGGGCGCGACGCGCTTTCGGTATCTTATTTCGGTTTTCTTCATTTTTTGTTCGTTTAAGCTCTGTTATCCTCATTTTGTATCTCAGCTCCCATTTTAATCGTAAATGGACATTTCAAATCATATTTGTAACACTCGTTTTCCAAAATAGATCAGTTGAGGGCTCATATGGTGTCACACCCCCAAACCGAAACGGCGGAAACGTTCGGGGGCGAAGGACGTCATGTATAGTATCACAACAATTGAATAATAGTAATCAAAGCAACAACAACCATTGTATTAATAGTATAGTGTTTACATTACATTTGAATCATACACGATTGACTACAAAAGTAAATGCAAGTAAAGACTCGAACTACTATGCCCCATCTTCTTGAACCCGGTGCGTGTACCTGTCTACTAATGTCCTGAGAATACAAGTACGTTTTGAAAGAGTATCAGCATAAGGCTGGTGAGTTCATAAGATTTTTGTTTTAGAAAACTTCTTTGTCCTTTCGAAAAGTACGTTATGTTTCTTCAGAAAACCTTATATTTTCTAATGTAATAAATGTTAAGTAAAAATGATTCTTACTAGTTCCTCCTGCGAGTACTTAATGTATACAAATCATATATAATCCAGATCGAACAAACAATCGACTGTGTGGTTCTGCCCCAAGCCCACAACCAAACAAGGAACAGGAAGTGAGGCGGAGGCCACACATTCCACTGTTTGTCGGATCCTTATGTATATAATCCTGAAGTATTCACTAGATACTTACAAAGTTAACTGTATTGGTCCTTTGATATCTGTTGAAAGTGTTCCTCAAGAAAATCTAATATTTTCTTATGAAAATCATGATTAACCCATTCCTTCTATGACTTCTTAGTTCATACTTGTTATGTATAAACCAATATCGGATAAACAGTTAATTGTGTGGATCTGCCTTAAACCCACAACCAAACAAGGAACAGGGAATGAGGCGGAAACCACACATTCCACAGTCTATCGGGTATTCTTCATACGTAACCCGGATGCATAAACTAAGGAGTCATGGAATTAATATGAATATTCGTTAGTTGAATAATAAACCAACTGTTTATAAAATACTGATGTTTACCCTGGAAAATCCTATATTTTCCCTAAGTGTAAGTTATTGAATTATCCGTTCTAAATCGAAGATTACAAGTATCTACCATACTTATATTGTTTAAGCATTGTTCTTTTTGAAAACCCCGACTACCACCAGTAAGGCATAGTAGTCTTATTACATAAATAAAAGTAGTTGAAAACGTAGTATCTTATATCCTGAAAGTGTTGTTAATACCCTCCTGTGATCACTTAGCACATATGAGTTATAGAAATCTAGATCGAACGAACAGTCGATTGGGTGATTCCTCCCTAAGCCCACAACCAAACAAGGAACAGGAAATGAGGCGGAAATCACACATCCCACTGCAAGTCGGATGTTAATTTCATATTACCCTGATGTACATACTAAGTCATCATATAGTTACTACCCTGTTGACTGATTGTTAAGTACATTATTACGTGGACGAGTCGTTGTTTCACCTGTGGATTCTTATAACCATACTATGGACGATCAACATTACGACGTACTCGGACGTACGTCGATAAAAATGACATTTGTCACCCTAGGTTGACTGTAGCTAATAGTCAGGGTGCGGGATTGTCACTCCCGTATAGATCTATACACAAACTCACGCTCTCCCTCTGGGAGACTCAAGTTACAAGGTGTCTCACACTGTAGTTCCGTCAACGAATCCACGAATAATACTATGAAAACCCTTTTTGTTATTAACATGAATCCTTATAAAATAATATATTTTATTTCATAATTCATAAGTTTGTTTCCTTAGTTCTGAAAACTGCTTTTGCAAAGTTTGTATCCTAATACATTTTATAAAACTGATTTCTACATTCGATGTATACTAATGATGGAAAATATATTAAACAAAATAATATTTTCGAACACAAGATTACTTGTGCTTTTACTTGTATTCCCCCCTGAAAACATTAAAAACTCGAAAAATATAGGGGTATGAACTCACCTTATGTGTTTGATTCGATTGAAGGTTCGCGTAAGGATGAGAAGTTACACGAATGAATTCCCGAGACACAAACGAGTCCTAAATGACATATAATGGCATATATAGACATGTAATTAGTGTTTTGGACAACTAACATGCAAGGAAACACCCTTAGGGACTAGGAAACACTTGAAACTAAGTGTTACAATCACATGTGATTGACTAAAAGGGGTTTACGGCCATACAAGAGAGTGTACGGCCAAGGGTTCACAGCTAATGTATGTGTACGGCCCATGAGTGTACGGCCAGTGAGTGTACGGCCGTACACCCATGGAAGGAACATGCAAAATGGGTGATTTGATCCATGGGGAAACTAGTGGGTCTAATGTTCAACAAGAAGGTGGGCAACACACTCGATTTGGACCCTTTTTGGATGTGTACGGCCAACCTATGAAAGGTTTACGGCCGTACACCCTTCAAGATGACGAAATATGAATAATTGGGGCTTGGATCTAGTGGTCTTTAATGTATAACAAGTTTAAGGTTGAAATACTTATGTTTTTGGAGCCTTTGGGGTGTTCACGGCCGATGATAGTTGAGAGAGAATGGGAGTGATCTGCAAACCCCCGAACCAGACGGCGGAAACGTCCGGGGGCTAGTGTGACTAACAATTGAATAATCATCACAATGAATATACATGAAGCATAACACATTCATCACCAACATTACATATTACAACCAGCATTGTTCACATCAAGTACATTGTTAAAATACATAAGTTCAAATTGTTCAAAGTACGATAAGTGATGTTACATAAACAAAACCATACACTTGCATATCTTCCAGCTTAACGATTACCTGAGAATACAAGTTATTTTGAAAACGGTCAACATATATAATGTTGGTGAGTTCATAAGTATATTTGAGTAAAATTCTTTGTATCATTCATAAAAACCCAGAAAATCCGATATTTTCTGTAAAATGTTTTGAAAATGATGTGAAAATCGAGTATAAATGCATGTGTGAATTTAATAGATAAAACTTGTAAGAGTGTAGTTTAGATTCATTGTATTTTGAATAAATGATAATTGTATATGAATTATTTCCCCAGAAAATCCGATATTTTCTGTTTTATAACAACGTCTAAATTCTTGTATCGTTAAATAAGTCGTTTTGCATTAACACAATTAAAGAGTTTATCTTCAAAAGGTTATCTTTTGGTATTGAATCCCTATATGAGCCGTTATAACCATGCATGATAATGACTAGGTCGCCCGTCTTGGTATTTTTCCAAATGTCGGTCTTGCTAAGGATGTTGTCGCCATAGACTAGTCTAGTCTAGCTGTAGCGAACAACTAAGGCGTGGGGGGTAGCCCCGTATAGATCTATACACAAACTCCCGCTTTCCTACCAGGAAACTCTGATTATAACTACAGGCTACGATTGTACACTCAGTGGTGCCAACCGACAAGTCTCACTAGATTCTTAACCTCTTTTTGTATTATGTTTAATGTTTACGTATTTGAGAGATGTTTTTGTATTCGAAAGGTACTTGAATAAGTTTACGGAGTTTAATGATTATATAAGGGTATCGTTACGGCTTACTAACACATGAAATTTCCATTCCAAACCCTATTAGTATGAAATTTGGCCACAAAGGCCCAATCACATGTAAAAGGGTAATTTAGGCCCAATAGGCATGTAAATGGGCCACAAAAGCCAATAAACATGTAATCCATAATTTAGGCCCAAATTAACATGTAAGTGGGCCACAAGACCCAATAAACATGTCATGGAAAACATTGGGCTCAATACACACTTAATTGGGCCCTTAGGGCCCAATGGCCAAGAAATGTGAATGTTGGGCCCAATAAATAGTTTTTGACGTATTTCGTTCGTTCGTTTGATTTGGTTTTTTGTTTTACTTCGAGGCTTAATAGATTGATGATAAAAAGCTTTCATTTTGTAAAAAATGACATTTTCGGCCAATAATACTCAAATCTTTAATTAAGGCCCAAAGTTTTGTAAAAATGACGCTTTAGTCCATAATTTATAAAAGTTTGCAATTTTGTCCCAAATGTCTGTAAATTTACAGTTTTTGACCCAAAATTTTATATTTTCACATTTAGAACAACCATTACACCATCTAAAACAAGTTTCAAAACACCAAAACAGTTTAGGGTAATGTTTCTAGTCCATTTCCAGCAGCAAAACTCAAAAAACTGCACTCAGGGGCTCCTACTCGTCGAGTGCAAGAACCTACTCGACGAGTAGGATGAGTTTACTCATGGACTCGTCGAGTCCCCCCATGGACTCGGCGAGTTCATGCTACAGAATGCATAAAAACGAGTTTTTTCACAATTTTGCATCAAGTATATCAAACAAACAAGCCTAGGCTCTGATACCACTGATGGGTTTTGAGCATTCTAACACTCCTAAGTGTACATGCAACCCTAGAAAACCTTGGATCTATGTTTGTCTAAAAATACATGCAAAATACTTTTTCCAAGGTTCATAATCCTATCTAGCATACATGGGGAACTTTAAACATAAAAGATGGCTAGAATTACATACCTTGTTGTTGTTTTGATTCCTTGAAAAGCTTGAGAGCCTAGCACCCCAAGTGTGATGCCTCAAATGTTTCACACAACACCAAATGCTCTTGGAATAAACTTTGAGAGAATTATCTAACACTTGAAATCGGCCTTGCCCTCTTGTCTCACTAGTGTAGCCGATTTTGGTTGCTAGAAGCATGCTTATATAGTATATTGCATTAGGGTTACACCATGTAAACCCTAATGTAACATGGCTCTTCATTTCCATGACCCATGGGTTTGTAACTCCCATGGAGCATCCATGGAGTATCCTATGGACCTTAACCTAACTAGATAATCCATGGAGCATCTAGCCCACTATACAAGTATGGATGATTTACACAATCAACCCATATATTTAATTAATCTCCTTTTTGATCACTTAATTAATTCTAGATTAACTCTTGATCAATACTAATTAAATAATACTATTAATATATTAGAACTTATAATATATTAATAAACCACAAGTGTTATTTCTCTCATTTAGTCTATCCAATTGCATGATGCCATGCAACCCAAATGGACCATGTCGGGTCGGGTCAAGTACATACCAGAAATAGTTATGGACTTAGACACCTTATCCAACAGTCTCCCGCTTGGATAAGTCTAATAACTATAACTGTAAGTATGACTTTAGGAACCGATCAGCAATCGTAGCTTTTTTCAAGGTCTCTCGGAACTGAGAAGATGATGATACGCCATTTAAGATAAGTGATCATATAATCCTCTGTTCTAGATATCAGCCGGACAAATAAATGGAACAATGTCTTACTTTTGTCCAACTGTTTGTTTCCCGATTTCCGATTTGTTTGACATAGAACTTAATTAAACACATCAACTTAGTTCTGGACGGGCCCGGTACATAGGTCAAAACAAAATCATCGAGGGGCCCAAATATCGCTTCTAATCCAAGAAGGAACAGATAAACTTTGACTCATATGCTTGTTCTGCTACTTGTTAAATCACACACAAACGCACGTTTTATAACATCGAGTTACCAATGCGTTTTCGCACGATCAATGTATAACCAACTCACAGACAAAAAGACATATCTCTAGGTTTGAAGACTTATATGATATTACCGTCTCGCGATCACTCGAGATTAAATTCCATGAAGTGATACTAGCGAGCGAGGGTTGAATCCAATACTCAGAACTTATGAGCACTCATGAGTGTTGAGGCCATGTCCAACATCTTAGACCTCTACAACCAACTCATGACAGTCTTAATTCATATCTACTTCCAACATATGACCGACTGTGGATAATTTGAATAATATGTAAAACACAACATAAATATTGTGGAAGTCAAAACATGCAAAAGAAATAATAGTAAACGATTGACAAAAGATAGCAACACTTTACTCATAAATAAACACAACTTTTATTCATCATCAAATGTCAATTACACTTTACAAATTTCAAAACTATCTAACTACTAAAACTAATATCATCCTTCAGCCCTATGCTCCTTGCATGCTGGAGATGCTTAACCCTACCTAGTCCCTTCATGAGGGGATCTGTCGGGTTCTCATCCGATGATACCCTCTTTGCCACGAGGAGTCCTTCTTCTATTCGATGTCTGATGAAATGGTAGTTTCTGTCAATGTGTCTGGATCTCCCGTGATCCCTTGGTTCCTTGGCTAAGGCAACTGCACTTTCACTATCACAAAAACTTTCTATACGCTCCTTTATAGTTGTTACAACTCCAAGGTATCCAATGAAGTTCTTTAGCCATATCGCCTCCTTTGCTGCCTCGCTTTCCGCTATATACTCTGATTCGCAAGTTGAATCAGCCACTGTCTCCTGCTTGTAACTTTTCCAAGAAATTGCTCCTCTGTTTAAGGTAAAGACCCAGCCCGACTGAGAGCGGAAATTATCCCTATCAGTCTGGAAGCTAGCATCACTATATCCTACAACTCTCAAGTCATCACTTCCACCAAGGGTAAGGACCCAGTCCTTAGTCCTCCGCAGGTACTTGAGAATGTTCTTTACCGCAGTCCAGTGAGCCTTACCAGGGCTCCCCTGATACCTGCTAACCATGCTCAAAGCAAAGGCTACATCAGGACGAGTACATGTCATAGCATACATGATCGAACCTACAGCTGAAGCATAAGGTACTCGACTCATTTCTGCTATCTCAACCTCGGTACTCGGGCTTTCAGTCTTACTCAATCTAGCGTTACTCTGGATGGGTAACTCCCCTTTCTTGGAATCTTGAATGCTAAACCTCTTTAGTACTTTATCCAAGTATGTACTCTGACTAAGTCCAATTAGTCTTTTACTCCGGTCTCTCAGAATCCTTATCCCTAGAATATAGGCAGCTTCTCCTAGGTCTTTCATAGCGAAACACTTCCCAAGCCAGGACTTCACTTCCTGCAAGGTTGGGATGTCATTTCCTATGAGTAGTATGTCATCCACATACAATACCAAAAAGCTAACTATACTCCCACTAGCCTTGACATACACACAAGATTCATCTTCACTCCTCGAAAAGCCAAACACTTTGACTTTCTCATCAAAGCAAAGATTCCATCTGCGAGGTGCTTGTTTCAATCCATAGATGGATTTCTCAAGTTTACACACTCTATTAGGGTTCTCTGTACTGAAAAAACCCTCAGGCTGACTCATGTAAACATCCTCAGCCAACTTTCCATTAAGGAAAGCGGTTTTGACATCCATTTTCCATATTTCATAGTCATGAAATGCAGCAATGGCTAAAAATACCCTATAGACTTAATCTTGGCTACTGATGAAAAGGTCTCATCATAATCAACTCTTGGAGTTTGAGAAAATCCCTTTGCAACCAGTCGCGCCTTAGAAATGTGTACATTACCATCCATGTCGGTCTTCTTCTTGAAGATCCATTTGCACCCAACAGTCTTACGACCTGGTACATTGTCAACCAAGTTCCAAATTTGATTGTCATACATGGACTGTATCTCGCTGTCCATTGCCTCTTTCCATTTAGCAGACTCGGGGCCTGCCATGGCTTTCGCATAGCTGTTAGGTTCATCCAGACTTACCAGTGTCTCACCTTCCGCAGTAATATGGAAACCATAGTAGTGCTCAGGTGCATTCCTAACCCTTGTGGAACGCCTCAGAGGTACAGACTGGTCAATTGGATCAACAAGAGTTTCCTCCTCAAGTTGACTGCTAGGGTTTGAGGTTCCTTCACCACTTGACTCTAGAATTTCTTCAAGGTCAATTTGCCTCCCACTGTTTCCTTGGCTTATGAACTCTCTCTCTCTCGAAAGACACCCCTCCTTGCTTCAAATACCACATTCTCACTAGGTCTGTAGAAGAGGTAACCAAAGGATTCCTGTGGGTAGCCAATGAAAATACACCTCCCACTTCGAGGTTCGAGCTTATCATGAGTCTCGCGTCTCACGAAAGCTTCGCAACCCCAAATCTTGATGTGGCTAGACTAGGAACTTTTCCAGTCCACATCTCGTGAGGTGTTTTGGCAACCTTCTTTGTAGGGACCGGATTAAGGATATGGGCGGCAGTCTCCAAGGCATACCCCCATAATGAGATTGGTAGCGTAGCTCGACTTATCATGGAACGAACCATATCCAACAAGGTTCGATTATGCCTCTCAGCTACACCATTCAACTGTGGTGTCCTGGGAGGTGTTAATTGTGAGACAACCCCACATTCCTTAAGATAGTCGAGGAACTCTATACTAAGATACTCACCACCACGATCGGATCGAAGCATCTTAATGTTCCTGCCCAATTGATTCTCTACTTCCTATTTAAACTCTTCAAACCTATCGAAAGTCTCTAACTTATGCTTAATTAAGCAGACATATCCATATCTACTATAATCATTCGTAAAAGTCACATAATAACGATTAACATCCCTTGTGGCAATTTTGAAGGGTCCACACACATCTGTGTGTACTAGATCCAACAAACCTTCACCCCTAGCACAAGAACCTGTGAAGGGTGACTTTGTCATTTTTCCAAGTAAGCATGATTCACAACTATCATCTGACTTTAGGTCAAATGACTCCAAGACTCCATCCTTTTGGAGTTGGCCTATGCGTTTCTTGCTTACATGTCCAAGACGACAATGCCATAATGATGCTTTATCCAAGTTATTATCATTAGTAGAATCAATACACAACACATTATTTCCTAAATTATCTACAACAGACACAGCTTCATACACACCATCACAAGGTAATGGTTTAAAATAAAACACATTATTAAAGAAAGCATTTATTCCACCAACTTAATTATCAAAAGAAAAGGTAAACCCTTGTTTGTACAAAGCATGAAAGGAAATAACATTTCTTGCCATTTCAGGCGAATAACAACATTTATTCAAATCTAAAGTAAACCCACTACTTAGCAATAAAGTATAAACTCCAATCTTGGTGGCAGGTGAAACTTTCCTATTCCCCATGATCAAGTTTATCTTTCCATGCTCCACATTCTCACTTCTTCTTAGTCCCTGCAAATCAGAACAAATATGAATACCACAGCCGGTATCAAGGACCCAAGAGTTAGAATAGGGTGAGTTATTAGATAATATAGTGTAAATACCTGCATGGTTGGGTTTCACTTTCCCATCCTTCAAATCTTGCTGGTACTTTGGGCAGTTCCGCTTCCAGTGCGCCTTTTCATGGCAATAGAAGCATTCAACCTCTTTGGGATCAGAAGAAGGAGTGACGAAACCTTTCTTGGTTCCGCTTGAAGAGGAGCCATCAAGGGTCTTACCCTTGGTACCCTTCGAAGGGTTCTTCCTCTTTTTCCCTATACCTTTCCCGATTTCCAGGACAGGTGCAGAGTTTGGAGTAGGAGTAGGAGTGGTAACAACCGACTTACCTTTAAGACCTGATTCTGCGGTCTTTAGGAGTCCTTGAAGTTTGCTGAGTGTAACTTCCTTCTTGTTCATGTGGTATGTCATGCGGAATTGATCATAACACGAAGGTAAGGAGTGCAAAATGATATCTATTGCTAACTCCTCTGGGAAGTTCACATTCAGCTTCATTAAACGTTCCACATACCTTTGCATTTTCTGCATGTGGCCCGTGATGGGTTCACCATCTTTCATTCGGGTTGTTATCATGGAGGAGATGATTTGATATCGCTCTTGACGAGCACTCTGATGGTAGCGGTCTATCAAATCATGGTGCATCTCAAAAGGATAGTAGTCCTCATAGGACCTTTGGAGCTCGACTGTCATAGTGGCCATCATGATGCATGCCACTTTGGTAGCATCTCTTTCATGTGCCTCATATTCAGCAAACTCCTCAGGAGTAGCAGTTGGCTCAGGTACCTTAAGCTCCTTGTCGAGAACAGATTCTTTGTTCTCATACCGAGTGACCATCCTGATGTTCCTGATCCAATCTGTAAAGTTGGATCCATCAAAGATGACTCTCCCACAAAGGTTCATGAGAGAGAAGGAGCCGGTAGGGTTTGAGCGAGAAGCAACATTGTTGGAAGACATCTGAAAAAAGAAGAAAAGACAAGTTTCGTTTAGATATAAAGATAGCCCTTAATAAAACACCCAAATGTAATATTAAGGCTAGGATCTAATCACAATATATTATAACTTAGAAGAGGGATGTCGTAATCTAAGCTAAAACATATTTGAAAGTTAGGTGAATGATGATTCACCAATTTCCACCATGAAAACGAAATATGATGAAACAATGAATCGAGTATAAAATGAATCAGAGTTTAATGATCAAAGTAGGATTGTGAGATTTGAACACATATGTAAATATGATCTTGTTTCAGCTCTATTACGCTCTCAAGTTTTACAGAGTACAAATGACAATACTGTAAAGACTCCTATCCATGACTCTAGTAAACACTCCTATTTATAGGAGAGGAAAGCGTACAAAAAATATACTAAGGGCTATGCGTTAAGCTTTGAATACAATGCCCTAGTAAAATAGATTACATAAGATACGAAGACTCAGTACATTCGAAGACATGAAACCCTTCGACTGATTACAACTATATTTACCCTTACAATCTCCCCCTTTGTAATCAAAGTCGAAGTCTTCAACTTGTAAGCAGTTGAATTGAATACATCATCACTTTTCGTATCTCTGTGTACCATGCAATGACCTTCTTAATCTCCTTCTTGTCTCCTTCATTATTCTTCCTGCATTGGTTCATACGAACAATTAAGTTCGTATACTGAGAAGTTGCATATCTCTCCACTTCGCACGTTTGGAACAAGAACCACTTTGCTCTACCAGCTTTGTCTTTTCCTGCGAAGACAATCCCCAATGGTTTTAAGCAGATTTCACCATCTTCATATTTCTTCAGGTCTGCTTGTTTCTTCGTAGGAGCCATTGGTGCAGTAATTTCAATACCTTTCGCAGTAGCCAATTCCACATCAGTTTGAGCAAGACACTCAAAATAATTTTCAATAAAGATCTTGATGTGTTTGACTCCAAGTTGGAAAACATCTGGCTCTGTTTCTTGTAGAAAGGAAAATGACTTGTCTTTCAGAATTAATGCAACTTGTATAAGATCATACAAGTTCATTATCGGAAAATCAGCAATGGTAAACTCATAAACTTTTCCATTTGATCTGATCACTGTGTATTTGAGATTCTGAATAACATTTTCGAAAACCATGTCTCTTTTGATGCTTATAACTTTCTTGATTTTTAACAGTGACCAGACTTCTTCAAGTGCTTTCGCCAACACTGAATGAAAACGAATTTTTATCTTCTTCCCTTCTTCTTTGTCTTTACACATAATTTCTGCTTTAAACTGAGGCATGATGAACATCATTTCATTTATAGGAAAGTCAAGCTGACTTACATCAGTGTTTGTAACCACATAACTCTGTTTTGGCACCTTTTCGAATGAATACATATGATCAAACATGACTTTTGCCTCAATTGTTTCATAGTTGTATTGCTTCGAAGGATCTCCTTTTTCCAAACCCACAGGGTCTTGTGCACAAAGAGCCATAACACTTTGAATACGCCTCATCTTTTCCAACTCCGCATCCACTTCAGCCTTCTTTTCTTCCTTAGTCTTTTCTATGATCTTGGCTTTACCTTTATCTTTAGACTCAGACTCTCCCACCACAATCTTTGTTTTCGAAGCACTTCCAGCAGCTTCTCCAATCACAACACCTTTAGTAACTGGTCTGGTCATCGGAACCGTTGTGACCACAGTTGAAGTAACTGAACCAGCAGATACAATAACAGGCTTTGTAATTGGAATCTTCGAAGGAAACACTTTTCCCACCACCTTCGAATCTTCTTTACTCGCCTTTACTTCTTCACCAGTCTTCTTAGATTCATCTATCTTTTCTCCCCCTTGCACCCCTGTGAAAGCAGGTGGGGCATCTGATACTGTTGGAAGAAGACTTGAAATGCGAGTAAGAGGAGATAATTGTTTGTGAAGAATAGCTTCGAACTGGATGAATTTTTGAGATAAAAATTCTGGAGTGATAAACGAAGTGGACACTGGTTTCACAGACAACTCTTTCAAATCTTTTAGAAAAACAATCAACTCGCTAAAATTCTTGTTCTCCAATTCAGAAAGATGAGTAAGTTGAGGACTCATGCTTTCGTATAATTTGACAAATTTGGTGACAGCGTCACAAATAATGTCAACCTTCTGATGGATTGAAGTATAATCTTGTTGAACACTTTGAACTTCTCTCTGCATGTCTTCACGAAGTTCACGAATTTGCATGTTGACATCTTCGCGTACCTTTTTAACTTCTTGAACAAAAAGAACATGTCGTTCTTTTGTTGTGCTTTTCAAATCCTTGACCTCACCCATAAAATCAGATCGTTGAGATTTAACACGAAGTTCGTTATTCTGATCATTGTAGTCAACCTTCTCCAAAATAACGGACTCGGAATCTTTCACCATTCCGGAGACTTTGCTGATTATCCGTGATTCCATCATTTTTAACATAGTATCAACTTCCAGACTTGATACTGATGAACCTCCCCCAAAATCAGCTTGAGATTGAATGATAGCATTCAACTTCGTATTCAAAATTTTGTACTGCTTCATGGTCATCAACATATGATCTGGAAAATTTTCTTCTTCTTCATCAAACTTTAGATCTTCAAAAGTTCCTCCAAAACCTTCGTTATCAGTTTCATTCTCCAGCATCATTGTATCATCGACAGGTGAAGTAGGTTTGGGTGGATCAGTAGATTGTGAAGAAAAGATGGAAGTGAAAGGGGTACTGATTATGTTGTGGAATGTGGGTGAATCAGTTGTAGAAGTTACTGGAGGTAAAGATACGATAATATCAGAAGTGACATGAAGATTACCTTGAGCATCAGTCTTCGCACCTTCTTCACCCATGTTAACATTTGTATCCGTATTAGATACGTCTACAGTGATGTCAGAAGTTTGTGTCTCCTCATTAGATGACATTACATGCGAAACTTCGGGTGGAATAAGACTTATGTCTTCAGGAATCGAACTTTCTTTGACAAGATCAGCTTCTGGAGTGTCAGGAATTCTTTCTTCGTCTTCTGTTGAAGTAGTGGCAATGATAAGTTTTCTGAACTTCTTCGTTTTCTTTTGGGTCAACTGTTTTGCCACATCTTCAGCCCTTCGTTTCTTTGATGATGGAGAAACAGGCGCTGGAACTTCCCTGAATAATACACCTTGATGTGTATGTTGTGGTTTACGAACAACGTGGGGTGAAGATTTTCGAGACCTCATCTTAAATCTACGAAAAACCCCAGTCTTCGAAGGGATTATTTCTTTTTCTTGGGTTTCTTCAACAGTAGGTGAAGTAACTGGTTCTTTAACAGCCATAGACACATCCGATTGAACAATTTCTTCGACTATTACGGGTTTCTTCTTAGATGACTTCTTGGGCTTCGTTTCCTTCACCGGTTTTGCAGAAGAATCAGCTTCATTCTTCTTCCCCCTTTTCGATTTCTTCTTCTCTTTTTCCAATAGAACACCAGTTGTCACTGTGGTATCTATTGTTTGCAGATAAGTCAACAAAACTGAGTTCGTAGGATCAACTCTTTTTAGCATTGCATCAGGAATACGAGCAACACTTGGGAACTCATCAGCATCATCAATTACCTCCTTTGGACTGCTATATACATGAAAAGTGACTTTTTCTTCGTCATTCGCTACTAAAATACCCTCTTTGTTGTAGAAGTACTGCAAGATCAAACTCCAGTATCTTGCACACGAAATACCATGTACAGCGTCCGTGTTGTCAACACTTTTCTTGAACTCCTTCCATAACTGCGAAGCATAATCCACCGGTAAATCATAGTATAGCCCTGCAACCATGGCGTATACCTCCATTCTTCCTTTGTCTAACCCCACTGTTCTACCAGTTAAGCAACGTAAAAAGATTCCAAAAAGAAAATTCCAAATCTTAGGAAGACCTGACTTCTTGAAATCACTGATTTTGGATAGTGGTGGTTGATGTCCCATCTCGTTGAACATGTGGACAATTTGAGGATAAGTAAAATCCTCATATGGTGGAGAATTTGGAATATCAAGAATCTGACAGAAGAGTTTCTTTGTAAGTCTAACCTTCTTTTCATTGATTAGGTTAAACGTGACTGCATCAAAGGCTTTAGCGATTGAAGTTGTTGAACCCGCCTGAGATAACCACGAAATCGGTACAGAGAAAGAATTGAACATTGCCTTGGATAAAACATAATTCTTCAAGGCAATCACAAGGATCTTCAATTCTGCAGGGTACTTAGATACATCAGCTTCAACTTGATAGTTGGTACCTTGGATCTTCATAATAGGCATGGAAGTAATATCTTCTGGAGTTTGAGAAGGTTCAGCATTGACATTAGCAGTATTCGCCATTGTTAGGGTTTTGAAAGCTTGAAAATTCAGAGAGAATTAGGAATTATCTTTGAATGCGTAAAGTGACAAAAGACCCTTGAATCCCCTTTTATATGTAACATTCCTGTTTGAATTAAAAGCGGGATGTGCATTTAATGACTGCCGACGTGGCACCTTGAAAACCGGACCACTACTCCGTAGAAATAGCCATGCGTCAAAAAGTAACTGTCCCATCACCATAAAACCCGGACACGATATCATACGTCATTGAAATACAGCCTGTTTTGTTTGCCCCAAAAGAATTGTAATCGTCGGACCCTTTCGGATGGAAGTTAGGCTCTTTCACTTTTGGGATGAAAAGCGAAGTCATATGCCAGATGTTTGAAATCATCAGCCTGAGTTGGTGTTACTCAGAACCTCAAGGATTTCGTGAGTGCAGTGTTCCAAAGAAAGTTAGACAAGAAACAATGAAATAAAAATTTTGGGATTTTGTGATGTCAAAATTTAATTTGACACGAATGCAGTTAAACCCCGGGCAAAGGTTGCTTCGTTAATCATCAAGAGAGATAATCAACAGCTTGTATATGTTCCCGTGAATTACAATCGAAAACTTGTAGAGAAGTTTCGAAGGGCATCTTTTGTAAGGCTACATAGGTGGCTTAATAAATTTCGTTACATATCAGCCTTAACATAAGGTGAGTAATTGTAACAGAAATTACTTGTTTGACCAGTGTAGTCAGTGACAAGTGTGTTTTGAAAAATGTTTAAAGTAACTTTGGGATTTGAAGTAAACTCACACGGAAATCATATTCATGAAAAAATTTGTGCTGGATCTTGTTGGATAACAAACATCGTGGGTTTCGAATGTTTGATGAAGATCACTCATATGAAATGAATATGATTTGGAGTTTTGAAAATAGGTACTGAAACAAATATTTCATAAAATCTGGAACATAGTTCCCCGTCAATTCTTTAATTTGCAAGAAATTTGGGTTTCACTTTCATCACGGTCTCATGATGTAAGATCATTAACACAGATTGTTGATATGTCTAAGTCTCGATTGGTTTGATCAGAGACCTCTCGGCCATATGTCTTTGTGTGTGATTGTGAAAGAAATTTTCGATGAAAAAGATTGGTGAAGACCCGAAGTGTACCTCTGTTATATTTGGACAAAACAGTAAACTCTTTACTCATATGAGAAGAGTCAGGTAGCTCAGGAGACTAATGTGAATACACGCCTGATTGGAAAGAAATCTTCGTATGAAAAGTTCATTAAGGCTTTTGTACACACACATTGAGTCATTGGAGGCTTCGGACAACATGCAGCAACATGCTTCTAGGGACATCTTAACTAGTTCAAAATAAGTAAAATGTAAAGAGTTGTAAGAGTCATTTACCTGACCTTAGATCTGCAAGCATGTGCCTCTTCGTATGTTCAGAAAGATTTGCAACAAAGTTCTTAAAGAAAAAATATAAAATCTTTTTGTTGTTTTGAATTTTCAAAAATAAAGAACAAAATAAAGTGCAAAATCTTTTTGATGTTTTTGATTTTTCGAAAACGAAGAACAAAAGAAAATGAAAATATTTTTGATGTTTTTGATTTTTCGAAAACAAAATGACTCAAATAAACGAAAGTACTTGTTGCAAACATACTACATTTTACCAATTCACTAAAGAGTGACAATCATACGAATTCGAAGCGTTCGAAGAGTTGACTATGAACAGTAACCTCTGAACACTGAACGATGACACGTGATCACTGATTCAGAGCCTCTGAACCATTCTCGATCAATCACTCTTCTCATTTTTCGCATGGAACAGAATTTCCATCGATCATTCCAAGTCCTTCTATAATTCTTACAAGAGATTTTTCATCTAACGCTTTCGTGAAAATATCAGCTAACTGATCAGTTGTTTTCACGAAATGTACTTCAATATTTCCATCCTCCACATGATCCTTGATGAAGTGGTAACGAAGAGCTATATGTTTAGTCTTCGAATGTTGCACAGGATTATGACAAATTCGTATTGCACTTTGAGAATCACAATATAATGGAATCTTTTTCATATTAATTGCATAATCACGTAATTGACTTTGAATCCATATTATTTGTGAAGTGCAAGCAGCAGCAGCCACATATTCTACTTCAGCTGTTGAAATGGATACACATGTTTGCTTTTTCGATTGCCAGCTCACTAATTTGCCATCAAGTAATTGACATCCACCACTTGTACTTTTTTCGATCAAGATTACAACCACCCAAGTCTGCATCCGAATATGCTTGTACAAAGAACCCGGTTTTCGAATCCTAACGAAATTGTTCCTTTAAGATAACGAAAGATATTCTTCATAGCATTGAGATGTGGTTCTCGTGGATTAGACTGATACCTAGCACAATTACACACAAAAAACATGATGTCAGGTCTACTTGCAGTAAGATAAAGTAATGACCCAATCATGCTCCTATATAAAGTTATGTCAACTGCAGGTTTATCTAATGATGGTGTTAACTTTATGCCCGTTGCCATTGGAACTCGTAACTTTGTGTTATTCGTCAATCCAAACTTTTCGATCAGATTCTTCGTATATTTTTCTTGATTGATGAAAATCCCTTCTCTGTTTTGACGAATATTCAATCTAAGAAAATTATTGATTTTGCCCATCATGCTCATTTCGAACTTACTTTTCATCAAATCTTCGAATTCTTTAGACAAAGCAGGGTCAGTTGAGCCAAAAATAATATCATCAACATAAATTTGAACAAGCATTAGATGATTCCCAACTTTCTTTCGAAATAATGTGGGGTCAACAGATCCTTGTTTAAATTTAGATTGTTTAAAAAACGAAGTAAGAGTGGCATACCATGCTCTTGGTGCTTGTTTTAAACCATAAACTGCCTTATCTAAAATATAAACATGATTTGGATATTCTTCATTAATAAAACCTGAGGGTTGTTCCACATAAACAGTCTCTTCAAGCTCTCCATTTAAGAATGCACACTTCACGTCCATTTGATAAACATCAAAATCTTTATGAGCTGCATAAGCCAGAAATATTCGAACAGCCTCGAGTCTTGCGACAGGGGCAAAAGTTTCTTCATAGTCGATTCCTTCTTGTTGTGAATATCCTTTAACAACAAGTCTGGCTTTGTTTCGAACAATGTTTCCATCTTTGTCAGTTTTATTTTTGAAAATCCATTTTAACCCGACAATCGAAACATTTTCAGGTTTAGGAATTAATCTCCAAACCTTGTTTCGTTCGAATTCAGACAATTTAGATTGCATTGCAACAACCCAATCTGAGTGTTCCATTGCAACCTTAATTGTTTTTGGTTCAATTTTAGATATGAAAACATTGAACATGCAAAATTCTTGATGAGTATTCAATACCTCATTCTTTGCACGAATTTGAGCTCTTGTTAAAACTCCTTCTTGTGGATTCCCAATTTTTTGATCCTTCGGATGATCTCTTGTCCATTTTTCCATTGGTGGATATGCTGGATCAAATTCCAAAGGTGCATCTTCGTATATATCATCATTCTCAGAACCTGCAATCGAACAAACATCATCAAAATCATTATTATTTTCAATATTTTCTATATGCTCCCCCTCAACATTATGCTCCCCCTCAACATCATCATTTAATGTTTTTTTCTCCCCCTCGAAAGAATGCTCATCATTATCTAATGTATTCGAATCCAAGTGCTCCCCCTCCACTGGATTGTTTTGTATACTTTCGTTTATTTCTTGAGGAGTTGATGTTGATTCATCAGTAAACTTCGCAAATTCAGGTATGTGATTATCAGGAGCATGAATTTCAGCATCAACTGCATGATCTGAAATTCCAAAAATCAAATCATAATCAATATCATCCATTTGTAAAGATTCAGTTTCAACTTGTGTGTCTTGTAAAATTGGATGATTTGCAAATTTATGCTCATTTTGTTTAACATAGTAATCATCAAATGTGAGATTGAAAGTTTCTTCCGTTTTTCGTGTTCGCTTATTTAACACACGATATGCGACAGAATTGTGCGAATATCCAAGAAAAATCCCTTCATTAGCTTTTGCTTGAAATTTCGAAAGATGATCCTTGAGATTCATAATAAAGCACCTACATCCGAAAACATGAAAGAATTTCACATTAGGTTTACGATTATTCAGAATTTCGTATGGTGTAATATTAAAACGCCTGTGTATGAAAGATTTGTTCTGAGTAAAACATGCAGTGGATATTGCCTCAGCCCAAAGATATTGAGGTAAATTCGCATATGCCAGCATGGTTCTTGCTGCTTCGCACAGTGAGCGATTCCTTCGTTCTACAACACCATTTTGTTGTGGTGTGTATGGAGATGAAAAATTATGCGAAATCCCTTTGTCCACCAAAAATGAATCAAGAACATTGTTCTTAAATTCAGTTCCATGATCACTTTTGATTTTTCGAACAATCTTCTTTAATGTTGTTTCCATCTTTTTGATAAAATCAATCATGATTTGTGCAACTTCGGATTTAAGCCTGAGAAAATAAATCCATGTAAATATAGAAAAATCATCAACAATAACTAGAATGTACCGTTTCTTGTTGAGAGTTGAAACAGTCGAAGGACCACACAAATCAATATGTAAAAGCTCCAGAGGTGCAACAATTTTCAAATCTATCGTAATTGGATGACCTTGTTTATGTTGCTTGCCAACTTCACAAGCTGCACATAAAGAATCATTATCAAATTTAAGTACAGGTAAACCTCTTACCAGATCTTGTACCACCAGTTTATTGATGTTTCGAAAGTTGAGATGTGAAAGTCTTCGATGCCATAGCCAGCTTAGATCAGATGTGGCTTTCGAAAGAAGGCATACAGCAGGTTTGCCTACAATAGGATTGATGTCCAGAGTGAACATGTCACCTTTCCTTTTGGATTTCAGTAACACTTCGTTTGTGTTGACATTCGAAATAATACTTCCTTCTTCGTTAAAGAGAACTTGATTGCCAGTGCCCACAACAAGTTGAGAAACACTTATCAAGTTATGTTGGAGACCTTCAACATATGCAACACGATTCACTGTGAATTGTCCATTTGTGATCTTCCCATATCCTTTAACTTGACATTTTTGATTGTTCCCAAATTTTACTACTCCAACATTTTTTAGACTTCGAAAATCTCGTAAATTTTCCTTCTTCCCAGTCATGTGACGAGAGAAACCACTATCAATGTACCACTTGTTATCATATTACTCGTCACATAGTACCTACAATCAGTGGAAAAATTTAGGTACCCAAGACTTTTTGGGTCCTTGGAAATTAGATTTCAACATAGAATTAAATGAAGAATTTTTGACCCAGTCACAAACTTTAGTTTTGAGACTATTAATAATGTCCACATCATCATTTGTAGGAACCGAAACATAAGATTTTGTTGGTTTCGGATGTACACTGACTTTACCCTTCGCATTTTGAGTTTGTGACTGAACTGTCTTCGCTTTTGTGACTGGTCTCCAAGCTTTGATGGAGATATTCGAATCTTTTGAGGATGAACTTCCATTCGAAGAAGTATTGACATACTTTTCATAAGCTTCGTTGATTTGTTTTTCTGAGTATTTGTTGGATTGATAAACTTTTTCTCGTCCTTCGAGCCAGTGATCTATATTTTTCCTTGAAGTTATGCATTTTTCATGCGAAGCCTTTAGTGTTTGTTTCTTCGTATGATTAGGAAAATTTGGCTTTTGAGGAACAAAATTAACTTTGGGATTTGTTAGAGAAGAATGAGCATATGATGTATCAACAGTTGATTTAAAATGTTGATTTTGAAAGACTTGTTGATTTGATTTAGATTTATTTGAAAATGCTCTTGATTTGTTAGTGTCAGAAACTTTCGAAAACTTTGGTTGCTTATTCACTTCAGACCTTGTATGAGTTGACTGAGATGAATGTTGGGTTTTTAATGAAAAAGAGGAATTTTTAGCTTTGAAAACATTTTTGGTTGATTGTGATTCAGACATCTTTTGAGACTCAACATTTTGCCAAAATATTTTCTTTCTTGCTTGTCGTTTTTAAATGTTGTTTTCCTTTGAAAATTTGTCAATTTGTTCTTTAAATTCCTTAGAGTTTAGTTTGACAACTTTTTCATTTTCCTTTTCAACATGTTTTGTATTCTTTTTTTCAATTTTTGATTTTTCAACCCATTGGCTTTGTGGTTTTTGTCGTTGAAACACATACGAATTCTTTGTTAAGTTGTTTTCAACTGTGTTTTGATTTGCGAAAAAGCCTTCATCAGTTGTTTTTGAATTATCCTCCTCAACTAACTTCTTTAATTCGGGTTTGATATTTTCAACATTTCCAGTAGTTACGAAGACTTGGTTTGGAAAAACAACATCATCAGTACACTTGAAAATCGGGTAAACCACCGTATTTGCTTCTAGGTAATGAGCACCTTGTTCAGTCAGCACTTTTTCGAACTTTTGTGTATCTCCATACACTTGGTCAACAATTATACGAGGAATTTCTTTTTCCTTTGTAACTTCCTTTTTCTTCGTTTGTTTCTCTTCTTTCTCATCATCACTATCATCTGTTTGGCTGTCTCTGACTTCCACAAAGTCCACATCACAAACTTTCGAAGTTGAGGGTTGATCAGTGTCAATCTCAATCAACAAATCCTTACCTTTTTATTTTCCTTTAAATGATGATGCAACATTTATAATAGACAAATGAGAACAATCAACATCCTCAATATCACTGATTTCACTAATATTGTCAGAATTATCCTCAATATCAGCAAAATTAGATTGAGAATCAGATGTTGAATTCTCAGTCTTTTTCAAGATGTGAATTTGTTCAGACTTTGTCAAAGTGTCATTTACAATTTTAACCAGTTCAGTTGAATCAAGACATTCATCTACTTTGACTATTCCATATCTATACTTATCATTCAGAACTTTGTTAAAATCAACTATTTCTTTTTCACAGTCATACGAAATGTTATCTACCGTAGCTCTTTCATAAGCTAAAAATGGCAGCAATTTTCTATGTTGTTCTTTACTGATTTCGCATGAATGATGTAGTTTAGTTAATTTCCCATATAATCTTTTAGCCGAATTACAGTAAATGTTCCTCTGAGCTAACAACAGTTTAGATTCACTAGACAAGTTATCCCTATCAACCATGATATTAGTTATTTGAAGTTCTAAACAATCTATCTTAGTAATTTTCGAATCTAGTTTCTTCTGTGTCTCTAGCAACTGCATAGACAGCTTCTTAGCCTCATTGCTAGCAGATACCACAATTGAATCAAAATAAGTAACAATTTCATCGAAAGATACTAATTCAGAATTATAAGCATGTACTGGAATATTGAAAGATTCAAGAATATTACGTACCTTCGTGGTCATCGGAGATTTGTCAGCGGCTTTTGATACGAAGCATCTCCCATGAACTTCGTATGCCTCCTCATCTGATTCTTCTTCCATCTTTGCAAACATTGCTCCATGGGTTGGATTTCGCATCTCCTCATCATCTGATCCAGATGACCAAATTTGATAAGTTCCATCTTCTTCTTGTTCACCACGAGCAACTAATCAAAGATTCTTTGCCTTCGCACGCACCTCCTCCAACTTTTCCACATAGTACGCTTCATCCTTCGTCTTATTCTTTTTCTCATCTTTCTTCCTCAGCATGCAATCATTAGCTAAATGATTAGCCCCGTTGCAATAATGACAATCAATCCCAGCATCTCCCTTTAACTTCTTCTCTGTTTTTCCCTCAACAAACTTCGTATCTTTCTTCTCTTCCTTCTTCTTCTCATCCCCAGCACTTTTACTCATAAAATTCCCTTTTGTCTCAGATGACTTTGCCTTCGGATTGAATGGCTTTTTGAAGAACTTTTTCACACGATTGTTTGAATAGAAAGCAATCGCCTCATCATCTGAATTCATGATGAACCCTTCGTCTTCATCTGAAACATCTTTCTCAGCTTCCCTTTCAGAGATCTTCGAAACCAAAGCTAGTGGACCTCCTAAAGTTGCCTTCGATTCTTCAGCAATTTCGTTCACTTCACTTTCATGAGACTTCAGCTGATTGTACAAGTTATTCAAAGTTGACGTATCAAAGCTCTGTTGATTCTTAACCATCACGCTCACACTACGCCACTCCTTACGAAGACCCATAACAAAAATTAAATTGAACTCCATGGCTGATCTGGTGATACCATATCGATTGCATCAATAGATTAATTCATTAAGACGATCATAGTAAACTTCAATCGTTTCACCATCTTTCTGTCTGAAGTCCTTCAGTTCCACTAAGCATTGCTTCACAGAGTTAACTTTTGTCTTCTCACTCCCCTGAAATTTCTCCTTGAGAATGTTCCAGATCTCCTTTGCAGTTGTACAACTCCTCACATAGTTGTAAACAACTGGAGGCAAAGCACCTCTTAGCTCTCTCACGCATCTCTTCTCTAGCTTTTTCAGACGATCAGACTGATTCTCAACTTCGGAACTTCCAGAAGATGATCCAATTGGTTGAACATTCGTTGGTGGATTGAGATTGCCAGAAATGCAATTCCACAGTTCTTCATCCAATCCGTTGAGATAATCCTGCATATGATCAGCCCATTGATCGTAATACTCAGGGATTAGCATAGGAATTTTGGTGGATGATCCTAGAATATAAGAAAATGAAGTCATGGAATTAAGATTGAAAGACGCCATTGATGTACGGAATAAATCGTTGAGAATTTTTTAAGAAACTTTGAGAATTTGACAACAAACTATATGATTCAAATCAGAATCACTAGTAGAACACTCGATTCAATGATTCAAGTGCAGAATCGAATCACAGACTTAGATCCAATGAATTTTTCACTTTCAAAAAGTGCGGAATTTCTTAAACCAAAAAGTTGATTTAAAAACTTTTGAAAAGATGAAAATCAGATCAGAGATGTGATTCCTGCTCTGATACCAATTGATGAAACAATGAATCGAGTATAAAATGAATCAGAGTTTAATGATCAAAGTAGGATTGTGAGATTTGAACACAGATGTAAATATGATCTTGTTTCAGCTCTATTACGCTCTCAAGTTTTACAGAGTACAAATGACAATACTGTAAAGACTCCTATCCATGACTCTAGTAAACACTCCTATTTATAGGAGAGGAAAGCGTACAAAAAATATACTAAGGACTATGCGTTAAGCTTTGAATACAATGCCCTAGTAAAATAGATTACATAAGATACGAAGACTCAGTACATTCGAAGACATGAAACCCTTCGACTGATTACAACTCTATTTACCCTTACAAAATATATAAATTATTAGGTTTTATTTGGTTTTTAGAAACTCCTAGATTCTTTTGAGATTCATTGGACTTTTCAATGGCATGTTTCAATCTCGAGTGTGCCCTTCATGTTTTGTGACTGGGATACCGAGGATCACAAAACAAGGTGTGAAGTAACCATGCAAATTACTTGGTACCCTTAATGTTTTTCACTTAATCGATGTGCCGGTTAACCACACGCGCTCCACCGACCTATGAAAAACCTTAAGTCACCCTTTGCCTACGTTGTTAAGTCCAAGTTAGTGTGCCGGTTAACCACACACGCTCCACTAACGACTTAATCAAAGTGCAAAGTGTAATTTCATGGGTTAGCACCTTATTCACATTTTCCTAAACTAACTAAGATTGGGAATTTATAAAACATTTAGTTACTTTATAATAATCATTATACTTTTTAATGAGAATTTTAAGTCATTGTCCTACCCGTTCGGCTAACGACCCTCCACCAGTCAAGGAAACGGTGGGTGAGAGTGGACACCCATTAAGCTACAATTTTATAGGCAACAACCTTATACCCCCCCTTATAGACCGGCTTCGTGAATGAGGCCTACTAACGGTAAAACGACTTGATCTTATATATATATATATATATATATATATATATATATATATATATATTATTAACTTATAATATTATAAAGTATAAGGGTTGAATTTTAACTTTTAAAATTCTGGGGTTGGAACTAATGTTTATTAAGATGACTTTACATGTTCCAAAACTTGAGGGCAAGTTTTGTAACTTTACAAAACCTTTCAATTCATAACTTATGAGTTATTAAAATGAAGACTCTTCATTTTTGTAACTTATGTGTTCTTTTAATGGAATTAATACAAAGTGACTTTTGGTTATCCATAACTTGAGGACAAGTTATGGACTCCATTAAAACACATAAAGATCATGAATTAAGCATTAAACAAGTAATCCCTATGATCTATCAAGAACTCAAAAGAACATGAATCAACATATCAAAATTTCAAGAACATATGAACACATATAATCATGTAATTTTGATATTATCCATTAAAAATGGATTAGAACAACCATTACACCATCTAAAACAAGTTTTAAAACACCAAAACAGTTTAGGGTAATGTTTCTAGTCCATTTCCAGCAGCAAAACTCAAAAAACTGCACTCAGGGGCTCCTACTCGTCGAGTGCAAAAACCTACTCGACGAGTAGGATGAGTTTACTCATGGACTCGTCGAGTCCCCCCATGGACTCGGCGAGTTCATGCTACAAAATGCATAAAAACGAGTTTTTTTCACAATTTTGCATCAAGTATCAAACAAACAAGCCTAGGCTCTGATACCACTGATGGGTTTTGAGCATTCTAACACTCCTAAGTGTACATGCAACCATAGAAAACCTTGGATCTATGTTTGTCTAAAAATATATGCAAAATACTTTTTCCAAGGTTCATAATCCTATCTAGCATACATGGGGAACTTTAAACATAAAAGATGGCTAGAATTACATACCTTGTTGTTGTTTTGATTCCTTGAAAAGCTTGAGAGCCTAGCACCCCAAGTGTGATGCCTCAAATGTTTCACACAACACTAAATACTCTTGGAATAAACTTTGAGAGAATTATCTAACACTTGAAATCGGCCTTGCCCTCTTGTCTCACTAGTGTAGCCGATTTTGGTTGCTAGAAGCATGCTTATATAGTATGTTGCATTAGGGTTACACCATGTAAACCCTCATGTAACATGGCTCTTCATTTCCATGACCTATGGGTTTGTAACTCCCATGGAGCATCCATGGAGTATCCTATGGACCTTAACCCAACTAGATAATCCATGGAGCATCTAGCCCACTATACAAGTATGGATGATTTACACAATCAACCCATATATTTAATTAGTCTCCTTTTTGATCACTTAATTAATTCTAGATTAATTCTTGATCAATATTAATTAAATAATACTATTAATATATTAGAACTTATAATATATTAATAAACCACAAGTGTTATTTCTCTCATTTAGTCTATCCAATTGCATGATGCCATGCAACCCAAATGGACCATGTCGGGTCGGGTCAAAGACATACCAGAAATAGTTATGGACTTAGACACCTTATCCAACATGAACTCACCTTTGCTTTGATGTTTCGATTTTGAAGAGAAATGAAGAAGATTTTGGTCCTAGCAAGCTTCCTTGAGTAGATTTCGAACTTAAGAAGTTTCTAAGGTGATCATGGAATAAAGCTTTGTAAGAAAGAGTTCTTGATGTTGAAATGAAAGAAGATGTTTGTGTTAGATAACACTTACCAAAGATTGAAAACACTTGATGAAGATCCTTGAACACAAGCAAAATTTTCGAGATTCTTTAAAGGCAAGGATGATCTTTGAGAGTGTTTAGAGAGTGTTTGGAAGAGTGTGTGTTTGTGTGTTGTGGCTCTCAGCCGAGAGTAGAAGAGGAGAGGGGAGAAAGAGATGAAGTGACTAGTATGGATACATGTTGGTCCTTGCATGGTATATGATGTATAAAATGGAGGTGGCACCTCCCAAAGTCAACCCTCCCCATTCCACTTCTTTTCCTCTTTTTTTTTGTTTTATACATGGGCCGAGATTTTGGGCCAAGAAGAAAGAGTGGAGTAGATTGGGCCCATTAACTTTAGCTAGGATATTTGGATCCTAAACATAAAATTTTTCGGCCCATTGGGCTCTTGGAAGCATTCACGGCCCAATGAGAATAAAAGAATGGGCTTATGGCTCACTAATAGTTAATTGGATTAATTATGGCCCAATAAGGCCCATTAGGGTTAGAATGAATCATTATAGGCCCAAATGGTCCAAATTGTTTTAGATTTATGAATTGGGTCCAATTAGGGTCCAATTAGGGCTTCTAAGTCCAATAAAGATGAATTGGGTACTTATTGGTCCATTAGGCCCAATAAGGAACTCCTAGTCCAATATGGACTTAAACCATGGATCTTAGGGCTTCAGACTCTTTGATGAACATGAATGGTGAATCTAAATGTGCATTGAGTGAGATTTACTCAGAATATAAGTTTTACAATAGTTGAATGGTTACACAGGAATAGAATTTCCTAGCTAAAATGTCAGTTGTGACATGATCTCGGTTGGGAGGAGGGACAAATGAGGAGAAAAATGAGCACTACATATATATAAAGGGTGGTGTACGGCCGTAGACCCTGTGTACGGCCGTACACACCTTGGGAATGGTTTCCGGAACGAGTCAAACTCTCCAGCCTCGAGTAAACACTAAGGTTAGAAGCTCTTGAGGTGGAAGTGAAGGAATATGATACATATGGGGTGAGTTCACGACTACCTTGAGTGTACGGTCGTACACCCATGTGTGCGGCCATACACTCCTCTTGAAGGAGTGTTTGGCTTGAATGCAACTCGATGAACTTAAAATAACTCATCCCCAGACCCAAACCTTGAATGTACTAGGCTTAGAACACTCAAACAGACTCTAAACAATGCTAAAAGATAGCAGAAACGAGTCTGACTTTCAATGATCGAGGTAACTTAGAGACAGAGATTTCCGGGTTGTCACATATGGATCAAAGGTAAGGGCTCACAGTGAGGTGAGTCTTCTCACTATAATTTATGATGCTAGCTGTCTTTGTGACTCTTGCATGTGTATGTTGGGCTGGGCTCATTTATTGTTTGTTGGGCTGGGCTCCTTTATTATTGGGCTCGACCCATTCGTTATTGGGTTGGGCCCGTTAGTTGTATATTGGGATGGGCCCATTTATTATTAGGTCGGGCCCATTTGTTATACGTTGGGCTGGGCCCATTCACATGTTTGGGTTGGGCCCATTTATCGGTTTATGGTATTTTGGGGAAGTCACTAAGCTTTGTGGTTTAAACAATGTTCAGATACTTCCAGTTCCAAGGGGAAGGGCCCCACTTGACTGCACAACATCCCCTTATGATTTCCGCTGCAATAATCATTTTACTCTGATGTTCTTGATACTTTTGTATTATGATGGTTTTGAGACACATGATGTATAGTTTTGATGATTTTAAAACTGGAAAATTTTATCACTGTTTTTGGGATGTTACAAAATAGATGTTGAATGTTATGAATGTGAATCTTTAGTTTCATCAAACGAATCCATAAGTGATGCTTATAGGGATGGTTTAGAAAAGGTTGGAGAATTTTTGAAATCAAAAGAAATAAAGAATATTAAGAAAGAGACTTCAACTAAAGAAGATAAAAAACAATTTTATTTGAACAACATGCAACACATTAGCACAACATTAAAAAAAACTTAAGCGAGGAGCTCAAGCCAAATTACAAAAATAAGTTTGAAATAGGAGACATACCCGAAACCGACCAATCAAAAAGACGAAGTTTGGATCTATTCTTAACCTAATTAAAAGTAGTAATGCTAATGTAATCCACAAAAAGCATAACAACTATCTTGTCATTTCGATACACTAAAGCATTCTGAGCCTTCCAAATCGTTTTTTAAAGGGAAGAATAAACGAGAGTTAAGTGCATAAAAAAACAACAAATACAAAAGAACTCTAATGACAAGCATATTTCGTTGTGTAATAAACTAAATTCCAAAGAGTCTCGCAATGTTGTTATTGAATCTGAGATGAAGGTGGGATGAGTGAAATTTCGTGGGAATATGAGATTGATTGTTCCAATTCTGTAATTAATGATGAAAAAACATAAATAAATTTAATTCTTGAAGATTGTGATGAATTTGAAACAGTTGTTGAAAATAATGGAATTGGAAATTTGGTTGCGAACGCTGTTGTTTTTCCAAAAGTCTAAAGTACTCCAAATCAGGTTTTCGTTACGAAGTGACTTGAATGCTGAGTCCATTTCACAAAATAATGTAGGAAATTATGATGTCCCAATTTTACGAAATAAATTTCTAAACAAAAAAACGAATCAAGTGACCTGAAAGGAAAATCAAAAGTGAGTGATCAGTAAGTTAAGGCTAACAAGAGTAAAAAAGAAATTGATCAAGCTAGGAGAGCTAGGTATAATGAAAAATCTTGATGAAAGAAATAATTTTTGGAGAGAAAAAGAAAATTTAGCAACTTTAAATAATGTTCATAAATCTCAAAATGTTGTATGTTCATGTTCATGCTCAAAATCTAATGTGCAAAAATCAAATCCTAACAATTCATCAAGATTTTCTAATTAGAAAAATTATTCACAACAATTTGATAACACTAAAGCAAATTTTGGTCCAAACTCTTATTAAAACAAGAGTGTAAAGTCAAAACAGTTTGTTGCGAAACAATATTTTGTTCAAAAGAAGAGTGTCTCAAACGAACAATTTGTTTCAAAAAAGAATTTTTCAAGGCAACAATTTGTTCCCAAAAAAATATGTTTCAGAACAACAAGAGTTTGTCCCCAAAAAAAGGTTTCAGAACAAAAAGTTGTTCAAAAAAAAGTTTCAATACAAATGTTTGTTCCAAAAACAAAATTGATAACACAAAAGGAAGAAAAAAAAGGTTTTCCAAAAGAGTTGATTCCGGAAATAAAAGATTTTATTCAAAACTTTTGTGGAAATCAATATTTGTGACAAAAAATCTCAAATTTACAAAATGATGAAAATATGAATAATGTTCCGATTATAAAATCGTTTTGCATTGATAAGACCAAGATTTTTCTATTTGTTGATTCTAAATCTCAAATCTCACCAGGACCCAAGAATGTTTGGGTTCCTAAATTGCCTTAATATTGCAAGTGATTCGTGACGAGTAGTACGATTCTGAATGACATATTGATAGTGGTTGCTCACGTCACATGACTGGGTAATTATCATTGTTACATATATGTCACGTAAACTGTAATATGCTACAACCGATCATAATGTTCATATGTGAACACTTCCAACAAGTTTGTTACCTAGATGTGTACACAAAAAAGTTACCCAAATATGAACAAAACGAAAATGTAATTACCATATTAGTCAATTTCCGAACCTCCGAGAATATTTTTTAACTTTTTCTATAAAGGTTATTTAGAGTGTGTTTGGAAGTGCCTTAACTTATTAACCTTTTGAAAAAGACAAAAAAATCTTTACTTTTTATGGAAAACCTCAAAAACGCTAACGCATTTTCATCAAATGCTTAAAAAACCACTATATTATTTTTTTAGTGCATTAAAACCCTTATATTTTCTGAAATTCTTATTTAAAGTTTTCTAGCCTTAGAAAAACCTAATTTATTTTCATGAAAGGATTAAAAAACCTATTATATTATCTTTTTAGTGCATTTAAACCCTCATATTTTTTTGAAATTTTTTAATTTAATGAATTGTAGCAATCAAAATATTAAGAATCAATTACCTAGCATTTTTGGCTATCTAGGATTTACCAAACTCAATGTATTAAATGATACATTTTAAAAAATATAAGAGTTTTAACGTAGAAAAATATAATATAGTAGTTCTTTTAAGACTTTGATGAAAATATATTGGGTTTTTATAAGGTTTTCCTACTTTTTACAAATGTCACATTTTGCCTAAAAAATTAATATTTACCAAACATTTTTTTAACCGATTAAAAATTTAAAATATCATTAAATTGATAAATCATTTTAAAATTCATGACTAACACCGTTAACTCCTTAACTCATAAAATGGGTTTTTCAAAACCCTACAAATAAATGAGGAATGACCTCAATTGTCCTAACTAGGGGATGCTTTCAAAATTGGCTTGACCTAAACGTCGCCTCTTCTCTCTCGCCTTACAACCGACGCTCCAGTCCTCCACCTCGCGCTCTCCAGCCATCGTCACCCTCCCAGACCTCCAACGCCACCGTCTCACATGAGAGGTCACCTTCAGGTATGTTCTTTCAATTTTTCCTATTTTCTCTTGTTTTTTTGCTGAAATTGATGATGAAGTTGCAATGTTCTCCCCAACATACAATGAAATTGGTTATGAAGTTGATTATTTGCGGGTTTTGGCTAAATTATTTGATGGAATTATGCTCTGATGTTAGGGAATCTGTGACACAAAGTTTCTGAAGTTTGAAGTTTGATTGATGAACTGGTGTATAGTTGATGACATCTGTGATGAAATTATTTGCTCATTTTACCTATTACACGTTAACATATTAAACAACATAAAGTTTACATCTTGAACAAGTCCCAATTGCTCACTTTACCTAATGGTTTCTATCAGTTACATATTAAAAACTAACTAGGTATGCCATGTACAGGGTGAAGGAACTGGGAGTTCGTGCAAGAGGAGGAACAAAAGACAAAGGAACACAGCTTCATTCACGAAGGTGCAAAATTCTGACAAGAAAATGAAAAAAAGTTTCAAGGAATAATAAAAAAAAGAGAAGGAGAGCCTTTGAAATTGGTTATTCCTGTTGTCTCATTGCTTGCGCCACAGTTAGGCTAGCACCCCACAGTTGGGGCGACCGGTTAGAGTAAACGATCACCTGGAGATTGTCGTAACCAACCAGGTTGCGGTTCACCCAAAGCTACTTATCTTGCCAATTCTTCTTGGGTACTTTCTGGTTAACGATGAAAACATGAATGCCTCACCTCTGAGAAAAGGTATGGACGCAAGATTGGGTGGAAGAGTTGAAATAGGCTTTAAACGCCCAGAACTGAGGCAACACTCAAAGGGCTCAACATGCCAGTTCAAATCCTATGATCTTATTGACGGTGTTGGGAGTCAGATCATCCACGGAGAAGCCATATTAACGCATGATGTCATGAAAAAAGTCAGTTTTCGGCAACCTCAGGCCTGCCTCGAAGATCGAAATGGGGACTTTGACCTTACCCTCCAGTGGACGAGAGGTGATCGCCCCTTCCTAGGATAATGCACCCCGTGTCCAGGCAAGAATTCGAATTAAGCTTGCAACTCCTTGAACTCTCTTGGGGTTAGCTTGATTCCAGTTAGTTGTGTGCCATTGTTCTCTGAGAGCCAAAGCAGAAAAGAATGGAGGGTAAACGAAGAAAAGATAGAAGCAATTGAAGAATGGAAAGTGAAAAGAGTAAATCTGTCCCTGATAAGGAAAGTTTTAAATGTAAAGCGAGAGAATCGAACAGTTACCATGAGAACCCATTTACGTAGACAGCTCCGTCACATCAACGGACGTTAGAGCCATCTTCGCCAAACACGTGTCTTGATTTAAGCTAGAACAAATCAGCTACTCCAGGCCAATGCTGACCTCTAATAGCCTACGGGACTTGTTAACGTATCCCACTAGGAATACATTAAAGATAACAGAACTGTTATCTTTAGGACGACCTAGCTAACGGTTATGAATCCGATCTACGCCAGACCCCTGACCCTCGCCCTCGCGCTAAGACCCTCACATTTGGCGCTCTCGCGCCCAGGTCCAATTCCTGATGATAACCTTCGGTTTATAATGAGACAAAATACAACTGGTCGTTTCCTAGAGTGACAAGTGTAGCGCCCAGGGCACTGTCCTCTGTTTATTCTGCACCAATAGTAGATGGCCACTAGTGGTGCATGATCCACCAATAGGGCTCCTCTATATCCTGTCGGAAAAGACAAGACGAAGGTCATCATTGGGATCATGCGCAAGGAACAACTAGTATTAAATGATCCTTCTTCTCCAGAAGAAGAGATCAATCTCTCTCTATCAAAACCCTAATCACCTTATTCTCAAACATACGCTAACTAGACCATGGTAGATTCGTCACGGGACCACTTCCCAGACGTCGACCGACGTTATCACTTCATTTTTGTGATTACAGGACTCAATCCAATCGGAATCATCAAGTCACAGTGTCAAGTCCAAAGCACATATCACAAAAATGAGTATGTACAGTCAAGTCTTCACTTTACCATGATCACCAATGGTACCTGAAAAACATTCAATCCACAAGTGTAACCCAAAGTTTAGTGAGTTCCCCCAAAATATCACATACAACACAACATAATAATCAACTTCCTATTTATTAATCATTGTGTTAGTTGTTTATTAATTATTATGTTAGTTGTTCATTAATTATTAGTACTAGGAAATCCGATCAAGATAACTAGTCATATTACAATTCTGTAATCAATTCATTAATCCATTGCACTTAAAATAAATCAAACATAAAAACTTGGGGATTCGTATTCTAATTGAAGTACTTCTTATTTATTGTTTCCATTCAGTTTTTTAGTTTCATTTGATTAATAGAGCGTTAAAACTAGTTTAATTTAGTTTACACAAAAACCACTTTTTACTTTATTGTTATTAATTTAGTTAACATTTAAATTATTTGATCTAAACCATCACGTTCCCGGTGTTCGACACCATTTCTTACCTTAAACTATATATTACTTCACAACTAGGTACACTGCCTATTTGTGTTTAAGACTAGTTAAGATTAGATATGACTTTATAAATAAAAAACTAGTGCAAATAAAACACATTACCATGGTGCTCCATTCACCACAACGTGACACTAGATTTTTCCCAAAAATCTTACCATTGATCGCTCTGAGTCCTCAACTGATCTATTCTAGAAAACGGGTGTTATAATTCTTTAAGAAGAATTTCTCAAAGTTCATAATTTGGTGGAAACTCAAGGTCTGATGGAAAAAGTTCATGATATAATGATGGAAATTCTTTGCCTGAAAAGAACAAATGTGAAGGTCTAAAGAACTATCAACCAGGCCCGACCCAGAAGGTGGGCAACCCGGGCGGTCGCCCATGGCCCATTTCTCTAAGGGGCCCAAAATTTCTAGAGTATTTAGTATAGATAGAGAGAGAGAGGAAAAAAAAGTTAACTTATCTAAAAACTATAGGAGAAATATGTTTTTATTTAAATTATTTGTTTTTGTATGTTGTGGTCATATTTGTGTTTTTTAATATTAATAATGAATTTTATGAATTTTATAACGGTGTCTATATTTTCAATTTAATTTTATTATATTTATGACTTTGGGGGCCCATTTTTTCTTTTCACTATGGATCCACTATAGCTTTGGACCGGCCCTGCTATCAACAACAAAAGGAAGATAAGAAAGAAAAGAAACTTCTTGGTGCTTCGGGCTACGATTGTAACTTCTGTAATGGAAAGAATCACTTCACAAAAGACTATGTACTGTGAAAGAAGAGTGAGAAGAAGGAGAAAGTAAAGGACGAAGCCTATTATGCTCAGAAGATCAAGGATCTTCTCAAAATGAACATTCATGGAAAAGCCTTGATAGTAGAGGAAGATGAAAGAGATAGTGGGAACATTGGAGTATGGTCCAAAGACACATAAAATTAGGAGGTTCATATGTAATACCCTATTCCGAATCATTTCCTAATGCGCGGCCGTGACCCGAAGATTTATTATCATAATGCTTAGGGACTTTGAGAAAGGGAGATTTAGACCCATTTAGGGGTGGATAAGGTAGGATAGATGAAACATCCCAAAAATCATGACCAAAAATTTCATTTTTAATTATTAAATAAATCATAGTTACCAAAATCATTTCATCCAAAAACATAAGTCATCGTATCAAATTAGAGTATCATATCAAAACATATGTCAATATATTAGAGTAAAACATCCCAGGCTAAATAAAATGGTGTGTGCACTGCAGTCATCCCGAGCTCTTCCCCTTGCTACCAGAAGTACCTGAAACTAGGGGTGAGCACCGGAACAGGGTACCCGCTTCCGAAACCGAAACCGCCTCGGAACTGCCGGTTCCGAACCCGGAACCGCCTTATACGGTTTTGGTTCCGGTTCCTAAATTATTGGAACCGCCTTAAGCGGTTCCGGTTCCAGTTCTCATTTTTTCAGAACTGCTACCCGCCAGGTAACCGTCAGAACCGGTTTATATATATATATATATATATATATATATATATATATATATATATATATATATATATATATATATATTCGCAAACTGACAATTATCTTTGTATAAACAGAATTCGTTTATTGTTTTTAGAATCTACAACAATTAGTGGATACACATAGTATTTATTTTACCTTATGTGGTTTGCCTCCTCACAATATTGGCATCAAAAAGTCGATTATTCTCCTTCACTTCAA
This sequence comes from Lactuca virosa, assembly GCF_052849685.1. Classification (NCBI taxonomy): domain Eukaryota; kingdom Viridiplantae; phylum Streptophyta; class Magnoliopsida; order Asterales; family Asteraceae; genus Lactuca; species Lactuca virosa. The sequence goes on along the minus strand of NC_136433.1, from coordinate 37,043,590 downwards.
ATGAATTTATAATATGGGCCATGTGCCAGGCCTACACTACATATAATGATACAAATAACAATACATGGGCTAAAGGATAAATACAAATACATACAATATGCATGTACACTAACAAATCGAATTTCTTGTTGTAACAGAAAAGCTGAATCACAATAAGCAGAACTCAATAGAAGCTAAAATGATTACTTGTTCTCTAATTGTCTTAAGAAAGCGATTCGTGAAACTGTGGAGTCACAAATGATTACTCTGCAAAATCTCACTAGTTTTTAGTTACACCATTTACAACAATAATGAAGTTTATTTAATGTTAGAATGCATGGAATTTTCGGAACGTGTCAATTTTTTCTAATTGCAACAAAAATCTATATTTTAATTAAAATATACGCACCAAAGTCAATAGCTTTATAATGTAATTTTGTGATTATTACTTTTCAAAAATTAGACGCCAGGTACCCGGAATCGGAACCGGTTTCGGCGGTTCCGGGAGCGGTTCCAAAATCTTAGGAACCGATGTAACCGGTTCCGGTTCTGGTTCCAACATCCTAGGAACCGCCGGTTCCGGTTCCAGCAAATTCGGTTGGGTACCCGCCTATGCTCACCCCTACCTGAAACCAAAATTGAAAACTGTAAGCACGAAGCTTTGTGAGTCTTCCCAAACTACCACATACCATACACATAATCATATAATCACATAATAACATAACATGGGCCTTGCCCGCTACATCGGGCCCCGCCCGGTATCGGACCGAAGTCCGACATCGGGCCCCGCCCGACATCGGACTGAGATCCGGCATCGAGCAAAGCTCGGTATACATAATAACATATCAACGAATGCACATAAATAATCACATAACATAAACATATAAACATTCCTCGGGCCCCGCCCGACATCAGACCGAAATCTGGAAGCATATAAACATTCCTCAGGCTTTCCCCGACGTCGGACCGAAGTCCGGAAACATACAAAACAAACACATGCAAGAATCACAAAGACATCAAGCATACAAACATTCATCGGGCTCTCCCCGACATCAGACTGAAGTCTAATACATATAAACCTACATCGGGCACTGCCCGGCATCGGACCTTGGTCCGTAACATACTAGCATACATATACGCGCCGACATTGGTGCATTCGACCCATTCATACAGGAGGAAACTCACCTCAATGTCGTGTGAATAGTTGAAACGTCTCTGCTCCGCACCCGGCTCTACTCACACCCTATATATAACAACCTCTTAGATACCATTCCATACTTAAAACCCCTTCACAGGTCAACCTTGGTCAATGTCAAAGTCAACGTCCAGTCAAAGTCAACCACGAGTTGACTCAACTCGTCGAGTCATCTTCTAACTTGTCGAGTTTCCATGCTTCTCAGAATTGTGATAAAACGAGTCAACTCGTCGAGTCCTTCCCCAGACTCGTCGAATTCTGCCCTTTACAGGATCGGGACAAATCGTCCCAACTCGTCGAGTTCCTCTATGAACTCGTCGAGTTCTTCAGTTTGTTAAGCCTTTCTTAATAGATTAAGCCCCTATTCTTCAGATCTAAGCTCCAAACTTCACATATATACCGAAAATGTCCTTTTAAGGGTAAAGTTTCCAACTTTACCCATTAATACCCTTCCTTAAGTGATTTAGCTCAAAACCTAACTCCATAAGACCAAGATATTGATCCCAAAAGCCCTTAATACTTCAAGCTAAGGCATACAAACTGAGATTTGGACCCTAGACGCTACATGAACACGTAAAGCCTCCAACTTTCTCTCCATGCATGGCCTTTTGGAGCTTAAAAGGCCAAAATGATATCCCAAAGCTTGCATGGGGCTTCAATGGCCATAAAGTTTGACCTTTATGCCACGAAAGCCCTTCAAGGCTCTAGATCTGAAAGTATACTCACTTGGGACGTCCAATTCCCAAGGATCATGCTAGTTGGACCAAAAACCCAATAAAAGTGATAGGAAAGAGATCTAAGTAATCATTAAGCAAGTTTGAGACTTGCTTACTAGAAAATGCTGAGAATGAAGTGAAGTTGTTGGATCTATAACCTTATTCTTGAGTCCTCAGTCTTCTCCTTCTTCCACAAGCTTCATACACACAAGATTTCTCTCAAAACTGACTCACAAGCTCACACAATGCATTAGGGTTTTGAGATCTAGGGTTTGGGAGTTGGAGGCTAGTATGAGGCTAGCATGAGGGGATTAAGATGCTTAAATAAGGTGCAAAACCCCAAAATTAGGGTTTCACCTCTGCCAGCCTACTCATCGAGTTGAGGGCTCTCAACTCGTCGAGTAGGTTACTTAAAACCCACGTATCATCTGATCTCTAATCGACGAGTTTGGGCTTCCAACTCGTCGAGTTGCTCTATAAAGATGAATAATTATAATTTAAATACATACCAGGAACTCGCGTTACAATTGATGATTTGGGAATTCGGTTTGTGATTTGGAGCCCAAGGGTATAACTGTAAAGTGGCAGTCGGGATTTTTATGAATTTTAGATTTTTGTTCATAAATTTTTAGGGCAAGGATGAGTTGATAGAAGTGTAGAGCTTCTCGTTACTTTTCCGTGGATATAAGGATCGTCGATAACGGACGTAGAACGAAGAATTTATGGCCTTCGGAAGTTAGTGGTTCAAAGGTTAAACCTAGTATGCGGGGCGTACATAAGTTTACGTAGGGCGTACTCATGTTGAGCCTAGTACGTTGGGTGTACATGGGAGTACGCGGGGCGTATTAGGTAGATTGGTCGCAGATACTTAAGGGAGTACGCAGGGTGTACTCTAGTCAGACCCAAACCCTAATTTAGGGTATTGGACCGTATTTAAGCACCTTAACTCACCACCAAACCCTATTATCTTCGACCTCCATCCCCTCAAACCCTATAAATGAAGCCCTAGCCTCCATTGGTGTGGTTCTTGAGTTCTTGGTGGTATTTCATGCATTTTGGTACTCATATAAGAAGAAGGAGCTTCTTGGAGAAGTGTGGGATTGCTTGGAGCTTGTGGATCCACACTTAGTGAATCTTGATCTACCTTCTAAAGGTATAAAGCTTCAAACTTGATTACTTTATTCATAGATTTTGTTATGGCATAGTTTCATAAGCTTTTTTTCCCAAAGTTTGGATCTTTGTGAGTATGGTGTACTCCAAAGCATACTAACTGTCCTTTTTGAGGTCTTTAAGTGTATTGAACCATAAAAATGTTTGCTTCATCATTTCCTTAGCACCATGAAAGAGTTAAGTGGTTTTGAGTATTGTGAAATGAAGGATTTTGGAGATTTAGTCCTCTTTAGCCATGCAAAGGTTAAAGGTTTCGACTTTTTGGTTTAAGACATCATTTAGAGTTAAGAGAAGTGTTTGGATGCCTTTGACTTAACCCAGTAAGAGTTTAATGTGAGTTTTTGACCCCTGATGAGTATGTTGGGCGTAATCAGAAGTACGCTCATCGTAAATAGAGTTTCATGCTTGAAGGACTTGTATATTGCACTTAGAGGGTGAGTACGCAGGGCGTACACTTCTGGTACGCGGGGCGTACTCCCCAAGAAGTGAAATTTTGGGTCTTTTGGTTTGGGCCTTGTTGGGCCATTGGACTTCTGACCTTGAGCCATGGATTGATTATGTGATTTCTTGGAATTTGATTGATGATGGATTTGGGGCCTAATTAGGAAGTTGGGCCATACCGAGCCTTGGTTTTGGACCAAGTAAGAAAAATGGGTAAAATGGTCTTTTACCCTGGTCATTAGGCAAGTAATTCAGATTCTTAATTATGGGTCAATATTTAATTATTAATTGGATGATATTTGATGGTGCTAGCGCGCGGGGATTTCTGGATCAGCGATCCGAGCTTTTGTCTGAGATATTCAGCCGCTTCAGGTGAGTTTTTCTCACTATACTTACAGGTCAAAGGCACCATGGCCGGCCCATTGGATTGATATCCTACTATACATCGATATGCTGAGTATGGAATAGATCTGCATGATTATATGCTAGTTGTCGATATGCTAGTACGGTAGATCTGTAGGACTACCTGTGATTCTGTTTGCATGATTATCTATATATGTTTGTTATCTGTTATATGTCGACATATTGTGTTGGGTTGAGGTTGTACTGCTTTGTGTTGTAGCCAACAAACCCTGGAGCATTCCAGATATGAGCTGAGGGCCGGGTAGAGCATGTCAGACTCGTACAGAGGGCTCAGTAGCATTCCAGATACGAGTTGAGGACCGGTTGGTATGCCAAACTCATACTGAGGGCTGAACATTGGTATTCCAGTCCAATGACTGATTTGACTAGGGAGCAAGCCATACATAAGATGTGGGCGCCGAGGTCAAGCCAAACTTATGTTGTGGGCTCATGAGCAAGCCAGATATGACTTGTGGGCCCGATAGGCAAACCAGACTCATACTGTGGGCTCAGGGTAATCCAGTCTTTTAGCTGTGGACCCAGTACATGCTGTTATTTGTATATGTTATATGTTCGTGTAATGGTACTTTGGGGGAACTCACTAAGATTCGTGCTTATAGTTTTTGTTTATGGTTTCAGGTTCTTCAGAGGATCGTGGCAAGGCGAAGGTGTGACCGTACACATCCTTGGTTTTACTACTGATTGGATCTTGGGAGACTCTGAGTTTAAATAATGTCATGGAAATAATGGTTTTGTAAACACTTCTGTTAGTAAATGGGTTGTTTTGAAAAGTTTAAATTTATTGAAATTTTTGGGATGTTACATCATAGACCATCTCATGTTGCTCTTTTTTTTTATAATCTGTCAACATGTGTGAAAGATGGAAAATTGCCAAGCTCGAGATCTGAAAGTTAGGGATACAATTACGAAGGTGGTGAAAGGTCAGAAGAAATTCTTACGACACATGCTTGTCTGCGAAGAGTGCAGGAGAGCGCATGGAGGCTTGTGAGAAGGTACATTCCATTCTTAAATCTCTTGATATTCTTGTTTATAAATATGATAATGAATTGAATAAACTAAAAGATAATATTTCAGAATTATGAGAAATTCTTAGATGGAATCGAAGGAAAGTTTCTAACCTTGATGATGATCTTAGCAGGAGCAATTTTTAGAAGTGAGGAAAAAAGGTTGAAATTGAGAAACTAGAGATTGAGTTAGTAAGAGTTAAGCATGATCTTTGTGTGTTGAAATGTGATTATAGACTTTTAATGAAACAAATGAATGTTTTTTGCCAAGTTGCAAAATGTATGCATGCTAATATTACTAAATTGTATCATAATTGCGAGATCTCTATAACAATGCATAAGAAAATGTTACCATTTTCAGAATTCCATGAAGAAGAAATAGATGATAAATGTTATGAATGTGAATCCATAGCTTCATCGAACGAATCCGTATGTGATGCTTATAGGGATGGTTTAGAAAAGGTTAAAGAATGTTTGAAATGACAAGAAATAAAGAATATGCCGAAAGAAACTTTAACTGAAGAAGATAAGAAACAAATACAAAAGAACTCTAACGACAAGCATATTTCGTTGTGTAATAAACCAAATTTTGAGGAGTCTTGCAATGTTGTTATTGAATCTGAATTTGATGAAAGTGAGATGAGTGAAATTTCGTTTGAAGATGATATTGATTGTTCCATTTTTTGTGATTAATGATGAAAACCCAAAAAGAAATTTAATTCTTGAAGATTCTGATGAATTTGAAACAGTTGTTGAAAATAATGGAATTGGAAATTTGGTTGCGAAGGCTATTGTTTTTCCAAAAGTCTAAAGTACTCCAAATCAGGTTTTCGTTATGAAAGGACTTGATAAACTGACACTGTTGACTTGACTTCTATTGTGAAGATTGATAATTCCAATTATTGCAAAAGTCATTTTTGGCAGGTTTCAATAGACAATATTGAGGAGACAATACGTCTTTCATAGAAATACATCTTGGAAAGTAAAGGGTAGATACATTTCAGGTTCTTTGAATGTTGAGTCCATTTCACAGAATAATATAGGAAATTCTTATGTACCAATTATGAAATTGATTTCTAAACAAAAATGTGAATCAAGTGATCTGAAAGGAAAATCAAAGTGAGTGATATGGAAGTTAAGGCTAAAAAGACTAAAAAAGAGATTGATCAAACTAGGAGAGCTAGGTATAAGAAAAATATTAATGAAATAAAGAAGTTTTGGAGAGAAAAAGAAAATTTAGAAACTTTGAATAATATTCATAAAACTCAAAATGTTGTTTGTTTGTGTTCATGCTCAAAATCTAATGTGCAAAAATCAAAGTCCAACAATTCATCAAGGTTTTCTAATCATAAAAATTATTCACAATGATTTGATAACACTAAAGCAAATTTTGGTCCAAACTTTTATTACGACAACAGTGTAAAGTCAAAACAGTTTGTTGTGAAACAAGATTTTGTTTAAAAGAATAGTATCTGTTGGATTAATGTCTAAGTCCATAACTATATTTGGTATGTACTTGACCCGATTGTGCATGGTCCTTTTGGGTTGCCTTCGCCAAAGCAACTTGATAGGATGATTTATGAAGCAAGAGGATTAATTTTGATTTAATAATATATTATGAGAATAATATATTAAAGGAGAAATCATATTGTTTAATTAATATTAGTCAAGAATTAATAAAGAATTGATTTTGTGACTAAAAGAAATTAATTAAATAAAGGGGACTAAAACTGTCAAATGTATGATAGTTGAATTTGGGTTGGGAAACCCTAAGGAATAAGGGTGGACGAAATCTTGGAGGCTTGGACATCCAATTTCGTCCAAAGGGGCCTTATTCCAGAAGGTTCCTTGGACTGCTTAAGGCCTAAACTATCCATTACGGTTTTGGACTAAAACCCTAGCAGCACAAGTATATAAGGACCCCTAGGGCAAGGGAAATCGGCGAGACTTTATTCTAAGGAACCCTAGATCCGTTTTTCCCTCTCATCCTCTCTCTCCTACATCATTCTCTTGCTTGTGGTGTTTGTAAGCCATTAGAGGAGTGACATTTGTGACTCTAAGCTCCAAGACAATAAGATTCAAGCTATTCAAGAAGAGGTAATCATTTAGATCTATTCTTATTTGATAATTTTGAATTACATATGATAGATTAGGGTTCTTGAGCCTTGGATGAATTGAATGTACAATTAGAGAAACCTAGATCCAAACATTAGGGTTTGCATGAGCACATAGGATGTTCTTTTGTCTAAAACCCATCAGTGGTATCAGAGCCTTGATTGGTTTCTATTGTATTGATGCCTTGATTGTTCATTCATGCTTTAAATTCGTTTTTTGGGCTGTCTGTCTGATGAACTCGACGAGTTCCATTGGGAACTCGACGAGTTTGATGAACTCGACGAGTTCCAATGTGAACTCGACGAGTTTAGCTGTCAGACAGAGAGATTTTCGGGATTTCTTGCTGTTTTGCTTATGGATAATTTCCTAAATCATTTTTGACTAATAAAATCCAAATTTTATTACTGTTATATGATTATCCTTACCAAATCAAAAGATAATTACCAATTGTTTGAATAATAAATTCCTTATTTTATAATATTTGATTATTTGAATTAATTGTTGAATTATCTTGCATTAAATTGGATTAGGTCAAAACTAGATAATCACTAATTAATTGTTTAATTGCCTTATTTGTATTTTGATATAGATAGTTTTGAAAGGTTTCAAAACTTGCCCTCAAGTTTTGGGATTTAAATTTTGATTAAAAGTATAACTTTGAAATTTTAAATTCTAAAACCCTAGTTTTGAAAAGATTCAAATTTCACCCTTGTGGTTTATTGATTTAATTAAAAGTTTAATTAAAGGAAAGAATTAATAAGCCATAAATTAATAGGTTTAAGATTAATCGAATTAAAGGTATAATTTATTAATAGTTTAAACCACCTAGTATTATAAAGTGTAAAATACACCCTTATACTATATACAACATTAAAAGTCTAATATTATATATGTATAACTTAAACTTCTAGTCTTACCGTTAGTAAGCCTCATTCACGAAACCGATCTATAAGGGAGGTATAAGGTTATGGCCTATAAAATGGTCGTTTAATGGGTGTTCACTCTCACCCACCGCTTCCTTGATTGGTGGAGGGTCGTTAGCCGAACGGGTAGGATTGGGCAAACCCTCTCCTCATTAAAAGTATAATGAATAATTAAGTAACTAAATGTTTTACAAAATTCCCAATCTTAGTTACTTTAGGCAAAAGTGAATTTATGCAATTCCATGAAATTACACTTTGTACCCTTGCTAAGACATTAGTGGAGCGTGTGTAGTTAACCGGCACACTAATTGGGTTCTAAGCAAAGGTGGCAAAGGGTGACTCGATGTTTGTCATAGTTCGATGGAGCGTGTGTGGTTAACCGACACATCGAATAGGTGATTGTAACATTGGGGGCACCGTGTATATTTGCATGGTTATTCACACCCTGTTTTGTGATCCTCGGCATCCCAGTCACAAATCGAGGGGCATATCGAGATTTAAACATGCCGTTGAAAAGTTCAATGAATCTCAAAAGATCTAGGAGTTTTCAATACATTTAAAACTTAACCTCCTTTTTCGTTTTTCATGGTGACAATTAGTAAATCGTCATTTACCTACCTTCAAATGTTCTGCGAGTTGGATTATGACATCCCTCTTCCAATTTGTAGGATATTATGTTGGATCCTAGCCTTAATATCTCATTTGGGTGTGTTATTAAGGATTCAATAAACTAACTTGAATTATTCTCCCGTTTTGTAGATGTCTGATTCTAACAATGGTCTTCCCGAATCCCATGGAAAAGGTTTTCCTGCTCAAAGTGAAAGTCTGTTCCACAATGAAGGTGAAAGATCAATCCCTTCCTCGTGGACTAGCTTGATTTCACTTCCTCCACCTCCTCCCGTTGTTCTCCTAAACCCACAAGATCGAAGGATTGAAAAGTTCAAAATCACTGAAGCCATGTTGGCGATGAAACATGAAGATGGTAAACCCGTGTGTGCTCACGTCCTAGGGATGAAATCACACATCGATAGGTTGATAATGTTGGGTGTGACTTTCCTAAAGAAGTTGGCTGTAGACTGGGTTCTTCAGTCACTCCCTGAATCATATAATAAGTTTGTAAGAGAGTATTATATGATGGATCTTGACGCGACCCTCATTGACCTGACTTACATGCTCATTGCTGCTGAATCAGAAATGATTTGGCAAAGCAGTGGGGCATATTTGTCAGGTGAATCAACCAACCATGCTTTCGTGGACACTCCAGAGGAACCCACCTGTTTCTGCTGCCAAGAGAAGGGACGTTGGCTATGAAGCTGCCCTGAGCACCTGAGGAATCCAAGAGATGGGAGAGTCAATGAGTATGGCTCTGCTTCAGGTAAAATCCACTATCTAACTCTGTTAAGCTCCTATTCATTGATTCTTAATACATGATTTGATAAGATTACATTTGGATGTTTTGCAGGATTGAAGAAAGGAGAGGAAGCTTGATGGAAGAGCAAGACGAGTCTGATCACGAAGAAATGGATTACGATCGCATGGATTCGAAGATCAGATTTTTAGCATAGGAAGTTATGATAGATTTGTTAGGAGTATTTTGATTACATAGTTTTTCAATTGGTTTTGCATTGTAAGGACATGTTTTCCGCTGCTTTCTATGAATAAAATAAATTTTGATTTGACTTATTTATATCCTTGCAATGAAATCGTTATGAAAAATTGATGTTTGTGTATTTCTACAATGAATGGATGTGATTCTTAGTTATATTATTTATGGGAGTATTGAAATTCTCTAAGTAAGAAAAGATTCCCATCGCCCAAATTTCAATTGGACAGAAGCTTGGAATCATATGATGTATGGAAATCTTGGTACTTAGATAATTCTTTATTCACATAAGAATGTGAAACAAATTAAGGACTAGGAGATCGAGTTCACAATGTTGTGCACTAGTCGAGTCCATCATAAATAATAACTAAAAGATTAGTGAAATGATCATACTTATAGGATTAAACATGATTCTAAATCAATGAAAAGTTTAATGAATGACAGAACGAATAAGAAGAATCAATGAAGGCAGAAAGATAAAAAGTTCTCCAATCTAAGAAGAAGGGAGAGTACTTTTGTATCATGTTTTATGATCGTCTTAGTGATTATAGAACCATATCTCAATTGATCCTCTAAGATGCCTTAGTGCTTTTGTAAGACTAATAAGAGGAATTGGAAATTGTGGAAATGGTTTAAATCAAAAGACCGATCATACTTCGTTCCCAAGAATCAAGACTGTGACATTGAGTGACACGTCTTTCATAGGTTAGTAACACTTATTAAATAAGGAATAGAGAAAGTATTTTTATTCTTACACATTTGAAATCGGTAAGTTGAGATGTCTTGAAGAAGACAAAGACCAACTAGAACCGAACAAGTAAAGTGTTAGTCTTGATAAGATTTCGCACTAACTCTTGAATATTCATTTGTCTAGAAATGTTTCTTGACAAGAGAATTGTATATGTCAAGAGGTCAGTGGGAGTCTAAATGATCTTGAAAAGTTTCAAGAACAAATCAAGAATAAACCTAATCAATAATCACCAGCACACGACTTGAGGTTTACAACCTATCGTGTTGACAAAATTTTGTTTTCTGTGCCATTCCAGTTTAAGTCAACGATGCATGTGAGTTCTATGAATTCTCATTTGAATGCATAATGGCTAAGCATCTTAATCAATGGAAAGTACATTGATATATAGGAGTAAGTTGCTTAATAACTTGGAAGCAATGGTGGGACCCTTGATGGCAAGAAATTAAGATTAGTTAAGATCGATCCATAAGAGTTTGGATTTGTCACAATGATTATGGATATGACAAATTCACATGGATAGGAACACATACGCCATTAAATCTAAGTGTCATAAAGTTTCTCTCCTTCATGAAAATGATTGTGAGGAAACGCTTTCACTAAGAGAGATTTTGAAGATAGCATTATATAATTTGGATTTCTGAAATTCGACTATGATTACGACATCCCTCTTCATAGTTCGAATTGTGGGAAATGGAAAATGGGTCCGAACATTTTAGACTTACTGCTATAAGTTCTAGAATTGTTTAGACACACACATATGAGCTATCTAAGAAAAGGTGTATGAGTATGAGAAGCTTGGATAAAGTTTTATCGAAGCATCTAGTATTAGAAATATGACCTTAAGAAATTCAATAAGCATTGTTTTCTAGAAGTTCAACTGTTTTCTGAATACATGTCAAAGCTAGTGGGAGCATAAATGTTATGCTGGAATGGATATGATCATCATGTTAGTGGGAGCATGATTATTATTTTAAGTATTACAAGTTAGCAATATTAATTATAGAAAACAAAAGGTTCACTGTGCGAAGTTGCAAGGGTTGAAAAGTTGTTTTTCTATAATTAAGGGAGAGCATGTTATACTTTGTTTACAATCTAAAAGCTTAGATCGAGAAATTTTAATTGAATTTAGTCAAGGGTATATTTATTAATTGCATTCTCAAAGTTCGATTATGATTACGGCATCCCTCTTTATAGTTCGAACTTTGAGAACACGGCAACTAGAAATATTATGACAATATTATAGCAAGAACCTGGTAAAGTATCACGTTTTTCATTATGAATCGTATCCCATACGCTTCGGGTATAGGATCGATTGCATATGCTGTAATATTCGACCGTTCTAAATTTTTCCAAATGCCTAGGGCATTTAGAAGGAAAAAGGGAATAGAACCGGATTTGACTAAAATAATTAAACAACTGTCAAGGACAATCTAAGGTTCGCCAATGATTGGTCGCTTGTGTGTAACACCCAAAAATTTCGAACAAATTTTAAACTTTCAAAACATGTCAAGTTCATCAAAACATTACAACTTTGTTTTCAAAATACATTCTATCAGAGTATTCCCAAAAACATAAACATAACAGGAGGAGCTGTACGATCATGCCTTCGCCTTGCCACGATCCCCTGATGTACCTGAAACAATAAACTGAAACTGTAAGCCCGAAAGCTTAGTGAGTTACCCCCAAAATACCGATACACATACAGTCCACATAACCATGTCAGCAATAACATATCATAACAAACTGAACAGAACAGCACATAACGGGTCCACAGCCCTACAAACTGAAATACCCACGAGTCCATAGTACGAGTCTCCCTTAGCCCGTATCTGGAATGCTCCCGAGCCCATAGTACGAGTCTCCCTTAGCCCGTAACTGGATTGCTCCCGATCCCACCGTACGAGTCTCCCTTAGCCCGTAACTGGATTGCTCCTTGGGTTTGTTGGCTACCGCACGAAGCAGTACAACCTCAACCCATCCCATATAACAAACACATATCATAACCACTGAGCATGCAATAATCACATAACATCACAGGTAGTCCTACAGGTCTACCTAACTGGCATAACCACTAGCATGCAAAACTAACTCATACTCAACATCTAACACTGCTAGGATAACATATCCAATGGGCCGGCCTTGGTGCCTTAGACCCCTTAGTATAGTGAGGATAACTCACCTCGCAAATGTCGACCCGGAAGATAAAACCCAACTCTCGAATCACTTGGCACAGGCTCCACCACCTAATACCATAGCACAATATACTCATAAGTCCTTAACCTTATAAGGTACTCCATAACCCACTAGTCAACCCCTGGTCAAAGTCAAAGTCCTCAGTCAAGGTCAACAGTCCATGTTGACCTTACTCGCCGAGTACCCTCAGCTACTCGTCGAGTTCCTTGAAGCACTATCCCACTCGCCGAGTCATCGAGGTGACTCGTCGAGTTTCTCCGATTCTCAACCAACTCTAAGGCCACCTGTCGAGTTTTCCTCTTTGCACACGACGGACACACACACATTCATAACTTGGGGAAAACTCATCCGACTCGCCGAGTTGTTCTTCAACTCGCCGAGTCTTATGGTAATCTTCATCGGACTCGCCGAGTTGTTCATCCAACTCGTCGAGTTCACGGCCATCTTCATGTGACTCGCCGAGTCAACCTTGCGACTCGCCGAGTCCATTCAGTCCTTTTTCCATACAGACTTGTTTTGAGCCATGCAGCGGCTCCAAATCACAGATCCAAGCTTCTAGGGCATGCTTATCACGTAAAGTTGCAAACTTTACGTGCATGCATGGCTATAAAGGCTCTAAATGCCTATTTTAAGTTCTTAATGGAACTTCATGCTCAAGAGGGACCTTAATCATGGCCAAAACTGAAACTTTATGCTTATAGAATCCAAGGAGGGTCCAGATCTGAAGTTACAGCCTCAGATCTAGCCCATAGCTCATCTTTCCAACTTAATATCTCACAAAAACCCTAAAACTCAACCAATAGAAGAGATTCACAAAGAAAAGGCGATTTGGTTACCTCCAGAAGATGATAACTGAGATAAGAGTTGATTCCAACACTCTACTTGCTCCAATCTCCTTCTCCTCTAAGCCTTCTCCCTCAAAGGATCCTCTCTTCAAGCTTCAAACACACAATGGGCACACACACACACGTATTAGGGTTTTAAGGGGCTCTCAAAGACTGCAAAGAGGCCATAGGAGGCTTATCATTCCTTAAATAGGGTGCAAAACTCCGAGATTTAGGGTTTCATCTGTCAGCTCCTACTCGTCGAGTCCCTTAGTGGACTCGTCGAGTAGGTCACTAAACACGCGTTCCGACCCCGCTGCTACTCGACGAGTAGGGCAACCAACTCGTCGAGTAGGACATTAAACCAATTAACCTTTTATTTAAATCCATACCTAGAATCGTTACATTGTGGATAGTTGGAAGTATAGTCATGGATGGACCATATTGACATTATTATGAATAGATAAGATTCTATTTATAATGAGTTGTCATATCGCAAATATGGAAATGTTTCCTTATTGGGAGTTAGACGTTAAGAATCTATGTCTAGATTAGAAACTTCTATGCATGAAGGATGTGCAAAGGAATGTATTTTGAATGTGAGACTTCATGAATATGGACCGTTGCATAAAATGTTAGAATCTAACATATTCTAGTAGTGGCGAGAATATGTACTCTTACACTAATTGATTAAGATTAGGAATTGTGAAATGAACATCATTAGAAATGTGTTCATTTGATCTATTTCACAAAGTAAAGACCATAGGAAAAACGTAGTGTGCATGCTAAGAGCATGGGACAATTGTTGTTATAATTCAAGTAAGAAGTTGATTACCCGAAACAACAAATAATGAGTAATCAATATGGTGATTAAATAAAAGGTGTTTTATTTATACTCAAAGGTTTGGGGCCATATAGGATTAGTATTATTCTTGTGTTTCACTTTGCATGTTTTGACTTCCTGAATAATAAAATTATTCGAACCCTCCACAGTCGCTCATACTTTGGAAGTAGGTATGAAAGAAGACTGTCATGAATTCGTCTATAGATTGTCTAAAATGTTTAGACATAGCACAAGTTTGTTGCAGAGTTCATGAGTATTGCTATAAGATTAGAGTATTGGATTAAACCCACGCTCACTTGGATCGCTTCATGGATTTTATCACGAGTGATTGGTGAGACGGTAATATGTTATATTCTTGAAATCGAGATGTGTGAGTTGTATCTTGCGAGTCGGTTACACATTGATAATATGTAAACGCATCAGTAACTTGGTGTTATAAAACGTATTGTTGTGTGTGATTCGTTGAGTTAGTACAAGCGAGCATTGAGTCGAAGTTTATCCGTTCCTTTTACCCAAAGTGGGATAAAAGCGATATATGTGGGCCCCTCGATGATTTAGTGATGACACCCTAAGCGCTTGGCCAAACCGGGACTAAGTTGATGTGTTCAGTTATAGTCTGTTGTCAGTCGTCGTAAATCGGAAATCGGGAAACAACACATGAACAAAGAGTATGATTAAAATCCATGTCTCAGTTCATACGATATCTAGAATGGAGGAATATATGATCCCTTATCTAAAGGACATGTTGCTCATAAGATCAGAGTTGAACAGCGTCTTCGAGAGCTACGATTGCTAATCGGATTCCGAAGTCATACTTGTAAATTTAGTTATTAGACCTATCCAAGTGGGAGACTGTTGGATTAGTGTCTAAGCCCATAACTATATTTGGTATGTACTTGACCCGATTGTGCATGGTCCTTTTGGGTTGCCTTCGCCAAAGCAACTTGATAGGATGATTTATGAAGAAAGAGGATTAATTATGATTTAATAATATATTATGAGAATAATATATTGAAGGAGAAATCATATTGTTTAATTAATATTAGTCAATAATTAATAAATAATTGATTTTGTGACTAAAAGAAATTAATTAAATAAAGGGGACTAAAACTGTCAAATGTATGATAGTTGAATTTGGGCTGGGAAACCCTAAGGAATAAGGGTGGACAAAATCTTGGAGGCTTGGACATCCAATTTCGTCCAAAGGGGCCTTATTCCAGAAGGTTCCTTGGACTGCTTAAGGCCTAAGCTATCCATTACGGTTTTGGACTAAAACCCTAGCAACACAAGTATATAAGGACCCCTAGGGCAAGGGAAATCAGGGAGACTTAATTCTAAGGAACCCTAGAGCCGTTTTTCCCTCTCATCCTCTCTCTCCTATATCATTCTCTTGCTTGTGGTGTCTGTAAGCCATTAGAGGAGTGACATTTGTGACTTTAAGCTCCAAGACAAGAAGATTCAAACTATTCAAGAAGAGGTAATCATTTATATGTATTCTTATTTGATAATTTTGAATTACATATGATAGATTAGGGTTCTTGAGCCTTGGATGAATTGCATGTACAATTAGAGAAACATAGATCCAAGCGTTAGGGTTTGCATGAGCACATAGGATGTTCTTTTGTCTAAAACCCATCAGTATCACAAAAGAAGAATTTTTCAAGACAACAATTTATTTCAAAAAAGGATGTTTCAAAGCAACACGAGTTTGTCCTCAAGAAAAAGGTTTCAGAACAAAAACTTGTTCAAAAGAAAAATGTTTCAATACAAATGTTTGTTCCAAAAACAAAAATGACAAGACAAAAGGAAGAAAAAAAAAGGTTTTCCAAAAGAGTTGATTCCGAAAATAAAAGCTTTTATTCAAAACAAAAGAACTTTTATGAAAATCAATCTTTGTGACAAAAAGACTGAAGTTTACAGAATGATGAAAGATATGAATAATGTTTCGATTATAAAATCGTTTGGATTGAGAAGACCAAGATTTTTCCATTTGTTGACTCTAAATCTCAAATCTCATCCGAACCCAAGAAGATTTGAGTTTCTAAATTGCCTTAATTGTGCAAGTGACTCGTGACGAGTAGTACGATTCTGAATGATATATTGATAGTGGCTACTCACGTCACATGACTGTGTAATTATCGTTGTTACATATATGTCACGTAAGCTGTAATTTGTTACAACTTGTCACACCCCCAAACCAGAACGGCGGAAACGTCTGGGGGCGGATGACTTTCATGTACAGTATCATAACAACTGAATAGTAGTGAATCAAAGCATTACAACCATTGTATTGAATATTTAATAAGTTTACATTGTGCTCAAAAACATTGTTTACATGGTATCAGCTACATATCACAAAAGTAAATAACGTGATGCGACGACGTACCATCCACCAAAAACTCTTGTGGTTACCTGTTTACTGATTTCCTAAGAATACAAGTGATTTTGAAAAGTGTCAACAATTAAGTTGGTGAATTCATAAGCGTTTTGTATGAAAAGGATTTGTAACTGTCTTGTGTAAAAATGATAGCGTATACTTTCAGAAAATCCAATATTTTCATTTGAATTGAGCTATAAGTCTTAATCCCAAGACTAAAAATGTAAGTAATGCTGTGTTGAAAAATGTTGTTATGAAGTTTTATCTTTATATAAAATTGCTTGAATGTATGTTAACTCCATAAACCAAATGTGTCGTTGTTTCCCCATGTGAGTTCTTATAACCATACTATGACTGATATGCATGTTGTGACGTTCTTCAGGCGTCGGAAAGTTAACGACATTTGTCACCCCAGACCTGCCGGTCCAGCTGTAGCTAGCAGCTAGGGTGCGGGATTGTCAGTTCCATATAGATGTATACACAATTGTCTCGTTCTCCCTCCAAGAGACTCTGGTTATAATTCAAGACTTTTGTTGGTACTTAGATAAGTATATGAAGACGTGTCTCATAAATAATTGATTTAATGAGTTTACGTGTGATGAACTAAAAATCCTTTTTCTTTTGTAAATAAAAAAATTATACCTTTAAATAATTATATGTTTCTTCTGAAATGATAATGTGGTGTTTGTGACTCCCCAAACTATACCAATTATAGTTTATCTTGTTTGTTTGTTGAGACTATTTATATAATCTTTTATATAAATACATAGTAGCTATCTTGTCTTGTGTCAAAATGTATGGTCAAAACATCATATTTTTGGGTTGTAACCCACAAAATGGTGAAATGATCTAGAATGTAACTCTTTTTGTTAGAAAAGTTATATTTTGGTAAAAAGCTTCCATAAACCTTGTAGTTTTACAAATCATAATTTTTCTTATGATTTTTATAACATAGATTATGTTTTGTTTTTGTTAGTTTTGCATTTCAAAACTAATATATCTCTAATAATTGTATAAAAGCTAGTAACAACCATAACTCATGCAAATAATGCCGTATTTTTAACCTAAGAATGAAACTCTGCAAGTATTTGTGTGGTAAACCAAGTTTTACTTGTATCCCCCCCTTAAAAACAGGAAAAACTCGAAAATGTGGGGGTATGAACTCACCTTGAGTGGATTTGTGGGTTGTTTGAAGAGATGGTGTGAAGATTTCCAAGCCTAAACACTTGAATGTGGTTGATGAACTCTTTGAAGGTGATGTTATCCTAAGAGTTTTAACACATAATAATATGTGTAAATAAGATGAAACTAACATGATAGTGTATAAAAACACTAGATTAATAAGAAAAACTTACCAAAATACTAAGAATAAGCTTGGAGATTTAATCCTTGGAAGATTTTTGGCTAACTTTCTTGAGAGAGAATGGAGTAAACCTTAGAGAAAATGGAATGGGTGGGGTTTATGGAGTGATCTCGTCCAAAGATAAGGAGGGGAAGTGAGGTGACATTTACTTTGTTATTTGTTGGGTAATGCATGGATATTTGTTGGGTAATCTTTGTTATTGGAAAAGGGTGAAATATCTAATCATAAAGTCAAACCTCCTTATCTTCTTTCCAGGCGAGAACTCATTGAAAACCCCTTAGTATGACCGAAATCACATGTGATTTCGGTCCTAGGTAGGATTTCGGCCATGTCATCACCCACTAAGGGTGATTTCGGTCTTGACATGGAGTTTGGGTCCTTAGCATGATTTCGGTCCATATGGTTCATGTGATTTCGGTCTTGTGTGTTACCCACTAAAAGGTGATTTCGGTCCTAAGTAAACTAAAATGACTAGGGTGGTGGGGTCCTAGGCCTATAACACTTTAAATGCAAATGGAATTTTTGCAATTCTTGGTCCATCTTGTTGACTTTCAAGTGTTTATTACGAATATGATTTTCAAAGCATATATATTTACTTATACGAATAATGCCCCTTTTGGTTTACAAAGTTTTATTGCAACAAATTACGTTGTGAATTCACTTGTACACGGTTACAATTTAGACCTTGCTTGTTCCAAAATTTTCCAGTTGTCACATCATCCCCCCGTTAGAGGGAATTTCGTCTCGAAATTAGCATCTTGGACGGGTTCTTGCAACTAGAGGAAAAGTTATGGGTTCTTCTGTTTCATCTAATCTTCCCGCCCCTAAGTGAATTTAGGCCCTCACTTGGCGTTCCAACAGACCTTCACTATTGGTATACAACTTTGTTTCGTTCTCTTGATCTCCCTTTCCATTATTTCCACAGGTTCCTCTACGAAGTGTATACTCTTGTTTACCTCGATTTCGCCGAGTGGGACTACAAGAGTCTCGTCGGACAAACACTTCTTTAGGTTGGACACGTAGAAGGTGGGATGTACGTTACTAAGTTCTTGTGGTAGTCGGAGTTTGTAAGCTACCAGGCTGATTCTAGCAAGGATCTCGAATGGCCCGATATACCTTGGATTTAGCTTTCCACGTTTGCCAAAACGTATCATTCCCTTACAGGGTGAGACATTCAATAGAACGCGGTCACCAACCTAGAACTCCACGGGTTTTCGTTGCTTATCAGTATAACTCTTTTGCCGATCCCGGGATGCCTTTAATCGTTCACAGATCTGGACAATCTTTTCCGTAGTTAATCGTATGATCTCTGGGCCGGTGAGTGTGCTATCAGGCACTTGCCTCTTTGCTAGTTGTGTGTCACCCACTTCAGCCCAACACAGAGGGTATCTACACTTGCGTCCGTAGAAGGCTTCGAATGACACAACTTTGATGCTAGTGTGATAGCTGTTATTGTAGGAGAATTCGACGAGTGGTAAATGGGTATCCCAGTCCTTACCAAAGTCTATCACACATGCTCTCAACATGTCTTCCAGCGTCTGAATGGTCCTTTCGCTCTGACCGTCTGTTTGAGGGTGATAAGCTGTACTCATATCGAGTTTGGTTCCCAAGGAATTTTGGAGTGATTGCCAAAACTGTGAAGTGAATCTACTATCTCTGTCGGAGATAACAGATATTGGCACACCATGTAGTCGTACAATTTCTTTAATGTACGTCCATGTGAGCTTCTCCATCTTGTCGGTCTCCTTTATTGGTAGGAAGTGTGTGGATTTGGTTAACATGTCAACGATCACCCAGATGGTTTCAAGTCCACCCGTCGTCTTGGGCAACTTGGTTATGAAGTCCATAGTTATCCGCTCCCATTTCCACTCGGGGTATGTCCGGATGCTGAAGCAAACCCGAGGGCTTTTGATATTCTACCTTGACCTTAGCACAAGTCAGGCACTTTCCCACATAGCTAGCGATATCTGCCTTCATGTTTGGCCACCAATAAAGTTTCTTTAGGTCCATATACATCTTGTATGAACCGGGATGAACGAAGTATTTTTTCCTGTGAGCCTCGTTCATGACAACGTCTCTGTACCCGCCGAATCTCGGTGTCCAGATTCGATCCATGAAGTAACGAGCTCCGTCATCCCTAACTTCGAAGTTTTTATCCATTCCCCGCAATGCCTCCCCTGAGATGTTATCGGGTTTCAAGGCTTCTAGTTGTGCCTCATTGACCTGTGCGGACAGGTGTGAATGGATGGTCATGGTTAATGATTTTACTCGGCGACCCGAGTATTCTTTTCGACTCAGGGCGTCTGCTACTACGTTGGCCTAGCCTGGATGATAACGAATTTCACATTCGTAGTCATTTAGTAGTTCCACCCATCGTCGTTGTCTCATGTTAAGCTCCTTTTGATTGAGAATGTGTTGAAGACTCTTATGATCTGTAAAGATGGTGCACTTTGTGTCGTATAGGTAGAGCCTCCAGATCTTCAGGGCAAACACCACTGCTCCTAGTTCGAGGTTGTGTGTGGTGTAATTGACCTCATGAGTCTTGAGTTGTCTTGAGGCATAGGCAATGACCTTTCCTCTTTGCATAAGCACACACCCTAGGCCCTTCTTGGATGCATCACAGTAGACCATAAAGTCTTCGGTCCCTTCTAGGAGAGACAAGATTGGAGCGCTACACAGAGCTTGCTTAGCGTTTGGAAGGCAGTTTCTTGTTTATTCTCCCAGCTGAAGGTCACTCCCTTATGATTCAAGGTAGTGAGCGACTTTGCGATCTTATAGAAGTTTTGTATAAATATTCGGTAGTAGCCAGCAAGACCCAAAAACTGGCGGATCTTTGTCGGTGTTCTTGGTGTTGCCCAGTTTTCAATCGCTGTGACTTTGGAAGGGTCCACATGTATCTCTTCCTCATTGACTACGTGCCCCAAGAAGTCTACTTTTCAAATCCAGAACTCGCACTTTGAGAACTTTGCGTATAGATTTCCTGCCCTTAACGTCTCCAAGACCTGCCGTAGATGCTGACTATGTTCCTCCTTACTTCATGAATAAATTATTATGTCGTCGATGAATACTATCACGAATTTATCCAAGTAAGGTCGGCACACACGGTTCATTAGGTCCATGAATACTGCAGGTACATTAGTCAAACCAAAGGGCATCACCACAAACTTGTAGTGGCTATAGCGAGTTCTAAATGCCGTCTTCGGAATATCTTCATCCTGAATTCGCAGCTAATGGTACCCCGACCTTAGATCAATCTTTGAGAAGTAGCTCGATCCTTGCAGTTGATCAAATAAGTCGTCGATTCGAGGTAGGGGATAACGGTTTTTGATAGTGAGCTTGTTCAGTTCTCGGTAGTCTATGCACATGCAGAATGATCCGTCCTTCTTTTTCATGAACAAGACCGGTGCTCCCCAAGGTGAGAAGCTCGGTCGAATGAATCCTTTGCTCATTAGTTCATTTGGTTGGCTGGACAGTTCCTGCATTTCAACCGGTGCTAAACGGTATGGGGATTTGGCTATGGGGGTGGCTCCGCGGATTAAGTCGATTATGAACTCGACTTGGCATATGGGTGGGATTCCCGGAAGGTCTTATGGGAATACATCGGGAAAGTTGCAAACCTCGGGAATATCCTTGATGTCTTGCACTTCTTGTTTCTTATCAATGACATGAGCTAAGAAGGCGTGGTATTCTTTGCGTAGATATTTCTGAGCCTTGATGCGGGAGATGATTTGTAGATTCGCGCCGGGTTTGTTGCCATAAATGACGAGGGTTTCGCTACTTGGCAGATTAAGGCGAACGACCTTTTCATAACACAAGATATCGGCATGGTGAGGGCTCAACCAATCCATGTCGATGATAACATCAAAACTCCTTATGGTGACTGACATCAGGTCAATTTGGAAGGAATGTTTGTTTAGAGTTAGAGTGCATCCTATGTATATATCTTTAGTGTTTTCTGTTTTTCCATTGGCCATTTCTACGGTGAATGTTTCATTTAGTGTTTGGGGTTTCTATCTGAGTAAGTGGTTAAAATGGTGGCTCACAAAGCTTTTCTCCGCACCACTATCAAATAGTATGCATGCATATGAGTTGTTTAGGAGAAACGTACCAGTAACCACGGTGGGATCCCTCACGGCCTCCTCATGTCCCATTGCTAGAACCCTTCACATGCCTCTGCCATTTCTGTTTTGTGCCTTCGGGCACTCCCTCTTGAAATGCCCCGTCTTGCCGCAACCGTAGCATGTGCGGCTCACCCCGACATTAGCGGCTTGGGTGTTTAGTTGGGTGGGTGTCCTATAGTAACGGGCGGTATGTGCCTTCTTGTTGCAATTGTTGCAGTGCATCTCCCAGCAGGCTCCATTGTGATGGAGGTTGCACTTGTCGCATTTTGGAAGGGTTCCAGCGTATCGCTTGGCTGGTGCAGGGGCGGTGATGGCATGGACGACCACAGTTTGTTGTTTCTTGGTCGGGTCTTGAGTGGGTTGGCTCTTCTTTTTGTTCCAAAACTTCCTCTTGTTGTCTTCCCTCTTCGGTTGTTCGGGCGTGGGAGTTATGATGCCTTGACGAACTCCCTGGTCGACAAGAGTCTGTGCAACGATTGGCACTGTCGAGGGTGCTCGGGTTGGCAGATTTGACCATTCCCTGGATCTGTGGGGATAGCCCCCAAATGTATCGTTCCACTTTCTTGGCCTCTGGGGTGACCATTCCTAAGCACATAGTTGCCAGTTCGTTAAAGCGGGAGGTGTAGGTGACAATATCAGAGCCCTTCATGGAGTGTTCCCACAGTTCCTGTTCCAGCTTCTGCATCTCGCTCCTTGGACAGTATTCCTCGAGCATCATGGCTTTCAATTCCTCCTAACTCATGGCGTTTGCCATGGCTAGAGTCAAAGTCTTAACGTGGCTGTTCCACCACGACAAGGTTGAGTCTGCAAATGTACATGCGGCATATTTGACCTTGAACTCGTCTGGGCAGGCGCATATTTCGAAGATGGACACAGTTTTCTCAAACCATCTTGTCAAAGTAACGACCCCGTCGTCGCCATGATACGTCTTGGGCTTGCAGTTCATGAATTCTTTGTATGAGCACATCCACTGGTGCCCTTGGTTTTCTCCCTGATTGGAACTATCAGTCCCGTTTTTGCTTCCGTTGTTGTTACTGCTGATTTGGGCCACAACGGTAGCCACAACGGTTGTTACGGCAGCCTGGAACACAACATAAGCCATTTGTGGAGGTGGTGGCGGTGGTGGGGCTATTGGTGTGTTGTTCTTGCGTCTGTTTGACTTCCTTGGTGGCATACTTCTGCCATAAATTGTAAAGGTGGAATGACGATAACTTTTTGAGAAAAGTTATGAATCGGGCATCACCCTAATGAAATGCCTTGTTTTATATATGTATCAAGTTTAGTTGTTATTAAATTTGCAAGCAATTTACAAATGAAATTTACTATAATGAGTAAACAATTGCATAACAAATAGCAACATCCAATGAAATAAAAATGCATATCCATTTCATTGATATTATAGTACTAGTACATAGTTTTTGAAAATTTGACCTTTAAGAAGGTCTACATGAAAGAGTAGCACTAACGGTTACTCATAAATAAAAACAAGATATGAGTAGTACATGCCCTACTCACGACGGGTAATCTCCTATGGGTCATAGGATGAAGTAGAGGCGCCCTGTATCTCTGTTATCCGACGCTCAGCTGCGATCACTCTCTCTTCGAGAGCCGAGTGCCTCTCCTGGTACTCCCTTACTTCCGGTCGAGCGGTGGTAAGGTCCTCATGGAGACTGTCAATGAGGTGACATACCCGAGGGTAGCCCTCTTCAGTAATCGAGCATGTGCGTCAGTGGCCTCAGCAGCAGCCCCTAGCTCCATGATCCGATTCGCTGACGCCCTCTTCTGATCTCCGAGGTGTGTGATTCGCTGAACCATAACAGGGAGGGCCCTGTCCGCCGGTCCTCCGTGACTGAGGTTATAGAAACCTCGCTCCATGCCGTATGGAGACCACTGATGTTGTTGCCTGCTAAGGGTGAGCATGGTGCGGTTCGGTGCGGTTTTTGGACCAAACCGAACCGCAAACCGCAAGTTGCGGTTATTCATATTGAAAAACCGAACTTTGCGGTTTTGTTTCGGTGCGGTTTTGCAGTTTTTCTTGCGGTTTTGTGGTTATTTCGGTGCGGTTTCGGTTTTTTTAACCGAAAAATAAATTGGTTTGGTTTTGCGGTTAAAATGATATGATTTTTCATGTCCAAAATAAAACCAACTCGATCAAAAATGGTACCAAAAGTTGAAATGAGAACAACTCGGACTAAAATAGAACCAACTCGGTCCATAACAGTTTAACTTTGTGGAATGGAACCACTTGGTTCAAAGGAACCAACCGGTCGACAAAACCAAATCTCTTATACATAGTATCTTTAGCTATGTCCATTTATAAGTTATATTCCTCATTTTTTTCTTTATCAAGCAATGTGGGATAGCGACAACAAACATATAAGCAATTTGTCTGTTGCATTTTTTTACACGTTTTCTTTTATTTTTTTTGCACACACAACACATATATATATATATATATATATATATATTATTTTAAATCCACTATATATATAATTAATTTATTGTATTCTTTTACACACACACACACACACACACACACATATATATATATATATATATATATATATATATATATATATATATATATATATATAAATCGGTGCGGTTCGGTTTTTTTGCGGTTTTTTCAAAACTAGAAACCGCATCGTCGGTTTTTGTTTCGGTTTTGGTTTTTCGGTTTGCGGTTTGGTTTTTGCTCACTCTAGTGCCTGCTCCATCTTTCCAGGTCCTCTGCCCAGCGGGGCGTGGGTCCCTGATAGCGTAGTCGGTGTGCGGGAACTCGAGCGATGTAAGGAGGATTTATGACTTCGGACTCTGCGTCTGAGTCCTCATCTTCCTCTTCCTCGTCTTCTTCTTCCTCCTCCTCTGGATCCTCTTCGGGTTCTTCTTTGGGTTCTTCTTCCATTAGTTCCTCAGGATCCTCTTCGGGATCCTCTTCGATCCACCCACCATTTCCCTGGTTAGGAAAATAGGGGTCTCCGGGCATGTGAAATCCTGCCATGTCGTCTGTGCGAGAATAGATATATGAGAAATACATGAAAGGCTTAAGTGTATGATTCTGTAGTATTCTAAAATACTCATATAGATTCGTTGCCCACCACGACTATTCCTAAACACATGTTGGTCATATCTCGTATAAATATAGTTGATCAGGCTATATTTATCGCATATATGATTACATAACTGTCTAGGCTTAACCATAGTGTTTAACTCCTCTAAATACTTTTATACGGTTCTTATTATGACAATGTTTCTAGTATGTATGCATGTACGTATACTTTTTAGAAAAATACAATTATATTTTAAAAGTATACTTCTTCGTCAGAGTGTTTTAGCCCCATTGTATTTATAGTTGTATATCTTAAATGGTTTGATATACCTAGTTCGCTATAAACAATGCTCTGATACCAATCTGTCACACCCCAAACCAGAACGGCGGAAACGTCTGGGGGCGGATGACTTTCATGTACAGTATCATAACAACTGAATAGTAGCGAATCAAAGCATTACAACCGTTGTATTGAATATTTAATAAGTTTACATTGTGCTCAAAAACATTGTTTACATGGTATCAATTGCATATCACAAAAGTAAATAACGTGATGCGACGACGTACCATCCACCAAAAACTCTTGTGGTTACCTGTTTACTGATTTCCTAAGAATACAAGTGATTTTGAAAAGTGTCAACAATTAAGTTGGTGAATTCATAAGCGTTTTGTATGAAAAGGATTTGTAACTGTCTTGTGTAAAAATGATAGCGTATACTTTCAGAAAATCCAATATTTTCATTTGAATTGAGCTATAAGTCTTAATCCCAAGACTAAAAATGTAAGTAATGCTGTGTTGAAAAATGTTGTTATGAAGTTTTATCTTTATATAAAATTGCTTGAATGTATGTTAACTCCATAAACCAAATGTGTCGTTGTTTCCCCATGTGAGTTCTTATAACCATACTATGACTGATATGCATGTTGTGACGTTCTTCAGGCGTCGGAAAGTTAACGACATTTGTCACCCCAGACCTGCCGGTCCAGCTGTAGCTAGCAGCTAGGGTGCGGGATTGTCAGTTCCATATAGATGTATACACAATTGTCTCGTTCTCCCTCCAAGAGACTCTGGTTATAATTCAAGACTTTTGTTGGTACTTAGATAAGTATATGAAGACGTGTCTCATAAATAATTGATTTAATGAGTTTACGTGTGATGAACTAAAAATCCTTTTTCTTTTGTAAATAAAAAAATTATACCTTTAAATAATTATATGTTTCTTCCGAAATGATAATGTGGTGTTTGTGACTCCCCAAACTATACCAATTATAGTTTATCTTGTTTGTTTGTTGAGACTATTTATATAATCTTTTATATAAATACATAGTAGCTATCTTGTCTTGTGTCAAAATGTATGGTCAAAACATCATATTTTTGGGTTGTAACCCACAAAATGGTGAAATGATCTAGAATGTAACTCTTTTTGTTAGAAAAGTTATATT
Organism: Lactuca virosa; assembly: GCF_052849685.1. Taxonomy (NCBI): domain Eukaryota; kingdom Viridiplantae; phylum Streptophyta; class Magnoliopsida; order Asterales; family Asteraceae; genus Lactuca; species Lactuca virosa. Next base: position 37,017,056 of record NC_136433.1, on the reverse strand, counting down.
TTGGTAAAAAGCTTCCATAAACCTTGTAGTTTTACAAATCATAATTTTTCTTATGATTTTTATAACATAGATTATGTTTTGTTTTTGTTAGTTTTGCATTTCAAAACTAATATATCTCTAATAATTGTATAAAAGCTAGTAACAACCATAACTCATGCAAATAATGCCTTATTTTTAACCTAAGAATGAAACTCTGCAAGTATTTGTGTGGTAAACCAAGTTTTACTTGTATCCCCCCCCCCCTTAAAAACAGGAAAAACTCGAAAATGTGGGGGTATGAACTCACCTTGAGTGGATTTGTGGGTTGTTTGAAGAGATGGTGTGAAGATTTCCAAGCCTAAACACTTGAATGTGGTTGATGAACTCTTTGAAGGTGATGTTATCCTAAGAGTTTTAACACATAATAATATGTGTAAATAAGATGAAACTAACATGATAGTGTATAAAAACACTAGATTAATAAGAAAAACTTACCAAAATACTAAGAATAAGCTTGGAGATTTAATCCTTGGAAGATTTTTGGCTAACTTTCTTGAGAGAGAATGGAGTAAACCTTAGAGAAAATGGAATGGGTGGGGTTTATGGAGTGATCTCGTCCAAAGATAAGGAGGGGAAGTGAGGTGACATTTACTTTGTTATTTGTTGGGTAATGCATGGATATTTGTTGGGTAATCTTTGTTATTGGAAAAGGGTGAAATATCTAATCATAAAGTCAAACCTCCTTATCTTCTTTCCAGGCGAGAACTCATTGAAAACCCCTTAGTATGACCGAAATCACATGTGATTTCGGTCCTAGGTAGGATTTCGGCCATGTCATCACCCACTAAGGGTGATTTCGGTCTTGACATGGAGTTTGGGTCCTTAGCATGATTTCGGTCCATATGGTTCATGTGATTTCGGTCTTGTGTGTACCCACTAAAAGGTGATTTCGGTCCTAAGTAAACTGAAATGACTAGGGTGGTGGGGTCCTAGGCCTATAACACTTTAAATGCAAATGGAATTTTTGCAATTCTTGGTCCATCTTGTTGACTTTCAAGTGTTTATTACGAATATGATTTTCAAAGCATATATATTTACTTATACGAATAATGCCCCTTTTGGTTTACAAAGTTTTATTGCAACAAATTACGTTGTGAATTCACTTGTACACGGTTACAATTTAGACCTTGCTTGTTCCAAAATTTTCCAGTTGTCACATCATCCCCCCGTTAGAGGGAATTTCGTCTCGAAATTAGCATCTTGGACAGGTTCTTGCAACTAGAGGAAAAGTTATGGGTTCTTCTGTTTCATCTAATCTTCCCGCTCCTAAATGAATTTAGGCCCTCACTTGGCGTTCCAACAGACCTTCACTATTGGTATACAACTTTGTTTCGTTCTCTTGATCTCCCTTTCCATTATTTCCACAGGTTCCTCTACGAAGTGTATACTCTTGTTTACCTCGATTTCGCCGAGTGGGACTACAAGAGTCTCGTCGGACAAACACTTCTTTAGGTTGGACACGTAGAAGGTGGGATATACGTTACTAAGTTCTTGTGGTAGTCGGAGTTTGTAAGCTACCAGGCCGATTCTAGCAAGGATCTCGAATGGCCCGATATACCTTGGATTTAGCTTTCCACGTTTGCCAAAACGTATCATTCCCTTACAGGGTGAGACATTCAATAGAACGCGGTCACCAACCTAGAACTCCACGGGTTTTCGTTGCTTATCAGTATAACTCTTTTGCCGATCCCGGGATGCCTTTAATCGTTCACAGATCTGGACGATCTTTTCCGTAGTTAATCGTATGATCTCTGGGCCGGTGAGTGTGCTATCAGGCACTTGCCTCTTTGCTAGTTGTGTGTCACCCACTTCAGCCCAACACAGAGGGTATCTACACTTGCGTCCGTAGAAGGCTTCGAATGACACAACTTTGATGCTAGTGTGATAGCTATTATTGTAGGAGAATTCGACGAGTGGTAAATGGGTATCCCAGTCCTTACCAAAGTCTATCACACATGCTCTCAACATGTCTTCCAGCGTCTGAATGGTCCTTTCGCTTTGACCGTCTGTTTGAGGGTGATAAGCTGTACTCATATCGAGTTTGGTTCCCAAGGAATTTTGGAGTGATTGCCAAAACTGTGAAGTGAATCTACTATCTCTGTCGGAGATAACAGATATTGGCACACCATGTAGTCGTACAATTTCTTTAATGTACGTCCATGTAAGCTTCTCCATCTTGTCGGTCTCCTTTATTGGTAGGAAGTGTGTGGATTTGGTTAACATGTCAACGATCACCCAGATGGTTTCAAGTCCACCCGTCGTCTTGGGCAACTTGGTTATGAAGTCCATAGTTATCCGCTCCCACTTCCACTCGGGGTATGTCCGGATGCTGAAGCAAACCTGAGGGCTTTTGATATTCTACCTTGACCTTAGCACAAGTCAGGCACTTTCCCACATAGCTAGCGATCTCTGCCTTCATGTTTGGCCACCAATAAAGTTTCTTTAGGTCCATATACATCTTGTATGAACCGGGATGAACGAAGTATTTTTTCCTGTGAGCCTCGTTCATGACAACGTCTCTGTACCCGCTGAATCTCGGTGTCCAGATTCGATCCATGAAGTAACGAGCTCCGTCATCCCTAACTTCGAAGTTTTTATCCATTCCCCGCAATGCCTCCCCTGAGATGTTATCGGGTTTCAAGGCTTCTAGCTGTGCCTCATTGACCTGTGCGGACAGGTGTGAATGGATGGTCATGGTTAATGATTTTACTCGGCGACCCGAGTATTCTTTTCGACTCAGGGCGTCTGCTACTACGTTGGCCTAGCCTGGATGATAACGAATTTCACATTCGTAGTCATTTAGTAGTTCCACCCATCGTCGTTGTCTCATGTTAAGCTCCTTTTGATTGAGAATGTGTTGAAGACTCTTATGATCTGTAAAGATGGTGCACTTTGTGTCGTATAGGTAGAGCCTCCAGATCTTCAGGGCAAACACCACTGCTCCTAGTTCGAGGTTGTGTGTGGTGTAATTGACCTCATGAGTCTTGAGTTGTCTTGAGGCATAGGCAATGACCTTTCCTCTTTGCATAAGCACACACCCTAGGCCCTTCTTGGATGCATCACAGTAGACCATAAAGTCTTCGGTCCCTTCTAGGAGAGACAAGATTGGAGCGCTACACAGAGCTTGCTTAAGCGTTTGGAAGGCAGTTTCTTGTTTATTCTCCCAGCTGAAGGTCACTCCCACTAAAGGGTGATTTGACTGATTTCGGTCCTAAGTAAACCGAAATCACTAGGGTTGTGGGGTCCTAGGCCTATAACACTTTAAATGCCAATGGAATTTTCGTAATTCTTGGTCCATCTTGTTGACTTTCAAGTGTTTATTACGAATATGATTTTCAAAGCATATATATTACTTATACAAATAATGCCCCTGTTGGTTTATAAAGTTTTATTGCAACAAATTACGTTGTGAATTCACTTGTAGACAGTTACAATTTAGACCTTGCTTGTTTCAAAAAATTTCAGTTGTCACACAACTGGTCATAATGGTCATATGTGAATACTTCCAACAAGTTGGTTAACTAGACCTATACACAAAAAAAAGTTACCTAAATATAAGCAAAACAAAAAATATAATTACCCTATAAGTCAATTTCCAAAATATTTTAATTTTTTTTATAAAGATTATTCAGGGTATGTTTGAAATAGCTTTCCCATCTACTTATTGACTTTAAAGAAAAAACAAAAATTTTGTACATTTAAAAAATGTCACATTTTTGCCTAAAAAATTAATATTGTGCAAACATTTTTTTAATTTCTTAACTTTTTAAAAAATCAGTAATTTTAAAAATACAGTTAACACCCATTAACTCATTGAATGGGTTTTTCAAAAACCCTACAAACAAATGAGGAACGACCTCGCTTTCAAAATTGGCCTGACCTAAACGTCGCCTCTTCTCTCTCGCCTTACAGCCGACGGTCCACTCCTCCACCTCTTCCTCTCCAGCCATCGTCACCCTCCCAGACCTCCAGCGCCGCCGTCGCACAGCAGAGGTTGCCTTCAGGTATGTTCTTTCAGTTTTTCCTTTTTTTCTCTTGTTTTTTGCTGAAATTGATGATGAAGTCGCAATGTTCTCCCCAACATACAATGAAATCGGTTATGAAGTTGATTATTTGCTGTTTTTTACTAAATTATTTGATGGAATTATGCTCCGATGTTAGGGAATCTGTGAGGCAAATTTTTTGAAGTTTGAAGTTTGATTGATGAACTGGTGTATAGTTGATGACATCTGTGATGAAATTATTTGCTCATTTTACCTATTAAGCGTTAACATATCAAACAATATAAAATCTACATGATGAACAAGTCCCAATCGCTCATTTTACCAAACAGTTTCTAGCAATTGCCTATAAATAACTAACTAGTTTGCATGTGCAGGGTGAAGGAACAGAGAGCTCGTGCAAGAGGAGGAGCAAAAGACAAAGGAACACAGCTTCATTCACGAACCCTGGTAATTCATTTGTTACATTAACTCTAACCATCAACCACTTAGGAAGGATGAGTTGGACATATTTAAGAAATTGGAGGTGATTTGGTGGAGATGCGTTTTGTTTTACATTTTGGGGAGTTTAGGGGCGAACTGTTTCTTATATATATATGCTGTGGGGAACTCATGATATTAAATAGTTGATTGCATAATTTCCTCCAAAATTTAGCAGAGAATCACAGAAGGTGCAACTTCAGATAAGAAAATGAAAAAAGTTTCAAGGAACAAGAAAAAAAGAGAAGGAGAGCCATCGGAATTGGTTATTTCCACTAGTCATGTTAATGAGGGTAAAAACATTGCTGGAATGAGTGACAAAAAGAAAAAATTGAAGAAAAAGAAAAGAAATAAAGAAAATAATGAGGGAGGTGATCATGAAGGCGTTCCACATGATAATGTAGGTGAAGATGATGTCAACCAACAAAATGGTATGCACTCACAAACTTAGACTAATTTAATAAGGTCCTGTTTCTTTTTTTCCCCATTAAGGCATTGTTTCATTTGTATGGCTACATTACATAATATAATGCCTTTAAGTTTTGGCAGATAATAATGATGGTGCAAATTCTCCAAAGAAAGCTGCAAGAAACAAAAAGAGAAAAGGCATGGAGACGAGTGAAGTTGCTGCCCCCCCTACTCCAGATGATGTTAAAACCAGTGACAAGAAAAAGAAGAAATTGAAAAAAAAGAAAAAGAAAGGAAAAGAAGATGGTGTTGTTGAGCATCTTTTGCACTCTAGTGAAGTTGGAGCCAAATCTAACCAACAAATCGGTATGATATGAACTCTCTATAATGTTGTTTCTTTCATTTTCTAACTTGAATTATGTATTGCAGAGAATCGCAATGTCCTTTTCTTTAATCAGTATATTCAATGTGTTTGATCTACTTAACAAATACCATCTTACCTTACATCCTTATAGGTAAGTCAAAGAGTATCTCTCAAATAAACACCAATGACAATGAAGATGGAGTTTATCAAATTTCCTCAGGGGATGAAGATGAGACAACAGGAATGAAAAGTATGTATTTTCTACAAATAGATTTATTATATATATACATTGATTCAAATCTTGAAGATCATCTTGTGATGGTTACTGATAGGATGGATTGGTGAATACCATGGAGGTAGACCTGGGGCAGAGGTTTTGTTGCAAAGGATCAATGACTTCTTAGTTGACTACTGGGCACAAAAGGACAAGGTACTACTACTTTATTATGCCTATCAATAATCCATCTATCCATCCATCATGTTACTTACTGTGTAGAATATAAAATGAAAATGCAGGAAAGAAAAGAAAGGGAGAGTGAAGCTGCAGAAGGTGGATGGACAGTTGTCACACATATGAAAGGAAGGAAAAAGACGACAGATGTGGAAAGTGGTACAACTGTTGGGTCTGTTGCTCAGGCTGCTGTCGTGGACAACATCTCCAAAAAGAAGAACAAACAAAACCAAGACCAAGTTGGCCTCACTTTCTATCGTTTTCAGAGAAGAGAGGCACAAAGAAACGGTAAACCCCCCCAAAAAAAAAAAAACTCTAACTAACCCTTGATAAAATACGATATGATATGCTAAAAATAAAATTGTGTGTGTGTGTGTTTTTCAGAGATCATGATGCTACAGAGCAAATTCGAGCAGGACAAGAAAAGGATACAACAGATGAGGGCTGAAAGGAAGTTCCGACCCTATTAGCACCCACCTCAATTCACAAATTTTGTATTTCGTTTTTGTCTTATAGCATGAGGTTCAAAATTTTGTTCAAATTTTTTGTACGTCATTAAATTATTGACTAATCATATAGATTTCACTGATTGCTTTTTCTGATGTGCACTTGTGTTAAAATGGGATGCAGTTTAAATTACAGACAGTTTGGCATCTAACACTGTAATTTCCGCCCAAACTTCTGTAAAATCTATTTTGTATGTTTTAGGTTTTGATGATTCCATTTTTGTCTAGTTTTGGGTTGTTTATTTTTTGCTTGTACAAAATTGTTGGAGATAATACTAAAATAGATGGCCATTTTGATAAATGCCATCAATGAAAAACCATTAAAGAAAATATTTGTTGAATACATCAATGATTTTAGAGCGTCGAATTAAAAAAACCAACATTTCTGATTTTGATGACCGATCAGAATAAAGAATTTGTCAAAAACAAATCGCTTTACTTGTTGAGTCGTTGATTTTTCAATCCAATGCATTTACAAAATATTTATAGTTTTCCAAGTATTATTTTTAAATTTCTAAAAAAGGGTATTCCTCTTTAAAACGGAGACAGGCATGTTTTGAGACATAAGAGAAAACAATGCTTGGTTTGATGCAATATCAATATGTCAGTTTAAGAATAGTTTTATAACTAATGATGTTAAAGGAATGTGTGCAATTATCTTTGCATCATCGGAGTTAAGCTTTAATTTTCTAAAAGACAAAAAATCAAAGTCTTGCTTCTTGCTTAGCAGCTTGTTCCAAGAACACCTTGACATTCCAATCAAATATTTGGTGAGATATGGGAAAGGTTTAAGGGTGCTCCAAGGTGTTCATGCATTAGAAAAAGCAAGAGCTACCATCATTAAGAATCTTAAAGCTTGTTATTTGTTATTGGATAGTGTTGTGGAAGACCATTTCCGAATGCATGATGGTACTTGGGACTTTCATTGGTTTGGTATGTGCCTCGAAAATCGGTTATGGCCAAGAAATGAATATTTTCAACCACCCTGGTACAATGATGCACCTATTACTTAACCCTAAGCTTTATTTTGAGTTTGAATTATTATGTACATGTAACATGATGTAGGTGTGCTTAAGATTCAATAAGATATGGGCCTCTATTTGGGTCAAAGATTGGGCCATGGTGTAGAGGGGTTATACATAGTTGGGTCAAAGGCCCATATGCCTAGCAAACCATGTTCACTTTTTAGAACCTAAGCCTTCGTGACCTTGTGCTTTTAATAGTTACATACTTACATGTATGTTATGACATCTTTTAAAAAAATATTATTACTATTTATTTATTATTATTTATTTGGGATAATAAGTGGAGGGACTATTTGTTGCAAATAGAGACGAGTTTTATTTGTTACATTGTTTGGACAAATTTTTTATGAATTGCATTCATAAAGTTTGTGTTTTGGGTGTATATTTTTGTGCACTTTATGCACAAGTTTTGTGAATCTCATGATATGTGCAAATTAAAAATGGAATTCATAAAACCATCTCTAAGTTATATTAAGTAAAAAAAAAAGGTTAAAATAATATCAGCAACAAATTAGACAGAGAAAAATGTTGATTTTATATTTGTAAGATTTAAGATTTAATTATATTAAATATATTTTATTTTTAAAAATATTTGGATAATAGACTAATAGAGTGTGGGATATTGTTGCTTATTAAGGTAATTAACTTTTCGGTAATAAAAAATATTTTTTTTTTCATTTTTTTCAAAACTCTAAAATACTAATTTATATAAATATTAATTAAATTCTAATTTCATTTGGTTAGTAAAACACCGAAAACACAAAATAGAAAGTAGAAAGGAATTCCCGTTAGTTTCCGAGGTTTCTTGAACATCGATCGAGATTCGAGAGGGACATGGCAACTTCAAAATTGGCAGCAGCAGCGGCTGAGAGGGTGGTGAAGGCGACGCGACGGCAAGCCCTAACGCTAACAGAAGCGGCGGCGGGTAGGATACGCCACCTCCTACAGCAGCGCCAACGCCCTTTCCTTAAACTCGGCGTCAAAGCTCGCGGTTGTAACGGCCTTTCATATACCCTAAATTACGCAGGTTAGGTCTATCAAAAATTTCCTCTGTGACTATCATCTAATTTTCTGGTAATTTGACTTCTTATCGATGCTTGTAGAAATTTAGTGCCTGAAATGTTTTAGAATTTCCCGCTTAACATTGGTTTTTGACTAACAGGTTCGTTTCAATAGTTTGGCGAAATTTGTAATCATGAAATCGAGAAAATATGAATCAATTTAAGAAACACAGATGATATTCAGTAAAGTATGAACTGTGTGAATGTGGACATATTTGATTAGCATCAGTTGCAGATATTGTTCAACTTGAATATGGAACATGTATTGTTGTATAATCAAATAGAGAATAGATTTTATCCTCCTAGAGCAAAAAACATTTGAAACTTGTAACTGAGTGTTCTCATTCACACCATAATTGCTAAGAACTTGATTCCTCTCCTTCTTGATCAAGGCGATGGTCATTATGCCTCATGGTTGGAACTATTCCACATCTAGGTCTGCATTCTGCACTTATAACGTTCTCAACCACATCAGCTTATAATGTTGTGAACAACATCAACATCAGCTTCTGATAATGATTGATAATCTCAAAAATCAGATGAACAAGATAACCTAATGCTTGCTAGTGATTCAAGGGCATAGCCTTTCCCAAGGAATAATTTCATATTTTTACAAAAGACTATACTACACTCCTTCCCACTACCTTCTTATAAACATTCTTTCATAACAAACTATATTAAGTGAATACCTAAAATACCCCTCCACAAATAAGATGCTCAATATTTTTCTTATTTCCCAATTCACCCCTTATAAAATCGTGATTGAAGTGGATACATAGCAATATCCCACACTGGATTGGAAGAACCACCTTGTCCTCAAGGTGGATATGTAATTCATTGTATCCACCTTCAAAACCTTCCTAACTCTACCTTCATCGTTTTTTATTTTAATTGGGTTGCGAATGAATTCACATGAATCAATATGATTTGTGGTGCATAAACGCACTGTAAAATATTTGCTCTTTTTTATAAGAATGTGGAAATAGCAGTATATCCATTCATCATGGTCTTCAGGTGTTGTTAATCTTGCAACAAAATCAATAGTAATTTTGCCGAGGAAAGTAATATACTAACAACCATGGCGTTGGACTATGTTTGATATTTTAAATGCTAATAATTTTCATTCTAGAGCTACAAGTTGCAATGGTAATCATATGAGCACTGATATTGTAAATATACAGATGAAAAAGGGAAATTTGATGAGCTGATTGAGGAAAAGGGTGTGAAGATATTGATAGATCCAAAGGCTCTTATGCATGTTATTGGTACCAAAATGGACTTTGTGGACGACAAGCTCAGGTAAAAATTTTGGTTATTTATCTGTGTTTCTTTTTTACTTAATACAGAAAGAACGACTTAGTTTTTTTTGGGTTGCAGATCTGAATTTATATTTATTAATCCAAACTCAAAAGGGCAGTGTGGTTGTGGTGAATCTTTTATGACAACAAGTAGCACAGAATCTACAAAAGCTGGTGGCACTTCTTAGTCAAATTCACAACAACTTATGTATCTTGTATAGTAAGTGTCAAAAATTATATAATTGCATATGTAGCTTATAATTTTTATGATGATGATAATAATAATTGCCTTTCAAGTGAGAAAAGGAAGTTATTTTCTTGTTCTTGCCTAGATCTAGAAGCAACGAATTTGTCATAATTGGCCCACAAAATTTGATTTTGTTTCTAAGTATATTGGATTTAGTGCATCTATATTATTTTGTCAATTGTAAGATTTGTTTGTTTCTTTCTTTTTGTGGACTTGAATTTATGTGAAATAGAGCTCCCTTTTGTTGATTGCTGTCACTAACAAGTACCTTTTCTTGTTTCCTTTTTCATCGACTAGCCGGAAGCGAGAAGTTGTAGCTTTTATTTGTTTACGAGTGTTCAACAAAAGTTGTTGGAAGCTTTTAATACATGTAAAATTAAATAAAAAGACTTATCAAAAACACATCACTGATTTTAAAATAAAGCTATTTAAATCAATTTGCAAAATTATAAAAGAGGTTTTTGTTAAACACTATTTGAAATAGCTTTTCGGATTTGAAGTTTTGTTTTAGCTAAAAACTAGAGACTTTTAGTGCTGAACGAAGTTTTTTTTTTTTAATTGACATTTTTCTTAAAAGTTAGAAGCTCCTAAAAGTTGTGATTTGAAAATGCCCTTAAGCTTATTTATTTTGTTACATCAATAACAAAAAAAATGTTTTTTATAAATCTTTTTCAATACATAAGTTTTTTAAAAAGTTTTTTTTTCCGATTATTAAATATTCAGAAAACTGCAAAAATTATTCATATGGTTTGCAATTTCTTTGTATAAGGTTTAAAAAAGTTTCTAACTTGCAAAAATAGTCTTTGTGCCAAAGTTTGGTTGTGTTTTTAGTCCCTTTGAGTTGACATCTATTAGGTTTACTCTATTAATTATGTTAAAATGATATTTTTACCCTTTGTATTATTATTATTATTATTATTATTATTATTAACCTAAAAATAAAACCATAACACCCATACCTTGCCTCCACAATCGCTCATCTTCTTTGTGTCGGCCCCCTCCCCACCCTTCCCTTTCCAACGACAAAACTCATTACGCCTAACGACGACTCTTCTATGCCTTCCATCGTTTTCATCTCCAATCACAATCACTAACAATGAAAAAGAAACTTTTTGTTTTTCACCTCTTCTTTGTTATGTGGTTGAATAATATTAAATACTATAATAGATAGATAACTTTGAATAATATTATGTGGTCGAAGAATATAAGTAATAAGCCATAAAAAACCATGTTTTACCATAGCATGGGGACTTATATTCTTTAAAGAATATTAAGTGCTGTTTGTTTTTTCGAAGCGAAAATTCATGAAGTCTGCGGACCATCTCTGCAATCATCTGTAGCAGAAGAGGTGGAACAAACGGCTACAACCTATAATAAGAAGCATATTTGTTTTTTAACATCTGCAGACTGCTGCAGTAAACTGAAATTTAAATAAACTAATTTTATAAACTTAAATAGTTCTCAACACCGAAATTTTAATAATTCTAGTATTAAAACATTGAAATAATACTAAAAAGAACATGTAAAAAAAACAAAAATATAAAACTTAAAAAAAAAAAAACTTACAAAAATATAAAAGAAGCTAACAGCTTTATTCTAGAAAAAAACTAATTTTAAAAAACATAAAAAAGAAAATAATAAAAAAAAAAATTAAGAAAGTATTGCAAACGATATCTACAAAGTTCGTAAAAAATTACACACGTTAAAAAAGATGAAACTGAAACTGAAAATATTATTAACAGAAACGGTAAAAAAATTATAAAAATCAAAGCTTTTTTTTTTAAAAAATGTTAAAATTTTTTGTGGAAACTATAATAAAAAATTGTATCAAATCCGTAAATACAAGTTTTAAAAAAAAGTTTTAAAAAAATAAGTTATACCAAAATTCTAAAAAAACACTTCAAAGAGGCAAGTCAAGTGCTGCGCCACGCAATACACCCGCAGAGGTTTTGCAGTTTGAAGTCTTCCAAAAAACAAACTGCTGAGAGAAAGTGCTGCGCGTGTGCCGTGCCACGCAACAGAAAATGATTTGAAAAGGTTTTTCTAAAAAAACAAACAACACCTTGGTCTTTATAAATGTTTATTTTGGTATAAAGGAGTTACAAAGGTGTCTTTTTCTAATGGATTGATATAGTTCTATAAATAGAGAGCCGTTCTAAAAAGAATATCTGAATTTATATATTTTGTGAAGTTTCTATTTTTGAAAATCTTTCTTTATAAATTTTTGATGTAACCAGACATCATGGGAATACACTTTATTGATTTATTCAGAGGTGGTGACCACTCTATTCAATAAATGTTTACGGTTTAATAAGGCAAGCTACTTTTTACCATCGCATTAAATATGAGTTTTGGTACGATAATGTTTATGCCACAATCAATGTGATCCACGTTTGAGATTTGTTCGAGTAAATGCTCAAATGTTTAAGTTAAATATATATGCTCCCACACTCTAATATTAAAACTGGATTATTTGGTTATAGCTTGTGAAATTGCATTTTGAGAAGTAAATACATGGTGATAGTATATGTTGCTTGTTAAAAAAAATGTTTTCATTAATTTTTATTTTATTATAACATTGTTCTAAAATCAAAATTTATGAGTGTATGTTTTAAGTTATAATCAAAATAAAGGGAACATGGTACGATTGGGTGTGTAAATTGTTTTTAGATTTTTCGAAAAAGTTTTCTGAAAAAGAAGTGAGATTTTCATTTTCAGTTTTCTATAGAAATTTTAGAAAACACGTTTGGTTAATATTGATTGAGTTTTTATTTTCCTTTTTTTTAAAAAAAATAACAATTGTGTTTCAATGTGTATTTTCAATTAATATTCAATTTTCAATTTCTATTATTTCGAAATCAATATTCAATTTTCAGTTTTTGTTATTTCGAATAATACAATATTTAACATTATTATATAACGGCAAATACAATCACATCCAATCATCCTCCATCATGATGTTTTGTATTGAATATCCATACCAATAACTTCTATCACAATTTTGTATTATTTCAATAATAACAAGGGTAAATAGCATAAAAGACACTAAGTTTACACCAAAAATCTAATTTGACACTGCATTTTTTTGTCTCAAATTTAACACTACGTTTTCCCATTTTTTACAACTTTGACCACTTGACCGGTCAACTTGGTTATCTAGGACGTGACATGATGACGTGACATGCTAACATGACATGTTGACATGTCAAAATTGAATTTTTTCCCACAAAAGACACTAAGTTTTCACTTTTTTCGATTTTAACAATAAGTTTAATTTTTTCTTTCAATTTTGACACTCTGTTTTTTTTGTTCCAAATCGAACATCATTTTTTTCAATTTTGTTTAATGTTGACCATTTTTCATTTGACACTATATAAATATTTTTTTAATACATTTTAAACCATATAAATTCCATTTTTTCATTTAAAAACCATATTTTTGTATAAATACAAAGTTTTTTTTAAAAAATTTTTAATTTTATTTTAATTTTTATTATTATTTTTTTTACATTCAAACCATAATTTTATGTATAAATATGTATTAGCTATATAAAAACCTTAATTTATATTAAACACGCAACTTTAAAATGACTTTGGATGTTTGAAGGCGTGTAAGTCGATCAAAACCCAGATGTCAGGTTTGCTATCCGTGAAATTTTTACATCTTATTCGAAGCTTTTGGTTAGTTTGGTTCTCATGATATAACTAATGCATATTTATGCATAACGTTATGCTTTGAATGTAAAAAAAACATTGTATTTATAAAAAAAATGTGGTTTTTAAACCAAGGTTCTCAAGATCGGGATCCTACGTAGGATCTTTTTGGGTTTGGAAGATCGGGATCGGGATCCAAAGATCCCACAAAATAAAACATAATGTTAATTTATAATTTTTAAAACATGAAAAATATTTCAAACATTCAATTTTTTGTTCAAACGATATAAAAACTTCAAAATATTAGTCATAGGTCACAACACAAAATGATAAACGGTAAATTGAAAAAGGGTAAAGACATAAAATGGTAAATAAAGTTTCATTTGCAAATAAATAAATAAATAAAATAAAAAATAAAATCAATGGAAGGTAGGATCGGATCGGATCTCGATCCTACGATTCTACATGCGATCCTACCCCAAATACGATCCATTTACGATCCGACTCGTTTTTAATACCTAGGATCGTAGGGTCGTAAGATCCTACGACCAGAATCGTGATTTTGACAACCATGTTTTAAACGAAAAAATGTATTTATACGGTTTAAAATGTAATAAAAAATATATTATACGGTTTCAAATGGAAAATGATCAACATTGAACAAAATTGGAAAAAATGATATTCGATTTGGAACAAAAAAATAGAGTGTCAAAATTGAAAAAAAAATAAACTTAGTGTCAAAATCGAAAAAATGAAAACTTAGTGTCTTTTATGGGAAAAAAATCAATTTTGACACGTCAGCATGTCATGTCATCAAAAATTGACACGTCATCATGTCACCTCAGCAGGTAACCTGGTTGACCGATCAAGTGCTCAAAATTGTAAAAAACTAGAAAACACGGTGTCAAATTTGAGACAAAAGAAAACAAAGTATCAAATTAGAATTTTGGTGTAAACTTAGGGTGCGTTTGGTACAGAGAAAAGGAATTGCTACAGAGAATGGAAATGCAGAGAAAGAGAATTAACTCCCCTGTCTGGTAGAACTGAGAATTCACTAGAGAAATGTTTGTGAAAATCATTTCTTTTGTTTGGTTGTTATAATCAATGAAATGGAAATGAGTTTTTTTTATCATGTATATTCATTTTCAAACAACATTTTATATAAAAATGCATTAGGATGTACATCTTAATTAGTCAAAATATGCGTTTTTATGTTTTTAATTTTTTTTATTTTAATATTAATTGTTACTAAATAATTTATTTTCTAATCAATTAATATTATTTTATATACATCTTGTATTTGAAAACATATTTCTAATATAAACAAATAACTTACAAATTGATTTTAAGAAATATGAAAATCATACTATTCATAAACTATGTCCAATGTAGGATATGCAAAAAAGTAAAATTCAATATTCCTAACAACTAAAAAAACATAACTATGTATAATATAGAATGTGCAAAAAGTCAACTTCACTATTCGTAAAAACTACAAAAAAAAAAACATAACTTCAAATAATATAATCATGATATTGACCCATCTGCAATCATTTCCATGTAACAAATATTTTCTTCTTCTGTGATCTTAAAAAATGCTCGGGCGTGAAATTGATCTTTGCTAAATATGTCAATCGCATTATTTCGCTGTTTGACATAAATATTTGGCATGCGTTGTATATCTTCGATAACTTTATCTATTATATCACACGCTTCCTTATTTTCTTGTCTTCCTATATTGTATATTGTTTCATTAAGTTTCTCACCAACCTCCTTGAAAGTCTCTTTTATTTTTTTCGCTGCTTCCTTATTAGAGCTTTCGGTGTCATTCGTTGGAGGCCTTTTGCGTTTACTATTGATACGAGCAGTTTGTTGCGTCTCTTCAACAATATCTTCCAACCCTTCCACATTAATAGGTGAGTTTCTTTGTGTCTCTTCAATTACATCTTCACCAAGATCAGTAGCTCCATGACCAGTAGCTCTATCCTTACCGAAGATTTTACATAGATTATCAAATTGGGGAAATGGTTTATCGCGAAAACATGCAGCACCTTTATGACTCTACTAGAATGGTACCAAATTAATTGGTTACTATTCATTTACAATATGTTTTAATGATGCTAAAAATACTACAAACATAATCATTATAGTACCGTTACGTACTCATCCCAAACTTCAGCATCGGCGGTAACACAACATTTATCTGTATCCTAGCCGAATCCACTCGTGTTTGTTCCATATACCATGTCGTGCACGATGTTGAAATGGTTTTTCCATGTCTTCATCCTCGATTTAATATGTGGCTCTACTTTCAAACCCGAGTTAAGAAGACTTACATCTAGTAATTGTTGCATTGCCTTCAAATAACTGGGTTTGAATCCGTTGTCGGCACCACCATACTTTCTGGATACATGTAACTCCAACAATGCTTCAATTAACTTTGCATCCTCTTCGTTAGTCCATGTGTGTTTGTTTCACCCTGCCATGCCTACAAAAAAGTTTACTTAGTAAATGCTTGAAATAGTAATTCAACTTAACCAATTAAGTTTAGGGGTTGAAATAGTAATTCAACTTAATTGGTTAAGTTTGGGATTGTATAACTCAGCCAAAACTTAACTAATTAAGCTGTTTTTTTGATGCTAAAACGTAGACAAGTCAGAGGAGTACAATATGAAAAAAATTTGCATCATTCCGAGCTTGTATGAAGCGTCTATGATGGTTCAAAGTTGGAAATTTTTATAAAAAGTACTGAAATATTATACAACAATCATAACAATCCCTGTTTGGGGCTGTATAACTCAACCAAAACTTAACCAGTTATGCTGTTTTTTTATGCTAAAATGTAGACAAGACAGATGAGTACAACTTGAAAAAAAAATCGCATCATTACGAGCTTGTATGAAGCTTTTATGGTGATTCAAAGTAAGGTAAAAATTCAAAAAAAAGTATGCAATAGTAAAACAATTTCCATTGTACATACAGGTAAAACATATCCTGTTAACAATGTTACCAGATTACAATCAATGAAAGAAATTCGTTGTCTTTTTTTTTGACAGACAACATTTATCTAGTGAAACACAATTGACTTTAACATATCAATAATCGATTTTAACTTCAAGAATAGATTTTAACATAAAAAACAGAACTCAAACATGTTCAAAGAGTCGATCTTGGCAAGATTTTAACACAATTCAAAAAACAAAATTCTTTAATTGGAAGAATTGATATCAAGATTAACAATCACACCTTGAATTGGAAGACGATATTGCCAAAATCGCCCAAGAAGAAGCTACAAATAATGCGTGAATGGAGCAACAGTCGTGAATGACTTTGATCCTATGTACTGCCGACTTTGATCCTATGTATCGTCGTATGTAGGGCAAAAAAGATTGGTTTTGATCACTTACGTGGGCCGATTGCATGAAAATCCAGTAGCCACGCTTGAAAAATCTTGATCGATTGCAGGTGGTGGAGTTCGAATGGGGGGCAATTTGATTTCTCCACTTTTTTTCTTTTGATTCTCAATCACGACTTCTTATTTCGTTTCTCTCTTTTCTATTTTAAAAATAGAGGATGGATTTGATGGAAAAGGAATTGATTTATTTCTCAATTCCTTACTTTTTTATTATCCAAACAAGAGAAAAAGAATCGATTCCTTTTCCCTGACTTATTTCCTTGTACCAAACACTCCCTTAGTGTCTTTTGTGCTATTTACCCTAATAACAAACCATATTTGATGGCCTTTTATTCATCCATCCTATCATGTATTAGTATTGTAATAATTATTAGAGTAAACTTGTAGAAATTATTTATGTTGTTTCTCAAATATTTTTCTTCTCAAAGAATGTCATTATGGCAGAAGTTCATTATAGCTTTAATATATTGTAACACATACTTTTCATGTATGATTTAATTTATCAAGCAAATTGTTTTAATGTTAAGGGATATTGGGTTTTGGGCTTCACGGAGTGTGCTTTGGACTTCATGACGCGAGCCACATCGATAAGTAGCGACGTAACCAAGTGTGGGTTGCGACGAGGAACCGCATCAACCCAAAACTTTAGGCCTTGGGCCTTATGCCACATATAAAGGCATAAACATTTAGGGTTCTATCTTATCTTCAACCTCCACCTCTATACGAGAAAACCTAGCCCATGACGCGAGCCACATCGATAAGTAGCGACGTAACCAAGTGTGGGTTGACGAGGAACCGCATCAACCCAAAACTTTAAGCCTCGGGCCTTATGCCACATATAAAGGCATAAACATTTAGGGTTCTATCTTATCTTCAGCCTCCACCTCTATAAGAGAAAACCTAGCCCCTTTGAGTGTTCTTGGTGTGTTCTGTGGAGTTCATTTCAGAAAAGATCCAACCTTATACTTTGTTTATGGAGCATTGTAAGTTAGAAGTCTCTTTCATTATGCATTTCTTCTATAGATCTAGGATTGTGGATGTGTTTTGGTCCATTTCTTGATGTTCTTGGAGTTGGGAGAACTCCAAAACATTATGTTTGACTTAGGATGATTTATGGATATTCTAGAATCATTCGAGTGCATGTTTGGGATCCCTAGGACCCATGAAAAGGAATCAAGTCATTTAAGGCTTTTTTTGTGTTAGGGTTTGAGATCTTGAGTGATTGAGCCATGAATCTGGATAAAGTTTGAAACTTTATCCATTAAGACCCTTTTTGGGTTCATGTTTGAGAATATGAGCCTTGGTCTCAAGAGATTAAGTGCTTAACAAGAAGTTAGTTCTTACTTGTAAAGCGCGACACGACCACGGAAGGGTCACGATGCGAAGCTTCAAGGATTGTTGTGACTGTTTTGTCACCTAGTGTCCATGACACGACCAAGAGTTAGGTCGCGACGTGTTGACTGTTGACCGTTGACTTTTTAACCAGTATTGATTTTTTGTTAAACTTTGATAAAATTGAGCTTTAAACTGAGGTTTGGTCTTAGATTGACATTTAGGTAGTTCGTGTAGTTGTTTCCTTCGAGGACATGTGCTTGTGACTTCAACTCTTCATATCAGCTGAGTTTTCTAGTTATACTGCATGTGACAATATATATCATTTGCATG
Organism: Lactuca virosa; assembly: GCF_052849685.1. Taxonomy (NCBI): domain Eukaryota; kingdom Viridiplantae; phylum Streptophyta; class Magnoliopsida; order Asterales; family Asteraceae; genus Lactuca; species Lactuca virosa. The sequence continues at coordinate 36,998,443 of NC_136433.1, read as the reverse complement.
ATAGGATGTAGGTGTTGTTAGTATATAATTACATAAGTAGACTATATTAGTCTTTTGTATGTATGTTGTTTGATTGTATGGTGCATTTATGTATCATATTTGAGGGGTTGGTGGTGGAACGACACTAGGTTGTGAGCCTAGATATCCAAAGTCGTCGACAGAACCATGCTAGACTACGAGTCGACTGTTGATGACGGAACTCACGATGCTAGGCTGCGAGTCTAGCGAAACGTCACAAGGTTGTAAGCCATTGTTTATATACAATGTATATGTATCGTAGTATGTGATATTTTTGGGAACTCATTAAGCTTTATGCATATAGTTGTTGATTAAATATTTTTCAGACTGTTCTTCTGACAAAAAGAAGGACGCGATGTGACTGTACACATGCATTAGTGATAGATTTCTCTTGACTCCCGCTATTATTAATATTACTCAAATTTTGGATACTTTTTTTTATGATTGTTGAACAAATGAGTTTTTATCTATGTTTTGAATTGTTTATCTTATTTTAAAAATGGAAATTTTCGTTTGAAATTTGGGACGTTAGAAGTTGTTCTTAAAGCCTTGATTTGAATGATTTGGATGGACATTAGCATGATTTCAAACTCAAACTAGGGGCTAAAAGATTTTATAAACATTTTTGAAAAAAAGAATGAAAGATGTGATGCGTACAGACAGCCGAAGTTTAGAAAGAAAATGATTTCCAATATATTCATACTTGTTATATCCGTTGATATGTGAATTGTTAGAAATACATGTTAGAATATAAGCTAATGATGTTTTTCAAGAATTGTCTAATCTTTAAAATGTGTTTTTGCTGTAATATATGCTTGCTATATGCTAAAAAGTCGTCACATATTCTAATCAACATCGTAATTTCATGATCATCTTGTACGTTGGGTACATTCACTTCCTTGCCGCTATTGTTTTCTAGTACCTATGATTTACCTTCATTGATACCATTACCAATGGCATTGTGAGTGTATTACTTTCAACCTCTTTCCCCTATGTAACAGTATTCATTTTATAGCTTACCTAATTCACACATTAGAATATACGATATGAGTTTATATTTCTTTTGGATTATTTAATCTTGTTTGACTTGAACAACAAAATTTATTATTTCATAATAGTAATTTACCTTAGTAAAAAGGTCACATCATATTTATTCATTTTTAAATTGATCACTTGATTTAACAAGTTCCCTAAATTCTTTAATAAGATCATCGAGTACTATGTCTCTCTCTTCTCTATTTTGATTCCATTTCACCATTTTAGTAACCAATAAAAAAAGATACTATAAAATAATAATATAATATCAATAATAAAAACTAGAAAGGTTACCCCCGCTACGCGGGGGCCAGAAGCTTTCAATGTTGTTTCCGAATTGATAAATATGACAGACATAGAAAGTGCAAGGATGAAAAGTCCGGGCTTTGCCCCGGACAAAAAATGTAAAAGTTTTGACTGCAAGGACCAAAAGTGTGAAAATGGCTAAAGAATTAAATGGGTAGGAATTAGCAACTTTTTAGAAAATGGATCAAAGTTGTCAAACCGTTAAAGTTTTGTGGCCAAACTTTAAATATTAAAAGGTTCAAAAAAAGTGTAAAAATATTGATTGCAAGGACCAAAAATGTCAAAATTGGTAAAGAATAATGAACAAAGTTGTCAAAAAACATCCAAATTTAGTATTACTAACTTCCAACAATAATACAGAGACAAATTCTGCCAAAAAAATGGGAAGTTGAATGAACACAAACAAAAGGACATGAATAAATTAATTAAAGAAGTACAGGACCGGATATGTAAATCAAGGGGCCAAAGCTGGACAAAGTATGTGAACTTTACTATTCTTTTCTTTTACAACTTTAATATATATATATAATAATAAAAATAATATAATATTAAAAACCCAATAAATAAAGATACTATAAAATATGTTTTGGGCCACTCGTCCATAAATAAAAGCATTTCTTCTGCTACGTGCCATTGTTGACGCAATACCAACACCACAACGAGGCAGCTTCTGCAGTCACTCAAGGAGTTATGAGTACGGTGGTTGCTGATGCAACAGTTCCTCCGATGACAATGGCGACTGCAGCAGATGAGCAGCAGCAACAACAGCTTAAAAAAGGAATAGCAGAATTCTACGACGAGTCTTCGGGGATGTGGGAGAATATATGGGGAGAACACATGCATCACGGATTCTACGACACCGATGCCGTCGTAGAACTCTCCGACCACCGCGCTGCTCAGATCCGTATGATCGAACAAAGCCTACTTTTTGCCTCTGTTCCTGGTATAATATTTTTCTACTTTCTTCTTTTTAGTTCGATCAATCCATTTTCTACCTAATATTTCTCCAAATCCGAAGCTTCAAATTTAATTTTCATCCTCAATCTCTTCGTAATTCTTCCGCATAACTTCAAAATCGACTTCTGTACTTCACTAGAGACAAAAAAGTGATGATATCTATGATAATTTGAATCAATCAAGGTTTTAGTTATATATTTCACATTCACCTTTACGAATGAACTTATTTCCATTGATTAACTCATGCTACAGTAGCTTGTGAACGATATCTTTTGCGATTATGTATTTCTGGTTAACTTTTCTGAGATTCACAACCTTCAATTTGAAAAAAAAAATAATAATAATAAGATACCACATGGAAAGAATAAATCGTACTTGATCGATCTCATGAGTTGCCCTTTTCCTTCTCACTTGTTATTTTGCAGATGATCCAGTAAAGAAGCCCAAAACCATAGTTGATGTTGGGTGTGGCATAGGAGGTAGCTCAAGGTACCTAGCAAAAAAATATGGAGCTGAATGCCATGGCATCACCCTAAGCCCTGTACAAGCTGAAAGGGCTCAAGCCCTAGCTGCTGCCCAAGGATTAGCTGACAAGGTAACAATCATTATTTATTCATCTAAAAAATTGGGGACAAATTTTGCTTATCCTTGATGAAAAAAACGTTGCATAACATGAGCTTCTATTAGTTGCAGAAATGTAATAGTAATAAACTTATTGAACTAAGCATGAAAAGCTTGCAGGTTTCATTTCAAGTTGCGGATGCTTTGAATCAACCTTTTCCTGATGGAAAGTTTGACCTAGTTTGGTCAATGGAGAGTGGAGAACACATGCCTGACAAACTAAAGGTTCTTGTTTTCTTAAAAAAAATCTTTAATATTCCTGAATTCACAAAGGTGACATACACTGACATATTCTAATTTCACTCTACTTAAATTGGCAGTTTGTTAGTGAGTTGGCTCGAGTGGCTGCTCCGGGAGCCACAATTATCATAGTCACATGGTGTCATAGGGACCTTTCGTCTACCGAAAAGTCCCTACGGCCAGAGGAAGAAAAAATCCTAAACAAGATTTGTTCAGGATTTTATCTTCCTGCCTGGTGTTCTACCGCTGATTATGTAAAATTACTCGAATCCCTTTCCCTTCAGGTAAACTACATTGCCGTATATCCGACATGTTTGTCCTAACAGTAAAATATAATAATCAATAAATCAAGTACGAGATTGGTTGGTGGGGTACCCAGTGTTAGGTTTACCTTTTCTTTACAAAAAGTCGTTATTGTGAGCTGACCCACACCACACTGTCATATGAGCAGAATTAAAATTCTTATACCGCAGCTGATGAAACTTAAACCGTATTTACCTTTTTAAAGTCTCTAAAATGGCTGCATTGTTGATTTAGGACATCAAAGCAGAAGACTGGTCAGGAAATGTGGCACCATTTTGGCCAGCAGTGATAAAAACAGCCTTGTCTTGGAAGGGCATTACGTCATTGCTAAGGAGTGGTAATTAAGATTTACTTTTTTTTTTCTTTTTCTTAATAATGATTTTTTTCTTTTTTTATTTTATTAAAATTGGGTAGGATGGAAGACTATAAAAGGAGCAATGGTAATGCCATCGATGATTGAAGGATTTAAGAAAGATGTAATAAAATTCTCCATCATTACATGTAAAAAGCCTGAATAAAAATAGGTATGTAATGTACTTTTGATTTTTGTACTTTCTTTGATAGACTGCTTCACTTTTGGGTTCTTGTTTTAATGTCTAATAACTCTTTTTTCGTAATTTTTTTTATAAGTTTTGTTTTTTTGTTTTGTAGTGTGAAATTATATAATTAAATTTTGTTATTGTATTTTGAATCTGTTATATAAGATAAAGTATTCTTTCATAAAATAATTAATAATATAAAAAAGAGTGAAAATCGTTTTTTTACCAAAAGTAACAAATAAAGAAGTATCTAGAAAGTGGAGTCCTCGTGAACCCAACCTGTCATATGCCATTACTTTGTTTTGTACAAAAGGAATCTTCTCGTTGTCGATCACTTACTTATTTCTAACTCGTTTATACAATTTTGTGACACCAACTAAATGTTATCAGTTATCCCTTTTTAGGTTTACAACCTCAAAATAACAACGTTGTTGAGATTATAAGAGCCAACGATGAAGCTTTAACACATAAAATACATATAAAAAAAATTTCTACTTTGGAAGATCAAATCATAAAACTAACATTAAGTAAAACAAAAGTTTTTAAGATCAATCCTTTTCCAACTTTTAGACATCTACAACTTCTACTCTGAAATCCACAAAAAATGTCTTCATATATAATGGGTGTCATATTTGTTGAAAAATGTCCATGTCGACTTGTACGCAAGGACTTTGTGAAGATATTTGTTGTTTTGCTCCAAATAGTCGATTTTCTTGATTTTTCGAACACCACTTGCGACTTTTTTTCGAACCAAATGAACATCAATTTTGATGTTTGATGCGTTCATGAAGTGCAAGATTTAAAACAAATTGAATAGCTAAACTATTATCACGTACCAACACTAACATGAATCAAATACATTTCACAAGTAACTACAAACATTGCTATGTATTTGGAATCGGTAGAAGATCTAAATACACTAGTTTGTTTCTTGCTTTTTCAAGAGACCAAACAATCACTAAGAAACTACCAATATAGATTTATGAGGATTAACATATTTGACATGGTCCACATCCACATAAGCTTGAAGGCCTAGGGACTAAGACTTGTTTATACTAACATCCTTACTGGGACAGCCTTTAAGGTCTTTAAGAATTGTCAAAACTATCTTTATGAGTGAAAAATGGGACTATACATGCATTGACTCGACGTTTGAACAACAAAGAATGCATTGTCAGATCTAGTGATGGTTAAGTATATTAGTTTACAATAATGTGCTGATACTTGGTAACATTAATCAGCAATTCATCACTAGAAAAGTTTATCTATAAAGACCCAAAATTTGATTCATAAGGGTTGAAACAGGTTTAAAACTTAACATACCAAAGTCTTGAAGCAGCTTAAAGCGACAGATAAACAAATTCCTTAGTTGCTCTCAATGATTTCAATTCCAATAAAAAAACTTTAAATTTCGAAAATCCTTGATAAGAACCTTTGTTTTTAGAAAAGTTTTAACATTTTCAATCTGTCTTTATTATTACCGGTAAGTACAATATTATCTATAAAGACCAACATAAAAATAATTTCTCCTCTATACAAAATAAACCGAGAACAATCATTCATGCTTTGGATAAATCTATATTCTTGAAATGGACAAGTCAACTTTTCATTTCGCTTCTTAGGATTGTGTTTAAGTCCATATAAAGACTTAACTAGTTTGCAAACTCTTTTATCTCCTTTTGTATAATCTTATATACATCTTTTTTTCAGACTTTCATAAAGAAAAACATTGTTGACATTTAGTTGAAACAATAACCAATTAATATTATTAACAACTAAATTTAAAATACATTGAAGAGTTACCAACTTAGCAACAAGAGATAATACATCCTCGTAATCCATACATTCTCTCTAATGGTAGCATTTTTCTACAATAAGAAGTCCATAAAGGATAAAATTATTTACATGTAGTTGAAACAATAACCAATTATTATTATTAACAACTAAACTTAAAATACAACGAACAATTACCAACTTAGCAACACAAGATAATGTCTGAACAATTACCAACTTAGCAACACAAGATAATGTCTCCTCATAATCCGTACATTCTCTCTAATTGTAACATTTTGCTACAAGCATACTCTTAGTATCTATATACTTCCGCACTAGACTTGTACTTAATTTTATAAACTCACTTACATCTAATTGGTTTCCTACCAATAGGAAGAAAAGAGGGACTATTACCTCAATTGGTTATTATGTTGAATCTTGATAGTAGTTTAAAACATAAACTAAAATAAGCATGCCAAGAGAAGCAATACATAAAACCATCAAGATCTTCCATGCATTTATGTTGTGATGTTCTTGGGTGATCTTAAGAATCCAAAGTAGAGTTCATCTATTGGTTCACACCCAAAGACGACAATCAATGAAAATAGCTTGAAACCCTTCTTCTCTAATGCTTGAACTTGATTTATTTAAGACCAAGGCACACAATGTGTGTGTGCGTGCTTGGCTGAAAGTAAGACAAGAGAGAACTCATGAGTTATGAAGGAGGATGCCAGGATGGTATGACATGATCAATGGGGGAATTTTATAGGTAAACTCTAATGTTTAACTTGTTCATCTGTATACAACCAAATATGCTTATGTAATGTCAACATCTTGTTGTGTTAATGGGCATATCTCTAACAGACTCCCACTTCACGTGACACAATAACGATATGGTAACAATAACAATGGTTTACATCAATTCCCCAAAGTTAATAGCGACAGTGGCAGAGCCAGGCTCAAAGCAAAGGGATATCACAATTTTTTTTTCTGGGTATCACCGCAACGACTGAGCATGGGGCGGGCCGGGTCAGTTTTGACCTAAAATCGAACCCAAAACCGACAGCCTTGGTTTTGAAACTTTTAAAACCGAATCGAACCCAAACCCATCAGTTCGATGTTTCAGTTTTCAGTTTGTACTTGGGTTTCCCGGTTTGGTTTTGGTTTTAAACCCAAACCTTAATCGAATCCTTAGTTAACTTCAAGTCTTGTTATATAAACATGAAGTTGAAGTATCTTTTGATACTTGAATCTATGTGAGACTCAAAGTAGATATCAAATGAAGCATGAGGATAACAAGTTTATATAATAAATGAAAATAACTTAGTTTACATGTGTTTGGCATGTGGGATAGAATAGTTGGGAAAATAAAACAATAGAATAGTTGAAAAAAAAATGTAAACAAAGGATTTGTAAGGAGCAATAATTGAACTCAAGACCTTTGTTTCAGTAAGCCAGCACCTTAACCAGTAGACCAACTATTTGTTTGTGCTTATAAGTGAAGGGATGCATATATATATATATATATATATATATATATATATATATATATATACACACACACACTACATAAAATGAAATTTTTCTAAAAAAATTACACTACCGATATTTTTTTGAGGGGTATCTCGGGATACCCCTTGGATCCGCCCCTGAATAGCGGGTATGTCATTCAGGACAAGCCATTTGAAGTGGTACTTTCTCCATTACAATTATTATGAAGAGACATCTACAATCATTAGTCTTGGACAATCTCTTTGTGAAAATGAATGTATAGCCAAAAAGGACCCTATTAAAATCAAAACTCGCTAGTATTAATCAATTATATAGGTAAGTTATCAAACATATATTTATTCATGATATCCACATAAACACGAGACATGGAATTATGTCAATCTCAAGATGTTTAATATTTTGTTTATCGATAAAGATATGTCATGACTTCAAAAGCATAATATATAACTGATCCAATTTTAATCCAATCTGAGCACGACTATACACTTAGTGTCAACGCTAAATAATCAAAGGGCCCAAGGATATTGCTTTTACCATAGGTTAGAAGAAACAAATAAACATTGACCACATAGATGTAACACCCCGAATTCAGAAGACCTAGAAAGGAAAGGAAAACCCCCAAGTCAAGAAGTCTACTTGCGAGTCTAGGGAGGAACTCGACGAGTAGGGGCGAATCATTGGTACGCGGATTAAGTGACCGACTCGGCGAGTAGGGGCGAATCATTGGTACGCGGATTAAGTGACCGACTCGGCGAGTCGGGGAAACGACTCGGCGAGTCTGGTCTGGGTTTGGAAACCCTAATTTCGGGACTTGGTGCCCTATTTAAACATCCTATTCTCCTCCCTAGGGTTTTATTTACAGCCTCTCTAGTCCAGACCGAAACCCTAGCCACCCAACTTCATTTCTTGAGCTCTTGTGAAGATTAAAGGTCCCTTTGGAGTGCATCTTGAAGGTTTGGGAGAAAGGAACGAGGAAGAAAGTGTAGATCCAGCCTCTATCTCGGTTTGGCACCTGGTAGAAGGTAACAAGTCAGTACCCTGAGCATTCATTAGATAGATCCCCTTCTTAGCTTAGATCTTGTCACATTTGGGCCATTTCCAAGGCCAATCCGAGTATTGAGCCTGGAGGACGAAAAGGACTTCAGATCTGAGCATTTCTGAGCTTTAGGAGCTCTGAGTGGGTAGCTTTACCCAGTCATGGCTTCATTCCATGATGAAGACATCCATTTTAGCATGGATTTAGTGTTTTAGCTTCATAGCACCTTGCATGCACGTAGAGTTAGCAACTTTACGTGTAATGCTAGCCTTAGGAGTCCAGATCTACAAGTTGGAAGCAATGGAATGGACTGTAATCGACAGAATAGAGATGACACGAAGTGGACTCGGCGAGTCGGTTCTTGAACTCGGCGAGTCGGGTCACAAACCCTAATCTCTTCTGGTCATGAGTCAGATCAGTGTGTTGAGTGGTGACTCAGTGGGTTGGACAGGACTAGGACTCGGAGATGGAAGGGCTCGACGAGTGTGACATCCCCAATTTCACGGCCAGAAAATACCGATTTGTTTATGCTTTGTTTTAAAATCAGAGTAATCTTTTAAAGAAAACAGTTGCAGAATTTGTTCCCAAACAAAATATGATAAAACTTTATCAAAACATTTCTCAAAGAGAATGTACTTTTCATTAAATAATAAAACCTTGGGATGTCATGTTCCGATACAGACCAAAAAGCATAAACAGTACAATTTAACCTTACAGTAGTTATTTACAACTACTGGTCTATAATCCAGAATCTCTCGTCAAGTCAACCAACTTATACTCTTGTGCCTTTACCTGTAATGCAAAGAAAACTGAGTGGGTCAGGCTTGGGATCCTGGTGAGCATATAGGGTTTTCGACCCACAATAATATATTTATTATATTCAATCATCAATCAATCCAAATTACCCATCCCCATTATCTCTTTTATTTCTTAAGGATTTACCCTAAGAATCAACTATCCTTTTTTTCATTTATTCCTAAGGATTGACCTAAGGAATTGACACAAAGTCCACCACTGCCCAGGTCCTCAAATTACAACCGGTAAACACTTAGTTCAACATACTTAGTGAATACCTAGTTCTAACACTCCTAGTGAACACTTAATTCAAAACATCTGGTGAACACATCTAGTTCAAAAATACTTAATGAACACAATCCTCTAATGAACACATAGTTCAAAAACACCTGATAAACACATAGTTCACAAACACCTGATAAACACCTGATAAACACATAGTTTAAAGTTGCTAACTCTACGTGCATGCAAGGTGCTATGAAGCTAAAACACTAAATCCATGCTAAAATGGATGTCTTCATCATGGAATGAAGCCATGACTGGGTAAAGCTACCCACTCAGAGCTCCTAAAGCTCAGAAATGCTCAGATCTGAAGTCCTTTTCGTCCTCCAGGCTCAATACTCGGATTGGCCTTGGAAATGGCCCAAATGTGACAAGATCTGGTGAACACTCAGTTCGAAAATACCACGAACCTCCGTTCGTAAAAAGAACCACAAGACAATTAAGTCAGGGGTAGTTATCTAGATAAAAATGCCTAGCCGTGGTCCGAATATCGTGAGGTATTTTACCCCCAGACTCACCCTATCCAACATCGAACTTTGCCTAGCAGTGGTCTGAATATCGTGAGGTATTTTACCCCCAGACTCACCCTATCCAGCAATATAACACCAGACATACCTATTGGTGGTCTATTACCAACACACTTTATTAGGCAGTCTACGAAGTTCCCTCAATTACTTCGTGAAAAGAAACGCTGACATATGAAGCTCGTTCGATCACTTCATAAAAGAAAGAAACGATGACTCCAAAGCTCTTTCAAAATAAAAACTATGGGGAAATACTAATAGAGTACTCCCGTACGCTTCCGTAACCGACACACAATAGTGTCAAAAAGACTTTGTACATGATAGTACTTCTGGCACATTATAGTACTCTGGTATGCGTAGGACTTGTACCCGAGAACATAATAATACCTCGGCGCAAGCAGCACCAAAGACACATGGCTTTGAAAAGGACTTCATACATAAAATGTACTTTTGTACGTAAGACGTACTCCACCGATCATCGATCTCACCACACACGTACTCTTAATAAGAGGCTACCCAATGTCCAAACTTAATTGAACTAAACATCCCTTTTTAAGTCTTAACCCATCACTAGGCAAACCTACGAAGTTTATAATCAATTTTCGATGCTATCTCCGTTTAGGCAACGCTAACTAGTGTATACTTAACACAAAGTTTTAAGTAATAATATCATATATTCACATCTTAACACATATTGAACCATAACTGATTCGCACGTTGCATATCATCAAATATATCTAGCACGTATTTCGGGCAATAACAAATACTTCACATACATATATATTTAATACTTTAATCAATACTTGTATTAAAGTCATGTCCATGAAAGGGACTATGCACATGATACCTTATCGGATGAACGTATAGTTCAAAAATACATAATCCGTACTCCCGGATCTAAAACTAACCTCCTCACCCTTTTATCTCATTATCCAACTCATCTTTTTTCACACACCAACAATCTCATCTACCCATGTTCTACCCAACATATTTGTGTTGGATAAGGTGTCTAAGTCCATAACTTATTTGGTATATACTTGACCCGACCCGGCATGGTCCATTTGGGTTGCACTTCACCCGAACTGTTTATATGGATAATATTATGAGAATAGTATATTTGTGACTTATTAATATATTATAATTTATAATATATTAATATATGAAATCGTATTATTTAATTAGTATTGATCTTAAATTAATTATGAATTAATTTAGTGATCAAAAGGTGACTAATTGAATAATGGGCTATTATATTTATATAGTGTGGGCTAACACTCATTAGGAAATGGGCTAAGCTTAAATGGGAGTCCATGGATGATCCATGGAGCTTTTAACCCATGGATCCTTGGAAAAGGAAAAGACATGGGTTATTAGGGTTTGCATGGTTCATAACCCTAATCATCTACACTATATAAAGAGGCTTGTGGTGCTTGAAAAGACACTATGTGTGTGTGCATAAGAGTGGCCGATTTCTAGAGTGTTTGTATACTCTCTCATAAGTTTTCCAAGTTTGTGGTGATTTGTGATTTCCATTTGAGGCATTCACATTATTGGTGCTAGGCTCTCAAACTCCTAAGGAATCAACTCACTAATAAAGGTATGTAATTCTTCTAGTATCTTTTATGTTTAAAAGTACCCGATGCATGCTAGATAGGTTATGGACCTTGGAAAATTATTTTTGCATGTATTTTAACTTATTTAAAACCTATATAAAACATCCATTCCACACTCATCTCAAATAAACAACAATATGCAAACATATAGCACGTATTTCATAGAAAATACTTCATATTTATGTGTTAGAAGAAAGTAACTACACACTCACTTGAATAATCGATTATCGGACAGCACTACGGCTCTCCAAGTAGTAACTCTTCGGTGAAACCGGGATATCTTCACACACCAGGCTTCTCGCGGGCAGAGCTTCGGCTCGGAAACTCTTTTCTTCTCGGGATCTTCGGAGCTTCGGGACTTGCTTAGGGTCTCAGGATGATACCGGGGCTTCGGGGGTATAACTTCCACGTAAATCGAGAAAATATGGAGTGAGAGGAAAGAAATTGAGCAACAAAACTCGACTGCCCTTCGATTCTATTTATAGGGCTGAAAATTCAGAATTCACGTCGTGAACCACTTATTCACGTCGTGGCCTTTGATGTCATCAGGTGCGTAGTCGCGATGTGAATCTGTCAGGCTCTGAAAGGTCAAATCACTCTGTTCACGTCGTGAACCCTGACACAACTTTGGGTTTCGTGCCCCGAACTTCAGAAATTCATATCTTTCGCATACGAGCTCCGTTTTCGACGTTCTTTATATCCACGCGTAGGTGAGATTATGCTCTACAACTCTCGTTTAGAATTCGTCGGCTAATTTTTATTATATTATTTTTAGTAGGTCGGGATAGGAAAACTCCGTTAGCAATTCACAACTCCTTCATTTGACGTCTGTTTTCGTCTGTCTTTTTACCTTTGGACTACTATCGACGAGATCTTCTATTCTCGTCTAGATTGTTTCGGCTAGAAACCACTCGATCTCATATTCGAACTTTGGGTTGCATACCGTTAAGTCGAAACTTCAAAAAATCATAACTTCCTCATACGAAGTCAGATTTAGACGTTCTTTTTATACACGCTCTCGGTTTAACGTATCCTACGACTTTTGTTTAGATCACTAAGGCCAAATATCGCTCTATTGTAAATTCACTATTTACGTCGCGCTGTGTCGTGCCGGTTCTGTCGCGAAACTTCGATAGGTCATAACTTCTTCGTTATAACTCGGATTTCGGTATTCTTTATATTTTCGGAAACCTTGTGACATATACTACAACTTGGTTAAGATTATTCATTATAAATAATCTTTTATCAAAAAATCACTTTTGATGCTTATCGTCTCTAAATTGACTAGCCCGGATCTACGGGTGTTACAACGAGTCATGGGGTGACTCGGCGAGTCGAGTAGTGAGTTGAAGAGTTTCTGAGGTTAGGAACTCGGCGAGTCATTAGGCTGACTCGGCGAGTAGGGTCAACCTGGAAGGTTGACTTTGACCAGGACTTTGACCTTGAGAAGGACTTTGACCAGAGTTGACTTAGTTGGAATTTTGGAGGACAGTTTAGGACTAAGTGTTATATTGGTGTTGGTAGCTCGGGGAGCTAGAGGAGCAGCGGTTCGGAGAGTGGTCGGATAGCAGTCAGGAGGGTATCAACAAGAGCATCAGCAGTGCAAGGTGAGTCTCCTCACTGTGTGAATGGGTCTAAGGCCACAATGCCGACCCATGTAGTTTATGAGTAGGAAGACCCGTGGGTTAGCCCTAGGCACTGTATGCTAGTATGATATTCCAGACCAGGGTCTGAACCCGGGGTAATCCGGATGTATGATGCATGTTAGATTATACTTGTTGTCTGTGTGATACTTGTATGTGCCTGATAGGGAGGTGAGTGTGGGCGAGGTTCCATATCTCATCACTAGCAGAGTATGGATGGGGTTCCGTATCTCATTAGTAGCAGAGCAGGGGCGAGGCCCGAGATAGGAGCGGAGTGAGTGTGGGTGGGGGCCCGCATCTCACCAACAACAGGAGCATGAACGGTGTTCCATGACTCACCAGTAGCGGGACAGGGGCAGGGACCAAGTTAGGCGAGGCCTTAATACAGGATCATAGTGGAGTATGTTAGCCTATGTGTTATGTGCCATTTATATGCTTGTATATGCTTAGCGGGCGAGGCCCGGAGACAGGCGGGGCCTAATAGAAATAAATCTGTATACCGAGCGGGGCTCGATGCCAGGCGGGGCCTGATACCGGGCGGGGCCCGATGCCGGAGCTAGTCTGATGCCGGGCAAGTCCCGATGCAGCAGGCGGGGGCCCAGTATGTGGTTATGTGTATGTGGTTATGCGTATGTGGTATGTGGTAGGTTGGGGAACTCACTAAGCTTCGTGCTTACAATTTACAGTTTTGGTTTCAGGTACTTCCGGTAGCGGAGGGAGGAGCTCGGGTGATCGCATGGCACACACCATGGTTTGTTAGCCTGGGATGTTTTACTCTGATAAAATAAATATATTTTGAGATGATACCCTGAATTTATATGATGCTTATGTATGACTTGGTAATTATGGTTTGATTAATGATTTTAAAAATGAACTTTTTGGGTCGTGTTTTTGGGATGTTATAAGTTGGTATCAGAGCCTTGGTTTGAGGGATTCGGGTACACTCTCGGGTGTGTCTGAACTCAAACTGAGGACTTGGTATGAAAGTTTTCAAAGGAAAATCATTTTTTTGTAAAAGAGCTTTGAGAAAAAGAAAAAGGATTTTGAAAAGAGAAAAGAACTTTGAAAAGAGAAAAAGGGTGGGGTGCATGCAATCCGCCGAGCTCAAGTAAGTTCTCCCAAATTACCCATACAAGTTTATGCTATGATATGTGTATTAGAACTGCATGCTAGTTAGGACTAAGGATCTAGGAGGATGCCTTATGTGCCTGTTATATGTGTATGAGCTTTATGAGTTGCATGCTTGTACAGATTCCTGATTAAAGGATAGAACAACTTGATTGGATTATGTGGTTAGTTTTCTTAATGCCCGAATGTTGCTTGCTTTGTGCTATTAGGAGTTCTAGTTATCTATAATTAACTAGTAAACAAATATGTTAAGTTATATGTTGCAAGGACTAAATAATTTCAGAAGGTTAGGTCTAGCCCTATTTCGGAGCTCTTGTATGTGTCTAACCGTTGTAGGGTAGGACCTCTCATTCGAAGAATTATCTAGTCTAAGTGATATGTAATGGTATTCGTGAGTTAGTTAGGGGGAGATAACAAGAATTTCTTATGCGGCTGATGGCGGATAGAGAGTTAGAGGATACCCTAGGGCAAGCCTAGGATGAGAGTAGTGATGGGAACAGTGTTAGTAGCAGTGAAAGAGACTTGGTATAGTCAAGGCAATTCTTGAGGAAAGTACGGATAGATGTGGAAGGTAGTAGGGGTCCATAATACTGAAAGCAGAGGATCTGTACTCGAGTCAAGGAGGGCTGAGATAAAACCGGGGAACTTGTAGTGCGTGTGTGATTCCTCAGCAGGGATGAGTATTTTGATGATAGTTATGTTATGACTGATGCAGTATGGTGACACTACGAGGTAGACCAGTGGGCACTTCAGGTGCCGAGGGGGGATCATGCTCGAGTTCAGGAGCCAGTCAGCTTGATGAGCAGATGAGAGAGTTTGTTTCAGCTGAGGTTACGCGCAGTATTTTGTACCAGACTCCTGTGATCTTTGGTTCGATCAAGGAGGGTATTTTGGAGCTTCTGAATGAGAAGCTGGGATCCTTTCGTACTGAGATAATGGCCATGATGGGGGTGCGTTCGCTGACATTCCGAGAGTTCAGAGCTTCTGGAGCTCCGGATTACCATGGGGACAAGGACCCCATCGCTAGCAGCAGGTGGTTGGCCGATGTGGCCAACGCTTTCCGTACGAGCCGATGTCCCGAGGGGGACAAGGTCCTGTTGGGTTTTGAACATTCTAACACTCCTATGGTGTACATGCAACCCTATAAACCTTGGATCTATGTTTTCTCTATTATACCTGCAAATATTAACTATTCCAAGGTTTCATCCTAACTAGCATATTATGAAGCACCTATACTACAAAGTTCTAGTTAGATGACATACCTTTTGATGTAACTTGATGTCTTCAAGCTTTAAGAGCTTAGCCCCAATAGTGTGGAAGCCTCAAATGGAATCACAAATCACCAAAACACCTTGGAAGAACTTGAGAGAATATGTATGCACACTAAAATCAGCCCACTCTTATTTTCACACACTTGTGCCAATTTTGTGAGCCAAGGACCCCTTTATATATTATGGAGGATTAGGGTTACATCCATGTAAACCCTAATACCCATGACCTTTCATTTACATAGGATCCATGGGTTAAAAGCTCCATGGACCATCCATGAAAGCTTAGCCCAACCTAAATGAACTTGGCCCATTCCATATATATAAGAGTCCATATTTAATTAGTTCTTTTTGATCACTTAATTAATTCTAAATTAATTCTTGATCAATACTAATTAAATAATATGATTCCATATTAATATATTAGAACTTATAATATATTAATATAAATCATAAATATAGTATTCTCAAAAGACTATCCATATAAATTGTGCCGGTGAAGTGCAACCCAAATGGACCATGCCGGGTCGGGTCAAGTACATACCAAATATAGTTATGGACTTAGACATTAATCCAACAGTCTCCCACTTGGATAAGTCTAAAACTATTATTGAGTATGACTTCAAAACCTAACTGGCAATCGTAGCTCTTAAAGCCGCTGTCGAACTCTGACCTTGTCAATGACTTGTCCATTAGATAAGGGATCATATATTCCTCCATTCTAGATATCATATGGACTGAGACATGGATTATAATCATTCTCTCTGTCCATTTATTGTTTCCCGATTTTCGATTTATGATGACTGACTGATTGAACAAATCAAATCAGTCCTGGCTTGGCCAAGCACTCACATGTGTCATCACTAAATCATCGAGGGGCCCACAAATATCGCTTTTATCCCGAAGGTAAAAGGAATGGATAAACTTCGACTCATATGGCTTGTTCTACTACTTGTTGAATCATACACAAAGGCACGTTTTATAACATCGAGTTACCAAATGCGTTTTCGTGCAATCAATGTATAACCAACTCATAGCAACAACTCATATCTCTAGGTTTGAAGAATATAAGATATTATCGTCTCATGATCACTCGTGATAAAATCCATGAAGTGATTCAAATGAGCGCGGGTTGAATCCAATACTCAGAACTTATGAGCACTCATGAGTGTTGTAGCACCACTTTGTCCACCAACTTGGACCTCTACAAACCAACCCATGACAGTCTTGATTCATATCTACTTCCAACATATGACCGACTGTGGATGGTTTGAATAACTTAATCATTTAGGAAGAGCGACTTAGTTATTTTGGAAGTCAAAACATGCAAAGTGAAACACAAGAATAAATGAATCAAATATGGTATCAAACCCTATGAATATAAATAAACACTTTTATTTATCACCATACTGATTACTCATTATTCATTGTTTCAGTTTTATCAACTTTATACTTGAATTAAAAACACTAGTTGTCCCATGCTCCAAGCATGTACACTATGTTTTTCTTAAACAATAGCTTTGCCATACACCAAGTATGCACTCTATGTTTGTCTATGATCCTTACTTTGTGAAATAAACCAATTGAACATAATTTCAATGATTCTAATTTCACACTCCCAAATCCTTATCGAAAAATGTGAGAATTTCAAATTCCTATCATTTATCGAAATCTGTTTAGATTTTAAAATTATATGCACTGACCCTCCTGTAATGAATATGTACAAAGTCACAAAGACTTGTCAACAGTCATTATAAGGTATTCCAATGGAGATCAACTCCATGGAAACTAAGTCTCATATTCAAAGTACATTGCTTTGGACATGCTTCTTGCATTAAGTTTTCTAATCTTACACAGATAACTTCCACCTATGTGGACAACTCCATATTCTCATTTTGACTATCACTTCTGAATAAGAGATGCCTCTTTTCAGAATATGTCAATATGGTCCTTCCAAAATTAGCACTATACTTCCAACTGTCCCTGAGCAACCAATCTTTGGTAAACCTCAGATTGTCCTCGACAATTGCTTAATCATTTTAGTCATATCCAATTCTAGACATTTTCCCTTCTTAATGCCTCTGGGCATTTGGAAAAATTTAGAAATGACAAATATTATAGCACATGCAATCGATCCTGTACCCAAAGCAAATGGTACACGATTCATGATATCTCACATAAAGACATGATTCTAGACCAGTCTTTTGCTACAATATTTTTATTTGCCATGTTTTCAAAATTTGACTATGAAGAGGGATGTCGTAATCATAATCGAATTTTGAGAACGCAATATATAGAATTTCCTTAAGTTGAACCAATCCAACATGAAATTCATATATATATTCTTAACTAAAGATGATTAAGGTCTCAATCTAAGCCTTTAGAACTGAAATGAAGTATATCCTCTCCCTTAATTATAGCAAAACAACTTTTTCAATCCCTACAGCCTCACAAATTGAAACTTTTGTTTTCTATAATTAACATTGCTAACTTTCAACACTAACAATAATTATCATGCTCCCACTAACATGATTATTATTAGCATAACACTTATGCTCCCACTAGCTTTGACATGTACTCAGAAATCAGCTGGACTTCTAGAAATCACTACTTTATTGACTTTCTTACCAAAGTTCAGATTTCTGATACGAGATTCTTTGATAAAACTTTATCAAAATCATACACCTTTTCTTAGATAGCATGCATGTGTGTCTAAACAATTTCAGAACTATGAAAAGGGATGCCGTAATCATAGTCTCAATTGTTTAGACCTTTTGCCATCTGCTTCAAATCTACTTGGTGGAAGTGTTTCCTCATCATCATTTTCATGAATTGGAGAGAAACCTTATGACCCTTAGATTTTATGGTGTATGTGTTCTTATCCATGTGAATCGTCAAAACCATAGTCACAAGACAAGGATAATGACAAATCCAAACTCATATGGACTGAACTTATGCAATCTTAACTTCTTGCCACCTGGCAGTACAGGGCCTGTCATTACTTCCAAGTTGTTATGCAACCAATTGAGAACTTTCAGAACTCCTATGCAAAGCCAACTTTAACTGGAATGGGCACATAATATGTCAACACGATAGGTTATAAACCTCAAGTCGTGTGCTAGTGAAGAACCTCAGGTTTTATTCTTGATTAGTTCTTGAAATTTTTTTTAGGATCTTTAAGACTCCCACTATCCTCTTGACATATAAGACTATCTTGCCAAATATTCAAGAGATAGTGCGGATTCTTTATCAAGACAAACACTTCACACAATTGGCCTTAGTTGGTCTTTGTTTTATCCAAAACATCACAACTTACCAATTTCAAATGTACAAGAGTAGGACACTTTTACTCTTACATTTGACAAGTGTTTTAAACCTTTCTTTAAGATATGTCACTCAAGTTACAATCTTGGAGTATGACTCTAAGATTTGTTTTGGAACGAAGTATGACTCATCTTCCTGATCTAACCATTTCAACAATTCATGACTCCTCTTTTTAGTCATAAGAATGCACTAAGATGACCTTTAGAGGACTAATTGTGATATGATGTCTAAATCATTAAGATGATCACAAACATGATACTAAAGTACTCTCCCATCTTTTCATATTTGAGAAACTTTTATCTTTCTGCCTAATTTGATTCTTCCCATTCGTTCTGCCATACATTGAGACTTTTCCAATGTTTCAAAATTATACTTAAACTTGTAAGTATAACCATATTTACTAAACTTTAATAAATCAAATAGTCTTAACGAGCTTTGTGGTGGACATGACCAGTGCACAAGAATGTGTACTCGATCCCTTTAGTCCTTCACTTGACTCACACATCCATGTGAACAAGTAATTAGTCTTGATTTTCCAATGCTTGAAAGTTCTCATTCATCATACTATTCAACTTGCATGATTCCAAGTTTCGGTTCAATTGAAACTTGGGTGATGAGGAACTTTCCTGATTTGGTAAATTTAGACACTACCACAAATGAAAGAATCAAATCCATTTTCCAATATTGCTGTCAGTGGAATCATATAAGCAACAATTTTCCACAAATGCCATTGTAAGGATACTTCAAATAAACAAAATTAAACAATTTTCTTTTATTTTAAAACTTTGCGAAAAAACTTATCCTTACAATCCACATGGAAAATTGTTGTTATCTATTCCTTAGCAATATATCATAACTTCTTAAGCAACTGCTCAAAATTCTGATGCGATCGAAATCCACCTTCGCGATCAGAATCAGCATATACTTCCTTTAAGATTTCTCTCTATTCTTTGATTCTTAAAACATCAACATGTGACCCAGTCACATCATGTAATGAGGATCTCAGAATAGAACTTAACAGAGTTAGATAATGGGCTCTACCTGATGTAGAGTCAAACTTATTGACTTTAACATCCTTAGGTAAATTTGGCAGCTTTGCAATCAACGCCCCTTCCTTTGGCAAAATAAACATATGGACCCTTTGGTAATGGGACTATCTCAGACTTAGCCTTTCTCTTTACCATTTGGTCAACCGGGTTGACTATGGCCAATCCCTTTCCATTGGGAAGAGAATGCTTTTTCTGGATTTCCAGTGTCACCATTGTCACTGTCCATAAAGTTTTTGGGAAGTTGATCTTCTAATCAAATTTGCTTTACTATCGTTCCAAATCATTGCTGATTCAGCAGCACCAAGCAAATAGATATGATCATTAAGGTTCATGTCATAGTCTGTTTCATAGTAGTCCCAAAGGAACTCATGATGTGACTTAGAAAGTGATTGAACATTCAACTTTCTCAAGACTTTGACACCCAACTCTCCCGGCTTGTCAATATGTGACTTCATCTCTAAGATGTGATCACACATAGACCTTGCTTGCCATTATGGATTGAGTGACCTTGAACTTGTGGGTTAGGGAGCATAATTGGAGGAGGTGGAGGAAGAGAAGTATGAATTCCATGAGCCAAACTCGGGAAGTCATATTCATTAGGAAAGCTTGGTTTGGGAAGATCATTGTTGTCTAAACCAGACATCAACAATGGGAGAAATTCACGTAAAGTTGATTTAAGTCATTAATATAACACCCAATATGATATATTAAGGCTAGGACCCAACAAACTATTTTATAACTTGGAAGAGGGATGCCGTAATCCAAGCTATAAAATATTTGAAGGTAGGTGAATGACGATTCACCAATTTCCACCAAGATAAACGAAATGTATTATTATGTTTTAATTGGTTTTGAAACTCCTAGATTCTTTTGAGATTCATTGAACTTTTCAATGGCATGTTTCAATCTCGAGTGTGCCCTTCAGGTTTTGTGACTGGGATGCCGAGGATCACAAAACAAGGTGTGAAGTAACCATGCAAATATACTTGGTACCCTTAATATTTACCCCTCAATCGATGTGCCGGTTAACCACACACGCTCCAACGATACTATGATAAACATTAAGTTACCCTTTGCCTACCTTGTTAAGTCCAGGTTAGTGTGTCGGTTAACCACACACGCTCCACTAACAGCTTAAACAAAGTGCAAAGTGTAATTGCATGGATTAGCACCTTATTCACATTTTCCTAAGTAACTAAGATTGGGAATTAATAAAAGGTTTAGTTACTTAGTATTTATCATTAATACTTTTAATGAAGGGAGAATTATAGTCCTTGTCCTACCTGTTCGGCTAACGACCCTCCACCAGTCAAGGAAGCGGTGGGTGAGAGTGGACACCCATTAAGCTGCCATTTTATAGGCAACAACCTTATACCCCCCTTATAGACCGACTTCGTGAATGAGGCCTACTAATGGTAAGACGACTTGCTCTTATATATATAATATATTAAACTTTTAATATTATAATAGTATAAGGGTGTATTTTAGACATTTAAAATACTTGATGGTTTAATCTATTAATTAAACTAGACTTTTAATTTAATTAAACTCAAACCATATATTTATGGATTTAATAATACTCTTTTAATTAAACGCTTTAATTAACTATTAATAAATTCCATAAGAGTTAATTTGAACTATTCAACAAAACATCATAATTCCAATTATTAAACTCAAAATTAAAACCATTTAATTAATTGTTTAAGTTATGAACCCAAGAGTTTTAGAATTCAACTCTTTTTTTCATAAAAAACTTTTCTCAAATTCCAAAACTTGAGGGCAAGTTTTGTAATTCTTGAAAACCTTTGGATTCCATAACTTATGGAATTAATAGTGTTTTATGATGAAACTTTTCATGTTCCATAACTTAAAGACCAAGTTATGGAATTCTTTAAAACATTAACACCAAATTTTGTAACTCCATAAAAACTTTGAATCAAATTTTTTTTTCTAAAAAAAAACTTTCATATCCATAACTTATGGAAGTTTCAAAAACCCTTAAGATCACAACTTTAAAAAAAAACTTTTGAGCTCCAAAATTTTATGACAAAATTTGTAACTCCTTAAAACATTTAGATCAAACTTTTAAAACTAATAAAATAATCATATCATTTTATCTTTTACTAAATTTGACCTAATTCAACTCATATAACAAATGATTCAAATTTTACAAATAATTCGTTTTTCACAAAACAAGTAATTATCTTAAAATTTGACAAACGTCATGTTTTTTTTCCTTTTTTTTTCCAACTTGAAAATAAAACATTTGCATCAATATAACAGAAAACAACTCATGTCTCTGATACCTCTGTTGGGTTTTGAGCATTCTAACACTCCTATGGTGTACATGCAACCCTATAAACCTTGGATCTATGTTTTCTCTATTATACATGCAAATATTAACTATTCCAAGGTTTCATCCTAACTAGCATATTATGAAGCACCTATACTACAAAGTTCTAGTTAGATGACATACCTTTTGATGTAGCTTGATGTCTTCAAGCTTTAAGAGCTTAGCCCCAATAGTGTGGAAGCCTCAAATGGAATCACAAATCACCAAAACACCTTGGAAGAACTTGAGAGAATATGTATGCACACTAAAATCGGCTCACTCTTATTTTCACACACTTGTGCCAATTTTGTGAGTCAAGGACCCCTTTATATATTATGGAGGATTAGGGTTACATCCATGTAAACCCTAATACCCATGACCTTTCATTTACATAGGAGCCATGGGTTAAAAGCTCCATGGACCATCCATGAAAGCTTAGCCCAACCTAAATGAACTTGGCCCATTCCATATATATAAGAGTCCATATTTAATTAGTTCTTTTTGATCACTTAATTAATTCTAAATTAATTCTTGATCAATACTAATTAAATAATATGATTCCATATTAATATATTAGAACTTATAATATATTAATATAAATCATAAATATACTATTCTCAAAAGACTATTCATATAAATTGTGTCGGTGAAGTGCAACCCAAATGGACCATGCCGGGTCGGGTCAAGTACATACCAAATATAGTTATGGACTTAGACATTAATCCAACAGGTCCGACTTGCCTCCTGTCTTCTGAAGGACAGAGCACGGGATTGGTGGGAGGAGGTTGGTCATGCCATTGGGGATGATGTCGTGTTGGATGCGATGACATGGAGTGATTTCTCGACCCGGTTCAGGGCCGAGTTTGCACCAGTGATCGAGGTACAACAGCTAGCACGCGAGTTTCAGGATTTGAGGCAGACGATTGAGACTGTGGTGGAGATCACCGCCAAGTTCAGGGAGAGGGCTCTTCTTGTTCCACAGTATGTCGCGAACGAGGAAATGAAGAAGGCCCGATATCACGAGATGCTGAGGAGTGACATCAGGTAGTTTGTGAGCAGGTCCAACTGCAAGACGCTGGAGGATATGATTGCTCGAGCCAGAGAGAGGGAGATCGACCTGGAGCACCTGAGGAAGAGGAAGCCGGAGGAGGTTCGGGTAGCTGCAGGTTCCGGCAAGAGACCCAAGGGTTCGGATGTGAGATCGAGGGATTATCAGGGTCGCATTCGTTGTGGCAAGTGTGGCAGGACGCACGAGGGTGCGTGCAGGGGTGGTAGTGGTGGTGATTTTGGCTGCTTCAAGTTCGGTTGGACTGGTCATTTCAGCAGGGATTGTACAGCTACCACCATGCAGGGATCAGACCTTATATGTTTCCATTGCGGTCAGAGGGGCCACAAGAAGGCCTAGTGTCCGAGTTTGTTTCCAGCATGATAGGTGATGGCACCTACCCCCGCAACCTTGAGGATTGTTGACGGCCATCAGGGTCGAGCAGAGGCATCTACGACAAGGAGCAAGGCATTCCAGTTGGTTACAGAGGAGACGCGAGCAGCCCCTAATATGACAGGTGTGTATCTATCATTTTCCTATCAGTTCTTGTTTATGATTTTATTGCTATGGTACTGCATCGATGTTAGAATGTTGTATTTCCTGCCTATGATAAGTTATATGCCATCTGCATACCCTGGATGTTAGTGTAGTGGTTCGAAGATATTTCCCCTAGAGCAGGTTCTCAGGATGCGGTCACTGTAGCATGTGTGAGTGGGGCTCGAGAAATATTCTGTTAATCTTCGATAGTGGTTCAGATTTGGAGTTGGTTAGATTTGGAGCATCAACAATAGTAAGTATTGGTTGTCGGCAGATCGACCATTAGATGGAGAGAAGGATCGAGAATCCTTTTGTAACACACTAAATTTTTGAGCAAATTTTTCATTTTAAAATCATATAATTCTCATAATACCTTTCACAAAAGTCTCATTTATTTAATTTATAAAACGCAACTTCATTATTGTTTGATTAATAATCCAGGATCCTCAAAACATAACTCTTTCTCTGTTGTGTACAATCAAGTCGGTGCCTTCCCACGATCCTGAGAAAAACCCGAAACACATATCACATAACACGGTAAGCACGAAACTTATTGAGTTCCCCAAAATACCACGTACATAAAATTAGCCACTCGAGGCTATAGCTCTACAAGACCTTCCGGTCAATGTGTCTCAGTGGGACCTTCCGGTCCCACAACTCTGGTAAACCTTCCGGTCCTAACTCTGTTGACCTTCCGGTCCAACCCTGTTGACCTTCCGGTCCAAACCATGCAAACATATACATATCACATAGAACATATATCATGATGACCTTCCGGTCCTAACTCTGTTGACCTTCCGGTCCAACCCTGTTGACCTTCCGGTCCAAACCATGCAAACATATACATATCATATAGAACATGTATCATGATGACCTTTTGGTCCTAACTATGTTGACCTTCCGGTCCAACCCTGTTGACCTTCCGCTCCAAACCATGCAAACATATACATATCACATAGAACATATATCACATAACACTTATAAACACATAAGACCTTCCGGTCACACATATTTACCACTCCAGGTAAGGTATAGTGAGAAGACTCACCTCGGATGATGAACAACTCCTATAGATGTTGTTGCTGCGCACCGGCCTCTAACACTGGACCAAAACCCACAATTTCCCAATTAATATTTAAGACCAAACCTCACCTACTAGGTCTAAATATAACACACTAACCGGCCCATAAATGACCCAAAACCCATTGGGCCCACCAAGGCCCAAATAATAAATGAGCTCTCCCGAGGCCCAACTCTTAAGTCCAAATGGCAAGCCCAACTCAAGGGCCCAAGGCACATATATATATTCCTCTGGTCCAAAACTCTAGTGCAATAAGCCCAAACTCCAGGCCCAACACTTAAGGCCCAAAATGAGACTTAGCCCAAAAGCCCACAGTGAGGTTATGCGGGGCGTACCTCTCTTGGTACGCTCAGCGTACACGAGCATGCACGAATCCTGATCGGGACACCAACCCAGTACGCGGGGCGTACTAGGATTACGCTCGGCGTACATCCAAACTAGCTTTTTCCCACTCTTTTGGTCTTAACTCGTTAAGAGCATAGCTATACTCTTAGATCTGGACTCCATAAAGGCTCATACTCAATAAAGCTCGTGACTTTAAGCCTTTGCATAGCTGATCAAGTACCAAACACAAAAACTCTCACTATTTACTACCCAAAATGCTCATATCTCATGCATAAGATGGTTCCAACGTCCAAGGCCTCATTTTTATAAATCCTCTCAACTAGAAACACTTAAAGGGACATATAATAGGCTCTGGAGTTCAACAACCCATAAAGCTTCAAGCTTTGGGACCAAAAACCCTAAAATGGACCCAAAACAAAAACTAGCACAACAATAAGTAAGTTTCAAACTTGATACCTCTGGAAGATGCACCAACAAGATTAGAACATAGATCCAAAAGCTAGATGCTCAAGTTATTCTCTTTCAAAGCTCCTTCTTCAAAGGCCAAACATAACAAGTCATCACTCCACTAGATCCACATGAGAAAGCCACCAAGATTCAAACTTTATGCTTTCTGGAGCTAGATCAACATGATTAGGGCTTGGATCCACAAGCTCCAAGCCAATCAATGCTTCCTCAAGAAACTCCTTCTTCCACAATATGCACCAAAAACTCACTAAATCACCAAAATGCTCAAGAATCACTCAAATGGAGGCTTAGGGTCGATTTCTAGGGTTTAGAGGAATGGTGGCTGAAGATATTAGGGTTAGGTTATGAGATAAGGAGCTTAAATAGGGTCCAAGACCATAAAATAGGGTTCAGGTCTGATTGGCATACGCCAACGTACATATGGTACGCCCAGCGTACTCCGAAGAACATTCGCGACCACCCCTGGTCAGTACGTGTAGCGTACTCCAAATTACTCCCAACGTACTTTCTTCTTCACCAATACGCCCAGCGTACGCGGCTAAGCCTAAAACCACAAAACTTCTGAAGGCCATAACTTCTTCGTTATAAATCCATTTCTGACGATCCTTATATCCACAAAAAGGTAACGAGAAGCCCTACACTTCTATCAACTTTATTCCTAGTGAAGCCCACTTGAACTCAGATCCAAAATTCATGAAAAGCCCGAGCCAACGCCTTTAACAATACACTTGGGCTCTAAAGCACAAACCAAACTCTTTTAGCACACAACCTACCTCACCCACATCCCAAAAGGGCCTAACCTTTCTCTTTCAAAGCCTCAAAACCTTCTCATACTCGAATTAAGGCCTACGAGCCTTAAATCACAAAACAATCCAGAACAGGATGTTACACCTTTCCAAGCTAAGAGCTGTAGGAATCTAGTTGAATCGAAGTGGGGGAGTCCTATCCAAGTAGTCAGAAGCTGAGCTAGGAGCGCAACTTGGATGTGTTCTCATCCTTGCTGAGAAGGAAAGCAGCCGGTGTAGCTGTCTGGATAGAGCAGCCAGGAAGTCGGGAGTTTGAGAAACCTCCCGACATTGAGTTCATGTATTTGCGGTAGTAGAGGACTGGTTTGGGAAACCAGGTTGATAGCTTCCCGGTAGCACGCGAGTTAATCAGGATGTTAGACTATGGAGCGTTGGCTGTTGGATGTATTCAGGCTGGTAGCCAGCAGTTAGACAGTGTGCGGAAGTGTTGAAAGACTGCGTGATAGCCGTAGCATTCATTAGCGGTTTAGTTAGAAGAGTGTGGGCGGGGGCCCGTATCTCCTAGTTGACGGAGTGTGGGCGAGGCCTGTATCTCCTAGTTAGTCGGATAGAGGTCGAGGAGGAATAGTTCGTTGAGTTTCAGGAAGGAGTTGGTCCAGCATATCCATAGAAAGGTGAGACCTGTGGGGGAGGCCACTCCGAGATATAGTTTGGGGTGAGACCCGTGGGCGAGGCCCATGTGATTATAGCAGCACAGGTGGGACCTGGTAGAGACCTTAGGGTCAAGATACAGGATCGGGGATTTTAGGATCTATAGGGCCATGAGTGGCAGAGTGGATAAAGTAGTTTCGGTAGCTGAAGTTTTATACGGAGGTCGTTGGGGGCGACTGAGAGAGTGGCCAGTGGTTTTGTAACCAGCTGTAATCCGGTATTCTAGATAGAGGATAGATATGTTAGGACCTGGGAGGCCCCGTTACCTATGAAAGACAGATAGGGCAGTTTTAGATAGCTGAAGATTATTTGGAAGTCGCTGGGAGCGACTGAGAGTCTGAGTTTGGGTGTAGTAACCGGTGGGAGTCCGGTAACCTAGTTAATAGCAGATCAGTTGGGGCCAGGGTGGTCTCGGTTCAGCGGATAAGAGACATCATAATCCTTGGACAGGGACAACAACAAGAGGATTCGTGCGGGGAGTAGTTAGTTGACCGAGTGGTGTTAAGCCATTAACGACGGGATTAAATAATCTCAGAGGGAGGGATTTGATTCTGTTGCGCAACTCTTGTCTGAGTCTAACCATTGCAGGAATGAATATTTTACTCGAAGGATTATCTGATCCATCCGCTGAGTTGGGCGTTCAGCATTGAGGCGTGAGGAAAGGAAGCATTCAGTAGTTGTCAGTGGAGGAACCAGCACTGGGAGTGACTGGAGATTTAACATAGCACAGGGTTGGTTCTACTCAGAGAAAGAGAAGATTATTGCTTATGGAAGTTGCCATGGGAAGGCCTATGACCGCGCTGGAAAAAGAGGTGAACCCCTTGGATGTCCAGCGTAAGTACTCGTAGAGTACCGACAAGATCGTCGATTGGGTAAGGGCGATGTACTCGAGGCTTGTAGTGATGCGGTAGTTCTCATAAAGATACCTTCGAGGAATAGCATTTCGCTCAGGAAGGCTGGTCGGAATGCCAAAAAAGCGGTCCTTTGAGGATTGGACCGAGCAGGCAAGGTATGCGGCGATTTGGAATGTCATGAGAGGTTGCGGAGTAGTGGGACGTAGCAGACTTCGAGGACGAAGTTTAGTTTAAGTGGGGGAGAGTTGTAACACCCTGAATTCAGAAGACCTAGAAAGGAAAGGAAAACCCCAAGTCAAGAAGTCTACTCGTCGAGTCTAGGGAGGAACTCGACGAGTAGGGGCGAATCATTGGTACGCGGATTAAGTGACCGACTCGGCGAGTCGGGGAAACGACTCGGCGAGTCTGGTATGGGTTTGGAAACCCTAATTTCGAGACTTGGTGCCTTATTTAAACATCCTATTCTCCTCCTTAGGGATTTATTTACAGCCTCTCTAGTCCAGACGGAAACCCTAGCCACCCAACTTGATTTCTTGAGCTCTTGTGAAGATTAAAGGTCCCTTTGGAGTGCATCTTGAAGATTTGGGAGAAAGGAGCGAGGAAGAAAGTGTAGATTCAACCTCTATCTCGGTTTGGTAGCTGGTAGAAGGTAACAAGTCAGTACCCTGAGCATTCATTAGATAGATCCCCTTCTTAGCTTAGATCTTGTCACATTTGGGCCATTTCCAAGGCCAATCCAAGTATTGAGCCTGGAGGACGAAAAGGACTTCAGATCTGAGCATTTCTGAGCTTTAGGAGCTCTGAGTGGGTAGCTTTACCCAGCCATGGCTTCACTCCATGATGAAGACATCCACTTTAGCATGGATTTAGTGTTTTAGCTTCATAGCACCTTGCATGCACGTAAAGTTAGCAACTTTACGTGTAATGCTAGCCTTAGGAGTCCAGATCTACAAGTTGGAAGCAATGGAATGGACTGTAATCGACAGAATAGAGATGACACGAAGTGAACTCGGCGAGTCGGTTCTTGAACTCGGCGAGTCGGGTCGCAAACCCTAATCTCTTCTGGTCATGAGTCAGATCAGTGAGTTGAGTGGTGACTCAGTGGGTTGGGCAGGACTAGGACTCGGAGATGGAAGGACTCGACGAGTCATGGGGTGACTCGGTGATTCGAGTCGCGAGTTGAAGAGTTTTTGAGGTTAGGAACTCGGCGAGTCATTAGGCTAACTCGACGAGTAGGGTCAACCTGGAAGGTTGACTTTGACCAGGACTTTGACCTTGAGAAGGACTTTGACCAGAGTTGACTTAGTTGGACTTTTGGAGGATAGTTTAGGACTAAGTGTTATATTGGTGTTGGTAGCTTGGGGAGCTAGAGGAGCAACGGTTCG
Organism: Lactuca virosa; assembly: GCF_052849685.1. Lineage (NCBI taxonomy): Eukaryota > Viridiplantae > Streptophyta > Magnoliopsida > Asterales > Asteraceae > Lactuca > Lactuca virosa. Next base: position 36,968,973 of record NC_136433.1, on the reverse strand, counting down.
GAGAGTGGTCGGATAGCAGTCAGGAGGGTATCAGGAAGAGCATCAGCAGTGCAAGGTGAGTCTCCTCATTGTGTGAATGGGTCTAAGGCCACAATGACGGCCCATGTAGTTTATGAGTAGGAAGACCCGGGGGTTAGCCCTAGGCACTGTATGCTAGTATGATATTCCAGACCAGGGTCTGATGTCGGGGTAAGCCCGATGTATGATGCATGTTAGATTATACTTGTTGTCTGTGTGATACTTGTATGTGCCTGGTAGGGAGGTGAGTGTGGGCGAGGTTCCATATCTCATCACTAGCAGAGTGTGGACGGGGTTCCGTATCTCATTAGTAGCAGAGCAGGGGTGAGGCCCGAGATAGGAGAGGAGTGAGTGTGGGCGAGGGCCCGTATCTCACCAACAGCAGGAGCATGGACGGTGTTCCATGACTCACCAGTAGCGGGACAGGGGCAGGGCCCAAGTTAGGCGAGGCCTTAATACAGGATCATAGTGGAGTATGTTAGCCTATGTGTTATGTGCAATTTATATGCTTGTATATGCTTAGCGGGCGAGGCCCGGAGACAGGTGGGGCCTAAGAGAAACAGATTTGTATACCGAGCGGGGCTCGATGCCAGGCGGGGCCTGATGTCGGGCGGGGCCCGATGCCGGAGCTAGTCCGATGCCGGGCAAGTCCCGATGCAGCGGGCGAGGGCCCAGTATGTGGTTATGTGTATGTGGTATGTGGTAGGTTGGGGAACTCACTAAGCTTCGTGATTACAGTTTACAGTTTTGGTTTCAGGTACTTCCGGTAGCGGAGGGAGGAGCTCGGGGTGATCGCATGACACACACCATAGTTTGTTAGCCTGGGATGTTTTACTCTGATAACATAAATATATTTTGAGATGATACCCTGAATTGATATAATGCTTATGTATGACTTGGTAATTATGGTTTGATTAATGATTTTAAAAATGAACTTTTTGGGTCGTGTTTTTGGGATGTTATAATAGACCTCACCTACTTATCATGCCCCACTTGAACATTTCATGTATGGTTGCCAATTACAAACAACATTGGAGAATCCTAAAGAATAACAGACTATGAGTCAAGAATCACATGGATATATGTTTGAAGGACATAAGATACCATCATCTTAGAATTACTTGTGATGTGATCTATGAAGTAATCTCTAAGTACAAATTGTTACGATACTTAATATTTATCAAGTACATGAGAATATAGTTGCATCTCAACTCAATATGCATCCTTATGTATAATCAACTAACACATCACATCAGTCTTAATCACTACTACATTCCATAAAGAATCGTAGACTTTGTAGATTTTGAATAATATAGTATTCATAGAAGTTGAAAAAACATGCAAATATAATACAATAATGAACTAATGAAAGTAATTGCTCATAACATATATTAAGATCTTAAATTCTTAACATAATAATCAATACATCATATTAAGTGCATACTCTATAAGTTCATTAATCATCAAATCAACTAAAACACACTCTAGCCATTTCGTTTGCAAAACTAATGCTTATAGACCTATTGTAAGAATCATGTTACAATGGATTAGTGAACAGATCGATCAAGTCCTGATTTGTTGCAACTCTGCTAACAATAATATATCTATTCTATACAACCTTGAGAATATAATGATATTTCCTAAGTATATTATGTGTATGTTTGTGTGACCGAGCAGCTGAGCCCTTTCTCCATTAACGATTGCACCCTCATTGTCACTAAAGATCTCAACATGATCATTAATGTTGGGAACCACAACGAGATCTTTGATGACATAACGTATAGTTCCCAAGTTTTAGCAAAGAAAAAAATAAGGAGAGAAAAGAAGAGAAAGGAAAGGAAAATAAAATTGAATTTTGAGGGTGTTTTGAAATTTTATTTAAGTCAATAAGTCAAAAAAAGTGTGTGACAATATGAAAATGACTTTTAAAATAACTTATCATTAACCCTTAAAAAAAAGAGATTTCAATAAGTTAAGATTTATTACTTTTCAAAACTCTTTATAACTTTTTGGGTTGTAAAAGAAAAACACATCTTAAAACATGTATCAGTTAAGACAAACACTTTAAAAAAAAATTACGTATTGACTTTTCTTATCACAAAAGCTAATCCAACCACTTTTTAAAAAAATTATTTTTTCACCACCATAAGTCAATAAGTTATTTTGCCTAAAAATCTTTTTGAGGTTCAAAATGAAATCCCAACACCCTCTTTATGTTCCCGAGTTAGAGAGTTGTTAGAAAAAGTGAAAGGAAAATAAAGCATTTTGTTTATTTATCTCTAAATCCTTTCAAAGTGGAAGAAAAAATAGAAGAAAAAAATGATCATTTCGTTTCCTTCCTTCTTTTAATAAAACTTGAGAACAATAAATTATTTTACTTTTGAGTAAATTACATGAATGGTCCCTATGGTTTGGGGTAATTTGCACACTTGGTCTCTAACTTATTTTTTTAACTCGAAAGGTCTCTACTGTTATTTTTTGTTACCGCGATTGGTCCCTACTGTTTGTTATTGTTATACGTTTGGTCTATGTCTTACCTAAAAATACTATTATTTAAATATGAAAAAATGATAGGGCAGGTAAGGTAAGATGAGGGGGTGAGGTTGAGGATGTGTTTATTTAAATAAATTATAAAATCTAAGGTAAAATAATCTTTTATAGGTAAGACAGAGAACAAACGCGTAACAAAAACAAACATTAGGAACCTTCCGAGATAAAAAAATAAGTTAGGGACCAAACACGCAAATTACCCTAAACCATAGGGACCATTTGTGTAATTTACTTTTACTTTTTTTCTAACTTCCATCAATTTCTTTCTTTTATTGGTTATTGAACTCGGGGGTGTAAATTATAAAAGCAAAACCACGAGGGGTAAAAAGTTACATTCACTCATTCAGCATCCTTCGTTACTTTCCCACGTTCCTCGGACCAAATCCATTCCGATCAGAATACCTCCAGTCAAACGAAAACCCTTTTGATCTCTCGTCTCTCTCTGTTTCTGGCTTTCTGCGTTTGATTCAGTATCAGATATGGGGGTTGGATTATCTATTCTAATCGGATTGAAAGCAGCAACTCTATTCACAATGTTCGTCTATCTAAGAACCCTAGGGTTTACTTTACTATCAGTTCCCTTCTTGTACGCATCTCTAGTATCATTGCTCGTCTCCCTCGCTTCACACCCTTTAATCAATTTACCAATGCTCTTAGGAAAAAACACAGACGGATCCCTCCCAATTTGGTCCCTACTCATGTTTAGCCCTTACTTATATTTTGTCCGAGGGTTTTCAGCACTTCGGAGGTTAAAAAGCAGGGAAGCTCCTTACAGCGAGGTGTCTAAGGGTTTGTACGTCGGTGGGTGGCCTTCTTCGCCGGAAAAAATGCCGCCGGGTAACCCTGCTGTAATAGATTGCACCTGTGAGTTACCTAGGGTTTCTGGTTTATCTAAAAATGGTTATCTCTGTGTTCCAACGTGGGATACAAGGTCTCCGGATCCAGGGGCCATGGAATCAGCTGTTCGATGGGCTTTGAGAAAGAGAACTCAGAATACTCCTATCTTCATTCATTGTGCTTATGGTAATTCAAATTCATTTCATCTTTAATAATATTATACCTCTTGATTAATGATACCATCACACTAAAATCATCAATCTCAATTCCCATATGCTTTTAACTCAGGCCATGGAAGAAGTGTGGCGTTAATGTGTGCTTTATTGGTGGCTGTGGGTGTTGCTGATGACTGGAAAAATGGTGAGAAATTAATCAGAGAAAAACGACCTTATATTCGAATGAATGCGCTTCACCGGAAAGCCTTGGAAGAATGGTCAATGAACCGGTTATCTCCTCCCAAAAATGGATCCAATGTACGTTATTGATTAGGTAATGTCCATTAATCCAAAATTACTCTACTTTATAGTGGTTATGTTAATGTTAATATGAACATTTTCTAAAACTTTGTTTTTTAGTGTAACTTCATTGCTTTATAAAACGTACAACATTTGATGCAACTTTGTTAGATGTATCATTAGTTATAATGTGCAAGTAAGAATTCACAAAAATGCAAGAAACATACTTTATACCACAAGGGCCATTTTGTAATTTATTTTCTTTATTGATGGTATATATAACATACTTGGTGATAACATAAACCAAGAATAGAAAGCGAATCCCATATGAGCTTCATTTGAATCTCTATCACTTGGTTATTTTTCCGGTTTCGCCCTCCGCCAGGTGGCGAGTCTGCATGGCATCACGAGAGGTTAAGAGTTTTTGTATTGCTTCTGAGAGCCGTTTGACCTTTTGACCATGGCTCGATGCTTGTTTGTTTTCTGTGGTGAAATCTTGCTCGTTTTCATGAACCTTGGACTTGTGAAGCCTCATGTATTTCATTTTAGGATTCTTGATATATGTGTGTGCATTTTGATGCAATTTATAAGGGGTTTTATGAAGGTGTAGAGATAAAAGGGAAGGATGGATATAGATGGGGTGGTTGTGACTTTCAATATTATATAACAAGCAACGTTACCTCTGGCTAATTCGTGTATGTATGTTTTTATTATAGAAGGTGGAAAATGACAATGTGTTATTTATAAAAAGAAAAACAAGACGGTTTTAACTTTTAATGACTTCTTAATATGTTTTTGCGAAAACCTTATAAAAACTCAACATATTTTAATCAAAATCTTAAAAAAAACCATTATATTTTTTTTGTACGTTAAAACCCTTATATTTTTTAAAATGTAGCATTTAAGACATTGAGCTCGGTAAATCCTAGATAGCCGAAAATGCTAGGTAATCGATTCTCAACGTTTTGATTGTTACAATTCATTAGATTAAAAAATTTCAAAAAAAATATGAAGGTTTAAATGCACTAAAAAGAAATAATATAATTATTTTTTTTAATCATCTCATGAAAATAGATTAGGTTTTTCTAAGGTCAGAAAACCTTAAATAAGAACTTCATAAAATATAAGACTTTTAGTGCACTAAAAAACAATATAATGGTTTTTTTTAACATTTGATGAAAATACGTTGGGTTTTTCTGAAGTTTTCCATACGCTTTTACCATATTTGTTCAAGGTTGATGACTTATTTATGTAAAGAAGTATGTTTTTACCAAGCAATAAAGGGAAAATTTTCTAACACTTTTTAGTATATACTCATTTTCTTTACCAATTTATATAATAATGTTAACCATTTACCAAATTCATTGCACAAATGGGTAAATCTAAGAAAATAATTGCAAGATGCCTTCATAGATTGATAAAAAGAGACCGTGTGTGTGCTTTTGTCTCTTTCAACTAGTGAAAAGTTATCATATTTATGATTGTTCGATGTGTTTCTTATTAGGTGAGGTGAAATGTTGAGTTTGATGAAAAGTTATCATATTTATGAGTGTTCAATGTGTTTCTTATTAGGTGAGGTGAAATGTTGAGTTTGATTCGGTCAGATTTACATAGTTTGGTATCATAATTAGAAGTGTTTGATTTGGTATGATATGCCTTTTACTTAGGCTGGTAATAATAAGAAGTTGAGTCAGACTTAATGAGATATGGCTCGATCAACAGCTATTAAACAAACGTTTATAATATAGTAGTTTTTTTATATAGATTATACTATGTGAAACATAGTCTATTGAAACGTCTATAAGTTACCATATGCAAGAAAACATTATTTTATTCTTTTGAAAAACTTTTTAAGTAATTCATTTTGCTTGAAATGATCAAATTATACAAAATAAGACCAAAATTTATTCATGAAGAAATAATACGCTCAATGAATCTTCTATTGTTTTATTTTTGTTTCTTCTTCTTATTATTATTATTTTTTTTTGACATTTCCTAATGATCTTTTTTATACATTAATGTCGAGAATATTGTGAATATGTGGCTTCTCTTTAAGTCGACGTGCCTAACAAAATACAGTTTAATCTTATACTCGAAGTTACATACTGAAAAACACAAAAAAATGGAGGGTGGAGACGTTGAACCACTAATTTGAATTTTGAAGTATGGTTAAGGAGTCAAAGTCACAATATGGATGATGGAAAGATCCACTTAAAGTGAACAAAAACATTAAACTATTTATACACGTGATAACTTAGAGAATTTTAAAATCAACAATGTCAACAAAAATCCTTCACGTATAAATTTTTTTTTAGGCATCATAAATAAATAAATAAAAAACGAATATATAGGATGTGTTTGGGAGTGTTTTTTTAATCTAAAAAGTGTTTTTGATACCTATGCCTTTTTTAAAAAGAAGTTTTTAAAAAATGTTTGAGTTAGCTTTTATAGGAAAAACTAAAAAGTCAATAAGTTGGTTTTAAAAAACGTTTGACTTTAACTTTTTAGAGGTAAAAAGTTGTAGAAAAAGCTAAAAAACCATAAAAAAAGCTAGGATTTTATAGCATTTTGAAACTTTTTTATTTTGCCTATCAAAAAAGTTGTTTGAAAAATGCTTTTGAACCACCCAAATACTTTTTTAGCTTATTAGTTTTTTAAAAAGCCAATAAGCTAATAAACTAATTTGAAAAGCAATCCCAAACACCCGTACAGAGTTAGCAACCATATATATTTATCCCAATGTCTATAAAATATATACCGATCAATGAAAAAGTTGTTAGAATAGTATAGTATTTGTAGGGTCCGTTTATACATAAACAACTACAACATAGTTACATAGAAAATATTAGAGCGACTCGAAATTTGCTCGACAAACACAAACACCAAGGCGTGGCATGCCGAGGTAGAAGGCAAAAAAAAAAAGGCAAAAGCTTGCCATATTCTCTCTTCTTTTAAACATTCTTTATCTCCCTTCTTTATACCATAAATGGTTTTTCTTATTCAAAATTCAAAATTTTATTATTTTTTTTTCCAAATTAAATACCAACAACTTACACCATATTTCACAACTCTCAAACCTCAAACTTTCCCAACAACTAAAAAATATCATTCGAATCCCAACCTGAACCCAAACTCAAGCGGACCCTAAAAGAAAAGGAAAGTTCCAAATAAATGAATAATGCGTTGGGTCCCAGAGGAAGAGAAGGTGTTGGTGCATGCATGGGTAGATGTATCGGAGGACCGGAAGGTAAGCAACAACCAAGACAAAAAAAAATGTTTTGGGAAAAAATTACCATACGCTTTCTCAATGAAATGAAACGAAAAGATTATCGGTAACAAGATCAATTGTAGACCAAATGGAGAAATATAAACAAAGTGACAATGGAATTTAACGTTTTGTTTAACAACTTGAAGCACGATTCGGTACGTGGTGAAAATAACGCAACTGTTTTACACAAAGCACTAGAAATATTCTGGAAAGAAAACAATAAACCATTCAACTATTTGGAGTTTTGGAATGTTGTCAAAGAAAACAAAAAATAGTGTGAAATTATGTAATGATAATTTTTAGTTTTTAAGTTTTTAATTTATGTTGTGTATTTCTTATTTTAGTTAATGGACATTTAGTTTTATCTAAATTTAACTCTTAGATAATATGAAAAAAATGACGAACCATACCAACTCATTGGCAAATGGCAATAAATAAAAAAATAGTGGCAAATATAAGATGATGTTGATGTGAATATTTTGTGACAAAATTGACACTACACCTTGGGTCTAAAACATGGTTTGTGAAAACACTTACCACCTCCTAGAATATGAGGAATACCGAAAGAAAGTAAATAACACACAGAAACTTTATACCGTGGAATATTAGGTTCTAAATTTTTTTTAGAATTATCTGACTTCTAACAACCATTAAATCAAACCTAAATGACAAATTCTAGCAACTGATCATTGTCTATTGAAACAACTATAATTCCATAAAATTCAAATTCAACTTAATTACCATCAAAAGTCAAAGTTCAAGCTTGTAGCCTCTTAACACACATACAATAAATATTGTATACCAAGTCGTGAACTTAACAACATGTTTTATTGTGTACACATTAATACTAAATGAGTAACGGGGCACACATACAAGATAACATAAGCAGTTTCGCATATCAAACATGAGAAACACCAATTTGGAAAATTGTAATAAAGCAAGCAATTGAAACAAATGAAAAGTAACAAATTACCAATAAAGAATGTGATGTTCAATTTAGTTTCAATAAGGGTGTGGTTGTTATTGTTGTATACTTGCGGTTGCTTTAAAGTTTATAAAGAGACAAACAATGTCAATTTAGTTTGACGAATTCCATTTCAATTTAGTTTCAATCATTTACAAACAAAAATAATTGGTTCCTATCTAATGGACTTTGACCGTTTTCATAGGAAGGTCGATTCAATTTCAAATTTGTTTTGTTTCCTCACTTTTGTCATCATTTCCTGCCTTTCTTTTGATTTATGCCTTTTTTTATTTATGCCTTTCTTATGTCAATACGTGCTTAAGGTGTCGTAAATAACCTGATTTAAAATCATTATCGGCTTTTCAATCCTCCAACATTTATCATATTCACCAACGCCTCAAGTAACTTTACTTCTTAATTATTTGTCAACGTCTTATAATTTCTAATATGACTTGTCATACCTATAACATAACAAAAACTAACATATAAGTATCACAATTTTCCAACGTTTGTCATAACAATTTTCCAACATAACGATAAGCAAGCAGCCAATTTTCCAACATAACGATAAACAAACAATACAACAGTTTGTCCAACACAACAATACATTATAAATAGATAAGCAAAATGTCAATTTAATTGGTTGGGCCCTTAGATGCGAACATAGACTTGGCCAAATTATCTTTAATATGATCTATTTGTTCGAAGTCCAAGTAATAGTATCAACATCTTCATGTCCAAGATCTCCAATTCCCTCGTCATCATTGTCAAATTGACTTTTAACATCTTATTTATTATTGTGTATCTATATCAAATCGTTAGGGCTTAGATTTTATCTACTTGTAATCTTTTCCTATGTTTTTATTTTATCATACTTCTTTCTCAAATTTATATATAACATGGAAATTGAAAAAAATGAATATATATATATATATATATATATATATATATATATATATATATATATATATTTTAAGTGGAAAAGACTATGAAATCGAAGGAGTCAAATCTTCAAACCTTTTTGAAATGTGTGATGTTAGTCTCAAGTTGCTTCATATACTTTCTCCAAATGGATTTGATTATCCAATCCAAGTACTTAATAAAATATTTGATGGCTATAATAACGTAATTAATGTGGAAGTTGAAATTACCCCTTCAAGCGTGGGGGAATATTCCCAAAATAAATAAAAAACAAAGAGGTCGCTTATGGAGTAAATGCTTCAACTCTGGCTAGGGCATCTTCCCTCCCCCATTCGCCATTGGCGATAAGCCAAAACTCATACTTACAGCTCTTAATCCCTATCGCCTTCATTCATTTCTCCATATACCTCTCCTTTCACTCTCCATTCAACCCTTCAATTGGAAATTTCGAAACATAAATAGGTTTAAATCTGACGATTTAAAAAAAAAAATTGTTATTAGGGTTACTGAGAAGAAGATCCGCACTCAAAACGTACGATTCGGCACGTAATTTATGAGGATTTAGGTAAACCTTCTTGTTCTCTACTGTTTGTATTACATATTCTTGTTTTTTGCGTCTATATATGATATATATGATTAAAACTACCTGATATTGCATCCGATGAAGCTGTAATACGTGATTTTAATTTGGGTCATTCTGAATAAGATCACTTAGTTTTTTTTTTCTCCGTTACAGTTTGCAAATGCAAAATGATGGCGATTAATTAAACATCTGGCATCGGCTGTTTTGAATTTATTAGACGAGTTAGCAATTTTCTTGATACTTTTTAAGTTTTATCGAATTTGGAGTTGACAGTAACATTTAGCATCCTAATTATTAGTGTTGCTCTGGTTTTGGGATGATGGGGGTAATCTAATCTATAGTTGAAATTGGGATTTGGGAGTTATCATTAATTGAAATCTGTCTCTGAGATTGAACTCGTCTCAGTTAAGTTAAAAAAAGTTGTTGATTCTTGTGCCTCTATTGCAGCTGGAATATGGCAGACTCAAGGGTCGATGTCATACTTGAATTTCTCAGAAGGAATAACTTTGCTAGGGCTGAGGCAGCATTGCGAAGTGAGATTGATAATCGGCCTGATTTGAATGGGTTTATGCAAGGTCTTAACCTTGGAGAGAAGGAATTGTTAGAAAAGGAGAATATTGCAAAACCTGTTGCATCTGGCAACAGAGAAAGGAGTTCTTCAACAAGTGATGAAGTTTCAAAAGAGGAGCATATTGTGAAAGAGATAGAATTTGGGACTAAAAGGAATGGATCTGATAGTAAATGGGAGATTGCTTCCTTTGAAGGAGACCAAAATAGTGAGCAGATTGGAGCAAGGAGTAAGAATTTTGTTTTTTCTAATGGTTCAGATGACAATCTTCTTGATTTGTATACATGGAGGTTCAATCCAAGTAATGGGTATGATGATGATGATGATGATGAAGATGATAATAGTATCAGAACAGACACTGTGAAGGAATATCAAGTTTCTTCGCTTTCAAAGATTCATCCATCTGAGGCTTCTAATACAGAAACAGGTTTCTCTGGGGATGGAAAAGTGTCATTTCTTGGACCTGTAATTACTAGTAAAACAAATTTGGTGCCAAAACAGCAGATTATGGATAAACTTGTTGATCCTAAGGGGCTTAATTGTCAAAAAGATGGTTTTGTGGATAACCCATGGTCAAGAAACGATGAATTCAATTGCTCTATTAAAACAGTATTCCCATTTTCTGAAGGAGATGCATCCACCAGTTATGGTGTTGGTGAGAAAGAAGATGGAAAGAGAAAAGCAGACAACATTAGGGCAGCAATTAAAGAGCAAGAAAATGAAGTTGGAAGAGCTTTATACTTTGCAAAAACTCAAGGAAGCAATGAAACCCTAGGTTTTGGTGGATCCGAGAATCAGAAAGAAGAACTACCTAGACTGCCACCTGTCAAACTAAAGTCAACTGAGAAACTTTCAAGTATGAATTGGGAAGAGAAGCATGAACATGATGATGCACATGGACAGATTCTTAATGCTGACAATGCTTATCTTATAGGATCATTTCTTGATGTTCCTCTTGGTCAAGAACTAAGCTCTTCAGGTACATTACTCAAATTGAATTTGTTTTGGTACTTTATGAATTATACTGTTTCGTTCTAACTATTTTAATTGAATCTTTAGGTTTAAAAAGGCCTGTAGGAGGTAGTTGGAGGTCAATAAGTCAAGGGATTACAGAAGACACATCGGATCTTGTTTCAGGTTTTGCAACAATTGGTGATGGTTTGAGTGGATCTATTGATTACCCAAACCCACATGAGTATTGGGATTCAGATGAATATGATGATGATGATGATGTTGGGTACATGAGACAACCAATTGAAGATGAAACATGGTTTCTTGCCCATGAAATTGATTACCCAAGTGATAATGAGAAAACAACAGGTCAAGGAACCAGTCCAGATCCACAAGAAAGAATCATCCCAAACAAAAACGAAGATGATGATCAATCATTTGCAGAAGAAGATTCATACTTATCTGGTGATCAGTATCCAATCATTACTCATTCCAATGTTGAGTATGATGGAGAGTTAATGGAGGAAGAGGAGTTGAGTTTGATGAGTGGAGAACCTGTGTGGCAAGGGTTTGTGTCTCCAACCAATGAGCTTGTTATGTTTGGTGAAGGGAAAGTTGTAGATGATGGTGGAAGTAGATCAATTGGTGTAGGGATTAATAATGATGTGACTGAAACTTTGGTTGAAGGTGACATTGATAATAATGATCTTCCACTTCCACTTCCACTTCCACCAAACAGAGTTAAGAAAGAGACACCCAAGAATGTGAGTGAAGGTGGATTTTCTTTTCCACCTCCTAAAAACGGACAGGTGGCGAGTGTTTCTAGTCAACCTTCATGGTCAAACTCAAACAACAATAAGGCCATTGTAGGTGATGACAGTGATAAAAGCTCAAGGGAAGAAGAAGAAGATGATGATGATGGTGATGTTTTGAATTCAGCAATGCCCTTGGATTATGGTTTTGGTGAAAGAGGGCATATTGGGAAAGAGGAGGATGAGAAAGTTGTTGATGATTCAAGAGAAGATGAAGAAGATGCAGGGGCAATTTTGGAAGATGAAGAAGCGGTTGCTGTCCAAGAGCAAGTGAAACAGATAAAGGCTCAGGAGGAAGAATATGAGACCTTCAATCTTAAAATTGTGCACAGAAAAAACAGGTATGATTATGAAATCTAATGTATCTACATATCATGTTATGGTTTGGTTTATTTTATAAACTAAATATATCTTTTTTTTTTTAAAAAAAAAAACACAGAACTGGTTTTGAAGAGGACAAGAATTTCCATGTTGTTTTGAATTCTGTGATTGCTGGTCGTTATCATGTAACCGAATATCTTGGATCAGCTGCATTCAGTAAAGCCATTCAAGCACATGATCTTCACACAGGGATGGATGTATGTGTGAAAATCATTAAAAACAATAAAGACTTTTTTGACCAAAGTCTTGATGAAATAAAGCTCCTCAAATTTGTCAACAAACATGACCCTGGTGACAAATACCATCTTCTCAGACTCTATGATTACTTCTATTACCGAGTAAGTCACATTGGTATAATACTCAATTCATTCATTCTCTTTTTAGTTTTATTCCAAATATACCCTTACCTTACATTTTCCAATAATACCCTTTTCAGGAACATTTGTTAATCGTTTGTGAACTTCTAAAGGCAAACTTATACGAATTCCATAAATTCAACAGAGAATCCGGTGGTGAGGTTTATTTCACAATGCCAAGATTGCAGGTTTGCTGTAATTTACATTTTTGGTCCGAAAATGTGTTTTTTTTTTTTTACAATATTGGTTCTTATTTGAGAGATTTGTGACATTTTTGTTATGTTTATGTAGTCAATAACGATCCAGTGTTTGGAGGCGCTTGAGTTCTTACATGGTTTAGGGCTTATACATTGTGATTTAAAACCTGAGAATATATTGGTGAAGAGTTACAGCAGATGTGAAGTGAAAGTGATTGATCTTGGAAGCAGTTGTTTTGAAACAGATCATCTTTGTTCTTATGTCCAATCAAGGTCTTATCGTGCCCCTGAGGTTCTTTTAGGGCTTCCTTATGATAAAAAGATTGATGTTTGGTCACTTGGCTGCATTTTAGCTGAACTTTGTACTGGAAATGTACGTATTCTTTTTCCTTTTTCTCTTTTAAAATTTTAATCTTTAAACAAAATAATATACATATAAAAATAAAATGAGGTGTATGTGTTTGTTTGTTGTAGGTTTTGTTCCAGAATGATTCTCCAGCTACTTTGCTTGCACGTGTGATTGGAATTATAAGTCAAATTGATCAAGATATGCTTGTAAAAGGAAAAGATGCACATAAATACTTCACCAAAAACCATATGCTTTATGAGCGTAATCAGGTACTATGATTATAATAATTCTTGTATTAATCTGTGCATGTAATAATGTACAAGTTTTTATTCTTCAGGACACAAACAGATTGGAGTATCTGATCCCAAAAAAGACATCTTTAAGGCACAGATTACCAATGGGTGATCAAGGATTCATTGATTTTGTCTCCCATTTACTTGAAATCAACCCAAAAAAGCGTCCTTCAGCAGCACAAGCCTTGAAACATCCATGGTTATCATACCCTTATGAACCAATTTCCTCATGATGAAAACAAAATCACCAAAATACCCTTGGGTTGGATAAACACACAAGTTAAAACAAAACATGATGTACCTTAAAAATACATGGGTTTTAGGGCACCCAAACGGAGGGTTTTTTTTTAGACATTCCACGTCAGCAAAGTGCATAGGGTATGTATGTGCATGGTTTGAGTAAGTGGCTGGCAGTGCCCTTTTCCCTTGCCAAGTTGTATTTATATTTTTGTGTAATGGGATTTGTGATTTTTTTTTTTATTACCGATTTTGATTTGTTGTGGTGGAAGGGAAATATTGAAAATCTTTGTTGTAACTTCTCACTTGTACATGAATATGATAATTCACAGACAGTGTGGTCGTATACTTTATACTTTGATGTAGGCAGTCGTGGTTTAGTATTAGTGTTTGTGGAAATTGAAATACCCAATTAACCAATTTTTCGGTTGGCTTTTCTTCCATTCATTAATCATCATGTTGTCACCTTTTGCCCTCTTCATACATTTCTAAGTCATGGTAACCTTTCTTTAAAGTAATTAACTAAACTGTCCCACAAACGGGAGAATTAATAAAAATAAATATTTTTTTTTGGAATTTGCAAAAAAATCAACATATGCGGAATGACTAACAAAAGTTGTTCAAAATAGGTAGTGGTTGGCGAAATAGTATACTTTAGATTATGACATTTTATATCTCGGTTGAAAAAATGTATTTCGGAATACAATCTAGAGTGTATGGTCGTGATGGAGTAAAAAAAGAAAGGTACATTTATTGCATAGATTTGTCCATTCAAGCTGTTTTGTCAAACGCGTATCACGGACTTTGTTGTCGACATTTGTTGATAAATATACGAACAAAGATCGACAAACAAGAGATAATAAATTATTTATTTTGGGAGACATGCAAAACTTACAGAGTCTGATTTCAAAGATAGTTTGACTAGACTATGACATGCACTAACCAACGCCTATTGTACATAGATGGAGAAGTTATGGCCTTCGGAAGATTGGTGATTCTTAACCCTAGGAGTATGCCGGACGTACGCTAGGAGTATGCCGGACGTACTGGCTTGAAATCTGGATCGCAGAGGCTTCAACATATGTTGGGCGTATGCATGGACTTGTTTAAGTTAGGCCTTGAGCCAACCTGATTGTAGGTCATTTTTTGGGCTTAAGGCCATCTTGGGCCATATTGGGCCTTAGAGGCCTTGTAGTTGGGGTTGGCTGCTTTTTTTGGGCTTTTTATGGATTTGGGCCTTAAAGGAGGGAGGCCCATTGAGGCAAGGGTAACGGGACCTCTTTGCCTTAAGTCAAGAATTAGGGTTTTGGACTTGAGTTCGAGATCACCACTTTAGAAGAAGAAGAACAATCATAGGAGAAGAAGAAGTCATTCGTTCATGAAGAAACCCTAAATCGATTTTTAAATGAGTAATATATCATTTATTGTTTTATCAATAATTATTATGCCATGTCATAATAGTTAAGCCAAGTCATCATTTAACCTGTAAGAGCCAGTGGGTAATATTTGAACAAAGCATATAGTTTGTTGGTGTTTTTTGTACAAAAAGTTTACCTGGATGGTGTTTTTTGAATATACCAAACTTGAATGGTGTTTTTTGAACAATTTTGAAACATAGTTACCCTTTTGAGTCATTTCCTCTTTTTTTTTCCTTTGCTTATTTTTTACCGGTAATTGACGGTTAACACAAAATCAAATTTAAACAAAGAATTTACTTCGTTGGTGTTTTTTGTACAAATGTTTTACTTGGGTGATATTTTTTTGACACACCAAACTTGAATGGTATTTTTTAAACGATTTTGAAACATGGTTACCCATATAAGTCATTTTCCCATTATATTAACTAACATAATTTATATAATATAAGTATATTAATGAAGAAATCTAGTTTTTTATTATAGAATTTTCTTACTATAAAAAACTTATATACAATCTGTACTCAAAATAAAAATGGAAATACCCATATGTTTTTTCATATTGTGTTGTTTAAGGATATATTAGAATCCATTCATACCTAAATATTCTATTATCAGCGACTTAAGTTATTAATATATTGAATGATAAAAACAATTTTGTTTGTAGAAAATACACAGGAAGGATTTGGCAACTGCAGCAATCATTCACAATGGTGTTTTAGCCTTTTACACGATTACGTGTGATTTATTTACCTCACCTCATTTCATTATTTTGGATTTTCGTTTGGTTTGAGATTTCCATTGCAAACAAAAAGAAGCAAAGTTAATTACATCCCATTCCCATCCATGATCCATATCCATAAACAAAGTAAGAAATTATCAAAAATCAACTAATAAATCCAAATTAATAGAATCTTGTATTATACCTTTTTATGGTATGAGAGTTAGTGTTTGACCACCGTATCCGTATCCGTATGTGCAGTTAATTTGTTGAACCCACCGCAATCAAAATATACACAACCCCGTAAGATCATCATCCGGTACAGCTAGCCCTGCTGCAAAATCCATATCCACTTGTGGATCTTCTTCATCAAATGTCAACAAAGAAGAAAGATCCCCTAATTCATCATCTATCCGCACTAAATCCTCAACAGGGGTAGTAACGTCATTTTCTTCACTTCCAATATCCCTTCTCTTGTTGTTATTTGCTGATTGGCTGGTTGACGGCTGTGTAGGATGATGATGAGGTGGGGTAGTTGTGTGTTTATTGACGTGTGTCGGGGGTAGATTTGTCTTTTGACTTGGCTTTGGTTTTGGGGCACGTGGTGGTTTGGTGGCGGCCCGGGCGCTTCTTTTTCCTCTTGTCCCACCGGAGATGTTGTTGAGTAGTAGTTTTTTGCTTTTTCCTCTGTTTGATATTTTTGCTTTGTTTATGGCCAAATCTTCATCTGCCTCATTTTCATCATGTGGGATCATTTCATCTTCATTCTCCTCCAACCCAGGCTATATCATACAAAAAACAAAAAGTTAAAACAATAAAACATGACTCGACGCCAAATGACCATTTTACCCTTACATTCCAAAAAAACAAATTCCATAATATTCATTCAACCCCTTACCAGTGTATCAGGACAAAGGCCTATGCATTGGAGCTCAAGTAGAAGCTTGTCATCTAAAGACATCTCTTCATACTCACACCCATGGAACTTTGAGTTTGAGGTCCCACCCAACATCTCATCTTCAGTAAAAGATTTCTTGGTCAAACCAAGACTTTGACCACAACTATTTTCCACCCTAGCCTTTTTTCTAGGCTCAGAATCATTGAGGCGATATGTATCAGAAAAAGAATTCTGAATTTGTATATTTTTTGAATCCCATTCTTCAAGCCCATCAATCTCATTGCCATCTTCTATAATTAGTGCTGATAATACTCTTTGATAAAATGGTGTATGCCCATTAGATCTTTCATCAACCATATCATGTTTCTTCAACAAAGACTCGGTTTGCTGATGTGGCGTACGTGTTTTTCTTTCTTCAGAAGGAAGTGCATCAAGGCCCAACTGGATTAGAAAATTAAAACCATGTTAAAAAAACTGAATGGATGATGATAAAAAAACAAAAAAAATATTGTTAAAAAACTGTTCAACCTGTTGGGATAATAAGGACTTTTCCTCAGAACTGATGGGAGTAAATGATGATCCCACCTTCTTCAAGAATGGCCTTGAACATGCTACATTTACAAATAATAACATGTTATTGTTTGAAAAGATTCCTTTCATGTCACAAATATATAATAATAATGATAATAATTAATAAATCATAAAACAAAATAGGTTCTTACAACTAGCTATATGGGCATGACTTGCAGCTGATAACATGTTTTCCTGATCATCATCAGATTCCCCTACATCATCATGTACAAAAGAATATAAAAATGTATGAAAATCCATTCCATTCACACAAGGCCAACCAAACATGATCATTGAATGTAACGACTCATTCCATTCCATTCCTTCATCATTTCATTCCAATTTCCATCCAATGAAACAGATAAGAACAAAAAAACAAAATACAGCCTTGGATGTTTGTATTTGCTAATCATGTACCTGTAGAATAAGCTGAGCTACTATTTTGCAAAGGGGCATCACTGGAAAGGCCCTTGTATTCTGAAAGCCTTTTCAATCGACAACCTGACTTGCTGGAAAATCACAACATTCTTGCATAAATAATAACTACACCACAAAATGTTAAAAAATTTTTTTTTTTTTTTTATTGCAAAAAGATTCCATACCTGTCATTCTTCTTACAACCAGCCTTATCTAATTCATTCCCCATTGGTGACTTGCTACACCTTGAAATCAAAAGTCCTCTTGCACTACGCCCTTTTCTCAACACACTTTCTTCATTAATAAAAGCTTTATTCTTCCTTGCAAGTGTAGCACAAGGTCCAATATCCTGAACATGAAATCCATCAGCTTCATTATTTCCCATTTTGCCCTTCGTTTGCCTTTCACCACCAACAGATTCTTCAACTTCAGTTTGAAGAGTATCAAGTTTAAGAATTAACTTCAAGGAACCATTTGTTGCATTTCTATGGGGGCCATTAGAAGGTGAACAGTCATCTTGATTTGAGACAGGAGACACCAGGTTTGAATTTGATCTCCTTGTTCTAGGCAATTTTGGTGGCCTTTGACCAACCCATTGACTCAAAGAAGGTTTGTGATTGTTATCACTTTCTTGTAAAGTAAGTCTCTCCTTAGCCATTGCAGTCTCCCACCCTATTTGTGTAGTCCTCAGAGCCTTCTTTTTTGTCAATGGACTAGGACATGTAGTGTAAGAATCATCACAGTTATTGGACCTGAGAATACAGGAAAGGTTAGAAATATCTGTTACTATTAAGAAAGACACAATATTAAGAAGGTGAAATAACATAAGAATAATTTTAGTAACACTTTCTCTACTGCAGAAAAATATTTCAACAAGGCGAGATCATTCAAAAAAACAAATGATGTGAATACCTGGAGATGAGGGCA
This sequence comes from Lactuca virosa, assembly GCF_052849685.1. Classification (NCBI taxonomy): domain Eukaryota; kingdom Viridiplantae; phylum Streptophyta; class Magnoliopsida; order Asterales; family Asteraceae; genus Lactuca; species Lactuca virosa. The sequence goes on along the minus strand of NC_136433.1, from coordinate 36,950,285 downwards.
TCATATTGTTGCACACCACGTTCATCAATAACCCTGTTATGTGTAGCTCTTTTAGGCACTTCATCACTGTCAATAGGTCTTGAAAGAATTGTGCCTATTGAACGTTTTCTTTTAATTTTCTTATCCCATCCTTCTTCTACTGCAGCCAGCCTACGGATCTTTTCAAACTGATCAGATTCTCTGTCACTGTCCTTGAGAAAATTTACATCTTTTGCCATTGCCACAGGCTTCTTCTTTAGGCCATTAATCTGGCATTCAGCCTGAAATTCAGACACTGATGTTCGAGCACGCTTGCTGAGACAAATGTTCTTAGGTCGATCTTCAACACGCTCATTAACACTCTTCATTCGGGTAGTGATCTTCATGTTTAAAGCATCTGTTCTTCCATTAAACTTTAATTCACTCCTCTGTTGTTTCTTGGATGTTACAGCTTCAGTATAGTTATCCAATTTAACCAAGCGTTCTTCCATTTTATTTGATCTGTTTCCATTAACAAAGGCACATTCAAACATTAACTATCAATAAAGCCCTACCGATACTTTGTGTGTCTAATATATTTACACTTTGTATAGCAACAATACACACACTCGTATAAATTAAAAAAAAACCCTAAAGCTTTATTCGGAATTAATTACCTATCAAATTCAAATGAGAAACTTAATTTGAGTAATCGAAGTTACAAATAAACAAAAACTATTCCTATCCTTATTATCGCTAAAAGTCGGCGATCAACTGCAAAATTGTTGTCGAAATTTCACATTATCTGTACAGTTTACAAAATTTTACTATCTTTATTGATAAAACGAAAAATAAGAATCTACATTACGTAATTCAACGTTTAAGCAAAAACATGAATGATTTTGTGCCCTAGCTTTGACTCTGACAGTTTTGATATTTACGGAAAGGTAGAAAAAGTACACAATTGGAGTTGAAGAACGAATACCTCTGCTGGTAAAATTCTGTCGGCGTACAGCCGTACAGTTACGGTCGCCGGTGGTCGACGCCGTTTCTGTATTTTTCGCGGTGTCTCTCCTTACGCTGTTGCTTTCTATACACGTTCGGTTCGCGTCATCGGATAGGATGGGGCGAATCCTCATTTTTGAGGACAAAAACTTGGGCTTTCGGCCCATGATCAAGAAAAAGGCAAGTTTTAATTTTTAAAATCGGTGTTACTAGATTCTAACATTTAGCTTTGTATTTTATAGTTTATACGGGTCGATAAAAAAATTAATATGAATTTATAAATAATAATCATTTTAAAAGTAGAATTTTAAAATAAATACAAACAAACATTGAATAAGTAATAAATAAGTAACTCAATCTATATTAAAAACATCTTCAATGGTTAAGTTATATTATGGCTTAAAGTGATTGTCACCTCATTATACTACTAGGTGTAAGACTCATGTATTCATTTAAAAGAAATATTAAATATGAAATTTTTAACATTTGAGAAATTTGAATTTATAAGAAAAAATAAAAAATTATTAAATTATTAAAATTAAAGTGTTTTTTTTTTCTTTTTTTTTTAAATTTAAACTAATAATTTAGATAAATAAACATAGGAAACTAATGAGATTTTAATTTAGAAAATTTAAAATTAGAAGAAATATCAATTAATGATATTGATATGCATTTATTATTACAATTAATACATTTAAATATTATATAGAATTTAAAAAAATGGAAAAAAACCACAAAATGCTATGTGGAAAAAATTTAATTGAAAATAACTACAAAATGACATGTGGCCAAATCAATGTATGCATGTCATGTGGTAAAAAGTTCTTTATTTATTAAGGAGGATTAATTAATTTCGACCTATAAATAAATAAATGGTTTCTCTAATGATTAAGCTCATATATCTAAAATGCTTTATAAAACCTCTTATTTAATTAATTATTTTTTAAACACAATCATATCTTAATATGAAAATATAAAATACAACTATAACGTGTTTTTATTTATATACATAAAATATATAAAGATGTTATGTTTTAGTTATAAAAATAAAATAAAAACATTAAAAATATTATATAATAGCTCTAAAATAAAATATATTTAAAGTAGAAGGGGGTCAAATGTACAAATATAATAGTATATTGACCACTCAACCGATATTGAGTGGTAAAAAAAAAGTTGTTTACTTCAATGGTGTTAAGTGGTTAATAAATTTTGGAAAGGGTAAAGGAATATATTAAAGATGTCAACGGGGGCAAACAAGACGGCGTTTGCATCCCCAACCCCCACCCCCCAATATTTCCTCATTCCTGCCTCCGCCCCCGAAATTTCCAGCCTCCCGGCCCTCGCCCCCGCCCCGAATTCCTGGATCACCCCCCGCCCCCGATCGATTTCGAGATATTTTTTATTGAGCTAAAAGAAGTTGGTTTTGGGCATAAATAAACTATTTTTAGGTTAAGAATAATTATTTATAACATAATTTTACATGTTAAAAATAAAAATGTTATCACATCTCAAAAACGTTATACTGGCAACTTAAAAACATGATTTTTTTTGTTAAATTTTGGAAGCTCAAAATCATTAGTATTATTTATTATATTTATATAACTAATATATATATATATATATATATATATATATATATATATATATATATATATATATATATATATATATATATGAAAAACATCATAAATGGTCCTTGTGGTTACCTAAAATCTGAAGTTTAGTCCCCGTGGTTTAAAAACCTCATAGATGGTCCCTGTGTTTTCAAAACTTTTGATGTTTGGTCCTTTTTGCTAACTCCGTTAGATTTCTACCGTTAAATGAAGGGTATTTCCGTCATTTAACTATCCAGGGACCTTTTATGAGGTTTTATTTTATTTTATTTTTTTTAAAAAGAAAAAAATAATAAAATTTAATATCCAATGGGTCTCTATCTCTCTCTCATCAGATCAAGCACCATCGGCTTGTGACTTAATTTAGATCTGCAAGATCTGTGCTTCAACCGTGAAGAACGTTGGTGAGGAACGATTAAGCACACCGGCAACCATGGTGAAGCAGCGACTGTATCTATACTTCTCCCTCTCTCTCGCCAACCCACCGTGGCACCATTGCTGCTTAACAAGATCGATTTGCAGGTGGAGGAGATCGGGACAGGAGAAGAATGTCATTGAGGAGATCGGGACTGATATAGAGGTCGAGATTTTCTTGGTATGCATTCATTGGTTCTAGATTCGACGGAGGTCCCATTGCTCTTTCACTTTTCTTTTTTGCTTCCTTATACTCGAATCTACATTTGCAATCTGGGTTTTATAGAAGCTCTTGGTGTTCCGTCCATCTGATGAAGTTTTACAAAGGTACTAGGTGGCCGAGATCCTAATTAGATGAGGTAGAATCGCAATCAGAGACCGGTTCTTCCTCATCAAAGACTGTTGATCGATTGAAAAGGAAAACGAAAATAATAAGGGGGAAATCGGACTTACAGGGGTCGCAAGAGGTGATGCGGCTGGTCGGAGACGACCGACGGAAGCAACAGCTGACGACGACGGTGGTTCACAGCAGCGGCGATGATGGTGGCAGGGGCTGCTCCGACGGTTCTGCTGTTTCGTTTTCTCCTTTTTCCGGTGAGCTCGATGAGAGGGAGGGTAGGGAGGAATGAGGGTTGTGTTCAGTGGTGATTTTTAATCGAGAGAGAGAGAGAGAGAGACCCATTGGATATTAAATTTAATTATTTTTTCTTTTTAAATTAAATAAAATAAAAGAAAACCTCATAAAAGGTCCCTGGATAGTTAAATGACGGAAATACCCTTCATTTAACGGTAGAAAGCTAACGGAGTTAGCAAAAAGGACCAAACATCAAAAGTTTTGAAAACACAGGGACCATCTATGAGGTTTTTAAACCACGATGACTAAACTTCAGATTTTGGATAACCACATGGACCATTTATGATGTTTTATATATATATATATATATATATATATATATATATATATATATATATATATATATATATATATATATATATATATATTAATGGATCCCCCAGAGGGGTTCGGGGCGGGATTGTAATTTACTATCGTATTTATTATGTTTAATACATTATATATATATATATATATATATATATATATATATATATATATATATATATATATAGAGAGAGAGAGAGAAGTATTATGTGGCTTTTTAATTTTAAAATTTGAAAAAATCAAATAAGTGAAGTAGTGGCAGTGGAGAAGAAAAAGTAAAAGCCAAAAGGGGGCGTTTTCTCGTTTGCGAGAGACAAAACCCTAACATGCGACCGTCATGTGGTGTGGTGGTCGATTAAATGCGAAGGAAGAAGATTTGGAGGTTGCCAAGATGGGATTAAAAAGGTTAGTGGGGCTAAATTCTCGTCTACTAATAGTAATTTCCTAAATAAATGGTAACATTTTTTATTAAAATACCTTTCACGGCCATATATTTAAACAAAAGTAAAATAAATTTAAAAATATTTATAAATATATAGGTGACGCATTTTGATACATTATTTTGTTTTTCGCAAATTGTTTATGTTTATGTTTTCGCATGAATCTCTCTCTTTTTCTATATATATATATATATATATATATATATATATATATATATATATATATATATATATATATGTTGAATAGAAGATTGAGATTAGAACAACAATGGAAAAATTGGGGCATGGAAAATTGGATAAAACCTTGTGAATAACAATAGAAGAATTTCCATGTTAGGGCAAACATCTCAATAATTCGATTTTGACACTGCGTTATTTTTTGTTTCAGTTTAATTACTAAGTTTTCTAAGGTGTTGTTTGTTTTTTGTAAAAAATTCTCTTAAAACCACTTATTTCTACGTGGCGTAGCACACACACAACACCTTTCATCTCGCAAAAAAAATCGGGCCTCCACTTAAAAAAAAACGTCGCACTCTCCCATCGACTCGACTGCTTCCTCGTTGACGCAACCTCCTTCCTCGGCGCACCCTCCTTCCTCGTCTGGTTAATCGACTTCAGGTAAGTTTTTTTTCTCTTATTCTTGTTGAATCGGGTTCTTCTTTTTTTCTTATTGAAATCTATTATATGTTGTTGAAATATTGTTCAATTATTGTTTCACCTTTTTTTTTCGTTTTTTTTTTTGGTTTATTCTTGCTGAAAGGTCATAAATTTATGCTGAAATGTCACAAATTTATGCTGAAATATCATAAATTATTGCTGAAATATCATACATTATGCTGAAATGTCATTATTTTTTGCTGAAATGTCATTATTTTTTGCTGAAATGTGATAAATTGTTGTTGAAATGTTATAAATTGATACCAAAATGTGATAAATTGTTGCTGAAATGTCATTATATTTTGTTGAACTGTGATAAATCGGTATTGAAAAACTATTTTCGGTTTATAAAATCAGTTTATTTTATTTTTTTAATATCTGCAACAGCCTGCAAATGTTAAAAAACCAAACACGCTTCTTATTATAGTTTGCAACTGTTTGGTCCACCTCTTCTACTGCAGAGGGTTGCAGAGGTGGTCCGCATATTTCATGAATTTTTTCTTCAAAAAAACAAACACCACCTAATTTTTTGCAATGTTAACCACTTCACCGATCACCCCGTTACCCGCTGACGTGGCATACTGATGTGTCGGTAATTGTTGGCATGACACTATTTTGTTATGTGGCGTTGAGTTGACATTATGATGGGTCAAAATTGAAAAAAATGACAAAAATACACTAAGTTTTCACTTTTTTTTAATATATTTTTGACACTATGTTGTCATTTTTTTCCTATTTTTGACAATCAATTTTTTTGTTTCAAATTGAACATCATTTTTTTCCAATTTCGTTCAATGTTGACGATTTACATATAAAAAACATATTTTTGTATAAATACAAGGTTTTTTATATTTAACCCATAATGTTATGTATAAATTTGTATTATTTATTTTATAACCATACTTTTCATTAAATACACAATTTCAATACGAGATTACATGTGCGGAGTGCATAGTCCGATAAGTTAATGTGATCTAGGGATCACTAGGGTCCGAGGGTTGCTCTAATTACTAAGGGTTCGTCTGTTGTATATATTCATGACTTTTTTTTGTAACATCCCAAAAAGCAAGGCAAATTTTTCATTTTTAAAACCATTCCAAAAATCCATAAGTATTACAAAACAAGTTCTCAAAAGTCTATATCATAAATCAGAGTATCCCAAATCATAAAAACACATAAAATCCAGAGATGATGTTGATATGGGCATACTTAGTTATAAAATTCATGCATTATCTTAATACTTTATGTTGTTTTTATCTCATTTAATGAACAAAAGGTGCTTAATTAGTTTAGAATTGCATTTTTCAGCAACAATGACATGCTCGGATGGAAAAAGAAGCGGATTTAGCAATTGGAAGCTTGGATCTTGGATTTTGAAGAAAGAAGGATGTTGTTGGAAGCTTGACTCCTCATCAGTGTTTTGGCCATATCTCATGAACTGTAACTCCGATTGACGAGATTCAAAATGTTCTGAAAACTAGACACAATTTCGGACGACTTTCGTGTTTTGAGAAAATGTTGATTCCAAGCGAACTCAACGAATGGCCATCAACTCGACGAGTTGTCCATCAACTCGATGAGTTGATCAGAAAGTTCGCTATTCTTGACGCTGACTTGCCGTACACGGGATTTTAATGACCAACTCGACGATTTGGGTCAAAAAACTCGTCGAGTTGGATCTATTTTCAGAATTTATATATAGAAACGCTTTCATTCGAAACCCTAACTAATTCTAGAAGCTTTGGACGATTTTTGGAGGCCAGCAGGGTTCTTGGAGCTCTGGTTTTCGAGAATTCAACCTAGAAGTCTCTTTTATCATTGAATCTAGTTACCTTCTATTAGCAGCTAAAGGAAATAAAAATCAACTAAATTCAATAATAAAGAAGACTTCTGTTCAGGTTCGATTCACTTATTCCTATGGTTGAATTTATGGCTAGTGCAATGGATTAATTTGCCATTGGCTACCGATTAATGTGATTAGGTTCATGTTCACTATTACTAATCCTTAGAAAACAGATCAATTCAAACAGTGCCCAATTGGTTAAACTAATAAGTTTCCTAGTTTATTGATTCGGGTTAAGTAAGACTTGTAGTTAGCTAATTAAATTACTAATTCAATTAACTTCTTGTATGGTTGTTCGTCACACAAGCTCACACATTGACTTACCTATTTTCTAATTAACCCCTAGTTTCATGTCCACTATTCCTAGTCATATAATATTGTTTTCACATAAATTATATGAGACAAGCAATTAAGAGATGTTCATGCAACTTAATAGACTTGATAATTAACAGAAAATAGTTATTGTAAACACATGAGGATCTTTAACAAGTTTAACAAAACAAATTCACCAAATTAAATAATCCAAGCCATAAAATTCAAACCATAATTATAAGTTTGTCTACCCTAAACAGAAGCAAAGAGTTTTTAGCTCATATTCATAGCAGAAAATATCTCACAAACTAAACCTAATGATTTAAACATAATGTAAACACTAGATTAAGAGAAGAGGATATATTTGTGCCTTTCGATCTCCTCAAAATTGAATGCTAGGGTTGATCCTCGATTTCCAGAGCTCCAGCAGCACTCTCAATCGCAATTCAGTCTCCAAGAGTTCCAGAGAGAATTCCTTGTCTCGTGAGTTTATGCCCTTTATATAGTTTTCTGAAAACAGGGGCGACTCGTCGAGTCCATGACTGACTCGCCGAGTCCATCACTTAAAATCCGTGCGCGGTAAGGTACTTGATGGTTCGCGAATGTTCGTGTCTACTGGTCGAGTAGGTGTCCAACTCGTCGAGTTCTTCAGGTTTTTGACTCTTTTTCTTCTTTCTTCAATTCCTGATCTTCCGATTGCTATTCCCGTTTCCTTTTGCTTCCGAGCACATCTTTTAGGCTGAAAATACAATTCAAACATAATTAAGTACATTTCGTTCAATAATTGCAATAAAATAGCCAAAAAGTATTAAGATTCTACACAAAATATATAACTAAATATGCACATATCAGATGTGCACGATCAAGCCTTCGCCTTTCCTATGTCCTCTTAAGTACCTGTAACCTTAAACATAAAACTGTAAGCCAAAGCTTAGTGAGTTCCCCCAAAATACCCCACACAACAGAACATATACAATCATGCATGTTGGTCCACAAGCATCAGACTGGATTACCCTCGGGTCCACAACCATCGGGCTGGATTACCCCCGACCCACAGTGATCAGACTGGAATGCCCCGGTCTGTTGGCTTACGCACATAGTAGTAAAGCCTCAATCCATACCGCATTATGTCAACATATGCAACAGATAAATCATATAACAACACAAATAATCATACAGATCTACAGATCACTACAACATAGTAACATCTTATATACTAGGATACATAATCTAGTGTGCCGGTATTGGTGCCTTCGACCCACAAGTACAATGATGTTAACTTACCTCACATTCTGAAAATATAGCTGAACAAATCACCACTCCAAATATTGCCTATACAGATCACCTATACAATTAACATGCACTCAAGCTTTAATATACTACTCAAAATACCCCAAATGACCTAAAGTAAAACTTGGTCAAAGTCAACGGTCAACGTCAAAGTCAACTCTAGTTAGTCCCCACGTCGTGGCCACCCATGGCCACTCCGTGGGGACTGGTCTAGACAGCTTAATCCATTAAGTCATTTTCCCATGACTTCAGGAGCTCCAATGCTCAGATCTGGTCCTTTCCATGACAAAATCCATGGTGATGTCTTCCCATTTACCCATGGGAACAGGTAAAGGTTCTAAACTCCCATATGGTTTCTGATGTTGTGCCTTAACTCTCACACATGTCACACATTCGGCCACATACTTCGCAACATTGAGCTTCATCGCCGGCCACCAGTAGTAGGGTTTCAGATCCCTATACATTTTTGTGTTGCCAGGATGAATCGAGTACATAGTCTTGTGAGCTTCTTCCATCAAAAGATCTCTTATTCCTCCCGTCTTAGGTGCCGAAATCCTATCTTGGAATACCTTCAATCCTTGATTATTTGTACCAAACACCAGCGTTTTGCCCAAACGCTCTTCCTTTCGGTCGTTTTTCTCTGAAGCTTCTTCCTGAGCTTTCTTGATGCTTTCCACAATCGTTAAGACAACTTCAATTCTTAACGCTCTAGGTCTTCTCCTTTCAAGGCTCACTTTTCGGCTTAAAGCATAGGCTACGACATTTGCTTTACCAGGGTGGTAAAGTATCTCACAATCGTAATCCTTAAGCAACTCTAGCCAACATCGTTGTCTCATATTTAATTCCTTCTGATTGAAGAGATACTGAAGAATTTTATGATCAGTGAAAAGCTTGCACTTCTTGCCGTAAAGATAATGTCTCCATATCTTTAGTTCAAATACTACTGCTGCCAACTCCAGATCATGACTGGGGTAGTTCTTTCGTGTTCTTTCAATTGTCTCGATGCATATGCTATCACCTTATCCCTTTGGGTCAGAACGCAACCTAACCCAACGCCAGATGCATCGCTATAAACTGTGAAGTCTTCAACTCCCTCGGGCAGAGAAAGAATCGGTGCTTCACAAAACTTCTTCTTTAGCTTCTCGAATGCTTCTTCGTGTTTCTCACTCCAAGTATAAGTGGCTCCTTTATGGGTTAAAGCTGTCAATGGAGCAGCTATCGAAGAAAATCCTTGGATAACCCTTCGGTAATACCCGACTAATCCCAGAAAGCTTCGGATCTCCGTGGGACTCTTCGGTCGTTCCCACTTCATTACAACTTTAATCTTTGTTGGGTCAACCATGATCCCTTCTTGGTTAACTACATGACCTAAGATTTGGACTTCTCAAATCCAAAAATCACATTTGGAGAACTTTTCGTACAACTTCTCATTCTTCAGAACTTCTAACACTTCTCGCAGGTGCTTGCCATGCTCCTGCTGGCTCTTTGAGTAAACCAGAATGTCATCTATGAACACTATTACGGATTTATCGAGGAATGGTTTACAAACCCTGTTCATCAAATCCATGAATGCCGTTGGAGCATTGGTTAGTCCAAACGACATAACCAAGAACTCATAGTGTCCATATCTTGTCCTCAACGCGGTTTTCTCAATATCTTGTTCTCACATGACCTAAGATCGATCTTCGAGAAATAGATCGAACCTTGCAGCTGATCGAACATGTCATCAATCCTTGGCAATGGGTACTTGTTCTTCATTGTTTCCTTGTTCAGCTCTCTATAATCTATGCACATCCTCATGCTTCCATCTTTCTTCTTCACGAATAACACCAGAGCTCCCAGGGTGATGAACTAGGTCTAATGAAACCGTTGTCCAATAACTTCTGAAGTCGCGTCATAAGCTCATTCATCTCCGTCGGTGCTAATCGGTATGGTGCTTTTGCTATTGGTGTCGTTCCTGGTAACAAGTCTATTCGAAACTGTGACATCCCCATTTTCACGGACAGAAAAGACCGATTTTGTTTATGCTTTATAAAAATCAGAGTACCTCTTTTAATAAAATGTTGCGGAATTTGTTCCCAGAAAAACATGATAAATACGTTATTAAAGCATTTCCGAATAAATGTATTTTTCTCCATTTTAAAACATTTGGAATGTCATCGTCAATACAGAAACATGAGCATAAACAGAACTTACATTCATTTACACTAGTGATCTACATCTCTTTTAAATCCCTCAGTGTAAAGTAACTTCATATCGACACCTGTGATACAAATAAGCTTGAGTGGGTCAGGTTGGGAAACCTGGTGAGTACATAGGGTTTTCAACCCACAATAATATAATTATTATGTTAAACATCAAACAATCAACCTAATTACTCATCCCCATTATCTTCTTTACTCTTAAGGATCTACCCTAAGATTCAGCTATTCCTCGTTCATTCATTCCTAAGGAGTATCCTAAGGAATCGACACTAAGTCTGCATAGTCGCCAGAGTTTATCTCGTTTATTGACAGTATCATTTTCGAGAGTCCACTCGTAATACCTGTCAATGGGTTTTTAGAGTACACCAGGTGAACACATCGTTCACAACACCTACAGGTTGCGAGCCTGATAGTGTTCCACTAGACTGTCTAGAATAGTCTGTGGTTGTCATCCATACTCTGCTAGATGACGGGGCCATCGCTTGGGTCATCGTTTGGCTCATCGTTTTGGCTCATCGCTTCGCACCATATTTTATCACTCATATATCATCGCTCATCATTCATCTCATCTTTCATCGCTCATCATTTATCTCATCTTTCATCGCTCATCATTTATCTCACCTCTAAACTACCCATGTTTTACCCAACACATTTTGTAGATATAAAATACATATACAGTTTAGATCATTTAAAACATGTATAAAACGTTTCATCTAGCATAGACAACAAGTATTCATACAGTATACACACATAGCACGTAATTTATATAAAATACTTCATATCTATGTGTAAGATGAAAGTAACTATGCACTCACCTGAGTTTAGTCTAATATTCATCGAGACTAATTAATAGTCTAGCTATTATTAATATATTATAAGCGTTAAACAATACTCTTCACCCACTATGTACAGACAGGGGCCAGACATGGAACACCGGAGGGCAGGATCATTTTGGCATATAGCACTTCTGAATCCAGCAACCTAAGCGGCCCTCCAAACCAGATTCCCCGTACCGCGAATGGTTAAAAAGATATTATAACGACACTTATATAACCCATAATAATAGCCCAAATAATTATTATAAGGTCCTAATAACATTACTATATTTAAATAAAAGCTATATTAAATATAGTATAGGCGTAGCTCACTTACAGCGGGTTTTTATTAAAAACCGGGCTTCGCTAGAGTAGCGTTTCCGAGGCGAAAGCTTTTCTTCTCGGAGCCGTCGGGCGCTCCGTGGCTTCCGTCTCGTGCTAGGGAGGTTCCCTAGACTTGGGAGGGGTTTAGGGAGGCTAGAGAGAAGTTAGAGAGAGAAAGAAAGGCTTATGGTGTGAAAAAAATATGAAGAGTTCACCCTTTATTTATAGGGATTTTATAGTAAAGTAGCCCCTAAGTTTCGTCCGTATCTTCCGCGTACGAGCTCCGTTTTCTACGTTATTTATATCCACACGTTGGTATTTACGAGTACTACAACTTTCATTTAGACCCCGTCGGCTAATTCTCTATCTATCTCAGATTTACAAAATTTGTATCGTATTTATCGTGCACGAAGAGTAGCGACTAAGCTTCGTCCATATCTTTCGCATACGAACTCCGTTTCTGACGTTATTTATATCCACGCGTTGGTATTTACGAGTACTACAACTTTCATTTAGACCCCGTTGGCTAATTCTCATTATATCTCGGATTTACAAAACTGTATCGAATTCGCCGCGCTCGAAAAGTAGAGACTAAGCTTCGTCCATAACTTTCGCATACGAGCTTCGTTTTTGACGTTATTTATATCCACACGTAGGTAAAAATAAAATCTATAACTTTCCTTTTTACTCCGTTGGCTAATTCTCGACCGATCTTAAATTTAACAGTAGGAGGTGATTACACTGTTAAATGTTCGCGTAAAATTAATAACTTTTACATACGGACTCCGTTTTCGTCTGTCTTTTTGTCGTTGAGTTCCTATTAATTAGATCTTCAATTCTCATTTAGGTCGCGTTGGCCAAAAACCGCTCGATCTAAAATTCGAATTCCGGGTTGTGCACTGCTATGCCAAATCTTAGAAAAATCATAACTTCCTCATACGAAGTCAAATTTGGGCGTTCTTTTTATGTACACTCTCGGTTTAATGTATACTACGACTTTTGTTTAGATTGCTAAGGCTAAAAAGTCTTCTATCGTAAATTCACTATTTACGTCGCGTTGTGTCGTGCCGGTTTTGCCGAAAAACTTCAACGAGCCATAACTTCTTCGTTATAACTCAGATTTCGGCGTTCTTTATATGTACGGAACCCTTGTAAGATATACTATAAAATGGTTAAGATTAATCATTCTAAATAATCTTCCATCAAAACTCATTTTTTGATGCTCATTGTCTCTAAATTGACTAGCCCGGATCTACGGGCGTTACAGAAACTCTACTTGTCTATCAGGGGGTAATCCAGGAAGATCTTCGGGAAAGACTTCCGCATAGCCGCACACCACTGGTATACTTTGCATTTTTTTCTCCTTCTTAGCATCGATCACAAATTCCAAGTATGATGTGCATCCTTTGGACAAACATTTTCTGGCTTTCATTAGGGAAATGATTCCAGAATTCACTCTACGTTTCTCCCCATACACCACAAATGGCTCTTTTCCAGGCGAGTTTACCCTTACTATCTTCTTCTTGCATAGTATCTCGGCATCGTTGGCGCTAATCCAATCTATTTCCAGTACGCTATCGAAACCATTAAGCTCAATAGGCAACGACTCCTCGTGGAATTCATTTCCGTTCAAGTCGATGACGATATTCCTAATGCAATCGCTAACAGATATGAATTTTCCACTGACAACTTCTACAACTAGAACATTATCAAGTTTTTCTATAGGCAATGCTAGTCTTCCACCGAATTTATGTGATATAAAGGAGTAATTTGCTCCAGAATCAAACAATATATTGGCAGACAATGCATTTACAAGAAAGGTACCTGAAGCGACGCTGCTTCCTTCGCGGCTTCGAGTGTCATCGGGAAAGTTTTGGCTTTTGGCTTCGGTGGGACATTAGGCCTTGCTGCCTCCTTCTTCTTCGGGCAGTCCCTCAAAAGGTGTCATTCCTCATTACAACCATAACAAACTTTCTTGTTGAACGTGCACTCGTTGACATAGTGCCCAGGCTTCCCACATTTAAAACAAGTGACCTCCTCGTCACATTTCCCATGATGTTTCTTTTTGCACTTTTCGCACCATTTCGCTTTGCCTCCTCCTCCTCCTCTAGTACTAGACTTCGAGGATTTACTTTTCTTGTTGGATCTCGAAGATCCCTCGAACTTCCTCTTCTCACCCACCTCCGTTCTCTCCAGACCCTTTTCCTTTAACTGGGTCTCAACATTCTTGGTTGCTCTAACGGCGGCCTTAACCGTGCTTGCCATTTTGACTGTTGGGCCAAAGTCTGATGGCAATCCGTTAGCAAATTTCTCTATCTTGGCGAGTTCAGTCGACACCAAGTAAGGAAATAGCTTCATCTTCTCAGTAAACGCAGTAGCATAGTCATCAATGCTCATTTTCCCTTTCTTCAAGTTTTGGAACTCATTGTTTAGATCGATCAGATCTATCTCGGAGCAGTACTGCATCTTCAACTGTTCCATGAACGCTTCCCAAGACATCTTCAAAACTTCTCCTCGTGGCATCGTATCCGCCAACAATTTCCACAATCTCAAGACTCCGGTCTTTAGTTGTTGAACCGCAAAGACGATTTTCTGCTTATCGCTACAGTTGCAGCTTTCAAATACCATCTCCATTTTGGAGATCCGGTCCATAATCTCCATAGGCTTTGGGTTTCCGGAAAGACTTGGTGGTTTGACACCCAAGAAGTTCTTATACATACGCCCATCTTTGTCGATTACCCTCTCCAGGTCATTCCTTATCACCACTGGGGGTTCCACTTGACTGACAGTGCGGCTGTTATTCCCTTCTTCAGACTCTCCGTCATTCAGTTCTGGTTGTTCAACAGGCATTGAAGGTTTATTTTTGTTATTCAGCAACATTTGTCTCATTTCTTCCCTCTGTTCAGCCATCATAGCCCGAATCATGGCTTGTACTCCAGCCATTGTGACTGGCTCAGGTGCAACTTCTACTATTGGCACCTGTTCAATCACTTGGGGTTGAGGTCGTTGATTTCTGTTTCCATTTGCGTCTCCAGCTCCACTTCGGGTTCTTGCCATTTCGATCTATACACCAAATTAGGTGAATTTAGATATTTATTCACGATAGACGTTTAAATTCTCTTTATCACTCCGAAACATTACATGCTAGTTCTAATATCGTATTGAGCGCTTAGAATCCTGAACACATTAGGTTTCCAGATCCGGTAGGCAACAGACCATAGATCCAAAAAATAATAGCACACAAGGCAAACATAACGCATTTAGCACATAAAAGCATTTTAGGCATCTTTCCTAAAATAAACTAGTGTTCGTGTCTAAAATATGGAAGACACTCATCTCACGATCATCGTTTATCATTCTAAGTTTAAGTCTAGAAATCCTACAAATTCCTAGTTCGCTTAAACTAATGCTCTGATACCAACTGTGACATCTCCATTTTTACGGCCAGAAAAGACCGATTTCGTTTATGCTTTTTAATAAAAATCAGAGTAACTTCTTAAGAAAAATGTTGCAGAATTTGTTCCCAAAACAAAATATGATAAAAATTTATCAAAGCATTTCTTAAAGAAATGTATTTTCATTACATTACAAAAACTCGGGATGTCAATCATCGATACAGATCATAATCATAAACCAAAAACATCATAGACCACAAAACACAATCTGGCCTCAAAACAACATAGGCCTTACAACATTCCATTTATTTTCTACTGGCCTAAAATCCATAATCTCTCGTCAAGTCATCCAACTATGCTTTTGCCACTACCTGTAATACAAGAAACTGAGTGGGTCAGGCTGGGGAGCCTGGTGAGCATATAGGGGTTTCAACCCACAATAAATAAGTTTATTATTTTCAACAATCATTAAACCCGATTACCCGTTCCCGTTATCCTCACCTTACGTCCCTAAAGCATATCTCATAAGGGACCTATCCTAAGGAATTTCATCGGGATGGACACTACTGCTAAGGGATTCCTCAGCCATATGTGTTCGTAAGGAAACCATGGGGGGATGGAGTATACCGGTGAGCATATTGTTCACAAACACCTACAGGTTGCGAGCCTGCTAGCATTCTACTGGACTTCCTAGAAAAGTCAATGGTCGTCATCCATACTCCGCTAGATGACTGGATCAACGTCAACATCGAGGCCTCTCATCATTTTATTTCATCACACACCAACTATTTCATCTACCCATGTTTTACCTAACATATTTGTAGATATAAAATACATATACAGTTCAGATATGGAGAAACAAGTTTAAATCTTTCATACAGCATAGATCTCAAAGTATAAAACATACATATATAGTTTAGATCTGAAAAGTTTAGATCTGAAGTGAGAAAGTCTAGATCTGAAGGAAAAAGGTTCAGATCTGGAAGAAAAGTTTATATCTGAAAGAAAAAGTCTAGATCTGAAGAAAAAGTTCAGATCTGAAAAGAAAGAGGTTCAGATCTCTCATCCAGCATAGATCTCGAATAAATAGATAATATATACATACACATAGCACGTAAAATACTTCATATCTATGTGTAAGATGAAAGTGACTATACACTCACCTAATAAGGAGTGATTTGGACAGCACTTCACTTCTTAAAATAATCTTCTTTGACGAAACCGGGAAGTTTGCTTGAAAACCGGGCTCCGCGCGGGCAGAGTTTCAAACCGAAAAACTCTTTTTCTCGGAGCCTTCGGGCTCTCTGGGGTTTCCTTCGGGGGCTAGTGGGTTTTCCTAGGTTTTAGGGGGGGGGGGGGGGTTAGGGGGCTAGAGAGAGAAAGTAGTGAGAGAAAGAAGGTAGAAATGAGTGAGAATGGGTTACAATGGTTGACCTAGACTATTACATCATCGCATTTTATTTTTGACGCTTACAATGGTTGACCACTACAACTTTCTTCATAGATATCGGGTTCATCTAACATTTTATTTTTGACGCTTATTTTTTATCCTTTATTTATTATATTATTATGAACAAGTAATAAGCACGCAAAAGCACAAAATTCACATAATATTCAAGTAATTCATATTTATAACTTTAAAATGGGTTACAATGGTTTACCTAGACTATTACATCATCGCATCAATGCTTAGCCTCGAAACACGGGCGTTACAACATGTCCCTTCCATTTTAGGTCAAAATCATGGAAATAAAGGCTTAAACTTGAGTATGGGACCAAAAACTACCTAGGTCTCCATATCTGGAACATATGACATAAGAATGATCTCATGGATCCATAAAGTTGCCAACTTTATGAGATCCAACCTTCTAACTCCTCTCATTGTAACATGCATAAAATTCATGAAAATTTTAAACTTTTTAAAACAACCCAAAACTAATATTGTTTACAAATTGTTTTCAAAATAAGTTACACATCAGAGAAATCCCAAATTCCTAAAACAAAAACATGAGGAGGTGCACGATCACGCCTTCGCCTTGCCGCGATCCTCTGAGGTACCTGAAACACAATCCAAAACTGTAAACCCAAAGCTTAAGTGAGTTCCACTAAAATACTGATACATAACAAATAGCACAAATATAATAACAACATGTAATGGGTCCATAGCTTAACAGACCGGATTACCCCTTAGCCCACAACATAAGTTTGGCTTGCCCTCAGCCCACAACTTATGTCTGGTTTGATCCCTGGCCTGATCAGTCCTTGGACTGAATACAGCTAAGCCCTCAGTACGAGTCTGGCATGCCTTTCTCGTCCCTCAGCTCGTATCTGGAATGCTCATGAGTCCTCAGTATGAGTATGGCATGCCTTCCCTGGCCCTCAGCTCATATCTGGCATACTCCAGGGTTTGTTGGCTACAACACGGAGATGTACAACCTCAACCCAACCCATACAATATGTCGGCATATAACAGATAATATCATATACATATAAACAGACAGTATCACAGGTAGTCCTACAGATCTACCATACAATCATATCAAAACTAGCATGCATATCTATACCATACTCAACATATCAACAATATCAGGTTATCAAACCAATGGGCCGACCTTGGTGCCTTCGACCTGAAAGTATAATGAGGAAAACTCACCTCACAATGCCAAACTGTGTTGAAACCTCCGACTGCTAACCCACGGAAAATCCTGAACTATCACAGAAACAAACATCCAATTAACAATTGGAATACCCTTCATGACTAAGGGCCCAAACATAGGGTAATTATCCATTTTACCCTTTATCTAATTGGGCCAAGGCCCAAGTCTAAATCTTGATCCAAAAAGGCCTAGATAACTTCAAGGCCCACACTTGGCCTAATTTTCCAAATTGGGCCCAAATCCTTATTGGGCCTTATCCTAAGGTCCAACTCTCAAATCAGTCCAAAACACTCATACCCAGAAGTCCAAAGAGGGCCCAAGCATTCAAGCCCAAAAGATGGCCCAACACTCAAGGCCCAAGCAGAAGGCGTACGCGGGGCGTAACCCTTCGGTACGTTGTGCGTACTCCGCCTCGCATTGACCACCATCGGGGCGTACCCTCGCAGGTCTTAAAATCCTTATAAGTGCTTAATGGAGTAAGCACCTAAGCTCAAGCTCCAAATCCATGACTCAAAAGTAATCTAGAACCATAAAGTCTCAAACTTTAAGACTTTGGTCGTCCAAAAAGCAACCAAGACAAGATCCAAACAATCCAAGCATAAAGGTAGAGGCTTTATACCTTCTGAAGCTTCCCAAGAAGATGATAATCCCAGATCTACAAGCTTGCTTCCTTCCTTGACTCCTTTGATGCACTAACTTCTCCTTTTGGCATACAAACATCACACTATAAACTCAAGATGCTCACTATGGGGGGTTAGGGTTCTCTCAAAACGGCTCAAGGACTTGGAGGATGAAAGAGTGAGTCAAAATGACCCATAATGGTGCTTAAATACTCCACAAATCCTAAAAATTAGGGTTTCACCCGGACACGCGTACGCCCTGCGTACATATGTGTACGCCCAGCGTACTAGGGCGCGCCTTAGTACGCTTAGCGTACCCATATGTACGCCCAACGTACAAGTCAAGCTCCCAAGAATTGCCAATTTGCCACTAGGGCTAATTCCAACCAACATCAAGGACCAAAATGACATATTAAAATACCAAGGGAAGGATTCGAAAAATACCTGAAAACCCGAGATGCTACACTCATCATGAAGATATGGGGACAAAATAGCTAGATCTAGACATATAAAGCATAAATAATCGATTTTGAGGACTTACTAGAGTCCATAAATGTGCTTAAGGTAGATGAGGATAGCTGTTTGCTGGAACTAAGCTCAAGATGGCCTTCTTGTTCTTCAAAACACCACCAAGACACACACAAACTCCAGGGTAAGCAAAAGAAGCTAGGGTTTTCTCTTGGAGGTTGAGGGAGAGTGAATGAGGCTGAGGGTGGTCAACCCTAGCCATCACATTCCTTAAATAGGGGATGAAACCTCAGATTAGGGTTTGTCATTAAATAGCGGCCACGCCATGGCGTCAACTTAAAGGCCACAAAAACTCCTGCCTTGGCCACGCCATGGCCACCAGAAATCCAACTTCAAATTATTAAAGTACTTTAAAATGAACATATACCCAAAA
This sequence comes from Lactuca virosa, assembly GCF_052849685.1. NCBI lineage: Eukaryota > Viridiplantae > Streptophyta > Magnoliopsida > Asterales > Asteraceae > Lactuca > Lactuca virosa. The sequence goes on along the minus strand of NC_136433.1, from coordinate 36,930,894 downwards.
CTTAGATTACATGGTTCTTTCAGATATGATTTTTCTTCACTTAACTTTATTATACAAAAATATTGTTTCAAAGAACATCAAACAAAGCAAAGTATTATGTGTTTCGATTTTTTGTGACTAAATTGAAAAAAAAAATAGAAAACTTATTGACTAAACTGAAAACAAAATAACGCAATGTCAAAATCAGTTTCTTTTTTTAAACATAATAACTTTTTTTTTGCAATTTATTCTATATTTTAATAGGTTAATAATATAAAAAATAACATAAAGCAATAAGGGTAAAGTAGTATTTTTAGATCAATTATAGACCAAACTTGAAACTTAACCATACTATGGGGATCGTTCGAGTGAAAAAATGAGTTAGTGACCAAACACACAGATTATCCTAAACCATATGGATCATTCATGTAATTTACTCTAGCTAGTGGGATGACCCGTGCGTTACAACAACTTTATTAATCATATATTTTCGACACTAATTACGTAATATTCCCTTACACGAAGACCAGTTATATAAATTATATGAAACCAATGGACCATTTCTATAAACTCTCTAATAGGTAGAGACTGATTCTGTAATTTTGTGAAACATGGAGACCATTTATGTTATTTCGCTATTAGGCCGGGACAATTTATGTATTTTTTTGCAAAGTTGTAAAAATCGTTCGGCGGTAGCTTGGCGGTCGACTGGCGATAAGCGATTAATCAGACTTGGCGATGATTAATCGGGGACCCTAAATTATTAATAAAATTATTTAAAAAATTAATATTTCCTAAAAAAATAAGTATTTGGAAATTTTAAATTTTAAAATTTTAGTATAATATTTTAAAATTTGAAAGCTTAAAAATTTAAAATTTTAAAATTTTGGTGTAATATTTGAAAATTATTTTTTTTTTGAATTTTTTAAATATTTCCCGCCTATGACCACCGAGGACCACCAAGGCCGCTAAGGACCGCCAAGCCCGAGTTTGACCGATTTTGACCAATTTCCGCCAAGCACCCTAATCGTAATCGGTTCGAGGCCGCCAAACGATTAATCGGCCGCCAAGACCGATTTCTGCAACACTGATTTTTTTGTGAAAAAAAAATGGAACCATTTCTGTAATTCTGCTATTGGTAAGGGACCATTTCTGTATTTTTGTGAAATGCATAACCGTTTCTATATTTTTATGGAATTCAATGACCATTTCTAAGATTTTGTCAAACATAAGGACCATTTTGTGCAATATAGTGATAGTTGTGTGATTTTGTGAAAAAGAGGGGGCTCTTCATTGTTTTTCCCGGCAAATGTAAGGAGTATAAGAATTCTTTTCAAGAGAATGGCAGCAGTTATCGAATGGGTTTAAAGTTTAGACCAGAAAAAACCTGAAATTGTCGGTCTCACTCTTAGAATTTACGTTGTACGACGATCGAATTATCTGTACATTTGTTTTGGCTGTGTGGTCCGTCATTAACTTGCGATATTGAAGGTACTTGGGATTCTAATCTGTACACAAATTGATTACTTGATTACAGAAACATGGCTTTTGATTTTCGCTGATCGTATTCCCCCTCCATGAATTTGGCTTCTTTTCCCTGATTTTCTGGAGACAGATTTCGAAATACCACTTTTAATATTTACTTTTTCTTTCATTTGTGTTTGTAAATTCAACAGTCTAACTGTATTTACTATTTAGCGTTCTCCTCTAGCCCTATAAGTCTCCGACGATCAGATTGTGGATAGATAATGAATTGAAACAAATTTCTGAAGGAAATCCTATCGTGAAGTGGAACCAGTTCTGTGCTTCTCTTATCTTTTAACAATGTGATAAGAAAACAATATCGCCATAAGAAGTATCATTGGCTTAAATTAATCGTAGAATTCTTTCAGTTTTTGCGGAGTTCTAGTCACAGATGATGGATCCAGAGGACCTACGATCAGAGCTACTCTCCTTGAGACGATTATATGGTCTTCTTGTAAACGACCAACAACGTGCCTCTGAAAATGTAAGTCTTTTTGCGTCTGTCTGTCGTACTCTTCTCCAAAACTTCAATTTGATAAGGTTTTGTCTGAACACTTTGCATTTTACAAAAAATGAATCCTTGATGCCAATTGATTCATCAAGAATCCAACATTTAAGGAAAAAGATGTACAATTATCTATCTGCCTGACTCTCTTGTGATCTACGTTCATTGCAGCATCTATGTTTCTGTGTTCTTTCTTCTTTCATATGCCAATTAATCGATTCCTCTATTTATGTTTCTTCTGAATAGTTGGACAAGAACGCAAGACAACAACTACTAAATCTACTGGATGCTAGTGCCAAAAAAGCTTTTGAGGCTCATGCAAAGGTATTCAATGACTTGAAATTTCTTTCTTTCTGAAAGTAATATAAAATCGACACTAGAATTGTAATTGGTTATATGATCAGATGGTAAGTACTCAATTCAGACCATCTTACTATAACCTGTGGTCAACTACCCAATTTCCAAGTCTGCAGAATCTTGACTTAAGAACCAGTCAAGGGATCTTCAATGAGCCAAGAAGTCAAGAATTTTCTTTTGGTCAGTCAAAAGGAATCTTAGCAGATGAACCAGATGTCAAACCGAAATGATGCCGTGTATGCCAAAGACCAAAAGTCAAACAGTTGACCAAAGAATTAAGTCAAGTTCAAGATAACCAACGTCAAAATCATAAAAGAAGTTGGGAAGATCAAAATAACCCAACTACCTATGAAGTTGGAGTTGGAAGATTCCCATGTTCATCAACAGTTGACTTTCCGGAATCACTGACTTTATATAATCAAAATGATGAAGATGATCAAATATCAAGAGAAGCTTCTGCTAAAATCCAACAAATAGAATCTTGCATTTCGGCTTTGCAACTGGTATCCACTCGTGTCATGTCCGGATAAAACTTTAGTTTTCAGTTCTGCAAAAGATCAATACTTTTTTATGTGATTAATCATTAGATTTGGTTTTTACTCTGTGTTTCTATATAGTGGTTTCCGTTTTATGCTTCCTGAATGTTTGATTTTTAGTTTTTTTAGAATGATTATTTGATTATGATTAAATCATTCTAGTAAATCAGTTATTGAAATCTGTAATTGGTTTGATAAACTGGTAATAAGTAACAAGTATTAGATTGGTTCCGTGTTGGGATTTAATTCTTATATAAACTGAAAATCATATATTTTTATGTTTCCGAGCTTGTGAGAAGCATTGAATATTGCTGAGAATTTTACAGTGTTCATAATGTTGCTTTTCTGATTTGATTAAGAGCTTGTTTAATTATGTTAGTAAAAAGTTAGGATTAACTGAGGATATTGTTTTAGTTAATTAATTTGGTAAAATAGAACTTACTAGAGCTTGTTAGTAGTTTTCAGTCCCAGCTTAGATAGAACACATATTAAATAATCAGATCTGGATTGATTGCATAATTAGGAAAGTCATAGCAATACTGAAACGCTTTTTATTACTGAAATTATTTACTTTATTTCACTGCAATTTTAATTATTAATATTTTGAACAAAAAAGACCCTTTTCACATTTTAGTATGTGCCTTACGCAAAGAGGCATTGACTTTTAGGTTGTGTCAATGTGGATTCGACCATGCTTCCCCATGCTACCCATTAGTGCAACCAAGCAGTGATTTTTATTTGTTTAGATGTTAACGACGCGTGTAACAAATTGGCGTCGTTGCCGGGGACACGATATTGCTAATAGTTTTTATGCCCGGATCTTCACGTATAGGTACACCACTAAGATTTGATCCAGAAATAGAGAAGACTGCGAGAAAAATGAAGAAAGAAGCGGCATTTCAAATTCTTTGCTTCGTCATCTTTTGTAGCCTCGGAGAAAAATGACCCACGAGGCAGTCCCTTGTGGAACGAACCAAAACCCCTTTTTTCATCCTATCTAAACGCACCGCCATCATTACTTACTCACAGTGCAAATAAACCTTTCCCACCACCTTTCGAAAAATATGAATATACGAAATCTTTTGATATTGATTCCGACTCTTCTACCACCACCACAACCATGAGAGATATTATAGAAAGGACTCTCAGACAATGGGTCATCCAAGAGATTACTCAGCAGCCTCTTTGTATTACCTTTCCTGATGCCCATAACTTCGAAATCAAATCTGGGTTAATGCACCTCCTTCCCATGTTCCGAGTCCTAGAAAACAAAGACCTGCATAAATTTCTCAAGGAATTTCATGTCTTCTATTTCAGAATGAAGTCGCACGCCATCACTAGAGGACCAAATCAAGTTAAGGACATTCTCCTTTTCAGTTCAAGATTCAGCAAAAGAATGGTTGTACGATCTCCCATCGGATCCATAATCACGTGGAATGCGCTCGCAAAACTATTTCTGGAAAAATACATTCCGGAAGCACGACTTTCGAATCTTTGCCTAGAGATCCTTGGAATTAAACAAGGAAAACGAGAGGCTTTACACACATACTGGGAGCGCTTCAAAAAGCTGCTTGTTCAGTGTCCACAACATGGAATCAATGATTATCTATTGTATTAGTGTTTTTGTGAAAGCCTGACATCCATTGAAAGAAGATGATAAATGCTTTAAGTGGCGGATCCTTAGGCGATACGACACCGACTCAGATCCGAGAGTTCATCGAGAAATTAGCCAAGAGTGGTACGTTGATAAACAACGAGGCGTAAAAGAAGTTAATTCTCTTCAATTGGAAGCCTAAATTTATGAACTGACAAAATCCGTTCTGATGCTCACAAAAGAAAAAGGAATCGTGCTTGCGACAAAGTCGTACAAAATCTGCTTAAAAATTGGGCATCTGACTGATAAAAGCCCAAATCCTACAAGAATATGTGTAACACCTCAAATTTTAAACCAATTTTTTTTTAATTTTTAATTTCCCAAAATAAAGTTTCACAAACCAATTCATCCAAAAACATAAGTGTCTAAAACAAACATCATCACAGAATATCAAAGTATCTCAAACTGTCCCAGTAACAAATCTCCCAGCGAGTGTGTACAATCAGACCTTCGCCTTCCCGCGGTCCTCATAAGTATCTGAAACACATAAAGCAACAACTGTAAGCACGAAGCTTAGTGAGTTCCCTAAGATACCACATACATCACAATATAAATAAACAACTATGGGTTATCGGAAACCTTGGAGACTATCAACAGTCCCAGTGGGCAACAACACGCCCTATGGGTTATCAACAACCCTGGAGACTATCCGCAGTCTCAGTCACACATAACATCATAATAGAAAAATAGCAGTAGACCCAGTTGGTCATAAAAAAATACAGCTATTCTACCGCACATGTAAGAATAAGTGCGGAGATTCACTTGATACTGACGACAAGTAAATCTCACACTTGAACTGTCGGAACTAGGATCTACCTAATCAACGAAATAACTAACCCTAATTAATAATTGAGTTCCATAACTCAACTCGCGAGTCCAAAACCCACAACTAAGTCCTTTATGGGAAAAAATACCATTTTGCCCCTCCCATGGTCCAAAACCCTAAATCTTGACCAAAAGTCAAAAGTCAACGAAAGTCACCTGCCCAACGTGTACGCCGAGCGTACTCTTTTTTACGTCGGGCGTACTACTCAAACAACGACCAATCGGGGACAGAACCGGCTACACGGGGGTAGCCAGGAGTACGCACAGCGTACTCCGTCTGATTCAACTTTCACCAACTTTTGTGACTTAATCTGTTAAGACATCTAACCCTACTTCAGATCTGACCATCCTAGGGTGTCTTACTCCATAAAGTCGTCGACTTTAAGCCTTTGCATGGCTAGAAAGGACCCAATGCAGCAAACTCTAACTTTCTTCAGACTCTAACTCACTTTACTCATGCATGGGCCATAGGAAATGATCAAGCAACCATTTTTATGAATCTACAAGTCCTAAAATTCATGAAAGGACAACTAATATTCTCTGGAGTGCTCCAAACTCATAGAGGTCCAAACTTGGGGACAAAAAGCTTATAAAACTCATCCATGGAGATCAAATAGGAAACTCATCAAGGTATAAACTTTATACCTGAAAAAGATGCACAATGATGAGTGGTTTCTGGGTCTTCAAGCTTGCAAACAACAACTCATTCTTCTCTAGCCTTCTTCTTCAACAACATGCACCAAAATCACTCAATAAGCTCCCAAGCTCTCACTAACAAGCTTAGACTCGAGATTAGGGTTTGAGGAGGGAATGGTAGATGATAAGGATAGTCCAAGGGAGGTATAAGTTTATTTAAATAGGGAGAAACCCTTAAAATTAGGGTTTAGTGATTGGGCCAGTACACCCGGTGTACCACACGTACGCCCAACGTACTAGCAGGATATTCGTGATCCCGCATCACATGAGTACGTTGTGCGTATCCTCAATTACACCCAGCGTACGGCTAAAACGTGAAACGTTTACCACAAGGGACCAATTATGCAACTTTGATAAAGTTAAGAACTAGAAATGATAATATCTGGTAATCAGATGTTACAATTCTCCCACACTAGAATCAGACTTCGTCCTCGAAGTCATCCTCGGGAAATAGCTCAGGATAGTGCTCACGCATCTCAGACTCGGGTTCCCATGTCCACTCCGAGCCCTTCCGGTGTTTCCTTTAAATTTTGACCAAGTCCACCACCTTGTTCCTCAAGGTCTTCACTCGTCGATTCAGAATTGCCACGGGCTTCTCAACGTAATTCAGGTGATCATCGACCTGAACGTCCTCTAAAGGGACCACAATTGTCTCGTCAGCTATACACTTCCTCATCTGGGAGACGTGGAAGGTATCATGAATTTGCCTCAACTCCTCCGACAGTTCCAATCGGTAAGCCACTTTTCCTACACGATCCAAAACTCGGAAAGGGATAATAAATTGGGGGCCTAGCTTGCCCTACTTTCTGAAGCGGATAACACCCTTCCAGGGTGACACCTTCAGAAGCACCAAATCCCCCACCTGGAACTCTAGCCCAGAGCGTCGCCTATCCACATAACTCTTCTGGCGGCTTTGAGCCGTCAACAATCTCTATCTAACTTTCTGTATAAGCTCGGTCGTCTTGAGCACTACCTTCATGCTCCCTATGACCCTCTGCCGAACTTCACCCCAACAAATAGGAGTCCGACATCTCCTTCCATACAAAAGCTCAAAGGGGGATGCCGATACTGGCATGATGGTTGTTGTTATAAGAAAAACTCAGCCAACGGGAGATAGGAGTCCCAACTCCCACCAAAGTCAATGATACAAGCACACAACATATCCTTGAGCGTCTGAATAGTTCGCTTGCTCTGCCTGTCAGTCTGCGGATCATATGTTGTACTGAAGTGTAGCCGGGTACCCAACTCCTCGTGAAATGTCTTCCAAAACCTGGAAGTAAAACACACATCCCGGTCCGACACAATCGAAGTTGGCACCCCATGCCGATCCACCACATATCGAACATAAATCTCATCCAACTTTTCTGCTAAAGAACTCTCACTAATGGCTAGAAAGTGAGCACTCTTCGTCAAACGATCCACTATCACCCATATAGCGTCAACACCTCTCGTAGTCTTCGGCGCATTCGTAATAAAATCCATCGTGATCTGCTCCCACTTCCATAGGGGAACCTCCAAAGGCTGAAATTTTTCATGAGGGCGCTGGTGCTCGGCCTCGGCCTTCCGACCTGTCAAACATCGCTCCACAAACCAGGTCACATCTCTCTTTAGACATGGCCACCAGTAACTATGCTTCGGGTTGAGATACATCTTGGTAGCCCCTAGATGGATGGAAACTCTCGACTTGTGGGCCTCCTCCATCAAAATTTGTCAGGCCCCTCCCACATAAGGTACCCGCCCATGAAAAGTCAAAATCCCTCGGTTGTCGATATCAAAGGCTGAAATCTAGTTGATCACCCGCTCACTTTTCCGATTTTCTTCCTTTATGGCCTCTGACTACGCTTCTTTGATAATCTCCAAGACTGGGGTCATCACCTTCATCCTTATACACACATCATGAATCGGGAAACTAACTGCCCTCCAGCTCAATGCGTCGGCCACCACATTTGCCTTTCCCGGATGGTACAGAATCTCACAGTCGTAGTCTTTCACTACATCCAACCACCTATGATGCCTCATGTTCAGGTTAGGCTAATCCATAAGATATCTCAGGCTCTTATGGTATGTGTAGATGGTACACCGAACACCATAGAGTTAGTGGCGCCAAATATTGAGGACGAAGACCACCACCCCCAACTATAAATCATGAGTGGGATACTTTGCTTCGTAAGGCTTCAGCTGCCTCGAAGCGTATGCAATCACATGCCCTCTCTGCATCAACACAACACCCAAACCTGCAATGGATGCATCACAGTAGAATACGAAATCCTCAACTCCCTCAGAGAGGGCAAACACCGGCGCCTCACATAGTCTCTAGCGGAGAGTCTCGAATGATGCCTGCTGCTTAGGGCCCCAACTAAGCACAACATCCTTCCTTGTCAACCTGGTAAGAGGAACATCAATCTTGGAGAAATATCTAATGAATCTCTGATAATATCCGGCCAAACCGAGGAAGCTCTGAATCTCCGATGGAGATCTCGACACTTCCCACTTCATCACCGCCTCTATATTGGCTGGGTCGACCAAGATACCGTTCTGGTTGACGAGGTGTCCCATAAACTGAACCTCGCGCAACCAAAAGTAGAACTTGGAGAAATTGACGTAGAGCCTCTCCATCCTCAAAACCCCAAGAATCTCGTGTAAATGCTCCTCGTGCTGCTGTCTGGTCTTCGAATAGACCAAAATGTCATCGATGAAGACAATCACCGATCGATCCAACATGGGCCTGCACACTCGGTTCATGGGATCCATGAATGTCCTCCCATTTTATGTTTTTGAAAAATTATATTTGAGACCTTTAAATAAGACCGAGACTATCATTCAGTTGACTGATCACTCAACAGTACACCCAAAAGGTGTATTGGAGGATGTTATAGTCGAAGTGAATAAATTAATTTTTCCCACTGATTTTTTAATTCTGGACATGAGCAATGTGGACGTATTTGATAAAAAAAATCAATCATTCTATGAAGGCCATTTATGAAAACTGCTAAAATGAAAATTGATGTTTTTATTGGTACACTTTCTATGGAACTTGATGGTGATGTGGTGAATTTTAAAATAAATGATGTTGATATTCTTATCGATATCCTTTCTGTTAATTTTCTAGATACCAACGGTCCTTTGTCTGAGGACTGATGTGAGTTTTATAATCATCTTTTGCAAGATTTATTTTTAAACAGTGATTTATGTGAGGATACATCAAAGGATCTGAAAAGATGCAAGCTTGGGGAGTAGGAGATGATTTCTGCAAAGGGTACCAAAAAAAGAAACAGATTCAAAAGCTAAAAATGGATTTATCTGATAAAAATCTAAAGATTTTTCAGTCTGTTGCATAACTACCAGATCCAACACTTTTGCCATATTTCAAGGGATTTGGAGTTAAAGAAAAAAAAAAGATGAGCTGATGAAGAGCCCCACTTTCACCAAGTGAAAAGCTGGTTGGGCAAAGTCGAGCCAACGACTTTAAAAAAGAGTGGCTTTCTGGGAGGCAACATGTGTAGTTTTTACTTTTCCCTTTTTTTTCAATAAAAGTCAGCCGCATCTCCAAGTAAGCTTGGGAAAATCAAAAGATCTTCCGAATCGCTGAAATTCAGTTTTTTCGCCAAAATCTTCGTCAAAAATATATTTTTTCTGCAATATACCATGTACATTCTTTCCTAGCTACAAACTTTTATCTGTTTTATTGAGCTGTGAATTCCTCTCTAAGCATTATGCTTAATTTTAAGCTTTTGGGAGGGGGTTTAGTCAAAATTTTGCATTTTATGGTTAAAATTTAAAAAAAAATTAGTTGTTTAGTTGAAATTTTCAGGCTTTCAGTATTTCTCCTGCATATTAATTATTTTACGCATTGCATAAAAAATCTGAGAAAAGAAGTCTAAAAATATTTTCTGTTTATGTTTATGTTTTTCTGCATTATAAAAAAACCCAAAATATTTTATTTTTATTTTCTAAAAATATTGAAAAAAATAGAAAATGTTACATGATATGATGAAATTCTTTACATTTGATAGCTCTGTGAATGTGGAAAATGAAAGTCCGAAAACGACAAGTTCTATAGTGGTAAGTGTAGTAACAATTTCTATTACTAGGAGATTGCAAGACACTGTAGGTTGTAGGCCAATTGTAAAAATAAAATAAATTGAATATCGAAACACCACGTAAGAAAAAATAAAACAATTTTTGAACTAATTTTTCGAAACTTTTAAGTGAGAACTCTGCTAGATAAGTCTTGACTCCACAAAACTCATACCTATTTGTTGACACACTTTATCTTTACGCTTTTTCTTTACAACTTTTTCTTTATGCTTTCAATTTCATTTTGTCATTGTTGCGGAAAATCCCAATATATTTGAAACAATTTGAGTACAAGTGATGATCTCAATTTAATAAAACTCTAAGGATATCATAATCAATACGAATACATAAGTTACAGCGTAAAGACTTAATGGTCTTGAACTCTATTGCAGGCTGAATCTTAATCACTCAGTATCCTATCACGTTCCAGTAGCTTAATCTTGATACTTGTGATGTATACAAACTGAGTGGGTTAGGTTTGGGGAAACCTAGTGTGATACATAGGGATTTCAATCCCATACTATTTTTTGATGATAATATTCCTTAATGATCAGACCTACAAAACCAATTGATACCAAACATTATAGATATACCTCAAACTTAAATATCTATAAGACCTTCTATCCAAACATACCCATCCTAGTCGATCCTTACATATCCTAGTCCACGATTATGAAGGAGAGTTGTCTCCCTGAGGAACCGTTTTAAGGTAAGGGTTTGACTGTACAATTAGGGTCTTCCATAGTTGGTGTAAGTCATAAGGCACCAAAGCCTTCAGAGCAATTTGATGAATAGGGTATTACATTTCATCTACGTCTATAGGTTATGAGCCTACACTAGCAACGTAATTCACAAGACCACCTAGAATAGTCAAGTGTTGTCATCCTACTCTAGGAGATGACCAGACATACCATTAAGTTGCTTGATTTAGACCCACCATTTCCGGTCATCCAAAAGGAATACTAAGTTGTACTCCGGTACGGAGCTACCGTACATCGACACCTAATAGTTTCATAAGACAGAGGTCTACTCTCCATTCCTAAAGCTCATGCCCACAACATGTTGCTACGTACTATTCAAACTTAACTAAACCAAACATCCTTTATAAGTCTTATTTCCCTAATAGGCAAGACTACTGGGCTTATGAACTTTCCTTGAAATACCAATTCTATTTTAGGCAACCCTATCCTAATATTAACATAGAGTATTAGGTATTTTCTTTATAATACTTCGATTATTTATTATTATGTAATCATATTATCTATATACTATAACACATATATAACTATTGCTGGTTTTCACCTTGTATATAAACATATATATTTCTACCACATATTCTAGGCAATAATCATTAACTTTACATATATTTAATACATTCAATAAATATTTGCATTAAAATTAGTTCATGAAAGGGACTATGCACTCACCTGATAAAATAGGTCACTGATGATACTGGCAGCGCTTCGCATCGCACTTCCAAAGAGACCTAGATGTATAAAGCACTAAGCCTTAGTCTAGTTTCATAATCCTTGTGACTATAATAACTATAGTCTAGATTCCTCAATAATCTCAATATCTACATCAAGATCTATCAAATAAGGAATAACCAGGTATGAGCATATTGGAGGTATGGTTTGTTTGGTATATGTAACATCCGGATTCCCAGGTATCTTATTTTAGTTATTTATTTTGGGTTTTATGGAGGGACTCGACGAGTAGACGCTCAGACTCGCCGAGTAGGATCGCGAGTTCTTGATTGGATTAATGACCGGACTCGACGAGTAGATACGTGGACTCAGCGAGTCCGCGCTGTAAAGTGAAACCCTAAATCCCCGGGCCTGTGCCCTATTTAAAGGCCTTTATGGCCTCCATTTGCGGCCAATGCACCCCAGAGAAACCCTAGAGAGAGCAGTGAGAGAGTTGAGAGCAAGAAGAAGCTAATACATCACTTTTGGTGTAGTTTTGCTAGAAAGAAGAAGGAAACACCCATCTAGAGCGTGAAGGGAGCTTGGATCTGGGCTAATCATCTTGAGAGTTCATCTCTGGAGGTATAATCCCTTCTATTTCGTGTTGATATGATAGATTTCATGATTTTAGGGTTTTTACCTCCATTTTATGTAAGATCTAGTGAGTATGAGGCCCCCTTTGTGTTAATAGCATCAGATCTGGACCATGAGAGGTCCAGAGAGTCACTATCCCTCAGCTTTATGCAAGCAAATGAAAGATTGGGGACTAGGTTGCCATTTTTAGAGTTATTTCTCCATTTATGACTTGTTGTGGGTTGCATGAACGTAAAGGTTGCACCTTTACGTGACATTTGAACATTTAAGGGTAGATCTGATAGTTAGGGAAGCAGATCTGACCTTAGGAGGTCATTTGAGAATGAACATGGAGGCAACTCGCCGAGTCCATAAGTGGACTCGACGAGTCGAGTCGGGGTTGCCCCGCGATTCGTGACAGGTGTAACCCGTCGAGTGGAAGGATGACTCGACGAGCCAAGAGAGGCTGAAAGGATTCAGAGGACCCGCATGGACTCGCCGAGTCGCCCTTGTACACTCGACGAGTCGGGCCAAAGTTGACCGTTGACTTTCGTTGACTTGAGGGTTCTGGTCAAGACTGATTCAGGAGAGTTCAGGGAAGGGTAGAATGCCCTTCTACCCAATCTGTAGAGATGAGATCATGAGTGAATATTGATCGTGGATGTTATCTGAATAATAGGAGGAGGCTAAGTCGGGACGTTGAGCACGAGATTTTATCCGACTTCATTGAGGTGAGTCTTCTCACTATACATTACCTAGAGTGGTAACTATGTGCAGACCGAAGGGTCTTTTGTGTTATGTGTATGTTTGAGTTTATGTGCATTGTGATATATGTATGTTATGTGTTATATAGACCGGACCAGAGGGTCCTACGATTTAGACCGGACCAGAGGGTCCAACGATTTAGACCGGACCAGAGGGTCCAACGAGCTAGACCGGACTGGAGGGTCCAACGAGCTACGGGACTGGAGGGTTCCGCTGAGACACATTGACCGGAGGGTCATACCGAGTTATAGCCTCGAGTGGCTTATGTGTTGTATGTGGTATTTTTGGGGAACTCACTAAGCATTTATGCTTACAGTTGTTGTGTTATGTGTTTCAGGTACTAGCGAGGATCGCGGGAAGGCGCCGGCATGATCCGTACACACTGAGAGGATTTATGTATTTGAGGATCTTGGGATTTGTTTATTGAGATAACATGTGTTACATTGGATTACCATGATATTTTATGAATGAGAGTATGTTTTTAAAATGAAAAATTGTTTTGGAAATTTACGTCGTTACAAGTTGGTATCAGAGCCTTGGTTTGAGAGACTCGGATACATCTCCGGGCGTATCTGAACTCAAACTGAGGATTTGAGAGAATTTTTCATAAAAGAAACTATTTTTCCAAAAGAGTAAAGGACTTTTGAGAAAAGCGGAACGGAGCAGTGTGTACGATCAGCCAGCGCCCGAACGGTGATTTCCAAAAATACCCTTACATTATGTGTTATGAGATATTATGTGATATGTTATGCATGCTAGAGTAGGCTAGGTATTCATGGTTAGGACTAGAGTGGGCCTGATTTGTGATGCCTTAGCCTTGGAGTTACTGCTACTATGAGATACTTCGAGAGTAAGTAGGTAGCAACGAGGAACTTATGAGTGGTCTACCAGAGAGTAGCCTGAGTTTAGTGAAATATAGAGTACTTGTGATCTGGGATCCTAGGAGGAGGACTTGGGGTGAATACCGATGCGTTGTGGAAGGTAGTATAAGGGCCCGTACTACTGGAAACACCGGATCGGTGAGCAGTCCAAGTAAGAATCCTCAGGGTACTAAAGAACAAGTAGGGTTGAGTATCGAGTGCGAGTATACTCGAACGAGTCTCTGATTCTTTTGTGTTGTATTTCAGAGACATCATGGTTGGGACGCGCCACCACCCAGGAGGCAGTGGTACCAGTGGTACCAGCGATGAGGAGATTCGTAGGTTGATTCACGAGGATGTGGTTGCGGCTATTCGAGCTGAGATACCAGAGATGTTCGGGTCTATCAAGACCATGCTGATCGAGACTTTTGATGAGCGGTACGCTGCTCTTACTGAGGCTGTTGTTGCTGCGGCCACCGCAGCTGTCGCTGCTGCCAGGCCGCAGGGGGGTGACTCGTTGCTGTACCGAGAGTTTAGCAACACGAATCCACCAGAGTTTGATGGGACGCAGGACCCGATTGCTGCGATGAGGTGGATTTCTGATATCGAGGGATGCTTCTACACCTGCTCGTGTCCGGAGCATCTGAGGGTTCGGTTTGCGCTGAACCAGCTTCGCTTGGGAGCGAAGGACTGGTGGAAGTTTGTGACGGCAGACTTCACTATGGCAGAGCTTACTGCGGTGACCTGTGAGAGGTTCACCACGATGTTTCGAGATGACTATGTTCCCCCTGTGGAGAGGGAACGTCTAGCCCAGGAGTTCTTATCCCTCAAGCAGGGAACTGAGTCTGTGACGGTGATTACGAGGATGTTTCATGAGAGGGCGTTGTTTTGCCCTGAGCACGTGTCGACTGAGCAGGCACGTATGAGCCGGTACTTGAGCATACTAAGGAGGGATATCCGTGGGTTCGTGGCGAACTCGTCATAACGGACATTTGCCGAGCTCCAGGCAAATGCCCGGAAGAGAGAGATTGAGCTGGAGACTCAGGTCAGGGAGGAGGCCGAGTCTCAGAGGAGGGACAGGCGACCGGCACATGCGCAACCGGCAGCCAAGCGGGCAAAGCCCGCTGATTCGAGATCTGGGGGTCCTAAGGGCCGCACTTGTGGGAAGTGCGGCAAGAATCACGAGGGGGTGTGCAGAGCTGGGGTGTGTTACAAGTGTGGGAAGGAGGGGCATTTCGCGAGGGATTGCCCCAAGGGATTCTCGGTTTGCTTTCATTGCAACCAGACCGGCCATCGGAAGGCCGAGTGCCCTCAGCTACTACAGGGATCAGCACAGGGGTCTACACTTGCTGCTAGAGCTATCGAGGTCCGGCCAGCGAAGGCCGAGGCACCGAAGGCTCGCGGGAGAGCCTTCCAGTTGACAGCGGAGGAGGTCCGCGCAGCGCCCGATGTCGTGGCCGGATGTATTCTTTTACTTACCTATTTTGAGTTTGAGATTTTGTGCTTATATTGTGTTATGCTTAGGTACTTTTCTTGTGAGTTCTGTACCTGCGTTGGTGTTATTCGACTCGGGTGCGAGTCGATCTTTCGTGTCATTAGCATTTAGTCAGCACATCAGTGTTCAGCGAGAGGCGTTGAGTCGACCTCTACGAGTTTCTATAGCCGACGAGCGAGCGGTGTATGCTACTGATGTGATCCGAGGATGTGTACTCGAGATCTTCGGCGTTGAGTTTCCGATTGATTTGGTCCCGATTGCGATGGGAGATGTATGTGTCATCGTGGGTATGGTCTGGTTGAGCAGGTTTGGAGCGGTTATCGACTGCGAGCGACAGTTGGTGACCATACGAGACCCTAGTGGGGGAGTTCTTACGGTGTACGGCGAGGGTACCCGTTCAGGGTCAGCATTCTGTTCGGCTGCTAGAGCGAGGCAGAGTCTACAGCAGGGCTGTAGTGGGTTTGTGGCCTACGTGATGGACACACGAGTAGCAGCGGAGAGGCCTAGTTCTGTTGATGATGTGCCGATAGTGCGTGAGTTCCCTGACGTTTTCCCTGAGGAGTTGCCGGGTGTGCCTCCCGAGAGGCAGGTGGAGTTTCGCATCGATTTGGTTCCGGGAGCGGCGCCTATCGCCAAGACGCCCTATCGCCTTGCGCCACCAGAGATGCAGGAGTTATCCTCATAGCTTCAGGAGTTGTTGGGGAAGGGATTTATCAGACCGAGTAGCTCGCCGTGGGGAGCGCCGATCCTTTTTGTCAAGAAAAAGGATGGTTCACACCGGATGTGCATTGATTACCGGGAGTTGAACAAGTTAACGATCAAGAACCGTTACCCACTGCCGAGGATTGATGATCTGTTTGACCAGTTGCAGGGAGCGTCTTGGTTCTCCAAGATTGATCTGAGGTGTGGATATCATCAGATGAGAGTGCGTGATGAGGATGTCCAGAAGACGGCGTTCAGGACTCGTTACGGGCATTACGAGTTCGTGGTGATGCCTTTCGGGCTCACCAATGCACCGGCAGCGTTCATGGATCTCATGAACAGGGTGTGTAGGCTGATGTTGGATCGATCGGTGATCGTGTTCATCAATGACATATTGGTGTATTCGAGATCCAGAGAGCAGCATGAGGAGCATTAGAGGGAGATCCTCGGAGTTCTGAGATCGGAGAGGCTTTACGCCAAATTCTCCAAGTGTGATTTCTGGTTACGAGAGGTCCAGTTCCTGGGACATCTCGTTAATCAAAATGGGATATTGGTAGATCCGGCCAAGATTGAGGCGGTGATGAGTTGGGAGGTGCCGAGATCCCCCACCGAGATCAGGAGTTTTCTGGGGTTGGCCGGCTATTATAGGAGATTTATTAAAGATTTCTCCAAGATCGCCGTGCCTCTCACCAGGTTGAACCGGAAGGGCGTTACTTTTTCGTGGGGTCCTGAGCAGCAGGCCTCGTTTGAGACTCTTCGCCAGAGTTGTGCGAAGCCCCGGTGTTATTCCTTCCAGAGGGAATGGAGGATTTTGTGGTGTACTACGACGCATCGATATTGGGGTTGGGTGCGGTGCTTATGCAGAGAGGGCATGTGATAGCGTATGCACCGAGGCAGCTGAAGCCTCATGAGACGAGGTATCCCACCCACGATCTGGAGTTGGGGGCAGTGGTGTTCGCCCTCAAGATCTGGCGTCATTACCTGTATGGGGTTCGGTGTACCATATACACGGACCACAAGAGTTTGAAGTATCTGATGGATCAGCCCAACCTGAATATGCGCCAGAGGAGATGGTTGGATGTGGTAAAGGATTACGATTGTGAGATCCTGTACCACCCAGGCAAAGCTAATGTTGTAGCTGATGCGCTGAGTCGTAGGGCGGAGAGTGCCCCGATTCGAGACAGTTGTATGCGATTGACAGTGATGACTCCGGTGTTGGACACCATTCGGGAGGCCCAGGCAGAGGCCGTGAGACCGGAGAACCGCAAGAGAGAGCGGGTGATTGGGCAGGTACCTGAGTTTGTTACCGATAGTCGTGGGCTGATGACCTTTCAGGGTCGGATTTGGGTGCCGTATGCAGGCGGGACGCGCACCACTTTGATGGAGGAGGCGCACCGATCGAGGTTCTCGATCCATCCCGGGGCCACTAAGATGTATTTGGACCTGAAGAGGGACTATTGGTGGCCCTGTATGAAGAGGGATGTAGCATGGTTTGTTGAGAGGTGCTTGACCTGTCGCAGGGTTAAGGTCGAGCACCATTGTCCGCATGGCAAGTTGCAGCCACTTGAGGTTCCCCAATGGAAGTGGGAACAAATCTCTATGGATTTCATCACCAAATTGCCGAGGACCGCACGAGGTGTCGATGCAATTTGGGTGATCGTCGACCGGCTGACGAAGAGCGCGCCTTTTCTTGCTATCAGTGAGAGCTCTTCTGCTGAGAGGCTGGCAGAGTTGTATGTGAGGGAGGTGGTATCGCGGCATGGGGTGCCGATCTCGATTGTGTCAGATCGAGATGTACGTTTCACTTCCAGGTTCTGGAAGAAGTTCCACGAGGAGTTGGGTACGAGGTTGCATTTCAGTACCGCCTACCACCCCCAGACGGATGGACAGAGTGAGCGGACGATTCAGACACTCGAGGACATGCTTCGAGCATGTGTGTTGGACTTCGGGGGAAGTTGGGACACGTACTTGTCGTTGGCTAAGTTTTCCTACAACAATAGCCACCATTCGAGTATTGGTATGCCTCCCTTCGAGTTGTTGTATGGGAGGAGGTGTCGGACTCCCATTTGTTGGGGAGAGGTAGGGCAGCGTATGATGGGTAGCACCGAGATAGTGCTTCAGACGACAGAGAAGATACAACAGGTTAGACAGAGGTTATTGACGGCTCAGAGTCGTCAGAAGAGTTATGCGGATAGGCGACGATCCGAGCTTGAGTTCAGGTGGGAGACTTCGTACTCCTGAAGGTGTCTCCTTGGAAAGGAGTGATTCGGTTCAGGAAGAGGGGCAAGCTGGGGCCCCGGTACATCGGTCCGTTCAGAGTGACCGCGAGAGTGGGCAGGGTAGTGTATCGTTTGGAGCTACCTGCGGAGTTGAGCCAGATTCATGATACCTTCCATGTGTCTCAGTTGAGGAAGTGTATAGCCGATGAGTCAGCGGTAGTGCTGCTGGAGGACATTCAGGTAGATGCGAGGTTGAATTATGTTGAGAAACCGATCGCGATTTTGGATCGGAAGATCAAGGTTCTGAGGAACAAGGAGGTGCCCCTGGTTCAGGTCCAGTGGCAACATCGGAGAGGGTCCGAGCTGACTTGGGAGCCGGAGTTGGAGATGCGGGAGCAACATCCAGAGTTGTTTGCGGGGAAAGACTTCGAGGGCGAAGTCTGATTCTAGTGGGGGAGAATTATAACATCCGGATTCCTAGGTATCTTATTTTAGTTATTTATTTTGGGTTTTATGGAGGGACTCGGCGAGTAGACGCTCAGACTCGCCGAGTAGGATCGCGAGTTCTTGATTGGATTAATGACCGGAATCGACGAGTAGATACGTGGACTCGGCGAGTCCGCGCTGTAAAGTGAAACCCTAAATCCCCGAGCCTATGCCCTATTTAAAGGCCTTTATGGCCTCCATTTGCGGCCAATGCACCCCAGAGAAACCCTAGAGAGAGCAGTGAGAGAGTTGAGAGCAAGAAGAGGCTAATACATCACTTTTGGTGTAGTTTTGCTAGAAGGAAGAAGGAAACACCCATCTAGAGCGTGAAGGGAGCTTGGATCTGGGCTAATCATCTTGAGAGTTCATCTCTGGAGGTATAATCCCTTCTATTTCGTGTTGATATGATAGATTTCATGATTTTAGGGTTTTTACCTCCATTTTATGTAAGATCTAGTGAGTATGAGGCCCCCTTTGTGTTAATAGCATCAGATCTGGACCATGAGAGGTCCAGAGAGTCACTATCCCTCAGCTTTATGCAAGCAAATGAAAGATTGGGGACTAGGTTGCCATTTTTAGAGTTATTTCTCCATTTATGACTTGTTGTGGGTTGCATGCACGTAAAGGTTGCACCTTTACGTGACATTTGAACATTTAAGGGTAGATCTGATAGTTAGGGAAGCAGATCTGACCTTAGGAAGTCATTTGAGGATGAACATGGAGGCAACTCGCCGAGTCCATAAGTGGACTCGACGAGTCGAGTCGGGGTTCCCCCGCGATTCGTGACAGGTGTAACCCGTCGAGTGGAAGGATGACTCGACGAGCCAAGAGAGGCTGAAAGGATTCAGAGGACCCGCATGGACTCGCCGAGTCGCCCTTGTGCACTCGACGAGTCGGGTCAAAGTTGACCGTTGAATTTCGTTGACTTTAGGGTTCTGGTCAAGACTGATTCAGGAGAGTTCAGGGAAGGGTATAATGGCCTTCTACCCAATCTGTAGAGATGAGATCATGAGTGAATATTGATCGGGGATGTTATCTGAATAATAGGAGGAGGCTAAGTCGGGACGTTGAGCACGAGAGTTTATCCGACTTCATTGAGGTGAGTCTTCTCACTATACATTACCTAGAGTGGTAACTATGTGCAGACCGGAGGGTCTTTTGTGTTATGTGTATGTTTGAGTTTATGTGCATTGTGATATATGTATGCTATGTGTTATATAGACCGGACCAGAGGGTCCTACGATTTAGACCGGACCAGAGGGTCCAACGATTTAGACCGGACCAGAGGGTCCAACGAGCTAGACCGGACTGGAGGGTCCAACGAGCTACGGGACTGGAGGGTTCCGCTGAGACACATTGACCGGAGGGTCATACCGAGTTATAGCCTCGAGTGGCTTATGTGTTGTATGTGGTATTTTTGGGGAACTCACTAAGAATTTATGCTTACAGTTGTTGTGTTATGTGTTTCAGGTACTAGCGAGGATCGCGGGAAGGCGCCGGCATGATCCGTACACACTGAGAGGATTTATGTATTTGAGGATCTTGGGATTTGTTTATTGAGATAACATGTGTTACATTGGATTACCATGATATTTTATGAATGAGAGTATGTTTTTAAAATGGAAAATTGTTTTGGAAATTTACGTCGTTACAAGTTGGTATCAGAGCCTTGGTTTGAGAGACTCGGATACACCTCCGGGCGTATCTGAACTCAAACTGAGGATTTGAGAGAATTTTTCATAAAAGAAACAATTTTTCCAAAAGAGTAAAGGACTTTTGAGAAAAGCGGAACGGAGCAGTGTGTACGATCAGCCAGTGCCCGAACGGTGATTTCCCAAAATACCCTTACATTATGTGTTATGAGATATTATGTGATATGTTCTGCATGCTAGAGTAGGCTAGGTATTCATGGTTAGGAATAGAGTGGGCCTGATTTGTGATGCCTTAGCCTAGGAGTTACTGCTACTATGAGATACTTCGAGAGTAAGTAGGTAGCAACGAGGAACTTATGAGTGGTCTACTAGAGAGTAGCCTGAGTTTAGTGAGATATAGAGTACTTGTGATCTGGGATCCTAGGAGGAGGACTTGGGGTGAATACCGATGCGTTGTGGAAGGTAGTATAAGGGCCCGTACTACTGGAAACACCGGATCGGTGAGTAGTCCAAGTAAGAATCCTCAGGGTACTAAAGAACAAGTAGGGTTGAGTATCGAGTGCGAGTATACTCGAACGAGTATACTCGAACGAGTCTCTGATTCTTTTGTGTTGTATTTCAGAGACATCATGGTTGGGACGCGCCACCACCCAGGAGGCAGTGGTACCAGTGGTACCAGCGATGAGGAGATTCGTAGGTTGATTCACGAGGAGGTGGCTGCGGCCATTCGAGCTGAGATACCAGAGATGTTCGGGTCTATCAAGACCATGCTGATCGAGACTTTTGATGAGCGGTACGCTGCTCTTACTGAGGCTGCTGTTGCTGCGGCCACCGCAGCTGTCGCTGCTGCCAGGCCGCAGGGGGGTGACTCGTTGCTGTACCGAGAGTTCAGCAACACGAATCCACCAGAGTTTGATGGGACGCAGGACCCGATTGCTGCGATGAGGTGGATTTCTGATATCGAGGGATGCTTCTACACCTGCTCGTGTCCGGAGCATCTGAGGGTTCGGTTTGCGCTGAACCAGCTTCGCTTGGGAGCGAAGGACTGGTGGAAGTTTGTGACGGCAGACTTCACTACGGCAGAGCTTACTACGGTGACCTAGGAGAGGTTCACCACGATGTTTCGAGATGAGTATGTTCCCCCTGTGGAGAGGGAACGTCTAGCCCAGGAGTTCTTATCCCTCAAGCAGGGAACTGAGTCTGTGACGGTGATTACGAGGATGTTTCATGAGAGGGCGTTGTTTTACCCTGAGCACGTGTCGACTGAGCAGGCACGTATGAGCCGGTACTTGAGCATACCGAGGAGGGATATCCGTGAGTTCGTGGCGAGCTCGTCATACCGGACATTTGTCGAGCTCCAGGCAAATGCCCGGAAGAGAGAGATTGAGCTGGAGACTCATGTAAGTAGATAAATCAGTATAATGACTTGGAATCACTGATAAATCTTAATTACAGGTTCATAACAATGGCTATGACTATAATTAAAAGTTACACTTAAATAAAATAAGCGTAGCTTAACTTACAGAATAATCTAGTGAAAATCGGGGATTATACGGGCAGAACTCTGATACGGGAGCTTCTATTCACCGGCTATCTAAAACCGCAGGGCTTCGCTAAGGTAGCTGGGAACTTAAAAACTAAAGAAATCTTGGGCTAAAAGATAAAAAATCGAGAGAGAATAGTTGGAAGAGGTAAGGAATCAAGTGAGCTGAAAGCAGCTATATATAGTGCAAAATGACCTGCGCGCCGCGTACCTAGTCGGAAGAGGGTGACGTGGTAGCATCTCCATGGTGACACGTGGTGAGTTCTTATGGTGTGTCAGATGCTCCCCGCACATCTTGTCTGTGCGCGTGGCTATGCATGATTTTTTTTATAAAACCTTTAAAAATTCATATCTTCTTCAAACTAGCTCCGTTTTCGACGGGTTTTATATCCACGCGTAGCTATTGACAAGATCTACAACTTTCATTTAGACTTCTTTGGCTAATTTTGACTTTATTTTTAAAGTTATATTTCTTACAGACTTAGACTATTAAAGTCTGTGTAAGAATCATAACTCTCTCATATGATTTATGTTCTCAACTTTCTTTATATCAACGGATATGTATGAACGAGACCTTCAATTCTCGTTTAGATTGTTTTTCCTAACAACCAAAAAATCTAAATTTCGGTATCAGTGTTGCACACTGTTGCACTGAAACTTTGAAAAGTCATAACTTCCTCTTACGAAGTCAGATTTGGGCGTTCTTTATATGCACGACTTCACTTTTATGATTCCTACGACTTACTTTTAGCTTACTTAGGCTAATACGCAGCCTATCTCCGATTCACTATTTATGATACAATGGCTGATCGAGAAACTTTAGAATTCCATACCCTCTGCATACGAAGTCAGTTTTGAGATTGCTTCATGTGTAAGAGATTCGTATCGCAACTCCTACATTTTCTGTCAAGATTATTGTTTAACCCGTTGTTGCTCATGATTTAAGAAAATAAATTATACCTGTTGGTTGCACTAATGGGCAGCACAGGGAAGCAGGGTCGAGTCCCTTAGCTTTATTTGGTCTTCAATTATCGAATGTGGCTTCATTCCAGAACATACCACATGAATTTCCTTAAGGAATTTGTTTGGGTCTTCGTTTTCTAAGCCTCTGAATGTAGGAAGAAGATGTATTAGACCAGATTTAAGCTAGAAATTCTGAGCTTCTGGAAAAGTGATGCAGAGAGTCTTTTCTTCTTCTTCTCCACTCATGGGTGATTTTGGGGAGTTGGGTTCTAAAGGTTTTGGTGTTTCATATTTTAAAGATTGGGTTTCAGAAGAGTCTGTTTTCTCGGATTTAACCGAGGGTGTTGGGGAGTATGTTTTATAGGGGTTGTTAGAAGGAGAAGATGAGGGTACTTTCGAGAATGATGAAACAGTAATTTCTGGTTCGTTCCACAAGGGATTGCCTTGTGGTGAGGTGATTTCTGGAGGTAGGCATGATGATGATGAACCAAAGAAACCAACTGATATTTTCATTTTGCTGCTTCTTTTTTCAGTTTTTTTTGCAGTTTTCTTAATTTCTGGATAAAAAACTAGAGGTGTATATGTACGGAAAGTTCTTGCCATACAAACTAATAAAAGCAATGTATACCCGACAACATCGCCAATTTGTTTAACCCGCTGTCATGCACGATTTAAGAAAATAAATTATCACTGTTGGTTGCACAAATGGGTAGCATAGGGAGCAGGGTCGAATCCTCAGGAACACAGCCTAATGGTCAATGCCTCTTTGCGTAAAGCACATAATAGTCAAAACATAAAATATAAAAAGGGTGATTTTTGGTTTAAAATTAAAACTAAAAATTGCAGTGAAATATACTAAATAAAATCAGTAATAAAAACGAATCCAGTTCTGCTGCGACTTTCCTAATCATGCAATCAGCCAAGATCTGGTTATTCCAAATACGTTATATCTAAGCTAGTACTGAGAAAAACTAACAAACTCTAGTATAATCTCTTTTACCTAGTTCAGTTAACTAAAACAAGCTCTTTAGTTAACCCTAACTTTTTAGTGTCTAATTAAACAAGCTCTTAATTAAGATCAGAAAAGTTGCATTAAGTTCTGTATAAAATTCCCAACAATACCCAATATTTCTCAAAAGCTCAGAAGTGTAAATATATAAAACTTCAGTTTGTATCAGAGTTAAATCATTAACACGGAACCAATCTGATATTTGTTAGTTATTACCAGTTGACAAGAACAATTACGGATTCTATTAATTGATTAACTGGAATGATAAAATCCTAGCTAGGTGATCAGACTAACAATAATTAAAAATCAAACATTCATTAAGTTCAAAACTGAAACAACTAGATAGAAGCACACAATAAAAACCAAATCTTATAACTGATCACATGAAAAGTACTAGTTTAATGCAAAACTGAAATCTAGGGTTTTAGCGAGACGAGGCCAAAAACGAATTATAACTAATAAAAAGATAAACTAACTGATTAATCTTTCTAAACTAAATGTAGGAGATGATTCACATCCTTCAGATCTTCAGAAATTGCTGAAAAGTATCAGAAACCGCCATTAGAATGGTTTTTCGTCGTCTGGAATCGTCTAACCTTCTAATCTGATCAGGAGGGTTGTATTTATATGCAATTTAGAAGCTTCCGGAACAAGATAGCAGAAAATGTGATAGCATATACCAAAAATATGACCACATTTTTGGTGATTTCTCAAGGATTGTCAGTTAATGAAGTACAATGCTATTTTCGCCATATTTTGAGTTGCGTCAAGGAAATGCGAGCGCATAAATAAGAAATACGATCACATTTTTTGTGATTTTTCTTCCTGGTGCCTTTTTCGACCTTGCAAATCCTCGATCAACAAATTCGATCGCAGATGTCCAAAAATGTGATCACATTTTTGCCTTTTCGGTCGCGATTCTTTAGTTTAAGCATTGCAAGTCATTCATCAACATCCTTCTTCAGTTCCAACTCTATTTAGGCTCCAAATATGCATCCAACTGCTCCCAAAGTACCGCTTCACTCGAAATATCTGAAAACGACACAAAAAACTCTAGCAGTACCGGAATTCTGACAAAAGACATGAGCTGAACATTATTTAAACTAATGACATGAAAATATGTAAAATGTGATGCTAAATGCTAATAAAAACTACCTTAAAAGATGCATAAAATGGCATCTATTAATTATTTGTCTTAAATAATCTTCTATCAAGATTATCATTTCGCCGCTTATCGATAAATTACTAAAATGGATTTATAATATGTAGTTTGGAACACACATAACTAAAGATGATCCTAATCGAGGATTTATATTATAATTATTATCTATTATATCTTAAATGTCTAGCCCGAGGTTTGTGGGCGTTATAATTATCCCCCCCCCCCTTAGGATGATTACGTCCCGAAATCATCAGCAAAACATCGTTGAATAGTGATTCCCAAGCCCCCTCTCAATCCTCAAGCAAGGAGTTTCCTTAGTACTTGTTTGCACACGGCACTATTCTATTTGATTCTTTTGCGCTAAACACAAAATACTATTTTAGGTTCCTTTATGACAGCTTAACAACCTACCGACCTAAATCCATATCCTTTAACTCTATTAATTAGGGTTGTACTTAAGTTCCCTAACTACATAGAGTATCTCTCATAACCATTTCTCATTTTCAAAAAATGTCAAGGTTCACGAATTTAACTGTTACGTGCCCCCTTTTTGGGTTTCGACTTTGCCAGTCCATATTGTTTTCACGTTATCACTAACATAAATATTTTTTTAGAAAGGACTCAGATCCATATATCTCAAGTTATTCTTGATAACGAATCTACAAAAACATCCTATATGGACTAATTCCTTACATACTTGATACCTAGGAAGGTATACTCTTATCATTTGGTCAATTCTGACTCACAACATATCGTGGTTTCTACACAATCGTGTAATATTAGATGTTAATATCTACGATGAGATCATTCCGTTTACCTATTGGAGCAGGTAAGGGTTTCAAGTTTCCTCATGATATTTAATGTCTTTTCCTTACTTTCTAAGAAAAATGCCAATTCTATCAAAATAATTATTAAAGCTGATAACTCTTTTCTTAGCTTCTGGTGCTGTAACTTCTCCGGATCTTAACGTTGAATCTGTAGTCGAGTTGCCTTCGCACTTTGGGTCTCCTCAACTTAGGTTCGGACCCTCGCTTTTCAGCCACATACAACCAATCAAAGCCCAGGTTGGCTTTGTCTCTACGATTGGTACTTTTTCTTTCTGCTTGAAAGAAATTCTTGATTGTCAGGATGACTGTAATACTTTCAATGTAGTATCGCTTCTTGTGCTTATAACAAGTGATCTTCTCGTGAGACACAAACGTAGTCCGATCAAGATTATGACAAGCGTTTAGATTGTTCTACCAATGTATATGCATACCAAATGGCATATGAGGGTCGTAATATTAGTAGCAATGATGGTTGTTGAACTCAATATTTTCTCTTCCCCCCATTCTAAGACAATTAACCTTGTCATGATCTTCTTGATCATAATTAAGGTTACTGAATACCGACGTACTACTAACGTCCTTATGCGTATCCCATCTATAAAAATCACAATTTTTTTGCAATTTGCCCAATGAGTATCAAACTTTTGGACTTCTACTAGCGGTGCTCAACTTGCACCTGTATCTTAATTCTTTATTGGGCATTCATTCCAGATCTTCGAGTCATAGATTCGATCTTTATTAGAGGCTCCTACTCCTTCTCGAATTGTGCTTTAGACTCGACCTAAGATGAGTTCTTTACTTTAGCTGTAGTAACAGACTGATTGGTCACCTTCTAATAAGCCTCTATTGTGTGGTGCATGCGATGCATGTTGAACTAAACTCTTGTCTCTAAAACTCTTATTACTAAAGATACCTTCCTTCATGTTCTAATGTGGTACAACCACATTATAGAAAGTAGCACTTCTAGCTACCAGGTGCTTGGTTTTTTCTAACGAAAGATGCAATCTTTTTGTCAATTACCTTGATCTCCTCCTCCGTTTTGTCTACTAAGGTTGGTTACTATATTAGACATGGTTCTCGAAACCAATCGACTTACTTCGCAGATTTATACTATTCAGAATCGGTTCTTTATGACCATCATGTTCTGAATGAAAATTGTCTCCTTAGTCATTACCGTAACAAACGTAATGATGGGAATGTATAAACTTGACTCAGATACTAGCTTCTTGGTAACCTTGCGACTCGTCCTGATCCAAGTGCTAGTCCTGTGCTTCCGGTAGTATAGGCCTCTACTACCTTTCACACCTACTCATAATCGTTCCAAGAATTATCTAGCAGTTTTCCAAGTCACCATACAAGAACGAAATCACATAGCAATTTAACACATTAAGTAGTATAACATAATTAGAGATTTTTATAACTTCTGAAATGATTACAATCATATTCAAAGCTTATTATACCACTTGCCTCTTATATCACGCTACATACTACAATATTATCTAGGTGGAACGACCACTCTATGTCTCGAACTTTCTGGATAAGCAACTTCCTTTTATTTACCCCCTGAAGCGATGTTTGCTTCCTCCTTTCCAGTCCTGAGAGTCATCCGCAATGCATGTGCAGTTTCTTTCTTTCTTGGGCAATCATGTGAAATATGCCCATTACCTCCACATGCGTAACATATCCTGTTGTTGAACATACAGTTGTTGGAATAATGACCAATTCTTCCACACTTGTAGCCCATTTTCATTCCATGGGTCCATTCCATAATTATTATTGGTGTTGGTTCTCCAAAAATATTTGGGGGTCGGGATGCTATGAATTCCTCATAAATGCATCCATTTCTTTCAACCCCTTCTTCGGTGTTGTCCTTCCTAACCCTTCATGCTTCGGTCTGATCTACGGTCCTACTATAATGTCCCTCTTCAAACTAATCTTTATTTAACACAGGTTCGATAACCGGTGCAGTGACTTATTTCCTATCTTCTTGGAGTAGTTGTTTGATTTCCTCTGCTAGCATTGCCCGGATCCCAACTTGGACTCCTGCCATTGTGACGGGTTGTAACATCCCCCTCTGGCACGTATCACAATATTGTCCACTTTGGGCTCTCGACGCTAAAACTTCCCAGGGGGTCACCCATCCCTGGATTGCTCTCGCCCGGACACGCTTAACTGCAGAGTTCTTATGGTATCTGCTGCCCTCACGAATTTAAAACGTGTTGTGACAAGGAAGGTATCTACACCCCTTATAAGGAAATTCTTCATTCTCCTTCCAAACCGATGTGGGATCAGGTGCAACCCACCTTCACCTCCCATTATAGGGTTCGACATCCCCGTCAAACACATCGACCCGTGCCCCAACTCTGATACCATTTATCGATTTGTGCGTGTCATCCTCGCGCAGGGGTCATGCTAACCTTCTCTGTATTGTTCCAATTTTATCGTATGTCATCCCACACCGGTTTGGAAGGAGAACGAAACATTTCCTTATAAGGGGGTGTGGATACCTTTCTTGTCACAACGCGTTTTAAAGCCGTGAGGGCAATAGATCCCATAAGAAGTATGCAGTTAAGTATTCCCGGGCGAGAGCAATCCAAGGTTGGGTGACCCCCTGGGAAGTTTTCGCGTCGGGAGCCCAAAGCGGACAATATTGTGATACGTGCCAGAGGAGGATGTTACATTGGTTCAGCTACTGGCATGACTTCCGGTGCCCGCTTGATCATACGAGGCTCTGGCTGTCGGTTTCCATTATTATTCCCCAATCCGCTCCGTGTTCTCACCATGACTTTCTATACACCAAACCAGGCGTTCAGCGTACCAAGAGGCGATTTTATTATGATAAGGAAGATTTTATTATTATTTTTAGATGTGTAGATCCTCTTTATTTCCCCAAAAAGTTACATGTTAGTTCTAATACAGTAAGTATTGTTTAGAATCCTGAACACATAAAATTTCCTTTCTTACCTTCAAGGTCGGCAATAGACCTTAAATTTCTGTCAATAACAATTCAGGTAAGCACCTAAGGCATGGTATGTTATATATCAGTTAGCATATAACACATCTCTTCCTAAAGTATGCCATGGTAGATTATAGCAAGTGAGGTATTCAACCTAAGCTATGCTATATAATAATTTCTTATTTAGCATATTATGTTATTTAAGGCATTTACCCTAAATTATTCTTGTGTCTATGTCTATTTAGGTATACAACCTAAGATGTTCTAGACACCTATCTCACCATCATTGCTTAGCATTCTAAGTTTAAGTCTAGAAATAAATCCTTATTCCTAGTTCGTTTAAACTAATATTATGATACCAACCGTGACATCCTCTAATTTTCATAACTAATTAAAACTTTTTCTTTAAGCTTTCAATTTCATTTTGTCATTGTTGCGGAAAGTCCCAGTATATATGAAACATTTTGAGTACAAGTGATTGTCTCAATTTAATAAAACCCTAAGGATGTCATAATCAATACAAATACATAATTTACAGCGTAAAGACCCTAATGGTCCGGAACTCTATTGCAGGCTGTCTCTTAATCACTCAACATCCTAATCAAGTTCCAGTAGCCTAATCTTGATACCTGTGACGCATGCAAACTGAGTGGGTCAGGTTTGGGGAAACCTGGTGAGATACATAGGGATTTCAATCCCATAATATACAGTTAAGTTGTCATCCTACTCTGGGAGATGACCAAACATACAGTTAAGTTGCATGATCTGGATTTTTGGTCATCCAAAAGGAATACTAAGATGTACTACCGTACGTAGCTACCGTACATCGACACCTAATAGTGTCATAGGACAGAGGTTTACTCTCCGTTTCTAACGCCCATGCCCACAACATGCTGCTACCAACTATTCAAACGTAATTGAAGTAAGCATCCTTTATAAGTTTTATTTCCCTAATAGGCAAGACTACCGGGCTTATGAACTTTCATTGAAATGCCAATTCTATTTTAGGAAACCCTATCCTAATATTAACATAGAGTATTAGGTATTTTCTTTATAATACTTTGATTATTTATTATCATGTAATCATATTATCTATATACTATAACACATATAGATGCGCGCCATTTCTTATGGTGTGTCAGATGCACGCCGCGCATCTTGTATGTGTGCGCGACTGCGCACGAATTTTTATAAAACCTATAAAAATTCATTTCTTCTTCATACGAGCTTCGTTTTCGACAGGTTTTATATCCACGCGTAGCTATCGATAAGGTCTACAACTTTCATTTAGACTCCATTCG
The DNA here is from genome assembly GCF_052849685.1 of Lactuca virosa. NCBI lineage: Eukaryota > Viridiplantae > Streptophyta > Magnoliopsida > Asterales > Asteraceae > Lactuca > Lactuca virosa. The sequence continues at coordinate 36,900,762 of NC_136433.1, read as the reverse complement.
CTAATTTTGAATTTATTTTTAAAGTTATATTTTTTACAGGCTTAGATGTTAAAGTCCGTGTAAAAATCATAACTCTCTCATATGATATCCGTTCTCGAATGTATTTATATCGATGGATAGGTATGAATAAGACCTTCAATTCTCGTTTAGATTGTTTTTCCTAACAATCGAACAATCTAAATTTCGGTATCAGTGTTGTACACTGTTGCGCTGAAACTTTAAAAAATCATAAACTTCCTCTTACGAAGTCAGATTTGGGCGTTCTTTATATGCACGAGTTCGCTTTTATGATTCCTACGACTTTCGTTTAGATTCATAGGCTAATAAGCAACCTATCTTCGATTCACTGTTTGCGATACACTGACTGATCGATAAACTTCGAAAGTCCATATCCTCTGCATACAAAGTCGGTATTTAGTGTGCTTTATGTGTACGAGATTCGTATCGCAACTCCTACATTTTCCATCAAGATTATTTGTTCTAAATAATCTTCTATCAAGATTTCCATTTCGTCGCTTATCGTTAAATTACTAAAATGGTTTATAATACATAGTCTGCAATGCGCACAATTAAAGACGATTTTAATCGAGAATATATATTATAATTATTATCTTTTATATCTTAAATGTCTAGCCCGAGGTTTGCGGGCGTTACACATTCGGGGTAACAGAGAGTCGTATATCGTATTCACTCAGCCAACACAAAACGAAGAAATGAGAATTTATGCATTTTGGAGCTTTTGAAAAAAAACACAATCATGGAAAAAACGATCATTGAAAAAAAACGCGATCATGGAAAAAAAACGCGATCATGGAAAAAAAACACAATCATGCTTTTCATCCCACAACTTATTTCACCTTGAAAAACCTCGAAGACACTCCACGATCAAAAACATGACCATGGTTCTCAAAAACACGATCGTGTTTTCTTTTTTGAGTCCATAAATAGCAACGTACTTTATTTAACTGGCGTTGGACACACGTTTACAGAAAAACACGATTGTATATCCCAAAACAAGAACGTGTAAATCTTCCGTCCTTATTTGCTTTTGTTTCTGACCTATAAATACTCCCTTATCTTCTCAGTTGAACCCTAGATGACTGCAGATGAGTTTCATAGCCTTTTTAGACGTTTTCCAGCGTTTTTGACGTTTTCTGACAAGATATGAAGATCTGAATATTGCGATCCGACCAGTTAGTCAAATTAGTTTAGTTTTATCTTTTAATTTACTTTTTTATTGTTCTAGATCTGATTTTAGCCATGTGTAACGCTCCAAAAATCCAAGGTAAATTTTTTTCATTTTTAAAACAATAAATCATACAAACGAGTTGTTCCAAAACCGATCAAAATGAATATATTATTTAAACATCAGAGTAATATCATTAATTGTCAATGCGGAAAACTCTGGGGGATGTTGTGCAGTCACGTCGGGCTCTTCCCTTTCAAACCTAAAATACCTGAAACCATAAATATGAAACTGTAAGCACAAAGCTTAGTGAGTTCCCCAAAATACCACATACCAAAACATACAAGTATCATGGGCTACCCCTGTGGTCTTTCCTTACAATGCCGAGGGCCAAATCCCGGTCTTACATTCAAGTGTCAGGGGCCAGATCCCGGTCTTTCATACAACTGTCAGGGGCTAGATCATGGTCTTCTATACAATTGCCAGGGGCTAGATCTTGGTCTTTCGTACAATTGCCAGAAGCCAAATCATGGTCTTTCATGCAAGCATCACAGAGACAACTAGCATTCCACATAACAAGTAATGGCCGACATTGGTGCCTTCGACCCATGGATACAGTGAGAAGACCCACCTCATAGTCTCAAAGAATAGTTGCAATGATCACTACTCTAAAAGCTATCTCTACCGGTCACTTATACAATTAACAGGAACCTAAATCTCAAACTATAAATCAAATTACCCAAAATTCCCTTAGGTCAAACTTGGTCAACCCTAGTCAAAGTCAACGGTCAACATTCAATGTCCAAAAGTCAATATTTCTTCCCAGCGGAGTACGCCCTGCATACCAAGAGAGTACGCCCAACGTACTCTGATGTTAACCAAAAGCAGGGCGCTGACCGCGTACGCGCAACATACCACTAAGTATGCCTAACGTATGCAACTCAGTCCCAAAACTCCATTAAGAGCTTATTTCATTAAGCCCTTACGTCCAAAACTCAGATCCAAGCCCAAAATGATGTCCTAAGTCATAAAGTTTCCAAGTTTATGACTTTGCATGGCTATAAAGTGCTTATTGTCTAAAACCCTAAGTTCTTAACCCAATAAGACATCACAACTCTTGTATGGAAGGGATAGAAGGGCCAATATCACATTTTTATGGTTCATAACAGCTCTATAATGGATAAAGTTTCCAACTTTATCCATTAGAATGGTCCCAACAAACAAGATCTAGTTTTTAAGTCTCAAAGGGACCCAAAAATGCATCTTTTTCAACTTAATTCACTAAGTACAAGTCTTCAACCTTCAGATCTGAATCAAAATGATGTTTAGATGGATAAAGTTTCCAACTTTATTCATAACAAGGTCACAAACTTTCAAGATCTAAACTTTATGCACTTAAAGTGACTAAAAGCTCATAACACCCAAAACTAGTTAGATCTAACAATTTCATCATCAAGATTCAAACTTTATACCTTTAGAAGAAAGATCAAGGTGAACAAAGTCTGGATTTACAAGCTCTAATGCAACCAACACTTCTTCAATGGGTTCCTTTTTCTCTAAGGTTCTCCAAGAACACTCCAAAACACTTAAAAACACCTTTTTGCTCACAAGGCTCAATCTAGGGTTAGGGTTACAAGTGAAGGTGTTGGAGAGGTGGATGTTGAGAATTGAATGAGTTTGGGGGAGTTAAGGAGCTTAAATAGGGCTCAAACCACGAAAATAGTGTTTGGGCACTGATCACGTACGCACAACGTACTCAATTTACGCACAACGTACTCAATTTACGCCCAACATACTACGGATGCCCTATTACGCCCAACGTACACGTTGAGTACGCCCAACGTACGCGACTCAACCCAAAACTGCCCTAACTTCAAACAGTCATAACTTCTTCGTTTCAACTCCGATCCATGGAAAGGTGTTGAGAATCTCTACAACCCTATCAAATATCCTTTGCTTTAAATCTTACCGAACTTAAATCCAAAATTCATAAAAGGCTCAAACTATCACTTTACGGTTATGCCCTTGGGCTCCAAAGCACCAACCGAACTCTCGGGTCACCTAATCTACATTACCCACATCCAAAGGGGTCTAAATATCTTTTTTCCCCAAGGCCCGAAGCCTTATGATAAATTATCTTCGGGTCACAGCCCCGAATCACCGAATGATCCCGAACAGGGTGTTACACCATGTATGGCTAAAACCCAAGTTTTTAATTCTGTAAAAGATCAGTACTTTTTATGTGATAAATCATTAGATTTGTTTTTTACTTTGTGTTTCTATCTAGTGGTTTCAATGCTTCATGAATGTTTCATTTTTAGTTCTTTTTAGAGTGATCACCTGATTAGATTTAAATCATTCTAATTAATTAGTTGTTGAAATCCGTAAATGTTTTGATAAATTGATAATAAGTAACAAGTATCAGATTGGTTATATGTTGGGATTTAATTTTGATATAAATTGAAAATCATATATTTTTACGCTTCCGAGCTTGTGAGAAATATTGAATATTACTGAGAATTTTACACTGTTCATAATGTTGTTTTTCTGATTTGATTCAGAGCTTGTTTGATTAGGGTAGTAAAAAGTTGAGATTAACTGAAGAGTTTGTTTTAGTTAATTAATTTGGTAAAAGAGAACTTACTAGAGCTTGTTAGTGGTTTTCAGTACCACCTTAGATAGAATGCATATTAAATAACCAGATCTGGATTAATTGCATAATTAGGAAAGTCGTAGTTGAACTGCAACACTTTTTATTACTGAATTTATTTACTTCATTTCAGTGCAATTTTTAGTTATTAATATTCTGAACAAAAAATCTCATTTTTATATTTTATGTTTCTGACTAGTATGTGCCTTACCCAAAGAGGTGTTGACTCTTAGGCTATGTCCTATGTGGATTCAAACCTACTTCTCTGTGCTACCCATTAGTGCAACCAATCAGTTATTTTTATTTGTTTAGACTTTAACAACGCGTTTTAACACTCCAGATAGCCGCAATGCCTACAAAATAATTCAAAAATAATGAAGTACCAGACAATCTGAATAAAACATGGAAGCGCCCCAACTATTAACTAAATGCAAGAATTATGAAGTAAAATGCAATGAAATGACAGAATTAAACATGCAAAATAGGTGTATAAAATGCACCTATAACCTACCATTCCACTTTATTCTATGTCGACCTACATATGCCCACAATGATTAAATCCCATACCATAAGAACAGTAAAAATTAATTCTCCGACCCCTTTATGAACCGACCCATCAGGCATCTGGGAGTCAACTTGAAACCCTCTTCATATTTGCAACTTAAGCATCGTGAAACATTTATCGGTCGAGAACCGTCGATTCCGATACACAATCTTTCTTCACTACATAGTCGGGTTCGAGCACCCTTGAAATGTAGAAGCCATTTCTATTATTTGATCATTAGGCAGGAACATTTGTGTATTTTTGTGGAAAAAATGGGAACATTTCTGTAATTCTGCTATTACTAAGGGGCTCTTTCTGTAATTTTGTGAAATGCAGAACCATTTTTGTAATTTTATTAAATTCAAGGACAATTTCTAAAATTTTGTGAAATATAGTGATATTTGTATGATTCTGTGAAAAGAGGGGGCTCGTCGCTGTTTTTCCCGGCAAATGTAAGGAGTATAAGAATTCTTTTCAAGAGAATGGCGGCCGTTATCGAATGGGTTTAAAGTTTAGACCAGAAAAAACCTGAATTTGTCGGTCTTATTCTTAGAATTTACGTTGTACGACGATCGAATTATCTGTGTATTTGTTTTGGCTGTGTGGTTCGTCAGTAACTTACGTTATTGAAGGTACTTGGGATTCTATATACAAATTGATTACTTGATGACAGAAACATGGCTTTTGATGTTCGCTGATCATATTCTCCCTCCATGAATTTGGCTTCTTTTCTTTTGGAGTACAGATTTCGAAATACCACTTTTAATATTTACTTTTTCTTTCATTTGTGTTTGTAAATTCAACAATCTAACAGTATTTACTATTTAGCGCTGTCCACTTGCCCTACAAGACCCGACGATCAGATTGTGGGTAATGAGAGAACATTCTGAAATCGGGAAAGTCGAAACAGGCATATGGTTCTCTTTCTCTGTCAACAATGTGATTAGAAAACAATATCGCCATAAAAGTATGAAGTATCATTGGCTTAAATTAATCTGTACAATTCTTTCAGTTTTTGCGGAGTTCTAGTCACAGATGATGGATCCAGAGGACCTACGATCAGAGCTACTCTCCTTGAGACGATTATATGACCTTCTTGTAAACGACCAACAACGTGTCTCTGAAAATGTAAGTCTTTTTGCTTCTGTATGTCGTACTCTTCTCCAAACTTTAATTTGATATAGTTACAAACTTAAAATAAGGTTTTGTTCAGACACTTCGCAATTTTATAAAAATGAATCCTTGATGCCAATTGATTCATCAAGAATTTGACTGATTCTATTGTGATCTACTTCCATTGCAGCATCTATGTATGTTTCCGTGTTCTTTCTTCTTTCATATGCTAATTAATCGATCCCTTGATTTATATTTGTTCTGAAATAGTTGGACAAGAACGCAAGACAACTACTACTAAATTTACTGGATGCTAGTGCCAAAAAAGCTTTTGAGGCTCATGCAAAGGTATTCAATGACCTGAAATTTCTTTCTTTCTGAAAGTAATATAAAATTGACACTAGAATTGTAATTGGTTATATGATCAGATGGTAGGTACTCAATTCAGACCATCTTACTATAACCTGTGGTCAACTACCCAATTTCCAAGTCTGCAGAATCTTGACTTAAGAACCAGTCAAGGGATCTTCAATGAGCCAAGAAGTCAAGAATTTTCTTTTGGTCAGTCAAAAGGAATCTTAGCAGATGAACCAGACATCAAACTGAAACGATGCCGTGTATGCCAAAAACCAAAAGTCAAACAGTTGACCAAAGAATTAAGTCAAGTTCAAGATAACCAGCGTCAAAATCATAAAAGAAGTTGGGAAGATCAAAATAACCCAACCACCTATGAAGTTGGAGTTGGAGGATTCCCATGTTCATCAACAGTTGACTTTCCGAAATCACTGACTTTATATAATCAAATTGATGAAGATGATCAAATATCAAGAGAAGCTTCTGCTAAAATCCAACAAATAGAATCTTGCATTTCGGCTTTGCAACTAGCATCGAATCGTGTCAATCTTCTTGAAAATGATTCCCGGGGTCAATTTAGTCAGATTGGAAACTATTCTGTTGGTAGAAGTGATCCATGGCATGGGGAGTTGACCTTGCAAGCTCAACCACTCGCTACAAGAGTGGTCAATATGGTGTTGCCCATTGGTCAAACATCTGAAAATGTTAGTCCAAGTGAAATGTTCAATCAAGAAAACCAGCATGATTATTTACTAGAGAAAACTTATAATAATCTTTATCATGCTTCTGGAGTCTCTTCAAGTTTGACTAAAATTCCCAACAAGAATCAAGCTTTACAGATGGTTAAAAGGGAAACAATTAGCCAATGGGTGACCCCACCTGTTAAGTCAACCCTCCATGGCAGACATAATAATCAACTTCAAGAAACTGAAATCACAAGGCGAAAGAAACCGGATCATCACAGAGGGAAACACGCGGTGGTTGACCGGAAAAGATCGGTTTCTCCGGTGACTTCAGATAGTCCAGTTTCAAGCTCAAATTATTCATCAAGTTTGAGAAGTCAAAGTGAAAGTCAACAAGATTATGCTACTTGTAGTGACATGGAAGGATCTTACAAAGGCCATGAAGAGAGTGAAAGTGAGAGTGAGAGTGAGAGTGAGATGTATTCGGTTTCAAGCCCTGATCAGAGTCCTTCCATGAGTAGCTCAGATGAAGATGAATCTTCAGGGTCGAAGTCAACACCAAGGTCAAAGTCAAAGAGGAAGGTTCCAACAAAGGGTTACAAAAGGGGTAATAAGAAAGATTCAAAGATTAGCTCAGATGAATCTTCGGGGTCAAAATCAACTTCAAGGTCAAAGTCAACGCCAAAGAGGATGGTTCCAACAAAGGGGTACAAAAGGGGTAAACAGAAAGAACCGAAGATTAGCACAGATGAATCTTCAGGGTCAAAGTCAAAATCAAAGAGTATGGTTCCAACAAAGTGGGGCAAAAGGGGTAATCAAAAAGAAAAAGAACCCAAGATTAGCTCAGATAAATCTTCAGGGTCAAAGTCAAAATCAAAGAGTATGGTTATGACAAAGTGGTACAAAAGGGGTAATCAGAAAGAAAAAGAACCGAAGATTAGCTCAGATGAAGAATCTTCAGGGTCAAAGTCAACTTCAAGGTCCAAGTCAAAATCAAAGAGTATGGTTCCAATAAAGTGCTACAAAAGGGGTAAACAAAAAGAAAAAGAACCAAAGATTAGCTCAGATGCATCTTCAGGTTCAAAGTCAACTACAAGGTCAAAGTCAAAATCAAAGTCAAAGATGATGGTTCCAACAAAGTGGTACAAAAGGGGTGATCAAAAAGAGAAAGAACCAAAGATTAGCTCAGATGAATCTTCAGGGTCAAAGTCAAAGTTAAAGTCAAAGTCAAAGAGCATGGTTCCAACAAAGTGGTACAAAAAGGGTAATCAGAAAGAGAAAGAATCGAAGATTAGCTCGGATGAATCTTCAGGGTCAAAGTCAACTTCAAGGTCGAAGTTAAAGATGGCGGTTGCAACAAAGGGTAACAAAAGGGGCAATCAGGAAGAACCAAAGATTGGAAAAGTTGGGAGGTTGAAGCAACTTAAAGAAAAGTTGGGATTCATCTTCCACCATCACCACCACCACCATCACCACCATCATCATGATGTTGAAGATGATCATAAAAAATCATCCTCAGATCATACAGGAAAAGATCATGGTGATGTAGACAATCACAAAAAATCCTCACAAAAGCATGCAGAAAAAGCCGTTGACCATAAGAAAAAGGATGAGGCTCATGGAGAAAAGGTGGTTGACCATGACCATGGGAAGAAGAAGGAGGAGCTTCATGGAGGAAAGGTGGTTGACCATGACCATGGGAAGAAGAAAGAGGAGGTTCATGGAGGAAAGGCGGTTGACCATGACCATGGGAAGAAGAAAGAGGAGGTTCATGGAGAAAAGGTGGTTGACAAGAATCAGAAACAGTTGGTGGTTCATAAAATAGCAGAAAAAAACCAGAAAGGTCAGTTGAAGGCACTTGTGGGTGGTTTCTTGAAACATACTACTCGTGATCCCAAGAAACCCAAGAAGGGTAAAAGTGAGAAAAAGATAGTTCCAAAGGGTGTAAGTGGGAAAAGTAGTAGTAGTGGTGGGAAGATGGGAAAGAAAATGAGTTGGATGAAAATGTTGCAACAACAGAGAAAAATAAAGAGGATTGAGAAACTACGTGGCAAAATCAAAATCAGCCGTGGTAGTAAGAAGTAAATGTTGAAAAAAAAAAAATACACAAAAAAGTGTACCATGTAAGTGTAGGTACTAAGGTTTCATTTAATATATTTCAGAGTTCATGTTGTTGTACGTATAAGAATTTTTAGTTACATGCTCAAAAAAAAAATGTTGGGGTCAAAGTTGGAGCAAATTCGACTTGTGGGTATGCACGATTTACCTACTTGACTTATAGTAGAATCCTACACAAGGATTTGACTTTTCATATTCTTGTCCATTCAATTTGTTTTATGGGAGGAACTCAATTCTCAAGCATAAATATTTCTCTCGTTTTCATTTGTAAGTACCTCATAAGTGTAGTTGTAAAGTTGTTAAAGTAATACAAGTGTTCCTATTTAGTTGTTTTTCAAGTAGTCTCTTTTGTTGCCTTGATATAAAGTGTATTTCTAATCTTTGCTTCAATTACCCTTTGAATAGGATATGTATACATGAGATTACATGTTCAATATGACAATATGGAAACTCACTGCCTGCTACAAACATGATCAATTCATCACATTACACATAAACAAACAACTACATTCAAGATCTAACATATATGATGAATGCCTAAAACACCAAAACTATGAGTATTAGTATTCTCCTAGCAGAAGAGACTTTAAAATGGCTTCTTTCTTACCATCATAATTTGGTAGCAAATGGCCAACACCAGGTAGCTCATGGTAATGAATCCATGGCAGCTTCTTCGCTATGTATCTCTGCAAACTCACAGGCACAAGCCCATCTTCATCTCCATGCCACAAATGAACACTCCCCTCCTTCTCCGGGAACGGATTCTCAATCTCCATCGGATCAAACTCCCATTTCCCAAATCCGACCTTCATATCCATAAAAATCGATTCCTCTAGTCCTTGTTGCCTTACGTAATCCTGTTCACGATCGTCATATCTCAGTTTTCGATTTCCAATACAAGAGTTTGAAAACGGAATTTAGGGTTGGTTTTACCTTTGGTGTTGGTGATCCGTCGCCTCGAAGCTTGGAGATGAGATCCCAATCGGAAGCTGAGAAATTAGGTTTTCCGGCGATGACGCTGGAGCCGGGGAACCATCGCTGGGTGTTCCACCAGTAGACTAGCCATGGCGCGTAGTGTGAAACGCCGACTGCGAATTGATCTTGACGTGGTTGTAATTTGTAGGCCTCCAACGATAAGTTGGTCGGAAAACTAGACCACCAGTAGTTCACAACCGGTGCAATTAAGGCCACGCCGGCTAACCTGTTCGCAAAAACCCCATGATTTTTCAGCACCAATTACTCAATTTTGTAAAAAATATTTTTGCAAGTTTGCAGCTAATATATTATTTACGAGATTATTCATATTCTATTATATTATCTTATTTTTTATGAAATAGTTAACCAAAAAAAAATGATAGATTTGAGAATGAGGTTATGGATTGGAGGTATGGTAAAACAAAGGGATAATGACTTAAAACGGTAACATATTTTTCAGTTTGTACACATTTAGTCACTAATATTTTTTTTTGTCCATATTTTCCTATTGAACTTGTTCAACTGTTCAAATAACATTCTTATGACTTGCTATCGGAGGTTAAACCGGTTTCCGGCAAATTTGCCACCTCCGGCGACACTCCGGTCGTCTTCTCCGGTGAGTCTCCGACCATAAATCTAAAATAATTTAATTTTTTATTTTTTGATCAACAACACACACTACTTCATCTCCAAACCAGAAATCTAAACCAAACATGAACTCAAGAACATAAATCAAAAAATCTAATGAAGAACATGAAGAAAAACCCAGAAATGAAAGTTGTGTTCTTGAACAGAAATGGAAAATCGAAGTTAACGAAGAACACGAACTCAAGAACATGAACTTCGGTGTCTTCATATCGTGATTTAGCTTGAAGATCAAACACCTTGCACTTAAATATCATTTTTAGAGAGATAAATAATGATATATGTTCTTGAGTTTGAGTTGGTTCAAAAGATAATGCATCGACGAACTTGTACATTGTGCTGCATTGTTTGTACTTTCTTGACTTCCAAGAACAAAGAAGATGAACACGATGAACAAAAGATCTGGAACAACACTCCGATGATTTTTGGGTTTGAAAACCCTAACTCGAGTTCATCTTAAAGCTCATCAGACCTTCAAGAACACAAACAAAAAAGATTTATTCTGGTTTTCAGATCTGATGAACAACAAGAACACAAATATGATGAAGAACACAAACACAAACCCAAAAGTCATCTTCATCTGTTCAAGAACATACAAACACTCATGATTCTCGATTTCTTATACGAACTTGATTTCAGATTCGAGTTCAGTGTGTTCTTGAACAAAAATGGAAACATGATTTTCGAGCTTCAAACTTTTCACATGAACACTTTTAGATTCGAGTTCATTGTGTTCTTGAACAAAAATGGAAACTTGATTTCAAACTATAACTCAAAAACATAACTTCGATTGAAGATCTTTTGATTTATGGGAAGAAGATGAACACACACACATCGATGAACTCGTTTTTTCTGATCTGGGTTAAAGTGGTTGAAGGATTTATGGGTTTATGATTTTTGGGTCGAAGGGTTTGAAGGGATGAACATGATTGTGTATGTGTTTTCTGATCTAACAAATCCACACATACACACCGATTGAAAGGTTGGAGAATTTTTGTTCAGATCTAACAAACACACACACTCACATGCAAATCTGAAAACATTTTGATGAACTCATTTTTCAGATCTAGTTGTTCTTGAAGATGTTCAATTTGGGTTGAAGGGGTTGAAGAATTTCTTGAGGAAAAAACATGAATCTAGGTGTTTTTTGTTTATGTATGTGTTTTTTTGGTGTTTTTGGTCGGAAACTCGTCGGAAAAGATGACCGGAGTCTCACCGAAGCTCACAAGAACGCCGAAAACCGGCTAAACCTCCAATAGTAGGTCATAAGGATGTTTTTTGAACAGCTTAACAAGTTCAATGGGAAAATTTAGACAAAAAAAAAAGTCAATGACTAAATGTGTACAAACCTAAAAATATGTTACCATTTTAAGTCATTATCCCTAATTCAAACCCATCAACTTTTTTTTTCTTTAAAAGTGACATTATTTACAAACTATGACTGATTTTGTAACTAATATTTTTTTGTTAGATTAGTCAGCAAAATAATATCACAGACCATAAATATATTTTTATAAATTATGCATAATTTGTAAATTGATAGAATTTTTATGGAAATATTCGCACACTATTTTTTCAAAACTTAGATATTATTATAACAATATAATAATATCCTTTTAATTTTTTAACGAACAATCTAAAATTTTGTATCACTTTGACAGATTGGCACTTATCATTAAATTCTTTATTTTTGGCATTATCCAAATTAAGTAAACTGATTTTGGAAATCTTATAGTTTTGGCACCATGATATTTCCGATCCGCATGATCCGGTAATGGAGCATGACAAGTATGGACCCCACATGTTTTTTTTACTTAAAAAACAATATAGGCATTGTTGGGTTGTACAGTAGAGTACAACCCAGAAACGCCTTTCGAGAAACCAATTGGGATGTATTGTATGTATATGGTATTGAACTTACCGATGAGGAATGTACTTGAGGCTACCCCAAGCTCCTTGTTGACCCATGGAATATCCAATTACATAGAATTTATGACCAAGTTCCAGTTTATCAGCAAGTTCTTCCATATCCAAAGCTAAGCTTTTAATCGTTCGTTTCGGATCCGGATCGCTTTCCCCGTAACCCGGCCGATCGAACGTCACCATGTAGATCTTAAGTTTTTCAAATAATTCCTACAAAACGTATCCACATTCACAAATTAAGCAAATCCAGTCCATGGCGAAACGATGCTTAATTCCAGTTTTGTATATATAATCAATCTAGTCAAGCCTATATACAGCATACTCAAGTCAAACTACCTGATGGAAAAGCGATTCGTCGAAGCGGCAAGAGCTGAATCCATGGACGAACACGATTTTATAGTTGGCGGTTTCTCTGGAGACGCCGTATTCGTTATAGGCTAGATGTCTACCGTCTCTGAGGGTGACTCGAGGTCCGGTGACCGGCGGACCACCTGGTGAACCGCAGAGGTTAGGTGGCGGAGGAGTGGTGATCTGATATGCAAAAGCTATGATTCCAATAAGTAACACCACTGCAATCCTCTTTAACATATTATCAAACCCCTTCTGAACCTTCATTTTGATGCTGCTCTCGCTCTCCACCAAAGCCAATGAGGGTTATATATATATATATATATATATATATATATATATATATATATATATATATATATATATATATTATAATTTCAATCTTTTTTTTGTTAAATAGATGTCTTCGAAGGGTTCAAAACTTGTCTTCAATATAAGTGGAACTAATAGTAATTAGAGAAGATTTGATCGTTGAAGAGATGTCAAGGGTGGAAGCTTTATAAGGTATAAAGGTAACTACAAGAAATGAATATTCAGTCTCATGGGAACAAGTTAAGTTGATTTGGTGTTCAAAGTTGGTAAACTATCTCAACTGTTGGTATTAAATAATTCAGTGGTTGTCAATGTTCACCAACCGTGATATTTGACTTTGATTACTACATTAATACAATTTTCCAAATAAATAAAGTTAATTAGAACGTTATTATATTTTTAACCTTCTAATTATTCATTTTAGGAAAAGAAAAAGAGTATATTCAATCACGTATTTATGATCATAGATCATTGTTAGTTATATCAAGTCATCTAGAATAAATAACTAATAACCGTGATTAATATTACCATCGTTAATGTGTTACATCTGTCTTTTTGAGTTTTTTATGTTTAAGTTTAGGGCTACGATCATATGATATAGTGGATGCTCCAAAAATTGTTGAGTTTTTTATGTTTAAGTTTAGGGCTACGATCACATAATAATTTTATGTGACACTCAAGGTGTGTATATCATGTGCATAGCTTGAATTTTTTTAGTGTTCTGCCTTATAAAATAAATAAATCAAAATCGATAGTTACTAACTTATTATAGTTGATGCTCCAAAAATTGTTAAGTTTTAGTACGTAGTGTAGTCTTGTAGACAGAAAAACAAATTTTGAAAAACGAATTTATAGCATTTATTTTGTAAAATAATAAAAATGTAGGTTAAAAAAATACATCATGTTATATACATCGTACATGTCATCTTATGATAAAGTTTATATTGAAATTGTAGATGGGAATAAATCTAAATTATGTATTCAAAATTGTGTTGAAAATTATATATTAAATATGTTATATCTCCTAGATCTATGGATGTAGTCTTCAAAAGAATTGGTTTTACCATACAAAAGGGCTTAGTGGCGCAACTTATTGCCCGTTTGCCTTCCCATTCGTTGTATGATGATAACTAAAAATTTGTCTTGTGTAGATTGAAGAAAAAGATATGTTTCTAAAGATGACAAAAGGTGTATTAAATTCATGTGGTTACAAATTTCAGAAAATTATCATATTAAAAAAATACATGATACACAATATATTAACTATATAATATTTAACTCAAAACTCGGATAAAAATAAACAGGTGTAACGGTTATATTTAGATCCAAAATAAGCATAGCATATTAAGTATTATGAAAAAAAACAAAATAACGCAGTTATTAAATGATGTATTTTGTCATAATTCATGAACATATGTCTTTTTTTTCTTAAAACATTTGATAAATTTTAATTAACAAATAAACAAATAATAACATTTGAATAAAACATGCTTATAGTTATAAAACGCTAAAATATAAATATAAAACTTGGACAACCCGTTGGGCTTTAATGGCCTTTAACGAACTTTAAAGCCTAGTCCAAAAAGCCCGAATAATAACCTTTGCTATTTGGCATTTGGGAGAAACTTTTCCAAATAAAATAAATTTTAAGTTTTAGTTAACTTATATAATATTCTCATCGAGGACAGACACTAACTTTGGAAGACGATTTTACGCTTGTCTAAAAACAATATCATGGTTTTCATTTTTCTCTATTATTTTCTTGTATGTGATTTCAAATTTTTAATGGTTATCCCTAATTTCACATTTTCACATGGATCACAATGTGTGTTTATTTGTTGGGTTGATGATGAAACCCAAAATAGAAACTTGAAGATATTCTTTGTAGTTGGGCTTTGTTCTTGACCATAATTATTTACAAGTTGTAGGCTTTAGGATTATCATTTGACATTTGTGTTTTTAGGTGTAAGGATTACGATTATCAGTGGGTGGGTGGGGGGTTGATGATGCTTTATTTTGTTACTTCGAATGTTAGTGTTTGCTTTTTGTAGGTATTTTGTAATGTAAAACCTGTTAAAGATCAATGAAAATGGTTGTTTGTTAGATGTCATTGGAAATTGTTTTGTCAATGAAAATATTCATTTTATTGTAATACTCACTGATAAGAACATGATTTATAATTGGTATATATTGGTATTTGGGACAGATTTTGAACATGTTATTTGGGACATATTTGGTTGTTATTATTGCAAGTCAATTACTATATATTGTGTGTGACTGTGTGGTGCACTTCAGTTTATAAACCACAAGAGGTATGATGCGGTTTTTATATTAGGTTGGTTTTAATAAACATCGTCTTATAAATTATATTGCAAAAATTCTCATAAAATAAAATTTTATACATGAAAAACATGAGTACTTGTAGCAATTGTACATTGAATATTGAATATAAAAAAAATAAAAAAAAAAAAAAAAAGTGCACTTGTAACAATCGTCCTTTTTGCAGAAGCATGTTAGGGTTGCAAAATCTAGGCTGATTTGACATCACCAAGTGACTGTTTCTTCTTGTTCCAAAAGCTTACAAAGAAAGAGTCCATGATAATCTACACACACCAAAACCATTCACATGGGTCCCACATACCCATTTCATTTTATGTCAAGATTTCTATCTCTATTTCTTTTTCTTTAAGTACAATTTAATAATAAAAACAAACAAACCTGGTTTAAATGTGCTGCAACACAAGGAAGAACAAGCAAACCAGATTCACCAAAACTGCCACCAAGTTGATCCACAACTGCAACCAATACTGGCAAAGTTTTCTACAAATTGCAAGAAATAATATTAAATTAAAAGATATCTATGTTTTTGTTAATAAATTTAATATTAATTATTTAAATGTTATTACCTGACTTGCAACAAGTAAAAGGGCACTGGAATTTTCTTTGTTTGCAAAAATCGATTTATTGCCACCCGATATGCCACATAGGATTTGTATTGAGAGGGCATTAAACCCCAATAGTGTCAGGTGAAGAACCCTGAATCATTTATATTTTTTCACCAATTAACTAAAAACTTAAAGTAGAAGATATATGAGAAATTTTATAAAATCTTACGCTCCCATTACAACAGCTACAAGAAAAACTTCAAGCTTAACCATTAGAAGGAGTGACCTTGATCTGCTCACTTGTATCCAAGGGACCTAAATAAAGATTATACTGCATCATTTTTATTTTTCTTTTTGTAGAATTTTAAATTTTCTCAAAAAGTATACAGCAATGAAAAAGTTCATTTTTATTTCTTACCAGACTTAGTAGAATAGCATTTACAGATGATAAAAGCTTACGATTACTATCACAAAAATCTGCCACCCCTACAACAAAGAAGAACTTGGATATGATTCATGATTGTAAAGATGCTCATTAGAAAAATGTACTTTTGAATCTTGTAAAAAGAATAATCACCTTTAAAGGATTCACGTAAAACCTGTCATATGGAAGAAAAAAAAAGGAGGAAATTTTGAACTCTTATATTGGTGAATTTATTTCACAATGTTTTTTTTTTTTTTTTTTAATATGAAAGTTGAGAAATTGAGCACCTTTCCGAAAATTAAAGGTGTCAAAAGTGTGAGAATAAGGCTTCTGAATAACTGATCAGCAGGAAGAGATGCACCTACTCCACCAGCTATAAGTTTTGATATAGAAAAAGGAACCTACAAACCACAAAAAAAAATGAGATGAATGCTTAGTTTTGATGGAATGGAATGAGTCATTACATTCCATTCCTTCCTTGATTCCAAGAAAGGGAAAGTTATTGCTTTCAAACTTACAATCAAAATTCCCAAAAGACTCGATAATACAGTCATTGCAAGAGCCAAAGCTGAATTTCCTCCAGCAAGCTGCATCAACAAGACAACAACTTTTACTCAATCTCATAATGAATGATATAAAACAAAATAGTAATTAGAGGAAGTTTCTAGAACAATTAACTAACCCGAGTTAAAGCAACTCCACTTGATAATGTTGTAGGCATACAGCAAAATAAAGCTAGTCCTGTAAGAGATACAAAAAATATATTGATAAAATGATGAAAGATTTGAGCTGTTACAAGAATAGCACATCAATGAATGAAACATGTTGCATGTTCCTTTTATAAAACCAAAACCAGACCTGTTACAAATTCTTGAGGTTGAAGGTGAATTTGCAGGATGATTTTTGAAAAAAGGGGAGTCAACAACAGAATAGAAGCCTGTGATGATTTCAAATATTTAAATTAGTCTAATTTCCTATGGTTATTTGAAAAGGGGGAGTGAACAGAATGAACCTATAAATTTTATAAATTTTAGTTCATACAAGCCCATAAAGTCCAACTGGCCATGCTGCAACAGCTGCACCTACTTCTTCACTGCGCAGTGTGAGTCCTGTATATGGAAATAAGAAAATTATAAGCAGATTAAAATGTTTAAATGGTTTAATAACCAGAAAGACATAAAATATTTGCCATATTGGTGAATAACTTAAAGCATGACTTTCTTTCAAGTAATAACCTGATATGAGAAATATCCCACAAGTGCTAAATTTTGCTACATGATATTTGTGAGCAAGGCATCCAAGACTAGGGTTTATGAGGCCTAATGTTACTCCACTAATAAGAGCTGCATCAAGTTAATTAAGAAACCAAGTATCAGTAGGCATTAATGATTCAGTGAAGTTAACAAAAGCTTGATTGAAGCTACATAAAAGCTTCAAGTTTGTCTTTTTTTTTTTCTAGTCCCTTTCTTCTAGTATTTTGTAGAACACTGTCATAAATACAGAAATAATCCAGTTACATAAAAGCAGATTGCATATTACCTAATGGAAGAAAATTGCTACCAACAAAATTCAAGAATGGTTTTGCAGAAGCCAAAAAAGTCGATGCAAACTCTTGATGAGGTTGGTTAGGGCCATCATTTCCCTGAAATTCCTTTCATGTTGAAGAAAGATTCAGAGTAATTAATTGAAGGGAAATGAACTATTGAGTGTTGAAGAATGATTCCACGTAATTGATCTTATAAAATCTCGCAATTAGTATGATTGTTAGAAGTAAATCTCTTAGCTGATTTTGTTCCTAGTTTTTAGGTAGTTCTGTTCAGTCCTCGACGTATCTTTGTAAGCCTTTATAAGGGGCAGAAACCAGTCAACATATCATCATTGATCATTCAATCGATATCTCAGCTTTCGTGATTTGTTAAAATTCCTTAAGATCACACTACTACTATTCCTCAAATCATACATATAACCCCTATCCGTTAGAATCCACAGTATGTAAAGCTTATGAAACGAAATATGAAAATGAATCAAATAGCATGAGAAAGCTAAATACCTGAGCAGGATTCGCGCTGTTCCTGATTACGAGTGTTCTAGTAACTGAACGGAGTTCTCGAGGAAGCAACGAATTGCTTCTGGTGGCACCGAAAGAGCGATTGCCAGAAAACAAAAGATATGGCGTCGTAAATGTGTGTTTCCTCGATCGGAACGGAGGCGCTCCGGCCACCGGAGAAGTGAGGTTAAGTAGAGCTTGATAGGCTCCCGCCATCTGCCCTAAGGGGGAACTGGCTACTAGCCTCACACTCGGACTATGTTTGTGTGGACCGGTGGTAATTCCATGGATATTCACGAAAATGACTATTACTTTCTATTTTATTTTAAAGCTATATTCGGCTTGTTATGAAGGTTTTTTTCCTATATCTTTTCTGATATTTCGTATACACATAATGATGTATAAGGATAATATAGTTTTGTTTTTTGTATATATTTAATCAATTATGTTTTTCTTGTACACATATGAACATTGAACTTGTTTGTATTGTTTATAAAATACGATTATGACCGGCTGATGTATGTTTTCCGACCAACATGTTTTTTGTACATATTTAGTGACTTATGTTTTGTTGTTTTATACATTTAGTCGCTCATCGTCTATACTTTCATCATGTGTTTGATTTTTTCATAAGTTCAAGAACTGAGTTCATGTATTCATCTAATAAAAAAACTCAGAGTTCATGTTTTTATGCGTTCATCTAAAGAAACTAAGTTACTAAGTCCATGTAGAGAAAAAGAATTCGTCATCTTGAGAGGTAATGGATTCGGAAGCTTAAAGAATGGTACATGGTTTATGATTATGCATTTACAATGATTTGGGAGATCTCAATTATTGCCTTATTGATGCATGACCAGGAGGGTCATCAGAGTACCTAAATCCTCGTAAGGGTAGAACATGAAGACCAACAACTGAATCAGGTTTAAGATATGATTAATTTTTGTAATTAGGATTTGTTTTTCTTGTCTAAATGTTGTTTAGGATTGTAAATAGAACTTTCGCTTTTGACATATCCTAGAACTGAAAGCGGACTTAGAGCCTTACACTTATTAATAGCTTAAACATATTGACTTAGTGATCGGCTACCGGAAGATCAAAGCCTACATCATGAGGCTCCCAACTTTGACATATTCGCTAGTAATTGAGATAGACAACGAAGGTAAGCATGCTCCTTTTGGCATCTAATACATTTTTTTATGAGGCCCTCTCTTGAAAATGGTCAACTTGCATGCTCTTTAGAGCGGCCAACTTCATGTTTGTCAATTAGTGTTGGTCTAACAAAGTAACAATCATAACTTCATTTGTATTATTAAAAATGGTGGTTAATGATGCACGATTTCCTGGTATTCGGCTTCATAACGCTCTACGGAGAACCAAGACGCAAACCAAGTGTGACACTATGAACGTTAGGGGTGAGCATTTGGACCGGAACGTTAGGGGTGAGCATTTGGACCGAAACCAGAACTGGTTCTTGAACCAGACCAATTTAAGGGAAAAGTGAGGACTATGGACCGATACAACATTAATTAAGTATGCTACAAGTCATTGAAGTGGTAGCTGAAAATCTGAAAACCTTTCAACTTTGATATCCCGACTTCGGGGGACAATAACTAATTAAATTTGGAACCAAAAATGATGAAATTACAGGCTAAACTCAAGTATAAACTCTAACTTATATGCTGGAAAAAATCTCAAGTCAATCCAACTTCAAACGAATGAGATATGAATATTTTAAAAATTACACAGATTACAATGCATTGAGGCTTTTAAAATTATGAATTTACATTGTCAAAGGAACTCATAATCGGACCAGACCTATTCTTGAAAACTGGTACAGTCTGGTGCCAATACAAGTGTGGTTCCTAGTCCGATCCAATCTGGTGCTGCGAAGGTCCAAATGCTCACCCATAATGAAAGTTCTAAGTATTTACATGGCATTATCATATGACTACAAAGTAGACCTAAGCAGATGGTTTAAGTTATTATAGTGGCTTGGATATTCAAACATTTCAGATGTCGTGTTTTGTTCATATGTTATTATTGATAAATTTCAAAAAAGAAAGAAAGTTGGTGGTATCATATGTTTTTTGCATCATACAGGGATTAAGTGTGTAATTCTTTTCAAAATGTTGAACAAAAAGCATGTGATGATTTGTTAAATAAGACGCAAGAGACACGAAATGTGTTTGAGATATTAATAAATGAAGAGTGTAAGAATAGTAGATTGAGATTGATAGCTACTATTTATTTAGTTTTTTGGTGCAACATTTAAGCAATTACATTTAGAGTCTATAATGAAATACTATATTCCATTAACAATTTAAATTTATTTGAAATGTAACACTAAAATGAAAGAATTGTTTCGGAATACTCTTAAACATGCATAATATACATCACTATTAATTTAAAAATATATTTTGAACCTTATCTATTGTCACATAACAATCTTGATTTTAAGTTACTCCATGGCCAAAGATATATGATTGTGCAAACAATATGTGGTGTTATTTCAAGGGTTTGCAAGCATTGATTTCAAATGATATTCCATAAGCATATTGTGTTATTATTTTGCTCATTGATTGCAAGTTGCAACTAACATTAATGGTCACTCCACAATGAGTTATTACATTATGAGAGTTATTTACTCAATTATTTTTTTATAGTATTGGTGCTTCCTCCAAATACATTGACCAACTAAGAGACGCACAAGTTGAGCAAGTTGGAGACATGTATACGTATTCACTCATATTCTTACGTTACAACGAGATAGGGATACTAGATCGAGTTCTCACCTCAAATCAATTTCAAGATGTTTAGTCCGACTTGTAAGGCTTTACTTAAAATTATTTAGGAGGGACTTGGTTTAAGGAAATGAGATACATATTCGGCATGTGAGGCTATTGTTAAATCATGGTCGGTTTCAAAACAATGAAATCACACAACAGAAGCAAATACTAAACCATAATCTACTAGGATCATAAATTCAATGATTCCTTGCAACAATTAGAATTAGAAAGTTAAGTTTCTTTAGTTCAATTCCTTTACTCCTTTCTTAGATTATTCGAAAGTCCAAACCAAGACTTCTCTCTTGTGGTCCCCCCCCCCCCCCCCCCAAGACTATGATCCATCAAGATGAGACAATACCTTCTTCTCCTCCTTAGCAAAACTGAAAACCCTAACTCAAAAGAGAGAGGCGAAAAGACGAAGAAAGCCAAGAAGTAATAGGGAATCAACCCAATGGTTATGACGGGATCGAATCTCCTTTTGTGTACACATTATCTCATCAAAATTGGTAGATTTATCCCTTTATTTAATAGATAAATACTTACCAATTCAAACATAGAATGATTACACTTGAACCTTTTAATTATTTTAGTTTCTAATTAACTCACCATAAGATGATAAGTTAATAAACTAGTCCTTTTAATTTTCCTTTTGTCATTTTATGCTTAAATCATGTCTTGTGTGTAACCCAAAATGATCCTGCTATTTATAGAAATATCACTAACTTGTGACCATAGACATATTTCCAATAACTATTACTATATTTGAGTTCATTTTTTTGTATATTAAAAAAGAAACAATATATATCAATGATTTACTTTTTCAAACTTCACTTTAGACAGACAATATGAAGATATTTCGAGGGCAGTTGCATTAACTAAGTGTTATGATAAAATATGAAGGATGAAAGATGAGATGATTTGTTCTCTTTTATCAAGTCATTTTGCCAGGTATGTATATCGATATCCTTGATTTTTCATCTTCTATTTTAGTAGAGGAGCTCGATCTATAAGGAGTATAATGATCATACACACACTTGAACATCATAACCGAGTAATTTTTTCCGAAGCAATTAAGTGTCTATTAGTGGAATTAGATCACTTGTTCAATGATAACTCGTTGGAGTGCCTAATCTTTCTAACAACTTTAGATCCTAAAAATGCTAGTAAGGCTTTTCGAAGTGGTGGTGTATGTCAATTAGTAGAGAACTTCTATCATGAAGATTTCATTGACGGAGAAAATATTTTTGAACATGTAATTCAACATTACATGATTGATGTCTTTCAACATGTTGATAATAAACAATTGACATTTATTTCAAAATTGTGTCGATGGTTGACAAAAACTAAAAGAAGAACCGTTTCTTATTTATCAAATAGCTAGTATCAAACTTACTTTCTTGGATCCTATTGCTGCAATAGAGATCTTGTTTATCGGTGGTGGTGGCGATGATGGCGACGATTGTGGTGGTAGTGGTGGTGGTTATGGTGGCGGCGGCGGAGGTGATGGCGATGATGGGGTAATGGTGGTGGTGGGGGTGTGTGTTTGTGGGGGTGGGGTGAGGTGGTGCCTGGGAGTGGGTCGGTGGGTGGGGGTGTTAGGGTTGGGTAGGTAGAGGTGGGTGGGATGGGGGTGGGTGTTTGTTTATATTTTAGAAATTTATTAGAATTAGCAAAATGTGGAAAACAATAATTATCGATTTTCTAAAACTTTCTAAGTTCTTTGTAATTATGGAAAACGGAAAATTTTCATTTTCCTTCAAAATTTCAGAAAAATTGTTAAACTAAACGCGTTTTCAAAATTTTTATTTTTCTTGGAAAAGATCTTTGGAAAACAACTCATTTTTCTGTACCTAATCGCACCCTTGCAGTCTGATTGCACTTTTTAAAAACAATGTGTTTTTGTAATAAAAAAAAACAAAAAACAAAAAACAAATAATTTGTTACCCGTTTCACTACATCAACTCCAAAACAATCCATCTACAAATGCTTTCAGCCTTCAGATTTCTCTATATATCAGCAGTGTTCCTGATACCTCTTCTTTCTATACTTGCACATGATGGTAATAGCACTTAACTGGTTGAATATTTATAACCCTGGCACTGAAAATTGGGTATGATTGTTGAGAAATTCTTTTGTTTTATGTAATTTTCAAATGCAATACTCTAACTTTATTTTTATTTTTATACTTCTCTTAATTCCTCATATGCCCAAGAAACTTAGCACTAGTCACAGCTCTACACATTATGCCTGGAATTGAAATCTTTATCTGGTATGATTCTTGTAAAAGGATATGTCTTGTTGTGTTGTTATGGAGTCCTGAATATTGTGTCACTAGTTTATAACCCGTGATAACCACGGTTATAAAATTAATTAAACTTTCATATTAAAAGATCAAATTATAAATAAATTATTTTAAATAAATTATTACTAAGAGATATTTTTTTAGTTATATAAAATTATAGTCTTTGATTTAAATAAACACGTGAAGTTATATCTCATTATAATCTCTATTAATTTTATTTTATTTTTTATTTTAATGTTATTAATTTAATATAATTAAAGTGAAAAATTTTAAAATTTGAAACTTAAAATGGAGAATCAATTATTAATTTAATGTAATTAGAGTGAGAAATTTAAATTTAAAATGGATAATTAATAGGTTGACAAGTGGCATGATAGGTTACACATAATATTAAAGAAGAGTTCTAATATTATGACACTTGTTAATAGGAGAATAAACCTATTCATTTATTAGAATAGAGAAGATTAATAGGAGAATAAACCTATTCATTTATTAGAATAGAGAAGATATGATGGTGTGCAGGATAACAGATTTTAGTTCTATATTGAATGTGCTAATTCTGTTTATACTTTATAACTTATGATAGATAATAAGTATTACATATCCCTCAAAAGCACCTTCAACAAAACTCAGGTAGACACCAAGATTCTTTGCACATCAATAACAAGTTAAACTCCATCCACTCATGATAAGCATACCACAAAACTAGAGAAACATAATGATCAAGAACATATAACACAGACAAGAAACATGAAATGATCAGGGTCTGTAAGCATAAGCAAGTAAGCAATTCGTAATAAAACCTGAAGTTTAATATCAGCTACTTAACTAGTTCACAAAATCAATCCCCTGATCCCCTCACATGCCCAACAGAAGCGATCTTCCATTTTGAATATCAAAAAGAAAAACGAAACAATTACTATATTGTACCCAAATCATATCTCTAAAGAATACTAAACAGGTGGGATGAAATCCATATCAAAATACAACTAATAATGAAAAAAGCATGTAGATCAAGAAACATGCGTACGCAATTAGACCACGGTGTTCATCGCCGCAGGATGCTAGTTCCACCAACAGCCTCGTGCACACCCGTGTAGACCATATCACGAAAATCCCCATCATCACAAAGATCACCAGCCCACCTTGAGGAACAAACAATGCTACTGCGGATAATATCACAATAGGTAACATACAGTATCCGATCAAACTCAAACACCGATACAAATCGAGATTCCCATTTCGGCCTGCTAACATGTTGAACACAACATACAGAAACAGAGAAGCTACTGTCACCCACCCCAAAATAATCCCGAAATGCAACTTGCCAGCAAGTAACTGGAACAATCCGAATGCCATAAGAAACAAAAACGGACCCGATAGATCGGCGTCTTCGTGAAGATCTACTTTAACTCTAAAGGGATTCAAAATCGAAGCTGTTTTGTTCCAGATTTGTTTGGTGTTTATACCAAGCTCTTCAAGGAGAGGCGGTTCATCGTCGAAGTTCGCACTACCGCTACCGCTTCCGATGCTGCCAAATTGAGGGGTTGCAAAGGAGGTGGATGCTGGAGAGGAGCCGATGTCGAAGGACATGAAAGGGATGCTAGGGTTTGAAGATCTCGATGGCTGGAATGGAGCAGTGGGGAGTCGTCGTTGAGGGCCAGTGTTAGGGTTTCCACCGGATGGGAAAATCACTGGCGGGACGTTGAATTCCCTCGACATCGTGAAAAAATTCGTAAGATTGGGTCAGAAACTCGATCAGATTAACGATTTGAATCACAGATTCCGCCCCAATTACAAGACTTTATGGGGAAGAAATCAATTGTTGGGGAAGATCTGAAAGATGGAAACGGGTCGGAGAGCGTGTTAACTAGTATGTGAGTTGGATCCGGTTGTAATAATAAAATATCGATAACCCGACGTAAGAAAAAAAAAGGGTTAATCGAGACCGCTGTATTATTACAATTTTCCAAATAGGCCCTTCCACCTTAATTGAAGTTGGGGTTGAATACTCCATAGTAGGGATGAGATTTAGAACCGAAAAACCGGACCGGAATGTCACACCCCCAAACCGGAACGGCGGAAACGTTCGGGGGTGGTTGACGTCATACGTAGTATCACCACATTTGTATCATAGCAAGCATAGTAAACACAACCAGACATTGAATACATATATGAAAAGGTTTACATTGTTTAATACATAGTTTCGTTCATATCAAAAGTAAAATGGAAAGACGTGACTCTAACGCTCCGACTTCTCCAAATTTCCTGGAAGTACCTGTCTACTAATTCCCTGAGAATACAAGCAGTTTTGAAAGAATATCAGCATAAAGCTGGTGAGTTCATAAGCGTTTAGTTTTTGGTGGAAAAGGTTCTTTGATCCTTTTGAAAAGTGTTCCTTAAGAAAATCCTATATTTTCTTAATAAAAGCATGTTTGAAAACCCATTCCTTCCATGACGTCCAGATTCGTACCAAGATACGTACAATCCAAGGTGTCGTGGAATGAATATGAATATCCGTTGATTACATGATAAACAAATCCGTTTTGAATAGTCGGTTTATCCCGGGAAAATCCTATATTTTCCCTAAAGGTTGATGATTGATTATTCGTTTTAAACTGAGGTATGCAGGTATCTACCATGCTCGTATTAATAAAAGCAGATTTCTTTTAAAACCCTGGTTACACCCAGAGAGGTACATTAGCTTTAAAAACTAAATAAAAGAAAACCGTGATGAACTAAGTCCTGAAGATATTATTATTAATACCCTCCAGTAATTAAATCGGTTATTACTTTGAGGTTAGTTCACTTGATTCATTATTACAAAAGTAAATCTTTGTTATCTACATTGTGAGTTTTATAACCATAACTGACTGGATATGGCCCGCAACGGCCGATACCCTTAATGACTTTGTCACCCGTAGACCTGTCGGTCCGACTGTAGCTAGCAGTCAGGTGCGGGATTGTCAGTCCCTTATAGATCTATACACAACAGTCACGCTCTCCCTACAAGAGATTCTGGTCATAAGTGCTAGTCCTACACTCTGTTTCGGTGGTGAGTGTTACCAAGGACGTGTCTCCAACTAGACTAACAAATTTACAAGTAATAATATGGAAAATCCTTTTTATGATTTGCAGGAATCCTTTATAAAATGATACATTTTACGACATGATTCACAAGTTCATTACCCTAGTTTTGAAAACCGTTTCTACGAGTTGATTTCTTAATCGTTTGGTAAAAACTGTTTTCCATGTTAAAAGCATACTAGAAATATAATTATCTTAAACAAAATAATATATTTTGAGCACAAGTTTCCTTGTACTTTTGCTTGTATTCCCCCCTGAAAACATGAAAAACTCGGAAAAAGCGTAGGGGTATGAACTCACAGTTTGACGTGGGATTTGGATGTAGGTCGATAGTAATGCTGAGTGTCAATTGAAGCCTCGGACACAATTG
The DNA here is from genome assembly GCF_052849685.1 of Lactuca virosa. Lineage (NCBI taxonomy): Eukaryota > Viridiplantae > Streptophyta > Magnoliopsida > Asterales > Asteraceae > Lactuca > Lactuca virosa. Next base: position 36,874,010 of record NC_136433.1, on the reverse strand, counting down.
GATCCTATTTAACATATGGTTGCACATACATGTATTAGGTAAAGGCATAACTGATAGGTTTTAGGAAAAACAAATAAACTAGAAAACAATTCCTAAGTTCACATGCAACCTACTTTGGATTTATGTTTTAACTATTGAACATATAACTTTGAATTGCAAAACAAGAACCCTAGAGGAGAGAGGCTAATTTTGAAATTAACAAACTAGGGTTTAGGAGTTACATACCTTTCAATTGTTATAGCAAACAATTGATAATCCTCTTGATCTTGATCTTGATCTTCTTGGAAGCTTAGCACCACAAATGTAATGCCTCTAATGGAATCATACCCAAGAACTAGCAAGAAGGAAACTTGGAGGAGAGAGGATGGAGAGAGTATGCAATTTCGGCCTTAGGGTTTCTTCCAAAGAAATCAGTCACCTCAAATGTGAGCCAGGAGGCTCCTTAAATAGCTGAGGGAACTAGGGTTTTGGGAAAAACCCTAATGATCCTTGCTTAAGGCCTAAGCAAAGCCCAAGGGCTTTATCTAGAACCCCTTGGACGAAATCTTTAGGGTTTCCCCTATGGATTTCGTCCACCTCCATCCAAGGAGGTTCTGGATCCTTCCATTCAACTATTAGTTAATTGCAAACTAGTCCCTGCACTTTATAATCAATTCTTTTAACCCCAAAATTAATTCTGATTAATTTCTGGCTAACTATTAATTAAACATAATGATTTCTAATTAATATATTAATCTTTTAACATATTAATAATCATTTATATTAATTCATTAATCTTATAAATTAATATCTCTCCTTTCATAATTTCCTTGTCCAGTTGCTAGGTTGAGGGCAACCCAAAAGGACTGTGCTGCTATCAATTCAAGTACATACCAATTATAGTTATGGGCTTAGACACCTAATCCAACAGTCTCCCACTTGGATAAGTCTGTAACTATAATTGCTAGTATGCCTTCTAAATTTGACCAGCAAATTGTAGCTTCCAAAAGCTGCTGCCGAACTCTGACCCAGTCAGTTACGTGTCCTAAGATAAGTGATCATATAATCCTTCGTTCTGCTAGATATCCCTAGACAAAAGACATGGAATGTAATCAATCTCTTTGTCTAGAATCTATGTTTCTCGATTCCTGATTTGTGATGATGTAGGACTTCTAATTGAACACATCAATTTAGTCCTGGCTGGGCCCAGCACATAAGTCAACACCAAATCATCGAGGGGCCCACAGATATCGCTTTTCCTGTTAAGGCAAAAGGAACGAATAAACGTTGACTCATATGCTTGTATCTTTTACTCATCAAATTATGCATGACAATACGTTTTATAACACCAAGTTACTGATGCGTTTTCGTATCACCAATGCATGACCGACTTGTAAATCACAACTCATATATCTTCGTTTCAAAATTATAAGATATTATCGTCTCAGTATTACTCGTGATGAATTCCATGAAGTGATACTCTGAGCGAGGGTTTATCCAATACTCAAATCTCAATTTCCGAGTACTCATGAATGTTGCAGCAATTCTATTGCCATGTCTGTCCTTTAGACAATCTACAATCCAGTTCATGACAGTCTTGATTCACTACTTACTTCCAAAAGTACGAGCGACTGTGGAGTTTGAATAATCTTATTATTCGGGAAGTAAAACATGCAAAAATGAAACACAATAATAAACAATTGACAAAAGGCAGAAACCAAACTTATAAATAATACTTTATTATTTAATCACCAAAAGTCAATTACATTTACTTTGTTACAAGTTTCAGAACAAAACTAATCTAACTACTAAAACTAATATCATCTTTCAGTCCTATGCTCCGAGCATGCTGAATATGCTTAGCCCTACTCAGACCCTTTGTGAGGGGATCTGCTGGGTTATCTTCAGATGACACCCTCTTTACTATAAGATGGCCTTCTTCTACTCTATGTCTGATGAAATGGTACTTTCTGTCGATATGTCTGGTTTTACCATGATCTCTCGGTTCCTTTGTCAAGGCAACCGCTCCTTCATTATCGCAGAACAGTTCCATAGGCTCCTGGATGGTTGGAACAACTCCGAGATCTCCGATGAAGTTCCTCAACCAAGCTGCTTCTTTCGACGCTTCACTCGCTGCTATGTACTCTGATTCACAAGTAGAATCAGCCATCGTATCTTGCTTGGAACTTTTCCAAGTAACTGCTCCTCCATTCAGTAAAAATACCCAGCCCGATTGAGAACGGAAGTTATCTCTATCCGTCTGAAAGCTGGCATCACTGTAACCATCTACTCTCAAAGTATCATTGCCACCAAGTACAAGGACCCAGTCCTTTGTCCTTCGCAAATACTTGAGTATATTCTTAACTGCTATCCAATGAGCTCTACCTGGGTTTCCCTGATAGCGACTGACCATGCTCAAAGCAAATGCCACATCAGGGCGAGTACATGTCATAGCGTACATGATCGATCCGACAGCGGAAGCATAAGGTACACGACTCATGTCATCTATTTCAACATTTGTACTCGGGCATTGAGTCTTACTCAATTTGGTATTGCTCTGGATAGGTAGCTCTCCCTTCTTGGAATTTTCCATACTAAACCTCTTTAGTACCTTATCCAAGTATGTGCTCTGACTAAGTCCAATTAGTCTCTTCTTTCTATCTCTCAATATTCTAATCCCAAGAATATAGGCAGCTTCTCCAAGGTCTTTCATGGCAAAACACTTTCCAAGCCAAGACTTAACTTCTTTCAAGGTTGGAACGTCGTTACCAATGAGTAATATGTCATCGACATACAACACCAGAAAAGTTACTATACTCCCACTAGCCTTGATATACACACAAAACTCATCTTCACTTCTAGAGAAACCAAACTCTTTGACTTTCTCATGGAAGCAAAGATTCCAACTGCGAGATGCTTGTTTCAATCCATAAATGGATTTCTCAAGCTTGCACGCTCTATTGGGGAACTTTGCATCAACAAAACCCTCTGGCTGATTCATGTAAACATCCTCGGCCAACTTCCCGTTAAGGAAAGCAGTTTTGACATCCATCTGCCAGATTTCATAATCATGAAAGGCAGCTATGGCGAGCAATATCCTAATAGATTTAATCTTAGCCACTGGCGAGAAGGTCTCATCATAGTCAACCCCTGGGGTTTGAGTGAAACCTTTTGCAACCAGTCAAGCCTTGAATGTGTGCACATTTCCATCCATGTCTGTCTTCTTCTTGAAGATCCATTTGCACCCAACTGTCTTACGACCTGGTGCACTATCAACCAAATTCCAAACTTGGTTGTCATACATGGACTTAATCTCGCTGTCCATTGCCTCTTTCCACTTGGAAGCCTCTGGGCCTGCCATTGCTTCCTTATAAGTGACTGGTTCATCTAAGTTTACCAGTGTTCTGTCACTTATGAATGTGTCACCATCTGAAGTAATATGAAAACCATACAACTCAGGTGGCACACTCACCCTAGTGGATCTTCTAAGAGGTAATGAGTTATCGATTGGTCCAACAGGAACTGTTTCCTCTGGTTGAGTGCTAGTGTCATCTAAGGTTCCTTCATTGGCTGACTCTTGAATTTCTTCAAGGTCAATAGTGCTCCCACTGTCCTCTTTGAATATGAGCTCTCTTTCAAGAAAGACTCCTCTTCGTGCTACAAAGACCACGTTCTCACTAGGCCTGTAGAACAAATATCCAAAAGACTGCTTTGGGTAACCAATGAAAACACATTTCTCACTTCTAGCTGCTAGCTTGTCGTGAGTCTCTCGTCTTACGAAAGCTTCACAACCCCAAACTTTAATATGTGCTAACGAGGGAACTTTCCCTGTCCACATTTCGTGAGGTGTTTTGGCAACCTTCTTTGTAGGGACAAGATTGAGGATGTGGGCGACTGTCTCTAAGGCATACCCCCAGAAGTGAATGGGAAGCGAAGCCCGACTCATCATAGAACGAACCATGTCTAACAAGGTTCGATTACGCCTCTCAGCTACACCATTTAACTGTGGTGTCCTAGGAGGAGTCAATTGTGAGACTATCCCACATTCTTTTAGATAGTCGTTAAACTCGATACTAAGATACTCCCCGCCTCTATCGGATCTAAGTATCTTTATCTTTCTGCCCAATTGATTTTCGACTTCATGCTTAAACTCTTTGAACTTTTCAAAAGTTTCTGACTTATGCTTGATCAAGTAGATATATCCATATCTGCTATAATCGTCAGTGAAAGTCACATAGAATCGATTAGCATCTCTTGTAGTTGATCTGAAGGGCCCACACACATCTGTGTGTATGAGATCCAACAGACCTTCACCTCTTTCACAAGACCCTGTGAATGGTGATTTTGTCATCTTTCCCAAAAGACAAGATTCACACATATCATCTGATTTTAGGTCAAATGATTCCAACACTCCATCCTTTTGGAGTTGGGCTATGCGTTTCTTGTTAACGTGTCCAAGACGACAATGCCACAAGCATGCCTTGTCTACACTATTAGACAAGTCAATATTAAGTACACTATTTCCTAAGCTATCAACACAAGTCACTGTTTCATACACACCATCACAAGGTAAAGCTTCAAACATAAAAACACCATTCTTATAAACAGAAATTGAACCATTCAAATCATTAAAAGAGTATTTGAAACCTTGTCTGAACAATGCATGAAATGAAATAATGTTTCTCGTCATCTCAGACGAATAACAACAATTTATTAAATCTAATCTAACATCATTGCTAAGCAGAAGCTGATAAACTCCGATCTTGGTCACTGGTGAAGACTTTCTGTTTCCCATGATCAAGTTTATCCTTTCTCGCTCTATCTCCTCACTTTCCTTTAGTCCCTGCAAATCATAACAGATATGAAAACCACATCCTGTATCAAGGACCCATGAACGAGAAGATAATGAGTTATTAGCAGAAATAGTGTAAATACCTGCCGAAGATGGCTTCACTTTGCCATCCTTGATATCTTGCAGATATTGTGGGCAAGATCTCTTCCAATGCCCCTTTTGATTGCAGTAAAAGCAAACGGCCTCTTTTGGATCAGAAACATGGGGAGTGGAACCATTGGGCTTAGCCTTTGGGCCATTACTAGACGACCCAGCTTGAGCCTTGCTCTTCCAGTTTTGCTTGGGAGGACCTTTCCTCTTTTTCCCCTTTCCCTGTCCAATAGCCAAGACAGGGGCACTTGCAGGTGTGGAGGGTATACTTTTACCCTTCATCCCTGCTTCGGCTGTCTGCAACAAGTTGTGCAATTGGGCCAAAGTCTGCTCAGTATTGTTCAAATGGTAAGTTAGAATAAACTGACCATAACAATCAGGTAGTGAGTTCAAGACCATGTCAATGGCCAATTCCTCATCAAAGTGAATGTTGAGACTTGACCAAACGCGCTATGTAGCGTTGCTTTCTTTGCACATGTGACACAACCGATTCCCCTTCTTTCATCTTGCAAGCCATGAGTGACTTGACTACTTCAAACTTTTCTTGACGAGCTCGCTTATGGTACTTTTCCATAAGGTCCTTGTTCATCTCGAAAGGCTAGTAGTCCTCATAGTACCTTTGCAGTTCTGGGGACATGGTTGCCACCATGATGCACGCCACTTTGGTAGCATCATCGTAATGTTTCTTGTAGGCAGCAAGATCTTCAGGAGTAGCTTCAGACTCATCAAGTTCTTTGAGCTCCTTTTCAAGAACATATTCTTTGTTCTCAAAACGAAGCGCCATCTTGATGTTGCGCATCCAATCGTTATAGTTTGAGCCATCCATAACGACTTTGGAGCAGATATTGAGCAAAGAGAAGTTTTGGTTGGAGGAGGATGAAGCAGAAGTGTTTCCAGGAGTAGACATCTGAAAAGAAGGAAAATTTTAGTTAGATTTCAAGATACCTCAATATAATAACCCAAAGATAAAATATCAAGGTTAGGATCCAACTATGAAGATTCACAACTTAGAAATGGGATGCCGAGATCCAAGAGTAAATTTCATAAAGGTAGGTGAATGACGATTCACCAATTCCACCATTAGACGAAGTGAAATTCCTAATTCTTTTGAGATACATTGAAACTATTCAATGGCATGTTTTAATCTCAGATTATGCTCTTCTATTTGTGACTGGGATGCCGAGGATCACAAACAAGATGTGAATAACCATGCAAATGTGCTTGGTAACCTCATTGTCTTTATCATTAACTATTGATGTGCTGGTAAACCACACACGCTCCATCAAAATGACAATTATGAGATACCCATTACTACTCTTTATTAGTGCCTTTTAGTGTGCTGGTTAACCACATACGCTCCACTAACGACCAATAAAGCATAATGTGCAATTTCATGGATTAGCATACTTTTCACATTTTTCCTAAAGTAACTAGAGTTGGGATTTTAAAAAATAATGTTCTAGTACTTTCTTTAATGTCATTATACTTTTAATGAGAAGTAGTTGTCCTATCAAATTCGTTTTGCTAACGATCCTCCACTAATCAAGGAAGCGGTGGGTGAGAGTGGACACCCATTCAACTACCATTTTATAGGCAGTTTCCTTATACCCCCCTTATAGATTAGCTTCGTGAATGAGGCATACTAGCGATTTGACTGACCATATTCTTATACATATATAATATTAAACTTTTAATCATAATACATATATAGGGTGTGTTTAAAAACATTTTAAAACTTCAAGGGTTTATATGAATTTCGAAATTCAAACTATTAAATTTAAATTTAAATAAACCAATTAACTAGATTTAATATTTATCTTTTAATTAACTATTAATCAAATTATTAAATCTTGTAAGGATTATCTAATTAAATTAATCAATTAATTTAATCTTAATCCTTATCCCTCTAAATTTCGAAAAATAGGGTAAGGATAATTATCCAATTAATCTAATTAAGTAACAATTATCCAAAACAAGAAACCCTAAAACTTCTAGCAATTTCGAAATTTACAAGGGAGGAGGCTAGGGTTTTCAAAACCCTAACCCTAATTTCGATTAGGGTTCTTTGGAGGCTAGGGTTTTCGAAAAAACCCTTTTATCCAAAACCCTAGAAATCGAAAATTTGGCCTTTAGGGTTTAATAGCTATAAACCCTAATTTGCAATTCAACAATTATAGCAATTCAATTTAAAACAAACAATGGCTCTGATACCACTGATAGGTTTTAGGAAAAACAAATAAACTAGAAAACAATTCCTAAGTTCACATGCAACCTACTTTGGATCTATGTTTTAACTATTGAACATATAACTTTGAATTGCAAAACAAGAACCCTAGAGGAGAGAGGCTAATTTCGAAATTAACAAACTAGGGTTTAGGAGTTACATACCTTTCAATTGTTATAGCAAACAATTGATAATCCTCTTGATCTTGATCTTGATCTTCTTGGAAGCTTAGCACCACAAATGTAATGCCTCTAATGGAATCACACCCAAGAACTAGCAAGAAAGAAACTTGGAGGAGAGAGGATGGAGAGAGTATGCAATTTCGGCCTTAGGGTTTCTTCCAAAGAAATCAGTCACCTCAAATGTGAGCCAGGAGGCTCCTTAAATAGCTGAGGGAACTAGGGTTTTGGGAAAAACCCTAATGATCCTTGCTTAAGGCCTAAGCAAAGACCAAGGGCTTTATCTAGAACCCCTTAGACGAAATCTTTAGGGTTTCCCCTATGGATTTCGTCCACCTCCATCCAAGGAGGTTCTGGATCCTTCCATTCAACTATTAGTTAATTGCAAACTAGTCCCTGCACTTTATAATTAATTCTTTTAACCCCAAAATTAATTCTGATTAATTTCTGGCTAACTATTAATTAAACATAATGATTTCTAATTAATATATTAATCTTTTAACATATTAATAAATCATTTATATTAATTCATTAATCTTATAAATTAATATCTCTCCTTTCATAATTTCCTTGTCCAGTTGCTAGGTTGAGGGCAACCCAAAAGGATTGTGCTGCTATCAATTCAAGTACATACCAATTATAGTTATGGGCTTAGACACCTAATCCAACAATAACACTATTTGTTATGGAAGGAAACCACCTTAGGGACTAGGAAACACTTGAAACTAAGTGTCAGAACCACATGTGATCGAAGAGGGGAGTTTGCGGCCGTAAACAGGAGTGTACGGTCACGGGTTCACGGTCCATGGGTTTACGGTCTAATGACCTTACAGTCATAAGGTGTACGGTCCATGGGTTTACGGCCCATGAGTTTACGGTTCATGGGTTTACGGCCCATGAGTATACGGTTCATGGGTTTACGGCCCATGAGTATACGGTCATTGAAGGGTGTACGGTCTAAGGAGATACACTAGACTGTAAACTCATCAATCTTGCACAAATGATGGTTTTTCAAGGGCTTTATTCAAAGGCATCGGATTCTAGGGACCATGCTTAGCCTTAGGAAGGGTAAAGGCTATAAGAACACCCTTTATAAGGGTTTACGGTCTATGAAGATTCATAGGACCGTGAACTCTTTTGTTCAAGCAAAGGGTGATGATCTTAAGTCCAAAATGAAGGATTTTAACTCGATTCATGAAGGGGAAGATGATACTTACGGTTTTTGAAGGCAAAGGAGGTGTTTTCGGTCCAAAACACAACCGTGTTCTTCAGGATTCTCGATGAAAGTAGAGAGGGAGTAGAGAGAGAAAGTCTTTGAAGTGTTTAAAGTGTGAAATGAAGGCCAAATACTCTATATATATATAGGGTAGAGTTCTCGGTCAAAAAGGGGTCCACCTGACCGTAAACGTGTTTACGGTCTACACGAGTTTACGGTCGTAAACTCGTCCTGACCGTGAACTCGGTGATTTTCGAGGAAGTTCAAGTTTTTCGCGTGATTCCCGGTTTATTCCGAATCGTATAAAATACATATTATCTATTTAAAACTTAAGGTCCTTCCCAATTAAGAAATTTGACGGAATTAAATAAAAACCCAAATTTTATTAACGGAAAGTGGGTAAGAATAACGGGAAAAGTTTTTGGTTGTCACACGGAACCGGAATCGGACCGGAACCGGAATATATAGAACCGGTTCCGGTTCCGGGTTTAAAAATTGGCTTTATCCGGGTTCCCGGTAATCCGGGTTTGGGTCCATCGGGTCCGGGTAAACCGGGTCTGAAAACCGGAATCGGTGTTAGGAACCGGAACCACTTTTAGGGTCGGAACCGGTTTTTGTGAAACTTTTAAAATATGCATATCTCATTCGTTACAACTCCGATTGACATGTAGTTTTTTCCAACATGTAGTTTAGAGATTGTACATGATTTTAGACTATAAATTTGTCATTTTTATTTTTATGTTCATTGACTTACAGTCTCCCAAAGTCGAGACATCAAAGCTGGAAGTTTTTAGTTTTTCAGTTTTTTTTAATCGGTGAAAGTTTTAAAACATGCATATCTGATTCGTTTGAAGTCTGATTGACATGTGGTTTTTTCCAACTTGCAGTTTACAGTTTGTACATGAGTTTAGACTATAATTTTGTCATTTTTGGTTTAATATTCAATTATTTACAGTCCTCTGAAGTCGGGATATCAAAACTGAAAATTTTCAACTTTTTAGCTATTTGTTTTTGTACTTTGTATTCTGTGAAAATGTTAACACATGTATATCTCATTCGTTTAAAGTCGTTTAAAGTCGGATTGACATGCGGTTTTTTCCACAATATATTTTAGAGTTTGTACATGATTTTAGACTATAATTTTGTTAATTTTGGTTTCATATTCAATGAGTTACAGTCCCCCAAAGTCGGGATATCAATATGAAATTTTCAAAGTTCAACCCACTAAGTAGTAAGTAATTACCAAAAAATTCCAATTTTTCCGGTTTTTCGGTTCTAAACCCACTTTATCCGGTTCCAACCTACCCACTTTGATGTTTCCGGGTTTTCCGGTTCTAGACCCACTTTACCCGGTACCGTACCTGGAACCGGTTCCTATATACCGGTCCGATTTCCAGTTCTAAAAAATCCCGTTAACCGGTTCCGGGTTTTCCGGGTCCGGGTCCATCCGGTCCGGGTTTGGACTCACTTTCATCCCTACTACATAGTCCATTTACTTATTACGCCTCATTTCCGAGTTTTAACAAAGAAAAGAGAAGAAGGGGAAAAAAGTAAAGAAATAAAAGAAGAGTATGGAAAGGAAATAAATTTGTATTTTGTGTTCCCGAGTAGAAGATAAGTGGAAAGAAAATTAAACATTTTGTTCATTTCTTTCAAAATCCTTCCAAATTGGAAGGAAAGTTATGAGAGAAAATGATCATTTTGTTTCCTTCCACTTCCTTCCTTTAATGAAACTGAAGAACACAAATTATTTTACTTTCTTCTCACTTTCTTCAATTTCTCTTTTTTTTCTTTCGTTAAATTGAACTCAGGAACTGGAAGTTAGAGTACCTCAAATGCGTGCATGGGCGAGGGTACACTATCTTAAGGTGGGTCATTTGACCCACCTAATTTTTCAAGATTTACAATAAATTATATATCCAAAAAACTAGTACCTACTTAAAAAAATTAAAAGACCTACCTTGTGTTGGAAATAAATGTGTTAGTTATAAGAAAAATAAATGTCTTCGAAAAAAATTGATTCAAAAAACATATATTTACCATCTATAGTTAGTCACAAAATGAAATATGTGAGCTAAATGAAATATGTGAGAGATATACCTTATAAATAACAAGATGCGAAAACACTTTTAAGTACCTTTGTGCTTGACATCTATGTTAGCTAATAAGTTAAAAAACGGTTTGTCGGGACGCCTTTTTATTATAAAATAGTTTTTGCAGTTGTTTTTAAAAAATTAATACATATATTTATCCAAACTTGTTTTTTGAAAGGTCCAATTGGTCCTGTTGAACGAGTGTTTTTGGAAAATCGGCAGGTTCCACCTTGTTTGCTAACAAAAGGTTTTTTGAGATTAAAAAACAGTAACATGAACGGTTCTTGGTTCAACCGGTCAAACCGTCGGTGTGGTCTGATTTTCAAATTCACGCTTGTATTGGTTTGGTTGAACTTGCTTAGTGAACCAGGTAAATTTATATTCTAGACTCGCCACTGAATGCGCGAGACGAGTTTGAACTTTATTGTATCGCTACGAGTATTGTTGATATAGGACTTCAGAATGATTCGAGCGCTAAAAGCTTGAATAACTCGAAAATATCGATATATATTTTTGATTGAATTATTTTTAATGTGTATCTTACCCATCGATATTTAGTATCTCGAATTGTTTTTAATGTGTATCTTACTCGTCGATTTCTAGTATCTTATAAGGTAAGTGGGATTGTTTAGCATTATTGCGGTATAAGATACACGATTAGAATCCATATATGTGAGTGGGATAGGAGAAATAATTGTTGGTTCCATGTCATTATGATAACGTTAATATTTGTGGGTCGATTGTCAGCACCTGAAGATCGTTTCTTATTGCATCTTTATGATGTGTCGTGTCATATCTCGTTGAACCAAGACGAATGTCTTTTTGGTGAGATTTGACATTGTGGTTTAGCAAGTGGGGCATTATTTGTGTTGTGACGTGGTAGGTAGGGTACACCACTAGACACTTAGTACATGTCATGTCTAGATTTCAGTGATTCTATGTGTATGCTCATGCGTTGCACAAGAGTTAGAATCTTTAGTAAAAAACATTTACATGTCATATAAGAACCTAACAACGTTATGTGTTCTAAATATGTAGGATTAGCTATAAATATGTCATCAAAATACATATCATGTATCAATTATAAAAAAGTTATTATCATAAAACTCAACCATACTATTATAAATTTATAATCACTTATAATGTTATTGTTATCAAAATGTTAATTTAACAAACATCAATGACACGTCCAATAATATCTACGTATTATATATAGATATTCAAATGTTAAACTATAAGAAAACGTGTGTACATGAATTAGATAGACATCTAAAATAAAACATAAAATAAAGCATACTAATAATTTTACAAATGTTATCAATGAGAGAATTTTATTGTTGTAGTTTTTTTTTCTTCATCAGTTTCATGGGCTATAAAGAAAAATAATATTTATGGATTTCATTAGGTAATATAATTTAAGAAAAATATTTATCTTGCACCATATAACATGAACAACTCATATATTGTGACACACATATACACACATTTAATTACATTTACTAGTAGGTTAAGACTCATATACTACACGGGTTTATTAAAAAGTTAATATTTGCATTTTTTCCCTTTAATAACAACATACTTTCCTTTGTATCACATAATAGCATCAGTCTTAGAGAGTTTGATCACATAACAGCGTCATACTTCTATTTTTATCATATAATAACATCATAATTTTGTTTTTATACCATAATAGCATCATACTTGCGTTTTCAACATATAATAGCAACATAGTTTTTGTTTTTATAAGACAATTCTATAAAAATAAAAATAAAAACCCAATGCGAGTCTAATGATACCATTTAAATAAGAATTACGAAAGATTATATGATAGATATGAAAATATTGAAAAATTGAAATTTTAAATTTTAAATTGGTTATTTTTAATGATTTTGTCATTTTACGTTTAGACTATTTTTATAAAATAGATAAGATATATGTTCTTTTGTGGTTGATGTTTAATTTATGTAGCTTCATTTGTTTGAATATGCAGATGTAATGTTTTAGATATCATAATTAGAGCTGCCTTTATTTCATCTGCTATATTTTTAACAGACTTGATATTGGTTGTAGACTAAAAGATCAATCACTTACATTCCCTTTGATCGAAAGTTGCAAAGCAAAACTCCATACTTTTCTTTAATTCCATTATAATTGTATGTTTGTATGTAATTGTGTATGTCATTTGTATTTGTGTGTCTTCTAATGTTCTGCAACCGAAACAACACCTATCATTGATTTGAAATTTTAATTATTGCGTAATGTACCCTTTTGGAGAAGGGGTGAACACGCATATGTCAAAAATGAAAGGAACCAGTGCAATTTTGGAAAAAAAAGAAGGCAAATTTGTCTTTTCCATTATCTTTAGTATCTCGGAGTACCATGCAACTAAAAAATGATGACCAAACAAAACTAGTTCTTTTCTGTATGTGACTTTGCTGGTATTCTATTATATTGTTTTAATCTATGTTTAACTTATCAATGTTATTTAGTGAATATTCGACTTTTATTGTATATATTAAACTTTTATTGTATGTGACTGTATCAAATGGTATTAATAACAGTAACAAAAACTCAAAACAAACCTACAAATTACGATTATTACATATTAGATTAAACACAAAGTACATTGATATTAACCAACTATGTTCATAAGCAAATACAACGTACTTTGCCATAGGAATTTGATTTCTTACTATTAGGAAATGTTAAAATGAAGAAAGATAATAAGCAAGTACAATGTTATTTGTTCTATGATTGGAGAGAAATAATTTAATGAAAGTTCAATGTTACAAATACAAAAGCAAACAAAAATTATGATATTTAGGTTATGAATGCATGTACACAACCAAAACTGACAAATTCACAAATATGGTAAAAATGACAATTTAAAGGGATAAAATTATACATCATACTTTTGTTTCACTGGTCCAGATTTCGAACAATGAAAAAAACGGTATTAGATTAATCAAAATGGAAAAAAGGGCAAAATAGTCATTGTGCCTAAAATAATCAAAATTTATAGTTTATCCAACAGTACTTCAATTGGTATCAGAGCGGGTTTTCTATACACTCAAGTAATCATGTCAACTTCTAATAATCTCAAATCCTTTGGTTTCAACAAGATTCCTCCATTCGATGAGCACAACTTCGCCATGTGGAAAAACTAAGGTCATGGTTGTTCTTAAAACCATGGACTATGAGGTGTGTAATATTGTTGAAAAAGGTCCTTACATTCCTATGTATCAACGTATGGTCAACAATGCTCCCGTTGGTCCTTTAAAGCAAAAACCAGAGACTAGTTATGACGACGATGACAAGAAACTGATTTGTCTTTATGTGAAAGCTAGAGCATCGATAGGAAATTCTCTTCCCTATCACGTGTATCATCTTGTACGGAATTGTGAGTAGCTCTAGAGATGATGGATACGCTGACAATGGCTTATGAAGGCATTGTAGAAGTTCAAGCCACAACCATCAACAGCCTCAATCAGAGATATGAGCATTTCTTCATTCAACAAGGTGAGTCTCCAACCCAAACCTTTAACAGGTTTAACTGATTGGTTAATGATATGCACATGTTAGGAATCATCAAACATTCTTCTTAGTTGGTTCTAAAGTTCCTGGATTCTCTTGGGAAAATATGGGAACATCACGCTGATGTCCTTAAGAATGGTGAAAAGATTAATGCCATGGATCTAAACTCCTTGTTTGGAAATCTCCGAAATTACGAAGAGACCAAAGCTCTTCGTAAAGACATCATGAAGGAATCAAGCAAGGAAAAGTCTATAGCCTTGGTTCCTCAAAAGGAAGTAATAAAGCACATCAATGACTCAGAGAACTCAGATCAGGGTGAAGAGAGTGGTGATGATATCATTGATGAACTTGTTGCCAGCACTGCACTTATTGTCAAATGTTACGAAGAAAGCAGATCAAATGGGGGTCGAAGAGCTCTGTTTAAGGGAGACAGTTCAACAAGGAGATCCACTTCAGAGAAGAAAACCTCAGGTAATTTTTTTAACTGTGGAAGCCCTGACCATTTTGCCAAGGACTGTAAAGAGAAAAAAAGAAGCTCAAAGTCCAGAGAACTCAACATGTGTAACACTGATACCTCTCAAGCTGTCCAAGGATCAAGTCAAAATCTAGAACATACTTGGTTCCTAGACAGTGAGTGCTCTAGACACATGACCGGTCTCAAGTCCCTCTTAACAAATTTTGTGAAGAAAAACGGTCCTATGGTGGTTTTTGGCGACAACAATGAAGAAGTTGTCATGGGCGTTGGAACTTTTGAGTGAAGGGCGTTCAAGCTGAAGGATGTGTTCTATGTCAAGGGTCTAAAAAGCAATCTTATCTCCATCAATCAACTTTTTGACGCAGGTTATAAGGTTCTCTTTGATTGCCATGAAGGAAAGCTTCTTGACTCTAAGAACAAAATTGTGCTTACCGCACTCAAGGAAAACAACATTTATATGGTTTAATTTTACTTGTTTAGACAATGCTACTTTATTTTATGACTTTATGCTTCGCTACTTTAAAATTTCTAAACATAAGCTGCTAGAATTTTAATTTTCTATGGCTTTTTTGCTTCAAAAGTTCTTTTTAACTTTTATTTTTACCATAGAAGTATACATTGTGCATTTTACTACTAATGTTGCCTATGCATGTTCTTTTCTATCGATAGTGACCTTAACTGATTTGTTCCTTTAGAAAGGATCAGCGTGTTATTACTTTGGTGCAGCATCTTCTGAGTAGAACTAGTTGACGCTGACTCTGCATCTTTTCTTCAGCACCAACTACTCTCTCCCTGACTCTGATGATCATGTTGATTGACATGTTGCATCCTGTTGATGAGACCATATTGGAGATAACTATGCCAAAATGTGTTCTTTTGTACACATATCTCTTCCATCTTGATCAACCTTTTTCTGTTGCAATGGGATGAAGTGAAGTTAGGTAACATAGAATGTCTAATTTCCATTTACACTGTCAATACAACACCATTCCCCTCATAAATCCAAAGGCTTCTTCAACAAGACAGTGGTCCCACCTATTCTTTTACGAATCACAACGAGTGGAACCTTCGAGTTTTGTCTTGGTGACTCTCATAACTCGCAGTTTACAAAGATTGGATCATCTTAACTCGGTGGTTACAAAGAGTGGTTCACGTTCTTCTCTTGTTCTTGGTGAACATGAAGCTTGGAATCAATCTGCAATATCTCAACGATTAAAGGCATTCTCTCTTTGTTTACTATCAATTGTGTTTTTGTTTGATATATTTGATCTTGTTTGCTCTCTTTTATAGATAGTGGTGAGGGGTAGATATCTCGGAAAGTGGAAGTACATTTATGGCCTTTAAATTCAAAAGATTTGATGGATCGGGTCTTTATCATGTTTCTGAAAAAGCTACACAAATATCGCCTTTAGAATATTTCCTTGTTTGACTAACTCTTTTATTGTATTTTTATATTATTTATTATTTTTTATTGTACCATATTAAATGAATTGAAGGTGAACTTTAAAGTTGTAGACTGCAACTTAACTCTATGATATGGCAGTTAAACCACTTCTTGTTGATGAGTTAACACCATTTATGATTCACGATGATTTCACCTCAGCGTGACTGAAACAACCATTATTTCCTTAATTTCTTCTTAATAAAACTTTACGAGTCACTGTGATATATACCATATACCGATAAAAGTTTGAAATGTTATGCTGATGGTTAGTCTATGTACCGTAGACTATCACACACACCAACCCCCTATTGCCCTTACATTCTTATTTAAAGCTTTATGATTCAACGTAATGTACCATATACTGATGAGATATTGAAAAATCTATTTCGATGGTTAAGCTAAAACACCACAGCTTATCACACTCATCAATCCATTATCTCCATAGTCTTCTTTAGAATTTTATGATTTAGTGTATAAAGCTAGACGTTGATGAGAATTTGAAAAATCTATGCTGATGGGTATATCATTGTCCGTGATGTACTACACGCACCTACCCACTCTTTCCCAACAAGTCTTCTATTAAGAAGTTAATGATTCATTGTATTAGCCATACACTGATAAAAATTCGACACTCTTTGCTGATGGGTACATTTCATATCGAAATCTATTACACGCATCATACCAATCTTTCCCTTTTCTTCTAATAAAAGTGATTAATGAGTCAGCGTATGAAACCACACACTGATGAAATCTCGCAATACTATGTCAGTAAATGGTAGTTCAAACCTATACTATCAGGAAACATCACAAACTTACTGTATTACAAGTTGCAACTCTGATACGCTGATTGCTTCCGCTGATGACCATTGTCGCTGATGATATGTCTCATTGATGTAACTTCCTTATCTCAACGGTAACTTTTGGATAACAATTAAAAGGACTATCAATATCTTGGGATATGAGATTTTTACGATGCCGATCTCTTAAATCATTGGTTACGTAAAAGGGAAGAAAATTTACGGATAAATTGAGAAAATTATCTCCTAGGTCATTCTCACAAGTCATTCAAGCAATTGGTTCTCTCTCGAAAAAGGCTCGCTTAACCATCATCTTCCTCAAGCTCTCACCATGTCAAAGCCTCTATACGAGTTTGCCCCTAACGTTAATATCGTCAAAGGTCCTTATGCCCCTGATTCTCCCATCATCATTCAAGCAAACAATGTGGCGTTCAGTGGTGACATTCCAAAACAGTTCGTGAACTTAGGAATCGAAGACTTTGTCGACTATGTCAAAAGTTTCCCTCTTCGATATTCCTTCTATGACTTCCCATAGCCATTCTACCCTGAACATGTATGTGAGTTCTATTGTTCCTTCTCTATTGATTCTGATCTTCAAAACATTATTAGAACCATTGGAGATGCTCAATATAGGGTTACTACTAATGTGAAATCTTTTCGAACTACTCATCGTCTTCCTCGATTAGAAAATTATTCGGAAAGTCCTTCGGAAGAAAAGTGCAAGTCCGTTCGTGAAAGATTAGGGTATAACTTTTCTCTTCAGGGCACCTCTCGTGATCCATACAAATACACTCTTCATCAGTGCTTTAGTGTAGGGTGGAAGTATTTAACAGGGGTAATTGGCAAATGCCTTGGACACAAAACTGGGAGCTTGGATCAACTGAATCTTTTGAGCAAAGAATTTTGTTTTCCATTGTGTGCAACAAAATATTGGATTTTTCTCAACTCTTTCTTGATCGGTTATTAGTTGTATTACTGGGAACAAGAAGCCAATGTATGTTCCCTATCCCCGTTGGCTTGGACTGATTTTGGCTCGTGAGGAAGGCTAAACTAAGAATCATGGGATCACCATTCCAATTCATGCCCTCTCCTCAAATATCGTCAACACTGCTCCTTTTGAAGATGACTTGCATATCACCCAGAGAATGTAAAAGTGGATTGAAAAACCCTATGTTTTTTAATCCTATGACTCTGAAGAATAGGATGAGGAGGATGACGATGAAGGTGCTGATAATAAAGAAGAGGTTGATGAAGAAGGAGACACCGATGATGAATAAGATGATATAGCCACTGATACGGGAGAATACTTTGTTCAGGGAATGAACTCTCCTCCAAGACTAAACAAGCACATTAGATTCTCATATACTTCTTCATCCACTCCCTCTCATATGATGTTGTACAACGTGGATCAAACCCACCCCTAGTGGAAATTGTTGATCTACTAATCCAAGATGTGATTTCTCCAAGATCAACGTCTCCTTCTCCTCAAGTTGAGACTATTCCTCCTATGCCAATACCTATTCATACTGCTACTTTTTATCAGGGGGAATCCAACTCCAATTTTGAAACAACCATGGTCTCTCAACTTTCTCTATTAGTGAACATAACTCAATCGTTGGGAGAAAGATTAACTAAAGTAGAAAAGGATGTGGCTAATATGAATCGTTTTGTGGCCTTGGGTGATGATGATGATAATGATATGGTTATTGAAGATACTCTACCAAATTCTCCAGGTGATAATCCTCATCCACCTCCACCATCCCATCCTCCTCATCGCACTCCTTCTCACCACATGGTTCTCCTCCCCAAACTGATGATGCCAAAAAGAGGGAAAATAGTCAAGGAGGCAATGATCAGCAAATGAATGATCAACAAATGGTGGTGATTGCATCAACTCCATCTCATCCTAAAATGTATGAATCAGAAAGGGATTATAATCAAAAGGCAATCATTGTTGCTGAACAAGAGAGAAACATCCCAGACACTGACGCAACAATAGATGATCAACCTATCCCAAACACTGGTGATCAATCATAGACTGATGACTATGAAGGGTTTCTTGATCTATGATTCTCATCAATCAGATACTGATGACTATGAATGGTTTCTTGTTCCTCTTGTTCCTTTGAGTGTCTTCTACCCTGATTCATACTTTAAGGGGGAGATTCCTCAAGGAACTAACAGTGATATAGAGTTTCATGATGATCAGCTCAATCCTCGAAAGAGGAAGGCTTCCTTTTCAGGGGGGAGCCCATGACGGTGAAGTTGGAAGCTTTTCTGTTGCTGGTGATCCTTCAGCTCCTCCTCCTTCAAAGAAAAGCAAGCTCACCGTTGATCTGAATGTTTTAGCTGAAGAATGGGATATAATTGCTGATGAAGTAAGAGAAATCATGATAGAGAATAATGCCACTATTCGAGAAAGAAAAGAAGCTAGAAAAGGAGAACGTCTGTCGTTTAAACTTGCTCAAGCTCTTGCTTCCGCTTATGAAAGTGCTGATGTTCAAATCACCAATGATCAAATCAAGAAAATTTAGCTATTCAACAATAATGTGGATAGACAACACATGGTTTCAGAGCTAAATGACAGGATCAACATAATGAAGTTTGGAGATGTTCTGAATCATAGAACAAATCATGATCCCATTATCAGGGTAAGGTGCATTAAACCAAGGAACGAGTCATTGGAGCTTCACTTGGTCAGGAAGAAGACTGAGTATGAATACACTGAGGTTGTATTTGATCGTGAGCTAGTTAATTTTGGCTAAAATGAGTGGATACAAATTCAAGAAATTATTGACAAGAATAAAGGTGTTCATGCTCAAGAGGTGCAATTTAGCAGCTGCTCAACAAAGTCAAGAAGCTGAATATTGTGCCATCAGCTGGTCCATCTATACCATCCACCTCAAGAATAACAGGCGCCCCTAGAAGGTCCAAGAATACTAAGTTTCTTCTTCCATATGGCACTCGTTACATCAACAATGAACTGCCAGTGGGTGTTGAACCTGTTCGGTACATGTTCATTCGAGAGCCAGAACATGGTATCCTTTATCTTGATAGTCAAAATCACATGTGTTTTCAACGCACTGATGATCTTCCCGCTGCACCTACTGAAAACCTACTTCATCTTCATATGGAAGGACTTAGTCATAAAAAACTTGAAAGAGGATACAATGTGCTGATTTCTCTTGAGCTTAGCAAAAGATTGGAATAACTCAAAATTTATGAATTCAGGTAGGTAAAGTCTGAAATCTTGAAAGAAGCTGATAAGTTCTACAATGGTTCTTTTGATGACTCCTCTGAAGAAGAAGAAGAATATTAGTTTTGACATCATCAGATAGGGGAGATTGTAAGTGTAACACTCGAGAATTTGGTATATTTCCTTTAGGCCCTTAATACAAAAAATCATCTCATTTTAGTTCCTAGCTAGCACGTGGGAAATACTCTGAGTACGCTTAGCATACTGGCTCATGTCCAAATCGCGGGTTCACCTACGTACGCGGGGCATACGTAGGAGTACGCATGGCGTACGTGGTGCAGAGGAAAACCCTAATTTTTAGGGTTTGCACCCTATTTAAATAACTTATCTCACTCTTGGACATTATATTGATCAGCCTCCATCACCCTATGCCCTAAGTGTATTTGATGAGAAGAAGAACTCTTGGATGTTGCTTTGGAGTAGCTTGAGCTTGTAGATCCAGAGTTATATTCGCCTTAGCAAGCCATTCGAGGTAAAAAATCTCTCATCTTGATGATTCTATGTGCTAGATCCAACTTAGGGTGTTATTTATGCATTTTTGGGTCTTTTGAGTTAAAGTTGAGCTTTTGATCTACTTCAGAAGCCATGGATGTTAGATCTTAGCTCCCTTGAGGTCCCTTGTCCATAAAAATGCAATCTTTATGAGAGACATTGATCCATGCAAGTGTTAAGGTTCTTATTAAGCTTCTTTTTGAGTGTTGGGCCCCATTATGCCATGCATGGGTGTAAAGTTGTCAACTTTACGTGTTAAGTCGCCATTTAGAATCCGATCTGAGAGTTTAGCATGTTGGCTTAATCAATTAAGTACTTAATGGGTTGGGTTGGTAATCTGGGGAGTACGCTAGGCATACTCATCTGGTACGCTGCGCGTACTGGCCCCGAAAGGAGTACACTAATCGTACGAGCTGAGTACACCTTGTGTGCTCAGCAAATTGACCTTCGGTTTGACTTCATCGCTTTGGGCCATATCTTGGGCTTTTTAGGATTTGGGCCTTGTTGGGCCATTGGACATCTGACGTTGGGCCATGGATAGACTATTGACTTTCCTGGGATTAGGTCCATGATGATTTTTTGGCCCAATTTGGAAGTTGAGCCTTATTGGGCCTTCTAATGCCATTTAGGAAGTTGGGCCTTTTGAGCAAACGGGTTGGGCCTTGGTTTTGGGTCAAGTAAGAAAAAGGGTAAAATGGTCTTTTACCCTAGATATTGGACAAGTAGCATAGATTCTTGATTATGAGTCGAGATCCAATTATTAATTGGATATCTATTTGATGATGTTAGCGCGGGGATTTTTCGGACCACCAGACTAAAATTTTGTCCGAGTGATTCTACAGCTTGAGGCGAGT
This sequence comes from Lactuca virosa, assembly GCF_052849685.1. Lineage (NCBI taxonomy): Eukaryota > Viridiplantae > Streptophyta > Magnoliopsida > Asterales > Asteraceae > Lactuca > Lactuca virosa. The sequence goes on along the minus strand of NC_136433.1, from coordinate 36,852,525 downwards.
TTCCTCACTGTGTTTAGGGGGTCGGAGGCACCAATGTCGGCTCAAGGTTTGATGTGTTAGGATGCTAGTTGGTTGCGTTACTCTTGCATGTGTTATGTGTTTATATGTTTACCGGGCGGGCCCGATGACTATCTTGTATGTTATTTATCTTTGTGATTATTGCATGTGTTTGTATGATTATATGTTTATATATTTATATGTATATCGGGCGGGGCCTGATGACTGACAAATCTGTTTATCGAGAGGGCCCCGATGACGGGCGGGGCCCATTATATGTTTGATATGTATGGTATGTGGTATTTTGGGGAACTCACTAAGCTTTGTGATTACAGTTTTCAGTTTATGTTTTAGGTACTTCTGGTTCGAAGGGGAAGAGCCCGGGATGATTGCAGTACACACACCACGTCGTTCCACATTTTTATATCACTCTGATGTACTTGGATGTTATTGATACCCTTTGATTCACTATGGTTTCTATGATGTTGTTTGTATAATGGTTTTGATTAATTTAAAAATCAAAATTTTTAGTCTTAATTTTTGGGACGTTATATTAAGGTCACACTTTATGATCTGATGAGTCAAACACTCTATGCGCTGACCACCAGCGCCAGTGCCAACATCAGCATCAGTGTCTCAAGCCTTATCACCACAGCGTGTAGATAATGATCTTTTGTAATCTTTGTATATTAGGTAATTATTCAGATATGTATAGAATAGATAATAGATCTGATATCTTTGTGATAAGGATCAGTTCTTTGTATAGATTAGATACAATCCCTTCAGCCAAGGGATATACTAATATAGTTTAGTGTATATATATATATATATATATATATATATATATATATATATATATATATTCAACATTAGGGTGAAACCCTAATGTAGACGTCTTGGTGACCTTCTTTGTGACAACCCGTTTTCTTGGTGAAAACAACTCCTTTCTTAGTGAAAGACAATTTGGTGAATTTTTTGTGTTCTTTACTTTTTGTGTTCTTTATTTGCTTAGTTTAGTTTGCTCCTGTTTATTATACTTGAAGTGTATCCGATCAATATACACCTTCAGATACAAAAACAATAATTTGACCAAATAGGACAAAAAGGGCATGATGGTCATATTGACTACAGAAACATTAAACATTATGAAAAAACATGATACAATATCATAAAATGTTTGGCGCAAACAAAGTATGAACAAACCAATTTCTTTATTGCAAATTCTTCGTATGCTTTGTGGTTTTTAGTCGTTTCATCAACATCCAATTACACTTACAATACAGTCAAACGTGTATTACATCAGTTTTATACATTTTCAATTGAGTTAAAGAGTCAATACCAATAACCTTAATCATAGGTACATGCATACAACAACGAAATTATGAGAAGATAGATATTATAGGAATTTTTTCTCTAAAGCAATTTATCAAATACGTACAGTGAAACATATGTGTTAAAACGTTGTCGCGGGCGTCTTAAGCAAATAAAATATCACTGCTCAAATGCACTAGAGAATAGCAAATGGAAGCAGGTTCGGATCCTCAGGGGACACAACCTAAAAGTCAATGCCCTTTGCGTAATGCAGATTCTAGTCAAAAATAGAAAAATATAAAAAGGGGATTTTTGTTATTAATTAAAACTAAAATAGCGGTGAAAATAATTAAAGAAAATTCAATAATAAAAAACGAATTCAGTTCTGCTGCGACTTTCCTAATCATGCAATCAACATTGACCTGGTTATTCAGAATGTGTTATATCTAAGTTGGTACTAAAAACTACTAACAAAATCTTGTAAGTTTTCTTTTTACCTAGTTAACTTATAACATCTCAAAAATTAAGACTAAAAATTTTGATTTTTAAATTAATGAAACCATCATCCAACACAATATCATGAAAACCATAGAAAATCAGAGTATAACTAATAACATCCAAAAACATCAAGGTCGTGTAAAATGCGGAACAATTTGGTGTGTGCATTGCAATCATCCCGGGATCTTCCCCTTCAAACCACAAGTACCTGAAACATAAACTGAAAACTGTAAGCACAAAACTTAGTGAGTTCCCCAAAATACCACATACCATACATATCAAACATATAGTAGGCCCCGCCCGTCATCGGGCCCTGACCGGCATCAAACCCCGCTCGTAACAGATCTGACAGCCATCAGGCCCCTCCCGGTATACATACAGCATATAAACACATGCATAAAAATCACAAAGATAAATAGCATACAATATAAACATTAGGCCCCACCCGGTAAACATATAAACACATAACACACGCAAGAGTCACGCAGACAACTAGCATCCTAAACATAACAATCATGGGTCGGCATTGGTGCCTTCGACCAGCTATATATATTATTCATCTTATATATATATATATATATATATATATATATATATATATATATATATATATATATATATATATATATATATATATATATATATATATATATATATTTAAGTCAGTGTGTTTTGTGTAGCTGGGTATTTGGGTAAACACTAGGTACCAAGCTTATCCAAAAGGTGGCTATAATAACGACTATAGTATCGGCGTTTCCTGGCAATTAGCCAGTGTCCTCTGTAGGCTCCTCCTCATAAGCCATGATCATTGTTGGGGTGTCAGTAGGGTCAGATGCACCATGTACTGTATCTTCCTCTGTTGTTAGGTAAGCTGCACTCCACGATCATGCACCTACCATACTCTTGGGCAAACCTGCATAAGACATCAAATAGGAAATATGTTTATCAGAGATGTGAAGATCAATTAAATACAATATAATATCCAATTATATGTATGTAATAGATAGTACCCGTAACTCCTGAGTCTCCATACTATGTCGTAAGTCACAAATAGTGGTTCCTAAGCTAGTAATCCTTGAGTATAGGTGTCGTTAAGCCAAAAATCCCCAGACGTAAAAGCCTCTAAAAAAATATTTGGGTGCAGAATCCTTAAAACTAAGCATACAATCCATAAGTCTTCAAGCGTTTAGATTTCCAACCACTGTATCCGAGTTTGGTTGTACCATAATAAAACTTAGCTGCGCATTCTAAGTCTAGTTATGGTACGGCCGTTGTACTATACCAACTCTAAACATGGGTTTTGACCTACATGAGTTGTGATTTCGTGATTTCGTGTTTGTGGGTAGTAGATATATTTATATGAACGTATTTATATTGCTCTATATATTTAAATCTTTGTTTGTTTGTGTATATTTTATTAACTTTTGGGGTTTTGTACTCTAAGACTATCAAATAAGGACCAACCAGGTGATAAGTACCGGAGGGTAGGACCATTTTTGTATATAGCCGTTCTGAAATCCAGCAACCCAAACGATAGTTCAAACTAGTCGCCTCTCCTGTAAGTAGTCAAGAAGTAGTGTAATTAATATTAATACTTTTTAATTTATTAGGCATAAAGGTTAAACCTAATTAGAGTGTAGCCCTAGATTATAGTTGTATTTCCTAAGGAATTACGAGTTCGCTATAATCCGGAAGCTCGAATACCAATCTATCACACCCCCGGCCGGCGGCGGAAACGGCGGGCTTTGCGACGTTAGAATGTTGGATTTCAGGCCACAAACATGAAGGGTTTTGAGCATACTAACACTCCTAAGGTGTTCATGCAACCCTAAATACATTGGATCTATGTTTTCACTATTATACATGCAAACTTGAGGTTTCCAACGTATTACCCTAACTAGCATACAAAACTTTGATACATAGTGAATAAAACAAGTTAGGAAACATACCTTTTGTTGTGGCTAATTGCTTAGAGCTTTAAGAGCTTAGCACCAATAATGTGAATGCCTCAAGTGGAATCACAAATCACCACCAACACTTTGGAAACTTGGAAGAGAACTACAATGCTCACAAAAATCGGCATCTCCTTGTCAATACAATAGGGTGGTATTTTCTTGAACCAAAGGGCTCCTTATATAGTATGCACATTAGGGTTATACCATGTAACTCATGACTTTCCACATTCCTCATGATCCATGAGTTTTAACCTCCATGGAGCATCCATGGGTCACCACATGGGTTAAGCCCAACATAAGGAATCATGGATCACTATCCCATATTATAAGAATGAATGATTTACAAAATCAATCCCTATATATTTAATTAGTCTCTTTTGACCACAAAATTAATTCCAAATTAATTATTGATAAATACCAATTAAATAATATGATTTCATATTAATATATTATAACTAATAATATATTAATAAATCATACATATCCTCTTCTCAAAGTCCAAATTGTTCCGGTGAAGTGCAACCCAAATTGACCATGCTAAATCGGGTCAAGTACATACCAAATATAGTTATGGACTTAGACATCTTATCCAACAGTCTCTCACTTGGATAAGTCTAATAACTATAATTGAAAGTACGACTTCAGGATCCGACCAGCAATCGTAGCTCTTAAAACTTGTTGAACTAGAATGCGTCATTTTAGACAAGTGATCATATAATCCTCTGTTCTCAAGATATTAGTCGGACAAATACATGGAACAACATCATACTTATTGTCCAGCAGTTTGTTTCCTGATTCCTGATTTGCTTGACATAGAACTTAATCGAACACATCAATTGAGTTCTGAACGGGCCCGACACATAAGCCAAAGCAAATACATTGAGGGGCCCAAGATATCACTTTCAGTCCTCTAAGGACTAAAAGGAACATATAAACTTTGACTCATATGCTTGTACTAACTATTCGCCAAATCATACACAAAAGTACGTTTTATAATATCAAGTTACTGATGCGTTTTCGTACTATCAATGCACAACCAACTCACAGTCAACAACTCATATCTCTTGGTTTGAAGACTTATACGATATTATCGTCTCACGATCACTCGAAATAAATTCCATGAAGTGATACAAGTGAGCATGAGTTTAATCTAATACTCAGAACTTATGAGCACTCATGAATGTCATAGCAATGTCTAACCATTTCAGACAATCTACAAGCCAAATTCATGACAATCTTGATTCAATACCTACTTCCAAAATATGACCGACTGTGGTTCAAACAGGTTAAGAACCGGCGGTTCAACCATAAACCGATAAAAACCAGGCTTGTCAAACCGGAAAAAAACCGGCCGAAATATTTTCTTTATAAAATTTACACTACAAAATGGTTCAAGGGACCCACGCCTTCATAAGGTAGATCGTTGCTTGCCTTTAGAAACCCAATTACTCCATTCTTTTTATAGTGCACTCTAAGGCCTCCATTTTCATTTTTTTTCGATGTGGGATACGCATGAAGGATCAATTCCTCTTTTACATTCAGCAAAAGCTTATTTTTTTTTTACTTTTTTTTTATTACATTAATAACAAAATTTTGAGAAAGAGTTAGCATATAAATTCTTACAATTAGAATTTTGAAAGATGTTGTTTCATTTTAAAAGTTCAAAAATAATGTATATATATATATATATGTGTGTGACATTGCCCGGTTCATCCGGTTTTTAGGACCGGTCTGACCAGTCGAACCAATTGAACCATCAACCCGGTAAAACGACCGGTTCGATGTCCGGTCCGGTTTTCAAAACATTGTATATATATATATATATATATATTCATTTGAGACCATATTAATTTTGTGCGATTGTGAGACGCAATCTAATAATAAATTTAAAATGCAAAGTAAAAAGGAAAAATCAGAAAAAAAAATTAATTATTAATTTCGTCATTTTATTTACCTAAATAAAAATAAATAATAAATAAATAATAAATAAAAATTGCCGTTTTTTTAAATACGTGAAATATTCTAATAGAATATTACACTGTAAATATTTAATGTGATTTTTAAAATGTTAGAATATTCTAGTATTCTACTAGATTTGTCATATATGTAAAATATTATAATATTTTACTAGAATATTTCACAGATATTTGAAAAAAAGACGGTAATTTTCTTTATTTTTTCGTTAATTTTTTTTGGAAAATATAAGCGACGAAAATATTATTTAAAAAAAATCGAAAATTTTCAATTATTTTGCATTTTAAAAATATTTATTTTTGTCTACAAAATGAGTGGATAGGATTGCGTCTTCCCGTCTCACAAAATATAGTGGTCTCATATGAACCTAACCCTATATATATATATATATATATATATATATATATAGAGAGAGAGAGAGAGCTAGGTTCAAATGTTTCTAGCAACTATTGTGTGCATGAATGCACCAATAAGAATTTAGGAAATAATAAAATAAATAAATAAATAAGGGTGATTTAGTAAATTGATATATAAATTCCATAAATATTTCCTATAATCTAGTTATATTGACTTTCACCCTAATTTCTTCCATATTTATCTACGGCCGTTCTTTTTCCCTCACCCCACTTGTGTTTGTGTGAGTGTACGAGAGCACGTTATTCTTCTCCCGCCGTCGCCTCGCCTTCGGATGTGAAACTTACAAGGTGAGTAAACCCTAAAATGATCTGATCAAAGCACATCGCCGGTAGATGCAGAGGCGAAAATCTAGCCTTCCTCAAATGCAAGAAGGATGATCCCAACCCTGAGAAATGTCTCGACAAAGGCAGCCAAGTTACCCGTTGCGTCGTGTCCCTGTAAGTGTATAGTTTCCACCAGGATATTACCTTGATTTCAATAAATCTACGCACAAACTAATGTTAGATCTTTGTTTGCACTTGTACGCATTCGCTACCAAATTTATTGTGATCATCGATTCTTCAAATTGCATCTATTCAATTATGAAACACATATACAGGAGAATTGTGTGAGCCAAATGTTGTGACATAGTTGCTAGAGTTGTTGTTTAAGAAGCCAAAACTGAGACCTAATTACTCTGCTCCTGGATAAGATCGTGAAGATGATGAACTTAGAAGGCCAGTTTTTGGAAAAAGAATCAGGAACAAGAAAATTAATAATTAAGCTCTCCTTCACTCCACAAGTACCTCATTCTAGTTCCTCTAAATTCGACACTCTTAGTTTTAATCTTCTAAATAGTTGAACAATCAATCTTTTTTTCTTATGCTCCCATAAACATTTCACTGCTGAGGCATTGATTTTCAGATTCCAAATTGATAATGGATTTTTTTGCACATTCAGCACAAACATGATTCCATCCATATCATTGTCTAACTCTCATATTAATTATGAAGTTGAGAATAGTCATTCGACTTGATTAAGTTGTTCTTTTATTTCAATTGGCATGAAATAAGTTGATATTTTATTATATTATAGGAAATTGCACCTGATCACACTATGAATGGATCTTACTGATGGGTAAGCCATCCATTTCTTCCCTTTTATGGAGTTAATAAAATAGATGAATTATAAATAGAATGTTGGTTGCTTTTTACACATACCATACATTGGTTATGAGCTGGAGATGGAGGTTGAAGCCAAAGATTTTGAAGATGAAGCAGGAGGCATTTTAACTACAGTAGTATATTCTTGATAATACAAATATTTTAAGAATATTCAAAACCACTGTAAGAATAGTTTATTCTGTAAGAATATTTTTGTTGTATTCTGATAGAATTGTAGTTAATTATTTGTATGTTTAATGTGCAGTTGTTACAAGTGTATCACTACAAATTACTTGACAATGAATTTCTGATAGAAATGGCTTGAAGACCTGATGGGAAAGGCTTAAATAATGAATTAAAGAATGATCACACTCACTGTTTAAGAATGTTGTTATTATTTCAGAATGCTTGTTATTATTCAATTAATCGCACAATCATACAATGTAATTATTTGGTATATTATTAGTTCAAGAATCGATTTTGTGTATTCTTTCAGAATGTATTTACTAGTTTATGATTGACATTTTGTCATTCTGACAGAATAAAATCGAAAAATAGTTTTTACTAGTTTATAGTTGGCATTCTATCATTCTGACAGAATAAAATCGTATTTTTAAATTTGAATTAACTTAAAATATTCAGATTTTTAAAAATAAAGGAATTAATTATCCCTAAAAATCCGAAAATTTTCTTTTTTAATATAAGTTAATTGACTAAAATGCCATTATGCCGAAATTTGTGTGATTATATGGTACATGTTATCCTATTCTAATATCATAGACCCTCAGATCATAACATTTTGATTATATTCCATCCGGCGGTCCAGATCTGTGCATTCTGGTACACAACAGTTAGTAAAAACAAAATAACAAAACCATATATATATATATATATATATATATATATATATATATATGTATAGAGAGAGAGAGAGAGGGAGAGAGAGAGAGAGAGAGAGAATCAAAATTAAATAAGAAGAAAATTTTTGGTAGGAAGGTAAAAAGATTTTTTTTCTACATATTATTTTAGAGAAAAACAAATGATTCATAAGTAAGATGATTCATAAGAGAAAATAAAAATAAAATAAAAATAAAAAAAACGACTTCATAATTCATTTTAATGTAAATTAAGAAAAAATTCACTTTTTTGACAATTTTAGTGAATAACAACAAAATCATTGTATAAATGATTCATCGAGATGTTTTTTTAAGATTTTTTTTATGAATCATGTTATTTTTGATTCATCTAGTGATTCATTTGTTTTGTTCGCCAAAAAAATATGTAGAAAAAAAACTTATTATTTTTCTACGATTTTTTTTACCGGATTTATATATATATATATATATATATATATATATATATATATATATATATATATATATATATATATATATATATATAGGCTTAGGTTATTTTGTTTCTAGTAACTATTGTGTGCCAGAATGCACAAATCTGGACAATCGGATGGAATAGAATCAAATGTCATGATCTGAAGGTCTATGATAGTACAATAGGGTAACATGTACCATATAATCACACAAATTTCAGCATAAGGGCATTTTAGTCAATTGAGACAAATTTAAAAAAGGAAAAATCGAGATTTATGAGATAATTAATGATTTTGATTTAAAAAATCTGATTTTTTTTTCAAATTAATTCAATTTCAAACGTAATTTGTAAACATAAACCGATTTTATTCTATCATAATGTTATTTTGTTAGAATGGTATTCTGTAATTCTGTCAGAATGGTATACAACTATGAACATAATATTATAAACACATATTATCAAGACCAATAATTTTTAATGAATACAACTTTTATATAAGACGAAGTTTAATAGTTTAGAATAAGTAATCACATTCATTCTTAAAGAATACAACTATGAACATAAACTACATTCATTCTTGAAATCTCTTGCAAAAAAAAATATCGGCATTCTTGAAAGAATCCTCATTCACTTTCTTGTTTCGTTTCTAGATGTCTTGTGTATGTTTAACCTCTAAGTCACTTCAAAATATGCTAGCATTCTATGAGACTGACATTTGTGAGATTGGCATTTTGTCAGAATTGTATTGCATGAGAATGATTTTATACAAGGAGCCTTTCCCATCAGGTCTCCAAGCCATTTGTATCACAAATTTGTTGCCAAATATTTTGTAGTGATACACTTGTAACAACTGTACATTAAACATATAACTAATTAACTATAATTCTTTCAGAATACAACAATAATATTCTTACAGAATAAACCATTCTTGCATAATGGTTTTGAATATTCTTAAAGAATTTGAACTTAATAGCAGCTTACAGTATAATAAAATAAACAAAAATATTATAAAAATGTAAACAAGGTCTCAGGAAGAGGGTCTATCAAACAAGATGCATACCATTCTTTTAACCATCGATGGTTAATAAGATTGAATCATAAACATCATAAACATAGATTGAATCATCAATACTTCCAGGTACAAGTTCTCTGCCGTCAAAGAATGGTGTCTCGAATTTCTGAAAAAATTAAAAATTTACAAAAACCCAACTCATCACCAAATTGATCTACAAAAATCTGCATTTGATCATAAAAACCATTCTTTCATTCTTTCATTTTCCTGTCAAGAAGAAGCAGCCTCATCACATTTCGTTTTTCCTTGTTCATTTCCTGTCAAAAATCAAACCCAAAACCCACCAAAACTCCATTGATTTCAGTAAAAAAAAAAGTAAACAGAAGCAACAGGGAGGCTGCCGAAGCAGCCCCCATTCCACTTACCTATTGGCCACCTTGAACACCTCCTCCACCATCGCTTGTCGCTGCTATTTTTGTCCCTTCGTTTTCCCACCACCAACAACGAGAAAGAAACTCAAGATGGTTCACAAGAGACAGGCTGCTACCCTTCCGGTCCCTCACCCTCGCATGTCCCTTCCGAGGAAGAAGAAGCGTAGAGCTGCCTGAGCAGCCTTGTTGCCTTCGTTCATCTTATCCTTCTCGATGAGACGAGGATCGAAGTCCTTTTCCCCCAATTCACATCGTCGACAACGTCAATAAGAAAATGGGAGGAGGCATAAATAGAATACGTATATATGAGAGGCTAGAGTTAAATAATTGGTCAAACAGATTTTTATGGTAATTTCCATGAAATAGTGGATTTATTTTAATTATCATGCTAAAGTTACATAATTACCCTTATTACAATTTTTAATTATTTAATTATTCCTAAATTCCTATTGGTGCATTCATGCACACAATAGTTGTTATAAATATTTGAATATCTCTCTCTCTCTCTCTATATATATATATATATATATATATATATATATATATATATATATATATATATATATATATATAACAATGATTAAAGAAGATGTAAGTTAATTGTTTGACAAAATTAATTAGAAAAATAATATGACGAAAATAAAAATATATGGACGAGATTGATGATTCGTGATATTCTAATATATACTAATACCAACAATTAGGTTTGGAGTTTGTCGAAAATTGATTGTTGTTAGACAACTAAGATTCCAATTAGTTATTCTAAAATATACAATGTAACAAAAGTATCAATATATATTTCAGTTCCAACACATACAAATTTATAAATAAATTATATATATCATATAATATAAATCAGCATACTTTAAAAAAGTTGGCGTTGTCTTTTTTTAATTGTATTGGAGTAGGAACCAACATTTTAAATAGATTTTTATAAACATCGGAGTAAATTCCAAATTTTGGTCCTTGTAGTCTGCTTCAATCTTCATATTGGTCCAACTTTATGAAAATTGATACGGTTGTTTTTATGGTTTTCAAATCTTGCATCGAATGTCCTTGAGGTTGTTATCGTCTATAACTCTACGTTATATACATGTGAAATGACGAGATTGCCCATCTATTTGTTTTTTTCTTACTTTCTCATTATACTTATTTATGTTATTATATATAATAAAGAATAATTCCTACCAACAATCACCACCATCAACCACCAATCATCACCACTGCACCACCGATCACCATCACAATCAACACTAATCCCCACCACATCACCTACAACCATTACTAATCAACACCAATCACCAATACCAACACCACCACATCACCCCTCCAACACTATCATCCACATGTAGTCAGAAAACCAAGCATCATTTTTTAAGGGACACAATCAAAGCCAATGAACAAGGACTACCGACGTTCGAATTAGATGGAGGCCCAACGCCTTCTGAATCTTCAACACAACAATGTTAATTTACATATCTTAAGAAGGAGACAAATCGTGTGCTGGTAAAAAGGTGATATGATGAAAATAAGAGGGAGATAGATATTGTGGCGGAGGAGGGAAGTAGAGTTGGGAGTTGGATATGATGGGTTTTATAGGCTATAAATCTATGCATGAGGCAGAAAATTACTTAACTCTTAAGTTCACATGCAACCTATTTTGATCTATGTTTTCTCTATTGATAGCAATAAACTATGAATATCAAGAGCCCTAAAGGAACTCTATAATAATCGAAATAAACATAGAGTTATGGTTTACATACCTTTCAATTATTATAGTAAATAACCAAACAAAATCCCCTATTGAAAACCTTAGAAAGCAAGAACCAAAAGTTTAGTGTCTCTAATGGTTTGTACCCAAAACCCTAGAATGAAGATGAGAGAGTTAGAAATTTCGTTCCTATTCTTCTTAGGAATGTCAAGAACGAAATTAATGAGCCACTGGGTCTTATTTATAGTTTAGGTAACTTGCAAGTAAAACAAGATTTGATTTAATTAAATAATAGATTTAATCATAACTCAAATCATTTCCTTATATGCATTCAGGAGGCTTCCAGAAACCCTATAAGAGCCTCCAAAACCGTCCACCCTTGGATGGTTCTAGCATTGCCTTCTTTTGTTCAACTATTGAACAATTACAATTCACCCCTTGCACCTTTAATTAATTCCAATTAATCCCAAATTAATTCTTGATTAATTCTTATAACACCTTGTTCCAAATCGTTTCCTAATTCGGGGCTGTGACTCGAATATCGGTTATCATAAGGCTTACGGCCTTTGGGAAAGAGAGATTTAGACCTATTTGGGTGTATGTAATGTAATTTAGATGATCCGGGAGTTCGGTTTGTGATTTGGAGCACAAGGGTATAACCGTAAAGTGGCAGTTCGGGCTTTTATGAATATTGGATTTTAGTTCGGGAAGTTTTAAGGAAGGAAGGAGTTGATAGAAGTGTAGAGCTTCTCGTTCCCTTTCGTGGATATAAGGATCGTCGAAATCGGACTTAGAACGAAGAAGTTATGGCCTCCGGAAGTTGATGTTTTAAAAGGCTAAGCCTTGTACGCAGGGCGTACAAGGGAGTACGTTGGGCATACTAGGCAGAAGGGATCGCGAGACTTTATGGAGTACGTCGGGCATACCCCAGCCATATGAAAACCCTAATTTTTAGGGTTTGCACCCTATTTAAGCATCATTATATCATCTATTTCATATTTTAGACCAGCCTCCATCTCCCATTACCCTGAAATCGAAACCCTAGAGTGATTTGGTGAGTTTTGAGGTTGAAAGAGTGTTTGTTGGTGGTTTGTGAAGAAGAAGAAGAAGAGCACTTGAGGGGATAGCTTGAGCTTGTAGATCCAAGATCTTCTACTTATTTGAAATCATTTTGAGGTAAAAAGCTCCCACCTTGATGGTCATTGGTGTTAGATCTACTTATAGTGTGTTTTGTGCACTTTTGGAGACTTTTGAGTTAAAGGTGAGCTTTTGATCTACTCCAGAAGCTATGGATGCTAGATCTTGGCTCCATTTGGTCCCCATGTTCATAAAAATGTCAACTTTATGGAATATTTTGGTCCATGCGAGCATTGAGACCTTTATTAATCTCTTTTTGAGCTTTTGAGTCCCTTTAAACCATGCATGAGTGTAAAGTTGCCAACTTTATGTGATAACTTCCTTTTTAGAATCAGATCTGAGAGTTTGGCTTGAGGTCTCAACCGATTAAGTGCGTATTGGAGTGAAAAGGTGGTCTGGGGAGTATGTTGGGCATACCCAGCTAGTACGCTGTGCGTACTGACCCCAGACGGAGTACGCTTAGCGTACGAGCTGCGTACGCCCCGCGTACTCAGCAGGTGGACGTTTGGGCTTGGTATTCTCAGTTTGGGCCATTGTTTGGGTTTTCTTAGTTTGGGCCATTAGACTTCTATTTTGGGCTTCTAGTTTGTGTTTTTGGGCTCCTTTGGATTTAGGCTCGTGAGGGTTTTTAGGCCCAATTTGGAAGATTAGGCCATATTGGGCTTTGGAATATCATTTAGGATTTGGGCCTTGGGAGTAGTTGAGTTGGGCCTTGGCTTTGGGCCAAGTGAGATAAAGGGTAGAATGGTCTTTTACCCTGGTTATGGACTAAGTAGTTTAGACTCTTGGTTACGGGTCGGAATCTAATTAATAATTGGATGTTATTTATATTGACAGCGTGGGGATTATTTCGGGCCCACAGTCAGAGATTTATTCGAGTGTTTCAGCAGCTTGAGGTGAGTCTCCTCACTATACTCGTGGGACGAATGCACAAATTTTGGCCCACTAACATATGCTATGCTAGTTGTCTTTGTGACTCTTGCATGTTATGTTGGGCTAGGCCCATTTGTATGCTGGGCTAGGCCATGGATCGGGAAGGGCTAGGCCCATTGTATGTTATGTAGGTGTTATCTGTCTTTGTGACTTTTGCATTTGTAATATGTGGGCTAGGCCCATTGGTTTGGTAGGGCTAGGCCCATTTTGGTGGGTTGGGCCCAATATACGGGTTGGGCCCAATGTGATGACTAAGCCTAATGGTATGTATTATATGTTGTATCTTGGTGAATTCACTAAGCTTTGTGCTTACGGTTTTTTGGTTATGTTTTCAGGTACTTCCGGTTCGAAAGGGAAGGGCCTGACTTGATGGCAAAGCATTCGCCCATGTTTCCGCATTATGTTGATTTTGGGATTGTACTCTGATAACTATTTTCTTATGAAGTACTTTTGAATAATTAGAAAAAGGATAATGGATTCTTCACTAAAAGATAATTAGTGTTTGGTTGAATTAAAAATAAATTTTTTATCTTACAATTTTTGGGTCGTTACAATTCTGATTAATAATTAATTAATTCTAATTGATTTCTTATTGATTTATTAACCATATAAACTAACAAAACAATTAATTTAACTATTGATCTCATGTTAATTTATTAATCACATAACAAATTAAAAGATCGGTTATCTATTTCCAATTAACATGCTAATCACATAATATATTAACAAATCATTTCTCTCTCTCCCTCTCTCTCTCTCTCTCCTAATATCATTTTTAGTTATTTCTGGTTATGAGGGCAACCCAACAAGGACTTTGCTTCTATTTGCAAGTTTATACCAATTTAGTTATGAACTTAGACACCTTAATCCAACAGTCTCCCACTTGGATAAGTCTATAACTACAATTGCAAGTATAACCAAACAACAAAGAGTACTTTCCAAAGCCACTACGAAACTCTGATCTAATCAGACATTGGTCCTAAGATAAGTGATCAAATATTCCTTCATTCTACAATATATCGTATAGACATGGATTAGAATTAATCTCATAGTCCAAGATTATGTTTCGCGATTTTCCCGATTTATGACGACAAAATTCAGACTACTAATTGAACACGTCAATTCAGTCAGGGCTCGGCCAAGCACTTCAGATGTCGACAACAAATCATCGAGGGGCCCAAAGATATCGCTTTTCCCGTTAGGGCAAAAGGAACAAATAAACTTCTACTTATATGCTTGTATCTTTTACTCACCAAATAGTGCATGACACCACGTTTTATGACATGACGTTACTGATGTGTTTTCGCAATACCAATGCACAATCGATTCATAAACTTGTAACATTCTAAAAATCACAATAAATTTTAACTTTTCAAAAACAAACCATACCCATAAATGTTTACAAAACCATTGTTTCAAAATTGTATTTTAGTAATCAGAGTATCCCAAAATCCAAACAACATAAAACCCAAAGATGTGCACGATCACGCATTCGCCTTGCCACAGTCATCGGAAGTACCTGAAAACAATAAACTGAAACTGTAAGTAAAAGCTTAGAGAGTTCCCCCAAAGTACCACCACACAACATATAACATATACAATCTTAAATGTTGGGTCCACAACCTCCCGGTTGGCTTACCCTGGCCCACAACCTTGTTGGAACCTGAAAGTGAACCTCTAGCAATCCTAAGTACATATTCAGAAGGCTGTTAGTTCCGAAGGAAGATGTGAACTGGAACTTGTCCGGAGCTGAAGAAAGGGAGTGAAGAATTTTGAAGAAGAATGCATTCCGGAACTGATCCTGATGTCCGAAATGATTTTCGATCCGGAACCAAACTTTCATCTCCGGAACATCACTTGTCCGGAATGAAGTTAATTTGTCTGTTATGCATTTATTACGTTTGTCTTGTATTTTGATGTAACGTTTCATAGGACTTAGTCTAATATTGATTTAGGACAATCAGAATGTCATAATTATATCTTTTTTCCGGTCCTATGTAAACGCCTGGGTTAATTCGCTGTAACATTCTCTCCTTTAAGTAGGAGCATTCAATACAAGTCAACCACGGATCTTTTCTCTTATTTTTGGTATTTACTCTTATTACATTTAAAACATTCCTCTTGTTCTTCATTTATTAACTTTACTCTGATCACTATTCACTTATTCTAAATTAATGTCTTGATCATTTTTTTGAATTGATTATCTAAGACTTGACTGGTCTTTCCAGTCTCGACTTGAACATCCATTATTAATCAGACATTGATCTCAAGCATTCACTCAAGGTTTGTGTTCTCAAACCTTGTCCCTGCGCAAAGATCTTGTTCTCACAATTGGTATCAGAGCTCGAGTGGTTGTCCTTTGAATCCATAAGATCACATTATAGTTGGTTTAAATTTACCTTGGAAATTCAACCATTTCTGTGTTAAGGATAAAAGTTCTTCTATATACCACTTAAGCTTGAAGATATCTTGACTTCAATGGCTGCTTCAAATCCTCAAAAAATGATTTCAATGCAAATCGCAAATAGCGTCGGTGGCCCTACACGTGCCCCATTGCTAGTTGTGGAAGAATATGATCACTGGAAAGTTAGAATGGAAAGATTTTTACTAGCCTAAGAGAAAGGTGAACAAATCTGGAGATCCGTCACAGAAGGTCCTCATGTTCCTGTAAGAACAGTTGTAAGAGATGCAGCTGCTCAACTCATGCGAGAAGATGAAGCTCGTCCAGCCCCTCTAACTGCTGATGATATTGAGAAACTGCATGCTGATCAAGTTGCATTCTCTGAAATGGTGTTTGGTGTTCCTCCATCACTCTTTGAGCACATCAAGTTATGCAAATCAGCCAAAGAAATATGGGACACCCTTCAGGATCTGATTGAAGGTTCAGAAAATATGAAGGACAAACGTCTTACCTCCGTTGTCAATGACTTTGACACCTTCACTACCACTCCAGGTGAATCTGTAGCCTCAGCCTCCAACCGATATCGAATCGTTGTCAACAACATGACTGCTCACGGGATTGTTCGAACTCCTCTCGAGTACAATCTCAAGTTCATTAACAGTCTTGGTAAGGGATGGGGAAATGTAAAGTCTTGTCTTCAAAGTAATGGTTCTTTGAAAAAATTGAAACTCTATCAACTTTTTGATGAGCTTCAAGGACATGAATCAAATGTTGCTCAAACCATTAGAGAACTTTCCGGAGGACCTCTTGCTCTAGTCAGTTCTTCTGAGTCAATCATTTCGAGCCCACTTGCTTCGGAACCTTACAAACCCTCAGTTCCATTACCTCAGCCATCCTTGACTTCTTTTCCCACCCACATCTATCCTGACGATGATTCCGAAACCTTGGATTCTGAACTCCGTTTCCAACAAGAATTTGCCTTACTCTCCATGAAATACAAACGACCTTTCAATTCTTCTTACAAACCATACCAAAACAGATTCAGCGCTCCTCACCAAAACCATCCTCAACCATATACTGCTTCGGAACCAAAACAAACCTCCGAAAATCCTCCTGCATACAAGCCTAACCTCACTAAACCAAACTCAGCCCCGGAATCTTCAAAAAATTCCAACTCAGAAAAACCAAAGATCTTGTGTCGTAAATGTGGTCATGCAAACCACTTTGGCAAAGATTGTCTAGCTGATACTCCACAAAAACCAAAAATCAAGGACTCAGCTTATTATGTCCGAAAAGCACAAGAAATGGCTGAAAGTGA
This sequence comes from Lactuca virosa, assembly GCF_052849685.1. Lineage (NCBI taxonomy): Eukaryota > Viridiplantae > Streptophyta > Magnoliopsida > Asterales > Asteraceae > Lactuca > Lactuca virosa. The sequence goes on along the minus strand of NC_136433.1, from coordinate 36,834,959 downwards.
GAAAGCATTTGTTACTACTGTTTCAAGAGATGTCGAAGGATACTGGTCATCCGGAGATGATGATGATATAGAAACTGGAAGAAACATGTGTTTGATGGCTAGACAAACCATTGTATGTGATGAAGGTTATTGGTCCTCTGGATCCGAAGATGAAGAAGATGTTGTTGAACCTAACTACTGCTACATGGCCACTAACGATCCACCAGGTCGAAGCATCGTTCAACAGGTAAAATCCATGATCTCTGATAATAATATTGATTTGACTTTATGTGAACCTTATCTGACCCAGATTCAAACAGATATGAACACTGTCTGTAAAGCCTATGAGTCAGCCATAGAAGCCAGTGAGAAGAAAGACTGTGAACTAAGTCGTCTTAGATTACGTTTTGAGGATAAGAAATTGAAAATCGAGTCTTTAGAGCATGAACTTGTAATGTCAAAAGATGAATGTATCATTTTGAAAGATAAATGTGAAATCACTTATTCCGAACGAAATATTTTGATTTCTGATAACAAACGTCTCAATGCCAAAATAGATGCTTTGCATAACTCAGGTGACATGCTTGAAGCTGACATTCAGATGACTCATAATTTTCGTCATCCATGGTCCAAAGCTCCTGGTCTCGGAAGCGAGTATCCGAAACTAATTGTTAGTCCCCTGAAGGATTTGCAAAATCTGACATTCATGGGAGAGGTTCCGAATATTAAACATTCGGACACTCCTGTTTCTCCATTGTCACCCCTTCCGGAGACTAAAAGATCCTTTGAGTCCCTAATTCCTGAGTTTCAACCAATAGTTGTTAAATGTCCTGATTCCACGCCTCTTCCGCCTCTGATAAACCTGGACCTGAATCGGACCACGGAATATCAACATAGTCTTCAAAATTGTGTAGACTATGTTCCTATAGGCAATCACGTCAATAACTGTGTGATTGAGGAAATTATTCCGGAAACAACTGAAGTCAATACCTCGAAATTTGCATGGGCATCTCTAGATGATAAAGTTGAAGTATCAAGCAATATGTCCTCTGACTCATGTGAATCAGACTCTGTAGCTCTTTCAAAATCCAAATTGGTTCCCATTTCTCCCAAGTTTTCAAATCCATCCAAAGGTCAATCCTCCGGATCCTCTCCCCACCCTAAGAGGAAACCAATGTTGAATAGAAAAGATGTCGTAGATCCCAAGGTAGAAGCTAGGAATGCTTACAAAAAGGAAATTAAGGATAGACAAAATTCCAGGTTCCTTGCCAACTCTAAACCAAACTCATCTCGAAACAACACAAGGAAGTCCTTGTGTCAACACCATAGTCAAAATTCATTTGCTCCAACAAGAATTCTAAAGAGACCTTCCGAACCTCCTGTTCGTTCGGAACCAAAGGAAGTCTTTAGCTCCAAATCTCCTCAAGCTCATGTTAGTGTCAAAACCATCCGAAATACTTTGGTATCAGCACCTCAAAATGTCTCATCTGTCTTTATTGCAAAATCTGATGGCACAATTTTTAAACCAAAAATCTCTAAGAACAATGTGTCATCAAACAGATCCACCACCTCAAATTTTACTGTTTCAAAATCTTCAAACAAAAATCTTGTGTGGAAGATCAAATCATCTGTTAACAAAACAACTAACTCAGAGATAACAAAAAGTGTCACTTCTTCAGATACCTCCACTCTGAAGAAATTAGCTCCGAACCCTCAAGTAGTTGAATATGACTACTGGATAGATGAAAAGACTTTAGCATCATGTCTGTTCCCAAAGAACTCAAGTAATCTCACCAAGAAACACGTAATTGTTCCAAAGTCACAATCTCAGTCCAAAGTCCATATCTACGTCCCAAAGTCTAACTCGGAGCCTAAAAGCTCCATTACTCATTAATTTTTGCAGGCACTTTGTGCTTCGGAGCAAGAAACAATATGGTATATTGATAGTGCTTGCTCCATGCACATGACGGGACAGAAGGATTTTCTGCGAGATTTAAAGCTCTCTCCAAATGTTGGTTACGTGACGTATGGCAACAACTCAAGTTCTCAAATTCGTGGTTATGGAACTCTCACCAATGGCAACTTCTCTATTTCACATGTTGCTTATGTAGCTGACTTGAAACATAATTTGATAAGTGTTGCTCAGCTTACCGACTCAAGCTGACGTGTGGAATTTTGCAAAAAATACAGCTATGTGATGACTGAAGACCGAAAAGAATGCTTGATAAAGTCTCTTCGCAACAAAAACATGTACCCTCTCGACATCAATATGATCATTGGCAAACCACAACTATGCCTTCTCTCCAAAGCTGTTCCGGACGTTAGTTGGCTATGGCACCGAAGGCTCGCACATCTAAACTTTCGGTACATGAATGATCTCGTCTCAGGTGAAATGGTAAGAGGTTTACCTCTTCTCAAGTTTGAAAATGATCATTTATGTGTTGCATGCGAGTGTGGTAAGCAATCAACAAAGGGTCATCCTGTTCTCATCGAAAAATCCATTTCGGATCCCTTAGAACTCCTACACATTGATCTTTGTGGACCATCCACTGTAGAGAGTCTTCATCATAAGAAATACATCCTTGTAATTGTTGACGACTTTACAAGGTTCACTTGGGTCTTCTTCCTAAGGCTGAAATCCGACACAGCCTCTGAGCTCATCAACTTTATCAAAGGAATAGAAGTTCTTATCAAACTTCCGGTCAGGAGAATCCGAAGTGATAATGGCTCGGAATTTGTCAATTCCACCATTGAGAAGTTCCTCACAGAAAAAGGAATCGATCACAACTTCTCAGCTCCGTACACTCCGCAACAAAATGGTGTAGTTGAAAGACGTAATTGAACACTCATTGAAGCTGCTCGATCCATGCTGAATTATGCAAACCTTCCGCTCTATCTTTGGGCTGAAGCTGTTTCCACCGCTTGCTTCACTCAAAACCGAAGTATCATCAATCGACGACTCAACATGACACCATACGAAGCAATGAATGGTCGAAAGCCAACGATCTCATTCCTACATATCTTCGGATGCAGATGCTTCATCAAAAACAACCGTGATCAGCTTACAAAGTTCCAACCTAAAGCTGATGAAGCAATCTTTTTAGGATATTCTTCCAAATCCAAGGCTTGCAGAGTTCTCAACCGAAGAACTCGTGTTCTGGAAGAAAGCTTTGATATTACCTTTGATGACAACTTTGTTCGGAATTCTGGACCTACTCACATCACCACTCACATCATGGAGTCTGATGCTCCTTCGCCAGGATGTCCGAACCCTCAAACCATTCTCGAGTTTGACTTTGAAACTCTCTTTGGTCCTTCCGAAACAGCTCTTGATTCCGAAACACGATCACGTCCATCTCTGATTCCAATTCCTCCTTCGGAAGCCCAAGTTTCTCACAACCTCTCCGGTCCTCTTCCGAGCCTACCTCCATTTGATTCCGAACCGTTCCAACCTTCACAGGTTGAGGGGGAGAATAATGCAAATCCCTCTCTTGAATCAAATGTGGATGGCTTCCAAGATGCAGCTGCTGACTTCGATGACTCAAATCCTCTCAACATTGATGAAAATGAGAATTTCTTTGAGTTTCCCTCTGATGATGATGTAAACCTCTCTGGTTCTGGCTCAGAAGTTCAGGGGGAGCATCATTCCAATATTCAAGTCATTCAGGGGGAGCAAATCAATTCTACTGTTGATATAGGATCCTCCGCTGCACAAGAACTCCCTCGATTGCATGTTTGGACGAAGGATCATCCTCCAAACCAAGTGATTGGCAACCCAAATGTTGGTGTTCAGACTCGCTCAGCTACCAACATTCAAAATGAATGCCACTTTTCAGCATTCATTTCCATGGTTGAACCCAAATCCATCAAGGAAGCATTAGAGCATGCTGATTGGATTACAGCCATGCAAGACGAACTGGCAGAATTTGATCGAAATGAAGTTTGGACTCTCGTACCTCCTCCTCAACATCACCCTATTGTTGGTACAAGATGGGTATTTCGCAACAAACTAGACGATGTAGGAGTTATCATCCGAAATAAGGCAATATTGGTAGCTAAAGGTTTCACTCAAATTGAAGGTCTTGATTACGACGAGACATTTGCTCTTGTTGCACGACTTGAAGCTATCAGAATCTTTCTTGCTTACGCAGCCCACAAAGGTTTCAAAGTTTTTCAAATGGATGTTAAGAGTGCTTTTTTGAATGGTGAGCTTGAAACTGAAGTTTACCTTCAACAGCCCCCCGGATTTATTAATCTCTCCTTTCCAAACTACTGTTACAAACTCTGAAAGGCTGTCTACGGACTCAAGCAAGCTCCTCGGGCTTGGTACGAGACTCTCACTGATTTTCTCAAGCGCTCAGGTTTTCAAAGAGGTATTCTGGATCCCACTTTATTTAGAAGATCAAATGGAAATCATCTCATGCTGGTACAAATTTATGTGGACGACATCATTTTTGGATCTACCGATTCATCTGTGGTTGCTGATTTTGCCAAACTTATGGTCAGTCGCTTTCAAATGAGCATGAATCGAGAATTAAGTTTCTTTCTTGGCCTTCAAGTCAAACAGACTAACAAAGGTATTTTCATTCACCAAGAGAAGTACATCTCTGAGCTTCTCAAGAAATACTCTATGGACACCTGTTCCTCAGCCAAGGTACATATGGGCTTCAGTCACAAAATCTTTGCTGACCCTTCGGGTGTTTCAGTAGATGAAAAGAAATATCGGGGAATGATTGGATCCTTACTCTATCTCACTGCAAGTCGTTCGGACATAATGTTCTCAACATGTTTATGTGCCAGATTTCAATTCAATCCGAAGATGTCTCATCTTTTGGCTGTAAAACAAATTTTCCGGTACCTCAAAGGTACAAAGAACCTCGGAATCTGGTACCCAGCAAATGAAAGTTTCCTTTTGCAAGCTTACTCTGATTCAAACTATTGTGGTCTTCAACTCGATAGGAAAAGTACGTCCGGAGGATGTCAATTCCTAGGTGGTCGTTTAGTCAGCTGGTCATCCAAGAAACAGAACTGCATTGCTCTCTCTACAGCCGAAGCTGAATACATTGCTGCAGCCAGCTGTACCTCTCAAGTTCTATGGATGAAATCTAAACTCTTGGATTATGGTTACCGATTTCAACGCATTCCTATCTACTGTGATTCTCAAAGTGCCATTGCCATCTCACACAATCCAATTCAGCACTCCATGACGAAGCACATTGACATTCGGTACCACTTTATTAAAGATCATGTTTTAAATGGTAACATTGAACTTATTTTTGTTCCATCTGACGATGAAATTGCTGATGTCTTTACTAAGGCATTAGACGAAACCAAATTTAATGGTTTTCTGAACAAAATGGGTATGATGATGCCTGATCCTCAATTCTTTCAGGAGATATGTTCTCTTTGATCGAAGTATTCAGCAGAAAAATATGCTCCGAACTCATTTATTTTGCTTCGGAACTATTTTTCCTCTAAATACAAAGGATCCTTTTACTTGTCTTTTTTACTAATTATCCCTTGAGTTTCTTAAGCTGTACAGTTTATTCTCTTCTTCACGACGATCTAGATCGACCATTTTCAAAATTTGCTCCGGAATTTTCAAAGTGCTCCGGAATTTCAAAATTTGCTCCAGAATTTTCAAGTGCTCCGGAATTTCAAAATTTGCTCAGGAATTTCAAAATTTGCTCTGGATTTTCAAAGTGCTCCGGAATTTCAAAATTTGCTCAGGAATTTTCAAGTGCTCCGGAATTTCAAAATTTGCTCCGGAATTTTCAAAGTGCTCCGGAATTTCAAAATTTGCTTCGGAATTTTCAAAGTGCTCCGGAATTTCAAAATTTGCTTCGGAATTTCCAACGTGCTCCGGAATTTCAAAAGTGCTCTGAAATTTTTTTTAAAACTTGCTCCGGAATCCAAATTTGCTCTGGAACATCTCTTTTCTTCCGGATCATGCACTGTCAAGAACAATTCATCTGGAATACCAAGAGGCAATAAGGTGAAACGTTTTTTTCTCAACGGTTACCTTTTAGGAAGATCCTTATCCAATCTTCCTCGATTTGCGTGACACGATTGCACGCCCTCTAAAATGGAAAACGAATTGACCGTTTCATCTCCCACTTTTAGACCAATTGCCTTCGCCGTTCATCTCAAATGTCTAATCTCATCATCCCAACATTAAATGCAACCCGATGGATCTCGAATCCTCATCATTACCTTTTCTAACCCGACCAGACTTTTCTTACCTATAAATACCTTTTCACAAATTACCTTTACCACTTTACGATCCCTAGATTCCCAAACCTCTCTTAAACTCTCACAGTTCTTCGTGTTCTTCAAGCTCTCATCATCTTCAACAATGGAATCCTCCAAACACCAAGCCTCTACTGCTCAAACCCCAAAGAAATCCATTGCCAGAAAGAAATCCTCAAAAGGATCGAAGGGTTCATCGTCGTCGGCTGATCAAGAACCTTTTTTTCGTGACACCACTCAATTGTTTTCACTAAATCCCCTTGACTACGATGAAACAATCAGGATCATGATTGAGTTCCATGCTCATCATCCTCTCTCCATCCCACTTACCAAAATGCCAGAGCCCCCACTTCCTCTTTCTCATCTTCATCGTGCTTTCACAAGCATCAAACTTGAAGACGATGTTCTGTTGGCCTCAATCATCGATGATCGCCCCATTCCCATTTATAAAGCGACATTCCTCAAGGCCATTGGAATTTCTCCCAACCCTGCTGGTTTCAAAGTGGTAGAACCAACAGCTGAAGAGTTTCAGACTTTTCTTAATTTCATTGGGTACAATCAAGACTATCGAGCAAAGGATTTCAAGAAGACTGCAGTTTCCGGGCTCTGGACTGTCCTCATGCACTTCATCATTCGTGGTCTATCAGGCAAGCATGGCGGCACTGATACTCTTAGCAAGGACTGGCTGAACGTAGTATTCAGCATCTATTCCGGACGCAACAACGCAGTCGATCTTTCGGAAGTACTATGGCAAGACTTTTGCAAATTTGCCATCAAGAGGAAGCCGAAAGAAATTTCGAGCCCTAGATTTTGGGCCCTGACGATTGAGCAAATCTTCAAGGAACTCAACATTCCCATTCCGGTGAGCACCATACCTCCGAAGGTATGTGTATCCTTTAAACTTGTTAAGTCTTACAGAATTCCAGACCAATCATCTTTTGGTCCGGTCAGACGACTTCCGGAAAATATGTTGGCCCTCATTCCTTCCGGATCCCCTTATTTGAAACACCATCTTGAGACTTCGGTTGTGTTTGACCCAACACAACCTGCCCCGGTCTCAGTTGAGCCTATTCCGAAAGAGGCCACTCACACTAAGTCCGGACCAAAGGTTAAGCAACCAGCCAAACGCAAAGCCTCTCCCACCAAACCCAAGGCCAAAAAGAAAACCAAAGTCGGTGCCTCCTCTCAACAGGAGGGCACTCATGACATTCCGGCTGATTCTGGCCGTCCGCACACCCCTCTTGTCCACTCATCTGAGGTACCCCTCAATGTTTCATCTCCACAAGCACACACTCACGGGGAGTCTACACATATTCCATCCTCTCCCTCCCAAAAGAGTGTTGTCGGTGTTGAACAAAGTTCCTTACAGCCCCCTAGAACACACCCACGTGTCACTCTTGATAGTCCTATTATCTCTTCCATACGCACGCACTCCAGAACCTTTGTTCCGGAACCCAAGCATCCGGAAGAAGGAGCAGTCCCTCCAACTTTCGATGCCCCAACTGGTCTGATACCCGGAAGGCGTACAGGACGACCAGGTACTAATGACCCTTTGTGGGAAGATTATGTTAACAGGGCAGCATCAAGGCGTCCGGATCTGACTCGAGCTCAAGTTGAATCCACTCTTATCTCCACGAGGAACCGGGCTATTCAAAGCAACATGCCCTATGTTCTTCCTTCAGCCGATGATGCCATCAAGGAACTTACTTCGGAACTGCCCCCAATAGTCATTTCCCAAAGCATCTTCCATACTGATCTGGAAGAGGAGATTTACGAAGAAGTTATGTTGGAGGATGAAGCAACAAAAGTTCCGGATGCTCATCTCATTACACCCATTCATTATCAATCTAAAGCCTCCGTATCCAAGTCCGCTTTTGACTTCAGAACCTCCTCTATTTCCACTCCGGACGATGGCCCCGACTCCCAACTTCAAGAAGACGATGATGCTACTAAACCGGGTCCTTCCTCATTTCCGGACACTCACCAGCCTCCTCCGCAACATTCTGACTCCGATTCCGAATCTTCCGCTGGTGATCATGTTGATCCATTTGCCCTACTAGAGATCCGCACCAATGTCTCTGACACTATGACCAAAGTGTCCTCTGTAGAGACTTCCGTCGCTGAGCTAAATTCGAAATTGGATCAAAAAGTCTCCGGACTTGATTCAAAACTTGACGCCATCCTTCAGTCTCTTTCACAACAATCCGGACCATCCACAACAGAGAGAGAAGCCCATCTTGACCAGTTGATCTCCATCCGGATGAAACATACCGTTGAACAAATTGATTCCAAATATGATGCTCTGGTCGATAACTACCTCAATACCATCTCTTCCATGCTTAAGGTTCATGACGACCTTGTGTCTGCTACCAACGATCTAATCAAGCAGACTCATGTTCGTCATGAGAAACAAATTCAACATTTAGAGAAGGAAATCCGGAACAAGGATGAGATGAATCTGATCATCCAACAAGTCCTCATCAAACTCCTGCACTCAACTTGGAACATTGTTGATGTTCCGAACAGGAAATTTGATTAGATGATCGAAATCCTTAGCAGCACCTTCAAGCATCTGTCCGCTCAAGCTCCCACCTCTGAAGCCTTTGACACCCTGACTCTTCAACTTTCCACCGGTCTTCAGAAGGTGTTCTCCAAGCTTGACGCCATCAAGGAAGACTTGTTGCTTGCACCGGTCTCCAAGGTCACCGATGCAAGAGGGGGAGAAGGCCCAAGCAGGAAATGGAAGCCAGCCTCGGAATTCTCACTCCGGGATGAAGACCTCGATTCCGAAGAAGATGTCCAAATCCTGGGCATTACTAAAGGAAACGAAGAAGATAAAGACTACGATGTCTACATTGCGGATGAAGCCCCCAAAGGGATTCTTGGTCTTCAAGCCCCAAAGCTGACTGCTCCGAAAGTGTTGACAGAAGAACAGAAGAGAATTTGGTCTGCCGTTTCATGGCCATCTTCTCTTCCGGATGCTTTCGAAATGGCTGTTAAAATGGCTAAGGCAAAATCCTTCCTTACTGCCCAAGCTTTCCGAGCCACTCCCTCCATGACTCCTCCTGCTCCAATTCCGGAACCACAAATAGCCCCTATTGATCAAGGCTCTCCTCTGCGCACTCCAGACGACATTCCGGAAGAACCACTTCCAACTCTTACTCCGGAATTCGTAATTGACGAAAACATGAAGATGGCTATTGAAGCTCTTCAGAGAGACAAAGGGAAGAAACCAATGACTTCGGAATAAAAAGCCTTTCATTTCGGACCTCCCCCTAAACAAAAACTTGGATGGTCTGAGGAAGAAATTCAAAAGGCACTGGAGGATAGCATCTTGATTCAAGCATTGAAAGATCATCCTGATCCGATGCGTGACATTTCTCCTCTGTGTAGTGAAGGCATTATTCAAGCCAAGGATATCATCCCAACTCTCTACTATGACCTTCCCTCACACGACACTGATCAACTAGATCTCCCTCTCTCTCCCTTCAGCAAGTTCTACACAAAGTTTGCTCCACCCCACCCAAACGACAATCCGGAAGTAATCATCCGGACCGAACGTGAAAGGCTCAAAACCTTTTACGCCAAGAATGCTCTGCCCTTCAAGGAGGTATGGACGAGAAAGAGGATCACTAAGGTTCATGGCTTTGGAAGAAAAATCCTAGTAAAATTTGAGTTGAATTGTCCTCTATTCCGTTTCCATCTTCTCTGGAACAAACCAACTCCAAAGACTGTAACTGATGCGGATTTTCCTTCTATGAATCTGAACGACATCCTCACACTTGCTGCGTACTTCAGAGAAAACCAAATGGATGAAATCAGTATGGGTGCCTATCACTCTGCTCTCAGCTTTCTCAAAGACTATGTTGTCGAGTTTTGCAGATGTTATTACGAACTTGCTCACCTCTACGGAACCGAACAATTTGTAGCAAAAATTGACTTTGTTCTTCCGGAAGTTGAAATTCTTGCAGATGGTCTGATCGAAGAACCGGTTCTAGGGTTTGTCCACACCACCAGGAGAACAAACAAGAAGGACTTCTTCCGAGTCCTTGACAAACACCTGGTTCCCACCAAAGCTCTGCAAAAGTTCATTTCCCGGGCCTCCAAGTCTGATGCTCCGGAACAGGTTAAAGCAAAGTTTGTAAGTCAACTGACTTGGTACATTGCAGTGCGAGAATGGTTATTCCGAGCATACACCTTCATCAAGGAAGAAATGAACTAAGCTTGATGGATTGTTAAGTTCACTTAGGGGGAGATTGTTGGAACCTGAAAGTGAACCTCTAGCAATCCTAAGTACATATTCAGAAGGCTGTTAGTTCCGAAGGAAGATGTGATCTGGAACTTGTCCGGAGCTGAAGAAAGGGAGTGAAGAATTTTGAAGAAGAATGCATTCCGGAACTGATCCTGATGTCCGAAATGATTTTCGATCCGGAACCAAACTTTCATCTCCGGAACATCACTTGTCCGGAATGAAGTTAATTTGTCTGTTATGCATTTATTACGTTTGTCTTGTATTTTGATGTAACGTTTCATAGGACTTAGTCTAATATTGATTTAGGACAATCAGAATGTCAGAATTATATCTTTTGTCCGGTCCTATGTAAACACATGGGTTAATTCGCTGTAACATTCTCTCCTTTAAGTAGGAGCATTCAATACAAGTCAACCACGGATCTTTTCTCTCATTTTTGGCATTTACTCTTATTACATTTAAAACATTCCTCTTGTTCTTCATTTATTAACTTTACTCTGATCACTATTCACTTATTCTAAATTAATGTCTTGATCATTTTGTTGAATTGATTATCTAAGACTTGACTGGTCTTTCCAGTCTCGACTTGAACATCCATTATTAAGCAGACATTGATCTTAAGCATTCACTCAAGGTTTGTGTTCTCAAACCTTGTCCCTGCGCAAAGATCTTATTCTCACAAACCTCCCGGTTGAATTGCCCTGCATGTCACGTACTGGGTCCACAACCTCCCGGTTGGATTACCCTGACCCACAACCTCCCGGTAGGAATACCCTTGCCCACAATCTCCCGGTTGGATTGACCCGGTCTGTTGACTAATATCACAAAGCAGTAGTCTCAACCCCAACATAACATGTCGACATATAACAGATAACAAGCATATTCAGCAGACAGATAATTATACATATAGAATCACAGGTAGTCCTACAAATCTACCAGCCAACGCATATCAGCAACCATCATACAATCATAATGATCTACCACATACTCAACATATAATATATATATATATATATATATATATATATATATATATATATATATATATATATATATATATATATATATATTAGGATATCAATCATTCATATCAATGGGCCGGCCTTGGTCCCTTCGATCCACAAGTACAGTGAGGAAAACTCACCTCTCAGACAGAAAAGATCGTTGAACAGGACACAACTTCGAATATCAACTCAAAGGTAACCTATTCATCAGATAATGACCAGTCTCAATTACAACTCAAAATACCCAAAATACCCTTAGGTCAAACCCTGGTCAAAGTTAAAATCAATCCACACACGAAAGTCCTACAGTCCACTCGTCATATCGTGACCCCTAGTGGTCATGTCATGACCTAATAAGTCCAAAATAGTCAAGGAACCCCATCCTCACATCGTGACACCCCTAGTGTTCTTGTTGTGAGAACACTCTGATCAGAAGTTCTTAATGAACCTCTTAATCTCTTTTTGGCCCATCAACCAAATCCCCCATAGAGTCTTATTTAATCCAAAACATCATAAAATTCATGGCTTTTTGGACATGCATGTCCAATGCATGTCCCAAACAGTAACTAGGGCATAAAAAGGAAAAAATGACATCAAATCTCATGCAAGAGCCATAAAACTCAACCATCTTAGTGCTCAAGGGACACTGGAGATCCATAAAGTTGGCAACTTTATGGATTTCAACCACTACATCATCTTGAACATGAAGGATTACACATAAAAACATATATCTAATCTTATGGACTCATAAAGAAATGAACTTTAAACTCACAAAAGGTCTAGACAGATGTGCAAATGCTTGGTGGTGAGACTTGAATGCAGACTAGATTTTTTTCCTATTCTTTTCCTTGGCTAAAATCACCACAAATAAGCTTCAAGATCAAATATTGATGTTAGGGTTTCAAAAAGGAGTGCAAATAGGTGATCGAGGCTGAGGGTGGGCTAACCCTAGCCCTCACTTCCTTTAAATATAGAAATAAAACCCCCAAAATTAGGGTTTCCTCTCAGGCAGCTCTCACATCGTTAGCCAATATGTGCTTACGTCGTGAACCTAAAAGTGATGTGCTTACTCATTAAACTCCACACGATGTGACATACATTCCTCACGCCGTGAGTAGGGTTAAATCCTTTGAAATTTTAAACTTGACAATTGCTCACCTTAACTGAATGTTACAAAATTACAACTCATATATCTCCGTTTTAAGAATAAAAGATATTATCGTCTCACAATTACTCGTGATAGAATCCATGAAGTAATTATTGAGCATGGGTTTATCCAATACTCAAAATCCATATTTTTATAAGTACTCGTGAACATTGTAGCAATCTTATTGCAATGTTTACTCCCCATAGACAATCAACAATTCAATTCATGACAGTATTAATTCACTACTTACTTACAAAAGTATGAAAGACTGTGGAATTCAAATAATCAAATCATTCAGGAAGTAAAACATACAAAGTGAAACACAATAATAAACTAATTAACTATGGTATCAGTTCTATTTAATATAAATAATCTCTATTAATTAATCACCATAATAGTTACGACTTTAATTATTGTATAATGTTTCGAGTAATCAACTAACCAATTGAATTAAACATCAGTCATGCCATGTTATGAACATGCATACTATGCCTCTCTATGATCATTCCTTTGTTAACAGATCAACTGGACATTATTCCAATGATGCTCATTTCACAATTCCAAATTCTTATCACTATCCAAGATGTGATGGAGTTCCAACTTAACATGCATTAATCTCATGTGATATCAAGATTCCAAAGTCTCAAAGACTGAGTCTTTGATATTACAGAATATCCCATTGCAACTTTGTTACTAGAAACAATTCCATGGTAATGAAGGTTCTAATTCAAGGTACACTCATTGAATACTTTTCTTGCATTAAAGTTTCCAACTCACATGTAGACTTTTCAACCATCTCCCATTATGAAACATTTCCATATAACCATATGACCATCAATTCTAATCAAGAATCATCTCAATCCAGAATCATGTCACTATGGTTCTGTTGGGTTTTGTATACTACAACATCCTATGGTGCACATACAACCCTAAAAGCTTTGGATCTATGTTTTCTCTAATTATACATGCATATGGTTTCCAAAGCTTTAAGCCTACAACTAGCATACAAATAACATATGTATAATAAGACAAGTTTTAGACATACCTCTTGATGTTGTTGATGTTGCTAGAAAGACTTTGGCCTTTAAGAACTTAGTGCCCCAAGTGTTGCACCTCAAATGGAATCACAACTCACCTAGGACAAAGGATGACATTTTGAGAGAGAATTCCATGCACCAAAACCGTCTATCTATCTCTAAGAATAGAAGCACATGTTTTTAGGTTATGGAGCATATATTTATATGTAGGATTCCAAGAGTCATGGGTATAACCCAAATCCATACCCATGGGTTTTATGATTTCTGGTTCATGTGGCCCAACTCTTTATGTATCCATACATAAACTTAGTCCAATATGGATCACAAGCCCAACACATATAAATATAACCAATTACCATAATTAGTCCCCATAGATTTAATTAGTCTCTTTTGATCACTAAATTAATTCCAAACTAATTCTTGATCAATACTAATTAAATCATATGATTTCATATTAATATATTAGAACTTATAATATATTAATAAATCATATATAACCTCTTCTCAAAAGTCCATCCTAACAAATTGTCCTGATGTTATGCAACCCAAATGGACCATGCTACTCTCGGGTCGAGTACATACCAATAATAGTTATGGGCTTAGACATCTAATCCAACAGTCTCCCACTTGGATTGGTCTAAAACCATTATTGGAAATATGACTCTAAAATCCCGACTAACAATCGTAGCTCTTAAAAGCCGTTGTCGAACTCTGACCTAGTCAATGACGTGTCCATTAGATAATGGTTAATATATTCCTCCATTCTAGATATCATATGGACTGAGACATGGATTATCATCATTCTCTCTGTCCATCTGTTGTTTCCGGATTTCTGATTTATGACAACCGACTAATTGAACAAATCAAATCAGTCCAGGCTCGGCCGAGCACTTAGGTTGTCATCACTAAATCATCGAGGGGCCCACAGATATTGCTTTTATCCATATGGGGTAAAAGAAATGGATAAACGTCGACCCAAATGCTCACTTGTACTCACTCATCAAATTACACACAACGGTATGTTTTATAACATCCATGTTACTGGTGCGTTTACATATGTCAATGTGCAACCGACTCGCAACTACAACTCATACGTCTCCGTTTGAAGAATATAAGATAGGGAAATCTCCAGAAAAGTCCTAAAATTTTAGTCCAATTTATGAAAAAGTCCCAAAATAAATTTTGTTTATAGAAAAGCACAAAATACCGGTTAAAACGTCGAAAAAACCCTTTTCGGCCGGTTTCACAGATTTTGCCGGTATTCTGTCCTTTTTCGTTAGTTTGCTCAAAATTTTGTGAGTTTTCCAAAAATTACATAATAACCAAAATATTGGGACTTTTTTAAAAATTACCATGAAATTAAAGGATATTATTATTAACAAATCAATTATAAACATCAAAAATATTTTTATTATAAAAAAAGGAAATACACTTGTTGCTAATTTCTATGAAGAAATTGGTGGTCTAAGTACTTTTCTATTGCTTCCTGACCACTCAAACTCTCTACGTTCTTCCTATGCATTGTTGTGGGTATGATGGTGAGATGTACTTAGTTAGCATTCCTCTAATGTTGTGGGTATAATGTTGGTGTATTAATAAATATTATCAACTCTTGTATTGGTCACGCCTAATAGATTACTTCTCACTATGACAACCACAACGATACTTCGGAAGAACAAAGAGACTTTGAAGTGGTCAACAAACAATAGAGAAGTACATAGTCGACCATTTTATTCCTAGAAATTAGCAACAAATGTATTTCCTTTGTTTATAATAAAAAAATATTTTTTATGTTTATAAATAATTTGTTAATAATAATATCCATTAATTTCAAAGTAATTTTCAAAAAGTCCCAATATTTTGGTTATCGAGTAATTTTCAGAAAAGTCCTAATATTTTGAGCAAACAAACGAAAAAGGACAAAATACCGGCTAAATCTACGAAACCGGCCAAAAAGGATTTTTTCGAAGTTTTAGCCGATATTCTGTGCTTTTCTGTAAACAAAAATTAGTTCGAGACTTTTTCATAAATTAGACTAAAATTTTAGGACTTTTCTGGAGATTTCCCTATAAGATATTATCGTCTCATGATAACTCGTGATAAAATCCATGAAGTGATTTAAATGAGCGTGAGTTTAATCCAATACTCGAATCTTGTTCCAGGAGCACTCATGAATACTGCAGCTATGTCTAAAACATCTAGACATACTACAGACCCATTCATGACAGTCTTGCCTCAATACCTACTTCCAAAGTATGATCGACTGTGGACGGTTTGAATAACCTAGTTATTCGGGAAGTCAAAACATGCAAAGTGAAACACAAGAATAATACTAATCCTATATGGCCCAAAAACTTTTGAGCCATGTTGATTACTCATTATTCATTGTATAATGTTTCAAATAATCAACTTAATACTTGAACTAAAACAATAGTTGTCCCATGCTACAAGCATGCACACTATGTTTACCTATGGTCCTTTATTTCTGGAATAGATCATTTGAAAACATTTCAATGATGCTAATTTCATAATTCCAAATCCTTATGACAAATGTAAGAATACAAGATTCTTTGCCAATCAGTTAGATTCTAAACTTATATGCAATGATCCTCTAGTAATGACTATGCACAAAAGTCACAAAGACTTGGCAACAGACATTACAAAGTATTCCAATGGAGAGTAATTCCATGGAAACGAAGTCTCACATTCAAGGTACATTCCTTTGAACATCCTTCTTGCATTAAGTTTTCTAATCTTACACGGATTTAAAGAATAACTTCCACTTATGGAAACATTTCCATATTCCCATTTTGACTATCACTACTGAACAAGAGTTGCCTCTTTTCAGAATATGTCAATATGGTCCTTCCAAAATAAACACTATACTTCCAACTGTCCATGAGTAACCAATCTTTGGTAAGCCTTAGATTGTCCTCGACAATTCGTTAATCATTTTAGTCATATACAGTTCTGGTCCTTTTTTCCCTCTTAATGCCCTAGGCATTTGGAAAATTCAGAACACAGAAATATTATAGCATATGCAATCGATCCTATACCCGAAGCATATGGGATACGATTCATAATGTCTCACATAAAGACATGATCCTAGACTAGTCTTTTGCTATAATTTTTCTGTTAGCCATGTTCTCAAAATTCGGACTATGAAGAGGGATGTCGTAATCATAATCGAATATTGGGAACGCAATTAATATTTCCATATATCGAATTTCCTTATGTTGAACCATTCCAACATAACATTCATATATATACTTGACTAAATTCGATTAAAATCTCAATTTAAGCTTTTAGAATTGGAATGAAGTATAATTTTTTCTCCCTTAATTATAGCAAAACAACTTTTCAAACCCTACAACTTTGCAAATTGAAACTTTTGTTTTCTAAAATTAACATTGTTAACTTGCAACACTTAACATAATAATTAGGCTCCCACTACCATGATAATTATATTCTTATCAGCATAACACTTATGCTCCCACTAGCTTTGATATGTATCCAGAAATCAGCTGGACTTCTAGAAATCAATACTTTATTAACTTTCATTACCAAAGTTTAGGTTTCTGATCCGAGATGCTTCGATAAGACTTTATCTAAGCTTCCCAAAATCATACACCTTTCCTTAGATAGCTCACATGTGTGTTTAAACAATTTTAGAACTATGAAAAGGGATGTCGTAATCATAGTCTCAAATGTTTAGACCTTTGTCATTGCTCACAATTCGAATTATGAAAAGGGATGTCGTAATCATAATTGAATTTGAGAATGCAAATATCACAATTCCTATCTCCTTAAAATCTTCTTAGTGAAAGCGTTTCCTCACCATCATTTTCATGAATCGAAGAGAAACCTTATGACACTTAGATTTTATGGTGTATGTGTTCCTATCCATATGAATTTGTCAAAAACATAACCACAAGAGGAGGTTAGTGACAAATCCAAACTCATATGGACGGAACTCATTCAATCTTAACTTCTTGCCACCTGGCAGCACAAGGTCCTACCATTGCTTCCAAGTAGTTATGCAAACAACTGATAACTCATAGAACTCACATGCATAGTCAACTTTAACTGGAATGGGCATAGAAATAAGAATATGTCAACACGATAGGCTATAAACCTCAAGTCGTGTGCTAGTGATAAACAATACCCTTGATGAGTTCTTGAAACTTTTCAAGATCTTTAAGACTCCCACCGACCTCTTGACATATAAGATTCTCTTGTCAAGAACCATTCCTTGACAAAGCTAATATTCAAGAGTTAGTGCGGATTCTTATCAAGAAAAACACTTCACACAATTGGCCTTAGTTGGTCTTTGTTTTATCCAAAACATCACAACTCACCAATTTCAAATGTACAAGAGTAGAAAACATTTTACTCTACATTTGATAAGTGTTTTAAACCTTCTTAACATTATGTTACTCCAGGCTCGATCTTGGAGTATTACTCTAAGACTCAATTTTGGAACGAAGTATGATTCATCTTTTGATTTAACCATTTCAACAATTCATGATTCCTCTTCTTAGTCAAGCAATTGCACTAAGATGTCCTTATAGGATCAATTGTGATATGGTTTTTCATAATCATTAAGATGATCATAAAACATGATACTTAAGTACTCTCCCATCTTTTCAGATTGGAGAAAATTTTATCTTTCTGCCTAATTTGATTCTTCTCATTTGTCCTGCCATATATTGAAACTTTTCCAATGTTTCAGAATTATACTTAAACTTGTAAGCACAACCATATTTACTAAACTTTAGTAAATCATGACGAATAGCCTTATCGTTCTTTGTGGTGGACCTGATCATCGCACAACCAAGTGTACCCGATCTCTTAGTCCTTCACTTGACTCACATATAAATGTGAACAAGGAATTAGTCTTAATTTCCCAAAGATGAAAATTCTCATTCATCATACAATACAAGTTGCATGATTCCAAGTTTCTATCCAACTGAAACTTGGGTGATGAGAATTTTTCCTTATTTGGTAAATTATGACACTACCACAAACGAAAGAATCAAATCCATTTTCCAATATTGTTATCAATGGAATCATATAAACAACAATTTTCACAAATCCCATTGTAAGGATACTTAAAATAAATAAAATCAAAAATTTTCCTTTTATTTTAAAATTGCAGAAAAAATTATCCTTACAATGCAAATACATATGAAAACTATGTTGTTATCTATTCTTAAGCAATCTATCATAACTCTTAAACAACAGCTCAAAATTATGATCTTCGAATCATGCGATCGAAATCCATCTTCGCGATCTGATTCAACATACTCTTCTTCTAAGCTTCCTCTCCTTTTTTTGATTCTACAAAACATCAAAATGCGACCTAGTCACATTTTGTAATAAGAATCTCCAAATAGGAACTTAATAGAGTTAGATAGTGGACTTTACTTGAAGCATAGTCAAATTTTTGACTTTTACCATCCTAGTGAACTTTCAGGTAACTAAGGCAGCTTCGCAACCAATGCCCCTTCCTTTGTCAATAGAAACATATGGACTCTTTAGTAATGGTACATGAGACTATCTCAGACTTAGCCTTTCTCTTTACCACTTGGTCAACCGGGTTGACTATGGCCGATCCCTTTCATTGGGAAGAGAAGACTTTTCTGGACTTCCAATGTTTCCATTTGTCAATGTCATGAAAGTTTGGGAAGTAGATCTTCCAATCAAATTTGCTTTACCAGTGCTCCAAATCATTTCTGATTCAGAAGCAACAAGCAAATAGGTAAGATCAATAAGGGTCATGTCGTGGTCTGTCACATAGCAGTCCTTCAAAGAACCCGCTATATGACTTAGGAAGTGATTGAAGAACCCAGTCAACAACCAACTTCCTTGAGACTTCGACACCCAACTCTCCCAACTTGTCAATATGTGACTTCATCTCCAAGATGTGAGCACATATGGACATTGCTTGCCAACAGGGATTGAGTGACCTTGAACTTTTCAAGAACTTGTGGGTTAGGGAGAAAAGTGGAGAATAATTGATTGGAGGAGGTGGAGGAAGTGAAGTATGATTTTCAGTCCCATTAATGCACAACAAATGGATTAATCTTTCACCTTGATCGTCATTTGGGATATCATCTTGATTAGGATAGCTTTATCCAAAAGGATAAGGAAGACCATAGTTGTCATAACTAGACATCTATGAGGGAGAAATTCAAGTTTAGTTGATTTAAGCCCTTAATATAACACCCAATATGAAATATTAAGGCTAGGCACCAACACAATATTTTATAACTTGGAAGAGGGATGCCGTAATCCAAGCTACAAAATATTTGAAGGTAGGTAAATGACGATTTACCAATTTCCACCATGAAAAACGAAATTTAACATTAGGTTTTAAATGAATTGAAACTCCTAGATCTTTTGAGATTCATTGAACTATTCAATGGCATGTTTAAATCTCGATTATGCCCTTCAAGTTTGTGACTGGGATGCCGAGGATCACAAACAAGGAGTGAGTAACCATACAAATTAACTTGGTACACTTAATGTTACAACTACCTAATCAATGTGCCGGTTAACCACACACACTCCATTGATCTATGATTAACATCAAGCTACCATTTGCCACACATTGTCAGTCCCAGATTAGTGTGCCGGTTAACCACACACACTCCACTAACGACTTAACAAGGTGCAAAGTGCAATTTCATGGGTTAGCACCAAATTCACATTTTCTTAAAGTAACTAAGATTGGGAATTTAATATAGTTTAGTTACTTTATATTTATCATTATACTTTTAATGAAGGGAGAATTAATGTCCTGTCCTACCCGTTCGGATAACGACCCTCCACCAGTCAAGGAAGCGGTGGGTGAGAGTGGACACCCATTAAACTGCCATTTTATAGGCTGTAACCTTATATCCCCCTTATAGACCGGCTTCGTGAATGAGGCCTACTAACGGTAAGACTGACTTATTCTTATACATATATATATATATATATATATATATATATATATATATATAAGTATTAACTTTTAATATTATAATAGTATAAGGGTTGAATTTTAAACTTTTAAAATTCTAGGGGTTGGTATTAAAGTATACATGGGGGAGGGGGTAACTTTACAAATTCCATAACTTGAGGACAAGTTATGGAGTTCATAAAAACCATTAAGATCAAATATTCCAATTAACACAATAATTAAATAATTTTTCATGATCTAGATTAAACTCATAATAACAAGATAATTCATATCAACTATTTACAAGAAATTATTCTATTACATAAACTAATAAAATCTTGAAACTATGACAATTATCTTTTATTTGGATGAGGATAATTATTTTCACAACATAAAATTGAATTTTTATCAAGAAAACATTTTATAGTAATTATCCAAATCCAAATTAAGCCAAGAAATCCAAAAATCTGCCAGACCCGTCACCACCTCGTGGTAATTATTACCACCTCGTGGTGATCAGGCAGAGTCCAAAAAAACGATTTTTTTAAGAACCAAGCATCAAATATAATAGAAAACAACCCATGGCTCTGATATCACTGTCGGGGTTTGTATACTACAACATCCTATGGTGCACATACAACCCTAAAAGCTTTGGATCTATGTTTTCTCTAATTATACATGCATATGGTTTCCAAAGCTTTAAGCCTACAACTAGCATACAAATAACATATGTATAATAAGACAAGTTTTAGATATACCTCTTGTTGTTGTTGATGTTGCTAGAAAGACTTTGGCCTTTAAGAACTTAGTTCCCCAAGTGTTGCACCTCAAATGGAATCACAACTCACCTAGGACAAAGGATGGCATTTTGAGAGAGAATTCCATGCACCAAAACCGTCCATCTATCTCTAAGAATAGAAGCACACATTTTTAGGTTATGGAGCATATATTTATATGTGGGATTTCAAGAGTCATGGGTATAACCCAAATCCATACCCATGGGTTTTATGATCTCTGGTTCATGTGGCCTAACTCTTTATGTATCCATACATAAACTTAGTCCAATATGGATCACAAGCCCAACACATATAAATATAACCAATTACCATAATTAGTCGCCATAGATTTAATTAGTCTCTTTTGATCACTAAATTAATTCCAAACTAATTCTTGATCAGTACTAATTAAATCATATGATTTCATATTAATATATTAGAACTAATAATATGTTAATAAATCATATATAACCTCTTCTCAAAAGTCCATCCTAACAAATTGTCCTGATGTTATGCAACCTAAATGGACCATGCTACTCTCGGGTCGAGTACATACCAATAATAGTTATGGGCTTAGACATCTAATCCAACATGTTCGTCCAAATTAATATCATATTTCTAATTGTCCACAAGCAACCAGTCTTTTGGTATAACCTTAGAATGTTTTTGACAGTTGTTTAACAACTTTAGTCACACAAAATTCTGGTACTTTTTCTCATAATGCTCCGGGCATTTGAAAATTTAGAATAAGTGAATATTATAGCATATGTAATTGATCCTATATTCGAAGCATATGAGACTCGACTCATTATATCTTATATAAGGATCTGATATATGTTCAATCTCTGTCTATAATATTTCCTTATATGGAATTTCCTATGTTGAACCATTTCAACACAATATGTATATACATCTATGACTAAGTTCTATTGAACTATAAGATCTAAACCTTTAGATTTGAAACAAAGTATGAGTGCCCTCTCCCTTAAGTATAATATAGCGAAACAATTCCCAAACTTTTCAATTTTGAAAAATGAAAACATTGTTCCCTACGAATAGTATTGTTAACATGCAATACTAACATAACAATTATGCTTCCACTAGCTTTGACATGTACCCGGAAATCAACTAGACTTCTAGAAATAAATACTCTTGAAATTCTTACAGAAGTACAATTTTCTGTTACGTGGTACTTTGATAAGCATCCAACTATACTTCTTAAGCTTATGCACCTTAATTGGATAACATATATATGTGTTTAAACCCTTCAAGACTGATAGATATATCTCTCGCAAGTTCTAACAATTACTTGTCATTCCTCCTAAATCGAAATATGAAGAGGGATGTCGTAATCATATTACAAATTTGAGAATGCAATTAACACAACCAATATCCATATTAATTAGATCTTTTAAAATCTGTCAGCGTAAGTATTTCCTCATAATCATTCTCATGAATTAGAACAAAACCTTTGCCACCTAGATTTTATGGTGCATACGTTCCCTCCATGTGAATCTATCATTTCCAACCTACAATCATAAGACAAGGTTTAGGACAAAACCAAATTCAATTTAGTTTTCCTTCATGGACTGAACTTTGCTATTCTAAATTTCTTGCCCTTTGGCAGCTGAAGGGCCTACTAGTGTTTCCATGTTGTTAGCAAGTAACCCATATTGATCAATGCACTTACACTGACCAACGCGCTTTGCTTTTTTAGTTAAATGAAAAACATAGAACTCATAAGCATTTCCAACTCAATTAGAAGTGCACGGAAATAAGAATGTGTCAAGCAAACACGATAGGTTATCAACCTCAAGTCGGGTGCTAGTGATAACTAAAAGGTTTATTGTCAGTTGACTCTTGAAACTCTCAAGATCAATACAACTCCCACCGACTTCTTTACATATGGGTTTTCTCTCAAAAAACATTCATTTGACGAGCTAACACAAATATTCAAAAGTTTGTGTGGATTCCCGAGAAGAAAACACTTCATAAAAATTGTTCTTTGTTTATCTTTTGTTTCTTGATCAACGAAAAACATCAAAACTCTAATTATTAAATGTGATAGAGTAAGATAACATTATTACCCCACATGTTACGAGGTGTTATCAACCTTCTTAGTGTGAAATGAGTTTCAAGATATGATTTGTAGTTACTAGAGTATAAATCTAAAACTTGATTGGAACAAAGTATGAATCATATATGATCAACCATTTCCAACAATGTTCGATTCCTCTTTTTAGTCATACAACTGCACTAAGATATTCTTGGAGGAGTCAGTTGTGATACAATTTCATAATTACTAAGATGATCATAAAACATGATACTAAAGCATTCTCCTTTCTTTTCAGATTGAAGAAGCTTTTATCTTTCTGCCTAATAGCTTCTTATATTCATTCTGCTACTCTTTGAATCTTTTCAAAGTATTAGAATTATGCTTAATCTCATGAACACAACCATATTTACTGAAGCATCAATAAATCATGACGAATAGAGTTATCGTCATTTGTGGTGGATCTGAATAGTCCATATCAACATGTACTAGATCCACCAATCATTTACTTGCCCCAGATAAATATTTGATTAATGAATTAGTCATAATTTTCCAATGACCTAGATTCTCATGCATCACACAATTTGAATTGCATGACTCCAAGTTTCTATCCAATTTGAAACTTGGTGACGAGAATTCCTTTCACTTGGTTAATTATGACAATACCACAAGCGATATCATAAGAATCAAATCCAAAATTAATATTGCTAATATTAGAAACATAACCAACACTTTCATAAATGTCATTGCAAGGAAATATAAAATAAGGCAACCAGATAAACCAAAATTTCACTTTTATTGAATATACACGAAAAGTTGGAACTTGTCCTTACAACACATAAAATGAAAAACTATGTTTCTAGACATCTCCTAAGAGTAATAGAAATCTATTAAATTCTCATGACTCCTTAAAAGTAGCTCCAAATTATGATCATCGAACCATGTGACAAAAGTCCATCTTTCACGATTAGATTTAGCTCACTTTCCTTAAGCTTCCTTTTTTTTCTCTTAGATCATACAATATCATCAAAATGTGACTAGCATATTATGTATTAAGAATATATGAATAGGAACTTAGAAAACAATGGAGTTAGCTAATGGATGTACTCGAAGTACGAATTAACTTTACCATTTCTGAGATCTTTCAGGTACTTTGGGCAGCTTTGCAGCCATTTTCCCTTCAATTGGCAGTAGATACAAATTAACTCTTTGGGGTGAACACATGGAATGATCTCAGAACTAGCTTTTCTCTTTACCGTACGATCAAACGGTTTGATCTTGGACGACCCTTTTCCATTGGGAAGAGAAATCTTTTATGGACCACCATTATCACCATTGTCAATGTCCATGGAAACCTTGGAATTAGACCCTTTAAGCACCTCTACTTCAGATGTGCTCTTAAGCATTTTGGCTACAACAACTATCAACATTTGGTTAAGATCAATTAGGGTCATGTCGATATTTTTCATATAAAAGTTCTCAACAAACTGATCATATGATTTTGGAAGAGAAAAAATAACCAAATAAATGGCTTGCTTCCTTGGGAAAATGATACCCATTCTATCCAACTTGTCAATGTACGATTTCATTTTCAGATTATGCGCACATACAAAATTTCCATCTTGATGTCTACATTCCAATTGGGCTTGAGTAGTTTCGTATCTTTCAACTTGAGGAAAACGTGACAGTAGGAGAGTCACAAGAGGAGGTGGTGGAAGAGTTGAAGAAGCATGATGTCCAGTTCCACCATTACCTAAAGATGGGAACAATGTTTTAAAAACCGGTTTGAACCGGTTGGACTGGGAACCGGGGGAGAGAACGGTTCAACTATTACCGGTTTTGCATTGATTTCTGAACCGGATTGAACCGGACGGTTTTTAGAAAAACCCGGTTGAACTGGTCAAAATAAACTTGTTGAACCGGTTAAGCCGAATAAAAACACATGAAAAAGAACCATTTACATAATAAACTTTGGTGATTTTTTTTCAAATCTATATAGTTTTCTCTAAATAAAAACATATGGTAAATATTATAAAGTTTTTTTATGTGTTTGTATTCATCTAAAACTATATTTCGTTTTGGTATTATACTTTATTTTCTTTTTGGCGTATATAGATTGATGTAAAAGACTAAAACTTATGGTTATGTGTTATTTTAATGTGTTTGGATTCATCTACAACTTATTTTTATGTGTATTTTTAATGTTTAAACTTGTAAACATCAAATTCATGATTTATATATGTATGTATGTGTATGAAAATAGAAAAAAACATGAAAAGTATAAAAACCGGTTCACCCGGCAGTCGGACCGATTAAACTTGTTGAGCCGGGAACCGGTCACCATACCGGTTCAACTAAAAAACTGGTTTTTAAAACATTGGATGGGAAAACATTTTCACATTGATCAGAATGTGGAAGATCATCTTCAGAAGGAAGAGGGAAACCATTTCCAAGAGAACGAGGAAGACCATTATTGTCTTCATTCGGCATCTATAATTGGGAGAATAGAAAATTCAAGTTAGTTGATTTTAGTCCCTAATTAATAACCCAAAATTAAAATTAAGACTATGATCAATATTTTTATTCGAACTTTAAAGAGGGATGCTGTAATATCATTATACTTTTAATGATATTATGTCTTATCAAATCCGTTCGGCTAACGACCCTCCACCATATAAGGGAGTGGTGGAGAGTGGACACTCAATGATGGTCATTTTATAGGTCATTTCCTTATACCCCCTTAGAGTATGGCTTTGTGAATGAGGCATACTATTGATTTGACTGTCTTTTCTTATAAATATAGTAATTACACTTTTAATAATAATATATATATATATATATATATATATATATATATATATATATATATATATATATATATATACAAGGTGTATTTTAAAACATTTCAAATACAAGGTTTAAATTTCTAATTATCTAAATTAAAATTTTAATTAATTAAGTTTAAACCAATTATGATTTAATCTTTATTTTTTAATTAACTTTTAGTTAAATTAATTTAAATCATTTAGGGATTAAATAATTAATAAAATAATTCAAATTTAATCCAAATTCAAAACCCTTCTAATTTTCGAGATTAAGGTTTGGGGTTATCCAATTTTAATTATTCAAATATTAAGGCTTAAAAAAATAATTAAAGAAATTAGAAAACCCTAAGGGAACCCTAGGATTTTCAAAAATAAGGGGTTAAGGCCATGGTTTCAATAAACCCTAGCCAAGTCAAAATTTCAAGCCTTTAGGGTTTAATTTCTATAAACTCTAATATTGATCTATTCACTATTATGCACAATTAATTAGAAAACTATGGCTTTGATACCACTTATGGGCTTTATATGTTATAAATCTATGCATGAGGCGGAAAATTACTTAACTCTTAAGTTCACATGCAACCTATTTGGATCAATGTTTTCTCTGTTGATAGCAATAAACTATAAACATCAAGACCCCTAAAGGAACTCTATAATAATCGAAATAAACATAGAGTTAGGGTTTACATACCTTTTGATTATTATAGTAAATAACCAAACAAAATTCCCTCTTGAAAACCCGAAACCCTGGAAACCCTGAAATGAAGAAGATAGAGAGGAGATAGGTATAAATTTCGTTCATATTCTTCTTATGAATGTCATGAACGAAATTAATGAGCCAAGGGGTTTATTTATAGTTTAGGTAACTTGCAGGTAAAGCAAGATTAGAATTAATTAAATAATAGATTTAATCCCAATTCAAATCCTTTCATTATATGTATTCAGGAGGCTTGCAGAAACCCTAGAAGTGCCTCCAAAACCGTCCACCCTTTGATGGTTCTAGAATTTCCTTCTTTTGTTCAACTATTAAACAATTACAATTCACCCTTTACAACTTTAATTAATTCCAATTATTCCCAAATTAATTCCTGATTAATTCTGATTAATAATTAATTAATTCTAATTGATTTCTTATTAATTTATTAACCATATAAATTAACAAATCAATTATTTAACTATTGATCTCATGTTAATGTATTAATCACATAACAAATTAACAAATCAATTATCTATTTCCAATTAATATATTAATCACATAATATATTAACAAATTATTTCTCTTTGTCTTTCTCTTTCTCTCTCTCGTTCTCTCTCTCTCTCTCTCTCTCTCTCTCTCTCTCTCTCTCTCTCCTAATATCATTGTAGCTATTTTTGGGTATGAGAGAAACCCAAAAAGGACTTTGCTTCTATTTGCAAGTTTATACCAATTTAGTTATGAGCTTAGACACCTTAATCGAACAAGATATGTATGAGGTGGAAGATTGTGACAATTGCTAAAATTAAGTCAATTATCGTTCTTGCGATCAAACATTCTTATGTTCAAATACATATGTGTTAGACCTAATGTAATCTATTTAAGTCATTACGATACAAACGAAGGTTATACACTTTGAAATGCATCCGGGATATCACAGAATTCTTCGATATGTATAAATCATCGTAAAACAAACACAAACATTAGTCATTGTATGTAAGTAATATTTGGATATATATGATTTTAGTGTATATATATATATATATATATATATATATATATATATATATATATATATATATATATATATATATGTGTGTGTGTGTGTAGATGAAACGCGAAACAAAGAGTACACGTGATTACAAAACCATGGATATAAAGAACGTCGAAAATGGATCTCGTATGAGAAAGTTAAACTTATCCGAAGAAAATGAGAAATAAACGGACAACACACAAGTCATAATTGTAAAATTTAAACATCAAGTTGTGTTTTGTACATGCTATACTGCTAATTCGAGATTGTGAATTGATTCTCTTAAGAAGTAATAATATAAGTAAACATCTGATAAAATAATTTTTCTCACAAGCTGTGACATCCACATTTTTACGGCGCGAAACGACCTTTTCTTTATGTTTATTTTAAAACAAAATATTATTTACATTGTGGAATTTGTCCTATAAAAGTATTTCCGAATAAATGTTTTTCATATATTATTAAGAAAAACTTGGGATGTCATAACTGATAGAGGAAACTTACGCATAAATGTAGTCCTTACAACATAATTTTATACTATGGCCTACGCCTTCTCGGATCTCTCATTAGATCCAAACATTACTATCCATGTACCTTTGTACCGCTACCTGTGATACAAAGAAATTGAGTGGGTTAGGCTTGGGAGCCTGGTGAACACATAGGTTTTTCAACCCACAATATTATAACTAATTTGTTATAATTATATATTTCAAATCAAACAAATAACCCGATTACCCATTCCCGTTTTTCTCACTCCCTGATCCTAAACCGATGATTTGAAGGGATCTATCCTAAAAGATCTCTAAGTGGACAACACTGCCTCGAGGATTCCTTAACAATATGCGTTAATAAGACAACCATGGGGTGAACAAAGTACCCTCATGAATAGATCATTCATACCTACAGGTTGTAGTCCTGTCTGTATGTGGTTCCTTAACATCTACAGGTCGGGGACCTATCAATGTACAGTTCAGTAAAACCTACATGTATTAGGCTTGTCCACGTATGATTCATCAAAGACTATAGGTCATAGACCTATCCACAAACAATTTATTAATATCTACAAGTCGTAAACTTGTCCATGTATGATCAATTAACACCTACAAGTTGTAAACCTGCCTGTGCAAGACTTATAAACTCCTACATGTTGCAAGCATGTCCATATCTCACCAGACTTGTTTAGAATAGTCTGTGGTCCAACCTCTATACCCTACTAGATGACTAATCCCGAGTAGTACAATAATATCATATTGGCACACATAGAAACTAAGTAGTTAAAAACTTTATATCTATGTGTAAGATGAAAGTAACTATACACTCACTTGTTAAAAATAGATGACTCAAAATTCGGGCAGCGCTTCGCCCTAACACTTAGCTTTTCCTTTGATGTAACCTAGGTATGATTATCATTAAGTCTTAGTCTTATATTCTTTGTGACTAGTAATAGTATAGAATCCTCCACAATCCCAATGTCTACTGATCTATAGCTGATAGGGAGCAACCAAGTAAGATCATATCGGAGGTAGGGTCTGTTTGGTATATAGAGTATATTGTTTGGAATTCCCACTTTAAACACCTCACTAAATCTAGCCTAGACATCACACCCGTAAGTAGATCAATCAGTAATATAATTTGGAATCACTGATAAATCATATTTATACATTCATAACAACGACTATGAATATAAATATAAGTTATACTGAAAGCGATATAAGTGTAGCTTAACTTACATAGATTTTCCTGAAAAAAAAAGTCTGGAAATTATACCGGCAGAACTTCGACTCGATAACTCCTAATAGTCGGGCTTAGACACACTAGAGCTTTGCCACAAGACCCTAAATGCTAGAAATTTAAAACCAATAGAATGGAAATTCAAGAGAGAGTGTTTGGAGAGGTGTAGAGAATTGAATGGAAGTTTTTGGGTATTTATAGGCAGAAATTTGAGGAAGTACGACGCGCCCTGGCCTAGTCGACCGCTCTCCTCATGACACGTGGCGCAAATTCGTTGCAGCTACGTGGTTGGCTTCTAGAAGCGCGCGTCGCGCCTCCTATGTGTGACGCTTTTCACAAAACTTCATAATATCGTATCTTTCTCATATGAGCTCCGTTTTCGATGTTATTTATATCCACACGTAGATATCGATGAGTACTAGAAATTTCATTTAGACTCTGTCAGCTAATTCTCACTTTATTTTTAAATTTATATTTTTAACAAACTTAGATTGTTAAACTCCGTATAAAAATCACAACTCTTTCGTATGACATCCGTTCTCGACTGTCTTTATATTTACGGAATCCTATTCACGAGATATTCAACTCTCGTTTAGATTGTTTTGCCTAACAATCGAACGATTTTAAATTCAGTTTCTGTGTCGCGCACTATTGTGCTGAAATTTTGAAAAATCATAACTTGCTCATATGAAGTCAAATTTGGATGTTCTCTATATGCACGCTCTCGCTTTTGTAATTACTACGACTTCACTTTAAATTATTTATCCTAAATAATCTTTTATTAAAAGCATCTATTCATCGTCGTGACGAATAATTAACCTATTATACTTTAATCATCTAGCCTTATCTTGTGGGCGTTACACAATCTGAAACCCAGTACACTGCATGGAGACCAGTCATCACTTGGCTTAAAATGAACCACCTAAACTACAATCTCACTGTTAATCCCAAAACAATGCTAACCGTTGGATAAAAATTTCACCTACTATAAAAAGGACCCCTCACTATCTCTAATCTCACATCTCTCCCATCTCTATCCTTCTTTTTTCTAAGCTCCATCGACCACCACCACCCTCCACCACTGACCGTCCCCGTCGACCACCATCAGCTACCTCCGACCTTCGTTGATCGATGTAACATCCCGATGACGAGGTAATTTCAATTTTAACCCTATATATGAAGAAATATTGCATTTTGGCCCCTGTGCATGGGAAAGATTGCAAACTGGCCCATAATGGCATTTTGGTAATTTTGGCCGAGGCTTAGTATGTTGGGCGTACGCTTCGTACGCAATGCGTACATGCGAGAGCTTAGTACACTTGGCGTACACCGCGTACGTAGGGAGTACGTGTGAGGGTTTCAAACCCTAAAATTTAGGGTTTAGACCCTATTTAAACATCTTTTTGGCCCCAAGACCTTCACCCTCATCAGCCTCCACCTAAAAATCATCCCTCTAGCTAACCCTAAGTGTCAAGAGTGCACCTTGAGCTCATTTTTGTGTTTTAATGGTGTTCTTGAAGAAGAAAAAGAAAGTGGTAGAATGACATTGGAGCTTGGAAGGAGTTTGGATCTGGGATTCTCACCTTGCTAGCAACCTTCAGGAGGTAAAAGCTCCTAGATTGATCATATTTTCTTATAAATCTAGATATTCCTTCATTTAGGGCATTTTTAGTCCCAACCTTTGTGATTCTTGAGCATGACATGCTCTTGATCAAATAAGTTGTTCTTTCAGACCAAGTGAGGGGTCTTGAGTTATAAAAAATGAGATCTTGATGCTTAGTTCTTCCCCATGCATGCTCTAGAAGGTCTTTAGGTGTTCAGAAGTTGGGATTGTTTGTATTAAGCACTTAATGGGCATTCAAAGTCCTAAAGTTGGAAACTTTATGACTCTCAGTGGTATTTTGGCCTTGGATCTACATTTGGACGTAAAAAGTCGAAGTATTAAGCTCTTAAGTGGTTAAGAAGGAAACATGTGCGTATGTTTGGCATACCGAATAGTATGTTGCGTGTACGCAGGTTTAGCCTCAATGCCTAGGACCACGAGTACGCCCCGCGTACGAGGCTTGAGTTGACTCGGATGGTTTGGCTAGGTGGATTTTGCTGATTTTGACCGGTTTTGACCAAGGGTATTTTGGGAAGAAAATTGTTATTAATTTAGAATGGGAAATGTTTTGATATTTAGGAGTCGGGTGGAGCTGGTTGTCGGAGCAGAGATTTATTCAGACTGAGAGGTGAGTTCTCCTCACTGTACCCGTGGCTCGAAGGCACCAATGCAGGCACACTAAATTACTTATCCTAGTTAGGATAGTGTTATGCTAGTTTGTAGATGCTTAGTAGATTCGTATGATTATATGTATTTGCTGGCCCTGTGTTTATGTTTCTCTGTTTCATATGTCGACATATTATATTGGGGTGAGGCGGTCCTGCTTTGTGTTGTAGGCCAAGACACCCGGGGACGAACGGATAGGTTGTGGGCCCTGTAAGGAGGTCCAGTCAGGTCGGCGGTCCGTAGAGCGGTCCAGATAGGTTGTAGGCCCTACAAGGTGGTCCGGTCATGCCGAAGGCGTGTAGAGCGGTCCAGATAGGCTGTAGGCCTTGCGAGGCGGTCCAGTCAGGCTGACTGCTCATATTTGTATGCTTGGTTATTATGTGGTGTGTTGGTACTTTGGGTAACTCACTAAGCGTTGGCTTACAGTTTTAGTTTATGGTTTCAGGTACTTCAGAGGATCGTGGGAAAGCGAAGGCGTGGTAGTGCACATCTTTCGATTTTATGTCACCGGGCCTTGGGAAAACTCTGATTTTGAAATAATGCTTTTGAAACAATGACTTTTTTATGAACAATGATGGTAATTGGTTGATTTTGAAAATTTTAAATTTCTCTGATTTTTGGAGTGTTACAATTGCCACCGACAACTGTTGAAAATAGTTGCCATCAACAACCAACGACCGTCGACAACAACTTTGACCGCCGTAGTAGCGATGTCAGTTCCTTTTCGGCGACCATTTTCCAGTGACAACCTTCCTTCGATGAGAATATTCCAGCAAAACACTATTCCTGCAAGAATTTTACGGCAACTTTTCCAGGCAAGTATTTTTCTAACGACATATTTTCCAACGACCGTTCCGACAACGTTTCAAGCTTCTCTCCTTAGTCTTTTATAAAGCTATGCGAACGTCACGGTGAGTTTCACGACCCCTTTTTATACGTTTTATACTTACGAGGGAAAATACATGTAAAATGCTTACAAACTTATGCTTATTTATGATTTCAAACTTATGCATATGTGTATATGCTATTGAACTTATGCATTTGGATATATTCTAGTGGACTTATGCATTTGAATATATGCTTACAAACTTAGGCTCGTGAAATTTTGCGTACAAGTTTATGCCTACGAATTTATGAACTTATGTATATAATTTTATGCTTACAAACTTATAACTCAGTGGTTACATGAGATACATTCATTACCTAAGTGGGATGATGTCGAAAGACACATACAATACTTAGAAGTCCCCTTACTTATAATAGTTAATCTTCGTGAGTGAGGAAATTATGTGTAGATCTGTACAAGTTGACAACCCCACCTACGGTTGCTAGCTACAGCCTTGACGGTCGATTCACCATAGGTGATAACTATCTTTACTTATTAAGATGTCTAATGAAGCATTGGGAGAGGCACATCTACATAGTCACATATCGATTATAAGGACTCTTTGTAACATTGTGGGGTGATTAATTCACTAATAAAATATAAGTTAAAAATGATTTGCAGTTGAAAAACTACTATAGTTAAAACCACTTCAATTCAAATACAAAAACTATGAACTTACCAACACTGTATTACCTCTATTCAAATCACATGTATTCTTAGGGAGTTAAGAGTAGGTGTAACGACCGAATTTTCAAAAGAAAATTTTCATTTTTAATAGCCAAAACAATTTCCATAAACCATAAAATCGCAAATACAATTGTTTTCAAATTCATATCAATAACAATATTATTTCAAATCATCAGAGTGTCCTATAAAAGCGCCTGAGGGAGAGTGCAGGTCGCGCCATCAAGCCTTGCCCTTGCCCTTGGGCTCAGATATACCTGAAACAAATCCACAAACTGTAAGCTAATGCTTAGTGAGTTCCCCAGAGCATACCCCACACACAATCCACATAAACACATATCATATAAGCTATAAAAGCTACATATACCGCATAAGCCATGCATACAACATATAGGGATGCCGTGGGCTCATCCCCAGGGTCTTACTCCAGGATGCCATGGGCTCCCCACATGGTCTTACACCTAAGTTCCATGGGCTATCCCATGGTCTTTAATAGGAAAGCCATGGGCTCTCCCATGGTCTTTAGTAGGAAATCCATGGGCTCTCCACATGGTCTTAAATCCAGGTGTCATGGGCTCTCCCATGGTCTTCCATATAAACATACCACATATACAACTAGCATACTTTCTAACACATACCCAACTATCATGCATCTTAATATAACTTCAGCTAGTGTACCACATATCATAAAATGGGTCAGCCTTGGTTCCTTAAACTGTGACAACCCGAAATTTCTATCTTGTACAACCAATCAATTCAATCAAAGTCAGATTCATTTCCGCTATCTTTTAGCATTATTTAGAGTCTGTTTGAGTGTTTTAAGCCTAGTACAATCAAGGTTTGGGTTTAGGGATGAGTTATCCTAATTCATAGTGTAGCACCCGGGCCAAACACTCCTTCAAGAGGAGTGTATCGCCGTACACATGGGTGTACGGCCGTACACCCACCCATGGCCATGAACTCTCACCTATATAAGTGATACTCAGTCATTTTTCAACACTTTTCACACTCCCAAGCCAAGAATTCGAATTCTTTCTCTACTATCATCAATTCTCTCACCTAGATCTTCAAAGATGTAAGTGTTTTCTACCTTAGTTTGTTGCTACATTGATTTAACTAGTGATGAATCCATGTTTACATTCCATAAATTTCATCTTTGGTTAGATCTTCATATTTCACCAAGAACACACACTAGTTCTTGGTGGCTGTAAACCCTCCATCAAGCTTCCAAATTGTGAGTAACTGCTTCCTATGCTTGTTATCTACTAGTAACACTTGTTATTCATCTTAAAATCAACCATCTTAGCAAGAACATGAAGGTGTACGGCCGTAGACCCTTGTACGGCCGTACACACCTCATCGGACCGTACACCCTTGTTGATGATCATAGTTGGCCTTAAACTCTCCTTAAAGCTAAGCATGGGACCAAGAACACTTCCTTGATGCTAGATAGGACCTTAAAACATGTGACATCCCCAATTTCACGGCCAGAAAAGACCGATTTCGTTTATGCTTTTTAAAATAAAATCAGAGAAATCTTTTTAAAAGATGTTGCAGAATTGGTCCCCAAAACAAAACATGATAAAAGTTTATCAAAACCTTTCTTTAAGAAATATATATTTTTATTTCATAACAAAACCTCGGGATGTCATGTTCCGATACAGATCAAAAGCATAAACAAGACATTATAAGCCTTACACAGTTATTTACAACTACTGGCCTATAATCCAAAAATCACTCATTGTCATCATCCGACTATGCTCGGGGTCCACTACCTGTAATATAAAAAGCCGAGTGGGTCAGGCTTGGAAGCCTGGTGAGCATATAGGGTTTTCAACCCAAAATAAATAATTTATTATGCTTAAACATCAAACAATCAACCCAATTACCCAATCCCTATTATCTTATTTATTTCTTAAGGATTTACCCTAAGAATCAAATCTCACTCATTCCTAAGGATTCATCCTAAGGAATAGGCACGAAGTCCATCGCTGCCTAAGGTTCATACAACAGGCACTACGTCACATAGTCGCCGGGGTTTATACAATAGGCACTACGTCTCATAGTCGCTAAGGTTTATACAATAGGCACTACATCTCATAGTCGCCAGGGTTTATACAATAGGCACGAAGTCACATCGTCGCCAGGGTTTATCTACTAGGCACGAAGTCACATCGTCGCCAGGGTTTATACAACAGGCACTACGTCACATAGTCGCCAGGGTTTATACAATAGGCACTACGTCTCATAGTCGCCAGGGTTTATCTAATAGGCACTACGTCTCATAGTCGCCAGGGTTTATCTAATAGGCACGAAGTCACATCGTCGCCAGGGTTTATCTACTAGGCACGAAGTCACATCGTCGCCAGGGTGTATCTACTAGGCACTAAGTTCATAGCTGCCAATATACTAAATCCGTAGCTACCAACGTACATCTATACTGTACTAAATTCATAGCTACCAACGTACATCTATACTGTACTTCTATCCCTCATACTTTATCTACCCATGTTTTAACCAACATATTTGAAGATAAAATACATATACATTTTAAATCATTTTAAACATGTATAAAACATTCATTCAACATCCATCTCAAAAAAACAAACAACATATATACACATATCACGTATTTTATATAAAATACTTCATATCTATGTGTAAGATGAAAGTGACTATACACTCACCTGATTTAATGAAAATCGGGCAACAATTCGTTTCCTAAAACGATCGTTTCTAATAAAACCGGGAGTTTTATTGAGAAACCGGGCTCTGCAAAGGGTCGGGCTTCGAAACCGAAAAGATAAATTTCCCGGGCTTCTTGGGCACTTTGTGGCGTATTCCGGGGGTTATAATTGATACCGGGGCTTCGGGAAATGTTAAGATGAAGAAAATATGGAAAAAGGGGTCAAAAATGGCAAAATCCCATTTTTACCCGGGAGGGTTCGCAAGGCTCCTATTTATAGGAGTGAGATCCGAAGGTCGGCCGAGAAGAGGTGAGTCAGCGAGGCACGTGGCAGCCACGGAAGAAGGACACGTATGCGAGGGTTCGGACAAGCGACAGGCTGCGAGGCCTCGGTTTGGACAGATGGCGAGACAGGGCTTCGGCTCGGATAGTTGGATGCCTCTTAGTGGACCGGACTTCGGTCCAATGGGGAAGAAGGGTGACGACTTCAGACCAATCAGCGGTTTCCACGCGAGGCTGCGGTCCAATCAGAAGGTGCCACGTGGAGGCTGCATGCGAAGGGTGACGTGGCAAAAACGTGACTATGCGAATTTTCTCGATATTTGTGCAAAAACTTCTAAAATTCATAACTTTCGCATACGAGCTCCGTTTTTGACGTTCTTTATATGCACGCGTAGGTAAAATTACGCTCTACAACTTTCATTTAGACTTTGTCGGCTAATTTTGAATTTAATTTTTATATTATTATTTTTAACAGACCGGGACAGGAAATCCGTTAAAAATTCATAACTTCTTCATCCGACGTCCGTTTTCGTCAGACTTTTTACCTTTGTACTACAAATGACGAGACCTTCGATTCTCGTTTAGGTCGTGTCGGCTAAAAATCACTCGATCTAAAATTCGAGTTTTTAGCTGTCTACTGCTAAACTGAAACTTCGAAAAATCATAACTTCCTCATACGAAGTCAGATTTGGGCGTTCTTTTTACCGAACTTCTCGGTTTAACGAATACTATGAGTTTCTTTTAGATCACTAAGGCTAAAAAGTAGTTTATCAAAAACTCACTTTTTACGACATTCGGCACCGTGCCGGTTTGTCGCGAAACTTCGACAGGTCATATTATAACTCGAATTTCGGCATTCTTTATATATCCAGAAACCTTGAGACATATACTACAACTTGGTTAAAATTAATCCTTCTAAATAATCTTTCATCAAAAAGTCATTTTTGATGCTTATCGTCTCTAAATTGACTAGCCCGGATCTACGGGCGTTACAAAATACCTCATTTGCATACCTCTTCATGAGTGTACGGCCTTACACTCATGGGCCGTGAACCCATGGTCGTACACACGTTAATGTGGCCGTGAACCTCCCCTATTCAATCATATGTGATTTTAACACTTAGTTTCAAGTATTTCCTAGTCCCTAGGGTGATTCCCTATCATAACTAGTTGTGTTATACACTAATTTGATACAAATATGTGTCATTATATGCTATATAGGATCCGTGCATACTCGAGTCTTCACTTAACATTTAACATCCTACAACCAATCTTACGTACGCATTACTCGCAGCAGGTGAGTTCATACCCCTAAGCTTTTACTATTTTTCATGTTTTTCAAGGGGGGGGGGGGGAATACAAGCCAAACATAAATGATTTTATGAAACTTATACAAAAAGGATTTCAATAAACTTAAAACGGATGCAATTGATACAATCATACAGTTTCTATACTTTTATAAAATATTTAGATACTTTATCCCTTTTGTAATATGCTGAGCATAAGGGACGTTTTCAACTTACAAGCATAACCACATAGTTTTCAGACCAATACATAAATCAAAGTACATATACGTACACACAAACTATAAACGGTATAGTTTGGGAATTCAATACAATGTTATACATATACATACACACAAACTATAAACGGTATAGTTTGGGAATTCAATACAAGGTTATACATATACATACACACAAACTATAAACGGTATAGTTTGGGAATTCAATACATGGTTATACATAAACATACACACACATCTTTTATGAATAATATTTATAAAAAGGTTTTCTCGTATTATTACTTGTAATGTCGTTAATCTAGTTTGAGAGACACGTCTTTGGGTACAATTACATATACTAGTGGAAGACTACCCTTATGATCCAGAATCTCCCCGAGGGAGAGTGTGAGTTTGTGTATAGATCTATACGGGACTGACAATCTCGCACCTTGCTGCTAGCTACAGTAGGACCGACAGGTCTACGGCTGACAAAGTCATAAAGGATACTGGTGCCCGATTCGCGCCATATCAGTTTAGTATGGTCATAAAACTCGCAAGTAGATAACAACGATATAATTACGTAGTAATATACTTTACATGAACAATGATTATTTAGCATAGTATGGGAAAATACATGGTTTCTTTATGAGAAATAAAACTACTATACATACTGGTAATAACCAGGGTTTTCAAACAGAACATTTTATTCATACTAGTGATAGCCAAGGTCTTCTTACAAAAAGGGATTTTTACATTCAAATTAGTATTATACAATTAATATGGTGGTAAATAAACATTCAAACAAACACTTACGGAACATTATAACAAAATCACATGTTAGAAAATATTGGATTTTCTTGGAAACATACAAACATTTTCACTAATTCATTAACATATTTTTATTACAAAAAGATGCTTATGAACTCACCAGCTTTTATGCTGATACTCTTTTTCAAAATTGTTTGTATTATCAGAAAATCATTAGACAGGTACCTCGATAGACTTTTGAGAAGACGGAGCGTATAGAGTCTCATCTTTTACTTTTGTTATACTTTTGGATGTATAAAAATATGAAGCAAACTTATGTAAACACTTTATTATATATATTCAATGTAATGGTTGTGTTTACTTTGATTACTATGATGTAATTGTTGTGATACTATACATGAAGTCATCCACCCCCGAACGTTTCCGCCGTTTCGGTTTGGGGGTGTGACATAGACCCATTGGTATGGTGATGAGACTCACCTCTCGAATGCTGAACTGACAAGCTAAGATCAGATAAATCCTATGCACTGCTCCAAATCAACTGCCTATAATCATCATGTGATTGACTTGTCACAATCCCGAAATACCATAAACGTCCTCAAAGTCAACCCTGGTAAAAGTCAACTGTCAAGGTCAACAGTCAATGTTGACCTCGATTCGTCGAGTGCATCCAGCAACTCGTCGTGTTCCTTCCGAGTCCATTCTACTGAATCGCGAGTCAATTCGCCGAGTCACCTAAGTGACTCGTCGAGTTCATCAAATGTTTAGAAGACCAAAAGATCATGCAGACCAAAACTCTAATCCTTCACCGAACTCACTCAGAATCTCGAAAACAGGTAAACCCTACCCGACTCGTCGAGTTGGCTAAGAGACTCGATGAGTTCCTTCAGTCATTTTTGTGTTCAGTCCTTTCCAGTGGGATCCAAGGTCCCAAACTTCGGATCCAACTTCTCTTAGTGTAGTTACCACGTAAAGTTGCAAACTTTACATGCATGCAAGACCTCACAAGTCTAAAACACCAAAACTAAGGTTCCTACAAGGTTTTAGTGCATGGGAAGGGCCTAAGCTGGATAAAGTGAGCAACTTTATGTCATTGAGGACCTAGATATATCTAGATCTGGAACCATATCCTTGTGATAAGTCCAAATCCGATTATGACACCCTTTTTTGCACCAAAAGGGAACATTTACTTCCAAGAAAGAGATGGTTGCCAATACAGAGTAGATGTAGGATCTACTGCTTCTCTCCTTGCTCCTTCTTCTTCAAGCTCCAAAATCCTTCACCACCACACCAGAATCACTCTCAAAAGCTCTCTCTTTCACTCAAGAAGGTGCAAGGCTCAAACTATGATTTTCTCTGGCTGTAGGAACGATGGAAGAGGCTGCAAATGAGCCATAAGTTCTTTAAATAAGGTACAAACCCCTGAAAATTAGGGTTTCTCTTTACAGTGCCTACTCGTTGATTCGGGTCCTCCGACTCGTCGAGTAGGTCTGAAGTCCCGCGTCCTCATAATAACCTCTACTCGACGAGTTGGAGCTCCCAACTCGTCGAGTCCCAACACAAAACCCTAAAACTTATAAAATTAAATAATACCTGGAACAGGTGTTACAAATCTCCCCCACTTGAACTAGATTTCGTCCTCAGAGTCTGTTGATGCGAACAAGTCCGGGTAGTGTTCTCGTATCTCCTTTTCCGGCTCCTATGTCCACTCGGAGACCCTTCGGTGCTTCCATTGCACCTTTACTAGCTTCACTTCCTTGTTCCGAAGAACCTTGGTCTTCCTATCTAGAATCGCAACATGCCCCTGAATGTAGTTCAGACTCTCATCCACCTGAATGTCGTCCAGAGAAACAACTGCGGCCTCGTCGGTGACACACTTTCGAAGCTGTGACACATAGAAGGTGTTGTATATCTGGCTAAGCTCATCCGGTAGATCCAGGCGACAGGGCACCTTACCCACCCGGGCCGTATTCCTGAACGGTCCAACATACCGGGGCCCCAATTTGCCTCTCTTCGAAACCCGATGGCTCCCTTCCATGGTGACACCTTTAGTAACACAAAGTCCCCCACCTGGAACTCAAGGTCCGATTGTCGTTGGTCAACATAACTTTTCTGACGGCTCTGTGCGACTCGCAGTCGGTCGCGCACCTGCTGAATCAACCCGGTAATCTTGAGCACCACTTCGATGCTCCCCATGACCCGATGCCCTACCTCACCCCAACAAACAGGGGTCCTACACCTTCATCCATACAACATCTTGAACGGTGGTCGGTCGATACTGGCATGGTAACAATTGTTGTATGAAAACTCTGCTAATGGGAGGTATGTATCCCAATTACCTCCAAAATCCAACACGCATGCCTGAAGCATATCCTCGAGTGTTTGGATCGTCCTCTCACTCTGGCCGTCTGTCTGGGGGTGGTACGCCGTGCTAAAATGCAACTGAGTGCCCAGTTCCTCGTGGAACTTCTTCCAAAACCTAGATGTAAATCGAACATCTCTGTCAGAAACTACCGACATTGGCACCCCGTGTCTAGCCACCACCTCTCGCACATAAATATCCGCCAACTTTTCAGCGGATATACTCTCAGAAATCGGAATAAAGTGGGCACTCTTCGTCAACCTATTCACAATCACCCATATGTCGTCCACACGCCTTGTTGTCCTTGGTAACTTCATGATGAAGTCCATAGTGATCTCTTCCCACTTCCACATGGGAATGGGTAGCGGCTGAACCTTGTCATGCGGCCGCTGATGTTCGGCCTTGACCTTCCTGCAGGTCAAGCACTTCTCCACGAACCAAGCGATCTCCCGCTTCATGCAGGGCCACCAATAACTCAGTCTCAGGTCTCTATATATTTTTGTTGCCCCCGGATGTATAGAGAACTTGGACTTGTGTGCCTCCTCCAATATCTTCTGTCTCACTCCTCCAGTCACCGGTACCCACACCGGGCCACACTGTGTCAGAAGACCTCGGCTATCCCGAACAAACAAGGGATACTGACCCCGAATCCGCTCTATCTTCCAATTCTCTTTCTTCACACCCTCGGCCTGAGCCTCCTTGATCATATCCAACAATGGAGAGATCACCGTCATCCTCAAGCAAACGTTCCCAATCGGGGAACCTGCCGCCTTGCGGCTCAAAGCATCGGCCACCATGTTGGCCTTCCCTGGATGGTATTGTTGGATTAATGTCTAAGTCCATAACTATAATTGTTATGTACTTGACCCGAGAGTAGCATGGTCCATTTGGGTTGCATATCACCAGGACAATTTGATAGGATGAACTTTTGAGAAGAGGTTATTTGTGATTTATTAATATATTATAAGTTTTAATATATTAATATGAAATCATATTATTTAATTAGTATTGATCAAGAAGTAATACA
Source organism: Lactuca virosa (assembly GCF_052849685.1). NCBI lineage: Eukaryota > Viridiplantae > Streptophyta > Magnoliopsida > Asterales > Asteraceae > Lactuca > Lactuca virosa. Next base: position 36,792,768 of record NC_136433.1, on the reverse strand, counting down.
TGATGTAATGTAATTGCATTTTGGGTCCTAGCCTTAATATTGCATGCTTGGATCATTGCATAGCTATTATTTTAATTCAAGTATTAAGTTGATTATTTAAAACATTATACAATGAATAATGAGTAATCAATATGATTCAAAAGTTTTTGGGCCATATAGGATTAGTGTTATTTTTGTGTTTCACTTTGCATGTTTTGACTTCCCGAATAAATAGGTTATTCAAACCATCCACAGTCGATCATACTTTGGAAGTAGGACTGTCATGAATGGGTCTGTAGTTTGTCTAGGACAAGGTGGCTGCAGTGTTCATGAGTACTCATGGAATAAGATTCGAGTATTGGATTCAACCCACGCTCATTTGAATCACTTCATGGATTTTATCACGAGTGATTGTGAGACGATAATATCTTATATTCTTGAAACAGAGACATGTGAGTTGTATTTAGAAGTCGGTTGCACATTGACATATGTAAACGCACCAGTAATTTGGTGTTATAAAACATATCGTTGTGTGTGATTTGATGAGTAGATAGAGCAAGCATATGAGTCGAAGTTTATCCATTCCTTTTACCCTTAGAGGGATAAAAGCGATATTTGTAGGCCCCTCGATGATTTAGTGATGACATCCTAAGCGCTCCGCCGAGCCTGGACTGATTTGATTTGTTCAATTAGTCAGTCGTCATAAATCGGAAATCGGGAAACAACAGATGGACAGAGAGAATGATTGTAATCCATGTCTCAGTCCATATGATATCTTGTAGAATGGAGGAATATATGATCCCTTATCTAATGGACGCGTCATTGACTAGGTCAGAGTTCGACAACGGTTTTTAAGAGCTACGTTTGCTAGTCAGTTTTCAATTCGTACTTGCAATAATAGTTATTAGACTTATCCAAGTGGGATACTGTTGGATTAATGTTTAAGTCCATAACTATAATTGGTATGTACTTGACTCGAGAGTAGTATGGTCCATTTGGGTTGTATATCACCAAGACAATTTTTAGGATGGACTTTTGAGAAGAGGTTATTTGTGATTTATTAATATATTATAAGTTTTAATATATTAATATGAAATCATATTATTTAATTAGTATTGATCAAAAATTAATTTGGAGTTAATTTTGTGATCAAAATAGACTAATTAAATATATTGGGATTGATTGTGTAAAGCATTCATTCTTATAAAGTGGGCTTATGATTCATAGTTATTTAGTGTTGGGCTAAACCCATGTGGTGACCCATGGATACTCCATGGAGGTTAAAACCCATGGAGCATAAGGAATGTGGAAAGTCATGCACATTAGGGTTTGCCTGGTGTAACCCTAGTTGTGCCACACTATATAAGAAACCCCTTGGTTGGTGAAATTGGTGTTAGAGGGACTAGAGGTTTCTTGGAGAGCCATAACCGATTTGTGTACACCATACTCTCTTAAAAGTCATAATTTGTCCAAAGGTGTGTTGTGATTCCATTTGAGGCATTCACACTATTGGTGCTAAGTTCTTAAAAGCCAAAACTACAAGCTACAACAAAGACGTAATTCTATAACTCATTTCTATGATGTTTATGTTAATTGTATGCTAGTTGTAGGCTTAATGCTTTGGAAACAACAATGCATGTATAATTAGAGAAAACATAGATCCAAAGCATTTAGGGTTGTATGTGCACCACAAGATGTTGTATTATACTAAAACCTATCAGGTATAAGATCTCATAGTCATAATCTTTTAGCACATCCAACCACCTCCTCTGACGCATGTTGAGGTTCTGCCGATCCATCAAATACTTCAAACTCTTATGATCAGTAAAAATAGTGCACCGCACTCCATACAAGTAGTGCCTCCAAATCTTGAGGGCAAACACCACTGTCCCCAATTCCAGGTCGTAAGTGGGGTAATTCGCCTCATGAGGATTCATGGGCATTTTTGAATAAGCAGACATGTTGAACTGTATAAGTGATATTAGGTCTGGTGAAACTCAAATACTGTAAGGCTCCTACAAGATTGCGATAAAGAGTCAAGTTAGTGATCGGAGGGCCAATGTCATCGAACTTGGCTGATTTATCAGCTGGGATGCAAGCAGATTTGAAGTTAAGCATTTTAGCTCGCTAAAGAACCTATGTGGCATATTTCTATTGAGAAATGAACATGACATTACAATCTATGGTGACAACAATACCGAGAAAAATTGTTCAGAGAACCCAAGTATGTCATAGAAAACTTTGAATGAAGTATGGTAATGAGTTGTTAAAGGAGACACGTTGATGAATCAGCCAACACGATGTTATCAACATAAAGTAGTAAGTGTGCAATTTCGTCAACATGTCGGTAAATAAACAATGAAGATTTCGATCTACTATTAGTGAACCCACGTCGAGTGATAAATTAGGAAAACTTGTGGTGCCAAGTTTGGGGTGCATGATTGAGGCCATAAAAAGACTTATAAAGTAAGCATGTGTAATTATGATGAGATGAGTCGTGAAAACCTGGTGGTTGATGCATATAGACAGTCTCCTGAAGGTGGTCGTGAAGAGGACTATTCTTTATATCCAAACTGATGGACATGTCAGTAGTGAGAGATAGCCAAGCTGAGGACAATTTTGATCATAGTCGGTTTAACAATCGGGCTAAAAGGTCTCATCACAGTCTATACCGGGTAACTGACTCGGCCGTTAGCCACAAGATGTGCCTTATACCATGGTAAGGATCCATATACAATATGTTTCTTTTCGAAAATCCAAATACAACTAACCATATTTGACTCGGAAGGCCGAGAAACAAGTATCTAATATCTGTTTAAAAATAAATTTATTATATTCTTCTTTCAAAGCATTTAGCTAGTTAGGATCTCGAAAGGCTTGCGGATAAGTTTGCGGAATAGGGGAAGAATTGTAATTAGATTCAGTGTGAAGATTAAGTTTGTTGATAGGTTTAAAGATACAGTGTCGAGCACGGTTTGCCATGAAATAAGTGTTTGAGGTAGTTTTCTTCTGTAATCTCTTTATCCATTATCTAGGGTTTATAAGGTCATCTAAATATGAGTTTTCATGTTTAACCCTTGAATCGGTTGAGTTTATAGTATTTGGTTCCTTCCTTGATCATTCTATAAACAACATCTTCCATCATAAATGTTTATTTGAAGTTTTGATGGATATTTTTGGGTTTTCTAACCATAGGCATCCATAAATCCGAATTTACACCATCGAGATAATGACTTGTACATGATTTCGTGTCAGTAGCATGTGGAGAATGGTGAATCATCTTGGGTCAACACTTCACCATGGAAGTGTTTATTTCAATTTCATTAGATAATTTTGGTTATTAGAATATTTGAACCCATGTTTGAGTTGTACTCGTGCTTTAATGAGTTAAATATTAGTTATGGGACTTGTTAATGATTAAAAATCTAGGTTATCGATAGTAATTAGTTATTCATATTTGATATATGTTATAACTCTCTAAATTTACTTTGAAGTTATCATCATTGAAATGAAATGGGGGATTTAGAAACAATGTTGATTTTCAAAACATTGAAATGATTATGTGTTAAATGAATTAAAACATGTTAAACTAAAGTACTTTAAGATTAGTAATTAGAACTAATGGTATAATTGATATAACAACTTCATTGGAGGATGCAATCAACAAAACACCATAGTTGTGGTTGGAATCATAACTTGAATTAAGTTTTGGATTATTGTTTTGGTTATTAATAAATGGAATATGAGGTATTTGGCTGATAATGGGTGTGTTATGCCTTAAAACATGAATAGACGCTATTGATAGAGTTTGGGAAGGTTTGGATGCAAAATGGTCAAAGTACATTGTCAAAAAGGAAAAAGAAAAAAATACACTCAACTCACGAGAGCCCCGTGAAATCCATGTGGCCCGCGTCAATGTCAAATTGGTTATTTGTTTGTGTCATGCGGTCATGATCACTCAACCTGTGACAACCGGTAAACTTCTGGTAAAGTCAAACTCAAGTCAAGGTCAACGGGTCAACTGGTCAACTCAACTAGTGCTTATATGTTTGGGCTTGCTCTATGTGTACTAATGTACGACTCTAAATCTTAATGCGAATCATCCCTTGAAAGTTCAAATGTTCAAAATTTTAGAGCCTAAACAGATTGAGGGAAGTAACAACTCTATAAAAACACTATTACGTGCCCTCGTGGGTTTATAACACTCAAAATAGAATGTAACTAAGTCTAAGGACCTTGCACTACGAAGAAAAACATTAATAAAGGCCCCTGACATGTTCTCTCTCAATCTCTCCCACTGTATCTATCTCTCTCCCAAATCTCTCCAAGTATGTGAAATCTCTCTTAATATCTCCTACTGTATCTATCTCTCTCCAAATCTCTCCAAGTATGTGAAATCTCTCCCAAATCTCTCCAAGTATCTGAAATCTCTCCCAAATCTCTCCAATAATATGAAACCTCTCCCAGTATGTGAAATCTCTCCCAAATCTCTCCAAGTATGTGAAATCTCTCCCAAATCTCTCCAAGAATATGAAATCTCTCCCAAATGTCTCCAAGTATGTGGAATCTCTCCCAAATCTCTCTATGTACCTTCCTCAGTCGAAAATAGCCCAAAACCGGAGGAGAAAACCCAAAAGGACCCTCTTGGTCCGGAACCCTATCCCTACTTCGGAGCTTCTGATGGAATCCGGAATGCCCATGTTTGCTTCGGAACCTCGCACCGGAAGACCTGTTTTGCTTCGGAACCTCCTGGCCGGCTTCGCACCTCGGTCCGGACTGCTGGCTTCACTCGGAACTTCGTATGATCTTCGGAATCCGAGAAAACACTCCGAAACTCGTCTGCTAACTCTGAATCCTTGAGAATGACTCCAGAACTTTGGACTTGGCTTCGAACCCTCGCAGGCTCCGGACTCCACTCCGGATTTTTGTCCATTTCAGACTTTTTCTTCATTTTAAGGCATTTTGACGTCGGGAATTCCTCCAAACTCGTAATTTTCATATCTTAAACCCCTTAAACCCCTGTTTTATGCCAAAATTGATTATTTTAAACATATTTATATAAAAATAATACCCAAGATTTTAAAGGGATTCTAAGTAGATAAGGAGGTTTGACTTTGTGATGTGATGCAAATCCTCCATTTTCCCATGCAAATCTTAGTAAAACCCATATTACCCATGAATAATAAGGTTATCCACCAGTCCTCCAAGCAAATGTCAAGTCACCCCTTATCCCTCCACCTAGAGTACGTGAACTCCTCTTCTCCTATTTCCCCACTTCTCATTTTCATCTCAAACAAACTCCTAAGAGTGCTCTCAACTCCTTCAAGCTCCAAGTTTCACCCCTTCAAGGAAAATTTCCAGATTTTTGTAAGTGTTCATCTCCTTTGACTAGTGATTCTTCTCAATATTCCTAAGGCTTCATTATATTTACACAAAAATTATTCTTAGGATATTTCTAAGTTCAAAGAAACTTCCAAGTGTTGGAACTTGGAAACTCCTTACATCTCTTCAAATCACCCAGCAACTAAACCAAGGTGAGCTTCATACCCCACCTTTTTCCTAAATTTTTATTGTTTTTGGGGGAGAGTACAAGTCAACTCTTGTTCTAAATTCTTGAATAATTGCATGTATACGTATGTTGAGATGTGTGTGTAGAATTATTATTATTTTATTTAACTTTTCATGAACGTGAGATTTCACAAATCTCATGAAGTTCTGAAAATATTCTCATCACCCCACAATAAATACCTTGTTTACAAAAGAAGCCTCCCAAAATTTTGAGTATGTCCAACATACCCCCTTTATCCATGGCTTCTTGTCTAGAAATAAAAGTTGTTAAAATATATCTTGATATGCTGACACGGTTTCTATAACTCTTTTAAAAATCGAAACTTTATGTCATATTAGTGATTTTTTGCAAACTATTAGTGATTATTTATGAATATTTGAGATAAATAATTTCACCAAGAAAATATACAAATGGAGCCTTTATGACAGAAAAATTTGCATGTCATAAAGTTGCTGTCATAACTTCACACAAGTCATAGTTTACGCAAATCATAACTTGACACCTTCCGACAAATGGGGTCTCATTTAGTAATTTATAAAGGGAAGAGCCATTTTGCCGACTTCTCTAATATTGGGTCGATTGATAAATAAGCAAAGCGGATTATTTTCAACAAACGAAACGAAACGAAATATCTAGTCAACGAGCACAACTACTATTATTTAGTTAGTAAATAATGGATTTCATGATTGTTCAAAAATCTGTTAGTATTCCAGTCAGACAAATCTTCACAGTACATATATTTATAAATAATAGTGTACGCCTAAAGTCCTGTAAGAGTTATAACCAGAGTCTCCTGGAGGGGGAACAAGAATTTGTGTATATAGATCTATACGGGGTTGACACCCCGCACCTTCGTTGTTCGCTACAGCTAGACCAGCCAGTCTAGGGTGACAAATGTCTTAAACGAAACAGACGCCTGAAGAACGTCATAACGGGCACTCCGTCATATTAGTATGGTTATAACGACTCACTAGAATATATCAGAAATGTATTTATACAGATTTCACTTTTGGTTTACGAACAACTATGTTTTGGTTTGTTCAAATGAAACTTTTCTACACAAGTGTTATGGTTTTCAAAGCTACTATTTTATACATCAGAAAATATAGGATTTTCTGGAGGAAACAATTATATACGATTTCAAAAACGACTAACTAAGACACACATGCAACTATACTCGAGTTGAAACAAGTCATACAACTATTTTGATAAGAAAATATTGGATTTTCTGGATTTCTAAACTATCATCAAAGTTTTATACAAAAATGCTTATGAACTCACCAACATATTTTATGTTGACACTTTTCAAACGACTTGTATTCTCAGGAAACCAATAAGCAGGTTGTGGATCGCGGACTCAAGATTATTTTGCTATATTTTAGATTTGCTTACTGATGTCTCTTTTGTGTAAAATTTGAGAATATGAACATGATGTAAAACAATGTAAGCTTGTTATATTGAAGTATGATGTTTGGATTTGCTATGTTTCATTTATATGCAATTGTTATGATATTGCGCAATGAAGTCACCCGCCTCCGGACGTTTCCGCCCTTCTGGTTCGGGGTGTGACAGATTGGTATTAGAGCATTGTTTATAGTGAACTAGTATATTTAGCCATTCAAGATATACAACTATAAATACAATGGGACTAAAACACTCTGACTAAAAGTATACATACTTGCTAGGACCGTATCATAATAAGAACCAAACAAGATAACTTAAAGGTTGAACCCTACAGTCAAACCTGGGCAGTTATGTAATCATATCTGGGATAAATATAGTCTGATCAACTATATTTATCTGAGATATGACCCACATGTGTTCAGGAGTGGTAGTGGTGTTGCAACAAGTCTAAAGCTTCTCAACTGGTTACCCAAAAGTTTTAAGGAACAAACCTAAAATAATTAAAATACTATAGGAGTATTTTGGCATTCTATCTATTTTCTCGTACTTATATATTCTTGCACAGACGACATGGCAGGCTTTCACCTCCCCAGAGACCCTTACTTTCCCAATCAAGGGAATGGGGGTTGGATTGAGGAAGACCCAGAAGAGGACCCCGAGGAACCCATGGAGGATCTCGAAGAACCGATAGAGTTTGAAGAAGAGGACATCGATGAAGAAGTCGAGGAAGATGACGAGGAAGAGGTTGAGGAGGACGAGGAATCAGACGCAGAGTCTGAAGTTATCAACCCTCCCTACATGGCAAGAGTACCACCGCATAGGACGGGCTACAATGGCCCTACACCTCCTTGGGCGGACGATATCGAGAGATGGGGCCGACGCCAGGGTCAGCAACCACCATTTGGGATGAACCGAGGTTACTACAACCTCCAGCATGGAGGACCATCGGATCGCGCACTCCCTGTCGTGGTAAGATGTATTAGGGACATCGGTTACCAGGCTCAAGTGACCACCGACCGGGTAATGCAGATGCTGGCAGCTATGCAGGTTACAGATGCTCGCACACGAGACCTAGAGCGAGACTTCTACCCAATGGAACGGCTCATATAAGATCTTGCCACTGCACGAGCGGAGGTCAGAGAATATCAGGAGAGACACAGCGCACTGGAGGAGTGTGTACGGATCACCGAGCGTAGGTTAGCCGAACTCCAGGGCGTGTCTACCTCATCATCAGCACCACAGGGCCCTACTTGTTGCGACTAGTATCTGTTTATTTGCTACCATATCGGTTTTCCTTTGTGCATTTCCCTATGTATTATCGATGACATGATTAAGTGATTACACTACTCATGGAGTCGTTACTCTGTTAGATTTTATTGTACTTCATGTATTTGTATGCCTTATAAAGGCAAAATTTTCATGTACTCAGGAAATTAACATCAATGAAAAACGGATATATATGATGTGTTATCTGTGATGTGCTCTATTACTATTATTGCATGTTAATTTTATGTCCACACTTGCTTGTACACAACCAAATCACTGATACTATTCTATAAAGTCGTGAAATAAAATACTTTGGATACTCATTGTCCTTCTGATCCATGACAGAAAGATGCCGAGGAGATCAACCCGTAGGAATAACAACACACCACCACCGCCACCCCCGCCGTAAATGAACTCTGCAGCCTTCCAAGCGGCAGTTTCAGCCGCGGTGACAGCAGCTCTAGCCCACATCCAAGCCGGAAATAATGGTGGTGGACAAGGCCAAGGGATAGGAAGCTCCCACCATGGGATGAATCAAGGGCACGTAAAGGCATGTACCTACAAGGATTTTTCCAATGCAAGCCCCCGAACTTTCAACGGGACTGGAGGAGTCATAGATCTGAAAAGATGAATCGAAAAAGTAGAGTCGGTGTTCGAGATATGTGAATGTCCTGAAGGAAGTAAAGTCAAATTCGCGGCCTGCACTTTCATCGACCAGGCACTGTCATGGTGGAACGGTCACATTGAGGCCATGACACTTCCCATTGCAAACGCTATGTCCTGGGAAGAACTCAAAAAAATGTTAATCGCCGAGTACTGCCCCCGAGGGGAAGTACAAAAGCTCGAGCAAGAACTGTGGAACCTTACGGTGCAGAACTCGGACATTGACGCGTACATCTCAAGGTTTAACGAACTATCCCTTCTGTGTCCTGGTATGATTACATCTGAAGGAAAGAAGGTCGAGAGATTCATCTGGGGGTTGACGCCTCCCATTCAGGGCAACGTGATTTCCTCAAAACCCGAGACCTACGACAGTGCAAAATGCCTGGCCAATAAACTTCATGATCACAGTGATAAGAAAAGTACCAAAGCAACAGAGGGAGAAAGCAAACAAGAAAGTGGGAGCAAGAAGAACTGGGGGAACAAGCAAAAAGGACGACAGAATTCAGGGCCATCCAAGAAACCACAGACAGTAGCGGTCCATTCTGTTACCGCTCCAGCAGCACCAGCCCCAACTGCCCCAGCCTCAACCACAACCACGCCAACAAAGCCATACACGGGATCAAATCCCAAGTGTGTCAAGTGTAACTATCACCACTATGGGTCATGCAAGGATTTCCAATGCACCAACTGCAATCGAAAAGGACACACTTTCTGGTATTGCAAGATGCCCCCACAACAAAACAAACAACCCAATGACAACAACGTCGGAGCCAGCAGCGCATGTTACGGATGTGGGGAAACTGGCCATTTCAAACGCGACTGCCCTAAGAACAACAATCAGAACGCAAGAAGGGTCTTAACCATGGGGAAAGGGGAGGCGGTGCAAGATCCAACAGTGGTGACTGGTACGTTTCTCCTCAACAACTCTTATGCGTGCATTTTATTTGATAGTGGAGCTGAGCGAAGCTTCATAAGTCACAAATTCAAACACCTACTCAATCAAAATCCCCACAAATTGAACGAAACTTATACGGTCGAAATGGCCAACGGTAAAACAGAATCAACCAACGATATCTACGTAGGGTGCAAGCTAACGTAAAATAATCGCTCCCTCCCAATCAGTTTGATGCCTGTTAATATTAGGAGCTTTGATGTGATTGTTGGCATGGATTGGTTAAGCCCCCACCATGCTGAAATTATGTGTCACGAGAAGGTTGTTCGCCTTCATCTACCCAACGACGAAACCCTAATAGTATATGGCGATAAATCCGGTTCAAACCTCCGACTTATTTCTTGCATCCAAGCACGAAAGTGCTTGCATAAAAAGAATCACGCCTTTCTTGCTCATGTCGTTGATAAAACAAAGGAGGAGAAAAACCTTAACGATATTCCTAAAGTACGTGACTTTCCTGACGCATTTCCCGAGGATTTGCCAGGAATCCCTCCCGAGCGCCAGGTCGAGTTCTGAATCGATCTTGTACCTAGAGCCACTCCAATCGCCAAATCACCCTACAGATTAGCTCTTGCCGAAATGCAAGAGTTATCTAGTCAACTAAGCGAACTTCTTGACATGGGATTCATCAGGCCGAGCTTTTCACCTTGGGGAGCTCCAGTTCTGTTTGTCAAGAAGAAAGACGGATCTTTCAGAATGTGCATAGATTACCGAGAATTAAACAAGCTCACTGTCAAGAATCGATACCCACTTCCCCGAATCGATGATCTATTTGATCAGCTCCAAGGATCCAATTACATTTCCAAGATAGATCTGAGGTCCGGATACCATCAACTAAGAGTCCGAGAGGAGGATATCCCAAAGACTGCTTTCCAAACCCGTTATGGGCATTTCGAATTGGTAGTCATACCTTTTGGTCTCACAAACGCACCAGCAGCCTTTATGGATCTGATGAACCGAGTCTGTCAGCCGTTTCTCGACAACTTTGTGATCGTTTTCATCGATGATATACTCGTTTACTCTAAGAGCAAGGAAGAGCACAACCAACATTTACGACAGACTTTGGAAACATTGAGAGCAGAAAAGCTTTATGCAAAATTTTCCAAATGCGAGTTCTGGATTTGTAGAGTGGAATTTTTGGGCCATGTAGTCAGTGAAGAGGGAATATATGTGGACCCTACCAAGATCAAAGCTATTGAGGGTTGGACAATTCCAAGAACCCCAACCGAAATCCGTCAATTTTTGGGCCTTGATGGTTATTATCGAAGGTTCATCCAAAATTTTTCCAAGATCGCCAAGCCTCTCACCACACTCACCCAGAAGGGCGTACCCTTCTATTGGAATGACAAACAAGAAGTTGATTTCCAAACCCTGAAACAAGCCCTCTGCACTGCTCTAGTGTTTTCCTTGCCAGAAGGAACGAAAGACTTCGTAGTATACTGCGATGCTTCAAATCAAGGGTTAGGCTGTGTGCTTATGCAACGCGGAAAGGTGATAGCTTACGCATCTAGACAACTAAAGACCCACGAAGTAAACTACACCACCTAATATCTCGAGCTCGGAGCTGTGGTCTTCGCATTGAAGATTTGGAGGCACTACCTATATGCTACAAAGTGCACCATTTTCACAGACCACAAGAGCCTCCAGCACATCCTGAATAAAAAAGAATTAAACATGAGGCAACGAAGATGGTTCGAACTGCTAAACGACTATGAGTGCGAAATCAAGTACCATCCAGGCAAAGCAAATGTGGTAGTCGATGCCTTAAGCTGAAAGGAGTACTCGGGTCGCCGAGTAAAGACATTGATAATGACCGTCCATTCCCATCTATCCTCACAAATCAAAGAGGCTCAGCAGGAAGCCTTGAAGCCGGAAAACGTCACCAATAAGGCATTGTGCGGAATGGAAAAGAATTTGACGGTCAAAGAAGACGAAGCCTATTATCTTATGGACCGAATCTGGACACCAAGGTTTGGTGGATTACGGGACGTGGTAATGAATGAGGCTCACAAAACAAGGTACTCTATCCATCCGGGTTCCGACAAGATGTACCTGGATATCAAACAACATTATTGGTAGCCGAACATGAAAGCGGAGATTGCCACTTACGTAGGCAAGTGTCTCACTTGTGCCAAGGTTAAAGTGGAGTATCAGAAGCCCTCGGGTCTACCGCAGCAACCCGAAATACCCGAGTGGAAATGGGAAATGATCACAATGGATTTTATAACCAAATTACCCAAGACGTCAGAGGGTCTGGATGCTATCTGGGTGATCGTTGACCGATTAACGAAATCCGCCCATTTCCTGCCAATAAAGGAGACATACAAAATGGAAAGGCTAACGCGAATATACCTGAAAGAGGTAGTGAGACTTCACGGAGTCCCCATGTCTATTATCTCAGATCGGGATAGTAGATTCACCTCTCTTTTTTGGCAGTCGCTCCAGAAAGCATTGGGAACCCGACTAGATATGAGCACTGCCTACCACCCCCAGACAGATGGCCAAAGCGAGTGAACCATTCAGACTCTAGAAGACATGCTCCGAGCATGTGTGATTTCACAAATCTCATGAAGTTCTGAAAATATTCTCATCACCCCACAAGAAATACCTTGTTTACAAAAGAAGCCTCCCAAATTTTTGAGTATGTCCAACATACCCCCTTTATCCATGGCTTCTTGTCTAGAAATAAAAGTTGTTAAAATATATCTTGATATGCTGACACAGTTTCTATAACTCTTTTAAAAATCGAAACTTTATGTCATATTAGTGATTTTTTGCAAACTATTAGTGATTATTTATGAATATTTGAGATAAATAATTTCACCAAGCAAATATACAAATGGAGCCTTTATGACAGAAAAATTTGCATGTCATAAAGTTGTTGTCATAACTTCAAACAAGTCATAGTTTACGCAAATCATAACTTGACACCTTCCGACAAATGGGGTCTCATTTAGTAATTTATAAAGGGAAGAGCCATTTTGCCGACTTCTCTAATATTGGGTCGATTGATAAATAAGCAAAGCGGATTATTTTCAACAAACGAAACGAAGCGAAACGAAACGAAATATCTAGTCAACGAGTACAACTATTATTATTTAGTTAGTAAATAATGGATTTCATGATTGTTCAAAAATCTGTTAGTATTCCAGTCAGACAAATCTTCACAGTACATATATTTATAAATAATAGTGTACGCCTAAAGTCCTGTAAGAGTTATAACCAGAGTCTCCTGGAGGGGGAACAAGAATTTGTGTATAGATCTATACGGGGTTGACACCCCGCACCTTCGTTGTTCGCTACAGCTAGACCAGCCAGTCTAGGGTGACAAATGTCTTAAACGAAACCGACGCCTGAAGAACATCATAACGGGCACTCCGTCATATTAGTATGGTTATAACGACTCACTAGAATATATCAGAAATATATTTATACAGATTTCACTTTTGGTTTACGAACAACTATGTTTTGGTTTGTTCAAATGAAACTTTTCTACACAAGTGTTATGGTTTTCAAAGCTACTATTTTATACATCAGAAAATATAGGATTTTCTGGAGGAAACAATCATATACAATTTCGAAAACGACTAACTAAGACACACATGCAACTATACTCGAGTTGAAACATGTCATACAACTATTTTGATAAGAAAATATTGGATTTTCTGGATTTCTAAACTATCATCAAAGTTTTATACAAAAATGCTTATGAACTCACCAACATATTTTATGTTGACGATTTTCAAACGACTTTTATTCTCAGGAAACCAATAAGCAGGTTGTGGATCGCGGACTCAAGATTATTTTGCTATATTTTGGATTTGCTTATTGATGTCTCTTTTGTGTAAAATTTGAGAATATAAACATGATGTAAAACAATGTAAGCTTGTTATATTGAAGTATGATGTTTGGATTTGCCATGTTTCATTTATATGCAATTGTTATGATACTGCGCAATGAAGTCACCCGCCTCCGGACGTTTCCGCCGTTCTGGTCCGGGGGTGTGACACAACCTCCTGCGAACTATGCCATAACTGGAACCATGACAAATATTTAAAAATGTTATATATTTTACATTCGATTTCCAAATTAGTCCCCATTTTCTGTTACATTTTATGTTTTAACATAATGAACGCTTTGAAATAATAAAATTCCAGTTTTAGGATTAAGAACTTAATAAGCGACTTAATGGTCCACTTAACATGATCTTGACACGTGGTATGATGCTTTTAGGTGACATTTTGATTTTCAACCATTCTTAAAATATAAAGGAAGTATTAGAAGACACTAAAGAACTTCAAGGTAATTTACCATGAGTACAAGTCCTTATATTGATTTTTTTTATTTTATATGCTATTTTATGATATATATATATATATATATATATATATATATATATATATATATATATATATATATATGCTTTGAGTTGTTGAAATTATATGACGTTTTCCTAATGTGTAAGGTGTTTGCTATATGTATTATTTATGCATATCATCGAATCTCTTTTTGGACAGTATGTTGCTCGTTTGAGCTCTTATTGAATTCAAAACTATATCCGGAACATTCTTATGTACATAGATTTAGGGTGGGACTCATGATAGTTGAAGGGGTTTTTGATAAATTAGGTGTCGTTAAGTCAACATGTCAACAGATTTATAGATAATCCTCGCATTGCACATATATGGTTAGCTACCCCTTGTGTGGCCTAATGTGATGGTTCACCGGTGCTTATTTATAAATCAATACAAATGAGAAAATTATCTCATGAGTTTCGATGATTAACCATCTATTGTGGTGATTTGAACTTCAAGAGATGGACAAGGGTCGGGAATAAGTGCATGCATTACATAATATTTCATTTTAAATCCTTATTACATGTTTTAGAAGTTTGAGATGATTGTTGTTCTTCGCTATCCAATATTTTACCTTGATTGTATTTGGAGTTATGGGTTATATATTACCCTCTTTTGTTGTTTTGGGTCATAATAACCCTAAATTAATTTATGATGTTTTCTTGATTTTGGAAGTTTGATTTAAGTAAGTATATTGTTATTTTCATACTAAAAAACGAGTCAACATCGGGTATTCTCACTAGGATTTTTTTTGCCTAACTTATTTTGACATGTGTACTCATATTTAAGACTTTAGAAAAAAGACTAGAATTAGTAAATATTTCGAAAAGGCTAGTACATGTGCGGATGCTTAAAAAACTATGTTATGATATTTTATTGTTACCTCCTCGCTAAATTAAACTCCTAAACTTGTTTTGAAATTTTTGGATCGTTACTTCTATAAACTTTAACTTTAAACATTTGTTAAAACAAATGATTTAAAAAAGTTACTTTTAACTTTAAAATGTTAAAATGTTATAGAGGGCAAGACCAAACGATGTATCAATATGTTACCGACATGATACCGCCAGATCCAGCTCCACTACTGACCAGACGTGCGGCGTTGAACAGAGATCGTGAAGAGGGGCATAGACGTCTAGTACACGATTATTTTGCGGATAATTGTGTCTACCAACCAAACGATTTCAAAAGAAGGTTTCGCTTGCAGAAAAATGTATTTCAGCGAATAGTCAATGCAATGGAAAGCAGGTAACGTAATTACAGTTATTTTCTATTTTAATATATGTTCTTTAGAAAGTTGTTTGGAAATTTTATTATATGTTTTTTTAGATTATTAAAAAGTTGTTTGAAAATTTTATTATATGTTTAGGTATAAATATTTCCAACTGAGGTACGATGCGAGAGGTAAAAGAAGTTTTACAGGGTTGCAAAAATGTGTTGTTGCAATCAAACTTATGGCTTGGGGGAATCGCCCGATTCTATTGATGACTATATGAGAATGTCAGAGCGAACTGCACGAGAAAGTTTGTATAGATTGGCGAGAGGTGTTATCGAAACCTTCGGTGACAAATACTTGCGCAAACCGTCATTGAATGACATACAACAACTATATGCGGCGCATGAAGAACGACATGGTTTTCCGGGAATGCTTGGAAGCATTGATTGCACAAAATGGATATGGAGAAATTGTCCTGTGGCGTGGAAAGGTCAATACATAAGTGGTCATCTTGGATCGCCTTCGTTAGTATTAGAGGCGGTTGCATCACAAGACTTATGGATTTGGCATGCTTTTTTTGGAGTTGTGGGTTCGAACAATGGCGTAAACGTTCTTGATCAGTCACCAATATTTCAGGACCTTTTGACAGGAAAGGCACCGGATGCTCCTTTCACAGTAAATGGCCATGAGTATAAGTTCGGGTATTACCTTACGAATGAAATATATCCAACATATTCCACGTTTGTGAAGGCGTTTCGACACCCGATAGAACCAAGAGATAAACTTTTCAAGAGAAGACAAGAAGGAGCACGTAAGGACGTGGAACGTGCGTTCGAAGTTCTGAAAGCAAAATGACACATAGTTGAACATGCGACACGAGCATATGAGTTGGACAAACTACGAGATATTATGTATGCATGTATCATTATGCATAACATGGTGATTGAAGATAAAGGAAGAAACATTGCGGAGTATTCACCTACGGAACCTGGACACATTCAATTTCAACCAGGGACAGCAGAATACTTACATAGAGTCGTTGATATCCAAGATCAACGAAAACACAAACAACTTCGAGAAGACTTGGCAGATCATATCTATGATGGCAGTGAAATTGAGTAATTTAGATCGAAAATGTAATTTGTTTCGTCTTATTTTATTTTATTTTATTTTTATTTTATTTTTTGGTTTCTAAATGTGTTTTTATCCTTAGTTGTAATTTTTTAATGTTGTTTTTAATTTAGGATTTATATTTTTATCGTTATTTTTTAAATGTTATTTTTAATTTAAGATTTAATTTATATTATAATTATATTATGACATAAATAAAAAATAAAGAAATTCGAAAATATAGAAAGTAAAAACGTTAAAAAAATTAAAAATAAAATAGAAAATAAGTGGTGTTATTACATGTTATTTGATGTTGTCCATTTCCACCTTTAATGTTATACCCATTTATAACTAGGATGATGATGTGACACCTTTTGGATGTGGTAACATATAATAACATGTTGCCTACACCCAGCAGTAACGTCTTAGGGACCTTCTTAAAACCACATAAACCATATCAATTCTTCCAAAAGTAGACCAAATATACAGATTGGAGCAAAACTCATAGATTTATTTGAAAACCACATATAAACTATATCAATTCTTCCAAAACTAAACCAAATATACAAATTGGAGCAAAGCTCATGGACCAAATCTGTAATTTATACTAAACATTATTGTGGTATAAAATATAAATAACAATAACTAAAAAAACAACTAAAATTCCACGCAACCTCCTAGAACCTTCCAAATCCCACCACCACCACCATGACCACCACCAATTTATTCTCCCCTTTCTTGTTTTTCTTTATCCCTACATTTCCGCCACCACCTAACCCTCCCTCAACACCTATATTTCTCCACCCTTCCTCACCGCCCACCTCCCCACAATTCAATCCATCCCCTCCCCACAATTCAACCCACAATTCAATCCATCCCCTCCCCACAATTCAATCCATCCCCTCCCCTAATACCCCCATCTCCGTTTCTGATTTCCGTACGTGGTGTCTGATTTCCAATCGCTTGTTTTATGGGATTCTATTCTTTTTTTTAAAATTCTGGATCTGATTGTGTATACCTTGTTTTCTATTATAGGTTCTGATAATCTCGTTTGATTGAGCGATTGGTTTGAATCTGAATCTGAATCTGAATCGATCGCTCTTAAAAATTTCCCTTTAATTGTTGGATATTTGGCTGATCGGAGAAGTCTGGGGAATATGGCCGAGGAACAGAAATGGCAGGAAGCAAGCAATCACGTGCTCTGTGCTAATAACTGTGGATTCTTCGGGAGTCCCACCACGCTCAATATGTGCTCAAAGTGCTACAAAGATCACTGCATGAAGGAACGGCAGATGTCGACGGCGAAGATCGCCGTCGAGAAGAGCCTCACGCATCCACAGCACGAATCGAAAACATCTGTAGCGGAATCTTCCTCATCCTCATCTTCCGCTGTAGCATCTGTTTCCGTTTTACCGGATCAGCCGATATCCAATCCGGTAGACGCCGATCTTGTATCTCCGTTGTCTACCGCCGTGAAACCGCAGCAACGGAATCGGTGTGGATCATGCAAGAAGCGTGTTGGGCTCACGGGGTTTGCATGTAAATGTGGAACGACGTTCTGTGGGACCCACAGGTACCCGGAGAAGCACGACTGCTCGTATGATTTCAAGACGGTGGGGAAAGAGGCGATAGCGAAGGCGAATCCGGTGGTGAAGGCGGCGAAGCTGGAGAAGATTTGAGACGATCAGAGCCGTTGGTTGATGATGTTGATCGGACGGTCTATGGGTGGTGATAATTGGGGGAGGGGGGGGGGGACTGGGTGTTGATTCATGATTGGGTCGGGTCAAGTTGATGGTTCGGGGCCCCTTTTTTATTAATTCCGAAGCTTGTGAAAACTTTGAATTTATGTGTAGTTGTCCTACTTTTTCATTTTTTAAAGAAAAAAAAGGAAGAAAAAAAATCGAAATTCATGTTCTATTATTCCCAAAGTATTGGTATTGGTTCAATTATTTCCCCAAATTAAATTACAAATTTAGTTGAAACCTTTGGAAATCTGTATACATTAGTGCCTTTGTATATGGTATTAAAATTTAAAAGTTTAAGAGAAGTTGGCTTGTTGAAATAATAAATTATTATTTTTATAAATAAGTTATTTATTTATTTATTTATTTTTTAAACTTCAAAGATAAAAGGGTTGTGTAGGTCGGTAGGCGTAGGTAGATTAGTGGGTGGAAAAAGTATACGTTTCCTTTTTCCAACAATGATTGATTCTTTATTCGATTTTTTATTCAATACAATTTGCTTTTATAAATTCAAATAATATGCGAGAGTAAATTGTAGTTTTGGTCCTTCTGGTTTGGTTAAATTTGTAATTTTGGTCTTTATTGAAAAAAATTGATAGGGTGCGATCATGTGGTTTTTATAAATTACAATATCTGTCTCTTATTTATATAGAAAGTCTATTTTGTTCCTTTTCTTATGGAAGTGCATTTCGACATGACGGTAAGCGGTTTTGAATATTTACGAGCACAACATGCTCAAAATTTTCTTCTAGCTATCACTATAGATGAGCTCGACCAACATTTGTCTCTTGTGGAGTATTGTACTATCCTTAAATATGGCTCATGATCTCTATATTCTCAATTGATGAGATATGTCACGTGTGTCGTAAAGTATGTTTGAACTCTTTTGGAGAGCATGTAATCCATTGTAAATAACTCTTGGGGTTCAAATAACGACACAATATGGTTATAGATGTTTTGTTTGACATATTTAAGCGTTTCTGAGTTTCCGCCAAGAAAGAAGCTTCTATGAATTTATTGACCGAACCGACAGAAGGAATCAACCCTTAGACCGGCTGACGTTTTGGTTTTTGGATGGGTTGGAGGGCAACATGCTTGTGTGGACCTTACAGGGGTATCTCTTCTCGTGGGCTTGGGGGTTGGGGGTTTCAAGGCGGGACAGTCTGCTTTAAAAGCCGCTACATGCAAAGTCACAAAACATGAAAAAATCATGCATGGAAAATCAACATGTGTTCATATAATTCGCGTTTGATACGTTTGGTTTCCTCGCGCGCGGATGCAGTTGAGTTTCTTAATAGAGTACAACAGATCATGCATAACTATGTTTTGTCCCCTAGATCTATAGATGTAGTATTCAAAAGATTTGGCTTTATCATACAAAAAGGGTTAGCGGCGTAACTTGTTTTGCTCTTTTGTCTTCTCATTCATTGTATTGTGACCACTAAGTAGTAGTCGAAATATATCGAAATAGTAATTATAACAAAATTAATTTAAAAAAAAATTGATTATGAAGTTTAATAAACGAAAATTTGAAAGAGCCCACATCAAATCATCCCCTCTAACCCCAAACCTTTCGCTTTTTAAAGCCCTACATCATTTTTGACTTTCTATTCCTACCAATGCCACCATTCACACCATCACCTCCCTGTATCTCTTTACACATTGTCATTACATCATCGGCGAAAGTACCCATCGACCTGAACCTAGAAACCCACCATAGAAACCAACAAACCCTACATTATTTATCTCTTTCTCCCCTCCTTCATCATTATCCCTTTTCTTCGAAGAACGAAGAACCCCCGATGAAACTTTAGATCATGCCAACCGACCCTCATCTCAAGCAATGATTTTATCTATTTCGGGAAACGTAAAATGAAATAAGAACAACATGGAGGTGCCTTTTTGCATGAAATATGACTGATTCGTTGAAAATCAAATTGTATCAAAAGAAAGTTTTAACGAAACAGAGGAAACAACTACCAAATATATTTTAGGGTTTAATTATGATCCCGATGACATCGTACTCACAAGTGAACATGAAAATGGAAATATGAGCAATTCGAATTGTGTTTATATGCTTAGGTTTGTCGCCCCCCAAATCAACATGGAACTAGTTATTTTCTTATAATTCTTGAATCTTGTTTCATCAAATCCCTCAAATTACAATATAATGAGGTTGATTAACTAGATAATCCTTTGAATTGTTTTTATGAATGTGTGTTTGTAGTTATTATTGATTTGTAATGCATTGTTACTAATGTTAAAGTCATTTGTCCAATGGTTGATTACCTATATAAACCTAAAGTTGTAGAGATCGTTTGATGGTGCAATGCCTATCATTACAATTGTAAAATACAATGAGAAGAATGACTTTTTGACCCACATGATTCATCGAGTGTTAGTAGCAACAGATATGGTGGATTCCTCTTAGAACACTCACCATAATTTATGAGAGAAGCCCTAATCCCAGTTGTTAATAAATCAACAATGATGTATCCTCCTTTAAAACCTATCAAAAGACGAAGGAGGGGGGGGGGGGGACAATATTGAGTTGATTTATTAATTTGTTTGGAAGATTTTTCTTTTGATCTCATGTTGAATGTTTATGAAACGTTTGATAAACTTCATGTGGTTTTACTAATGGAGTGTATAAAGTAACAAGTCACACACACACACACATATATATATATATATATATATATATATATATATATATATATATATATATATATTAACAAAACATTACTTGCCATAAAATTAAAATATATAAAAAAAATAGTACAACACAAAATTTTAAGAAAGACCCAACCTTATAGTCTATGTTTCATTTTTATCTTTAAAACACAAATATGATGATACCTAAATTGTTCGTCTGTCATAGGGGTGAACATTTAGACCCGTGGACTGGACCGGACCTGGAACTTTTTTTGGATCCCCGTGCCGTTTCTCGGTTCTAGGATTTGATCAAAACCGATCCAGTCCGGCCGGTTCCGAGTAAAAACTGGTTTTAGATATGATTTAAACTTTTGTATTCTGTGAAAATTTTTAAACAAACATATCTCATTCGTTTTAAGTCGGATTGACATGTGATTTTTTCTAACGTGTAGTTTAGAGTTTGTAGATGATTTTAAACTATAATTTTGTTGTTTTTGGTGTTATATTCAATGAATTAAAATCCTTCAAAGTTGAGATATCATAGCTGAAATATTTCAGCTTTTCAGCAAGAAATTTAAACTTTTGTATTCTGTGAAATTCTTTAAACAAGCATATCTCATTCGTTTTAAGTCGGATCGACATGCAGTTTTTTCCAACGTGTAATTTAGAGTTTGTAGTTAAATTTAGACTATAAGTTTGTTGGTTTTGGTGTTATATTCAATGAGTTACAATCCTTCAAAGTTGAGATATCAAAGCTGAAATATTTCAATTTTTCAGCAAGAAATTTAAATTTTGTAATTTGTGAAATTCTTTAAACAATCATATCTCATTCGTTTTAAGTCGGATTGACATTCAAGTTTTTTCAACATATTATTTAGAGTTAGTAGATGAATTTAGATTATAATTTGCTGTTTTTGGTGTTATATTCAACGACTTACAATCCTTCAAATTTAAGATATCAAAGCCGAAATATTTTAGCTTTTCAATTTTTACTTTTTATTAAATACTAACAACATTTTCATTTTGTGTTTATGTAGAGATTACACAAGATTTAAACATGTTAGATTTAGATGACAACGATATGTAGAAGAGGCCAATGGAAGATTAGATTATGACGTTTGTTAGTTTGATTGATTTTAAATTTTAAACTATTGTTTTTGGTGTTACGGTAATTACTTTTGTATGTTTGTGTTAAGATTGCTAACTTTTGTTGATGAACTTGATTTATATGTTAGGTGCTTTATTTGGAAAATTAATTTTTCAAGTTATAATATTATAGATTAGTTATGCATGAAATATGATAAAGTCATTAACTTATTTGATTCAAAGTTCACACAAATGGTATAAACAATCAAAGTTTGACCGGTCCAACGAGTACAAGATTCGGCAATGTATTTATTTTTACGAGTTGTATCGTATCAAATCCAAAAAAGTATTCACTTTAACAAGTTGTAACGTATCAAACCCAACAACATATTCGTTTTAATGAGTTGTATCAAACCCAAGAAGATGTTTTAACGACTTGTACTGTATGCATGTAAAGTTGTGTCGGTCTAACCGTGTCCAAGAACCGGAAAAACCGGACCTGGACCTGACCCGGTAAGTCTCATCTAGTCCGGTCTACGGTCCACAATATTCTTCGAAACCGGTCTGGTCCAAAAGTCGGTCCGGTCCAAATTCTCATCCCTAGCCAGTCATATCTTGTGTGTTCTTTGCCTTCTAACTAGAATTTCCTTCTTCATCCTGGTCTTATCTCTACGACCATCAACAACAACTTTTATATGTCCATTTATCAATGATGAACTCACACAGTCCTACTATAAGTTGCTTAATGGCGTCGTCGAATATAGTTGGAAATAATGTCAACTTAATTATATGAAGAATGTGTTTTTTTTCTTATATATACAATGGAAACAATGCATTTTTTAAACAAACATAATCCCACAAACATACAAAAATTAAAAACAACTATGCTATATTTTTTCCCGAAAATATAAAGGATGACAATGTTTTATTTTTACGTATTCATTTTTACGGGTTGTATCGTATCAAATCCAAAAATGTATTCATTTTAACGAGTTTTAACGTAACAAACCAAACAACATATTCGTTTTAACGAGTTGTATCAAATCCAAAAACATGTTTTAACGACTTCACTGTATGCATGTAAAGTTGTACCAGTCTAACCGTGTCCAAGAACCGAAAAAAAACCGGACCTGGACCTGACCCGATAAATCTCATCCAGTCCGGTTCACATTCCATAATATTATCCGAAACCGGTTCGGTCCAAAAGTCAGTCCGGTTCGTTTCGGTCCGGTCCGGTCCAAATGATCACCCCTAGTCTGTCATATCTTGTGTGTTCATTGCCCTCTAACTAGAATTTCCTTCTTCATCTTGGTCTTATCTCTACGATCATCAACAACAACTTTTACACATCCATTTATCAATGATGAACTCACACACAGTCCTACTATAAGTTGCTCAATGGCGTCGTCGAATATAGTTGGAAATGATGCCTACTTAATTATATGAAAAATGTGTTTTTTTTCTTATATATACAATGGAAACAATGCATTTTTTAAACAAACATAATCCCACAAACATACAAAAATTAAAAACAACTATGCTATATTTTTTCCCGAAAATATAAAGGATGACAATGTTTTATAATTTATGTTATATTATAAGAAGTTTTGATTGCTCCATTTAATAAAAGTTATATCGATGTGGCGGGTAAACGGTTAACAAGTTGTGTTACTAACTGTATATGAGTTTTAAAGACCACATCCATAGATTTTGGGGTCATAACATTACTACGCATGACTTGGACTCGATTGGGGAGCTCAACAGCATCTTACACAAGGAAACCAAAGGGATCAAAAGTAAAAGATATAAACACATGTTGATTTTTCATACATGCTTTATCATTATTTGTCACTTTGCATGAAACAACTTTTAAAACAACAACCTCACAGTGAAAACCCCACTCCCTAAGCCCATAAGAGAGGAATTACTGTTAAATATAGGAACCAAAACGATATAACTTTTTATAAAGTATATTCATTTTTATTTTATATATCTAATTACATAGATTAACTAATAAAATAATATATATTTAATATTTAAATATAAGTATGATATAAAATAAAACGTTATTAAATGTAGGAACCAAAATGGACAAAACCTATAAGAGGAATCAAATTAATTTTTGTTTTTGTTTTTTCTAACTAATTAATAATAATAACAATAATTATTTTTATTTAATTTCCAAACTTATTTATTTAACTATTCTAAAATAGTTTTTATAATATACCAAAATTGCGGGTGTCACATGATTGTACAAAATATGTTAGAGACTAATATTTTACTTAGTTAAAGTTTAGGTTTCATGTTGGAGAACTTATATTGTATATATTTGTAGAAAGTGATAAATAATTGTACTCGTTAATTAAGTTACTTAAACATACCATTTGATGTAATACAATGAACAACTAGACCGATAATTTAGTGTGTGGTTATAACATTTATTCATTTTAATCAAACATAGGATAAGGCTTGGCTTCAATGTTTTAAAACCGGGGTCGACCCGGCCGGTTCAACCGGTTGGACCGTGACCCGGGGTGGAAGGCGGGTCAATTGAGAACGGTTTTTTGTAAAAATACGGACCGGATCGAACCGGCCGGGTTTCCCCTAACCCGCGGTCGAACCGTTTATGTCGAACCGGTTAAAACCGGATTGACCCGTTTTGATATGGCTTGGATCGATTAATTGATGTTTTCTTCTCCTATCGACTGTCAAGGTGGCCGTTTTGATTAGTTTATTGATTATTCATTGTTAATTGATCACTGTTTCAAGGTTTCTGATTGTGTAGATTATGTAATTAGGATCCAATTAACATATGTTTATTGATTATAACATTGCTTTTCAATGCAATTAAATATGGAATCAAGGGAAGAAGAACGATTACAAGCACAATCTATAATATGTTTTGATATTTTTTCAATGTTTAAACTTTGAAGACATCAAATTATTAGTTTTATATGTCTATGCATTATACAGGAAAGTAAAAAATATATGAAAATAGAAAAAGACCATAAACCGGGTTGACCCGACGGTTCAACCGGTTGACCCGTGAACCGGTCATCACACCGGGTCAACTAAAAACCCGGATTTTAAAACATTGCTTGGCTTTGTCTTGTGAACTACCATCCGGAGCCTTACTTTTACGTGAGACTCTCGACTTTTATGATTTGATCATTAATGAGCCAGATAGTTTATACGAGTATGGCCCAATTGTTGGCATCTACTGCATCTTATTAATATTTTACTCTCTCGTTGGATTGTATGTAAGCATGTATTTAAGGAGGCGAGCTTGTTGTTTTCCCATCAATGGTGGTCTAAAACTCTAAATATTGTTATTTGGTTGGTCTCTCACGTTGAGAGTATGGTGACATTGCTAATACCCCCTATGTTAGACTTTAATACTTTATCCGAGCGATTTTTTTCTCAATCCAAGGGGCGATTTCATATTAAAATTTTGTTACAAAGGATAAAATGGATAAGCTTTTTTTATTTATAAAATTAATTGTATATTTAAACATGCAAATTATATTATCCCTGTGGTTCTTTGTTCAAAATACCATTGTTGGACTCTTATCCAATTCTTTCAACGTACATAAATATTATTAGTTTTTGTTTAGTTATACATAACACATTCATTGAGTATACACTATTGGAAGTTATAAAAACATCACACAATTTTTCATGCCTAATACAATCAAGTCAATCACATATTTAATGTACAACACGATTGATCATAGTCATATGATATTCGAAGTCCTCCATACTACACACTTTGCAATCATCTCAATATATGATTTCATTTATTTTACTTCTCTTTCATTTCAAACAAATATTCATTCTCAAATACCAACAACAAATTATGTGACGGCCCAACATCTTGTTTAATGGATATAATTTTATCAGATATGATGAAAAATCCCTAAAAATAATCGATTGCTTTGTGAAGTAAACCAAGTCTATGACTGCATATATATTTTCTATCTTCCCCACTCCATGATATAATGACAATATTTGGTTTTGTCCATCCACGTTATCGCTAGGATCAACGTTCCCATGCATTTCCCTTTCAAATGGGCAATACCTATATTTAGTACCCATCGCAAGATTGTAACAAACAGCTGAATCTACAAAAGATAGGAGTTACGCAATATTTAATATGATATACATATTATGTATATGTTGTAATCAAGTTGAATCTTACCACACAACTAGTGGCGATGAATACTAGCTGGAACTAACTTTGCTCACGTGTCTTGATGTGTGCTATGATGCCTTCATTTGTTTTCTTTAGATTATGACAATACGTTGGAAGTTGCACAAACTAGTTTTATTGGTGTCCCCGATTAAAAGTTTTAATGGCTCACACTCAACACACCAAGTTGAGCATAAAAAATGTCCATTTCATACCGATAATATAAATTTAGAATAATATCGTTCTGAGGGTATATACTCTTATTATTACAGACCATCACGTATTTTAATAAATATATCAATACTTGTTTGCTCACTTGGTGATGGTTTATATGTATTTGAGTTTGTATACATGTTTGTGTATCCTATAATACTCAAACTTGGAATAAATTAATATGTTTAACTAATACAACTGTATTACTCCATGGAGAATGTTTTCCATGACATTTAAGTGTTGTTTATTTTTTGTCTGCATATCTTCTTGGTCTTTTTTGTCTGCGCCACGTAGATCACGCGCAGACATTAGCCTTCGCAGACTGTTTGTTTTTTTGAAGACTGCAAACCTAAAAATGTATGTGCGTCCTCTTCTTGGCGCAGATGTGGACTAAAGTCTTCTAACATCTTTAGACATCTTCTAGCCTAAAAAAACATATATATCTTTATTATTTTATTTTTATTTTTTTTAAATTTAGATCTATTCCAACTTTATTAATAATAAACAATTTGAAAAAAAAGTTACAATACTTTAAGAAAAAAGTGTTTCACGACACAAACATGACATTCTTGACAAATTTATAAATAAAGATTTATTACTATAATTGTCGTTAAAGCTGTTTATATAAATATGAAAAAAAATCATAATATTGTCTTATGTTTTTTGTGCCAAAGTTTATAAAACATTATTTAATGTAATATCGTCAATTTCTTGGGAAAAATATTTATGGTACGTTTTTAATTGATTTAATTGAAAAAAATCGAAGTTTATTTCCATCTATTTATGTATCAAATTATTTGATCATTAATTACACTGTGTATGTATAACTTTGCGACCAAAATTGTTGGTTTTCAACAAATATATACGTTAATTCGTACAATTTATTTTCACTTTTTATACAATAATACATAAAAGTTGATCTAGATTTATTAATTATCTATAACAAAGTCATAAAAATATTAAAAAAATCACTTTGAAGTTAAAAAAAATCAGTTTATTTAGATTTTAGTTTGTTTTAGTAGTCTGCAGATGTTAAAAAAACAATCAGTCTTCTTTTTTCAGATTGCAGACATTTGGTCCACCTCTTCTACTGTAGAGGTCTACATATATGGCCCGCAGACTGCAGACATTTTGCCCCAGAAAAAACAAACAGCACCTTAGTCTTGGACCTGTCTTTTGCAGATTACAAGACTTAAAAGTTCAAATCCATTCTTTACACCTTTCAAACCAAGATATATCCTTAGATTTTCTTTACATTTACACAACATCTTTATGATATTTGATGTTGGTTTAAGTGCGATTGAAGGTCCTACTATGTAAACAAACGGGGAAGATATACCCCAAAATGATGGTGTTTTGTCTTACTATCATCTATATCATCCTCAAATTCACATACACACACACACACACACACACATATATATATATATATATATATATATATATATATATATATAGTAACATCCCAAAATTCATAGTAAAAATTTTCATTTTGAAATACCATATAATAATTCATAAGTCATACAAAACATGTGTTCCAAAAGCCATAGTCATGAATCAGAGTATGTAACATCATGTTTCGAGAAGTTTCTTATTTCGGGATTATGAACAATAAATGGATCACGTAGAGGCCATGGGCTTCAATGGATTAGGGTTTAGACCTTATTGGATGTGGCTATTATTAGTTAAGTGTCCCAAGCTCCTGGTTTGTTTTTTGGAGTTACAAGGTAAAATGGGAAAATTAATGTTTTAGACTTCTCTGATTCGTCTGACATAGAACTTTATTTAACACATCAATTCAGTCCTGACCGGGCCCGATACATAAGTCAAACCAAATCATCGAGGGGTCCAGATATCGCTTTTACCCTCTTAGGATAAAAGGAACGAATAAACTTCGACTTATATGCATTTACGATTCACTTATCGAATCACGCACAACAATGCGTTTTATAACATCAAGTTACTGATGCGTTTACACATTTTCAATGCACAACCAACTTGCAAATAATAAACCATATATCTAGGTTTTAAGACCATATGATATTATCGTCTTGCGATCACTCGTGATGAATTCCATGAAGTGATGCCAACAAGCGTGGGTCCAATCCAATGCTCAAATCTTATTCATAAGCACTCATGAACGTTGCAGCAAACCTTTGCTATGTCTAATACACTTCAGACAATCTACAAACCAATTCATGACAATCTTCTTTCATACCTACTTCCGAATTATGAGCGATTGTGGAATGTTCGAATAATCTTATTATTCAGGAAGTCAAATCATGCAAAGTGAAACAATAGGCAAACAATTAACATAAGACAGTAACTTTACTTATAAATAATACTCTTTTATGTAATCATCAAATGTCAATTAAATTTATCTATTACACGTTTCTAAGCTATCTAATCTAAACTAATATCGTCCTTCAGCCCAATGCTCCTAGCGTGCTGCAAGTGCTTAACCCTACTCAGTCCCTTCGTAAGGGGATCTGCTGGGTTATCCTCCGACGATACCCTCTTCACTACGAGGAGTCCCTCTTCCACCCGATGTCGAATAAAATGATATTTCCTGTCGATATGTCGAGATCTGCCATGATCCCTCGGTTCCTTGGTCAAGGCGACCGCACCTTCATTATCACAGAAAATCTCCATTGGCTCCTTTATGGCTGGCACAACTCCAAGGTCTCCAATGAAGTTCTTCACCCATATCGCCTCCTTTGACGCTTCTCTCGCTGCTATGTATTCTGAGTCACACGTTGAATCAGCTATGGTCTCCTGCTTGGAACTTTTCCAAGTTACTGCTCCTCCATTCAGGGTAAAGACCTAGCCCGAATGCGAACAGTAGTTGTCTCGGTCGGTCTGAAAACTGGCGTCACTATACCCTCGCACCCTTAAGCCATCACTCCCACCGAGGACTAGAAACCATTCCTTGGTCCTCCGAAGGTACTTAAGAATATTCTTGACTGCGGTCCAATGTGCTCTGCCAGGGTTCCCCTAATATCTGCTGACCATGCTCAAAGCGAAGGCCACATCAGGGCGAGTGCAAGTCATAGCATACATGATCGAGCCAACTGCGGAAGCGTAAGGTACTTGGCTCATCTCTGCTATCTCGACTTCAGTACTCGGACTTTGAGTCTTACTCAACTTGGCATTACTTTGTATCGGTAACTCCCCTTTCTTGGAATTCTCCATACTAAAACGCTTTAGTACCTTGTCCAAGTAAGTATTCTGACTAAGTCCTATTAGTCTCTTACTTCTGTTTCTCACTATCCTTATTCCCAAAATATAGGCAGCCTCTCCGAGGTCCTTCATAGTGAAACACTTCCCAAGCCAGGACTTAACCTCCTTTAGGTTCGGGATGTCGTTTCCTATGAGCAGTATGTCATCAAAATAAAGATTTCATCTGCGAGATGCTTGTTTCAATCCATAAATGGATTTCTCAAGCTTACACACCCTATTAGGATGCTTCGCATCGACAAAACCCTCTGGCTGACTCATGTAAACATCCTCAGCCAACTTCCCATTGAGGAAAGCGATTTTGACGTCAATCTTCCATATTTCATAGTCATGAAATGCAGCAATGGCTAGCATCATCCTAATAGACTTTATCTTCGCAACTGGTGAGAAGGTCACATCATAGTCAACTCGGGGAGTTTGAGTAAAGCCCTTCGCAACTAATCGCGCCTTATAAGTGTGTACTTTCCCATCCATGTCGGTCTTCTTCTTGAAGATCCATTTGCACCCGACCGTCTTACGACGTGGCACATTGTCAACCAAATTCCAAACTTGGTTGTCATACATGGACTGAATCTCGCTGTCCATAGTCTCTTTCCACTTCACAGACTCCGGGCCTGCCATGGCTTCCTTATAGCTGTTAGGTTCGTCCAAATTTACTTGTGTACTATCACTAATAAACATATACTCTTCAGTAATGATATGGAAACCATAAAACTGGGGTGGAACGCTAACTCTTTCGGAACGTCTAAGAGGTAAGGACTCGTCAATCGGTTCAACAAGAGTTTCCCCCCACTGTCCCCTTGGCTTATGAGTTCTCTTTCTCGGAAAACCCCTCTCCTCGCAACGAAGACAACATTGTCACTCGGTCTATAGAAGAGATAACCAAAGGACTTCTGCGGGTAGCCGATGAAAATACACCGCTCACTACGAGGTTCAAGCTTGTTGTGAGTCTCTCGACTTACGAAAGCCTCGCAACCCCAAACCTTGATATATGCCAACGAGGGAGCTTTCCCTGTCCACATCTCGTGAGGTGTTTTGACAACCTTCTTAGTAGGGACTAAGTTAAGGATATGTGCGACAGTCTCTAAGGCATACCCCCAGAATGAGATAGGTTGCGAAGCACAACTCATCATGGAACGAACCATGTCGAGCAAGGTTCAATTACGCCTCTCAGCCACACCATTCAACTGCGGTGTCCTGGGCGGCGTCAATTGCGAAACTATTCTGCATTCCTTGAGGTTGTCGTGGAATTCAAGACTAAGGTACTCTCCACCTCGATCGGATCGAAGCATCTTGATTTTCCTGCCCAACTGATTCTCCACTTCTTGTTTAAACTCTTTGAACTTTTCAAAGGTTTCCGAATTGTGCTTGATTAAGTAGATATACCCATATCTGCTATAGTCATCGGTGAAAGTCACATAGAAGCGGCTTGCATCCCTTGTGGTGGATCTAAAGGGCCCACACACATCTGTGTGTATGAGATCCAATAAACCCTCAGCCCTTTCACAAGTACCAGTGAAGGGTGACTTGGTCATCTTTCCAAGTAAACAAGACTCGCACACGTCATCGTCCCTAAGGTCGAATGACTCCAATACTCCATCCTTTTGGAGTTGGGCTATGCGTTTCTTGTTGACATGTCCAAGACGACAGTGCCACAAGCATGCTTTGTCCAAACTATTGGAAGAATCAATACACAACACATCATTTCCTAAATTGTCTACAACCATCACAGTTTCATATATTCCATTACAAGGCAATGCTTCAAAATAGAAACACCATTAAGATAAGCATAAATAGAACCCTTTTCATTATCAAATGAATATCTAAATCCTTGTTTATATAAACCATGAAAAGAAATGATGTTTCTTGCCATATCTGGCGAATAGCAACAATTATTCAAATCTAGTCCTAATCCATTACTAAGCACTAAAGAGTAAACTCCAATCTTGGTGACAGGCGACGATCTTCTGTTCCCCATGATCAAGTTTATCTTCCCATGCTCCACATCCCTATTTCTTTTTAGGCCCTGCAAATAAGAACAAATGTGAAAACCACATCTTGTATCAAGTACCCAAGAAATAGCATGTGATGAATCATTAGATTGAATAATGTATATACCTGCGAAGGACGGCTTGATTTTCTCATCCTTGATATCTTGCAAGTACTTCGGGCAGCTTCGTTTCCAATGCCCTATGTCGTGGCAGTGATAGCAATCTGCATCCTTTGGGTTTGAGGTGGGTGCAGTGGAACCAACCTTGATTCCACTAGAAGAGGTGACATCTCGGGACTTTCCCTTATGGTGGCTCATTGAGGGAGCCTTCCTCTTTTTACCCTTCCCTTGCCCAATAGCCAAGACGGGGGCAGCTGTAGCGGGAGTTGATGCAACAGATTTATCCTTGAGGTTGCTCTCAGCAGTCCTCAACAACCCTTGAAGCTTGCTCAACATGACCTCCTCTTTGTTCATGTGGTAGGTCATGCGGAACTGGTTGTAGCATGGAGGTAAGGAGTGAAGAATTATGTCAATTGCCAACTCCTCATTGAAGTCCACATTTAACTTCTGCAGGCGATCAACATATCTTTGCATCTTCTGAAGATGAGCAGTGACAGACTCTCCGTCTCTCATCTTGGTCGTGATCATCGAAGTGATGATCTCGTTACTCTCCTGCCTCGCGCTTTGATGGTATCTATCCATCAAATCTTGATGCATCTCGTAGGGGTAGAATTCCTCGTAGGACTTTTGGAGTTCTGCGGTCATGGTAGCGAGCATGATGCAATGGACTTTCGTAGCATCACGCTCATGAGTTTCATAAGCAGCAATCTCCTCGGGAGTAGCAGTTTCGAGGTTGATCTCCTTCAGCTCCTTGTCGAGGACATATTCCTTGTCCTCGTAGCGGGTAACCATCCTTATGTTGCAGATCCAATCATTGAATTGTTTCCGTCGAAGATTACCCTCCCACACAAATTCATAAGTGAGAACGAGCCTGAAGAGTTCGAGCCTGAAGCGTTGTTGTTGTTTGAGTTCGACATCTGAAAAGGAAAAGAGACAAAGTTTGATTAGATAAGAATCCCCAATTAAACACCCAAATGAGAAATTAGGGCTAGGATCCAACAATATTATTTACAACTTAAAAGAGGGATGTCGTAATTTAAATTGCAAATAATTTGAAGGTAAGTGAATGACGATTCACTAATTTCCATCATGAAAAACGAAAACAAATAAGTTTTAAATGTATTGAAAACTCCTAGATCTTTTGAGATTCATTGAACTTTTCAATGACATGTTTAAATCTCGATATGCCCCTCAAGTTTGTGACTGGGATACCGAGGATCACAAACAGGGTGTGAATAACCATGCAAATATACATGGTGCCCCCAATGTTACAGTCACCTAATCGATGTGCCGGTTAACCACACATGCTCCATCGATCTGTGACAAACATCGAGTCACCCTTTGCCACCTTTGCTTAGAGCCAAATTAGTGTGCCGGTTAACCACACACGTTCCACTAACGTCTTAGCAAGGGTACAAAGTGTAATTTCATGGAATAGCATCAAATTCACATTTTTCCTAAAGTAACTAAGATTGGGAATTTTTTGTAAAAACATTTAGTTACTTTATAAGTCATTATACTTTTAATGAGGAAAGGGTTGCCCTATCCTACCCGTTCGGCTAACAACCCTCCACCAATCAAGGAAGCGGTGGTGAGAATGGACACCCATTAAACGACCATTTTATAGGCCATAACCTTATACCCCCTTATAAACCGGCTTCGTGAATGATGACTACTAACGGTAAGACTAGCATTTATGTTATACATATATAATAATTATTCTTATACTATTATAATAGTATAGGGTGAATTTTAAACTTGTAAAATTCTAGGGTTTGGAATTTAATTATTTCAAAATTAAACTTTTAATCCAAAAATTTAAATTCCAAAACTTGAGGGAAAGTTTTGAAACATTTCAAAACAATCTAGATCAAAATTCAAATAAATAATTAAACAATTAATATTGGTGATTATCTAATTTTGACCTAATCCAATTTCATGCAAGATAATTGACCAAATAATTCAAATAATTAGCATTTATCATATAAGGAAATAATTATTCAATTAATTTGACATTATCTTTTATTTTGGCAAGGATAATCACATAATATCAATAAAATTCGTATTTTATCAATCAAAAATGTTTTGGTAATTATCCCTCAGCAAAATAGGCATAAAATCCCGAAAATCCCTCTGTCTGACTGTCAGACTCGTCGAGTCCCTTACTGGACTCGTCGAGTTCATCCTACTCGGCGAGTCCTCTTTGGGACTCGGAGAGTCTGTCAGACAGAAAGCCAAAAAATCGAATTCAAGCAATGAACAATCATACAATACATCAAATACAATAGAAACCAATCAAGGCTCTGATACAACTGATGGGTTTAGAGCATAAGAACAATCCTATGTGCTCATGCAAAACCCTAAAGCTTGGATCTAGGTTTCTCTATTGTACATGCAATTCATCCAAGACTTATGAACCCTAGATCTAGCATACATATTTCAATGATTAACCTAATAGAGCAGATCTAAATGATTACCTTTCTTGAATGGCTTGAATCTTCAACTCTTGGAGCTTAGTGTCACAAATGTCACACCTCTAATGGCTTACAAACACCACAAGCAAGAGGATGATATTGGAGAGAAGGGAAAAAGGCACAATTTCGGCTATGAACTCTCTAGGGTTTCCAGTGGCTGAAATCAGATTCCCTTAGGGTTCTATTTATACATGTGCTGCTAGGGTTTCAGTCAAAACCCTAATGGACAACTTAGGCCTTAAGCAGTCCAAGGAACCTTCTGGAATAAGGCCTCCTTGGACGAATTCAAGATGGACTCAATCTTAATTTCGTCCATGCCCTAATCCATAAGGATTCTCAACCCAATAACAAACTATCACACAATTGACAGTTCCAGTCCCCTTTATTTAATTAATCTCTTTCAGCCACAAAATTAATTCTTAATTAATTCTTGACTAATATTAATTAAACTATATGATTTCTCCTTTAATATATTATTCATATAATATATTAATAAACCATAATAACCTCTCTCTCTCTCTTTCTCTATAAATCATCCTGTCAAGTTGCTTTGGTGAAGGCAACCCAAAAGGACCATGCACAACCGGGTCAAGTACATACCAAATATAGTTACGGGCTTAAACACTAATCCAATAGTTATGATTGTTTGAAGTTAGAGTGAAATTGGGTGAAAACCCGTTCTGACGGGGTGAGAAGTAATTCTCACGACGTGAGAGTCCTCACGAGGTGAGAATATATTCTCACGACATGATAACTATGCAACCCAAAGCCCATGAAACGTTTAAGGTTTTCAAGGTATTTAAAGGTAAGTATTCATGTTTTAGGGTATTTTGTTAGCCTCCAACATATCTAAAACTTCTTGGGAGAAACCCTAGCCTCCATTTCAATATTTGAGCCTCCCCTCTCCTCTCTCATCCATTTTTGGAGTGTTTGGTGGTTTTGGAGCAATGTTTTCATGCAAGATTGATCCTTGAAGCTTGGCAACTGAAGATCTCAACTTTCATCTACCTTCTACACCTTTTTAAGTTATAAAGTTCCAAGCTTTATTGCATTTCATCTTTATATCTAAGTGTATTTGGTGTTTTGGTCCATTTTAATGAGTTTTGAGTGAGAATTGGGAATACAGTTTGCAAGTTTATTACTCTCCAAGGCCCCAAGAACATTGTATGTTTCAGATATGGACTCCAACACCTTTTGATAAGTTTAGAATGTTTTCTTGGACCTATTGGACTAGGAAAGTTTTGATCTTTTGTCTTCCCTTTCAGCCATGCAAGTTATCTTGGTCATTTAGGTCATTTTGGGGTATTAAAGTTTTGGATCTCAGAAGCTTGAGACATTATTATGGATAAAGTTGGGAACTTTATCCATCTATACATCATGTTGATTTAGATATGAAGGTTGGAGACTTGGACTTAATGGATTTAGCTAGAAATATGCATTCTTGATCCCTTTGAGACTCAAAGATTAGATCTTGGTTGTTTGGACCATCTTAATGGATAAATTTGGAAACTTTATCCATTATGAAGCTATTTAGGAACTAGATCTGGTGTTATGGGACTTGGTATGAAGTGATTAAGCACTTAATGAGGATTTTGACCATCTGATAAGAAGTCACGCTGTGACATAGGATGTGTCACGAAGTGATAGTGCCCGGAATCGTGATTGTTTTGTCGTTTCATTATCACGACGTGACCAAGGAATGGTCATGACGTGATGTTGACTTTGACTAACCTGACTGTTGACTTTTTGATAAGTTTGACTTTTGGGTAAACTTGGGTAGAATTGAGTATTTGACTAAGGATTGGTCTCGGTTTGGTTTTAGGAAGTTTGGGTTGGTTGTTCTGATGTTGATTTAGATGTTGGGCTTTTTTTGAGTAGTTCAGGTGAGTCTTCTCACTATACTTGCCTGTGTGGTAGTATATATGTGCTGACCAGCTGGGTCTTATTTGCTGTTATTGTGATATGTGTTACTGTGTGTACTGAAACGTCGGGTAGTCTCCAGGGTTGCTGATAACCCCTAGGGTGTGTTGTTTGCCCACCGAGACTTCGGGTAGTCTCCAGGGTTGCTGATAACCCATAACTGTTATTTTTGCTGTGTTGTATGTGATATTTGGGGGACTCACTAAGCTTTGTGCTTATAGTTGTGGATTAAATATTTTGCAGGTACTTATTGGATTGCAAAGACGGGACTGTACACACACATTAACAGATTATGATTTGAGATTCCACATTATCTTCTTATTAACTCTGATTTCGGAATAATGGTTTATGAATAAATGGTTGTAACTTTATTAAGAATGGATGTTATATTATTTTAAAAATGAAAAAAATAAGCCCTGGTTTTTGGGATGTTTCAAGTAATGGTATCGAAGCTAGGGCACGGGTCGATGTATTCGACAGGGAAGTCGAACCCTATAATGGGGGGGGGGTGAAGGTGGGTTGCACCTGATCCCACATCAACTTGGAAGGAGAACGAAACATTTCCTTATAAGGGGTGTCAATACCTTCCTTGTCACAACACGTTTTACAGCCGTGAGGGCAGCAGATCCCATAAGAACTCTACAGTTAAGCGTGCCGGGACGAGAGCAATTCAGGGATGGGTGACCCCCCTGGGAAGTTTCTTTATAAGGATTGTCCAAGTTGTGGAATTGGAAGGAGAACGAAACATTTTCTCATAAGGTGTGTCGATACCTTCCTTGTCACAAAACGTTTTAAAGTCGTGAGGGCAACATATCCCATAAGAACTCTGCAGTTAAGCGTGCCCGGGCGAGATTAATTCATGGATGGATGACCCCCTGGGAAATTTTCGCGTCGGAAGGCCAAAGCGGACAATATTGTGATACGTGCCAGAGGGGGATGTTACAAAGTATCCCAAAATCATTTTATTAATATAATATCCGAGTATGATGTGCACAATCACGCCTTCGCCCTGCCCCTATCATCTGAAGTACCTAAAACCATAAAATCAAACTGTAAGCCAAAGCTTAGTGAGTTTCCCTTAATATACCACACACAACCAAACAGATAACAACATGCATATATGAGGCTTCAGCCTGAATAGACCGCCTCATAAGGCCTACAACCTATCTGGACCGCGCGGGCCTACGATCTGACTGGACCGCCTCGCAAGGCCTACAGTCTATCCGAAACGCCCCGATATCTTTGCCTTCAGTAAAAAGCAGGACCGCCTCAACCCAAACATCACAATATGTTGACATATACACATAATCAAATAAGAAATAATAATCAACAAATTAGGTATATACAGATCTACCGACTATCCAATCCCCACAGCATACAATATTCCTTATACCAAGATACATACAAATCCAGACGACTGACAGTGGTGCCTTCGACCCTCGAGTACAATGAGGAAGAACTCACCTCAATGTCCAAAAGATAGCTGAACTGAACATTGCTCCAAATACCGACTCTACATATCACCTAAACATCAAACAGAGACCAAGCCTCAATCTACCAGTCAAATTACCCCATTTAACCTAAAGTCAAACTTGGTAAAAGTCAACAGTCAAAAAGTCAAAAGTCAAAATTCAACATCAGCCAGGTTACGCCATGCGTAGCAGCTCTATGCCCTGCGTAGAGCATCAAATGACTTTTTATGCGTAGCCATAAGTACACCCTACGTACTAATGCTGAAGCAAAACTTTCCATTAAGAGCTTAATACAGAAGGACACCACGTCCAACTCTCAGTTCTGGTCTAAATAAATGTCCTAAGTGATAAAGTTCCAAACTTTATGCACTTGCATGGATTATCAAGGCTCAAGAACATATCCTAAACTCATGACAACTTTTATGGGCCAAAACTCGTGCATGGATGGTTAGGAATGGACAAGACCACATTTTATGACTTAATACCCTCAAATACATCTGGAAATGCACTCTACAAGATCTAGAACAACTCACACTCAAATAGACTAATTTGAGGGACAAAAAGGACATAACTTTAACACCAAAAATGGATCTAACAATGGAAGCATAAAGGTACAAACTTTATACCTTCTGGAGGCGAATGAGGGGAAAGGACTTCCAGATCCAAGGCTGATTCAAGCTTCCAAGCAACTCCACCACCTTCTTCTTTCTTCAAAAGCACCCAAAAACACTCTTTAAGCTCACAATGCACCAAAAATGGAGTTAGGGTTTCAAGGGAGACGTTTGGGATAATGGAGGCTGAGGATGAAAGGGTTTCATGAAAGTTTAAGTCCTTAAATAGGGCTCAAAACCCCGAAATTAGGGTTTGGGATCTGGCCAAGTACGCCCTACGTACTAAGATCTACGCCCTGCGTAGATCATTGAAGCCTCGACTCCAAGATTCCTTCTACGCAACGCGTAGAAGGCTATCTACACCCTACGTAGATCAAAATTCAACATTTCAGTTTAGAAGATAAGGAAAGGAATTTACCTGCAAGGATCGGGTGTTATATATATATATATATATATATATATATATATATATATATATATATATATATATATATATATATATATATATATATAGTTAAACTCTTCGGGACATTGGCCCAATAGCTCCCTATGTGGTTCTAAATTGGAAGCTGGTTAGAGTAGTAGTCAATGTGAGCTGTCATCTTCAAAACACGGGGTTCGGAGACGTGTCGTGTGCAATCTTGAACGAATGTAAAGTTCAAGTGGCTTTGAATTGTGTGTGACATGCTTTGAAAGATCTCCTTTTTACTCATTACGATATCATATGCCTCTTCGATTTCTAGATCCTTATATAGGTATGGAACTATGGTGGTGAACATATGGCAACAAATGTCGATCGAGTCGCTTAGCTGCTTATCATACGAGCTACTCTCAACTCTAATAACTTATTCATACTTAATGGGGACATGCCCATCAAGGATGTAACATTAGTTTTCCTGCAAGATAAGGGTGAACAGTTAGTACCAAATCCCGATCCCGTATCAGTACCGAATTTAAACATATGAGACGATACTCGGTACCCTAAAGTCGTAAAATTCGGGATTCGGTACCATCGAAACCGATGCTACTACCAAAAACTGATACCATTCTCGGTAATGTTAGTTCGATTCGGTACTCGTTATTGAGTTTCCACCTCTTTCGATACTCTGGATTGTTGGGTTGGTTTTGGCTCCATCCCATGTTCATCCATACTACAAGATAGAACCATACATTACTAATAATTGGTTGTCTTTTTAACATGATTCCTTTGTAATTTAAGAAAAACTAAAGCTATGTTTGGTATGCCAAAACTAGCTTATAATTTAATTTATTTTTCGGATATTTTAATTTTGTTATGTTTGACAAACAAAAAAATACTTATAAGCAAACCTATAAACTAGAATTTAAAATAACTACTCTAACTAACATTTCTACGAGTTTATTAAACTTTTTTTTTAAAATTCTTTTAAATATAATAATTATTAATTATAAAAAAATCGATCTAATTTTTTTCGTTATTATATATATTTAGTTTGATCTAAAATCATTTTTTAACGGCCGAGCATTAGTCCAACCAAGCACAAAGGGCCTTGAGAAGAAAAAAGATCAAACAAAAAGCCCCATAAACATAGGAAAATCCTAATGGCATCATCCATGGCGCCCGCTCTATCTTCGTCCCTCTGCTCAACCCCTCGAAAATCATCAATCATCCCTTTCTTACCCTCATTTCAGACGTCCATTTCCCTCCAATTTAACTTCAAAGTCCGCAAACCCATATCCAAATTCAAGCAGAAGAACACCATCACCCTAACGGCAATCACCTGTTTGAAATCAGGAAGTAAATATGCAGCAGAAGAAACGAATTCAAGTTTCGCTGTCACTGCGCCATCTTTAGCCGAATCAAATGGTCAACGAAACTGGATTGTAGTAGTTAAGGCTCCTCCTTCGCAACAAGCTGTTTCTAAACCAGA
Source organism: Lactuca virosa (assembly GCF_052849685.1). Lineage (NCBI taxonomy): Eukaryota > Viridiplantae > Streptophyta > Magnoliopsida > Asterales > Asteraceae > Lactuca > Lactuca virosa. Next base: position 36,752,635 of record NC_136433.1, on the reverse strand, counting down.
TGTTATTGATTATTATGTCAAAATTTTGGAGAGGGTTTTGGGCAGGTGGGTATGTTCTATTCCCTCTTTCGAACAAGGCCCTTTTTCTTTTTGGCTTTGAATGGGTTTCAAAATTGATGTTGCTTCTATAAATTTCCCAGATGGAATGCTATGTATTGCGTTCGTAAATCAATTCAAATTTGATTTTTTAGAAACCACGCTTGATATCAACATTCAAACTTCAAAGTGTAGCTCACTCAGTTTCTTTGTTTCTGTTTTTGTTCTTCTGTTGAATCAAATAGTGAGAAGGAGGCTCAAGGCTGCATATACAATGCTTCTTGCGACACCCATTTTAGTTTCTGCTGCGATATGGACGAAGAAACTTCCCAAAAACTCGCATGTACCCTCTTTCCTAATTCCACTCAAACAAATTTACAATTAGAAAATGTTGAATTCTTATACTATCATATCAATATTCTAAAATAATGAAGAACAAAGAAGAAAAACATTTGCTTATGTGTGTTTAATCACAGGTTTGCCAGAGGTATTATCAATCAAACCCGATCCAGATTTCAACTCTGTACAAAAGGGCTATAGCAATGAAAAGAGTGAATCGAATTCATTTAATAAAATCTTATCTCCATTATTTCCTTCCCAAAGCTTAAAGCATTGGCTTGTTCGTGTAGAGATGCCAGCATCAGGAGTCTTAACTAGGGCACACTTAGTTGATTATTATACTCAGATACTAACCAAAGTTTTGGGAAAGTATGTATTTATATTTTTCTTGTAAAAATGAAACCATTTTTTTTGCTTTATTTGGCCTTCTAATCTTTAATTTGATTTTTATAAAACAGTGAGAAGGATGCACAAATGTGTATATATCATATTTCCCTACACTCTGACTATGGATTCTGTTGTGAACTCAATGATGAGTACGCAAAGGAATTATCCAGTAAGCTATATTGTAAATTCATGTTACAATATTTGTTTGTATCTTCTTGTAAATTATAAGTTTGTTGCAGGTGTTCCTGGCGTTATATCTGTTAAACCAGATGGGTCTTTCGATTCAGATGATAAAGATTATAGAGGTATTATAATATCTTTCATATTCTGATTTTCTTTTTTCAATTTATATTATATCAATTCTTGATTGTTTGTCACATATCAATCTATAATCATTTTCAGATTATAATATTCAAGATTCCTCGTTAACAAATCAGCCAACAAATATCAAAACAAAGAAGCTTTTTGTAACTGGTACGTCGCATATTTTAAGCACTATTTTATAGAAATGTAAGTATGTTATTATTATTTCTCATTGTTATCAAATGTAGTTATTATTAAAGGCAAATTGCAGATAATAACAACATATTATACCTTTTTTAACAATATAGGCAATATACTTTCTTTTACTTATAATATCAACCTACTTACATTCTTTACAATTGACAGGTCTGTCGTTCTATACATCCGAGAAAACTTTACGTGCGGCATTTGAAGGTTTTGGAGAGCTTGTTGAGGGTAATTATGTCATTTCACTCTGAACATGTAAGTAACACAGTTATACTCAAACCATAACAATCTAATTGGTTAATTCATGTTACAGTTAAAATAATAATGGACAAGATCTCAAAAAGGTCAAAAGGTTTTGCATTTATTGAGTACACTACTGAGGAAGCTGCAAGTGCAGCTCTTAAAGAAATGAATGGCAAGGTAACGAATTATAAAACATGTCATTTAATTATTTAAAGTGATTAATGAACTTTTTTTTTTTTTTTTTTTGTGTACAGATTATAAATGGTTGGATGATAGTTGTTGATGTTGCCAAAACAAACCCACCAAAGTACAGCAGAGGGCGTCTTAGACCACCGCAGTAATGTGTATTATGGGGGTAGAATCGTCAATTTTTTGTTTGGTATCATTTATTTTTACTAGCAGAGTTGTATAATAATAGCAGAATGTTAGTGGACGTGTGACGTGTCTTGTTAGTGTTAGGATGATGTAGTGATAGTTACACGAAGAGATAATGTTTACATGGTTTTACAATTTTGTGATTGGAATTATTATAATATGGTTAGAGATTGGGTAGTATGTCAAAAACAGTGGCGGACGCAGAAGGTTTTAGTAGGGGTGACACTAAAATTTTTTTTCCAAAAAAATCTAAATTAGTAGTGGCACTCGCATTTTAAGCCGGTGCACCTAATAGAAAAAACATAAAAAACATAATTTTTTTTTTTTTTACACTACATGCCGGAATCGGAGCAGTGGCCCGGGACCCCCCGGGCACCACTAAGGTCCGCCACTGGTCAAAAAGGAAAAAGAAAAAAACAAGAAGGTAGCTTCTTTATGGGATAATGACTTAAAAGGGTAATATATTTTTCGATTTGTACATATTGGTCACTGAGTTTTTTTTCGTCACATTTTGTCTCTTCAACTTGTTTATCTGTAAACATTCAGTCCTTACGACCAGCTATTCTAGGTAAACCGGAAAAAATGACTTAATAGGGTAATATATTTATCATTTTGTACACATTTAGTGCTTAATATATATATATATATATATATATATATATATATATATATATATATATATATATAGGCTTATGTTATTCTATTTAAACTAATTATTGTGTTATTGTATGCATAAATGTGGACCAATCATTTTACTTATTTTAAGAAAGTGATTAATATATATTATTAAATTAAAGATAATTGAAAAATACCATCTAATTTCATTCTAAGGGTATTTTAGACAATTGAGATAAATTTAAAAAAGGAAAATTCCATATTTTTTGGGATCATTAACTCTCTTGATTTTAAAATTCTAATTTTTTTAATTACTTTAATTTTAATTATAACGTAATTTTTATAATTAAACACGATTTTATTCTGTTAGAATCATATTCTCTAGGAATTTCAGGATATATATTTCTATTAGAATGATATTCTATTAGAATGCCAACACCGACTAATAACAAATTTTTGGATACAACTTCAAATTTTTCATTACTTTCTTAAAAATGTAAAAACTTTATATAATAGTCTATGACAATGAAATACTCACTAATAACAAACAAAACCATGTATATTATTTGACCTGAATATTCTAGCAGAATATATTATTACATATACTCCTATCATTCTATTGTAGATTATTCTATCAGAAGAATAGCTATTTCCTTTGTGAAGACCAGTGACAATTGTTCAGCCATCATCTAATCTTCAAGCCCTTGATCATCAATGAAAATAGACATTTTACCAAAATAACTACCATGAATCAAATCATGTAATAATAATATTCTCTGAGAATGCTTTTGCATGGCAAATAAATAACACAAAATTTTAGTAAATCTGACAGAATGAATACCACATGTTAAGGTCAGATTATTTTTCAGGAACTTCCACAAACACCTGTCATGCATCATAATAAGCTCTATGACAAATTTCACCAAAAGATTGTTAATTTGCAAATTCTAACAGACCTGAAGTGAAAATAACATGAATTACAAGTATGTAAGCTACCTTGCTTCTATGATTCCATAGTAGGCTACAAATCAGTATATATTAAAGGTGATGTGTACACATCAATTCAGTGAATGTTTTATTGAGAAGACAAGGAATGAAAATACACATATACCCTCGTAGTACCATGTCTTGAATTGATAAATGATAACCATGAGGCATATCCATCTTGCCATATGGACTCCCATACCCTGTGTACCTTTCGGATTTTGACGAAGGAGTGAAAATTAGAAATGCAGAAACAAAGATGATGACTTCTGGCAAGGATCCGTGGGTCTGCGACAACATATTTCAAATGAGTAGAGATTTATACCAATTTTGAAATCGGAAGTAGAGATTTGACAACAAAAGTCAATTGAATCCACTAATTAAACACGGATTTATATCATGAATCCGATGAGAATCGACATACCGATCATCAATTTCAGTGGAAATTAAATCAGTAAACTGAAAGAAAAGGGAAAAGCGATGAATTACGAGTTCGCTGAAGCACCAAATGTAGGGTTTTCTCTAAGGGGCTGAAACGAGAATCGACCAAGAAACCTCGCAACACACTTGCCATAGATACGCGAACGAGTTCGCTGAACCAACTGCCGCCTCTTCATCTCGTCGATTGAACCACCCACCTCTCTTCCCTTCACACACTATGCCGGAACCGAGATAGAAGCAGCCGATAGCTGAAGATCTGCACCTGGTAACCTGCAATAGAGGGAAGGTTCGGGATTTGAGATTCTTCCGGTTGACTTTGCCAAATCGAATGAAATTTCATCGAGTGTTGACTCTAGCCCATGTACACGAGACTCCATGGAGTGATATACTTCATTCAACAAAACCCTTAATCAATTACAGTTCTACATAACTCTACTTGATTACAACCATTTATTGCCATTAATATGATTCACTATCATATAATTGTGATCCTTGCTGAATCTGTGTAATAGTGAGTCAATAACCAGAAGTTAAGGTCCACAAAAGCTCTATTCCATCAGACACAACACAGATGTTGATTAAACACAAAATGGATTTCTTATGTATCAATCTGAATAACTAATTCAACAGAGAATATCTCCAAGGTGTATATGGAAAGTGAAACCACCATATGTAAATGAAAAAAATTATTTTACTCAAAGTAGTTAAGCATATGGCTTAAAACAAACTTTTTTCATAACTAAGAAATCAAGTACATCACATCATCAGTAAATCAATACAACATTAGGTTGTATCAAAGAGAAAAATTTAGGTGGAAACAAGTAATGACAAACAATGCAAAAAAACAAAGAATATATAAATAACTATATAGCCTTTTTATAGAAACTTAATGTTGAGAAGCAAGAACACTGTTAGTTAAGTGTCCCATGTGACGCGAAGATCTATTTAACACAAAAAGGAAACATAGTACACTTTAGAAGGTACCTACAAAGACAAGTGGAGCCGCATCCTCTTTCCATAAATCTACTTATATAAAAATATCTCTCCACTTCCTTTTTTGTAACATCCCGAACTTCGCCGGTATATTTCGAATCCCTTCTCTTTATTTAATTGTCATTGTAGTCCTTGGAGTTGTTGAGTTGGGCCATGAGAAGTATAATTGCTAAAGTTGCAACTTTGGGTCAGAAAGGAGTACGCTGAGCGTACACAAGGGTACGCTAAGCGTACTAGGCGCTCCCTAGTACGTTGGGCGTACACTCATGTACGCTGGGCGTACTCATGTCAGGAGAAAACCCTAATATTTAGGGTTTGGGGACTATATAAACACCCTTATGGATCATTTCCTCTGATTATCCTCAGCATCCACTGCCTACATTCGTCCTCCCCAAAACCCTAGCTCTTCCTTGTGGGTGTAAGCTTATTTGGTGTGTTTTAGAGTGTTTCAAGAGGAAGGCATTGCATCCAAGTGTTGGAGAAGAAGATCAAGTTCATAGATCTGAAGTTAGTTTGTGCTCAAGAAGCTCCTAAAGTTCAGGATTCCCGGTGAGACAGCAGTCAGAGAATTACAGTATTTCAGCACTACTTGCGAGGTGAGTTTTCCTCACTATACTCAAGGGTCTAAGGCACCAAGGTTGGCCCTTTGGATTGTTTTATGGTTATGTTATGCTAGTATGATCTGTTAGATCGGTATCCTAGAGGGTAGGATAATATTATATGATATGTGGTATGATCTGTTAGATCGGCATCCTGGTAGATACGATGGTGTTATGTGCTACGTAGTATTATCCGTTTGATCAAGTATGTCTATAGACTGTTATGTGATTATATGTTATATGTGTACATGTTTGTTTGGTGGTTGAGGCTTATCTGCTTTGTGCGAAAGCCAATAGACCTAGGCATTCCAACCTGTTGGTTGTGGGCCGTGAGTATTCCATCCCGAGGATGACTGGACTCATAGTATGTGGGCATTCCAACCTGTTGGTTGTGGGCCTGGGGTATTCCATCCCGAGGATGATTGGACCTATAGTATGTTGGCATTCCAACCGGATGGTTGAGGGCCTGGGGTATTCCAACCCGATGGTTGACTGGACCCATAGTATGTTGTTTACGATTATATGTGTATTATTGTGGGTATGGGTATTTTGGGGGAACTCACTAAGCCTCGGGCTTACAGTTTCAGTTTATTGTTTCAGGTACATCAGGGGATCGCGGCAAAACGAAGGCGTGATCGTACAGCTCCTCATATTTATGTTTATGTTTCTGGGATACTCTGATATTATGCCTTTTGAAAACAAGTTTTGTAATAACTAATGGTTTTTGGATTGTTTAAAAAAGTTTTAAATTGGATTGAATTTTATGGGTGTTACATTTTTGCGCATCCCCGCGATCTGCATCAGTGGGAAAATCCAGAGGAAAAGATATATGAAGAAGCAAATTGTTTGAGATTAAACTTAAACTATCAACTGTGGATTGAAAGTTGAAAGTTTCAGGTATACAAGCCACAAAATCCAGATAGACTAACTTCACTTTTAGACATATTGAAATCCCTAATTGGTCTATGTTTTCATTTGTAGTTCATCTAACTCAAAGTAATGACATTTTTGTTGATACACTAAAATCCACCAGCCTGCACAACTTGCTAATCAAGATGACTCTTCCATTTTTTTTGAAAAGCTAGCATATGTTCTTAATTACATTTTTTTTTGAAAATCATCTGATATTAGAAATTCAAAATCGGAAACGAGTTACCAGTTCATAATTGCTATCAATTCAATAAAATGAAAACGAAAGTAAATCTGACCTTCTTTGTGAACTTGAACATCATCATCGAAAAATATGACAAAAAACTCTCAGCATCTAGAGCTTGAGTTCGCAATTGCTAACATCAAGATCTTGAATTGCATCATTTAAGAATCATAATCGAGACTAATCTGTACATCTCCTTTTCCATCTTCATCGATGATCGAAAAGCAAGTCGGTAGTAGCAACGAAGAGAAAGTCGATCACCAACATTTATCTTCTGTGATCTATCTAGCAGCTACATTGATTGCTCTGGAAGATGGATTCATCGTCCTATGGTTTGGATTTCCTTCTTTTACTTCCGATTCAAGAAGAGTAGCAGGAATCGGATAAGTATCTTGGTAACTGCAATCTAAATGTAAAGATCTTTGATTCGGACAACCGATCATCGATTTTCTTACATAAATGAACCAACATTCCTAATTCATTTGGGTGTATTCACTCTAAACTTGTGGATCCAGATTAAGAATGTGAACGATGGATTCCTTATTCACTATTGACAGGTTTACCCTTAAGTATTTTGCCCTTAAGAAGAAAATCCAAAAAGAGTTCTCATTAGTTTCAAAACTGCCACCGCCATTTTTGTATATATATATATATATATATATATATATATATATATATATATATATATATATATATATATATATATATATATAACTCTATTTAATCTCAGCCAATCGTCTTTGAAAAGCAATAGTCCTGATTTGTCCTCGCTGTCCTCACCAAATTTTGAGTCATCACCCGATCCTAGTTATATATATATATATATATATATATATATATATATATATATATATATATATATATGCAAAATAAGTCATTGTTGTTTTTGTATACATTCAATACTTATGAACGAGCTTTTTAGGTTTTTCTTACGACATCCTACATGGGACAATCATTAATGAGGTGTTCGTGGTTGTTTATGCTTTTGACCTTGATTGCTTGGTGCTTAGGTCTTGTCTTCCGAACGTCGTAACTTCTTCATACGATCTTTATATCCACACGTTTGTATTTGAGTCTACTATAATTTTTGTTTAGATTACTCCCATTAAAAAATAATATATTTTTACTTGCGATTTTATAAAAAAATGTTCATATATACATTAATAAAGAATGCATGTAGATAAAGATGATAAGTAAAAATATATTACCTTTTTAACGGGAGTAATCTAAACAAAAGTTGTGTAGACTCAAATACGAAAGTGTGGATATAAAGATGGTAAAAATCTAAGATCGTATGAAAAAGTTACGATGTTTAGAACACAAGACCTAGTCAAACCACAAGACCTAAGCAACCAAAGAACTTAGATTATTCAATTTAAAAAAGTAATATATTTTTACTTACGATTTTATAAAAAGACGTTCATACATATATTCATAAAGAACGCATGTATATAAAGATCGCAAGTAAAAATATATTACTTTTTAACATAAGTAATCTAAACAAATTGTAGTAGACTGAAATATGAACGCGTGGATATACAGATCGTTAAAGTCTGAGAATGTATGAAGAAGTTACAACGTTTAGAATACAAGAACTAAACACCAAGCAATCGAGGTCGCGGTGGCCATAAGCTTGAATAACCTCGAACACCTCATTAACGATTGTCCAAGGTAGGATGCCATGAGAAAAATCTAAAGAAGCCGTTCATAAGTATTGAATGTGTACAAAAACAACAATGACTTATTTTGCAATATATATATATATATATATATATATATATATATATATGTGAAGGACTAAATGTGTTAAAAAATATTAAAGACGAAATGTGTACAAAGTAAGAGTCATATTACCCTATTAAGTCATTTTTTTTCGGTTTACTAGAAGTAGGCGGTCATAATGACCGAATGTGTAGGTTAAACAAGTTGAAAGGGAAAATGTGGATTAAAAAAAAATTCAATGACAAAATGTATGCAAATCGAGAAATATATTATCATTTTAAGTCATTATCCATTTCTTTATTTCATTAAATTTCATTCCACAATGAAATGAAAATTTGTAATGTACCCATTTTGTAACTAATACACATCTATTCAAAAAATTTCAAAATTTAAATTCCATCGTCTTTTGTTTTTTTTTTTTTTTTATGTTTTTTTAAAATATATCAAGAAAATAATTTATTATAATATGATTCAAGGTTTCACTTAAGGAGAAAAATAAAGAAAAATAAAAATAAAATCTAAGTTATTTTTCTCAATAAACTATCCTCCTAAATCGAAAGGAACCGAGAGAAAAAAAAAGAAGATCAATTTTTTTTTCTCTCATCTTCTTTTCTTTCCCTTCCTTTATTGAACTTGGGAGCGTTTAGTGTAACGCCCGTGTTTCTAGACTAGGCATTAATATTGACGTGATAGTCTAGGTTAACCTTTGTAACTCATTTTGAAGAAATGAAAAGGAATTATGTGAATATTATGTGAAAATTATGTGTTTTATGCTTAATTATTAGTGTTTAATTAATTAAGAATAGAATAAGCGTCGAAAATAAATATTAGATAAAGCCGATATCTATTAAGAAAGTTGTAGTGGTCGTGACAAGGATTACGGATATCTAAAGTATACCGAAATCCGAGTTATAACGAAGAAGTTATGACCTGTCGAAGTTTCGCGACAAAACCGGCATGGTGCCGAATGACGTAAAAAGTGAGTTTTTAATAAACTACTTTTTAGCCTTAGTGATCTAAACGAAAGTCGTAGTGTTCGTTAAACCGAGAGTATGTATAAAAAGAACGTCCAAATCTGACTTCGTATGAGGAAGTTATGATTTTTCTAAGTTTCAGCTTAGCAGTAGACAGCTAAAAACTCGAGTTTTAGATCGAGTGATTTTTAGCCGACACAACCTAAACGAGAATCGAAGGTCTCATCAATAGTAGTACAACGGTAAAAAGACAGATGAAAACGGACGTCGGATGAAGAAGTTATGAATTTTTAACGGATTTCATGTCCCGGTCTATTAAAAATAATAATATAAAAATTAAAGTCAAAATTAGCCGACAAAGTCTAAACGAAAGTTGTAGAGCGTAATTTTACCTACGCGTCCATATAAAGAACGTCAAAAACGGAGCTCGTATGCGAAAGTTATGGATTTTAGAAGTTTTTGCACAAAAATCGAGAAAAAATGCCAAATCCGAGAAATTTCGCATGGTGGACTTCGGCCACGTCACCTTCGCTCCATGCACGCCACGTGTCCGAAAAATGCTGAGTCACCGAGGCCATCTGGCGAGGCGTGTCGCCTTCCCTCGCATCCGAAGTGCGGTCCAGTAGGAGTCCGACGCGTGCCTCTCCTGACGTATCCGAGCTTCGCATGGTGCGCCACGAACCCAACCCTCAGACCTAGACCTCGGTCCAATCAGAGGCCAACAGCTCACCCCTCGCACGTGCGAGCCATCTGCATGCCTTCGCCTCCTGCTGCCACTCGCCTTCGCTGCTGACTCACTTTTCTTAGCCGACCTTCGGACCTCGCCTATAAATAGAAGCCTGCGAGCCTTCCCGGGTAACTTTGGAAATTTGCCACCTTTCACCCTAAATTTCATATTTTAGCTATTTTCACTTCCCCCAAAGCCCCGATATTATACCAAACACCCGAAATACGCCCCGAAGTGCCCGAGAAGCCCGATAAATTTATATTTTCGGTTTTGAAGCTCGACCCTCGCAGAGCCCGGTTTCTCAATAAAACTCCCGGTTTTATTAGAAACGATCGTTTTAGGAAACGAAGTGCTGCCCGATTATCATTAAATCAAGTGAGTGTGTAGTTACTTTCATCTTACACATAGATATGAAACATTTTATATAAAATACGTGCTGTGTCAATATATATTGTTTGTTTATTTGAGATGGATGTTGAAGGAATGGTTTATACAGGTTTTTAAATAATTTAAACTGTATATGTATTTTTATCTACAAAAATGTTGGGTAAAACATGGGTAGACGAAATAGTGGGTGTGTGATGAAAGATGAGTTGGATAAATGAGATGATCAGTGATATAGATCATGAGTTGAGGGTGAGTGGTGAATTATGAGAGAATCACTTACCCAAACGTTGGCCCCCGTCATTCAGCAGAGTATGGATGACAACCATAGACTATTCTAGATGATCTGTGGAACACTAGCAGGCTCGCAACCTGTAAGTGTGTGAACTATATGTTCATCAGCTGTACTCTAAAAACCCATTGACATGTATTGCAGGGGGGATTCCCGTGAATAATACTGTCGATAAATAAAAGCTATGGACTTAGCACATGTTGTATAAACCCTGGAGACGATGTGACTTCGTGCCTATTCCTTAGGATGAATCCTTAGGAATGAGTGATAGTTGATTCTTAGGGTAAATCCTTAAGAAATAAATAAGATAATGGGGTTGGGGTAATTTGGTTGATTGATTGATGTTTAAGCATAATAAATTTATTTATTGTGGGTTGAAAACCCTATATGCTTACCAGGCTCCCAAGCCTGACCCACTCAGCTTTTTATATTTCAGGTAGTGGACCCCGAGCATAGTCGGATGATGATGAGTGATTTTTGGATTATAGACCAGTAGTTGTAAATAACTGTTGTAAGGCTTATAATGTCTTGTTTATGCTTTTGATCTGTATCGGAACATGACATCCCGATGTTTTGATATAAAAGGAAATTATATATTTCTTAAAGAAAGGTTTTGATGAACTTTTATCATGTTTTGTTTTGGGGGCCAATTCCGCAACATCTTTTAAAAGGATTTCTCTGATTTTATTTTAAAAACATAAATTAAATCGGTCTTTTCTGGCCGAGAAATTAGGGGATATCACAGTTAGTTTGAGGCAGAAAATTAGAAGAGACATTCGGAGAGTCAACCACATGTTTAAATATGTAAGGAGCTAAGATTTTAGAATAAGGGGTGACATATATTAAATACACTAGATTACATTACGTGAGAATCATGGGTAAAAGATTTATAAAATTTTATTAACTTAATAAGATTTAACTTTTTTTATACTTTTGTATATATTATTTAAAATTAATATATATATATATATATATATATATATATATATATATATATATATATATATATATTTGAATATCTTATATACGTTATATATGTTATATATGTGAAGATATTTAATATAATTCTAAGTTATAAAACAAAATATAAATTTGAAAAGAATGTAAAACATAAAAGCTTTTCAATTTGAATAGATGTATATATTAAAATTTGAGATTAATATAAAGTTACATAAATTCTTATATTTATAGATTTATAAAATATATAAAATATATAAAACAAATTAAAAATAAAGTAACTAATTTCAACATAATTATGAAATCTGAATTATCTCCCTATCTAATAAACAAAACCATTAGTCCACATGTCCCTTCAAAACAACTAAATTCTGCCAAAGTTAAATACCAATTATACCCCTGCTTTGTTTCACCTACAAAACGATAGAAATCACACCCTGTTTTGTTTCACTTTCTACTCAAACAATACAGCTGTACATTGTTAAATCAATTCATTACATACCCGATTAATAGCATGTTATTATGGTATCTGATTTCGTAAATAAGGTATGATATCAATTGCAATTAATTTTATTTATTAGGTCATTTTAATCATATTCTGCTCTATATATACTTCTAACATATGATATCAATCGTTCCTTTACAATATACGATGGTCCGCAGGAAAGAATACCAACAACTTCTACGCGTGAAGATACTCCTTCTTTTGCATAATCTGTTTGGTACACTCTTCATTCTTGAATGTTGTTGTTTTTAATCCTGGCTTAGTATAATTCTACATGAAAGAATACCAACAATTAAACACCGTCATCGTTAAATACATATTTGTAACTGTAAGAATTAGCTCTGCAATTTGCAAATTGCAGAGCATATTTATATATATCAGTCACTTAGTGTTAAAATACATTTTATTTATAGTTCAACGAATACTATGTTGTTGTTTTCATTTGTATAGTGAAATTTTCTGTACAGGGACATAATGGTAATTTTCTTTCCCATTAAGCGCTCAATGAACTATCTGAAGTATATATAAATAACTATTGTACCCTCTTTAATTCAGAATTTTTACATCTTACTTATAATATTATTCGAGTATTATAGTTTCATAAAGTAATGTTGTAATAGGATTGTAATCCAACATACAGTAAATTACCCAATACATCCAAAATTGACTTATAACAACCTACTTTTATTTGTTTTATAGGTATACTTAGAAACTATAAGTTGATACGGGGACATAATGGTACGTTGATACATTTCATATGCAAGTTTATTTTTAACATATTATGCAATAAATTTGCCCTTTAATCGCAAATTTTCTCTACAGGGACATAATGGTAGTTTGTGTTTGTATGTGTGTTTCTTTTTTATTTTCTTTGTTTGAATGTTTGAATATATTTTATTGCATTAATTGAGTTTGTTCTTATATTATTAGTACTCCAGGGACATAATGGTAATTTTCTCCGAACCATATTACAAAAAAAATACTTTTACTATTAATATGATTTCAAAATTAAATTGTAATATTATATGTGATATTATAAATTGAAATTTTGTTATATAATTACTATTTACTTTTTAGAATAGAAGTTACTGATATTGTTTCTAATACTTTACCTTATCATAGTGATTAGTTTATCATGTGATTTAAATACTATAATTATTATATGTTCAGGAATATATTTATGTAACATTTTTTAAAAATAAATTTGTTGATGTTAAAAATTAAAATTATGAAGAATTCAAGTCATTTTTAGGATACAGTTATGATCGGATTTAGGTAATATAAACAAACTTCTTCATGAACATAAATTTGATAAATATCAATAGGATTGTAATCCAACATACAGTAAATTACCCAATACATCCAAAATTGACTTATAACAACCTACTTTTATTTGTATTAGAGGTATACTTAGAAACTGTAAGTTGATACATATTATGCAATAAATTTTCTGTAAGTTTATATATATTTGACTTCATGATTCGGTATATGGTTGAAATAGCAATGCAATTTGAAACTCTAAAAATACCTTTCAGATTTAACACAATCATTTATTTGGATGGTATTATACATAGATGCAAGTTTATTTTTAACATATAGTTGACCCCAAAATAATTAAAATCATACTTATTCCATAATTGACAAATTTGCCCTTTAATCGCAAATTTTCTGTACAGGGACATAATGGTAATTTTCTGTACAGGGATATAATGGTAATTGACAAATTTGCCCTTTAATCGCAAATTTTTGAGCATACACTGATTCTAGAGGGTGTTTGTATTTTATGTGTTTGAATCCTCGAATATGCTTTATTTTAATAGTCCAGGGACATAATGGTAATTTTCTGTAGAGGGACATATAGTTTGTGTTTGTATGTGTGTTTCTGTTTTATTTTCTTTGTTTGAATGTTTGAATATATTTTATTGCATTAATTGAGTTTGTTCTTATATTATTAGTACTCCAGGGACATAATTGTAATTTTATATGTGTTTATATTTTCTGTGTGTAATTTTCTTCCATTGTTTTTCTTATTATTGTATGTGTCTTTCTGTTATAGTGACAATGGCAGATAGAAACATCACTTTGATTAAAGACTTGGACAATATGAAGGATGATTACACACTAAAAGTGTCTATCATCCGGCTATGGAGATCACTTTCAGATGTTAACCCCATTATTTTCAAATCAATCGAGATGATATTGATGGATGAGATGGTAAAATCTGCTATTCCAATAACATTATTCAAAATCATTGTTTTGTTTATTTGCTCATTCCAATAACATTATTCAAAATCATTGATGGTTGAATAACTGATTCAATGTTGACCAATTTCTATTTATTAAAATACAACTGTTTAACATTATATAATATTCTTAAACTATGTGAATAGTGTACTAAAATCCGAGCAAGTGTCTATCCAAGAGATTTTCAAAGGTTTGAATCGAAACTGAAAGAAGATCAAGCTGTTTACATCCGATCCCCCACTATCCCTCCTAACAGATACAGTTTTAAAATAAGTGATGTAACCTCCAAGTTAAACTTGAATGGAAGAACAACTGTGAATGAGTGTCTACACATTCAATCAAAAACAACATACGGGTTTTCTTGTGTTTCGTTTGAAAGAATTATCTCTGCAACAACTACATCTAATGACTCGATTGGTAATTTTTCCCCCTTCTTGATTGTATATTATATTTAATTCTTTAATTTTACATCATTTTGACATATTGTATTATCATTTCTAGATGTTATTGGTGAAATTGTTTCGTTAGGAAAGCTTGATTCTCGTGATGTCAGCAAATCTTGACATAGGCTACCTTTACAAATCAGAAACTTAGAGTAACCATAACTTATCTTATATTATTTCTTATATTATATTCATTACTTTACACCTTGCATGTGTTATTTTAGTATTATATATTCATTTAACCATTATTATTTTTGCAGAGGTTTGCAGGTTAACGTGACGTTGTTTGGAGATATTGCATACCAATTGATTTCTTATCTTGAAGCTCATAAACAAGTTGGTCGTATGATTGTTCTTTTGCAGTTTGCAAAAATTAATGTCTATAACGGTACATTTTTAATACAAAGCAACGTTATTTTAGGATTTTATATTAGTCATTCTTTTGACTCTTTTATTTTGTTTCATCAAGACTACCTTCCGTTAACAGTTATTTTGAACACACACGGATGTTCATAAATGCCGATCTTCCCGATATTGTTACCTTGTAACAAACTATTTTAATAATTCATTGTTTTTTTGTTTCTTTTTAATAATTTTACTAATTTTATAATTAATCTCATAAATAAAAAACAGCTTGGTTGGATTACGAGGACTTCAAAACTCTTCTTCTTCTTTGACTGTTGATAGCTCTCAATCATATTCTGAATATGATGACTTTTTGAATAATCACAATGTTAAAAATGTTGTTGATTTGCCAGAACCACAAGAGGTATGTGAATAATTTAGTCGTCTTAATGTGATTTTGTTTTCTATTTGACAAATATTATAATTGTATTTATTTTCATGATCCTTTTCTATTTTATATTATTTTAGGAAGGAAAATTCATCATTGTTGGGACCATTTATGGTATTCGACAAGATACTGACTGGTACTATGATGCGTGTACAAACTATGAAAAGAAAGTTGATGCAAGGAATGTGTTTAGCGGTTCAGAAAGTAGTGATGCAAGTGTGGTTTATGAATGCTATACTGATAAGTGTATAAAAAAGGAAATATCTTCTGTTCCAAGGTTTTTTACATTTAACAAAATTGCAAATCGACAACTTAAATACATTATTAAACATCAAACATATTTAATATTTATTTATGTGGAAATTTTTATAGGTATAAAATACCTATTCGTGTCCACATAAATAAATATTAAATAGATATTTTAAGTTGTTGATTTGCAATTTTGTTAAATGTAAAAAACCTTGGAACAGAAGATATTTCCTTTTTTATACACTTATCAGTATAGCATTCATAAACCATACTTGCATCACCACTTTCTGTACCGCTGAACACATTCCTTGCATCAACTTTCTTTCCACAATTTGTACACGCATCATAGTACCAATCAATATCTTGTCGAATACCATAAATGTCCCAACAATGATGAATTTCCCTTCCTAAAAAATATAAAATACAAAAGGATCATGAAAATAAATACAGTTATAATATTCGTCAAATAGAAAACAAAATCACATTAAGACGACTAAATTATTCACATACCTCTTGTGGTTCTAGCAAATCGACAACATTTTTAACATTGTGATTATTCAAAAAGTCATCATATTCAGAATATGATTGAGAGCTATCAACAGTCAAAGAAGAAGAAGGGTTTTGAAGTCCTAGTAATCCAACCAAGCTGTTTTTTTATTTATGAGATTAATTATAAAATTAGTAAAATTATTAAAAACAAACAAAAAAACAATGAATTATTAAAATAGTTTGTTACAAGGTAACAATATCAGGAAGATCAACATTTATGAACATCCGTGTGTGTTCAAAATAACTGTTAACGGAAGGTAGTCCTGATTAAACAAAATAAAAGAGTCAAAAGAATGAGTAATACAAAAGCCTAAAATAAGGTTGTTTTGTATTAAAAATGTACCGTTATAGACATTAATTTTTGCAAACTGCAAAAGAACAATCACACGACCAACTTGTTTATGAGCTTCAAGATAAGAAATCAATTGGTATGCAATATCTCCAAACAACGTCACGTTAACCTGCAAACCTCTGCAAAAATAATAATGGTTAAATGAATATATAATACTAAAATAACACATGCAAGGTGTAAAGTAATGAATATAATATAAGAAATAATATAAGAAAAGTTATGGTTACTCTAAGTTTCTGATTTGTAAAGGTAGCCTATGTCGAGATTTGCTGACATCACGGGAATCAAGATTTCCTAACGAAACAAATTCATCAATAACATCTAGAAAATGATAATACAATATGTCAAAATGATGTAAAATTAAAGAATTAAATATAATATACAATCAAGAAGGGGGAAAAATTACCAATCGAGTCATTAGATGTAGTTGTTGCAGAGATAATTCTTTCAAACGAAACACAAGAAAACCCGTATGTTGTTTTTGATTGAATGTGTAGACACTCATTCACAGTTGTTCTTCCATTCAAGTTTAACTTGGAGGTTACATCACTTATTTTAAAACTGTATCTGTTAGGAGGGATAGTGGGGGATCGGATGTAAACAGCTTGATCTTCTTTCAGTTTCGATTCAAACCTTTGAAAATCTCTTGGATAGACACTTGCTCGGATTTTAGTACACTATTCACATAGTTTAAGAATATTATATAATGTTAAACAGTTGTATTTTAATAAATAGAAATTGGTCAACATTGAATCAGTTATTCAACCATCAATGATTTTGAATAATGTTATTGGAATGAGCAAATAAACAAAACAATGATTTTGAATAATGTTATTGGAATAGCAGATTTTACCATCTCATCCATCAATATCATCTCGATTGATTTGAAAATAATGGGGTTAACATCTGAAAGTGATCTCCATAGCCGGATGATAGACACTTTTAGTGTGTAATCATCCTTCATATTGTCCAAGTCTTTAATCAAAGTGATGTTTCTATCTGCCATTGTCACTATAACAGAAAGACACATACAATAATAAGAAAAACAATGGAAGAAAATTACACACAGAAAATATAAACACATATAAAATTACAATTATGTCCCTGGAGTACTAATAATATAAGAACAAACTCAATTAATGCAATAAAATATATTCAAACATTCAAACAAAGAAAATAAAACAGAAACACACATACAAACACAAACTATATGTCCCTCTACAGAAAATTACCATTATGTCCCTGGACTATTAAAATAAAGCATATTCGAGGATTCAAACACATAAAATACAAACACCCTCTAGAATCAGTGTATGCTCAAAAATTTGCGATTAAAGGGCAAATTTGTCAATTACCATTATATCCCTGTACAGAAAATTACCATTATGTCCCTGTACAGAAAATTTGCGATTAAAGGGCAAATTTGTCAATTATGGAATAAGTATGATTTTAATTATTTTGGGGTCAACTATATGTTAAAAATAAACTTGCATCTATGTATAATACCATCCAAATAAATGATTGTGTTAAATCTGAAAGGTATTTTTAGAGTTTCAAATTGCATTGCTATTTCAACCATATACCGAATCATGAAGTCAAATATATATAAACTTACAGAAAATTTATTGCATAATATGTATCAACTTACAGTTTCTAAGTATACCTCTAATACAAATAAAAGTAGGTTGTTATAAGTCAATTTTGGATGTATTGGGTAATTTACTGTATGTTGGATTACAATCCTATTGATATTTATCGAATTTATGTTCATGAAGCAGTTTGTTTATATTACCTAAATCCGATCATAACTGTATCCTAAAAATGACTTGAATTCTTCATAATTTTAACTTTTAACATCAACAAATTTATTTTTAAAAAATGTTACATAAATATATTCCTAAACATATAATAATTATAGTATTTAAATCACATGATAAACTAATCACTATGATAAGGTAAAGTATTAGAAACAATATCAGTGACTTCTATTCTAAAAAGTAAATAGTAATTATATAACAAAATTTCAATTTATAATATCACATATAATATTACAATTTAATTTTGAAATCATATTAATAGTAAAAGTATTTTTTTTGTAATATGGTTCGAAGAAAATTACCATTATGTCCCTGGAGTACTAATAATATAAGAACAAACTCAATTAATGCAATAAAGTATATTCAAACATTCAAATAAAGAAAATAAAAAAGAAACAAACATACAAACACAAACTACCATTATGTCCCTGTAGAGAAAATTTGCGATTAAAGGGCAAATTTATTGCATAATATGTTAAAAATAAACTTGCATATGAAATGTATCAAAGTACCATTATGTCCCTGTATCAACTTACAGTTTCTAAGTATACCTCTAATACAAATAAAAGTAGGTTGTTATAAGTCAATTTTGGATGTATTGGGTAATTTACTGTATGTTGGATTACAATCCTATTACAACATTAATTTATGAAACTATAATAGTTGAATAATATTATAAGTAAGATGTTGTAAAAATTCTGAATTAAAGAGGGTACAATAGTCATTTATATATACTTCAGATAGTTCATTCAACGCTTAATGGGAAAGAAAATTACCATTATGTCCCTATACAGAAAATTCCACTATACAAATGAAAACAACAACATAGTATTCGTTGTACTATAAACAAAGTCAAAATGTATTTTAACACTAAGTGACTGATGTATAAATATGCACTTCAATTTGTAAATTGCAAAGCTAATTCTTACAGTTGCAAATATGTATTTAACGATGACGGTGTTTAATTGTTGGTATTCTTTCATGTAGAATTATACTAAGCCATGATTAAAAACAACAACATTCAAGAATGAAGAGTGTACCAAACAGATTATGCATATCTTCACGCGTAGAAGTTGTTGGTATTCTTTCCTGCGGACCGTCGTATATTGTAAATGAACAATTGATATCATATGTTAGAAGTATATATAGAGCAGAATATGATTAAAATGACCTAATAAATAAAATTAATTGCAATTGATATCATACCTTATTTACGAAATCAGATACCATAATAACATGCTATTAATCGGGTATGTAATGAATTGATTTAACAATGTACATCTGTATTGTTTGAGTAGAAAGTGAAACAAAACAGGGCGTGATTTCTATCGTTTTGTAGGTGAAACAAAGCAGGAGTATAATTGGTATTTAACTTTGGCAGAATTTAGTTGTTTTGAAGGGACACATGGACTAATGGTTTTGTTTATTAGATAAGGAGATATATATATATATATATATATATATATATATATATATATATATATATATATCCCTAACTAATAAACGAAACTAAATTGCCACGAATCCTTTCAAAAACACTAATTACATCCAATGTTAAATACCGTTTTTGCCCCTCTTTGATTTCACCTTCTATAATGTCCAGCTCAAAATAAATCAGCATTTAATATCCGATTTTTATGGTATTTATGATATATGATCTCTATTTAAATTTAATTTGATACGTTTGAAATAGATACCCGATTCAGTCCTCCAATTTTAAATAATCAATACAAAATTTTTTAAACAAACTTAACTCTTATTAATTATATAAATGTTTTATAAATTTTTTAACCACGGGTTGTAACATAGTTTTAAAATAATTAAACTGTTTAAAATATTTTCCTATTACCCAAAGTAAAATATGACTTTTTTTGTATAATTAATGAATGGTCAATAATAATAAATAAATATACATTAAATAGATATCATAAACATGTACATACGAATAATAATAATAATGTTTGTATAAATGTATATTAAATATATAAACAAATACAATAATTAATTTAAAAGTTTATATATTATTTACTTGCTTTCTAAAGTATCTGTGAATGTTTTTTTATTTCCAACTAGTTGTGAGACTCATGTATTACATGAGTTAATTAAATAAAAATTAAATACGAAGGTCTAAATAATTATGTACTTTGAATTTAAAAGAAAATAAGAAAAATAATGAATTGTTAAAATTGAAATGTTTTTTATCTTTTCAATTTCAACAAATAATATAAATAAATAAACAAAAGAAAGTAATAAAATTTCATTTAAAATTTTTGAAATTGGAATGTAAGCTTATTAATGAAATTGATATCCATTTATTACTATAAATATTGCAATTATTGTATTAAAATATATGAAATTTAATAAAATCGGAAAACCCAAAAAATAACATTTGGAAAAAAAATTAATTCAAAATTACCAAAAATTGACTTTTGTCAAATTGAAGGAATGTCATGGTAAAAAAAAAAGTTTTTATTTATTAGGAAGGATTATAAAATATAATTTAATACAATAAGATCTATAAAAAATTATGAAGATATATAATGTCTGTTAAATAGAAATCATTTAGTATGATACATTTAAAGATACGTTTTACACGATATACGAAGCACAATCAATCTAAAACACAGAGTATACAAACAAAAAGATAAACATGATACATATAACTCAAGAATTCATAGCTAAATCTTTCATCGGAGAAATGGAAACTTACAAACCGGTGAGCGGAGATGGCAGTCGGCGAAATGGAGCTAACTATGAAAGAGGGAAGTCGGCGAGATAAGTAGAAACGCTGAAACAAGTGATTGCGAAAAAGGATTAGCGAAAATCGGACAATATAAACATCTAACTGTGAAAATACCGACATGTCAGCGTAGTGTAATCTTTCTGTTGAAGAAATGATTGAGCCAGTATACGATTTTAGGGTTTTTACCATTTTGTTATCTGATATAAACGATTTTTCTTTGTTTAGCTAATTTCCATCCTAAAAATTCTCCTAAATCATCAGTATGAATATACGGATTCAAAAAAATTGCCATAAAAGAATGAGAATTTGTTTTATTTGAGATGGTCCGTATATAATTTCAATAATTGGGCTATTAATAGTGTGGAAGGGGCTTCTTTCGCCTTGACAGATTTACTGGATTTCTTTGTTTATTAGCATATGATTAAAAAGGAGCATTTCAAACAAAAAAGAAAAAAAATTATAAGTTAACAGTGACATTACATTGCTATTTCTTAATACATGGACCATTTATGTAAGTACATTTAATCAAGGACTATTCATGCAACTACATTTTAAGACTTAAAAAGTAAGATGCTATGTTACACATAAAAATGAAAGTATATTGCTATTTGTTAAAGGATATAAGGCAAATATAGCACTGTACTTTAAAAGTAGTATGCTATAATTTTTTTTGGTCATAAACTATGTGTAGTAAGTAGTAAAGCGGAACAATCAAATTTACCATTATACCCCCACCCCTGTTGTATGTATCACCATATAGCATTGTGAAAAAGATTTTTTCAACCGAATATGCATTTATGATTATTCAACACTTAAATGACAAATATCCAAACAAACTTTTATTTTCTTGATTTTTTTTAGAAATCACAACAAAGGCATATGCTTTGGTGAAGATGGTTATGGAAAAGCCAAGAGTGACCAAAAGATATATATTATGTTAATTTGGATTTCTGATTTATTGATGTCATGTTCATCATAAGTATTGTAGGGTAAATAAATTAACATAAATGGTACATGTAATAAAGGAACACATAAACTAACATAGTAGTTGAAGTTTAGTAAATTAAATTAATCGCATGAAACGGTTCCATACAACAAATCAATTAAAGTATATTGCTATCTAGTGAATTTGAACAAAAAAGATTATAAATGAAATAAATAGAAAAATGGCGTAGCAGGTAACAGAGTACAATGCATTAATAATAAAAATATATACCAAATATGAACATGTACAACAAAGATGTGAAAATTGGTATAAATGGCAGCTAAAAAATAAGTTTTTTCTAATGTTTGTAGCATTATACTTAAAAATGGCAGGTAAAAAAAATGTCATTTTCTGACAGAAACCATGATTACCTGCTAAAAACGAAAATAACATGATACTTACACATATTTTTTTCTATTGTGTATTACAGATAGAGTGACATACATGTAGAGGGCATAGAGATAGAGTCACATACACACAAACGCTGGTAAGTGAAATATGAATAAAGAATTAACGAAGGGCATACATGTATCTGATGAATCAAAGTGATTGAAAGCCTGACGTTTTTTTTCTTTTGCTTTCTTAGAGGATCTGTGAGAGAAACATTTGTGTGAATAATATACACACAAAGGTTAGCAATATATACACAAATAGGATTATAACGATTTAATTTAATTGGATTGAAATCTTATTTAAAATAGAACATATCACGATTCAAATATTAAAAAAAAACAGATATATGGGTATTGATTTTATGCAACCATGATATTATGAGATTTTTATTAACTAACTAGTTTATAACCCGTGATAACCACGGTTATAAAATTAATTAAACTTTCATATTAAAAAATCAAATTATAAATGAATTATTTTAAATAAATTATTACTAAGAGATATTTTTTTAGTTATATAAAATTATAGTCGTTGATTTAAATAAACACGTGAAGTTATATCACATTATAATCTCTATTTATTTTATTTTATTTTATTTTTTATTTTAATGTTATTAATTTAATATAATTAAAGTGAAAAATTTTAAAATTTGAAACTTAAAATGGAGAATCAATTATTAATTTAATGTAATTAGAGTGAGAAATTTAAAATTTAAAATTTAAAATGGATAATTAATCGGTTGACAAGTGGCATGATAGGTTACACATAATATTAAAGAAGAGTTCTAATATTGTGACACTTGTTAATAGGAGAATAAACCTATTTATTTATTAGAATAGAGATTTCGTGGAGGTAATATGTGTTCCGATGAATACGTATTATAGATATTGTTTTACTAAATTTATTCCTGAAATTAAGGGATTACACTAATAAAATAAAATTCAAATTTAAACCATAATTTTAATTTCGTATGTAATTCCATATTTTTAGGGTTTATAAACCGGATGAGTATTAATTAATTATCAATTCCTTATCTGTAGGGATTATAAAGCGGATGAGTAAATTGAAACACTAGAAGGGCATTATGGTAAAATGACTTTGACGAAAGAAAGGATTTTGAAGTGCCACAGTATAAAATGACTCTTTTATTAAGATATGTAGATTTTATATCTGAATCACATAATATAGTCTTTAAGTTCGAAAGAAAGATTGAAAAAAAAAATATTCATTTAAACAGAAGCTACGTTGATCTTTGCAAGAATCAATCTTTAAAAGTTTCAAATGACCATAAGCGCCGATTCATATAATTTGAATGTTGCTTCATAATATTAGAGATTTTAGGTTTTTCGAGTGTCGTTGGAGATCCAAGGAAATAATTACTTGTTCATAAAGACGGTTGTTTAAAGTTTTGTATCCGTTCCGTTACCTCTTCTAATAGTGTTATAAATTATGTTGCAATGATTTTTTGTGCACCTATCTTATATAGCTAGACTTGTTTGAGGTCTTGAAGAGATGATAAGGCCATCTAGTATACATTGCACGGAGGGTTTTGTGGTTGAGGTGGACCACGACCACGACCACGACCGTGCACACCATCCCGGCCGGTCGTGGTCGATCGTGGTCGTGATGTTCCGTGTTCCAGACGACGAAGTTAAACGGCCAATCAAAACATTTTCCTTTCTTTTGACTGTTCAACGGTCATTTTTTAAGTTTTATTTTTTTTTTTCAAAAACTCAATACCTATATAAATCTAATAAAACCCTCACATTTCATCACATTTCACTCTCATTCTATAAACCAAAAAACGCATGGAGGATTTGGAATTTTTAATTTTTTTTTTTACTCGGATGATGATGGAGAATTCATCTCGACCTTCTTCAGTGTTGTGCAACACATTCACGATGAATAAAGTTCGAATGTTGCTCGTACAAGGGCGTTCGTCAATCGTGATCGCCAAGCCGCACACGACTTATTGGTACGTGATTACTTCACCGATAATTGTCTTTACAATGATGATGCATTCGAACGTCGTTTCTGTCTAAATAAAGGCTATATTTTTACGTATTAGTAATGCTTTAGAAGTCTGTTATGATTTTTTCAAACAAAAACCTAACGCTAGAGGAAGAATGGGTTTTAGTAGTATACAAAAGTGTGCGGCTGCGCTTAGGTATTTGGGATACGGTATAACATTTGATGCATCTGACGAATACTTCAAAGTATCCGAGAGGACCGCAATTGATTGTATAGATTGGTTTTGCGCATGTGTGTATGAGGTTTTTCATCAAGAATATTTGCATAAACCAACTCCACGTGATATTGAGAGATTATATTCGGCTCATGAAGAGAGGCATGGATTTCCGGGTATGCTTGGCAGTCTAGATTGTATGCATGTAGCTTGGGAAAATGTCTAAATGCATGGCATGGTCAATTCGCTCGAGGAGATATAGGTGAACCAAGTATAATCCTAGAAGCTGTCACATCTCATGATTTATGGATATGACATTCTTTTTTTGGAGTCGCAGGGTCTAACAACGACATTAACGTTCTTGGTCAGTCTCCACTTTTTAACTATCTTTGGATCGTCAAAACACCTGATATGACGTTTACGGTGAACAGACATTCGTATAAATACACTTACTACATTTGTGATGGGATATACCCGGATTATTCTACACTTATGAAGGCATATTCGGTTCCTCGAAGTGAAAATGCAAAGTTGTTCACAAAGAGACAGGAATCAGCGATGAAGGATATCGAGAGGGCATTTGGAGTCCTCAAGCAGACGTGACATGTAGTGAAATACGCTACACGACTTTGGGATAAGGAAAGAATTAAAAAAATGGTCCTAGCATGTATGATCCGGACGACGTCGTCATCCCGCTTGAAGAGTTCGTACTTGGAACGAATGAATTTTTATCACAATTTGTTGAAATTCATAACAGCAAAACGTGTTTCAAGCTTTGAGAAGATGTCACGGATCATTTGTACCAAGTCAACATGAAAGAAGATTAGTTTTTTTTTTTTTTTTTTTTTTTTTTTTTGTAATTTAGGTTATTTAAGTTAATGTAATGTTTTTTTTATTCTAGGTTAATTAAGTAATGTAGTTTGAAGTTGTATTTTTATTTTTAAATGAAAAACTAGTAAAAAAATCAATGTTTTTTTTTTTTTTAAGTAATTTTATTGTATTTTTGAATTAAAAATAATAAAAAAATGATGTGGAGGGGAGTGGTTAGTGGTGGGTATCTCATAGCTACAATGGTAGTTAGTGGTGATGACGTGACACTCACCACTATAGTGGTTAGTGGTGGGTATAACGGATGGTCTAAGCAACGTCGGTTCTTTTCGTGCCGGGGAAGAGAAAACCAAAAAAATGGGGTCCACGTGTGTATTAAAAACCAGAGTGGGGCCATTAGACCTTTAGGTATACCGGCCACGAGCCGGTTCGTGGTCTACGTGGCCACGATAGTGGTCCGTGCACACCACCCCGACTTACTGTTGCCGGTCGTGGTCGTTGAGCCTCGTGCTCGGGAGAACGATGGTGAACGACGAATGGGAGAAGAGAAGAAAATGTAGCCGTTGAACGAATACATTTTTTAAACAATTTTTTTTAAACTTCTTTTTTTACCTATAAATACCACATTTTTATACTCATTTCTTTACACAATTTTTTTCTTTCTCTATACACAATACACACACAACAATTTCATATCAATCAAAAATGGATCCCAACCAAAACACCCCACAAACTTTAGAAATCGCAAACCTGATAACGCTTTTGCGTTAGACACAACCCCTCGCCAATTCCCGACCATGGAATCAC
Source organism: Lactuca virosa (assembly GCF_052849685.1). Taxonomy (NCBI): domain Eukaryota; kingdom Viridiplantae; phylum Streptophyta; class Magnoliopsida; order Asterales; family Asteraceae; genus Lactuca; species Lactuca virosa. Next base: position 36,726,011 of record NC_136433.1, on the reverse strand, counting down.
CTCAAGGTGGTTTTTGTCAATTTGCTTCAAACTGGTTCCTCTATCCAACAAACAACACTTTTCCAACAACAGTATCAAGGTTTCCCAACATTCCAACAATAACAATAACTTCAACAATATCAAACTTTCCAACAATTCCAACAACAATTCCAACAACAACTCCAACAACAACAATTTCAACCATAACCATCACAACCACAAACATCACAACCTCCTCATTCGCCGGATTTTGTTTCGGAAACTCAACATTCACCACCACCTCAACCTAAAAAGAAAAAAGGAAAAAAACCGACCCGACCCAACACCACCTAAGAAAAGGGTCCCATGGACAAAAGACGAAGAAGAAAAGCTAACCGAGGCATGGATTTTGGCTTCCCAAGACCTAATCGAAGGTGATAGTCAAACGTTCGGTTGTTTTTGAAAGAAAGTTCGCGCAGTGTTTTATGAGCTAACAGGAAGTGAAAGCCGAAATCCCGATAAAATTAGCTCGAAGTGGCGCGATATTCGACTAAAATGCACCGAATTTGGAGGAATTTACAACAACCTCCTAAACATATGAAAAAGCGGGTCAACCGATTTTGATGTCTTCAAGGCGGCTTTGGACCAATTTGGAAAAATAACGCCAACCCGCAAAGCTTTTCCGTATATGAAACCTTGGATAAAGTTGAAAGATGCTCCGAAATGGAAAGAGCAAACGGAAGGAAGTTCACAATCTTTCGGTTCAAAGCGTTCAAGAAACCCCGATGCAACGTCTCAACAATCGGTCGGGCGAACACATTTCGACATCAACGATGATCCGATCGATATTGAAGACGAGCAACCTCTTCGTCGGCCCGTCGGAAGAAATAAAGAAAAAAAAGCGGCTTCAACGGCTTCGAGATCTAGTGTTATTGATCAATTTGGAGAGAAATTTGATCGTTATGTGCACGTTCAAGAAACGAATGCGAAGATGTTGAGTCGGGTAGAATAAAAAATGATAGAAACACAATCGGTGATTCAAACAAAAACCGATATGAAAATCTTGAAAATGAAAGCGGACGACCTCAAATGCGAAGATTTGGAGCTATTTCTCGCGATGAAGGAGTTCGTTCGAGTCCGATGTAGGAATATGAGATGGTTTTTTTAGTTAAGCTTGGTAATTTTAGGTTTTTTTTAATGTTATTATTATTATTTTTAATTAAAGTAATTTTTATTTGTAATGTTATTTTTATTTTATTTTTTTATTTTAATTAATGTAATTTGGTATTTTAAATTAATGAAAACTAGTATTTAAAAAAACTATATGATTTTTTATGTATTTTTGATTTAAATTTAATTAAAAAAAAAGAGATGGAATAGTGTGTTTAGTAGTAGATACCCCATAGTTGGTAATAGAGAGTGTTGTGATGATGTAACACCCACCACTATAGTGGTTAGTGGAGGATATAACGGATAACCTAATAGTTAACGTAAAATTACTTTGAAGATCTTTTGGCGTGTTTAGGTATTTGACATCATAACTTTTTTATCCAATGAAATGTTCAATTTGGATAATAAAATATTAATATTGTTTAATTTTTATTCGGTTAAAATGGTATAAAATATACTTTACATTTTATCATCAAAATGATGTATAGGCATATCTAGGCATATATAGGCATACTGGACTAGGAAATATGGATTGATGGGCTTCAGTGCTATCATGGTCTAGCTAAACTAAAAGACTTTGGAAATATGGATTGGTGGGCTTTAGTGCTATCATTGTGTAGCTAAATTAAAAGAGTTGGGGTCTTTGGTTAGGGGGGCAATATAAATAAGTATATCGTGCCCAAAATTTGTGCATGAAATGTGTTTCTATACTAAAATGAATTGGTTGGAAACTTGGAATAAGAGGTGGATATATAAATGGTCTACATTGCATCATGGTTGATGAAATAAGATACCCAGCAATGTACTCATGGATTCCATGAACGAATATATAATAACATATATGTTTATGCATTGAAACCCTTTTTTGAAAAATTGTTTCCTATATAAGCTGTCCAAGGGAAATGCTAGAGATGAATAATTTATGCTTTATACTAGGGGTGAGCATGGTGCGGTATGGTGTGGTTTTAGCCTAAAACCGCAACTCATACCGCTAGGTGCGGTTTTTCTTTATGTAAAACTGCTAGGTGCGGTTTTATTGCGGTACGGTTTTTGCGGTTTTATTTGCGGTTGCGGTTTGTAATGGTGCGGTTTCGGTTTTAAACCGCAAATTACTATAATGGCCCAAAACTAGAAAAATTCAAATGTCTAAAATAAGTAAATAACCATATTCATTTTAGCATCTTATAAGCCAATAATATCATTTACTAATAAACCATGGCAGGAGGCCAATAGCCATTTAAATTGCACAAATTGCAACAAGTCAAAGTAAAAAATTACAAGTTTAAACAAGTCAACAACATTAGCCACTAGATTGACCCAAAATAGATAAACTTTCAACAGATTAAAGAACAAATATAAAGTTTTTTCAGTTTTTCACTTTCCAACTATCGATCAGACAATAGACATCTGTAGCCAAATTCCATCCACAACTTCCACAACTTTGCCAAAATCCATCATTTTCCACTAGTGCTTCCTAGAAGAAAAAAAGCAATATATATATATATATATATATATATATATATATATATATATATATATATATATATATATATATATATATTAGTATATTTGAAATATGAACAAACATATAAAGAAATCTTTACCAATTTTTAAAGTCGCCATCTTCTCATTAAACTCATCTATGTCTTTATTCTTCATAGAACAACCGAGTTCAAGATCAACCCTTGTATGTCTTATCCAATCTTGTGTACAAATCAAAGCTTCCACGGTTTCGGTATTAAGTGAACTTCTATACTTGTCGATAACTCTACCACCCGTACTAAACGCCGATTCCGATGCAACTGTTGATATCAGCATTGCTAAAACATGTCTAGCTAGTTTGGATAATATAGGAAATTTCATTGAATTTGCTTTCCACCATCCCAAAAGATCAAACTTTGGGTCCCCTTTTTCCTTTCTATCCGCTAGATAGATATCAACCTCCGTCTTAATGTCTTGACCCCCATCATCAAACTTGTCAAACTCTAGCTCCAAATCGATATCCATCTCATTAATACTTGACTTTTCACCAAAAATCGGATATTGTGAGTTTGGTACATTCTTATTTTCCGCTTTTCCCTTGTAATGATTAAACAACTCATCAAGAGTCTTAGTCACCTTTCCCACTATCTCTTTACTTTTCTCCGAACCCGTACCATGGATCAAATCAGTACAATAACTGATGTATGCAAGCTTGTTGCGTAGATCCAAAACAACTGCAACGTACAGGAGATAATTCATATTATCTATGTTGTCCCAATATTTATCATACTTTGTTTTCATCGATAGGGCCATGTTTTTCTTTTGTTCATCTTGACTCAAGGTCATCCGAGTGATGGTGGCCTCCATTTTCACAAGTTCAGAAAAAAAATATATTTGATGTTACATACTTTGAAGCGGATATCTTAGTTGTGACATCAGAAAATATTTTCAAGTAGTCGATCATATTCCTAATTGAACAATCAAATATTAAAGTGTAAGTATTCAAATGATAAATATAAAACGCTAACTAAATAAATCATATATAATAACATACCTAGCTGCTTGCCAATCAGCACCACTCGGATCACCAACTACTCTAGGCTTTCTTTTCCTTTTTCTTATGCTCCCTTCCACATCTTCTGCCGCCTCGGTACGAAAATAAGCCCCATAAGAAGGATCTATTATATAAAGCCTGTTAAGAAAATAACACATGAACACAATGTTAGTTAACTAATAACTAATAAGAGAAACCCTTAAAAAAATAGAAAACAATAATAGCAAACAGAAACAGAAACAACAAAAAAAAAAACAGAAAACTGCAAACAGCAACAGCAAACAGAAACATCAAAAAACAGAAACAGCAAAAAAACAGGAAAAAAAACAGAAACAGCAAAAAAACAGGGAAAAAAACAGAAACAGCAAAACAGAAAACAGAAAAAAAAAAACAGAAAAAAAAAACAGAAAACAGAAAAGCACATACCTGTCAAACGCATTCTCATACACTACGGCTGTTTCCAACATTAGATATGTGGAGTTCCATCTTGTGTCAACATCAAGAGAGGGTTTTAGTTTGGATTTTACTTCAACATGAGCAGCACAATCTTCAAAACTTTTGTACCGAGCCGGTGATGATCGCACGTACGTCACAGCATTTCGAATTCTAGTAACAGAATCGAATTGCTCTTCTAATCCATCTCTAACAACAAGATTGATAATGTGTGCACAACAACGTAGGTGCAAGTATTTACAATCTAGTATATCATTCGGTCCCGCTAACATCCTCTTCAAATATCTTATAGCCCCATCATTTGAAGACGCGTTATCCACTGTGACAGTAAACACGGTCTCAATCCCCCAATTTTTTATACACTCATAAACCAAACTCCCAATGGTCTCACCCTTATGATTCTCTATAGGACAAAAGTTTAGGATTTTTTTTGTAAATCAAAAGTTTCGTCGATCCAATGTGCCGTAAGACACATATAATTAATGTTTTGAACGGATGACCATGTGTCGGTAGTTAGAGACACTGTTTGACCTTTCAACAATTTTTTTTTTACTTTTTCTACTTCTTGTTCAAAAAGAGATATACAATCTCTAGCAACAGTCCATCTAGATGGCATAATAAACTCGGGATTCAATTCCCACGAGTACTCCCTAAAGCCTTCATCATCAACAATACTAAAGGGCCGATTGTCTTTAATGCACATTTTAGCAATGCCTAGTCTACCCTTCTCTTGGCTAAAGGAATGCTTAGCCAAAGACCCACCTCCCTCCGTCTCTTTGGGCTTGAAGTTTAAGGTTGACTGATTTTTTGAATCATTTTTTTCCTTTTTATAAAGGGGTGATCTTACACAAGAGTTTCTTAGATGACTCAGTAACCCGGAGGTACCATTATCTCTAGTTCCACAAGCTAAAACCTTTTTACAATATTTGCGTTTTGACTTTTTAGCACCTTTCTTGTATGGAAAATGTTGCCAAACAACCGACTTCAACTTTGGCTTATTTTCTTCCACAGGGACTTCAACTTCATTATTTTGATCATCTACATCTATTACACCTTCATTTGTAGCCATTCTAAAACAACAAACATACATTGTAATTAGCAGTGGCGAATCAAGAATTTAAAATCAATGGTTATCAAACATATTTTAAAAACCTTTAACATTATACCTAAAAATAAAATTAATCATCACAATCGATCTTACAATCACCAATCCATATTAATTACTAACCAAATTACAAGCAAATAATACCACGTAAGATAACATATAACCTAAATCAATTATGAAATCAAAATAATATACAGAAAATGTTTAAAACAAAAAGAAAAGAAACATGAGTGTAACTTATGATTTCCGATTTGTATGTCTGTATTAACCCATCACCTATTGTTTTCCTTTTCAAACTAGTGTCATAGTAATTTCTAGATAACATACATAGACTTTGACCTGCTTCCTGTAATCATATGCATTGTAATTTCTAATTTAATAAGAGAGAGAAATAGAGTTAAATTGAGACGGTGATACTTAAACATAAAACCAAAGAATGTAGAGAAGTAAGATACAACGACAACAAATGAAAACAGGTCACTGGTGAGCAAGTTGTTAATTTCAATTCGACTAAATGTGATCTTGCGAACAGATTCAGAATAGTTGTGCATCGAGTCAGCAAAAAAATTAATCTTACCTAGATTCAGAGTGTCTATTAGATGCGTCGGATATCGAGGTGCAGGTCGCTGGTGAGCAAGTCGTTGGATTCAAAGTGCAGGTCGCTAGCTCGCTGTCTGGTATTGCTGGTGCGAACGAAGCTACGAGGGGTCGACAACTCGACTTCGATGACAACGATCGAGAGAAGATAACACAAAGGAAAATTTGATTATATCAATTTTTGATGTCGACTGGAAGAGAAAAGGAGAGTGTCGTATAAGTTATTTTAGGGTTAGATTTTGAGGGCCGAAAAGGATAGATACTTTTTCTTTTAGATTTCTTTTGAAGTGGTAATTTTGTTCCCTCCAATGTCCCAATTTCTTTTCGGATTTCCCTCTATTTTCTTTTCTCCAATTGTAAATAAATAAACACACATATATATACACTTTAGTTTTATTAAATTATCAAACATATAATTATATATATAATTTAATTATATAATAAATTTTGCGGTGCGGTTTCGGTAAATTTGCACGGTTTTTCAAGCTAAAACCGTACCGCACCATGCTTTGCGGTTGCGGTATTTTGCGGTTTTACGGTAGCGGTAAATGCGGTTTTTGGCGCGGTTTCGGTTTTCAGTTCGGTTCTTGCTCACCCCTACTTTATACATATCACAAGTTACAAATAGTTCATTCAATTTTGTTTACCAAATACCTTGAAAACAATAAATACCACTCCAACAGTCAATAGTCAACAACTACCACAACCACAACCAAATTCAAAACCAAAATCTTTCCTCTATATGATTATACATGATTTGTAGAATTTAGATTCGTAATCTCAAGATTCACTTGTATTCCATAAAAGTCACCATTTCCGATGAAAAAGCAAGCATTATTTATGGTTTTCTTTTTCCTCTTGAGCTCCATTTCGGATGCGAGATTTGTAGTTAGCAATTTGACGAAAGTGAGGAATCACAAGCGCCAGAAATTAAAGCTGTTTGTGTTCGGAGACTCATACGCAGACACTGGAAACTGGCCAAAATCATACGGCGGTGCATGGGGGAAACCGTATGGTATCACTTTTCCTGGTACTCCCTCCGGCAGGTTTTCCGATGGCCGTGTACTCACTGATTACATTGGTGCGCATGTCTTAACCCTTAACCTCTCTCATGAAACTTCCAATACATAACCATTATTTATATAAAATTATATATATATATATATATATATATATATATATATATATATATATATATATATATATATATATATATATTTTAAATGCAGCTGCAATTTTGGGTACGAAATCTCCAATAACATATAGAGGGTGGAAATCTGGTGAGAAAAAATCAGTGAAATTTGGGATGAATTTTGCATATGGAGGGACAGGCATCTTCAATACATTCGTGAATCAACCAAACATGACCACCCAAATCGATTACTTTCAACACCTTGTTCAACAAACACATCAAGATTTGCATATAAATTCATCAACCATTGCACTACTTTCTGTTGCAGGAAATGACTATGCTACCTACTTCACATCAAATCACACCCTCAAGGTCATTTTTCTTTTATAATCATACATATATCAACTACACATTATATTAATTTTCCAAGTTTTAATCAGATTAAGTAACATAATATGGTATAATTATAGGAGTTGCCAGGGTTAACGAAATCAATAATCAACCAACTAGTTTTGAATGCGAAACGCATTCATGAGCTGGGAGTTCAAAAGGTAGTAATCACTACACTGCAACCACTCGGATGCTTGCCTCAGTTCACATCGTCTGAATCCTATCAGAACTGTAGCAACAATGAGAATTCTATAGCTATGTTTCATAATCAACTGCTCATGGAAAGCGTGAAGAAGTTGAACAATGAGAGTGATAATCACAACACATCACCATTTGTGATCCTAGATGTCTACCAAGCTTTCTTGTCTGCTCTAAATTTATCCGCTGGTACACAAACTTAAATGCTTGCCATCTTTCATTTTACCTTTGATTACAATGCATGAAAAACATCAATTAATCTTTATCAACTTAGTTGGCTAAGGATCAAATTACAATAGTAAAAGAGAACGATATTGATATTGTGATTGTTTATAGGGGGTTCAAAGTTACTAAGACCGTGTTGCCAAGGTGTCACAAAAGAATACTTTTGTGGAAATGTCGAAAAGGGTACCGGGATAATGAAATATAATGTTTGTGGAAACGTTAGTGACTCATTTTTCTGGGATATGATACACCCTTCGCAGCAAGGGTGGCATACAGTTTCTTCAAATTTACGCTCTTCTCTTCTCCAACTTCTTTAAGTTTGGATTTCATATATAATGTTATAGATTTTGTAGCATGTAATCGTTGATTGTGAAGAAGACTTGATATGGGTGTTTGTTGCGTATTCTAGAGATTCTAAGACTTGCATATGGGTGTTTGTTGCGTATTCTAGAGATTCTATATCCGATTTAGAGGTGGTAATCTTGAGGATATATGTAAGGGAATCTCTATCAATGCACTGAATTCTATAGAGTTTAATGGATTGCTACACAATGATCATACTTATTATTATACTTTACATTTTTTCCCCTTAAAAATGTACTGAACTCCATAAAATTCAATAAAACATATTTAGAAAAAATCATTTTTTACAAAACCTAAACTACGACATCTACTTAAGAATAAAAAGTTCGTTTTCTACATGAAGATTTTAATATCTATTACTCTATATCTATTGAACTCTAGCTGGTGGCAAGACTGATATCCCATAATGGTTGAGTTTAATCCATTGAATGTCAACTAAACATTTCATATCATTCAACTCTTTCATTAAACTATATATTATGGATGCTCTGATATATACTTTTCTCATTCAAGGGTAATTAATTTTATAACTAACAACTGAGACATGCTAACTAATTAAAGATAAAGATAAACATCTATTTTTGAAGGGAATTTAAGTAAACTAAGTAACTAACCATTATAAACGAGGGTTTCAAAGAAAATAACCATATTCTTTCAGTTTTTGAAAAACAACCACTTTCTCCGAAATGCCTAATTCCGGAGTATTGCTACATTTCGTAATGTTTAATATCAACATTTTTCAATGAAATATCTAATTTTATGCACTTATATTGTATATAGTTCATATTACTCTGTTTATTAAAGGGAAAATGTCACTGTAGTCCCAGGAACTTACACATTTTGGTTTAAAAAGGTCCCCTATGTTATTTTTTGGTTTTATAAGGGCATGAATTCACATTTTACCTGCTTTTAAGGTCATTTTCTAAAAAGTGAAGGGGTCACCCGGTGACCCCCATCTCAATCAGCAGGTTTTCTTTTACATGTCATTAAAAAAAAAGTCACTTCATACATCCAAATTGTTGGATTAGTGTCTAAGCCAGTAACTATATTTGGTATATACTTGACTCGGTTATGCATGGTCCTTTTGGGTTGCCTTCACCAAAGCAACTTGACAAGGTAATTTAAGGAAAGAGAGATGATATTATGGTTTATTAATATATTATAAGAATAATATATTAAAAGAGAAATCATATTTATTTAATTAGTATTAGTCATAAATTAATTAGGAATTAATTTGGTGACTAAAAGAGATTAATTAAATAAACGGACTTAAACTATCAAGTGTGTGATAGTTGAGTTTTGGGCTGGGAAACCTAATGGACTAAGGGGGAACGAAATTATGATGAAGGATCATCATATTTTCGTCCAAGGGCCCTATTCCAGAAGGTTCCTTGGGCTGCTTGGTCATTAAGCTGTCCATTAGGGTTTAGACTGAAACCCTAGCAGCCTATAGTATAAATAGAGACCCTTGCATGCAATTTTCGGCCACTTGTTCCAAGAGAAAACCCTAGGCCGAAAATTAGCATCCTCCTCTCTCTCAAAGTTGCCTTCTTGCTTGTGTGGTGTTTGTGATCCATTAGAGGAATTACAATTGTGATTCTAAGCTCAAGAGAAGAAGATTCAAGCTACTATTTGAAGAGGTAAACATCTAGATCTGATGTTATATGTTAATTTTGATATTATGTATGCTAGATTAGGGTTTGTAAGTCTTGGATTCATTGCATGTACAATAGAGAAACCTAGATCCAAGCATTAGGGTTTGTATGAGCACATAGGATTGTTCTTATGCATAAAACCCATCAGTGGTATCAGAGCCTTGATTGGTTTCTGTTGTATGTGATGCAATTGTCGTTTTTCTGCTGAAAATCATTTTTCTTGCCTCTGCCCGACTCAACTCGGCGAGTCAGTATCTGGACTCGGCGAGTTGTCCCTACTCGGCGAGTTCAGGACTGACTCAGCGAGTCCGGGAGTCTGACAGAGTATGTTTCGGGATTTACTTGCTGTTTTGCTGTTGGATTGATGCCAAAATCGTTTTTTGATAATAAAATCCGAATTTTATTGTATGCAAATGATTATCCTTACCAAAACAAAAGATAATTCCAAATCTTTTGAATAATAGTTTCTTTATATGATAAATATGGATTATTTAAATTATTTGGTAATTATCTTGTGACTAAAATTGGATTAGGTCAAATATAGATAATCGCTAAATTAATTGTTTGATTTATATTATTTGTTATTTGATCCCTTGTGTTTTGAAAAGTTCAAAACTTGCCCTCAAGTTTTGAAATTTAATTTTTGATTAAAAGTTTAATTTTGAAAAATTTAAATTTCAACCCTTAGAATTTTACAAGTTTAAAATTCAATCTTATACTTTATCTATTACAAGATTAATATATATATATATATATATATATATATATATATATATATATATATATGTATAAGAATAAGCTAGTCTTATCGCTAGTAGGCCTCATTCACGAAGCCAGTCTATAAGGTGGGTATAAGGTTGCTGCCTATAAAATGACGCTTAATGGGTGTACACTCACACCCACCGCTTGCTTGACTGGTGGAGGGTCGTTAGCCGAACGGATAGGATAGGGCACTTAATTCCTCATTATAAGTATAATGGAAATATTAAAGTAACTACATTCTTTTATAAATTCCCAATCTTAGTTACTTTAGGGTAAAATGTGAAAATGATGCTATTCCATGGAATTACACTTTGTACCCCTGTCAAACGTTAGTGGAGCGTGTGTGGCTAACCGGCACACTAATTTGGGATTGACATTGGTGACAAAGGGTGGCTCGATGTTTATCATAGATCAATGGAGCGTGTGTGGCTTAACCGGCACATTGATTAGGTGATAGAGATATTGGGTGCACCATGTTGATTCGCATGGTTATTCACAACTTGTTTGCGATCCTCGGCATCCCAGTCGCAAATTTGAAGTGCATATCGAGATTTAAACATGCCATTGAAATGTTCAATGAATCTCAAAAGAAATCTAGGAATTTTCAAATACATTTAAAACTTAATCTCTATTTCGTTTTTCATGGTGAAAATTAGTGAATCGTCATTCACTTACCTTCAAATTATTTACTTTTAGATTACGACATCCCTTTTCTAAGTTGTAAATAATGTTGTTGGATCCTAGCCCTAATTTCTCATTTGGGTGTTTAATTGGGGATTCATTTCTAATCAAACTTTGTTTCTTTCTATTTCAGATGTCTAACGCAAACGCAAACAACAACACTTCTGGGTCATTCTCGTTGATGAACCTGTGTCAAAAGGTGACATTTGATGGGTCGAACTTCAACGAGTGGATGAGATACATTCGCATGATAACTCGTGACGAGGACAAAGAATATGTTCTCGATGAGAAACTAGAAAAAATCAACCCAGAAGAAGCTACTCCTGAAGAGATGGCCGCCTTTGAGGCCCACGAGCGTGATGCGACGAAAGTTCATTGCATCATGCTGGCCACCATGAACCTCGAACTCCAAAAGTCCTATGAGGACATGTATCCATATGAGATGCATCAAGATTTGTTGGACAGGTACCACCAGAGCGCGAGGCAAGAGCGCTATGAGATCATTACCAACATGATCACCGCTAGGATGGGGAATGGAGAATCCCTAACTCTCATTTGCGAAGAATGCAAAGGTATGTTGATCGTCTTCTCAAACTTAATGTTAAGTTTGATGAGGATTTGGCTATCGACATCATCCTCCACTCCTTGCCTTCCTGTTATAACCAGTTCAGAATGACCTACCACATGAACAAGGAAGAGGTCACCCTGAGTAAACTTCAAGGGCTCCTGAGGACAGCTGAGAGCAACCTTAAGGACAAATCTATTGCATCATCCTCTACTGTAGCTGCTCATGTGTTGGCAATTGGCCAAGGAAAGGGAAAGAAGAGGAAGGCTCCTTCTAAGAGCCACCATAAGGGTAAGACCCAAGATGGTTCCTCTTCTAGTGGGATCAAAGTAGGTTCTGTTAAGCCCTCTTCTGACCCCAAGGAAGCAGAGTGCTTCTATTGCCACCAGAAGGGCCACTGGAAATGAAGCTGCCCTAAATATCTGCAGGATATTAAGGATGGGAAGATAAATCCCACCTTTGCAGGTATGTATTTAATTAAATCTAATAACTCATCACTTGCTACTTCATGGGTCCTTGATACTGGATGTGGTTACCACATTTGTTCTGATTTGCAGGGGCTAAGAGAACGTAGGGAAGTGGAGCATGGAAGGATAAACTTGATCATGGGAAACAAGAAGTCTTCACCAGTAACCAAGATCGGAGTTTATTCCTTAGTGTTGAGTAATGGGTTAGGGCTAGATTTAAATAATTGTTGCTATTCACCAGATATGGCAAGGAACATCATTTCTTTTCATGGATTGTTTAGACAAGGTTTCAGATATTCGTTTGATAATAGTAATGGTTCTATTAATGCTTATTTGAATGGTGTCTTTTATTTCAATGCATTACCTTGTAATGGGATTTATGAATCTGTGTTAATTATAGATAATTTAGGAAATGATGTTTTGAATATTGATTCGTCCACAAGTTTGGACAAAGCATGCTTGTGACATTGTCGCCTTGGCCATGTTAACAAGAAACGCATAGCCCAACTCCAAAAGGATGGAGTCTTGGAGCCATTCGACCTTAGGTACGATGACGTGTGTGAGTCTTGTTTACTTGGGAAGATGACCAAGTCAGCCTTTACTGGCACATGTGAAAGGGGTGAGGGTGTATTGGATCTCATACATACTGATGTATGTGGACCCTTTAGATCCACCACAAGGGATGCTTGTCGCTTCTACGTGACTTTTACAGACGATTATAGCAGATATGGATATATCTACTTTATCAAGCAAAAGTCAGAAACCTTTGAAAAGTTCAAAGAGTTTAAGAATGAAGTGGAGAATCAACTGGGCAGTAAAATCAAGATGCTTCAATCTGATCGAGGGGGAGAGTACCTAAGTCTTGAGTTTCACGGCTATCTAAAAGAATGTGGAATAGTTTCGCAATTGACGCCTCCTAGAACGCCACAATTGAATGGTGTGGCTGAGAGACGTAATCGAACCTTGTTGGACATGGTTCGTTCTATGATGAGTCGTGCTTCGTTACCAATCTCATTCTGGGGGTATGCCTTAGAGACTGCCGCCCATATCCTTAACTTAGTTCCCACCAAGAAGGTTGCCAAAACACCTCACGAGATGTGGACAGGGAAAGCTCCCTCGTTAGCACATATTAAGGTTGGGGTTGTGAAGCTTTCGTAAGACGAGAGACTCACGACAAGCTAGAACCTCGTAGTGAGAAGTGTTATTTCATCGGCTATCCACAGAAGTCTTTTGGCTATCTCTTCTATAGACCAAGTGACAATGTTGTTTTTGTTGCTAGGAGAGGGGTTTTCAGAGAGAGAGAACTCATAAGTCAAGGAGACAGTGGGAGTCAGATTGACCTTGAAGAGCTTCAAGAGTCAGGAGATGAAGGAACCTCTAACACTGGCGCTCAACCTGAGGAGGAAACTCCTGTTGAACCAATTGACCAGTCCTTACCTCTTAGACGTTCCAATAGAGTTAGTGTTCCACCCCAGTTTTATGGTTTCCATATTACTACTGACGGGGATACGTTTATTAGTGATAGTACACTAGTAAATCTGGACGAACCTAATAGCTATAAGGAAGCCATGGCAGGCCTAGAGTATGCTAAATGGAAAGAGGCAACGGACAGCGAGATTCAGTCCATGTATGACAACCAAGTTTGGAATTTGGTTGATAATGTACCAGGTCGTAAGACAGTCGGGTGCAAGTGAATCTTCAAGAAGAAGACAGACATGGATGGGAAAGTGCACACTTACAAAGCGTGATTGGTCGCGAAGGGTTTACTCAAACTCCTGGAGTTGACTATGATGAGACCTTCTCGCCAGTTGCTAAAATAAAGTCTATCAGGGTAATGCTCGCAATAGCTGCGTTTCATGATTATGAAATCTGGCAGATGGACGTAAAAACCGCTTTTCTAAATGAAAAGTTGGCTGAGGATGTTTACATGAATCAGCCAGAGGGTTTTGTCGATGCGAAGTATCCAAATAGAGTGTGCAAGCTTGAGAAATCCATTTATGGATTGAAGCAAGCATCTCGCAGATGGAATCTTTGTTTTGACGAGAAGGTCAAAGAGTTTGGCTTTCTGCGAAACGAAGATGAGTCATGTGTGTATGTCAAGGCCAGTGGGAGTATAGTGAGCTTCCTCGTATTGTATGTCGATGACATACTGCTCATAGGAAACGTCATCCCAACCTTGCAGGAGGTCAAGTCCTGGCTTGGGAAGTGTTTCGCTATGAAGGACCTCGGAGAGGCTACATATATTCTGGGAATAAGGATAGTGAGAGACAAAAGTAAGAGACTGATAGGACTCAGTCAGGATACATACTTGGAAAAGGTACTAAAACGTTTTAGTATGGAAAATTCCAAGAAAGGGGAGTTGCCAATTCAATGCAATACCAAACTGAGTAAGACTCGGAGCCCGAGTACAGAGGCAGGGATAGCTGATATGAGCCGAGTACCTTACGCTTCCGCAGTTGGCTCGATTATGTACGCTATGACCTGTAATCACCCTGATGTGGCCTTCGCTTTGAGCATGGTCAACAGATATCAAGGGAACCCTGGTAGAGCTCATTGGATTGCTGTCAAGAATGGTGGGAGTGATGACTTAAGGGTGCGAGGGTACAGTGACGCTAGTTTTCAGACGGATCGGGATAATTACCGATCGCAGTCAGGCTGGGTCATTACCTTGAATGGAGGAGCAGTGACTTGGAAAAGTTCCAAGCAAGAGACCGTAGCTGATTCAACGTGCGAATCAGAGTACATTGCGGTAAGCGAGGCGTCAAAGGAGGTTATATGGTTGAAGAACTTCATAGGAGACCTTGGAGTTATGCCATCCATAAAGGAGCCCATGGAAATTTTCTGTGATAATGAAGGAGCGGTTGCCTTGACCAAGGAACCAAAGGATCATGACATATCTCGACATATCGACAGGAAATACCATTTTATTAGACATCGGGTAGAAGAGGGACTCCTCGTTGTGAAGAGGGTATCGTCAGAAGATAACCCAACAGATCCCCTTACGAAGGGACTGAGTAGGGTCAAGCATTTGAAGCACGCTAGGAGTGTTGGGCTAAAGGACGATATTAGTTTAGATTAGATAGGTAGGAAACTTGTAATGGATAATTTTGTATTCAACATTTGATGATTAAATAAAGGTGTGTTATTTATAAGAAAGTTTCTATCTTGTGTTGATTATTTATCTATTGTTTCGATTTTGCATGTTTTGACTTCCTGAATAATAGGATTATTCGAACAGTCCACAATCGTTCATGTGTTGGAAGTAGATATGAAAGAAGATTGTCATAAATTTGTTTGTAGATTGTCTATAAGGTTTTAGACATAGCAAAGATTTGCTACAAAGTTTATGAGTGCTTATGAAATATGTTTTGAGCATTGGAATAAACCCGCACTTGCTAGTATCACTTCATGAAAGTTATCACAAGTGATCGCAAGATGATAATATCATATAATCTTTAAACCTAGAGATATGGTTATTGTTTGCTAGTTGATTATGCACGCATCAGTAACTTGATGTTATAAAACGTATTATTGTGTGTAACTTAGCTAGTAGATAATAAAAGCATATAAGTCATGTGTGTATGAATCAGCCAGAGGGTTTTGTCGATGCGAAGTATCCAAATAGAGTGTGCAAGCTTGAGAAATCCATTTATGGATTGAAGCAAGCATCTCGCAGATGAAATCTTTGTTTTGACGAGAAGGTCAAAGAGTTTGGCTTTCTGCGAAACGAAGATGAGTCATGTGTGTATGTCAGTAGGAGTATAGTGAGCTTCCTCGTATTGTATGTCGATGACATACTGCTCATAGGAAACGACATCCCAACCTTGCAGGAGGTCAAGTCCTGGCTTGGGAAGAGTTTCGCTATGAAGGACCTCGGAGAGGCTACATATATTCTGGGAATAAGGATAGTGAGAGATAGAAGTAAGAGACTGATAGGACTCAGTCAGGATACATACTTGGAAAAGGTACTAAAACGTTCTGTTCGTTTTATTCTAAGAGTATAAAAGCGATATCTTGGCCACTCGATGATTTGGTTTGACTTATGTGCCGGGCCCGGTCAGGATGAGGTTGATGTGTTCAACTGAATTCTATGTCGAACGAATCAAAGATCGAGAAAAAAAATGCTGGACAATAAGTATTGTCGGCATGATATCTAGAACAGAGGATTATATGATCCCTTATCTGAAGGACAGGATTTTGATCAGAGTTGACAGAAGCGTATAAGAGCTACGATTGCTAACCGGATCCTGAAGTCGTATGTGAGATATAGTTACCAGACTTATCCAAGTGGGAGACTGTTGGATTAGTGTCTAAGCCGGTAACTATATTTGGTATATACTTGACCCGGTTATGCATGGTCCTTTTGGGTTGCCTTCACCAAAGCAACTTGACAAGGTAATTTAAGGAAAGAGAGAGGATATTATGGTTTATTAATATATTATAAGAATAATATATTAAAAGAGAAATCATATTTATTTAATTAGTATTAGTCATAAATTAATTAGGAATTAATTTGGTGACTAAAAGAGATTAATTAAATAAAGGGACTTTTGGGCTGGGAAACCTAATGGACTAAGGGGGAACGAAATTATGATGAAGGATCATCATATTTTCGTCCAAGGGCCCTATTCCAGAAGGTTCCTTGGGTTACTTGGTCATTAAGCTGTCCATTAGGGTTTAGACTGAAACCCTAGCAGCCTATAGTATAAATAGAGACCCTTGCATGCAATTTTCGGCCACTTGTTCCAAGAGAAAACCCTAGGCCGAAAATTAGCATCCTCCTCTCTCTCAAAGTTGCCTTCTTGCTTGTGTGGTGTTTGTGATCCATTAGAGGAATTACAATTGTGATTCTAAGCTCAAGAGAAGAAGATTCAAGCTACTATTTGAAGAGGTAAACATCTAGATCTGATGTTATATGTTAATTTTGATATTATGTATGCTAGATTAGGGTTTGTAAGTCTTGGATTCATTGCATGTACAATAGAGAAACCTAGATCCAAGCATTAGGGTTTGTATGAGCACATAGGATTGTTCTTATGCATAAAACCCATCACAAATCACATGCCATGTAATGTATCGTTAATTGAGACTAACCCTTCCTCTACAAGAAATATTCTTCTTTAGTCGGTTTCATCTGCCCCTTTCTTCTATTTTCTTCTACTGTTCCTCGAAAAAAGTCTCCCTTGGATTCTTGCTATGGCCATCTACATGAAGATCAATCTTCATTTTGCTGGTTTGTTTACGAGGTATCCAGTGATCAGTTACTAAAATGGAGTGGAGCAAAGGTTTGAGGATGTGGATTTTGCTGGAATGAACAAAAATGAATTTCTATTGTTCATTCAAAGATTCTCAAACGAGACATGCGTTAATGTGTACTTTTGCATGCCCGATATTGAGTTCCCTGATGGATTGAGGATAATAGCAACTGAGAAAGACTACCAGGAGTTGATCGAAGTAGGGTATGATTGTGGTTGTGTAATTTATGTGTACATGGATCATGTTGGTGTTAATGTTCATCAATGGATTGTTGATGAGATAGTTGAAGTATGCACCCCCGAGGACAAGTTTTCTGGTGTAGGTGAAGTAATAGAAGAGTTGCATGATGAGACAGAAGGAGGCATTGACCTAGAGGAAGTGAAGTGCAAGGTAATTTGGATGATAACATTGAAGATGGAGATTGCATTCCAATGAACAAGACCTTGAATGATGCGTTTTTGAACAAGCTCTGCCCCAAGGAGCAGCCAACTCCAGACAATCCACCTCATGAGGATCCATATGATCAGATGGATGAAAACGTTCCAATTCATGAGCAAGTAACAACTTTTAATGAAAATGTTCATTGGAAAAAGCAAAACCCTGTGTTAGGAATGATATTTGAAAGTCCTAAACAGTTAAAACATATGTTGTGTAATTATGTTGTTGCTAAAGGGTATCAATTGTGCTACAAAAAAATGATAGTAGGAGACTTTTAGTTAAATGTTGTTCAGGGCAATGCAAGTTTAGATTGTGGGCTTCATGGATGAGTGAATAAAATTCTTTCGAGATTAAGTCTCTTATAGATGAACATAACTGTGCAAGAAATTTTAAAATAGGCTCAATTGTAAACTATGCATGGATTGGTAGCCATTTCACAACACAATTCTTACAAAAACAAAAAATGAGTGTTAGGCTACATAAGGAAGAAGTGAAACAAAAATTTGGAATTGATGTGAGTATGAGACAGTTTAAGAGAGCAAAGAAATAAGCAATTGAACTAATTGAAGGCACACTAGTTGAGAATTATGCCAAGCTTTGGTCATATGGTGAGGAGATAAGAAGATCCAATCCAGGATCAACTATCAAAATGGATGTCAACAATATGCCTGATGGGATGACATATTTTAGTAAGTTTTATATATGTTTTGAGGGGCTAAAGCAAAGTTGGAAAGACAGTTGTAGAAGAGTAATAAACCTGAATGGTTGTTTCTTAAAGGGGTTATGTAGTGGAGAGTTGATATATGTCGTAGGAAGAGATGCTAACAATCATATTTTCCTAATAGCATGGGTAGTTTTTTGTGTGGAAAACAAAGAAAATTGGAAATTGTTTTTGGAGAATTTTAAAGATGATCTAGAAATGGAAAATGGTTTTGGTATTACCCTGATGTCAGATCAACATAAGGTATGTCACTTACTATAGAACTTAATGTTATTTATTAATGAATTTATATTTTCTTAACATATGAATTTAAATTGTGTAGGGGCTGTTGGAGGCTGTGAAGGAGGTATTGCCTACTGCTAAACACATACAGTGTACAAGGCATATTGTTGCCAACTTTAGGAAAAGATTCAGTGGTGTACATTATGAGAGGATGTTTTAGAAGGCATGCAAGGCATCCACTGAGCCTTTATTTAATGCAGTCATGAAGGAAATACAACTACTTAATCCTACAACATTTTATTACCTTATGGGAAAAAAACCCAAAATCATGGTGTAGAGCTTTCTTTCAAGAGGGGAGGATGTGTGATGCAGTTGAAAATGGATTATCTGAAATTTTTAACAATGTCATTAGAGATGCAAGAAAAAAACCAATAATCACAATGTTAGAAGAAATTAGGTTGTATGTTATGGAGAGGCAATTCAATCTGGCCATAAAAGGTTGTTCATGGCCTAATTATAAACCATGTCCAGCTATTACAATCCTACTAAAACAGTTGAAAAGAGCTCAAAGGTATTAACTTTAATTTTGAGTTTTAATTGATTACTTACACAATATACTAACTTGTATACAATTTAAACAAGTATTGGCAGGTTTTACCAACTGGTTTAAACCATTTTGAAACAAGAAATTTGGCAGAGTCTTATGTTGTGGATATAGATAAGAAGACTTGTTCATGTAGAGTGTGGCAACTAAATGGGTATTGATGTATGCATTCAGTTGCAACTATCTCATACCTAAATAGTGATGTTGGTAATTATGTGGATCCAATGTACTATGGAGCAATTTACAAGAATACCTACAAGTATCCAATGCGTGGGATGAATGGTAGCAATATGTGGCCATCTATGGAATTCATTGCACCTTTGCCACCATTGAAGAGAAAAATGTCAGGTAGACCTAAAGTTAATAGAAGAAAGGATGCAAGTGAAAGGGGTGCAAGACATACTGTGTCAAAGGTTGGGAAAAAAATTATGTGTAGTGTATGCAAGCAAGTTAGACATAACAAGGTTACATACTCTCAAGCTGAAAAATCAACAAAACTCAAAGTAAAGAAAAGGTAGAGAACAAATGGTAATGATGGGGAAGGAAGCAGTGGTAAGAAGGCAATGGATGGTAAAGATGAGCAAGGAACTAGGGGTAATAAGGGCACTAATGGTAATGATGGGGAAGGAAGCAATGGTAAGAAGGCAATGGATGGTAAAGATGAGCAAGGAACTAGGGGTAATAAGGGCACTAATGGTAATGATGGGGAAGGAAGCAGTGGTAAGAAGGCAATGGATGGTAAAGATGAGCAAGGAGGTAGGGGTAAGAAGCTAATTATCAAGAAAAGAAAGAAGTCTGAAAGAATAATCAAGAAAAAACTTGCTACAAGGGTTGAGGGTAAGAATGGGGAAGGCAACACTAGTGACAAGCCAATGGAACTTGAATAGGAATTGAATTTCAATGTTTGTCATTATGTACTTGTTATTTAGGATCAAATTGTGATGTTTCAGATTAAGTGTGGATGTTTGGTGTTATGTACTTGTGATGTTTCGAAATAAGTTTGGATGTTTGGTGTTATGTACAACCGTTTGTAATGTTAATGGTTTGAATGTGGTTGTGATTGTGTGTTAGTTATGGACGTGCATGGTATTGGGGTCCATTTTTGACATTAGTTTAATTGCATATGGTCCCATTTGTTCAAGTTGAAGCTATTTCCAATGTCATTATCAACAAATAAACTACGAATCTAACATGGGATCCCATCTAACATACCCATTGTTTTTTTATTAAATTAAAATAAAGGTACATGGACAATAGAGTACTTTCCACTAAAAGGAAATTAACATCAACAAACTATTACAACTTGTAAACAATTATGCCAAAGAAAACAATCCAACTAACAACTAAGCACATCTTCGACTTCCAAATCGTTGATTCAAGCTTCTTTTTTGACCTAGCCAAACCTGCAATCATAACTGCTTCAACACTCATATTCTTAGTGTTTGCTTCTTCTACCCAACAAATAAAACCATTACGAGGTCCCTAACAAAATGAATTTTCGAGTGAGAGACTGAGAATGGAATAAACTAATAAATTAGGGCTACAGTGGCCAAATAAAGAAACTAACACACACCTTAGTGGGGAAGCATAGAAGGGTCTTCCAGGGTTGGACGGAGTGGAAGACATTCTTATTATGACGACACATCCACACGAGCATTTCACCATTTTCACTTCGTTAATTCCAAGGGCTCTTTAGTTCTGAAAGAAACAATCACAGGGAAAAAGAAAGGTACTGTCGAGTAAGGAAGTGAAGTACTTATAAAGAGGAAATGACGAAAATACCCCTTTGTTTGACCTCATGCACATCTGTCATAGTTGGTGCACCAAACACACTTAATTAACATTAACTAAGGCAAACAAAAGTTACCCTAAATCAACACCAATGAAAGCAAAAAATTATAACCCATTCATTTCAATTTACATTTCACCAATATCATACCAAAATGCCTGTTACAAGTAACCAGGACTTCAAAATACATCCAAAAGTACCATTACAAACACCACTGGAGTACCACTACCTACACAAACTGGATTACCACTAACACAAACGAAACACACACAATCCTAATAACATATATAACAAGAAACACTATTAAACCTAACAGTAGATTACGAGCACTAGATTAGCATACCACTACAACCCATTTCCATGAGATTCACGTGCTGATTATCAAGTGAATGATGAAAATCATGATCAGGAGCATGACGACAACAACACCCACAACCAACAGTGCAATCGCTTTAATCTGCTTCTCAACATGGCCGAACCTTTGCTGCATGTTGAGGACATCCACCCTGGAATGAAGGTAATCGCGACCCATCTCCTCCTTCATACGCTCGACTTGACCTTGTTGCTCAGCTATCTTTTCACCACAGTCACAGAAGATTGACCCATCTCCTCCTTCATAAGCCCGTCTGTTGAGTTTATCGAGTTATTGGAGTTTATAATATCTGGTGATGGTGGTGAGGTGGGATCCATGGAAGACAGTGAAGGGAAAAGGGAGTATTGTCGAATGGTTGTCGGCTAGTGTTTGGCCGGAAATGGTAACAATAATTTAGTGTTTTGTCCGGCAGACCCTTCAATTATATACTAGGGGACCACTGAACCCTTAGGGCCCAAGCAAGCCAACTCGTTTGTGAGTCGGTGACGTGTAATCCGAGTTGGGTGAGTAGACTCGCTAACTAAGTTGGGTGATGACTAGGCAAGGAAACCAGTTGAATTTGGTCAAAATCCCTAATTAGCCGGTTAAATGTAAATTCATGCCCTTATAAAACCAAAAAATAACATAAGGGACATTTTAAACCAAAATGTGTAAGTTCGTGGGCTACAGTGACATTTTCCCTTTGTTAAATTAAAAAAAATGATTTTTTTTCTTGAAATCCCGGAATTGTTCTTCGGACTTCGGATTTGTTCTTGAAATTTCGAAGTTTTTGTTTTTCCGAAATCCGAAATTTTAGTTCGGAATCCGGAATGTCATTCTGGAGTTGGTCAAAAAAATGTTTTTTCTTGGTCCAGAATGTCTCATTCCGGACAAAGTGGTTATTTTTGCAAAAAATAAAAAAATTGGATTATTTTTTTCAGATACACACTAAAAAGTGGTTAGATTACTTAATTTCCCATTTTTTAAACATAACAGCACACAATGAAAACTAATGTAAATGGTGTCTCATTTACTACGTTTCATTATAGTTGATTATCTAATGTTGAGTATTTAATACTAGCATATAAGCAGTTTCGAAACCCATATCCAAATTCCAACCATCTTTTATTTATTTAAATCGTTTTTAACTAAAACTGAACATTTTGTTCGAAATCTTTGTTAATTATGGGCAAAAATACTGTACTAGAAGTAGATAGAGATGATTTTAGTTATCTTATACGAGATAATACTAGTCTGTTACAATTTATCATACCAAAAGGCCCAAGCTTAAGCCCAAGTCCAATATGAATCCCGCACCTTGATTGCAATGGTTGTGCCGTTGGTGCGGACTCTCGCTGTGGTCAAACGTAGAGGTGCATAAAACGATTCCGGACCAGTCCTAGGTCGGTCTCGAGATGGTTCGATCCGGTCTTTGTTCTTATTGGTCCTCAACCAGCTTTTTTTTTCTTTTGGTTTGGCCTTTTTTTGGACAACTTTTGAACCGTTTTTGTTCTAGTCTAGTTAGGTCTTGCAATATTTTCATTTGTTTTATTATGTTCGGTTTCAATTTTTTTTTTTTTTTTTTTTTTTTTTTTTTTTTTTTGTTCGGATTCTTAACGAGTCGTGTTATAATAGATAGATTATAGGTAGGAGTTAGTTAATTAATATATTTTTTTATTTGATTTTTATCATCATTTCTCATGAAAATGGATCCACTATCATTAATTCTCATAATTTGTATTCGAATATCTTAAAGTTTATTTATTTGATTTTAGGGTTTCTAACATAAAAGTCTTTAAATTTGTCAAGTTTTGATGATTTTGTCATTGCCATGATTTTTGGTGCGTTAATGTCTAATATTTAGGAAGTTAAAATTTGTGCTTCAGCCATTTTACCTTCTACAACAGGTCACCATTGCCTATTTTTACACGTTAGTAGAAAAAATAAAAATTTCGAAAATTTTCCAGTGCGGCCGGAAAAATCAGGGGTTGCCGATGCCACCATGGACCCCCTAGGTTCGCTCCTGCAACCACCACCATTATTTGCCGCACTCACCATCATTGTAACGCCCCGTTCCTGGTACGTATTTAATTTGATTAAATGTTTCTTTTTGTAAGAGCTACTCGGCGAGTTGTAGCCCTAACTCGCCGAGTAGATGTCGAATTGGACGCGGGCTTTAAGTGATCTACTCGGCGAGTCCACGCCTGGACTCGGCGAGTAGGCTAGTCAGGAGGAAACTCTAATCCTTAGGGTTTGCACCATATTTAAACGTCCTTATAGCCCCATCTCAGCCTCCATCACCCTCAGAGCATTCCTTATCGAAACCCTAGTCTCCATTGGTGAGTTTGAGTGATTGTTGCCTTGTGAAGGGACTTTTGGTGCACATTGGAGCAAGTGGAAGAAGGAAAGGGTTGAAGAGCTCAAGGAAGGGGACTTAGATCCAGAACACATTCATTTGTGGTCACCCATTCTGGTAATAAAGTTTCCATCTTGATTATTGATCTATTAGATCTTGTTTGTCCATAAATTGTTGCTTTTAAGCCCTAAAACCCCAAATCCTTGGTAGAGAAACCTTATGGTTGGGCTATACTTCAGATCTGGACCCTCATTACCTTCTAGAGTTGTAAAGTCTCAGTTATGTTCGTGATTGAGGTCCCTCTTGAGCTTAGAACCCCATTAAGAGCTTAGTTTTGACATTTGGAGCCCTTAAAGCTATGCATGCATGAAAAGTTTGCAACTTTACGTGATAAGCATGCCCTAGAAGCCTAGATCTGTGGTTTGGAGCCGCTGCATGGCTCAAACCAGGTCTGTATGGAAAAAGGACTGAATGAACTCGGCGAGTAGAACGCTGGACTCGGCGAGTCCTATGAACATAGCCGTGAACTCGACGAGTTGGTTGAGCAACTCGGCGAGTTCGTTGAAGATTGCCTTGAACTCGGCGAGTTGTTAGAAGACTCAGCGAGTTGGCTAGGGTTTCTTCCAAATGTTGGCCACGTATGAACTCGACGAGTTAAAAAGGGAACTCGACGAGCCAATCAAGGATTTCACGACTTCTCGAGTTCAGGAAGGACTCGACGAGTCGGTGATCTGCACTCGACGAGTCGAGTCAACATAGACTGTTGACTTTGACTGTGGACTTTGACTTGGACCAAGGGTTGACCAGTTGACTTCTGATGGTTTCTGGTAATTGGGAGATTTATGAAAAAGGTTTGTATGGTACCTATAGGTGGTGGGGTTCGTGTTGGACCCAGGAGTTGAGCCTTCTTATTTCCGACGACAGTTGCGAGGTGAGTTATCCTCACTATACTAAGGGGTCTAAGGCACCAAGGCCGGCCCATTGGATATGATATCCTAGTAGTTGTATTATGTTGAGTATGAGTTAGTTATGCATGCTAGTTTGATACGCTAGAGGGTAGGTCTGTAGGACTACCTGTGATATTGATTGATTGTCTGCATGTGCATTATCTGTTACATGTTGATATGTTATGTGGGATGGGTTGAGGTTGTATTGCTCCGTGCGGTAGCCAACAAACCCTAGAGTATTCCAGATATGAGCTGAGGGCCCGATAGGCATTCCAGACTCATACTGAGGACTTGGGAGCATTCCAGATACGAGCTGAGGGCCCGGTAGGCATTCCAGACTCGTACTGAGGGCTCGGTGGCATTCCAGATACGAGCTGAGGGCCCGGTAGGCATTCCAGACTCGTACTGAGGGCTCGGTGGCAATCCAGATGTGAGCTGAGGGCCCGGTAGGCATTCCAGACTCACACTGTGGGCCCAGGGGTATTCCAGTCTGTAAAGCTGTGGACCCGTTATGTGCTGTTCTGCTCAGTTTGTTATGATATGTCATGGTGTGACATGGTTATGTGGACTGTATGTGTATCGGTATTTTGGGGGTAACTCACTAAGCTTTCGGGCTTACAGTTTCAGTTTATTGTTTCAGGTACATCAGGGGATCGCGGCAAGGCGAAGGCATGATCGTACAGCTCCTCCCATTATGTTATGTTTCTGGGAAAACTCTGATATAAATGTATTTTGAAAACAAAGTTGTAATGTTTTGATAAATTCGACATGTTTTGAAAGTTTAAATTTGGCTTGAATTTTTGGGTGTTACAAGTTGGTATCAGAGCCTTGGTTTGAGTGAATTGGAGGAACACTCGTGTGACTCCAGTCTCAAATCAAGGAAAGGATTTTCAAAATGATTTTTCAAAAAGGTTTTCAAAATAAATAAAGGAGGATGCAGGGCGTACGATCAGTCGGAGCGAGTAAGTAGACCCCAAAATACCATACAAGTTATTTGATTATACGATATGATAGAACAACATGTTAGTGCTAGGCTAGGGATGTTCAGGAATTGCATGATAGAATTGCCTGAATACATGATGCCTGCTAGCCTAGGGTTTCCTTTATGTGAGATTGACATCATTACTGTAGTTGTCTAATGTATGCATCCCAGTTGTACATAATTAAGATCTTATAGCCTGAGAATGTTTGATTTGGCCTTATGTTCTGTTCTTGTTTGATTGGGAGCTTGGGGTAAGATTGGATATTCGAAAGTCTATAGGGTCCAGCGTTATGCATGGCTAGCATACATTAGTGCTGCAGGGTTGGTGGAAGTTTCATGGATAGGAGGGATTGAGTGAGACCGGGAGGTCAGTTATAAGATATTTAGCATTCCTCTAGGAGTGAGGATTGAGCGCTCGCCATGTTGTGCATATTGTTAGGGTGTTGTGGTGATACTTGGGACAAATATGGGTAGGTGTGGAAGGTAGTAGGGGCCCATGCTACTGAAAGCACAGGACCTATACGCGTGTCAAGTAAGTCGCAATCCCTAGGGTTAGTAGGGAGTTGGCTCCCAGTGATTTATATGAATTATCTGATATCTGGTGATATGTTTCAAAATGGTGATGACGAGGCGCTTCGTGGCTGGATCCGGTTCGGGATCAGGATCAGGGGACAGAGGCCAAGAGGGGCCGACAGCACCTGAGCCAGTGGTGCAGATGGGTACAGAGGAGTTGGATGCCAGGATTCGAGAGATCATGCATGATGAGGTTGCTGCTGCATTCCGGGCTCAGTTACCGGAGATGTTCGGGTCGATCAAGACCGCCATGGTGGAGTATTTTGATGAGCGTTATGCAGCCCTTGCAGAGACAGCCGCCGCAGTAGCTGCATCAGCTGTATCAGCGACGGGAGGAGGAGTTGGTAGAGGTTTTCAGTACAGGGACTTCGATAACACGAAGCCCCCTACTTTTGATGGGACGCAGGATCCCATCAAGGCTATGAGGTGGATTTCAGATGTGGAGGGGTGTTTCTTCACCTGCTCGTGTCCTGCTGACCAGAAGGTCAGGTGTGCTCTGAACCTGCTTAGGTCTGGGGCCAAGGACTGGTGGAGACTTGCAACTGGGTCGTACTCTGATGATCAGAGAGCTGCTGTTACTTGGGAGCAGTTCAGGGATATGTTTCGCGCCCGTTACATTCCACGGGTTGAGCGGGAGCGATTGACACAGGAGTTTTTGAGTTTGAGACAGGATGGGGAGTCGGTGACGGAGATCACCCGGATGTTCACTGAGAGGGCGATGTTTTGCCTGGAGTTTGCTTCAGAGCAGGCCCAGATGACCCGTTATCTGAGCATGCTCAAGACGGATATCCGTCAGTTTGTGTCTACCCAGCGATGTGATACTCTTCTAGAGTTGCAGGAGGCCGCCAGACGGCGTGAGTTGGAGATTGAGCAGCAGTTGAGAGAACAGCGGCAGGCCCCGACACATTCTCAGCCGGCGCCGAAGCGGTCTAAGACCGCTGATACTAGGACCGGGGGTCAGCAGAGCCGCACATGTGGGAAGTGTGGCAAGGGTCATTCTAGTGTGTGTCGAGCTGGTAGTGGATGCCACAAGTGTGGAAAGGAGGGGCATTACGCGAAGGACTGTCGCCAGACCGCTCCAGTTCAGAGTATGAGTTTATGTTACCATTGTGATCAGGTTGGCCATTTGAAGGCCAACTGCCCGTTACTCGCCGCCAAACCGACGCAGGCTCCAGCGCCGGCTACCTTGAGGATCACGGATGGGAGACCAGTCAGGGCAGAGCCTCCAAAGGCTCAGGGTCGTGCCTTCCAGCTTACAGCGGAGGAGGCCAGAGCAGCACCAGATGTGGTTGCTGGTACGTTTTTAGTGAACTCCTTGCTTGCTTTGGTCTTATTTGACTCGGGGGCGAGTCGGTCCTTCGTATCTCAGACATTTAGTAGGGAGTTCAGTGCGCCAGTGGGCGAGTTAGAGTGTCCGTTGCGAGTGTCTATCGCCAACGAACATGGGGTTTCTGCTTCTTCAGTTTATCGAGGGTGTGACTTGGAGATTTTCGGGGTGTCATTTCCGATAGATTTGATTCCGATTCCCATGGGGGAGGTATGCATGATTGTAGGCATGGATTGGCTCAGTCGATTCGGTGCCATGATCGACTGTGAGGGGCAGCGAGTAGTAGTTCGAACCCCAAGTGGGGGAGAACTGATTGTATATGGCGAGGGCACAAGAGTGGGATCAGGGTTTTGTTCAGCTGCCAGGGCACGACAGTACATTCAACACGGGTGTGCATGTTATCTAGCGTATGTGGTAGATACGCGAGCCAGGGATCAGATTTCGGTTTCCGACGTACCGGTGGTCAGGGAGTTCGCAGACGTATTCCCGGAGGAGTTACCAGGGATACCTCCAGAGAGGCAGGTCGAGTTTAGGATCGACCTGGTGCCAGGTGCGGCCCCTATTGCTAAGGCGCCGTACCGATTGGCACCGCCAGAGATGCAGGAGCTGTCATCACAGCTGCAGGAACTGGTGGGCAAGCAGTTCATTCGACCTAGCAGTTCTCCATGGGGAGCACCGATACTTTTCGTCCGGAAGAAGGACGGTTCGCACTGGATGTGTATCGATTACCGGGAGTTGAATAAGTTGACGGTGAAGAACCGTTATCCACTCCCGAGGATAGACGATCTCTTCGACCAGTTACAGGGTGCATCTTGGTTTTCCAAGATAGACTTGAGGTCTGGGTATCATCAGGTCAGGGTCAGAGAGGAGGACGTAGAGAAGACCGCGTTCCGAACTCGTTATGGACATTACGAGTTCGTGGTGATGCTGTTTGGGCTCACCAACGCGCCAGCGGTGTTCATGGACCTGATGAATCGGGTCTGTAGACCGATGCTTGATTGCTCGGTCATAGTGTTTATAGATGATATCTTGGTGTATTCCAAGACCCGAGAGCAGCATGAGGAACATCTGCGAGAGCTGTTGGGAGTTCTAAGACGGGAACGACTGTACGCCAAGTTCTCGAAGTGTGAGTTTTGGTTACGGGAGGTCCAGTTCCTCGGACATCTCGTTAACCAGGAGGGGATTTTGGTCGATCTGGCCAAAATCGAGGCGGTTATGCAGTGGGAGGTTCCGAAATCTCCCTCAGATATTAGGAGCTTTCTGGGGTTGGCAGGGTACTACCGGAGGTTCATACGGGACTTCTCCAAGATTGCAGTGCCCCTCACTCGTCTGACAAGGAAGGGAGTGGATTTCCGATGGGGTCCCGAGCAGCAGAGGGCGTTTGAGACCCTCCGTCAGCATTTGTGCAAGGCTCCAGTATTGACACTCCCGGAGGGAGTCGAGGATTTTGTGGTGTTCTGTGATGCATCCATCACAGGTTTAGGGGCGGTCCTCATACAGAGAGGACGAGTGATAGCCTACGCATCGCGGCAGCTGAAGCCGCATGAGACGAGATACCCTACGCATGACTTGGAACTGGGGGCGGTGGTGTTCGCCCTCAAGATATGGAGACACTACCTCTATGGGGTCCATTGTACCATTTACACGGATCACAAGAGCTTGAGACATATCATGGATCAGCCGAACCTGAACATGAGGCAACGCAGGTGGCTGGACGTAGTCAAGGACTACGATTGCGAGATCCTTTACCATCCTGGTAAAGCGAATGTAGTGGCGGACGCTTTGAGCCGCAAGTCAGCGGGGTTTTCCACCCCAGCGGTATGTATGAGGATAGCGGTGGATTCTCCGCTGGTGAGTTTGATCAGAGATGCCCAGGTTGAGGGCATCCGCCCGGAAAATTGGAAGCTGGAGAGGATCAAGGGCGAGAACACCCGGTTTGTTGGGGCGAAGTTGGGCACAGGGTGATGGGTAGTACAGAGGTAGTCTTGCAGACTACCGAAAAGATGCAGCAGGTTAGACAGCGTTTGCAGACCGCTCAGAGTCGGCAGAAGAGTTATGCCGACAAACGCCGATCCGAGTTGGAGTTTCAGGTGGGTGACATGGTCCTCCTGAAGGTATCACCCTGGAAGGGTGTCGTCAGATTCCGAAAGAGGGGCAAGCTGGGCCCCAGGTTCATTGGTCCTTTTAGGGTTTTGGCCCGGGTGGGTCGGGTCGCCTATCGATTGGATCTCCCAGCAGAGCTTAGCCAGATCCACAACACTTTCCATGTTTCTCAGTTGAGGAAGTGTTTGGTGGACGAGTCAGCAGTAGTACCCATGGAGGATATTCAGGTTGATAGCAGCCCGAATTATATCGAGAGACCAGTTGCGATCTTAGATCGAAAGGCGAAGACCTTGAGGAACAAGGTGGTTCAGTTAGTGAAGGTGCAGTGGCAGCGCCGGAAGGGTTCAGAGTGGACGTGGGAGTCCGAAGAGGAGATGCGGGGGCCTTACCCGGAGTTGTTTTCAGATGCAGCAGCAGCAGACTTCGAGGACGAAGTCTGAGACAAGTAGGGGAGAATTGTAACGCCCCGTTCCTGGTACGTATTTAATTTGATTAAATGTTTCTTTTTGTAAGAGCTACTCGGCGAGTTGTAGCCCTAACTCGCCGAGTAGATGTCGAATTGGACGCGGGCTTTAAGTGATCTACTCGGCGAGTCCACGCCTGGACTCGGCGAGTAGGCCAGTCAGGAGGAAACCCTAATCCTTAGGGTTTGCACCCTATTTAAACGTCCTTATAGCCCCATCTCAGCCTCCATCACCCTCAGAGCATTCCTTATCGAAACCCTAGTCTCCATTGGTGAGTTTGAGTGATTGTTGCCTTGTGAAGGGACTTTTGGTGCACATTGGAGCAAGTGGAAGAAGGAAGGGGTTGAAGAGCTCAAGGAAGGGGACTTAGATCCAGAACACATTCATTTGTGGTCACCCATTCTGGTAATAAAGTTTCCATCTTGATTATTGATCTATTAGATCTTGTTTGTCCCTAAATTGTTGCTTTTAAGCCCTAAAACCCCAAATCCTTGGTAGAGAAACCTTATGGTTGGGCTATACTTCAGATCTGGACCCTCATTACCTTCTAAAGTTGTAAAGTCTCAGTTATGTTCGTGATTGAGGTCCCTCTTGAGCTTAGAACCCCATTAAGAGCTTAGTTTTGACATTTGGAGCCCTTAAAGCTATGCATGCATGAAAAGTTTGCAACTTTACGTGATAAGCATGCCCTAGAAGCCTAGATCTATGGTTTGGAGCCGCTGCATGGCTCAAACCAGGTCTGTATGGAAAAAGGACTGAATGAACTCGGCGAGTAGAACGCTGGACTCGACGAGTCCTATGAACATAGCCGTGAACCCGGCGAGTTGGTTGAGCAACTCGGCAAGTTCGTTGAAGATTGCCTTGAACTCGGCGAGTTGTTAGAAGACTCAGCGAGCTGGCTAGGGTTTCTTCCAAATCTTGGCCACGTATGAACTCGACGAGCCAATCAAGGATTTCACGACTTCTCGAGTTCAGGAAGGACTCGACGAGTCGGTGATCTGCACTCGACGATTCGAGTCAACATAGACTGTTGACTTTGACTGTGGACTTTGACTTGGACCAAGGGTTGACCAGTTGACTTCTGATGGTTTCTGGTAATTGGGAGATTTATGAAAAAGGTTTGTATGGTACCTATAGGTGGTGGAGTTCGTGTTGGACCCAGGAGTTGAGCCTTCTTATTTCCGACGACAGTTGCGAGGTGAGTTATCCTCACTATACTAAGGGGTCTAAGGCACCAAGGCCGGCCCATTGGATATGATATCCTAGTAGTTGTATTATGTTGAGTATGAGTTAGTTATGCATGCTAGTTTGATACGCTAGAGGGTAGGTCTGTAGGACTACCTGTGATACTGATTGATTGTCTGCATGTGCATTATCTGTTACATGTTGATATGTTATGTGGGATGGGTTGAGGTTGTACTGCTCCGTGCGGTAGCCAACAAACCCTAGAGTATTCCAGATATGAGCTGAGGGCCCGATAGGCATTCCAGACTCATACTGAAGACTTGGGAGAATTCCAGATACGAGCTGAGGGCCCGGTAGGCATTCCAGACTCGTACTGAGGGCTCGGTGGCATTCCAGATACGAGCTGAGGGCCCGGTAGGCATTCCAGACTCGTACTGAGGGCTCGGTGGCATTCCAGATACGAGCTGAGGGCCCGGTAGGCATTCCAGACTCGTACTGAGGGCTCGGTGGCAATCCAGATGTGAGCTGAGGGCCCGGTAGGCATTCCAGACTCACACTGTGGGCCCAGGGGTATTCCAGTCTGTAAAGCTGTGGACCCGTTATGTGCTGTTCTGCTCAGTTTGTTATGATATGTCATGGTGTGACATGGTTATGTGGACTGTATGTGTATCGGTATTTTGGGGGTAACTCACTAAGCTTTCGGGCTTACAGTTTCAGTTTATTGTTTCAGGTACATCAGGGGATCGCGGCAAGGCGAAGGCATGATCGTACAGCTCCTCCCATTATGTTATGTTTCTGGGAAAACTCTGATATAAATGTATTTTGAAAACAAAGTTGTAATGTTTTGATAAATTCGACATGTTTTGAAAGTTTAAATTTGGCTTGAATTTTTGGGTGTTACAATCATACTCTGAAAATCATCAAAACACACACAAACTTGGAAATCGCCACTACCACCTGCCACCACCACCATCACCATTTGAAATAAAAAGATATAGCAAAGATGGCAGTGACGACATCAACACCACCACCACCATCTGAAATTAAAACACATATTAGAGGCGGCGGAGGCTAGAAGTGGTAGTGGCAACACGAGCGACTAGGGTTTACGGCGTAAATGATGTTGGCGGCGACAGCTAGAGGTGGCGGCTAGGGTCTACGGTAGCATCTGAAAGTGGTGGTGGTAGAGGTTATGGTGAAATCAAAAGAGAGAGAGAGAGAGAGAGAGAGAGAGAGAAAAGGGTTTTTGGTTTTCTGGCGGAGGGAGGAAGGTGGAGTAGGTAGGTTTGGTGGTCAGAAGGCGATGATTGTTGGTGGGGTTTGATGATGGTTCCAGCGGTGTGTACAGATCCGAAAATGACGACGGTTTGTTATGGCTCGACGACGGATTACAGCTGCACACGTAGGTAATTGGCAAAGGGGTGATAGTTGCTTCTTGTAGTGGTGGTGGTGACCTGTTGGTGAAGGTAAAAAATGGTTAAAGGGTGAATTTAAACAAATCATCACAAATATTAGTTATTAACGCACCAAAAATCATCGCAGAGACAAAACCGTCAAAACTTGAAAACCTTAAGGACTTTTATGTCAATAGCCATTGATTTTATAATAAATGGTAACTAATATCTAATATAAAGAAATAACCATTGTTAAGCCTAGTATACATAACTATAAAACATAACATTCACTTTTGCAATTCCAATGAAGAATTAAGATATACAAAACGAAACCTTTCGCACAAAGACTCAAACACAACACCTAAGAACTGCGAGACCTGACAATCTCCTTCTTTTTGTTGAGTCAAGAAAGAAGTTTTTACTTTACCTTTTCAAAAACTCGTGGAACAAAATTTAGAATCACCATTCCTGCTGTAATCCGCCACCTCAACATCTCAAACACCTGCTTGATCTCACTCTTCGGATTTATCTTACATAGCTCATTTTTTGTAAGAATCACATTGAGTGTCACAGTCTTGAAACAGTGTTTATCTTGTAAATACATCATACAATTTTTCATTACATTGTTAACCTTTGCTTTGTAAACAAAACCCCATGGATCTTGTTGAATTAGTCCATCTCTCATCTCATTAATGCCATTTGGTTGATCGCAAGGGCCAACAAAAGTCTTCGTCTTTAAAAAATCTGCCATCTCCACATTCATCTTACACAACTCCATACAAGTAAAACCTGATCATCTTCTTTAAGTGTAGAAGTTGATTCATATACTTTGACTTCTCTTTAGAAAGAATTGAATACAATACCAACATGTCATACGGATTCATTTGTGGTAGATCAGCAAAAGAAAACAAATCTTCGTTTTCACTTCCCTTAACACTTTGAATTTGTGATTCACAAACTCATCATTGAATACAGTTTCAGCTTCACACTCGCAAACAAATGATATCTTATTCAAATTCCAAACCTTGTATTAAGGTCTAGATTGTGATGCATAACACTCAAAACATTTTCTGTTTATTGCACTATTGTTCACAACAACACCATATGTGTCCCGAAAGCTTCTAAACAGAAAAGCCTTACTTTTCCAGGGGGGTCATGATTGGAGTAGATTGTGGTATGGAAGTTATAGTCGGTTGAGTGGTAATTGGTTGGGTTTGAATAGGTTTAGGGGTAGGAATTGTTTGATAAGATGAAATAGGTGGAGTCATAGTTGGTAGAATTGGAATTGTTTGAACAACAGGGGATTACGATTGGGGTAGATTAATGATTGGTTGATTCAGAACATTTTGGTAAATCTCAGTGTCCGTGGGAGTTGCAATTAGAGTAGTAGTAGGAATAGAAACTGATGATACCTGAGGTTGTGAAGTATTGAGATTTGCAGATGGATTTGGTATCACAACTATTGTTGTTGGAGTAGTGGTCTTGGGAATTTCTGATGACCTCGCAGTATCAGCCATATCTGTATCCATATGAAAATCACTTATGGTTATGGTGGCCTCATAATCTTCAACCTGGATCTCCACCTCATCATCATCATACCTAAGATAAATATTCTTATCATTCTTTTTCTACTTTTTTGGTTTCACAACGAAACCTCCTCAATTACCTTGGCTTTTCTCTTAGCATCCCCTCTCGTCCTCCTTGTATTCACACCAGTATCGAGAACATTTTACAGTTCAACTGGAACATGCCTCTTATCGAATTTGGGAATCTTCTTGTAAATAGATATCACATCATTTGGTAATGGTACCTTCGCAAGCATTGCCTATGGAATGTTACTAATATAAGAAAGATTGGTATCTGAAGTGAATATGAAATTCACAACATTCAATTTTTGAATCTCAACCATACGGGACATTTGAGGCACTTTGTAATGGTCTCTAGCATGCTTGACCTAAGCTAATTTTATCATCGGTATAGATACCATACATCAAAGTGTGAAATTACTTGCTCGCATTATCATATCCATACGTCCTTTCCGAAAAACATTTAAAGAAAATCGTAAACATTGCATTCCAAAAAGCTAGCAAGCACGATTTCTTAAATCTGGACAGTTAAAGAAGAACTAGAGAATAGCCCACTTATGTAATACCTTGAGCATATTTGCATACGAGACATGGTCAGGATTGGAATAACCCCCACCAACAGGTAATCCCAAAAGCTTGCAGAAACTTGCCTTTGAGATTGCAGTCTTCTTTCCTTGAATTTCAAAGCTCATCACATATGTCGATTTGTTATAACTGGTAGTGGAGTAAGCCAAAATCAACGCCGATAAAGGAACTTCCTCATAGTAAACAAGAGCCTTTCTCAGGACTGAATGATGGAGAAATCAAGATCAGCGATTAAGTTCTGATTCTGCTTGACAACTAGAGTGATGCTTGATGTAGACCGGTCCATGACAATAACACGATCAGTTGAAGTTGCCATTGATGATTGCAGACGACTGAGCACAAGAACACTCTTAGAATCAAAGGATTTTATGTGTATTGTTTGATCGCATAAATAGGTGAATGGGAATAGAATTGGGAATTTATATGAAAAGTGAAATGTAAACGGTTCAATTTTGAATTCGAAAAGCCCGGAATAAGTAGAGAGAAAAATCGCCAAAGATATGCATTAAATGCCCGTCCAATCCCACGTCTGTATAACCATCTTGCAACACACGGTCATCATCACGTTTTGAATGGCCTAATCACTTCCTGCCAGCTCATCATTCTTGTAACAAATAAAAAACAATTGTCTCCTAGTACTTTCGTAACGACCCATTCGCAACTTCAAGCAAAATGTGATCATCAGAGTAATGATCATAATCACATGAACACCTTCATAGTGAAATACACTTTCACGATGTGATTGGTTTTCGGAACATGAACTAGGGTAAGGTTTTTCGTGTT
The DNA here is from genome assembly GCF_052849685.1 of Lactuca virosa. Taxonomy (NCBI): domain Eukaryota; kingdom Viridiplantae; phylum Streptophyta; class Magnoliopsida; order Asterales; family Asteraceae; genus Lactuca; species Lactuca virosa. The sequence continues at coordinate 36,690,087 of NC_136433.1, read as the reverse complement.
TCCACACAACCATGTTAATAATGATTGGAATCATAACCAGTGACGAGTCTAGACTAGAACGTAAAATCATGTGGTTCACTATTTAAATGAAAATAATATATATATATATATATATATATATATATATATATATATATATATATATATATATATATAAGTTACGGGTTTAGATCGGATCGAATTGTATAAGCAAAAAAAATCAAATTATTTTTAAACACATTCTTGTTTTTGATTTCTGAAATAAACAAATATCAAATAACCAATTCACATTGAAATTTTGAAAAAAAAAACCTAATATGAACTTATGGAATAATAAAAAAATGAAAACTAAATTCACTAACTATTACCAAACATTCAATAGTTGTGCCTTTGATGCTTATTGAATAAATATCAACAAGCAATAATTATAAAAAGAAAAGAAAAGAAACCCAATAGTGAATGCAAATAAACCTACAACTAAATTATGAATATTAAATTCACGAATTATAATAGTGGTTTTGTCGACTTTTTGATGCTAATGGAATACTAGAATTGGAAATAGAATTTCCACATAGTTTAATCATTTTCACATAGTTAACAAAGTAGAATATAATTAACGATGGTTGCAGATTGGATTGACAATTATGAAGAATTGAAGATCGAAGATTAACGTGCTGTGAAATGATTTATTTATGACTCAAATTTTCATGGATTTTTTATTGTAAATTGTATTTGGATATGCATATTGAATTATACATTAAAAGATATTGGGCTATTAAAATTTATGGAATTCAAAATTTTAATTTTTACACTTTTTATTGCCAAATATATTAAGGTGGTTCATTTGTATTTTTTTAGATAGGTCACAATTTTTATTTCATATAATTTGTTATACAAAATTTTTTTAAAAAAAAGGTGGGTCAAGTGACCCACCATAGTCACACATAAACTCGTCACTAATCATAACACTGATTTTGTAACGCCCGCAGATTCGGGCTAATCAATTTAAAGATAATAAACGTTAAAAATGACTTTTTGATAGAAGATTATTTAGAATAAATAATTTCAACCAAAGTATAGTATATGTCACAAGGATTCCGTACATATAAATAACGTTGAAATCCGATTTATAACGAAGAAGTTATGACCCGTCGAAGTTTCGCGATTAAACTAACACGACTCCGCGTATCGTAAAAAGTAAACTTTTAATAAAATAATTTTTAGCCTTAGAAACCTAAATGAAACTTGGAGTAGATGTTAAACCAAGAGCGCATATAGAGAACGTCCAAATCTGACTTCGTTAGAGGAAGTTATGATTTTTCTAAGATTTAGCGTAGTAATATACAACCCGAAAATCGAATTTTAGATCGATCGAAAATTAGTCGACACAATCTAAACGAGAATTGAAGATCTCGTTAATAGGAGCTCAACGATATAAAGACAATAGAAAAAGGACGTCAGATGACAAAGTTAAGAATTTTTAACGGACTTTAACTGTCTAAGCTTGTTAAAATACAAATTTAAAAATAAATTCAAAATTAGCCGACGGAGTCTATACGAAAGTTGTAGATCACGTCACTACCTACGTGTGGATATAAAAAACGTCAAAAACAGAGCTCGTATGTGAAAGTTACAGAATTTAGAAGATAATTAATTTTTGGATTAAACCTCGAAGTGCCACGTGGCAAGATCTGGGCCAATACTTCCTCCCCACGGCTTTGCAAAAGATGTAGACACCTGGAATGAGTACGCCTAACATACTAAGTGTGCCCAGCGTACCCATTTAGTATGCCCCGTGTATGCAAATTTCCCAGCCTATAAATAGAAGGCGTTTTCCCCTCATTTCCTCACACCTTTCTAACCCATTCTCTCTCAAACACCCCCAAACCCTCTAAGACTTTCCCTAGCACCTCTTAGGTGTTAGAAGCGAGTCCCAGAGCGCCATAAGGTGCCGATAGAAGAGCTTTTGCCTCAGAAGTTCTGCCCACATAGAGTCCGATTCCTCGCTAAACCCCCTTGTAAGTAAGTTATGTTTACCATAATTTAAGTATAACTTATGTTTAAGTTCATTATCGTTATTATGAACCTATAAACAAGATTTATCAGTGATTCCAAGTCGTTATACTGATTGATCTACTTACAGGGATGATTTCTAGGATGTGATTTAGTGAGGTGTTTAAAGTGGGATTTCCAAACAATATACTTCCTATACCAAACAGACCCTACCTCTGATATGATCCTACCTGGTTGTTCCTTGCTTGATAGATCATGAAAGTAGACTTTGAGTTCATGATGAATCTAGACTAATAATTAGTCGCAATAAATAATATACTAAGACTTAGTGATAATGATACTAGGTTTCGTCGAAGGAAAATACAATTGTTAGAAGCGAAGCGGTGCCCGAATTTCGAGTCGTCACTTTAACAAGTGAGTGCATAGTTACTTTCATGTTATATATAGATATGAAGTATTTAATATTAATACATTCTATATGCGCTTATTATTTGTGTTCCTGATATCTATGCTAGATAAACGATTTATACATGTTTTACGTGATTTAAACTGTATATATAATTTTATACGTATAAACATATTAGGTAAAGATAGGTAGATGGATGACGAGAGATGAAAGATGATATAGATGATGAGAGGAGAAAGATGATTAGAAGCCTTGACTTTGAAGTTGATCCAGTCATCTAGCAGAGTATAGATTACGACCACAGACTATTCTAGACAGTCCAGTGCAATGCTAGCAGGCTCGTAACCTGTAGGTGTTTTTGAACTACGTGTTCACCAGATGTACTCTAAAAACCCTAGCAGCTATGGACTTAGTGCCTTATAAATGAACATTGGCAGCTATGGACATAGTGCCTTACAAAATAACATTGGCAGTTGTGCCTAATAGATAACGTCAGCCGCTATGGACTTAGTGTCTGTTGGATAAACCCTGGCAGCGATGGACTTCGTGCCTATTCCTTAGGACAATCCTTAGGAATAAATAAATGAAGAATATATGATTCTTAGGGTAGATCCTTAAGAATAAAGAAGATAATGGGGATGAGAAATTGGGTTAATTGTTTGATGATTAAACATAATAATTATATTATTGTGGGTTGAAAACCCTATGTACTCACCAGGTTTCCCAACCTGACCCAATCAGTTTATTGTATCATAGGTGGCTATATGAAAGATACATTCTGCTGAGAGATTCAAGGAGTATTAGGCCACTAGTTTAAATACTATAAGGCTTGTAATATTTCGTTATGCTTATGTTTCTGTATTTATGATGACATCCCAATGTTTTAATATAATATAATACATTTCTTCGGAAATACTTTGATAACATCTTTATCATGTTTTTGATGGGTTTTGAGCATTTCTAACACTCCTAAGTGTACATGCAACCCTAGAAAACCTTGGATATATGTTTGTCTATAATACATGCAAAATACTTTTTTCCAAGGTTCATAATCCTATCTAGCATACATGGGGAACTTTAAACTTAAAGATGGCTAGAATTACATACCTTGTAGTTGATTTGATTCCTTGAAAAACCTTGAGAGCCTAGCACCCCAAGTGTGATGCCTCAAATGTTTCACACAACACCAAATTCTCTTGGAATGACTTTGAGAGAATGTATAACACTTCTAAATTCGGCTTGCCCTCTTGTCTCACTAGTGTAGCCGATTTTGGTTGCTAAAAGCATGCTTATATAGTATGTTGCATTAGGGTTACACCATGTAAACCCTAATGTAACATGGCTCTTCATTTCCATGACCCATGGGTTTGTAACTCCCATGGAGCATCCTATGGACCTTATCCCAACTAGATCATCCATGGAGCATCTAGCCCACTATACAAGTATGGATGATTTACACAACCAACTCATATATTTAATTAGTCTCCTTTTTGATCACTTAATTAATTCTAGATTAATTCTTGATCAATACTAATAAAATAATATTATTAATATATTAGAACTTATAATATATTAATAAACCATAAGTGTTATTTCTCTCATTTTAGTCTATCCAATTGCATGATGCCATGCAACCCAAATGAACCATGCCGGGTCGGGTCAAGTACATACCAGAAATAGTTATGGACTTAGACACCTTATCCAACAGTCTCCCACTTGGATAAGTCTAATAACTATAACTGCAAGTATGACTTCAGGAACCGATCAGCAATCGTAGCTCTTTTCAAGGCCTCTCGGAACTGAGAAGATGATGATACGTCATTTCAGATAAGTGATCATATAATCCTCTGTTCTGATATCAGCCGGACAAATACATGGAACAATGTCTTACTTTTGTCCAGCAGTTTGTTTACCGATTTTCGATTTGTTTGACATAGAACTTAATTGAACACATCAACTTAGTTCTGACCGGGCCCGGTACATAGGTCAAAACGAAATCATCGAGGGGCCCAGATATTGCTTCTAATCTAAGAAGGAACAGATAAACTTCGACTCATATGCTTGTTCTACTACTTGTTAAATCACACACAAACGCACGTTTTGTAACATCGAGTTACCAATGCGTTTTCGCACGATCAATGCATAAACAACTCATAGACAACAAGTCATATCTCTAGGTTTGAAGACTTATATGATATTACCGTCTTGCGATCACTCGAGATAAATTCCATGAAGTTGGTTCCTCTTCTGTGAATATGGTGGATGGAGAAGGATCAAAGAATCAAAAGAAGTCTAATGGAAAAAGGAAGTTTAAAGGAAAGGATGACAAGTCTTCCAACAAGAAGACTAAAGTGGTGTGTTAGAATTGTAACAAACCGGGTCACTTTAAGAAAGATTGTCGTTTTCGTAAAGTGAACAAGGATGGTGTTGGATCAAGTGGATCCAAGGATCCAGAAAAGCAACAAGGCCAGTTTTCTGTTTTCATGCAGAATTCTAAATATATTCAGAATTATATTTCTGTGATTTCTGAATCATTTTACGTGCAGGATGATAATGTTGCATGGTGGGTTGATTCGGGAGCAACAAGTCATGTTTGCAAACATCTATATTGGTTCAAGGACTTTCAACCAATTGAAGATGGATCTGTTGTGAAGATGGGAAATGTTGCAACTGAACCAATCAAGGGCATAGGATCTGTTTTACTTACTTTTACTTCTGGGAAATGTTTGTGTTTAAACAATGTTTTATATGTTCCAGGGATTCGTAAGAATCTCGTGTCTGAAATTGTATTAAATAATTGTGGTTACAAACAAGTGTTAGAAAGTGACAAGTATATCTTGTCAAGACATGGTTCTTTTGTAGGATTTGGCTATGTATGTAATGGAATGATTAGGCTTAATATTAATTATCCTTCTAGTGATAATTCTGTTTGCATGGCCTCTAGTAGTACTAGCAATAATTTTAAGAAATCTGAATTATGGCATGCTAGACTAGGACACATTCATTACAAGAGATTAAAAGACATGTCTAAAATGAGTTTAAGTCCTGCTTTTGATATGCAACATAATGAAAAATTTAAAACATGCATGCTAACTAAAATCACTAGACAACCTTTCAAAGATGTTGTTAGGGAAAGCAAGGTGTTGGATCTTATACATAGTGATTTATGTGATTTCCATGCAACACCTTCCCTTGGAAACAAAAAGCATGTTGTTACTTTTATTGATGATGCATCTAGATATTGTTATGTCTATTTGCTACATTCTAAAGATGAAGCTCTTGATGAATTTAAGATTTATAAACAAGAGGTTGAACTTCATAAAAATGAATTAATAAAAGTCTTGCGTACTGATAGAGGTGGTGAGTATTATGATCCAGTTTATTTTGAATCAACTGGAATAATACATCAAACCACAGCTCCTTATACACCACAACAAAATGGTGTAGCTGAAAGGAAGAATAGGACTTTGAAAGAAATGGTTAATTCCATGTTGTCATATTCTGGATTAAGTGAAGGGTTTTGGGGTGAGGCAATGTTAACTGCATGTTACATCTTGAATAGAACTCCAAATAAAAGGAGTAAGAATAATCCTTATGAATTTTGGTGTAAAAAGGTACCAAATTTGAGTTATCTCAAAGTTTGGGGCTGTAGAACAGTTGTAAGGCTCACTGAACCTAAAAGGAAAACATTGGGTGAGAGAGGTGTAGATTGTATCTTTATTGGATATGATGAGCATTCCAAAGCATATAGATTCTATGTTTTAGAATCTAATGACTCTGTGTCTGTAAACACAATGATAGAGTCAAGAGATGCTATCTTTGATGAAGAAAGATTTACATCTATACCTAGACCGAGGGACATGATTCATCAATCTTCCAGTAAGAGTACTACTCAGGCTGAAGATGTTTCTGGTGATGCAACTTCTGTACCTGAACCTAGGAAAAGCACAAGAGCCAGAAAAGCTAAGTCTTTTGGATCTGATTTTCAACTATATCTAGTTGAAGGAACAAGGAATGAGACTATATGTCAACATCAATATTGTTTTAATATTGAGGAGGATCCAAAGACTTTTAGTGAAGCTATGGCTTGTAGGGATGTTCATTTCTGGAAAGAAGCAATTCAGGATGAAATTGATTCTATCATGCATAACAATACTTGGGTATTGTCTGATTTACCTCCTGGTTGCAAGGCATTGGGAAGTAAGTGGATCCTCAAAAGGAAAATGAAGGTGGATGGAACAATTGATAAGTATAAAGCCAGATTGGTTATCCAAGGCTTTAGGCAAAAGGAAGGCATTGACTTCTTTGATACTTATGCTCATGTTGCTAGAGTTTCCACAATTAGATTATTGTTAGCTCTTGCAGCTATACATAATCTTGTGATTCACCAAATGGATGTGAAAACTGCATTCTTGAATGGTGACTTGGATGAGGAAATTTACATGAAACAACCTGAAGGGTTTGTAATGCCTGGTAATGAACATAATGTGTGCAAGTTGAAGAAATCATTATATCGTTTGAAACAAGCACCAAAACAATGGCATCAAAAGTTTGATGATGTGATATTGTCTAATGGTTTTGCATTAAACCAAGCTGACAAATGTGTATATAGCAAATTTGATTCTTCTGGTAGAGGAGTTATAATTTGTCTATATGTTGATGATATGTTAATCTTTGGTACTGATCAATGTGAAGTTGATAAAACCAAGAAATTCTTATCATCTAGTTTTGATATGAAAGACATGGGGGAGGCTGAGGTAATTCTTGGTATAAGAATTAGAAAAGGAAGCAATGGGATTTTAATTTCTCAATCTCATTACATTGAGAAGATATTAAAAAAATTTAACTTTGAGAATTGTTCTCCTGTTAGCACTCCTATAGATCCTAATCTTAAGCTTCTACCTAATAAAGGATCTCCAGTGTCTCAACTTGAATACTCACGGGCTATTGGTTGTCTAATGTATGCCATGATTAGTACTAGACATGATATAGCATATGCTGTGGGAAGGCTTAGTAGATATACTAGTAATCCTAATTCACATCATTGGCAAACAGTGAATAGAGTATTCAAGTATTTGAAAGGAACCAAGGATTTTGGTTTGACTTATAGTGGATATCCTTCTGTTTTGGAAGGTTATTCAGATGACAGTTGGATTACCAACTTAGAAGATCACTCTTCTACAAGTGGTTGGGTATTTCTTCTTGGAGGAGGAGCCATTTCTTGGGCATCCAAGAAACAGACTTGTATTACTAACTCAACTATGGAGTCTGAGTTTGTAGCATTGTCTGCTGCTGGTAAAGAAGCTGAGTGGCTAAGGAATTTGATTTATGAAATTCCATTATGGCCTAAACCGATATCTACCATTTCTATCAGATGTGATAGTGCTACTACCTTGACTAAGGCTCATAGTCAAGTGTACAATGGGAAATCTGGACATTTAGGTGTTAGACATAGCATGATTCGTGAGCTCATCATGACTGGTGTGATATTTGTGGAGTTTGTAAGAACTCAATTTAATTTAGCCGATCATCTAACAAAAGGCTTAGCAAGAGATCTTGTGCACAAGGCGGCTGTAGGGATGGGTTTAAAGTCCACTTAAATTTTTTTATATTGAGATACCCAATTCCCATCTAATGTGATATTAGATGTTGAATTCAATGTGGAAAGCTTGGTATTTGAAGATTTGAACACATTATTATCATCATCCCAAGGTATGTGTTCAGTACTACAAGTTAAGGAGGTTGAATTTATATTCTTAATAGTTCTTTTGAAAAATTGCATTTGCAGGTGCAAGAATAAAAGAACTACATATATAAGCATGAAGTTTAGCTGCTTCAAGAAGTTAGGATTTGGCTTTGATATGCTTATTGAAGGATGGGACACAAGCTAGTAAAATATAGTGTCAAGTTAGAACTTATGAGAATGTAAACTGTTGTGTGTATTATCTTCATGTATTCACTATGGATAGAAAGGGTTCAATCCTTAGTGACACCCTAATATTCGAATATTTGGATTATATAATATACTAATGTGAAATTCAATCGTCACGACATTTCATTTATGCATCAGTTTTGTTGGTGTTATGTTTCATTTTAAGTTAATCAAGATTACACTTAAATGGGGGAGGTTTGTTGGTGATTTTGTTATCATCAATGTTATTTAAGTGTAATGGGATTACTTTGTTGACTAAAAATGATCTTGATAAATATTAAACAAGTAAGGAAGGTGTGGAGTACACACTTGTTTAAGTTTGATCAAGTATCAAAGTATACTGTCATTTAGGGGCGAAGCCCCTGAACGAACGGGGGTCCGGGGGCAGCGCCCCTGGGAGCGGGGTCCAAGGGGCGGCAGCCCCTGGCGGGGTCCAAGGGGCAGAGCCCGTGGCTGGGGTCGAGCTGTATTAAAAATGCATCAGAAAATCCAAATTTTGAATATTTGACCCGTTTTTTTTTACTTTGCATTAATCCTTATACAAAACCCGGATTTATGACAGTTTTGACTGTTGAGAAAAACTGTTATATGACAGTTTTGACAGTTTTTCAGACAAGGAAGGTTTATAACCAATTTTTAGTCAGTTTTCTGGTACTCACGAAATTACACCATCTCATTCTCTTTCTTTCTCTCTTATTTTCTCTAAGTCTTATCTAATTGAGGATTTGGGAGTACCACCCAAATACTTCGATTTGAAAGTGATTATCACGATTTTCAGATTTTCAAGTCCCACTAAACCATATTTCTAACACTTACTATATATTTCTAATGTTTTCCATACAACCTTTGCTTCCCAAGTCACAAATTTAAAGAAATAATAAGTAGTAGCGAATTTGTTTAGGGGCTTGTTCAGCAACGACTTATGAGAGCTTAAATTTACAAGCCTTTAAGAAAAAGTTCCAATAAATGAAAAAGCTTCGTTCTGGATTACAACCATAAGCTACATCAATTATTATTTATAACCAATTTACTAGAATACACTTGTATTTCACTTTTATTTTTTTATACAAATATCATGTAATGTATATATTTCAATAATTTGTTATACATTAAAAAATTATAGTTTCCAACTAATTTTGTTAAAACGTTTTAAATCTTCTATTGTCCTAAACGAGACCTAGACACAAAACTGTAATCAATGAAAACAACATTGACGGTGAATAGTTTTGACTTTTGATAAGTTAAAAAAGGGCATTTTAGGATAAATCATATGTTTGGTGGAGATCAACTGAAAAGTTGAATGAAGTTGTTATTTCCACGATACTGTAGGGACTGTTTCTGTCATTTTTGTTCTATTGTCTCTCTCTCTCTCTCTCTCTCTCTCTCTCTCTCTCTCTCTCTCTCTCTCTCTCTCTCTCTCTCTCTCTCTCTCTCCACACAATAAAATATAGAGCGAAAACTTATGATCTCCCTCTGCACAACGCACAAATGGAGTCACTTTTGACATTTCTTGCACTAGCTCTCATAACTCTCTTGTTCCTAATCCTTTTGAAAAGGCAACTTTACTGCACATGCGATATCTGCCATTGCTACCTCAAATCTCAATGGTCAACAAACTATAACAATCTATGCGATTGGTACACTCATCTTCTCCAAAAGTCCCCATCTCAAACAATCCGTATTCATGTGCTACGTAACACCATCACTGCTAACCCTACCAATATTGAACACATTCTCAAAACCAAGTTCCATAATTACCCAAAAGGGAAACAGTTCTCCATGATTCTTAGCGATCTTCTTGGCAACGGCATATTTAATGTCGATGGTGATTCATGGTTATTTCAGAGAAAGATGGCAAGTTTGGAGCTCGGAAATGTGTCGAATGCCTTCGCTGATGTCTGTTACCACGTTCAAAGTCGACTTCTCCCGTTGCTATCTTCGGCTGCTAGAGAAACAGATGGAGGTTTAGTGGATTTACAATATGTCTTTAGACAATTTTCCTTTGAATATATTTGTAGATTTTCGTTGGGTTTAGATCTAAATTCACCCGAATTACCTTTTCATATTTCTCAATTCTCTGATTCGTTTGATCTAGCCACAACATTGTCGGCTACGAGAGCTTTGTCTGCTTCTCCACTGATATGGAAGGCGAATAGGATATTGAATATGGGATCGGAGAGAAAGCTCAAAGAAGCAGTTCAAAATGTTAACTTTCTTATAGAGCAAGTCATTCATCAAAAGAAGAAAGTTGGGTTTACAAAGAACCAGGACCTTTTGTCAAGATTCATGGTGGTATCCGACGACCACACCTTTCTTAGAGATGTGATCATAATCTTCGTTCTTGCAGGACGAGATACAGTTGCCTCAGCCTTAACAAGTTTCTTTTGGCTAATCTTAAACCACCGAGAAGTCGAGTCCAAAATAAGGCTTGAACTTGATCAACTGATGAATGAGAATCAAGAATTTGCAACGTTCGAACAAGTGAAAAAGCTGGACTATCTTCACGCTGCAATATACGAAAGCATGCGACTCTACCCCCCGATTCAGTTTGACTCCAAATTCGCAGTTGAAGACGATAAATTACCCGATGGAACCCTGGTTAAAAAGGGAACGAGGGTCACATTCCATCCATATGCAATGGGTCGGATGGAAACCATATGGGGCAAGGATTGCAAGGAGTTTAAACCGGAAAGGTGGTTGAAGGGTGGGATCTTCAATCAAGAAAGTCCATTTAAGTACCCAGTTTTTCAAGCCGGGTTAAGGGCTTGTTTGGGGAAGGAAATGGCATTGATGGAAATGAAAACGGTGGTACTATGTTTGTTACCTCGCTTTAGCTTTAGACTTGTAAACTCGGATGGTGAGCTTCAGTTTGAACCGGCGTTAACGGCCACTGTGAAGAATGGGCTTCCAGTTATTGTTAGCGAGAGAAGTGTTGCAAGTAATTGATTTTTATTTTTTTCTTTTAAAAAAAATAATAATCCAGAGTATTATCTCCGATTTCCATCTTTTATCTTTTTTATCTATATAAGCATTTATATTGTATTTCACGGATAATAAATATTATTCTATCAAAGTTCTGCTTAAACGTACTTCTACACATATTGATCAGTAACTTGCCATGCATGTCATATTACTGTGATCATCTTTTAAGATAAAGAAACAATACTAATATGATTATCCAGAATGGAAGCCAAATTACGTGCAACGTACATTTATATAGCATATAACAGTACAGAAAAAATTATTTAATAATAGTCAAAGTAATAAGTGAAACAACAAATTTGGGCCGATATATGATTAATTAGGTGCAACCGCCATGGTTTTTTTTTTTAATTACTTTCAAACCATAACCGTAATTTTATGTATAAATATGTATTAGTTATACAAAAACCATATTTTATATTAAATATGCAATTTAAAATGAGTTTGTAGGTTTGGAGGCGTGTAGTCGATCAAGCCAGAGGTTAGGTTTGCAACCCGTGAAATTTTTACATCTTATTTGAAGCTTATGGTTAGTTTTGTTCTCGTGATATAATTAATGCATATTTATGTATAACATTATGCTTTGAATGTAAAAAAAAAACCGTGTATTTATATAAAAATGTGGTTTTTAAATAGAAAAAATATATATATTTATACGGTTTAAAATGTAATAAAAATATATTTTTACGGTTTCAAATGAAAAATTAATCAACATTGAACAAAATTGAATAAAATGATGTTTTAGCTGGAACAAAAAAAGAGAATGTCAAAATTGAAAAAAAAATAAACTTAATGTCAAAATCGAAAAAAATGAAAACTTAGTGTCTTTTGTGGGAAAAAAATTCAATTTTGATACGTCAGCATGTCATGTCAGCATACCACGTTATCAAAATTGGCATGTCATCATGCCACGTCAGCAGGTAACCCGCTTGACCGGTCAAGTGATCAGAATTATAAAAAATTGAAAAAACACAATGTCAAATTAGAAATTTTGTGTAAATTTAGTGTCTTTTATGCTATTTACCCTTAAATATATTATAAAAAATTGAAAAACACAATGTCAAATTAGAAATTTTGTGTAAACTTAGTGTCTTTTATCCACGTCATATAACAAAAATCTATAGATTTGAGTAGGATTTACATGGAACAATGTTAGGACCACCTGTGTTGCATCACGTGAAGTAAAAAAGGCCAACGACATGCATATCATGTCACTTGCCTTTTTTGGCCATCTGCAATCTTTGAGTAATAAGCAAATTAATCGCATGGTGAACAATGGAACACATGAACGGCTGGTGGTTGTCCTGTCGTTGTGGTCACATGTTACTATAACGGGGCCCTTTAGACATGGATGAACGTTTAAGAGGCTGGAAAGTTGATAATCAATGTGACATTAATTATCAATGGGATACCACGTTTATAGAAAAGGTATTGCAGCATGAGTTTGATATCTTTTTTTTTTTTGTGCCCAATGTGTCTGAGAACAGCTTTTTAATTAAAGAGTGAACTATAGAATTAATGTGTTTACGGTTATGAAATCATTTTAATAAATGTTTGTTAATTAAATGTTACAAATCTGAATGATGCAATTTTACTATAGATATTTTTACATTGACCACTAACAAAGATCGATGGCTACTTTCCATCCTTGTAATGCACCTACGTAGGTAGGTACATATCTACCTCTTTAATAAAAGAAACTTTTTTTTGCCATGTGGCGTATTTTCACCCAAAAAATTTCAAAGTGAACTTCCGAATTTGCCCTCCTTAACTCTACATTCCGTTTCCCCGCTGCTTCTTGGCATTCAGGAATCAGGAACGATAAATCAGGGTGCTCCTCACCGAAAATCTCGACTAAATTAACATTATTAAGGTAATCCATTCCAAATTTATCGAAAATCAAATCACCCAACTATATTTGAGCATTGAAAATCAAATCACCCAAACTCCATTATTTACACTCAAATTTTTTCCGTTCATAGAAACCTAATCCCAATTTATCTTTTTCATTTTTCAAAACCATGATCGCACATAATCAGGGACAGAAATGCAAGAAATCACACACATATTTTCTTTCTCTTTCTCTCGATCTCTCAAACACCTGGATAGGAAGTTCTTCATCTTCGTCTTCCTCGGAGCTTTTTATTCAAACCCTAATTAACCGAGGCTAGTGCTTACGAGACATCGATCACCTTCAATTCAATGGAGGTATGATTCTCATTTGATTTCTCCCAACTTTCATCGATCATAAACTACTAGAAAATAGTGGATTCTTATGTCCATGGTGTTTAATTCGTTACAGGGCACTCGGTTCAATTGAGATTGTTTCTTCCAAGAAGAGAAAAGTAAATTTTCTTCAGTCCATTAGTGGCATTGTCAAACCATCAAGGTATTAATTTTTCTTCTGTTACGATTTTGATTCCTCATTTTGCCTTTTCGTCGTGTTCATGATCTTAAAGTAAGTCGTTTCTTTGGTTTTATTCATTTTTTTTTTCGAAAAACTTCAACTCAAACCACCTATTTTTTAGAGTTTTCCCTTTTATTGCTGCAGGTTCGTAGCATATTGTTTTTACTGGGTCCTCTTTTTTTTTTACCATTTAGGTCATGACATAGATCACGGTCTTTAGTCTTGATTTGTTAATGTAGTTGTTTGTTTGATGATGTCTGACAGGTGTCTAATGAACGTTCCAAGAGGATCACGATGTTATGGAAAAGGGGTTAAAGCATAAACTTACATCCTTTTGGTCTTATTTTTGGTTTGGGTTTTTAGAGATTATGTTTTGAGGATTTCCTATAATTGAGGATCAATGTTTGCGTTTCATGCTTCAGTATGAGATGATGTCAAACCCACTGTCATCGTTTCGTATAAATTTCCTTTATAATGTCATCTAAAAGAGTTCTATTGAGTTTATGCTCGATCAAATGTAGCACGTTTTACATGTAGGTCATCATTGCAGATGGAATGGCAGGGTATGCTATGTATCACTCGGACAAGTCAAAATTGCTATAGGTATGGATGTTTTTTTTCAAGATTTGAGCACACAACTTGGTTTATTTGCAAATAAACTCTCATATAATCACATTGTCTCATGATTATCTTGAAAAATGTGAAGTAGGTGGGAGGGAAGACCCACCATCTAGCTTCCCGTTCAAAATTGGTTTATGTTAAATATTTGTATTTAGAAGGAATCATCTAAGTGGGTGAGTGTGGGTGTGATTGGAATGAAACTTTTTTTCTTTATATTTTTTCATATTACAATATCATACTTTACAAGTGTTTTTGCCAAAATAAGTGCTACTGAGGTGTTACACTGTTGTTGATAATCATATGCAAGAATATCATCACATCACAAAAAGAAGAAAAAATGTTAGAAAGTTTCATCCCTATAAAATTTCATAATGAGATGATGATCATATCTTATTTTCTCATTGATGTGACTTTTTACTTGAAATAATATTTAGCCTGATTACTTAACAGGTTTGCCGGTGCATGTAGGATGCTTCTACACCAATGTAAGAGGGTTCTGATGTGATTATGGATGATATTCATTTTTTTTGTAGTTTGATCTTAAAGAGGGATCCTCTCTACTACTGTGAATTAGTGACAAATATCTTAGTTTCTAATTCTGTTAAAAAATACGCAACAACTCACCAAAGAGGACAAGAAACTCATCCTTTAAAAAATCAAAAGGCAAGAATAGAGGTTTGCCATGAGGCAAGGAGTGGTAGTCTTTAATTAGTTTTTAATACAATAGGAAATTTTCATATAGGTATAAATGTGTTACTTCTTCTGTTAATAAAATATAATCCATTAGTTTTGGGAAAAATGGCTTTTTAATTATTCCTCTATTAGAGCACAATAATCTGATACCTTTTTAGGGTGATTAGGGGTGGGGGTTATATATGTATCCCTTTTTGCTAATATATATTTCGTTAAAACTAAGTTATCAAGCATGAACTTGCTTTTCATTCTATAATTTATATGTGTTGTTTTTTTGTTTTGGAAACAAACATAAACTAAGGGAAGCTCAAAGTGTGATAATATAAAGTATACAACATTAGAACGTATCAAAATTCAAGCCTAGAGCCAATACACAAATGATTATCTGAAGTTAGTAAACATGTAATTTCAATATAAAAATCTAAATAAAACTTATATTTTATTCGTTTAGTAAAATTTTATAAATATTTTACCCGTAGTTTCCACGGGTTGTAACCTAGTAATATATATATATATATATATATATATATATATATATATATATATATATATATATATATATATATATATATATATATATATCCATTGTTTCTTCTTCGCCCTGACCATGCTTTCTATTCTATTTAATTTATAATGTGGTCCTAGAGATCCATCCTTGTCAAAGACCACGTTGAGGATAGGCAATTTTTATACGGCTGATAATATCTATTTTAGGAGATAGTTAGATATTTGCCACATGTAATACACGTTGTAAAAATGTTCAAAAAGGCCTAGATACAAGAAATAATTAAGAGTTGTACTTGGATTGAATCATTTTAACTTATGTTTGTTAACTTTTTTTTATCGACCATGGTTAATGTCAGTGATTTTAGTGTTATCAATACATCTAATGTATTAATGATTATCTTCAAGACAAGCTAAGTTCATTTTTATATTCCGAGATAGGAGATGTGAAGTGCACACTCGGATAACTAATGAGGATTTGGGAACATGAGGTTTGGGACAACTCCCCTGGTGGGGTTTTGACGGGCATCACCCCTGACGGGGTCTGGGGGGGCTCCCTTGCGGGGTGCGGGCCAACGCTGTTGACGGATTTTCGACGCAATTAGTGGCGAATTTTCGACGGAATGGTTGGTTGCAAATACACCCAGGAAATACTGACAAAACCCCTCTGTAACGCCCCAAAAATTACAGAGTGATTTTTCATTTTTAAAATAGGTTAACCAATTAAAAATATTTTGCTTGAAAACAAATAGTGACATTCAAGTGTTGAAAACCATTACGTTGACAGAGTTGAATTATGGTAACATCGAAAATCAATATCTTCGATACGTGTGTACAGTCCCGCCAAAATCTTCTCACGAACAACTTGCAAAACATTTAATCCATAACTTTAAACATAAAGCTTAGTGAGTTCCCCAATATACCACATATTCCATCATATATACACTGCATCCACATAAAGTCTTCGACTCTAGCGCCAACCTATCAACATACATACAATATTCATATCAGCACGAAACGTGTGAATGCTATGGTCCTCCCACGGTCTTACAATCACTCATTGTTGCATTCTTAATTATTATGATCTTCCCATAGTCTTACGTACAGTGGCCAATGTCCTCCCATGGTCTTCCTGCCATGGTCCTCCCATATCTTTTATACAAGTGTCATGGTCTCCCATGGTCTTTCATACAAATGTCATGGTCCTCCCATAGTCTTTCATGCGATTGTCAGGGTCTAAATCCTGGTTTTTCAAACATTACATAAAGTCATATGGAGTTAGAAATCAGATAAACAGTTGAACAGATGATTCGAGAACGAACAATCAGACAAGAACATCAAAGTAAGGCATTAGACCAAGAGTTCTCAGGCTATCCAACTTAAACTACATAAAGCCAAAGCTATCATTACCACATAATCATGTAAAATAAACACATAACATATACCAACATATTGTTGGATTAGGTGTCTAAGCCCATAACTATAATTAGTATGTACTTGACCCGAGAGTAGCATGGTCCATTTTGGGTTGCATTCACAAGAACAATCTGATAGGATGGATATTTGAGAAAGAGGTTATTTATGATTTATTGATATATTATAAGTATAATATATTAATTGAGGAATCATATTATTTAATTAGTATTGATCAAGAATTAATTTGGAATTAATTTAGTGATCAAAAGATGCTGATTAAATATACAGGGGGTTGATTGTGTAAATCAATGATACATATAGGTTGGGCTAATAATCCATGATTGATTAGTGATGGGCTAAGCTTATGTAAGGATCCATAAAGTGTTAGTCCATTACAAGCCTAAGTGTAAGAATTAGGGTTTACACATAACCCTTGGGATTATACACTATATATAATATATATATATATATATATATATATATATATATATATATATATATATATATGTAACCCCTTGGCCTAAAATCGTACACACTAGTCTTCTTAGAGAAACTATAGCCGATTTTGAGTGCCTTCATCTTTTATCTCAAGTTCTCTAGTTGTTGGTGGTGTTTTGTGAACCATT
This sequence comes from Lactuca virosa, assembly GCF_052849685.1. Lineage (NCBI taxonomy): Eukaryota > Viridiplantae > Streptophyta > Magnoliopsida > Asterales > Asteraceae > Lactuca > Lactuca virosa. The sequence goes on along the minus strand of NC_136433.1, from coordinate 36,672,508 downwards.
TGAGACATCACACTTGAGGTGTTAAGCTCTTGAAATTCCAAATTCTACAAGCTACAATATAGAGGTATTCATCTAACTTGATTTTATGTTGCAAATGTCAGAATTGTATGCTAGTTGTAGGCTTCATGCTTTAGATAATTTTATTGCATGTATAATTAGAGAAAACTTAGATCCAAAGCATTTGGATTGTATGTGCACCATAGGGATGTTAGAGTACATAAAACTCAACAGTGGTATCAGAGTCATGGGTGTTTTCTGTTATATAGATGCTTTGCTTAATTGTTCAAAGCTAGAAAAAGTCGAAAAACTGCACTCTAAAAGAGGGACTCGACGATTCCATACATGAACTCGATGAGTTCATAGTGAACTCGACGAGTCCATAATCTGACTCGACAAGTCGGATAGCATGTTTGCAGTTTTTTGGGGTTTTTGGCCAGAATTGGATTTGCATCATTACCTTAAACTGTTTTTGTATCATAAAATCTGTTTTTTCTGATATGGTAATGGTTATCCCATCCAATTAAAAGATAGTTGTCAAAATTTTAAGATAATTGTGAGTTTGAAACTATCTTACTATAAGAGTTGCATTAGGTCAAATTTGTGAGAAATAAAAAATATATGATAATTTTATTAGTTTAAAATTTGATCTAAATGTTTTGAAGAGTTACAAAACTTGTCTTTAAGTTTTGGAATTCTAAAAGTTTTTTTGAAGAGTTACAAACTTGCCATCATGTTTTGGAACTCAAAAAGTTTTTTAAGGAGTTACAAAACTTGTCATCAAGTTTGGAATTCAAAGGTTTTAAAAGAGTTACAAAACTTGCCCTCAAGTTTTGGTATTTGAAAAGTCTCAAATCAAGAAACATTGAATTCTAAAACTCTTGTAAATGAAAGGTTTGAAAAGATGCACCTCTTGGGTTCATAACTTAAAAATTAATTAAATAGGTTTTAATTTTGAATTTTTATATTTAGCACTTTGATGTTTTGAATAGTTCAAATTACATCTTTATGGATTTCATTAAATTAATTAAATGTTTAATTAAAAGAGAAGATTAATAAATCCACGTTCACATGGCTTAAGTTTAATTAAATTAAGAGTATAGTTTAATTAATAGATTAAACCACAAAGTATTTTAAAAGTTTAAAATACACCCTTATATTATATAAAATTAAAAGTTTAATATATTATATATGTATAAGTTAAAAAGTCAGTATTACCGTTAGTAGACCTCATTCACGAAGCTGGTCTATAAGGGGTGTTTAAGGAAGCGGCCTGTAAAATAATCGTCATTGGGTATCCATTCTTACCCACCGCACTCTTGACTAGTGGAGGGTCGTTAGCCGAACGGGTTTGATAGGACATTTAAATCCTCATTAAAAGTATAATGAAATACAAAGTAACTAAACACTTTATAAATTCTCAATCTTAGTTACTTTAGGAAAAATGTGAATTTGATGCTAACCCATGAAATTGCACATTGCACCTTATTAGTCAGTTAGTGGAGCGTGTGTGGTTAACCGGCACACTAATGTGGACTAATGAAGGATGGCAATGGGTTTCTCGTAAATTATCATTGATCAATGGAGCGTGTGTGGTTAACCGGCACATTGATTAGGTGATTAATGACATCGAGAGTACCAAGCTAATTTGCATGGTTATTCACACATTGTTTGTGATCCTCGGTATCCCAGTCACAAACTTGAAGGGCATAATCGAGATTAAACATGCCATTGAAAATTTCAATGAATCTCAAAAGATTCTAGGAATTTCAATTCATTTAAAACCTAATATTCATTTTCGTTTTTCATGGTGGAAATTGGTAAATCGTCATTTACCTACCTTCAAATATTTTGCAATTGGATTACGGCACTCTTCTGGATTGTAGAATATTGTGTTGGGTCCTAGCCTTAATATTTCATTTGGGTGTTATATTAAGGACTTAAATCAATTAACTTGAATTTCTCCCTTGTAGATGACTAGTTCTGACAACTATGGTCTACCTTATCCTTTTGGAAAAGACTTTCCTTATAAAGATGGTTTTCCACAAGACGATCGAGGTGAAAGATTAATCCCTTCTTCATGTTGTAGTGGAACTTCTCTTCCTCCACCTCCTCCAATTATTCTCCCTGACCCACATGTTCGTCGACTTGAAAAGTTCAAGGTCACTCAAACCCTATTGGCTAGTAAACACAAAGATGGAAAGTTTGTGTGTGCACACGTCTTGGAGATGAAGTCACACATTGACAAGTTGGGAATGTTAGGTGTCGTTGTCTCGAGGAAGTTGGTTGTTAACTTGGTTCTTCAATCACTTCCTAAGTCATATAGTGAGTTCGTTAAAGATTACTATATGACAGACCACAACGTGACCCTTATCGATCTTACCTATTTTCTAATTGCTGTTGAATCAGAAATGATTTGGCGCACTGGTAATGCAAATTTGATTGGAAGATCTACTTCCCAAATTTCCATGGACATTGACAATGGCGACATTGGAAGTCAAGAAAAGTTTTCTCTTCCCAATGGAAAGGGATCGGCCATGGTCGAACCATTAGACCAAATGGTAAAGAGAAAGGCTAAGTCTGAGATTGTCCCGTGTACCATTCCGAGAGAGTCTATTTGTTTCTATTGCCAAGAGAAGGGGCATCGGTTGCGAAGCTGTCCTGACTACCTGAGAAATCTAAGAGATGGTAAAATCAAATTGTATGATTCTACTTCAGGTAAGTACACTATCTAACTCTATTAAGTTCCTACTTATAGATTCTTAATAACATGATGTGATAAGATTACATTTTGATGTTTTATAGAATCAAAGAAAAGAAAGGAAGCTTAAAGGAAAAGCATGCTGAGTCTGATCGCGAAGAGATGGATTTCGATCGAATGATTCGATGATCAAAATTGTGAGCTGCTACTTAGGAGTTATGATAAATTGCTTAGAAATATGTAGTAACATAGTTTTCATTTGTAATTGCATTGTAAGGAGACGTTTTTCCGCAGTCTTATAAATAAAGAAAATTTTGATTTTATCTTATTTTATAATTCATTGCAATGACATTTGTGAAAATTGATGTTTGTATGTTTCTATTTTTAGCAATATGGATTTGATTCTTTCGTTTGTGGTAGTGTCTAAATTTACCAATTTAGGAAAGATTCTCATCACCAAGTTTCAATTGGACAGAAACTTGGAATCACGCAACTTGTATTGTGTGATGAATGAGAACCTTCGTCTTTGGGAAATTAAGACTAATTCCTTGTTCACATATAGATGTGAGTCAAGTGAAGGACTAAAGGATCTAATACACTTTGTTGTGTACTGGTAAGGTCCACCACAAAGATCGATAAGACTATTCGTCATGATTTACTAAAAGTTTAGTAAATATGGTTATGCTTACAAGATTAAGTGTAATTCTGAATCATTGAAAAGTTTCAATGTATGGCAGAACGAATAAGAAGAATCAAATTAGGCAGAAAGATAAAAGTTTCTCCAATCTGAAAGGAAAGGGGAGTACTTTAGTATCGTGTTTTATGATCATCTTAATGATTATGAAAACCATATCATAGTTGATCCTCTAAGGACGCCTTAGTGCACTTGTATGGCTAAGAAGAGGAATCGGGAATTGTTGAAATGGTTAAATAAAAAAGGTGAGTCATACTTCGTTCCAAAATCAAGCCTTAGAGTCATACTCCAAGATTGTTCCTTGAGTGACATATCTTAAGTAGCTTTATAACACATTTAGAATTGGTAGTTGTGATGTCTTTAAGACAAAGTCTAACTAAGACCAATTATATGAAGTGTTTTTCCATGATAAGAATCCGCACTAACTCTTGAATATTTGTTTGTCAAGAAATGTTTCTTGACAAGAGAATCTTATATGTCAAGAAGTCAGTAGGAGTCTTAAAGATCTTGAAAAGTTTCAGGAACTAATCAAGAATAAACCTATTGTGTATCACTAGCTCACGACTTGAGGTTTGTAACCTATCGTGTTGACATATTTTTGTTTCTGTGCCCATTCCAGTTAAAAGTTGACTATGCATGTGAGTTCTATGAGTTCTCAATTGTTTGCATAAGGCGAAGTACCTTGATCAGTGAAAGTTCATTGATCTGTATTGGTGAGCTGCTTAACAACTTGGAAGACATGGTAGGCCCTTGTGCTACTAAGTGGCAAGAAATTAAGATTGAACAAGTTCAGTCCATATGAGTTTGAATTTGTCATAGATCTTGTCTTATGATAATGGTTGGGAATGACAGATTCACATGGATAGGAACACATACACCATAAAATCTAAGTGTCATAAGGTTTCTCTCAAATTCATGAAAATGATTGTGAGGAAACGCTTTCACTAAGTAGATTTTAAGGAGATAGCAGTTGTGTTAATTGCGTTCTCAAATTCGATTATGACTACGACATCCCTCTTCGTAGATCGAATTGTGAGAAATGGCAAATAGTTTGAACATTTGGAACTTATTGCTGTAAGTTCTGAAATAGTTTAGACACACATATGGGCTTTCTAATAAAAAGTGTATGAGCTTAGATAAAGGCTTATCGAAGCATCTTGTATCAGAAATCTGAACTTTGGTAAGAAAGTCAATAAAGTATTGATTTCTAAAAGTCCAGCTGATTTTGGATACATGTCAAAGCTAGTGGGAACATAAATGTTATGCTAGTAAATAAATAATTGTTATGGTTGTGGGAGCATAATTTGTAACATCCTAAAATTCAAGACCAAAAATTTCATTTTTATATATTAGAAAAACACTTAATAGCTTTGTTCCGAACATTGAAAACGTTTCATTTAAAATAATTATCAGAGTCTAATCCCAAAGATCACATAATGCGGAATACTATGGGTGAATGCGATGCGATCGTCCCGAGCTCCTTTTCCGAAAACTGAAGGTACCTGAAACCAAAACTGTAAACCGTAAGCACGAAGCTTAGTGAGTTCCCCAAATACCACATACCATACATATCAACTGGGCTATACATGCCATACATACTGTGAGCCATACATATCAATCATATATCAAATAAGGTGCTATGGGCCGCACATAGTCTTACTGTTATGCCACGGGCCGCCACGTGGTCTTTCTTGCCAAGCCAGGGGCCACCCCCTAGGTCTTACAGACAAGTGCCAAGAGCCGCGTCTTGGTCTTCCATGCAAGTATCACAAAGAGAATTAGCATACATACTACTCTACTTAGCTAATGAGCATACAGTATGCCAGGAGCCACCTCCTGGTCTTTCATGCATATTGCCTAGGGCTAACCCCCAGGTCTTCCTGTCATTCATAATAGCATACTGTGTGCCAGGAGCTACCCCTGGTCTTTCATACATAGTGCCTAGGGCTAACCCCCGGGTCTTCCTATCATACATAATAACATATTGTGTGCCAGGAGCTACCCCCTGGTCTTTCATACATAGTGCCTAGGGCTAACCCCCGGGTCTTCCAACCATACATAAACTAAATGGGCCGACATTGTGGCTGTAGACCCATACACACAGTGAGGAGACTCACCTTGCACTTTTGAAGACTTGCAGATAATCCTCTGGCTGCTAACTGGCAATTCCCGAACTGCTAATTCTTCGGCTCCCCGAGCTATCAATACCAAATAACACTTACTCCAAAACGAATAATCCTTCTTAGGGTAAATGACCATTTTACCCCTGCTCTAATCTGGACCATGTCCAAGGCCCAATTCCATCTAATCTTTCTAAGCCCACTAATGGCCCAATTTGCTAAATTGGGCCCAATCCCTCTAATGGGCCTTATCCTAAGCCCAAACATATTCTTGGCCCAAATTATTTGACTTCTGATGGCCCACTAAGGCCCAAAGAACTAAAGTCCAATGCATGGCCCAATCTGAGGCCCAATATCGCAAAACCCACTCTGAATAAGTATGCGGGGCGTACTCAGCTGTACGCAGGGCGTACTAGGCTTGTGACATGTACGCTGCGCGTACCAGCTTGTACGCCCAACGTACTCCCCTGTTAAGCCCTTTCTTCTATTAAGTACTTAATGCTTCTATCGAATGGTCCAAATCATAGATCTAAGTTCCTCTAAACGTCTGAATCCATAAAGTCACCAACTTGGTGACTTTGCATACCCTAAAAAAGCCCAAACTCCAAAAATGGTATTCTACTTCAATAAAAATGGTCTTAACTCTTGCATGAGCCCATTAAGACCACCAAGATGACAACTTTCTGTCTTAGGTAGTCATTTAGCACCAAGGGTTGCAACCCTTAGTCTAGGAATCAGATTTGGACCATAAAGCTTCATCCTTGGGACCAAAAAGGTACAAAACTCCATCATAATAGATCTAAGCGTTCAATAGACAAGTTCAAGACTTTATACCTCAAGAAAGTCTGAAATGAAGCAATAACCCCAGATCTATATCTTCTCCTTTAAACCACCACCTTGCTTTGCTCTTCACTTCCTTGAGAAATGGATCCAAAACACCAAAATGCTCTCTAATGGCCTTCTAAGCTCCAAGAACACTCAATGGAGGATTAGGGTTTTGTGGTAGTTGCTTTAAGGTGAGAGGGAGGCTGATCCTTGAAGCATTATGTTCTTTATATAGTGGCATGCCTTAAAATTAGGGTTTAGTGACTTTGAGCGTACGTTGGGCGTACGGCTCTCCGTTAAGGATGTCAAAAACCCCCCGCGGAACCCCATTCCCACGGGACCCCAATACCGTATGGGACTAATTTTTAAAAAAATTCGGGAGCGGGGGCGAGATTAACCCCCGTTTATTTTCGGGACCGGGGCCGGGAGTGAGTATTTCCGTCCCGTACTCCCGTGGGGGCCCCGTTTATATTTATATAAAAAATATACTTATTTTATGTAAAATAGAAATGGGTTATGGGAAACTAATTTTAGTTTTAGGGCTTCACAAATCACCGCTTCAGGCCTTAAGCTTTATTCGGTCTTCCTCTTCCCAAAGACCCAAACAGTGAACGACGAATCGAGTCAATCGATGATCGATTAGCAGCTAGCTTTGAGCCTTCAACTGGAGAGTGGATATTGACGAGAATAGGACCGACTCCGAGAGTATGAGTCTTCGACAGTTCGTGTAACAACGTAATTTCCAAAACAATTTTTCATTTTAAAACATACTTTTATTCATAAGATAATATCAAAACATAATGTATCCAATGTTATCATAACAAAACATATCCCAGAATCTCAAGACATAAGCTCCATAAGTGTGTACGAATCATGTCGGCGCCTTCCCGCGATCCTCGCTAGTACCTGAAACACATAACACAACAACTGTAAGCATAAATGCTTAGTGAGTTCCCCAAAATACCACATACGTACATACGCCACTCAAGGCTATAAGACCTTCCGGTCGCTGTGTCTTAGAGGACTTCCGTCCCACAACCCTGGTAGACCTTCCGGTCCTACCCGTAATGACCTTCCGGTCCATATCATCTTGACCTTCCGGTCCTTAGCATTCATAACATACATAACACATCCATATCATATAACAGCATACATCACATACATCTCATAGCATATAAGACCTTCCGGTCACACATAGGTACCACTCTAGGTACAGTATAGTGAGAAGACTCACCTCGTACGAAGTCGGATAAACTCTCGTGCTTGACGTCCCGACCTAGCCTCCTCCTATCATACGAATAACATTCCTGATCAATACCCTCTCATAGCCTCATCTCTAAAGATTGGGTAGAAGGCCATCCTACCCCTCCCTGAGCTCTCCTGAATCAGCTTGACCAAAACCCTAAGGTCAACTGAAGTCAACGGTCAAACTTTGACCCGACTCGTCGAGTGCACATGGGCGACTCGGCGAGTCCATGCGGGTCCTCAGAATCCTTCTAGCCTCACTTGGCACGTCGAGTCATCCCTTCACTCGACGGGTTACACCTGTCACAAATCGCGGGGCAACCCCGACTCGACTCGTCGAGTCCACTTATGAACTCGGCGAGTAGCGTCCATGGCAACACTCAAATGACCTTCTGAGGTCAGATCCGCTCCTTTAATCTATAGATCTGCCCTCCTCATCTACAATAATCACGTAAAGGTCCGACCTTTACGCTCATGCAACACACATAGGGCTCTCTTTGGTGAAATCATCTCTAAAAAGGCAACCTAAGATCATTTCTTCCATAGAACAACATAAAGCAGGTTGGATAAGGCTCTTTGGACCTCTAAAGGTCCAGATCCAGAGTCTAACACTCAAAGGGACAATATACTCATCATTTCAAGCCAATAAAAGGGTATAGAAAACCCTAAATTCAAGGATCTCATACTAAACAGAAGAAGGGATCGATTTACTACCTCAAAGTTGCAGATCCAAGCTGGAAATCCACAGAATAGCAATCCCCTTGACCTCCTCTTGCTGGAAACACCTTCTTCTTTGCAAAAACCACACTAATAAGGATCAAAAAGGCTCTCTCTCTTATACCACTCGCTCAAGCTCTCTAGGGTTTCTCTCTCTGGACTGGTAGCCGCAAATGAGAGCTATAAGGACCCTTAAATAGGGCACAGGCCCAAAGATTTAGGGTTTCTGCCTACAGCGCGGACTCGTCGAGTCCACCCATCGACTCGTCGAGTCCCTTCATTAGTCCAGTCAGCAAATCGCGATCCTACTCGACGAGTCTAGGCGTCAACTCGTCGAGTCCCTCCTCATAACTCAAAATAAATGAATAACATAGAATACCTGGGAATCTGAATGTTACAATTCTCCCCCACTAGAATCAGACTTCGCCCTCGAAGTCTCGCTCGACAAACAACTCTGGATGCTGCTCCCGCATCTCCATCTCCGGCTCCCAAGTCAGCTCGGACCCTCTCCGATGTTGCCACTGGACCTGAACTAGGGGCACCTCCTTGTTCCGCAGAACCTTGATCTTTCGATCCAGGATCGCGATCGGTCTCTCAACATAATTCAGTCTCGCATCCACCTGAATATCCTCCAGCGGCACCACCGCCGACTCGTCGGCTATACACTTCATCAACTGAGACGCGTGGAAGGTATCATGAATCTGGCTCAACTCCGCAGGTAGCTCCAAACGATACGCTACCCTGCCCACCCTCGCGGTCACCCTGAACGGACCAATGTACCGGGGCCCCAGCTTGCCCCTCTTCCTGAATCGGATCACTCCTTTCCAAGGAGACACCTTCAGGAGTACGAAGTCTCCCACCTGAAACTCAAGCTCGGATCATCGCCTATCCGCATAACTCTTCTGGCGACTCTGAGCTGTCAACAACCTCTGCCTGACCTGTTGTATCTGCTCAGTCGTCTGAAGCACTATCTCAGTGCTACCCATCACGCGTTGCCCTACCTCTCCCCAGCAAATGGGAGTCCGACATATCCTCCCATACAACAACTCGAAGGGAGGCATACCAATACTCGAATGGTGGCTGTTCTTATAGGAAAACTCAGCCAACGGCAAGTACGTGTCCCAACTTCCTCCGAAGTCCAACACGCATGCTCGAAGCATGTCCTCGAGCGTCTGAATCGTCCGCTCACTCTGCCCGTCCGTCTGTGGGTGGTATGCGGTACTGAAATGCAGCCTCGTACCCAACTCCTCATGAAACTTCTTCCAGAACCTGGAAGTGAAACGTACATCTCGATATGACACAATCGAGATCGGTGCTCCATGACGCGATACCACCTCTCTCACATACAACTCGGCCAGCCTCTCTACGGAAGAGCTCTCACTGATAGCAAGGAAGTGAGCGCTCTTCGTCAGCCGGTCAACGATCACCCATATTGCATCGACGCCCCTCGCGGTCCTCGGCAATTTGGTGATAAAATCCATAGAAATCTTTTCCCACTTCCACTGGGGAACCTCAAGTGGCTGCAACTTGCCATGCGGACGCTGGTGCTCGGCCTTAACCTTGCGACAGGTCAAGCACCTCTCAACAAACCACGCGACATCCCTCTTCATACAGGGCCACCAATACTCTCTCTTCAGGTCCAAATACATCTTAGTGGCCCCGGGATGGATCGAGAACCTCGATCTGTGCGCCTCCTCCATCAGAATGGTACGTGCCCCGCCTGCGTACGACACCCAAATCCGACCTTGGAAGGTCATAAGACCTCGGCTATCGGTAACGAACTCAGGTACCTGCCCAATCACCCGCTCTCTCTTACGGTTCTCCGATATCACGGCCTCTGACTGGGCCTCCCGAATGGTGTCCAACACCGGAGTCATCACCGTCAACCGCCTACAAATGTCTCGAATCGGGGCACTCTCTGCCCTACGGCTCAGAGCATCAGCTACAACATTAGCTTTTACCGGGTGGTACAGGATCTCACAATCGTAATCCTTTACCACATCCAACCATCTCCTCTGGCGCATATTCAGGTTGGCCTGATCCATTAAATACTTCAAACTCTTGTGGTCCGTGTATATGGTACACCGAACCCCATACAGATAGTGACGCCAGATCTTGAGGGCGAACACCACTACCCCCAACTCCAGATCGTGGGTGGGATACCTTGTCTCATGAGGCTTCAGCTGCCTCGATGCATACGCTATCACATGCCCTCTCTGCATAAGCACCACACCCAACCCCGATATCGATGCGTCGTAGTACACCACAAAATCCTCCATTCCATCTGGAAGGGATAACATCGGGGCTTCGCACAACCTCTGGCGAAGAGTCTCAAACGAGGTCTGCTGCTCCAGACCCCACAAAAAAGCAACGCCCTTCCGGGTCAACCTGGTGAGAGGCACGGCAATCTTGGAGAAATCCTTGATAAATCTCCGATAGTAGCCGGCCAACCCCAAAAAACTCCTGATCTCGGTGGGGGATCTCGGTACCTCGCAACTCATCACAGCCTCAATCTTGGCCGGATCGACCAATATCCCATTCTGGTTAACGAGATGCCCCAAGAACTGGACCTCTCGTAACCAGAAATCACACTTGGAGAATTTCGCGTAAAGCCTCTCCGACCTCAATACTCCGAGGATCTCTCTCAAATGCTCCTTATGCTGCTCTCTGGATCTCGAATACACCAGTATATCGTCGATGGACACGACAACCGAACGATCCAGCATCGGTCTGTACACCCTGTTCATGAGATCCATGAACGCTGCCGGTGCGTTGGTGAGCCCAAAAGGCATCACCACGAACTCGTAATGCCCATAACGAGTCATGAATGCCGTCTTCTGGATATCCTCATCTCGCACCCTCATCTGGTGATATCCAGACCTCAAATCTATCTTGGAGAACCAAGATGCTCCCTGCAACTGATTGAACAGATCATCAATCCTCGGTAGTGGATAACGGTTCTTGACCGTCAACTTGTTCAACTCCCGGTAATCAATGCACATCCGGTGTGAACCATCCTTTTTCTTGACAAAAAGGATCGGCGCTCCCCAAGGTGAGCTACTCGGTCTGATAAATCCTTTCCCCAACAGCTCCTGAAGTTGTGAGGATAACTCCTGCATCTCTGGTGGCGCAAGGCGATAGGGCGCCTTGGCGATAGGCGCCGCTCCCAGAACCAAATCGATGCGAAACTCCACTTGCCTCTCGGGAGGCACACCCGGCAACTCCTCGGGGAAAACATCCGGGAACTCACGCACTATTGACACATCACTAACCGATCTCGGCCTCTCCGCTGCTACTCGTGTGTCCATCACGTAGGCCACAAACCCAGTACAACCCTGTTGTAGACTCTGCCTCGCTCTAGCAGCCGAACAGAACGCTGACCCAGAACGGGTACCCTCGCCGTACACCGTAAGTACTCCCCCACTAGGGTCTCGTATCGTCACCAACTGTCGCTCGCAGTCTATAACAACCCCAAATCAGCTCAACCAATCCATGCCCATTATGACACACACGTCCCCCATCGCAATCGGGACTAGATCTATCGGGAACTCAACACTGAAGATCTCGAGTACGCATCCTCGAATCACATCCGTAGCATACACCGCTCACTCGTCAGCTATGGAAACTCGTAGAGGTCGACTCAACACCTCCCGCTGGATACTGATGTGCTGACTAAACGCTAACGACACAAAAGACCGACTCGCACCCGAGTCAAATAACACCAAAGCAGGTACAGAACTCACAAGAAAACTACCTACGCATATCATAATATAAACACAATATCTCAAACTCAGCATAAATAAATGAAGGAATACATACCAGCCACGACATCGGGCGCTGCGCGGACCTCCTCCGCTGTCAACTGGAAGGCTCTCCCGCGAGCCTTCGGTGCCTCGGCCTTCATCGGCCGAACCTCAATAGCTCGCACGGCAGCAGGGGCAGATCCCTGCGGTGCTCCCAGTGCTGTCCCCCGCAGCTGCGGACACTCGGCCTTCCGATGTCCGGTTTGGTTGCAATGAAAGCAAACCATGAACCCCTTGGGGCAATCCTTGGCTATGTGCCCCTCCTTGCCACATTTGTAGCAAACACCTGATCGACAAACCCCATCATGTCCCTTGCCGCACTTCCCACAAGTGCGGCCCTTCTGGCCTCCAGATCTCGAATCGGCGGGCTTTGCCAGCTTGGCTGCCGGCTGAGACTGTGTCGGCCGCCGGTCCCTCCCCTGAGACTCGGCCTCCTCCCGGGCCTGAGTCTCCAGCTCAATCTCCCTCTTCCGGGCATTTTCCTGGAGCCCAGCAAATGTCCGGTATGATGAGTTCGCCACGAACTCCCTGATATCCCTCCTCAAAATGCTCAAGTACCGACTCATGTGTGCCTGCTCAGACGACACGTGCTCAGGGCAAAACAACGCCCTCTTATGGAACATCCGTGTGATCACGGTCACTGACTCCGTCCCCTGCTTGAGGGACAAAAACTCTTGTGCCAACCGTTCCCTCTCCACCGGGGGAACATACTCGTCTCTGAACATGATGGTGAACCTCTCCCAGGTCAACTCTGAAATCTCTGCAAGAGTGTAGTTCGCCGTCACAAACTTCCACCAGTCCTTCGCTCCCAAGCGAAGCTGGTTCAGTGCAAACCGAACCCTCAAATGCTCCGGACACGAACAGGTGTAGAAGCATCCCTCGATATCAGAAATCCATCTCATCGCAACAATCGGATCATGCGCCCCATCAAACTCCGGTGGCTTCGTGTTGCTGAACTCCCGGAACAACATCGAGTCACCCCCCTGAGGTCTAGCAGTAGCAACAGCTGCAGTAGCTGCAGCAGCCGCAGCCTCAGTAACCGATGTGTACCGCTCATCAAAGGTCTCAATCAGTGTGGTCTTGATAGACCCAAACATCTCCGGAATCTCGGCTCGGATCGCCGTAGCCACCTCATAGTGGATCATCTGACGAAGCTCCTCGTCACTCACGCCGCTCGTCTCAGGTCTATGGCGTGTCCCAACCATGATGTCTCTGTAATACAAACATAAAATAACGGAGACTCGCTCGAGTATACTCGCACTCGATCACTCAACCCTACTTGTTCCCTAGTACCCTAAGGATTCTTACTTGGACTGCGCACTGATCCGGTGTCTTCAGTAGTACGGGCCCTATACTACCGTCCACACCGCATCAGTATTCACCCCAAGTCCTCCTCCTAGGATCCCAGATCACAAGTACTCTACATCTCGCTAGCATAGGCTACCCTTCGGTAGACCTCTCATAAGCTCCTCACTGTTACCTACTCACTCTCAAGCATCTCATAGCAGCATAAATCTTCCTAGGCTAAGGCATCACAAATCAGGCCACTCTAGTCCTAATATGAATACCTAGCCTACTCTAGCATGCGTAACATATCATAACATAACTCATAACACATAATGTAAGGGTATTTTGGGAAATCACCGTTCGGGCGCTGGCTGATCGTACACACTGCTTCCTTCTGCTTTTCTCAAATTCTTTTACTTTTTTGAAAAATTGTTTATCTTATGAAAAACTCTCTCAAATCCTCAGTTTGAGTTCAAATACACCCGAAGGTGCATCCGAATCCCTCAAACCAAGGCTCTGATACCAACTTGTAACAACGTAAATTTCCAAAACAATTTTTCATTTTTAAAACATACTTTTATTCATAAGATAATATCAAAACATAATGTATCCAATGTTATCATAACAAAACATATCCCAGAATCTCAAGACATAAACTCCATGAGTGTGTACGGATCATGCCGGCGCCTTCCCGCGATCCTCGCTAGTACCTGAAACACATAACACACAACAACTGTAAGCATAAATGCTTAGTGAGTTCCCCAAAATACCACATACGCCACTCAAGGCTATAAGACCTTCCGGTCGCTGTGTCTTAGAGGACTTCCGTCCCACAACCCTGGTAGACCTTCCGGTCCTACCCGTAATGACCTTCCGGTCCATATCATCTTGACCTTCCGGTCCATATCATAATGACCTTCCGGTCCTTAGCATTCATAACATACATAACACATCCATATCATATAACAGCATACAACACATACATCTCATAGCATATAAGACCTTCCGGTCACACATAGGTACCACTCTAGGTACAGTATAGTGAGAAGACTCACCTCGTACGAAGTCGGATAAACTCTCGTGCTTGACGTCCCGAACTAGCCTCCTCCTATCATACGAATAACATTCCTGATCAATACCCTCTCATAGCCTCTCATAGCCTCATCTCTAAAGATTGGGTAGAAGGCCATCCTACCCCTCCCTGAGCTCTCCTGAATCCGCTTGACCAAAACCCTAAGGTCAACTGAAGTCAACGGTCAAACTTTGACCCGATTCGTCGAGTGCACATGGGCGACTCGGCGAGTCCATGCGGGTCCTCAGAATCCTTCTAGCCTCACTTGGCACGTCGAGTCATCCCTTCACTCGACGGGTTACACCTGTCACGAATCGCGGGGCAACCCCGACTCGACTCGTCGAGTCCACTTATGAATTCGGCGAGTAGCGTCCATGACAACACTCAAATGACCTTCTGAGGTCAGATCCGCTCCTCTAATCTATAGATCTGCCCTCCCCATCTACAATAATCACGTAAAGGTCCGACCTTTATGCTCATGCAACACACATAGGGCTCTCTTTGGTGAAATCATCTCTAAAAAGGCAACCTAAGATCATTTCTTCCATGGAACAACATAAAGCAGGTTGGATAAGGCTCTTTGGACCTCTAAAGGTCCAGATCCAGAGTCTAACATTCAAAGGGACAATATACTCATCATTTCAAGCCAATAAAAGGGTATAGAAAACCCTAAATTCAAGGATCTCATACTAAACAGAAGAAGGGATCGATTTACTACCTCAAAGTTGCAGATCCAAGCTGGAAATCCACAGAATAGCAATCCCCTTGACCTCCTCTTGCTAGAAACACCTTCTTCTTTGCAAAAACCACACTAATAAGGATCAAAAAGGCTCTCTCTCTTATACCACTCGCTCAAGCTCTCTAGGGTTTCTCTCTCTGGACTGGTAGCCGCAAATGAGGGATATAAGGACCCTTAAATAGGGCACAGGCCCAAAGATTTAGGGTTTCTGCCCACTGCGCGGACTCGTCGAGTCCACCCATCGACTCGTCGAGTCCCTTCATTAATCTAGTCAGCAAATCGCGATCCTACTCGACGAGTCTAGGCGTCAACTCGTCGAGTCCCTCCTCATAACTCAAAATAAATGAATAACATAGAATACCTGAGAATCCGGATGTTACAGTTCGACTGCTAGTCTGCGACTTCTCCACCTAAGACGCCACCGGCGACCGCCTGTGACTTCACGATTTCTGTTTCTCGCCTCCGAGTCGACTTCTCCACCAGAAATCGGAGGTAAGTGGTTTTAAATCTGTTGTATTCTATATCTCAATTTCTGTATCTCAATTTCTGTATTTAAATTTCTCGCCTACAATTTGTGTATTGTATGGTTTGCTGTTGACTGTTGTATTCTATATCTTAATTTCTTCACTGTGATAGTTGAAATTTGTTCACTGTATTTCATGATATACTCATGTTTCTTTTGATTGGCTGCAAATATGAATTTGTTCACTGCTCACTGTAATTTTGATTATGACTTATGAGGCTCTCTTGGTTGATTGGTTGAATGATGATTAGGTTTTATAGTGGTTGTTTATAGACTGTAGTTGTGTACATATTGTAGCTGTGTAAAGATTTTAGTTGTGTACAGGTTTTATAGTGGTTATGTACAGATTATGGGATCTTACTGTAGTTGTTTACAGATTGTAGTTGTCTACAAATTTTGCTATTTCTATGAAAAAATAATGTTGATTAGTATATTTGTGTGAACCATTTTCAGATTTTTGTAGTTATGTCTTCAGCAGAGCCGAATCAACCCAATGATTCAACCACGGTTAATGATACCGCATCGGTTTAATTATGACGATTCGCGAACCACGGTTAATAATACTGCAAAAGAAAGTTGATGATTTTCAGAGTCAGTTAACCGGAAAAAGATCTAAGACGGATGAAAGTGGGGGATCATTTTTAGCAACACATCGGTTTAATTATGACGATTCGCGAACCGATCTTGCTAAAATGATCACAAAACATGATTACCCACTTAGAATTGTTGAACACGAAGGCTTTAGAGATTTTTGTCAGGGGCTCCAACCACTTTTTAGGCCTATTTGTAGAAACACAGCTAGATCTGATGTCATGAAGTTGTACGGTGAGGAAAAGGCAAGGATGATACATTTTTTGGAGAGTATTCAAGGTAGGATTGCAATAACTACTGACATGTGGACTGCCAACTACCAAAAAAATGATACATGACAGTGATGACCCATTTTATTGATGATTCTTGGCAATTACAAAGTCGTCTTTGGAGGTAATACTTAATTTATATTAATTTGTTTAATCTATCAATATGCATTCTTTAATTAAATTGAATTTATTTTGTTAACTGGTAGGTTTATATATGTGCCATGTCCCCATACTGCTGAGAAACTAACTAATGTGTTGATGGATAGTTTGTTGGACTGGAACATAGATAGAAAATTATCAACTTTAACTGTTGATAATTGTTCAACAAATAATTGCATGATAGATTTGATTAGGGGTGAGCATCGGAATAGGGTACCCGCTTACGGTACCGGAACCACCTTGGAACCGTCGGTTTTGGAACCGGAACCGGCCTAAGCGGTTCCGGTTCCTCAAATTTTGGAACCGCCTCAAGCGGTTCCGGTTCTCAATATTTTGGAACCGCTACCCGCTGGGTACCCGCCGGAACCGGTTTGTATAATATATATATATATATATATATATATATATATATATATATATATATATATATATGTTTTGTATTTCTTTGATTTTTAGGCTCTTTGTCTGTTGCCGACCCTTTATCCATTACAACAACTCATATCTTGTATTTATATTCAGTGCAAGTGATATTTGAATTGTTCATCAACAAACTTTTGTTCGAGAGAAATCGTCACATATTCTTCACACAAAATAGTTCTAAAGCGTGTGAATGTGCAAGGAATCAAATATTTAATTATTTTTTTCTTTATCAAAGTATACATATAATGTTCATGTCCTTCGAAGCATTATTTTTTTCTTTATCAGAGTATACATATAATGTTCATGTCCTTCGAAGCATTAACGGTGTTAAATTTTCGTTTGATTTAGATATGTTTGTTAAAGTGAATTTAAATGAAATTATGTACTGTACTAATATTTTTACTTGTATTCCACCATTTTCTTGTAAAGTATTAAAAACTAGTATCTAGTTAAGTAAAACCACGATAAATACTATAGGTTTAATTATATCTAAAATCAACTGAAAAGAGAAAGTATGTATTATAATATTGAAGGTTGAATCCATCCCACATCGACAATATGTAAAGAATGGGAGGGTGAGTCTTTTCTATATAAAGGGATAGTCACCATCTTCGGCTAACATAAATTCATTATGCAAAGTCTACAATGAAGAGGCTATGGCAATGAACGCTCAATGCTCAATTGGGTGTCTCTTAATTTATTTAATTTTTTAAAAAGTTTAAATTTTATAGTAATAAAATCTTGTTTTAAGAGTTAAGAGTGGGTACCCAGAATTGAAACCGGAACCGGCGGTTCCGGTTCCAAAATATTGAGAACCGATAGTATCGGTTCCGGTTCCAACATTTTAGGAACTGCTGGTTCCGGTTCCTGTTCCTTCAAATTTAGGCGGGTACCCGGTTTTGCTCACCCCTAGATTTGATAGTAGACAAACTTCCTTTTGATAGCTTGATTTTGGGTAGAAGCTTGTTTCATATGCGATGTGATGCGCATATTTTGAATTTAATTGTGAGGAGTGGGTTGGATGTTTTTGGACATGAGATTGAGAAAGTGCGTAACAGTTGTAGTTTTTGGAGAGCTACACCAGAAAGACTTGATACATGTCAAAAAAATGCAAAGTTTGAGAATGTTTCTTCTGAAAAAAAACCTAGTTGTTGACTGTAAAACACGATGAAATTCTACGTATTTAATGCTTTCTACGGCTTTGAAATACAAGAAGGTGTTTTATTGGTTACAACAACGTGAGCCCCAATATAAGAGTGTGTCTGATGAGAAAGAGTGGGCTTTGGCAAGTGAGCTGTGTGATAGACTAAAAATCTTCTATAATGTCACAGAATTATTTTCGGGAACAAAATATCCAACAACCAACATTTTTTTCCCCAAAATATGTGAAATAAAGATTGCTCTAAAGAAATGGGATACATCTAGTTTCATTGAAATAAGCGAAATGTCTGAAAATATGATTACAAAGTTGGATGAGTATTGGAAAGAAAGTCACGGGGTGTTGGCTATGTCGACGATATTGGATCCAAGGTTTAAAATGAAGCTCCTAGAGTATTTTTTTTTTCCTATTATCTATGGAGTAGATAATGCAAAAGATGAAATTCAGAAAGTGCGTCAAATTTGTGAAGATATATATTTGTGATATGAGTCAAGCGTTATGAGTCAAGCAAGTAATGATGATATTACTAGTAAGCCCACTTCTAGTCGAGATGCAGCTCCTGGAAGTGACATGGACTCATTAGATTATTTCTTTTCATGGACTTCTTCTACTAGTGAAGTTTTTATGAAAAATGAATTAGAAAGGTACTTAGAGGAAGACACTTTACCCCGGATTCATGAGTTTGATGTGTTAGGTTGGTGGAAGTTAAATGAGGTTAATTATCCTACATTATGTTTGATTGCAAAAGACATATTAGCCATTCCTATCTCCACTGTTGCTTCAGAGTCTTCTTTTTCTACAAGTGGTAGAATCGTTGGTCCACATAGGAGTAGACTTCTTCCGTCAACAATTGAAGCTATCATATGCACTCAAAATTGGCTATGGGCGGGTAAAAAAGGTATGTATGACTTTGCTTGAACCATTATTTTTTTATTCATTTTAATATATTTTTCTTATTACCTTTATTTATTTTTTCTTTGTTAGGTTGTGTTCTTGATGGTGATGATGTACATTTCGATGAAGACGACGATGGAATTGAGGTAAGATTGTTCAATTTGTGTTTGTATTGAATAAACTGATATAATAATTTATTTTATTATTATTTTTGTTATTTATTTAGGGAGGATATTCAAATGTCAATGAATGGAGTGTTGAAGGAAATTAATGGATACCGAAGATGTAGTGAATTGGTCATATCTTTTTGGACATGTTGTTATTTTATATTTGTAATTTTGGATTTGTCGTATTTTGCATTTGTAATGTTGGATTTGAATTTGTAAGATTGTTGGAATTGTTGCTTTGTAATTTCAGATTCGTAATGTTGGATTTTTAATTTTTTTCGTTTCTAAAAGATTAAGTTTTAAGCTTTTAAAGTTATTAAAAATAGTATTTTTTGCCTAAAACAAAGCAGTTTTTCAGCAAAAAAAATCCAATTTTAAGCCTATAAACCGGGGGAACCGGGGGAACGGGGGCCGGACCGGGGGCGATGGAGGTAGCCGGGGGCGGGACCGGGGGTTGTCTAAATGGGGGATCCGGGGGCGGGACCGGGGGCAGGGGCAACAACTGATTTCGGGGGCGGGGCGGGGGCAACTATTTCCGCTCCCGTTTGCCCCCGTTGACATCCCTACTCTCTGCACCCGCGTCCATAAGGCCTTATATGTTGGGCGTAACCTAGCTTACATTGGGCGTACCTTCACGCCTACCACCTTGCATGCATGGTACTTACTTGCCAAACATTTCCATTAGGGACCAATATTGTCAATAACTTCAAAGTGCTATAACTTCTTCGTTCTTAGTCCGTTTCCGACGAACTTTATATCCACGAAAAGGTGACGAGTAGCCCTACGCTCCTAGCTACACCCTCAAGCCTAAAAACCTTCTAAATAGAACCCGAGACCCATAATAGGCTGAATCATCAGATTACGCTTATGCCCTTGTCCTCCGAAGCCACAACCGAACATTCTCAAAACCGGGTGTTACATAATTATTATGGTAAGTGTTGCGAGTTAGCAATACTATTTATAAGAAACAAAGTTCTAATTTGCAAAGTTGCAAAGATTGAAAAGTTGTTTCGCTATAGTAAGGAAGAGGATACTTATACTTTATTTCGAATCTAAAGGTTTAGATTGAAGAACTAATCAAACTTAGTCATGGATATATATGAATACCATGTTGAAATATTTCAACATTAGAAATTCTATATAAGGAAATATTATAACAAAAGACTGGCCAGGTATCATGTCTTTATGTAAGACATTATGAATCGTGTCCCATATGCTTCAGATATAGGATTGATTGCATATGATATAATATTCACGTGTTCTAATTTTTCAAATGCCTAGGGCATTAAGAGAGAAAAATGACTAGAGTCGGATATGACTAAAGTGGTTAAATAACTATCAAGGTCAATCTAAGGTTCGCTAAGGAGTGTTTGCTTAAGGACAGTTGGAAGTATAGTAATGGATGGACCATATTGACATTATTATGAATAGACAGAATTCTATTAATAATGCATTGTCATATGGCAAATATGGAAATATTTTCATAATGAGAGTTGGATATTAAGAATCTATGTGTAGGTTAGAAACCTTTATGCAAGAAGGATGTTCAAAGGAATGTACTTTGGATATGAGACTTCGTACCTATGGAATTCTCTTGTAACAATCTCCAATAGAATGTTTTGTAATTGGCAAAGTCTTTGTGACTTTTGTGCATAGTCATTACAAAAGGATCATTTCATGATAGTTTAGAATCTAACACATTCTAATAGTGGCAAGAATTTTGTATTCTTACACTTACGATAAGGATTTGGAATTGTGAAATGAGTTTCATTGGAAATGTCTTCTATTGATCTATTTCACAAAGAAGGACCATAGTTAAACATAGCGTGCAAGCTTCGAGCATAGGATAACTATTGTTTTAATTCAAGTATTAAGTTGATTAATCGAAACATTATACAATGAATAATGTGTAATCAATGTGGTAATTAAATAAAAGGTGTTTTATTTATATTTAAAAGTTTTGAGACCATATTGAATTCGATTATTCTTGTGTTTCACTTTGCATGTTTTTACTTCCCGAATAACTAGGTTATTCAAACATCCACATTCAATCATACTATGGAAGTAAGTAAAGAGGTAAGACTATCATGAATCCAACTGTAGATTGTCTAAGGTTTTAGACATAGCACAAGTTTGCTGCAGTGTTCATTAGTACTCCTGTAATAAGATTTGAGTATTGGATTAAACCCACGCTCATCTAATCACTTCATGGATTTCATCACGAGTGATTGTAAGATGATAATATCTTATATTCTTGAAACGGAGACATATAGCTGCAGTTTACAAGTCGGTTGCACATTGATGATATGTAAATGCACCAGTAACTTGGTGTTATAAAACATGTTGTTGTGTGTGATTTGATGAGTAAATAGAGCAAACATATGAGTAAAAGTTTATCCGTTTCTTTTACCCTAAGAGGGATAAAAGCGATATTTGTGGGCCCCTCGATGATTTAATGATGACACCCTAAGCGCTTGGCCAAGCCTAGACTGGTTTGATTTGTTCAATTAGTCGGTCGTCATAAATCGAAAATCGGGAAACAACACATGAACAAAGAGAATGATTATAATCCATGTCTCAGTTCGTACGATATCTTGTAGAATGGAGGAATATATGATCCCTTATCTAATGGATGCGTCAGAGTTCGACAACGGCTTTTGAGAGCTACTTGCAGTTATAGTTATTAGATTTATCCAAGTGAGTGACTGTTGGATTAGGTGTCTAAGCCCATAAATATAATTGGTATGTACTTGACCCGAGAGTAGCATGATCTATTTTGGGTTGCATTCACCAGAACAATCTGATAGGATGGATATTTGAGAAAAAGGTTATTTATGATTTATTGATATATTATAAGTATAATATATTAATTGAGGAATCATATTATTTAATTAGTATTGATCAAAAATTAAGTTGTAATTAATTTAGTGATAAAAAAAGACTAATTAAATATACAAGGGGCTGATTGTGTAAATCAATGATACATATAGGTTGAGCTAATAATCCATGATTGATTAGTGATGGGCTAAGCTTATGTAAGGATCCATAAAATATTAGTCCATTACAAGCCTAAGTTTAAGAATTAGGGTTTACACATAACCCTTGGGCTAGGCGAACATCGGACTTGACATGCTCGGCGAACACCGGGTCGAACCCTTGGCATGCCGAGCTCAGTTCTGCAACTCGGCAGAAGTGTGCCGATAAGAGAGAGTCTAAGGTTTGGGGAAAATAGAGAGAAAGAATGGATTAATTTTTGATCACAGGGTTGCAGTGCATAAATAGAAGAAACAACAAAAATGGAAGAAACTCGTCCATATTCAAGGAGAAGATAACAGGTTTTTCAAAATTTGACATAAAAGGTCCCTAGGGTTTGGTCTACTAACAAAATATACCTCTCTAAATTCTCTCTATAAAAATAGTTTCTGAAATTACAAAATTAACCCTTAACTTATAAACCTTAATTATTATTGTAGTTAAATAAAATTTTATTTTTGAAAAACAAATACTATGTTTGATATGTTTATTTTTTATATTAATTATTTAAAAAAAATTGGCATGTCAAGTGTGACAAGCCACACCATGTAAATGGCAAAAATTAAAGAGAGTGTGACAAATCCTAAGTGGCGTTGATGTGGACCGTGACAAGTCTGACATCACACTCACCAGCCTTACCAGTTTAGTTTTATTTGAATTGAATATAATTAATTTTCTACAGTTAAAGAAAAGACATGTAATAATTTTTTGTAACAAAAGAACTGTATTTGACTAGAATCTAACATATAGTTTTCATAAATGTTATTTATTCAGTTTTGTTAATTTATAATCGTTGGTCTGAAATGTTTTTTTTTTACATTGAAATTTAAATTATATTTTTCATAAAACATTTTTTAAATCATAATTTTATGCGGATTTAATGAGTTTTATCATTGGGGCGTTGAGGTGGCAAAGTGAGCAGCTGTACAAGACCCAATTTCTTTATTATATATATTTATTAAAAAATAAAAACTAATAATAACGATAAGGACCATTTTTATCTAGCTCGGGGCATTTGAGAATATTTAATTCCTCAGTACCAACCATGAGTTTTATCTTGTATATTTCTTAATATCATTAATAAAATTTTCGTCAATCATAACTTAATAATGGATAAAATATAATTAAAACCATACATCGTGTTTGTTGTGTTTTATTTTATAGAAGGGATTTCATGATGAATTATGCTAGTGTTCAATATGTCGTTGTTGTTGGGATATTATCTCAGATTTTTGTTATGTAATATTTAAAACTAAAAAAAAAAAAGATTGACGAGGATTTGTTTAGAATATATTTTTTTTTATAATATTATCTATATTATTATCTTTTAGACATTTTCTCATTCGAATTGGTATTTTAGTTCAACATAAACTTTAGATTTTTGGCATTTTAAATTTATTTGGTATTTTGTAGGGGTGTTCGTTTGGATGGATCGGTTTGATCCGATCCAATCAAGTAAATCCAAATTGATTTCGGTTTCTAAAACATGAATCCAAATTGTCCAAACTAAATTCAAATCCGATCCGATCCGATCCAATTACAATTCGGTTGGATCGGTTTTATAATTCGGTTTTTCAAAACCGAAACATTTTAAAACGACATATAATTATAATATTACCCAACTTTACACAAGAAGCAAAAACAAATAATTTTGTTGTGATTTGAAATTTATAAACAACTAATAAGAAGATATATTATAGTTAAATATTTTATAGATACAAAACTTTTGAGAGAAAATGCATATTAATGTTTTTTTTTATCGGGTCAAACGTTTTGAACATATTTGAAAAAATAAATTACAAAATTAATAAATAACTATAGATATATATTATAAATAGATAAATAATAAATGTTTATTCGGTTCTTATTTTATAAACCAAAACCAATCCGAAATCCAAAATAATAATTCGGTTTTGTTAAAAACCAATCCAAAAATCCAAATATCTGAACCAAATAGTCCAATCCAAATTGTCCAATTGGATAATTCGGTTTTATCCGAATATTGAACAGCCCTAGTATTTTGTATCTTTTGTATTTCTTATAATTTAAAATTTAGTTATGATGGCATGATGCAAAAAAATTAATATTTTTTCATTAATGAAGATAATAGATGGAAATAATAAATTAACTTTAATATTTAATCATTATATTATACAATCAATATTTTATTGATTTATTCTTAAACAATAATATTAATATAATTTAAATAAAAAAGTAACATGTGTATAAAATATAGTAAACTACAGTGGAGTGTGTGTAACTAACACCCCATGTAAAATACCATATGTAGTGATTTACAATGAGGAAGAAAGTATCGTTATTTATACACCAATCTTTTTATACCACTTATATGTTGTCAAACACATGAAAACTAACCATTTTATAAACCTCCTCCTGCTTTAACTGATGGTTTCGATTATAAAAGCGCCCTCATGCTTTAATGGCTGGTTTCGATTATGAAAGGGACCTGAGACCAAAAATATCGAGTATCATAAGTATAAAACCATGCACTAAAAGTTAATTATGTTAAAAATAAATTTAGATCCAGGCAAATACGTTTTGACAAAGGCAAGGTGTATAATCCATTACATAAAAAGTGTAAGGCGGCCTTATTTAAATGACAAATACAACCCGTTTGTAACTACATTCTGTGAAGAAGAACCCATTTTCAAAGTGTAATAAATCCTAAATTTTGGTTTTGCAAAAAATTAGTAAGATATCAATAGAAAA
This sequence comes from Lactuca virosa, assembly GCF_052849685.1. Classification (NCBI taxonomy): domain Eukaryota; kingdom Viridiplantae; phylum Streptophyta; class Magnoliopsida; order Asterales; family Asteraceae; genus Lactuca; species Lactuca virosa. Next base: position 36,647,363 of record NC_136433.1, on the reverse strand, counting down.
AGAGCTGAGTTTTCAACTCTACAACCATTGAGGGCCAGTTTAAACATATTTTAGGCCCGGTGCTAAGAAGAAAAAAATCTCCAAAATCTATTATTTTAGTCTTTAAATTTTGTTACTGCATATGCCCTTATGTTTGATTAAAAAATCATCATTTCTCATTGAAAATTATTCTAGCTAGTATTTAAATTTTTTTTAAAACTTTTATTATGACGTAACTACAATTAAATTAGGTTTTTTTGTTCCATCTTTTATTGTAGATTGTTTCATACATCAATAACAATCCTAGGTGGAAACTTTGAAACATTCTTAAAAGAGTTTTTTAAACTGAGAGGGTGTTTGGATAGAAAAAAAAAGGGTGCTTATTGCTTATTCTCACCACAATAAACTAAGTTTAAGTGTTTGGATAAAATCCTTAAAAATCAGCTTATTGTGTTAGGAATAAGTTAAATAAGCTGATTTTAATAAGCATCTCCCCCTTATTGCTTATTCACATCACAAATAAGCTAATAAGCAATAAGCTAATAAGCAATAAGCTAATAAGCTAATAACAATCCTAGGTGGAAACTTTGAAACATTCTTAAAAGAGTTTTTTAAACTGAGAGGGTGTTTGGATAGAAAAAAAAAGGGTGCTTATTGCTTATTCCCACCACAATAAACTAAATTTAAGTGTTTGGATAAAATCCTTAAAAATCAGCTTATTGTGTTAGGAATAAGTTAAATAAGCTGATTTGAATAAGCATCTCCCCCTTATTGCTTATTCACATCACAAATAAGCTAATAAGCAATAAGCTAATAAGCTAATCCAAACACCCTGAATAAATCAGAAGATAAGTGTTAGGACATTACTATGTTATAAATATCGAGAATAAATCATAAGTGGATACGAACACAACTACACTTCGATGTATTAAACTACATGGGGGAAGGGGGAGGGTTTGGTTTTGTTAGTGGTTGCAAATGTATAGGTGAATAAATAATGATACCAAGGATGCTTGTTTATCAAACTAGAATAAAAAAAAACTTTCTCCAAATACAAGCATCCATTTCCCTAAAATAAATGTCATAATTTCTATTGGTTATTCCAAACAATGTATATTACAACTTTCACAAGGTTGTAATCGATTCAGAACAAGATCAAACTTTTAAGCTTTGAGAATCAAGTTACTACCTAATAGATTCACTTATTCAAAACCGATTCAAGCTGAAAGAGACGACTATATCTCCTAATCGATTCAGAACCAAGATCAAACCTTTGAGACTTTATCTCCTAATCTAAAACTTCCGGCATTTGATCAGAACCAAGAATGAGAAATAAATGAATCAGAAACAAACAAAAAAAAACATAAATAAAAGTAAGAATTAAAATCGAAAGCTTTCATCAAACCCATTCCTAATAGATTCAGTAGCTCCTTGCTTGAGTTTTTGTTTTGTGCTAATGTCGCCGTTCAAAAAAAAAAAAAAATAAAATAAAATAAATAGATTCAGTAATCAGATCCAAATACTTTGCAAGAGAATCAAGATTCAGAAGCAGAGAAGGGGAGAGTATTAGGAGAACTATAATGATATTGTCAAACCAAGAGAGAGATTTGAGCCTTATAATGTCGATTCACGAGGTCACCAGGAATAATGTGGTAATTGATTCACGAGATGTCGATTCGGTTCCCTCCTTATGTGAATTGTCGATTCATGTGTGTTCCAGGCCACTATGTTTACTTTCTCGGACTGATATCATCATATTGGGCTAGCTTGTGCCTCTTAGACACATGTACATAAATTATTTTATATATATATATATATATATATATATATATATATATATATATATATATATATATATATATATACCAGCCCATAAATTATGGGCCCCATAGAGACATAGACTCTGAACGGTCGTCTGGATTGTCTACCGTCAGGACCCGGCCGGCCTGCAAGCAGAGTATTATATAGAGCTAGTTCTAATACGAATTAGGAAAATGGAGTGTGATTCTCGGTATGAAACCGAGTAATAGCCAATAATTACTTTTTAGATAATTATTTCTGAAACATACCATCCTCCTCCCGTGTAAAACATGTTACTTTTTTATGTAACGGTATACAACTTGCCCTTGTCAAACCATGTTTGCCTTCATCTTAATTTCTGTTTAATATAATTTAGTTTTAGTACATGGTTTCATAATTATGACACTGGATATTTATAAAATATGGATTCAATTCAATAATATGAATCAACATGAAAAAGATACAAAACAAAATAATGATTATTTAATTATTTATAGTTTTTAAATTATTAAAATTAATTAAAATAATCATTTGGTTAAATATAATATTTTAAAAGTTTATGAAGGGAATAAATTAAATTCTCAATTTAGGTTTATATGAAATATTTAGTCAATTGATAAAAAAAAATGATTTAAAATGATTGTAAAATATTTAAAATGTTAATATATATATATATATATATATATATATATATATATATATATAATATAATATTTTGATATTTAAGAATGATATATACGAGTCCAATGTTTAGTGAAACAAATGGAGTGTAGTAGGATAATAGGAGTGAACTTAAAAGTTAAATTTTTAATATTTATAGATTGTAATTTTTTTAGAAAAAAATAAGTAGTAATTAAGAAGTAAAAAAGAGATGAAAGAAGAGAAAGTATTGTTGAGATGGTTTCTCACTAGATTTTGTACCCATCATGTGGAGAAAAGAGCAAAGGGTGTTGTGTTCCCCACCCCGCATTGCCACGTCAACCCAACCATCTCATAGGGAGGGTGTGCCTATTGGTCTAATGACCTAAAAATAATTGTCACAAAATTTTATAACTAAAATAACCGAATAAAAATATATGAACATGTCGTGATATTTGGTGATCACCTTCATTAAAGATCATTTTTTTAGTTTTAATCATCATGATACCACTACAAGAAACGGGACCTATAGGGACGATAAATGTCGTCTCTGTAGGTTCAAAAGTCGTCCCTATAGGTGTCGAGGACGATATGTCGCCCCTATAGCTCTCGTCACCATAGGCCCGTCGCAATAGATTTTTTTGTCATCGCTAAAAATATTGTCGCAGTAGGTAGCCTTTAGAGACGACATGTCGTCTTATTCTGGTTCGTCGCTATAAGTTGTTGGTCTCTATAGATAAAGCTATAGAGACGAAATGTCGTCTCTATAGGTTCATCTATAAAGACAACATGTCGCCTCTTAAGATGCAGCTATAAAGACAACATGTCGTCTCAATAGGTAGATATATACAGTCAACACATAGTCGTGGTAGATGCACGTGTAGAGATGACATGTCATCTCTATAGATGCACCTATAGAAACGACATGTCGTCTTTATAGGTATGCCTATACTGTTATTTTTTTTCTCTATAGTTTTTCAGTTTTCACATCACAAAAATGTTAAAGCACTAAATTTATCAAATAGCTAAAACAATAAATTTAATTGCAAAAACATTAAAATACGATTTAATCTCAAAACATTAAAGTCTTATATAAGTTTACCGAAACATATCACCCAATCTGAAAAAATTTAAAAGTTTCATAAAATGAGACATACTATCTAATTTAATCGGATCCACTAGAAGTTTGTCAATCATTACTTTGACCATCATCACTGAATTGAACCAGCAGTGAAGGTTGGGAGTTCTTGATCCAGCTGAAAAAAAAATAAATAGTTTTAGTTTCTCCTATATTTCCATGTCAAGAATACTGAGTTACAACTTGTAGTTCATGATGGAACAAAAATTGCAAATTCATGGTTATTTAGTAACAAGATGCACACGACATTCATAATAAACCAAGAAAACACCGACCCAAAAAGACAAATAAAGAAAACACAAATAATTATGATCCAAATCATTTCACCATAAAAAAATTAAATGCAAGGTGTCAAGATATATACCACAGGGTTGTCTCCATTTCCAACACAACGCTCAGCTAGAATGTAAATGTAATTTCTCGAGTTTAATTGACTTTTGTCGTCTCTATAGATTTCGTCCCTATAGATGTTTATTCTTGTAGTGTACCGTTGTGATCACTAAAGAGTGCTTTTAATCACTAATAGATTTTTTTATTAAGATAGGATCGGTTACAAAAGTATAAACGCATGTAAAGTACCATATGTGAAATGATGAAGAAGGTACCCTTATACACCCTCAAATGTTCTTTTTTTTTCATACCACTTATATATGGCGTCAAACACATGAAAACCAACCATTTTATAAACCTCTCCTGCTTTAACCGATGGTTGTTCGATTATAAAACGGCCCTCAGACCAAAAAACAAATGCACCAGCAATCACACAAACATAGCAACTTAACAAATCTTACTCGTTGTCGATCCATAGTTAATTTCTACCATGAAAATGATGAGTTCATTGCAGCTTTGGTTTCCTTTGTTGCTGATCATCTCTTTGACCTTTGAATCTCCGGTGGCTGGGCAGCAACATGCAATGGATATGCCGGCTCATTCATCAAGCTGGGAACCAACTCCGAAACCTTTGATACCAGGTTTACCTCCATTTCAACTCCCCACTGCTGGACTACCGAAAAGAGTGAGATGCCTTCTTCCTTTTTTCCCGCTATGCTTCAGTCTATGGCACTCGTCCAGTCGACTGCTCAAACCACTGTTTCATGGATTGTGTTTCCTGCAAGCCAGTTTGTAGTAAGTTGTTTTTTTTTTACAGATGTTCATTTCACAAAGAGATTAATAAATAAGTTAAGTTTCAATCCAATATATTATACATATATTAACTTCATCAGTTTATTATTTTGTACATATTAATTAAGGTTGCAACATGCCGGGAGCTGTGTGTCAAGACCCACGATTTGTAGGAGGAGATGGTGTCACATTCTACTTCCATGGTCGTAAAGATCAAGACTTCTGTCTTGTATCCGACACCAACCTTCACATCAATGGTCACTTTATCGGAAAACGAAACCCTAAACTCACTCGTGACTTCACATGGGTGCAATCCATTGGAATATTGTTTGACGATCACGAACTCCTTGTCGGAGCCAAGAGAACGTCAACATGGGATGATAACGAAGAACATCTTTTTATGTTTTTCGACAATACTCCTCTATCCATTGAAGGGAAAAACTGGATTTATCGTAATTCATCTCTACAGATCTCTAGAACAACCCCGACTAATGGTATTGCAATTGAAGTAGAGAACAGTTTCAGGATTACAGCCACCGTGGTGCCGATCAGTGCGGAAGAATCAAGAGTTCATGGTTATAATATTACAGATGACGATTGCTTCGCTCATTTGGATTTAGGGTTTAGGTTTTTTAATCTAAGTGATGAAGTGGATGGGGTTTTAGGGCAGACATACAGGAGAAATTATGAGAGTAAGATTAAGGTTAGTGCGAATATGCCAGTAATGGGTGACAAACCCAAGTACTTGACGTCGGATATATTTGCTACTGATTGCCCTGTTTCCCGATTCGTTAGTCGGAATGCGATTCCAGTGTTGGATTCTGGAGTATGTAACAATCACAAATAAATAAAAATAAGAAATGCGTTTCTAAATGCATCTCTCTCTTTTAAACCATTGTCTTCGCTTTGAAAGATAACATTATATCTATGACTGATAATCAACTATCACGAGGTGTATATATACAATTAGAACATAAAACCATAATAAAACCATATAGTATAATGATAGATTTTGTATTGAAATATTAGATCAGGATCGATCATAACTAATCATATAAATTTATAGTATCCTAAATCTTAATCTATTCTATTATATAAAGTATATTGTCTGATTATTGAGAATTTTTAAAGGCACAACTCCTAAAATATTAAGTACCATCACAAAATCTACTATAATAAATGAAAATCTTTTTGCCAAATGTCAAATTCTTATTGATTTGACCACGTGTCATTTTGTGGTTATTTTCTATTAAATTTTTCCACATGACATTTTGTGGTTTTTTTTATTTTATTAAATCTCTAAATATTATTAAAAGAAAACATTTAATTCTAAATTGAAGAAATCAGGGTCATTGATTGCATTTCAATCCTATATTTTCCACATTTTGATTGTTTGCTGACATCATCTTTGTCAACCCATTTATTTTTGTCCACAAATTTTATAAAACATATATTATGTTTTAAATTAGGAAGTCTATTAATGACAATTAAATCTCTCCAAAAATAAAATGAATTAAATTAGTAATTCTATTAATGACAATTAAATCGCACCAAAAATAAAATTATTAAATTAGGAATTTTATTAATGACAATTAAATCTCAGCAAAAATAAAATGAAAAAATGTCCCGCCCCATCCTCATTTCCAGTACCCTTACCCTCTCTCCCTTTTTTCTTTACATAATTTATTTAACCTAAGTTTTATAGTGGGAAAGAAAATGGGGGAAAGAAGAAATAAAATATATGTGGGCTTCGATTTGTGTAGATCAGTCTTGTGTTCGATCATCATGAAAGAAGGAGGAATGATATAGAGATAAATTTCTTTGGATTCTACTTTAATTTAATCATAGTTTAGATCGATTTTGGGTACGTTTTAGATTATGTTTCTTTTATTATGTTTCAACCAAGGTTCTAAATAACATAAGGCGTGACTTGGCGGCAATGTCAAGCCTCAAGCTTTTCCGAGCCTTGGCGAGCTACGAAGTTTGTAAGACGCGACTTAAGGCGTCAATTTTCTATATAATTAATATTTTTATATGTATTTTCAACTATTATTCATTTTTATACACATATATGAGTTAAGACGGCGTTTTGGTAAAGCTTGGCGGCAGGTGCAAGCCTTGGAGCCATGGCGCGACATGACGGAGCCATGCCGAGCTTTTTAGAACCTTGGACTTTCAACTATGAAGTTCCAATCTATAAAACCTTTCGATTTAAGTTTAAATCCATAATGGTTACATTTTCTGAATCTGCTTCGATTTTTGTTCTTATGATCTGTATTGTTGATTTTGATTTTTTAAGTTATAGATATCTGAAGAGCAAAAGGATGGACACAACAACACCGCTACCTCTCATCCATTGTTTCGATTTGGAAGATATGTCCACTAGGTAGTGAATTTGTATATGTCGATTTTCTTTTTTATTTTTACATTTTTGTATATGCATTTAGTCAATGATTTTTTTGTGGCTTACCAAGTCATGAATGGAAGATATACTCGAGTCAATATCTATAATGTTTTACCCATTCGATCCCTTCCTGGATTTGGAGATGGAATTTAAACCGTTATACAAGTGAGTGATTCACATTTCTACAACTCAGCAAAACCCAGTGGTGATATGTGTTATGATTTATTGTAAAAAACATCTTTTAAAGATACAAATTGGGCTCTCAGAAATAAGTTATTCACCTATCCTTTTTTAATATTACAAAAAAACATTTTTTAGACTCAATACCAAAGAAAATATAAAGTTTTAGTCTACCATGTAAATAGATTACATCGATAAATCTTATTGGAAAATGTTTGGGATTGATTAATTTTGGTTAATTAGCAGGTTTTTTTGGTTAACTTGCGTTGTCTGGGCATATCGAGAAGCATAGTAAGAACCTTTCACAACCTTATTCTTTAGTTTAACTGGTTTGAATCTTCCTATTGAGTTTACTTTCTCAAGGATAAATAAGTATACCATATACTCTTGAAAATAGGGTTGAGAACATTGTGAGTATCAAGGTTTTTGATGGGTTTTGAGCATTCTAACACTTCCTAAGTGTACATGCAACCCTAATAACCTTGGATCTATGTTTGTCTAATAATCATGCAAAGTTGAATTCCAAGGTCATATGCCTATCTAGCATACATGGGGAACATTTTTAACTTGAATGAAAGATAGAATAACTTACCTTGTTGTTGATTATGATCCTTGAAACCTTGTGAGCCTAGCACCCCAAGTATGATGCCTCAAATGCTTCACACAACACCAAATGCAAAGGAGTAAACTTTGAGAGAATCTTACACTTGCAAAATCGGCTCTAGCCCTCTTGTTTCTTAGTGTCACCGATTTTGGTGGAGAACATGTTGCTTATATAGTGTGTCACATCTAGGGTTACACCATGTAAACCCTAATGTGGCATGACTCTTCATTTCCATGACCCATGGGTTTGTAACTCCCATGGAGCCTCCATGGAGCATTCAATGGGTTTAACCCAACTTGATTATCCATGGAGCCTTTTAGCCCACTATACAAGTTATGGATGATTTACATGATCAACCCATATATTTAATTAGTTATCTTTTTATCACTTAATTAATTCTAAATTAATTCTTGATCAATACTAATTAAATAATACTATTAATATATTAGAACTTATAATATATTAATAAACCACAAGTGTTATTTCTCTCATTTAGTCTATCCAAATGCATGATGCCATGCAACCCAAATAGACCATGCCGGGTCGGGTCAAGTACATACCAGAAATAGTTATGGACTTAGACACCTTATCCAACAGTCTCCCACTTGGATAAGTCTAATAACTATAACTGCAAGTATGACTTCAGGAACCGATCAGCAATCGTAGCTCTTTTCAAGGTTTCTCGGAACTGAGAAGATGATGATACGCCATTTAAGATAAGTGATCATATAATCCTCTGTTCTAGATATCAACCGGACAAATACATGGAACAATGTCTTACTTATTGTCCAACAGTTTGTTTCCCGATTTCCGATTTGTTTGACAAAGAACTTAATTGAACACATCAACTTAGTTCTGACCGGGCCCGATACATAGGTCAAAACAAAATCATCGAGGGGCCCAGATATCAGCTTCTAATCCAAGAAGGAAGAGATAAACTTCGACTCATATGTTTGTTCTACCACTCATTGAATTATACACAAAAGCACGTTTTATAACATCGAGTTACCAATGCGTTAACGTACAATCAATGCATAACCAACTCATAAGTAACAAATCATATCTCTAGGTTTGAAGACTTATATGATATTACCGTCTCACGATCACTCGAGATAAATTCCATGAAGTGATTCCAGTGAGCGTGGGTTGAGTCCAATGCTCAGAACTTATGAGCACTCATGAGTGTTGTAGCCATGTCCAACAACTTAGACCTCTGCAACCAATCATAACAGTCTTGATTCATACCTACTTCCGACATATGACCGACTGTGGAGGTTCGAATAATATGATATACCAAACATAATTATTCTGGAAGTCAAAACATGCAAAAGAAATATAGTAAACGATCGACAAGAGATAGCAACACTTTACTCATAAATAAAACACCTTTTATTCATCATCTAATGTCAATTACACTTTACAAATTTCAAGGTTATCTAACTACTAAATCTAATATCATCCTTCAGCCCTATGCTCCGAGCATGCTGGAGATGCTTAACCCGAGTCAGTCCCTTCGTGAGGGGATCTGCTGGATTGTCATCTGATGATACCCTCTTTGCCACGAGGAGTCCTTCTTCTATTCGATGTCTGATGAAATGGTATTTTCTGTCGATGTGTTTGGATCTCCCGTGATCCCTTGGTTCCTTGGCTAAGGCAACTGCACTTTCACTATCACAGAAAATTTCCATTGGCTCTTTAATAGCTGGTACAACTCCAAGGTCTCCAATGAAGTTCTTCAGCCATATCGCCTCCTTTGCTGCCTCGCTAGCTGCTATATACTCTGATTCGCAAGTTGAATCAGCCACTGTCTCTTGCTTGGAACTCTTCCAAGAAATTGCTCCTCCGTTTAACGTAAAGACCCAGCCTGGCTGAGAGCGGAAATTATCCCTATCAGTCTGAAAGCTAGCATCACTATACCCTACAACTCTCAAGTCTTCACTCCCACCGAGGGTAAGGACCCAGTCCTTAGTCCTCCGTAGGTACTTGAGGATATTCTTTACCGCAGTCCAGTGTGCCTTGCCAGGGTTCCCCTGATACCTGCTAACCATGCTCAAAGCAAAGGCTACATCAGGTCGAGTACACGTCATAGCATACATGATCGATCCTACAACCGAAGCATAAGGTATTTGACTCATTTCTGCTATCTCAGCCTCAGTACTAGGGCTTTGTGTCTTACTCAATCTGGCATTACTCTGGATGGGTAACTCTCCTTTCTTGGAGTCCTGCATGCCGAATCTCTTCAACACCTTATCCAAGTAAGTACTCTGACTAAGTCCAATTAGTCTTTTACTCCGGTCTCTCAAGATCCTTATCCCTAGAATATAGGCAGCTTCTCCTAGGTCCTTCATAGAGAAACACTTCCCAAGCCAGGACTTAACTTCCTGCAGAGTTGGGATGTCATTTCCTATGAGTAGTATGTCATCCACATACAATACCAAAAAGCTAACTATACTCCCACTAGCCTTGACATATACACAAGATTCATCTTCACTCCTAGAAAAGCCAAATTCCTTGACTTTCTCATCAAAGCAAAGATTCCATCTGCGAGGTGCTTGCTTTAACCCATAAATGGATTTCTCAAGCTTACACACTCTATTAGGGTACTCTGTGTTGACAAAACCCTCTGGCTGACTCATGTAAACATCCTCAGCCAACTTTCCATTAAGGAAATCGGTTTTGACATCCATTTGCCATATTTCATAGTCATGAAATGCGGTTATGGCTAACAGAACCCTAGTAGACTTAATCTTGGCCACTGGAGAAAAGGTCTCATCATAATCAACTCCCGGAGTTTGTGAGAAACCCTTTGCAACCAGTCGTGCCTTATAAGTGTGTACATTACCATCCATGTCGGTCTTCTTCTTGAAGATCCATTTGCACCCTACAGTCTTACGACCTGGTACATTCTCAACCAAGTTCCAAACTTGATTGTCATACATGGACTGTATCTCGCTGTCCATTGCCTCTTTCCACTTGGCTGACTCAAGGCCTGCCATGGCTTCCGCGTAACTGTTAGGTTCATCCAGACCTATCAGTGTCTCATCACTGATAAGTGTATCACCTTCCGCAGTAATATGGAATCCATAGTAATGCTCAGGTGCATTCCTAACCCTTGTGGAACGCCTCAGAGGTACAGACTTGTCAATTGGCTCAACAGAAGTTTCCTCCTCAAGTTGAGTGCTAGGGTTTGAAGTTCCTTCACCACTTGACTCTTGAATTTCTTCAAGGTCAACTTGCCTCCCACTGTCTCCTTGGCTTATGAACTCTCTCTCTCGAAAGAAAGCCCTCCTAGCTACAAAGACCACATTCTCACTAGGTCTGTAGAAGAGGTAACCAAAGGATTTATATGGGTAGCCGATGAAAATACACCTCTCACTTCGAGGTTCGAGCTTATCATGAGTCTCGCGTCTCACGAAAGCCTCGCAACCCCAAATCTTAATGTGGTCTAGTTTGGGTACTTTACCAATCCACATCTCATGAGGAGTTTTGGCAACTTTCTTTGTGGGAACTAGATTAAGGATATGGGCGGCAGTCTCTAAGGCATACCCCCAAAATGAGATTGGTAGCGAAGCTCGACTCATCATGGAACGAACCATATCCAACAAGGTTTGATTACGCCTCTCAGCTACACCATTCAACTGCGGTGTCCTGGGAGGTGTCAATTGTGAGACAATCCCACATTCCCTAAGATAGTCAAGGAACTCTGAACTAAGATACCCACCACCTCGATCGGATCGAAGCATCTTAATGTTCCTGCCCAATTGATTCTCGACTTCCTGTTTAAACTCTTTAAACCTCTCAAAAGTCTCTGACTTATGCTTGATTAAGTAGACATATCCATATCTACTGTAATCATCAGTAAAAGTCAAATAATAACGATTAGCATCCCTTGTGGCATGTTTGAAGGGTCCACACACATCCGTGTGTATAAGATCCAACAAACCTTCACCCCTCTCACAAGAACCTGTGAAGGGTGACTTTGTCATTTTTCCAAGTAAGCATGATTCGCAACTATCATCTGACTTTAGGTCAAATGACTCCAAGACTCCATCCTTTTGGAGTTGGCCTATGCGTTTCTTGCTTATATGTCCAAGACGACAATGCCATAATGATGCTTTATCCAAGTTATTATTATTAACAGAATCAATACACAATACATTATTTCCTGAGTTATCAACCACAGATACAGTTTCATACACACCATCACAAGGTAATGCTTTAAAATAAAGAACATTATTAAAGAAAGCATTAATCGAACCAACTTCATTATCAAATGAAAAGGTGAAACCTTGTTTATACAATGTATGAAAGGAAATAATATTTCTTGCCATTTCTGGCGAATAACAACATTTATTCAAATCTAAACTAAACCCACTACTTAGCGATAAAGTATAAACTCCAATCTTGGTGACAGGTAAAGCTTTCCTATTCCCCATGATTAAGTTTATTCTTCCATGCTCCACATTCTCACTTCTTCTTAGTCCCTGCAAATCAGAACAAATATGAATACCACAACCGGTATCAAGGACCCAAGAGTTAGAATGGGGTGAGTTATTAGATAAGATAGTGTAAATACCTGCATGGTTGGGTTTAACTTTCCCATCCTTCACATCTTGCTGGTACTTTGGGCAGTTCCGCTTCCAATGTGACTTTTCATGGCAATAGAAGCATTCAGCCTCTTTAGGGTCAGAAGAAGGAGTGACAAAACCTTTCTTGGTTCCACTTGAAGAAGAGCCATCAAGGGTCCTAGCCTTGGTACCCTTCGAAGAGCTCTTCCTCTTCTTCCCTCTACCTTTCACGATTTCCAAAACCGGGGCGGAGTTTGGAGTAGGAGTGTTAACAACCGACTTACCCTTAAGACCTGTTTCTGCGGTCTTGAGGAGTCCCTGAAGTTTGCTGAGTGTGACCTCTTCCTTATTCATGTGATATGTCATGCGGAATTGATCATAGCACGATGGTAAGGAGTGCAAAATGATATCTATTGCAAGCTCCTCAGGGAAGTTCACATTAAGCTTCAGCAACCGATCCACATACCTTTGCATTTTCTACATGTGGCTCGTGACGGATTCCCCGTCCTTCATCATGGTTGTTATGATAGAGCATATGATTTCATACCTCTCTTGTCGTGCACTTTGATGGTATCTTTCCATCAGATCTTGGTGCATTTCAAAAGGGTAGAAGTCCTCATAGGACTTTTGGAGTTCCGCTGTCATGGTGGCCAACATGATGCATGCCACTTTTGTAGCATCCCTTTCATGTGCCCGGAAGTCAGCGATCTCCTAGGGAGTTGCAGTGGTCTCATCAATCTCCTTAAGCTCCTTGTCAAGGACATATTCTTTGTCCTCGTAGCGGGTAATCATCCTGATGTTTCTGATCCATTCATTGAAGTTGGATCCATAAAAAGTGACTTTCCCACACAAGTTCATAAGGGTAAAGGAGCCATTAGGATTAGAGCCAGAAGCAGCATTGTTTGAAGACATCTGAAAGAAGAGAACAAGATTAGTTTAGATATTAAGAGAGTCCTTAATAAAACACCCAAATGTAATATTAAGGCTAGGATCCAATCACAATATATTATACCTTAGAAGAGGTATGCCATAATCCAAGCTATAACATATTTGAAAGGTAGGTGAATGACGATTCACCAATTTCCACCATGAAAAACGAAATATAAATATTAGGTTTTTAATTGGTTCTTAGAAATTCCTAGATTCTTTTGAGATTCAATGAACTTTTCAAAGGCATGTTTCAATCTCGAGTGTGCCCTCCAAGTTTTGTGACTGGGATACCGAGGATCACAAAACGAGGTGTGAAGTAACCATGCAAATCACTTGGTACCCTCAAGGTTTATCACTCAATCGATGTGCCGGTAAACCACACACGTTCCACTGATGCTATGGTAAACCTTAAGTCACCATTTACCTACCTTGTTAAGTCCAAGTTAGTGTGTCGGTTAACCACACACGCTCCACCAACGACTTAAACAAAGTGTAAAGTGTAATTTCATGGATTAGCACCTTATTCACATTTTCCTAAAGTAACTAAGATTGGGAATTTAATAAAAACATTTAGTTACTTTATAATATTCATCATACTTTTAATGAGAATTTATAAGTCCTTGTCTTACCTGTTCGGCTAACGACCCTCCACCGATCAAGGAAGCGGTGGGTGAGAGTGGACACCCATTAAGTTGCCATTTTATAGGCAACAACCTTATACCCCCCTTATAGACCGGCTTCGTGAATGAGGCGTACTAGCGGTAAGACGACTTGTTGTTATACATATATATATATATATATATATATATATATATATATATATATATATATATATATATTAGTAACTTATAATATTATAAAGTATAAGGGTTGAATTTTAACTTTTAAAATTCTAAGGGTTGGAACTAAAGTTTTAATCAAGACTTTACATGTTCCAAAACTTGAGGGCAAGTTTTGTAAACTTCCAAAACTTTTCATTTCTTATAACTTATGAATTAATTGAGTAATAAAAATGAAGACTCTTCATTTTTATAACTCTTGTGTTCTTTTAATGGCTTTAATAAAAGTGAGACTTTTGGTTTTCCATAACTTGAGGACAAGTTATGGACTCATTAAAACACATTATGATCATGAATTAAACTACCATGAAGGTTACAAACAATTCCTATGATCATCTAATCTTCATAAGTTCAAGAACATGAATATGAACACTTTCAAGAATAAAAAATTACACTTAAAAAAACTTGTAATTTAACGATTTTTTTTTCAAGCTGTTTGCACACAAAAAAAAAACAACAAACAAACCTAGGCTCTGATACCACTGATGGGTTTTGAGCATTCTAACACTTCCTAAGTGTACATGCAACCCTAATAACCTTGGATCTATGTTTGTCTAATAATCATGCAAAGTTGAATTCCAAGGTTATATTCCTATCTAGCATACATGGGAAACATTTTTAACTTGAATGAAAGATAGAATAACTTACCTTGTTGTTGATTATGATCCTTGAAACCTTGTGAGCCTAGCACCCCAAGTGTGATGCCTCAAATGCTTCACACAACACCAAATGCAAAGGAGTAAACTTTGAGAGAATCTTACACTTGCAAAATCGGCTCTAGCCCTCTTGTTTCTTAGTGTCACCGATTTTGGTGGAGAACATGTTGCTTATATAGTGTGTCACATCTAGGGTTACACCATGTAAACCCTAATGTGGCATGACTCTTCATTTCCATGACTCATGAGTTTGTAACTCCCATGGAGCCTCCATGGAGCATTCAATGGGTTTAACCCAACTTGATTATCCATGGAGCCTTTTAGCCCACTATACAAGTTATGGATGATTTACATGATCAACCCATATATTTAATTAGTTATCTTTTGATCACTTAATTAATTCTAAATTAATTCTTGATCAATACTAATTAAATAATACTATTAATATATTATAACTTATAATATATTAATAAACCACAAGTGTTATTTCTCTCATTTAGTCTATCCAAATGCACGATGCCATGCAACCCAAATGGACCATGTCGGGTCGGGTCAAGTACATACCAGAAATAGTTATGGACTTAGACACCTTATCCAACAGTTTTCTCAACAATAAGAGAAGATATTAGTATAAAAGTTGCAATATAAATCATTTTTAATTACAAAATAATAACTAAACAAAGATATGTGAAGGATTATCTTTATAATTTAAATTGCAATATGTAACATAAAAAATCATATGAAATTTTCATTATGTTCATGTTTCTGGAATGGAATTACTTATTCTATTATCTTGCTTTTACGATTACCGATCCATTCCATTTCTTTGTTGTTCCATTCTTTGCAGCCTCACATATCTCAAAAAAGTAATTCGGAAATCCATCATACAATAGAAAATGTTTTATAAACTCCTATAAGGGAAGAAGAAAGATAAGACTAAATGAGTGTATGGTGTTAATCTAATTATGATGTTCTTTCATCTCTATTAGCATGTTTCTAGCTTGTTTGTAGTATTGTCTATAAAATATTGTTGTTATATTTGAAAGTTCATTTTACCCTTTTCATCTTTTTGTGTGTATATTTTAATCTTTCAGGTTTTTTAGAGTATTTGAAGGACCGTTTCTGCTTGGGAGTGGGGTGAAGTCAAGGGCCCTAAAACTAGAGGGTAGTTGTATTTAGAGCCACTTAAATATTGAAGATTTTTGTTGGCATTAATTTCAATAATCATATGTACCTTAGAAGAGATATCATAAGTATAGTTTATTTTTTATAACGTTTTTTGTATTTTTATTAAATGTTGTACAGGTGATGTCTACAGGGTGTTGGTATTTTTTTGTTGGCAAGTTATTACGCTATCTAACACCCCAATAATCTATAATATTTGTATAAGATGGTGACAATTATTATTTTTTATTGCAACTTCTCTTCATATTGATTATCCAATGTGGTCTGAGTTCTGGAATGTTGCCACTGAGAGGATTCCACATTGTGGGGCGTTGGAATTCATTACAGAATGAGGCATGATTTATATGCCTTATTAGGTATTGATGGAAATGTTTAATTCTTGCTCATGTAGATCGATAAGTATTTTACAATATGCTCTTTTAACCTTATATTAAGACATTTTTTGAAAAAAAAAATTGCTTTTAGTATTGAACTTTGAAAGAAAAAAAAAGTTCATATATAGCATCGTACTCTTAAAAAAAATGACTTTTTTGGATTATTTTTAGTTGATATGGAAAGTTACATTTTTTGTATATTGAAGATCATTTAAAGGATTGTTTTATGGAAAAAAATATTCATTAATAACATTAAATTTTGCAAAAAAATTCATTAAAAGCATTGTAGTTTCAAAAATATTCATTGATAGGATTGTTACTTTATTTTTTTTATAACGCCAATTTTTTTATACCTTTATATGTACATTTTTATATGTTCCCCGCGTTTTACGTGGATCATAATCTAGTTACATATAATATTTAAATGTAATAATTGCAATAAATGTTATAATAAATGTATATCAATTTCATTAATTGACTTTCCTTCTATTTTCAAATTTTCTAAATTAAAACTTCATCAGTTTCCTTTGTTTATTTATCTAAATTATTAGTTTAAATTTAAAAGAGAAAAAAACACTTTAATTTTAATAATTCAATATTTTTCTAATTTTTCTTATAAATTCAAACTTCTCAAATGTTTAGAATTTCATATTTAATTTTTCTTTTGAATGAACCCATGTCTTACATGGTTTTACACCTAGTACATTAGCATAGAAGAATGTAAGGAGAAAACAGGACTAATTTAAGTAGTCACTCATTTCCTCGCACACCAATCTTGACTCCAATCTCCCAATATCTCTTGCTCTCTATATATCTGGATAATATTGCTATTATTGATAGATTTTTCAAAGTACATGGTTACAATATATAAAAGTATGATGCTATAATAAAAATAAACAAATAAAAGTAAGTTGTTATTTCTTGCATTTCTCTCGTTAATAAATGATTTAAAAGTAAAATGTTATAATAGAAAAGATAAAAAGTATAATAGCTATAATTAGGAGAAAAAATGAAAAATACATTGTCATTTCTTGCATTTAGCATTATACATCCTTCTCTAGTATAAACATCCATTACTTACTCCACCAATCTGATTATGAAAATTCATTCATAATTTCGTTAACAAAATCAAACTCTAAGAAAATTCAAAAAAGATTTATTTGAGAATCCATCAAACACAAATAGAAGTTGACATTCAATGGAAAAAGGAAAGGAACCGCATCCTACTCCTAATAAAAGAATCCTTGTTAGCCACGTGTTCATTTAATAAACTTCATTCCCCATCAACTAAAATTACCACTTTACCCTTTTATTCTTTAACCTTAGCAATACCCTTCTTCTCCCTAAATCTCGCTTCCTCACAATACGATATTCAAATTTTCAAATATGAAAATGGCACTGTCCCTAAATCTGGGTACAATCGGCAACCTCACAATACGATATTCAAACTTTCAAATATGAAAATGACACTATCCCCAAATCTGGGTACAATCGGCAACAAACTCTTTTTTCTTCCTTGGTCCATGATATCACATCCTCTTCTTACATCTACCCTCTCTTCGATGCTTAGCTCGCATGAAAATGTTCCACAACTATATTGAACTCGAGATTAAGAGAAATGACATGAAAAGTAAAATGATTCGATTCTGCATTTTTTTTAAAAAGATATTCATGGATGATTTTTCCTGATTTATGTTCCATTATGCCATGTTTATTACTTTATTTGACATTTCACCAACTAATCTACATTTGTTTTGATTTTTGTTCTATGTTCTTGTAAATCAGTTTGGTCAATAGATATGCTAAGCCTCGATTGGTTCTACCCGATTTCAGGTTTATTGAAACGTTTTCTTTCAATTAGACTTAGGGTTTTATTTGATGAATCATGAGTTTTAATCTGTAGGGTTTACTATTGTCAAGATAGCATCATCCCTCTTTGTTTGTAAATTATAGTTATATTTCATAATGCATGTCAACTGTTTGATGATTTGCCCAAATGAAAAACTTTGATATGTATGGTATCACAAAATGTTATATTTGTCTCCTTTAGTGTTTCTTTTTAACCTAGAATACCATGGTAGTTTAGTCTTGCAATTATATTTCGGTTTTGATCTTGGTAAAAAGGTTACGGAAAAGAGAGCCCCTTATGCTACAGATCAAAACCGAAATATAATTGTGAGTTAATACTTCAATTTATGATGTTGTTGGTTGAACCATTATGCTACAGATCAAGCTACTCTGATGGAAACTATGATGTCAAGATGATAATTGAAGGTCCTTTTGGTACCATCAAGAGCAATCTTTCACTTAACCTTGCTGCCAATAACGACATTGGTTGGTAAAAAGTATGAATTAATAGTTTAGCATTAATGATGGTACCAAAAGGACCTTCAATTATCATCTTGTTAGTTAATACTTCAATTTATGATGTTGTTGGTTGAACCATTATGCTACAGATCAAGTTACTCTGATGGAAACTATGATGTCAAGATGATAATTGAAGGTCCTTTTGGTACCATCAAGAGCAATCTTTCACTTAACCTTGCTGCCAATAACGACATTGGTTGGTAAAAAGTATGAATTAATAGTTTAGCATTAATGAAATCCAAGTGTGTGGCTTGTGGATAGAAAAAGGAAAAAAAATAGGAACTCGATGGATGCCTCCTGATTAGTTTCACTATCAAAAAAAGTTGAAGAGGGAAGGTTATATTTGGCACTTTACAAATACTAGATTTGGAAGAATGGAATACTTACATATTTTTTTCAAAAAAGTTGAAGGGCTTTACTAAGGAAGGGCTTTTTGGTCATTTTTTGAAAAATTCAATTGGAAAGTGTTGCATTCACAATTAAAGAGTTGATGGGGTTGGTCTCTTTCTGTTTCCAATTTAATTCAAAGAGTGAAGGATATAATTGGTATTTTATAAACACTAGAGTTGGTGAGACGAAAACTGAAGTAGGATGCTAAAGCTACAATGAAACAAAAGTATAATGTTATTTCTTTAATTAGATTAATAATGGTAAAATGTTCAAAGTAATGAAAATACAATGGAGTTTTGGAATAGTCAAATGCAAGAAAGTACAACGTCGTTTCCTTAGTAAATTTTGTATTGTTCTTTTGTTTGTATAAACAAACGAGTTATAAAGAATGCACAAAATGTTTTGAGACATTAAAGTGCAGTTGAATGCAAAAAGACTGTAACACTAGAGCTAAATCTTGAGTAGTCACTATTGTATTACTTTTTGCTAAGAAACCTGACTAACTGACATATTTAATATTTAGCTCAAGAATTGTATACATGTTCCGAAAGAAATCAAATTTAAGCGCAATTTTTTATAAGCGTTAATAGGAATAAGGACACCAAACTTAGTTTCCATTGTGAAAATGAATATACGTATTTTAGAGCTGACAATGGGTCGATATGGGTTGGATTCGGGTTCAACCTATTATTAATTGGGTTGAAATTTTCAATCAAATCCAATCTATTTATTTAAATGGGTTGATATTTCTGACCCAACCAAACCTTTTAGATAAGTGGGTTGTCATTGGGTTGATCTATTTATGTAGTTTTCGACCCAATATATTAATTAAATGAGTTAAACTTCGATTAACCCATTTAAAATAAAAATAAATAAATAAATTAACTAAAGATTATACTATTTAAATCAATTCCAAATCGTAAATAAATTTTGAAAGTATGACAAAACCACAATCTCAATTCACAAATAAAAAAAAATTGTTCAAATAACTTTAAAATGTTTTATTTCAAAGGATTTTGGAGATTGACCGGTATTGTCGGTGCTAAGAAAAAAATGGTGATATTCAAAAATATGTATATATTAGTTTTAACTAATCATTATAAACTTATTATATAAGGCTTATATCTTTGTAATTTAATAAAATTATGTAAATCTTTCAATCTTTTGTTATCATTTTAAATTATCAATAATTTTTTTTTTACGCGTGTTTCAGTAAGCATAATAAGAAACCCAAAAATTATGGAATAATGATCTTGTGTGCGGAAAGAATATATACCTTTTAAAGATCAAATGACTATTATGCCCTCAATGGCTCAAACTTACCGTTTCTCTTTCTTGTTTCCTGATACGATTCACAGAAACGCCTCCATCACAGTTTCTTCTCCATCTCCCATCTTCTACTATCTACTCTCTAGCCACCGCCGCAACTCTCCGATCTCCGGCGCCACCCCTTCTCGACTTAGCCCTGCTCTACTCAGCTCTCCGATCAGGTAATGAATTTTACTCGACAACGTTTTTAGGGTTCTACAAAATAGTCGACGGATATCACTTTTGCTGAACTGGCCCAGTGGCCCTCAATCTGCAGCTGCTCCGTTGATCTCTTTCCAGAAACGGATCCTTGTTTGGCGGAGACCACTTATCTGAGGTGAGTTTCCCCCCAATCACTGTTTGTTTCTTATTTAAGTAGAAAATGAATTTTGACAATCAATCAATCAAAAGGGATAGTGAGAAGTGAAGCACTTGTAAAAGATTTTTTGTTTTTTTTTTTTTTTGTAAGTTGACCACACTTAATGAAAACATTACCGACTCGTAATTAACTGGTTTTCTGATGTTCAAATTTGCTCCTTGAGTTCATTACAACTGATCCTCGTATATAATGACATCTCCTGTTTCGTTGTGCAATTTTATTGATTTTCAACGAAGTTATTCATAATTTCAGTTTGGATCTCCAAGAATCATGTTTTCTGAATTGGTTTTCACTTTTCAAGCAAGCACCTTGGAATAACAAATCAAGAATCTTTTTTTTTTTGCCCACTATGTGTTTGTTAAAATGCCAAAAACAGATTTTCACATGTTACAACCATATTTTTAACCCTATACAAATTGTTTAACTTAACTCGATACAAAATCAAGCTTTTAAATGTGCAAAAGTTCATATCGACTCTATGTCTCCCAGACAAAGCCGGCCATGGTCAAACCAAATTGGCACAACCAGAGCTTCTTTCTCCTATCAACATGTACACTCATCTTCATATCTCTCCTCCCACTAACAACACAACAAGCAGTAGCACCTGAAGCCGCTGAAACATCCATCACCCGTTTCCAACAATACTTGAGAATAAAAACAGCTCACCCAAACCCAGACTACTCCACTGCAGTTTCCTTCCTCAATGTCTTAGCCAAATCCATCCCCAACCTCATAACCAAAACCCTATACCTAACCACACCACAAAAACCTCTCCTTCTTGTCACTTTCTTAGGCTCAAACCCTAATCTCCCATCCATCCTCTTCAACTCCCACCTTGACTCAGTCCCTGCTGAACCCTCAAAGTGGGTCCACCCACCTTTCTCTGCTATCAAATCCGATGATGGGAAAATCTTTGCTCGAGGTGCCCAAGATGACAAATGTATTGCTATCCAATACCTAGAAGCTCTCAGAAACATCATAAAAAGAGACCCTGAGTTCAAACCGATTAGAACACTTCATATATGTTATGTCCCTGATGAGGAAATCGGTGGGTTTGATGGGATGCAAAAGTTTGTGGAATCAAAAGAGTTCAAAGACCTGAATGTCGGGTTCTTTCTAGATGAAGGACAAGCTTCAACTACGAATAAATATCGTGTGTTTTATGCTGATAGATCTCCTTGGAATCTTGTTATCAAGGCTGTTGGGAAACCAGGACATGGATCAAAGATGTTTGATGACACTGCAATGGAGAATTTGATGAAGAGCATCGAGGTCGTGTCAAGATTCAGGGAGAATCAGTTTGATTTGGTGAAAACCGGGGTTTTAGCAAACTCCGAGGTTGTTTCTGCAAATCCGGTTTATTTAAAAGCGGGAACTCCTTCTAAAAATGGAAACTTTGTGATGAACATGCAACCTTCTGAGGCGGAAGTAGGTTATGATGTGAGGTTGCCACCAACTGTTGATCCGGATCTTTTGAAGAAGCGGATTGCTGAAGAATGGGCACCTAAAACAAGGAACATGAGTTATCATATTGTGGAGAAAGGACCATTGAGAGATTATATGGGGAGACCTTTGATGACTGCAACTAACGATTCGAATCCATGGTGGAATGTTTTTAAGGATGCTGTTGAAGCATGTGGTGGGGAGCTTGAAAAGCCTGAGATTTTATCTTCTACTACTGATGCTAGATATATGAGGCAACTTGGGATCCCGACTTTTGGATTTTCACCTATGAAGAACACCCAAATTTTGCTTCATGATCATAATGAGTATTTGGAGGATACGGTGTTTTTAGAGGGTATTAAGGTATATGAATCCATCATTAAGTCATTGAGTTCCTTTGAGGGGTGACACCTTAATACATATACTAGGCTGAATAATAGTGGGGCAAGGTTGTTTCCACCATGTGATCAGAATCTACCATCATCTTGATTACTTGTGTATTTATACATAGTGTCATTTCCCTGAATTTTATATCTCATTGTTGTATACTAACTATTTGATACTTTGTTTCAATAAGATAGTTAATGGTTGTGTTGTTGCTGAACGTTAAGATTAAAGCTGTTGGGATCTTATGTCAGATCCATATTATTACTTTAGCAATCTAAACGTTATCTGAAGAGATATCAAACATTTGGTCTCATAAACTAGTGTTAAAACCCAACAACAAAACATATAGCACACTAGAATATGAAAACACGATAAAATGACTAATAGTGAGAGCAACACATGCCAAGGCATAGCAAATGTACATGACAAAAAAAAAAAGTAATAACTTAGGAGACACGAGCATTTTACATGGTTCCACCATTCGGGAGATGGTGCATATCACAAGGAGAAACATATGACTTATATTATTAATCAACAATCAAAAAGGTTTACAAATCACTTTCAAGTGACCAAAATAAAGATACAAAACCCTTCATCTTCAAAAAAAAAAAAATCGCCAATGAGGAAAAACACCAAGATATATGTCAAAAAAAATAACCCAAAAATGCCTTAAATCGGCCAAACAAAAGCTCAATGCTAGATCAAGTCATAAAACCAAGTAACCTTGAAGGGCCAATTTGCTAGATCAACTAACAGAAGTCAAATGGAAAATCAACAATTCAATGTCAGTTCAAAGGCTAGATCAGCTAGTAGCAAAAGTAACATAACTTAAATTCTCCTCTTACTTTCGGTGACACTCAAATTTGTTAACAATTGTGAATAGAAAGCAGTACGTATCATCAAAAACAACAATTTCGTGATGGAAGCCTTATCAAATAAACTTAACTCCACATTTTTAGGACAAAAGAAACACGTCAAATAATCTTTTAATTTTCAAATATATCATAAGGCGAATGTATGTATTTGTTTTCTTAGTTGTTTTTTATTATTCCAAATGTTGGAATCCTAAGTCGAGTAGGATTTGGAGACCAAGTTATAACGAGACTTTAGCAAGTTGGTTTTAGAGTCCTAATACAATTCTAATTACAAGTCGGTAGATTAGAATCTATATATACATCTTGTTTAGCTGTGTAGGGTTAAGAGAGAGTGTATTCACAAATTGAGTATTGAGTTATTTTCTCATTTAATCAAAGAGATAGTTTGATTAATTGTTTGTGTTATTCATTCTTGACTTTAATTGGTATCAGAGCCAATACCAGAAGGCTTTGAAATCGAATTCTTACATGTTGACGAGCTGGTCAACATGTCAGATACAGGGGAGATGGAGAAGCTCCGGTGAGGATGAAGGAGATTGGATCAACCTCTATTCAGTGTCCTATGCTCACATCAACAAATTACACGGTGTGGTCAATGAGAATGAAGGTAGTATTAAAGATTCACAAGGCTTTGGAGATAACCGAACCAGGAACTACAAAAAATCAAGACAAAGATGATTTAGCAATAGGTTTAATTTACCAATCGATACCTCTCATAATCCAAATCGGTGAACAAGAATCTTCCAAGGGACTTTGGGAAGCAATCAAATCAAGGCATATGGGGGTTGACCGTGTGAAGGAGGCACGATTACAGACTTTAATGTCTGATTTTGATCGATTCAAGATGACTGACTCGGAGTCGATCGACTATGTCACGGGAAAACTATCTGGAATCGCATTCAAGGCAGATGCACTAGGAGAATCGATCGATGAACCAAGGATGGTGAAGAAATTCCTGAAATCGCTACCAAGGGCAAAATTCATCCATATTGTCGCCTCTTTGGAACAGGTACTGGATTTGAAATCGGTAGGGTTTGAAGACGTAGTGGGTCGATTGAAGGCCTACGAGGAAAGAATAAGGGAAGAGGATGCCGATGAGAATGATCAATCGAGGGTGCTATTTGTGAAATCGACGTCGGAAGGATGTGGCTCGTCGTCTGGTGGGGGTAACTCGTCGGGAACGAAGGGAAAATGGAAAGGATCAAATGGGTCATCCGGGTTAAATCAAGCGAATGGGTCACATGGGTCACACGGGTCGACCAAAACCAAATCAGCCCAAGGACAAAAACCCAATAACAATTCTGATTTATCTCAACCCAATTCCAACAATTGCAAAAATTGTTGTTGTTGTGACAAAAACCGGAAAAATAGGGAAAAAGACCGATCTAAGGTGATTTGTTTCGGTGTGACAAACCGGGTCACTTTGCCTCTGAATGTCCGGAATGACTCCAAAAATTACAAGAATGTGATTTTTCGGAACGTGACGACAACGACGAGACCGTATTTTAAATACGGATCGGGGTTGAAGAATTCTCTAAAAGGACTTAGAGATTCGGGGGTGATTGTTGGAATCCTAAGTCGAGTAGGACTTGGAGACCAAGTTATAACGGGACTTTAGCAAGTTGGTTTTAGAGTCCTAATACAATTCTAATTACAAGTCGGTAGATTAGAATCTATATATACATCTTGTTTAGCTGTGTAGGGTTAAGAGAGTGTATTCACAAATTGAGTTTTGAGTTATTTTCTCATTTAATCAAAGAGATAGTTTGATTAATTGTTTGTGTTATTCATTCTTGACTTGACCAAATACAGTTTTCAATGTTCTCTCTTTCCTCTTTTGTTTAAACAATATGTTATAAATATAAAATAATATAAAAAATTGTTTATTAAAAATTCGTAGAACACATGACTACGCGATCTATATAACTAAACAAGTAAAAGGATTAGTTAGAAAAACTTCAAAGTTACGGTTGGTATTTGTAAAGGGAAGTGCATGTGTACTACATTCGTAGTACAAGGTATGTGTTGAAGTTTTATTTTCATTAGATCCCAACTACCATCTCACGGTTAGGTAGATTTGGTAGTCTTTCCCACAGTTTCTTTTTAACAGACGTCCTCTTTTTTGGATAATATAAAAAAATGTATTCATAACATGTGACTTTTTTATTTTAATTATAATGACATGTGGTAAGTTAATTGGTTTTTATGTTATGCTTTTGTCCACGGATGATGTCTACGTGGACATATAGTTGTTGTGGCTTAGGCAGACAAACATTAGGGCTGGGCAACTGCCCCACCAAATTAATAACCATTGTTAGAATTTTTATAACTTTTATTGATAAGTTTCCAATTGTCCTTTTAAAAATTATAAAGATAGAAATAAAACCTTTAAACTTAAAGTTTATACTTCTTAAGACTCTTATAATTTCCATCAAACCTACAAGAATGCAATATCGGTCCATATTAAAAACGTGAATCTACATAAATTCATTTGTACATTTTAATTTATATACTATAAATATCTAAATTATATATTGATAGAAATGTCCTTTATTATAATTTAGAGAGAGAAATCCCTTGAATTTGTTTCCAAATAACACACGTCACTCCTTCGGTCTTCGTTATTTGTTCTTCCTTCTCCACTTCTTCAAATTTTGCCATTAAATAGATTATTACGATCGCAAAATATCAGACGATTTCCCTCCAAATGGCAAAACAAAATCCTCTTCAAACTGATTACTATAAACAAGGGACGTACTAAATTATATATACTTCATCTCCTTTCAATCGATTAAACCATGGTTTTAATCGATTAATCTGCATCGATAGTGTGAAAATCAAGTCTATTTTAATCATAGTTCAAATCAACTGTAAGGATAGTTTTTTTGTTGTGTGAGATTTCTTCATTTATTTATTTGTGCAATTTCTTTATGTTTTTTGGGTATACAGTTTTTTCATGTGTTTTTTTCCTCGTGCGCTTTCTTCCACCATGCATTTGTGTATGTTTCCTGTCTAGTACGTGGTTATATTCTTCTCATGCCTTTTGTTCTATTGAATTTTGTTGGTGATTTTATCACTAAATATATTTTAGTGTAATGGACTTAACAAGTGTTTCAAGAATAATCTTTTAGTTATAATACAAGTTAGGGGGTGCGGGAGTACACACTTGTATTTACTAAACATTATTAGCACTGAACCCTAATCTACTTGTATTTACTAAACAAGGACTAAATTGTCATTCTTGAAAGATGGAAACTGTTTTTCATTTATCCGTTGTTTGGATAAGTTAGGGAAAAACGACATATAGTTTTTTGAAACACATAGAAAACGTGGGACGTTTCTTCTTCATCTTCATCTTATCAAAATTGATTCTGATTTTGTGCCTAAAATCAGAATTGTTGCTTCAGGAATTATCTCAGTTTGGATTTCGTGATACCTAAGGCATAAAGGGTCGAAATATCAAACAAGGAAAGTGTTTACACGATTCCTGTTTGTGATCCATATTTCCCATAACCCTATTTCGAAATTCCCCAACAAATTTAACAAATGAATACAAGAAAACAATTGTTTTTTCTTGTTCGTTTTTGGATGGATCACTAGGATCCTTAAGAAGCATTATAATCAGATTGGAGAGTATTGATGATCTGGTGGAGTTTCGGTGGTTTAAATGTGTTCCTTAAAAAAGTACTTGGTATGTGGATGTATAGATGAATTACATTCATTGTTTTCACCAAAATACTTGGTATATGGATGTACATTTTGTATCAAATTTGATTTACTTTCATCATTAAAAAGTGACATATACATTTCAATAGAAGTATAACTAAAATAATGTATTTATTTATTATTAGATATTAAAAATCAAACAAATGTAATAGTTGTTTCAACAAAAATAGATTATAAAAAAGAAAGATTTGAGGTTAACAATTATTATGCATTGCAAAAAAAAAATACATATATTTTAGCCTACTGACAAAAAACTACCATTGATATTTCTTTTGCAGTTTAACCATCGAAACTTGTTATTGTATGTGTTTACTTGAAAAATGAGTTCAACTATAAATAATAGCCGGTTTCAATGGTTAAATTGTAATAAATAAATAAATAACAAAAATGAGGGATAATTTTTTTATCAACGGAACCAAAATATAGGGATTTTTATGCAGTTTTTCTTTACTATATTCAAAATGTCTTACAAATTTAATTAGATTACTCAGCTTTCCTAAAGTATAACTATTCTAATTAGTTTTGTTAAGAAAAATCATTTGAGATAATCGACATGTGGATTAGGGCGCTCTCTACGATTTGGGGGTTACATTTCGAGCCGGGTAAATTACACGAATAGTCTCTATGGTTATCTGCGTGTTTGATCCCTAACAACTTTTTTTAACTCGGACGGTCCTTAAAATATATTTTTGTTACGCGTTTGGTCCTTGTCCGAGATAAAATGACTATACTGCCCTTAATAATTTATTTTCTAATTTTTCTAAGTTTTCGAATTTATTTGTTTTATTATATAAATAACATAAATAGATTAAAACAAATTATAAAAAGAAAAAAAAAATTTAAACCTAAAGCAACCCATCTTCAATTCTTCAGGGGTGTTTGGCTTGTCTTTTTGAGAGACAAAAATCCTTTTTGGAAAAAATAAAGAAAAAGTTATTTTTGGATTTTAGATAGAAAATTGACTTTTTGGAAAAGTTAGGAAAACTGATTTTTTGTAACTTTTCCAAAAAGACTTTCAGTCTCTCAAAAAAGAAGGCAAACACCCCCTTCATCCCTGCATCTTTTCTCTCCCACGCCGACTCCACCGACAACCAACCTCACACCTTGCCGGAGATACCATCGTTGATTCTGCATCCGTCTTCTCTTGCCGGAAAACTTCAACGACAACCAGCCACCGCCACCTATCTACTCCACATCCTTCTAACGCACCTACAGCCCTCCAACCTCGTGAAGTACCGGTGATGTTGGTCGATCCAACCATCGCCGGAAACAATGGAGTCCACAGAGCTACATTTATAATCGGAAATGAGGGTGTCATCTGTGAAACTTCCTTCCAGGTAACATCATATGAATAAAAAAACAAATTCCAATCCTTTCTTCTACTCCTCTCCGATTCTCTTTCTGTTGTTACTGGTTCTCTCATTTTCTCAGGTCTCTTGTGTGAGTTGTGTTTGTATTAACTGTACATGACGTGTGATCGATGTTGTATTGATTATATAGGATACTATAATCTGGATATAACTTTGTGATTGGTGCTGAAAAAATGGAGTCCAGTTGCACAAGAGCTGTTTGATGAAATGCTTAAAAGAGATGTTTTATGATGCCCAAAATTGCCGACATAGTTATCACCTGTAATTCATCTCTATGCATAAACTGAGTCTTCAGATTATCAAATTGAGTCCTTTAAATCTTTGTTTTTTTAATTTGCAGGTCTTTAATGATCTAATCGGTGGTTATGGGTTAAAATGTTTACTCACTTGAAACTAGTAATTTGAATCCTTTAATGATTTAATTTTGGAGTGACAACAGTTGTTCCACTGGAACAATCATCTCTGTTTTCTTTGGCTCTACATACCATGAATCGTCAGAGGCGGAGGGTTGCCGGGGAAAGAAGGATGTGATATGAGGATGTCGATGTTAGAGCAGGAAAGAGATTGGGTGGGGATCAGTTTACCGATGACGGGAGTATTATGGTGGTGAAGAGTTGCCGGCGGAGAAGAAAAGAAGATGAGGAAGATCTCGCGGGACGTAGGATTGGGGTTTTCACAGGGGCGGTATAGGAACGAGGTGAATGTGTAAATAGGGTGGGACCATAAATTTAATTATTATTTTTTTTAATAAATGAAAAAACTAAAAAATCTATAAGGGCAAAATAGTCTTTTTAGGACAGATAGGGACCAAGCTTGCAACAAAAATATAAAATAGGGACGACCCGAGTTAAAAAAAATTGTTAGGGACCAAACACGTAGATTGATTGTGTGATTTATTTTGTTTTTTATTTTTATTTTTATTTTAGTGAGAAAAAATTGTTAGAGACCGCTAATGAACACAGTTAACAGTTTAATATAATTCTTCCAATACAAAACTTACGACATTGTGCATGTAATCCAATAGTACAAAGTTATTATTATTATTTTTTTATAGAATCAGCATTGGGAACGCCAAATTAGTATCTTAATTCTTAAACATCGTAAAGACGAAAGCCGTCCTAGATTTGTTTTGCTTTAAGATTGAAAAATATGGAATTATGTTAAAGTGACTAATTTGTCCTTAGCAATGGTTTACTAATATATCCTTTTCAATGTTTCTTTTTATTATCACATAGAAATAGCAATATATTTAATTTTGTTTTTGGAAAATATGAAATTTCACTGTTCAATCGGGGTCTTATTACAATCAAAAGTAAAAAAACACAATGTTGCAGTGATAAGTAAAAGTTTTGGGTTATATTTTAAAAATATAGATTCTGTTGTGGATAGTTTTTTTTTTTTTTTTTTTTTTTTTTTTTTTTTTTTATGTTATAAATTTTTTTTATGCACATTAACGGTATTTTTCATGTAGTCGGCATCCTATCCTATATGAAAAATAAAAGACATAAAAACTTGTTACTAGTATTATGTATCATATGATCATAAATCAAATCAATCCACTAAGTAATAACAAATTAATAAAATATACAATCCTACTAGAAGGTTGAAACTTTCGTCCAAGGGAACGGAAACCGTAAGTCAACGAAACGGTCGTGATGGCTGACGACTAACCACCGTCACCAAACCCCCAACACCCATCGAAAACGTGTTTTCCCCTTTCTCTATTTAAATATCATCCACCACCCTTCCCTTCATTTCACCCATACCCTCGAATCAATCTGTTTATCCCTTTTCAAAGTCAAATCCTTTTCTCAGATTTCTTTCAAATTCATCTAACCATGTCTCAGGTATATGTAATTTTATTGTCAATGATATTATTAGGGTTACGCGATTGAGCTGTTTTTATCCATGTTCCTTTGATGTTTTTTATTATTACGTTATCTGATTTCTAATTTTCATGCTCCGATCGTTTTGATTTGATCTTGTATTGGATTTTCCATTATGATCAAGGTTAACTTTTGTTTCGATCGGTCTTAAACCACTCTTAAATTTCTGTTTATGTTATCGAGGTTTAGAGTTGGATTATTATTCAATTTTCATGGAATCAGGTAAAAATAATCTTGCTATTAGTAATTGTTTTGTAGAACAATTAGATGCTAATTTCTGGATCTTTATTTATGTTGTTTTTGGAGCTTTCCAATAGAACAAGTCTCACAGACTTATGATCATGATAATATCATTCAAAATTGACCTTTGGTTGTAAACTGTCATCACTCAATCTTGATCCCTGTCAAACTTAAGTTGATCATTTTGCCATATGGTTAAACAATCATACATATGTCGATTAGAAGCAACCCATCTTTTTGCCAATTGGTTTTAAACAGCTCAAATGATCTTTTACATTGTTAAATAAAATAATTTTTGTATTATGTATACAATTTCTTTAACAAACAACTTACAAATCTATTTTAATGGGAATGCAGACTGTTGTTCTTAAGGTTGGCATGTCATGTGGTGGCTGTGTTGGGGCTGTGAAGAGGGTTCTTGGCAAAATGGAAGGTTTGTTCTATAAATAACAATCAAGATTTGAAATTTCTAATTCAAGATTCCAAATCAGATTCTAATTTTGTTATAAAATTATAATTCAGGGGTGGAAACTTTTGACATTGATCTTGAGCAACAAAAGGTGACAGTGAAGGGTAATGTGCAGCCAGATGCAGTTCTACAGACTGTTTCCAAAACAGGGAAGAAAACCGAATTCTGGCCAGTTGAAGCAGCATCTGCTGTTGCTTAATCTACAAGTAGTAATGGTTTCTGGAACTTGATATTAAATTCTGTAGTTTGTTTTTATGTGTGTTTGTTCTAATGTAAAGCTAAAACTATTATGTCGCTATAACATTTGGTATTTTGAACTTGAGAATAAATGCACAGCATAATTCTTGTGTTGTGATATCTCAGATAAGTTTGGTTTCATCTTTATTCTCTATGTGTTTGAGTTCAATTGGAAATTTTATTAATCAACAATGTTGGATGCTGGATTTGGGAGCTTCATGTCATATACACCAATTGGCAGAGACCACTAGGGCCTAAAGGAACATTCTAATATATCCAAAACAAATGACCCAAGGAATTTGAACATTTGAATATTTGATCAAAGACCTCAAAGTGAAGAAAGAAAACACACAAAAGGATAGATCATCTTCATCAATTGTTATCAATAAATATGTGAAGAATCACTTTGAGTTTCAATCGGCAAGACGATACAATCAACACTAGAAGGTGTTGGATTCAGGATCTTTGTGTCATTTAACATCAATATTTTGGGATCTTTTGCATGACTAAAAAAGGAAAGTAACACTACCGTTTTGGCAAATAATTATTGTGAGTGCGAATAAAAGACGTGAAGAAGACGAAGATGCTGATGAACAAGATAGATGGTTAGAAGATGGAAAAGCCATCCCATGAATCCAATACTCTTGTGCATATTTGTATTGGGCAAAAATAAGGAAACAAATATACCACTAGAATATCTAGTGGGCAGTTGCTAATATAGGCCCCTCAACAATACATAGATACAATTTATAAATGACACCCCCTCATACTCAAGGAGGATTGTAAACAACGAGCTTGAGTTTGTGAAAAAAAGACTCTAGAGTCTCGGCATTATTGGAGACCTAAAGAAGGCGAACCAGGTGACCAACAATGTATTGGGAAATGAAATGACAATCGATCTCAACATATTTTGTATGTTTATGAAAACATCATTATGGGCAATATGTATGGCATTATGGTTGTTACACCAAACAAAGACAACAATAGGAGATGACTAAGGAGTAAGGATACAAGGAGTGGTCCATAAGGTCTTTACTCAAAAAGTGTCACCTCAGCATCATATCAGTTTTACTAGTATTTATTCACATAGAAAATACCTACCACTCCACATCATCTATATAATTTATTTTTTTATTTATTTTAACTACATAATTGTAATAAAAACACAACATTTTCTTTAAAACAGGATAATCTTTTAATTACATAATTTTAATAAAAACACAACTTTTTTTTTAAACAATATAATTTTTAATTACATAATTTTAATAAAAACATTAACCTTTATTCTTTTAAAACACGAAATTTCTCATTAAACAAAATAAAAATTACATTAATAACCTAAATACAATAAAAAAAACGTTATGCTAAAATTAAAAATTACATTAAAACGTACAAATTGGAAACCTAAATGTGCTCCGTCAAATCTTGACAAAGATTGTTGTGCGTTTCTGAGTTTTATATCTCCAAAATTCTTGTGTAGTATTCCAAGCTACCAACTTGTATTTGTGCAGGTGAATGAAATACATCATCCAGGTTATACATACATATAGTCTGACCCTTATCTTCGAGTACCATATTATGCAAAATGACACAAACAATCAACAGACCCGGTCTTACCTTATGACAACATAAGCAAGGGCTTAGGGCCCCAACTCTAAAGGGCCCCAATTTCTAGTAGAGATTGTTAGTTTGTTAGGCAGTACAAACGGACGCCGCAATCAACGAGTTGCGACTAGCAACGCTGCGATGATTCGATTTCATTGTGCTTCTTCCTTCTCGTCTTGACGTCTTCTCCTCCCATCCCTCCAATATCGATTCTTGAAAACGGATTAATTGAAAGATCTGAAACGCTGCCAACAACTTATCGATTCTTCCGTCTCGGTCCATTCTCTTATTCTAGATTGAGATTTGACGATTCACGATTGTCGATTGTAAGAAGTAAGAACAACAATATTTTATCTTTTCAGTTTTTATGTTTCAAATATACTGTCTTTAGGAGTATAATACAGCATCATTGTATCCAATATAGATGATTGACTAATTGTTGTATCAAGAAAATAATAATATTTTAAAATAAATGTTGAAGAAAATCTGATTTTAGAATCTGAGATCTCTGATTCTCTGTAATCCGTATACATATATGATATATGAATATGGATATACCAGTTTGAAATTAGAGAATTTGTTGATAGATTTCTAAATGTTTCAGTGATATTACAGAATTAGAGAATTTGTTTAAAATTTTGAGTTTTCCATTTGACTCACTGTGTCAAGCAAGCAGGAGGTATTTCCTTTAATCCATAATTCATTATTTCCAGTTTATTGTTTGTTCATTTGTAGTTGTTCAATACTTCTTGTTTACTATTTGTTTGTTTGTTCATTTGCTTATTTCTATTTGTTTTGGTGATTGTTATTAGAAAAGACCAAAGGGCCCCAATTTTTTAGTTCGCTTAGAGCCTCAAACTGGTTGAGTCGTCCCTGACAATCAATATATTATTTATTTTTCCCCTATCATGTGATCGTATCGGGTGTTTTATATAGTGTCATTTCTTCTTGAGCACACCAAAAGCTTGTTCAACATCCTTCATTATCGATTATTGTGCTAACTTGAACAATTTCTTTTTTTTTCATCTTATGGATATGTGTATGATTTGACAAATGTAGCATACTCTGGATATATCCATCTCCAAGGTAATACTCAAACTTGTATTCATTTCCATTCACAACATATGGAAAATCATGTGATTTTCCCTACAAAATTTCATTGAATTTCGGCGACGCATATAGTACATTCAGGTCAAGTGACCTTGCCATGCCAAAGAAAGCATGCCAAAACCATAGATCGTTTGTCACTATTGCTTTTAGCATTATAGTCGGCACTCCATGACCACCCCTTGTGAATTGACATCGTCATGTATTCGGACAATTTTCCCACTCCAAATGTGTACAATCAATGCTACCAAACATTCCTAGGAAACTGTGTGTACTTTCATGTGCAACATACAACTATCCAACGTCACTTCTCATAGGCGTCTACAAATATATTTCACTGTATAGGTCTAAAATACACCCACTAAAGTTGTATACACATTCTTGGATGGTTCTTTCAAACAACTTCAAACAATCATCTTCTACATCGGCAGCTTTCCCATATGCCAAAATCCTAACTACCGCAATACACTTTTGTATAGGACTAAAACCTAGTCTACCTCTAGCATCGTATCTGATGGGTTTTGAACAATCTAACACTCCTATGGTGTACATGCAACCCTATAAACCTTGGATTTATGTTTTCTCTAATATTCATGCAAATAAGAAATTTCCAAGGTTTACATCCTAACTAGCATAGCATGGGGTACTTGTAATATAAAAACTAGTAGAATGACATACCTTTTGTAGTTGCTTGGATTCCTTAAGACCTTGTGAGCCTAGCACCTCAAATGTGATGCCTCAAATGTTTCACACAACACCATAACTCTTGGAATAACTTGAGAGAAGAACACTTTCACTCAAAATCGGCTAGCCCTCTTATTCTTGTCTTAGTGACCGATTTTGCTCCTTATGAGGTTGCTTATATAGTGTGCCACATTTAGGGTTATATAATGTAAACCCTAATGTGCATGGCTTTTCATTTCCCCCATGATCCATGGGTTTCAACCTTCATGGAGCATCCATGGAGCACCCAATGGGTCCTAGTCCAATCTAGTGAATCGTGGACCATAAGCCCACTATATAAGAATGAATGATTTACAAATCAATCCCCATATATTTAATTAGTCTCTTTTTGATCACAGAATTAATTCCAAATTAATTCTTGATCAATACTAATTAAATAATATGATTTCATATTAATATATTAGAACTTATAATATATTAACAAATCATAAGTGTCCTTATTCTCATTTTGTCTATCCAACAGTTGAGATGAAGATGCAACCCAAATGGACCATGCCAAATCGGGTCATGTACATACTAAATATAGTTATGGACTTAGACACCTTATCCAACAGTCTCCCACGTTGATAAGTCTAATAACTATATGTATTACTTCAAGAACCGACCAGCAATCGTAGCTCTTTCAAAGTCTCGCGGAACTATGATGATGATGCGCCATTTAAGATAAGTGATCATATAATCATCTGTTCTAGATATTAGCCGGACAAATACATGGAACAATGTCGTACTTATTGTCCAGCAGTTTGTTTCCCGATTTCCGATTTGTTTGACATAGAACTAAACTGAACACATCAATTTGGTTCTGACCGGGCCCGGTACATAGGTCAAAACAAAATCATAGATGGGCCTAGATATCGCTTCTAATCCTCCAAGGACTAGAAGGAACATATAAACTTCAACTCATATGCTTGTTCTACTACTTGTTGAATTATACACAAAGGTACGTTTTATATCATCGAGTTACCGATGCGTTTTCGTACAATCAATGCACAACCAACTCATAATCAACAACTCATATCTCTAGGTTTGAAGACTTATATGATATTATCGTCTCACGATCACTCGAGATAAATTCCATGAAGTGATACAAGTGAGTGTGGGTTGAATCCAATACTCAGAACTTATGAGCACTCATGAATGTTGTAGCAACCATTTGCTATGTCTAGCACCTTAGACATCTACAAACCCAATCATGACAGTCTTGATTCATATCTACTTCCAACATATGACTGACTATGGAGAGTTTGAATAATCTAGTTATTCGGGAAGTCAAAACATGCAAAGTGAAACACAATAATAATACTAATCCTATATGGCCCCAAGCACCTTTGAGAGTAAATAAAACATCTTTTATTTAAACACCATATTGATTACACATTATTCATTGTATAATGTTTCGATTTATCAACCTAATACTTGAATTAAAACAATAGTCATGCCATGCTCCAAGCATGCACACTATGTTTGTCCAAACAATAGTTCTGCCATACTCCAAGTATGCACACTATGTTTGTCCAAACAATAGTTATGCCATACTTTAAGTGTGCACACTATGTTTTTCTATGATCCTTACTTTGTGAAATAGACCACTTGAACATGATTCCAATGATGCTCATTTCACAATCCAAATCCTTATCGTAAATGTAAGAATTCCAAATTCCTACCATTTACCGAAATTTGTTAGATTCTAAACTTATATGCATTGTGTGACATCCCCAAAATCACGGCCAGAAAAGACCGGTTTCATTTATGCTTTTAAAATAATTTCAGAGTAAATCCATTGATTTAAAAGAGTTGCGGAAATTTGTCCCCAAAACAAAACATGATAAAATAAAGTTTATCAAAGCATTTCTTAAAGAAATGTATTTTCATTATATATCAAAACTCGGGATGTCATGTTTCGATACAGACCAAAAGCATAAACAATACAATATAGACCTTACAACGGTTACATATAACTACTGGTCTATAATCCAAAAATATCTTAACAATGTCATCCAACTTATGCTCTCGCACCACTACCTGTAATACAAAGAAACTGAGTGGGTCAGGCTTGGGAGCCTGGTGAGCATATAGGGTTTTCAACCCAAAATAAATAAATATATTTAGTTCATCAACCAACAATAACCCGATTACCCATTCCCATTATCCTCACTTTATGTCCCTAAAACAACAACTATTACAAGGGACCTAATCTAGGATTTTCATCAGGACAGACATTACTGCAAAGGGGTTTCCTTAACAATAGATGTCCTAAAGGCAACCATGAGGGGGATGGAGTACAACAAATGAACACCCAAGTTCATTAACACCTACAGGTAATGAGCCTGCTAGCTTTCCACTAGACTGTCTAGAAAAGTCCGTGGTCGTCATCTAAACTCCGCTAGATGACTGAATCAACAACAACAACGAGGCCTCTCATCATTTTATTTTATCACACACCAACTGTCTACCCATGTTCTACCCAACATATTAGTAGATAAAATCTATGCATTTATATACAGTTTAAAACCTGTATAAAACATCCATTCAACAACTAGTTCAAATAAACAATTAATATATAAACATATAGTACGTATTTTATAAAGAATACTTCATATCTATGTGTTAGAAGAAAACGAATATACACTCACTTGATAAGACGATGATCGGACAACACCTCGTCTCTTAAAATAATCTTTTCCGATAAAACCGGGATGTTTTTCTTGAAAACCGGGCTTCTTGCGGGCAGAGTTTCGGCTCGGAAACTTCACTTCCCGGGATTTTTGGGGCTTCGGAACTTGCCTCGGGTCTCGGGAATAATACCGGGGCTTCGGGGTATTTCTTGCACGCAAAACGAGGAAAATTGGGGAGAGAAAGAAAGAATTTTGGCAAAAGAAGTCGGCAGCCTCGCATGCCCTTTTGTAGCAGCGAGACCTCGGACTACGCTGGGCGTAACGAGGCCCTACGCTGGGCGTACTCCGGATAAGGCTTCCATGTGGCGAAGTCTCGGTGGAGGAACGTGGCCTCTTCTAGACCGAGGAAAGCAGCAGTACGCTGCACGTACCCATCTCGTACGTAGGGCGTACTTCGGTGTCGACATGTACGCGGCGCGTACCTCCTTGTACGCTGGGCATACCTCGCATCCCCAGGCTCTCTTCGGATAAGCTTTGGTATGCGTGCCACGATCTTCAAAAATTCATAACTTTCGCATACGAGCTCCGTTTTCGACGTTCTTTTTATGCACGCTCTCGGTTTAACGCATTCTACAACTTTCATTTAGATAACTAAGGTTAGATATCGCTCTATCTTAAATTCATATTTTACGTCCTTCAGCGTCGTGCCGGTTCCGTCGCGAAACTTCGACATGTCATAACATCTTCGTTATAACTCGGATTTCAGCATTCTTTATATATTCAGAAACCTTGCCACGACCACTACAACTTCCTTCATAGATATCGAGCTTATCTAATATTTTATTTTTTTACACTTATTTTTTATTCTTAATTCAATTAAGCCACATAATTTAGCATAAAACACATAATACTCAATTATTTCAAAACGAGTTACAAAGGTTAACCTAGACTATTATAACAACATTAATGCCTAGCCCAGAAACACGGGCGTTACAATTCTCCCCACCTTAGAATGATTCCGTCCCCGGAATCACACATCAACAAACAAATGCTGATAGCGACTCATCATGTCACTCTCTGTTTCCTAGGTGAGATTTGGCCCATTCGTATGTTTCCATTGGACAAGCAGTAATTCGACCATCTTGCGTCGCAACTTCTTAGTCTTTCGGTCAACGATTGCCTCTGGTTCTCCAATTAACCTTTTGTTCTCATCAATTCTTAACTCATAAATTGGAATTATATCGGGAACTTCTCTCGTGAACTTCCTCAAATAACACACATGGAAAGTGTTATGAGTTCTATTCAGTTCTTCGGGCAATTCGAGCTTGTAAGCTTGATTCCCAATCCTCTGAAGAACCTTAAACAGTCCAATAAACCTTAGACTTAACTTTCCCCTTTTGCCAAACCTTATAAGTCCCTTCCATGGCGAGACTTTAAGTAAAACCGAATCTCCAACTTCAAAAGTCATCGGTCTTCGCTTTTTGTCAGCATAGCTCTTTTGACGATCCTGAGCTGCTAACATTCTCTCCCTGATTATTTTCAACTTTTCAGAAGTCTGATGGACTATCTCCGGTCCCATAAACTGCTTTTCCCCAGCCTCAAGCCAACAAGACGGCGTACGACACTTATGTCCGTACAAGGCTTGATAAGGTGCAATCTTGATGCTCGAATGGAAACTATTATTGTAGGAAAATTCTGCCAAAGGTAAATGCTCATCCCAGTTACCTTGGAATTCCAGGGTACATGCTCTCAGCATATCTTCAAGCGTTTGTATCGTCCTTTTGCTCTGACCATCAGTCTGTGGATGGTAAGCTGTACTTAAACACAACTTGGTACCCAATTCCTCTTGTAGACTTCTCCAAAATCGCGAGGTGAAATAGATGTCACGATCTAACACAATCGTTAACGGAACACCGTGAAGCCTCACAATTTCCTTCACGTAAGCATTTGCAAGCTTATCCATAGACCACCTTTCTTTGGCAGCTATGAAGTGTGCACTCTTTGTGAAACGATCCACGACCACCCAAATCATGTCATGACCGTTCTTCGTTCGGGGCAGTTTAGTGACAAAATCCATAGCGATGTCTTCCCATTTACCCATCGGCACAGGTAAAGGTTCTAAACTCCCGTATGGTTTCTGATGTTGTGCCTTCACTCTTGCACATGTCACACACTCAGCCACATACTTTGCAATATCAAGCTTCATCGTCGGCCACCAGTAATAGGGTTTTAGGTCCCTATACATTTTAGTGCTACCAGGATGAGTCGAGTACATGGTTTTGTGAGCTTCTTCCATCAGAAGATCTCTTATTCCTCCTGACTTAGGTACCCAAATACGATCTTGGAATACCTTCAGTCCATGACCGTTTGTACCGAACACCAACGTTTTGCCCAAACATTCCTCCTTTCGGTCATTTTTTTCAGAAGCTTCCTCTTGAGCTTTCTTTATACTTTCCACAATGGTCGAGACAACTTCTATTCTCAACGCTCTTGGCCTTTTTGTAGCACCTGGTTCTTGGTACGTATTCTTTTTATTAATTCTTTAAATGTTTTGCATTTTGGCCTTGGACTCGGCGAGTTGAAGGACCAACTCGCCGAGTAGAAGCGGGATGAGACGCGGGGTTTAAGCAGTGGACTCGATGAGTCGGGTCCCGGACTCGGCGAGTAGACCCTGTCTGGACAAAAACCCTAACCCGAGGGTTTGCACCCTATTTAAACACCTTAACTCGGCCTCCTTCGTCCCATTTACTCCCAGAAGACCCCCATAGCAAACCCTAGCCGTTATTGAAGCAATCTAAGGCATTTGGAGTGATTTTGGTGCTTTTGTGACCCAAGGAAGGAAGGAAAAGCTTGAAGGATCAAGAGGAGGCTAGAAGGATCCGATCTTGAGCATCATTTGCAGTCTACAGAAGGTATAAAGTCGATACCTTGTTTGTTCTTTTGATAGATCCCATTTTGTGGAGTTCTAGGGCTTTTCTAAGCCATTTTGGTCACCAACCATGATTGCAAGCATGGTTTGGGGTTGATGTTTCGGATCTAGGTCCTTAGAGGGGTTACAAGGCAGAAAGGAGTGGCTTTTGCACTCAAGGAAGGCCTCATGCATTGTAAGAGCTTGTTTTAGGACCTTTTGAGCTCAAAGTCCCATGCAAGCACGTAAAGGTTGTAACTTTACGTGCTAGATCGATTGTAGAAGCATAGATCTATCTTTTGATCAAGGGTTGTACATCAGAAATCGAAGATTTAGTGAGAGGATGTGACCAACTCGACGAGTCCATTCTTGGACTCGGCGAGTCCTAGGGTTCTGTCCCATATCTGTTGCGGGTCAAAAGGACCCAGTTGAGTGTGGAAAGGTTTTAGGGAGTCCCGTGGAGTGACCCAACGTTCTGGACTAAGCCATTGATCTGGAAGTTCATGGGACTCGACGAGTGCATGAACGGACTCAGCG
This sequence comes from Lactuca virosa, assembly GCF_052849685.1. Taxonomy (NCBI): domain Eukaryota; kingdom Viridiplantae; phylum Streptophyta; class Magnoliopsida; order Asterales; family Asteraceae; genus Lactuca; species Lactuca virosa. Next base: position 36,606,352 of record NC_136433.1, on the reverse strand, counting down.
AGTCCAAGGCAATCTTCTTAGAACTCGACGAGTTGTTCATCAACTCGGCTGTAACACCTGGTTCTTGGTACGTATTCTTTTATCAAATCTTTAAATGTTTAGCATTTTGGGTCTTGGACTCGGCGAGTTGAAGGACCAACTCGCCGAGTAGAAGCGGGATGGGACGCGGGGTTTAAGTGATGTACTCGGCGAGTCGGGTCCCCGGACTCGGCGAGTAGACCCTGTTTGGACAAAAACCCTAATCCAGGGGGGTGCACCCTATTTAAACACCTTAACTCGGCCTCCTTCATCCCATTTACCCCCAAAAGACCCCCATAGCAAACCCTAGCCGTTATTGAAGAGTTTTAAGGCATTTAGAGTGATCTTGGTGATTTTGTGGTTCAAGGAAGAAGGAAAAGCTTGAAGGATCAAGAGGAGGCTAGAGGGATTCAGTTGTGAGCATCATTTGCAGTCTTCAGAAGGTATAAAGTCTATACCTTGCTCTTTCATTTGTTAGATCCCTCTTTGGGAAGATTTAGGGCTTTTATGAGCCATTTTGGTAGCCAACCATGTTTGCAAACGTGGTTGGGGGTTTGAGCTTCTGAATGACATCATTCAAAGAGTCACTAGGCAGATTTGGGTTGCTTTTGCACCCATGAAAGGTTCCATGTGCCATATGAGCTTGTTTTATGTCCTTTTGAGCTCAAAGTCCCATGCAAGCACGTAAAGGTTGTAACTTTACGTGTTAGATCGATTCTAGAAGCTTGGATCTATCTTTTGATCAAAGGATGTACATCAGAAAGCAAAGATTTAGGGTATGGACGTGACCAACTCGGCGAGTCCACTATTGAACTCGGCGAGTCTAAGGGTTTTGCCCTTTCTGTTGAGGGTTAAAAGAACCCAGTTGAGTGTGGAAAGGTTTTAAGGGGGTCCCAGGGAGTGACCCAACGTTCTGGACTAAGCCATTGTGCTGGAAGTTCATGGGACTCGGCGAGTGCATGAACGGACTCGACGAGTCCAAGGCAATCTCCTTAGAACTCGGCGAGTTGTTCATCAACTCGGCGAGTTGAGGACAGATCTGGTTCATCAGATAAAGGCCAACTCGACGAGTTGTTCATCAACTCGGCGAGTCGGATGAGTTTTCATGGGGCGTTCGAATGAGAGAAGAACTCGTCGAGTTGACGGCCCAACTCGACGAGTAGGGTCACGGATGAGGACGAGTAGAGAGTGAGGGACTCGGCGAGTTGACGGCCCAACTCGGCGAGTCGGGTCAATTGGGAGTTGACTTTGACTTTGACTTTGACTTGACTTGGTTGGGGGTAAATGGTCATTTTACCCTAAGTATAGAGATCAGTTTCTAACTGAGTGTTTATGGGGTTTGTAGCCGGAGGATTTCCGGAGCAGCAGCGGACAGAGGTTTCCCGCATAGATTATCAGCAGCCACTTGTACGAGGTGAGTTACCTTCCAGTAGGGGTGGGTCTACGGCCACAATGCCGGCCCACCAATGAGGAGTATTTAGAAGATGATTGTCTTTGTGATATTCATCTTGGTATGGTTATGTGTTTGGATATGAGTTATATATGTATGATATGTTACGTGCATGGTAGGGATAGTTTCCCTGATAGTGGTCCTTAGGACCGAGGGGTAGGTCAGTACCCGGATATGCCTGACTGTATGCTTATATCTTGTATTGTATGTTAGTGGTAGGGGGTGGAATAGTCCCCAGTTACCGGTTGAAAGATACCGATGAATGGTTACCGGTTGAAAGATACCGAAGAATGGTTACCGGTTGAAAGATACCGATGAATGGTTACCGGTTGAAAGATACCGATGATATAGTATGGTATGTGGTATGATGGGGGAACTCACTAAGCTTTGTGCTTACGGTTTCAGTTTTGGTTTCAGGTACCTCTTCGTCTAAGGGGAAGGAGTCGGCGGCGTAGCATGGCATCACACACACACACATGATTTTCCGCATGGTGTTCTCTGGGATTGTACTCTGATATGACATTTGTTTATGTTGTGGGTTTTAAACATGATACTTGGTTTTTTTGAGATGATGTGTTTATACAATATTTTCTAATAAATGTTTTATGAATTAATTAATCAAAAATGAAATTTTTGGGCTTGAATTTTGGGATGTTACAAGTTGGTATCAGAGCTCTGGTTTGAGGGATTCGGACACACCCTCGGGGGTGTCTGGACTCAAACTGAGGGGCTAAAAGATTTGTACAATAAAATGGTTTTCTAAAAGTCTAAACGGAAGGGTTTTAAGAAAAACAAGGTGTGTGATGCATGCGACGGCCGGGCTCAAGTAAGTTTCCCCAAGATACCCATACTTGTTATATTATGCTATATGGTTTGATTCGGAATTGCATGCTAGAATAGGACTAAGGATCTAGGAAGATGCCTTGTGTGCCTGATATATGATTCTGATAATTGCATGCTAGTTAGGGCTAAGGATCTAGGAGGATGCCTTATACGCCGGTTGTATGAGCTGTATGCTAGGACTGTTTAGTCAGCAGTAGGATGGCCTGTATAGGTTATGCCTGGTTTGGTTACTCGATGCACGAATGCTGCTTGCTTTATGCTATGGGGGTCCTGGCCATTTCCAACTAACTAAGGAGCGGATATGTAACAGTATCTGCAAGTTAGTTAGGGGGAGATAATAGGGACTCCTAATGCAGCTGATGGCGGAGGGTAGGTCGGAGAGTGCCCTAGGGAAGCCTAGGATGAGGTCAGTGGAAAGGGTATCGGTAAAGGGACTTGGCGAAGTCGAAGCAATCCGTGAGGAAAGTACAGGTAGATGTGGAAGGTAGTATGGGCCCGTACTACTGAAAGCAGAGGACCCGTACTCGAATCAAGGAGGGCTTAGATGGAACCAAGGACCTTGGAGAGGGTGTTAGATCTCTCGAGTATATGTATGATCCTGACGTTTATGCGTGTATTTTCAGCATGGTGACCACACGACATGGAGCAGGAGGTTCCGGATCAGGATCAGGATCGGGATCAGGCTCGGGTGCAGGATCCGAGCAGGTTGATGACGGGTTGCGCGAGTTCATCGCGTCTGAGATCACGAGAGGCATCCTTGAGTCGACCCCTATCATCTTCGGGTCGATCAAGGAGGGGATTGTTGAGCTAATGGAGGATCGCCTCCGAGCATTCAGGAGTGATATGGCGTCTAGCCAGGTGGGCACGCGCACACTGTCCTTCAAGGACTTTCGTGGGAGTGGTGCGTCAGATTTCCATGGGGTGAAAGACCCCATTGCAGCCCGGAGATGGATCGCAGACATTGAGTCTGCGCAGCTGACGAGCTTCTGCCCGGAGGGGTCGAAGGTGAGGTATGCAGCAGGTTGCTTGCGAGACAGGGCCCGAGATTGGTGGGAGTCTGTTAGTGACTCATTGGGAGCCTCGGCGGTTGAGGCTATGACCTGGTCGGACTTTGTGACCAGATTCAGGGCGGAGTTTGCGCCAGCTGTGGAGCTTCAGCGGCTGGCCAGGGAGTTCTTGGATATGAGACAGACTACGGAGACTGTGGCGGAGATCACCGCCAAGTTCCGGGAGAGGGCATTGCTGGTGCCCCAGTATGCGGGAGACGAGGATATGAGGAGGACCCGCTACCACGACATGCTACGAGATGACATTCGGGAGCATGTTAGTTTTTCGGCTTGCCCTACCTTGGATTCCATGGTTGCCAGGGCTAGGGAGAGGGAGATTGATCTGGAGCACATCCAGAAGAGGAAGGCGGTAGATGGGCTGACGACCGGGGCTTCGGGGAAAAAGCCCAAGGGATCCGATGGTAGGCCGAAAGGCCAGGCAGGACGGGACCGCTGTGGGAAATGCGGTCGGTCACACGAGGAGGCTTGTCGCATTGGGCCGGGTTCGGGCTGCTATAAGTGCAGCAAGGTTGGGCATTTTGGCAGGGATTGTACTGCCCCCGCCCCCGCAGTACAGACGACAGACCTGATTTGCTTCCACTGCAATCAGAGAGGCCACAAAAGGGCCAATTGCCCGAGATTGACAGCAGCGCCAGCAGCGGCGCCGGTCTCAGGGACGCTGCGGGTTGCAGATGGCCAGAAGGTCAAGGCAGAGGCTCCAGTGGTGCGGAGCCGAGCGTTTCAGCTGACAGCCGAGGAGGCACGCGCTGCACCCGATGTGGTGACGGGTGTGATTCTTTCCCTCTGATTTATTTTTATGATGTTTATGTTATTGATATGTACTCTGTTTAGGATCGTTCCATGTGAACGGCATCCCGGTTCAGGTGTTGTTTGATTCGGGCGCTACCCGATCGTTTGTTTCTCTTGCGCTCAACAAGAGGTTTTCCGAGTCTTCGGGTATGTTGGATTGCCCTCTAGAGGTAGAGATTGCAGACGACCGTTCGGTGCGAGCATCGACGGTGTTCCGAGATTGTGTGCTGAGATTATTCGAGGAGCGCTACCTGGTGGACCTGGTTCCCATACCTTTGCGGGGGAACAAGGTCATTATTGGCATGGATTGGTTGAGCCCCAATGGGGCAGTGATCGACTGCGCGCAGCAGTTGGTGCGGATCAGGACCCCAAGTGGGGGAGAGCTGGTGATTCAGGGCGAGAGGCCACAACGAGGACCAGCTTTATGTTCAGCAGTGAGAGCTAGGCGTTACCTTCAGCAGGGTTGCGCAGGTTATGTCGCCTACGTTATGGATACCCGGGAGGCAGGTAGGATTACGGTGGACGATGTGCCCGTGGTACGAGAGTTTGCGGACGTATTCCCCGAGGAGTTTCCTGGGATACCTCCGGAGCGACAGGTGGAGTTCAGGATCGACCTAGTCCCTGGTGCGGCTCCGATAGCCAAGGCACCGTATCGGTTGGCTCCTCCTGAGATGCAGGAGTTGTCTACACAGCTTCAGGAGCTGTTAGACAAGGGTTTCATTCGACCGAGCAGTTCACCCTGGGGAGCCCCGATTCTGTTTGTGAAGAAGAAGGACGGGTCGCATCGGATGTGTATAGATTATCGGGAGCTGAATAAGGTGACGGTGAAGAACCGCTACCCACTCCCGAGGATTGATGACCTCTTTGACCAGCTACAGGGAGCATCTTGGTTCTCCAAGATTGATTTGCGTTCGGGGTATCATCAGATGAGGGTCAGAGAGGAGGATATGCAGAGGACTGCGTTTCGGACGCGTTATGGCCATTATGAGTTTGTGGTGATGCCATTCGGGCTCACCAATGCTCCTGCCACGTTCATGGACCTAATGAACCGCGTGTGTAGACCGATGTTAGACCGGTCGGTGATAGTATTTATTGATGATATCTTGGTTTACTCCAAGACGCGAGAGCAGCATGAGGAGCATCTGCGAGAGGTTCTAGAGACCTTGAGGAGGGAGAACTTGTATGCCAAGTTCTCCAAGTGTGAGTTCTGGTTGCGCGAGGTGCAGTTTCTTGGGCACCTTGTCAACCAGAACGGGATTTTGGTGGATCCGGCCAAGGTGGAGGCCGTGATGAGATGGGAGGTTCCGAAGTCTCCATCTGAGATTCGGAGTTTCCTGGGATTAGCTGGCTACTATCGGAGATTCATCCAGGATTTCTCCAAGATAGCATTACCCCTGACCAGGCTAACGAGGAAGGCTGTGGTCTTTCGTTGGGGGCCTAAGCAGCAGGCAGCGTTTTAGGCTTTGAGACAGAGATTGTGCGAAGCGCCAATCTTAGCCCTGCCAGAGGGCGTGGAGGATTTTGTAGTATATTGTGACGCGTCCATTTCAGGTTTGGGCGCGGTATTGATTCAGAGAGGGCACGTCATCGCCTACGCGTCGAGGCAGCTGAAGCCTCACGAGGCGAACTACCCGACGCATGATTTGGAGTTGGGGGCTGTTGTGTTCGCCCTCAAGATTTGGCGACATTACCTCTATGGGGTTCGTTGTACGATTTACACAGACCACAAGAGCTTGAGGTACCTCATGGATCAGCCGAATCTGAACATGAGGCAGCGTCGGTGGTTGGACGTGGTAAAGGATTATGACTGCGAGATCCTTTACCATCCGGGGAAGGCCAACGTGGTGGCCGATGCGCTTAGCCGCAAGGCGGCACCGATCAGAGGTATCTGCATGCGGATGACAGTGGTGACTCCGCTTTTGGAGCGGATTCGGGAGGCCCAACAGGAGGCCATGAAGGAGGAACATCGGAAGAGTAAGCGTATAGTGGGTCAGGTTTCCTCCTTCGATTATGATAGCCGAGGGTTATTAACCCTTCACCGTAGGGTGTGGATCCCTTATCATGGAGGCGTGCGCCAGGTCCTGATGGAGGAGGCGCACAAATCCCGATTTTCCATCCATCCCGGAGCGACGAAGATGTATAGGGATCTTCGTCCCGATTACTGGTGGCCCTGCATGAAGCGGGACGTGGCATGGTATGTGGAGCGGTGCTTAACCTGCAGGAAGGTCAAGGCCGAGCACCAGAGACCGCACGACAAGATGCAGCCGTTGGATATCCCGCTGTGGAAATAGGAAGCCATCACGATGGATTTCATCACCAAGCTTCCCAGGACCGCGCGGGGAGTGGATTCGATTTGGGTCATCGTCGATCGATTGACCAAGAGCGCCCACTTTATCCCGATTCAGGAGAGCATCTCGGCCAAGAAACTGGCCGATATCTATATCAGGGAGGTGGTGGCACGGCACGGAGTGCCAGTTTCGGTGATTTCGGATAGGGATGTGCGGTTCACTTCCAGGTTTTGGAAGAAATTCCACGACGAGTTAGGTACTCGTCTACATTTCAGCACCGCCTTTCACCCGCAGACGGATGGCCAGAGCGAGCGGACCATCCAGACTCTGGAGGACATGCTGCGGGCATGTGTCTTAGACTTCGGAGGTAGCTGGGATACCTACCTTCCATTGGCGGAGTTCTCGTATAATAATAGCTATCATGCGAGTATCGACCGTCCTCCTTTCGAAATGTTGTATGGGAGGAGGTGCAGGACCCCGATATGCTGGGGCGAAGTTGGCCAGAGGGTCATGGGGAGCACCGAAGTAGTGCTCAAGACGACAAAGAAGATTCAGCAGGTCCGGAGCAGGCTTCAGACTGCTCAGAGTCGGCAGAAAAGTTATGCCGATAAGCGTCGATCAGACCTGGAGTTCCAGGTCGGGGATAAGGTTCTCCTGAAAGTGTCGCCTTGGAAGGGCGTCATCCGATTCAGGAAACGGGGCAAGTTGGGTCCCAGGTATATTGGACCGTTTAGGGTTATAGCCCAGGTGGGCAACGTGGCATACCGGCTGGATCTGCCAGCCGAACTCAGTCAGATCCACAACACTTTCCACGTCTCCCAGCTGCGGAAGTGCAGTGGTACCCTTGGAGGACATTCAGGTTGACGACAGCCTGAATTATATAGAGCGGCCTGTAGCGATCCTCGACCGGAAGTCGAAGGATCTGAGGAACAAGAGGGTTGAGCTGGTAAAGGTGCAATGGCAGCACCGGAAGGGCTCGGAATGGACATGGGAGCCGATGGATGAGATGATGGAGCATTACCCAGAGTTGTTCCAGGATCGAGCAGCAGACTTCGAGGACGAAGTCTAAAATAAGTGGGGGAGATTGTAACACCTGGTTCTTGGTACGTATTCTTTTATCAAATCTTTAAATGTTTAGCATTTTGGGTCTTGGACTCGGCGAGTTGAAGGACCAACTCGCCGAGTAGAAGCGGGATGGGACGTGGGGTTTAAGTGATGTACTCGGCGAGTCGGGTCCCCGGACTCGGCGAGTAGACCCTGTTTGGGCAAAAACCCTAATCCAGGGGGGTGCACCCTATTTAAACACCTTAACTCGGCCTCCTTCATCCCATTTACCCCCAGAAGACCCCCATAGCAAACCCTAGCCGTTATTGAAGAGTTTTAAGGCATTTAGAGTGATCTTGGTGATTTTGTGGTTCAAGGAAGAAGGAAAAGCTTGAAGGATCAAGAGGAGGCTAGAGGGATTCAGTTGTGAGCATCATTTGCAGTCTTCAGAAGGTATAAAGTCTATACCTTGCTCTTTCATTTGTTAGATCCCTCTTTGGGAAGATTTAGGGCTTTTATGAGCCATTTTGGTAGCCAACCATGTTTGCAAACGTGGTTGGGGGTTTGAGCTTCTGAATGATATCATTCAAAGAGTCACTAGGCAGATTTGGGTTGCTTTTGCACCCATGAAAGGTTCTATGTGCCATATGAGCTTGTTTTATGTCCTTTTGAGCTCAAAGTCCCATGCAAGCACGTAAAGGTTGTAACTTTACGTGTTAGATCGATTCTAGAAGCTTGGATCTATCTTTTGATCAAAGGATGTACATCAGAAAGCAAAGATTTAGGGTATGGACGTGACCAACTCGGCGAGTCCACTATTGAACTCGGCGAGTCTAAGGGTTTTGCCCTTTCTGTTGAGGGTTAAAAGAACCCAGTTGAGTGTGGAAAGGTTTTAAGGGGGTCCCAGGGAGTGACCCAACGTTCTGGACTAAGCCATTGTGCTGGAAGTTCATGGGACTCGGCGAGTGCATGAACGGACTCGACGAGTCCAAGGCAATCTCCTTAGAACTCGGCGAGTTGTTCATCAACTCGGCGAGTTGAGGACAGATCTGGTTCATCAGATAAAGGCCAACTCGACGAGTTGTTCATCAACTCGGCGAGTCGGATGAGTTTTCATGGGGCGTTCGAATGAGAGAAGAACTCGTCGAGTTGACGGCCCAACTCGACAGGGTCACGGATGAGGACGAGTAGAGAGTGAGGGACTCGGCGAGTTGACGGCCCAACTCGGCGAGTCGGGTCAATTGGGAGTTGACTTTGACTTTGACTTTGACTTGACTTGGTTGGGGGTAAATGGTCATTTTACCCTAAGTATAGAGATCAGTTTCTAACTGAGTGTTTATGGGGTTTGTAGCCGGAGGATTTCCGGAGCAGCAGCAGACGGAGGTTTCCCGCACAGATTATCAGCAGCCACTTGTACGAGGTGAGTTACCTTCCAGTAGGGGTGGGTCTACGGCCACAATGTCGGCCCACCAATGAGGAGTATTTAGAAGATGATTGTCTTTGTGATATTAATCTTGGTATGGTTATGTGTTTGGTTATGAGTTATATATGTATGATATGTTACGTGCATGGTAGGGATAGTTTCCCTGATAGTGGTCCTTAGGACCGAGGGGTAGGTCAGTACCCGGATATGCCTGACTGTATGCTTATATCTTGTATTGTATGTTAGTGGTAGGGGGTGGAATAGTCCCCAGTTACCGGTTGAAAGATACCGATGAATGGTTACCGGTTGAAAGATACCGAAGAATGGTTACCGGTTGAAAGATACCGATGAATGGTTACCGGTTGAAAGATACCGATGATATAGTATGGTATGTGGTATGATGGGGGAACTCACTAAGCTTTGTGCTTACGGTTTCAGTTTTGGTTTCAGGTACCTCTTCGTCTAAGGGGAAGGAGCCGGCGGCGTAGCATGGCATCACACACACACATGATTTTCCGCATGGTGTTCTCTGGGATTGTACTCTGATATGACACTTGTTTATGTTGTGGGTTTTAAACATGATACTTGGTTTTTTTGAGATGACGTGTTTATACAATATTTTCTAATAAATGTTTTATGAATTAATTAATCAAAAATGAAATTTTTGGGCTTGAATTTTGGGATGTTACATCGGTGAGTCGAGGACAGATCTTGTTCATCAGATGAAGGTGGACTCGACGAGTTGTTCATCAACTCGGCGAGTCGGAAGAGTTTTCATGTTACGTTCATATGAGAGAAGAGCTCGTCGAGTTGACGGCCCAACTCGACGAGTAGAGACGTGGATAAGGACAAATGGAAGGTTAGGGACTCGGCGAGTTGGCTAGCCAACTTGGCGAGTCAGGTCAACTGGAAGCTGACTTTGACTTTGACTTGACTTGATCAGGGGTAAAATGGTTATTTTACCCAAAGAGTAGATATCAGACTCTGATTGTGTGTTTTGTGGGATTTATAGCCGGAGGATTTCCGAAGCAGCAGCAGCAGATAGAGAGTTCCCGCACAGATCAGCAGCTACTATGAGGTGAGTTACCTTCCAGTAGCGGTGGGTCTATGGCCACAATGCCGGCCCACCAGTAGGGATCTTATGATAGATGTTTGTCTTTGTGATATTCATCTGTGTTACTACTACCTGATATGTTATATGCTAACGTGATATGATATGTGATAGTAATAGAGTTCGGTTGTTAGGACCGAAGGGTAGGTTAGGCACCCCAGATATGCCTAACAGTATGTTATGATATGTTTAGCTGCTAGCATGATATGTTATATGAGATAGGGGTAGTAGGAGGGGGAATAGTCCCCGAGATTCGGTTGTCAGGACCGAAAGGTAGGTCGGACACCCCATATATGTCTGACAATAGATTATGCTATGATATATGCGATAGTAGTAGTAGGGGGTGAAATAGTCCCCGAGGTTCGGTTGTTAGGACCGAAGGGTAGTCAACACCCCAGAATGGCTCGACACGGGTAGGTCAGCACCCCATAATGGCTTGACACGGGTAAGACGGCACCCCAGAATGGCCGCATGGGTAGGTCGGCACCCCAGAATGGTCGTACGGGTAGGTCGGCACCCCAGAATGGCCGTACCGGGTAGGTCAGGCACCCCAGAAATGCCTGGCAGTATGTATGCTATATGATTGTATGGTATGTGGACGATGGGGGAACTCACTAAGCTTTGTGCTTACAATTTACAGTTTTGTTTCAGGTACCTCTTCAGCGAAGGGGAAGTAGCTGGCGCGGTAGCGGCACATCATACACACACGCAATTGTTTTTCCGCATTATGAGATGTTCTGGGATTGTACTCTGACATTATTATTATTTTTATGATTTGGCTTTCAGACACGAGATATATTTTTATGAAGTGATATGATCGGATGATGTTTTATTACAAATGTTTTTACAAATCAATTAATCAAAGATGAAATTTTTGGACTCGAAATTTGGGATGTTACACTTTTTCTCTCAAGATTGACTTTCCGACTGAGAGCATCAGCGACAACATTTGCTTTACCGGGATGGTAAAGTATCTCACAGTCGTAGTCCTTAAGTAGTTCTAGCCAGCGTCGCTGCCTCATATTCAATTCTTTCTGACTAAAGAGATATTGGAGACTCTTATGATCAGTGAAAATTTTGCACTTCGTGCCATAGAGGTAATGCCTCCATATCTTTAGAGCGAAAACTACCGCTGCCAGCTCCAAATCATGAGTGGGGTAGTTCTTTTCATGCTCTTTCAGCTGTCGAGACACATATGCTATCACCTTTTCTCTTTGGGTCAAAACACAACCCAACCCAACACTATACGCATCGCTATAGACAGCGAAGTCTTCAACTCCATCGGGTAGAGAAAGAATCGGTGCTTCACATAGCTTCTTCTTAAGCAACTCGAATGCTTCTTTGTGCTTATCACTCCAAGCATAAGTAGCTCCTTTGTGAGTCAAAGCTGTTAATAGAGTAGCGATCGAAGAGAAGCCTTGGATAAACCTTCGGTAATATCCGGCTAATCCTAAAAAGCTTCGGATCTCCGTGGGACTTTTTGGTTGTTCCCACTTCATCACAGCTTCAATCTTTGCTGGATCAACCATTATTCCTTCTTGGTTGACCACGTGACCCAAGAATTGGACTTCTCGAATCCAAAAATCACATTTGGAGAACTTAGCATACAACTTCTCCTTCTTCAAGACTTCTAACACTTCTCGCAAGTGTCTGCCATGCTCCTCTTGGCTTTTCGAGTAAATCAGAATGGCGTCTATGAACACTATCACAGATTTATCAAGGAAAGGATTACAAACCCTGTTCATTAAATCCATGAATGCTGCGGGAGCATTGGTTAGTCCAAACGACATAACCAAAAACTCGTAGTGTCCATATCGTGTTCTGAATGCAGTCTTCTCGATATCCTGCTCTCTTACTTTCAGCTGATGATATCCTGACCTTAGGTCGATCTTTGAAAAATAACTTGAACCTTGTAGTTGATCGAACAGGTCATCAATCCTCGGCAATGGATATCTATTCTTTATCGTTGCCTTATTCAGCTCTCTGTAGTCAATGCACATTCTCATACTCCCGTCTTTCTTTTTCACGAATAACACCGGAGCTCCCCAGGGTGATGAACTAGGTCTAATGAAACCTTTGTCTAATAACTCCTGAAGTTGCATCATTAGCTCCTTCATCTCCGTCGGTGCTAGTCGGTAAGGTGCTTTTGCTATTGGTGTGGTCCCTGGTAACAAGTCTATTCTGAACTCCACTTGTCTATCAGGCGGTAATCCGGGAAGATCTTCGGGAAATACTTCCGGATAATCACACACGACAGGAATGCTCTGCATTTCCTTTTTCTCCTTCTTAGCATGGATCACGAATGCCAAATATGATGTACATCCTTTGGCCAAACACTTTCTGGCTTTCATTAAAGAAATGATTCCAGAATTTACTCTGTGTTTGTCCCTATACACCATAAATGACTCTTTCCCTGGCGGGTTTACTTTTACAATCTTCTTCTTGCACAATATATCGACATCATTGGCGCTAAGCCAATCCATTCTCAACACGATGTCGAAACCGTTAAGTTCGATAGGCAATAATTCCTCGTGAAACTTATTCCCATTCAGGTCGATTAAGATGTTTTTCATACGATGGCTAACAGGTATAAGCTTGCCACTAGCAACTTCGACTAATAAAGCATTATCTAGTCTATCAACAGGCAAAGCTAGTTTTCTACCAAATTCATGCGATATGAAGGAGTAGTTGGCTCCTGAATCAAATAAAATTTGGGAAGGCAATTCGTTTACGAGAAAGGTACCTGAAGCGACATCAGCTTCTTCTTTAACAGCTTCGAGTGTCATCTAGAAGGCTCTCGCCTTCGGCTTTGGTGGAATGTTGGGCTTTGCTGCCTCCCTCTTTTTAGGACAGTCTTTCAAAATGTGCCCCTCTTCGTTACATCCAAAGCACACTCTTTTGTTGGACGGACACTCATTGGCATAATGCCCCGTCTTTCCACACTTGTAGCAGGTCACATCCTCGCTACATTTCCAGAGTGCTTTTTCTTGCACTTTTCACACCATTTCGATTCGCCTCCAAACTTCTTCGAATTAGGCTTCGAAGATTTGTTCTTCTTGCTGGAACCTGAAGTTCCCTCAAACTTTCTCTTATCACCAACTTCAACTTTGCTGGCGGTTCTTCCCTTGATCATGTCCTCAACAGACTTGGCAGCCCAGATAGCTGCCTCTAGAGTAGGTGCCTGACGCACTGGCACTGCGTACTCCCACAGAAGTCCCTTTGCGTACCGGTCAACTTTTGTCAGCTCATCTAGAACGATGCGCAAAGCAAACTCCATTTTGTCTGTAAAGGCGTTAGTGTATTCATCAACTGACATGCTGCCTTTTGTCAATGTCAGAAACTTGTTCTCCAACTCCAGTAGATTTTGGGCCGAGCAGAACTTGTGCTTGAACTGCACCAAGAACTCTGCCCAAGTCAGTTGCAGTGGCTCATTAGGGCTTAGGGTCTTCCCCAGAGTGTTCCACCATCGAACAGCTCCACCCCTGAACTGACGTAATGCGAAAGTGGTCTGCAACCACACGTCATGAAGGCTAGCTCCATTTCTGAGATCCAATCCATGACTCCGATCGGATCCTCCTTTCCAGTGAAGGTCGATGGTTTGCAAGTCAGAAAATCTTTGTACTTGCATCCAAGGCCATCATTCCCTCCATCGTGGTTATTCATCCTAACAATTGGTGGGTTGGCTTGACCAACAGTCCCACTGAAGTTACCTCCTTCCGACGACCCTCCATTCACTTCGGGCTCTTCAACTTGAATTGAAAGTTCTTCACGATTTTGTTGAAGCAGACGTCTAGTTTCTTCCATCTGACGATCCAACATCGTCTGAATCATCAATTGTACACCATCCATTGTCATCGGCTCAGGTGCAACAGCTACAACAGGTATTTGCTCGATTACAGGTGGTTGATTCCTGTTTTCGTTCGCGTTTCCAACTCCGCTTCTTGTTCTTGCCATTCTTGATCTATACACCGAATAAGGTGAATTTAGATCCTCAATTACGATGGAAATCAAATCATCCTTATCACTCCGAAACGTTTACATGCTAGTTCTAATACCGTAATCATACGCTTAGAATCCTAAACACATAAGGTTTCCAGATCCGGTTGGCAACAAACCATAGATCCGAACAAATAATATCATATATGGCAAACATATAACATTTAGCACATAAAAGCATTTTAGGCAACTTTCCTAAAATAAACTAGTGCTCGTGTCTTAAATATAACAGACACTCCTCACAATCTTCACTTAGCATTCTAAGTTTAAGTCTAGGAATCCTACAATTTCCTAGTTCGCTTAAACTAATGCTTTGATACCAACTGTGACATCCCCAAAATCACGGCCAGAAAAGACCGGTTTCATTTATGCTTTTAAAATAATTTCAGAGTAAATCCATTGATTTAAAAGAGTTGCGGAAATTTGTCCCCAAAACAAAATATGATAAAATAAAGTTTATCAAAGCATTTCTTAAAGAAATGTATTTTCATTATATATCAAAACTCGGGATGTCATGTTCCGATACAGACCAAAAGCATAAACAATACAATATAGACCTTACAACGGTTACATATAACTACTGGTCTATAATCCAAAAATATCTTAACAATGTCATCCAACTTATGCTCTCGCACCACTACCTGTAATACAAAGAAACTGAGTGGGTCAGGCTTGGGAGCCTGGTGAGATATAGGGTTTTCAACCCACAATAAATAAATATATTTAGTTCATCAACCAACAATAACCCGATTACTCATTCCCGTTATCCTCACTTTATGTCCCTAAAACAACAACTATTACAAGGGACCTAATCTAGGATTTTCATCGGGATGGACATTACTGCAAAGGGGTTTCCTTAACAATAGATGTCCTAAAGGCAACCATGAGGGGGATGGAGTACAACAAATGAACACCCAAGTTCATTAACACCTACAGGTAATGAGCCTGCTAGCGTTCCACTGGACTGTCTAAAAAAGTTTGTGGTCGACATCTAAACTCCGCTAGATGACTGAATCAGCAACAACAACGAGGCCTCTCATCATTTTATTTTATCACACACCAACTGTCTACCCATGTTCTACCCAACATATTAGTAGATAAAATCTATGCATTTATATACAGTTTAAAACCTGTATAAAACATCCATTCAACAACTAGTTCAAATAAACAATTAATATATAAACACATAGCACGTATTTTATAAAGAATACTTCATATCTATGTGTTAGAAGAAAACGAATATACACTCACTTGATAAGACGATGATCGGACAACACCTCGTCTCTTAAAATAATCTTTTCCGATAAAACTGGGATGTTTTTCTTGAAAACCGGGCTTCTTGCGGGCAGAGTTTCGGCTCGGAAACTTCACTTCTCGGGATTTTCGGGGCTTCGGAACTTGCCTCGGATCTCGGGAATAATACCGGGGCTTCAGGGTATTTCTTGCACGCAAAACGAGGAAAATTGGGGAGAGAAAGAAAGAATTTTGGCAAAAGAAGTCGGCAGCATCGCATGCCCTTTTATAGCAGCGAGACCTCGGACTACGCTGGGCGTACCGAGGCCCTACGCTGGGTGTACTCCGGATAAGGCTTCCACGTGGCGAAGTCTCGGTTGAGGAACGTGGCCTCTTCTGGACCGAGGAAAGCAGCAGTACGCTGCGCGTACCCATCTCGTATGCAGGGCGTACTTCGGTGTCGATATGTACACGGCGCGTACCTCCTTGTACGCTGGGCATACCTCGCATCCCCAGGCTCTCTTCGGATAAGCTTTGGTATGCGTGCCACGATCTTCAAAAATTCATAACTTTCGCATACGAGCTCCGTTTTCGACGTTCTTTTTATGCACGCTCTCGGTTTAACGCATTCTACAACTTTCGTTTAGATAACTAAGGTTAGATATCACTCTATCTTAAATTCATTTTTTACGTCCTTCAGCGTCGTGCCGGTTCCGTCGCGAAACTTCGACAGGTCATAACTTCTTCGTTATAACTCGGATTTCAGCATTCTTTATATATTCGGAAACCTTGCCACGACCACTACAACTTCCTTCATAGATATCGAGCTTATCTAATATTTTATTTTTTTACACTTATTTTTTATTCTTAATTCAATTAAGCCACATAATTTAGCATAAAACACATAATCCTCAAAAAACACATTCTTATTATTTCAAAACGAGTTACAAAGGTTAACCTAGACTATTATAACAACATTAATGCCTAGCCCAGAAACACGGGCGTTACACATTGATCATCTTGTAATGACGATGCACAAAGTCACAAATACTTGTCAACATACGTTACAGAGTATTCCTATGGAGATCAATTCCATGGAAACTAAGTTTCAAGTTCAAAGTACATTCCTTCGAACATCCTTCTTGCATAAAAGTTTCTAACTTTCTCATAGATTCTTAATCTCCAACTCCCAATATGGAAGAACATTTCCATATTCCCATTTTGACTATCACAAGAGTCGCCTCCTTTCAAAATATGTTAATATGGTTCCTCTCCAAAATTTAACACCATAATTCCAACTGTCCATGAGCAAACAATCTTCGGTAAACCTCAGATTGTCCTCAACAATTGCTTAATCATTTTAGTCATATCTAAATTCTAGTACTTTTCCCTCTTAATGCCCTAGGCATTTGGAAAATTTAGAAAGGATAAATATTATAGCACATGTAATCGATCCTATATCCGAAGCATATGGGACACGATTCATGATGTCTCACATAAAGACATGATCCTAGACCAACCTTTTGCTACAATATGTGACTTCATCTCTAAGACGTGAGAACACACAAGCCTTCCATCTTTATGTTTCATTGCAAGTAGGGATTGAGTGACCTTGAACTTTTCAAGTCTTTGAGCTTGTGGGTCAGGGAGAATAATTGGAGGAGGTGGAGGAAGAGAAGTATGATTTCCATGATCCAATTGCGGGACATCATCTTCATTAGGAAAGCTTGTTCCAAGATATTTGGGAAGATCATAGTTGTCTGATCTAGACATCTACAATGGGAGAAATTCAACTTAGTTGATTTAAGTCCTTAATGCAACACCCAATATGAAATATTAAGGCTAGGACCCAACACGATATTTTATAACTTGGAAGAGGGATGCCATAATCCAAGCTACAAAATATTTGAAGGTAGGCGAATGACGATTCACCAGTTTCCACCATGAAAAACGAAATGAGAATTAGGTTTTAATTGGATTGAAACTCCTAGATCTTTTGAGATTCATTGAAATTTTCAATGACATGTTTAAATCTCGATTGTGCCCTCTCAAGTTTGTGACTGTGATTCCGAGGATCACAAACAAGGTGTGAATAACCATGCAAATTAACTTGGTACCCTTAATTTTAACACCTAATCGATGTATCGGTTACCCACACGCGCTCCACCGATCTATGATAAACATTAAGTCACCCTTTGCCACTCTTACTAGTCCATGTTAGTGTTCCGGTTACCCACTATGACAACCCGAATCTTTTCCGTCAATGTTAGCCCGATTCCGTTAATATTATTTGAATTTTATTTAGTTCCGTCAAATTCTTATGATTTGGAAAATCATTTAGGTTATATAATTAAATTTATATGTGAGTCGGAACCAAAATCATGCGAAAACCCGAGTTACTTAGAAAATCATCGAAAACCGGCTTGGCTGGAGTTCTCGGCCGTAAACCCATTCACGGTCGTAAACCTGTTTACAGTTGGTGATAGGTGGCCCCTACCACCGACCATGCACCCAACCTATAAATACGTGATTCCTACCCTCATTTACACTTTTCTGTCTGAAAACTCCTCAATACTCTCTCAAGTTTCATCCAACAAAAGCCTTCTTTTCACCCCACAAACGTAAGTAATTCATCCCTATCACTTGTTATTCATCTCATTCATGTAAAAGGCTCATATTCATTCATTTGATTCATCACTTTCATCACCATCTTTATGCTCTTGAAGAGTTTACGGCTGTAAACCCTTCAAATGTTCATATATTCATAGGCCGTAAACACCTCATGGGCCGTAAACCCTTCAAATGTTCATATATTCATAGGCTGTAAACACCTCATGGGCCGTAAACCCTTTATATATTCATAGGTCGTAAACACGTCATGGGCCGTATACCCTTCATATATTCATAGGCCGTAAACACATCATGGGCCGTAAACCCATGGTGGTTGGCCGTGAACTCCTTTTTGTTCCTCATTCTTGATTCTAACACTTCATTGTGAGTGTTTCCTACATCCTAAGGGTGTTTCCTATGCTTGTTAGTGGTTTTAGACACTAATTTTAAGCCTATACATGTTAATATGTGCTTAATAGGTCCGTACTGTGCTCGGGACTTCACTTAGCATACCAAGCATCTTATATTTGTCATTCATCCAAGTCACTCACAATCAGGTGAGTTCATACCCCTATTCTTTTCCTATTTTTTTAAGGTTTTCAGGGGGGATACAAGCCAAACACAAATGATTTTTGTAAACTTATACAAAAGGATTTCAACGAGTTTAAAACTTATGCAGTTGATACAACCAAAAGACCTTCAATGTTTTATAAAATATTTAGATATTTTATCCCATTTGTAACATGTTGAGCATAAGGTACATTTTCAACTTACAAGCGAAATTTCATAGTTTTTCAGATCAATACATAAATCAAAGTACATAACAAGTATACAAACTATAATAGGTATAGTTTGGAAATTCAATACATGGTTATACATATACAAGCATACAAACTATAATAGGTATAGTTTGAGAATTCAATACATGGTTATACATATACAAACATACAAACTATAATAGGTATAGTTTGGGAATTCATTAAATGGTTTTACAAACTTATCTTTTATAAACTTATCCATTATTTATAAAAAGGGTTTCCTGTATTATTACTTGTAAAGTCGTTAATCTAGTTTGAGAGACACGTCTTTGGGTACAATTACATGTACTAATGGAAGACTAACCTTATGAACCAGGGTCTCCTCGAGGGAGAGCGTGAGTTTGTGTATAGATCTATACGGGACTGACAATCCCGCACCTTGCTGTTAGCTACAGTAGGACCGACTGGTCTACGGGTGACAAAGTCATAGAGCATATTGGCGTCCGATTCACGTCGTATCAGTTAGTATGGTCATAAAACTCGCAAGTAGATAACAACGATATATTTTACGTAGTAATATAATTTACATGAACAATGCTTATTTAACATAAGTATGGAAAATACATGGTTTCATTTCAAGTAACAAAACAGACCATTTTATTCATACTGGTGGTAACCAGAGTTTTCAAACAGAACATTCTATTCATACTTTTTCTTTTAAAAAGAGATTTTATATTCAAAACAGTATTATACTATTCATCTGATGATAAATAGACATTCGAACTAATACTATATGGAACATTGTAACAAACTCATATGTTAGAAAATATTGGATTTTCTTGGGAAGCATACCAACATTTTACAAATTCAATGACAGGATTTTCATTACAAAAACATGCTTATGAACTCACCAGATTTATGCTGATACTCTTTCAAAACTGCTTGTATTCTTAGGAAATCAATAGACAGGTACCTCGCACAGATTTTTGAGAAGACGGAGCGTATAGAGTCACGTCTTTTACTTTTGTTTATGCTTTTGAAGTATAAAAACATGAATCAAACAGATGTAAATACCTTCTTATATATTCAATGTAATGGTTGTGTTTACTATGATTACTATGATGCAATTATTGTGATACTACATATGACGTCATCCACCCCCCGAACGTTTCCGCCGTTCCGGTTTGGGGGTGTGACAGATTGGTATCAGAGCTATTGTTTATAGTGAACTAAGTATATCGAACCTTACATGGTATACAACTATAAACACTAAAGGGGCCGAAGTGCTCTGAAACTAAAAGTATACTTTTAAAATATAAGTATTTTATAAGAAGTATACAAGTATATATACATACTAGGAAAAGTATAACAGGAAGAACAAAACAAAAGTAATTAGATGTTGGACATTGCGGTTAAACCCGAATAGTTATGTAGTCATATGTGGGGCCAATATAACCTGATCAACTATATTTGTCCGAGATATGACCAACATGTGTTTGGGAGTGACTGTGGTGTTGCAACAAGTCTAAAACTTACCAACTCTATCTGCAAATACAACATTAGAACATAAAGAAAACATTTAAAATACTATAGGAGTGACTAATGAGGATCATTCCCCTATAAGTATTATTAGATTAGACGTTTATTAACTATCTCTTTCACCCCTATTCTCGCGTAGATATCATGGCTGGATTCTATCCTCCTGAAGATCCGTACTTGCCTAACCAAGGAAATGGAGGATGGTTAGAGGCCGAACCGGAGGAGGAGTTTGAGGAAGAAATGCATGAAGATGCCAACTCGGAGCCTGAAGTCGAGAATTTACCCCTTGTTGCTCCAATTCCAAATCCTAACCCTCGATCGGAATTTCGAGGCCCAACTCTTATGTGGGCTGAGAACTTGGGTAGGTGGAGCCATGAGCAGGGTCAACCTCCACCGTACAATGGGGACCGCAACTTCTACAATTTGAGCGAAGGAGGCTCAGCAGACAGAGTTCTCCCCATCTTGGTCCGCCGAGTGGCTCGCAATATTGAGCTAGGAATGGCAACCATTCAACGAACCGTGGAGCTTGATGCAGACACAAACGCCAATACGGATCGTATTCGTAATCTTGAAATTGTTCATGGGAGAACTATGAGAGACAATGAGGCTCTGCAGCAAGAGCTAGCTGTAACTCGAGCTGAAGTCATAAAGCTCCGAGCACGCCAAACAGTATATGAGAGACACCTGCTTGATATGGAGCGTCAGCTGGCTGAATTAAGGATTCGTCTGAGGGGTACTCGTCGCCAGTAGGAGATGCTCTACTCATCCTTTCTTTTGGTTTAAGGAATAGTCTTCATACCTATGCTCTAAGTAGCACTTTTCCCTGTAAACATTCCTGTTTTGCAAGTACTGTTTCACTAGTTCTTTATGTTGTCAAGATTTCCCTCTGTTGGTATGTGGTAGACCTACTTCTAGGTCAAATTTTTCGAACTCTGTGTAGTCTCAGTACCAACTATAATGACAGCAATCTTATTTCAGTTAAAGATCATCATTATCAAAATTTATTCTAGTTCAGTAATGTGCAAACTGAGTAACTCTATCAAAGCCTTATCACTATTTTATCTTTGAAATTTATAACTGAAAAATGTCGCTTCACAAACGTCTAGTCAGAAATTTATTCGAGAATAGTCACATCAAATCCAAAAGTTTATCTCATATAGACTCCCTTTATGGATGGTCATCAGGACTCTATGGAAGTCTAATCATGATACTCTCGGAAACCGGTATAACTTAACTTAAACAACACTCGTGCAATACCCACTTCCATAGAATACACTTCAGGCTTGTTGTCAAAAACATTCAGGATAGTCCATCAAGGCGTGAAATTTATAAGTATATATAAATTGGTGAGATGCAACTACCAATGACCATCGTTACTCACAAGATCATTTCTCGTCATGCCACAGAACCATGTCCTCACAAGGAGGCAACCAACCAACTGGCGAGACACCAATTCTGCAGATAGACTTCGCTACATTTCAGGCCACAGTCATAGCCGCCGTGACAGCTGTCATGGCGCAATTCAATGCCAACAACCCAAACGAGAATGGAAACAGTTTCAACAATTCAAACCGTAGTAAAACACAAGGAAACCGACAACGGCCTAGTCATGATGATACTTCAGCTCACAAACCTAAGAATAGTAAACAAAAGTTCTGGAACAAAAAGGAGCGCAAGTTATCTCAAAAACTTACCAAGTGACAACAACCTGTGGCAACCTCTTCAGCCACGACATCTGCCACTCCAGTACCAATTTCAATACAACGATATGCTGGAAATCTACCGAATTGCAAGAAATGCAATTTCCACCACTTAGGGAAATGCCGCAAATTGCGGTGTAAGAGCTGCAACAGACAAGGACACACCACTCGTTTCTGCAGGATACCAGCACAACCAACCACTCAAGTCCTCGTCGTTGACTTAAGTCAGGTCTGTTATAGGTGCGGCGAATCTGGACATTTCAAAAGAGATTGTCCAAAGACTAAAAATGGCGAAGAAGCTCGCTTCCGTAGGACTCCGACTCAACATATCACTTCAACTACCGATGCTAGTATAATTCAAGTATGCCATGCATGTGGTGAAATGGGGCATTTCAAGAGAGACTGTCCGGCAGAGAGAAATGACGGAGGAGAAGGAGGAGTTTAACGACACGACATATAAGAGCAACGAGGACCCCCCCTTCTTTGAGATTTTGGTACGTTTTCTAAATAAAAATACTTTAAAGATTTAAATTATATTAATATCAAAACTCGGGGAAATTAAAAAGTAATTATAAATAACTCACTCGTCCGAAGCAAGTCACGACATTCATAAGGGAACTAAAGATCAGCGCATGTGAACTATGATGGCTTAGTACATACATCAAGGTTAAGCATAGCTAAGATTTTGCAGAATTAGAGTGAGTGATTCCGTCTTAATTCCTGCTCCTTGTCTGGTTGTGGAATTAGGGCAGAGCCACTCAGTCGACCGTCTTATTCATCTTAATTATACATAACTTGTAGATGCCAAGCGATCATAAAGGTACCGAAAATGGATCATAATATAAAGTATCGTCACTAGTTATCGAAGCATTTTCACTGCTAGTATTCGTTTATTGCGATACAATTGGTGGCAGTGGTATTATCGAGAAAGCACTAGAAAGTCTACACATAATGCACTGTCGAGCACACTCGGAGTACACCATCGTTATAATAGACACCTCTTTCAAAACGAATCAACACTTGTTTCTATAGAGAGTCCTGCGTCGTCATTCGACATAAATTGGAGTGGTCCTCACCATGCCAAGTTCATGTGTTACGAAAGCCCACCGCTTTAACCGACTGATGAACGAAACCCTCGTCGCTCATAACGCAACCCAACCCAGACCTCGGAATTGTCTTTTGTATTCTAAACCCCGAAGTACTCATGAGAGGAGTACTATGGCTTCCGAAACCTTGGTGGCGTATATCCAACCGATCTTCCAGAACCATCACTTGTCCAACAGGTCAAGTTCAAACACAGAGACTGGCACGAATCTACATTCAAGAGATAGTCCATCTGCATGGTGTGCCTGTGTCCATTATCTCCGATTGGGATAGCAGATTCACCTCGAGATTTTGGCAGTCACTGCAGAAGGCTCTTGGAACTAAGCTGGATATGAGCACAGCTTACCATCCACAGACCGAAGGGCAGAGTGAGAGGACCATTCAAAAGCTGGAAGACATGTTGAGAGCATGCGTCATCGACTTTGGCACGTCGTGGGACACTCATTTGCCCTTGGTCGAATTCTCCTACAACAACAGCTACCATACTAGCATCAACGTTGCGCCGTTTGAAGCCCTCTATGGTCGTAAGTGCAGATCCCCTCCGTGCAGGGTTGAGGTGGATGACATGCAGCTAGCCAAGGGACAAGTCCCCGATAGCGCTCTCACAGGCCCGAAAATCATCCGAGGAACTACAGAAAAGATCATGCAAATCCGGGAACGACTAAAAGCTTCAAAAGATAGACAAAAGAGCTACGCCGATAAGAGACGAAAACCTTTGGAATTTTAGGTTGGTGACCGTGTTCTTTTGAAAATCCTCGCTAGGATCAGTCCCGTAGCTTACAAACTTCGTTTACCTCAAGAGCTTAGCGACATTCATTCTGTCTTCCACGTGTCGAACCTTAAAAAGTGTCTACCCGGCGGAACCCTTGAAATCCCTCTTGATATATCGAAATCAAGAAGAACCTTAATTTCATGGAAGAACCGGTCGGAATCATGAATCGAAAAGTCAAAAGAACGAAATAAAGTCGCATACCAATAGTGAAGGTCCGCTGGAATACCAAGCGAGGACCTGAATTCACTTGGAAGCGCGAAGACCAGATGAAACAGAAATACCTGCATCGTTTTCCGAGTCCATAATTTGTATTCTTTGTTTGAATTTCGGAACGAAATTCCCTCTATCGGGGGGATGATGTGACAACACGAATCTTTTCCGTCAATGTTAGCCCGATTCCGTTAATAAAATTTGAATTTTATTTAGTTCCGTCAATATCTTATGATTTGGAAAATTATTTAGGTTATATAATTAAATTTATATGTGAGTCGGAACCAAAATCGTGCGAAAACCCGAGTTACTTAGAAAATCATCGAAAACCGGCCTGACTGGATTTCTCGGCCGTAAGCCCATTTACGGCCGTAAACCCATTCACGGCCGTAAACCTGTTTACGGTTGGTGACAGGTGGCCCCCACCACCGACCATGCACCCAGCCTATAAATACGTGATTCCTACCCTCATTTACACTTTTCTGTCTGAAAACTCCTCAATACTCTCTCAAGTTTCATCCAACAAAAGCCTTCTTTTCACCCCACAAACGTAAGTAATTCATCCCTATCACTTGTTATTCATCTCATTCATGTAAAAGGCTCATATTCATTCATTTGATTCATCACTTTCATCACCATCTTTATGCTCTTGAAGAGTTTACGGCCGTAAACCCTTCAAATGTTCATATATTCATAGGCCGTAAACACCTCATGGGCTGTAAACCCTTCAAATGTTCATATATTCATAGGCCGTAAACACCTCATGGGCCGTAAACCCTTCATATATTCATAGGTCGTAAACACGTCATGGGCCGTATACCCTTCATATATTCATAGGCCGTAAACACATCATGGGCCGTAAACCCATGGTAGTTGACCGTGAACTCCTTTTTGTTCCTCATTCTTGATTCTAACACTTCATTGTGAGTGTTTCCTACATCCTAAGGGTGTTTCCTATGCTTGTTAGTGGTTTTAGACACTAATTTTAAGCCTATACATGTTAATATGTGCTTAATAGGTCCGTACTGTGCTCGGGACTTCATTTAGCATACCAAGCATCTTATATTTGTCATTCATCCAAGTCACTCACAATCAGGTGAGTTCATACCCCTATTCTTTTCCTATTTTTTTAAAGGTTTTCAGGGGGGATACAAGCCAAACACAAATTATTTTTGTAAACTTATACAAAATGATTTCAACGAGTTTAAAACTTATGCAGTTGATACAAATTCAATGACATGATTTTCATTACAAAAACATGCTTATGAACTCACCAATTTTATGCTGATACTCTTTCAAAACTGCTTGTATTCTTATGAAATCAGTAGACAGGTACCTCGCACAGATTTTTGAGAAGACGGAGCGTATAGAGTCACGTCTTTTACTTTTGTTTATGCTTTTGAAGTATAAAAACATGAATCAAACAGATGTAAATACCTTCTTATATATTCAATGTAATGGTTGTGTTTACTATGATTACTATGATGCAATTGTTGTGATACTACATATGACGTCATCCACCCCCAAACGTTTCCGCCGTTCCGGTTTGGGGGTGTGACACCCACACACGCTCCACCAATGACTTGGTAATGTACAAAGTGCAATTTCATGGGTTAGCACCAAATTCACATTTTCCTAAGTAACTAAGATTGAGAATTTATAAGTGTTGAGTTACTTAGTATTTATCATTATACTTTTAATGAAGGGAATTATAGTCCTGTCAAACGCGTTCGGCTAACGACCCTCCACCAGTCAAGGAAGCGGTGGGTGAGAGTGGACACCCATTAAACTGCCATTTTATAGGCAACAACCTTATACCCCCCTTATAGACCGGCTTCGTGAATGAGGCCTACTAACGGTAAGACTGATTTGCTCTTATATATATATATATATATATATATATATATATATATATATATATATATATATGGAAAAATTCAATAGAGAACCATAATTATATATATATATATATATATATATATATATATATATATATATATATATGGAAAAATTCAATAGAGAACCATAATTATTGGTTCTTCAAGGAACCAAATCTTTTTTTTCAATTTCTAGAGTTCTTTATCGAAAAAAATATTTATAAATATCTAAATTCATATATTAACATTGTGAATGTGAAAAATATTTTTCGGATTCACATTGTGAATTTTCAAAGATTCACATTGTGAATTTGACGTAAAAAAAATCGAATTTGATATAATTGGAAAAAGGATAAAAAGTTATGAATTTCTGTATTTTTAGTTTTTTTTTTATAAAAAATAAGTTCTAAAAGTTGAAAAAAAGATTGGTTCCTTGGTTAATTATGGTTCTCTATTGAACCTCACCCTATATATATATATATATATATATATATATATATATATATATATATATATATTATTAACTTATAGTACTATAAAGTATAAGAGTTGAATTTTAACTTTTAAAACTCTAGGGTTTGGAATTAAAGTGTGTATGAGACTTTACAAATTCCAAAACTTGAGAGAAAGTTTTGAACAATTCAAAAATTTTTGGATTTTCATAACTTATGAGTTTAATTAAGGTTTTAAAAACTTTAATGAAGAGACTCTTGAACATCCATAACTTGAGGACAAGTTATGGAGTCCATAAAACTATTTATGAGAAAGACTCTTCAATTATGTAACCTATGACTCTTTAATGGATCTTTAAAAGACAATTGACTTTTGGTAATCCATAACTTGAGGACAAATTATGGACTCCATTAAAAAACATTTAGATCAAGAATTAACTAACAAACAATTTGCAAATAATTCCTATGATCTTACTAAAACTCATAAGCATGAACATTCATATCAACAATTTCAAGAATCATATAAACATACATAAAACTTGAAAATTTTATAATAACCATTGAAAATGGATTAGTATAATCAGTACCACATCAAAAACATGTTTTATAAGTCCAAAACAGTTTAGAGTAATGATTTTAGTCCATTTCCAGCAGCAAAACTCGAAATTATGCACACAGGGGCTCCTACTCGTCGAGTGCAAGAACCTACTCGACGAGTAGGATGCATTTTGTCATGGACTCGTCGAGTCCCCCCATGGACTCGGCGATTTCACTGTTCAGATTGCAAAATTCTCGACTTTTTCAAGCAGTTTGCATCAAATATCAAGAAAACAAGCCTAGGCTCTGATACCACTGATGGGTTTTGAGCAATCTAACACTCCTATGATGTACATGCAACTCTATAAACCTTGGATCTATGTTTTATCTAATATTCATGCAAATAAGAATTTTCCAAGGTTTACATCCTAACTAGCATGGCACGGGGTACTTGTAATATAAAAACTAGTAGAATTATATACCTTTTGTAGTTGCTTGGATTCCTTAAGACCTTGTGAGCCTAGCACCTCAAATGTGATGCCTCAAATGTTTCACACAACACCACAACTCTTGGAATAACTTGAGAGAATAACACTTTCACTTAAAATCGGCTAGCCTTCTTGATCTTGTCTTAGTGGCCGATTTTTTTCCTTATGAGGTTGCTTATATAGTGTGCCACATGTAGGGTTATACCAGGTAAACCCTAATGTGCATGACTTTTCATTTCCCTCATGATCCATGGGTTTCAACCTCCATGGAGCATCCATGGAGCACCCAATGGATCCTAGCCCAATCTAGTGAATCATGGACCATAAGCCCACTATATAAGAATGAATGATTTACAAATCAATCCCCATATATTTAATTAGTCTCTTTTTGATCACATAATTAATTCCAAATTAATTCTTGATCAATACTAATTAAATAATATAATTTCATATTAATATATTAGAACTTATAATATATTAACAAACCATAAGTGTCATTATTCTCATTTTGTCTATCCAACAGTTGAGATGAAGATGCAACCCAAATGGACCATGCCAAATCGGGTCAAGTACATATTAAATATAGTTATGGATTTAGACACATTATCCAACAATATCTCCATTGAAAGTATTTGTAATTAGATTCTAAATCATTCATTATACACATGAATAAATGTTTATTGATACGGAAACGACGTTTGAATTGAGCATTGTTATATAGACATCATCGGCAAAGTAATCATGTACCAAAAGTGTGTGCAACCTCATGATTCCTGTTGATTGACTTTCTAGTCCTCTTGATGGTGTTTGAACTTTCGCATTCTTGACATATCACACAACTGCTGCTTCCATCAATGAGTGGAAATACATATCATTGTCATCGGATGAAGATGACGAAGAAGAAAATGACGAATTGCTCATCATTTTTTGATGTTTGGCGAATGAATTTTTTTTATATATAGATAAAATGGGTGTTTTGTGGTGTATGATTCAAACGGTATAACCGGTATTTATAGAGTAATTGGGTAGTGTGTTATTTAATTTTTTTAAACCCCAAAAGATCATATGACCGTTTTCTTTTCTCTCTTCATTGTAACACAACGTGCTTCACGGATCTTCACATTTACCAAGCTCAGGGGTGGTGTAGCATGGTTACTTACGTGTGACTTGGCTATGCCATCACATAACGCATGTGTTTGCATAACACTTCGTATGGCCTTAAGGGAACCCGTATCAGAGAGAAGCCACCACAAATCTCAACATGTTTCATGCGCTCATGAAAAACATCATTGTTGGCAATATGGATCGCACTATGGTTGCCGAATCAAACAACAATAAGAGATGACTGTGGGCCACCCATATCAAAGAGAAGCCACCATCGCCATAATAGTTTTTGAGCAGCAGGACCTCGATGCTCAGCTTCAATACTTTGGTTTGGGACTAAGGGATGCTTCTTGTTGCGTCATGAAATAAACGAGTCACCAAGAAAGAAACAATAGCATGTGGTCGAACATTAATCAATGGCATCACCGTCTTGATCAACATCAGAAAACAAAACACAGGAAGCTCAAGAGATGATGCAGAAGGGAATGTAACCTATGAAACATAGTGCATTTAATGTTTCTTAAAATTTTCAAATCAACACTATAATGAGAAGTTTGAGGAGCTGCCATAAACTGAGTAATAGTAGAACTATATATCACATATAGTTTCGTGCGAGTGACAATAAAATAGACTAGAGATCCCACCAACCGGCGTAAGAGTATGGGATTAAGTATAAGGGAACCATCGTTGGATGTGAGTCTAAATTTTGGCTCAAAAGGTATAAAGGAGACCTTAGAGTCGTTGAGACCTGCACAAGAAATAAGATTAGACGCATACTTGGCTTGCAAGTAGATGCCAATATCATGAGCAAGCACATCTAGTCCTAGTAAGTAGTGAAGTGGTCCAAAATCTTTCATCTCAAATTGTTGGTGTAGAAAGTCTTTCAAGGAGGCGATGTCCTCAACATCGTTGTTGTGATAATCATATCATCAACATATAATAAAAGAAATATAGTACCAAAATCAATAGTTTTGGTGAAGAGTTCAAGAATCATAAATGCTAGAAATAAAACCTAGTGAACATACATGTTCATGTAACACTAAATTTCTTGAACCAAGACTAAAGGGCTTGATTTAGCCCATAGAGGGCTTTGTGTAAGCAACAAACATGAGCATGAGGGTGTTGAACCTTAGTATGAGTGGAAAATAAAATAGAATAACAATAGTTATCAACGCATTAAAATCCTTGGCAGGTTTTTGAATAAATTATATACCGAAGTATACTTCTGTGTTCATTGTTCAACTTATATGTTCGACTCATAAACTCCAATCACAAATGACTAAAAATGGCTCAATGATGGCTGACACTTGCTATACAATCTACACCTAAAAACAAACAAACTTAACCAGAATAGAATCTCATACAATGTACGTCTTCTGGGAGCTCTTTGGACCCCGTTTCTTACGTGGGTTAGAAGTGGTCATGCAAGAAAACGCATTCACAAGTTCAGAATCCTCATCATTCATCAAAATCTTGGCTTTAGTAGGATCCTTAAGCAATAATTTTGCCACAAGATATCCTGCAATTGTCCATGTCTGAAACAAACGCGATTGTTTCCCTATAAATCTTGCTCTTTTGGTGTCATAATATTCAGGCCATTTGTCTTTAGTCAATCTCTCTTCTGCTATCTTCACTGCTCTTTCTGCTATTTCTGGCCTTCCCATCTTGATACATGCCACTGTAAGCTGTAAATCAAAACCAAAAACTCAGTTTACACAATTCATGTTGAAATTTAGTCAATTTGACCCAAAAAAACTCGATACCATTTCAGAAACGTTTATATAATACCTGCCAGAGTAAAGTAGGCCATGAACCTCCATTGTGGTATGACCAAGGTCTGCAAAAGACCACAATAAAGAATTGTTAATTTCTAATAGTAAATGTAGAGACAAGGTATAGTTTTAATACTATTCTATATATTATTTAATTTTACTTTATAGACTTATCAAAAAGAATAACATTAGAACAGAGGTGTTACGTGTTCTTAGGATCAGAACCCGTGATAATTTGCCATTCTTGACCTTCAAGGGCAGGGTAACAAATCTTGAAAGGCATATCTGCCACTAAATCCGCCCATTTTGCTTCAATAAGATCCAAAATCGCATGTGATTGATCAACTGTAACCAAACTACTCACAACAGACCAAAAATTCCCCAAAGAAAAAAACCTAAAATCCATATGAGCAGGTTGCAGGTTTCCAATAAGATACCCACCTCTATTCGGCATCCATTCCACTAACCATGGAGAGATTTGATCTGGATAAATGTTAAACTTATTAACAGCATCGTAAGAATACTCTTCAGTCTTGTATCGATAGATTTCATTAAGCTTTTTCATATCTATCCAGTAATATTCTCTTATATGAAAAGATAATGCAACAAGACGATTGTTTAAAGCTATAATCAAGTCTGTCGACCCTTCTTCTTGTGCAAGCATCTCTCGTGCACATAATAAAGCAGAATAAAATAAAGATTGGATTTCAAGAGGGTGACCATGAATCCCCATACGCCTATCGATCATACAAGGTCCATCTGCTACTAATAAAGTAGGAAACATATCAAATCCATCAGCAAGACATAGCTTTAGAATCATCTTGATTCCAGTTTGAACATCGATTCTTTCCTGGAGTGATAAATCTCCGGAACTTTTCCCATATGCGCGTAACAGTATAATCCACCATAACCCTGAAAAAAAAAAGGGTTCGTGTTTAGAAAAGATAAAGAAATGGGCGAATGGCATAGTGGTAATTACCGGAATCCACAGGGGCAACACGGCCAATTGCAGCCTCTCCGAAATCAGGGTCTAGAACTTCTTCTGTTGCAGTCTCGTCTCCTTCAAGGGGTACTGTACGGACCTTGAAACTTGCAGGCATTAATCCTTGCCCAGGGCTATGGCAATCCATTGTTTTCTCCCAGCTCTAAACACAAGAAAATTGAAGTAAAATGATGAGTGATCTTGAAAAACAGAAGTAAAGAAGATGAAAGATGAAATGTTGGGTACTTGGAGTTGAAGTGTGTGAAGG
Source organism: Lactuca virosa (assembly GCF_052849685.1). Taxonomy (NCBI): domain Eukaryota; kingdom Viridiplantae; phylum Streptophyta; class Magnoliopsida; order Asterales; family Asteraceae; genus Lactuca; species Lactuca virosa. The sequence goes on along the minus strand of NC_136433.1, from coordinate 36,574,917 downwards.
ATGAAACTGCGGACAATGTCGTATTCCCCTTTTAGTAAGAAAGCTATACCAGAAGGTATGAAGTCGCGAATGAAAACTTGATCGTAGTTAAGTACACTAGAGCTTGTGGGGTCTTTTGCGGCTATTGTACCAATAGGACTACCACAATAGTTTACTATTGAATCACGAAGTAAGTCCCATGCTTCGTCTTCAATCGTGTCGGATGTTGAATCGTCCTTTTCTTTCTTCAATTTATGGATGTCCTTTGAATCCGACAGGTTTGGTGGATGATTTGTGTCTTGAATAGTGTTGAACTGTTTGGGATTATCCATAACCCATGTATCGTTTGCATCTTCGGCGGTTAATCCACTAACACTTTCGGAAGTTTGGCATTTACAACTTAAATGCTGATATGATCGTCGATTTTGGAAGTTTTGACGATGGATGCTCGGAGTTGTAGGAAACTGGCGACAAGTATGAACATTTGAGCACCTGAAGAATCGAATGGCATTTGAGCGGCTTCTCTTTTTACATTTTGTGATGGATCCATGAGAATATGTTAATAAGTTGGAACAAGGGTTAGGGTAGAAGAGTCGAGGTGTAGCCCCACAGAAGACTTGCAGAATTGCTTCAGAAGAAATCATGGCAACACCTAAAACAAGAGCATTGATTTAATCGCCTTTAACAAAATTTAGGGAACTCTGTATTTCGACTATGTGCGTTGCATTAATTTATGACAAAATCAATACACAAATAGAAAAAAAAATTCAGTACTTCAAATGGAACAGAATCAACGAATCGATGTACTTTAATTCAGCGTAAGATTCATGTAATAACAAGTGCAGAAAACCCCTTTCTAACCCTGGTAAAGATGAAAAAAACATCTACGATATTCCGTCGAACACTACGATTCGATTCGAGATTTTTCCGTTAAATCATCAAAAACCCATTTCGGAGAAGGTAAGAAACACCATTTAGGAGTTGGGTTCTGAACAAAACAATGTAATCTTGTGAAATTGAAGAAATATTACGAAAAATACTACAAATTTACCTTCGTGAAGAGATGTTGGATACTGAAATCAGAGACTTGAATCGATGGAAGATTAATAATCTGTAATACCCAGTTAAGCAATCGCCGATTTCCGAGTATATCGCGCAATCTATTGAAGAATGGGGTTGAAACAAGTGTAAAACGAGAAAAACGAAAACTTTGAACGCATGAACAATGGAAGAACTAAAATGCGCTAGTGTTCCGTTTCTGGCCATACATGTCTGCGTTCCGCACTTTATAAGAAAATTTTGTTTTCGAAAATTCAAATATCGTTTGATAAAAATCACACAATTAATATTTCGTATTTAACAGCATCTAAAACCATTTTTGATCAAATTATAATTTATTTATTTACAACAATAAATAAACATTATAGATATCTTTCCGTATATAATACATAGTCCAATATTTTATATTGTATTAGCACAAAAATGTTTAAAATGGATCCAAATGAAAACACGATGAAATAACTTTATTATAATTATTATTATAACTTTTATGAATAAAAAATAAAATAAAACTATAATATCAACATACGTAGTATTTTTGCCATAAGTAACTTCTGTTGGCAATATGAAAGTGATGGATATTCCACGTGAACAAACAAAAGGGCAAGTTTAAGTAACGTGTAGAAATGTTATGGTCCACTCGTGTATGGATAAACTTGCTATTTTTGTCATGAAATTAGGCCAATCCAATATCTTTAATTTCAATATTTAATAGGTTTACACACCATCCTATTTCAAGTCTACTGCACACCAACCTAATATTGTGTTGACCTATATATTTGACTCTAACTTTCTCTTTATTTCTTAAACACAGCTTTTAACACTAGTGACGCAATGATTAACTACCGAGAATAGGAAAACAATAAAATACATTTAATATTACGTTTATGCCCCTTTATTTATATATTATTTTCTATTTTCCTCCCTTTAACTTTACAAACATATACAACATATTGTCTTTTATTAATTTTATTTTTGAATATATTTATTTCGTGTTATTTTTAATATAAATAATCTATCTCACATATAAACAAATTCGACATGTATGATACTTCTTTAGTTATATTGGTTTTTATTTTTTTTAACATTAAGTATCATTATTTTGATCTTTTTTAGTTTTATATATATATATATATATATATATATATATATATATATATATATATATATAATTTTTGAAATAAAATAATAATGTATTAACATTAAATAAAAGCATTTATTCTTTAACATACGAGTTTATATGAGTTTATGACTATTTTTTTAATCATGTGTTTATTTAATCTTTTATATTTTTATATCAAGCAATTAAATTGTTAAATCAAATTTGTTGATGAAGTGAAATGATATCAAATATTACATTTATAACCCTTTTTATTTACTAAATGTTGGGCATTAACACACCTAAATTCTTCGTAGGGGCATAGCCGCACAAAATTATTGTTGTCGTTTGTTTTTGTCGTGGATAAGGTAAAAAAAATATTGATGAAAAATTATTTTGAATTTTATTTTTTATAATACTATTTATATTATTATATTATAAAAATAAAATTATTATTGTTTTTTATCTTAATAAAAAATAAGTTTAAAATTATTAATATTAATAAAGTTAGCAATAAAAGTATAATTATTAAATAATAAAAATTTATTGATTTTGTTATAATGAAATAATGATAAAAGTTAGTCAAAATAATAATTATATTGTAATCATAACCTAAAAAGTAATGCAAATGATAATTATATAGTCATCATTTACCTAAAAAATAAGCTCAATGGTAGTAGGTTGGTATGTGCAAAGTAGGACCCTATTTAATTGGTGATTGACGATTTAAATAGACCCGACAAAACTTGTATGCCAACGAGAAATGTATTTCGTTGGCGTATTTGGCATAGAATTTTTGAATTAGCTGGTAGCGAGTAGCGGATAGCTCGTAACAGCGTTTTGTTAAACGCTACATGAAGTAGCATTTGAATTTGGAGTGTTTTGTTTAAACTAATAGCTAGAAGTTTGTAGTGCCGAACGGGGCTTTCCGTTCCGAACACGCCCAAAGAATAAAAGTTTTATTTGACAAAGATTTTATCTTTATTTTTAAATAAAAAGCATTGAATTAACTAACAACATTTTTGCCAAACACCTACAACATAAATAAAAGTTACAGTTTACAGTTTGCAGCTTCCAGTTATTGGCAACCGGCTAGTCGTTTTCAACTACGAACTATCAGCTAGTTTTACAAAACATGCACATGAAAATACGTGGTTATGATTTATGACCCATTTCACTTGATTATATATTTTTTTATAAAACAATAGAAAAAGTTTTAGTGAGATGCGTGTGTAAGCTAATGTCCACAAAAATAGTCAAGACCGAAGCAAAATGAATGTAAGAGAAAAATATGACATTCAACTAACTATTACATCATCTTAATTCAATCCATAAAGATTTGAACCCAAACGTATTTAAAGACCAACAATATTAACTGATGCAAAAATTATATTTAATGACGATAACATCCAGAAGAGGTCCGATTATAGGTTATCAAAAGTTGGAGTATGATTATTAGTTGTCATTCATGAGTAACCAACCATGTTGTGGTATTCTTTCCCGATGTCGCACATTGTGTAGCCGCCAAACAAAAGGCGTATGGTGAGTCGCAACCATCTTTAACCGAAGCACAATTACTCACACATGTCGGCCTTGTCGGGGAATTTTGTAAAATTGCAAGAATTGTATGTGGAAAATATGAGGAAACACACCTAGGACAAAACACACACACACACACTATACAACTTTATATAGTATACCTCCGCCGATCCATGCATTTAGGCTAATATATGATTGTTTGATCGACGTTCACTTCGGTTAATCTTAGAAAACACGGTATGAACATAATTATTTCCATTTATAAACCACTTGTTTTGTTCATCCCCCCCCCCCCCCCAAAAAAAAAACAAAATCAATTGTTGAAGCTCCGCCCCTGTCCGTTCTATTAATAACCAAGTCACCATCCTCATCACATACAACATATACATCAATTAATCTCTCTCTCTCTCTCTCTCTCTCTCTCTCTCTCTCGTAACATTTAATCTATCACCCTTGAAACGTATTCTAACTTAGCCATTAAATCGGACTTCTAGGTATACACCTAGGGTTCACATAAGGATTTTGTGGTATTGTTTCCATGTATCGTTCGAAGTATCTAGTTTGTTAATCTCTTCTTTTAGCCCAATATAGTATGATACCATGATTTGGCACCATCTGTAGGGATGTAGGGGTATGAACTAAACAACCATTTATATACCTCCAATCGATAGACACCACGTATAGTTCCATCAACCTCATGCCTATATTTAAAACATAGAAAGCAAGTCTTCTACCAAATCCAACGTCTCAAATTCATGTGGTTAATAATGTGGTAAACATTGTTATCGGCACAAAAGAAGCGAAAGAATTTTGGAAATTCTAGATATATAAGGTGATGAAATGAACACGTATAGAAACAGAAAAATATGATTTTGAAAGGAAAGAGACCGGTGGTGAAGATTACCTATTTATTCATACTTTTGCCACTAAAAGCTTCAGTTAAACGCCAAAAAAATGGTGGAGAAACAAGTAGAGGAAGTTATCCCCAAGAAGAAGGAAAATGAAACATCTTTCACATGTATTATTTTAAATAACTACTTAAAACATGTTTCTTAATATATATATATATATATATATATATATATATATATATATATATATATATATATATATATATATATATATATATATTAGAAATTTGTGTGTGAATGAAGGTCCCAAAAGTTAATTTTTCCAAAATAGTTTGGTAAATGTGAGAATGTAGAAATTTCATCAAGCACAAGATAAGTAAAAAAAAGTCTTATCATAACATAAATAATCTTCCAAATGTATAATGCATCTTTCATCTTCAATATCCTTCTAAGACCCCTAATATGAACACATGTCAAAAAAAGTATGTTAGGTTTTAGGAAGTCTGATGAATAAGTATGTTAGATTTTAGGAAGCCTAATGAGCATTATTGGGAATGGACATTATTAACTGTAAGGAAGAACTTTCACATTCCAAACACAATGTACACCCCTAATAGTTTCAAAACATTAATAGATTTTTAAGATTCAATACTAGGGAAATGCATTCTAAAATCATTGCATTGCTACACATCATCAAATTGTAACACCCATTCTAATAATGAAACTTTTATTTTAGGTGGTCACGGCGTGGTGGAGCTTCACTACGGCGTGGTAGTATTTTTATGACCCGTAACGGACTAGCCATGGGTGCCACGATGTGGCAACTGTATTTGGAGAAAACCTTAATCCTTACGATTTGGGCCCTATTTAAAGGACATTATGGTTAGGGTTTCGTGATCATTTAGCCTCCATCACCCTATCAAGCTCAGAAACCCTAACCCTAGCCTTCATTTGCATTTGTGAACTCATTTTGGTACTTTTGGCGATCTCTGAAGGAGAAGGAAGTCTTTGGTGTGGTGATTCACCTTGCAAGCATCATCTACATCTTCTAGCATATCTTTTGGACTATTAGTGAATGTTCAAGTGTGACATCCCCATTTTCATAGCCAGAAAAGACCGATTTGTTTATGCTTATTTAAAAATCAGAGTATCCTTTTTGAAAAAAATAGTATTGCGGAACTTGTTCCCAAAAAACATGATAAAGATGTTATCAAAGCATTTCCGGAGAAATGTATTTTTATTTAAAACATTAGGATGTTATCGTCAATACAGAAACATAAGCATAACGAAAATATTACAAGCCTTACAGTAACTAAACTAGTGTCCTAATACTCCTTGAATCTCTCAGCATAATGTATCTTTCATATAGCCACCTGTGATACAATAAACTGAGTGGGTCAGGTTGGGAAACTTGATTAGTACATAGGGTTTTCAACCCACAATAATATAATTATTATGTTTAATCATCAAACAATTAACCCAATTTCCCATCCCCATCATCTTTTTTTATTCTTAAGGATCTTTCCTAAGAATCATATAATTCTTCATTTATTCATTCCTAAGGACTGTCCTAAGGAATAGGCACGAAGTCCATCGCTATCAGGGTTTATCTTCCAGGCACTAAGTCCATAACTGCCGATGTTATCTGTTAGGCACAGCTGCCAATGTTTATTTGTAAGGCACTAAGTCCATAGCTACCAATGTTCATTTGTAAGGCACTAAGTCCATAGCTGCCAGGGTTTTTAGAGTACATATGGTGAACACGTCGTTCACAAACACCTACAGGTTGCGAGCCTGCTAGCGTTCCACTGGACTGTCTAGAATAGTCTGTGGTCATCATCTATACTTTGCTAGATGACTGGATCATCATTAAAGTCAAGGCTTCTCATAATATTTCACCTCTCATCATCTATATCATCTTTTATCTCTCATCATCGATATCATATTTCATCTACCCATCTTTACCCAATATATTTATAGGTATAAAAATACTTATACATTTTAAATCAAGTAAAACATGTATAAATTGTTCATCTAGCATAGATATCAGGAACATAGATAATAAGCACATATAACATGTATTAATATTAAATACTTCATATCTATGTGTAAGATGAAAGTAACTATGCACTCACTTGTTAAAGTGACGACTCGAAATTCGGGCAGTGCTTCGCTTCTAACAATTGTCTTTTCCTTTGACGAAACCTAGTATTATTATCACTAAGTTTTAGTCTAATATATATTAAGACTAATTATTAGTCTAAATTTATCATTAGATCAAAGTCTACTTTCATGATCTATCAAGTAAGGAACAACTGTTGATACAAAAAGTGACCCTCCTTAACTTAATGATCCGCAGTCTTGTTTGTCTACCACAATCTATTCTGATACCGCAATTGTAGATGCTACCGCAACTAAAGTTTGTCTACCGGAGTTGAAGAAGTTGTTTTGTGAACCGTAGTGAACCATAACTACTACCGCAGTGAAGAATGATGAAGACCTTTTGGTTACGTTAACTGACTTAGCGTGTTAGCTTAGCTTTATCCAGTGAACCTTGCATGGTCACTTAAGTCAGTAGAATATTAATTGTTTATTTCAGATGTAACTTTTTGGGACTCTATAAATAGACACTCCCTTCTTCATGTAATAGTATCCACTTTCACAATCTTTTGAACTTTCATTGAAATACAAAGATCATTCTCTCAAATCTCTATTATATTCTGATATCCGAGATCCTCTTCACCTTAAGCTGATCATATATACTAACTCGTGTTTGAATGCAAACCTTGTTATGAATTAGCCTGGTGTTTACTTGATATAACTTGTTGTCATTTATATTTCCTTTTCATTTCCACAACTAACTATCTAACACTTCTAACTTATTATTGTTGAGCTAACTTGATCCTTTGAGATTAACTTATTCCACAACTATTACCTTGCACTAACGTTTGTTCAAGTATTTCTCAAAAGTTTTTTTCTCAACAATTGGTATCAGAGCGAAAGTGGTTGCTTTTTAAACAAAACTATGATTTTGAAAAGCCTTCTATACCACTAAAGCTCATTCTTGAAAAAAAAAACAAAGGAAATATGGCATAAGCTTTCTCATTGAACGTTTCCAACAATGTTGGAGACTCGAGCAGAGCACCAATACTTGTTGCAAATGAATACCACCATTTGTCCCAAAGAACGGAAAGGTATCTTAAGAGGCCCGGAAGAGACGTGTGGAGATCTGTGGAAGAAGGACCCTATGTCCCTGTTCTTAATCCTGTTTAAGCGGATGGTGCTCAAGCACGACTAGGTGGAGGTCCAGCCATAATGAATCGACCAACCAATGATGATCTTGATAAAATGGAGAATGATGCCATAGACTTCTATGAAATCTCTTGAAGTGTTGCTCCTGATAATTTTGACATAATTATCAACTGCAAATCTGCCAAGGAGAGCTGGGATGTGCTCAAGAATCTCTATCAAGGGTCAGAACAAGCTCAATATAAGAAACTCACCACAACACTCAATGTGTTTAACAACTTTAAAGCTCTTCCTGGTGAAATTCTTGACGACTCATTCAAATGATTCAATCTCATAATCATGAAGTTATCAAATGTTGGTACAATTCGAAGCAATCATGAAACAAACATGCAGTTTCTTAATGGTTTAGGAAGACATTGGTCTACCACAAAGATGATTGTGCAAGGGGATAGAAATATCCATACGTTGTCCCTGTTCAAGTTATATGGAGAACTTCAGGCACACGAATCAACTGTGATGAAAGATTGTGCAGACCTCGGTGGACCACTTCAGCCTTCAAGCATTCATAGATGCAGATCATGCTGGATGTAGACTAGATCGTAAAAGTACTTCAGGTGGATGCCAATTCTTAGGATGAAGACTAGTCAGCTGGTCTTCAAGGAAGCAGAATTGTGTTTATTTGTCTACCACAGAGGCGGAATATGTGGCCGCAGCCAACTGTTGTTCTCAAGTTCTTTGGATGAAGACTCAACTCATGGACTACGGTTACAGAATGCTGCGAGTGCAAATTTACTGTGATTCAGAGAGTGCTATAACGATTTCTCATAATCCTATTCACCACTCTAAGACGAAGTACATTGAACTACGGTACCACTTCATCAAGGATCACATCCTCAAAGGTAACATCGAACTCATTTTTGTGCCCACTCACGAAGAAATAGCTGATGTTTTTACTAAGGCACAAGAATCAACTGTGCTGAACTTTAGGCACAAGATTAACTTATTTCGCAACTATTAACTTGTACTAACGTTTGTTCAAGTGTTTCTCAAAAGTTTTTCTCTCAAAAACAATAAGGTAGGATCATATTGGAGGTAGGGTCCGTTTGGTATACGAAGTATACTGTTTGGAAATCCCACTTTAAACACCTCACTAAATCACAGCCTAGACATCATCCCTGTAAGTAGATCAATCAGTATAACGACTTGGAATCACTGATAAATCTTGTTTATATGTTCATAATAACGATAATGAACTTTAGCATAAGTTATACTTAAAGTATGGTTAGCAAAACTCACTTACAGGGGGTTTAGTGAGGAACCAGGCTCTGCGCGCGCAAAACTTATGAGCTGAAAGCTCTTCTTCTCGGGGCCTTCTGGCGCTCCGGGACTCGCTACTAACACCTAGGAGGTGCTAGGGAAAGGCTTAGAGGGTTTGGGGGTGTTTGAGAGAGAATGTTGAGAAAGGTGTGAGAAAAAATAAGTAATTTGCGCCTTCTATTTATAGGCTAGAAATCTCACGAACGCGGGGCGTTCAAGAGCTGAACGTAGGGTGTTCGCTTGCCACGTGTCGCCATCTCGTTCCAAGCCGTGGGGAAGAAGGTGCGGCTCAGATTGTGCCATGTGTCACTCGCAGGTTTAGCCCAAAATTAATTATCTTCTAAAATTTGTAACTTTCGCATACGAGCTCCGTTTTGACGTTCTTCATATCCACGCGTAGGTACCGACGTGATCTACAACTTTCGTTTAGACTCTGTCGGCTATTCTGACTTTATTTTTAAAGTTATATTTTAACAGGCTTAGACAGTTAAAGTTCGTTAAAAATTCATAATTTTGTCATCCGACGTCCGTTTTCGACTGTCTTTATATCGTTGAGCTCCTATTTACGAGATCTTCAATTCTCGTTTAGGTTGTGTCGGCTAAAATTGATCGATCTAAAATTTGATTTCCGAGTTGTGTATTGTTACGCTAAATCTTAGAAAATTTATAACTTTCTCAAATGAAGTCATATTTCGACGTTCTCTATATGCACGCTCTCGGTTTAATGTCTACTATGACTTTCGTTTAGATTGCTAAGGCTAAAAAGTATTTCGTCAAAAAATTACTTTTTACGTTACACGAAGCCGTGTCGGTTTAATCGCAAAACTTCGACGGGTCATAACTTCTTCGTTATAAGTCGGATTCCATCATTCTTTACATGTACGAAATCCTTGTGACATATATGATAACTTTGGTTAAGATTATTTATCCTAAATAATCTTCTATCAAAAAGTCATTTTAACGCTTATTATCTCTAAATTGACTAGCCCGAATTTGCGGGCGTTACATCAAGACTCTACATTTTCCTTGATAAGTTGCTAGATCTTTAGATTTTGTCCCTGTTCTTCATGTCTTGATGGGTTTTGGTGGTGAGATCTCATAAAGTTTTCAACTTGATGAATCTCCAAGCCATTTGGAGTAATTGGTGTTTTGGATCTGAAGTAGGAATGAGTTTTGGTGCCATGCATGGAATCTTGGTCATTAACCCTTTTTTTGACCTATTATGCGACAACCCAAAATTTCTATCTTGTACAACCATTCACTTCAATTAAAAGTCAAATTCTTTTCAGCTAATTTTTAGCTCGGTTTAAAGTCCGGTTGGATATTTATTTTTTTGAGAGAACAAATTAGAGGAAGTATACTTTAGGATGAATTGTGCAACATTTAAGTGACAAAACTCCAAGAGTTTGGAGTTTTCGGCCCAAAATAGTGTTAGGGCCGAAAACCCTAAATGGTATATAAATGACACTTAGTCATTTTTAGTCTCTTTTTCCCATTTCCAAGTCAAGAACATTCTCTCTCAAGTATCATCCGAAAATTTTGTCAAGATCTTCAAGATTGTAAGTGTTTCCTTCCTTGTTTAGTTGATCTCTTCCATTATCTAGTGATCTTACATGATTTCATCCGTGAAATCATTCCATTTTCATAGATCTTCAAGTGTTCCTCATTTCACCAAGAACACCAAGAATACACACTAGTGTTTTGGGCCGAAAACACCCTTCTTTGCTTCCATATTGTAAGTATCTATCTCCTATACTTGTTATCTAGTAAGGATACTCGATTTAGGGCTTTGAAAACATCCTTTTCTCAAGAACAAAAGGTGTTTTCGGTCTAGTGCATCTCCTTAGACCGAAAACCCTTATGAAGGGTGCAAAAATGACATCCTCCACCCCCGAACGATTCCGCCGTTCCGGTTTTGGGGTGTGACAGATTGGTATCAGAGCATTGTTTATAGTGAATCGAGTATATCAACCCATAAAAGATATACAAACTATAAACACAACGGGATTAAAATACTCTGACCAAGAGTTTATACTTTTAAATAATAAAATATTTAACCAAGTATACATACCTGCATTCATACTAAAATCAGTGCCACTAGGACAGAACAAAAGTATTACGATTGTTGGACAACACAATCAGACTTAGAGACATATAGTCAACCCTAGGAAGATATAGCCTGATCAACTATATTATTCGAGAAGTGACTAGCATGTGCCTAAAGGTGGTTTTGAGGTTGCAGCAAGTCTAAAAACTTACCAACAATACTACAATGAGAACATTAGAACAGAACATAAACTTAAAATACTATAGGAGTATTTTGTGTTACTGTAATTACTTATCTGAGAATTAAAGGTTTTTATTAGTAGGTCAATAATTGTTAGGTGGATACACTAAGGTTATATGTGACTAGGATGTCATAGACTTAGAATCTGTGATCTTTGCTTTTCTTCCTGTTCCTTGTTTGGTTGTGGATTTGGAGTTAGGATCAGTTATTCGAAGGTCTATCCTGTTTTGCTTTCATATAACTGGTATGCATTAAGCAAGTATTGAAGTAACTAATAAAGATCATCTTATAATTATCTAGTTAGTTCGTCTATTAATTATTTCTTTACCCCTTTTCTCGCGTAGATATCATGGCTGGATTCCATCTTCCCGGAGACCCGTACTATCCCAACAACGGCAATGCAGGATGGCTAGGAGAAGAGCCAGAAGATGATCACCCAATCCCTTTGGATGATCACCAAGCTGAAGGCTTTTCTGATGGTTCTGATTCAGAGCCAGAAGTCAACAACCTACTCCCAGTAGCTCAAAACCCAAACCCAAATCCTAACCCTCGTCCAACATTTCAAGGCCCCACACCTCTGTGGGCAACAAACTTGAACATATGGAGTCACGAGCAAGGTCAACCGTTACCTTACAACGGAGACCGAAGCTTCTATGACTTAAGCGAGGGAGGATCAGCGGACAGAATCTTGCCTATTCTAGTCCGCAGGGTTGCTCGTACTGATGAGCAGGGTAGAGCAGCTATCCATCAAATTCTGCAGGTTGATGCTGACACTGGAGTCAACACAGTCCGCATTCGTCAGCTGGAGTCTGCTCGTGAAAGGACTCAGAACCAGAATGCAGCTCTGCAGAGAGAACTTGCTGAGACCCAAGCCGAAGTCCTGGAACTTCGAGCTCGGCAAGTAAGATCCGAAAGGCGCATGAGGGACATAGAACGCCTTCTGTCGGAATCAAGAACTCACTCTAGTAGTTATCGTCGCAGATAGAGTCTCCTCGACTTCTCTTTTGGATATGACTTAGTTTTTGTAAAAACTCTAGTCTAATTTCCTATCTTTGTAAAAACTTAGACCTGTTAGGTCTTGATTAGGTCGCAGTTCTGTCAAAATTTTCCCATTTTGGTTGATGTAAGACCTACTTCTAGGTCATTTTTCCCGAACTTGTTACATCTGTAATACCAGTATTATTGACAGATATCTAATCTCATGGAAATTATTATCCAAATGCTTTCATCTTTTAGTACTAGATCTACATTCAATCATGCTATTCAATTGTGCGGTTGGACTATGAAGAGTTAGTCCATGAGTCATTCTCATCAATTCTATCTATTAAATTCTTATCAATATCTTCATCTTTGTAAACTTATAGTTGAAAGATGCCTCCTCGCCGATCAACGAGACGCGATCCTCCGATAACTGCAACACCACCTACTCCTCAAATTGATACGACAGCTCTAAATGTTGCAGTAGCTGCGGTTGTGGCAACAGCCATGGCTCAATATCATTCTACCAGCGCCAGTGGTGTTGAAACGCATGTTCATTCTACTCACGGTGAAGCCCCTGTGCGCTTGAGAGAGTGCTCCTATAAGGACTTCACCAAATGCAAGCCACTGTCCTTTAAAGGGACTGGCGGAGTCATTGCCCTCTCGCAATGGTTCGAAATGACAGAGTCGATCTTCAAGATCTGCTCGTGCCTGGAACGAAGCAAAGTCAAATTTGCTGCGTGCACCTTCGAGACAAAAGCCCTAACATGGTGGAATAGCCATCTCAAGTCATTATCTCTAATAGTGGCTAATGCTATGGGCTGGGAAGCTCTGAAAGAGCTAATGATTGAAGAGTACTGCCCGAGGGGCGAGATCCAGAAACTGGAGCAAGAACTTTGGAGCCTGACCATGAAGGGCTCCGACATTGTGACATATACCGCCAGATTCTGCGAGCTGGTGGCCCTCTGTCCCAACATGGTTCATACAGAGGGAAAGAAGATAGAGAGATACATATGAGGGCTGGTGCCTCCATTCCAGGGGAATGTTTTGGCTTCAAACTCCACTACATTCGATAGTGCCAAACGGTTGGCACAACGGCTTATTGACCATGGGGTCCGTACCCCGTCAACAACAACAACCCTGGCCATCTCAGAACCCGCCAAAACCGCTGATTCCAAGCGGAAATTCTGGGATGACAAGAAGAAGAAGAAAGCTGCCAAAAAGCAGCAGGTCGTGGCAGTACATGCTGCGATAGCACCTGCCGCTGCTGCTTCGCTCAAGCAGTACGCTGGAAGTTTGCCCAAGTGCAACAAGTGCAACTTCCACCACGTCGGAGCCTGCCGGGAAATGCAGTGTTCGAACTGCAACAGGAAGGGGCACACTGCCCGTTTCTGCAAAGCTCCGGCGAGGCCAATCAACCAAGTCCCCGGCGCAGGAGTGGGCCAAGCTTGCTACGGTTGTGGCGAGGCGGGCCACTACAAGAGGAACTGCCCTAAGGCAGGGAATACCGGTGGAGTAGGAAGGGTTCTGGCCATAGGCCACGAGGAAGCGGTTGCCGACCCCACAGTGGTCACTGGTACGTTTCTCCTCGATAACTCTTATGCATGCATACTATTTGATAGTGGAGCGGAGAGGAGTTTCGTGAACCAAAAATTTGCTCATTTACTTAAGCAAAAATCACGAGCACTTAAAGAACCGTTCACTGTTGAAATGGCTAATGGAAAGACAGAGAGCACTAGCAGTATATTCATAGGGTGTACCCTAACTCTAGATAGCCATTCATTTTCGATCGACCTTATGCCGGTCTCAATTAAAAGTTTCGACGTCATTATCGGCATGGATTGGTTGAGTCTACATCGTGCCGACATCATGTGTTACGAAAAGGTTGTTCGCCTTAACCTGCCGTCTGGCGAAACTCTGGTAGTTTATGGCGACAAACCCGACACGAACCTTCGTATCATCTCAAGCATTCAAGCCCAGAAATTCTTGCGAAAGGAATGTCGCGCGTTCCTTGCTCATGTGGTCGATGTGAGCCAAGAAACGAAAGACATTAAGAACATTCCAGTAGTACGCGATTTTCCTGACATCTTTCCAGAAGAACTCCCAGGATTACCTCCGCAACGTCAAGTCGAGTTCAGAATCGACTTAATTCCAGGGGCTACCCCCGTAGCCAAATCGCCCTATCGTTTAGCATCTGCAGAGATGCAAGAATTGTCTGGTCAACTTAACGAACTGCTCAGCAAGGGCTTTATACGACCAAGTTTCTCGCCATGGGGAGCTCCGGTCTTATTCGTCAAGAAGAAAGACAGATCGTTTCGTATGTGCATCGACTACAGGGAGCTCAACAAGCTAACCATCAAAAATTGTTACCCTCTGCCTCGCATAGACGATTTATTTGATCAACTGCAAGGGGCGAACTTTTTTTCAAAAATCGATCTAAGATCCGGATATCACCAACTACGAGTGCTAGGGGAGGATGTTCCGAAGATAGCCTTCCGAACTCGTTATGGGCACTACGAATTCGTAGTGATGCCGTTCGGATTAACCAACGTGCCCGCGGTATTCATGGATTTAATGAATAGGGTGTGTCGTCCTTACTTGGATCAGTTCGTCATCATCTTCATCGATGACATACTTATCTACTCTCGTAGTAAGGAGGAGCATAGTCAACATCTGCGACTAGTCTTAGAAACGCTGCGTTCGGAGAAGCTCTATACGAAGTTCTCGAAATGCGAATTTTGGATCCGAAGAGTCAAATTCTTAGGGCACGTGGTTAGCAAAGAGGGAATACACGTGGACCCTTCCAAAATCAAGGCCATTGAGAGCTGGTCAGCACCAAAGACGCGTACCGAAATTTGTCAATTTCTAGGCCTCACTGGCTACTATCGCAGGTTCATTCAGAACTTCTCCCGAATTGCGAAACCTCTTACAACACTGACCCAGAAGGGCGTGGCCTCTGACTGGGAAGAGAAGCAAGAGATAGCGTTCCAAACGCTCAAGCAAGCCTTGTGCACCGCACCAATACTATCCCTCCCCGAAGGGATAAAAGACTTCGTTGTCTATTGCGACGTGTCAAATCAAGGGCTCGGCTGTGTTCTGATGCAACGAGGTAAGGTCATCGCTTATGCCTCGAGACAGCTGAAGACACACGAGGTCAACTACACCACTCACGATCTTGAGCTAGGAGTAGTTGTGTTTGCTCTGAAGATCTGGAGACACTACCTGTATGGTACAAAAAGCACTATCTTTACAGACCACAAAAGCCTACAACATATATTCGACCAGAAGGAGCTCAACATGAGACAACGACGGTGGGTCGAGCTACTCAGTGATTATGAATGCGAAATTCGTTATCATCCGAGTAAAGCCAACGTAGTAGCTGACGCCCTAAGTCGGAAGGAATACTCTGGTCGTAGAGTCAAATCATTGACTATGACTATCCATTCACACTTGTCCACGCAAATTAAGGAGGCTCAGCTCGACGCTTTGAAACCTGAATATGTGGCGGGTGAATCCCTGAGAGGGATGGATAAGATATTAGAAGTCAAGGGTGGCAGAGCTTTTTATCTCATGGATCGGATCTGGACACCGAGACACGGTGGTTTCAGAGACTTGGTCATGACCGAGGCGCACAACACTCGTTATTCCGTCCACCCAGGTTCAGATAAAATGTATCTGGATCTTAAAAAGCTATACTGGTGGCCTAACATGAAAGCAGAGATTGCTACCTTCGTAAGTAAATGCCTTACTTGCGCCAAGGTCAAGGTCGAATACCAGAAACCCTCAGGTCTACTATAACAACTGAAGATACCGGAATGGAAGTGGGAGCGGATCACTATGGACTTCATAACCAAGTTGCCCAAGACAACGGGTGGACTTGATACCATATGGGTCATCATCGACAGATTGACCAAGTCCGCACACTTCTTGCCTATCAAAGAAACAGACAAGATGGAGAAGCTTACAAGAACCTACATACGGGAGATTGTATGACTGCACGGTGTTCCCATATCCATTATCTCGGACAGAGATAGTAGATTCACTTCGAGGTTCTGGCAGTCGCTACAAAGTTCCCTAGGGACTAGGCTGGACATGAGTATGGCCTACCATCCACAGACCGACGGACAAAGTGAGAGGACTATCCAAACCTTGGAAGATATGTTGCGAGCCTGTGTGATCGACTTTGGGAAAGCATGGGATATTCATTTACCCCTTGTCGAATTTTCCTACAACAACAGTTATCACACGAGCATAAAGGTTGCTCCATTCGAGGCCCTCTATGGTCGAAAGTGTAGATCCCCTCTGTGTTGGGCTGAGGTGGGTGATACCCAGTTAGCTAAAGGACGAGTTCCTGACAGCACTCTCATGGGTCCGAAGATCACACGGGAAACGACAAAGAAGATTGTTCAGATTCGTGAACGATTGAAAGCCTCTAGATACCGACAGAAAAGCTACGCAGATAAACGAAGGAAACCGTTGGAATTCCAGGTGGGTGACCGGGTTCTATTGAAGGTCTCACCCTGGAAAGGCTTGATACGCTTCGGAAAGCGTGGAAAGCTAAATCCAAGATACATAGGGCCTTTCGAGATTCTCGCTAGAATCGGCCCTGTAGCTTACAAACTTAACTTACCTCGTGAACTCAGTAACGTACATTCTACTTTCCACGTCTCGAACTTGAAAAAGTGTCTGTCCGACGAGACTCTTGTAATCCCACTCGACGAGATCGAGATCAACGAGAGCCTCAACTTCGTGGAAGAACCTGTAGAGATCATAGACCGGGAGGTCAAGCAAACGAAACAAAGCCGTATCCCGATAGTGAAGGTTCGCTGGAACGCCAAGTGAGGACCTGAATTCACTTCGGAGCGAGAGGATCAGATGAAACTGAAATATCCTCGTCTTTTTACTTAGTTATTTGTAACTACTTATTTGCTTAAACTCTAATTTCAGGACAAAATTCCTTCTAACGGGGGGATGATGTGACAACCCGAAATTTCTATCTTGTACAACCATTCACTTCAATTAAAAGTCAAATTCTTTTCAGCTAATTTTTAGCTCGGTTTAAAAGTCCGGTTGGATATTTATTTTTTTGAGAGAACAAATTAGAGGAAGTATACTTTAGGATGAATTGTGCAACATTTAAGTCACAAAACTCCAAGAGTTTGGAGTTTTTGGCCCAAAATAGTGTTAGGGCCGAAAACCCTAAATGGTATATAAATGACACTTAGTCATTTTTAGTCTCTTTTTCCCATTTCCAAGTCAAGAACATTCTCTCTCAAGTATCATCCGAAAATTTTGTCAAGATCTTCAAGATTGTTAGTGTTTCCTTCCTTGTTTTAGTTGATCTCTTCCATTATCTAGTGATCTTACATGATTTCATCCGTGAAATCATTCCATTTTCATAGATCTTCAAGTGTTCTTCATTTCACCAAGAACACCAAGAACACACACTAGTGTTTTGGGCCGAAAACACCCTTCTTTGCTTCCATATTGTAAGTATCTATCTCCTATACTTGTTATCTAGTAAGGATACTCGATTTAGGGCTTTGAAAACATCCTTTTCTCAAGAACAAAAGGTGTTTTCGGTCTAGTGCATCTCCTTAGACCGAAAACCCTTATGAAGGGTGCAAAAATGACTTTAATCCTTTCCTAATACTTAGTGTTGAGTCTAGAACACTTCTTTGATTGTTGAAAGCCCTTGGAAATCACCTTATGCATCAAAGACCATGGGTTTTCGGTCATAACCATATGGACCGAAAACCTACTTGGACCGAAAGCTCCAATGAGAGGCCATACTCCCCTTAGATGCAACCCTAATGTACTCCTAGCACTTGAATCAAAGTGTTATACATGTTCTAGGGTGTCTTTACTTAATTAATTAGTTGTTGAGTGGCTAATTGGATACATATATGTGTCAATATATGTTAAATAGGATCCGTGTGTGTGCTCAAGTCTTCACTTGACACTTAGCATCCTATACCATATGTTCATCTAAATCACTCATTTCAGGTGAGTTCATACCCCTTAATCAACCTTTTAAATGATTTTAAATGCTTTTATGGGGGGGGGGGAATACAAGTTGAACTATTATAATTATTATATCAATCACATGTGATTAATAACTACCAAACAAGTGGATTTCTTACTTTTCAAACTATGTTATCAAACAAACTACTTCAAACTGTTTTACAAACTCTTTTACATGTTAAATACTTTTATTAAACTCTTTTAAGCTTATACTTTGTCAAATGGGTATCTATATAGATATAGTTATATAAGTAGGATTGAAAGGACTTAGTACTGATAGCTCGCCTTGCTTCCTGTTCCTTGTTTGGTTGTGGACTTAGGGTATCGGTTATTTGTCCGAAGGTCGTTTGAATCCTAGTTATATATTATGTATATGTATATAGATATAAAAGTTACTTAGGGTATCGGTTATTTGTCCGAAGGTCGTTTGAATCCTAGTTTGGTTGTGGACTTAGGGTATCGGTTATTTGTCCGAAGGTCGTTTGAATCCTAGTTATATATTATGTATATGTATATAGATATAAAAGTTACTTCTTTCATTTCAATACCTTTGGGTAGCAAAGGTATATAAACATGTTCATCCATACAAACAACATTACTAGTAAACTATAATAGGTATAGTTTAGGAAGTTCAATACTATTACTAGAACAGTGAAACATACAATGAATCAGTTCATACATGAGTCAATACACACTATGATGAGAAACAAACATAACATACAGATAAAGAACACTATGATGAGAAACAAACATAACATACAGATAGAGAACACTATGATGAGAAACAAACGATAACATACAGAGAGAACATACATACATACTAGACAGAGAGAACATACAATACAGCTAGTACATACAATACATATACAAGAACAGTACAACAGTTATGTGAGCCACGTAACGGGGCATGACATCACCTGTCATGGCTCGTTTTGTATCCAGAATCTCCTTAAATGGGGAGCGTTGAATTTGTGTATAGATCTTAACTGGATTGACTATCCTACACCTTGCTGCTCGCTACAGTGGGACTTGCAAGTCTACGGGTGCCAAATGTCATTTCTTCCGACGTCTTTCATCGTCGTGTTTTTAGTCGGTAGTATGGTACAGGCATATCACATGTTACTTTAAATAACATATTGGTTTAAGGTAATTAGTACAGCAGTAGTTACTTAATACAACACTACAGTACTTTAGTATTTCCCCATTGCATTCACTTTGTGATCTTCACACAATGAACGGTAATGTAAAACTATATTTTTGGTTAATAATAGTCATACTTTGAAAATACACACTTTTACAAGGAACAGACATACAAACCTTTGATGCCTTGGTAGAAGGCTACTTTTAGTAGAAAACATAGGGTTTTCTAGGAGAGTTCAAACATTTACAAACTTATACATCAAGTACTTACAAACACTTTCATACAAACAATGACACTAAAATACTTATGATCTCACCAGCTTTAAAGCTGATAAACTCTTTCAAAATAACTTGTATTCTCAGGTCACTAGTAGACAGGTACCGGTGCCAGGTTCTGAGAAGATGGAGCTCGTTCAAGACTCATCTTTTATTTTGATTCATATTTTTGGTGTCTATTAAACTTGACATAACACACTTGTATTAACATTATATTATTAATGCAATGGATGATGTTGTTGCTTGTTTACTACTATGCATTGTTGTGATACTGTACATGACGTCCTCCACCCCCGAACGATTCCGCCGTTCCGGTTTTGGGGTGTGACATATTAGGAGTTCAAGACAAGCATTGGACATGCATGTTTGAAAAACACGGATTTTTATGTTAGTAATAGTGCTAGGAACCTTTCTGGAATCGTTGGACAAGATTCCTTCAAGATTAAGTGCTTAATGATTAAGCCATGTTATGTTTTTGCCTTTTTGGACCTAGGAGTTGAGATCTTGATATCTTAATAGTATTTTAGTTTCCATGTTACATAAGGATTTACACTTATGATTTTCTTGCTATATTGATTTTCCAACCACTCGGTTGATTTTTGTTGCTAAGTCGGTATGGTTACGTTGCGGGCTTACTATATTGGTTAGCTCTTTCCTAATGTGGTTGTGTTGCTTCTATGTATGGGCTAATCCTCATAGACCATTAATAAGCATTTAAGAATTATGGAGTACTCTTTCGGTACAGAAAAAAAGGTTGTGTTTTTGAGGTAGGATACTTGGATCCCTATTTTGTAGTGATGGGGACATGTTACTGATGGATTTGAGCCAAAAGAACATCCTATGTGCTCATGCAAACCCTAATGCTTGGATCTAGGTTTCTCTATTGTACATGCAATTCATCCAATACTTTCTAACCCTAGATCTAGTGTATATAATCGAAAATAATATAACAAAACAGATCTAGATGTTTACCTTGTTGTTGATTGAAGATCTTGAAGCCTTGAGAACTTTAGCACCTCAAGTGTTGTGCCTCTAATGAATCACAAACACCAATAGCAATTAGAGGAAGCAAGAGAGAAAGGAGAAAGGAGAATTTCGGCTCTAGGACTTCTAGGGTTCAATTGGCCGAAATTCTCATGCCAAGGGGTCCTTTATATAGGTGTAGGAATTAGGGTTTCAGTGATTATCCTTATCTAGTTACTTAGCCACCAAGCAGCCCATAAGATAATTCTAGAATCCCTATCATGGACGAATTCTTAATGCTTTATCCCTAGAATTCGTCCACCCTATCTATTAGGGTTTCCTTGCCCAACTTTGTAACTATCACATAATTACAGTTCAGCCCCTTAAGTTTAATCAACTTCTTTTGATCACAAAACTAATTCTTAATTAATTATTGACCAATGTTAATTAAACAAATATGATTTCTCCTTTAATATATTAGTCTTATAATATATTAATAAATCATAATCACCTCTTTCTATATTATTGCTCCAGTCAAGTTGCTTTGGTGAAGGCAACCCAAAAGGACCATGCACAACCGGGTCAAGTACATACCAAATACAGTTATGGACTTAGACACTAATCCAAAAATCTCCCACTTGGATAAGTCTAATAACTATAAATACAAATGCAACTTCTAGATCCGATTAGCAATCACAGTTCTCAAAACTCTTGATCTTATCAATAACCTGTCCTTAAGATAAAGGATCGTACAGTCCTCTATTCTAGATATCATGCGGACAAACACATGGAACATAGTCATACTTATTGTCCAGCAGTTAGTTTCTCGATTTCTGATTCGTCTGATATAGAACTTACTTGAACACATCAATTCAGTCCTGACCGGGCCTGACACATAAGTCAAAACAAAATCATCGAGGGGCCCTGATATCGCTTTTACCCTCTTAGGATAAAAGGAAAAGATAAACTTCGACTTATATGCATTTACTATCCACTAATCAAATCATACACAACAATGCGTTTTATAACATCAAGTTACTGATGCGTTTACGCATTATTAATGCACAACCAATTAGCAAACAATAAACCATATATCTAGTTTTTAAGACCATATGATATTATCGTCTTGCGATCACTCGTAATAAATTCCATGGAGTGATTCCAGCAAGCGCGAGTCTAATCCAATGCTCAAATCAAACTCATAAGCACTCATGAACGTTGCAACAACCTTTGCTATGTCTAATACACTTTAGACAATCTACACACCAATTCATGACAAACTTCTTTCATACCTACTCCCAAAGTATGAGCGACTGTGGAACATTCGAACAATCTTATTATTCAGGAAGTCAAAACATGCAAAATGAAACAATAGCTAAATAATTAACATAAGACAATACTTTACTTATAAATAATACTCTTTTATTTAATCATCAAATGTCAATTACATTTATCTATCACACGTTTCTAAACTATCTAATCTAAACTAATATCGTCCTTCAGCCCGATGCTCTTAGCGTGCTGCAAGTGCTTAACCCTACTCAGTCCCTTCGTAAGGGGATCTGTTGGGTTATCCTCTGATGATACCCTCTTCACTACGAGGAGTCCCTCTTCCACCCGATGTCGAATAAAATGATATTTCCTGTCGATATGTCGGGATCTGCCATGATCCCTCGGTTCCTTGGTCAAGGCAACGACTCCTTCATTATTGCAGAATATCTCCATAGGCTCCTTTATGGCTGGCACAACTCCAAGGTCTCCAACGAAGTTCTTCAACCATATCGCCTCCTTTGACGCTTCGCTCGCCGCTATGTATTCTGATTCGCATGTTGAATCAGCTACGGTCTCCTGCTTGGAACTTTTCCAAGTCACTGCTCCTCCATTTAGGGTGAAGACCCAGCCCGACTGCAAACGGTAGTTGTCCCTGTCGGTCTGAAAACTGGCGTCACTATACCCTCGCACCCTTAATTCATCACTCCCACCGAGGACTAGAAACCGTTCCTTGGTCCTCCAAAGGTACTTAAGAATATTCTTGACCGCGGTCCAATGTGATTTGTCAGGGTTCCCCTAATATCTGCTGACCATGCTCAAAGCAAATGCCACATCAGGACGAGTACAAGTCATAGCATACATAATCGAACCAACTACGGAAGCGTATGGTACTCGGCTCATCTTTGCTATCTCGACTTCGGTACTCGGGCTTTGAGTCTTACTCAACTTGGCATTACTTTGGATTGGTAACTCCCCTTCTTTGAATTCTCCATACTAAAACGTTTTAGTACCTTTTCCAAGTAAGTATTCTGACTAAGTCATATTAGTCTATTACTTCTGTTTCTCACTATCCTTATTCCCAAAATATAGGCAGTCTCTCCGAGGTCCTTCATAGCGAAGCACTTCCCAAGCCCGGATTTAACTTCCTGCAGGGTTGGGATGTCGTTTCCTATGAGTAGTATGTCATCAACATACAATACGAGGAAGCTTACTATACTCCCACTGGCTTTGACATATACACATGATTCATCCTCGCTTCGCAGAAAACCAAACTCTTTGACTTTCTCATCAAAACAAAGATTCCATCTGCGAGATGCTTGTTTTAGTCTATAAATGGACTTCTCAAGCCTACACACTCTATTGGGATGCTTCGCATTGACAAAACCCTCTGGCTGAGCCATGTAAACATCCTCAGCCAACTTCCAGTTAAGGAAGGCGGTTTTGACATCCATTTGCCATATTTCATAGTCATGAAATGCAGCAATGGCCAGCATTACCCTGATAGACTTTATCTTCGCAACTGGTGATAATGTCTCATCATAATCAACTCCAGGAGTTTGAGTGAAACCCTTCGCAACCAATCGCGCTTTATAAGTGTGTACATTCCCATCCATGACGGTCTTCTTCTTGAAGATCCACTTGCACCCGACCGTCTTACGACCTGGTACATTGTCAACCAAGTTCTAAACTTGGTTGTCATACATGGACTGAATCTCGTTGTCCATAGCCTCTTTCCATTTCACAGACTCCGGGCCTGCCATGGCTTCCTTATAGCTGTTAGGTTCGTCCAGATTCACTAGTGTACTATCACTAATAAACGTATCACCCTCACTCGTTATATGAAAACCATACAACACGGGCGGAACACTAACTCTACTGGAACGTCTAAGAGGTAAGGATTCGTCAATCGGTTTAACCGGAGTTTCCTCCTCGGGTTGAGCGCCAGTGTTAGAGGTTCCTTCATCGCTCGACTCTTGAAGCTCTTCAAGATCGATTTGCCTCCCACTGTCCCCTTGGCTTATGAGTTCTCGCTCTCGGAAAACCCCTCTCCTCTCAACGAAGACAACATTGTCACTCGGTCTATAGAAGAGATATCCAAAGGACTTCTGCGGGTAGCCGATGAAAATACACCGCTCACTACGAGGTTCGAGCTTGTCGTGAGTTTCTCGTATTACGAAAGCCTCACAACCCCAAACCTTGATGTGTGCCAACGAGGGAGCTTTCCCTGTCCACATCTCATGAGGTGTTTTGGCAACCTTTTTCATAGGGACTAAGTTAAAGATATGGGCGGCAGTCTCTAAGGCATACCCCTAGAATGAGATAGGTAGCGAAGCACGACTCATCATGGAACGAACCATGTCTAGCAATGTTCGATTACGCCTCTCAGCCACACCATTCATTGTGGTGTCCTAGGTGGCGTCAATTGCGAAACGACTCCGCATTCCTCGAGGTAGTCGTGGAATTCAAGACTTAGGTACTCTCCACCTCGATCGGATCGAAGCATCTTGATTTTCCTGCCCAACTGATTCTCTACTTCTTGCTTGAACTCGTTGAACTTTTCAAAGGTTTCTGACTTATGCCTGATTAAGTAGATATAGCCATATCTGCTATAATCATCGGTAAAAGTCACGTAGAAGCGGTATGCATCCCTTGTGGTGGATCTAAAGGGCCCACATACATCGGTATGTATGAGATCCAATAAACCCTCACCCCTCGCACTAGTGCCAGTGAAGGGTGACTTGGTCATCTTTCCAAGTAAACAAGACTCGCACACGTCATCGTCCCCAAGGTCGAATGACTCCAACACTCCATCCTTTTGGAATTGGGCTATGCGTTTCTTGTTGACATGTCCAAGACGACAATGCCACAAGCATGCTCTGTCCAAATCATTGGAAGAATCAATACACAATACATCATTTCCTAAATTTTCTACAACCATCACAGTTTCATATATTCCATTACAAGGCAATGCTTCAAAATAGAAAACACCATTAAGATAAGCATTAATAGAACCCTTTTCATTATCAAATGAATATCTAAATCCTTGTCTATACAAACCATGAAATGAAATGATGTTTCTTGCCATATCTAGCGAATAGCAACAAATATTTAAATCTAATCCTAATCCACTACTGAGAATTAAAGAGTAAACTCCGATCTTGGTGACAGGCGACGATCTTCTGTTCCCCATGATCAAATTTATTTTCCCATGTTCCACATCCCTATTTCTTCTTAGGCCCTGCAAATCAGAACAAATGTGAAAACCACATCTTGTATCAAGAACCCAAGAAATAGCATGTGATGAATCATTAGATTTAATAGTGTAAATACCTGCGTAGGACGACTTGATCTTTCCATCCTTGATATCCTGCAGATATTTCGGGCAGCTTCGTTTCCAATGCCCTATTTCATGGTAGTGGTGGCACTCTGCCTCCTTGGGGTTGGAGTTGGGCTTAGCAGAACCAACTTTGGTTCCACTAGAAGAGGATCCACTTTGGGACTTTCCCTTATGGTGGCTCTTTTAGGGAGCCTTCCTCTTCTTCCCCTTTCCTTGCCCAATTGCCAAGACTGGGGCAGCAGCAGGAGTTGGAGTTGATGCAACAAATTTATCTTTGAGGTTGCTCTCAGCAGTCCTCAACAAGCCCTGAAGCTTGCTCAAAGAGACCTCCTCATTGTTCATGTGGTAGGTCATGCAGAACTGGCTATAACAGGGAGGCAAGGAATGAAGGATGATGCCAATTGCCAGCTCTTCATCAAAGTTAACATTTAGCTTTAGCAGGCGATCGACATATCTCTGCATCTTTTGCAGATGAGCAGTAAGGGACTCTCCATTACCCAGTTTGGTAGTGATCATCGAAGTGATGATCTCGTACCTTTCTTGCCTAGCGCTTTGATGGTACCGATCCAACAAATCTTGATGCATTTCATAGGGGTACATGTCCTCATAGGACTTCTGGAGTTTTGCAGTCATAGTCGCTAGCATGATGCAATGGACTTTCGTGGAATCACGATCATGGGCCTCAAAGGCCGCGATTTCTTCACCAGAGGCAGTGTTGATGTCAATCTCATTTAGCTTCTCATCGATGACATACTCTTTGTCCTCGTAGCGAGTGACCATTTGAATGTTGCGGATCCAATCATTGAAATTGGACCCGTCAAAGATCACTCTCCCACACAAGTTCATGAGTGAGAACGAGCTAGAGGAAGTTGAACCAGAAGCGTTGTTGTTGACGTTCGACATCTGAAAAAGGAAAAGGGACAAAGTTTGATTAGAAATGAATCCCCAATTAAACACCCAAATGAAAAATTAGGGCTAGGAGCCCAACAACATTATTTACAAATTAGAAGAGGGATGCCGTAATCTAACAAGTAAATAATTTGAAGGTAAGTGAATGACGATTCACTAATTTCCGCCATGAAAAACAAATTAAAGCTAAGTTTTAAATGTATTGAAAACTCCTAGATCTTTTGAGATTCATTGAACTTTTCAATGGCATGTTTAAATCTCGATATGCCCCTCTAGTTTGTGACTGGGATGCCGAGGATCACAAAGCGGGTGTGAATAACCATGCAAATGTACATGGTGCCCTCAATGTTACAGTCACCTATTCGATGTGCCAGTTAACCACACACGCTCCATCGAACTATGACAAACAATGATTCACCCTTTTCCTCCTTTGCTTAGAACCCAATTAGTGTGCCGGTTAACCACACACGCTCCACTAACGTCTTAGCAAGGGTACAAAGTACAATTTCATGGAATTGCATCAATTCACTTTTGCCTAAAGTAACTAAGAATGAGAATTTTGTAAAAACATTTAGTTACTTTTATAATTTCATTATATTTTTAATGAGGAAAGGGTTGCCCTATCCTACCCGTTCGGCTAACGACCCTCCACCAATCAAGGAAGCGGTGGGTGAGAGTGGACACTCATTAAACGGTCATTTTATAGGCCATAACCTTATACCCCCCTTATAGATCAGATTTTTGAATGAGGCCTACTAACGGTAAGACTAGCATTTAAGTTTTATATATATATATATATATATATATATATATATATATATATATATATATATATATATATATATATATTAATCTCATAATATTATAAGGTATCAGGTTGAATTTTAAACTTGTAAAATTCTAGGGTTTGAAATTTAAATAGTTTAAATTAAAATTTTAATCAAAATTTAAATTTCAAAACTTGAGGCCAAGTTTTAAACTTTTCAAAACACAAAGGATCAAATAGCAAATAATTTAAATTAAACATTTAATTTAATGACTATCTAAATTTGACCTAATCAATTTTATTTACAAGATAATTCAACAATTAATTCAAATAATTTAATATTATCAAATAAGGAATTTATTATTCAAACAATTGGTAATTATCTTTTGATTTGGTAAGGATAATCATAAAACAGTAATAAAATTTGGATTTTATTAGTCAAAAACGATTTAGGTAATTATCCTTAAGCAAATCAGCAAGAAATCCCAAAAATCTCTCTGTCGGACAGCTAAACTCGTCGAGTTCTCATTGGAACTCGTCGAGTTCTCAATGGAACTCGTCGAGTTCATCTGACAGAAAGCCCAAAAAACGATTTTAAAGCATAAATGAACATACAAGGCATCAATACAATAGAAACCAAACAAAGCTCTGATATCAGTGATAGGTTTGAGCCAAAAGAATATCCTATGTGTTCATGCAAACCCTAATGCTTGGATCTAGGTTTCTCTATTGTACATGCAATTCATCGAAGACTTTCTAACCCTAGATCTAGTGTATATAATCGAAATTAATATAACAAAACAGATCTAGATGTTTACCTTGTTGTTGATTGAAGATCTTGAAGCCTTGAGAACTTTAGCACCTCAAGTGTTGTGCCTCTAATGAATCACAAACACCAATATCAATTGGAGGAAGCAAGAGAGAGAGAGAGAGAGAGAGAGAGAGAGAGGAGAAAGGAGAATTTCGGCTCTATGACTTCTAGGGTTCAAGTGGCTAAAATTCCCATGCCAAGGGGTCCTTTATATAGGTGTAGGAATTAGGGTTTCAGTGATTATCCTTATCTGGTTACTTAGCCACCAAGCAGCCCATAAGATAATTCTGGAATCCCTATCATGGACGAATTCTTAAGGATTTATCCCTAGAATTCTTCCACCCTATCTATTAGGGTTTCCTTGCCCAACTTTGTAACTATCACATAATTACAGTTCAGCCCCTTAAGTTTAATCAACTTCTTTTGATCACAAAACTAATTCTTAATTAATTATTGACCAATGTTAATTAAACAAATATGATTTCTCTTTTAATATATTTGTCTTATAATATATTAATAAATCATAATCACCTCTTTCTATATTATTCCTCCAGTCAAATTGCTTTGGTGAAGGCAACCCAAAAGGACCATGCACAACCGGGTCAAGTACATACCAAATACAGTTATGGACTTAGGTGTTGTTTGTTTTTCCGAAGCAAAAATTCAAAAAGTCTGCGGATCACCTCTGCAAACCTTTGCAGCAGAAGAGGTGGACCAAACGGCTGCAGGCTGTAATAAAAAACGTGTTTGTTTTTGTTAACATCTGCAGACTGCTGCAGACATTAAAAATTTAAAATAAACTAATTTAAAAAACAACATTAAAATGAAT
This sequence comes from Lactuca virosa, assembly GCF_052849685.1. NCBI lineage: Eukaryota > Viridiplantae > Streptophyta > Magnoliopsida > Asterales > Asteraceae > Lactuca > Lactuca virosa. Next base: position 36,546,232 of record NC_136433.1, on the reverse strand, counting down.
TAACTTATGTAAATCAAATGGGAGAAAACAGTTAAAGGGATATAAATTTAATGTATTAAATGTTAAAGGGATGAAAATAGAATATAATATATAAGTAAAGGATCATAAACGTAATATTAAATATACTTCATAGACACTTATTTAAAAAACAACACACGTGGTTGTTAGATTTTTGGAAAAAAAAAGGGTCAATTGTTTTTTAGGATTGGATTTTTTTAGGTTTAAGTTTGAAGGGGTGGGAAGAGGTGGGAAGAGGTACAACAAGTGCTTCCCCAAGAAGCACACGGGCAAAGGTTTTAAGCCCCGAAGACTTCCGAAAAACAAACTGCTGCGGGACAAAAAATGTTGCGTGTGTGCTGCGCCGCGCAGCAATAAGAGTTTTGAAGAGGTTTTTTTAAGAAAAACAAACAACACCTTAGACACTAATCCAACAGTTACATGCAGGACCCATTCTCACTAGTCTCAACAACATGTGATTACAATGCATATAGTGGAAAAAGAGTAAATTATGTTGTTATTATGGATAATAAATGAAGTATGTTGCTATTATGAATATAAAATAAAGTATATTGTTATAATGGTCAAAATGTAAGCATTGTCTCCATTGGTTAAAAAAAGTAAACTATGTTCCTGTTATAGAATAAAAATAAAGTAGGTTGTTGTTATACATAATAAATGTAAGTTTGTGGCTATTATGGATAAAAATGTAAGTACATTGCATATATTGTTAAAAGAAGTAAAGTATGTTGCTATTACATATAAAAAATAAAGTATATTGTTATAATGTATATAACCGTAAGTATGTTGCAAATATAGATAAAATGTAAGCACATTGATTTTATTGCTAAAAAGAGTAAAGTAGGTTCTTAATGCTATTTTAGATAAAAATAGAGTATATTGAATATATAAATAAAATTGAATATATAAATAAAATGTAACTATATTGTTTTTGTGTATATTGTTTAATAGAATACAGTGCGTGTGTGTATGTGTGTGTGTGTCTATATATATATATATATATATATATATATATATATATATATATATATATATATATATATATATATATATATATATATATATATATATATATATATATGGTGAACAAGTAAATATGTTACAATTTTCATCTGTATATTCTTTATTGAATATGTTTGTTTAAATATTTTTGTCGGTATATGTATGACTTGGAAACTGGACTTTAAAGGGAGGAGAAAAAAACATAGGGAGATGGAAGTTCGTCTTCGACGAGAGCATGAAGTGTCTGAAGTCATCTTCAAGAGTAAATGAACGAACTTTTGAGGCAATTCAGCCAAGGCCATGTAGAAGGCAACCTACCCGACCCCTCCCCTCCCCCCCACCCCTCCCCCCCACCCTCGGGTCCTAGTTGTAGAATTTGTATTGAAAACTTTCTAAATTTATGCTTTTTCCTTGATTGATACTGCAAATGTTCTTTATTAATTATAGAAAAATCTAAAATATCTGTAAATTTTAGAAGTTTTTTAAACAAACAAATTAGCGATAGATAGTGACAAATTTCTATCGCTAAAGAGTATGTCTCAAAATCTATTGCTAATCACCTAAACTAGGCATCCATTAATAATCCATCACTAAAATCCATGGTTAATTTGTGACAAATATGTGGTTATTTCATTGGTTTCGAAGGTCGTGGTAACACTATGTAGGTTATATGGGTCTGTCGATAAGACATCAAACACATTGACGATGGATTTTTTTTAACAGCAATACTTTATTAAAAAACAGCAAGAAGATGGAATTACAAGCTACAGTAGATCGGATTATCAACCCATGAGTCCCAAGACAATGATCTCCAACACTATGTAGCTTATATGGGTCTTTCGATAAGACATCAAACACATTGACGATGAATTTTTTTTTAACAACAATATTTTATTAAAAAAACAACAAGATGTTGGAATTACAAGCTACAGTAGATCGAATTATCAACCCATGAGTCCCAAGACAATGATCCCCCTTGCTTTATTTTTAAGTAAAAAAACCCTAAAGCTTTGACATCAAAAACAAGAAAATATGAGTTTTTCATTTTTCTATTAAAGATCAAACCGTTTCGGTATGTCCATATGACCATAAGAAGACCCTAGAGATCACACCCATGATATCTTTCATTCTGTTACCTTTTTTGTGGATTGAGTTTACTCCTACGATGTCCAAAGAGTCGTTGTCAATGGGAGCATCCTTCCACCAAACACGTAGAAGTGCTCCAACTCCTTAATGGTTGAACAAACTTTAAAGATGTGGTCTTTGAAGAAGTGCTTCCAACTCCTTAATGGTTGAACAAACTTTAAAGATGTGGTCATCGAAGAAGTGCTCCCCACGATGGATTAGTTGTGCTAAAAGTTAATTTTCAAATGATAACTAAGGTTACATTTTTTTTTTCGATATCAGATTTGGAATATATTGGTGGGCATATAATCACATGACATTTAACATATGTTACTAAATTTTAATATTGAGACTTACAAAAGTTAATTCAATTTGAAACTATAATAGATGAGTGAATATTTGATACAAAAGTCTAATATTTTACTGAATTTAACAGGTCATTTTATTCCTTAAATATCTCCTCTTGGAGGTAACCAACAAGTTGTCGTACTTATCCGAAATCTTCTTTTTGTTGAATCAAAACACGTTTACGATCCTAACAAGCCCTAATCAAATCATTCTTCCACAAACCCTACAATTTCATTGAGTCGTGGATTAGTAAATGAAATATCCTTACAGTCTTAGCATTCAGCCAGAATTTCATCAGGCAATCCGCCATTAATTTCATTTTGCTACTCAATCACTTCCGACTTCTTCGACCTGTAAGTATTTTTCCCTCATTTTTCTTATGCTTATTATTAGTTTTACAAAACGGGGTTTTTTTTGAAAGTTTTAAAATACCATGAAAAGTCGGTTTTTCTTTTCCAATAATATAATCTATGCACAATGTGTATCATGCAGCATACATTTAAGTGAATGTGGATAATATGGGTGTGAATGAAGTTAACTGAATTTTGCCTTTTATACCTTATACCATAGAATTATTTGTTTGTTGGCTGAAGAAAACTATGTTTATAAGTTACATTTGAAGCTAAAAACAAACTTCACCTAAGTAGAGAGAGTTTTGCATATAACTTTTTGTTAATTGTGGAAAAAGCCTCCTGGAGTAATATTGCATGATATATGTAGTATAATAAGTTACAATATGGACCACTATTCTAGACAAAAGTATCAAAAATTGTAATTTAACACACCCCCTCAGTTTGAACATGAGGTTTATTGTAATTTAACACACCCCCTCAGTTTGAACATGAGGTTTACAAACGTTTTAAACTTTTCCGAAAGTCTAAAAATAACTGATTGGGAAGACCCTTTGTAAATATATTTGCAAATTGGTGAGATGATGGAACATGTAAGACATGCACATGTCCAATCACGCTCCCTAACAAAATGTAAATCTATTTCCGCATGCTTGGTAACTTCTAGGTGAGGATAGGAGGAAGAGATGACGGCATCTCATGGCGGAGATGACATGGCGAGGTCAGTGAGCCAAAGGTTCAGTTTATCGGCATCAAGTAGGAACTGGGCTTCAGCTAGCCTTAGAGATGCTTTCGCCGGAGCACCTGGAGGTGACACTTTTGAAAAAACTGGAATACAAGATGATGAAGATGAACTCAAACTTGCTGCCATTGAGAGACTCCCTACCTATGAAGGATCAAAGAAAGAAATGTTGAAACAAGTTCCTGACAATGGAAGAACTCACACCCCCAATACTGGTCCTCTGGATAAGAAGCATCCTATGGAGAGTGCACTTAAAATTGTCGAAGAAGATAATGAGACTTTTCTTCGTCGTCTTCGAGAAAGAACTGATAGGTGAACTATCAATCCATTATCAGTATCTCTCTTGAAAAAATTTCAAGAATTTGTTAACATGCATCATATCAATTAACCAGGGTTGGGATTGAAACTCCAAAGATTGAAGTTCGTTACAAGAATCTATCGATTGAAGGAGATGTATTCATAGGGTCGAGGGCACTTCCAACTTTGTTGAATGCCACCCTTAATGCCATAGAGGTTTTCCATTTTTATTTTTATTTTAAAAACTCTAATGTTCATTCTAGACAGATTGCCAATTGCATATTGAGTTTTCTACTCGTTTTGCTTCTAATATATAGGGATTTCTCCAAGTCATTAGGCTTGTTCCATCCAACAAACAAGTTCTTAAAATATTGCAAGATGTGAGTGGAATCGTTAGACCATCGAGGTACGTATGTACATTTTGAAGTTCTTGAAATAGATTTATAATTAAGCATTATATTCTGAGAAAACTGAATGAAAAAAAAAAGGTTTTCATTTTCAGGATGACACTACTTCTTGGACCTCCAAGCTCCGGGAAAACAACCTTTCTGAAGACACTTGCTGGAGTACATGAAAAGGATCTAACATTAACAGGAGAAGTTACTTATTGTGGCCATAAAATGTCCGAGTTCATTCCTCAGAGAACTTGTGCATATATCAGACAACACGATGTCCACCATGGTGAGATGACTGTTAGGGAGACGTTTGATTTTGCTGGACGTTGCCTTGGTGTAGGAACAAGATACGACCTTCTTTCTGAACTTGTGAGACGCGAGAAAATAGCAGGGATTACACCAGACCCTGATATCGATGCTTTCATGAAAGCCACATCAATGGTTTGTCAAGAATCAAGCGTGGTTACAGATTATGTTCTCAAGGTGTATATATATAGCTCACAATCTTAGTTTTTTCTTCTGTCTTCTTCAACTGATTTACAATTGTAGGCCATTTTGAACAGATACTTGGATTAGATATATGTGCGGATATCATGGTAGGTAACGAGATGCGAAGAGGAATCTCTGGTGGCCAGAAGAAACGTGTCACTACTGGTAAGCAAATTATGCTTACGTGTGATCTAGATTTTCTCAAAGATTAAAAGATTATCTTGTTATTTGTTTTGTCTTTTTGCAGGAGAAATGCTGGTAGGGCCTGCGAAAGTATTTTTCATGGATGAAATTTCGACTGGTTTGGATAGTTCAACTACTTATCAGATTGTTACGTATATGAAACAAATGGTTCATATCATGGATGTGACCATGATTGTCTCGCTTCTGCAACCTACACCTGAAACATTCGAGTTATTTGATGACATTATACTCCTTTCAGAAGGTCAAATTGTGTATCAAGGTCCCCGTGTTTATGTTCTTGAGTTCTTTGAAAATGTGGGATTCAAATGCCCAGAAAGGAAAGGAGTAGCAGATTTTTTACAAGAGGTTACTTCAAGAAAAGATCAAGAACAGTACTGGTTCAAGAAAGATGAACCCTATCGCTTCATCTCTGCACCTGAATTCGCTCATCTATTCAGTCGATCTTTACTTGGAGAGGCTCTTTCTCATGATCTTGAAAGTAATTACGAGAAAACCAGTGTGCATCGTGCTGCTTTGGTGAAAGAAAAGTATGGTATATCAAATTTCGACCTTCTAAGAGTGAATTTAGCAAGAGAATGGTTGCTAATGAAGCGCAACGCCTTCTTGTACATTTTTAAAACATTTCAGATTACAGTCATGTCGATTTTTGCATTCACTGTGTTCTTTAGAACAACCATGAAAAGTGGTCAGCTCAGAGATGGTGGAAAATATATGGGAGCATTGTTCTTTAGTCTCCTTACTGTGATGTTTAATGGTGCTGCTGAGCTGGCGCTCACAGTTATGAGGCTTCCTGTCTTCTTCAAACAAAGAGATTCTTTGTTTTACCCCGCATGGGCGTTCGCCCTCCCCATTTGGCTTTTGAAGATTCCCATATCAGTCGTGGAGTCTGTCATATGGATTCTTATGACATATTACACCATTGGGTTTGCTCCTTCAGTTAGCAGGTTTTTTAAACAACTTTTGGCTTATATCTGCGTTCACCAAATGGCTTTGCGTCTCTTTCGATTTCTTGCTTCCCTTGGGAGAATACAGGTGGTTGCTAGTGCTCTTGGTACCTTTACACTGCTATTAGTTTTTGTGTTCGGTGGATTCATCGTAGCAAAAGGTTAGAAGCCAATTAGATTAATTATTGGCGATATATGCAGCTTGTTGCTGAATATAAACAAGTTCATATTTCTTACAGATGACATTGAGCCATGGATGATATGGGGCTATTACGCTTCACCCATGATGTATGGACAGAATGCCATCATGCTCAATGAGTTTTTAGACGATAGATGGAACACTGTGAGCTTAACTGAACCTTATTGACTGAAGTTATGTTATTTGCATTGATTTGATTTTTGGTTATTATGATACAGCCGAATCCTGACCCACGAATTAATGAACCTACCGTAGGAAAGGTTCTTCTTAGTTCAAGAGGCATGTTCATGAACGACTATATGTTTTGGGTTTGTGTTGGTGCACTCTGTGCGTATTCACTGCTCTTTACTATCTTCTTCATTTTAGCACTCACTTACTTGAATCGTAAGTTCATGTTTTTATGTTTTATGTTTTCGGATTTCCGGTGGAAGTTCTTGATTGATGTAATGTATGATTGACACAAAATGCAGCTCTTAAAGATTCAAAAACTGTTGTTCCAACTGAAGATGAAGAAATTCAGCTCCCAACATCACCCACAGACCAAGGTTCTTTTTCTCTTTCAAGGATGAAATGAATTGCATTCTCTTTCACATCGGTTAATATGCTCTAATGAAATCTTATTGTTTTGAGGTACAGAAATGTCAAGAAGGAAGGCAAATGGGTCTAAAAGGAAAGGAATGGTGCTTCCATTTAAGCCATTGTCACTTGCATTTAATCATGTCAATTACTATGTAGACATGCCTGCAGTAAGTCCCATCGTTTTAACCATTTATTTGTAGCGAAGATAAAAATATAAAGGTCGTCATGTTTCTCAGGAAATGAAAGCTCAAGGACTCGAGGATGATCATCTACAACTTCTACGAGATGTAAGTGGTGCCTTTAGACCAGGTATTTTGACAGCTTTAGTTGGTGTTAGTGGTGCCGGAAAGACTACTTTGATGGATGTTTTAGCCGGAAGAAAGACTGGTGGCTACATTGAAGGGAATATCAGCATTTCCGGTTACCCTAAGAATCAAGCAACATTTGCTCGTGTCAGCGGATACTGTGAACAAAATGATATCCATTCTCCACACGTTACAGTTTATGAATCTCTTGTGTATTCTGCATGGCTTCGTCTCCCTCCTGATGTAACTCATGAATCACGACACGTAAGGTTTTCTCCCGATTTTTGTTTTACAAATTGATTATAACTTGTTTTAATTAATAGTTAATAGCCGAACTAATAACCCATATTTTAGGAATTTTGTTTTATATTTGTTGGAAATATGGTAAGCTAATTCCCATAGTTATCCTTGTACACTTTATATATATGTCGGGTTGTGTTAACGAATAGATCATCGCAAATTATCTACTATCATAGTGTGGGAGCCTCTTTCCTAAAAACAACCCGTCATCGTTGCCCCCCCCCCCCCCCCCCTTCCCCTATATTCTCTCATTCCTGGATGGAACAATGGCCGGATCTAGCCAATCAAAAACCATATTCCACTCCGCCCTAGGCATCACGAACATCAGAAATTTCATCCCATAACACTCGATGTCAAGAACGTTGGGTACTCGACATGGTATGAACCGATCTGTGAGTGTAAACCTACTTGGGTGTGAACCTGCCATGAGTAGCTGTACCACCCTCTTTAGTTGACAAATGAATCCCTCCTTTGTTGACAATAAGAACTCAAATGGCAACTTCGTATGTTCACATAATGAACACAATAAATGGTAGCAGTAGTAATTGTAGGCTTGTTTAAGTATAAATAGAGGCTCTAACCTCAGTTGTAAGACACCACAAAACAGAGAGTGTACTGTGTAATACTTAGAGTGAGTATTAGAGGGTTGTTTCTTTTTCTTGTAATATTGAGCGTGTAAGCTCTTCTCTTTTGTTCTAGTTCTGAATAAAAGTGTGTTTCAACCCCAACAAGTGGTATCAGAGCTTGGTTAAGCTCCGGGGGAAGCATTCTCTGTTTTTTGGTCGAAATTTTTTTGTCTCAAAAACAATTTCGGAGTACACCGTTGGAAAGGTCTCGTTCTGAGGATTCCGAAAATATATTTTTTTTTAAATTTTTTGACCACCGGAAGGCCTCCAAATCACCGATCAAAGTTGGTCAAATCTGCCGGAAAAGTCGCCGGAAAAACCAGGGTTCGCCGGAGAAGACGACACTGTAGCAGGTACTGTAGCAGCACTGTAGCAGTGACATCAGCAGTGACGTCAGCAGCTGACCAAAGTTCTGGAAATTACAGTTTAGCCCCTGTTTTTCCGGAAAGTGCAATTTAGCCCCTGTTTTTCAGAAAAATTACAATTTTGGTCCCGTTTTTCAGAAAAATTTCAATTTAGCCCCTGTTTTACTTCTGTAAAAGTTCTGTTTGCCCCCTGAACTTCTGAAAAGTTCATATTGGTCCCCGTACTTCAAAAAAAAAAAAAAATATTCTTACTCGTGTATGCCCAAGTATATGCCAAGAATGACTACACCAACCTCGTCATCTTCTCAAGCCGGAGTTGAAAGTTTTCAAAGGACCGGGAAAGACGGTAGCGTTACGTTACACTATCCAATGCTCACGAAGATGAACTACGCGGTGTGGGCCATAAAAATGCGAGTGAATTTACAAGCACAAGGAGTATGGGATGTAATTAAAAATGCAGAAACGGATGAACGTAAAGATCGGATGGCTCTTGCGGCTATTTATCAAGCAATTCCAGAGGACGTACTTCTGATGTTAGCTGAGAAGGACATAGCTAAAGAAGCATGGGAAACGCTCAAGATGATGCACATGGGAGCCGATCGGGTCAAGGAGGCTAAAGCTCAAACCTTGAGAAGTGACTTCGAGGTGATCCGGATGAAAGACAGTGAATCGGTAGATGATTTTTCCATGAGATTGAATACTATCGTAACCGGTATTCGATCTCTTGGTGAAAAGATTGAAGAAATTACGGTTGTGAAGAAGTTTTTGCGAGCCGTACCGATACGATTTATACAAATCGTAACATCGATCGAGCAATTCGGAGATTTGAAGAATATGACGGTGGAAGAAGTTGTGGGTCGTCTTAAGACCCATGAAGAGAGACTTCGAAGCTATGGAGAAAAAGAAGAAGGACCTTCTCTATTGCTTACACATGCCGAGTGGGCATCTCGTTCGAAGCAAACTGGCGAGAGAAACTCGTCAAACACTTCAAGAGGACGAGGAGGACATGGTAACCGAGGCCGGGGACGAGGTCGAGGTCGTGGACGTGGCCAAGGAGGTGGTCGCGAGTACAATACAAATCGGAATGACCATAATCCTTCTCGAAAGGATAAAAGTAAAATCAAATGTTTTACTTGTGAACAATTTGGTCATTATGCTTCGGAGTGTCCAAACAAGAATCGAGGTGAGGAGGCAAACCTCACTCAAGCCAACGAAGAAGAGCCTATTTTAATGATGGCAACCTCACAAGAATATGCACACAAAAAAGTGTCTCTAAGAGAGAAGATTTGTGTTAATCTTCTTGCATCGGGAGAAAGTCGAGTCGAGTCTGAGGTATGGTATCTCGACAACGGTGCTAGCAATCACATGACTGGAGACCGCTCAAAGTTTCGGGAACTAGATGAGCACGTTACGGGCCATGTGAAATTTGGGGATGGTTCGACCGTCGTTATTTTGGGAAAAGGGTCGATTTTATTCGATAGCAAAAATGGCGACCAAAGACTCCTTAATGAGGTATATTTCATTCCAAGTCTAAAAAACATTATTATTAGTCTTGGACAAATGACGGAGGAAGGGAGTCAGGTCATAATGGATGGGTCGGATCTGACATTGTTTGACAGAAACAAAACTCTACTTTTGAGAGTTAAACGATCCCCAAACCGGTTATATAAAACTCCTTTAAGGACCGGTAGACCGACTTGTCTTTTAGCAACAAAAGACGAACCAGCTTGGATATGGCATTCTAGACTCGATCATGTTAACTTTCTCGCCTTAAAGAAGTTGTCCGAAAAGAATATGACAATCGGAGTCCCAAAGATTGAGCACCCAAACCAAGTATGTGAAGGGTGCGTTCTTTCCAAACAAACCCGAATTCCTTTCCCGGATCATGCAGTTTTTCGAGCTCAAAAACCTCTACAACTTGTTCATGCGGACTTATGTGGTCCGATCACACCTACGTCTGTTGGAGGGAGTAAATATTTTCTCCTTTTAGTAGACGATTTTAGCCGGTGGATGTGGGTTTACATGCTATCGGAGAAGTCTCAAGCCTTGAGCGCTTTCAAACGGTTCAAGTTGATGGTTGAAAAGAATTCGGGTTATCAAATAAAGACACTTCGAACTGACCGAAGGGGAGAGTTCACTTCAAAAGAATTCTCATTATTTTGTGAAGAAAATGGTATTCAAAGGCATCTTACGACACCATATTCGCCTCAACAGAACGGAGTTGTAGAAAGGCGAAATCGGACCGTTATGGACATGGCAAGAAGTCTGCTCAAAGGTAGAAATGTTCCGGGAGAGTTTTGGGGAGAAGCGGTTAGACATGCAGTTTATCTTCTCAACCGCCTGCCAACAAAAGTACTTCCCGACAAGACGCCTTATGAAACATGGTTTGGCAAAAAGCCCAACCTTGAACATCTAAAAGTTTTTGGTTGTGTTGCTTTTGCTAAACTTGTAGGTGGTCACTTGAAGAAGCTTGATGATCGAAGTAAGAAGATGGTGTATTTAGGTGTGGAAGATGGAACTAAAGGCAACCGTTTGTTTGATCCACAAGACCGAAAGTTGCGAGTTAGTCGCGATGTTGTTTTTGACGAAAAAGAAGAATGGAATTGGTACAAAAACAAAGAAGAAGAGATGGCGACTCCTAAGACCTTTACCATAATTGAACCACAACCCCAAATACACCTCGAAACACCTCAAAATGACCCCGAAATCAATCCGGAACAACCAAACAGCCCAGGAATCGATGCTATCCAAGTTGGACAACCATATGCTGAATTTGACGAGCCTGAACCAGTTCCACATACTCCTGTCTCAGCCCCGTTTTCTTCAACCTCGCCCCATATGGAAAGCCCTTCTAGTGAGATTAGGCCAAGGGGATTGCGTCCGTTAACCGATATTTATTCTGAAACCTTGTGTTCCTTGAACCCGGAGAATTGTTGATGATTGCAGCGGATCAACCCTTGAATTTTAAAGAGGCGGTAACCTCTAAGGCATGGCAGGAGGCTATGCAAACAGAGTTGGATGCAATCGAGAAGAACAAGACATGGCAACTTACCGATTTGCCACCCGGACACAAAGCAATCGGTTTGAAATGGGTGTTTAAAGTGAAGAAAGACAACTTGGGAAAAGTGGTGAAGCATAAAGCTCGACTTGTAGCAAAAGGATTTGTACAAAAGGAAGGAGTCGACTTTGATGAAGTTTTTGCACCGGTAGCACGACTTGACACCGTAAGGCTCATTCTTGCCTTAGCAGCTCAACATGGGTGGTTTGTCCACCATCTCGATGTCAAATCGGCTTTTCTCAATGGAGATCTCAAAGAGGAGGTTTATGTCACCCAACCAGAAGGATATGTTGATAAAGCAAACAGTCACAAGGTGTTCAAGCTTTATAAAGCTCTTTATGGTCTACGACAAGCTCCTCGAGCTTGGAACATTCGTTTGGATAAAAGCTTAAAAAGGCTTGGTTTTACAAAAAGTTCACAAGACCCAGCTGTTTACAAAAGGAACTCAAAAGACAAAATTCTTATTGTTGGTGTCTATGTTGATGACTTGATCATTACCGGGTCGAACACTAATGATGTTGTCGAATTCAAAGAACAAATGAAGAAAGAATTCGAAATGAGTGACTTGGGATTACTTTCTTACTACCTTGGAATCGAAGTTTCGCAAAAGAAGTGGGGAATATCTTTGCGACAAACGGCTTATGCAAAGAAGATTTTAGAGCAATTTGGGTTGCTGGATTGCAATCCGACAACGTCACCAATGGAACCTAAGTTGAAGGTTAAGAAGGATGAAGATGGTGAAAAAGTTGATCCAACTGAATATAGGCGAGTGGTAGGTTGTTTGAGGTACTTGACTCACACTCGACCAGACCTGTCATTTTCGGTTGGAATTGCAAGTCGTTTCATGGAGGAACCGACCACTTTGCATTTCCAAGTTGTGAAACACATCTTGCGATACGTAAAAGGAACCGTTGATTATGGAATCAACCATGGAAGAGGTCGTGAAATTGAAGATTTGGTTGGTTTTACCGATAGTGATCTTGGAGGTGACCCTGTTGATAGCAAGAGCACAAGTGGAATGATTTTCTATCTGGGAAGGAATGCGATAACTTGGCAATCCCAAAAGCAAAAGACTGTTGCTTTGTCCACGTGTGAAGCCGAGTTCATGGCAGCTACAACAGCAGCATGTCAAGCCATTTGGCTTGCTAATCTCGTGAAGGAGCTCACGGGACATCATATTATGCCTATCACCTTATATGTCGATAACAAGTCAGCAATCGCATTGATGAAAAATCCTGTGTTTCATGGTCGAAGCAAACACATTGACATTCGTTATCACTTCATACGAGAATGTGTTGAACGTGGGCAAATTATAGTGGAATATGTCAACTCGAAGGATCAACGGGCGGACATCTTTACAAAGGCTTTAGCATACGTGAAACATGGTGAAATGCGAAACATGATCGGAGTGACGAATCTCGAGCCAAGTTAGGTTTAAGGGGGAGAATGTGAGTGTAAACCTACTTGGGTGTGAACCTGCCATGAGTAGCTGTACCACCCTCTTTAGTTGACAAATGAATCCCTCCTTTGTTGACAATAAGAACTCAAATGGCAACGTCGTATGTTCACATAATGAACACAATAAATGGTAGCAGTAGTAATTGTAGGCTTGTTTAAGTATAAATAGAGGCTCTAACCTCAGTTGTAAGACACCACAAAACAGAGTGTACTGTGTAATACTTAGAGTGAGTATTAGAGGGTTGTTTCTTTTTCTTGTAATATTGAGCGTGTAAGCTCTTCTCTTTTGTTCTAGTTCTGAATAAAAGTGTGTTTCAACCCCAACACGATCAAGATCCATGTGCGTGTCTATGAAGTGATAAACTACTTTCATCGCACAACCAAACCTCATGCCGTCGTCGATGCCCATGAAATATGGAACAAACATGACTTCATGGTCCTCAAGTAGATCTACGAGACTATCTCTCAGGATCTACTACACATTATCCTCAAGCCCAACTCCACCGCCTTTTAACCATGGGAGAGACTATGAGATACTAGTCTAATACTTTACCCTGCTATCAAGCCCTTAAACTTCTCGTCGACCGACTTGCCAACATAGGATCCCGAGTCTCCAACGAATGTCTAGTACTACAACTCGTTGTCGGTCTTAGTGAATCCTACGATGGTGTCGCTGCGACACCATCCATTGACGACCATTTACATCCATTCCACTAAGCACATTCCATGCTTACTCTTGTAGAAACCAAAAACTCTCAATAGTCTCTTTCAAGTATGTCCACCTTGGTTTCTTCCACTATGTGGCCAAAACATAGCGCCTCCTTGAATACCAGCTCTAAGGGTCGAAGTTATGGTTGTGGAAATCACAACTAAGCCCATTTCATCCCAATAATTTTTATCATCATCTCCCCAAACTTTTGGCACGATCGATTATGCCACCCCAACAATTCTATATTTGTGTTCTTAAATTGAATAAACCTATTTCATCTAATGAATACATTTTGTCTTGCCATACATCAATCTTGCACTTTTGAGAAACAAATAAAATTCTCATTTAGTCCATCGACTACATCACATCTATGCCTTTTGATATTTTTCATATTGATGTGTGGACATCCTAGTCACATGTTTCGTCAGAAATAAATATATTAAGTCTTATTTCTAAATGACTACACTAATTTTCTATGTTCATTCTCTCTCACACACAAATTACAAGTCTACTCTCCTCTAAATTTTTGATTTTCCAAAACTTTGTTAAGACTTATTTTGACAACAAAATATATACATTAAATCCCCTAATGCAATAATGGTCTTGAATCTAACAACACCTGATTCCATGAATCTTGTGCGTAAAAACGGGGTAACTTTCTATTTCTCCTATCCTTATACTCCTCATTCCATAGAAAAAGATACCAAGGTCAAACTTAAATTATGAACCCTTACCGCCCTTACCACCCAGACTCTCCTTTCCTATGCCTCTCTATCTACCTCTTAATAGCAGTGTTGCAGAAATCGGCTTTGACAGCCGATTAATCGGTGATTAAACGTTTGGCAACCTTGAGCCGATTATGATTAGGGTGCTTGGCGGAAATTGGTTAAAATTTGTTAAACTCGGACTTGGCGGTCATTGGCGGTCCTCAACGGTCATAGGCGGGAAATATTTAAAAAATTCAAATTTTTTAATTTTCAAATATTACACCAAAATTTTGAAATTTCAAATTTTTAAGTATTCAAATTTTAAAATATTATACTAAATTTTTCAAAATTTCAAAATTTAAAAATATTAAATTTTCAAATACCTATTTTTTAGGATATATATCAATTTTTTAAATAATTTTATTAATGTTTTAGGGTCCCCGATTAATCCCCGCCTAGTCCGATTAATCGTTTATCGCCAATCGACCGTTGAGCTAGTACCGAACGATTTTCAGAACCTTGCTCAATAGTGCACCAAGATCTCAAGAAAGTTACATCCTCTATCGAACAAAATCGTCCCTACTCTAACCTTCTTCTGGTCATTGGTATCTTATTCTACCTACTCTTCCCTTATGTTATCTATTCTTCTCCTCCCGTGTCATTAACAAACTATAACCCTATTCTATTCCTTGTGTTTTCCTCGGTTACCTGAAAAATTATCGAGCATACAAATGATATGAGCCAAGAACCCATAATATATTTGTTAGATTGTAAATATTTTATATATTTGTTTTAGGCCTGGTTAGCCCATGGACTCGTAGGGTTTCTTTGCTCTAGGATCCTGCCTCTATATATATTGTACCACATCCTTGTAAAATATACAATTAATAAGATATTTTCACCCTCAATCTTTTCTTGTTTACATGGTATTAGAGCGAAGTTTAGGGTTGGGGTTTTTTATGTTAAGCACCAGTTGGCAATTATTGTTCACTGGTTATGAGTTTTCTAATTAGGGCACCCTGTGAGTGTTCTGTTTCTAAGTTCTTCAGCACCGTGTGAGATGGTTCTTTTGTCTACGCGTGTGGAGTCCCGATCCTTGAAAAAAAATGATTGTGAATCAAGAAGAAATTCCTAATTCTGGTTTTGTTTCTGATATTATGATTGAAATTACTGCTTCTAGTTCTACTTTTGGTTTTGGTTCTGTTACTATATCTGCGAAAGAGAATGCTCGATTTTTTAGATGAAAAAACTTACATTCGCCGGTGGCCGCTTTTGCTGAGACAATTCTACTAAATGTTTGTTATCTCCTGCTTCCAAATGGGTCATCGATTCATGTGCTTCAGATCACATGACAGACAATCATCATCTTCTGTCTGAATTCCATACTCATACATCGACATCCAATGTTACCATTGTCGATGGTACCCCTCAAGTTATAAGTTCTAGGATCTGTCATAGTTGATTTGCCCCATTTATTTCATTATCTTCTGTGTTAAGCCTCACAAATTTCTCGTTTAATTTGCTATTAGTCAGTAAAATTATTTGAACCTGAGATATTGAAATCCCTAGTAAGATTGATGTCATTATCTCCGTTTGAATTACGTTTTCGTTTAGGTAATCCATCTCTTCAAAGTTTGAAGAAATTATATCCCCAATTTAGTCATTTATAATCCCTAAAGTGTGAGTTGTGTCAATTTGCTAAACATCAGTGTGTTCACTTGAGCCCTAGAGCTAATAAACGAGCTACATCCCCATTTTGAATTGGTTTACTATGAAAAATCGCTCCAAGGTATTCACCCATTTTTGTTCATTTGTTGCTGAGATTAAAATACAATTTAGTGTCTATGTGAAAACTTTGCATATTGATCATGAAAAAGAATACACCTCTGAAATCTTTCGATCATACATGTTTCAGCAAGGTATTCTCCATGAATCTTCTTGTGTTTATACACCTGCCCAAAATGGTGTTGTTGAACGAAAAAAATCGTCACCTTCTTGAAGTATGTCGAGCACAATTATTTCAGATGACCGTTCCAAAAGCATTTTGGGATGATGCAGTCTTTACTGCCTATTTTCTCATCAACTGTATTCCATCTGCAGTTCTTGATGGTGATATTCCATTTTCTGTTTTAATCTGTAATAAACATCTATTCCATGTTGAACCAAAGATATTTGGTTGTAGTTATTTTGTTTGAGATTCTCGACTTCAGATCAGCAAATTAGATCTGAAGTGCCTTAAGTGTGTTTTCCTTGGATATTCTTGCCTTCAGAAAGGTTATAGGTGTTTTTCTCCTACACTCGGTCATTATATTATTTCACGAGATGTTAGTTTTCTAGATAAAGTATCCTTCTTTCTGGTGACTAGCACCCATAATCAAGGATGTAATGATGATTTGTTGGTATACATTATACCTATTAATTCGACTGTAGAGTCTCCCATGCCATCTAACTCTGAGAAACCATCAGAGCCTGTAAGGCCGCCAGTAATTCATGTGTATAGTAGGAAGCGACCACTTACATCAGCTCCCGATCCGATACCATCTTCACCTGTAAGACCAAGTATTGATGATCCTCCTGCTACGAGTGATCCACCATCTTCCGATAAACAAGATCCTGACCTTGATATTCCCATTTTCTTAAGGAAAGGGAAGTGTTCATGTACTTATCCTTATATCATCTTTTGTTTCCTATGGTAAACTATCTTCAACTTCACACGCGATAATCTCTACGCTTGATAATATATCTATTCCTAGAATGGTTGGTGAAGCTTTGAACCATTTTGGATGGAAGGATTCTATGCTTGATGAGATCAATGCTCTCGATCATAATAATATATGGGATAGTAGACTTACATAAGGCAATAGGTTGTAAATGGGTATTCACTGTGAAAGTCAATCCAGACGGATGTGTAGCTCGTCTGAAGCACGGTTTGTTGCAAAAGGATATGCTCAAACTTATGGGATAGACTACTCTGAGACATTTTCTCATGTTGCTAAGGTATCTTCCATCTGATTGTTCATTTCATTAGCTGCTACTTATGATTGATCCCTTCGTCAACTGGATGTGAAGAATGCCTTCTTGCATGGTGATTTACATAAGGAAGTTTATATGGAGCAACCACTTGAGTTTTTTTCTCAAGGGGAGTATGGCAGAGTTGTAAATTATGTAAATCGTTGTATGGTTTAAAGCAATCCCCTCGGACCTTTTTCGGACAGTTTAGTGTTGTGGTGACACAGTTTGGATATGAAAAAGCTTTTATGATCATTATGTGTTCTATGTTTCATTGTCTTCCGGATGCATTTTTTTAGTGGTATATATTGATGACATTGTGAATACTGAAAGTGATGGAATTGGGATCATGAAGCTGAAAGATTTCCTTGCATCTCAGTTTCAAACAAAGGACCTAGGCCCTTTAAAATATTTTTTGGGAATTAAAGTCTCTCGTACTCGAAAAGGGATCTAATGTCTTAGCGGAAATATTGCTCGGATATTTTGAAGGATTACATGATGATTGAAATAGAACCTTGCGAGTCTCTAATGATTCCAAATATGAAATTGAAAGCAGATGAAGGAGATCCACTTAAGAATCTAGAGAAATACAAAAGAATTCTGACGATTACACATCCATGCATTACTTTTTCGGTGAGTGTTGTAAGTCAGTTTATGTCATCTCCACGAACCTATCATTGGGATGCAGTTAGTCATATTCTGAAGTACCTAAAGGTTACTCCTGTTCATGGCATCCTATTCAAAATCACGGTCATCATGTCATCGAAGGGTTCACCAATGCCGACTATAATGGGGATCCTACAAATAGACGGTCTACTACAAGCTATCGTGTGTTTGTCGGAGGGAATCTAGTTTCATGGAAAAGTAAGAAACAGAATATTGTTTCATGGTCAAGTGCATAATTCGGGCTATGGCTCAGACTACATACGAGTTGATATGTGTACGAAATCTGTTGGATGAACTTAGTTTTGCTCAATCAAAACCAATGAACTTGTATTGTGATAATAAGGTGGTTATTCATATTGCAAACAATCTCATTTTTCACGAAAGGACTAAAATTATCGAAGGAGATTGTTATTTCACATGTGAAAAGCTAGAAGATTGGACCATCTCCACTCCCCATGTTCGAACAAGAAGTCAACTAGCTGATGTCTTCACCAAACCTTTACCTGGTTCGCGAATCTCTGTTATTTGTAACAAGTCTGGCATGATTAATATCTATGATCCAAATTGAGGGTGAGTGTTAGATTGTAAATATTTTATATATTAGTTTTAGGCCTAGTTAGCCCATAGGCTTGTAGGGTTTCCTTGGTCTAGGGATCCTGCCTCTATATATAGTCGTCTACAACATCCTTGTAAAATATATAATCAATAAGATATTTTCACCCTCAATCTATTCTTGTTCACATTCATTTTCCGCCATGTCATCTTCGATGAATACAACTGCCCTTTCTCCAAAACACAACTTAGTGATACTCAATACTAGATGACCCACATACTCAAACCTCCTTCACCTTAAAAAAAATGTCGCATTATTGTGTACCCCCATATGGCCTCGCAACCACCACCACATCCCCCTTCTAACCCATATTCCTAAACAACTAGCTACACCAATACATCTTAATCTACCCTATGTTACGATCCCACATCGTCCGAAAGTAAATTAAGTTGGTGGCTTATAAGTCTAGGTGTAGCCTCCTCCTATAAGTTGTCTTTTGGGAGTGAGTTCTACACTTAGGCTTATGGCATGATATAGGTCTAGTATGGGATGAATTCATATCAATTAGTATTAATTGGATCCATCCTCATCTTTCGGGGTTTCAACATTTGGAGTGGTGGCCTACAGAGTGATGGTTTGGTCTTGAAAAGAGGGGTACCAACCGTGACCAACGTAGTTATGACCAACAATGACTCGGAGTGGTGGTCTATGGAGTAGTGGATTGGACGGTGATAACCTTGACCAACAAGGGCATTGGCTCTTCAAAGGATAGGGTGTTGTTACGATTCCACGTCGTCCGGAAGTAAATTAAGTTGATGGCTTATAATTCTAGGTGTCCCTTCCTCCTACAAGATGGTTTTTAGGAGTAAGTTCTATACTTGGGCTTATGGTATAATATGAATTTCATATGTTTCCTGTGGTTATTTAATCATAAATTCCAATTTGATGGTTCTTAAAACGACATAAAGCTCTTCTTGTTGCTAATGGCACCTAATTATCTTTCTCTCGTGAAAATGTTTGATCCATCAACTCGATGTAAAAAAACATTCTTACACTACCATCTTTAGGTTACAATATATATGCACCGACGAGTCGAGTTGAAAGACCAAGCTAATTTGCACTATGTTTTTTCCTTAAAAATCCTTATTTGGACTCAAACATGTGCCAAGATCATGGTACTAAGAACAATTTTTTTTTTGCCATCATTAGCTCTATCCACTCTTTATGTATATATCTTTGGGGAAAATAACATAACTTATCTAATCATGTATGTTGACATAACTTATCGAATCATTAGCTCTATCCATAAGAGATCAACTACAATCTTAACTACGTCCTCAGAACTCTTATGCCTCTCAGTCTCTCACTTATCTTTAAATTAAGATTAGAATTTTTAATGGCCAATCTAGGTCCACTCGACTATTTTCCCAGGATCGTAGTCACCCAACATAATGACAGTCTCTCAATCTCAAAATAAATGCACACAAGACAATATTGAACAAATCTATATGTCTGAGTATAAGTCGTCATAGTTTCATGTCAACTCTAAATCAAAACTAAGTGTCATCGTCTAAAAACCAATTGACAACCCTATGATACATTGAAGTCTCATCGCATTATCATAGGTCATTCAACGCCTCTACATTCGGTTATTGTGTCTTCTTTGTAGACAACCTCGTCTCACGATCCTCAAAAAGACAACCCAATTTGTCGAAATCAAGATCGATGTGGAATATTGAGGAGTTGTTAACATTGTCACTGAAACAAGTTCGCTATGAAATCTTGTATTCGAGCTACATCCTTGGTAGCCGCCTTAAAAGCCTATTCCGATGGCGAGTAGTTATGATGACTCATTTCTAATAAGTGACCCATCGTGAGAGGCGAGAGCCACACTTTTCTATTGTGATAACTAGTTGTGAGACCCGTATGTTATACGGGTTTGGTAAAACAAAAAAAATAATATATATTAAGGTTTAAACAAAAATTTATTTAAATTTGAAATTTTAGATTTGAAATTTAAAATTTAAAATTTGAATTTAAAAGGAAACATATTAAATACAATATATAAGTACTAATATTGTAATTTATTGACTCTTTTTAATTAAGGCAATTATAAATTGATGTGTAAATTTGATTTGTTAATTAAGAAAAGATAAAAAATGAGAAAATGACAAATGGAAAAAACATTTATTCAAAAATACCAAAAAATGGCATGTGTCCAAGTTAATGTAAGAGTGACAAGTGGCAAAAGAAACTTTCATTTTTTAGAGAGGATGTTAGCATAAAATATTTTTCCGTCAACCCAGTATTACAACACAAACATGTTGAAATGGACATTCATTCTATACGAAAGAGAATTGCCAGTAGTCAAGTTAGAGTTCTCCATGTACCATCACGGTAGCAATATGCAAACATCTTCACTAAAGGCCTCTCATACCCAATATATATGATGGGATTTGTATAGTGATAGATCATCAAGAATTATACACTATCAATACTTTTAGATATATGTTTTAAACCAATTGTGCAGATGTTTGTGGAGGAAGTTATGAATTTGATCGAGTTAAATTCTATAAGGAATTCGCTAGTCGGGCTTCCAGGTGTAGATGGTCTCTCGACTGAACAAAGAAAGAGACTCACAATAGCCGTTGAGTTGGTTGCTAATCCTTGTATTATCTTCATGGACGAGCCCACATCAGGGCTCGATGCAAGGGCTGCAGCCATTGTCATGCGAACAGTCAGGAACACGGTTGATACAGGTAGAACAGTTGTCTGCACGATTCACCAACCAAGCATCGACATTTTTGAAGCGTTTGATGAGGTAAATCAACACTACATCTTGTCATTAATTTAACTTTCTATTAATTAATTAAAACTTGCTAAAATTAATTTTGATAAATATGTTGCAGCTTTTGTTGATGAAAAGAGGTGGTCAGGTTATTTACGCTGGACCTCTCGGACACCATTCTGACCTACTAATCGAATACTTCCAAGTGAGTGTATTGTACCCTTTAACATTTGCAACACCTCAAAAAAGCTCCATCTTCTTATCTCTCTTTGCACCTTCATCCTCCTATATATTTTTCAGTCAATTCCAGGGGTTACCGAGATAAAAGATGGTCAAAATCCAGCGACATGGATGCTTGATGTCAGTTCTTCCATGGTTGAAGCTCATCTTGGTATTGATTTTGCAACAATCTATGCTAATTCAGAACTGTATAGGTATGTATTCGATCCAAACCTATATCTTCAACCCTACTTTCTCACATTTCAGATCAGATGATTAAGCCTCAATCTGTTAAACAGGAGGAACCAGGAGCTCATAAAGGAGCTGAGCACACCAGCACCAGGATCCCAAGACCTCCATTTTAAGACAAAGTACTCACAATCGTTTTTCACACAATACAAGGCCTGTTTTTGGAAACAACGTTTGTCCTACTGGAGGCATCCACAATACAATGTTGTTCGGTTCTTGATGACAACCATAATCGGGATTATTTTCGGGATAATCTTCTGGAACAAAGGCCAACAAACGTAAGCAATAAACATCAAGAATTTAAAGTTTTTTTCTTTTTTTGTATATAGATGATGATGGGTTTTAATTAATTTTCTTGACAGGAGTCGGCAACAAGATCTGATGAACATGTTGGGAGCAATGTATGCTGCTGTTATGTTTCTTGGAGGAACCAATACTTCTTCTGTACAAGCTGTGGTATCCATTGAAAGAACCGTTTTCTATCGCGAAAAAGCTGCAGGGATGTATTCGCCACTCCCATATGCATTTGCTCAGGTAATAACAACAATTAGAGTTAAATTTGTTTTGATTGATTTTAAATTTAATGATCTCTTTATAACTTTTCAGGTTGCAATCGAGGTGACTTATGTTTGCATTCAAACGTTCATTTACAGTCTTCTACTTTTCTTGATGATTGGATTCGCATGGTCAGCTAGAAAGTTCTTTTGGTTCTACTTCTTTGTGTGTATGTGCTTCACTTACTTCACATTATACGGGATGATGCTTGTAGCCCTCACTCCAAACTACCACATAGCTGCCATTACCATGTCCTTCTTCCTCAGTTTCTGGAACTTGTTCTCTGGCTTCCTTATCCCTAGAACAGTAAGTCAACACTAACTTATTACAAGTTAAAACCCTAAATTTGTGAAGAAAAATGTGACAAATGAAGGAATATTAATTAATTTGCAGCAAATTCCGATATGGTGGAGGTGGTATTACTGGGGTTCTCCAGTGGCATGGACTCTGTATGGGCTTATTACATCTCAAGTTGGTGAAAATGAGAACCTTGTTGAAGTTCCTGGAGCTGGTTCCATGTCTGTGAAGGTGTTCATCAAGAGTTTCTTGGGATATGATTATGATTTTCTTCCGTATGTTGCAATGGCTCATGTTCTTTGGGTTGTTCTCTTCTTTATTGTCTTTGCTTGTGGAATCAAATTTCTTAATTTTCAAAAACGATAGATATGACACATTTGCAAAATATGTGTACCAGATTTTGTTGGTATTAATAGAGGTTTTTGTATCTTTGTTTTTTTTTTCTTTTATACGTATAGAGTGTACATGTTTGTTTCTTAAATTCAATATACAGAAAAAAGCTAACAAGTCCCAAACAACAATCCCACAAACCGAAATGCCCCAAACATATAACTTATCATGTTTATTTTGGTGAAACATAGAAAAGTTAAGATTAAAACCATTTTATAATACTAGCAGCGTACCCGCGCAATGCAGCGGACAAAGAATAGTTTCATTCCGACGATTGATTAATTTTTCCTAGACGACAAATTGTTTGGTTTCGATCTATTTCGAGCAGTTTTTGGCCGCTCTTTTTTCGTATCAGTCTTTTTTATTTGTCAACGTCCACTTTGTGATCGAGTAGTATGGTACTATGGTTAAATAGGACTTAAAATTAACTACAATATATTATTAGATATAACAACGCTTTACAATATAAAATATGTTTTAATATTAAACGAATTTCATTTCACAAAACAATGAAAGTATTTGCAATAAATCTTTACAATATTATTTTTCTATTTGAAAAATATTTTTTTGACGTTTTAATGGAAACCATTTTCTTTTACGTGATAAACCAACATTTGCATTGGCAAAGTAATTTTACCTTATAGAAAAATACAAACTTATAGACGTACTTCTTCCTCTGTATTTCATGATCTCAAGTGTATTTGAACTTTGTTCATTTAGTGACATGCTTCACTGCCAACTAAAACCTAATTTCACATCCAAAATACAGAAAATAGAAAAACCAAAAGAAGAAAGAGAAAATACAAGGGGGGAGGGGGGGGGGGAGAAGACTTCGGTGGTAGAATATGGCGAAGACGATCATGGATCTTGGTGGTTTAAGGGGGAAACGACAATGGCATATCGTGGTGTTTGAAGGCCGTAAACATGTACTATAAGTGTATGAATATGATAAACTATTAATTTGACCAAACCACTTAATTATAGTCTTATTGGTATTTAACTGTTAACACTTATCTATAATCTAAGTGGTATTTGGCAATTAAAATTTTGCCTTCAATTTTAAATTTTTAATGAAAAAAACTCATTAACCTAATTAATTATAAATAAGAAAGTCAAAATTTGCTTTCTTAAACCACTATGCCACTGTAAAAAAAAATTGGAACCATATATAATGAAGAAATCAAGCAGGTGGCTAAAAAAGAAAGACAAAGTTTAAAGACAAAAATAACCCAACTTAAGAGAAATCTTGCACAATGACACATCTAAACAAACACCTAATAACAACAGTAAGAAGACAACTAATCCTACAATAACATGACAGTGCCTCCAGGCATCTGAAATACAGAAATAAGGAACAAACTTTGATGAGTTAGGTTAACTGAATCAGGAGCTTCTGGTCTACAACAAACGAGTTTTTTAAGGGTAACATCGTCCAAAGCTTCTGGTCTACACCAATGCACCGGTTGGCACAAGAGTTCTTGTCCCTCAAGCAGGGAACTGAGTCGGTGACGGTGATTACGAGGATGTTTCATGAGAGGGCGTTGTTTTGCCCTGAGCACGTGTCGACCGAGCAGGCACGTATGAGCCGATATCTGAGCATACTGAGGAGAGACATTAGCGAGTTCGTGGCGAACTCGACGTACCGGACATTTTCCGAGCTCCAGGCAAATGCTCGGAAGAGGGAGATCGAGTTGGAGACTCAGGCCAGGGAGGAGGCCGAGTCTCAGAGGAGGGACAGGCGACCGACACAGTCGCAGCCGGCAGCCAAGCGGGCGAAGCCCGCTGATTCGAGATCTGGAGGTCCAAAGGGCCGCACTTGTGGGAAGTGCGGCAAGAGCCATGAGGGAGTGTGCAGAGCAGGGGTGTGTTACAAGTGTGGGAAGGAGGGGCATTTCGCGAGGGATTGCACAAAGGGATTTTCGGTTTGCTTTCATTACAACCAGACAGGCCATCGGAAGGCCGAATGCCCGCAGCTGCTTCAGGGATCAGCACAGGGATCTGCACCTGCTGCTAGAGCTACCGAGGTCCGGCCAGCGAAGGCCGAGGCACCGAAGGCTCGCGGGAGAGCCTTCCAGTTGACAGCGGAGGAGGTCCACGCAGCGCCCGATGTCGTGGCCGGTATGTATTCTTCTATTTACTTATTTGAGTTTGAGATTTTGTGCTTATATTGTGGTATGCATAGGTACTTTTCTTGTGAGTTCTGTACCTGCGTTGGTGTTATTTGACTCGAGTGCGAGTCGATCTTTCGTGTCATTAGTATTTAGTCAGCACATCAGTGTTCAGCGAGAGGCGTTAAGTCGACCTCTACGAGTTTCTATTGCCGACGAGCGAGCGGTGTATGCTACTGATGTGATTCGAGGATGTGTACTCGAGATCTTCGGTGTTGAGTTCCCGATTGACCTAGTACCGATTGCGATGGGTGATGTCTGTGTCATCGTGGGCATGGACTGGTTGAGCCGATTCGGAGCTGTTATCGACTGCGAGCGTCAGATGGTGACGATACGAGACCCTAGTGGGGGAGTGCTGACAGTGTATGGCGAGGGTACCCGAATAGGGCCAGCATTTTGTTCGGCTGCCAGAGCGAGACAGAGCCTACAGCAGGGCTGTAGAGGGTTTGTAGCCTATGTGATGGATACGCGAGCGGCCACAGGGAGGCCGAGTTCGGTTGATGATGTTCCATAGTGCGTGAGTTCCCAAATGTTTTTCCCGAGGAGTTGTCGGGTGTGCCTCCCGAGAGGCAGGTGGAGTTCCGCATCGATTTGGTTCCGGGGACAGCGCCTATCGCCAAGGCGCCTTATCGCCTTGCGCCGCCAGAGATGCAAGAGTTATCCTCGCAGCTTCAGGAGCTACTGGGGAAGGGGTTTATTCGACCGAGTAGCTCGCCGTGGGGAGCACCGATCCTTTTTGTCAAGAAAAAGGATGGTTCACACCGGATGTGCATTGATTACCGGGAGTTGAACAAGTTGACGGTCAAGAACCGTTACCCCTTACCGAGGATCGATGATCTGTTCGATCAGTTGCAGGGAGCGTCTTGGTTCTCCAAGATAGATTTGAGGTCTGGATATCATCAGATGAGAGTGCGGGAGGAGGATATCCAGAAGACGGCGTTCAGGACTCGTTACGGGCATTATGAGTTCGTGGTGATGCCTTTTAGGCTCACCAATGCACCGGCAGCGTTCATGGATCTCATGAACAGGGTGTGCAGGCCGATGTTGGATCGATCGGTGATCGTGTTCATTGATGATATTCTGGTGTATTTGAGGACCCGAGAGCAGCACGAGGAGCATTTGAGGGAGATCCTCGGAGTTTTGAGAACGGAGAGGTTGTACGCCAAATTCTCCAAGTGTGATTTCTGGTTGCGAGAGGTCCAGTTCTTGGGGCATCTCGTCAATCAGAAGGGGATATTGGTCGATCCGGCCAAGATTGAGGCGGTGATGAGTTAGGAGGTGCCGAGATCTCCCATCGAGATCAGGAGTTTTCTGGGGTTGGCCGGCTACTATCGGAGATTCATCAAGGATTTCTCCAAGATCGTCGTGCCCCTCACCAGGTTGACCCGGAAGGGCGTTACTTTTTCGTGGGGTCCGGAGCAGCAGACCTCGTTTGAGACTCTTCGCCAGAGGTTGTGCGAAGCCCCGATGTTATCCCTTCCAGAAGGAATGGAGGATTTTGTGGTGTACTGCGACACATCGATATCGGGGTTGGGTGCGGTGCTTATGCAAAGGGGGCATGTGATAGCGTACGCATCGAGGCACCTGAAGCCTCATGAGACGAGGTATCCCACCCATGATCTGGAGCTGGGGGCAGTGGTGTTCGCCCTCAAGATTTGGCGTCATTATCTGTATGGGGTTCGGTGTACCATATACACGGACCACAAGAGTTTGAAGTATCTGATGGATCAGCCCAACCTGAATATACGCCAGAGGAGATTGTTGGATGTGGTAAAGGATTATGATTGTGAGATCCTGTACCACCCCGACAAAGCTAATGTTGTAGCTGATGCTCTAAGCCGTAGGGCAGGGAGTGCCCCGATTCGAGACGTTTGTATGCGATTGACGGTGATGACTCTGGTGTTGGACACCATGCGGGAGGCCCAGGTAGAGGCCGTGATGCCAGAGAATCGCAAAAGGGAGCGGGTAATCGGGCAGGTGTCCGAGTTCGTTACCGATGGCCGAGGGCTGATGACCTTCCAAGGTCGGATTTGGGTGCCGTATTCAGGCGGGACACGTACCATTCTGATGGAGGAGGCGCACAGATCGAGGTTCTTGATCCATCCCGGGGCCACTAAGATGTATTTGGACCTGAAGAAGGACTATTGGTGGCCCTGTATGAAGAGGGATGTTGCGTGGTTCGTTGAGAGGTGCTTGACCTGTCGCCGGGTTAAGGCCGAGCACCAACGTCCGCATGGCAAGTTGCAGCCACTGGAGGTTCCCCAGTGGAAGTGGGAACATATTTCCATGGATTTTATCACCAAATTGCCAAGGACCGCGAGGGGTGTCGATGCAATTTGGGTGATTGTTGACCGGTTGACGAAGAGCACTCACTTATCAGTGAGAGCTCTTCCGCAGAGAGGCTGGCCGAGTTGTATGTGAGAGAGGTGGTATCGCGTCATGGAGTACCGATCTCGATTGTGTCAGATCGAGATGTACGTTTCACTTCCAGGTTCTGGAAGAAGTTCCATGAGGAGTTAGGTACGAGGTTGCATTTCAGTACCGCCTACCACCCACAGACGGACGGGCAGAGTGAGCGGACGATTCAGACACTCGAGGACATGCTTCGAGCATGTGTTATGGACTTCGGTGGAAGTTGGGACACATACCTACCTTTGGCTGAGTTTTCTTACAACAACAGCCACCATTCGAGTATTGGTATGCCTCCCTTTGAGCTTTTGTATGGGAGGAGATGTCGGACCCCCATCTGTTGGGGAGAGGTAGGGCAGCGAGTGATGGGTAGCACTGAGATAGTGCTTAAGACGACTGAGCAGATTCAGCAGGTCAGACAGAGGTTACTGACAGCCCAGAGCCGTCAGAAGAGTTATGCGGATAGGCGGCGATCCGAGCTCGAGTTCCAGGTCGGAGATTTCGTACTCCTGAAGGTATCTCCTTGGAAAGGAGTGATCCGTTTCAGGAAGAGGGGCAAGTTGGGGCCCCGATACATTGGTCCATTCAGGGTAATCGCGAGGGTGGGTAAGGTAGCATACCGTCTGGAGCTACCCGAGGAGTTGAGCCAGATCCATGATACCTTCCACGTATCCCAGTTGAGGAAGTGTCTAGCCGATGAGACGACAGTAGTGCCTCTAGAGGATATTCAGGTGGATGCGAGCCTGAATTACATTGAGAGGCCGATCGCGATCTTGGATCGGAAGGTCAAGGTTCTGAGAAACAAGGAGGTGCCCCTGGTTCAGGTCCAGTGGCAACATCGAAGAGGGTCCGAGCTGACTTGGGAGCCGGAGTCGGAGATGCGGGAGCAGCATCCGGAGTTGTTTGCAGAGCAAGACTTCGAGGGCGAAGTCTGATTCTAGTGGGGGAGAATTGTAACATCCGGATTTTTAGGTATGTTATTTTGAATTATTTATTTTTGAGGATCATTGAGCTACTCGACGAGTTGGTGCTATAATTCGTCGAGTAGAAGCGGGGTGGCCACGTGAGTTTAATGAACTACTCGACGAGTCCAAGAGTAGACTCGCCGAGTAGGCGCTGTAAGTGGAAACCCTAAATCTTCGGGCCTGAGCCCTATTTAAAGGCATTTATGGCCTTCATTTGTGGCTACCATCCCAGAGAGAGAACCCCCCATCGAGCTTGAGTGTGTAGAGTGAGAGAGAGAAGGCCATTTGAGCTTTTGGTGTGATTTTTGCAAGAAAGGAGAGGAGCTCCAGCAAGAAGGACTAAAGGAGATTGCTATTCTGAGTTAGCTAAGCAAGGAGTTCACCTTGAGGTACCAAATCGGACTCCTCTTTCTCTCTATTGTATGGGTTTCATTATTTGGGGTTAGGGCTTGAATCAGTCCTTTTTGGGGGCTTTGGATGCCTCAAACCCCCCTTCTTCGAGTTGTGTTAGAGATCTGGACCCTTTTAGGTCCAGGAAATCCCAAGCATCCAGCTTTATGCATTTCCAATGGAGTTTTGAACCTAGGTTGCCATTTTAGGAGCTATTTCACCATAAGAAGCCCTAGGAGTGTTGCATGAGCGTAAAGGTTGGACCTTTACGTAATTATTGGGCACTAGAAGGTCAGATCTATAGGTTAGAGAAGCAGATCTGACCTCAGAAGGTCATTTGAGTAATCTCATGGACGAAACTCGCCGAGTCCATGAGCGGACTCGACGAGTCGGGTCGTGTTGCACCACGATTCGTGATCTGTGGTAAACGGTGAGAAAAAGGTTAACTCGACGAGCCGAGTAAGGCCTTAGGAGGATTCGGAAGACATGTATGGACTCGCCGAGTCACCCGAGTGCACTCGACGAGTCTAGTCAAAGTTGGACCGTTGACTGGGGTTGTCTTTTAGGGTTTGGTCAGCATTTGGACATTGGACCATTGGAGGGGTAAAATGGTCTTTTCCCCTTCTGAGAGAATATAGGGAGGGATTAGTTTAGCCTTTGAGAGTCGTATTAATTAGAGATAATTACTTTATGTGATTAGGCGGAGGCTAGAGCAGATATTCGAGTTCGAAACTTTCCGAGATTACCCGAGGTGAGTCTTCTCACTATACATTACCATGAGTGGTATCTATGTGCAGACCGGAGGGTCTTATGTGTTATGTGTATGTTGAGTTTATGTGCATTGTGTTATATGTATGCTATATGTTATATAGACCGGACCGGAGGGTCCAACGATTTAGACCGGACCGGAGGGTCCAACGAGCTAGACCGGACTGGAGGGTCCAACGAGCTACGGGACTGGAGGGTCCCGCTGAGACACATTGACCAGAGGGTCATACCGGGTTATAGCCTCGAGTGGCTTATGTGTTGTATGTGGTATATTGGGGAACTCACTAAGTATTTATGCTTACCGTGTTATGTGATATGTGTTTCAGGTACCAGTGAGGATCGCGGGAAGGCGCCGGCATGATTTGTACACACTGGCAGAGGATTATGCTTTGAGATTTTGGGATATGTTTTATTATGATGACATTTGATTATAGATTCTGGGAATATTACATATGTTTTTATTATGTTGAAAAATGAAAAATTGTTTGAAAAATTTACGTCGTTACAATAAAGAAAAATATCAAACCTGTATCGAAAAAATACATCCATTATGTGATTGGGATAAAAAAAAACTCACCCTAGTTATTTAGATATCTTAATCAAGAATAGTGGTTTACAACGGAGTGTTTTCAAAGTTAGCGTGTCTAAATCACAATGAGTGTTTTCAACCTCTTTGAATTAGGTTTCCAAATTACCTACATTTTCCATTCAAAATCATATTTGATTTTCGTTTTAAAACTTATGTTAGAAAATTTTTAGAGTAAGAAATTGTTATATAATATACAAGCAAATATCGGATTATTAAACACAAACATACTAAAAAGGTTAATAAAAGATAGAATCATTTTGCTAAGTCTTCATGTTGATGTGCTAAACTTTACTTAAGATCCATAACTCAAATTATAGAATTCAGTTATAACTATGGTAAAGAAAAGTCACTGGGCAAAAGAAATCCGTAGACTCAAAATTGACGGCTAAAGTCAAAATTAGAAACAAAATGTAGATAATTTGGTTATTAACCTTTATAGTTTATGCGTATCAACATACTCGTGAACCTCTTTCTCCTTTTGTCTCAAGCAGACAAAAAACAGGCGGTTATGGTGGGTATCTAGAATTTGAATGGCGTGGTGGCGGAGGCGGTTAGGTATTTGGAGATGGTGGCGATAATTTAGGAGGTGAGGAAAGCGGTGGTGACAACTATAAAGCAGATGGCGGTCAAGGCTGTGGTGACTGTTGTCGACATTTAACCACCGGTTGGTGACGGAAATGGGGGCATCGGCGATTGAGGTGTCCGTTACGGTGAGTAGTATCGGGGTTAGATAGTAAGTTAGTATAAAGAGAGATTCGTATATGGATAATGGTGGGGGTACTTTGCCGAAAAATTGGTGCGAGCATAGACAGATATTGGAGATGGCGGTCAAGTGCGATGACGGCAACTCTCAGAAGATTAGGGTTTATGGATATTGGATTGAGAGAAAATGTAAGTTAACAGTAAAATGGAGGAAATAATGTTATTGTTTAATCTTTTGAACTAATGAAACGGATACGTAGTGTTTTTTAAGTTAATTAAAAGGATACCTATATGGCAAGTAAGTAATAAGCAAATGATATATTGGGTTTTGTACCTCTTATAATTCAAGAAATGTATAATATGCTTTTATATAATAGTAAAGATTAAAACAAAGTTCTTAGATCAAAAAGTTAGGATTATACAATCTCTTTGTCGGATTAAACCTAAGGAATATGCATATAGATATGAAGTGAAAGCCAATACCAATAAACAAAAGTATAATAAGCTCTAAAGAAGAGTTTGTGTTCTTGTTCTTTTTTTTACTCGGCTTTCACAGGAGCATCAGCAATGTCCTTAATTTCCTTCTTGCTCTTAATGGAACATTTCCTTTTTGTATCAAAATCAACTTTATCCAAATCTTCAGCAATACCCATATACCCAAACACTACTCTCTCACCTTCTTTATCTCCATTCCCATTTTCACCCTCCCCATCTTTGATTTTCCCTTTTCCAGAAATGATTTGTTCAAGATATTTCCTTCCATGTTTATTCTTCACAAAATATTCATGAATCTTTTCAGCTTCTTGTAGCCCAGAAAACGTACCCAAAAACTTCACCAACATTATGCTGCAATTTGCATATTTCCCAAGTCTAACTTTCCCTCCACTCAAACGTTTACCTGGATAACAAAAAGTTGACAAAAAAATGATAAAAACTGTTTAAAAAAATAACAAATTTCAAAACTTTACCTCTCAGAAACTGTCCGAGTTCTTCAATGGTTGTGGGTCCCACTCCCTTGCCATTTGAATCATTGTTCAAGATTGATATGTTATGAACTATGACAACTGGAGGCCAGATTATAAGATCTTCTTTTTGGGCCAAAGATTCATTAGAGGAGAGAGGTTCTGGAAACCATCTAAGGGTTTCTTGAGGTAAAGAACCATTCCAGCCTAACATATAACAAATCGCCTTGTGAAGTGCTAAATGTTGTGCTCTTAATCCAACTTTTCGTGACATGAAAGCATGCATTGCTAACCTTTGTGTGTCCATAAACTCTTTTGAAAGACTGAAAGAAAGTTCAAAAACAAAAAACAATTGGAAAGTGAGATTGAGTACATAGAAACACATCATTTCAACCATATTATATAAGGTAATAAATAATATGAAAGAAATAAAACGTTTTTTAGTCTCTGCAAACTCCACCAAATGCCATTTATGATTTTTGATTTTTGAGCTAATAATAACACAGAGTCACAGACCTTCTGCCACACACGATGCAGAATAAGCTACCTCCCCTCCCTTGCTCCATGTATCTTCTTCTCACACTTGAGTTTTCATTCAATTTTTTTGTGAAAGATAAGAAGAAATCATGTACAAGTTGTTTGAATTCTTGAGAGTCTTCACGTGGTTCTGATTTTGCAACATTTGACCAATCTTCATACTGATTGATTCCACCAGAGTCCATGTCATTGTCATTATCATTGTCAATGTCAATTTCACTTCTTCTTGGTAGATTCTTCCATTTGGAAAGAACATGCTTTTTGTTTTGATGGTGTGAATTTGAATTATAACCACCGGATCTTGAATACCCTTTTGCATATTTATCTTCGAATTTCATAGGATGATGATGATCATCATCATCATCATGCATGAGTTCTTCTGTTTCATCATAAATCCTGTCTACCCTTCTACTGAATCCATGGCCATGGTCATGGTCATGGTCATGGTCCCTTCTTTTAGTATAATTTGAACCTCTGGTTTCTTGATCTATCCATTCCTCATCTATCCACTCCTCATCACTAAAATCTTGATTGTGTCTTCTAGAAGTAATCGGAATCCTATTTTCTTCATCATCCACTATGTATTTCCTCTTCATAAACCTACTTGATGAGTCATATGGAGAAAGATCATGTCTTTCTTCCATCCTATGTGTTCTTTCAGTAGGTCTAAGCCTTTCCATTTCATATAAGAATCTTGGTGAGTCTCTTCTTCTTTCCTTATGAGATTCTATACCTACATCATGTTTATAATCATAATCTACTCTCACACGTTCTATTTCATGATCTTGTGGCATACCCATGTATGGAATTTCCTCTTCTCTAGATATTTTCCTCCCGATACGCGTGTGAACACTATCTGGATCAAGATACTTTGAATGTTCTCTTTTTTCAATGTTATGTGTAGCTGGTGGCTTCTCCAAAGAAAGATAGTCCAATGAAGTTCTACTCCTGTGAGAAAAATCAGATGCTTCTGCTCGATGTGTAACATGTTCCAACATATTTGGTTTCAAGATCTCCCTTTCCCTGTAGTCCACTCTCTCACACATATCCATCTTTTCATACATGTCATCTGATGGATATAAGTAGTCATCTCGTTGTTGTATTCGTGGTTGAAGATGCAAAGAATCAAGATGTCTGGTTCTTTGAGGACTAAATGTGTCACGATGGTATTGACCTGTATCCTCATTGTAGTCCATATACGGGTCTCTTCCATGGTCCAAATGCTGCCTTTGTTCATACCTGGAGGGAGACAAAGGGTGTGAATGTGATGTATTTGAAGAGTTCAATGGATGGTTGTCTCTTGATAAAGGTATGTCATTTCGATAACCTAAATGATCAATTCTTGACTTTTGTGGAGATGTTCTTGTATAATCCTTCAAATGAGATGCACCCATTGATTCCTTAGACCTAGATGCTGGCAAATTTGAATAAGGGGGATCCCTCAGAAGAACCATATGTTTATCTCCATCTTCCCCATATTGCTTCATAGATGAGTATTTATCGAATGAAAATGAGCCTCGGGTATCCGGGTACCGAAATCTTTCTTTATCAGGGTGTTCTAAACCAATGTTCAATGATGATGATGAGATATCTTTACTGCTTTCAGGTCTGGAGGTGGGTCCCATTCCCACTTCTCGGGTTGATCTGTAGAGTCCTGTAAATGCTGATTTCCCACTCACCATTTCACCCATCCCACTGTCTATCCTCCTACCTTCAAACTTGTCGTCTATTATAGCTGTTCTGGAAGAACCACGGCCATAACTGAACTCATTCCTGGTAGGAGAATCAACATCACCATGTTTCATGTCCATATGATCGAAGAAATCATATCTTGATTGTTGTTCACCAGCAGATAAGTCTCTATCAACAACCCAATCGTCGTTGTAGAAAGGGCGTACTCTTTTGGCCTCTAGAATAGGAGGTGACCTAGATCGAATTCTTCTACTACCATCGTCCACAAGCCTTCTTCTCTCCATGGAATCACCCCTACGACGAGTTAACACCCGATCGGAGTAAGAAGGATGTTCCATTCTCCGAGGGCTCCAACTCCTCTTCGAGTGAGGCGACCTCATTAAGTAACCATCTGGAACGTGATCAGTGTTGCGACGGCCGCGTCCATAAGAAGATTCGGAAGCATAATCTTCGTGTCTTCGAGATTGCATACCTTCGTCTCAGAAAAACCCCAAATATCTAACCCTTAAATTCCTAATTTCCACTAATCAACTATATGATCTATGAAATGTTTTGTTTACTGCTGATTGTAAACGAGTACATAAACAAAGATTCCAAAAAATTCAGTCGGGAACAAACTAAAATCAAAAGTTCTAACACATCTAAATGACTAAACACACTGACATAAATCTATCTAATTCAAACCTTTTGTGAGTTGATTCTGAGCATCCATAGTTGTATTAAGCATGTGATATTCATATCGTGTAGTAATCTCATCCATTCTCCGATCGATTAGTCTCTTGCAGAGAACTA
The DNA here is from genome assembly GCF_052849685.1 of Lactuca virosa. Lineage (NCBI taxonomy): Eukaryota > Viridiplantae > Streptophyta > Magnoliopsida > Asterales > Asteraceae > Lactuca > Lactuca virosa. Next base: position 36,511,312 of record NC_136433.1, on the reverse strand, counting down.
CACCCGCAAATCGTATGTGATCGTGTGGGACTGGGGGTATCAAAGGAAGAAGCCGAGAAGTTTGAGTAGCTGGCCAGTGGGCTTTTGGATATGGTTAGATTAGATTATTAGAGTAGGATCGTTGGATCTAATAATGGGCCGGATTACTTCTCATAAACCCAAACCGTTTATTCATTCCATAAAATATATTTTCTTTTAAATTTGGTTCGTATGATTTGTAGATGTTTATGGTTATAGTCCTTGCAGTCTTAAAATTATAAATTTTATTTTTTCAGTAGGTTTTGTTTCAGTCTTTAGAGGTAAATAGATAATTATCATCATCTCTTATTGGTTAACACACCCCACTAGTGACGGCCCTAGGATGTGCGGGCTGTGCGGTCGTACAGACTCTCGGATTTTTAAGGGCCTTCGAATTTAAGGATAAAACTATAGTTATAGTGTTGATATTTTCGTAAAATATATTTTTATGTATTATCATAAAATAAAATTATCCCCGTCGGGTATGTACATAATGTAAAATTTGGTTGCAATTTTTAAGTCAATTTGATTATAAAAGAAAACGAACGAAAATAAATTAAAAAAAAAAAAGTCAAAAATCGTATCCTGAATTCTAAAATTTATCTAAGGAAAGTATGTATATCCAAAAAAATATAAATCTATTTCTAATACAAATTCTAGCGTCGTTTTCTTTTTTTAAACCCACCAAAAATTAAAGAACAAATTAAACCCTAACAAACCTAATAACGGTGTCATTGGATCGCCGGTATTGCTCGTCTCTCTCGTCTGAAACTACCATTTTGTTGTCTTGAACCTTGATATCTCATTGAGCAAACAACTTCAATATGAGACTATGTGTATTGATGATGCAATAAAAAGTATGGGGGCACTTATTGAGTTTTTTAAAGACTACCGAGAGAATGTGTTTCAGAATACTTTGAATTGTACGAAAGATATAGCTTCTGATTTGAGAATTGAACCGGTGTTTCTTGAGAAAAATAATAAAAGAATAATATTTAATAAAAGACATTTTGATGAGAGTGACGTTGGGCCGTCAGAACTTATACATGAGCTTTCACCTCAAGAAGCATTCAGAATTCAGTATTTTGTGTACATAGTCGATCAAGTATTTTGTGTACATAGGTGATCAATGTATTGGTTGATTGGAGCGAATGTTTGAACAATGCAAACAATATGCAGACAATTTTGGTTTCTTATTCATAACAGAAAAGTTGAAGTCACTGAGGTGATCAATGTATTGGCATGCACCCCTCATACCCCCTATGTGAAGGTACGAATATTTTTTTTCAATTTTCCCTTCAGCTCCATGTTATCCTGTATAATTTGAACGACTAATTTGATTTCACTAAACATCTTTTTTTATTCTCTTCCTTCTTGTATACGCTTAAGGTATAAGGAAAATCAAGCATGGTTGTGCTTTAGTGGAATAGTCATTATTGTGAAAACTCTATAAACGGTGCTCAACCCCAGCAGACAGTTTTTGTAACACCCTGTCCTGAATCGTTCTCATTTGGGTGTGGGTGACGTAAATTAGATGATTTGTGTGTTCTGTTTGTGTTTTAGAGCCAAGGGGTGTTTCGGTAAAGTGGCAGTTCAGGCTTTTATGGAAAGTGGATTTTTATTCGGGAAGTTTTAAGGCTATTATGAGATGATTAAAGCGTAGAGCTTCTCGTTACCTTTTCATGGATATAAGGATCGTCGAAATCAGATTTGTAATGAAGAAGTTATGGCCTTCGGAAGAATTTAGGGTTTGGGGAAAACCCTAGTACGCTGGGCATACTGGTGCGAGGGCCATTACGCGAGGCGTACATTGGCGTACGTTGAGCGTAGTTAGCAGATGGGTCGCGAAGCCTCGGCCTCGTACGCTGGGCGTACGAGGAGTACGCTGAGTGTACGATGAGTACGTTGGGCGTACGAGGAGTTTAAGAAACCCCAATTTAAGTGTGTTGCACCCTATATAAAGACCTTAAGTCTCTAGGGCTGGCCTTTTTACCAGCCTTCATGCCTCCTAAACCCTAGAAATTGACCCTTAGCCTTCATATTGGTGTTCTTGGGCTGTTGAGAAGGATTTGGTGGTTATTTTTGCCTTTGTGAAGGAAGTGAAGAAGATTGAGGGTGCTTTGCTTAGTGAGGAGTTCATAGATCCAGAATCATCACCCTTTTTGCAAGACTTTAGAGGTATCAAGTCCATACCTTGGCTTGTAGATGTTTAGATCTCTTTATGGATTGATTTGTTATGTTTTTGGTCCCTTTTTTGGTTTGGTTGTGGAGTTAAGTCGTTTGAAGGACTTATTCTTTTGGATCTGAACTTATTGGGAGTTCCTTATGCATGAAGGTGCCAACTTTATGGGGTATTGGTCTCATGCATGCATTAAGTCACATATTAAGTCCTTTTAAAGCTTAAGAGCTTCATTTAGCCATGCATGAACATAAAGTTAGTAACTTTACGTGATTAATCAGTCCAAGGAAGTCAGATCTAGGTTGTGTGTAAAGTCTTTATGGAGTAAGAGCTTAAAATGGGAGTTGGTTGTATGCGAGGGTACGTTGGGCGTACAAGCAAGTACGCTTAGCGTACAAGCCCTAAGGCGAGTACGCTGCACGTATGAGTTGAGTACGCCCCGCGTACGAGCTGAGTACGCCCCGTGTACGAGCTGAGTACGCCCCGCGTACTCAGCAGGTTGGGCCTCAGATTTGTGGATCTTCGGTTTGGGCCATTTTTGGACTTAGGTGCTTTGGGCCTTGTTGGGCCATCAGAATTCAAGTGTTTTTGGACTAGGAATGTTTTGGACCTTGGGTTAAGGCCCATGAAAGGTTTTGGGCCCAATTTGGAAAATTGGGCCATATTTGGGCCCTGGGTATTTAATGGGAATTTGGGCTTTTGGATTGTTGGATTGGGCCTTGGCTTTGGGCCAAGTAATGAAGAGGGTAAAAAGGTATTTTACCCTAGTTTGGACACTTAGTGTGGGTTGGATCCGATTATTGATGGATGATTAATTTGTGATTAATAGCGCGGGGATTCTTGCGGGCCAGTAGCTAGAGATTCTTTCTGTGAGATTCGGCAGTGTGAGGCGAGTCTTCCTTACTGTACTTACGGGTCGAATGCATCAATGCCGGCCCATTGGATTAGATATTCTGTTATGTGATAGTATGTTATCGTGTTGTAGTGATCTGTTAGATCGGTATCATAGTATATAGGATGATGTTATGCTTAGTGGTCTGTAAATCTGCATGTCTACCTGTAGAATGTTTATATGTTTATCTGTTATATATGGGCACATATTGTTGGTGGTTGAGGTTTTACTGCTATGTGCATGAGCCAACAGATCTGGGGCATTCCAACCTGATGGTTGATTGGGCCCGAGGGTATTCCATCCCGAGGATGACTGGACCCGATATGATATTATTGTATGTGGTGAGACTGGATTGCTTTGTGCGTCAGTCAATAGGCATGGGGTATTCCAACCCGATGGTTGATTGGACCCGACATGTTTGGTATTCCAACCTGATGGTTGATTGGACCAAACTACTTAGGACGCGAGGGTATTCCATCCCGAGGATGAGTGGGCCCATCGTAGACATGCCTGGTATTCCAGCCTGAGGCTGATTGGGCCAGACATGAGTGTTTGAGCATGCTAGTTGTTGTTATCTGTTGTGTGGTATTTCGGGGGAAACTCGTTAAGCTTCGTGCTTACAGTTTGGTTTATGGTTTCAGGTACCTCGGAGGACCGTGGCAAGGCGAAGGCGTGACCGTACACATCCTTGGTTTTACGACTGTATGGATCTTGGGAGACTCTGATTTTAAATAAGGTTTTGAAAATATTTATTTTGTAACACCTTTATTAGTAAATGAGTTGTTTTGAAAAGTTTAAATTTGTTGAAATTTTTGGGATGTTACAGTTTTTCACATAAACTAAACTCGTAAGTCAAATTCTATAACTTTGTGGGTTTTTCTTACACAAAAGATGTAACACCCCGACTCCCAGGCATAATGTTCAAAAGCTTTATATTCATTTTGCTGAAGGAACTCGACGAGTTGGAGGCCCCAACTCGTCGTGTCGAACCTTGTTGGCCCGCATGGTTTATGACTCCTACTCGACGAGTCGGAGGACCCCGACTCGACAGAGTAGAGTTTGTGCAATGAAACCCTAAATTTTAGGGTTTGCACCCTATTTAATGGACCTTAAGTCCTTTCCTCCATCCCCTTACCACCTCTTGACGGCCAGAAGAAACCCGAATCAGTCTAGACCTTGTTCTTGAGTGTTTGTGAGATTTAAAGAGTGATTTTGGTGCATTTTGTTAAGAAGGTTTGAAGTCTAAGGAGCTTGGAGCAAATAGAAGCTTGTGGATCTGACTCTAATTCATCTTGACATCATTTTGAAGGTAACAAGTCGTTACCTTGACTTATCTTTAGCTAGATCTCTTCATGCAAAGGTTTAGGGCCATTTTTAGCATATTTGTGAGTCAATTCGGGTATTGGGCATGATCTGAAGTTGTAACTTCAGATCTGAACTCCTCTTGGTCCCTATAGTTATAAAGATATCAGATTTAGAAAGCATTGAACCTTCTCTTTGGGTTAAACCTTTCCCTTAGCTTGGTTTTGGCATTTAGGACCATGCATGTACGTAAAGTTTGCAACTTTACGTGGAAACCATGCCCTAGGAGGTTAGATCTGCAATATGGAGCTTTGGGGTAGCTTAAAAACGTCTGGATGAGAAATGTACTGAAGGGACTCAACGAGTCGGTTGAAGATTGCATGTATTGGTTCTGTATGAACTCGGCGAGTCAGTAGGAAGACTCGACGAGTTAGTAAGGTTTTTTCCCGACATTTGGACCCCGCATGGACTCGGCGAGTTGTCTGGAAACTCGGCGAGTCAATTAGGGTTTTCATGATTTCTTGAGTTCTTAAGGAACTCGACGAGTTGCTAGCTGCACTCGACGAGTTGGGTCAACATGGACTGTTGACTTTGACCGTTGACTTTGACCTTGACCAAGGGTTGACCAGTTGGACTTTTGAGGGTATTTTGGTAATTTGGGATTCTGATGAACTTGGTCCTATGGTGGTTATAGGTGGTTGAGTTCGTGGCTGTGATTCGGGAGTTTGATCTTATCACTACAGTTCGACATCGTGAGGTGAGTTCTTCTCACTATATCAACAGGGTCTAAGGCACCAAGGTCGGCCCTTATGATTTGTATCCTAGTTATAGGATGGTTTCTATGTTAGTGATCTGTTAGATCGGTATCCTAGTTATAGGATGGTTGCTTTGTTAGTGATCTGTTAGATCGGTATCTTGGTTATAGGATGGTTGCTATGTTAGTGATCGGTTAGATCGATATCCTGGTTATAGGATGGTTGCTATGTTAGTGATCTGTAGATCTGTATGATTATATGTACATGCTAGCTAGCGTATGATATTTATGTGCACATGATTGTTGGTTTGGGGGATTGGGTTGAGGCAGGTCCTGCTTTGTGTTGTAGGCCAAGATACCCAGGGCGGACCGGATAGACTGCAGACCCGGCTAGGGCATACTAGTCAGGCTGAAGGCCCGGCAAGCGGTCCAGATAGGTTGAAGGCCCTGAGAGGCGGTCCAGACGTGTCGATGGCTCGGAGAGCGGTCCAGATAGACTGATGGCCCTGAGAGGCGGTCCAGTCAGATTGATGGCTCATTATGCATGTTGCGTTTGTTTATATGATATGGTTATATCTGTATGGCGTTGGTACTTTGGTGGAACTCACTAAGCTTCGGGCTTACAGTTGTTGATTATGTTTCAGGTACTTCTGATGATCGCAGGAAGGCGAATGCGTGATCGTGCACCTCCTTATATTTTCATGATTTGATTTCGGGGATACTCTGATGTTTAAAGTCTTTTGAAAACAAATTGTAATAAGTTAATGGTCTTAAATGTTTTAAAAAGTTTTAAATTGGCTTGATTTTTAAGGATATTACAAAAGAGTCGAAATTTTGGTTTTCTTACTCATGTCTTAAATGTTGTTATTTCTGAAAATGTAGGAGCTAAAGTGCGGATTTCATGGAGAGGTTGACCCATCAATGTGTGTAATGTCGATGGCTATTATCCATAGTTCTCTTAGGAACATTAGTAAATTGAAAACATCCATCTAATTGTTGAATTTTGAAATGATTAAGCTGAAGATTTATTTGTTCTACAGTTGGCAAGGTTTTAAAAATTGAACTAGACATCAAACTGGCTATCTTACTGGTTCGATGGTTTAACTGGTCCGACCGGTTTGATCGGTCCTAAAAACCGGAATATATATATATATATATATATATATATATATATATATATATATATATATATATATATATATATATATATATATATATATATATATATATGTGTGTGTGTGTGTGTATGTGTGTGTGTGTGTATGAATGTATGTTGTGTTTGTGTAAAAGAATAACACACACGCACACACACACACACACACACACACATATATATATATATATATATATATATATATATATATATATATATAGGGTTAGGTTATTTTGTTTTTGCTAAGTATTGTGTGTTTGTGTAAAGGATTCTAGGCCAATCATTTGTGGTAAATTAAGAAAGTGATTTTCTTTTTAAAATAAATAGAAAAAAAAATCAAACTAATAGGCTTTCATTAAGTGACCGGTCAAGGAAGGGTAGAATGGTACATTGCGTCGTCATTTAATTAGGAAACGGTGGATAATATGGAAGTGATCAACCGATAATCCCAAATATCTCGCATACTCACAAAATCAAAAACCCAATTTCTTTGGAGGTTGAAAAACATTCTGATTTCTTGTAATCAATCTTCAAGATCGGAAGATCCTTTGAAGGTTTTTCATATAAATATCGACACTTAACCCTAGAAGACGGAATCGACATTTGGGGGCTTCTGTGAACGGTATTCGATAAGAATGAGGAGTACACGATCCACTTCATTCAACTCAAAGTTCAAGAACACATCAGAAACGACCTTGAATCTTGAAGATGACGATGATGATTTCGTTGCCGAACCTGAAGGTAACAATTTTTTTGTGTTAGATGATGTTTATTGAGTTCGAAAATGTATTATAGTGTTGGAAGTGTATTTAAAATCATTTATGCGTGTATGATTTGTGGTTTGGAAGAAGAAGGTGTCATTTTTTTGTAATATATTAAGAATAATTATTGTTCATTACAGTATGCGTTGAAATTATAATAATATGATACAATGAAATTATTGTCTATGTTATTCTGCCCGAATGTTCTATTCATATAAACTTAAAGATGTTTGTTATTCTCCTAGAATTATTTTTGTTGTTTTATTAGCTAAAATTGTAATGAAAAGTTCTATAAATAAGTAGTTAATTAGCAGGGTATAAATATTTTATATTCTAATGGAATCAAAGTTTGTAGATGATTAATGACTTAAACTGAAACATTCAGAATTCTTAGATATTGATTAAGTTGACATGTGTAAAATTCAAGAAGAATGGAATGTTGTATATGAGTGTGACTATCCACATAGATAGTGGAATATATGTCTTAAATTAAAATGTATATGATTCTGGTAGAATTATAATTTAAATGTATATGATTCTGGTAGAATTCTAAATTGTAGACTATTTTAGTAGAATACGAATATATGTATGAATATAAGTATTTCAATATGCAGTGGGTTATGTTTCAAAATGAAATTTATGATGTTTTTGTAGTTTATTTTATATTCTTTTAGAATTGCAGTTATTTTAATATATTTTTGTAATATGTTTTTTGTTTTGTATTATGTTTGAATGGGAAATTTGTGTGTATGATGATTGTGTTATTGAAATTAATTGTTATTCTGTTAGAATATAAGGAATATCTTATATTTTAAAACATTAATATCTAATATCTTATACTAAACCTTATAATTTGTATGTAATATCATCTGATAGAGTTTAAAGAGTGTGTTTTTTTGTTAAATTTTCATTTATACTGTTATCATTGAAACAAGTTGTATAATATGTGTACTATTTGTTATCTAATTTTTATTAAGATAGAATTATGAGTTAAATTGAAACATGTACAACTATTGTATACTATTCTAGTAGAATACGAATATATGTATGAATATAAGTATTTTAATATGCAGTGGGTTATGTTTCAATCCTAAATCTTATGATGTTTTTGTAGTTTATTGTAGACTATTCTAGTAGAATATGAATATATGTATGAATATAAGTTATTGAAATAAATTGTTATTCTGTTAGAATATAAGGAATATCTTATATTTTAAAACATTAATATCTAATATCTTATACTAAACATTATATTATTTATTGTGTGTTGTAGCAGAACAAGTACAGGAAGAAGAACAACATGTAAAACGAGAAAGAAGGTAAAAGAAAAAGCTTGATAAATCAGTTGAACAAAAGAAAAGTCCCAAACCTTTAAATGTACTAGTTTTGGAAAGAGAGATAAGGTCAAAGAGGAAATATGATAAAGTTCCAATTGTAAAAAATTTAAAGAATAAGGGAATTGATGAATTTGTCAAAGAGGAACAAGAAGATAATGTTAGAAAAACAAATAAGGAAGATCCACCTGGTTTAAGATACCTTCCAACCAGAATGAAATGTGATAACATCACTGCAGCTGTTATGGGGATGTCACCAGAACAAAAACAAGCAATCTTGAGAATGGGTTTTGGATCAATTCTGCAAGTGAATATTACAAGTTATCTGGGTCAAATAAGCTACTATCTTTTAGATGTGTATGATGCCGATAGTAAAAGACTTGTCCTACAAAACTCTGTTATTGAGATAACAGAACAGACAGTGCATGATATGATGGGTTTGCCAATTGGTGGAGAAGACATCAATGAGTTGCCATTGTGTGATAAGGGAAATCAAATTCTGGAAGAATGGAGGGGACAATATAGTTGTGATAAGTTCAATGGTGAGGATTATTTAAGAAGGATTCAGGCTACAACAAAGGATACTTTGATGTTTAGGCTTAATTTTTTGACCCTTTTTGTTAACAACTTCATAGAGTCAATGTTGATGGGAACAAATCAAATAAAAGTGGTAAGGAAGTTGGAGTTGGTAGAAGACTTTTCAAAGTTAAATTGGTGTAAATATATGCTTGATTGTTTGGGATCAAGGAAAAAACTATGGAAAAGGGATGACAAATCAAGCTACTACAGTGGTCCTATTACACTCCTTGATTGTAAGTTTGAAATAGTGTTATATGAAAATATAGATTTGGTATTGATTTATTATTGATGTATTGATTAAGTTAATGTTTTTTTTGGTTGGTGTACGTGTATAACATGAAGTATTCTATCAAGTTAGATAAAAGGCTTCCTTTTATTGGGCATATTAATGGTGCTAAATTATTAGAGATTCAACGATTGGAAATCAGTTTGGGAGGGTTCGAGAGGCAATTTCGGGAGGAGCATGATGATGTCGATATGAGGGATGAAACAAGAGGTGAAGAACAACAACTGCTCAGCTTTAAGAGGGATTTTGGAGATGAGGATGTAATATTATGTTTCTTTATGGATAATTATTTAATCTGGTAGAATATAAATTACAATTTGTGGAATACTACTAATTTGTCTATACATTTATAATATTAAAGATGGTGAAATATTCTTGTAATGTAATTAATAATTAATTATATGTATTGCAGGCATACGTTGCTGTTATAGAGCATAGTTATGGGGTAATTCTAACAGAGAAAAGTACTATGGAGGTTGCGTTGAAGGATGGTTTGGAAAAAATCCCTGATAGTGTGGTGCTGAATGAGTGGATGGAAAAGATGAATGAGCTTTTCAAGGAAGTGCAAGAAGGGGCAAGTAACAAAAAAGTTCATGAGCCTGAGTGTTGTAATGAGTTAAATATGAATGATGTAGGTGATGGCGGTGAAGGAAATAGTTCACCTGTTAGAAGATTGATACTTACTGAAGTTAATGTAGAAAAAGAAGTCAATTATAGTACACCTGTTGATACCAATTCTTTAACAATGACTCAGTTTCATCGACTTCCAGGGGTGAATGAGGAAATGATTAAGTTGTTGGATGAAACTGAGTTACATGTGTATAGCAGGAAACAACTAATGTCAGGAATCAGTGGGGATAATGTGGTTGGAAGAAATATAGGAGAAGCTGTTGATAATGCTGCAGAAGATGATGATAATGACAAAAGGGAAAAACGTATCCCTAAAAAGGCAAAAATATTTCATTCGCCCTATATTGAAAGAATTGTTAAGGTTGGGGATAAACTGACTAAGGATGAAACAGGGATATGCAATTCAGTTTTTGCATCTAATAGAGATGATGGGTTCATATATATATGACCCACTTATTATATTTTTAGAATATAAATTTGAATGTATTTAGATTGATTTTATATATAATTTTTGTCACAGGGATGAGATTTGGGACATTGGAACAGATCATTTGCTGCACCAGGGTTTTGCATATCAAATCAATCAAGGGATGTTTTTGCATTCTAAAGTAATTGATTGTTGGGCTGCGTTTTTAAATAAAATGGAGAACTACAAGGATGAATCATCGCTTTCAAGATTTTTCTTCGATACAACTATTGTGGTATGAATTTATTTTGTAAATTAATTTTAAATTCAAATTTATTTTTGTAGAAATTAATATTGTTGTTGATGTGGGTTTTTACAGACAGAAGAGATATTGAATGAATTAAAGTCGGAAGATCTGAAATGTAGGCTTTTTGCTACTCTATTGCGAATCTACATTAAGAAATTTGATGTCAAGCCAAGTTTTAGAGATGTTGCGCTTGTAAGTTTATTTAGTAAATGTAATATTTGTTGCATCACTTAATATTAAATTAACTTCTTTTTAATGTGTACAAGGTTTTCTTCCCAATAGTTGATGATGGGAAGTATTACTTACTCATCTTTGATCTGAGATCAAGTTTATACTACATAGTAGATAATGTGAAGAGAACAGGAACTTTGGAAAGAAAGTATGGCATGATACCAAACCTGGTGGTAAGATAATCAATAAAATTATGATCACTAGGTTTTCATTCTAAAGAATGTTATAAGACTATGTTTGATGTATATGTTGTATTTAATGACAGAAAAAACTGTTTTGCAACTACTTGACATCACAACATCATCCAATGGCAAAAGCCTTAACTTTTTAAGGCGGGACGGGTGATGAACATATATTGGCAAGTAGAAAAAGCTGGAACAGAATGTGGAGTATACCTCATGAGGCATATGGAAAGTTACATGGGGGAAAATGAAGGGCGTTGGGAGTGTGGTCTTACAGGTAAAATGCTTGGTGATGTGAGTGTTGTAATTAAGTTAAGGACGAAATACATGGCAAGATTGTTGACAGCTGAGTTCAATAAGTTTAAGACTATGATAGTTAAAGATTTTGAAGCGTTTCATAAGCTGGATATTTTGGAACAAGATATGCTTCTTCAACAGTCAGCTGAAAATAGGAAGAAAAAAAGAAAAGCAAAGGGTCGTAGGTAAGAATTTGAAGTGGTAGTTTGGTTTTTTTAAGATAAATATTGACATGGCATGAGCTGAACTTTTTTTTTGTGGTTGTTCAAATACGATTATGCATTATGTTAGATGTTTGAAAAAGTACTTTGTCTTTCAGAAGTTATGACGTATTGTTATCAGTATTTAACCTTATATCTTATAATCGAATATTAATTTTGATATAAAGGTTGTGTTGATGCATTGTTTAAATTCTGGGATGATGATGTTGTGCATTGTGAAAAGCAATTTTGGTAGAATGGGAAGTAGTTTAATAATCAGTTTTTGATGGACTGTTTATGAATAAAATTTAGAATTAAATTATGAAGATTTTTTAAATATAATGCAAGGTTGTTGTTGATAATGTATGTGTTGATGTATTTTTTGTAATAATGTTGTTAATATAATTCAAGGTTGTTGTTAATAATGTTGTGTGACTGGACAGTTTTTTACAGTTTTTTGATGCTGATATAATATAGTAAATGTTATGATTCTGATAGAATATGTTATAGTTTTTTTATTTTCTATTGATTGGATGTAGATGACAAATGTATCTTTAGGTATAATGTACCCTTTTTGAAATTAAGTATGTGTGGGTACATGTATAAAGCATAAAAAATCAAAATATAAAATTCTTTTGGAATGGTTATGTTTAGGAAATATGAAGTCAATTTCATCGACTTCTTATGTTGTGTGCCTGGGCTGTTTTTACAATTTTTTTATGCATATAGAGTAGTTTATATTGTTATTATTCTAGCAGAATATGTTATACTTGTATGCAAATTGGATGTAGAAGGTAAATGTAGGTTTAGAAATAAAATTCTTTTGGAATGAATATGCTTAAGTAATATATAGTCTTTTTGAAAGAAAATATGATATAATGAATACTTGTATATAAATTGTTCACATTGTTTGTATACTACAATAAGCAATAAAACATTTTTGTTAAAATGAAAATCAATCTTAAAATGTTTGAAAAAAGTTGTATAACTAGCTGTAAGTAAGGAAAATAATGAATTTATACAATTGATGAAATGAATATTTGTATTACGTGATATGATTATTTTTAAGTAATAAGAAAAGATAAATATTGTTAGATTAATTTACAATGTCATCGTCACTAGCAATGAAGGTGAATACTTTATTAAACGACATAAAAGATAACATTGAATGTGAACCAACAAAATTAAAATGAAATGTCCTTCTACTAAAACCAATAAAAAAAACAAACAAGGAAATTATTTCTCGACGTTCTTTAAAGAACAATTTCCTTTGTCATGATGAACCATCTGTTGACATGTAGCACACTTTCTCTTAACTTTTGAGATTTCTTTCTCAATCATCTCTTTTGTAGATTTTAATCTTTTCCCACGACTATCGGAGCCTTTGTTACGAATATCTGTAGGATTCTGAATGTCGCTAACATCAGATACTACATCAGGACCTACTACGCCTAGAAGCTTCTTGAACTGTTCTGCTCTGTTCGGTAGATCATGAGTTGGACAATCGTCTACGAATTTTTTTTTTCAACTTATTCTGCTCGTCAAGGTATAACTTTAACTTACCTGCATCATGGCTTAAAAAAGACACACAACGGTCAACAGTTGAAAAAATATCAATAGTAGTCATGTCGGAATTAGAATCGTCAAAAGAACTATTGAAGCGTCTTTTCAGTAACTCTGTTGGAATAACATCCCTACGCCAACGTTTCAAAATATACTTTTCAGGAATTTGTTCAATGCCATAAAACTTAAACACACAGAATATCTGTCTGCATAAGATCCCTACATGTTCAAAATGCATACAAGTACATTTGAATGAACCATCTTTGGTTGAGTGTGTGACCTGGAATATATAAGATGATTAGTGAGTATGTTTAAGTTGTAAGTTTTTAGTGTTTAAATTCAAATGATAAAATGACAATTAAAGTGAAAAAAAATATACAGTGTATTCAGTATCCCTTATAAGACAATCGTAATTGTATTCCTCATCTTTATCATCAACATCGACATCATTTGTTTGCCTAGTAGTTATGTTGTTTTTTTCTCCAAAACAATAACTGTGTCAACACCGTTGGAAGATATCACATTTTTTAGGAAACAATTATCTTAAGCTCTTGATATCTCTTTCTGAACCTGATAAAAAATCTTGCGCGTATATACATTTGAAGCATGAGGTTCATTCGGACTACGGGTAATGAATTTAGGAAAAGTGGTGGCAGTATTAAAATCATTTAGAATTTGGTTATGTCTTTGTCGTTCCATGACTGATTCAAATGTCATCATAAACATGATAAGATAAGAACCGGTTAATGTGGTGGTTTGAAATGACCAATTCTGACTTTCAGACAATGATGTAGTTCGCATAAGACCAGACATTGGAATGTGCTTGAAAAATGCGGGGATCCAAGATCTTCGCAAACCATACATAGTATTCAGTCAACTGTTATCTGTAATTTTAAACTCCTCCAACATCATACGCCATACATTCTCGAATTCATGTGGTTCCAGCTTAGAATTCCAAATTATAGAGTGAAAACGCTTTCGAAATTTTTGATTGGTGGCTGCATCTTCAATTGATAAAATCTGTATAAAATGAAATTTCATGAGGATGAGTACAGTTTAAGAGTTAAAGCAATTGATTCTGTTAGAATATGAGAAAATAATTGTAGAATCATAACATAAAATAAGAATAATATTCGTTTGATGCATACCTTATTTGGCAACTTCTTTGTTATATGCCACATACATAACCTATGATGTGCCAACGGGAAAACCTTATCTATAGCTTTTTTCAAAGCTGGATCTTGGTCAGATATAACCAATTGAGGTTGTTTTCTAAAAGCTTTCAAAACAGCTCTAAGCAGCCATTAATAAGAAACTCCATCTTCTTTACTTAAAAGTCCAGCACCAAATGTTACACATTTTTTTGTGGTTATCGATGCCAGTGAATGGAACAAAAACCATATCATAGCTATTTTAAAAATAAAATATTAGTTTACATAACTGAAAACAATGAAATTGTTATTGTAAAAGTATTAAAGGTTAGAAATACTTATTCATGCTGAATGTGGCATCGAGTGATACAACGTCTCCGAACGAATTATAGTTATACTTTGCTGTTTCGTCAGCCCAGAATAGAGCATTCAATCTTTTGTTCAACACTTTATACTCAAAAGTAAATGATGGGACATTTTTCGTCCTGTCATTCATCTTGTCAACAAGGAATTTCACGTCCCTCCCACCTATGTAACAATTAAGATTTCTCCTAGCATTCTTGAAATCAGAAACCAATCCACCTCGAACCGAAGGACCGACCTGAAGAGCACTATATAGTCTATGTGCTTTTACAGGACCAATATTTTGTTTTGACAAATTATGAATGAAAATTTCCTGGGAATAATCAAGTTTTCTCTTTGAACGAGATAAGTACATATTGCTCTTGCTAAACAACCCGTGATTATGTTGCTCGACAAAATCACTCATGACATATCTAAGAGTACCGGGAATTATTTCTAAAACAACTTTCGCTTTACAATTCCTTCTAAATAAATCTTTCCTTCTTTGAGTCTTTTTATGCTGAATGTCCAGAGTATCTACTTTACTAGTATTTGGATTACCTTCCCAATTGCATACAAGATGTCTATTTGTAATAATCCCATTTTTCGTTTTTTGGACTCTTCCAAGCCTGACATCAAAACCATATTCTAATGCATAGTTTCTATACATTGTTACTGCTTCACCATATGAATTAAATTTTGATGTAACTTTTGGTTTGATATCGTCTGAAACAATCGGGGTCCAATACAAGGTGCCACCAGGAGAAACTTAATCATGTGTAACATGTGGTTGTCCTCTTTAAACATAGCAAATACAAAATTATTCTGAAAGAATTATATAAATATTATTCTGAAATAATTTTATTTTTTCTGTAAAAATTTCAATATCCTGAATTGAATTTAGTACCTTCACTGAAATCAATATTAACCTCTGTATCTTCATCAACGAAGTGATTTTCGTCTTCTGCATGATTTGCGTCCTCTGTATGTTCATCAATGAAAATATTAACATTTAACATTAAACATGTTTGTTACAATATAGAATCTGAAATACAATGAAAAATTAAACAAAATATTCAAAAACTCACCTAAATTAGGATTACTGCTTTCTTCTATTTGAAATCCGCCATCATATAGTGTATCATTATCAGGAAAATCGAAATCTTTAATTCCATTGTCATCATCACTAGCCAAATAATGTTCCTCATAAATATGATTATTGACATCTGGTTCTTGATCGCCCATACCTAAGAAATGTCGATATTGTTTGTATATGCTTTGGAAGTTGAAAAAATAAAATATTATAAACTGTCATACAAAATAAATAGGGATGAAAACGGATTCTATGCAAATTAAAATGCTTGATATTAGGGATCACTGATAAAAATAAATGATTCCGATTTGATTCTTTTTTAAAACATGATAACGATAAAAATATTCATAAGATACTATATTCATATTCCAAATATAAAAAATTCCAACAGTACATTAAATTAATTACTTTACAATATTATTATGTATTTTTTTTTAAAAAGTTACACAATATTTTATTAACGACATAATTCTATTAGAATGATATATCAATATGGATTCTAAAACTCTGCATATTATCATAATGACATAATTCTATCAGAATACTCTACCAATATGACTTATAAAACTTATCAATTTGTGTTACCTCGAATCAATGCACACATTGAATATCATTCTGAAAGAATTATATAGCAATATGGCTAACAAAAATGTTTACTGTGTGTTATCTCCAAATCAATCTACTAGAATATTATAGTAATATGGCTTACAAGACAATTAACTCTTAAACTGTTTAAGTTCAATTATTTATATTGCTCATTGTTTACAATTTTTATTTTTTGACATTATGTGTTTTGATTTTATGAAACATCAAACATATTGTATGAAATATAATGAACATTATTTTTTGACATTATGTTGGAATGAGAACTGTAGTGTTTTACTCTGACATTCTGTTGGAATGATAAACTGTATGATCCTATGAAACATAAATATACCAGAAAAACGCAGACATCTTATTAGTTGTAAACATAATAATTAAAGAAAAACACCTAGAATTCATCAAACGATAATTTTATTACACTGAACTGAAACTTAATAATACCATATAATTCATCAAAAACATACTTTTATTTTACTGAAATCAAAGTAAATAATATATAAAAACGATGAATTTGATGAATTTCTTGAAGTTCTATGCTTTCTTCAATCCAAAATGACATTTCCTGCTATCATGACCAAATCCAAAGCATATTTTACATCTTCTTTTTTTCTTCACAACTTCATTCACCGGATTCTTGGGATCATTGACATTACCCAGATCCTTCCCGGGATTTTGATCTTCATTTTCCTGGAAGATTATCAGATTTGATACATATGTATATGTAAAAACAGTAAAAGGGTGTATGGGGGACGTTTGAAAAATATCTTCATTATTATAGAGAGATGTTGTTAGTAATGTATGAATACCTGGTTCCGATTTCCAGTATGAACATCCATCGATTGTGTAAAACAAATTGATCAGCAACTAATGGAATCGAAAATTGTGATATGTGTGGAGGGACGTTTGCATCGAGTATATAAATAAAATTAAATTAATGATAACTAAATCAATCATAAATCATTGCCTAATATAAAGGGATAAGAATCAGACTAAATAAAGAATTAAAATGAAAGATTACATAATTACCCTCACATATTAAATAAAATAATTAATAATTTGCTAAATTGTGATTGGTGCATCCATTCACACAATACTTGTTGTAAACATTTGAACCTCTATATATATATATATATATATATATATATATATATATATATATATATATATATATATATATATATATATATATATATATATATATGGGGGGTGTGCACGTGCGTGCGTGTGTGTTTTATATATGTTTATTAAATATATGAAGTGCATATATATAACACATAGTTGATACTTGATATGTATGTTGTGTAAAAAATAGATAACGCAAATATATTTAATATGTGTGTAAACTCTAAAGGACGTAGTAGTGTAAAGAAATATGGATGTACATTTGAGGCATCCTATATCAATGGGTTGAAAGAATTAGATGGAAAACTGAATCTATAAAAGATACCATTATCAGTGCTTAAAAAAAACAAACCAAAACCTCATTTCAATCGAATGGCTCCTTTGAGCTAACTTGCTCCTTTGAGGTGTATATGAGAAAACCAAATTTATTTTATAAACCAGTTTAAAACCCACTTGAACTAGACATGTTATTTTACGGTTCTTAGCAAAACCGTTGGTTTTTAACAGTTTGGCATACAAACAGTTTTTTGTGGTTAAAAAACCGATAACCTAGCCAATTTATGGTTGAACCAGTCGAACATGTCGGTCCGGTCTGGTTTTCAAGCATTGACAGTTGGGTTTTGTTTATTGTTATTGTAATGGTGTTATGGTGTATATGTAAGTGGTAGGGATATGTTAGGATTTTTTCTTTTTTGGAAATGATGAAATCCGAAATTTGTCAATGTAAGTTATGATCATATGAATATATCGCATGTAGGTATAAATGTAATGTTCATACTTGTAGTAATGGTAATGGAAATGTATTTTCTAGATAATAATTTATGTTTATTGATAGATGTTTATATGACAAACAGACCCCAAAATAGTACTTGCTTAACTCTAAGGATGTGCATAATAAATCAACACTTACATACATATTAATTCTTATACACGACAAATACTTTATATATATATATATATATATATATATATATATATATATATATATATATATATATATATAATTTCTTTGTATATTTTATTCTTGGTGTTATTTTTCAACACATGTTAAGTGTCCAACAAAATGAACTATTTTGGATTATGTTTGCCATTATTTTTATGAGTGATGATCCATACACAATAATTTTTAGCCATAGTCAACAATTTGTGTTTTATATGTTTGTACTGTACAACTCCATAAATCACAAATTGTTTTGTATGGCCAAAAATTGTTATGTACGGATCACTGCCTTATATGGATGCTTTCTTTAGCAAAATGGTTGGAGACTCTTATGTCGCCATTCATGTTAGTCTTAGTGCTTGGCTCCATAAACTTTAATGTTCGATCTCATATTTTTATCGTTGGAGATACTTGGTTCCTTAATTTTTAATGTTCCATAATTCTGTTAAATCTTATTGATTTGTTCTTTAATTTTTTTTTAATGTTCACTAATTCCTGTGAATAATTTTTATTTATTTTATGAATTGAATTCTACTATTGATGTAAAAATAGTGCAACCATTAGCAAAAGCATCTTTATTGATGGACGGATATAAACCATTAGAAATGTTTTATTTAGATTCCGATTGACACCCAAAATCAATCGAGTCTTTTACTTTTAAGTTTTGACCCCACAATATAAAATTGATAACAATCCGGCCAAAATTGAAAATTATTCTAATTTCTACTTTATGCTTGCCAGAGGTAAAAACTATCATAAACTCCTACTTAATGCTTGTATCCTACGTAAATTGTAAATTATTAGTAATTTCTAGGATAATTACTTAAGAGGGTAAGAAACTTTTTAATCTACACATATTTAGCCACAACGTTTTTTTTCGTCCATATTTACCCGTTCAGTTTGTTTAAACTGTACACATTTAGTGTTATGATGTCAAGTCACCAAACAAAATTCAACATTTTACTTGCAAATAAAACATAATATAATGATAAAAAGGGGATTGATCCACGGAAAAATAGTTGTATTCAGTTACCAATGCAATCTAATTGAACAAGTAAAGTAAAACTAAACAACTAAAATTAAACTAAAATAGTGGGTTTTGTGATTTGTTTGAAAACTAAAACACTTGAAGAATTAAAATACTTGCAATTATGTAAGATGGTAAGATGCTCAAATATGATAAAAAAATTGGTCAACTAAGGCAATTCACCACCATGAATACTTGTTTGCTTATCGTTAGGATTCAATATGTAAGTTTATCATTCAACCCAAATTGGTTCTAGCAATCATGAAACACGATATGCCAAAATTCCTTAAAGGTAGTATGGAGGTAGGGGAAGCCCACAACACTCCTTCTTAATCAAAGTCAAATATTTAATTGAATCAACTGAATTCAAATAAAATGATTTGCCTTAAAAATGAAGGAATTCTCAATTCCTAGAGGATGTTAATGCTTAGACAACTATAAAGGAGCCATGATCCATAAGCCAAAGATGATTTCTACCATCATAAAACACTTGTTCTATACCAATTCAATGATCATTTACATAATCAAATAAAAAGACTAACAATTACTTATCAAATACCAAGCTCGTGAACAAACGTATTCAACAAGCATAAGAATAAAGAATTAGGAATCATAAACATTAGCTAAATAATAAACATACTTGAATCCTCTAAAACTCACAAATATTCAAGGGTTTTAGCCTAAGTCAACCAAAATAAAGTATCTAGTTACTTATGGCAACAAAACAATGATCATAAAAGTGTTTTAACATCATGGAATTAGTAAATACTAGAAGAATGAGATGATGAATGCTTCAAGCTCTTCAAAATCGCCCAAGTTACACCAATGGTGTCTAAAATAGATCTAGGGGATGCAAAACCTAACCCCCAAGGTAAATGATCGGCCAAATGACCAAAATGCCCTCGAGAAGGCAATTATGCGGGTGGGCGCACATAATTACGTGTGTGAAGACCTCTCCCACACATATGATGATGAATTCTCATTAGTTGATTCCCCTACTACTCCACTCCACTACCTGATATTCCTTTGGTCCTCTTCACACCTCACATCATTCAAATATGGACGAATCATCGTCTAGTATCAAAATGGATAGTCAAAACTATCTTCAAGTATCAATGACTCATCCAAGTCTTCAACACACCAAGCCCATAACTTCCAATATGGATCTGGTAAAGCCTAATAGCTCCTCAAAAGTCCACAAAGCCCAACAACTCAACAACAAGAAAATCCGCAACCACAACGAGACTCCAAAAAACCTGCAAAAGACCTTATGCAAAAGAGAAAGCACCTGATACGATCCAAGATAGAGAAAGGATAAAATATGCAATGCAAAAACAACAAAAAAAGACGAAAAATGCTAAAATAAACTACATAAAAGAAGTAAATAAAGTAAACTATTAAATCACCCCAATCTTAAGTCTTACTTGTCCTCAAGTAAGAACATGACTAAAATGAACTCGAGATAAGCTACGCTAAAAAGGGAAAAAATAAAGGTTACCACAGAACTTGGTCAAAATCAGTCAACATGGTTAGAGTTGGTCTTGTATAGACCATATGTGTCTTCTAAATGTTTCCCACTTTAGAGTCATAAACCACATTCTCGAACAACTTAAAGGGCGAATAAACCCCGTTTGAATGAGGCAATCATTAGATTATACAAGACAAAGGAAACATGGGATGTGCTCCAAGTAAGGGCACTCTGAATACATTAATGCAGACCATAATGCATGAAAAAAGATGCCTCCATACACGATGCTTCCTACATTGGACATGCTAAAGTGTATGATAACAAAATAGGGTTTGAAGCGCGGACCTCCGGGGCAAACATCCAACTTTGAGGGTTTATCCATTATACTATCCTTTACATTCTAACATCTCACCGCCATGACCTTTCCTCACCAAATCAAAAAGAAAAAATTCCAGCTCAATCTAAGAAATAGACATAAGACATCCTAAATCTTCATTCTTGAACTTTTGGTTTTCGATCTTCTTACTTCTCTCCTCTTTTTCTTTTTCTTTTTAATTTTATAATTTTTTTAAAGGAGAGAAAGCTTGAACTCTTATTCTTCTTGTTGTGTTGATTCTTTTATTCATTTTTGTTGTTTTTATCTTTGACTTTCTTTTTTGTTACATTTATTGGAATCTTCTTTTATTGTTTCTTTTTCTTTGCTTTTCTAATTTTCTTCATTTTTTTGTTTGCTTTTCTTCATGTATTTCTTTTTAAAGGTCTAGGGACTTTCACCATAAAGCATATTACTCCATAAATATGAAAAAAGAGTATTAGGTAGAGGCTAAATGAACACTTGTTGATCATTGAAAATATGTCAAGATCTACTATAAAAGGTGGGATATGACTCAAAAGTGGATGTTACCAAAAAACTGTGGTCCAAAAAATGTGAATTGGGGGACCCGTCGTAAAGTTCATCAAGTACCTTAGTGTAAGGTGTGATAAACAAAACCTATCTAATTATCTACTATAGACCCCTAGAAAAGGATGACTTATCTCAAAAAGGTGGTAAGAATCTAACTATGCAAGGTCCAGGCAAGACTCGGGAGTACAAAGGGGTATTCTCTCTGACCGAGGTGCGATTCATTCATATCTTTAAATACCATATTAAGCTAATCTTTGCTTGCACACATCGTCTTGATTAACCACTTCCATCTGCATCTAGAACCAAATAGAACCCTGCATCTGACCCCCACACAAGTAGTCTAAAAGTGGTATGTAAGGCTCAAAGTGTGTCCCATTTGTCAAACACAAGGAATTCCATAACAAGACCCGAGACCAATCTATGATTCAATACTTATGACTCGACGATATGATACCTATATGGATGCTAAGAAAAAGAGAGAACAAAAATGCATGAAGTCCTAAACTATAATGCAATAAAAAGTATGAAAATTTAAAAAGAAGTAAACAAGATATGCAATATTTTTGAATTTTTTATGTAATTTTTCAAATGACGTAAATGAATTACTCTAAATGCACCTATATACGACCTAAATGCAAATCAAATAGAGAATACCTCACCCCAGGCTTAAAATTAAACATTGTCCTCAATGCTTAGGATGAGAGTAATGATCATACATTGGTCAAGGTGGTCGAGTTCCACGGGGATGGTATCCACCATCAGGTTGACAATAACGCCAAAAATTGGTGGGATGTCAAGCCACCATGTAACGCCCCATTTGTGGTATGTTAATTAATAAAGTAAAATTTTCATTTCTTAAGGGGTACTCGACGAGTCAGTAGCCCGACTCGTCGAATAGAGACGGGTTTTGCTCGCGGTTTAAGTTGGCAACTCGACGAGTCCATATCCTCGGACTCGGCGAGTCTGCCAGCCTGGATGAAACCCTAATTTCAAGGGTTTGCACCCTATTTAAACGTTATTATGCGCCCCAAACCAGCCTCCATCACCCTCAGAACGTCCCTTACTAAACCCTAGCCTTCCTTTAAGCATTCTTGAGATATTTCTCATTTTGTGGTGGATTTTGGTGCATTTTGAAGTTAGAAAAAGAAGAGAGAAGAGGAGTTCTCAGGAGAAGCAAAGAAGATATGAGTTTATTGTGTCATTCTAGCTTCCATTAAGGTATAAAGCTCGAATCTTGGCTTGTCATCATGTAAATCTCCTTAAAAGCTTGCTAATGTGGTTTTTGAGCCTTTTCTAGACTTTGAGGTCGATTTATGGGTAGTTTAGTCGAATGGGTTTCAGATCTAGGCATTTCAGGACTCCTTAAGCTCAAGGTTGCCACCTTTATTGAGCTAAGCACCCATTCCAAACCTAGATCTCCTCTTTTAACTCCTTATTGGACATTTTAGCTTATCATGAGCATGCATGAACGTAAAGTTAGAAACTTTACGTGTGAAATCAGTCCTAGGAACCGAGATCTATGAATTGGATGCATTGGAATCGAGAGAAATCGACTGTATAGTAATGGCATGCTTGGGACTCGACGAGTTGTTCTTCAGACTCGGCGAGTCAAGTCACGTGTCCTTGGTTTTTCCCCGATTTTAGAGTTTAGGGTGAATCAATGAGTAGAGTAAGGACTCAGTGAGTTAAGACTTGGATCTGGAAGCAGTCGGACTCGACGAATTATTCATACGACTCGGCGAGTCAAAGACTGGGTGTGTTCTTCTGTTGAAAGGGAACTCGACGAGTTGTCCATACAACTCGGCGAGTCGGATGAAGATTAGACTCGATGTTAGTATCGAAGAAGGACCCGTCGAGTCCTTGCCAAACTCGACGAGTAGAAGCGAGTAGAGGATGAGAATGGTTGATGAGGACTCGGCGAGTTGGCGGCCCAACTCGGCGAGTCTGGTCAACTGAAAGTTGACTTTGTCTTGGAGTTGACTTGTTTAGGGGTAAATAGTCATTTACCCTGAGATTAGTTATCAGTATTTGATTTAGTGTTTATGGGATTTGTAGTCGGGGGGTTCCGGAGCAGCAGTCAGGCAGTTTCAGATCTAGCATCTCGGCAGCCAGCTTTGCGAGGTGAGTTTTCCTTCCAGTAGGAACGGGTCTACGGCCACAATGCCTGCCCATTCGTTTAGCAGTAGTTCCGGACTTCGGTCCGATACAGTAGTTCATAGTGCTTGATGTCTTTGTGATTCAAGCATGTGTTTGTGTTATGTGTACTGGACTTCAGTCCGATGCAGCATGTAGTATATGTGTTTATGCTAGTAGTTATGATTATGCTATGATATGTTCAGTCAGTTTCCGGACTTCGGTCCGATGCAGAGGGCAAGGCCCTGGTTAGTTCCGAACTTCGGTCCGATGCAGTTCCCGGACTTCGGTCCGATGCAGAGGGCAAGGCCCTGGATAGTTTCCGGACTTCGGTCCGATGCAGTTTCCGGATTTCGGTCTGATGCAGTGGGCAAGGCCCAATATGTGTTTTACGTGTTATTGTATGGTATGTGGTAGTTTGGGGGAGCTCACTAGGCTTCGTGCTTACAGTTTCAGTTTTGGTTTTAGGTACTTCCGCTAGCAAAGGGAAGAGCTCGGGTTAATGGCATCGCACCCACCACGGCTTCAGTTTTATCCTGGGAGTTTTATTCATATATTTTGATATGATTGATACAGTTTTGTTTTGACACAGTTACTATGACTTTTGAGTTACTCATTCCATGGTTCTATTATACATGACATTCGATGATGTGATTTTTAGTGATATTAAAACAAAAAATTTTGGGTCGTAATGATGGGATGTTACAAGTTGGTATCAGAGCCTTGGTTTGAGGGATTCAGATACACTTTCGGGTGTGTCTGAACTCAAACTAAGGAAATGGTAAAAGGTTTTCAAAAGAAAAACATTTTCGAAAAGAATTTTTGATAAAGAAACTTAAAAAGAAAAGAACTTTGAAAGGAGAAAAAAGGGTGTGGTGCATGCAATCAGCCGAGCTCAAGTAAGTACTCCCAAATTACCCATACAAGTTTATATTATAATTATCTGTTTCAGTTTCAGTAGAACAGCATGCTAGAATAGTACTAAGGATCTAGGAGGATGCCTTATGTGCCTGCTTTATGTGCTTCAGCTTTGTATTGAGTAGACAGTAGTAGGATAGCCTGTTAGGGTTATGCCTGATAGTATGAGCTTAGCATTGTATGCTAGTACAGTTTCTCGTTATGAGGATAGATATGCTCGAGTAGTTTCCTGTGTCTGAATGCTGCTTGCTTTGTGCTTTGTGGGACTTTGTGTAATGGGAGTTAGCCATTAGGTGAATACGTCACGTCACATGTGATCAAGGTCGAATAATCTCAGAGTGCTGGATTTGGCCCTATTGTGCAGCTCTTGTTTGAGTCTAACCGTTGTAGGGACGAGTCTTTTACTCGAATGATTATCTGAGTCTCGTCACATGTGATGGTATTCAGGTAATGACTAATTGGCATTACAAGGAGGCCTTCAGCAGCTGAGGACTGGTTTTGGTTGAGTCAGAGATTTCCCTAGGGCAAGCCTAGGATGAGAGTAGCAGAGATCAGTAGCAGTAGTAGTGACTTGGTGGAGTCGAGGCAGTTCTTGAGGAAAGTACGGATAGATGTGGAAGGTAGTATGGGCCCGTACTACTGAAAGCAGAGGATCCGTACTTGAATCAAGGAAGGCCAAGGCGAGACCAGGAAACTTGCAGTAATAGTGATCCCTCGAGATATATTAGTATTTCTGACGTTTTTTGCTATGTGTTTCAGAATGGTGGTTTTACGCCCTAGACCAGCAGTCGGCAGTTCAGGTGCCGGTGAGGGATCAGGATCAGGCTCGGGGGCCGAGCATTTGGACGAGCAGACTAGGGAGTTTCTCTCTTCAGAGATTACTCGCATTATACTTGAGCAGACTCCTGTGATCTTTGGTTCGATCAAGGAGGGTATTTTGGAGCTGATGGATGAGAGGTTGAGCACCTTTCGTGCTGAGGTGACGACCATGATGGGGTCGCGCACACTCACTTTCAGGGAGTTCAGAGCCTGTGGAGTTCCTGAATATCATGGGGCGCGGGACCCCATAGCGAGTACTAGGTGGTTGGCAGATGTCGCCAACGCATTTCGCACCAACAGATGTCCTGATGGGGACAAGGTCAGATTAGCATCCTGTCTTCTGAAGGATAGGGCACGAGATTGGTGGGAGGAGATCGGGCATGTCGTCGGGGATGACGCAGCACTTGATGCGATGACTTGGGCTGATTTTACTACCAGGTTCAGAGCCGAGTTTGCACCGTTTATCGAGGTGCAACAGTTAGCCAGGGAGTTTCAGGATCTCACCCAGACTACGGAGACAGTGGCGGAGATTACCGCCAAGTTCAGGGAGAGGGCTCTTCTCGTTCCTCAGTACGCAGCTGATGAGGAAATGAAGAAGGCCCGTTATCATGAAATGTTGCGGAGCGATATCCGCCAGTTTGTGAGCCGGTCCAGCTGTAAAACGTTGGATGACATGATTGCTAGGGCTCGTGAGAGGGAGATTGATTTAGAGATGGGGAAGAAGAGGAAGCCAGAGGCGGCATCTGGCACGAGGAGTTCGGGTAAAAATCCCAAGGTATCAGATCACAGATCTAGAGGACAGCAGAGCCACAGTCGGTGTGGCAAGTGTGGGAGATTGCACGATGGGGCGTGCAAGGCAGGGAGTCCAGGTTACTACAAGTGCGGCCGGACCGGGCATATGAGTAGAGATTGTACAGCTACTCCCACCGTTACCGCAGCATCTGATCTGATTTGCTTCCATTGCAATCAGAGGGGACATAAAAAGTCCCAGTGTCCGAGTTTTTCAGCAGCAGCAGGGAAGGTGGTAGCACCTGCCCCTGCAACATTGAGGATTACAGACGGCCGTCAGGGCCGGAGTGATGTGCCAGTGGCAAAGAGTAGAGCTTTTCAGATGACAGCAGAGGAGGCGCGAGCGACTCCTGATATGGTGACGGGTATGTATCTTCCTTTCATCTTTATATTGTTATGGATTGTTTCTTATGGTTATATGTTTTATATAGGGTCGTTCTTAGTGAACGGCATTTCAGCTACATTATTGTTTGATTCGGGGGCTACCCGATCATTTGTTTCACTTGCGCTTAGCAAGAGGTTTAGCAGAGCTCCGGGGGAGCTGGATTGTCCACTTGAGGTTGAGATAGCTGATGACAGGACCGTCAGGGTCACGAGAGTACATAAGGGGTGTTCGCTTCGGTTGTTCGATGAGCAGTTTTTGGTAGACCTGGTTCCTATTCCCTTGTGAGGGAACAAGGTTATAGTGGGTATGGATTGGCTGAGCCCCAATGGGGCAGTGATTGATTGCGAGTTGCATTTAGTGAGGGTTCGCACTCCTAGTGGGGGAGAGTTAGTGATTCAGGGTGAAAAGCCACAACGCGGACCGATTCTTTGTTCAGCAGTGAGAGCGAGGCGCTACTTCCAGCAGGGTTGCGCAAGTACGTCGCCTATGTTTTAGATGCCCGGGAGAAGGGCAAGGCGACTGTTGTCGATGTACCGGTGGTACGTGAGTACCCGGATGTATTTCCAGAGGATCTGCCTGGTATACCTCCGGAGAGACAGGTTGAGTTTCGGATTGACCTGGTTCCAGGTGCGGCTCCGATAGCCAAGGCACCATATCGGTTGGCTCCTCCAGAGATGCAGGAGTTGTCTACGCAGCTGCAGGAGCTTCTAGACAAGGGTTTCATCAGACCGAGTAGTTCACCATGGGGAGCCCCGATCCTGTTCGTAAGGAAGAAGGATGGGTCGCACCATATGTGTATAGATTACCGGGAGCTGAGCAAGGTAACGGTGAAGAACCGTTACCCACTCCCGAGGATAGATGACTTGTTTGATCAGCTTCAGGGAGCATCTTGGTTCTCCAAGATTGATTTGCGCTCCGGGTATCATCAGATGCGGGTCAGAGGTGAAGATGTGCAGAAGACCGCTTTTAGGACCCGCTATGGTCATTATGAGTTTGTGGTGATGCCGTTTGGGCTCACCAATGCTCCAGCCGCGTTCATGGATCTCATGAACCGCGTATGCAGGCCGATGTTGGATCGGTCTGTGATAGTGTTCATCGACGACATCTTGGTTTATTCCAAGACTCAGGAGCAGGATGAGGAGCACCTGAGGGAGGTGCTAGAGACTTTTAGGAGGGAGAGACTTTTCGCGAAGTTCTCCAAGTGCGAGTTCTGGTTGCGCGAGGTGGAGTTCCTTGCACACCTCGTCAACCAGAAGGGTATACTAGTAGATCCGGCCAAGATAGAGGCCGTGATGCAGTGGGAGGTCC
The DNA here is from genome assembly GCF_052849685.1 of Lactuca virosa. NCBI lineage: Eukaryota > Viridiplantae > Streptophyta > Magnoliopsida > Asterales > Asteraceae > Lactuca > Lactuca virosa. The sequence continues at coordinate 36,483,236 of NC_136433.1, read as the reverse complement.
CGAGGTCTCCATCTGAGATTCGGAGCTTCCTAGTATTGGTAGGGTACTACAGGAGATTCATCCAGGACTTCTCCAAAATAGCAGTTCCACTCACCCGACTGACTAGGAAGTCGGTGGTGTTTCGCTGGGGGCCTGAGCAGCAGGTAGCATTTGAGACCCTCAGACAGCGTTTGTGTGAGGCGCCAATTCTTACCCTGCCAGAGGGAGTGGATGACTTTGTAGTCTATTGTGATGCTTCGATCACAGGCATGGGAGCAGTGTTGATGCAACGAGGGCATGTGATAGCTTATGCCTCTAGACAGTTGAAGCCTCACGAGGCTAACTATCCGACGCACGATTTAGAGCTGGGGGCAGTGGTGTTTGCCCTCAAGATTTGGAGACATTACCTCTATGGGGTCCGCTGTACCATTTACACGGATCACAAGAGTCTGAGGTACCTCATGGACCAGCCGAATCTAAACATGAGGCAACGTCGATGGTTAGATGTGGTAAAGGACTATGATTGTGAGATCCTTTATCATCCGGGTACGGCCAACGTAGTGGCCGACGCCCTGAGCTGCAAGGCGGTAGCAGCCTCGATCAGGGATGTTTGTTTGAGGATGATAGTGATTACTCCATTGTTGGAGCAGATTAGAGAGGCACAGGTCGAAGGCCTGAAAGAGGAGAGGCAGAAGTGTGAGAGGATTGTGGGTCGGGTAGCTTCTTTCGATTATGACAGTCGAGGATTGTTGACCCTTTATGGGAGAGTCTGGGTGCCGTATTGGGGAGGAGTACGGTAGGTGTTGATGGATGAGGCCCACAAGTCCCGGTTCTCCATCCATCCAGGGGCGACGAAGATGTATAGAGATCTTCGACCCGATTATTGGTGGCCATGCATGAAGCGGGACGTAGCCTGGTACGTAGAGAGATGCCTGACCTGCAGGAAGGTCAAGGCAGAACACCAGAGACCCCACGACAAGATGCAGCCGTTAGACATTCCTGTGTGGAAATGGGAGGATATCACTATGGATTTCATCACTAAGCTTCCCAGGACCGCACGTGGAGTTGACTCGATTTGGGTCATAGTGGATCGGCTGACCAAGAGCGTTCATTTCATACCGATTCAGGAGAGCATATCGGCCGAGAAGCTAGCCGATATCTATGTGCGCGAGGTAGTGGCACGGCATGGGGTGCCTGTATCAGTAGTATCAGACCGAGACGTACGTTTTACTTCCAGGTTTTGGAAGCGGTTTCATGACGAGATGGGGACTCGTCTTCATTTTAGCACCGCTTTCCACCCCCAGACGGACGGGCAGAGCGAGGGGACGATTCAGACTCTCGAGGACATGCTTCGGGCATGTGTCCTGGATTTTGGTGGCAGTTGGGATACGTATCTTCCATTAGCGGAATTTTCGTATAACAACAGTTACCACGCTAGTATTGACCGCCCTCCTTTCGAGACGCTCTACGGGAGAAAGTGTAGGACCCCGATTTGTTGGGGCGAGGTCGGTCAGCGAGTTATCGGGAGTACCGAGGTGGTGCTCAAGACCACAGAGTTGATCCAGCAGGTCCGTAGCAGATTGCAGACTGCGCAGAGCCGGCAGAAGAGTTACGCCGACAGAAGGCGTTCGGACTTGGAGTTTCAAGTGGGCGATATGGTCCTCCTGAAGGTATCACCCTGGAAGGGTGTTATCAGGTTCCGGAAGAGGGGCAATCTGGGCCCCAGGTTTATTGGTCCTTTTAGGGTTTTGGCCCAGGTGGGTCGGGTTGCTTATCGGTTGGACCTTCCAGCAGAGCTTAGCCAGATCCACAACACCTTCCATGTTTCTCAGTTGAGGAAGTGTTTGGTGGACGAGTCAGCAGTTGTACCCTTGGAGGATATTCAGGTTGATAGCAGCCTGAATTATATCGAGAGACTAGTTGCGATTTTGGATCGGAAGACGAAGACCTTGAGGAACAAGGTGGTTCAATTAGTGAAGGTGCAGTGGCAGCACCGAAAGGGTTCAGAGTGGACGTGGGAGACCGAGGAGGAGATGAGGGAGCATTATCCAAAGATATTCATAGATTCAGCAGCAGCAGACTTCGAGGACGAAGGCTAAGATAAGTGGGGGAGAGTTGTAACGCCCCATTTCTGGTATGTGAATTAATAAAGTAAAATTTTCATTTCTTAAGGGGTACTCGACGAGTCAGTAGCCCGAGTCGTCGAGTAGAGACGGGTTTTGCTCGCGGTTTAAGTTGGCAACTCGACGAGTCCATATCCTCGGACTCGGCGAGTCTGCCAGCTTGGATGAAACCCTAATTTCAAGGGTTTTTACCCTATTTAAACGTTATTATGCGCCCCAAACCAGCCTCCATCACCCTCAGAACGTCCCTTACTAAACCCTAGCCTTCCTTTAAGCATTCTTGGGATATTTCTCATTTTGTGGTGGATTTTGGTGCATTTTGAAGTTAGAAGAAGAAGAGAGAAGAGGATTTCTCAGGAGAAGGAAAGAAGATCTGAGTTTATTGTGTCATTCCAGCTTCCATTAAGGCATAAAGCTCGAATCTTAGCTTGTCATCATGTAGATCTCCTTAAAAGCTTGCTAGTGTGGTTTTTGAGCCTTTTCTAGACTTTGAGGTCGATTTATGGGTAGTTTAGTCGAATGGGTTTCAGATTTAGGCATTTCAGGACTCCTTAAGCTCAAGGTTGCCACCTTTATTGAGCTAAGCACCCATTCCAAACCTAGATCTCCTCTTTTAACTCCTTATTGGAAATTTTAGCTTATCATGAGCATGCATGAATGTAAAGTTAGAAACTTTACGTGTGAAATCAGTCCTAGGAACCCAGATCTATGAATTGGATGCATTGGAATCGAGAGAAATCGATTGTATAGTAATGGCATGCTTGGGACTCGGCGAGTTGTTCTTCAGACTCGGCGAGTCAAGTCACGTGTCCTTGGTTTTTCCCTGATTTGAGAGTTTAGGGTGAATCAGTGAGTAGAGTAAGGACTCAGTGAGTTAAGACTTAGATCTGGAAGCAGTCGGACTCGACGACTTGTTCATACGACTCGGCGAGTCAAAGACTGGGTGTGTTCTTCTGTTGAAAGGGAACTCGACGAGTAGAAGCGAGTGGAGGATGAGAATGGTTGATGGGGACTCGGCGAGTTGGCGGCCCAACTCGGCGAGTCTGGTCAACTGAAAGTTGACTTTGTCTTGGAGTTGACTTGTTCAGGGGTAAATAGTCATTTTACCTTGAGATTAGTTATCAGTATTTGATTTAGTGTTTATGGGATTTGTAGCCGGGGAGTTCCGGAGCAGTAGTCAGGCAGTTTCAGATCTAACATCTCGGCAGCCAGCTTTGCGAGGTGAGTTTTCTTTCCAGTAGGAACGGGTCTACGGCCACAATGTCGGCCCCCCATTCGTTTAGCAGTAGTTCCGGACTTCGGTCCGATACAGTAGTTCAGAGTGCTTGATGTCTTTGTGATTCAAGCATGTGTTTGTGTTATGTGTACTGGACTTCGGTCCGATGCAGCATGCAGTATATGTGTTTATGCTAGTAGTTATGATTATGCTATGTTATGTTCAGTCAGTTTCCGAACTTCGGTCCGATGCAGAGGGCAAGGCCCTGGTTAGTTCCGGACTTCGGTCCGATGCAGTTCCCGGACTTCGATCCGATGCAGAAGGCAAGGCCCTGGATAGTTTCCGGACTTCGGTCCGATGCAGTTTCCGGATTTCGGTCCGATGCAGTGGGCAAGGCCCAATATGTGTTTTACGTGTTATTGTATGGTATGTGGTAGTTTGGGGGAGCGCACTAGGCTTCGTGCTTACAGTTTCATTTTTGGTTTCAGGTACTTCCGCTAGCAAAGGGAAGAGCTCGGGTTGATGGCATTGCACCCACCACAACTTCAGTTTTATCCTGGGAGTTTTATTTAGATATTTTGATATGATTGATACAGTTTTGTTTTGACACAGTTACTATGACTTTTGAGTTACTCATTCCATGGTTCTATTATACATAACATTCGATGATGTGATTTTTAGTGATATTAAAACAAAAATTTTTGGGTCGTAATGATGGGATGTTACACACCAAACAAATTCCATCATTTTGCTTACAAATAATGTTGGATTAGGTGTCTAAGCCCATAACTATAATTGGTATGTACTTGACCCGAGAGTAGCATGGTCCATTTGGGTTGCATATCATCAGGACAATTTGTTAGAATGGACTTTTGAGAGAAGAGATTATTTATGATTTATTAATATATTATAAGTTATAATATATTAATATCAAATCGTATGATTTAATTAGTATTGATCATGAAGTAGTTTAGTGATCAAAAGAGACTAATTAAATCTATGGGGACTAATTATGGTAATTAGTTATATTTATATGTGTTGGGATTATGATCCATGTTGGACCAAGTTTATGTATGGATACATAAAGAGTTGGGCCACATGAACCATGGATCATAAAACCCATGGGTATGGATTTAGGTTATACCCATGACCCTTGGAATCCTACATATAAATATGTGCTCTATAGCTAAAAAACGCCTACACATGTTCTTGGAGTTCATGGAGGTGTTTTTGGTGCATGGAGATTCTCTCTCAAGAGCCACCTTTGTCCATGGTGTGTTGTGATTTCATTTGAGGCATCCACGCTATTGGTGTTAAGATCTTAAGCCAAATACAACAAGGTTTCAAGCTACATGAAAGGTATGTCATCCGAACTAGCATTTTATATTGTTTATGTCAATCGCATGCTAGTTATAGGCTTATTGCTTTGGAAATACTATTACATGTATAATTAGAGAAAACATAGATCCGAGGCATTCAGAGTTGTATGTGCACCATAGGATGTTGTAGTATACTAAAACCCAACAGTGGTATCAGAGCCATGGGTTGTTTTCTATTATATTTGATGTTATTATTGGTTTTCGAAGCAAAAAAATCGTATTTTCTGCATTCTGTCAGCAGGACCCGCCGAGTCCACTGGGTGGCTCGACGAGTTGCTTGAAGATACTCTTGGACTCGTCTAGTGCATCAAGGGACTCGACGAGTTGGCTGTTCTGAGTGCAGATTTTTGAGTTTTTTGGTCTGTTTTGGATTAGGATCATTACCACAAAATGTTTTTGTTCATAAAATCTGATTTTGATGCCATGGTAATGATTATCCTCATCCAAATAAAGGATAATTGTCAAAGTTTCAAGATTTATGTTAGTTTATGTGATTAGCTAAGTTCTTGAAATTTTTTGATATGAATTATCTTTACTTATGAGTTTGATCTAGATCATAAAAAAAATTATTATTTGATTATTGTGTTAATTGGAATAATTGATCTTAATGTTTTTATGAACTCTATAACTTGTCCTCAAGTTATGGAAAATGAAGAGTTTTTCTTTTAAAAGATTCATTAAAGTTCATAGGTTATGAAAAGTGAAAGGTCTTGTTTTTTAAATGTCATCATAAAATAGTTTTATGTCTTCCATAACTTGTCCTCAAGTTATGGAACTTGAAAAGTCTTCCATAAAAACCATATTAAACTCATAAGTTATGGAAACCAAAAGTTTTTGAATTGTTCAAAACTTGCCCTCAAGTTTTGGAATTTGTAAAGTTACCCCCCCATGTATACTTTAATTCCAACCCTTAGAATTTTTTAAGTTTAAAATTCAACCCTTATACTATTATAATATTATAGGTTTAATATTTATATATATGTATAAGAGTAAGTCAGTCTTACCGTTAGTAGGCCTCATTCACGAAGCCGGTCTATAAGGGGGTATAAGGTTACTGCCTATAAAATGGCAGTTTAATGGGTGTTCATTCTCACCCACCGCTTCCTTGACTGGTGAAGGGTCGTTAGTCGAACGGGTAGGAAAGGACATTAATTCTTCATTCATTAAAAGTATAATGATAAATATAAAGTAACTAAACTTTATTAAATTTCCAATCTTAGTTACTTTAGGAAAATGTGAATTTGGTGCTAACCCATGAAATTGCACTTTGCACCTTGTTAAGTCGTTAGTGGAGCGTGTGTGGTTAACCGACACACTAATCTGGGACTAACAATGTGTGGCAAAGGGTAGCTTGATGTTAATCATTGATCAATGGAGCGTGTATGGTTAACCGGCACATTGATTAGGTGGTTGTGACATTAAGTGTACCAAGTTAATTTGCATGGTTATTCACTCCTTGTTTGTGATCCTCGGCATCCCAGTCACAAACTTGAAGGGTACAATCGAGATTTAAACATGTCATTGAATAGTTCAATGAATCTCAAAAGATCTAGGAGTTTCAATTCATTTAAAACCTAATGTTAAATTTCGTTTTTCATGGTGAAAATTGGTAAATCGTCATTTACCTACCTTCAAATATTTTGTAGCTTGGATTACGACATCCCTCTTCCAAGTTATAAAATATTGTGTTGGGTCCTAGCTTTAATATTTCATATTGGGTGTTATATTAAGGACTTAAATCAACTAAACTTGAATTTCTCCCTCATAGATGTCTAGTTATGACAACTATGGTCTTCCTTATCCTTTTGGATAAAGCTTTCCTAATGAAGATGATATCCCAAATGGCGATCAAGGTGAAAGATTAATCCCTTTGTTGTGCATTAATGGGACTGGAAATCATACTTCACTTTCTCTACCTCCTCCAATTATTCTCCCTAACCCACAAGTTCTTGAAAAGGTCAAGGTCACTCAATCCCTATTGGCAAGCAGTGTCTATTGTAGTGACTTAAGAACATGGTTTGGCATGTGGAATTAAAGATTGCACAATGAACATGGTGATTTGGGTGTTCAAGAGATGTATTGAATATGTATGGTGTTACAAAAAGGGACATAGATCTACATCTACATAAATAACACACACTCACACACTCAACTTTTACACCTCTCAAGCACACCTCCATAAGTGGAATAAACCCACCTTATATAGAGGTGTTTACATGTCTCTCTCTCACTCTCTATCTCATGAGTCAAAAGGCTAATGCACCACATGCAAGTGGGTTTTACAAAAGTCAACACATTACAAAGTCAAACATGAATAACTTTGCACCCCAACATTCTCCCCCTCAAAGTTAGGAATGGATGACCCACTTCAAATCTTCCAAAATCGAGCAACTACGCGATCCGAGCCTCAAGGGTGACACATGTCGAAATGAACTTCAAATCTTCAATTCTTCCATGATTCTTCAATTTGGGCTCTAGGATGTGAGACCATACAAACCAAGCATCAACGAATGATCAAGAGCTTCTCAAACTCCAAATAATCACCCAAAAGTTGAGCATAAAACACACCCCGAAAATCTTCAATAAAACCAAACCCATTTCGAAACGAAATCACTTCCAATTGCATCATTCAAAAATTCAAGGTCACTTCGGTCTTCAAATCCGCGTAATATGAAAAATTCAAGTTCAAATTTCCATATAAATTTCTCCCCCTTTTTATAATCAAAATTTGATTATAAAACATTCAAGGAAAGAGAACGTGCTCTTTTCGGAATTTTTCGTGTCAAAACTCCCCCTTAACATGTGGCATAAACTTCGTGCTTTAATCCGGAAAATCCAAAAAATCTTCAATTTTTAGCTTCGTTCACGGACCACCTTTGACAAAATTTCTCAAAAATAGGTAGAAATTGTCAATTTCAAATTTCTGCAGTGACCCGGTCCGCCTAAAACAGCCAAAAATGCGAAACTCTCCCCCTTTTCCAAAGCTGGGTAGAAAGCGTCAATTCGCATAAACTGCAGGGGCCTGAAATGTATATTCTTTAATTTTTCAGCAAAATCAGTCCATTTTCGAATTTGGGCAAAAACTGCCAAATTTCCGAAACTCTAGGGACTGATTTCGAAAGTTCTGCCTTTTGTCCTCCAAACATTCGAAAAATACCCCAATTGTCGAAGTTGGGTATAAGCTGCCAAATTGTCGAAATTTCAGGGACCAAATACGAAAATTCTGCATACTTCTTCAAAACATACGAAATTTTGTACAAAGAACAAAACTTCATCTTCCCCAATCTCACAAAACTTCTAAAATGTGTCAAACTGTCGAAATTTCAAGGGCTATATACGAAACTTTTAAGCTTTCTTCTTCTCAATTCGTACGAATCCACATTTATCACCAATTTGAACGAAACTTCTTGCAGCACCAATTTAACGAAATTTTTCATCCTTTTTAACGAAAGTTTTGCACCACCAACGGATTAACGAAAACTTGTCCTTCTTCACTTCGTTAATTCTTCTCCAATTTCGTTTTACAGACAAATTCCCTTCGTACGAAATCCTCATCCCATTTTCGTTAATCAGCAACGAAAAATTTTCTTCCCCAATTTCGTTAGTTTCAATCACGAATTCAAAGATTTCGTTCTTAACATACAACTTCATCTTCCCAGTTCGTTCTTCAAACACCATCACAAAATCAAGACATCGACTTGCCCAAAAATTCGTTATTATCCCCAAAATTGAACTTGTAAACTGATTTTGAACCCATCAAACACAGTCGATTTTCAACACCATTCGTTCTCATTAGATCCAACAATCGATCTTTGACTCCAAACCATCTGTTCGTTATCAAGCATCGAACATCAATTTCTAAACTTAATTTCGTGAATATTGACACATTAAACGATGTCGACTTCTAGCAGTACACATCGAACAAAAATTCTTTAATCTAAAATCAACCATCAAATTTTCGAAATCAAAAGAATCCAATTCCATATTTGTTCCTATTGATCACGAACCAACACCTTCAATGAGCGACTTCAATTCATCGACTGTGAAACCCAACGTCTTCACAAATCGACATCGACATCTGAGTTGAGATTTTCGAAATTAAACACCAAATCAAGTATGATTTCAAAATTCATAGCCTCTGTTCAACTTGCATCAACTGATTTCAACCTTCAATTCAACGAATCAACTCTAGAAAATCGCAGTTGACTTTTTATAATGATTGACTTTTCGAATTCAAACACCAAATTGATGAATCAAATACCAAATTTTGGATCTAAAACTTGATAAACCATCTGTTCTTCACGAAAATTTCAATTGATAGCAAGTTCTTGACCAATTTTTATCAAAATCAAGAACACAACTTCCAACTTCTTTGTTTTGACTTGATCATAATCGATGTTTGAGATAAAACTCAATACATATGACCAATTCAAAAGTTCATCTCAACAATCAAAACTCATTAATTGTTCAGAATGATTAGAAGAAATCGAGACTCCAAAACTCAGAAACAGAACAGAAGTCACGAACAAGAGATACGACGAGCCAGTGATGAAATAAAGAAGATATTTAATCAAAATAAAATTGGGGCTCAATTTTGATGAACAGTGACAGATTCGTAAATTGGATTAAGATGAATTGTGGGCTTAATAATGGATGATGAGTATTGTATTCATTCTCACAGATTGGGCTTCGAAAATTAACATGAACAGTAAAATCACAAATCAGTTTGGGCTTGAATTTTGAATTGATGAACAATAAGGAAATTTGGTTTTAAGCTTGATCTAAAAAAAATTATTGAATCATCAATGGGATTTGAAACAAAATAGATCCAATGAATCAAAACGATCAAAAATTCAAGAACGTAACACACGATTTCAATGAAAATAAGAGAGATCATAGAGAGAGACTCACCAAAAATTCTCCAATTGTGACAAATTTTGCCAAACCGAGAATCGTTCTTCAACAAATCATGTTGATCATTGAAGACCCGCTCTGATACCAATTGTAGTGAATTAATTTCAAGATTGTACTCACATCTTGGAGATGAAGTCTCATATTGACAAACTGGGAGAGTTGGGTGTCGAAGTCTCGAGGAAGTTGACTATTGACTGGGTTCTTCAATCACTTTCCGAGTCATATAGTGAGTTCATTAAGGACTAATATGTGACAGACCACGACATGACCCTTAATGATCTTACCTATTTGCTTGTTGTTGCAGAATCAGCAATGATTTGGAGCACTGGCAAGGCAAATTTGATTGGAAGATCTACTTCCCAAACTTACATGGGCATTTACAATGGAACCATTGGAAGTCCAGAAAAGTCTTCTCTTCCCAATGGAAAGGGATCGGCCATAGTCAACCCGGTTGACCAAATGGTAAAGAGAAAGGCTAAGTCTGAGATAGTCCCATGTACCATTACTAAAGAGTCCATATGTTTTTTATTGCCAAAAGAGGGGGCATTAGTTGCGAAGCTTCCCTATTTACCTGAAAGTTCACTAGGATGGTAAAAGTCAAAAATTTGACTATGCTTCCGGTAAAGTCCACTATCTAACTCTATTAAGTTCCTATTTGGAGATTCTTATTACATGATGTGACTAGGTCGCATTTTGATGTTTTGTCTAATCGGAAAAAGAGAGGAAGCTTAGAAGAAGAGTATGTTGAATCTGATCGCGAAAATGGATTTCGATCGCATGATTCGAAGATCAGGATTTTGAAGCTGCTGCTAAGAGTCATGATAGATTGCTTACGAATGGATACCAACATTGTTTTCATATGTATTTGCGTTGTAAGGATAAGTTTTTCCGCAATTTTAAAATAAAAGGAAAAATTTGATTTTATTTATTTTAAGTATCCTTACAATGGCATTTGTGAAAAAATTGTTGTTTATATGATTCCATTGATAGCAATATTGGAAAATGGATTTGATTCTTTCGTTTGTGGTAGTGTCATAATTTACCAAATAAGGAAAGATTCTCATCACCCAAGTTTCAGTTGGATAGAAACTCGGAATCATGCAACCTGTATTGTATGATGAATGAGAATTTTCATCTTCGGGAAATTAAGACTAAATCCTTGTTCACATGTATATGTGAATCAAGTGAAGGACTAGGAGATCGGGTACACTTGGTTGTGCGCTGATTAGGTCCACCACAAAGAACGATAAGGCTATTCGTCATAATTTACTAAAATTTAGTAAACATGGTTATGCTTACAAGTTTAAGTATAATTCTGGAACATTGGAAAAGTTTCAATGTATGGCAGTACAAATAAGAACCAAATTAGGCAGAAAGATAAAAGTTTCTCCAATCTGAAAAGATGGGAGAGTACTTTAGTATCATGTTTTATGATCATCTTAATGATTATGAAAAACCATATCACAATCGATCCTCTAAGGACATCTTGGTGCATTTGTTTGGCTAAGAAGAGGAATCGTGAATTGTTGAAATGGTTAAATCAAGAAGATGAGTCATACTTCGTTCCCAAAACAAGTCTTAGAGTCATACTCCAAGATTGTAACCTTGAGTGACATAATCTTAAGAAAAGTTTAAAACACTTATCAAATGTAGAGTAAGAGTTTTCTACTCTTGTACATTTGAAATTGGTAAGTTGTGATGTTTTGGATAAAACACATACCAACTAAGGCCAATTGTGTGAAGTGTTTGTCTTGATTAGAATCCGCACTAACTCTTGAATATTTGTTTGTCAAGTAATGTTCCTTGACAAAGTGAATCATATATGTCAAGAGGTCAGTGGGAGTCTTAAAGATCTTGACAAGTTTCAAGAACTGATCAAGAATAAACCTATTGTTTATCACTAGCATACGACTTAAGGTTTATAGCCTATCGTGTTGACATATTCTTATTTCTGTGCCCATTCCAGTTAAAGTTGACTATGCATGTGAGTTCTATGAGTTCTCAGTTGTTTGCATAACTACTTGGAAGCAATGGTAGGCCCTTGTGCTGCCAGGTGGCAAGAAGTTAAGATTGAACAAGTTCAGTCCATATGAGTTTGGTTTTGTCACTAACCTTGTCTTGTGATTATGGTTATGACAAATTCACATGGATAGGAACACATACACCATAAAATCTAAGTGTCATAAGGTTTCTCTTCGATTCATGAAAATGATGGTGAGGAAACGCTTTCACTAAGTAGATTTTAAGGAGATAGAAATTGTGATATTTGCATTCTCAAATTCAATTATGATTACGGCATCCCTTTTCATAATTCGAATTGTGAGCGATGGCAAAGGTCTAAACATTTGAGACTATGATTACGACATCCATTTTCATAGTTCTAAAATTGTTTAGACACACATATGAGCTATCTAAGGAAAGGTGTATGATTTTGGGAAGCTTAGATAAAGTCTTATCGAAGCATCTCGTATCAGAAACCTGAACTTTGGTAATGAAAGTCAATAAAGTGTTGATTTCTAGAAGTCCAGCTGATTTCTGGATACATGTCAAAGCTAGTGGGAGCATAAGTGTTATGCTGATAAAGATATAATTATCATGTTAGTGGGAGCATGATTATTATGTTAAGTGTTGCAAGTTAGCAATGTTAAGTATAGAAAACAAAAGTTTCAATTTGCAAAGTTGCAGGGTTTGAAAAGTTGTTTTGCTATAATTAAGGGAGAGGAAATTATACTTCATTCCAATTCTAAAAACTTAAATTGAGGTTTTAATCAAATTTAGTCAAGTATATATATGAATGTTATGTTGGAATGGTTCAACATAAGGAAATTCTATATATGGAAATATTAATTGCGTTCTCAAAATTCGATTATGATTACGGCATCCCTCTTCATAGTCCGAATTTTGAGAACATGGCTAATAGAAAAAAATTATAGCAAAAGACTGATCTAGGATCATGTATTTATGTGAGACAGTATGAATCGTATCCCATATGCTTCGGGTATAGGATGGATTGCATATGCTATAATATTTCTATGTATTCTGAATTTTCCAAATGCCTAAGGCATTAAGAGGGAAAAAGGACTAGAACTGTATATGACTAAAATGATTAAGCAATTGTCGAGGACAATCTGAGGCTTACCAAAGATTGGTTGCTCATTGACAATTGGAAGTATAGTGTTAATTTTGGAAGGACCATATTGACATACTATGAGAATATGGAAATGTTTCCTTAGGTGGAAGTTATTCATTAAATCTGTGTAAGATTAGAAAACTTAATGCAAGAAGGATGTTCAAAGGAATGTACTTTGAATGTGAGACTTCGTTTCCATGGAATTGCTCTCCATTGGAATACTTTGTAATGTCTATAGCCAAGTCTTTGTGACTTTTGTGCATAGTCATTACAAGAGGATCGTTGCATATAAGTTTAGAATCTAACAGATTTCAGTAAATGGAAAAGAATCTTGGATTCTTACATTTGTCATAAGGGTTTGGAATTGTGAAATGAGCATCATTGAAATGTTTTCAATTGATCTATTCCACAAAGAAAGGACCATAGGTAAACATAGTATGCATGCTTGTGGCATGAGACAGCTATTGTTTTAGTTCAAGTATTAAGTTGATTATTTGAAACATTATACAATGAATAATGAGTAATCAATATGACTCAAAAGTTTTGGGGCCATATAGGATTATTATTATTCTTGTGTTTCACTTTGCATGTTTTGACTTCCCGAATAACTAGGTTATTCAAACCGTCCACAGTCGATCATACTTTGGAAGTAGGTATTGAGGCAAGACTGTCATGAATGGGTCTGTAATATGTCTAAGTGTTTTAGACATAGCTGCAGTATTCATGAGTGCTCCTGGAATAAGATTCGAGTATTGGATTCAACCCACGCTCATCATGAGAGGATAATATATTATATTCTTCAAATGGAGAGATATGAGTTGCAGTCTACAAGTCGGTTGCACATTGATAATGTGAAAACACACCAGTAACTTGGTGTTATAAAACATATTGTTGTGTGTGATTTGATAAGTAAATAGAGCAAGCATATGAGTCGAAGTTTATCCATTCCTTTTACCCTTAGAGGGATAAAAGCGATATCTGTGGGCCCCTCGATGATTTAGTGATGACAACCCTAAGTGCTCGGCCGGGCCTGGACTGATTTGATCTGTTCAATTAGTCGGTCGTTATAAATCGGAAATCGGGAAACAACAGATGGACAGATAGAATGATTATAATCCATGTCTCAGTCCATATGATATCTAGAATGGATGACTATATGATCCCTTATCTAATGGACACGTCATTGACTAGGTCAGAGTTCGACAGCGGATTTTAAGAGCTACGATTGCTAGTCGGGTTTTGGAGTCGTACTTGCAATAATATTTATTAGACTTATCCAAGTGGGAGACTATTGGATTAGGTGTCTAAGCCCATAATTATAATTGGTATGTACTTGACCCGAGAGTAGCATGGTCCATTTGAGTTGCATATCATCAGGACAATTTGTTAGGATGGACTTTTGAGAGAAGAGATTATTTATGATTTATTAATATATTATAAGTTATAATATATTAATATCAAATCATATGATTTAATTAGTATTGATCAAGAATTAGTTTAGTGATCAAAAGAGACTAATTAAATCTATGGGGACTAATTATGGTAATTAGTTATATTTATATGTGTTGGGCTTATGATCCATGTTGGACCAAGTTTATGTATGGATACATAAAGAGTTGGGCCACATGAACCATGGATCATAAAACCCATGGGTATGGATTTGGGTTATACCCATGACCCTTGGAATCCTACATATAAATATGTGCTCTATAGCTAAAAAACGCCTACACATGTTCTTGGAGTTCATGGTGGTGTTTTTGGTGCATGGAGATTCTCTCTCAAGAGCCACCTTTGTCCATGGTGTGTTGTGATTTCATTTGAGGCATCCATACTATTGGTGCTAAGCTCTTAAGCCAAATACAACAAGGTTTCAAGCTACATGAAAGGTATGTCATCTTAACTATCATTTTATATTTTTTATGTCAATCACATGCTAGTTATAGGCTTATTGATTTGGAAATATTATTACATTTATAATTAGAGAAAACATAGATCCAAGGCATTCAGGGTTGTATGTGCACCATAGGATGTTGTAGTATACTAAAACCCAACAAATAAAACGTAATGTAATGGTAAAAAAGGGATCGATCAATGGGGAAATGGTTGTATTCAATTACTAATGCAATCTAATTGAACAAGTAAAGTAAAACTAAACAACTAAAATTAAACTAAAATGGGCGGTTTTGTGATTTGTTTGAAAACTAAAAGACTTGAAGAATTAAAATACTTGCAATTAAGCAAGATGGTAAGATGCTCAAATATGAGAGAGAATTGTTCAACTAAGGAAATTCACCATCATGAATACTTGTTTGTTTATCATTAGGATTCAATATGTAAGCTTATCATTCAACCCAAATTATTTCTAGCAATCATGAAGCATGATATGCCAAAATTCCTCAAAGGTAGTATGGAGGTAGGGAAAGCCCGCAACACTCCTTCTTAATCAAATTCAAGGATCCAATTGAAGCAATTGAACCTAAGAAAAATGATTAGCCTTAAGAATGAAGGAATTCTCAATTCTTGGAGGATGTTAATGCTTACACAACCATAAATGAGTCATGAACCATAAGCCAAAGATGATTTCTACCATCATAAAGCACTTGTTCTATATCAATTCAATGATCATTTACTTAATAAAATTAAAAGACTAACAATTACTTATTAGATACCAAGCTCATGAACAAAAGTATTGAACAAGCATAAGAATGAAGAACTAGGGATCATAAACATGAGCTAAATAATAAAGATAACTGAATCCTTCAAAACTCACAAATATTCAGAAATAAGTCCAACTCAACTAAAATAAAGTATCTAGACACTCATGGCAATAAAATAATGATCATAAAAGTGTTTTAGCATCAATGAATTAGCAAATACTAGAAGAATGAGATGATGAATGCTTCAAGCTCTCCAAAATCGTCTGAGTTACTCAAATGGTGTCTACAATCGATTTAGGGCCGCAAGACCTAACCCCCAAGATAAATGATAGGAGTAATCTAAACGAAAATTGTAGTAGATTCAAATACGAACGCATCGATATAAAGATCGTTAAAATCGAAGATCATATGAAGAACTTACGACGTTCAGAACACAAGACCTAAACTAAACCATAAGATCTAAGCAACCAAGCAGTCGAGGCCGTGGTGACCATAAGCATCAAAAACCCCAAACACCTTATCAATGATTGTCCTACATAGGATGTCGTGAGAAAGACATAAAGAAACCGGTCATGAGCACTAAATGTGTACAAAAACAACAATGACTTATTTTGCAACAAAAAAAAATTAAGGACTAAATGTGCAAAAAAAAAAAAATTAA
Organism: Lactuca virosa; assembly: GCF_052849685.1. NCBI lineage: Eukaryota > Viridiplantae > Streptophyta > Magnoliopsida > Asterales > Asteraceae > Lactuca > Lactuca virosa. Next base: position 36,467,177 of record NC_136433.1, on the reverse strand, counting down.
GGACTAAATGTGTACAAAGTGATAAATATATTACCCTATTAACTCATTTTTCCTGGCTTACTTGGAGTAGTCGGTCATAAGGACTGCATGTGTATAAATAAGTTGAGGGGTAAATGTGGACGAAAGAAAAACACAGTGACCAAATGTATACAAATCGAAAAGTATATTACCATTTTAAGTCATTATCCATAATTTCTACTTTGTGTTTGCCAATGTTGAAAACTATCCCTTGTTATTAATGTTAGCCAAAATTTGAATTAATAACTATTACTAATGCTTGCCAACATTGACAACTATGAGTAATCGCTACTTAATAAGCAAACAAATATGCATTAAATATCCTATATGTAATAATTGTTGTTGGAAATTAGTGCATAAATCGTGGGTTCAAATCCGACCGCCCCTTTCTTCCGCACAAACCTTCATTTTTTAAACAAGACAAATACATGCTGACGTGGCAGTCAAATCATCAAGAAGACCCAATCACCGTCGCATAGATTCATGGTTTTAAAGGCGCGACATGGCACGCCTCAAGGCTTGCCATGGAATGAGGAATGGTGTAGCCGTTACGAAAACGTCTAAGTCGAGTTTGTTAAGTGTGACGTCCAAATAACGTGTCAATGCACACCTTATCGCGTTATGGCGCAAGTTTTTTTCAAGGCGCAAATTTTTTTGTGTATTTTTTTCTATTTGGGCCTAAAATAATTGAGTTTTTGTTAACTTTTTTATATTAAATATTGATACGACTTGTCCACCAAACGATTACGCCTGCTGCTTCTGGTTGTTCCGATGATCGTGCAAGGTCACAACAGGATGAAGCCGTCAGCCGTTCTCCGGGAGGAGGCTCTCGGGAAAACGCTCCGACGGTCAATTCGGTGGATAGACTTGGATATATTTGTGAGTGAACTGGGAGAGAGCGACTTACTTCCTAGGTACCGGAGGAACTCTTTTATACTGAGGCCTTATGTTAGTCCGTATGGGACAAGGGCGTCAGACCCGACAGGATCGGGGGTGTTGATTGGGTAATCGTGCTCCTTGTTCTGTCAGAGCTAATGATTGGTTCAGGTGATAATGTGCTAAGCATCTTCCTTGTCGCCTGGAGCCGTTATACTTTTTCGTGGAGTAGAAGGCGCCCTTGGCGGGGCCTAGCCTTCTCCGCGGGTGCCCTGCTCTTAGGGACATCTGCGGGCGCGAGGTTCCGTCAGGCTTGCTCTGCTAGGCGCGACTTGCCTTGGGGAATTCTCTGGTGCGTCTGAGCGCGACTCTTTGTTCGTGCCAAGGGCACGTCATCAAGTCGCCTAGTCTAGTAGTCGTAGTGTTGCTAGACTAGCTATGATGTTCTGGACTTAACTGCTTGGTACACGCGTTGAGTTCTGATTCAATCGTCGCTTCAGTTTTTCCGACGACGTGACTGCACATTATGACAGTCGGTTGCATCATTGCATAAGATATTTTGAATATCCTGCCTTTCCTTATTCTATATAAGGTTAAGGATCTTTCCTATCGGTGCAACATCTTCCTCTTATTTCTCCTTCTTCTTCGTCTAGGGTTTTCTTTGCTTTCCCCCTTGTTTTAATGGCTGCTCAATCTGGTATTGTTCCTTCGGAAGCTGAGTTCAAACTTCTTAGCGATGCTTATGACTTCTCTTTGGTCGACGGTGTGGAATTTTCGACGGCCGATTCGATGATCCTTTCTCCTCCTGGCGGTAAGGTCGGCATTTATTTGAAGACTTTCGATGTTGTTTTAAGTCTTCCTCTCACTGACTTCCAAGAGGAGTTTCTTCAGAAGAATGGTTGTAGTGTCCAGATGCCTACCCCAAACGTCGTCAACAAGGTGGTGGGGTTTGAGATGATCTGTCGGGCGAATGGTGTGCTTCCTGACTTCATTGTATTTAAGTTCTTCTTCCGGTTCATCGCCACCGGTGACAAGTACATGTTCTCTACTCGACGTGGAGGTCATGTCTTGGTTCCTGACAGCAAGAATCCGAAGAACTGGCAGGACAAGTGGCTATGGGTTAACCAAGATCTAGTCGGTCGCGGGCAGTACCGGGCAAACAACTTCTCTGACGTTACTCCCAAACTGTTTCCCCATAATCAGGCTACCACTGATCTTATAAAGACCATCCAGGTTGTGCCTGAGGAGTACTCGGAGGCTTTACTTGTCGGAGTTGGGATGAGCCCTTCTTGGAGATGCATGGGGAAGATGCCCATCGTTTACACTGTTATCGATGGTAAGCGGTTTTGCTTTTATATATATATATATATATATATATATATATATATATTTCCTTTCTGCTCTTCTTCCTTCTTCCCCCCCCCCCTTTATGAAGAGGGGGATTTACGTCCGGGAACGATTACTATTCTGCTCATGAGTTCTTGTCTTGTTTTCATTTTTGCAGATGTCGAGTCCCCTCTTTCTATGGACGATGTCATGCGGAAGCGGTATCGAGGGAAGTTGGAGCATCGAGAGACTGATCTTGTCGAAACTCTTCCTCCGCCATGCCGGGCTGATCGACTTGTCGCGATTTCTCCTCCGGTGACGCTGGCTTTGGAGGGTTCTTATGCAACTGTCGGGGAACAACCTTTGACTACGCAACTTATTACGATGGTTGCCCCGCCTCCGGTCATCGATCCTGGTCATGTTGAGATAGCCGAGGATAGCAAAGATGGAATTATCTCGGACGTCCGGCGAGCCATAGCTAAGAGCAAAGCCGTCTTGGCCATGGGGGAGACCTCCTTTGATGTTTTCAACATTGGGAGGCATGTTTAATCGAGACATAATTTTACTCGTTTGCTGAGCTCGATCTCCTCCACGCTGTAGGCCATTGTTGTGATCCCTGATGATGACGTTCAACAGTCTGATGGGGATCAGAGGGCGACTAAGCAGCCCACTGTTCCAGTTCAAGTTGTTCCACAGTCCAATCCTGATCTTTCCTCCCCTGGGGGCCCCGGTGGGGTCATGCTTCACCAGACTCCTCCGAGTGGGGGTCTCCAGGTAGAAATGACCCCGGTTCTGGTGTCTTTGTTCCCACCTGTAATTTGCGAAATGATTCTCGCTTGTCTGTTCTTACCAACGCCATGGAGTTTGATCGTCATGCCTTTCCACTCGTTGTTGTTACTGATATGGATGACATGGGCAGTCCTGCACTAGCCCATAACATGTCGTATGTCGCTACTCAGGCGATGTTTTATTTGGTCTTCGGTTCTCGCCGTATCCAGTTGTTGAATGAGATGGAGGTCGCCCATGCTGGTTGTACCACCTGAGAAACTGAACTTAAACGCAAAGTCCTTGAGCTCGAGAAAGATGTTCGTGGTTCCGACCAGAGGTAGGCTTTGCTGTCATCGGAGAAAGTTGTTGCTGAGGAGGTTCGATCTGCACTGGAAATGAAAGTGGACTCACTGACCCAAGCTAATGAGGGGTTAATGATTCAGAATGAAAGCTTGGAGTGGAATGTAAGTGATCGTGATAAACTCCTTGGGGAAGCTCGAGCTAAAGCAGAGGCCTTGTGTTGTGACCAGGTCTGGCTCTTGCATGTGGGGGTTGTGCGTTTCATGGATAAACTAATTGAGCACCCAAAGTTTACCAGTGGGATTAGCCGAATCCGACATGTTGTGTTTGTTGCCGGTGAAGAGTCCGGTCGCGCTGGATTAAAGGCTGAAATAGACCCCGGTGTTCATGATCCCGGTGCTAGTGATTCCCGGTCCAGCCACACTACCAGACTCAATGATGCACTACTTGATTTTTCCACAATGGACCATGCTTCTCTCTTGGGCCTGGGGTATTTGGATATGGCGGGGATGCGGAAACTTTGTGCTTTGGATGATGTGGGTGAGGTTTCTGATGACATCCGAATTGGTGTGGCTGGCGGAGGTGGTGCAGGCAATGATGCAGCGATGGGGGCGGTAGCGACGATGGCGTGGAAGATGGTGGTGTTGATGCAAGTTCTAGTGGTGGTGATGATGTCGTTGGTTCTTAAGGTACTTTTGTACCGTGTGCTGCCCTTCAGGATGTGAAGAAAAATGTGAAGCTTGTTCTCTTTCTCCTGTTTGCTTGTATTTATTTTGTATGGCTTTTGGTAGTATCAGGTGTTGATGGCCCTTTGGCCTTGGATGTAATCACTTATTTTGACTTGATAATGTAAAGCGTGTTTGCCTATGCTTGTTGTTTTTTCTATTTGTGTGTGTGACTCATTGCATTATATTCGTAGTTTGGTTCTAAACCTCTATCATTGTTGCTTTTCGCCTTTCGAGTGTAAGGCGATTGTATAGCACTAGGCGGTTGCTTTGAATTGTGTAGATGTGCTAAGCTTTCGTGATAACTATCTGCATTAAGTGGCTTGCCGTGAGATTATTGTGTTGGACCTAGCAAACATACAAGGCATGAACATGGTCGTTTTGCCCAACAAATCCGTTACATGTTTGATAGGGTGGCTATTCTGCCCAACAAATACGCTAAGTATTTTAATAAAATGGCTATTCTAAGCCCAAGAAATACGCTAAGTATTTTAATAAAGTGGCTATTCTGAGCCCACGAAAAACATTGAGTATTAAAAATGGCTATTTCGACAAATACACTGAGTATTTCAACAAATTGGCTATTCTTAGCCTTACGAATACGCTGAGTATTTCTAATGAAATGGCTATTCTGATCCTCGCAAATAAACTGAGTATTTTGATAAAGTGGCTATCCTGAGCCTCACAAATACACTAAGTATTTTTTTTAAAAAGAAAAAGAGTGAGGGGCGAAAGTGCGCTAAGCCTTGGATATTGAATGCCACACCGAGTGATTAGTCCGGGCGACGAATTTCTTTAAACATGAAATCTACTTAGGTTCCTGGCATTCCATGTTCTGGGAATTTGCCTCCCCTCCATTGTTTCGAGTGTATATGCGCCGATGCGGTGAGCCTCGATGACCTTGTACGGTCCTTCCCATGTATGGCCTAGCTTTCCTTGTGGCTGGGCATGGCTTTCCTCATTTCATCTTAGGACATAATACCCGATCTTGAAAACTTTTTCTTTGACTCTTTGGTTGTAGTATCTTTCCACGACGTTTTTATAGGCCGCTTGATGAATGTTCGACTGCTCACGCCTCTCCTCGATGAGGTCCAAGCCTCACCTCAGGTCCTTATCATTGTTTGTATCTTCGAAGTAGGTCATGCGAGGTGAGCCAACTGCTAGTTCTACTGGCAACATTGCTTCTGTGCCGTAAGTTAGGCTAAAAGGTGTTTCCTTCGTGCTCGTTCTTGGTGTGGTTCTGTATGACCAAAGTACTCCTGGTAGTTCTTCGACCCAATTGTTGGGTTTTGAGTATAACAACAATCCTATGGTGCACATGCAAACCATAAAGCATTGGATCTAGTTTTTCTAATTGTACATGCAATAATCTTCCAAAGCTTGCAAACCCTAATCTAGTATACATATAATTCGAAAATCATAACTAAAAACTAAGTTAGGATGTTACCTTTCAATTGTAGCTTGATCTTTAACCTTTGAGAGCTTTAGTATCACAAGTGTAATACCTCTAATAGATCACAAACACCAAGAAGCAAGTTGGAGAATATGAGAGAGAGGAGGAGGTATACTAAAATCGGCTATAAGATCCTTAGGGTTCAAGTGGCCGAAAATTAGATGCCCAAGGGGTCTTTATATAGCTGAGGAATTAGGGTTTCAGTCAAATACCTAATCTGGTTGCTTAGGCCCTAAGCAGCCCATATGATTCTTCCAGAATCTTACCTTGGACGAAATCCTTATGGGTTATCCATAAGATTTCATCCACCCCTATTCTTAGGGATCCTCAACCCATTTTGCAATTATCTAATAATTACAATATCAGTCCCCTTAATTTATATAATCTATTTTTACCACAAAATTAATTCTAAATTAATTCATGACCAATATCAACTAAATAATATGATTTCTCTTTTAACATATTATTCACATAACATATTAATAAATCATAATTAACCTCTCTCTCCATAATTCATCGATTCAAGTTGCTTTGGTGAAGGCAACCCAAAAGGACCATGCTATTATTGGGTCAAGTACATACCAAATATAGTTATGGGCTTAGACACCTAATCCAACAGTCTCCCACTTGGATAAGTCTAATAAATATAAATGCAATTACAACTTCAAAATCCGATTAGCAATCATAGCTCTCAAAAGCCGTTGTCGAACTCTGACACGTCCTTTAGATAAGGGATCGTATAATCCTCCGTTCTCAAGATATCGTGTGGACAAATACATGGAACATATTCATACTTATTGTCCATCAGTTTGTTTCCCGATTTCCGATTTGTCTGACATAGAACTTAACTGAACACATCAACTTAGTCCTGACCGGGCCCAACACATAAGTCAAACCAAATCATCGAGGGGCCCAAGATATCGCTTTTAACCTCGTAGGATAAAAGGAACATATAAACTTCGACTTATATGCTTGTACTATTTACTCATCAAATCGTACACAACAATACGTTTTATAACATCAAGTTACTGATGCGTTTACGCATTATCAATGCACAACCAACTCGTAAACAACAACTCATATATCTAGGTTTAAAGACTATATGATAGTATCGTCTCACAATCACTCGTGATTAAATTCCATGAAGTGATTCATGTGAGCGCGGGTTTAATCCAATACTCAAATCTTATTTCAGAAGCACTCATGAACGCTTAGACAATCTACAAGCCAATTCATAACAGTCTTCTTTCATACTTACTTCCAACGTATGATTGACTGTGGATAGTTTAGATAATCTTATTATTTAGGAAGTCAAAACATGCAAAATGAAACAATAGTAAATAATTAACACAAGACAGTAACATTACTTATAAATAATACTCATTTATTTAATCATCAAATGTTAATTACAATTTATCTATTACAAGTTTCTAAAAGCTATCTAATCACTAAAACTAATATCGTCCTTCATCCCAATACTCCTAGCATGTTGCAAGTGCTTAACCCTACCTAGTCCCTTCGTAAGGGGATCTGGTGGGTTATCCTCTAACGATACCCTCCTTACTACGAGGAGTCCCTCTTCTACCCGATGTCTAATAAAGTGATATTTTCAGTCGATATGTCTGGATCTGCCGTGATCCCTCGGTTCCTTGGTTAAGGCGACTGCACCTTCATTATCACAGAAAATCTCCATAGGCACCTTTATGGCAGGTACAACTCCAAGGTTTCCGATGGAGTTCTTTAGCCATATCGACTCCTTCGACGCTTTGCTCGCTGCTATGTACTCTGATTCACACGTTGAATCGGCTACGGTCTCCTGCTTGGAACTTTTCCAAGTCACTGCACCTCCATTCAGGGTAAAGACCCAGCCCGACTGAGAGCGGAAATTGGCTCGGTTGGTCTCAAAACTGGCATCACTATACCCTCGCACTCTCAAGTCTTCACTCCCACCGAGGATAAGAACCCAATCCTTAGTCCTCTGTAGGTACTTAAGAATGTTCTTTACCGCAGTCCAATGTGCTCTACCAGGATTCCCTTGATATCTGCTGACCATGCTCAAAGCGAAGGCCACATCAGGGCTAGTACACGTCATAACATACATGATCGAGCCAACAGCGGAAGCATAAGGTACTTGGCTCATCTCTGCTATCTCAGCTTCGGTACTCGGGCTTTGAGTCTTACTCATCTTGGTATTGCTTTGGATTGGTAACACCCCTTTCTTGGAATTCTCCATGCTAAAACGTTTTAACACTTTGTCCAAGTAAGTACTTTGACTAAGTCCTATTAGTCTCTTACTCATATTTCTCAATATCCTTATCCCTATAATATAAGCAGCTTCTCCGAGGTCCTTCATAGCGAAGCACTTCCCAAGCCAGGACTTAACTTCCTGCAAGGTTGAGATGTCGTTTCCTATGAGCAGTATGTCATCTACATACAAAACGAGAAAGCTAACTATACTCCCACTGGCTTTGACATATACACAGGACTCACCCTCGCTTCTCGAGAAACCAAACTCTTTGACTTTCTCATCAAAACAAAGATTCCATCTGCGAGATGCTTGTTTCAATCCATAAATGGATTTCTCAAGCTTACACACTCTATTAGGGTGCTTCGCATCGACAAAACTCTCTGGCTAACTCATGTAAACATCCTCAGCTAACTTCCTATTTAGGAAAGCGGTTTTGACATCTATCTGCCATATTTCATAATCATGAAACGCAGCTATGGCTAGCATAACCCTTATATATTTAATCTTCGCTACTGGTGAGAAGGTCTCATCATAGTCAACTCTGGGAGTTTGAGTAAAGCCCTTCGCAACCAATCACGCCTTATACGTGTGTACTTTACCATCCATGTCGGTCTTCTTCTTGAAGATCTATTTGCACACGACCGTCTTACGACCTGGCACATTGTCAACCAAGTTCCAAACTTGATTGTCATACATGGACTGAATCTCGCTGTCCATTACCTCTTTCCATTTTGCAGACTCCGGGTCTGCCATGGCTTCCTTGTAGTTGTTAGGTTCATCCAAATTTATTAGTGTACTATTACTAATAAACGTATCACCCTCAGCAGTTATATGGAAACCATATAATACAGGTGGAATACTAACTCTACCGGAACGTCTTAGAGGCAGGGACTCGTCAATCGGTTCAACAGGAGTTTCCTCCTCGAGTTGAGCGCCAGTGTTAGAGGTTCCTTCATCGCTTGATTCTTGAAGCTCTTCAAGATCAATTTGCCTCCCACTGTCCTCTTGGCATATGAGTTCTCTCTCTCGGAAGACCCCTCTCCTCGCAACGAAGACAACATTGTCACTCGGTCTATAGAAGAGATATCCAAAGGACTTCTGTGGGTAGCCGATGAAAATAAACCGCTCACTACGAGGTTCGAGCTTGTCGTGAGTCTCACGTCTTACGAAAGCCTCGCAACCCCAAACCTTGATATGTGCCAACGAGGGAACCTTCCATGTCCACATCTCGTGAGGTGTTTTGGCAACCTTCTTAGTTGGGACTAGATTAAGGATATGGGAGGTAGTCTCTAAGGCATACCCCCAGAATAAGATAGGTAACGAAGCTCGAATCATCATGGAACAAACCATGTCCAACAAGGTTCGATTGCGCCTCTCATCCACACCATTCAACTGTGGTGTTCTGGGCGGCGTCAATTGCGAAACAATTCCACATTCCTTAACATAATCATGGAACTCGATACTAAGATACTCACCACCTCGATCGGATCGGAGCATCTTTATCTTCCTGCCCAACTGATTCTCCACTTCTTGTTTAAACTCTTTGAACTTTTCAAAAGTTTATGACTTGTGCTTGATTAAGTAGATATACCCATATCTGTTATAATCATCGGTAAAAGTCACATAGAAGCGGTTCGCATCCCTTGTGGTAGATCTAAAGGGTCCACATACATCCGCATGTATGAGATCCAATAAACCCTCACCCCTTTCACAAGTACCAGTGAAGGGTGACTTGGTCATCTTTCCAAGTAAACAAGATTCGCACGTGTCATCCGACTTGAGGTCGAATGACTCCAACACTCCATCCTTTTGGAGTTGGGCTATGCGCTTCTTGTTGACATGTCCAAGACGACAATGCCACAAGCATGCTTTGTCCAAACCATTGGACGAATCAATATGCAACACATTATTTCCTACGTTATCTACAACATTCACAGTTTCATATACTCCATTACAAGGCAATGCTTCAAAATAGAAAGTACCATTCAAGAAAGCATTAATAGAACCAATTTCATTATTAAACGAAAATCTAAAACCTTGTCTGTACAAACCATGAAAAGAAATAATGTTTCTCGCCATTTCTGACGAGTAGCAACAATCATTCAAATCTAAACCTAACCCACTACTAAGCACTAAAGAGTAAACTCCAATCTTGGTGACAGGCGACGCTTTCCTATTCCCCATGATCAGGTTCATCCTCCCATGCTCTACATCCCTACTTCTTCTTAGACCCTGCAAATCAGAACAAATGTGAAAACCACATCATGTATCAAGGACCCAAGAACTAGCATGTTATGAGTTATTAGATTGAATAGTGTAAATACCTGCGAAGGTGGGCTTTATCTTCCCATCCTTGATGTCTTGCAGATACTTCGGGCAGCTTCCTTTCCAATGCCCTTTCTCATGGCAATAGAAGTACTCTGCTTCTTTTGGGTTGGTAGAGGGGGTAGCAGAACCAGCTTTGGTCCCACTAGAATAGGATCCATCATGGGACTTTCCCTTGTGGCTCTTAGAAGGAGCCTTCCTCTTCTTCCCTTTTCCTTGCCCAATAGCCAAGACAGGGGCAGCAATAGTAGGAGCAGATGCAATAGATTTTCCTTTTAGACTACTTTCAGCAGGCCTTGAAGCTTGCTCAGAGTGACCTCCTCCTTGTTCATATGATAGGTCATACGAAACTGGTCATAACTGAAGGGTTTTGAGCATTCATTACTCCTATGGTGTACATGCAACCCTAGAAACCTTGGATCTATGTTTTACTAAATACATGCAAATTTGCTTTTCCAAGGTTCTTAACCTAACTAGCATGGCATGGGGAACTTTGAAACATAATAAGCTAGTAGAGTTACATACCTTTTAGTAGTGGTTGATTGCTTGGAGTTTGAGAGCCTAGCACCAATAATGTGGATGCCTCAAATGGAAGTCACAAATCACCACAAACCTTGGAAACTTGAGAGAATAGTAGAACACTTCTAGAAATCGGCCACCCTTAGTTCTGACACAAAAACTAGTGCAATTTCAAGTGCCAAGGACTCCTTTATATAGTGTGGTGGATTAGGGTTACATCCATGTAAACCCTAATACCCATGACCTTTCATTTCCATGAGATCCATGGGTTAAAGCTCCATGGACTATCCATGGACTTACCATGCAATCCTAGCCCATTCTAAGTAAGCATTAGCCCATACTATATAAATACAAGAGTCCATATTTAATTAGTCACAGTTTTGATCACCAAATTAATTCTAAATTAATTTTAGATCAATACTAATTAAATAAATCATAACTTATACTATTCTCAAAAGATTAACCATATAAATTGTTCGGGTGAAGTGCAACCCAAATGGACCATGTCGGGTCGGGTCAAGTACATCTCAAATATAGTTATGGAAATTAGACACCTTATCCAACAATAACAAGGAGGCAACAAGTGTAGAATGATATCTATGGCCAGCTCCTCATCGAAGTTCACATTCAACTTCAGCAAGCGGTCCACAAACCTTTGCATTTTCCGCAAGTGGGTCGTGATGGACTCTCCATCCTTCATTTTGGTAGTGATCATCGAGGCGATGATCTCGTACATCTCCTGCCTAGCACTTTGATGGTACCTTTCCATCAAATCTTGGTGCATCTCGTATGGATAGTAGTCCTCGTAGGAATTTTGGAGTTCAGTAGTCATTGTAGCGAGCATGATGCAATGGACCTTTGTTGCGTCCCTTTCATGAGCCTCGTAGGCAACAATTTGCTCAGGAGTAGCAGTATTTTGGTCAATCTCTTTCAGCTCCTTGTCGAGAACATACTCTTTGTCCTCGTAACATGTGACCATACGAATGTTGCGAATCCAATCATTAAAATTGGATCCATCGAAGATCACCTTCCTACACAAGTTCATGAGTGAGAATGAGCCAGAAGGGGTTGAGCCAGAAGCGTTGTTGTTTGGAGTAGACATCTGAAAAAGAAAAGGAACAAAGTTTAGATTAGATAAGAATCCCCAATTAAACACCCAAATGAGAAATTAGGGCTAGGACCCAACACAATTATTTACAATTCAGAAGAGGGATGCCGTAATCAAATTGAAAATAATTTGAAGGTAGGTAAATAACGATTTACCAATTTCCACCATGAAAAACGAAAAAGGATTTTAAGTTTTAAAATGAATTGAAATTCCAAGATTCTTTTGAGATTCATTGAACTTTTCAATGGCATGTTTAAATCTCGATTATGCCCTTCAAGTTTGTGACTGGGATACCGAGGATCACAAACAAGGTGTGAATAACCATGCAAATGTGTTTGGTACTCTCGATGTCATTTATCACCTAATCAATGTGCCGGTTAGCCACACACGCTCCATCAATCTATGATAAACATCGAGCCATCCTTTGCTACCTTTGCTAGTCCCAAATTAGTGTGACGATTAACCACACACGCTCCACTAACAACTTGGCAAAGTGCAAAGTGCAATTACAAGGAATAGCATACATTTTCACATTTTCCTAAAGTAACTAAGATTGGAGATTTATAAAAACATTTAGTTACTTTATAATCATTATACTTACTAATGAGGAATTAGTTGTCCTATCCTACCCGTTCGGCTAACGACCCTCCACCAATCAAGGAAGCGGTGGGTGAGAGTGGACACCCATTAAACCACCATTTTATAGGCAGTAATGTAACGCCCGTAGATTCGAGCTAGTCAATTTAGAGACGATAAGCGTCAAAAATGACTTTTTAATAGAATATTATTTAGAATTAATAATCTTAACCAAGTCATAGTATATGTTACAAGGGTTCCGTACATATAAAGAACGCCGAAATCCGACTTATAACGAAGAAGTTATGGCCCGTCAAAGTTTTACGGCAAAACCGGCACGGCACCGAGAGACGTAAATAGTGAAATTATGATAAATGACTTTTTAACCTTAGTGATCTAAACAAAAGTTGTAGTATACGTTAAACCGATAACATACAAAAAAAGAACGCCCAAATCTAACTTCGTATGAGGAAGTTATGAATTTTCTAAGATTTGACATAGCAGTGCACGACCCGAAATTCGAATTTTAGATCGATCGATTTTTGGCCAACGCAACCTAAATGAGAATTGAAGATCTCATTAATAGTAGCGGAACGGTAAAAAGACAGACGAAAACGGACGTCGGATGTAGAAGTTATGAATTTTTAACGGACTTTTCCTGTCCCGGCCTGTTAAAAATATAACTTTAAAAATAAAGTCAAAATTAGCCGACGGACTCTAAATGAAAGTTGTAGAGTACATCTCCACCTACGTGTGGATATAAATAGCGTAAAAAACGGAGTTCGTATGAACGAGTTACAAATTATAATAGCATATTTAGGTATTAAAATAAAGTACAAATCATATATACATACACATATATATACATATGTATATATCATTAGAAAGGTATCGACGATGCGGTCATTATAAGACTAGTGTTGAATACTTTCGACATTAGTTTAGTACAAATATCGTTAAATCTATTTAAAATAGTATTATGAAGGGGTGTTTATCGTTTATATAACTATAACGTCATTAAGTAATTATGGAGGGTAGTTTTTGTAAATTCAATTACTATAAATAAGAGCCTTGGGCTCTCATATTTCTTGCACCGTTCTCTTGATTCAAGAGTCTTTCTCTTCTTATCCCCGAGCATTTCGGTCCCTCGTGATTCGACTTCTCTTTCTATAGTTTTAGTATAGTAAGGTGAGCGCTGAAGCGCTGCACGAATCTTTCCTAGAAAGATTCAGCGACGAAGTTCTGCCCCTGCAGAGCCTGACTCCTAGCTAAAACCTCATTGTAAGTAAGTTATGCTTACCCTATTTTAATATAGCTTATATTTAAAATTAGTATTGTTATTATGAACTTATAATAAATATTTGGGCTATTATTATGACTTATATAAGTGTCGTTATAATATCTTTTTAACTACTCGCGGTACGGGGAATCTGGTTTAAAGGGCCGCATAAGGTTGTTGGATTTCAAAAGTGCTATATGCCAAAATGGTCCTGCCCTCCGGTGTTTTATGTCTGCCTCTGTCTGTACATTGTGGTTGGAAAATATTGTTTAAACGCTTATATAATAATAATAATAATAATAATAATAATGCTAAGACTAATAATTAGTCACGGTAAATATTAGACTAAAATCTAGTGGTAATAATACTAGGTTTCGTCGAAGGAAATTATATTGTTAAGAAGCGAAGCGCTGTCCGAGTTTGGAATCATCACTTTAACAAGTGAGTGCATAGTTACTTTCATCTTACACATAGATATGAAGTATTTTATATAAATTACGTGCTATGTGTGCATATAACCTGTATACTTGCTATCTATGCTGGATGAACGATTTTATACATGTTTTAAATAATTTAAACTGTATATCTATTTTATATCTACGAATATATTGGGTAAAACATGGGTAGATGAATGATGAGAGATGAAAGATGATATGAGTGAACATTGGCAGCTATAGACCTAGTGCCTAACAAATAACATCAGCAGCTATGGACTTAGTGCCTATCGAATAAACGTTGGTAGCTATGGACTTAGTACCTGTTAGATAAACGTTGGTAGCTATGGACTTAGTACCTATTAGATAAACACTGGCAGCTATGGATTTAGTACCCGATGAATGAACTTTAGCAGCTATGGAATTAGTGATTTACGAACGAGCATTGGCAGCTAAGGACTTAGTGCCTGTCATATAAACCCTGAAAGCAATGGACTTCAGAATGAATGAATGCAGGATAGATGACTCTTAGGGTAGACCTTAAGAGTAAGGAAGATAATGGGGATGGGTAATTAGGTTGATTGTTTGATGGTTAAACATAATAATTAAATTATTATGGGTTGAAAACCCTATGTACTCACCAGGTTTCCCAACCTGACCCACTCAAGCTTATTTGTATCACAGGTGTCGATATGAAGTTACATTACACTGAGAGATTAAAGAGATGTAGATCACTAGTGTAAATGAATGTAAGTTCTGTTTATGCTTATGTTTCTGTATTGACAATGGCATCCCAAATGTTTTAAAATGAATAAAAATACATTTATTCGGAAATGCTTTGATAATGTATTTATCATGTTTTATTGGGAACAAATTCCGCAACATTTTTATCAAAACAAGTACTCTGATTTTTATAAAGCATAAACAAAATCGGTCTTTTCTGGCCGTGAAAAATAGGGAGACTTCGTGAATGAGGCCTACTAACGGTAAGACTGACTCGTCATATATATAATTATTAATCTTTTAATATTATAATAGTATAAGGGTTGAATTTTAAACTTTTAAAACTCTAGGGTTTAGAATTTAAATATTTCAAAATTAAATCCTTTTAATTAAAATTTAAATTCCAAAACTTGAGGGAAAATTTTGAAACTTTTCAAAATATCTTTTAGATCAAATTTGAAAAATAATTAAATATCATATAATTAATATTTATCACATAATTTGACCTAATCTATTTTCAAGACAAGATAATTCAAATCAAAAATACAAATAATTTTTTTTTATCATATAAAACAAGTAATTATCTTAAATTTGACAATTATCCTTTAATTTGATTAGGATATCAATTACCATAACAGAGAAATCTGATTTTAATTTGAAAAATAATTTATGGTAATTATCCAAATCAAATTAGGGAAAAAAATTTCAAAATTCTGCAACAGAGCCGCACTCACGTCGTGACAAGCCTTGTGTCACGTCGTGAGTCGAGACAGAACCCAAAAATCAAAATTTTCCAGCTTTGAAAATTTAACTTTGCACCAAATACAATAGAAGAACAGCCTAGGCTCTGATACCACTATTGGATTTTGAGCATAACAACAATCCTATGGTGCACATGCAAACCCTAAAGCTTTGGATCTAGTTTTTCTAATTGTACATGCAATAATCTTCCAAAGCTTGCAAACCCTAATCTAGCATACATATAATTCGAAAATCATAACTAAAAACTAAGTTAGGATGTTACCTTTCAATTGTAGCTTGATCTTTAACCTTTGAGAGCTTTAGTATCACAAGTGTAATACCTCTAATAGATCACAAACACCAAGAAGCAAGTTGGAGAATATGAGAGAGAGGAGGAGGTATACTAAAATCGGCTCTAAGATCCTTAGGGTTCAAGTGGCCGAAAATTAGATGCCCAAGGGGTCTTTATATAGCTGAGGAATTAGGGTTTCAGTCAAATACCTAATCTGGTTGCTTAGGCCCTAAGCAGCCCATATGATTCTTCCAGAATCTTACCTTGGACGAAATCCTTATGGGTTATCCATAAGATTTCATCCACCCCTATTCTTAGGGATCCTCAACCCATTTTGCAATTATCTAATAATTACAATATCAGTCCCCTTAATTTATATAATCTATTTTTACCACAAAATTAATTCATGACCAATATCAACTAAATAATATGATTTCTCTTTTAACATATTATTCACATAACATATTAATAAATCATAATTAACCTCTTTCTCCATAATTCATCGATTCAAGTTGCTTTGGTGAAGGAAACCCAAAAGGACCATGCTACTATCGGGTCAAGTACATACCAAATATAGTTATGGGCTTAGACACCTAATCCAACACTAATTACCTTTATCTCTCCCCAGGCGCTTCTTGATTTCGTTTACAAATTTTCTATTGGACACTTCGGTTTGGCCGTTGGCCTGGGGGTGTGCTACTGATGTGAACCGTTGCTCAATCCCTTTCTCAGCGCACCAACTTCGAAATGGGTTTTCAGAAAACTGTAACCTGTTGTCACTGATTAGTACCATGGGTGCTCCGAACCTTTTCATGATGTTCTTCCACAAGAATTTGATCATCTGTCTTCCGGATATGCATGCTAGCAGTTCGGCCTCTATCCACTTGGTGAAGTAGTCAACTGCGACTACTAGAAATTTCACTTTTCCAGGGGCGTCCGGGAATGGTCCGACGATGTCGATTCCCCACTGGTAGAAAGGTCATGGGCTAAAAGTGCTCGTCAGGGGTGCCGGGGGAACCCCTTGAACCATAGAGTAAGCTTGGCATTCCACATATATTCGCGTTTTTTCCAGCGCGTTTTGGTGTATGGCTGGCTAGTAAATACCCATCTGAAGTATCTTCCCTATGAAGGCCCTTGCTCCTTCATGCGCGCCATCTGGGCCCGCATGTGCCTCCCGAAGCGCTTCTTTGCCCTTGTCTTCTGTTGGAAAAGGTGTCTAAGCCCATAACTATAATTGATATGTACTTGACCCGATAGTAGCATGGTCCATTTGGGTTGCATTTATCAAAGCAATATGTTGGGAAGGATATTTGAGTAAGAGGTTAATTATGATTTATTAATATATTATAAGTATAATATATTAATTGAGGAATCATATTATTTAATTAGTATTGATCAAGAATTAATTTAAGGATTAATTTAGTGATCAAAAGAGACTAATTAAATAGATACATATGAGTTGGGCTAATGATCCATGGTTTGATTTGTGATGGGCTTATGGGTTAATCCATGAAGTATTTATCCGAATCAAATGGGTGGATCATAAGCTTATGGGTATGGATTAGGGTTACACATGTGACATCAGCCTTGATATTCTACACAGATATATATGTATTCATAAGCTAAAATCGGTTACACCTTGCATTCCAAGAAGTAGAATCCGATTTCTAGTCTCCTAAATCTCTCTCATATTCATCCTAATTGTTCTTGGTGTTTTGTGATTCCATTTAAGGCATCACACTTGGGGTGCTAAGCTTTATTGAGGCCAAGTTATTCAAGCTACTACACAAGGTAATATTCTAACTATTTTTATGATTCAAATATCACCTTGCATGTTAGTTTAGGCTTCATGCTTTGGAAAATGTTTAATTCATGTATATTTAGAGAAAACTTAGATCCAAAGCATTAGGGTTGTATGTGCACCATAGGAATGTTAGAGTACATAAAACCCAACAGTGGTATCAGAGCCATGTTTGTTTTCTATTGTATTGATGCATTTGTGTGATTTTCAAAGCTGAAAAAACTGCATTTCGGGATTCTGTCAGGGCCAACTCACCGAGTCCATCTTTGAACTCGACGAGTTGGATGATGTTTGTCTTGAACTCGACGAGTCCATTATGGCACTCGACGAGTTGATGCATCTGATGGCAGAATTTTCGAGTTTGTGCCCTATTTTGGATTAGGAACATTACCTCAAACTGTTTTGATTCATAAAATTCAATTTTAATGTTATGGTTATGTCTATCCCCATCCAATAACATGGTGTTTATCAAATTCTAAGATAACTACTTGTTTTTATGATATACTAGTTATTTGTAAAATTTGAAGTTATCATGTACTATGAATCAAATTAGGTCAAATTGGTAAAAGATAAAAATGGTTATTTTATAATTTTATAATTTGATCTAAATTTTTTTAAGGAGTTACAAATTTGTCATCAAATTTGGAACTCAAAAGTTTTAAAGGAGTTACAAATAAATTGATCTTAATGTTTTTGAGGAGTTCCATATGTTATGGAACTTGAAAAGTCTCATCTTCATAAAACAAATTAACTCCTTAAGTTATGGAGTTCAAAAGTTTTCAAGAATTACAAAACTTGCCCTCAAGTTTTAAAAGTTGAAAAGTCTCAATTAAGAAACATTGAATTCATAGAAACCCTAGTAATTTGAAAAGTTTTCAAAAATGTAACTCATAGGTTCATAACTTAAAATTAATTAAATAGTTTTTATTTGATTTAGCATCTTGATGTGTTTTGAATAGTTCAATTAACTCTTATGGATTTTATTAATAGTTAATTAAATGTTTAATTAAAAAAGTATTATTAAATCCATAATCATATGGTTTAAGTTTAATTAAATTAAGAGTATAGTTTATTAATAGATTAAACCATCAAGTATTTTAAAAGTATAAAATACACCCTTATACTATATAAAATTAAAAGTCTAATATATTATATATGTATAAGTTAATGGCCAGTCTTACCGTTAGTAGGCCTCATTCACGAAGCCGGTCTATAAGGGGGGTATAAGGTTACTGCCTATAAAATGGTGGTTTAATGGGTGTCCACTCTCACCCATCGCTTCCTTGACTGGTGGAGGGTCGTTACCCAACGGGTAGGACAGGACACAAACTTCCATTAAAAATATAATGAAAATACTAAGTAACTAAACACTTATAAATTCCCAATCTTAGTTACTTAGGAAAAATGTGAAAATGGTGTTATTCCATGAAATTGCACTTTGCACCTTGTTAAGTCATTAGTGGAGCGTGTGTGGTTAACTGACACACTAATCTGGGACTGACAATGTGTGGCAAAGGGTAGCTTGATGTTAATCATGGATCAATGGAGCGTGTGTGGTTAACCGGCACATTGATTGGATGATTTGTAACATTAAGTGTACCAAGCTAATTTGCATGGTTATTCACACGTTGTTTGTGATCCTCGGCATCCCGGTCACAAAACTGAAGGGCATAATCGAGATTTAAACATGCCATTGAAAAGTTCAATGAATCTCAAAGGAATCTAGGAATTTCAAGCCAATTAAAACTTAATAATCAATTTCGTTTTTGATGGTGGAAATTGGTAAATCGTTATTTACCTACCTTCAAATATTTTGCAATTGGATTACGGCATCCCTCTTCCGAATTGTAAAATATTGTGTTGGGTCCTAGCCTTAATATTTCATTTTGGGTGTTATATTAAGGACTTAAATCAACTAACTTGAATTTCTCCCTTGTAGATGTCTATTTCTGACAACTATGGTCTTCCCGAATCTTTTGAAAAACACTTTTCTTATAAAGATGATGTTCCACATTTGGATTGTGGAAACGGAAATCATACTTTACTTCCTTCACCTCCTCCAATAATTCTCCCTAACCCACAAGTTCAAAGACTTGAAAAGTTCAAAGTCACTCCAGCTCTATTGGTAAGCAAACACCAAGATGGAAGGTATGTGTCTGCACATGTCTTGGAGATGAAGTCACGCATTGACATGTTGGGAATGTTAGGAGTCTTTGTGTCGAGGAAGTTGGCTGTTGACTGGGTTCTTCAATCACTTCCTGAGTCATATGGTGAGTTCATTAAAGATTACTAGATGACAGACCGCGACATGTCCCTTATCGATCTTACATATTTGCTAATTGCTGCTGAACAACAATGATTTGGCGTACTGGTAATGCAAATTTGATTGGAAGATCTACTTCCCAAACTTCCATGGACATTGACAATGGAAACATTGGAAGTCCAGAAAAGATTTCTCTTTCCAAGGGAAAGGGAAAGGCTAAGTCTGAGATTGTCCCGTGTACCATTCCAAAAGAGTCTGTTTGTTTCCATTGCCAAGAGAAGGGGCATTGGTTGCGAAGCTGCCCTGACTACCTAAGAGATCGAAGAGATGGTAAAGTAAAAAAATATGACTCTGCTTCAGGTAAGTTCACTATCTAACTCTATTAAGTTCCTACTTATAGATTCTTAATACATGATGTGATAAGATTGTATTTTGATGTTTTGTAGGATCAAAGAAGAGAAAGGAAGCTTGAAAGAAGAGTAAGCTGATTCTGATCGTGAAGAGATGGATTTCGATTGCATAGTTCGATGTTCAGAATTTTGAGCCACTGCTTAGGAGTTTTGATAGATTACTTAGAAATATGTAGCGACATAGTTTTCATTTGTAATTGCATTGTAAGGGAAAGTTTTTCCGCAAATTTTTTAAATAAAGAAATTTTTTGTTCTATCTTTTTTATATTTCCTTGCAATGGCATTTGTGAAAAATGATGTTTGTATGTTTCTAATTTTAGCAATATAGATTTGATTCTTTCGTTTGTGGTAGTGTCTAAATTTACCAAATAAGGAAAGATTCTCATCACCCAAGTTTCAAATGGATAGAAACTTGGAATCATGCAACTTGTATTCAATGGTGAATTAGAACCTTCGACTTTGGGAAATTAAGACTAATTCCTTGTTCTTATATATGTGAGTCAACTGAAGGGCTAGGGGATCGGGTACACTTTGTTGTGTACTGGTCAAGTCCACCACAAAGAACAATAAGACTATTTGTTATGATTTACTAAAAGGTTGGTAAATATGGTTATGCTTACAAGATTAAGTGTGATTCTGAATCATTGAAAAAGTTACAATGTATAGCAGAATGAATAAGAAGAATCAATTAGGCAGCAAGATAAAAGTTTCTCCAATCTGAAAGGAAAGGAGAATACTTTAGTATCGTGTTTTATAATCATCCTTGTGATTATGGAACCATGTCACAATTGATCCTCTAAGGATACCTTAGTGCATTTGTATGGCTAAGAAGAGGAATCGTGAATTGTTGAAATGGTTAAATCAAAAGGTGAATCATACTTCGTTCCAATATCTAATCTCAGAGTTATACTCCAAGATTGTACATTGGTTGACATGATCTTAAGAAGGTTTATAACACACTCATCAAATGTGGAATAGAAAAGATGTTTTCTTACTCCTGCACATTTGAAATTGGTAAGTTGTGATGTCTTGGATAAGACAGAGACTAACTAAGACCAATTGTGTGAAGTGTTTGTCTTGATAAGAAACCGTACTAACTCTTGAATATTTGTTTGTCAAGTAATGTTTCTTGACAAAGAGAGTCTTATATGTCAAGAGGCCAGTGGGAGTCTTAAGGATCTTGAAAGTTTCAAGAACTAATCAAGAGTAAACCTATTATTAATCATTAGCCCATGACTTGAGGTTTGTAACCTATCGTGTTGACATATTCTTATTTTTGTGCCCATTCCAGTTAAAGTTGACTATGCATGTGAGTTCTATGAGTTCTCAATTGTTTGCATAACAACTTGGAAGCAATGTTAGGCCCTTGAGCTGCCAGGTGGCAAGAAATTAAGATTGAACAAGTTCAGTCCATATGAGTTTGGATTTGTCACTAACCTTGTCTTGTGATTATGGTTATGACAAATTCACATGGATAGGAACACATACACCATAAAATCTAAGTGTCATAAGGTTTCTCTCCGCTTCATGAAAATGATTGTGAGGAAACATTTTCACTAAGTAGATTTTAAGGAGATAGCATTTGTGATATTTTAATTCTCAAATTCGATTATGATTATGACATCCCTCTTCATAGTTTGAATTGTGAGAAATGGCAAAAGGTCTAAACATTTGAGACTTATTGCTGTAAGTTCTAAAATTGTTTAGACACACATGTGAGTTATCTAAGCAAAGGTGTATGAGTTTGAGAAGCCTAGATAAAGTCTTATCGAAGCGTCTTGTGTCAGAAATCTGAACTTTGGTAAGAAAGTCAATAGGTATTGATTTCTAGAAGTCCAGTTAATTTTTGGGTACATGTCAAAGCTAGTGGGAGCATAAGTGTTATGCTAATAAGAATGTAATTATTATGCTAGTGGGAGCACAATTATTATGTTAAGTGTTGCAAGTTAGCAATGTTAATTATAGAAAATAGAAGTTTCAATTCGCAAAGTTGCAGAGTTTGAAAAGTTTGTTTTGCTATAATTAAGGGAGAGGAACTTATACTTTATTTCAAATCTAAAAGCATAGATTGATATTTTAATCGAATTTAGTCATGGGCATATATGAATGTTATGTTGAAATGATTCAACATAAGGAAATTCTATATGTGGAAATATTATAGCGAAAGACTGGTAAAATATCATGCCTTTATGTGAGACATTATGAATCGTATTCCATATGCTTCAGATATAGGATCGATTACATAAGCTATAATATTAATCTGTTCTAATTTTCCATATGCCTAGGGCATTAAGAGGGAAAAGGGACTAGAACGAGATATGACTAAAATTGTTAAGCAATTGTCGAGGACAATCTGAGGTTTACCAAAGATTGTTTGCTCATGGACAGTTGGATGTAAAGTGTAAATTTTTTGGAAGGACCATATTGACATACTCTGAGAAGAGGTAACTCTTGTTCAGAAGTGATAGTCAAAATGGGAATACGGAAATGTTACCATAAGTGGAAGTTAATAATAAAATCTATGTAAGATTAGAAAACTTAATGCAAGAAGGATGTTCAAAGGAATGTACTTTGAATATGAGACTTCGTTTCCATGGAATTGCTCTCCATTGGAATACTTTGTAATGTATGTTGCCAAGTCTCTATGACTTTTGTGCATAGCATTACAAGAGGATCATTGCATATAAGTTTAGAATCTAACAGATTTTAGCAAATGGCAAGAATTTGGTATTCTTACATTTACGATAAGGATTTGGAATTGTGAAATGAGTATCATTGAAATGTTGTCCATTGAATAATTTCACAAAGAAAGTACCATAGGCATACGTAGTGTGCATGCTTGGAGCATGGCATAACTGTTGTTTTAATTCAAGTATTAAGTTGATTAATCGAAACATTATACAATGAATAATGTGTAATCAATATGGTCATTAAATAAAAGGTGTTTTATTTATATTCATAAGTTCTGAGACCATATTGGATTCGATTATTCTTGTGTTTCACTTTGCATGTTTTGACTTCCAGAATAATAAGATTATTCAAACTATCCACAATCGATCATACTTTGGAAGATGGTTATGAAAGAAGACTGTCATAAATGGGTTTTTTTATGATTGTCTAAGGTGTTAGACATAGCAAAAGATTGCTACAAACATTCATGAATTCTCTTGAAATAAGATTTGAGTATTGGACTAAACCCACGCTCACATATCACTTCATGGAATTTATCACGGGTGATTGTGAGACGATAATATCGTATAATCTTCAAGCCAAGATATATGAGTTGGCGATTATTTGTTGATTTTACATTAATAGTGAGAAAACGCATCGGTAACTCGATGTATAAAACGTGTTATTATGTATGATTCAATGAATAGTTAGCACAAGCATATAAGTCGAAGTTTATCTGTTCCTTTTATCCTAAGAGGATTAAAAGTTGTATCTTGGGCCCCTCGATGATTTTGTTTTGACTTATGTTCCGGGCCCGGTCAGAACTCTATTGATGTGTTCAATTAAGTTCTATGTCAAACAAATCAGAAATCGGGAAACAAAATGTTGGACAATGAGTATGACTTTAATTCCTTGTCTTTGTCCACACGATATCTTGTAGAACAGAGGATTATATGATCACTTATCTAATGGACGCGTCTGAGTTCGACAACGGATTTTTGTGAGCTACGATTGCTAATCGGATTTTAAGTTACATTAGCGATTGGAGTTATTAGACTTATCCAAGTGGGAGACTGTTGGAAAAAGTGTCTAAGCCCATAACTATGATTGGTATGTACTTGACCCGATAGTAGCATGGTCCATTTGGGTTGCATTCATCAAAGCAATATGTTGGGAAGGATATTTGTGTAAGAGGTTAATTATGATTTATTAATATTTTATAAGTATAATATATTAATTGAGGAATCATATTATTTAATTAGTATTGATCAAGAATTAATTTAAGGATTAATTTAGTGATCAAAAGAGACTAATTAAATTGATACATATGAGTTGGGCTAATGATCCATGGTTTGATTTGTGATGGGCTTATGGGTTAATCCATGAAGTATTTATCCAAATCAAATGAGTGGATCATAAGCTTATGGGTATGGATTAGGGTTACACATGACCCTTGATATTCTACACACACACACACACACACACATATATATATATATATATATATATATATATATATATATATATATATATATATATATATATGTATTCATAAGCTAAAAACGGTTACACCTTGCATTCCAAGAAGTAGAATCCGATTTCTAGTCTCCTAAATCTCTCTCATATTCATCCTAATTGTTCTTGGTGTTTTGTGATTCCATTTGAGGCATCACACGTGGGGTGCTAAGCTTTCTTGAGGCCAAGTTATTCAAGCTACTACACAAGGTAATATTCTAACTAGTTTTAATGATTCAAATATCACCTTGCATGTTAGTTTAGGCTTCATGCTTTGGAAAATGTTTATTGCATGTATATTTAGAGAAAACTTAGACCCAAAGCATTTGATGGGTTTTGGGTAAAACAAATAAACTAGAAAACAATTCCTAAGTTCACATGCAACCTACTTTGGATCTATGTTTTAACTATTGAACATATAACTTTGAATTGCAAAACAAGAACCCTAGAGGAGGAGGCTATTTTCGAAAATAACTAATTAGGGTTTAAGAGTTACATACCTTTCAATTGTTATAGTAAACAATTGATAATCCTCTTGAACTTGATCTTCTTGGAAGCCTAGCACCACAAATGTAATGCCTCTAATGGAATCACACCCAAGAACTAGCAAGAAGGAAACTAGAAGGAGAGAGAGAGTAGGGTATACAATTTCGGCCCTAGGGTTTCACCAAAGTAAGAGTGGCCAATTTTGGGAGCCAGGAGCCTCCTTATATAACTAAAGGATCTAGGGTTTAGGGAAAACCCTAATACTCCTTTGCTTTGGGCCTAAGTTAATCCAAGGCCTTATCCAAGCCCCCTTGGACGAAATCATTAGGGTTTCCCCTATGAATTTCGTCCACCTCCTTCCAAGGAGGTTCTGGAGCCTTCCACTCAACTATTTGATAATTGCAAACTAGTCCCTGCACTTTATAATTAATACTTTTAACCCCAAAATTAATTCTGATTAATTTCTGGCTAACTATTAATTAAACATAATGATTTCTAATTAATATATTAATCTTTTAACATATTAATAAATCATTTATATTAATTTATTTATCTTATAATAAATTAATATCTCTGTTTTCATAATTTCCTTGTCCAGTTGCTAGGTTTGAGGGCAACCCAAAAGGACTGTGCTGCTATCAATTCAAGTACATTCCAATTATAGTCATGGGCTTAGACATCTAATCCAACAGTCTCCCACTTGGATAAGTCTGTAACTATAATTGCTAGTATGACTTCTAAATTTGACCAGCAAATTCTAGCTTCCAAAAGTCGTTGCTGAACTCTGACCCAGTCAGTTACATGTCCTAAGATAAGTGATCATATAATCCTTCGTTCTGCAAGATATCCCCAGACATAAGACATGGAATGTAATCAATCTCTTTGTCCAGAATCTATGTTTCCCGATTTCTAATTTGTGATGATATAGGACTTCTAATTGAACACATCAATTTAGTCCTGGCTGGGCCCAACACATAAGTCGACACCAAATCATCGAGGGGCCCACAAATATCGCTTTTCCGGTTAGGGCAAAAGGAACGAATAAACGTTGACTCATATGCTTGTATCTTTTACTCATCAAACTATACATGACAATACGTTTTATAACACCAAGTTACTGATGCGTTTTCGTATCACCAATGTATAACCGAATTTGCAAATTACAACTCATATATCTTCGTTTCAAAATTATAAGATATTATCGTCTCAGTATTACTCGTGATGAATTCCATGAAGTAATACTCTGAGCGAGGGTTTATCCAATACTCAAATCTCAATTTCTGAGTACTCATGAATCATTGCAGCAATTCTATTGCTATGTCTTTCCTTAGAAAATCTGCAATCCAATTCATGACAGTCTTAATTCACTACTTACTTCCAAAAGTACGAGCGACTGTGGAGTTTGAATAATCATATTATTCAGGAAGTAAAACATGCAAAATATGAAACACAATAATAAACAATTGACAAAAGGCAGTAACCAAACTCATAAATAATACTTTATTATTTAATCACCAAAGGTCAATTACATTTACTTTGTTACAAGTTTCAGAATAAAACTAATCTAACTACTAAAACTAATATCATCTCTCAGTCCAATGCTCCGAGCATGATGAATATGCTTAACCCTACTCAGACCCTTTGTGAGGGGGTCTACTGGGTTGTCTTCAGATGATACCCTCATTACAACAAGATGGCCTTCTTCTACTCTATGTCTTATGAAATGGTACTTTCTGTCGATATGTCTGGTTTTACCATGATCTATGGGTTCCTTAGTTAAGGCAACCGCTCCCTCATTATCGCAGAACAGTTCCATAGGCTCCTGGATGGTTGGAACAACTCCAAGATCTCCGATGAAGTTCCTCAACCAAGCTGCTTCTTTCGACGCTTCACTCGCTGCTATGTACTCTGATTCACAAGTAGAATCAGCCACCGTATCTTGCTTGGAACTTTTCCAAGTAACTGCTCCTCCATTCAGTAAAAATACCCAGCCTGATTGAGAATGGAAGTTATCTCTATCCGTTTGAAAGCTGGCATCACTGTAACCATCTATTCTCAAAGTATCTTTGCCACCAAGTACAAGGACCCAGTCCTTTGTCCTTCGCAAATACTTGAGTATATTCTTAACCGCTATCCAATGAGCTCTACCCGGGTTTCCCTGATAGCGACTGACCATGCTCAAAGCAAATGCCACATCAGGGCGAGTACATGTCATAGCGTACATGATCGATCCGACAACGGAAGCATAAGGTACACGACTCATGTCAGCTATTTCTTCATCTGTACTCGGGCATTGAGTCTTACTCAATTTGGTATTGCCTTGGATAGGTAGCTCTCCCTTCTTCGAATTTTCCATACTAAACCTCTTTAGTACCTTATCCAAGTACGTGCTCTGACTAAGTCCAATTAGTCTCTTCTTTCTATCTCTCAATATTCTAATCCCAAGAATATAGGCAGCTTCTCCAAGGTCTTTCATGGCAAAACACTTTCCAAGCCAAGACTTAACATCTTTCAAGGTTGGAACGTCGTTACCAATGAGTAATATGCCATCGACATATAATACCAGAAAAGTTACTATACTCCCACTAGCCTTGATATACACACAAAACTCATCTTCACTTCAGAGAAACCAAACTCTTTGACTTTCTCATGGAAGCAAAGATTCCAGCTGCGAGATGCTTGTTTCAATCCATAAATGGATTTCTCAAGCTTGCACACTCTATTGGGAAACTTTGCATCAACAAAACCCTCTGGCTAATTCATGTAAACATCCTCAGCCAACTTCCCGTTAAGGAAGACAGTCTTGACATCCATCTGCCAGATTTCATAGTCATGAAAGGCAGCTATGGAGAGCAATATCCTAATAGATTTAATCTTAGCTACTGGCGAGAAGGTCTCATCATAATCAACCCCTGGGGTTTGATTGAAACCTTTTGCAACCAGTCGAGCCTTGAATGTGTGCACGTTTCCATCCATGTCTGTCTTCTTCTTGAAGATCCATTTGCACCCAACTGTCTTACGACCTGGTGCACTATCAACCAAATTCCAAACTTGGTTGTCATACATGGACTTAATCTCGCTGTCCATTGCCTCTTTCCACTTGGAAGCCTCTGGGCCTGCCATTGCTTCCTTGTAAGTAACTGGTTCATCTAAATTTACCAGTGTCCTATCACTGATGAATGTGTCACCATCTGAAGTAATATGAAAACCATACAACTCAGGTGGCACACTCACCCTAGTGGATCTTCGAAGAGGTAATGAGTTATCAACTGGTTCAACAGGAACTGTTTCCTCTGGTTGAGTGCTAGTGTCATCTAAGGTTCCTTCATTGGCTAACTCTTGAATTTCTTCAAGGTCAATGGTGCTCCCACTGTCCTCTTTGAATATGAGCTCTCTTTCTAGAAAGACTCCTCTTCGTGCTACAAAGACCACGTTTTCACTAGGTCTGTAGAACAAATATCCAAAAGACTGTTTTGGGTAACCAATGAAAACACATTTCTCACTTCTAGCTGCTAGCTTGTCGTGAGTCTCTCGTCTTACGAAAGCTTCACAACCCCAGACTTTAATATGTGCTAACGAGGGAACTTTCCCCGTCCATATTTCGTGAGGTGTTTTGGCAACCTTCTTTGTAGGGACAAGATTGAGGATGTGGGCGGCTGTCTCTAAGGCATACCCCCAGAAGTGAATAGGAAGCGAAGCATGACTCATCATAGAACGAACCATGTCTAAAAAGGTTCGATTACGCCTCTCAGCTACACTGTTTAACTGTGGTGTCCTAGGAGGAGTTAATTGTGAGACTATCCAACATTCTTTTAGATAGTCGTTGAACTCAATACTAAGATACTCTCCGCCTCTATCAGATCTAAGTATCTTTATTTTCCTGCCCAATTGATTTTCGACCTCATGTTTAAACTCTTTGAACTTTTCAAAGGTTTCTGACTTATGTTTGATTAAGTATATATAGCCATATCTACTATAATCATCAGTGAAAGTCACATAAAATCGATTAGCATCTCTTGTGGTTGATCTGAAGGGTCCACACACATCTGTATGTATGAGGTCCAACAAACCTTCACCTCTTTCACAAGACCCTATGAATGGTGATTTTTTTCATCTTTCCCAAAAGACAAGATTCACACATATCATCTGATTTTAGGTCAAATGATTCCAACACTCCATCCTTTTGGAGTTGGGCTATGCGTTTCTTGTTAATGTGTCCAAGACGACAATGCCACAAGCATGCCTTGTCTACACTATTAGACAAGTCAATATTAAACACACTATTTCCTAAGCTATCAATACAAGTCACTGTTTCATACACACCATCACAAGGTAAAGCTTCAAACACAAAGATACCATTCTTATAAACATAAATTGAACCATTCAAATCATTAAAAGAATACTTAAAACCTTGTCTGAACAATGCATGAAATGAAATAATGTTTCTCGTCATCTCAGACGAATAGCAACAATTCAATAAATCTAATCTAACATCATTATTAAGCAAAAGTTGATAAACTCCGATCTTGGTTACTGGTGAAGACTTTCTGCTTCCCATGATCAAGTTTATCCTCCCTCGCTCCACCTACTCGCTTTCTTTTAGCCCCTGCAAATCAGAACAGATGTGAAAACCACATCCTGTATCAAGGACCCATGAACGAGAAGATAATGAGTTATTAGAAGAAATGGTGTAAATACCTGCTGAAGATGGCTTCACTTTGCCATCTTTGATATCCTGCAGATATTTTGGGCAGCTTCTCTTCCAGTGCCCTTTGTCGTTACAATAAAAGCAATCTGCATCTTTTGGATCAGAAACATGGGGAATGGTAGCATTGGGCTTAGCCTTTGGGCCATTACTGGATGACCCAGCTTGAGCCTTGTTCTTCCAGTTTTGCTTAGGAGGACCTTTCCTCTTTTTCCCCTTTCCCTGTCCAATAGCCAAGACAGGGGAACTTGCAGGGGTGGAGGCTATACTTTTACCCTTCACCCATGTTTCAGCTGTCTGCAACAAATTGTGCAATTGGGCCAGTGTCTGCTCAGTGTTGTTCAAATGGTAAGTTAGGATAAATTGACCATAACAATCAGGTAATGAGTTCAAGACCATGTCAATGGCCAATTCCTCATCAAATTGAATGTTGAGCTTGAGCAAACACTCTATGTAGCGTTGCATTCTTTGCACATGACTAACAACCGAATCCCCTTCCCTCATCTTGCAAGACATGATTGACTTGACTACCTCAAACTTTTCTTGACGAGCTCGCTTATGGTATTTCTCCATAAGGTCCTTGTTCATCTCAAAGGGCCAGTAGTCCTCATAGTACCTCTGCAGTTCTGGGGACATGGTTGCGACCATGATGCATGCCACATTGGTGG
The DNA here is from genome assembly GCF_052849685.1 of Lactuca virosa. NCBI lineage: Eukaryota > Viridiplantae > Streptophyta > Magnoliopsida > Asterales > Asteraceae > Lactuca > Lactuca virosa. The sequence continues at coordinate 36,436,948 of NC_136433.1, read as the reverse complement.
CATCTGTTGGGTTTTAGTATACTACAACATCCTATGGTGCACATACAACCCTAAATACCTTGGATCTATGTTTTCTATATTATACATGCAAATGGTTTCCAAGGCATTAAACCTATAACTAGCATGCATTTGACATAAACCATATAATATACTAGTTAGGGAAACATACCTTTTATGTGGCTTGAAGTCTTGATGTATTTGGCCTTAAGAGCTTAGCACCAATAGTATGAAATGCCTCAAATGGAATCACAACACACCTAGGACAAAGGTGGCTCTTGAGAGAGAATTCCATGCACCAAAACACCTCCATATTTCTCTAAGAAAAGAAGTGGTGATTTTGGCTATGGAGTAACCTATTTATATGTAGGATTCCAAGGGTCATGGGTATAACCCATAATCCATACCCATGGGTTTTATGATCCATGGTTCATGTGGCCCAACTCTTTATGTATCCATACATAAACTTGGTCCAACATGGATCATAAGCCCAACACATATAAATATAACTAATTATCATAATTAGTCCCCATAGATTTAATTAGTCTCTTTTGATCACTAAATTAATTCCAAATTAATTCTTGATCGATACTAATTAAAACATATGATTTCATATTAATATATTATAACTTATAATATATTAATAAACCATAAATAACCTTCTCTCAAAAGTCCATCCTAACAAATTGTCCTGATGATATGCAACCCAAATGGACCATGCTACTCTCGGGTCAAGTACATACCAATAATAGTTATGGGCTTAGACATCTAATCCAACAGTCTCCCACTTGGATAAGTCTAAAACTATTATTGCAAGTACGACTTCATAACCCGACTAGCAATCGTAGCTCTTAAAGCCGCTGTCGAACTCTGAACAAATCAATGACGCGTCCATTAGATAAGGGATCATATATTCCTCCATTCTAGATATCATATGGACTGAGACATGGATTATAATCATTCTCTCTGTCCATTTGTTGTTTCCCGATTTTTGATTTATGATGACTGACTGATTGAACAAATCAAATCAGTCCTGGCTTGGCCAAGCACTCACATGTGTCATCGCTAAATCATCGAGGGGCCCACAGATATCGCTTTTATCCCGAAGGTAAAAGGAATGGATAAACTTCGACTCATATGGCTTGTTCTACTACTTATTGAATCATACACAAAGGCACGTTTTATAACATCGAGTTACCAAATGAGTTTTCGTGCAATCAATGTATAACCAACTCATAGTAACAACTCATATCTCTAGGTTTGAAGAATATAAGATATTATCGTCTCATGATCACTCGTGATAAAATCCATGAAGTGATTCAAATGAGCGCGGGTTGAATCCAATTCTCATAACTTATGAGCACTCATGAGTGTTGTAGCACCACTTTGTCCACCAACTTGGACCTCTACAAACCAACCCATGACAGTCTTGATTCATATCTACTTCCAACATATGACCGACTGTGGATGGTTTGAATAACTTAATCATTCAGGAAGAGCGACTTAGTTATTCTGGAAGTCAAAACATGCAAAGTGAAACACAAGAATAAATGAATCAAATATGGTATCAAACCCTATGAATATAAATAAGCACTTTTATTTATCACCATACTGATTACTCATTATTCATTGTTTCGGTTTTATCAACTTTATACTTGAATTGAAAACACTAGTTGTCCCATGGTCCAAGCATGTACACTATGTTTTTCTTAAACAATAGCTTTGCCATACACCAAGTATGCACTCTATGTTTGTCTATGATCCTTACTTTGTGAAATAAACCAATTGAACATAATTTCAATGATTCTAATTTCACACTCCCAAATCCTTATCGAAAAATGTGAGAATTTCAAATTCCTATCATTTATCGAAATCTGTTTAGATTTTAAACTTATATGCACTGACCCTCCTGTAATGAATATGTACAAAGTCACAAAGACTTGTCAACAGTCATTATAAGGTATTCCAATGGAGATCAACTCCATGGAAACTAAGTCTCATATTCAAAGTACATTGCTTTGGACATGCTTCTTGCATTAAGTTTTCTAATATTACACAGATAAATTCCACCTATGGAGACAACTCCATATTCTCATTTTGACTATCACTTCTGAATAAGAGATGCCTCTTTTCAGAATATGTCAATATGGTCCTTCCAAAATTAGCACTATACTTCCAACTGTCCCTGAGCAACCAATCTTTGGTAAACCTCAGATTGTCCTCGACAATTGCTTAATCATTTTAGTCATATCCAATTCTAGACCTTTTCCCTTCTTAATGCCTCTGGGCATTTGGAAAAATTTAGAAATGACAAATATTATAGCACATGCAATCGATCCTGTACCCAAAGCAAATGGTACACGATTCATGATGTCTCACATAAAGACATGATTCTAGACCAGTCTTTTGCTACAATATTTTTATTTGCCATGTTTTCAAAATTTGACTATGAAGAGGGATGCCGTAATCATAATCGAATTTTGAGAACGCAATATATAGAATTTCCTTAAGTTGAACCAATCCAACATGAAATTCATATATATATATATATGTATTCTTGACTAAAGATGATTAAGGTCTCAATCTAAGCCTTTAGAACTGAAATGAAGTATATCCTCTCCCTTAATTATAGCAAAACAACTTTTTCAATCCCTGCAGCCTCACGAATTGAAACTTTTGTTTTCTATAATTAACATTGCTAACTTGCAACACTAACAATAATTATCATGCTCCCACTAACATGATGATTATTAGCATAACACTTATGCTCCCACTAGCTTTGACATGTACTCAGAAATCAACTGGACTTCTAGAAATCAATACTTTATTGACTTTCTTACCAAAGTGCAGATTTCTGATACGAGATGCTTTGATAAAACTTTATCAAAATCATACACCTTTCCTTAGATAGCATGCATGTGTGTCTAAACAATTTCAGAACTATGAAAAGGGATGTCGTAATCATAGTCTCAATTGTTTAGACCTTTTGCCATCTGCTTCAAATCTACTTGGTGGAAGTGCTTCCTCACCATCATTTTCATGAATCGGAGAGAAACCTTATGACCTTTAGATTTTATGGTGTATATGTTCTTATCCATGTGAATCGTCAAAACCATAGTCACAAGACAAGGATAATGACAAATCCAAACTCATATGGACTGAACTTATGCAATCTTAACTTCTTGCCACCTGGCGGTACAGGGCCTGCCATTGCTTCCATGTTGTTATGCAACCAATTGAGAACTTTCAGAACTCCTATGCAAATCCAACTTTAACTGGAATGGGCACAGAATATGTCAACACGATAGGTTATAAACCTCAAGTCGTGTGCTAGTGAAGAACCTCAGGTTTTATTCTTGATTAGTTCTTGAAATTCTTTTTAGGATCTTTAAGACTCCCACTATCCTCTTGACATATAAGACTATCTTGCCAAATATTCAAGAGATAGTGCGAATTCTTTATCAAGACAAACACTTCACACAATTGGCCTTAGTTGGTCTTTATTTTATCCAAAACATCACAACTTACCAATTTCAAATGTACAAGAGTAGGACACTTTTACTCTTACATTTGACAAGTGTTTTAAACCTTTCTTTAAGATATGTCACTCAAGTTACAATCTTGGAGTATGACTCTAAGAATTGTTTTGGAACGAAGTATGACTCATCTTCCTGATCTAACCATTTCAACAATTCATGACTCCTCTTCTTAGTCATAAGAATGCACTAAGATGACCTTTAGAGGACTAATTATGATATGATTTCTAAATCATTAAGATGATCACAAACATGATACTAAAGTACTCTCCCATCTTTTCAGATTTGAGAAACTTTTATCTTTCTGCCTAATTTGATTCTTCCCATTCGTTCTGCCATACATTGAGACTTTTCCAATGTTTCAGAATTATACTTAAACTTGTAAGTATAACCATATTTACTAAACTTTAGTAAATCAAATAGTCTTAACGAGCTTTGTGGTGGACATGACCAGTGCACAAGAATGTGTACTCGATCCCTTTAGTCCTTCACTTGACTCACATATCCATGTGAACAAGTAATTAGTCTTGATTTTCCAATGCTTGAAAGCTCTCATTCATCATACTATTCAACTTGCATGATTCCAAGTTTCAGTCCAATTGAAACTTGGGTGATGAGGAACTTTCCTGATTTGGTAAATTTAGACACTACCACAAATGAAAGAATCAAATCCATTTTCCAATATTGCTGTCAGTGGAATCATATAAGCAACAATTTTCCACAAATGTCATTGTAAGGATACTTCAAATAAATAAAATTAAACAATTTTCTTTTATTTTAAAACTTTGCGGAAAAACTTATCCTTACAATCCACATGGAAAATTGTTGTTATCTATTCCTTAGCAATATATCATAACTTCTTAAGCAACTGCTCAAAATTCTGATGCGATCGAAATCCACCTTCGCGATCAGAATCAGCATATACTTCCTTTAAGATTTCTCTCTATTCTTTGATTCTTAAAACATCAACATGTGACCCAGTCATATCATGTAATGAGGATCTCAGAATAGAACTTAACAGAGTTAGATAATGGGCTCTACCTGATGTAGAGTCAAACTTATTGACTTTAACATCCTTAGGTAAATTTGGCAGCTTTGCAATTAACGCCCCTTCCTTTGGCAAAATAAACATATGGACCCTTTGGTAATGGGACTATCTCAGACTTAGCCTTTCTCTTTACCATTTGGTCAACCGGGTTGACTATGGCCAATCCCTTTCCATTGGGAAGAGAATGCTTTTTCTGGATTTCCAGTGTCACCATTTTCACTGTCCATAAATTTTTTTTGGAAGTTGATCTTCTAATCAAATTTGCTTTACTATCGTTCCAAATCATTGCTGATTCAGCAGCACCAAGCAAATAGATATGATCATTAAGGTTCATGTCATAGTCTGTTTCATAGTAGTCCCAAAGGAACTCACTATGTGACTTAGAAAGTGATTGAACATCCAACTTTCTCAAGACTTTGACACCCAACTCTCCCGGCTTGTCAATATGTGACTTCATCTCTAAGATGTGATCACACATAGACCTTGCTTGCCATTAGGCCTTGAGTGACCTTGAACTTGTGGGTTAGGGAGAATAGTTGGAGGAGGTGGAGGAAGAGAAGTATGACTTCCATGAGCCAAACTCGGAAAGTCATATTCATTAGGAAAGCTTGGTTTGGGAAGATCATTGTTGTCTAAACCAGACATCAACAATGGGAGAAATTCACGTAAAGTTGATTTAAGTCCTTAATATAACACCCAATATGATATATTAAGGCTAGGACCCAACAAACTATTTTATAACTTGGAAGAGGGATGCCGTAATCCAAGCTATAAAATATTTGAAGGTAGGTGAATGACGATTCACCAATTTCCACCAAGATAAACGAAATGTATTATTAGGTTTTAATTGGTTTTGAAACTCCTAGATTCTTTTGAGATTCATTGAACTTTTCAATGGCATGTTTCAATCTCGACTGTGCCCTTCAGGTTTTGTGACTGGGATGCCGAGGATCACAAAACAAGGTGTGAAGTAACCATGCAAATATACTTGGTACCCTTAATATTTACCCCTCAATCGATGTGCCGGTTAACCACACACGCTCCAACGATACTATGATAAACATTAAGTTACCCTTTGCCTACCTTGTTAAGTCCAGGTTAGTGTGCCGGTTAACCACACATGCTCCACTAACAGCTTAAACAAAGTGCAAAGTATAATTTCATGGATTAGCACCTTATTCACATTTTCCTAAGTAACTAAGATTGAGAATTTATAAGTGTTTAGTTACTTAGTATTTATCATTATACTTATAATGAAGGGAGAATTATAGTCTTTGTCCTACCTGTTCGGCTAACGACCCTCCACCGGTCAAGGAAGCGGTGAGTGAGAGTGGACACCCATTAAACTGTCATTTTATAGGCAGTAACCTTATACCCCCCTTATAGACCGGCTTCATGAATGAGGCCTACTAATGGTAAGACGACTTTATCTTATACATATCTATATAATTAAAATTATAATAATAGTATAAGGGTTGAATTTTAAACTTTTAAAATTCTAAGGTCTAGTTTGGAATTAAAGTATACATGGGGGGTAACTTTACAAATTCCAAAACTTGAGGACAAGTTTTGAAACCTTTCAAAACTCTTGGATTTTTCATAAGTTATGAGTTTAATTAAGGTTTAATGAAAAAAAAATTCAAGTTCCATAACTTGAGGACAAGTTATGGAAGACATTAAATCATTTAATGATGACATTAAAAATAGTGACTCTTCTATTTTCATAACCTATGAGACTTAATGACACTTTAAAAAGAAAAACTCTTCACTTTCCATAACTTGAGGACAAGTTATGGAGTTCATAAAAACCATTAAGATCAAATATTCCAATTAACACAATAATCAAATAATTTTTCTATGATCTAGATTAAACTCATAAGTAAAGATAATTCACATCAACAATTTTCAAGAAATTAGATAATCATATAAACTAATACAAATCTTGAAACTTTGACAATTATCCTTTGAAGACTCTTGGAATTCATAACCTAAAGAGTTAATAAATGAGACATTTGACATCCATAACTTATGGAAGTTTCAAAACTCTTAAGATCATAACTTTAAAAAAAACTTTTGAGTTCCAAAAGTTTATGACAAAATTTGTAACTCCTTAAAACCATTTAGATCAAACTTTTAAAACAAATAAAATAATCATATCATTCTATCTTTTAATAAATTGACCTAATTCAACTCTTGTAGTAAAGTGACTCAAATTTTATAAATAATTAGTTTTTCATAAAATCAAGTAATTATCATAAAATTTGACAAACTTCATGTTTTTTTTTCTTTTTTTTTTCCTTCAACTTGAAAAAAAAATACATTTGCATCAAATATAATAGAAAACAACTCATGGCTCTGATACCACTGTTGGGTTTTAGTATACTACAACATCCTATGGTGCACATACAACCCTTAATACCTTGGATCTATGTTTTCACTAATTATACATGCAAATAGTTTCCAAGGCATTAAACCTATAACTAGCATGCATTTGACATAAACAATATAATATACTAGTTAGGGAAACATACCTTTTATGTGGCTTGAAGTCTTGATGTATTTGGCCTTAAGAGCTTAGCACCAATAGTATGAAATGCCTCAAATGGAATCACAACACACCTAGGACAAAGGTGGCTCTTGAGAGAGAATTCCATGCACCAAAACACCTCCATATTTCTCTAAGAAAAGAAGTGATGATTTTGGCTATGGAGTAACCTATTTATATGTAGGATTAAGAGGGTCATGGGTATAACCCATAATCCATACCCATGGGTTTTATGATCCATGGTTCATGTGGCCCAACTCTTTATGTATCCATACATAAACTTGGTCCAACATGGATCATAAGCCCAACACATATAAATATAACTAATTATCATAATTAGTCCCCATAGATTTAATTAGTCTCTTTTGATCACTAAATTAATTCCAAATTAATTCTTGATCGATACTAATTAAAACATATGATTTCATATTAATATATTATAACTTATAATATATTAATAAACCATAAATAACCTTCTCTCAAAAGTCCATCCTAACAAATTGTCCTGATGATATGCAACCCAAATGGACCATGCTACTCTCGGGTCAAGTACATACCAATAATAGTTATGGGCTTAGACATCTAATCCAACAGCATCGTCATAGTGCTTCTTGTAGGCAGCATATTCTTCAGGACTAGATTTAGATTCATCAATTTCTTTGAGCTCCTTTTCAAGGACATATTCTTTGTCCTCAAAACGAAGCGCCATCTTGATGTTACGCATCCAATCGTTATAGTTAGAGCCATCCATAACGACTTTGGAGCAAATGTTGAGCAAAGAGAAGTTGTGGTTGGAGGATGATGAAGCAGAAGTGTTTCCAGGAGTAGACATCTGAAAAGAAAGAAAGTTTTAGTCAGATTTCAAGATACCTCAATATAATAACCCAAAGATACAATATCAAGGTTAGGATCCAACTATGAAGATTCACAACTTGGAAATGGGATGCCGAGATCCAAGTGTAAAATTCATAAAGGTAGGTGAATGACGATTCACCAATTCCACCATTAGACGAAACAAACGAAGTGAAATTCCTAATTCCTTTTGAGATACATTGAAACTATTCAATGACATGTTTTAATCTCGGATTATGCTCTTCTATTTGTGACTGAGATGTCGAGGATCACAAACAAGATGTGAATAACCATGCAAATGTGCTTGGTAACCTCATTGTCTTTATCATTAACTATTGATGTGCCGGTGAACCACACACGCTCCACCAAAATGACAATTATGAGATACCCATTACTACTCTTTATTAGTTCCTATTAGTGTGCCGATAATCCACACACGGTCCACTAACGACCAATAAAGCATAATGTGAAATTTCATGGATTAGCATACTTTTCACATTTTTCCTAAAATAACTAGAGTTGGGATTTTGTAAAATAATGTTCTAGTACTTTCTTTAATAACATTATACTTTTAATGAGATGTAGTTGTCCTATCAAACCCGTTCTGCTAACGACCCTCCACTAATCAAGGAAGCGGTGGGTGAGAGTGGACACCCATTCAACTACCATTTTATAGGCAGTTTCTTTATACCACCCTTATAGACTAGCTTCGTGAATGAGGCATACTAGCGATTTGACTGACCATATTCTTATACATATATAATATTTAACTTTTAATTATAATACATATATAAGATGTGTTTTAAACTTTTTAAAACTTTAAGGTTTATATATAAATTTCGAAAATTAAGCCATTAATTTTAAATTTAGAAATAAACCAAATAACCAGATTTAATATTTATCTATTAATTAACTTTTAATTAATTTATTAAATCTTGTAAGGATTATCTAATTAAATTAAACAATTAATTTAATCCTAATCCATATCCCTTCTAGATTTCGAAAATATGGGGATAGAATAATTTCCTTATTTTTCTCAATTATCCAATAAGGCAACAATTATCCAAAAACAAGAAACCCTAAATTACCATGTAAATTTCGAAAATCAAGGGAGGAGGCTAGGGTTTTTCAAAACCCTAACCCTAGTTTCGATTAGGGTTCATGGAGGCTAGGGTTTTTTGAAAACCCTTTGATCCAAAACCCTAAAAATCGAAAATTTTGGCCTTTGGGGTTTAATAGTTATAAACCCTAATTTGCAATTCAACCATTATAGCAATTCAATTTAAAACAAACAATGGCTCTGATATCACTAATGGGTTTTGGGTAAAACAAATAAACTAGAAAACAATTCCTAAGTTCACATGCAACCTACTTTGGATCTATGTTTTAACTATTGAACATATAACTTTGAATTGCAAAACAAGAACCCTAGAGGAGGAGGCTATTTTCGAAAATAACTAGTTAGGGTTTAAGAGTTATATACCTTTCAATTGTTATAGTAAACAATTGATAATCCTCTTGAACTTGATCTTCTTGGAAGCCTAGCACCACAAATGTAATGCCTCTAATGGAATCACACCCAAGAACTATCAAGGAGGAAACTAGAAGGAGAGAGAGAGAGAGTAGGGTATGTAATTTCGGCCCTAGGGTTTCACCAAAGTAAGAGTGGCCAATTTTGGGAGCCAGGAGCCTCCTTATATAGCTAAGGGATCTAGGGTTTAGGGAAAACCCTAATACTCCTTTGCTTGGGGCCTAAGTTAATCCAAGGCCTTATCCAAGTCCCCTTGGACGAAATCATTAGGGTTTCCCCTATGAATTTCGTCCACCTCCTTCCAAGGAGGTTCTGGAGCCTTCCAATCAACTATTTGATAATCGCAAACTAGTCCATGCACTTTATAATTAATACTTTTAACCCCAATATTAATTCTGATTAATTTCTGGCTAACTATTAATTAAACATAATGATTTCTAATTAATATATTAATCTTTTAACATATTAATAAATCATTTATATTAATTTATTAATCTTATAATAAATTAATATCTCTCCTTTCATAATTTCCTTGTCCAGTTGCTAGGTTTGAGGGAAACCCAAAAGGATTGTGCTGTTATCAATTCAAGTACATGCCAATTATAGTTATGGGCTTAGACACCTAATCCAACAACATTAGGGTTGTATGTGCACCATAGGAATGTTAGAGTACATAAAACCCAACAGCTTCTTCTATGCATTTTAACCACGGTGTCGTGAACCCTTTTCGGTATAACACCCCTTTTATGCTTGTATATACATTGGTGCCTTAATTCTTACTCTTCTGGCTTCTTCATGGCTATCTGGTAGGATGTCGTGTTGCAGGTACTCGACGATCGGTGTCATCGAGGTGGTCCGTGTTGGTGTCAAGGTGTGTACTTGTCGCTCGTCTATGCTCCTTTCCTTGAGTACCTCCACCAAGACCTTCTTGGATAGGTGGCTGAAGCATGTCGATGCTAGTTTGTTGAGGGTGTCTGCTCTTCTATTCTCCCCTCTTGGAATTTGTTTGATGGTGAACTTCTTGAGGGGGTTGAAGGGCCTCTGAACGACCTTTACGTACTTCTCCATTCGTTTGTCTCTTGCTTCAAACTCTCCATTAACCAGGTTAGCTGCTAACCTCGAATCTGTCAGGGCTGTTACAGTTTCTGCGCCCATATGTCTTGCCTGTCTCAGGCCGACAAGCAAGACTTCGTACTCGGCCTCGTTGTAAGAGGTATAGAAGTCGAAACGGAGAGCATAGGTGATTTCTTCCCCATCTGGGCTTGTTAGGATCAAGCCCGCTCCCGACCCTTCTTTACTAGATGCCCCGTCGGTATATAGGGTCCATCCCTGGCTGCCCTTTGGCCGACCTGGTAACTCTTCCTTCTGATCGGCTGTTTCACTTCACCTGGAATATCAAGGAGGAAATCTGCCAACGCTTTCCCTTTGATTCTGGTATGTGGGCGGTAGCTGATGTCATGTTCCCCTACCTCGATTGCCCATTTCTCCAGGTGTCCGGACGTTTCTGGTTTGAGTAATATTTGTTTGATCGGGCAGTTTTTCAGTACATCTATCTGATGTGCTTGGAAATACCGCCTCAGGCGTCGTGCTGCATAAATGAGTGCGAGCACCAGTTTTTCAAGGATAGGGTAGTTGGTCTCTGGACCTTGTAAGGCTCGACATAAAAAATAGACCGGTGTTTGCTTTCCTTCCCTTTCTACTACCAGCACCGAGGAGATGGCTTCATTTGAAGCTGAGAGGTATACCTGTAACGTCTCGCCTGGGATGGGGCTGGCCAGCATGGGTAATTTATGTAGGGCTTCCGTGCTCTGCTGGAGTGTTGTTTCTGCTGCTGGTGTCCACTGGAAGTTGCTCTTCTCAATGCATCCCTTGAGAGTACGGAAGAGTGGCATGGATTTCTCTGCTGAATTAGAAATGAAACGGCTTATAGCGGTCAGTTTACCATTCAACCCTTGAGCGTCCCTTAGAGTGTGCAGGGATGGTACTTCCATCAACTCGTCCACCTTGGCTAGGCTTGTTTGGATTCCTTCTTTGGTGACGTAGTATCCCATGAATTGGCCTTCTTCGACACCGAAGGTACACTTCCCCAAGTTCAACTTCATCTTAACCTTTTCCAATGTTCTGAATGTTTCTTCCACGTCTTCCAGTAATCTCCTTTCATTTGAGCTTTTTATGACCATGTCCTCGACGTATACCTCAATGTTTCTTCCTATTTGTTTGGCGAAGATGGAGTCGACGAGGCGCTGGTAGGTTGCACCTGCGTTCTTCAGGCTGAACGGCATTTTGGTGTAGCATAAAGCCTCATGGTATGTGTAAAAGGTTGTCTTATCTTCGTCTTCTTTGCTCATCAAGATCTGGTGGTACCCTTTGTACACATCTAGGAAACATTTTAGTCTGAACCCTTGTAGGGATTCGATTTTTTTATCAATTTCTGGTAGGGGTAACAGTCTTTAGGTCAGGCTTTGTTTAGATCGAAATAGTCAATGCACATACGCCACGTGCCATCGTGCTTTTTAACCATGACAGGGTTTGCGATCCAAGTCGGGAAGACTGCCTCCCGAAGTATTCCTGCTTTGGTTAGCTTCACAACCTCATCATTGATTGCCATGTTCCTATCTCCCCCTGAATTCGTTTTTTCTGCTTGATCTCCTTGTGTAACACGCGCAGATTCGGGCTGGTCAATTTAAAGACGATAAGCGTCAAAAAATGACTTTTTAATAGAAGGTTATTTAGAATAAATAATATTAACCAAGTTATAGTATATTTCACAAGGGTTCCGTACATATAAAGAATGCCGAAATCCGAGTTATAATGAAGAAGTTATGACCTGTCGAAGTTTTACGGAAAAACCGACACGGCACCGGGAATCGTAAAAAGTGAATTTACGATAGAGGAATTTTTAGCCTTAGCAATCTAAACAAAATTTGTAGTATACATTAAACCGAGAGCGTGCATAAAAAGAACGCTCAAATCTGACTTCGTATGAGGAAGTTGTGATTTTTCTAAGATTTGGCTTAGTAGTGCATAACCCGAAACTCGAATTTTAGATCGAGCAATATTTGGCCTATTCGACCTAAATGAGAATTGAAGTTCTCATTAAAAGAACTCAACGATAAAAAGACAGACGAAAATGGAGTCCTTATGTAGAAGTTATGAATTTTATGCGGACATTTAACAGTATAATCTCCTCGTACTATTAAATTTAAGATCGGTCAAGAATTAGCCGACGGAGTCTAAATCAAAGTTGTAGATCTTGTTTTTACCTACGCGTGGATATAAAGAACATCGAAAACGGAGCTGGTATGAGAGAGATATAATTTTTCTAAGTCGGGAGGCTGTTGTGCGAGTTTAGGTGACGTGGCGAGATCATAGTTGTTGCTTTCGCTCCAAGGCAAGGCATCAGATGATGACACAAGGCACTGACTCGGCGAGTCAGTGACCCAACTCAGCGAGTCCATCAGCCTGGCAGCCTATAAATAGAGGTGTCGGGCATTGCCATTTCTTCACACCTTTCAAGCCTTCTTTCTCTCTCTAGAACCTCTCTCTAGCTCTCCTTAAGCCCCCTAAAGCCTAGGAAAACCCCCTAGCACCCAAAGGAAGCCTCGAGGCTCCCGAAGGCTCCGAGAAAAGAGCTTTTCGGCTCGGAAACGCTGCTCCAGCGAAGCCCGGTTTTTAATAAAAACCCGATGTAAGTAAGTTATGCTTACCTTACTTTAAGTATAACTTATGTTTAAGTTCATTATTGTTATTATGAACTTATAAACATGATTTATCACTGATTCCAAGTCGTTATACTGATTGATCTACTTACGGGGATGATGTCTAGGTTGTGATTTAGTGAGGTGTTTAAAGTGGGATTTCCAAACAGTATACTTCGTATACCAAACGGACCCTGCCTCCGATATGATCCTACCTGGTTGTTCCTTACTTGATAGATCATGAAGTAGACTTTGAATTAATGATGAATCTAGACTAATAATTAGTCGCAATGAATATTAGACTAAAATCTAGTGGTAATGATCCTAGGTTTCGTCGAAAGAAAATAAAATGATAGAAGCGAAGCGCTGTCTGAGTTCGGAATCACCACCTTAACAAGTGAGTGCATAGTTACTTTCATCTTACACATAGATATGAAGTATTTTATATAAATTACGTGCTATTTGTGCATATTATCTGTATATTTGTTATCTATGCTGGATGAACGATTTTATACATGTTTTAAATGATTTAAACTGTATATCTATTTTATATCTACAAAATATGTTGGGTAAAACATGGGTAGATGAATGATGAGGGATGAAAGCTGATATAGAGGAACATTGGCAGTATGGACATAGTGCCCTATAGGTGAACATTGGCAGCAATGGACCTAGTACCCTATAAACGAGCATTGGCAGTTGCGCCACAATCTGTAGATGTTTTTGATCTACTCTAAACATCCTAGCAGCTGCGCTCTAAGGATAGTATCGGCAGCTGCGCCTAATAGAGAATGTCATAATTCTGGCAGCTGCGCCTAAATGATAATATTACCAGCTGTGCTTGACAGTTGTGTCATTGACAACGACGAATTTCGTACCTATTCCTTAGGATAGTCCTTAGGAATAAATGAACGAGAAATAGCTGATTCTTAGGGTAGATCCTTAAGAGTAAACAAGATAATGGGGATGGGTAATTGGGTTGATTGTTTGATGTTTAAATATAATAATTATATTATTGTGGGTTGAAAACCCTATGTACTCACCAGGTTTCCCAACCTGACCCACTCAAGCTTATTTGTATCACAGGTGTCGATATGAAGCTACTTTACACTGAGATATTTAAAAGAGATGTAGATCACTAGTGTAAATGAATGTAAGTTCTGTTTATGCTTATGTTTCTGTATTGACGATGACATCCCAAATGTTTTTAATAATGAATAAAAATACATTTCTTCGGAAATGCTTTGATACTCGCAGTACCGCCCCTTTCCTCCCTTCACCGGTTGCTTATCAGAGACTGCATAAACATCTGGTCGTCTGCCTCTTCTTTCATCCTTTTGGAATGGCCTAAAACGTCCTTGTGGGCGTTTCCCTCGTCCGAAGTGTCAGCCACCAACCGGGGTTTTCGGGTAGTGCGACGGTGGGTTGTGGTGCTTTGTAGTTGTGGCGGTCATGGCGTTCAAGTATGCTTGCTTGATTGCCTCCCCTTCTTCTTGTCTTAGGTAACGCTCTACCTTCTCCTTTAGTTCATCTCGTGTCTGGGGTTTCCCCATTAACTTCTGAGACAACGGTCCCAAGAGGAGGCCGAACGTGAAGGCGCCTGCTATTAACCCTTCATCGTGCCCTGTGACGTCTAATGTGGCATTAGTGAACCTGGTGAAGTACTCTCACACCGTCTCTTCTTCCTTCTGTTTGCAACCGATGATTGAGTGTGAATATCTTTTGTATTTACGCAATTGCATGAAATTTGACAAGAAAAGGCACTTTAACTGGCCAAAATTGTAAATGCTCCTAGGCCGTAACGTCTTGAACCACGTTCCTGCATTGTCGTCTAAGGTTGTCGGGAAATACGTACACCAAAATCGTTCGTCCAACTTTAACGAGGTCATCGTCCATTCGTAAGTATCGATGTGGCTATCTGGGTCCGTGGTTCCATTGTAGGTCTTAAAGTGTGGTAGTTTTGCTGTATTTAGGATTTCATAGTCTAGGAGCTCCTTGGCGAACAGAGATATCACGCTTCGCGATAAACAATCTTGGTTTGGGATGGAGAGGACGCGTTGTGGGTTATATTGTTGGGCGGTGAGGTATGATTGCACTAGCATGTTGTTGTATGCTGAGTGGTGTCCTGGGTTTGGGCCGTAAAAGTTTTGCTGCTGAAACGGGAAGGTCAGTGGTTGGGTCGATAAGAGATGTGGGTTTTGTGCGAGCAAGTTGTTAGACATGAATGGCGGATGTTGTGGGATTGTGGTATTGAAAGGCATGTTTGTCACAAACGAAGGTGTTTGGAAGGCCATCGTTTGTTCTCTCACCATCTGGTTTAGTGGCAATGTTTGTGAGATAATCGGCATGTCGCTGACGTTGTCCACCATTGGTGGTGTTGTGCTGCCTGAGATCACCATCAACTGTTTTGTTTGCGCAGAGGCGCTTTGTGCAAACACGTCGGCGGAGGACGCTGGTCCTTCGGCGGTCGGCCTCCGTAATTTGTTCGTTGGAGCAGTGGTCATCGTTGAGCCGCCTTGTTGTGATGTTTCACCGATAACTTGTGTGAAAATGTGGGCGGTAACTGGTTCCAATGACATCATAGGCCTGATGGGGCTTGTCGGTGTCCCACCAGTCCCACCGGTGTCGCTAGATGCCATCTTCAAGTGTTGAGAGGTGTGCTTTTGGTTTGTTGTTCGTCACACTACGGATGACACAAAACGATGCGACCTGGCCACCGGACGATTACGCCTTCTGCTTCTGGTTGTTCCGATGATCCTGCAAGGTCACAACAGGATGAAGCCGTTAGCCGTTCTCCAGGAGGCGGCTCCCGGGAAAACGCTCTGACGGTCAAGTCAGTGGATAGACTTGGATATATTTGTGAGTGAACTGGGAGAGAGCGACTTACTTCCTAGGTACCAGATGAGGCTATTTATACTAAGGCCTTATGCTAGTCAGTATGGGACAAGGGCACAAGACCCAACAAGATCGAGGGCGCTGATTGGGTAATCGTGCTCCTTGTTCTGTCAGAGTTAACGATTGGTTCAGGTGATAATGCGATGAGCATCTTCCTTGTCGCCTGGAGCCGTTATACTTTGTCGCAGAGTAGAAGGCGCCCTTGGCAGGGCCGAGCCTTCTCCGCGGGCACCCTGCTCTTTGGAGCGTACGCGGGCGCGAGGTTTCGTCGGGCTTGCTCTGCTAGGCGCGACTTGCCTTGAGGAATTCTCTGGCGCGTCTGAGCGCGACTCTTCGTCCGTGCCAAGGGCACGTCAACAAATATTAATATAACACTTATAAAAATTTGATATATTTGATAAAATTCAATAATTATATGATTTTTTTTAATGTATATAAAATAATTAGGGAAAACTACAATAAAGTCTCTACATATTGGCCTCATAATCGATTTAGTCGTTATATATTTTTTTTTATTCAATTAAGTCCCAAATACCGGTAATCGTATTCAATTTAACCATTTGACCCAGTGAACAGGTCATCCAACTTTCAAAAATTACATTTTTGGCCCAAATTTCAAAATTTATTACAAATTTAGTCCAAATTTTACACTTTTGGCCCAGATTTTAAATTTTGTTACATATTTGGTCTAAACTTTACCCTTTTTGCCCAAATTTTAAAATTTTATTATGAATTCATCCTAACTTTAGTTTTTTTACAACTTTTTTTCTCAAAAAATTGTTTCTAATATGTTTTTTCTTTATAAAATCATATTTATACAAAAAAAAACGTTTTTTCACATAAAAATCTTATATTTTCTACATTAAAACTTTTTTTAAAAACTTTTTTGTATATGAAATATCTAGTTATAAAAATATGTATTTATTAAGTTTATAAATATATACAAATCCGTTTTTATAAAAAAAATATATACAAACACCTATCACCTTTATATATATATATATATATATATATATATATATATATATATATATATATATATATATATATATATATATATATATATATATATATATATATATATATATATATATATATATATATATATATATATGCAAACAAATAGGTGTGTATCTATATTTTTTTTATAAAATCGTGTTTGTTTATATTTTTTTATAAAAATGTGTTTGAATAAAATTTTATATAATACGTGTTTGTATACATGTTATAAAATCGTGTTTGTATACATTTTATAAAAACATGTTTGAATAATTTTTTATATAATACGTGTTTGTATATATTTTATAAAATCGTGTTTGTATACATTTTAAAAAATGTATACAAACACGTATTATATAAAAAATTATTCAACATGTTTTTATACAAAAATGTAAACAAACATGATTTTATAAAAAAATATAGATAAAATAGGTGTTTGTATACATTTTTTTGTAAAATACGTTTTTGTATACATTTTTTTATAAAAACGGATTTGTATATATTTATATACTTAATAAATACCTGTTTTAATAACTAGATATTTCATATACAAAAAACTTTTTAAAATTTTTTTTATATAGAAAATATAAGATTTTTATGTGAAAATACGTTTTTTTGTATAAATATGATTTTTTATAAAGAAAAAACATATTAGAAACAATTCTTTGAGAAAAAAAAGTTGTAAAAAACTAAAGTTATGATGAATTCATAATAAAATTCTAAAATTTGGGCAAAAAGGGTAAAGTTTGGACCAAATTTGTAACAAAATTTAAAATCTGAGCCAAAAGTGTAAATTTTGTACCAAATTTGTAATAAAATTTGAAATCTGGGCCAAAAATGTAATTTTTGAAAGTTTGATGACCTGTTGACCGTGTCAAAGGGTTAAATTGAATACGATTACCGGTATTTGGGACTTAATTGAATAAAAAAATATATATAATGACTAAATCGATTATGAGGTCAATATGTAGGGACTTTATTACAGTTTTGTCAAATAATTACGCATTAAAAAACGTCAGCTTAACTTTGACCTTGTCGTCAAGCATACGTCTAACGTTATTTAGAACATTGCATATGTTAAAGATGACCTGTTGTAGAAGGTAACACCGGCTAAAGGGTAAATATGAACAAAACTTCCCAAATATTAAGCATTAACACATCAAAAATCGTCATACAACAAAACCGACAAAACTTTTCAAACTTAAAGATTTTTGTGTCAAAAACCTTGCTTTTTTATTTTCTAGCTACTTGCTGGTTTGAGTTTTAATCAAATGCACTTGTTCAAAAAAAATTAACTTGAAGTTGAAGAGTGAAATAATGTTCTACCGGTCCGTAGATCAAGCAGCAAGAGAGAACATAAGACACCGAGATAATTTATATTCATTAAAGTGATTTAACTCATATATAAATAATAGGGGTAATTACTAATCTAGCCATATTAAGGAAGTCATTAGCAATCTTTAGCCAAAAATTAGTAAATGTCCAAATATAGCCCACTAAACCGTAGGTTTCGAGATTCGTCTACTGTTTCGCCAATTCGTCTACCGTTTCATGTTTTCTATAAAAAAAAATTTCATTTTCAACATACAAAACCGTAGGTATTTCGAAACCTACGGTTTCCCTAACCGTAGGCTACGGTTTTAAGGGAAAAATTACGTTTTTTTTAATCTACTACTTTGGGGGTTTTAACTACTGTTTTGTCAAAAAAGCTACGGTTTTAAATTTTTTTTTTTTTTGTAATATAGAGTATAAAAAAGAGTGTTTATAATATGTAGAATAATTTTAACAATTATTTTGTTTAAATTTTAACAATTATTTTGTTTAAATTTGACTACTTTTTGGGTAAATTTGACTACTTTGTTGATAAATTTGACTACTTTTTTGTTAAACTTGACTACTTTTTTGTTAGATTTGACTACTGTTTTGAACCTACCTTATATATATTAAGTATTTTATATTTTTGGAAATATTTCATATCTGGGAAATTTTCTTCTCTGTAGCTTCTTTATTCTCAAAATTAAGATAATGAGTTGTAACGAGTAACAAGTATTTTGTATTGCTCATTACAGATGGTAGATGGGAGTTTGTTCATTCCCAATTATCATATGTTTGGCCACCGGGATACAATCCAAGAATGTTTTATTTAGGTGTTGAATTTTACGAAACCACGACGTTCACCGAATTTGTTCATTTGGTGAAGTGCAAGATGGGTCTTCCCGAAGAATCAAAAGTTAGTCTGGCTTATCAACATCCAGAACAACTCTATTATTGTGGTATTGTTGATGATCATGATATTAGAAAGCTGATCAAGGTAATAAATGTCGTTGGAGATAAATCTGTGTCTGTGTATGTGGTGGTTGAAGAAGGCGTTTGGCGTAACGAAGTGGATGATAGAGGAAAGGCATCTACAGCTAATTTATCAAGTGGAAAAGGGAGCAACAACCCATTAGGTAATTTTAAAAGTCCAAGTAAAAGTCAATATCATAGTGTCGCTGAAAATGTAAATGTAGTGCCAGAACCGATTATGTATGTTACACCGGAGAATTATAAGTATATCGGTGATAATGATGTTGGTACATATGTTAATGATGTTGGTGTAAATCATTACTCTGACAAAAAAAAAAGCAATAGCCCTGGTGAATAAGGTTGGTAATGAATCTGGAAAACAGGAAGTTCCGTTTTTGCATGATGTTGAACTAAAAGGATATGGCGAGTTTGTGGATTGTGACAAGTTGGATATATCCGGCCTAGAGAGTGATTCTAACGGAGAAGAATTTGATGACGAACCTAAGCTTATTTATTCAGATACCATGTTTCATGTTATGCCCCCTTTGCCTTCGTGTCCTGTAAACGCTGATGTGAACATTCCATGTCAGAGGGTGGATATAAGTGAAGAGATTAAGGTTCTAGACATTTTTGATGACAAAGAGTTGCTCAAGCTTGAAATTGGAAGACAATGCATGGAACAAGGTAAGCAGTATAAGACTACCAGATCGAGCAAAGAAAGGTTCGAGGTTGTTTGTTTGGTAAAAAAATGTTCATGGATGGTTAGGGCAAGGGGAATCCAATCGACTACTGCTTTCCAAGTCACAAAAGTTGTTGACCAACACACATGTTGTGCAACAAACTTGGAGTCTAATCATCGACAATCAAAGAAAAAGGTACTCGGGCACTTTATCGCTGAAGTATTGGCTGGAGATTATAATAGAGTTTATCGGGGTAATGAAATTGTGAGGGACATCAATTCGAAATTTCCAATCAATATCTCATACCAACAGGCATGGCGGGAAAAACAGTATGCATTGTTGATGCTAAGAGGTACCAAAGAGGATTCATTCACCAAACTACCAACGTATCTGCACAACTTGGTCAAGCACAATCCAGGAACTATTACTCAGATAAGAACAGACGATGATGATCGGTTTGAGTTCGTGTTTATCGTGTTGGGTTGCTCGGTAAGCGGTGATAATTTTTATAACAAATATAACATATGAATCCTAATTGGTATTTGTTAATGCAATAAAAAATAATTGTAGGTATGAGCGTTCATACAATATTGTAGGCCGACCCTGATAATTGATGGTGGTCACCTAAAGGGTGAATTCAAAGGTACGATGTTGCTCGTAGTGACAATGGACGGTCAAAACCAAATCATGTCTGTTGCTTATGCCATATGCAAAAGTGAATGTACGGAGACGTGGTCCAGGTTCCTTCGAAAACTACGTGAATGTATAGACAACCTGGAAGACCTTACAATCATATCTGATAGGGCTCCATCCATAGCGACGTCAATTGCAAATATATTTCCTCACGCCCATCATGGAATATGTGGTATCCATTTGTATTTCAACATTTCAGCAAAAAATTTGGAAGCAGCGATACAATACACGCATTATTTTGGGAGACATGCAAAGCCTATACTATTAAAAAATTCGATAATGGGATGAAAAAAATAAAAAATGTAAATAATCGTGTATGGGAATACCTACAAAACATCAATCCAGAAAGATGGGCCAGGGCACATTTTCCTGGGAATCGGTATTTTCTTATGACATCAAATAGTGCGGAGTCGATAAATTCAATGTCAATATTTGCAAGAAAGATGCCAATATTGATGTTGATTGAGTATTTTCGTGCAACAATGCAACAATGGAGTTTTCAGAAACGTAATGTTGCAGGTACTAATATTTTATATATAATAGTACTTGAAATGTTATTTTACTACTCTTATGATATTATGAAATTATGTCTATTTTTTTAGCTGAAACAAAAACAACACTCACCCCATGGGCTGAAACGATTATACAAGCAAATAAGAATGCTTGTAATAATTGGATGGTGTACCCTATCTCAAATAGCAGATTTGAAGTGAAAAGCTCTACTCACAAAAGTGTCATTGTTGATATCCAACAAAGAAACTGTACATGTAGGCGGTGGCAAATAGATGGCTTACCTTGTGGCCATGTCATAAAAGTGCTAACAATGAGCCGTTATGAAGATTGTTCGGAATTTGCTTTAAAAGCTTACTTTACAGAGACACTGAGGAAAACTTACGAGGAGTCTGTGAACCCCTTACCAAGCCCATCTGAGTGGGAGATCCCGGATGATTTGATGACCATGAAGCCACCCATAATGGAGAGACGTCAGCCGGGTAGGCCAAGAAACACTGGCCGTATTCCGTCGCAAGGTGAGCGTCCCATACGATAAGAATGTTCTACATGCGGTCAATTTGGACAAACGAGGAACGATTGTATGGGTAGGGGATCGGGGAGCGGATCTGGGGGGAGGAAAAAATCTACACAAAAGGGCATAATGACTGATGAATTTGTATCCGGAAGCGGGTCACATAACGAAAGCGTGTACCCTACTTTTGATTTCAACAACATAGTTGATTTAAATTGTCCTTAGATTAATGTAGGAAAGTAATGAATTCCCGTATTTGTAATTTGTATTGCTTGTATTAAACTGCACTTTTGAGATTATTAATTAAATCTACTTTATTCCATGAAAAATAAAACACAAACATAAAACATTATTGCAAAAGAGATACACCCGTAGGAAACAATACATAAGACATTTCACATAAAAGTGCCTTCTACATGAAATATTTGTTATTTTTAACTAGAATCCATGCATCCTCATACTCGAAGTCACTTCCCTCATGCTCCAAATTGTAATGATCTTTAACCATTTCTAAAAGATCTTCGTCGTTGTTTGGATAACGATACCTGTTTTTAAGATGATGATACCATCGATTGAACCATGTGATTTTTCCTTTAAATCCATCCACTTACCAACAATATCTTCTTGTGTTCGGTGGTTTCCTTCTCCCAACAAGACGTTAAACATAGCTGTTATGCGGGTCCATTCATCACCTTCAAAGCAATCAGGGTTAACCATGGTTACATCATCGTAAATGTTCATCCAACATCGTGTTACCACCATTACCTCTCTTATCGTCCATGGATGTGGAGTATTGGACGGAGCAGCTGCGTTGGAAGAAGTTGATTGATTGGAGGCCATTTTTTAAATTTGTTTGTTAGTTTGTTTTAATTTTATAGTACTGACATACAATTATGTGGATTCCCATAAGTACTGTTTGAAACTACATTATGCAGGCTACAAAGCAGTAATCAAAGTCTATGAAACCGTAGTCAAATAATGAAAGAAAGTAGTCCAATTGTCAGATACCTTACACGGAGATACTGTTTGAAACGACAAATATACTGTTCGAAAAGACAATACATTATGCAGGCTACGAAGCAGTAGTCAAAGTCTATGAAACTGTAGTCAAATAATGTGAAAGAGTATCCAATTGTCAGATACCTTATACGGAGATACTGTTTGAAACGACAAATATAATGTTCTAAAAGACAAGACATTATGCAGGCTACAAATCAGTAGTCAAAGTCTATGAAACCGTAGACAAATAATGTGAAATAGTAGTCCAATTGTCAGATACCTTACACAGAGATACTGTTTGAAACGACAAATATATTGTTCGAAAAGACAATACATTATGCAGGCTACGAAGCAGTAGTCAAAGTCTATGAAATCGTAGTCAAATAATGTCAAAGAGTATCCAATTGTCAGATACCTTACACGGAGATACTGTTTGAAGCGACAAATATACTGTTCGAAAAGACAATACATTATGGACCTTGCCTTTACAGCTCCTACATACATATGTGTCCGCATGTGGTAAGGCCCTTACCTCCACAACCTTAGGCACACTAAGTAATTGGTAATTGTCTCTTACAAGTGATTCGAAATGAGTTTCTATGACAGTGACCATGAAGAAAGTTTTAACAACTTTCCTGTTTACCTTTATAACCTAAGGCGAACCAACCCGCATACTCACACTCACATCAAAGCGGATTTGATGGATCGTTTCCAATCTTGCTTTCTGG
This sequence comes from Lactuca virosa, assembly GCF_052849685.1. Lineage (NCBI taxonomy): Eukaryota > Viridiplantae > Streptophyta > Magnoliopsida > Asterales > Asteraceae > Lactuca > Lactuca virosa. The sequence continues at coordinate 36,413,437 of NC_136433.1, read as the reverse complement.
CTATTGGATGGGTGGTATATTTCTTTTCCAAAATTCTTTTGTTGCTTTACATTTGTTAATATTTGTACATTTAAACTAATTTCTTTGCACTCTTAAAAAATACAGGTCCATGCATTCGTAAATTGTTTCTTGCCTGTCCTCTACATAGGTAGTGTCCGTCTTAGAGGGGACTACCTAAAAACAATGTTTGTAGCGGTTGCTAAAGATGGGAACAATCTGACTTTCCCTATAGCATTTGGTATGGCGGTTGAAAATAATGTGGTAACTTCTACGTGGTTCCTAATGCGGTTAAAAGAATGTATCGGAGAGGGTAAGGAAGTAGCGTTCATATCCAATATGTACGATGTTGTTGGCTCTTGCGTAGATAATGTTTTCACTGATTGTTATCATGGTTACACTTGTAAGAGCGTCCACAAATATTTACGCACAAGAGTAGGCTCTGGAAGATCAATGGAAACTTTGTTCTGGATAACATTAAAATCCTACACTATGTCGACTTTTGAACAAAATTTTTCTAGGCTACACATTGATGCTCGTGAAGTGCTTACGAATATCGGTCATCCGAAATGGGCAAGAGCCTATTTCCCTAACATCCGTTCGAATGTACTCAACATGGAAGTTCCTCAATATTTTTCAGTAGTATCGCTCAATCATCGTAATGTACCGATAATAGCGCTTATCGAGGGAATTCGTGGGTACATGCAAAATACATTTGTTGACCGAAGTATAATGGCAGGTATATTTTCGGGTGCAATATAAAAGAATTAAATAGGTTGTACAACAACCTTTTCTAACCATATTTATTTTTCAGGGAGTTTGACTGGTGTACTAACACCGTATGCTCAAATGGTGGTTCAAAGAAGGATGCAAAAGTCTGTTTGTTGGCAAGTAACACAGATCCCCCAACAGATCTCGTCTCACATGCCGACATATGTGTATGAAGTATTTGATTTTAAAACAACTTGTGTTGTAGACCTTAACGGTCGTACTTGTTCATGTGGAAAATGGAGCAGTCCCGGTATAGCATGTGGTCATGCCATCGCAGCAGCACGTGATTCAAACATACATGAAATAGTTAATTTGGTTCAAGTATATCACCATGCTGATGTATTTCAGCTCGTCTACCAGACACAAATCGTTCACCCACTTCCCCCACCTTCTGAATGGGAAATACCAGACCCTTTGATGGCTGTTTTATTGCCGATGTAAAATTTATTCCCTTTAAATATTGATGCATGTAATATATTTGTCGTTGACTATGTAATATATTTGGTGTGTTGTTTGTAATATATTTTTAATATATTATGTTTGTAATATATTTGACATTGTGTTTGTAATATATTTGAAATATATTATGTTTGTAATGTATTTGTCATTCTCTTTGTAATATATTTTACATTTGTTCGTGTTGTTAAAAACGACGTAAAATAATATAAGTTGCCATTTTTAGCTTACGATAAAATTATGTTTTTTAGTTTGATTTTAATGTTTTATATGTTGGTTACGTTGTTTTTACATATTCTTCGTCGGAAAATATCCGGATTTCAAATCCGATATCGTTACATCATTGGTTTTTCCCTGCAAAGTATGCTTCGTGCTGTTAAAAACGACATAAAATAACATAAGCTGACATTTTTAGCTTACGATAAAATTATGTTTTTTAGTTTGATTTTAATGTTCTATATGTTGGTTATGTTGTTTTTACATAGTTCTTCGTCGGAAAATATCCGGATTTCAATTCCGATGCCCTCCAAAGTATGCTTCGTGCTATTAAAAACGACATAAAATAACATAAGTTGCCATTTTTAGCTTACGATAAAAGTATGTTTTTTAGAGTGATTTTAATGTTTTATATGTTGGTTACGTTGTTTTTACATAGTTCTTCGTCGGACATTATTTGGATTTCAAATTCGATATCGTTACATCATTGGTTTTACCCTCCAAAGTATGCTTGATGTTGTTAAAAACGACATAAAATAACATAAGTTGCCATTTTTAGCTTACGATAAAATAACATAAGTTGCGACATAATAAACACAACATAATTAAATTGGTTTTCACAGATTAGGAAACTGTTTGGGATACAAATTTTGTTCACGATCGATAAAATCCCCTCTAATTCTAACAACATCTGTTAGACGGTCCCATTCAGCTTGAAGCATATTAAACTCCCTATTTGCCTCTCGAATCCATTTCTTAGCCTCTTTGATTTTTTTTGTAGTTTCAGCAATCCATTTTTCTTTTTCAATTACTTGATGTGCTACGTCGTTTGCACGTTGGTTGAGTGTGCGACTAATTTGAGAGTCCCTTTCGTTGGCTTCTTCAGCGGCCTTCATAGCTTGGAAAATGTCGTCAGGCATGTTATCTGGGAGTGGGAAATCTGGGCCTTCCGAATTGGGTTAGTATCGGAACAAACATAGCAATCTTCTTCTTCACAATGCCAAACACCGAACTCAGATGAATTCATTCTAGATTTTTGAATGTTGTAATGTATCACGTTTAAGATGTATGTTAGTTGCATATTAATAGGGTGAGACCAACATAGAAGTACTGTTAGAAAGGACAATTTTACTATTCGAAATGACAAAACATTATTCACTCTAGAAACTAGTAGTCAAAATTTTTGAAACCGTTGTCCAATAATGTGAAGGAGTAGTCAAATTGTAGTATAACTTACATAAATATACTGTTTTAATTTTACAATAACTATATATTGTAGATGCTATTAATTGTTAAAGAAGAGTAAATGTTGCAATGTAATTTCTTTGAATTTTACCACCTAATGTTTAGTAAATATTTTTTGATTTATACCACCTAATGTAATATAAATAGTATGGTTTTGTAAAACGGAAATGTTCATTACCACAATCTCAGGTTACTCCACATCGAATATTATACGCTTGCATCATTTATTAAAACCACAATCTCAGGTTACTCCACATCGATTTAAAAAGAAAACTATTAGCAAATAATAGTAAAATAGGATTACATAGGGATTAAAACGACCATCAACGGCTCTGGTATTTCCCATTCTGATGCAGGGGGAACAACGTTCACATTTCTAGTCTGGTATGTAGTTCGAAACACATCAGCAAGATAATATATTTGAACCATATCGGTTAATTCCGTGTTTTTTGTATAACGTGCTGTAGCAATAGCATGACCACATGCTATACCCAGACTGCGCCATTTCCCACAAGAACATATGTGTCGATTAAGATCTACAACACACGTTCTTTGTAGATCAAATACTTGGAAAATATTAGAGGGGAACGGAGACGGGATCTCAGGTGGAATTTTAGTTGCTTTCCATCGTAGAGACTTTTGCATCCTCCTGTGAAGGACCATCTCTGCGTAAGGGGTGAAAACGGTGTTCAACATCCCTGAAAAGTAAAAGGATAGTCAATTATGGATATTTTAATGGTTTATAATAACTTTCTAAATTACCTCCCACGACACTGCGTTCTGCAAACGTCTGTTGGATGTACTGAACAATTGCATCAATTAGCGTTATTATCGGTACATTGCGTTGACTAACCGATAACACCAATAGGAATTCTGGAATATTAATGTTTAGTACATTCCAACGTATATTCGGGAAATAGGCCCGTGCCCATTTTGTTTTTCCGATGTTGGCAAGAACCTCACGTGCAACATGACTTAACTTAGAAAATGATTTTTCAAAATCTTGCGTGGTATATGCTTTGCATGCACAGAAGAACAAGTAGTCTAAATTTGTGCTTTGACCAATTCTTAAACGACAGTAAATTAAAACACTCTTAGACGAATAACCATGATAAGCCTCAGGGAATACTTGACCCACAAAAGAAGAAATGGTATCGTCCATATTGGTTATGAACGCAACTTCCCTACCCTCTCCGATAGCATCCTTCAACCTCATAAGGAACCAAGTGTAGGAGTTAACATTATTTGCCACCCCAATACCAAATGCTATTGGCGTAGTGTTGTTGTTTCCATCCATAGCAACTGCTACGAACATTGAATTAAGATACTCTCCTCGAATACGAACACTGCCTATGAAGATGACCGGAAGCATGCATCCTAAGAATGCGTTGATCTATTTCATAGTTAGTACAACACAATTATTAGTTTTCAAACTAATTTAAATCTTTTTAGCACAAAAAATAAACAAATCGAAAGTACATTACCACACATCGAATAGCGACAAAACATAGTTCAAATCGATCCAAAACATCGGTTTTGATGAAAGTGTAACTATGGGAATTTGTTCACTGAATGTTGTGGAGGTAAACAGGCAAGTTGGTAAAGCTTTCTTCATGGTCATTGTATGAGAAACTCATCTTTAATGTTGACGAGTTAAACACTAATTTAGTGATAAGTCTTTCCATAAATCACTTCAAAAGCTATTAAAAGGAATAAAGTAGTAGTCAAATGCTAGTAAACAGTAGTCAATGGCTATAACACAGTAGTCAATGTCTGTCACACAGTAGTCAAATTACAATGATGTGTCTGAAATTCACTGTACGATAAGACAAGACATAAACTAGTAGTCAAATGCTAGTAGACAGTAGTCAATGCCTGTAACACAGTAGTCAAATTATAATCATGTGGTAAGCCCCTTACCATAAAAGTATGTTTTTAAGTCTGATTTTCATGTTTTATATGTTGGTTACGTTCTGTGTACATAGTTGTTCGTCTGAAAATATCCGGATTTGAAAAGAAATTACAATTAAAAATAAACATAACATAAAACTGAAATGAAATTAGAATTACAAGTAAACATAACATTACTAATAAACATAACATAAAACTGAATGAAAATTTGAATTACAAATAAACATAACAATAATAATAAAGATAACATAAAAAACTGAAAGGAAATTTGAATTACAAATAAACATAACGTTAATATTAAAGATAACTTAACATATTATTAACGTGAAAATGGTGGTAAGACGACCATATTTTCAACTGGTATTTCCCAATGCAGAAGGATTGGAATAGGATTAACCGCCTCAGTTTGGAATGCATTTCGATACACCGCAGAAGTCAACTTATAATTTACCAATTGCTGTATTTCTTCAACTGTAAGCCTTCTTAGAGATGCTATACCATGTTCACAGGGTATGCCGCATTTTTGCCATTTGCCGCAAGTACAAATACCACGTTCAACTTGTACCGTTTGTATGGTTAAATTTAAACTCACTTCAAATTTGTCACTACCAATATGTGTAACCTCATAACCATTAGACTGGTTCATTCTTCTTTCAAGCACGTGTTGTGCATAAGGGGTAAGATGACCATGCATTCCCTCTGTGAAATTATTTGAGTTACAATCAAATAGGGGTATATTAAGGTAAAAGTTAAATAACAAATATTTATTACCTCCGAATGCAGCTCGATAGCCGTACACTGTTTGTATCGACTGATGGACCACTTCAATGATTGACGTTATTGGTAACTCGTGCGTGTTTATTGTTAGCCAATTCAATCCAATCGGAATGCTGATATATTTCACATTGAAACGGAGTTTAGGAAAAAAGGCTCGAGCCCATTTTGCAATTGCAATATTTTCAAGCCAGCGAAGATCATTCCCATTAACCTCATTTGTTAATTTGTTCAAACAAACATAAAATTCAGACACACTATAAGTTTTGCATGTCTTCCAGAACAACTATTCCACAACGATACTTCCTGTGGAAGTCCTAACTTTATCGGCTATATTTTTACAACAGTACCCATGATATGAATCTGGGTATACCCGCTGAATGGCGTAGTCTATGGAATCAGACATATGGCTTATGAAACCAACTTCAATAGTGTCACCTAAGCATTCTTTTAACCTTGTCATGAACCAAATCTAAGCCTCGTCACAGTCTATACTTCCCAAAGCGAATGCTATGATCAGGGGTTCATGATTACCATCCAAAGCAAGAGCAACATACATTGTCGCTATGTTGGCCCTAATAAGGGGTACATGACCAACAAATATTGTTGGTATCATGGATGTGAGAAAGGTAGTAATCTTTAAGAAACAATACCAACATTAGGCAAATATGAACTTGAAATAAATAATAACTTAGTATAGAGAAGGACATACCACGCATCCCAATGCGACAAAACAAAATTGAAACCGGTCTCTCATATCTTTCTTAATGATTGTGAAAGAGTTACGATTTGTTCTTTCAAGATTATGAAAGAATATTGGTAGGTTCGAAAAACTTTTTTTGTATACCTCATTGAATCCACTCATTTTGCCAATTGGTATGTTCAATGAATAAGGTGTCCACTACTGTAACGCTCGTGTTTCTAGGCTAGGCATTAATATTGACATAATAGTCTACGTTAACCTTTGTAACTCATTTAGAAGAAATGAAAAGGAATTATGTGAATATCATGTGTTTTATGCTTAATTATTAGGGTTTAATTAATTAAGAATAAAAAAATGAGCGTCAAAAATAAATATTAGATAAAGCCGATATCTATTAAGAAAGTTGTAGTGGTCGTGACAAGGATTACGGATATATAAAGAATACCAAAATCCGAGTTATAACGAAGAAGTTATGACCTGTCGAAGTTTCGCGACAAAACCGGCACGGTGCCGAATGTCGTAAAAAGTGAGTTTTTGATAAACTACTTTTTAGCCTTGGTGATCTAAACGAAATTCATAGTGTTCGTTAAACCGAGAGTATGTATAAAAAGAACGCCCAAATCTGACTTCGTATGAGGAAGTTATGATTTTTCTAAGTTTCAGCTTAGCAGTAGACAACTAAAAACTCGAATTTTATATCGAGTGATTTTTAGCCGACACGACCTAAACGAGAATCGAAGGTCTCGTCAATAGTAGCACGACAGTAGAAAGACAGACGAAAACGGACGTCGGATGAAGAAGTTATGAATTTTTACCGGATTTCCTGTCCCGGTCTGTTAAAAATAATAATATAAAAATTAAAGTCAAAATTAGCCGACGAAGTCTAAACGAAAGTTGTAGAGCGTAATTTTACCTACGCGTGCATATAGAGAACGTAAAAAACGGAGCCCGTATGCGAAAGTTATGGATTTTAGAAGTTTTTGCACAAAAATCGAGAAATTTCGCATAGGTGGCTTCGGCCACGTCACCCTCGCCCAAAATGTGCACCCCCGTGTCCGAGCAGCTTAGTCACCGGTGATGAGGCTCGTCCGATGCTTGACGCGTAGCCTCGCATGCGAGACGTGTCCGAGCCTCCTGTTGCCTCGTGTCCTCGGTGCTGACTCCCTTCTCTCGGCCGACTTCGGACCTCGCCTATAAATAGAAGGCATGCGAGCCTTCCCGGATAATTTTGGGAAATTGCCCATTTTTACCCCTTTTTCAATATTTTAGCTATTTTGACTTCCTCTGAAGCCTCGAGATCATTTCCAACGGAACACGTCCCGAAGTGCCCGAGAAGCCCGGAAAATTTATCTTTTCGGTTTCGAAGCCCGGCCCTTGCAGAGCCCGGTTTCTCAATAAAACTCCCAGTTTTATTAGAAACGATCGTTTTAGGCAACGAAGTGCTGCCCGATTATCATTAAATCATGTGAGTGTGTAGTTACTTTCACCTTACACATAGATATGAAGTATTTTATATAAAATACGTGCTGTGTGAATATATATTGTTTGTTTATTTGAGATGGATATTGAAGGAATGATTTATACATGTTTTTAAATAATTTTAAACTGTATATGTATTTTATCTACAAAAATATTGGGTAAAACATGGGTAGATGAAATAGTGGGTGTGTGATGAAAGGTGATTTGGATAGATGAGATGATCAGTGATATAGATCATGAGTTAAATAGTGGGTGTGTGATGAAAGGTGAGTTGGATAGATGAGATGATCAGTGATATAGATCATGAGTTGAGAGTGAGTGGTGTAATATGAGAAAAGCCCTTACCCAAACGTTGGCCCCCGTCATTTAGCAGAGTATGGATGGCAACCATGGACTATTCTATACGGTCTGTGGAACACTAGCAGGCTTGCAACCTGTAAGTGTGTGAACTATATGTTCATCAGCTGTACTCTAAAAACCCATTGACATGTATTGAGGGGGGGGGAACTCCCGTGGGAAATACTGTCGATAAATAAGAGCTATGGACTTAGCACATGGAAAACCCATTGACATGTATTGCGGGGGGGGGGGGGGGGGGGGGGGGGGGGGGGGGAACTCCAGTGGGAAATACTGTCGATAAATAAGAGCTATGGACTTAGCACATGGAAAACCCATTGACATGTATTGCGGGGGGGGGGGGGGGGGGGGGAACTCCCGTGGGAAATATTGTCGATAAATAAGAGCTATGGACTTAGCACATGGAAAACCCATTGACATGTATTGCGGGGGGGGGGGGGGGGGGGATTCCTGTGGGAAATACTGTCGATAAATAAGAGCTATGGACTTAGCACATGGCGACGATGTGACTGCGTGCCTATTTGACATAAATTGTTGAAGGAAAGCAATGTTGTCACCCCGATGTTTGTCTTATTTGACATAAATTGCAGAGGGAAGCAATGTTGTCACCTTATTGGTTGTTTTATGTTAGGATGTCTTGTTTGACATAAATTGATGAGGAAAGCAATGTTGTCACCCCTAGTGAAAATCCTTAGGCTAGGTCCCTTGTGATAGTTGTTTTAGGGACGTAAAGCGAGGATAATGGGAATGGATAATTAGGGTTATTTTGGTTGATGAAATTAATAAATTTATTGTTGATTGAGAACTTAATAAGTTTATTATTTATTGTGGGTTGAAAACCCTATATGCTCACCAGGCTCCCAAGCCTGACCCACTCAGCTTTTTATATTACAGGTAGTGGACCCCGAGCATAGTCGGATGATGATGAGTGATTTTTGGATTATATGCCAGTAGTTGTAAATAACTGTTGTAAGGCTTATAATGTCTTGTTTATGATTTTGATCTGTATCGGAACATGACATCCCGAGGTTTTTGATATGAAATGAAAATATATATTTCTTAAAGAAAGGTTTTGATAAACTTTTATCATGTTTTGTTTTGGGAACAAATTCCGCAACATCTTTTAAAAGGATTACTCTGATTTTATTTTAAAAAGCATAAAATGAATCGGTCTTTTCTGGCCGAGAAATTTGGGGATGTCACAACTACAAATGGATTTAATTTCAAATTGAATGCAGGGGTAATTACAATCATATGTCTGAAATTCACTGTACGATAAAACAACACATAAACTAGTAGTCAAATGCTAGTAGACAGTATTCAATACTTATAAAATAGTAGTCAAATTACAATCGTATGTCTGAAATTCACTGTACGATAAGACAACACATAAACTAGTAGTCAAATGCTAGTAGACAGTAGTCAATACCTATAACACAGTACTCAAATTATAATCATATGTCTGAAATTCACTGTACGATAAGACAACACATAAACTAGTAGTCAAATGCTAGTAGACAGTAGTCAATACCTATAACACAGTACTCAAATTACAATCATATGTCTGAAATTCACTGTATGATAAGACAAGACATAAACTAGTAGTCAAATGCTAGTAGACAGTAGTCAATACCTATAAAATAGTATACTAATGGCCGTATATAATTGAACATATATTTACCTGTCAACACTAACAAAAATTTACTTCTCATAAACCAAAGAAATGACAATTTGCAATTGTGGGGCTGAAGGTATTATAAGGACCTCAAGAACTACCAACAACCCTGGACGGTTATTTTACGCTTGTCCTAAAGAGGTATTTGTTTTGTCCTATAATTATTTATATTATAATTTTTTAGTGAATATTTACACAATATACATAATTTTTTTGATATTCATTTATTAGCCACCACAGTCTGGGTTTATTTGTTGGGTGGATGATGCAAAAGACAATAATTCGTTGATAATTTCTAACTTAGCTCGATCGAAGAAGAAGCTACAAAGTAAAATATTGCACTTGAAGATAGCGTTACTTTGTAGTTGGATTTTTTTTTTTTGTGTTGTTGTCTACAAGTTGTAAAATGTAAAATGTAATGTATGTTATTGTTTGTAATGGTTTATGTTTCCATCTATGGTAACTTGTTGTGCTATCATTTTCATATTGTTTTGTACAAGTTGTAATATATTTTTTTTTTCTGATTTCGTTTAACTGTAGAACACATGTTGTTTACAAATTAAATTGTCAAAATTAGCAAACATGTCGTTTGACTTGTAACATTTTTAGTTTTACATCTTTTTTTGTCCGGTAATAACCTCGACCCATTTCATAATGTAATGTATGTTATTATTTGTAATGGTTTGTGTTTCCATCTATGGTAATTTGTTGTGCTATCATTTTAATATTATGTTGTACAACTTGTAATCTATTATTTTTTCTGATTTCGTTTAGTAGACAGAAACATTGCGTTGAGTAACAGATAAAACAAACATGATTTCTGGAATATCAAATATTTATTTCTTCAGATAGAAATTAGGCTTAAGGAAGGGAAGTTCTAACATATATAAGCTCCCTACCGTAGAAATTAATCTACAAAACAAATTTCATTCGTGATTGGAATATACTTAAAAATATGGTAGATTCTTCATAACATTCCAAGAATCAACATGGACAAACTCTCTACCGTTAGATTCCAAACGAAATAGCTCCATAGCCGCCAGTAAAATTGTTTGTTCTTCCTCATCCGGACGTGCATTTTCGATCTCGCTATGAGTTCTATGAAAGTGTTTCACATGTCGTATCACTTGTAACATTTTTAATTTTACATCTTTTTTGGTCCGGTAATAACCTCGACCCATTTCATAATGAAACAAGTGAAAGACGCGACTCCAAAAAGAACCAATACGACATTGTGGGGGACCTTGCGGATAAGCTTCTTCTATGATGGTAATCCAAGCACGTATCAGAATGCTTTCTTCTTGGGTGTTCCATGTTAGTGGTAAAATAGGATCCATGTTTTATGATACAAACTAATATGATATGGCAGAATTGTTATATAGACAATTAAAGAATCTTATAAGGCGCATATAGTACAGACTATTCTGTGAAATAAATTATTTGATATTAAAACAGATCATAGGTATCTAGTTTACTGTTGGAAATAAATTACTCATTAAAATACAATTACTTGACATTAAACACATCATACATATCCACTTTGACATTGACATAATTAGATAACTAAACATAGGTAAACCAAATACTCTTACAGATTTTTTTTCCCTAACCAACCACTAATAAAAAGCAAAGATACAGATATATTACCTAAAAATTACAAATAAAAGACATACATAAACATATATTTTACCTTAAGATTACTTCAACAAACAAGCAAATTATTAAAATACTACTCATCTTCTTCCCACATCGGAAACTCGTAAGGATACTCTTTTTTCATAGCAAGGACTTCCTTTTTTTCTCCAAATAGTACTCACGAAGTTGTAATTCACTCTTTAGCTTTCGAAAAATTTCTTCACTAGAGCGGATCGAACTCTCGGCAGATTGGATTTCTTGCCTAGTACTTATAATCCAATTCCTTTTACGGTCAATATCATCCCAGTAGTTGTCTAGAAGGTTTCCTTGGAAACGATAATCTTCAAAAGCCTTATCCACATCAGCTTCTCTTTGTAACAACACTTTTTTCACTTCCTCATCCATCTTCTCCCCTAATATAGGAAGATCGACGTGGGGAGGGGGATTGGTTGAAACGTTATTGGAATTTGACTCCAAATGAGGCTTATTGTTGGACGTAGATGGCCAATAAATTTTGTCAGGATCCTTTTCATCTCCTCTGATCTTTCTGTCATTTTCACACTACAATTTTTTTTATTGTTTCTTTGATTTCTGAATTGATAACAATTTTACATTAAATATGACATTACATAATAGTCAACGGCTATAAGATAGTAGTCAAAACCTATAAAAAATAGTCAATCGAATAAAATAGTAGTCAAACACTAATAGACAGTAGTCAAAACCTATAAAAAAGTAGTCAAATAACAATCATGTGTCGAATCTTCACTGTACGATAAGACTACACATGAGGTGGTAGCCAATGGCTAGAAGACAGTAGTCAAATCCTATAAGAATGTAGTCAAATTAGAATAATGTCTTGGTACGATATGACAACACCTAATATAGTAGTCAAAAGCTATTTGACAGTAGTCAAAGCCTATAAAAAAGTAGTTAAATTGTCAATTATATATAGAGACTTAAATGTATGCGTCTGAGAGTTACAAATCATATATTAGTGGTTAATCTATAACCCTCATACACATACAATCATGTCCACCTCTCAAGAAAAATGGTGGTTGATGCCACAAGAGAAGCGATTGCAAATGTTAATAAAAGAAGAAGAGATCAAGAACGAGATTAAACGCGTTGAAGAAGATAGGAAACGGTTGGATAACTTACAAGCCGATATTTGGTCTAAAATGAGGTCGGTTCAAGACAATGAACGCGACATAAAAACTGCAAGGGTTTGGGTACGAGATGCAATAGACTACGCCAACAAAGAAGAGGTTAAAATGAAAAGGATTCTCAAAAACATACAAAAAAATTACGACTGGGTGATTCAAGAAAAAGCAAAATTTCCAAATGATTTTCCAGATGTTTGAATTTAATAATTATTGATTAATCAAGTAGTAAGTTTATGCATTATTTACGAGTTTATCTATGTATTAAGTTTTATATTTGCTTGTTTATTATGATTAATCTATATAATATGTACTATGCTCTTGCTAGTTTGTTTATGTTTAATAATTAGGGGACATTTTCTTAACTAATCGTCATGAAACAGTACACATTGAATGTCACTAAAAACATACAACTCGGACTAACTAAAATCGCCTGTGTAGAAGATCCATAATATATCATGGCCATCCTATAGCGAAACTGAGTAGCAGCAACAACAGGTGCCATCGATATACCAATCGGTCGACCTGAAACAAGCTGCTCCATGAACATCAGCATAAATACACCGCACTCTCCAAACATCCCTTCTTGTTGGGGCATGTCCATAACATCCGTAACATCCGTAACAGTGATGGATGCTTTCTGAACAGGCAAACCCATGTGGTTCCAATAGCCAATTTCCAGCAGAATGCGGTCCATAAGCTCTTCAAACCGCACAAAATCAATAATCTTCACGCTGCCAAATAATCGGAAGTTGTCGTACAAATTCAACGACAACGTGTCCATCCATAACTCGCCAAGTACCCAATGATGTGGGTTGATGCATATTGGAAAATAAACTTGTTTTAACACACAACCGTTGCAATTAATTACATCGTTTAATAAGTGTAATATGACAATTAAAGTGACTGATAATATATATATATATATATATATATATATATATATATATTATTTACTTACACGGTCAATTTCTAGCCAAGATTTACATCCATCCAATGGGTCAAACGGATTTCCCATTGCACTTCCTGCCCACTGGAACAGCTCAAATGCACCAAAAAATGACGATGGCATGATTGTCCATCGAATATCGTTCGGTCTCCGCTCATTCAAAAGCCTTCCCCATATGTCAACATGTTGCATTTAAAATTAATTTAAACATAAATAGTTTATTAAATTATTTAAATTTTAAATATAAATGAATGTCTTCATACCGATTCATCTAAAAATCCCAATTCACTTGCATAAAAAAGCAGATCCCAAAACTTTGCTTCCATTTTTTCTTTGTATAACCGATGTTTCAAAAAAACAGCCGGTTTGTTTCCCATGTATAGAGCAGGGGCCTTACAACCCGGATTCACATACGGCTCCAATAAAAGTGTCGGGGGATCGCTGACAAATACGGGGGGTGGTGGTTCGTTGTGTATTACCCCACATGTACGATATCGGGGGCATTTTGAACCTACATTATATACATAGTCAATAAGTATCCATATAGTAATAAAGTTATAGTAAATATGATTTTTAACATACTTACCGAAACATATGGGGAGCTAAGATATTGAGAAGGTTTCAATTGCCTAACCGGACGACTTTCTTTCACAACAGGAGGCCCGGGTATATGATTTTCCGCATCCACAATCTCGCTAGCAATAACCTTCTTTTTCTTCTTCTTCTACAAAAAAAAATATTAATTTTTTTAATATACTTTAATAAAATAAAAAGTTTAATATACAAAAAAAAAAATTACAGCCTCCTTCACGATTTCTATTTGTTTTCTAGAATCAAACAATGATGGATTATCAACATCTTCATCCTCGTTTACTCGATTTGATTTCTGTGGACTACCAACCACATTCTCATTCCCCTACATTTAAAGAAAAAATAATTAATAAAAAGCTTCATTAAAAAATTAAATAATACATCATATATATTTAAATTGATAGTAATACCTCAAAAGCTTCGTTATAAAATTCTTCCAAATCATCACCGTCTCGAGGTCCACCTTTATTTTTCAATCCTCGGATTTCTTCCTCCAAAGATTGAAGTCTTGCCATTATTTCTCGCGTGGTTTTTTTGTTAATTCCCACCGTATGAGTTCCCTCGGTAGACTTGGAAGATTGGTTGTTTCCACAGGATGGATGAGACGAAGATGCCCCCTACATAAATTATTTCATATATCAATAATAGTTGAAAATTTTTATCATACTAGATTCTGCTTTTACAAATTTACTTACATCATTTCTAAAGTTGTAGCGTACAGAAAAAGGGACTTCAGACGATTCACAATTCAGACTAATAATATATGACAAATAATGTGGAGTAGAGGACTCGGCATCTGAGGCAATCATCTTTTTTTTGGGTTGATGCGCCTCGTCCTGATCAACATCGAAAACATCGCAAACTTTCGCCCAAGTTAACCTCCTAATATGAAACCAGCACAATATACGAGGATATAAATAATTGCGTTGTATCGCAGCATTTCCCCGAATTACTGAGAACATCTCCCATATCCATATCTTGTAATAAATATACGTTAATTTATAAGTGTTAGCACTAACTAAAATTTAAAAAAAAAATAAAAACCGATAAATTATTAAATATATTTTTTTAATTACTTAAATATACCTTCAAAGGAATAACAAAACCCGATAGTGTGTAACAATCGCTTTTGTCGGATGGTTGGACATATGATCCTCAAATTTTTTAAACATACCCGACAATCTAGGGTATGTTTTAGTCCATAGATAACTCCCCCACGAGAACCTATATTATAAGAAAAAAGTATTAGTTAAACGTATAAAAATTAGTATTTTATTATAAATATTAAATTGACAAATACCTATTTCATTGATCCAGGTTCTCCACTACCCACAAAAATTCCTTGGTGACTTTATCATTAAGCTCCTTTCCCAAAAAACCTTGATTGAGGATATATATAGCAAAATGGCACGGACACCGTCGTGAGCCGATATGTCATTGAACCGTTGATTCAAGATAAGGAGCTCTAAATCTTCTACAACTAAAGAAGTGTACGTGCGATATGGGAAGACTCTGGACCGAAATGTATTTTCACAATATTCGTGCTTATACATGGTTGAAAATTCGATCATTGATGTAGGACACCGGCCCATGTAAAGTCCGGTCACAAGACAAAACTCCTCCGACCCAAATGACGGTGTACGTCTAGAAAACCTAAAATATAGACGTTCAGCGGCATCCGTTTCAGCAGTAGGACGCAACATATGCAGTAACAGCCCATGAATAAGAAGTCCGTCTCCGGACTGAGCTGGTAGGTCCAACAAGTAACCGAAGCTAGTTGTTGAAAAAAGATCGTGCACGGGTCCGTTCAAGCGACTCAAAACTTCATGCAATTTATGGCATGAAGCTTAGACAGATAAGTGACTCATCATCGTTTTGTTTGGAAGCTACAAAATTAAATAAACATTAAGGTTAAATAAAGTTTTATAAAAGAAAAAAAAAACTGATAAACAATTAGAGAAAGCACACAATATAAGACTTAATCATTTCATATATTCTATTTACTTTGTATAAAATACCAAAGGAAATTAATTGACTACATTTTTTTGTATTTTCTATACTACTAGTATACCAAATTTAGCATTGTACTTTGAAAATGGTGAGACAATAACATATTTTATAACAAACCCGAAAGTACCAAAACACAATGTTATTTTATCAATACAGTATACTTCAAAGTATCTACACATTCTAAACATAAAAACATTTTCAAATCGATAGTACATTGCTATTGTATGCTATAACTGAGACATAGAAAATAACATCATTTTTAACAACATGTAAACATTGAATCATAACATACATACAAGGGGATACAATCCTTAAAAATACGTTTAAACAATTTTTTTTTGAAGAAAAATGAAAAATATATATATATATATATAACCATAGGTTTTAGGAAACCTACGATTTTTTTTCCAACAAAAAATCATAAGATACATACAAGGGGACACAAATGTTTATTAGTTATACATTTTTTTTATTAAAAAAAAAAAAACGTATTTTTTGGGAAACCTACGGTTTCCTTTTCTTTTTTTTTTTTAAATTACACGACTACAAAATAAATAAAGTCCCGATGCTATTGAATCGATTTTTATTAAAAAAAACGAAAAAAAAATTCCGTACGGTTCATACGAAACCGTAGGTGTACAAGTCGACACTGCACAATCTGTGCATTGGGCACTTATACACCGTAGGTTTCGTATGAAACCAACGGTTTTATATTTTTTTTTCGATTTTTTTCAAAAAAAATTTAACCACATATACAAAACCTACTCCTAATCACAAACACGGTAAAATTTTGATGAAAAGTAGACAAACCTGATTGTTCTTCGGGTGCTCAATTGAGAGAAAAAAGTAGTCAAACCAAAAAAAACAATAAGAAAAAAGACCTAAACTGAAATTTCTTTCATTTTATACTTTGGGCTAATGGGCCACGAAAAAGTAAACAGGCCCGTGAAACAGTAGCTCATTATCACGAAATAGTACTTTTCTCCCTAAAACAGTAGTCAACCACGTTGACCGTAGTCAACCAGAAGTTGACTACGGTTTTGGGGGCTATTTTTTAGCTATTTTTTATAAATAATTAACAAAATTGACTAGATTAGTATTTTCCCCAAAATAATATAACTGATATTATTATGAGCACATAGATCATTTTGGTGCTCAAATAAATTATTACTAAATTCAGAAATATGCTGACGTATTAATGTACTTTTGCAATAATTTAATAAATGTTGTCGCAATTTAATTGGGTAACAAATAAAAAAGCAAATGAAAAAAAATAAACATATATATTGAATAGTAAATCTTATCTAGAAATTATGTACATGTTAATCAAAAGTATTGATTTTGGTAACCAAAGTTGGAAATGTGTGCTTTTAGTTTTATCCCTTTCATTTCCACCTCAACCTACCTATTTCCTTTATATATATAAACAACGTCCATACATAACTTATTTCACAAATCAATCTAAAACATTAAAATGGTGATATGTTTTCCAAGCAATACAGTTTTATTCTATGGTTGTATATTATTTCTATTGTTTCGTACCAATATTCATGACGTCATTAGAATATTTAAGAGATTTGTGAACAACATGTTTCATGGTGATCATCTTCAAGATTTGACATTTCTGTTGGATCTCCCTATCATTCAATTTGGAGACTTGCAGACCCGAAGGAGACATAGTTCTTTCGATGAGACATGCTTTATTTGCTTGAAGGAATATGAAAAGTATGATATATTGACTCAACTCAGGTGCAATCATGTCTACCACACTGAATGTATTGGAACATTGATGAATGATTATGAATTATGTTGTCCCTTTTGTAAGTCCTCCATTTTTAAAGTGATGTGTATCACTTGATTTCAGAGATTTAATTTCTTTTATTGTATATCTAACATATTTATTTCTATTTCAACAGTTAGACAGTTATGTGGAGTTATATTGAACAAGTTTTTTATGAATATGATAAGCTCATTGTAAATGTTACTTTGATTTCAAAATCGAGGCCTTGTTTTTCCTTTGTGGTACATCGAAAAGCTCCACCTACTAATTTCATCTCAATAACATATAAAAATCTTAGTTAAGAATTATGTTTAATATATGGTTGGAATAAGACTGCATTTAAGGTTGTGTTTGGCGCGACGCAACACAACTAGCTTATTTTTCGAATTTTTTTTAATTGTCATGTTTGGAAAGCAAAAAAATAGTTTTTTAAAAAGCTACTTATAGTAGCTTTTTAGGAGTTTTTTTTAATTTTTTCCAAACCTTTAATTAATTATAAAAAACATATTCTTCTAAATGTTTTTTATGTCATTTTTTATTTTTCAACTAGTTTTTCAGCTAGTTTTTACCAAACATCATTTTTTATCAGTTAGCTTATAAGTTGGCAGTTAGCTTTTCAGCTATCAGTTAGCTTTTTAGATAGTTTTGGTCCATGTGGTTTGCCCAAAATATCACTTTTGGTACTATTTTTGGGTTTTAATCATGGGTGATCCTTATTTCACTATGTGGTACCACCTTTGATCTCTAGGATTTAATCCAGTTTATATAAATTTGTTAGCAAAGTGTGAAATGATGCAAATTCCCCTCATTACTTTTTCTTGATTTGTCATCATACCAAACAAGCAAAACAACCTACTACAAGGACTATTTTTGTAAAATCTCCATTCTAAAATCACCACCACCAACCACCATCATCATTAAGACTATCCCCATCATCAATCCAACTCAATCCAATTTTTCAATAAAAAAACTAATATATTTCTCTTCCACATACAACCCAATCCAACTATTTAAACTCATTAACAACTAAACCCAACCTATTTTACATTAAAATTTTATATTTATAAAACTATATCAATATTGGTCTTATTTCGTAGAGAAAAATAAATTAGGTATTTTGATATATTTTATTTTATTTTTTACTAAAGATAAAAATTATTTATAAACAAAAATTACTTTTTGGCATAAAAATTAATTGGTTTCTTCTAACCAATTTGGACACGTGCTATGAATTTCCAATATGATCTGGGACGAGCTGAGGGCGCCAACACGAACAAGTTCGCAAAGGATTGTCTCATTTTATTTTTTTAATACTTTTTTTCCAACGAGCGGCTTGCAAAAATCCCCTAACGGGGTAGTCTAATCACCACCAATACCACCACCTCACTGCCACCACCACCATCATAATGACCCTACTACCACCTTACTGCTGCCACCACCAAATAGTGGTGGCAAATCGGGTCATCATGTTGTGTTTTTGTCTGACATGATACGACAAAGTTTTATGTAACATGAACACGACACAACACGATGCCATGTTTTTTTTTAACTAACACGAAAGCGAACCAATTAAAAAAACAACAAACACAACACGACACGACAAAGATAACATAATATAACAATTAGTTTATTTAATTAATATTTAACCATATAAAACACGATAAACACGACAAACAAATGCTAAATCGTGTCAATTCTGTGTCGAATTTTGAACCCGAACACGACACGACATCGTGTTTTTACACTTGACACAAACACGACACGAACATGGATTTGAATTTCAGTTTCGTCCCAATTTCATTTTGTGTCATGTCATCAATTGCCACACCTACCACCAAACACCACCGGTCCCACCACCATCACCACAATTACCATCTCCAATCACCACCATTCACAAACAAAGGATACTAAGATATGCATTGTACTTTGCACAATTTTATTTCTATATCAAATTATATATAATTCAACTTGACAGGGGTTTTGTCAAAAAAAAAAAAAAAAAAAAAACTTGACAGGGGTTAAATTATGTTTCTCATCTCACATACCAGCCTCAATAACTAATTCCAAATGGTAATCTGGCTCCTGATGACTCCAATTCCAAGTAGGCAAGTAGAATTCCACTCATTAGATTGTACTTTAGACCACACAAGGATATGTGATTCTGCATATAGCATATATAATAGAAACTACTATTAATCAAAGAAACCAATCTTGCACATCATATGACATATGGATAACATAGAATGCCTACATTTCCCTTCCATTTATGGTTCCTGATAATAAAAGTTAATTCTCGACAAACAATGCCACTAAACAATGAGTGCCTTTCCAGTTCAACACGGACACAAATTCTATCATGTCGAATGGAATTTCACACAAATCAAATGCTAAACGTCATTATTACATTGCAAGATTTAAGTCCATAAAAAATCGGAAGCAAGATGGAAATTGAATATTTGTTCACTTTTATTATCAGAATGCTGAAATAATGGTAAAGAATACAGATCCAACAAAAACTATAAACCCTAAAAGAAAAAGGATCCAAGGCCAAGGGTAAACGTAATACAAGAAATTTCATGTTCAAATTGATTTAAAAAAATCTGAAAACCAAAGTTGAAAGTTAAAAAAAAATCGATTTCAGAAAATCAGAAAGCCAAACCCTTCCAAGTTCATACAGATTTCAAACGCAATTTCAAGTTCAAAAACTTACCAAGAGGGAAGCTGGCGGTGGAGGTGGGTGTAGTTGGCAGAGGGGCACCTGAGTTTACTAAACTTCCGGTGGGAAGAAGATATCCGTGACCTCGATTTACTTGGAGAGTTTGCTGTATAAGGTGAATCGGACCACTGTATTTATCGATTACTAAAAGATAGAGGAGAAGAATAGGTGTCGCCAGAGGTGGCGGAAGTATAGAAGATCGTGGCGGGTGCTGAATGGAACTATGATGTGGGAAGGAGAGTTGTGGTGAGGGAAGCATGACGTATTTTGGGCAAACCCTCCACACTCCAGAGGAACTACCCATGATTACTAGGACTAAAATTGAAATTTTGGGCAAATCACAGGGACCAAAACTGTATTTTACTCTAACATCATTTTAATGTCTTTTTGGTGGGTGGTGGGTGGATATATTCACTTAATGCGTTGCTTTAAAACGTCATATTCGTACGAGATTTATCAGGAAGAAGATGAAAAAAAAAATTATAGCTAATGAAAACGTAAATCCAAACGACGGTCCATGCCATTTTCCTTCGAAACGACACCGCTTGACATGCAGGCACGAGCCCACTTCTCCCTTTAAATCCATCAACTTCATTGCAAATTTCAGCACAAGAAAGAAAATCACAGACCGAAAGAAGAAATATCAAATATGTTGATGAACATCGTCTTCTACCTCTGTATACTCTTTCCGGTCTTCCGTATCAAGCAAGATTTGCTCAAGTTAATCAAGGAGTTCTTCTTCTTCTTGTTTCGATATGATCACAATACTCCATACCCAAGTCTCGTCGATCTTCCCGTTATCAGGTTCGAAGAGCTGCTGGAAAGGCGAAACAGATCCGTGGAGGAGATGTGCTTCATATGCTCTGCCGATTTCCATCTCGAAGACGTTGTTTGTCAGCTCAGTAGGTGTCGTCACGTCTACCACTCCGACTGCGTCGGTCAATTGCTTCAACAGAAACAACCTACTTGCCCGTTCTGCCACTCTCCGATCTTCTCCGGCCTTTCAACGGTGGCTTGTGAAAACTTTTGACCCTCGCCGTCGAGCAGAATAAGATAAAGACTCCGAATCAGTCCCATGTCGTTCCTCTCGATTTTTGTAAAGCGTGTGCTTATCTTTATGCATGGTTTAGAAATATTGTAAATTATTATTAAGTTTCACATTCGAATTAGAAGTCATAACGTATTTGATTTTGGGGCTACAAGCCACAATAACCTATACTTCGGTAGAGGATGATTGAGGATGTGATCTCTCCTGGAAACTCTAGGAGGGTCAAAACAAAGTTATTGGAAAACGATAAAATGCGCCTCAAACTTTTTTTTTCCGTACACCACATAATTCAGGGTGAATCTAGAAAGATTATTTGTTGGGGTACTAGTCAGCAGTCAATCTGTATTAAATTTTATGTGTTTAGATTTCAGTACTTTATAACAAAATAAAACTTATGTTGGAATCCCACATTCAAAAAAAATTCACATGTGTCAAACTTAATTATGACGGCCGAATAAACAAATCGTATTAGTTGGGTTATCGGGTTGGGTCTTGATGATATTATTTTGATCTTTGTAGTACTAACTTTGCTCTTAATAAAATCGTGATTCAAAGAATTCTAGTCTATAAAGGATTAATCTAAACATATGTATAGTAATTAATGGATGTTATTAAACATGCTTCCCTTTAAATACATGGTGCAACTCTCATATCGTAAAGTTGCATGGAATAATGGTGCAATGTCCTCCGTAAGATGAGGTGTCAAAGCCACATTACACATGAACACCGTCCCTGAAGGCGTAAATAGGAGGTAGCGTAGACCGACTTATGTTGCGTTACAAGGAAGAGAGAGAGAAAGAGTAATGCTATTGTGATCGTTTTTAAATGTTGGCATAAAAAAACAACTTAAAAAAAACTATCAAATATTTACCTATAAATACCATCTTATTTCATATATGTTTTCAATAGTCACCAATTTTTTCTCTTGACAAACAATTTCTCATTCACCAAACATCCAGAAATTGATCAAAATCCAAACACATCCACTTCACCCACCGGCCCATGAATCACCAAACTGAGGGTTCTGAACATGCTACTTCCACAGACTCGCCTATTCCAGAACCACCCTCTTTCCAACAACCAAACATCACACAAATTCCAACAATTTCAACAACCTTAAACCCCATCTTCCCAACAATTAATCACCTTCCCAACCTCAATCTCCCCACGATGATGACATCAAAAAAGGTGTCGAAAACGCAACCACCAAAATCTTCGAGAAGAAAAAACAAAGAAAAGGGGAAAAGGGCAACATTATTGGACTGGGGATGAGGAAATGACACTTTCAAAAGCTTGGATTTCAATATCTTTAGATAGGATCATAGGAAGATGGAAAACGTCCAAACCATGACGATATTTTGGAACCACATTCTAGCACACTCTCACTTGTAAATGGGAAAGTGTGAGTACCAGACTTACGATGGTGTAAACGACAAATGACATGAGCTAAGAGCTACTTAAACAAATTTAATGGAATCTACATTAACCTCACAAGCATGCATCAAAATTAGTGTAATGAATTCAATCTTTTAAGCACCGTTCTTTAACAATACAAAACCATACAGAGTGGTAGACCCTTTAGCCATCAAAAAGCATGGCGTATCATGCGAGATGGTCCGAAGTGGGTCCTTGATCCAAGATCGCTTAGTCAATCGTAATCCACCAGCTCCAACAAACAAGGGAGAACTTCATAGTCGGATGAGGAACTGCATGAAGTCACCCTTCGACGCTCGATGGGAAAGGACAAAGCGAAAAGGGTGGCATCATCATCGACAAGGCACAAAGGAAAAAGCGTCAATGAAACGGATGACGTACTAGTGTTTTCGCAAAAACCTGACAATCATCTTATCTTTCTTAAAAAAGCTAAGAGTTCAAAAATTCAAATCGAGAGGAGGAGCAAATGCTTAAGGACTTTAAAACTATAAACATGACTCTGCATCCGGATCTTCCACCCGATCGATTCGACCTTTTTAACAATCTCCAACGCAAAATGAAGGACAAATACAATGATTATAATTTTTATGTTTTAATTTTAGTGTAACGCTTATTTTTTTTTAAAAAAATTTAGGTTTATAATGTAATTTTTATTTTCAGTTTTAGTAATTTAATTTTCATTTGGTCCACAGAAGGTAAGTGATGTCTTCCTTTTGTTTCTTTTGTTTACACTCAAGAGTGTAACGCCCGTCTTTCAAGGCTAAGAATTGATATAATGATGTAATAGTTAGGGTCAACAAATGTAACTTATTTTAAAGAAATAAAGAGGAATTACTTGAATATTATGTGGATCATGTGATTTTATGTGCATTATACTTATTTATAAGATATAATAAATTCAGAATGAAAATAAGCGCCAAAAATAAAAATATAGATAAACCTGACATCTATAAAGAAAGTTGTAATGTTCGTGACAAGGATTCCGGAGATATAAAAAACGCCGAAATCTGAGTTATAACGAAGAAGTTATGACCCGTCAAAGTTTCGCGACAAAACCATCACGACGTTGTGTAACGTAAAAAGAGAGTTTACGATAAAGTGCTTTTTAGCCTTAGATATGTAATGACCCAAATTTCCAAATATATTTTTCGTTTTTAATAATCAAAACATTTCCATAAAATATGAAATCTTTATGACAATTGTTTTCAAAATCTATAACATCAACATTTTATTTCAAATATCAGAGTGTCCCCATATAAAATGCTGGAGAGTGCACGCCACGCCATTAAGCCTTACCCTTGCCCTTAGGCTCAGAAGTACCTGAAACAAATCAACAAACTGTAAACTAATGCTTAGTGAGTTCCCCAGAGCATACCCCACACACAATCAACATAATCACATAATCCATATTAGCTATAAAAGCTACATAAACCACATAAGCCATGCATACAACATATAGGGATGCCTTGGAAACCCTCCAGGGTCTTACTCCGGGTGCCTCGGGAACCCCCCGAGGTCTTTGCCCAAGGATGCCCTGGAAACCCTCCAGGGTCTTACTCCGGGTGCCTCGGGAACCCCCCGAGGTCTTAGCCCAAGGATGCCCTGTAAACCCTCCAAGGTCTTACACCCAAGTGGCTCGGGAACCCCCAAGGTCTTTACTAAGGATGTCATGGAAACCCTCCAAGGTCTTACACATAAATACCTCGGGAACCTCCCGAGGTCTTTCATGTAAGTATCACAATTAACTAGCATATCACATAACAAATAATGGTGAAACACCCAAAAATTCAAACCAATTTAAACTTTTAAAAACATTTCAAACCATTAAAAATCTTTACAACTTTGTTTTCAAAATGTATAATATCAGAGTTTTCCCAGAAACATAGACAAAACGTGAGGAGCTGTACGATCATGCCTCCGCCTTGCCGCGATCCCCTGATGTACCTTAAACAATAAACTGAAACTGTAAGCCCGAGAGCTTAGTGAGTTCCCCCAAAACACCGATACACATACAGTCCACATAACCATGTCAGCAATAACATATCATAACAAACTGAACAACATGTAATGGGTCCACAGCCTTACAGACTGGATTACCCCTGGCCCCACAGTGTGAGTCTGGATTGCCTTACGGGCCCACAACTCACATTTGGCTTGCCATCGATCCCACAGTACGAGTCTCCCTTAGCCCGTAACTGGAATGCTCCCAAGCCCACAGTACGAGTCTCCCTTAGCCCGTAACTGGAATGCTCCTAGGGTTTGTTGGCTACCGCACAGAGCAGTACAACCTCAACCCATCCCACATAACATATAACATACAACATAACCACTGAGCATGCAATAATCATATAACATCACAGGTAGTCCTACAGGTCTACCTAACTGGCATAACCACTAGCATGCAACACTAACTCATACTCAACATCTAACACTACTAGGATAACATATACAATGGGTCGGCCTTAGTGCCTTAGACCCCTTAGTATAGTGAGGATAACTCACCTCACAACTGTCGTCTGAAACTAGAAAGCTCAACTCCCGGATCACCAACATGAACTCCCCCACCTATAGCTTCCATAAAACCCTTTTTCATAAGTTTCCATATTACCAAAATATCCTCAGAAGTCAACTAGTCAACTCTTGGTCAAAGTCAAAGTCCACAGTCAAAGTCGCCAGTCCATGTTGACTCGACTCGTCGAGTGCAGTTCATCGACTCGTCGAGTCCTTCCTGAACTCGAGAAGTCGTGAAATCCTTGGTTGGCTCGTCGAGTTCCCTATAACTCGCCGAGTCCATGCGTGTCCAAAGGTTTGGGAGAAACCCTAGCCGACCCACTCAGTCATTTGACTGACCCGTCGAGTCCAAGGCATTCTTCATTTGACTCGCCGAGTTGTTCATCCAACTCGTCGAGTACATGACTATCTTCATATGACTCGCCGAGTCGTTCATACAACTCGCCGAGTCTCTTCAGTCCTTTATTCATACAGACGATTTTTAAGCCATGCTAAGGCTCCAAATTGTAGACCCAGCTTCCTAATGCACGTTTATCACGTAAAGTTGCAAACTTTACGTGCATGCAAGGCTCTAATGACTCATAATGCCAAATCTAATCTTGAAATGGAGTTTAACTCAAAAGGAAGGGTTCATACTTGCTAAAGCTGGAAACTTTATGGACTTAGGACTCAAAAGAGGTCCAGATCTGAAGTTTCAACTTCAGATCAAGCTTCCATACCATAATCCCTTCATGAATAGCTAAAGAAAGCCCTAGTCTTCACATATGAATGATTCTAGAAGAAAAGAGGTCAAGGTAACAGCTTGTTACCTCCAAAGCGTGCCCAAGCTGAAGTAGACTCTGGATCCACACGAAATCCTTGATGCTAGCCTCTTGATCTACAAGTTTCCTTCACAAAATCACTTCTCAAAGCTCCAAAACACTCTCTAAGCTCACATTCACAGAAATTAGGGTTTCTGGCTCTCAAGGGGTGATAGAGGACAGTGGGAGGCGCTAATGGTCCAATATATAGGGTGCAAAAACCCTGAAACTTAGGGTTTCCACTGCCAGCTCCTACTCGTCGAGTCCCCAATGCCGACTCGCCGAGTCACTCATTAAATGACGTGTCCTGGCCTGCTGCTACTCAACGAGTCACAGCGTCAACTCGTCGAGTAGACCTTAAAACATGAAATCTAAATGGAATAATAATGATACCTGACGGTTGGGATGTTACAAATGGGCCGGCCTTGGTGCCTTAGACCCATTGGTATGGTGAGGAGACTCACCTCTCAAGTATGTTGAACTAATAAGATATGATAAGTCCCAACCCGCAGCTCCAACTCAACTGCTTACAACCATCATGTGACTAACTTTTCAAAATCCCGAAATACCAAGAATACCCTCGAAGTCAAACTTGGTCAACCATGGTCAAAGTCAAGGTTAACAGTCCATGTTGACCCAACTCGTCGAGTGCATCTATCAAATCGTCGAGTTCCTTCGGTGTTCAGAAAACCAGGGAAAAACCCTCACCAACTCGTCGAGTTAGCTTATTAACTCGCCGAGTTCTCTATGCATACTGAAAACGGGAAAACCCGATCCAACTCACCGAGTTGTCAAGGAAACTCGTCGAGTTTTCCCTTATCGTAACATATTCAGTCCTTCCAATCGAATCCAAAGCCCCAAACTACAGATCCAGTCCCTTAGGACTAAAATACCACGTAAAGTTGAAAACTTTACATGCATGCAAGGCCTCAAGAGGCTAAAACACTAAAACTAAGTCTCATACAAGGTTTAGGGCATGGAGAAAGGGCCTAGACTAGATAAAGTGAGCAACTTTATGTCCATGGAGGCCTAGAGGTGTCCAGATCTGAAACCATATCCTCATGACAAGTTCAAATCCGAGAATTACACCATTATGCACCAAAAGTGACCATATACTTTCATAAGATGAGATCTAAACAAATAAAGGTCGAGGTTGCAACTTTATACCTCAAGATGGTTGCCAAAATAGAGTAGATGTCGGATCTACTTCCTCTCTCTTTACTCGAACCTCTTCAAGCTCCAAATTACTTCACAACGATACCAAAATCACTCTCCAAAGCTCTCTCACACACTCAAGACGGTATAAGGCTCGAACTAGGGTTTCTCTGGGTTGTAAAGACGATGAGGGAGGCTAAAAATGAGCCATAAGTTCTTTATATATGGTACAAAACCCTGAAAATTAGGGTTTTCCTTTACAGCGTCTACTCATCGAGTTAGGGCCTTCCAACTCGTCGAGTAGACCCTAAGTCTCGCGTCCAAAATGATTTCTACTCGACGAGTTGGAGCTCCCCAACTCGTCGAGTTCCAGTCTAAAACCCTAAAATCTTGAGAAATAAATGATACTTGAAACGAGCATTACAGATATCTAAACAAAAGTCATAGTATACATTAAACCGAGAGCGTGCATGAAAAGAACGTCCAAATCTAACTTCGTATGAGGAAGTTATGAATTTTCTAAGATTTGGCGTAGCGGTGTGCAGCCTGGAGTTCGAATTATAAATCGAGCGATTTTTAGCCGACACAACTTAAACGAGAATCGAAGATCTTGTTAATAGGAGCTCAACAATAAAAAGACAGACGAAAATGGGCGTCGAATGACAAAGTTATGAATTTTTAACAGACTTATCCTGTCCCGACCTGTTAAAAATATAACTTTAAAAATAAAGTCAAAATTATCCGACGTAGTCTAAACAAAAGTTGTAGAGTACGTTCCCACCTACGCGTGGATATAAAGAACGTCGAAAACGGAGCTCGTATACTAAGCTTCGAAGGTGGATTGTGGTGGGAAGATCTTGAAGTACAAGAAGTTGGAGCAAAGATAGGTTGTGGATTCGAGTTCTACTTCATCTCAGCATCATTTTGAAGGTAACAAGTTGTTACCTTGGCTCTCCATTAGCTAGATCTCTAATTTCATGGGTTTAGAACCCTTTTTAGGGTATTGTGGTAGTATTTCAGATTAGGGGAAAGATCAGAGGTTACAACTTCAGATCTAGACCCCTTTAGCTGTGACAACCCGAAACTTCTAACTTGTAAGATCAGTTAATGTTATCAATATTAAACTCGATTTTTATCATCATTTAGCACCGTTTAAGGGTGTAATGATACTTTCTAAGCCTCGTATAACCAAAGGTTGAGTTCTAGGTCGAGTAATACCAAGTCGTAGCACAACATTCGGGCCATACACTCTCTCAGGAGGAGTGTACGGCCGTACACATGAGTGTGCGGCCGCACACCCATCCTCCAGCCGCACACTCGTCCCTATATATATAGGGTGACCCCTTTCACTCATTCCTTTCCTTTGGCTGCACTCTAAATTCTCTCACTACTTTCTCTCTCTAAAAACTGTTGGATATATTGTCTAAGTCCATAACTATATTTGGTATGTACTTGACCCGACCCGGCATGGTCCATTTGGGTTGCACTTCACCCGAACAATTTATGGATAATCGTTTGAGAATAGTATAAGTTATGATTTATTAATATATTATAAGTCCTAATATATTAATATAAAATCATATTATTTAATTAGTATTGATCTATAATTAATCTAGAATTAATTTAGAGATCAAAAGTATGACTAATTAAATATGGGCTCTTGTATTTATATAGTGTGGGCTAATGCTTATTTGGAATGGGCTAGGCTTGCATGTAAAGTCCATGGATACTCCATGGAGCTTTAACCCATGGATCTCATGGAAATGAAAAGACATGGGTATTAGGGTTTACATGAATGTAACCCTAATCCACCACACTATATAAAGGAGGCTTTGGTTCTTGAAATCACACTAGTTGTGGTGAGTAAAGTAAGAGGGCCGATTTCAAGAAAGGTGATTACTATTCTCTCAAAATTCCAAGTTTGTGGTGATTTGTGATTTCCATTTGAGGCATCCACACTATTGGTGCTAGGCTCTAAAACTCCAAGCAATCAACTACAACTACAAGGTAAGTAATTCTACTAGCTTTATTTGATTCAAGTTCCCCATGCCATGCTAGATAGGATAAGAACCTTGGAAAAATAATTATTTGCATGTATCTTAGATAAACATAGATCCAAGGTTTCTAGGGTTGCATGTACACCATAGGAGTGTTAGAATGCTTGAAAACCCATCAGTGGTATCAGAGCCAGGTTTGTTTATTTGATACTTGATGCAAAAAAAAAACTTGAAAATCGAAGTTTTGTTCAAAAGCTCGTATCAAAATTTCAAGTTTTGTATATGTACTTACGATTCTTGAAATTTTTGATATGAACATTCATAAACATATGAGTTTAGAAGATCATAGAAATTATGTGCTAATAATTGATTAGATTAATTCTTGATCTTTATGTGTTTTAATGGAGTCCATAACTAGTTCTTAAGTTATGGATAACCAAAAGTCACATTTATAAATAACCATTAAAAGAACACATAGGTTACAAAAAATGAAGAGTCTTCATTTTTAATAACCATTAACTCATAAGTTATGAGAAATGAAAAGTTTTGAAAGTTTACAAAACTTTCCCTCAAGTTTTGGAACATGTAAAGTCATATTAAAAACTTTAGTTCCAACCCCTAGAATTTTAAAAGTTAAAATCCAACCCTTATACTTTATAATATTATAAGTTTAATAATATTTATATATGTATAAGATCAAGTCGTCTTACCGCTAGTACGCCTCATTCACGAAGCCGGTCTATAAGGGGGGTATAAGGTTGTTGCCTATAAAATGGCAACTTAATGGGTGTCCACTCTCACCCACCGCTTCCTTGATCGGTGGAGGGTCGTTAGCCGAACGGGTAGGACAAGGACTTATAAATTCTCATTAAAAGTATAATGAAAATACTAAAGTAACTAAACTTTATTGAATTCCCAATCTTAGTTATTTTAGGAAAATGTGAATAAGGTGCTAATCCATGAAATTACACTTTACACTTTGTTTAAGTCGTTAGTGGAGCGTGTGTGGTTAACCGGCACACTAACTTGAACTTAACAAGGTAGGTAAAGGGTGACTTAATGTTTATCATAGTATCGATGGAGCGTGTGTGGTTAACCGGCACATCGATTGAGGGGTAATACATTAAGGGTACCAAGAAATTTGTATGGTTACTTCACACCTTGTTTTGTGATCCTCGGCATCCCAGTCACAAAACTTGAAGGGCACACTCAAGATTGAAACATGCCATTGAAGAAAGTTCAATGAATCTCAAAGAATTTTTTCATGGTGGAAATTGGTGAATCGTCATTCACCTACCTTCAAATATCTTATAGCTTAGATTACGGCATCCCTCTTCTAAGTTATAAAATATTGTGTTGGGTCCTAGCCTTAATATTACATTTGGGTGTTTTGTTAAGGACTATCTCTATATCTAATCTAATCTATTCCCTCTTCTTTTCAGATGTCTTCCAATAACAATGCTTCTGGCTCAAACCCTACTAGCTCTTTCTCTCTCATGAATCTTTGTGGGAGAGTCATCTTTGATGGGCCCAACTTTACAGATTGGATCAGAAACATCAGGATGGTCACTCGGTATGAGAACAAAGAATATGTTCTCGACAAGGAGCTGAAGGTACCCGAGCCAACTGCTACCCCTGAAGAGCTTGCTGAATATGAGGTACATGAAAGAGATGCTACAAAAGTGGCATGCATCATGATGGCCACCATGACAGCCGAGCTCCAAAAGTCCTATGAGGACTATTATCCTTTTGAGATGCACCAAGACTTGATGGACCGCTACCATCAAAGTGCTCGTCAAGAGCGATATGAAATAATCTCCTCCATGATAACAACCCGAATGAAGGATGGTGAACCCATCACAGGCCACATGCAGAAAATGCAAAGGTATGTGGACCGTTTACTGAAGTTGAATGTGAACTTCCCTGAGGAGTTAGCAATAGACATCATTTTGCACTCCTTGCCATCGTGTTATGATCAATTCCGCATGACATATCACATGAACAAGGAAGAAGTCACCCTCAGCAAACTTCAAGGACTCTTGAAGACCGCCGAAAGTGGTCTAAAGGGTAAGTCGGTTGTTACTACTCCTACTCCTACTCCAACTGCGGCCAATGTCTTGGCAATCGGGCATGGCAAAGGGAAGAAGAGAAAGAACCCTTCTAAGGGTACCAAGGGTAAGACCCTTGAAGGCTCCTCTTCAAGCAAAACCAAGAAAGGTTTTGTCACTCCTTCTGCTAACCCTAATGAGGCTGAATGCTTCTATTGCCATGAAAAGTCGCACTGGAAGCGAAACTGCCCAAAGTACCAGCAAGATTTGAAGGATGGGAAAGTAAAACCCAACCATGCAGGTATATACACTATATTGTCTAATAACTCACCTCATTCTAAGTCTTGGGTCCTTGATACAGGTTGTGGTATTCACATATGTTGTGATTTGCAGGGACTAAAAAGAAGTGAGAATGTGGAGCAGGGAAAGATAAACTTGATCATGGGAAACAGGAAAGCTTCACCTGTCACCAAGATAGGAGTTTATTCCTTA
Organism: Lactuca virosa; assembly: GCF_052849685.1. Classification (NCBI taxonomy): domain Eukaryota; kingdom Viridiplantae; phylum Streptophyta; class Magnoliopsida; order Asterales; family Asteraceae; genus Lactuca; species Lactuca virosa. The sequence goes on along the minus strand of NC_136433.1, from coordinate 36,381,524 downwards.
GTGCTAAATAGTGGGTTTACATTAGATTTGAATAAATGTTATTATTTGCCAGAAATGGCAAGAAATGTTATTTCCTTTCATGCATTGTATAAACAAGGTTTTACCTTTTATTTTGATAATAATAATGGTAGTATTGATGCTTTCTTTAATAATGTTCTTTATTTTAAAGCATTACCTTGTGAAGGCGTGTATGAAACTGTATCTGTTGTAGATAATCTAGGAAATAATGTATTGTGTATTAACTCTTCCACTAGCTTAGATAAAGCATCCTTATGGCATTGTCGTCTTGGACATGTAAGCAAGAAACGCATAGGCCAACTCCAAAAGGATGGAGTCTTGGAGTCATTTGACCTAAAGTCAGATGATAGTTGTGAATCTTGTTTGCTTGGTAAAATGACAAAGTCACCTTTTACTGGCACTTGTGCTTGGGGTGAAGGTTTGTTGGACCTCATACACACGGATGTGTGTGGACCCTTCAGAACCGCCATAAGAGATGCTAATCGGTTCTATGTGACTTTTACTGATGATTTTAGTAGATATGGATATGTCTACCTAATCAAGCATAAGTCAGAAACCTTTGAGAAATTCAAAGAGTTTAAGCAAGAAGTGGAGAATCAGTTGGGGAGGAACATTAAGATGCTTCGATCCGATCGTGGTGGTGAGTATCTTAGTACTGAGTTCCTTGACTATCTTAAGGAATGTGGGATTGTCTCACAATTAACACCTCCTAGGACACCACAGTTGAATGGTGTAGCTGAGAGGCGCAATCGGACCTTGTTGGACATGGTTCGTTCCATGATGAGTCGAGCTTCGCTACCAATCTCATTTTGGGGGTATGCCTTAGAGACTGCCGCCCATATCCTTAATCTAGTCCCTACAAAGAAGGTTACCAAAACACCTCACGAGGTGTGGACTGGAAAAGTTCCCAATCTAGACCACATCAAGATTTGGGGTTGCGAGGCTTTCGTGAGAAGCGAGACTCACGATAAGCTCGAACCCCGAAGCGAAAGGTGTATTTTCATCGGCTACCCACATAAATCCTTTGGTTACATCTTCTACAGACCCAGTGATAATGTGGTCTTTGTAGCAAGAAGAGGATTCTTTCGAGAGAGAGAATTCATGAGCCAAGGAGACAGTGGGAGGCAAATTGACCTTGAGTAAATTCAAGAGTCAAGTGGTGAAGGATCCTCAAACCCTAGCCCTCAACCTGAGGAGAAAACTCCTGTTGAGCCGACTGAAGAATCTATACCTCTAAGGCGTTCCACCAGAGTTAGGAATGCACCTGAGCATTATTATGGTTTTCATATTACTGCAGAAGGTGAGACACTTATCAGTGATAACACATTGGTAAATCTGGATGAGCCTAACAGCTACACGGAAGCCATGGCAGGCCCTGAGGCTGCTAAATGGAAAGAGGCTATGGATAGCGAGATACAGTCCATGTATGACAATCAAGTTTGGAACTTGGTTGACAATGTACCTGATCGTAAGATAGTTGGGTGCAAATGGATCTTCAAGAAGAAGACCGACATGGATGGTAATGTACACACTTATAAGGCACGACTGGTTGCAAAGGGTTATTCTCAAACTTCGGGAGTTGATTATGATGAGACCTTTTCACCAGTGGCCAAGATTAAGTCTATTAGGGTTCTGTTAGCCATTGCTGAATTTCATGATTATGAAATATGGCAAATGGATGTCAAAACCGCTTTCCTTAATGGAAAGTTGGCTGAAGATGTTTACATGGTTCAGCCAGAGGGTTTTGTCAATACAGAGTACCCCAGTAGAGTGTGTAAGCTCGAGAAATCCATTTATGGATTAAAACAGGCACCTCGCAGATGGAATCTTTGCTTTGATGAGAAAATCAAAGAATTTGGCTTTTCAAGGAGTGAAGATGAATCTTGTGTCTATATCAAGGCTAGTGGGAGTATAGTCAGCTTTTTGGTACTGTATGTGGATGACATACTACTCATAGGAAATGACATCCCAACCCTGCAGGAAGTAAAGTCCTGGCTTGGGAAGTGTTTCGCTATGAAGGACCTTGGAGAAGCTGCCTATATCCTAGGGATAAGGATTTTGAGAAACAGGAGTAAAAGACTAATTGGACTTAGTCGAAGCTCCTATGTGGACAAAGTGTTGAAAAGGTTCAACATGCATAACTCCAAGAAAGGAGAGTTACCCATCCAGAGTAACGCCAGATTGAGTAAGACACAAAGCCCTAGTACTGAGGCTGAGATAGCAAAAATGAGTCGAATACCTTATGCTTCAGCTGTAGGATCGATCATGTATGCTATGACGTGTACTCGACCTGATGTAGCCTTTGCTTTGAGCATGGTTAGCAGGTATCAGGGGAACCCTGGCAAGGCACACTGGACTGCGGTAAAGAATATCCTCAAGTACCTACGGAGGACTAAGGACTGGGTCCTTACCCTCGGTGGCAGTGAGGACTTGAGAGTTGTAGGGTACAGTGATGCTAGTTTTCAGACTGACAGGGATAATTTCCGCTCTCAGTCGGGCTGGGTCTTTACTCTAAACGGAGGGGAAATTACTTGGAAAAGTTCCAAGCAGGAGACAGTGGCTGATTCCACTTGTGAATCAGAGTATATAGCAGCAAGCGAGGCAGCAAAGGAGGCTATATGGCTAAAGAACTTCATCGGAGACCTTGGAGTTGTACCAGCTATAAAGGAGCAAATGGAGATTCTCTGTGACAGCAATAGTGCGGTTGCCTTAGCCAAGGAACCAAGAGATCATGGGAGATCCAGACACATTGACAGAAAATATCACTTCATTAGACATCGAATAGAAGAAGGAATCCTCGTGGCAAAGAGGGTATCATCGGATGAGAACCCAGCAGATCCCCTCACGAAGGGACTGACTCGGGCTAAGCATCTCCAGCATGCTCGGAGCATAGGGCTGAAGGATGATATTAGTTTTAGTAGTTAGATAATCTTGAAATTTGTAAAATGTAATTGACATTTGATGATAAATAAAAGCTGTTATTTATGAGTAAAGTGTTGCTATCTCTTGTCAATCCTTTACTATTATTTCTTTTTGCATGTTTTGACTTCCAGAATAATTATGTTATGGTTTATATCATATTATTCAAACTCTCCACAGTCGGTCATATGTTGGAAGTAGATATGAATCAAGACTGTCATGGGTTGGCTTGTAGAGGTCTAAGATGTTAGACAAAGCGGGGCTACAACACTCATGAGTGCTCATAAGTTCTGAGTATTGGATTCAACCCACGCTCACTTGTATCACTTCATGGAATTTATCTCGAGTGATCGTGAGACGGTAATATCATATAAGTCTTCAAACCTAGAGATATGATTTGTTGCCTATGAGTTGGTTATGCATTGATTGCAAAAAAAGGCATTGGTAACTCGATGTTATAAACCGTGCTTTTGTGTGTAATTCAACAAGTAGTAGAGCAAACATATGAGTCGAAGTTTATCTGTTCCTTCTAGGATTAGAAGCGATATCTGGGCCCCTCGATGATTTTGTTTTGACCTATGTACCGGGCCCGGTCAGAACTAAATTGATGTGTTCAGTTAAGTTCTATGTCAAACAAATCGGAAATCGGGAAACAAATGTTGGACAATAAGCAAGACCATGTTCCATGTATTTGTCCAGCTGATATCTAGAACAGAGGATTATATGATCACTTATCTAAAATGGCGCTTCATAGTTCAACAGAGTTTAAAGAGCTACGATTGCTGATCGGTTCCTGAAGTCATACTTGCAACTATAGTTATTAGACTTATCCAAGTGGGAGACTGTTGGATATAGTGTCTAAGTCCATAACTATATTTGATATGTACTTGACCCGACCCGGCATGGTCCATTTGGGTTGCACTTCACCCGAACAATTTATGGATAATCGTTTGAGAATAGTATAAGTTATGATTTATTAATATATTATAAGTCCTAATATATTAATATAAAATCATATTATTTAATTAGTATTGATCTATAATTAATCTAGAATTAATTTAGAGATCAAAAGTATGACTAATTAAATATGGGCTCTTGTATTTATATAGTGTGGGCTAATGCTTATTTGGAATGGGCTAGGCTTGCATGGAAAGTCCATGGATACTCCATGGAGCCTTAACCCATGGATCTCATGGAAATGAAAAGACATGGGTATTAGGGTTTACATGAATGTAACCCTAATCCACCACACTATATAAAGGAGGCTTTGGTTCTTGAAATCACACTAGTTGTGGTGAGTAAAGTAAGAGGGCCGATTTCAAGAAAGGTGATTACTATTCTCTCAAAATTCCAAGTTTGTGGTGATTTGTGATTTCCATTTAAGGCATCCACACTATTGGTGCTAGGCTCTAAAAACTCCAAGCAATCAACTACAACTACAAGGTAAGTAATTCTACTAGCTTTATTTGATTCAAGTTCCCCATGTCATGCTAGATAGGATAAGAACCTTGGAAAAATAATTATTTGCATGTATCTTAGATAAACATAGATCCAAGGTTTCTAGGGTTGCATGTACACCATAGGAGTGTTAGAATGCTTGAAAACCCATTAAAAACTTCATCCAAAAACACTCTAAAGGCCTCAAAAACGTGAACTACTTCGTCATTCAGCTTGTTATATTGGTAAGACACCTGAATCTAAGCCTAAAAATCATAGTGTTCTTCGTGTTCTTCATCCTTTGAAGGTGTACGGCCGCACACCTTCATAAGGTGGCCGTACACACCTTAAAGACTCTCCAAAGTGAAGAGTTTGGCCCCCATTTGCTAGTTGGACTTGGTATTAGCATTAGAACACCTCAAAATCGACATTTCGGGCACAAATGAGGAGTGTACGGTCGCACACCCCTGTGTACGGCCGCACACCCCCTCTGTACGGCCGCACACTCCTGTGTGCAACCGCACACACAGCCTGGCCGCACATCCTGGCCGTACACACACTCTAATGACCATACACCTCCCTTATTCGATCGTTTATGGCTCCAACACTTAGTTCCAAACATTTCCAAGTCCTTAGGGTGGTTTCCCGTCATGTTTTGGCATGGAATACCTAAATCTAATGCATATATGTGTTATTATATGTTAATAGGATCCACTTGCGTACGAAACATCAGTTGACACTCAGTACTCGTAACCGATCGTACATCCGAATCCTACGTTAAACTGTGAGTTCATACCCCTACGCTTTTATAAGTTTTTATAACGTTTTTAGGGGGGGAATACAAGCCAAACATAAAAGTTTTCACAACTTAAAAACTGATGAAATTACAATGGTTTTACGTTAAACATTTAGATACTTTATCCCTTTTGTAATATACGGAGCATAAGGGACGTTTTCTAAACATAATTGCATAGTTTTTCGAATAGTACATGAACATAACTTATCAATCAAACTATAATAGGTATAGTTTGGGGATTTCATTACCGGTTTTACAGAATCAAACTCCATACAAAGTCAAACAAATAAACTATGACAAATTTAGTTTATCCATACAAATAACGAGAGTATCTTACTAAATAATTATTTTGTATAATTATTATACTCTACATTGTTTACCAACGATTTCGAACTCGAGAACAAATGAACTACACGTAAACTAGTTAATACAGGATTGTGAGACTTATCTTCGTTATGCCCTTCTGGGTACCAATAAATCCTCTCCGTAAGTATAACCAGAGTCTCCTGGAGGGAGAGCGTGAAATTTGTGAATAGATCTATTCGGGACTGACAATCCCACACCTGAACTGTTAGCTACAGTTAGGCGGGCACGCCTGGGGTGACAAATTTTGTAATCGTACGACGTCTGAAGAAACGTCAAGGAGGTCACGTGTCATATCAACATGGTTATCCGACTCACAATAAGTATAAACTAACCTTTGTTTACGGGATTTTCTTCTTCAATAGTTTTATTTTAACTAATGAAACTACCTATCTACTTACTGGAGGGTATTCCAGCGATCTAATTCTTGGTTTTATTTGAGTAATAAAACTACTTATTTACTGGTGGTAACCAGGGTTTTCAAACAAAACGTACTTTTCTTTCAGTACTCGACGAACATGTTAGAAAATATTGGATTTTCTTGGGAAGCATGCATACATATTTCGGAACTCATTAACGAAGGTTTTCGACACAAACGATATTTACTTATAATGAAAAGGAATCAATTTTACAAATTCAGTGACTAGTTTCCAATACAAAAACATGCTTATGAACTCACCAGCTTTATGCTGATACGTTTTCAAAACCGCTTGTATTCTTAGGGCAACGATAGACAGGTATCTTCGCTCACTTTTGGAGAAGATGGAGCACCTTGAAGTCCAGTCTTTATCTTTTATTGCTTTTGAATATAATGATATGTACAAACTATACGTTCAAACAGATGTAAATATTCATATTCTAATGAAATGGTTGTGTTTACTTTGATTGCTATGATACGATTGTTGTGATACTACGCATGACGTCACCCGCCCCCGGACGTTTCCGCCGTCCGTTCCGACGGTTTGGGGGTGTGACATTAGCCCCTTATTGTCATAAAGTCTCGGCGTTTGTCAAGCTATGGCCCTTCCATTGTCTTAATCTTCTTCTTTAGCTTGGTTTTGGCTCTTAAGACGTTGCATGCACGTAAAGTTTGCAATTTTACGTGATAACTAGGCCCTAGGAAGCTAGATCTACCATTTGGAGTTTTAGAATGGCTCGAAAACATCTGGACAAGAAAAAAACTATATGAACTCGGCGAGTCGGATAAGGAACTCGACGATTTGGGAAGGGTTTTCCCGTGGTATGTTTTCTGTATGGACTCGGCGAGTCAGCAGAGGACTCGACGAGTCAGCTAGGGTTTTCCCCGACTTCTGGACACGCATAGACTCGACGAGTTGGTAGTAAACTCGGCGAGCCAGGGAGGGTTTTATGACCTTATGAAGGGAGTCAAGGGCAACAGAAGGAGTGCTCCTATAAAAACTTCATGAACGCAAAACCCACATCCTTCGACGGCACTGGAGGTGTTATTGCCCTGACTCGATGGCTCGAAAAGATCGAGTCTATCTTCGAAATCTGCTCTTGCTCTGAAGCCAACAAGGTGAAATTCTCCGCTTGCACTTTCACCAACAAAGCATTGACCTGGTGGAATGGCCGGGTGAAGTCCCTAACCCTGCCAATAGCAAATGCTATGGGTTGGGAGAGCTTGAAAGAGCTCATGCTTGCTGAGTACTGCCCACGGGGCGAAATGCAGAAACTGGAGCACGAACTCTGGAACCTAAAGATGAAGGTTTCCGACATTGCTGCCTACACATCTAGGTTTGAAGACCTAGAACTTCTCTGTCCGGGGATGATCACCCCGGAAAGCAAAAAGGTTGAAAGATACATTTGGGGACTGACCCAGCCGACCAAAGGAAATGTTTTGGCTGCTCGGTCAACTACATTTTATAGCGCCAAGTGCCTGGCGCAGACTCTGATCGATCATGGAGTCGATCTCGATGAAGTGACAGCCACTTCCAAACCGGCTAAAGGGAGTGGTGAGAAAAGGAAATTCTGGAAACAGAGAAAGGGTCAGTCTTCGCAGGAGCCCTCAAAGAAGCAACATACGGTAGCAGTTCACGCTACTACTACCCCTGTCGCTGCTCCTGCAACTCAAGCACCTACCAGTAGGTATACTGGTACCCTCCCTTGGTGCAATTGTTGGGTTTTAGTATATTACAACATCCTATGGTGCACATACAACCCTTAATACCTTGGATCTATGTTTTCACTAATTATACATGCAAATAGTTTCCAAGGCATTAAACCTATAACTAGCATGCATTTGACATAAACCATATAATATACTAGTTAGGGAAACATACCTTTTATGTGGCTTGAAGTCTTGATGTATTTGGCCTTAAGAGCTTAGCACCAATAGTATGAAATGCCTCAAATGGAATCACAACACACCTAGGACAAAGGTGGCTCTTGAGAGAGAATTCCATGCACCAAAACACCTCCATATTTCTCTAAGAAAAGAAGTGATGATTTTGGCTATGGAGTAACCTATTTATATGTAGGATTAAGAGGGTCATGGGTATAACCCATAATCCATACCCATGGGTTTTATGATCCATGGTTCATGTGGCCCAACTCTTTATGTATCCATACATAAACTTGGTCCAACATGGATCATAAGCCCAACACATATAAATATAACTAATTATCATAATTAGTCCCCATAGATTTAATTAGTCTCTTTTGATCACTAAATTAATTCCAAATTAATTCTTGATCGATACTAATTAAAATATATGATTTCATATTAATATATTATAACTTATAATATATTAATAAACCATAAATAACCTTCTCTCAAAAGTCCATCCTAACAAATTGTCCTGATGATATGCAACCCAAATGGACCATGCTACTCTCGGGTCAAGTACATACCAATAATAGTTATGGGCTTAGACATCTAATCCAACAGTCTCCCACTTGGATAAGTCTAAAACTATTATTGCAAGTACGACTTCATAACCCGACTAGCAATCGTAGCTCTTAAAGCCACCGTCAAACTCTGAACAAATCAATGACGCGTCCATTAGATAAGGGATCATATATATTCCTCCATTCTAGATATCATATGGACCGAGACATGGATTATAATCATTCTCTCTGTCCATTTGTTGTTTCCCGATTTTTCGATTTATGATGACTGACTGATTGAACAAATCAAATCAGTCCTGGCTTGGCCAAGCACTCACATGTGTCATCGCTAAATCATCGAGGGGCCCACAGATATCGCTTTTATCCCGAAGGTAAAAGGAATGGATAAACTTCGACTTATATGGCTTGTTCTACTACTTGTTGAATCATACACAAAGGCACGTTTTATAACATCGAGTTACCAATGCGTTTTCGTGCAATCAATGTATAACCAACTCATAGTAACAACTCATATATCTAGGTTTTAAGAATATAAGATATTATCGTCTCATGATCACTCATGATAAAATCCATGAAGTCATTCAAATGAGCGTGGGTTGAATCCAATACTCAGAACTTATGAGCACTCATGAGTGTTGTAGCACCACTTTGTCCACCAACTTGGAACTCTACAAACCAACCCATGACAGTCTTGATTCATATCTACTTCCAACATATGACCGACTGTGGATGGTTTGAATAACTTAATCATTCAGGAAGAGCGACTTAGTTATTCTGGAAGTCAAAACATGCAAAGTGAAACACAAGAATAAATGAATCAAATATGGTATCAAACCCTATGAATATAAATAAACACTTTTATTTATCACCATACTGATTACTCATTATTCATTGTTTCGGTTTTATCAACTTTATACATGAATTAAAAACACTAGTTGTCCCATGCTCCAAGCATGTACACTATGTTTTTCTTAAACAATAGCTTTGCCATACACCAAGTATGCACTCTATGTTTGTCTATGATCCTTACTTTGTGAAATAAACCAATTGAACATAATTTCAATGATTCTAATTTCACACTCCCAAATCCTTATCGAAAAATGTGAGAATTTCAAATTCCTATCATTTATCGAAATCTGTTTAGATTTTAAACTTATATGCACTGACCCTCCTGTAATGAATATGTACAAAGTCACAAAGACTTGTCAACAGTCATTATAAGGTATTCCAATGGAGATCAACTCCATGGAAACTAAGTCTCATATTCAAAGTACATTGCGTTGGACATGCTTCTTGCATTAAGTTTTCTAATATTACACAGATAAATTCCACCTATGGAGACAACTCCATATTCTCATTTTGACTATCACTTCTGAATAAGAGATGCCTCTTTTCAGAATATGTCAATATGGTCCTTCCAAAATTAGCACTATACTTCCAACTTTCCCTAAGCAACCAATCTTTGGTAAACCTCAGATTGTCCTCGACAATTGCTTAATCATTTTAGTCATATCCAATTCTAGACCTTTTCCCTTCTTAATGCCTCTGGGCATTTGGAAAAATTTAGAAATGACAAATATTATAGCACATGCAATCGATCATGTACCCAAAGCAAATGGTACACGATTCATGATGTCTCACATAAAGACATGATTCTAGGCCAGTCTTTTGCTACAATATTTTTATTTGCCATGTTTTCAAAATTTGACTATGAAGAGGGATGCCGTAATCATAATCGAATTTTGAGAACGCAATATATAGAATTTCCTTAAGTTGAACCAATCCAACATGAAATTCATATATATATATATATATATATATATATATATATATATATATATATATATATATATATTCTTGACTAAAGATGATTAAGGTCTCAATCTAAGCCTTTAGAACTGAAATGAAGTATATCCTCTCCCTTAATTATAGCAAAACAACTTTTTCAATCCCTGCAGCCTCACGAATTGAAACTTTTGTTTTCTATAATTAACATTGCTAACTTGCAACACTAACAATAATTATCATGCTCCCACTAACATGATGATTATTAGCATAACACTTATGCTCCCACTAGCTTTGACATGTACTCAGAAATCAGCTGGACTTCTAGAAATCAATACTTTATTGACTTTCTTACCAAAGTTCAGATTTCTGATACGAGATGCTTTGATAAAACTTTATCAAAATCATACACCTTTCCTTAGATAGCATGCATGTGTGTCTAAACAATTTCAGAACTATGAAAAGGGATGTCGTAATCATAGTCTCAATTGTTTAGACCTTTTGCCATCTGCTTCAAATCTACTTGGTGGAAGTGTTTCCTCACCATCATTTTCATGAATCGGAGAGAAACCTTATGACCCTTAGATTTTATGGTGTATGTGTTCTTATTCATGTGAATCGTCAAAACCATAGTCACAAGACAAGGATAATGACAAATCCAAACTCATATGGACTGAACTTATGCAATCTTAACTTCTTGCCACCTGGCAGTACAGGTCCTGTCATTGCTTCCAAGTTGTTATGCAACCAATTGAGAACTTTCAGAACTCCTATGCAAAGCCAACTTTAACTGGAATGGGCACAGAATATGTCAACACGATAGGTTATAAACCTCAAGTCGTGTGCTAGTGAAGAACCTCAGGTTTTATACTTGATTAGTTCTTGAAATTCTTTTTAGGATCTTTAAGACTCCCACTATCCTCTTGACATATAAGACTATCTTGCCAAATATTCAAGAGATAGTGCGGATTCTTTATCAAGACAAACACTTCACACAATTGGCCTTAGTTGGTCTTTGTTTTATCCAAAACATCACAACTTACCAATTTCAAATGTACAAGAGTAGGACACTTTTACTCTTACATTTGACAAGTGTTTTAAACCTTTCTTTAAGATATGTCACTCAAGTTATAATCTTGGAGTATGACTCTAAGAATTGTTTTGGAACGAAGTATGACTCATCTTCTTGATCTAACAATTTCAACAATTCATGACTCCTCTTCTTAGTCATAAGAATGCACTAAGAAGACCTTTAGAGGACTAATTGTGATATGATTTCTAAATCATTAAGATGATCACAAACATGATACTAAAGTACTCTCCCATCTTTTCAGATTTGAGAAACTTTTATCTTTCTGCCTAATTTGATTCTTCCCATTCGTTCTGCCATACATTGAGACTTTTCCAATGTTTCAGAATTATACTTAAACTTGTAAGTATAACCATATTTACTAAACTTTAGTAAATCAAATAGTCTTAACGAGATTTGTGGTGGACATGACCAGTGCACAAGAATGTGTACTCGATCCATTTAGTCCTTCACTTGACTCACACATCCATGTGAACAAGTAATTAGTCTTGATTTTCCAATGCTTGAAAGTTCTCATTCATCATACTATTCAACTTGCATGATTCCAAGTTTCGGTCCAATTGAAACTTGGATGATGAGGAACTTTCCTGATTTGGTAAATTTAGACACTACCACAAATGAAAGAATCAAATCCATTTTCCAATATTGCTGTCAGTGGAATCATATAAGTAACAATTTTCCACAAATGCCATTGTAAGGATACTTCAAATAAATAAAATTAAACAATTATCTTTTATTTTAAAACTTTGCGGAAACACTTATCCTTACAATCCATATGGAAAATTGTTGTTATCTATTCCTTAGCAATATATCATAACTTCTTAAGCAACTGCTCAAAATTCTGATGCGATCGAAATCCACCTTCGCGATCAGAATCAGCATATACTTCCTTTAAGATTTCTCTCTATTCTTTGATTCTTAAAACATCAACATGTGACCCAGTCACATCATGTAATGAGGATCTCAGAATAGAACTTAACAGAGTTAGATAATGGGCTCTACCTGATGTAGAGTCAAACTTATTGACTTTAACATCCTTAGGTAAATTTGGCAGCTTTGCAATCAACGCCCCTTCCTTTGGCAAAATAAACATATGGACCCTTTGGTAATGGGACTATCTCAGACTTAGCCTTTCTCTTTACCATTTGGTCAACCGGGCTGACTATGGCCAATCCCTTTCCATTGGGAAGAGAATGCTTTTTCTAAATTTCCAGTGTCACCATTGTCACTGTCCATAAAGTTTTTGGGAAGTTGATCTTCTAATCAAATTTGCTTTACTATCGTTCCAAATCATTGCTGATTCAGCAGCACCAAGCAAATAGATATGATCATTAAGGTTCATGTCATAGTCTGTTTCATAGTAGTCCCAAAGGAACTCACTATGTGACTTAGAAAGTGATTGAACATCCAACTTTCTCAAGACTTTGACACCCAACTCTCCCGGTTTGTTAATATGTGACTTCATCTCTAAGATGTGATCACACATAGACCTTGCTTGCCATTAGGGCTTGAGTGATCTTGAACTTGTGGGTTAGGGAGAATAATTGGAGGAGGTGGAGGAAGAGAAGTATGACTTCCATGAGCCAAACTCGGGAAGTCATATTCATTAGGAAAGCTTGGTTTGGGAAGATCATTGTTGTCTAAACCAGACATCAACAATGGGAGAAATTCACGTCAAGTTGATTTAAGTCCTTAATATAACACCCAATATGATATATTAAGGCCAGGACCCAACAAACTATTTTATAACTTGGAAGAGGGATGCCGTAATCCAAGCTATAAAATATTTGAAGGTAGGTGAATGACGATTCACCAATTTCCACCAAGATAAACGAAATGTATTATTAGGTTTTAATTGGTTTTGAAACTCCTAGATTCTTTTGAGATTCATTGAACTTTTCAATGGCATGTTTCAATCTCGAGTGTGCCCTTCAGGTTTTGTGACTGGGATGCCGAGGATCACAAAACAAGGTGTGAAGTAACCATGCAAATATACTTGGTACCCTTAATATTTACCCCTCAATCGATGTGCCGGTTAACCACACACGCTCCAACGATACTATGATAAACATTAAGTTACCCTTTGCCTACCTTGTTAAGTCCATGTTAGTGTGCCGGTTAACCACACACGCTCCACTAACAGCTTAAACAAAGTGCAAAGTGTAATTTCATAGATTAGCACCTTATTCACATTTTCCTAAGTAACTAAGATTGGGAATTTATAAGTGTTTAGTTACTTAGTATTTATCATTATACTTATAATGAAGGGAGAATTATAGTCCTTGTCCTACTTGTTCGGCTAACGACCCTCCACCGGTCAAGGAAGCGGTGAGTGAGAGTGGACACCCATTAAACTGCCATTTTATAGGCAGTAACCTTATACCCCCCTTATAGACCGGCTTCGTGAATGAGGCCTACTAATGGTAAGACGACTTTATCTTATACATATCGATATAATTAAAGTTATAATAATAGTATAAGGGTTGAATTTTAAACTTTTAAAATTCTAAGGTCTAGTTTGGAATTAAAGTATACATGGGGGGTAACTTTACAAATTCCAAAACTTGAGGACAAGTTTTGAAACCTTTCAAAATTCTTGGATTTTTCATAACTTATGAGTTTAATTAAGGTTTAATGAAAAAAAAAATTCAAGTTCCATAACTTGAGGACAAGTTATGGAAGACATTAAATCATTTAATGATGACATTAAATATAGTGACTCTTCTATTTTCATAACCTATGAGACTTAATGACACTTTAAAAAGAAAAACTCTTCACTTTCCATAACTTGAGGACAAGTTATGGAGTTCATAAAAACCATTAAGATCAAATATTCCAATTAACACAATAATCAAATAAATTTTCTATGATCTAGATTAAACTCATAAGTAAAGATAATTCACATCAACAATTTTCAAGAAATTAGATAATCATATAAACTAATACAAATCTTGAAACTTTGACAATTATCCTTTGAAGACTCTTGGAATTCATAACCTAAAGAGTTAATAAATGAGACATTTCACATCCATAACTTATGGAAGTTTCAAAACTCTTAAGATCATTAACTTTAAAAAAAACTTTTTGAGTTCCAAAATTTTATGACAAAATTTGTAACTCCTTAAAACCATTTAGATCAAACTTTTAAAACAAATAAAATAATCATATCATTCTATCTTTTAATAAATTGACCTAATTCAACTCTTTTAATAAATCAAGTAATTATCATAAAATTTGACAAACTTCATGTTTTTTTTTTCTTTTTTTTTTCCTTCAACTTGAAAAAAAAATACATTTGCATCAAATATAATAGAAAACAACCCATGGCTCTGATACCACTGTTGGGTTTTAGTATACTACAACATCCTATGGTGCACATACAACCCTTAATACCTTGGATCTATGTTTTCACTAATTATACATGCAAATGGTTTCCAAGGCATTAAACCTATAACTAGCATGCATTTGACATAAACCATATAATATACTAGTTAGGGAAACATACCTTTTATGTGGCTTGAAGTCTTGATGTATTTGGCCTTAAGAGCTTAGCACCAATAGTATGAAATGCCTCAAATGGAATCACAACACACCTAGGACAAAGGTGGCTCTTGAGAGAGAATTCCATACACCAAAACACCTCCATATTTCTCTAAGAAAAGAAGTGATGATTTTGGCTATGGAGTAACCTATTTATATGTAGGATTACAAGGGTCATGGGTATAACCCATAATCCATACCCTTGGATTTTATGATCCATGGTTCATGTGGCCCAACTCTTTATGTATCCATACATAAACTTGGTCCAACATGGATCATAAGCCCAACACATATAAATATAACTAATTATCATAATTAGTCCCCATAGATTTAATTAGTCTCTTTTGATCACTAAATTAATTCCAAATTAATTCTTGATCGATACTAATTAAAACATATGATTTCATATTAATATATTATAACTTATAATATATTAATAAACCATAAATAACCTTCTCTCAAAAGTCCATCCTAACAAATTGTCCTGATGATATGCAACCCAAATGGACCATGCTACTCTCGGGTCAAGTACATACCAATAATAGTTATGGGCTTAGACATCTAATCCAACAGCAATAAGTGCAGTTATCATCATCGCATCCCTGGTCCATGTCATGAGATGCTCTGAAACAACTGTGGTCAAAAGGGCCATCTGGCTCGAGGCTGCAGAAACCCAGTCCAACCAACCGATCAGGCCTCTGGAGCAGGTGTTGGTCAAGCCTGTTATGGCTGTGGGGAAGTCGGGCATTTCAAGAGAAACTTCCCCAAGGCAGCAACAACTGGCAACACCGGGATAGTACTAGCTATGGGGCAAGAGGAGGTCGTAGCTGACCCTACCGTTGTGACGGGTACGTTCCTCCTCGATAACTCTTATGCATGCATTATTTTCGATTCTGGTGCTGAAAGAAGTTTTGTTAGTCATGCATTCAAGCTTTTTCTTAAACATAAACCTCAAACCTTAACCGAAACATTTACCGTCGAGATGGCTAACGGTGAGAAGGAGAGCGCTAATGATATAATTCGCGGTTGTACTCTTACCCTGAACGATCATTCATTTCCCATCGATCTTATGCCAGTCTCTATAAAAAGCTTTGATGTCATCATCGGCATAGATTGGTTGAGCCCCAATCGTGCTGATATTCTTTGTTTCGAAAAAGTTATCCGTCTCAACCTTCCTTCTGGTGAAGCTCTCATGATTTATGGCGATAAACTCAGTTCAAACCTCCGTATCATCTCGTGCATCAAAGCTCAAAAACTTATGCAAAAGGAATGTCATGCGTTCCTAGCCCACTTTGTCAACGAAAAACAGGAAGTTAAAGACCTTGAGAGTATTCCCGAAGTCTGCAACTTTCCTGATGTCTTTCCCGAGGAGCTTCCGGGAATCCCTCCCGAACGCCAAGTCGAGTTTCGTATCGACTTAGTTCCCGGAGCTACTCCCGTAGCCAAATCTCCATATCGCCTAGCGCCAGCAGAAATGCAGGAGCTATCTAGTCAGCTCAATGAGCTGCTTAGCAAAGGATTCATCAGACCGAGTTCCTCACCCTAGGGAGCCCCGATCTTGTTCGTGAAAAAGAAGGATGGATCCTTTCGAATGTGTATCGATTATCGAGAGCTGAACAAGCTCACTGTCAAAAACCGTTATCCTCTTCCTCGAATCGATGATCTCTTCGACCAACTTCAAGGAGCCAACTACTTCTCGAAAATAGATCTAAGATCAAGGTACCATCAGCTGCGATTCCATGAGGGTGATGTTCCTACAACAGCTTTTCGGACTCAATATGGTCACTACGAGTTCATAGTAATCCCCTTCGGTCTAACCAACGCACCGGCAGTGTTCATTGACCTGATTAACCGGGTGTGTCGTCCTTTCCTGGACAAGTTCGTCATCGTGTTCATCGATGATATACTTGTCTATTCCAGAAGCGAGGAAGATCACAAACAGCACTTGAGATTGGTGTTGGAAACTTTAAGGGCAGAGAAACTTTACACAAAGTTCTCCAAGTGCGAATTCTGGATTCGAAAAGTAACTTTCCTAGGACACGTGGTAAGCAAGGAAGGCATTCACGTGGACCCTTCCAAAATCAAAGCGATAGAGAACTGGTCATCACCGAAGACACCCACAGAAATTCGTCAATTCTTGGGTCTCGCTGGCTATTATCGTAGATTTATTCAAAATTTCTCCAGAATTGCCAAACCCTTAACCACTCTGACTCAGAAAGGTGTACCTTTCTGTTGGAGTGAAAAGCAAGACACTGCGTTCCAAACATTGAAACAGGCCCTATGCAGCGCACCTATCCTGTCTCTGCCCGAAGGGACGGAGGACTTCGTTGTCTACTGTGATGCATCCAATCAGGGTTTAGGCTGTGTGCTCATGCAGCGAGGAAAAGTTATTGCTTATGCCTCGAGACAGCTGAAAGCACACGAAGTCAACTACACAACACACAACCTGGAATTGGGAGTAGTGATTTTCGCATTGAAGATATGAAGACATTATCTCTACGGAACCAAGTGCACTATCTTCACTGACCATAAGAGCCTGCAACACATCTTCGATCAGAAGGAGTTGAACATGCGACAACGGCGTTGGGTTGAGCTACTCAGCGATTACGAGTTCGAAATACGCTACCATCCCGGCAAGGCCAATGTGGTGGCGGATGCTCTAAGTCGCAAGGAGTACACGAGTCGCAGTGCGAAAGTACTAACTATGACTATCCATTCCCACTTATCCGCGCAAATCAGAGAGGCTCAGCGGGAAGCTCTAAAACCATAGAACGTCAAGGATGAGGCCTTGAGAGGAATGGGTAAGAACCTAGAGATCAAGGGAGACGGAGTCTATTATTTCATGGACCGGATCTGGACCCCAAGGTTCGGTGGCTACAGAGAGGTTGTCATGAACGAAGCCCACAGGACTAGATACTTCATTCATCCAGGTTCGGATAAGATGTACCTCGATCTTAAGAAACTATATTGGTGGCCAAATATGAAAGCGGAGATCGCTACATTTGTGGGCAAGTGTCTGACTTGCGCCAAAGTGAAAATCGAATATCAGAAGCCCTCAGGACTGCTCCAACGGCCAGAAATACCCGAATGGAAGCGGGAGAGGATCACTATGGATTTCATCACCAAATTACCCACATCTCCGAGTGGGTACGACGCCATCTGGGTGATAGTCGATCGACTGACTAAATCCGCTCACTTCCTACCAATCAAAGAAACTTTCAAAATGGAGCGACTCACGCGAATCTACATCCAAGAGATAGTCCGACTGCACGGTGTGCATGTGTCCATTATCTCCGATCGAGATAGCAGGTTCACTTCAAGATTCTGGCAGTAACTACAGAAAGCTCTTGGAACTAAGCTGGACATGAGTACAACTTATCATCCTCAGACATATGGGCAGAGTGAGAGAACCATCCAGACCTTGGAAGACATGTTGAGAGCATGTGTCATCGATTTCGGTAAGTCGTGGGACATCCATTTGCCCTTGGTTGAGTTTTCCTACAACAACAGCTACCATACCAGCATTAAGGTTGCGCCTTTCGAAGCCCTCTATGGCCTCAAGTGCAGATCCCCTCTGTGTTGGGTTGAGGTGGGCGACACGCAGCTAGCCAAGGGACAAGTCCCTGACAGCACTCTCACTGGTCCAGAAATCATTCGCGAAACCACAGAAAAGATCGTACAAATCCAAGAACGACTAAAAGCCTCACGAGATAGACAAAAGAGCTACGCCGATAAACGTCAAAAACCCTTGGAATTCCAGGTTGGAGACCGTGTTCTGTTGAAGGTCTCGCCCTGGAAAGGCATGATACGCTTCGGAAAGTGTGGAAAGCTAAATCCAAGATACATAGGACCGCTCGAGATCCTCGCCAGGATCGGTCCTGTAGCCTACAAACTCCGTTTACCTCAAGAGCTTAGTAACATTCATCCCGTCTTCCACGTCTCGAACCTTAAAAAGTGCTTATCCGACGAGACTCTTACTATTCCTCTCGATGAGATCGAAATCAACGAGAATCTAAACTTTGTGGAAGAACCAATTGAAATCATGGACCGGGAGGTCAAACGAACAAAACAAAGTCGCATCCCGATAGTGAAGGTTCGCTGGAATGCCAAGCGGGGACCTGAATTCACTTGAGAGCGCGAAGATTAGATGAAACAGAAGTATCCGCATCTCTTTCCCTAATTCATGAATTGTATTCTATATTCGAATTTCGGGACGAAATTCCCTCTAACAGGGGGATGATGTGACAACCTGAAACTTCTAACTTGTAAGATCAGTTAATGTTATCAATATTAAACTCGATTTTTATCATCATTTAGCATCGTTTAAGGGTGTAATTATACTTTCTAAGCCTCGTATAACCAAAGGTTGAGTTCTAGGTCGAGTAATACCAAGTCGTATCACAACATTCGGGCCATACACTCTCTCAGGAGGAGTGTACGGCCGTACACATGAGTGTGCGGCCGCACACCCATCCTCCAGCCGCACACTCGTCCCTATATATATAGGGTGACCCCTTTCACTCATTCCTTTCCTTTGGCTGCACTCTACTTTCTCTCACTACTTTCTCTCTCTAAAAACTTCATCCAAAAACACTCTAAAGGCCTCAAAAACGTGAACTACTTCGTCATTCAGCTTGTTATATTGGTAAGACACCTGAATCTAAGCCTAAAACTCATAGTGTTCTTCGTGTTCTTCATCCTTTGAAGGTGTACAGCCGCACACCTTCATAAAGTGGCCGTACACACCTTAAAGACTCTCCAAAGTGAAGAGTTTGGCCCCCATTTGCTAGTTGGACTTGGTTTTAGCATTAGAACACCTCAAAATCGACATTTCGGGCACAAATGAGGAGTGTACGGTCGCACACCCCCTCTGTACGGCCACACACTCCTGTGTGCAACCGCACACACAGCCTGGCCGCACATCCTGGCCGCACACACACTCTAATGACCATAAACCTCCCTTATTCGATCGTTTATGGCTCCAACACTTAGTTCCAAACATTTCCAAGTCCTTAGGGTGGTTTCCTGTCATGTTTTGGCATGGAATACCTAAATCTAATGCATATATGTGTTATTATATGTTAATAGGATCCACTTGCGTACGAAACATCAGTTGACACTCAGTACTCGTAACCGATCGTACATCCGAATCCTATGTTAAACTGTGAGTTCATACCCCTACGCTTTTATAAGTTTTTATAACGTTTTGAGGGGGGAATACAAGCCAAACATAAAAGTTTTCACAACTTAAAAACTGATGAAATTACAATGGTTTTACGTTAAACATTTAGATACTTTATCCCTTTTGTAATATGCGGAGCATAAGGGACGTTTTCTAAACATAATTGCATAGTTTTTCGAATAGTACATGAACATAACTTATCAATCAAACTATAATAGGTATAGTTTGGGGATTTCATTACCGGTTTTACAGAATCAAACTCCATACAAAGTCAAACAAATAAACTATGACAAATTTAGTTTATCCATACGAATAACGAGAGTATCTTACTAAATAATTATTTTGTATAATTATTGTACTCTACATTGTTTACCAACGATTTCGAACTCAAGAACAACTGAACTACACGTAAACTAGTTAATACAGGATTGTGAGACTTATCTTCGTTATGCCCTTCTGGGTACCAATAAATCCTCTCCGGAAGTATAACCAGAGTCTCCTGGAGGGAGAGCGTGAAATTTGTGAATAGATCTATTCGGGACTGACAATCCCACACCTGAACTGTTAGCTACAGTTAGGATGGTTATCCGACTCACAATAAGTATAAACTAACCTTTGTTTACGGGATTTTCTTCTTCAATAGTTTTATTTTAACTAATGAAACTACATATCTACTTACTGGAGGGTATTCCAGCGATCTAATTCTTTATTTGAGTAATAAAACTACTTATTTACTGGTGGTAACCAGGGTTTTCAAACGAAACGTACTTTTCTTTCAGTACTCGACGAACATGTTAGAAAATATTGGATTTTCTTGGGAAGCATGCATTCATATTTCGGAACTCATTAACGAAGGTTTTCGACACAAACGATATTTACTTATAATGAAAAGGAATCAATTTTACAAATTCAGTGACTAGTTTCCAAAACAAAAACATGCTTATGAACTCACCAGCTTTATGCTGATACGTTTTCAAAACCGCTTGTATTCTCAGGGCAACGATAGACAGGTACCTTCGCTCACTTTTGGAGAAGATGGAGCACCTTGAAGTCCAGTCTTTATCTTTTGTTGCTTTTGAATATAATGATATGTACAAACTATACTTTCAAACAGATGTAAATATTCATATTCTAATGTAATGGTTGTGTTTACTTTGATTGCTATGATACGATTGTTGTGATACTACGCATGACGTCACCCGCCCCCGGACGTTTCCGCCGTCCGTTCCGACGGTTCGGGGGTGTGACATTAGCCCCTTATTGTCATAAAGTCTCAGCGTTTGTCAAGCTATGGCCCTTCCATTGTCTTAATCTTCTTCTTTAGCTTGGTTTTGGCTCTTAAGACGTTGCATGCACGTAAAGTTTGCAATTTTACGTGATAACTAGGCCCTAGGAAGCTAGATCTACCATTTGGAGTTTTAGAATGGCTCGATAACATCTGGACAAGAAAAAAACTGTATGAACTCGGCGAGTCGGATAAGGAACTCGACGATTTGGGAAGGGTTTTCCCGTGGTATGTTTTCTGTATGGACTCGGCGAGTCAGCAGAGGACTCGACGAGTCAGCTAGGGTTTTCCCCGACTTCTGGACACGCATAGACTCGACGAGTTGGTAGTAAACTCGGCGAGTCAGGGAGGGTTTTATGACCTTCTGAACTCTTAAGGAACTCGACGAGTTGTTAGCTGCACTCGACGAGTTGGGTCAACGTGGACTGATGACCTTGACCGTTGACTTTGACTTGGACCAAGGGTTGACCAGTTTGACCTTTGGGGGTATTTTGGTAATATGGGAATTTATGGAAGGGATTCACCGGTGGTTGTAGGTTTTGGATTTGCAACTGCATTTGGAGGAGTTGACCTTAGCATTTTGAGCTACTTGCGAGGTGAGTTATCCTCACTATATCAACAGGGTCTAAGCCACCAATGTCGGCCCTTATCGGATTTGTATCTGGGTTTATTGCATGATATGCTTATTGATTTACATCCTGATAGTTAGGATGGTGATATGCTTAGTGACCTGATTAGGTCGGTATCCTGGTATATATGATGATGTTATGCTTAGTGACCTGGTTAGGTCAGTATCCTGGTATATAGGATGATGCTATGTTAGTGACCGGTTAGGTCTGTATCCTGGTTACATGATGTTACTATGATTGATGATCTGTTAGATCGGTTTGACTGTTATATATGCTAGCGTATGATATTATGTGCACATGTTTATTGATTGGGGGTTGGGTTGAGGCGGTCCTGCTTTGTGCTGAAGGGCAACATACCCAGGACGGTCCGAATAGACTACAGGCCCAGAAGGGCATGCTAGTCAGACCGAAGGCCCGACGAGCGGTCCGAATAGGCTGTAGGCCCTGCGAGGCAGTCCAGACGTGCCGAAGGCTCGGATAGCGGTCCAGATAGGCTGAAGGCCTGCGAGGAGGTCCAGTCAGGCTGAAGGCTCATTATGCATGCTGTTCGTTATTATGTTATTGATATGTTTTATGGCATTGGTATTTTAGGGGTAACTCAGTAAGCCTTCGAGCTTACATTTATCGATTATTGTTTCAGGTACTTCTGATGATCGTGGGAAGGCGAAGGCATGATCGTGCAGCTCCTAACATTATATGATTTTATGATTTGATTATGGGATACTCTGACAATATACTATTTTGAAAACAAGTTTCATAATAATCATGGGTTTTGAAATGATTTTAAAAGTTTAAATTTGGCATGATTTTAATGGATATTACTAGTTGGTATCAGAGCCTTGGTTTGAGTGAATTGGAGGAAACACCCGCGTGTCTCCAGCCTCAAATTGAGGACAAGAAATTAAAACGGTTTTCTTAAAATGTTTTCAAAACAATAAAGGAAGATGCAAGTGTACGATCAGTCGGAGCTCGTCGATAGACCCCAAATTACCTTACAGATTATTTGATTATGTGATATGTTAGAACAGCATGCTAGTACTAGGCTAGGGATCTTCAGGAATTGCATGATAGAATTGCCTGATTATATGATGTCTGGTAGCCTAGGGTTTTCCTTGTATGAAATTGACGTCATTACTGTAGTTGCTTAGTGTATGCATTACGGCTATACACAATTAAGATCTTATAGCCTGAGAATCTTTGGTTTGGCCTTATTTCCTATTCTTGTTTGATGAATGGATTAGGGTAGGATCAGGTATTCGAAAGTCTATAGGGTCCATCATTATGTATGGCTAGCATACACAAGTGCTGCAGGGTTGGTGGAAGTTTCATTGATGGGTTGTTTGGGATGAGTCTGTCGGTTATAAGATATTTAGCCTTCCTCTAGGAGTGAGGACTGAGCGCATGCCATGCTTATGTATAGTTTTAGGGCGTTGTGATGATGCTTGAGACAAATATGGATAGGTGTGGAAGGTTGTATGGGCCCGTACTACTGAAAGCACAGGACCCATACGCGTAGCAAGGAAGTCAAGACCCTTAGGGTTTTGTTGGGAGTTGGTTCCCGGATTGTTATGTTGAATATCTGATATCTTTTTGATGTTTTCAGCATGGTGGTTACACGAACATTTGTGACTGGATCCGGGTCAAGATCAGGAGCGGGCGGACAGGAGGCGCCGACAGCGCCCGAGGCTATCAGCTAGATGAGGCCAGATGAGATGGACGACAGGATCCGGGAGATCATGCATGATGAGGTTGCTGCTATGTTCCGGGCTCAGTTTCCGAAGATGTTTGGGTCTATCAAGACCGTTATGGTGGAGTATTTCGATGATCGCTATGCAGCCCTCACTGAGGCGGCTGCCGCAGCAGCCACATCAGCTGTATCGGCGACAGGGTTAGGAAAACTTTTACATTTTCAAAGGATCAAACATACATACAACCGGGTCTTGGTAGAAGACCACTTTTACTGGAAAACATAGGGTTTTCCTAGGGAGCATACTATTTTCCAACATTGAGATCAAATATTATACTACATGGTTGTAATCATTTTTATACAAGCAATGACACTAAATACTCATGAACTCACCAGCTTTA
Source organism: Lactuca virosa (assembly GCF_052849685.1). NCBI lineage: Eukaryota > Viridiplantae > Streptophyta > Magnoliopsida > Asterales > Asteraceae > Lactuca > Lactuca virosa. The sequence continues at coordinate 36,357,524 of NC_136433.1, read as the reverse complement.
TGATGATACTCGCTTTCAAAATAACTTGTATTCTCAGGTAATCAGTAGACAGGTGCAGATGCAGCTTTTGAGAAGATGGAGCACATACAAGACTCCTCTTTATTTTGATTATACTTTTGGTGTCTAACAAACTGTACAGAACACGCTTGTATTACAATTATTATATTAATGCAATGGATGTTGTTGCTTGTCTTTACTATTATGCATTGTTATGATACTGTACATGACGTCCTCCACCCCAGAACGTATTCCGCCGTTCTAGGTTTTGGGGTGTGACAGATTGGTATCAGAGCCAGGTTTATAGTGAATCAAGTATATCAACCCATAAAAGATATACGAACTATAAACACATCGGGATTAAAAAACTCTGAGCAAGAATATATACTATTAAATAAGGAAATATTTAACTAAGTATATATATACATCCATTCACACTAAGGGTCAGTATCATACTAGAACAGAACAAAAGTATTAAGATTGTTGAACAGCACAATTAGGCTTAGAGACATATAGTCAAATCTGGGAGGATGTAGCCTGATCAACTACATTTACCTAGGAGTGACTAGCCTGTGCCTAAGAGTGGTTGTGGTGTTGCAACAAGTCTAAAAACTTACCAACACTACTACAAGAACATTTGAACAAGAATACTATAGGAGTATTCTGCATTTCCTGTAATTTACATATGTGAGAACTAAAAAGGTCGTTACTAGTAGGGCAATAGTTGCTAAGTGGATACACTACAGTTACATGTGACTAAGACGCTATAGACTTAGAATCTGTGATCTTTGCTTTACTTCTTGTTCCTTGTTTGGTTGTGGATTTCGAGTTAGGGTCACTTATTCGAAGGTCTATCCTGTCTCGATTACATGTAATTGGTATGAATTATGCAAGTATTGGGTCGACTAATAACGATCATCTTATAAGTATCTTAGGATTAGTACGTCTACTAACTATCTTCTCTCCATTCTCGCATAGATACAATGGCTGATTCAAGGGTAACCCAGAGAGGGGTGCCCGTCGCCAGCAGAAGATTATCTACTCATCCTCTCTCTTCCTAAGAAGAATAGCCTTCCTCTTCAATACCTCCGTCTCACCTGTCTGTAAAACATTCCCGACTTTGAAAGTACTATAACTAGCCCTCTGAACTGTCAACATTCTCCTTATGGTTTGATGTAAGACCAATTGTTAGGTCGTTTTTCCTGAACTCATTTTACATCAGTAATACCAGTAATATTGGCAGTTGTCTAATCTATTTGGAAGTTCATGCCCTTGTGCTTTCTTACTCTATTGATATGCATCTATCTAATTGTTGGACTATGGCGATTTATTCCATGAGACACTCTCATCATACTTACAATTGATTCTCACTGTTGTAATCATCTTTTAAAATTTTTCAGTAAAAGATGCCTCCTCGCAAGCGTCCGACCAGACGCACGCCTGTGGATCAAACACCACCACCACCTCCCCCACCGCAGTTCGACCCGGTGATGTTTCAAGCAGCTGTGACTGCAGCTGTGACCGCCGCGCTGGCGCAAGTCAACTCTGGTGGTGTTAGTGGAACGGGAACTGGCACAAACTCCAGCCATGGTGAAATCCACCCACGTCCATGAGAGTGCACCTATAAGGATTTCATCAGCTGCAAACCTACTTACTTCAATGGAACCGGATGGATCCTTGCACTGTCCCAATGGATTGAGAGAACCGAAGCGATCTTCGAAATGTGCTCATGCCCCGAAGGAAGCAAGATAAAATTTGTTGCTTGCACCTTCACCCAAAGGGCCTTGACGTGGTGGAATGGCCATATCAAATCACTCTCCCTGGTCGCAGCCAACGTCATGGGTTGGGACACACTGAAGGACCTCATGACGAGGGAGTGCTGCCCGAGGGGCGAAATTCAGAAACTTGAGGAGGAACTCTGGAACCTCAAAATGCAGGGTTCCGACATCGTAGCCTATACGGCCAGGTACTGCGACTTGGTGGCTCTATGCCCTAACATGGTGCCCACCGAAAGCAAAAAGATCGAGCGATACATCTGGGGTCTAGTACCCCCATATCGAGGGAACGTTCTATCATCAAAACCTGCGACCTTCGAAAGTGCCAAGGAATTGGCCCAAAGGCTGATTGATCATGAAGTTCCCTCCACTCCATCAGCTACTACAACCACCACTTCTGCCCCAACCCACACCTCCAACAACAAAAGAAAGCGGTGGGATCGAAAGAAAGGAAAATCAGCCAAATCCTCTTCCAATAACCAACAAACAGTGGCTGTCCACGCTGCCACTACTCCTACTGCCCCTGTGCCCGCCAAAACATATGCGGGGAATCTACCCAAGTGCGATAAGTGCTCTTTCCATCATAATGGCCCCTGCCGTGAGATGCACTGCACCAATTGCGACCGGAAGGGCCATACCGTCCGGTTTTGCAGAACACCACCCAAACCTATTTCCCAAATCCCCAGTTCGGCAGCAAGCCAGGCCTGTTACGGCTGTGGCGAAGTAGGGCATTTCAAAAGAAACTGTCTGAAGGCTGGGAACGCAGGAGGAACTGGCAGACTACTTGCTATTGGCCACAATGAAGCAGTGGCAGACCCCACCATAGTCACGGGTACGTTCCTTCTCGATAACTCTTATGCTTGTATCATATTCGATAGTGGGGCAGAAAGGAGCTTCGTTAACCAAAAATTCAAACATTTACTTAAACAATCACCGCAACCACTAAAAGAAACCTTCGTCGTAGAAATGGCTAACAGAAAGACAGAGAGTTCTAACGAAATCTACATAGGTTGTACACTCACGTTAGATAATCATTCGTTTCCTATCGACCTCATACCGGTAGCGATCAAGAGTTTCGATGTCATCATAGGCATGGATTGGCTGAGTCTCCACCGTACCGATATCCTGTGTTTCGACAAAGCCATCCGTCTAAACCTACCCAATAACGAAACCTTAATGATCTACGGAGACAAACCCAGTACGAGTCTTCGTATCATCTCTAGTATTCAAGCTCAGAAGTACCTGCGTAAGGAATATCGTGCATTCCTTGCACACGTCGTCGACACGAGCTAGAAAACGAAAGACCTAAAAGACTTCCCCGTAGTATGCGAATTTCCCGACGTCTTTCCAGAAGAGCTACCAGGTTTACCTCCGCAACGTCAGGTCGAGTTCCGAATCGACTTACTCCCCGAAGCTACCCCCGTAGCAAAATCGCCTTATCGCCTAGTGCCTGCTGAGATGCAAGAACTGTCTGGTCAACTTAACGAACTGCTCAGCAAGGGCTTTATAAGACCAAGCTTCTCACCCTGGGGAGCACCGGTCTTGTTCGTGAAGAAGAAAGACGGATCGTTCCGTATGTGCATCGATTATAGGGAACTCAACAAACTGACGGTCAAGAATCGTTACCCTCTTCCTCGCATAGACGATTTATTTGACCAAATGCAAGGGGCGAGCTACTTTTCCAAGATTGATCTAAGGTCTGAGTATCATCAGTTACGAGTGCTCGAGCAGGATGTTCCGAAAACAGCCTTCCGAACTCGCTACGGGCACTACGAGTTCGTAGTGATGCCGTTCAGACTAACCAATGCGCCCGCAGTCTTCATGGACTTGATGAATAGAGTATGCCGTCCTTACTTGGATCAGTTCGCATCGTCTTCATTGATGATATACTTATCTACTCTAGAAGTAAGGAATAGCATAGCGATCATCTGCGACAGGTCCTGGAAACCCTACGATCGGAGAAGCTTTACGCAAAGTTCTCTAAGTGCGAATTTTGGATCCGAAGAGTCGAATTCTTAGGACACGTGGTTAGCGAAGAAGGAATCCACGTGGACCCATCCAAAATTAAAGCTATTGAGAACTGGTCAACACCGAAGACGCCTACAGAAATTCGCCAATTTCTAGGCCTCGCCGGCTACTACCGAAGGTTCATTCAAAATTTCTCTCGGATTGCGAAGCCTCTTACGACATTGACCCAGAAAGGCGTGGCCTTTGACTGGGTAGAGAAACAAGAGAAGGCATTCCAAACCCTAAAACGAGCCTTGTGCACCGCACCAATACTGTCCCTCCCCGAAGGGATAGAAGACTTCGTAGTATATTGCGATGCATCCAATCAGGGGCTCGGCTGTGTTCTGATGCAACGAGGTAAAGTCATCGCCTACGCCTCAAGCCAGCTGAAGACACACGAGGTCAACTACACCACGCACGACCTCGAACTAGGAGCGGTTGTGTTCGCCCTAAAGATCTGGAGACACTATCTGTATGGTATGAAGAGCATCATCTATACCGACCACAAAAGCCTCCAACACATCTTCAACCAGAAAGAACTCAACATGAGACAACGACGGTGGGTCGAGCTACTCAATGACTACGAATGTGAAATTCGTTATCATCCGGGTAAAGCCAACGTAGTAGCAGACGCTCTAAGTCGGAAAGATTATTCTGGTCGAAGAGTCAAGTCATTAACAATGACTATCCATTCGCGTCTCTCCGCACAAATAAAGGAGGCTCAGTTCGAAGCCTTGAAACCTGAAAATATAGTAGGAGAATCCCTGCGAGGAATGGATAAGAACCTACAGGTCAAGGGTAACGAAACCTTATATCTCATGGACCGGATCTGGACCCCGAGACACGGTGGCTTCAGAGACTTGGTCATGAAGGAGGCGCACAACACTCGATATTCCGTCCACCCGGGTTCAGATAAAATGTATCTGGATCTCAAGAAATTATACTGGTGGCCTAATATGAAAGCGGAGATCGCTACCTTCGTAAGTAAATGCCTTACTTGCGCCAAGGTCAAGGTCGAATACCAGAAACCATCAGGTCTACTCCAACAACCGGAGATACCTGAATGGAAGTAGGAACGGATCACTATGGACTTCATAACCAAGCTACCCAAGACAACGGGTGGGCTTGATACCATATGGGTCATCGTCGATAGATTGACCAAGTCCGCACACTTCCTACCCATCAAAGAAACTGACAAGATGGAGAAACTCACAAGAACATACATCAGGGAGATTGTACGGCTGCATGGTGTTCCTATATCTATTATCTCCGATAGGGATAGCAGATTCACTTCGAGGTTCTGGCAGTCCCTACAAAGCTCCCTGGGAACGAGGCTGGACATGAGTACAGCCTACCATCCTCAGACTGACGGACAAAGTGAGAGAACCATCCAAACTCTGGAAGATATGCTGTGAGCCTGTGTGATCGACTTTGGTAAGGCTTGGGATACCCACTTACCCCTCGTCGAATTTTCCTACAACAACAGTTATCACACGAGCATCAAAGTTGCTCCATTCGAAGCCCTCTACGGCCGAAAGTGCAGGTCCCCTCTGTGCTGGTCTGAGGTGGGTGACACTCAATTAGCTAAAGGACGAGTTCCTGAAAGCACTCTCACAGGTCCAGAGATCATTCGGGAAACAACGGAGAAGATCATTCAGATCCGTGAACGATTGAAAGCCTCCAGAGACCGACAGAAAAGCTACGCAGACAAACGAAGGAAACCTTTGGAATTCCAGGTGGGAGACCGGGTCCTTTTGAAAGTCTCACCCTGGAAAGGCTTGATACGCTTCGGAAAGCGTGGAAAGCTGAATCCAAGATACATAGGGCCTTTTGAGATTCTCGCTAGAATCGGCCCCGTAGCTTACAAACTCAACCTACCCCACGAACTTAGTAATGTACATCCTATCTTCCACGTCCCGAACTTGAAAAAGTGCCTATCCGACGAGACTCTTGTAATCCCACTCGACGAGATCGAGATCAACGAGAGCCTCAACTTCGTGGAAGAACCTATAGAGATTATCGACCGAGAAGTCAAACGAACGAAACAAAGCCGCATCCCAATTGTGAAGGTTCGCTGGAACGCCAAGCGAGGACCGGAGTTCACTTGGGAGCGTGAGGATCAAATGAAACTTAAATATCCTCATCTCTTTGCTTAGTTGTGCTGTAATAACTTAGCTGCTTGAATCCTAAATTTCGGGACGAAATTTCCTCTAACGGGGGGATGATGTGACAACCCGAAATTTTCTTTGTATAATTTCCACAGTTAAATACGTCAAATAATAATATTCAAAAACATTTCAAATGCATTTTGACCGGATTTAAACCCGTTTGGTGTTTTATTTTATTTTTCATCAAACAATTTATTAATTGGAAGTGACGTAATTAGTGGCGTGTAATAAACCGGACAACCCGACACCTTAACTAGGTGTTCACGGCCAAACATGGGGTGTTTGGGCCGTAAACACCCTTCTCTCCAAGAACTCATGCATACAACATGAGTTTACCCCTTGTCCTCACTTTTTACCACCTTCCACTCAAGAACACAAGTTTTTCTCTCAAGTATCATCATCTTCTTCTTCCAAATCCGCCCAAAAATGTAAGTTTTCTTCCTAGATCCTTTTTAAACAACACTTAATCTAGTGTTTCTACACCTTCTCATCCAAAGGATTCCGATTTTTACTTAGATCTTCAAAGAATCTTCAAATCTTCAAGAACACCAAGAACACATTTGCGTTTTTGGGTCCTAAATCACCTCTACAAGCTTCCTATAAGTAAGTATACTTCATCTAACTAGTTATTGGCTTAGTATTCATGGATTAAACACCCAAAAACCCCAAGAACATGGGTTTACGGTTTTGGAACATTCCAAAACCGTAAACACCCCAAAGAAGGGTTTTGAAGCCCCAAACTCCTTCCAATGCTTGAGTAATGCACTAAGGACTTACATGCATGAACTAGGAACCCCAAAAACGTGTAAGGATGAGACAAACATGAGTTTACGGTTTGGGAAGGCCTCCCAAAACCGTAAACACCTTCTAAGAATGTTTAAGTGCCTTAAAACCCTTCCTATGCTTGTGTAAGTGACTAGAACCTTGCATGCATAGCCTAGAACCACCAAAACACAAGAGAAATGAACCAACATGAGTTTACAACCGTAAACTCATGTGTTTACGGCCGTAAACTCCCAAGGGAGTGGTCCAAGGACCGTAAACTCCAAGAAGTGTCCATTTCTAGCCCCAATCACTTCCTAAGCCATGGATTCGAGTCTAGCATAATTCCTTGAGTAGTTTAAGACCTTTGAACACCCAATGGCACCATTACCATGAGTTTACGGCCGTAAACTCATGGGGACAATGGTCCAGAAACCGTAAACACACTTAAGTGTAACCAATTGAAGTGTAAACTCCATAGTGAGGCCATACACTCCTTAGATGCAACCTTTAGCACTCCTTGCACTTGAAACAAAGTGTCTTCATGCATTAGAGTGTCTTTACTTACCTAATTAGTGATTAAATGACTAATTAGATACATTTATGTATCACTACATGTTACATAGGATCCGTGTGTGTGTTCAAGTCCTCACTTGACACCTAGCATCCTACCCGACACTTCCATCCACTTCACTCATTGCAGGTGAGTTCATACCCCTTAATCAACCTTTTAAATGTTTTTAAATGCTTTTATGGGGGGGAATACAAGTTGAATCAATCAAGTTATAGTATCAATCACATGTGATTTATAACTTGCAACCAAAAGGATTTTTATACTTTTAACTGCTTTACCAACAAAACTGCTTTAAGTGTTTATCAAACTCATTTCATGTTAAATTGTTATAAAAATATTTCTAAACTCTTTTAAACTCCTTCTGTTCCCAAACCATATCTACACCAATATATTGATATAAGTAAGACTTGAAGGACTTAGGACTGATAGCTCACCTTACTTCCTGTTCTTGTTTGATTGTGGACTTAGGGTATATTGTTATCTGTCTGACTGTCGTTGAATTCTTAGTTATATATTATATATATTCGTGTTGAATATTAAAGTCTTCACTTCAGTACAATACCTTTGTGTATCAAAGGCATGCAACCAACCTTACTATTTAACTATAATAGGTATAGTTAAGGACTACTACTCGTGTATACTATTACAATGGTACCTACCAGAGTCCGAACAGTTATGAGTTAATACATGTTAAACACTATAAAAAGAGAATACTATATACTATACAAGAGAACACTCTATACACTATACCAGAAAGTACATTATACATTATACAAAGAGAACATACTACAACAGAATGTGACATACTATCTCTCGATACGACACTTCACTGTGCTATCACCGTGTAACCAGAGTCTCCTGGAGGGAGAGCGGGCATTATGTGTATAGATCTATATGGGACAGACATTCCCACATCCCGACTGCTAGCTACAGTCCGAGCCGACTAGGCCCAGGGGTGACAAAATGTCACATTTCTACAGATGACTCGGAGGGTCATCAGGGATTCGATCGTCAATCAGCATGGTTACATACAAGTTCACATTTCGACCTTTAATTAATACATTAAGAATTAAAGGCAAAACAGACTCCCCGAGGTGTATTGTACATTTAATACTACCTGGAGTCTGCATTTTTATTTCATTAGCTGGCAGTGATGCTGCTGGGGAAAAACACTATTTTCCCAATTACTTTACATGAATGAAGTCTAAAACTATATTTTCCTACTAATAGTTTCTCTGGGAAAACTTTTACATTTTCAAAGGATCAAACATACATACAACCGGGTCTTGGTAGAAGACCACTTTTACTGGAAAACATAGGGTTTTCCTAGGGAGCATACTATTTTCCAACATTGAGATCAAATATTATACTACATGGTTGTAATCATTTTTATACAAGCAATGACACTAAATACTCATGAACTCACCAGCTTTATGATGATACTCGCTTTCAAAATAACTTGTATTCTCAGGTAATCAGTAGACAGGTGCAGATGCAGCTTTTGAGAAGATGGAGCACATACAAGACTCCTCTTTATTTTGATTATACTTTTGGTGTCTAACAAACTGTACAGAACACGCTTGTATTACAATTATTATATTAATGCAATGGATGTTGTTGCTTGTCTTTATTACTATTATGCATTGTTATGATACTGTACATGACGTCCTCCACCCCAGAACGTATTCCGCCGTTCTAGGTTTTGGGGTGTGACAGATTGGTATCAGAGCCAGGTTTATAGTGAATCAAGTATATCAACCCATAAAAGATATACGAACTATAAACACATCGGGATTAAAAAACTCTGAGCAAGAATATATACTATTAAATAAGGAAATATTTAACTAAGTATATATATACATCCATTCACACTAAGGGTCAGTATCATACTAGAACAGAACAAAAGTATTAAGATTGTTGAACAGCACAATTAGGCTTAGAGACATATAGTCAAATCTGGGAGGATGTAGCCTGATCAACTACATTTACCTAGGAGTGACTAGCCTGTGCCTAAGAGTGGTTGTGGTGTTGCAACAAGTCTAAAAACTTACCAACACTACTACAAGAACATTTGAACAAGAATACTATAGGAGTATTCTGAATTTCCTGTAATTTACATATGTGAGAACTAAAAAGGTCGTTACTAGTAGGGCAATCGTTGCTAAGTGGATACACTACAGTTACATGTGACTAAGACGCTATAGACTTAGAATCTGTGATCTTTGCTTTACTTCCTGTTCCTTGTTTGGTTGTGGATTTCGAGTTAGGGTCACTTATTCGAAGGTCTATCCTGTCTCGATTACATGTAATTGGTATGCATTATGCAAGTATTGGGTCGACTAATAACGATCATCTTATAAGTATCTTAGGATTAGTACGTCTACTAACTATCTTCTCTCCATTCTCGCATAGATACAATGGTTGATTCAAGGGTAACCCAGAGAGGGGTTCCCGTCGCCAGCAGAAGATTATCTACTCATCCTCTCTCTTCCTAAGAAGAATAGCCTTCCTCTTCAATACCTCCGTCTCACCTGTCTGTAAAACATTCCCGACTTTGAAAGTACTATAACTAGCCCTCTGAACTGTCAACATTCTCCTTATGGTTTGATGTAAGACCAATTGTTAGGTCGTTTTTCCTGAACTCATTTTACATCAGTAATACCAGTAATATTGGCAGTTGTCTAATCTATTTGGAAGTTCATGCCCTTGTGCTTTCTTACTCTATTGATATGCATCTATCTAATTGTTGGACTATGGCGATTTATTCCATGAGACACTCTCATCATACTTACAATTGATTCTCACTGTTGTCATCATCTTTTAAAAATTTTCAGTAAAAGATGCCTCCTCGCAAGCGTCCGACCAGACGCACGCCTGTGGATCAAACACCACCACCACCTCCCCCACCGCAGTTCGACCCGGTGATGTTTCAAGCAGCTGTGACTGCAGCTGTGACCGTCGCGCTGGCGCAAGTCAACTCTGGTGGTGTTAGTGGAACGGGAACTGGCACAAACTCCAGCCATGGTGAAATCCACCCACGTCTCAGAAGATCTACTCGACGAGTTGGTGCCTAGACTCGCCGAGTAGGGACGCGTTTTTCCACATGGCTTAAGTGACCAACTCGACGAGTCGGTGGACCTGACTCGACGAGTTGGAGCTGGAATGAGAAACCCTAATCCCCGAGGTTTTGCACCCTATTTAAGGGTCACTTGCCCCCTTAGCCTCCCTTACAGCCCCCTTGTGAGTCAAGAAACCCTAAATCGCTGCTTGCACTTCATTTTGGTGTGATATTAAGCTTGGAAGGTGGATTGTGGTGGGAAGAGCTTGAAGTACAAGAAGTTGGAGCAAAGAGAGGTTGTGGATCCGAGTTCTACTTCATCTTAGCATCATTTTGAAGGTAACAAGTTGTTACCTTAGCTCTCCATTAGCTAGATCTCTTGTTTCATGGGTTTAGAACCCTTTTTAGGGTATTGTGGTGGTATTTTGGATTAGGGGAAAGATCTGAGGTTGCAACTTCAGATCTGGACCCCTTTAGCCCCTTATTGTCATAAAGTCTCAGCCTTTGTCAAGCTATGGCCCTTCCATTGTCATAAACTTCTTCTTTAGCTTGGTTTTGGCTCTTAAGACGTTGCATGCACGTAAAGTTTGCAACTTTACGTGATAACTAGGCTATAGGAGGCTAGATCTACCATTTGGAGCTTTAGAATGGCTCGAAAACATCTGGACAAGAAAAGAACTATATGAACTCGGCGAGTCGGATAAGGAACTCGACGAGTTAGGAAGGGTTTTCATGTGGTATGGTTTCTTCATGGACTCGGCAAGTCAGTAGAGGACTCGACGAGTCAGCTAGGGTTTTCCCCGACTTCTGGACACGCATAGACTCGACGAGTTGGTAGTAAACTCGACGAGTCAGGGAGGGTTTTATGACCTTCTGAACTCTTAAGGAACTCGACGAGTTGCTAGCTGCACTCGACGAGTTGGGTTAACGTGGACTGTTGACCTTGACCGTTGACTTTGACTTGGACCAAGGGTTGACCCGTTTGACCTTTGGGAGTATTTTGGTAATATGGGAATTTATGGAAGGGAGTCACCGGTGGTTGTAGGTGTTAGATTTGGAGCTGCATTTGGAGGAGTTGACCTTAGCACTTCGAGCTACTTGCGAGGTGAGTTATCCTCACTATATCAACAGGGTCTAAGCCACCAATGCCGGCCCTTATCGGATTTATATCCGGGTTTATTGCATGATATGCTTATTGATTTGCATCCTGATAGTTAGGATGGTGATATGCTTAGTGACCTAGTTAAGTCGGTATCCTGGTATATATGATGATGCTATGCTTAGTGACCTGGTTAGGTCGGTATCCTGGTATATAGGATGATGCTATGTTAGTGACCGGTTAGGTTTGTATCCTGGTTATAGGATGTTGCTATGATTGATGATCTGTTAGATCGGTTTGACTATTATATATGCTAGCGTATGATATTATGTGCACATGTTTATTGATTGGGGGTTGGGTTGAGGCGGTCCTGCTTTGTGATGAAGGCCAACATACCTAGGGCGGTCCAGATAGACTATAGGCCCAGAAGGGCATGTTAGTCAGACCGAAGGCCCGGCGAGCGGTCCGGATAGGCTGTAGGCTCTGCGAGGCGGTCCAGACGTGTTGAAGGCTCGGAGAACGGTCCAGATAGGCTGAAGGCCTGTGAGGCGGTCCAGTCAGGCTGAAGGCTCATTTTGCATGTTGTTCGTTGTTATGTTATTGATATGTTTTATGGTGTTGGTATTTTGGGGGTAACTCACTAAGCCTTCGAACTTACATTTATCGATTATTGTTTCAGGTACTTCTGATGATCGCGGGAAGGCGAAGGCGTGATCGTACAGCTCCTCACATTATATGATTTTATGATTTGATTATGGGATACTCTGACAACATACTATTTTGAAAACAAGTTTTGTAATAATCATGGGTTTTGAAATGATTTTAAAAGTTTAAATTTGGCATGATTTTTATGGATATTACACATCCCGAGGTTTTAATATAATGAAAATACATTTCTTCGGAAATGCTTTGATAAATTCTTTATCATATTTTTGGGAACCAATTCCGCAACATAATTCTTTAAAAAGTTACTCTGATTTTCAAATAAAGCATAAACAAATCGGTATTTTCTGATCATGAAATTGAGGATGTCACACCTAGCGACTCCATCCTCGTCCTCATCGGGCTCTCCATCTTCGTGTTCTGGATAATCTTCCGCCCTAATGAATCAAAGTTCCATGTCAATGACACCACTCTCATACATTCATGACAACCTTATTACTACAAATCTTATCAAGAAAGATGCAAATGTGATTTTATTTGTTTAATTCGTTAATATCTGTGTCATCATCATCAACTTCAAACTGATTAAAGTGATTGAATGCATTTCTTAAATTGGTTACTATCAAACAATTTCTTATATTTGCTAGCTAGTTGATTGAACTTTGTATTATTTGTGGATGATCTGATGGTCTATCGAGGTGGTAAGAGGTTTTATACTAAGGATGTAGATGGGTTTTATTTGGGTAATAAAAAGGAAAATAACATACGCATAATTTTAGTTGGAGAACAAGTGGTGGTAACACATGATCTTGTTGTGATATAATGAACTTAAAATTTGAATTTTAAATGAAACATATTAAATACAGTATATGAATAGTAATATTGTAATTTATTTGAGTATTTTCAATTAAGACAATTATTAATTGATGTGTAAATGTCATGTGTTAATTAAGAAAAGATAAAAATTGAGAAAAAATGACAAATGAAAAAGTATTTATTCAAAAATATTATAAAATATCATGTGTCCAAATGAATGAGATAATTACATGTAACAAAAAGATTTTCATTTATTATTTATCAAGAAGGAGGAACGTATATTCATAACAAAGATTACAGATTACAGTATTACAATGTACACTTGAGACTTGAGTAACAGAAAAGTGTACAATGTTGGTGAGCAATGAGGTATTCATACATAGCTGTGGTGTGAAAAATCGATTTGTTAGAACAAATCAATCGACATTATGCAATGGATCTGCATCTGCATCAACTTCTTACTTCATATCTACTATATATATTCATAAATGAAATAACATGTTGATCAAATCCCAATCAAAAAGATGGGCGTTGATCCGTTTTAGCGATAACACAGTGATGTAGGTCGTATAGATCAATTTGTTGGAGAAATAACGATTTGGTGTTTTTTTGTTTTCCAATTATGTTTTTGACCATGGTATTCTTCTTTCCATCGATCTAATCTCACGGTCATAAAAATAGTTCTGTCGTTAGCAGATGCTTGGTTATATTAAAAGGTCTTTTTTTTTTAATCTCTTCTTGAAATGAGATGGCCTGTCAATAAACTCCATATCAAAGATAATCGCTTAAAGTGATAACAATGTCGGCCAAAATTGTTAAATGGAGTCCACCCCAGCAAATGATTTCAAGTTTTGGCCCATTACAACCGCTTCCGTCGTCCATCAGCTGTCTTCCACTATCTTCACAGTCACACCACCGCTTCCCTCATCCATCATTTACACGAAGCAGCACTCATGTCCTCTCCACCACTTCCCCCTTTCGTCGTGAAACACATATATCTACCAACATAAATTTAAGATGAATCCTCTATCTTCTTCTGCTATCTCCGTCTTTGTTGTTGTTGGAAGAATCCATTAATGTTTTAAACTGAAAATAAACCCACTTTTTCTCTCTACCCTTTGCTGCTTCACTTGCTTCACTTTTTCTCTCTACCCTTGCTGCTTCACTTCCACCGACTAAATAAATAAACGAGTGGATATTTCCTCCACCGTCTAACTTCTCAAAATCACAAAGCATCGATCCTCAAGCATTTCTTCCACTCTCACTGCCTGTCGACTGGAACCTATCCGATTCAATCGATTTTTAGAAGCGAGGCCGAGAATCCACTCTCCTCCGTTAGGGTTAAATCGGAAGTGTAAAATAATGCGGTTGCTTGTCAAAAATCAGATAAACGATGGATCCCCAGTTGAAAGTGCGATTACGATGGCGAGATTTTCAATCGTCGAAGACGATGACGATACTCCACTTGCCAATAAACGGCCAAGATTCGCCGAACCCGCATCACAATCGCAACCCCGGCCTCAGAGATCTGTCCCATCGCAACCGCCGGTTGTATTGGATTGCCCGATTTGCCTTGATCCATTGTCTTCCTCTGTCTTCCAGGTATTTCATCTCTCTTTATATACGTCTCTACATCTCATTTCATCTTCTTGTATTTGGAATTCAATTTTCATCGGTGTATAAAGCTATTGTTGAAGGTGATTATGGTTTTATTACACGCATCATTAATTAGCTGTATATGTAATCGATTTGAAAATATGTAAAGCAATGATACGTGTTTGTATTTGAATTATTTATTCTAATAGTTGTATTTGAATGATATGTAAATAATAACGGTTGATTTTGTTAAAAAAAAATTTCTTGTAGTGTAGCAGTTGATTTGGTAAGTTAATTTCGATGTTAATGGCGACTTTTACAGAATCACTTTCTTGTTTTTAGTTAAAAGGAACGTGAATTATTTCTACAGTTTAATATAATATAAAATCTGAAAATCCTTATGAACAGTTTGTTAGAAATATGGTTTAGTGGCACTTGGAAATCTGAGAATCGTGATAATCACTTTCAAATTGAAGTATTTGGGTGGTACTTCCAAATCCTCAATTGGATAAGACTAAGAGAAAATAGAGAGAAAGAAAGATAATGAGATGGTGTAATTTCGTGAGTACCAGAAAACTGACTAAAATTTGGTTATAAACTTTCCTTATCTGAAAAACTGTCAAAACTGTCATATAACAGTTTTTTTCTCAACAGTCAAACTGTTATAAATCCGGGTTTTGTATAAGGATTAATGCTAAGTCAAAACCGGGTCAAATATTCAAAGTTTGGATTTTCTAATGCATTTTTAATACAGCAATATAACCCAAATAAGACCCCAGCCAGGGGCTCTGCCCCTTGGACCCCGCTCCCAGGGGCGCTGCCCCCAGACCCTGTTCGTTCAGGGGCTTCGCCCCTAAATGACAATATACTTTGATACTTGATCAAACTTAAACAAGTGTGTACTCCACACTTTCCTTACTTGTTTAATATTTATCAAGATCATTTTTAGTCAACAAAGTAATCCCATTACACTTAAATAACCTTGATGATAACAAATCACCAACACAGTTATGTTTGGGATTTCAGAGTTTCACCACAATAGTTTATGGAGCTTGGCAATTTTCGTCCCTCGACTATTGATTTTTAGTCTGTGTCTTGGATCTGCCCATGTTACTGTTTTGTGGTTATGTGGTGTGTATGATTAAGAACTTTCAAAGTCTAGAGGAAGTGTAGTACCAATTACTAAGATGGTTCTTCCAGGAACAATTACTAAGATGTTTTTTTATATGTTTTTACAGATTGCTTAAGGTAGCTAATATTTTCAATTTTGTTATAAATTCATGATTAAGTATCAATTTCTTTTTACAAAAGTCAAGTGGTTAACTTCCATCTGTTTTGGGATAAGAACTTAGTCCATTTTACCTCTTCCACCAAATAGCATCTCAATTTTGGAAGCATTATCAGTTTTTTATCATGTGTTCTGATGCAATAATGCTACTTTAACATTCTCTCGTTTCTATTTTAGTTTCTTTATGAAGTTTACTACTTGTATTTCTTTACTTTCAACTCCTATAATGATTGTGTGTGGTCACTTGTGAATTGTGATTTTCAGGCATACAGGTTACATAAACTATATAAAAACTGGGAAGATACCCCTGATATAGCTTTTGTGGTAATGAAGGCAACTCTACTGAGTACTTCCAAATTTTTTAATATGTGCTTCATTTTACTTTATTTCCTATTTTCTCTATTTCCACATTATCTTTTTCTTTCTAAAATATTTTGTTAGAAAAAATTCTTATCGTCATGTTACTGAATTTTGTCCAGCAATAGTTATTAAAAAAACTATGTAAAGTTGATGTCAATATATATAAATATCTGGAACCATACTAATTAAATCTCATGACTACATGACGAAATAGTCTGATCCAATCTAATGAATTTGAAAAAACCTTTCCCACCCATTCGAAGCATGATTTTTTTTTCTAGTTAGACTAAAATACATCCAATCTAATGAATTTGAAAAAACCTTTCCGACCCATTCGAAGCATGGTTAGACTAAAATACAGAGTTATGGGATCCCACTTTGTTGAAAATAAGAAAGAAAAGACAATCCAAAGTTTTATAAAGTAAAGATTAAGTTGAAAACACAAAGGGCGTGTTCGACACTAAGCATTTGTGGGCGTTTGAGAGTTTCAAGTTTCTAGTGGTTTGACAAAACGCTCCCTTTTGAACAGAAAGTTTCGTTTGACACTACAAGTTTCTAGCGTTTAATCTAAACAGGACGTTCCAAATCCAAATGTTATTTCATGTAGCGTTTAACAAAAACGCTACAAGCTACCCGCTATAAGCTACATGCTACGGAGCTAGTTTTGCCGAACACACCATTTGAATCAATGCCTACTTTACTGGCTAATGGTCGATGTAACTATTGTTAAATTTGAAATTTTATAACCTTTAGTTTTCTCTGAGTTTAAAAGTTTTTCCCCTAACATAAAAGTATGGCAAACTTTTTTTTTCGCATTGTTTGATAAACAAGCCAAGATGGAGTTGAGCCTGAGCTTCTTAGATCAATTATGGGTTGACCTCGAGTTTTGTATCTTGAACTTGAAATGAAAGCTTGAGTTTGAGCCTTATGATTTTAAAAGTTGAACTAGATAATTAACAAGAAAAAACCTTGATTATCTGTTGGGGAACCCCAGTCACTGCTGGGGATTGGGATGTGGACGGATTTAATACATGTCGCGATGGGGAATGCGGTCTCCAGTATATCTCTATTGTCGGTGCCATCTCTAGTAATCACTTGCCATATGACCAAAATAACTTTCTAATTCTTTTGATATCCAACTACCATTTACATTTACAGGCAAGTTCTTGACGAATTCAAGGAAATCAATATGAGATTACTCATTTACACTATACTAGGCGAATTGTCGAATGGTTGAGTATTGCGCAACAAAAAAGGGTTTGGATTAATAGAAAAAAAAATAAATATGGGACATTATCCCTATTTTTAAGGATAAATACCACAAAGTCTCAAGTTGTATACGCATAGTTGGGAAAAGTCTTAACATTTTTTTGCTTGGCTTTGGCCACAACTTTCATGCAGAGTTATCACTTAACCGTTTAACCGGAACTCATATTTGGAGAACTTGACATAAAGCTTCCCCTCTTCAAAGTCTCCAAAACCTCCCGCATGTGCTCCTCATGATGTTCATTGGTATTAGAATAGACAAATATATCATCAATAAACACTATCACTACCACAGATCGGTCCAACATTTGTCTGCACATCCGGTTCATGAGATCTATAAACGATGTCGGTGCGTTGGTGAACCGACTATATATAATGCTTAAAAATATATTAATTAAATATTACATTATCACCGTTATATTTTTATATATACAGTTTTAAATTTTAAAATAAAAGATACAATATAATTGATATATATGATGCTTAAAAATATATTAATTAAATATTACGAACCCTAATCCACACGATACCTAAATATGAAATTCAATTCGTAAGTGGTCATATTTGAAACTAATATATTTTTATTTTTGTAGGTTTTTATTTTTAAATATTTTATTGAATTTA
Source organism: Lactuca virosa (assembly GCF_052849685.1). Taxonomy (NCBI): domain Eukaryota; kingdom Viridiplantae; phylum Streptophyta; class Magnoliopsida; order Asterales; family Asteraceae; genus Lactuca; species Lactuca virosa. The sequence goes on along the minus strand of NC_136433.1, from coordinate 36,339,471 downwards.
ATGATTTGCTATTGATTTAAAAAAATAATAAAACCTAGAAATATAATACATTATTAGATAATACAATACCTAAAAGTGTGGTTATTTAATTTATGCTTTAGTTAGAAAAATAACAAAAAATCAAATGAAAAAGTAATATAAAAATATGATTATATTGATTTTTGATTTGAAATTCAATTTGAAAAAAAAAAGAGTATAATTCTATTAACCATACAATGATTAAACAAGTCAGTCTTCATCCTCTATTAAACTCTTGTTATAGATGCCCTATTGGCCTATTGAAATACAATCAGTCTATCACTGTAAAGTAACCATCGTAATGTAAAACTAGATAAATAAAAAGGAGAAAAACCATCATATTCAAAAGAAAACAGTAACATTAAAAATGGAAAAAGAAAGGTTGTGAGACGGCCACACATGAGTAACTTCTATAAAATCACAAACCAACAATTTAATAAATACCTAGACACATGCTGGTAACGCCATCCACTCATCCACCCTCTCTCAAATACAATTTTTCTTCTGCCAAAGTGACATGACCGGTCATATCACTCTTATTCTTTCAATATCTCAAGGCCCTTTGTAAGACACATCACCTTCTAATTCTAGCTTTTATTTCTCTACTTTCTCTCTCTTATTAAATATTAATACCTTGGAAAAGTATATATATATATATATATATATATATATATATATATATATATATATATATATATATATATACACATCAAAAGGCTTCTAGCCCAGCGGTATCCGATATTACCCTCCCTTCTTGAGGTTGAGGGTTCAAGTCTCGTTATGGACATAAATGGATTTAAGGAGTAGGTTAGATTTTCGTTCAAAATATAAATTTTAGGGTTAGTATGTTAGATAAAATATAAATTATACATATCGATTTTGAAATTTTTTATTTTTATTCTCTTTTCAAGTTATTTTTGACCCTTTCAGAGTTTGACCGAGTTGATCGAATTTGACCAAGTTGGTCTAAGTTGGACCGATTTTGACAGAGGTTGACGAATTTTGAGTTATTTGGCCGAGTTGGCTTAACTCGCCTTAGTAAGAGGATGCGTACTAGCCTGAGTTGGCTAAGTTTTACAACACTGTCGTTTAGTACAGAAATATTTCATGTCATTTCGTTTTCAATATTTATTTTTTGTTGTGCTTAAAATTTCTTTGTCGGTAATTTTAGGCGCGCATTTATTCATATTGTGGGTGAAAATGACATTGTAATCTCTTAACTTTCGTCCGCATATCATTCCATTTGTTGTTAATTTTATGGGTTACACGATCCAAACCCCCTTCCTCCGAGTTGTTGTTTAAAACGATCCAGAACTGTTCCCCAAAAAGTTGATGACCTTTGTGGATTTCCTCCTTTATTTTCGACAATGTTAATGTAAGTTTTCTCTAATGCCACTGCTTCCTGTTTGGACCACTGTTTTCATCTTTGGACTTGGCTAGGAGTATAATCCATTTCAAATGAAATTTGGTTAGAATTTGAGAAAATAGGAATGAAATTAGAGAGAATTGGTGTAACATCCTGATTCCAAGTATGAGATTTATTATTCAAAAGACAAGATTCCCTTGGAATTCGTCGAGTTGATGGCCTCAACTCGACGTGTTGAACGGCTTTGGGCCGCGTATCTTTTTGGACCAACTCGACGAGTTGAAGAGGAAAACTCGACGAATTGGCGGCTGAATGAGAAACCCTAAATTTTAGGGTTCGCACCCTATATAACATCCTTAAGTCCTTGAGGCTGATCTTTTATCAGCCTCCAAACCCTAATATCGGCCTTGTAAACCCTAATTTTCATTCCACCTTATTGCGTGAGTTAGTGTATGGCTTTTTGGAGTAAAGAGGGAGAAGATTGAAGGAAGGAGGCTAGGATCTAGCAAGCTAAGCTCACATATGCAGTTTGGCACTCTTTGGACAATTGTAAGTATTCTACATCCGAATTTTTATCTATCTATGTAGCTAGATCTTGAGTTTGGTCCCTTTTTCTCCTTATTCTTGGGTGTTGCAATTGATGGACTTCATAAAGTTTGCAACTTTATGAATCTCCGGGTCAAGGTGACCTTGGAGTAGATTAGATCTGGTCCTTTGCCAAGTTTTGATGCCATGCATGGAGTTTAGGTCATATTTCCCCTTTTTGGCTAATTTTTGGTTCAAGACATGCATTGGACATGCATGTGTATAAAGCACCCACCTTTGGGATGTTTTTTAGGCTAAAATCTCTCTTGATTAAAGTTGGGTTCTAGATCTCAAGGATTTGTGCTTAATGGTTAAGCTTTTGAGTTTTCAAGCCTTGTGGATGGATTTTTGAGCATTTGAAGAAGCCCCAAAGGATAAAGTTGGAAACTTTATCCTTTAAGACACATTTGGAGTTTAGATCTGAGCCTTAAAGTCCCTGTAATCGAAGAATCAACTGTATGTGTTAAGTTGGAGAAAAATCAACGAGTTGTCCGGACAACTCGGCGAGTTGGCTAGGGTTTTCCCTGAATTTCTGAGTCCTGCAGAACTCGACGAGTCCAAGAGGTGCACTCGACGAGTTGGGTCAACATGGACTGTCGACCTTGACCGTTGACTTTGAGTTTGACCATGGTTGACCAAGTTTGACTGTTGAGGGCATTTTGGGTAATTCGGGGTTTTGATATAAATGGTCACATGGCGATTGTAGGCATTTGAGTCCGGAGCTAAGATTTGGAGTTGGATCTTATCAGTTCAGCATTACTTATGAGGTGAGTTTTTCTCACTGTACTTGCAGGTCGAAGGCAAAAAATTCGGCCCTTGGATTGATATCTCGTAATGCATGTTATGTTATATTGATCTGGTAGATCAGTATCCTGGTAGTTAGGATGATGTTATGTTTGTGATATGTAAGATCTGTTTATTTGTTTGCTAGCTGGTTAATAGTATGGTTATATGTATTATGTACACATGGTTGATTGGTGGCTGAGGCTTCACTACTTTGTGCATAAGCCAACAAGTCGGGGTATTCTAACCCGATGGTTGAGGGCCTAGGGTATTCTATCCCGAGGATGATTGGACCCATAGTATGTTGGCATTCCAACCCGATGATTGAGGGGCCTGGGGTATTCCAACCAGATGGTTGATTGGACCCATAGTATATTGGCATTCCAACCCGATGGTTGATTGGGCCCATAGTATGTTGTTATTATATTTTGTGCTATTTGTTATTTATTGGTATTTTGGGGGAAACTCACTAAGCTTTGGGCTTAAAGTTTTGGATTATGTTTCAGGTACTTCAGAGGATCGCGGGAAGGCGTAGGCGTGATCGTGCACCTCCTCATATTTTGTTTTATGATTTTGGGATCTCCCTGATATGGAACTTATTTTGAAAACAATTTGTAAACAATGATGGTTTGTGGTTTGTTTTAAAAGTTTAAAATTTTCAAGCATTTTTCGAATGTTACAAGTTAGTATCAGAGCCTTGGTTTGAGTGAACTGGAGGAACACTTGTGTGAATCCAGTCTCAACTAAGGAAAAGATTTTCAAATGGTTTTTAAATGGTTTTCAAAATACTCAAGGAGGATGCGATGTGTACGATCAGTCGGAGCCAGTAAGTAGACCCCAAAATACCATACTGTTGTTTGATATTGTGTTATGTTAGAACGGCATGCTAGTGATAGGCTAGGGATCTTCAAAAATTTCATGATAGAATTGCCTGATTATATGATGCTTGGTAGCCTAGGACCTTTCTTTTATGGAATTAACATCATTACTGTAGTTGCTTAGTGTATACATCATGGTTATATATAACTAAGATCTTATATCCTACGAATGTTTGATTTAGCCTTATTTCCTGTTCTTGTTTGCTGAAGGGATTAGGTTAGGATCAAATATCTGAATGTATATAGGGTTCAGTGTTATGTATGGCTAGCATACATGAGTGCTGCAGGAGTTGGTGGAAGTTTCATGGGTGAGTTGTGTGGGGTCAGCCGGTCAGTTGTGAGACGTTTAGCTTTTCCTCTAGGGAGTGAGGATGGTGTGTTCATCTATGCTTATGAGTATGGTTAGGGCGTTGTGATGATCCTTGAGACAAATACGGGTAGGTGAGGAAGGTAGTATGGGCCCGTACTACTGGAAGCACAGGACCCGTACGCATAGCAAGAAGTCACAACCCCTAGGGCTTCATGGGAGTTGGTTCCCCGGTATGATATGTGGATTATCTGATATCTTCCTGGTGTATTTTCAGTATGGTGACTACGAGACGATTTAAGATCAGATCCGGGTCGGGATCAGGAGCTGGCAGTTAGGGTGGGCCAGCATTGTCATAGGATCGCATAAGGGAGATCATCCGTGAGGAAGTGGTTGCTATTGTCCGGGGTCAGATCCCGGAGATGTTTGGGTATATCAAGACCGTGATGATGGAGTTCTTTGATGATCGCTATGCAGCCATTTATGAGACGGCTGTTGCTGCAGCCTTCGCAGCCGTGGCGACTGTAGGTGTCGGAATAAGGCGGGTCTTTCAGTATTGGGACTTCGATAATACGAAGCCCCCAACTTTCGACGGAGTTCAGGACCCGATTATAGCCATGAGGTGGCTATCTGATGTGGAGGGTTGTCTCTTCACATGTTCATGCCCAGCTGACCAGAAGGTCAGGTGCGCCCTAAACTTTCTGAGGTCCGAAACGAAGGATTGGTGGAGGCTCGCTACTAGTTATTATTCTGTTGAGCAGAGAGCTGCTGTGTTATGGGAGCATTTTTCTGAGATGTTCTGCTTCCGGTATATCCCGCTGGTTGAGCGTGAGAGGTTAGCGCATGAGTATCTGGATTTGAGACAGGGTTTTGAGATGGTGATGGAGATCACCAATATGTTCACGAATAGGGATATGTTCTGCCATGAGTTCTGTAACATCCAGAAATTTACAACCAATTTAAACTTTTCAAAAACAACCCATATTCATTAAGTTATTACAAAAAGGTTTTCAATTCATTTATTATCAGTGTATCCCAGAACATCAACATAAAACTGAGGAGCGGTACGATCACGCCTTCGCCTTGCCACGATCTCCTGAAGTACCTGAAACAATACACTGAAACTGTAAGCCCGAAAGCTTAGTGAGTTACCCCCAAAATACCAACCACAATACCATACACATATCATATCATATCATAAACAGAACAGCCATGCATATCGAGTCTACAGTGTGACTGGTCCGCCTGCACCAGGCCTTCAGTCAACCCGGTCCACTCTCTCTCTGAGTCTACAGTATGACTGGTCCGCCCGCATCGGGCCTTCAATCCACCTGGTCCACTCTCTGAGTCTACAGTATGACTGGTCCGCCCGCACCGGGCCTTCAGTCCGTCTGGTCCACTCTCCGAGCCTCGGCACGTCTGGTCCGCCCTCTTGGGGCCTTCAGCATATCCGGACCGCTCGCCGGGCCTTCGGCCTAACCGGTCCGCCCTGGGTATGTTGGCCTACAGCACAAAGCAGGACCCGCCTCAACCCAACCCCAGTCCAACAACCATGTGCACATAAACATATAATCGTATAACATCTCACAACTAATCAAACTGATCCAGCATATCACATAACATAGCAACATCCTAACCAGGATACCGACCTAACCGGCCACTAGCATATCATCATCCTATATACCAGGATACCGACCTTAACCAGGTCTCTAACGCATACCATCCTAACTACCATGATGCAAACATAGCAAAGCAATAACATAACAGACAATACCCGGATCTCCATCCGATAAAGGGCCGGCCTTGGTGCCGTAGACCCTGTCAGTATAGTGAGAATAACTCACCTCGCAAATGCCGACTGAAAGGATAAGATCAGCTGCTCCGATCACCGACACGAGCTCCACCACCGAACACTACCAAAGAACCAATTCCATAAATACCAATAATTACCAAAATACCCTTGGAAGTCAAACTGGTCAACCCTTGGTCCAAGTCAAAGTCCTCAGTCAAAGTCAACCTTCCTGGTTGACCCTACTCGCCGAGTCAACCCGTCGACTCGTCGAGTTCCCTTACTCAGAAACTCCCATATTACGACTCGACTCGCCGAGTCTCCCCAAGACTCGTCGAGTCCGACAATCTCAGAGTCCCATCTTGCTTAACTCACCGAGTCGTCCCTCGACTCACCGATTCGAGGCTTAACCAGAAAAGGCTAGGGTTCCACAACCAGACTCGCCGAGTCCAAGAACAGACTCGCCGAGTCCAAGGCAATCTTCAACAGACTCGTCGAGTTGTTCTTCCAACTCATCGAGTCCATGCACATATTCATACAACTCGTCGAGTGCACCCATGTGACTCGCCGAGTCCAAACGTGACATCTTCATTCAGACGATTTCAGGCCATTTCATTGCTTCCAATACATAGATCTGGACTCCTAGGGCCAGATTCACACGTAAAGTTTCCAACTTTACGTGCATGCAAGGCTCAACAAGCTCCAATAAGCTCAAAATGAAGGTTTAAGGCAAGGACACTCTCAATCAAGCCCCAAGGCTGATGCTTTCTGCCCTCATGGCTCCAATACAACCTAGATCTGAAGTTGCAACTTCAGATCTAACCTCTAAACCCGAAATGGATCCAAACCATGCTAAAGAATCCCCAAAACAACCACCATGGATGACAATAAGGAAAAAGACTTAAGGAGGTGACTTCTTACCCCAAAGATGAGTCTAAACTGATGTAGACTTCAGATCCACAAGCTCTCTTGATGCTATCCTCAACTTCCTCCAACGTTTCTTCACTAATTTCTTCTTCCAAGCTTCACTCTTCTCAATAATGGAGTCTCTCACGATTTAGGGTTTCTCTGGAACACTCAGGGAAGATAGAGGCTGAAATGAAGGCATATTGTTCTTTAAATAGGGTACAAACCCTAGGAATTAGGGTTTCTCATTCCAGCACGGACTCGTCGAGTCCAACCTCCGACTCGGCGAGTCCGGTCACTTAACATGTGCCCGGCACACGCTTAGACTCGACGAGTTGCAGCTCCCACTCGCCGAGTCCCTCTTTTCCAAACTTACACTTTACACCCCCGATCCCTTGCTCTGGAAATTGGGATGTTATAATTCTCCCCTACTTAAATTAGGCTTCGTCCTCGAAGCCTGCTGCAACACACAATTCCAGATACTATTCCCACAACGCATCTCCTGGTATCAACCGACCCAGGTTCCTCCAAACACTGCTACCAAACCCCTATAAAGTCCAACTCCTTCTCACAGAGTCACGACAACTGCTTCAAGCCGGCCACTGCCTTCTTTCTCTGATAACAACACTTATCAACCAATGATCACCCGATGATACTTCCATCCTTCCAAATCACATAATCACTTGTCTCTTACAAGCTAGATATCACCCTGAACCACCGGGTCCTGACCCGGTACCAACTGCTATCCCTTTCCTCGCTTGGCATAACCTTTATCGAATTCACTTATGGGACTCATCCCGTTTCCTTTTCGAATCCAACTCTTTTCTTTTCGTGCTGACAGGATGACACATCCTTCAGCTCCTGAGCAACTCCCAAGAGCTCTCCTCCGCAATCACATACACATGCTGAGCCTGCTCTACATCCTCGGGATGGAAAAACCCGACACACTGACGATACCACCAGACATCCCCAGCATGAATTACCACTATATACATAACCCATGATCACTCCCATACCTGGATTCCAAGGTCCTACTCTTGCATCCCTTCCGGACTCCTCTGGTCCTATACTACCGGAATTCCTTCCGTGACCTCAACGGACACCCAATCCGGATGTGCTTCCATATTGCTGGCACAATCACAGTGCTCAACAACCATAATTGAAATACTCTCAATCATCCATTCTCACTACTGCTTTCACTTACGTGAACCAACACTCCCTCCCGGAGTTACATGCCTTTCCCTTTCCTTATCCAAGGAAACCTACTTGAACCCTTTGCCATAACAACAAGTGCCACTGTGCTCACACTCCACTCTACACTATCCCTTGTAGAGTAACCGCTATTCCATGCATCACATATACTCTGAATCTGATCACAAGGACTATCGAAGTCCATACACCACCTTTTCACTAACATGGTCAATACCCGGGGCCAGACCCACTGCTTGCTACTGCATCGCAACATACTCAATCCATCTACTTATATAGATCTATCCACACATACAGAGTCTTCAGCATGACTGGACCGCCTTACCAGGCCTTCAGCCAATCTGGACCACTCTCAGAACCTTCAGCATGTCTGGACCGCCCTCCAGGGCCTTCAGCCTGTCTGGACCGTTCTCCGAGCCTTCGGCCTGACTGGTACGCCCACCGACCTTCAGTCTCCCCGGACCGCTCAAACTATCATACATCACCCCGAACTATCTTTCCTGGGAATCTCTCCCGTACATACTGTTCTAGCCCTCCAGGGGTTCCGAACTCTAACTTCATTCCATCTACTCAGATCCCAGTCTAATCCTAGGCCTCACAACAACCAATTACCTTTTCCGAAAACCTTGGTCTGTACTCCGCCCCATCGGCCTGTCGCTTACTCATACCAGCCCACACTCTTGGCTGACTGAAACACTGCTGAATTCCAAACAGCTAATCAACCTCTAATGCCTGTCGATCCTCCTGAGAATTTTCCAATTCTCCCCACTTAGAGCACTGACTACCAACCACCGGTGACTCAACCGGCATAAATCGATCATCCCCACTCAACATACTCCTCTTATCCATGAACTGATTTCCTCTGAAACGAGCAACTTCCACATAATCACTTCCCGGCATCGCACATCACGAACTCTAAGGGAGTTCGACTCTCCGCTGAACACTTCTCAAATCGCAATTTCTATACCCGACAACAAGACCATACCACCAAATTCTGACCATCAATCCCTTGGATGCTAACCACTTACAACTCTTGACTACTATCACTTTCAACCAAACCATGAAACACGCAGAACGGCGAATAAAATACAACACCACAAAATAACAAGATAACCAGACAACAACGAAACGAAAACATACCCGCAACTGCATCCGGCTCTGCCTTGACCTCCTTTGCTGTAAGCTGATAAGCGCGTCCCTGAGCCCTCGGAGGCTCCGCTCCACCCTGACCCCCGCCAGTGATCCTTAAAGTGGCCGGTGCTGGAGCCTGCACCGGTCTGACAACCAGCTGTGGACAGTTGGCCCTCAAGTGACCAACCTGATGACAATGATAACAAATCCTCATATCCTGAGCTGGGGCTGACTGTCGACAATACCTCGTATAATGCCCATCTCTCCCACACTTACGGCACGCACCACCGGACCTACAATCTCCGGTATGACCCTTCCCACACTTCTCACAAGTGTGGCTACCCTGACCTCCCAACCTGGAATCAACGGTCTTGGACCGTTTCGGCGCCGGCTGCGACTGCACCGGGGCCTGCCTTTGCTCTCGCAACTGCAACTCAATCTCCAACTCACGCCGCCGAGCGGCCTCCTGCAACTCCAGCAAAGTCTCGCACCTCTGCGTAGACACAAACTGCTTGATATCCCTCTTGAGCATACTCAGATATCGGGACATCTGAGCCTGCTCCGAAGCAAACTCAGGGCAAAACATCGCCCTCTCAGTGAACATCCGGGTGATCTCCGTCACCGTCTCTGAATCCTGCTTCAGTTCCAAGAACTCCTGAGCCAATCTCTCCCTCTCGACCACTGGAACATAACGGGTACTGAACATCTCCCGGAACTGATCCCATGAAACCGCAGCCCGCTGCGCATTCGAATAAGATCCCGTAGTCAACCTCCACCTATCCTTCGCCCCGAGCCTCAAAAGGTTCAGAGCACACCTCACCCTCTGATCCGCAGGGCATGAACACGTGAAGAAACAGCCCTCCACGTCTGACAACCATCTCATAGCAACGATCGGATCCTGAACTCCATCAAAAGTAGGGGGCTTCGTATTATAGAAGTCCCGATACTGAAAACCTCGACCGGCTCCTCCACCTGTCGCTGCTACAGCCGCTGCAGCTGTCGCGGCAGCCGTCTCTGCAAGAGCCGCATAGCGCTCATCAAAATACTCAACCATGGCGGTCTTGATCGACCCAAATATCTCCGGCATCTCCGCCCTGAACATAGCAGCAATCTCATCATGCAGGATCTCACGAATCCTGGCATCCAACTCATCCGTACTCATCTGACCAATGACCTCGGGTGGCGCTAATCCACCCTGACCGCCCTCTCCTAATCCCGATCCTGACCCGGATCCACCCCCGACATGCCTCGTAACCACCATACTGAGAATACCCCACAAGGAAAAAATCAGATGCTTCCCCAATAACCCGGGAACCAATTCGCAACCCGACCCTAGGGGTTGTGACTTCCTTGATACGCGTATGGGTCCTGTGCTTTCAGTAGTACGGGCCCATACTACCTTCCACACCTACCCATATTTATATCAAGTATCACCACAACACCCTAGCGATAAACATATACATGGCAACACTCAATCCTCACCTCTAGAGGAACTGCTAACTACCTCACATAGCAGGGAACCCTAGGCTAGCAGGCATCATATAATTAGGCAATTCTATCATGCAATTCCTGAAGATCCCTATCCTAGTACTAGCATGCTGTTCTAACATATCACATAATCAAATAACTCGTATGGTATTTTGGGGTTTACTTACTGGCTCTGGCTGATCGTACCTCCGCATCCTCCTCTACTTATTTTTTTTTTTGAAAACCATTTCAATTTCACTTTTAAAAACTCTCCTTGATTTGAGACTGGATTCACACGAATGTTCTTCCAATTCACTCAAACCAAGGCTCTGATACCAACTTGTAACATCCAGAAATTTACAACCAATTTAAACTTTTCAAAAACAACCCATATTCATTAAGTTATGACAAAAAGGTTTTCAATTCATTTATTATCAGAGTATCCCAGAACATCAACATAAAACTGAGGAGCGGTACGATCACGCCTTCGCCTTGCCACGATCTCCTGAAGTACCTGAAACAATACACTGAAACTGTAAGCCCGAAAGCTTAGTGAGTTACCCCCAAAATACCAACCACAATACCATACACATATCATATCATATCATAAACAGAACAGCCATGCATATCGAGTCTACAGTGTGACTGGTCCGCCTGCACCAGGCCTTCAGTCCACCCGGTCCACTCTCTCTCCGAGTCTACAGTATGACTGGTCCGCCCGCATCGGGCCTTCAGTCCACCTGGTCCACTCTCTGAGTCTACAGTATGACTGGTCCGCCCGTACCGGGACTTCAGTCCGTCTGGTCCACTCTCCGAGCCTCGGCACGTCTGGTCCACCCTCTTGGGGCCTTCAGCCTATTCGGACCGCTCGCCGGGCCTTCGGCCTAACCGGTCCGCCCTGGGTATGTTGGCCTACAGCACAAAGCAGGACCCGCCTCAACCCAACCCCAGTCCAACAACCATGTGCACATAAACATATAATCGTATAACATCTCACAACTAATCAAACCGATAACCAGGATACCGACCTAACCGGCCACTAGCATATCATCATCCTATATACCAGGATACCGACCTTAACCAGGTCTCTAACGCATACCATCCTAACTACCAGGATGCAAACATAGCAAAGCAATAACATAACAGACAATACCCGGATCTCCATCCGATAAAGGGCCGGCCTTGGTGCCGTAGACCCTGTCAGTATAGTGAGAATAACTCACCTCGCAAATGCCAACTGAAAGGATAAGATCAGCTGCTCCGATCACCGACACGAGCTCCACCACCGAACACTACCAAAGAACCAATTCCATAAATACCAATAATTACCAAAATACCCTTGGAAGTCAAACTGGTCAACCCTTGGTCCAAGTCAAAGTCCTCAGTCAAAGTCAACCTTCCTGGTTGACCCTACTCGGGATGGAAAAACCCGACACACTGACGATACCACCAGACATCCTCAGGATGAATTACCACTATATACATAACCCATGATTACTCCCATACCTGGATTCCAAGGTCCTACTCTTGCATCCCTTCCGGACTCCTCTGGTCCTATACTACCGGAATTCCTTCAGTGACCTCAACGGACACCCAATCCGGATGTGCTTCCATATTGCTGGCACAATCACAGTGCCCAATCCGGATGTGCTTCCATGATCACTCCCATACCTGGATTCCAAGGTCCTACTTTTGTTTTCTATAATTAACATTGCTAACTTGCAACACTAATAATAATTATCATGCTCCCACTAACATGATCATTATTAGCATAACACTTATGCTCCCACTAGCTTTGACATGTACTCAGAAATCAGCTGGACTTTTAGAAATCAATACTTTATTGACTTTCTTACCAAAGTTCAGATTCCTGATACGAGATGCTTTGATAAAACTTTATCAAAATCATACACCTTTCCTTAGATAGCATGCATGTGTGTCTAAACAATTTCAGAACTATGAAAAGGGATGCCGTAATCATAGTATTAATTGTTTAGACCTTTTGCCATCTGCTTCAAATCTACTTGGTGGAAGTGTTTCCTCACCATCATTTTCATGAATCGGAGAGAAACCTTATGACCCTTAGATTTTATGGTGTATGTGTTCTTATCCATCTGAATCGTCAAAACCATAGTCACAAGACAAGGATAATGACAAATCCAAACTCATATGGACTGAACTTATGCAATCTTAACTTCTTGCCACCTGGCAGTACAGGGCCTGCCATTGCTTCCAAGTTGTTATGCAACCAATTGAGACTTTCAGAACTCCTATGCAAAGCCAACTTTAACTGGAATGGGCACAGAATATGTCAACACGATAGGTTATAAACCTCAGGTCGTGTGCTGGTGAAGAACCTCAGGTTTTATTCTTGATTAGTTCTTGAAAAAAAAAATTAGGATCTTTAAGACTCCCACTATCCTCTTGACATATAAGACTATCTTGCCAAATATTCAAGAGATAGTGCAGATTCTTTATAAAGACAAAACTTCAAACAATTGGCCTTAGTTGGTCTTTGTTTTATCCAAAACATCACAACTTACCAATTTCAAATGTACAAGAGTAGGACACTTTTACTCTTACATTTGACAAGTGTTTTAAACCTTTCTTTAAGATAGGTCACTCAAGTTACAATCTTGGAGTATGACTCTAAGAATTGTTTTGGAACGAAGTATGACTCATCTTCCTGATCTAACCATTTCAACAATTCATGACTCCTCTTCTTAGTCATAAGAATGCACTAAGATGACCTTTAGAGGACTAATTGTGATATGATTTCTAAATCATTAAGATGATCACAAACATGATACTAAAGTACTATCCCATCTTTTCAGATTTGAGAAACTTTTATCTTTCTGCCTAATTTGATTCTTCCCATTCGTTCTGCCATATATTGAGACTTTTCCAATGTTTCAGAATTATACTTAAACTTGTAAGTATAACCATATTTACTAAACTTTAGTAAATCAAATAGTCTTAACGAGCTTTGTGGTGGACATGACCAGTGCACAAGAATGTGTACTCGATCCCTCTAGTCCTTCACTTGACTCACACATCCATGTGAACAAGTAATTAGTCTTGATTTTCCAATGCTTGAAAGTTCTCATTCATCATACTATTCAACTTGCATGATTCCAAGTTTCGGTCCAATTGAAACTTGGGTGATGAGGAACTTTCCTGATTTGGTAAATTTAGACACTACCACAAATGAAAGAATCAAATCCATTTTCCAATATTGCTGTCAGTGGAATCATATAAGCAACAATTTTCCACAAATGCCATTGTAAGGATACTTCAAATAAATAAAATTAAACAATTTTCTGTTATTTTAAAACTTTGCGGAAAAACTTATCCTTACAATCCACATGGAAAATTGTTGTTATCTATTCCTTAGCAATATATCATAACTTCTTAAGCAACTGCTCAAAATTCTTATTCACATTTTCCTAAGTAACTAAGATTGGGAATTTATAAGTGTTTAGTTACTTAGTATTTATCATTATACTTATAATGAAGGGAGAATTATAGTCCTTGTCCTACCTGTTCGGCTAACGACCCTCCACCGGTCAAGGAAGCGGTGAGTGAGAGTGGACACCCATTAAATTGCCATTTTATAGGCAGTAACCTTATACCCCCCTTATAGACCGGCTTCGTGAATGAGGCCTACTAATGGTAAGACGACTTGCTCTTATACATATAATATATTAAACTTTTAATATTATAATAGTATAAGGGTGTATTTTAGACATTTAAAATACTTGGTGGTTTAATCTATTAATTAAACTAAACTTTTAATTTAATTAAACTCAAACCATATATTTATGGATTAATAATACTCTTTTAATTAAACGCTTTAATTAACTATTAATAAAGTCCATAAGAGTTAATTTGAACTATTCAACAAAACATCATAATTCCAATTATTAAACTCAAAATTAAAACCATTTAATTAATTGTTTAAGTTATGAACCCAAGAGTTTTAGAATTCAATTCTTTTTTTCATAAAAAACTTTTCTCAAATTCCAAAACTTGAGGGCAAGTTTTGTAATTCTTGAAAACCTTTGGATTCCATAACTTATGGAATTAATGGTGTTTTATGATGAAACTTTTCATGTTCCATAACTTAAGAACAAGTTATGGAATTCTTTAAAACATTAACACCAAATTTTGTAACTCCATAAAACTTTGAATCAAATTTTTTTTTTTAAAAAAAAACTTTCATATCCATAACTTATGGAAGTTTCAAAAACCCTTAAGATCACAACTTTAAAAAAAAAACTTTTGAGCTCCAAAATTTTATGACAAAATATGTAACTCCTTAAAACATTTAGATCAAACTTTTAAAACTAATAAAATAATCATATCATTTTATCTTTTACTAAATTTGACCTAATTCAACTCATATAACAAATGATTCAAATTTTACAAATAATTCGTTTTTCACAAAACAAGTAATTATCTTAAAATTTGACAAACGTCATGTTTTTTTTTCCTTTTTTTTCCAACTTGAAAATAAAACATTTGCATCAATATAACAAAAAACAACCCATGGCTCTGATACCACTGTTGGGTTTTGAGCATTCTAACACTCCTATGGTGTACATGCAACCCTATAAACCGTGGATCTATTTTTTCTCTATTATACATGCAAATATTAACTATTCCAAGGTTTCATCCTAACTAGCATATTATGAAGCACCTATACTACAAAGTTCTAGTTAGATGACATACCTTTTGATGTAGCTTGATGTCTTCAAGCTTTAAGAGCTTAGCCCCAATAGTGTGGAAGCCTCAAATGGAATCACAAATCACCAAAACACCTTGGAAGAACTTGAGAGAATATGTATGCACACTAAAATCGGCCCACTCTTATTTTCACACACTTGTGCCAATTTTGTGAGCCAAGGACCCCTTTATATATTATGGAGGATTAGGGTTACATCCATGTAAACCCTAATACCCATGACCTTTCATTTACATAGGATCCATGGGTTAAAAGCTCCATGGACCATCCATGAAAGCTTAGCCCAACCTAAATGAACTTGGCCCATTCCATATATATAAGAGTCCATATTTAATTAGTTCTTTTTGATCACTTAATTAATTCTAAATTAATTCTTGATCAATACTAATTAAATAATATGATTCCATATTAATATATTAGAACTTATAATATGTTAATATAAATCATAAATATACTATTCTCAAAAGACTATCCATATAAATTGTGCCGGTGAAGTGCAACCCAAATGGACCATGCCGGGTCGGGTCAAGTACATACCAAATATAGTTATGGACTTAGACATTAATCCAAAACCTTGTTAGCTGCCAAGCCGGCGCAAGCTCCCACACCGACTACTTTGAGGATCACTGAAAGGAGTCTGGGTACGGCGGAGCCCCCGAGGGCTCGAGGTCGCGCTTTCCAGCTCACTGCTGACTAGGCCAGGACAGCACTAGATATTGTGACTGGTATGTTTCTATCCCTTATCTTATTGATTATGTTTGTTTTATGCTCATTTGTTTGTACCTTTGGTAGGTACATTTCTAGTGAACTCTTTGCCTAATTTAGTGTTGTTTGACTTGGGTGCGAGTCGGTCCTTTATTTCTCGGTCTTTTAGTAGGGAGTTTGCTTTGCCCATAGGGGAGTTGGAGTGACCGTTGCGAGTTCCTATCACCAATGAACACGAGGTTTCTACTTCTTCGGTTTATCAGGGTTGCGTTCTGGAGATCTTCGGGGTATCTTTTCCAATCGATTTGACTCCTATTCCCATGGGGGATGTTTGCTTGATTGTGGGTATGGATTGGCTGAGCCGTTTCAGTGCCATGATCGACTGTGAGGGTCATCGCGTGGTAGTTCGAACCCCAAGTGGGGTAGAACTGGTGATTTATGGAGAGGGCACCAGGATGGGTTCAGGGTTTTGTTCGGCGGCCAGAGCTCGGTAGTATATTCAGCACATATATGCAGGTTACTTGGATTATTTGGTGGACACGTGGGTTGGGGATCAGGTGTCGGTTGTCGATGTTCCGGTTGTCAGGGATTTCTTTGAAGTATTCCTGGAGGAGTTGCCCAGTGTGCCTCCTAAGAGGCAGGTTGAGTTCAGGATCGACCTTGTGCCAGGTGCAACCCCTATTTCCAAGGCGTCATACCAATTGGCACCGCCTGAGATGCAGGAGCTGTCGTCTCAGTTGCAAGAGCTGCTATGCAATCAGTTCATCTGTCCGAGCAATTCTCCATGGGGAGCGCCGATTCTTTTTGTCAAGAAGAAGGATGGTTCGCACCGGATGTGCATCGATTATAGGGAGCTGAACAAGTTAACGGTGAAGAACCGTTATCCCCTTCCGCAAATTAATGATCGCTTTGTTCAGATGCAGGGAGCATCTTGGTTTTCCAATATTGATCTGATGTATGGGTACCTCTAGGTCAGGGTGAGGGAGAAAACCGTGTTCCGGACTCGTTATGGTCATTACGAGTTCGTGGTGATGCCATTCGGGCTCACCAATGCGCCTGCGATATTTTTGGATTTGATGAATCGGGTATGCAGGTTGATGCTCGATCGCTCAGTTATTGTGTTCATTGATGATATCTTAGTGTATTCCAAGACCAGAGAGCAACATGGGGAGCATATTCGCGAGCTTCTGGGAGTTTTGAGGCGAGAACGACTTTATGCTAAGTTCTCGAAGTACGAGTTTTAGTTGCGAGAGGTTCAGTTCCTTGGACACCTCATTAACCAAGATGGGATTGTGGTTGATCCGGCCAAAATCGAGGCGGTGATGCAGTGAGAGGTTTTGAAATCTCACTCGGATATCAGGAGTTTTCTGGGTTTGTCCGGGTACTAACGGAGATTTATTCAGGATTTCTCAAAGATTGCAGTACCCGTCACTTATCTGACGAGGAAAGGGGTGGATTTCCGGTGGGGCCCTGAGCAACAGTCCGCATTTGAGGCCCTACGACAGAGACTTTGCGAGGCCCCAGTTTTGACCCTCCCGGAGGGAGTTGAGGATTTAATGGTTTTCTGTGATGCATCCATCACCAGTTTGGGAGCATTTCTCATGCAGAGAGGACGGGTGATAGCTTATGCTTCGCGGCAATTGAAGCTGCATGAGACGAGATATCCTATACATGATCTTGAGTTGGGGACAGTGGTTTTCGCCATCAATATTTGGAGACATTACCTTTATGGGGTCCGCCCACACTCAAGGAGATACGGGCCCCGCCCACACTCCGCTGACTAGGAGATACGGGCCCCGCCCACACTCTGCTAACTAGGAGATACGGGCCCCACCTACACTCCACCAACCATGAGATACGACCCCCGCCCACACTCGAATAATAAAGAGATACGGGCCCCGCCCACACCCACATACATAAACAAACACATACAAGTATCATGCAGATAACAAATACACAACCTACCATTATACCAATAACCATACTCAAATAATAACGAGATACGGACCCCGCCCACACTCATCTAATAATGAGATACGGTCCCTGCCCACACTAGAATAATAATGAGATACGGGCATCGCCCACACTCATCTAATAATGAGATACGGTTCTCAAAATCCTTTCATAATAGGTCCAATACTTACCAACCACCCCTAGTCTTCTAAATATCTTTACAAAATAGTCCTGAAATTACACTTTAACCCCCCGAATAATCCCATTTATAACATTTGGCTTCCAAAACCAATATCTCACTGAATATTATGGATTTTAGGGCTGCTACTCTTTCATAAATTTTATCTATTTATTTATTAAATAAACGAGATGTTACAACTCTCCCCCACTTAAATTAGATTTCGTCCTCGAAATCATTCCTTACCATCCTTGTCACGCCAAACCACTCAAATGACATGGCCACAATCCCAGGCACACCCTAGCCCTCCCGGGGTAACTGTAACCAACCCTCTTAAGGTTCTAAACTAGAAGGTGAATGAATTCCTTGCACATGATCACTTTTACTCAATCTAAAATTTGGATTCTTGAGATGATCTGACTCCCTGACAGACCGCTCATACTGAATCATTATTGTTGAACCCAATCCACTAATCTCTCTACTGACTACTCAACTTCTGATAACTCAGGGTTCGCACTAGAAAATAGAATCATGGGCCCGATTATCCCTACAGATCACTTATACTTGGCCAAGGATCAAATAATACCATTGTGAGTGACTCAGCATAACCCAATCAATCTTTTACACATACATACCGGAAATTCCAATACACTAATACTAATATTGTCAATACACTGGAACGGCCCGAAGCAGCATGCTACCACATGGCTGCATCCAAAATCTACAGAGACCTCCATGGTCTCAATTCGTTCACCAATCATCTAAAATACTAGGTTTTGGCCCGGTTGTGGAGCCAAAAGACTCCCACGCGGTCAGGGTCGGTCCAGACGGTGGGCAACCCGGGCGACCGCCCAGGGCCCACGTCTCCAGGGGACCTAAAATTTCTGGGCTATATATATATATATATATATATATATATATATATATATATATATATATATATATATATATTAATACCTAAATGATTTTTAGGGCCTAAAGTTGGTTCAAACTCAAACTAGCTCAAAAGATAAACAATTTGGTTTGCTTGTTATTGCTAATTGTACGCGTTTAAAGTGAAGAATAAATGATATTTTTTAAATCTTTATGATATTTGTCTTTAAGGGGCCCTTTTTTTATTTTCGTCCTAGGCACCATATACGTTTGGACCGGCCTTGCACGCGGTCGCTCCACACGAATTCTGAACGAAATCCTTGTATGTCAACAGTTGTCATTAGTTATCTTTCCACTAAGGATCTAACGAACTTCTGATCTAACTGATCGGATCCATACGTCGAGTCCTGACATCATCCAAATCCAAGGCTAAAAATGCTTGCTACATGACCAAGGGCAGCCTTATATCACAAACGACCTTAAACAGTCCATCGCTTCCTTGATCCCCTGACTGCAGTGATGTTCCTACGGTCTTATCACTGGCTCAAACCGGTCTAATTCATCTGGGGAAATCCGTAAACCAATCTGTGGATTTTCCACGCCCTCACTGATGCACCCGAACTGGTGGGTACCACTGTTCCTTCTGCGATCTAAAAACACTCCCATGCTATCTACCAACCTAGTGAAATGCTACATCTACACCCGCAGACTTACAACACTCTAACACTATCTACTAACCTTGTGAATGCTATGGCTACACCCGCAGACTTACAACACTTCCCACACTATCTGATAACCTTGTGAATGCTACGACTACACCCGCAGACTTACAACACTTCCCATACTATTTGTTAACATTGTGAATGCTACGGCTACACCCGCAGACTTACAACACTTCCCACACTATCTGCTAACCTTGTGAATGCTACGGCTACACCCGCAGACTTAAAACACTTCTCACACTGTCTGCTAACCTTGTGAATGCTACGGCTACACCCGCAGACTTACAACACTTCTCACACTGTCTGCTAACATTGTGAATGCTACGGCTACACCCGCAGACTTACAACACTTCTCACACTGTCTGCTAACCTTGTGAATGTTACGGCTACACCCGCAGACTTACAACACTTTAGCACTATCTGGCTGCTAGTGATTGCTACGGCTACACCCCTGAACCGATCTCGACCATAAACTAAGATGACACTGTACACTCCCAAACCGCAATTAGGGAAATAACCTTCCGCTGCCCACTAATACTTCTCGATATGCAATTGACGTATGACATCTCTTGAAAATATAGTTCAAACACAAACAGATGATAAACCCATAATTACACTTACTCAAACCCTTGGAACGAAAGACTCCATCGTGCAGTTTCCCGCACGTGCTGCACTGAATCTGGCCCTGATGGCCTCTCAAAAGTTGATCTGAAATCTTGGGCCTCCTCCTGAGACCCTTCAATATAAGCAACTACTCTGATTATCTCTTCCCAATGTGCTTCAAGTCAATACCCGTTCTCGGGCTCTATAAGTAATATCATTCAGGGTCTCACACCCCGAGATATTCACGGTCTCATTGCTATTATTCTACGGTATGTCATGATACCTTACCTTCTTCATTTCCTCATCTGCTACATACTGCGGTACTAACTAAGCTCTCTCCCGAGACTTGACAGTGATCTCTGCCATAGTCTTAGTAGCCTGGCGGAGATCTAACAATTGTTGCGCCAACTGTTGCGCCTCAATCGCCTGGGCAAACTCTGCCCGAAATTTGATCGAAAACTTATCTCATGACATAGCATCGACCACATCATCACTCAACTCACTACCAACCTCTTCCCATCAATCACGCCCCTGTCCTTCAGGTAACAGGAAGCAAGTCGGTCCTTGTCCCTTTTCGAGACTACGGCTGGTACAAAAATATTGGCAAAATTTGCCAATCACCTGCTACTAGCAATGGGGTCCCTAGCCTCATGATAATCTGGAGCTTCACAAGCTCTGAATTCCCGAAACATCATTGTACGCGTCCCTATCATGGCTGCTATCTCAGTGCAGGATGCACTCAACCTTTCATCACAAATCTCTAAAATGCCCTCCTTGGTCATACCGAAGATCACAGGAGTCTGGTGAGTGATACTGTGCGTACTCTCAGATGGAATGAACTTCCTCATCTAAACATCAAGCTGGCCAGATCCAGAGTCCGATACTGATCCCTCGCAGGCATCAGATCTGGCATCTGGTCTACCACATAGCGTCACCATACTCAAGTATACTGTAACAATATCATAATACTAATCATATATCAAGGGATCACATATACTACAAGTTTCCTGGATTCATCTCAGCCTTCCTTGATTCGAGTACTGATCCTCTGCTTTCAGTAGTACGGGCCCATACGACCTTCCACATCTATCCGTACTTTCCTCAAGAACTGCCTTGACTCCACCAAGTCCCTTCTACTGCTACTGCTCTCTGCTACTCTCATCCTAGGCTTTCCCTATGGTAATCACCATCCCACTCTCCTCTATCAGCTGCATAAGAAGTCCCTGCTATCTTACCCTAACTAGCTTGTGAATACCATTACATATCACTAAGACTTGATAATTCATCGAATGAGGGGTCCTACCATACAACGGTTGGACTCAAACAAGAGCTACGAAATAGAGCTAGACCTAATCTTCTGAAATTAATTAGTCCTCGCAATATGTAACTTAGAATATTCGTTTACTAGTTAGTAAAAGACAACTAGAACTCCTAAAAGCACAAAGAAAGCAGCATTCGAGCATTGAGTAAACATAATCAAGCATATACTAATCAGGCCATCATACTGACTAATCTGTACTAGCATGCAGTTCTCATAAAGCTGACACACATATAACAGGCATATAAAGCATCCTTCCTAGATCCTTCGTCCTAATCTAGCATGTTGTTCTCATAAAGAGGATAATCATATCATAACATAAACTTGTATGGGTAATTTGGGAGTACTTAATTGAGTTCGGCTGATTGCATGCACCACACCCTTTTCTCTTTTTCAAAATTCTTTTTGCTTTTTCTAAAACTCTTTTCTTTTCTCAAATCCTTTTATAAAAATGGTCTTTCTTATGAAAATTTCTATACCAATTCCGTAGTTTGAGTTCAGAAACACCCGAAAGTGTGCTCGAATCCCTCAAACCAAGGCTATGATACCAACTTGAAACATTCCAAAAATACAGTCTAAAAATTTCGTTTTAAATCATTAATAAAACCATAATTATCTTTCAATATATAAAAATCATAAATCGTGTATCTAAAGAATATCATAACATTTGTCAAGTATAAACATGCCAGGCTGAACAAATGGTGTGTGGACTGCAATCATCCCGAGCTCCTCTTTTGAAAACCGAAGTACCTGAAACCAAAACTGAAAACCTTAAGCACGAAGCTTAGTGAGTCTCCCCAAACCACCACATACCACACACATAATCATGCTACTGAGAGATACGGGCCCCGCCCACACTCAAGGAGATACGGGCCCCGCCCACACTCCGCTGGCTAGGAGATACAGGTCCCACCCACACTCTGTTGACTAGGAGATACGAGCCCGGCCCACACTCCACCAATCATGAGATATGGGCCATTTACCCCTAACATAGCTTGGTCCAAGACCAATGTCAGACCCCCAACCCAGAACGGCAGAAACGTTCGGGGCGGAGGACTTTAGGTAAGTATCACAACACATGCAATATAGTAATCAAAGTACAAACAACCATTGTATTAATAAGTATAAGTTTTACATAAGTGTTTTAACATTACATATTCAAACACTAAAGTAGGTACAGTAGAAGACAAGAGTCGCGGTACGGTGCTAGGTAGTCTTCTCAAAAGCTTCGGGATTGTACCTGTCTACTGGATCCTGAGAATACAAGTTATTTGAAAAGAGTAGATCCACATTTAAGCTGGTGAGTTCATAAGTATTTTAGTTCTGTTAAGTCTACCCTAAGTTCTTTGAATAAGCTCACTGGTTTCTCCAGGAAATCCTATATTTCCTGAGGTGATTAACTAATAACCTCAATAGTTTCCCTCTGTAATTACTTAGTTTATATTGATTATATATAACATAATATCGAATGGACAGTTAAATGGGTGTATCTGCCCTAAGCCCACAACCAAACAAGGAACAGGAAGTAAGGCGAAAGTCACACATTTCACTGTCAATCAGATATTACTTATGTACAACTCTGATGTAATAACTAAGGAATTATAGAATTAACCACTAAAGGTCTTTTATGTTATACTAGTTTACAGAGATTGAATGACTAAGTTCCATTTGATAAGTGGTTTAATCCCATAAACCCTTTCTTTTGTAAAAGTGTTCTTAGTTATATCTGTTCTATAGTAAAAACCTTAATATTAATCCTGGAGAGTGTTGTATTATCCATAATACTGCCTTGTGGTTTTAAGTGTTCAAAACCAGAAGTACAATACTTGATTTCATGATACGTAGCTTTTACTGTAAGTAAAACTACTGAAGGTATATCTGGTCGGGATGTAATTAACTTTTCTTACTGTTATAAGAGAAGTATATTACTTTGTAATTCACTCGTTGTTTTATCCATGTGAGTCCTATCAACCATACTAATATGACGGAAATGCCTGCGGCGACGTTCTTCAGGCGTCGGAACGGTATGATATTTGACACCCTAAGCCTGCCGGCCAAACTGTAGCGAACAGCAAAGGTGCGGGATTGTCAGTCCCATATAGATCTATACACAAATTCACGCTCTCCCTACAAGAGATTCTGGCTAATAGTTCAGGACTTAAAAGGTCGTACTTAGGTAAGTACACCGTGAAGGGTCTCACAAATTTATTGTTTCAACGAGATTTACGATGTATTATTACCCCGTGATTGCTAACCGTGGTACTCTGTATCGTACCTTTGTTAATGCAAACCCGGTATGATGTATTATTATCCCGTGTTTGCTAACCCTGGTAATCTGTATAGTACCTTTGTTAATGCAACCTCGGTATGATGTATCTTTACCCCGTGTTTGCTAACCCTGGTACTCTGTATAGTACCTTTGTTAATGCAAACTCGGTATGATGTATCTTTACTTCTTTAATATGTTGTTCATATATTAAAAGTATTATACATATCTTGGTATAGGTGAATGAATTCTGGTAATTTCCTTGGAAAGTATACAGTCGTGAATCATACTTGTATCTTTAGTTTTGAATCATAAATTATACCTATTATAATTTATATGTTCTATCTGATTAGCATGGTTTCTCATGGATGAACACCTTTGTTCAGCCTGATACAAAGGTATTGATACCAAAAGGAGTAACCTTTTGTACTCATATATGTATAATATATATATATATATATATATATATATATATATATATATATATATATATATATATATATTTTAAAAAGGAAACGACCTTCGGACAAATAACACAACCTTAATTCCACATCCAAACAAGGAAAAGGATATAAGATAATTCATTAGTCCTAAGCCCTTCAAATCTTATTTATGTATTTATACATATATAAACATGATTTTGGCATTTATACTTTGAAATAGCTTATAAAACATTTTTCAGAGAATTTAACGGAGTTTACATGGCTTTAAAGATTTAACATGACTTTACGTTATTTTGGAAGTATTTGGTAATTCTTAAAAGCATATGGAAACACTTTGTGTGATTATCATCACATACAGTTATTAACACAATTTAATATTGTGTTAAACTTGTATCCCCCCCCCCCCTAAAAAGCATTTAAAAACCATTGAAAAGGTAAATTATAGGGGTATGAACTCACTTTGATAAGCGGTGATTCGGGCAGCGTTTCGTTTCCCGTAAAGAGTTTATTTGACGAGAAACCGGCTCAAACCGGGCAGAGTTTCGACAGGAGAGAGGATGAATTCTTGAGAATTGCGGGGCTCCAGGGCTTGCTTCGGGCTTTAGACGTGATACCGGGGCCTTCGGGGGTCGTGAGAAAGTTTTCGGGGTTAAAATATGAATTTTGGGAAGTTTTGGGGTGAAAAATGTCATAAATCCGAGAAGTCTCGCAGGCTATTTATAGTCCGCAGCTTCGGATCCGGAGCAAGGTAAGCGAGACACGTGCCTCGGACAGGTGGCAAAGTGGAGGTTCGGCTCGGACAAGTGGCGAGGGCTCGGTTAGGCGGTTCGCTACTGGTAGCTTCGGATAGGACCAACCTTCGGTCCAATGGGAGAAGGTCACGCATGCGAAGGGGTCATCCGAGGAGTGTCTCATGCGAAGGTGTAGGCTTCTTACTGGACCGCGGCTACGGTCCAATCCGATGGTGACACGGCGATTTGCGGTCCAACCCGAAGATGACACGTGGCAGCTTCGCATGCGAGGGATGACGTGTCCGAGGTGACTCAGTGAAATTTCCCGGTTTTCTAGATTTTCTTGATTTTTGTGCCAAAAACTTGCGAAAATCATAACTTTCGCATACGAGCTCCGTTTTTTGCATTCTTTATATGCACGCGTAGGTAAAATCATACTCTACGACTTTTGTTTAGTCTTCGTCGGCTGATTTTGAATTTATTTTTAATATTATTATTTTAAACAGACCGGGATGGGAATCCGTTGAAAATTCATAACTTCTTCATCCGACGTCCGTTTTCGTCTGTCTTTTTACCGTTGTGCTACTTTTGACGAGACCTTCGATTCTCGTTTAAGTTGCGTCGGCCAAATATCGATCGATTTATATTTCGAATTTTTAGCTGTCTACTGCTAAACCGATACGAAAAATCATAACTTGTTCATACGAAGTCAGATTTTGACGTTCTTTTTCTGAACGTTCTCGGTTTAACATATTCTACAACTTTCATTTAGATTGTTAAGGCTAAAAAGCCTTTTATCGAAAATTCACTTTTTACACTTAACAGTGTTTTGCCGGTTTTGACGCGGATTTTCGATTGGTCATAACTTCCTCGTTATAACTCGGATTTCAGTGTTCTTTATGTTTTTGGAAACCTTGTTACAAACTCTACCACTTGGTTCATCCCAATTAAGATTATTGATCAATTTATTTTTGACCAAAATTTGACTGGTGTCACAACCAAGGCCCAACTCATACTCTGGAGGCACAAAATACCAATAGTCAACCAAGGCCTAACTATGGCCCAATTTTCCAAATTGGGCCCAAACCTTTACATGGTCTTACCCTAAGGCCCAACCATTTATTCTTGGTCTAACAATTGGTATTCTAATGGTCCAATATCTTATAATCATCAAGGCCCAAATATGGCCCATCTATGGTCCAATTTTCCAAATTGGGCCCAAGCCTGTCCAATATGCCTTATCCTATAGCCCAGTCCAATACTCTAGTCCTTATACTTGTTCTTGGATGGTCCATCAATAGCCCAAACATCTAGGCCCAACTCAAAACCCAACACAATTAGGGTTTTCACATGAAATGACGATTAGGGTTAAGTGTTCTCTCTTAACCCATTAAGTCCATTTATCCATTAGGCCAACATATAATGGAATCGGCATAGGTCATAACTTTAGTCCACTAGTCCAAACGCGGGTCCCGACAGTCCAAAACTAACATCCTCCAAAATTAGGGTTTCCTAAACCCTAATTAAGGTTTCCTACCCACACACAAGCCAACCAAGACCCAAATTAAGTTTTTAGGTCCATTAGGGTTCTACTAGGCTAGGCACCACCCACTGCCACCTCGGGAAACGGTGGTCGGCGGCGGTTCACGGCGGCATGCAGCGGCAGCCACCACCTCACGGCGGTGGTGGCGGGTTTTTCCTCAATCCTTCCGCCAAAAAGCTTAAACTAGCCCCATTTTCTACTAAAAACATTCACACACCACATCCTACACGCACAACCACCACCATGCGGTGGCTGGTGGTAAAACGGTGGCAGCCACCACCATGAGGTGGTGGCGGTGGGTTTCTGGCCAAATAACCCACATATAAACCTCACAAAAGCAACAGTCGACATGTACATTTGAAGATACAAACCTACAGCCACCGCCTAGGCGGCATGCGTCGCCGGAAAACGCAACAACGGCCAATGGCCACCGGCGGCAGCGAAACATACCTGACACCAAACATGAAGAGAGGAACGAAGGGGAAATGAGATGCAATGCCTTACCGAGAACCTTCAGGTCACGCAGGACCCACGCAGCGACGAACGCAACTGTAGTCGCCGGTCTCGATGGCTCTTCGGGCTTCCCTTACGTCTTTGGAAGCAGCAAAGAGGTGGTGCTCGTCGGCGAGGCAGCAGGCGACGACCTCGCCCGGTCGGAAGAAAAAGAAGAGAGAGGTGGCGGCCTGAGAGGCTCACATGACGGCTGATGAAAATTAGGGTAGGTGTAGGGTTCCGATACTCCAAATAAGAGGGAAAATGGGATACGGGGTTAAACTCGTGTCTCATTTCATATTGTGTCATATTTCCATAATCAGCCCCTCCTCACAAAATCTTCTTCAACTTAAATCCAACATTTACCCTTTAGCCCCTGATTCCATAAATTCCTTGCATAATAAGCCCTAATAATTACCAAACATACCCCCACTTCTAAAATCCTTTTCAAATTAAATCTGTAATTTACTAAACAGCCCTCGGTTCTCAAAATCCTTTCATAATAGGTCCAATACTTACCAACCACCCCTTGTCTTCTAAACATCTTTACAAAATAGTCCTGAAATTACACTTTAGCCCCCGAATAATCCCATTTATAACATTTGGCTCTCAAAACCAACATCTCACTGAATATTATGGATTTTAGGGCTGCTACTATTTCATAAATTTTATCTATTTATTTATTAAATAAACAGGATGTTACACTTTTGAGTTTTTAAGCCTTGTGGATGGGTTTTTGAGAATTTAGAGTGGCCCCAAAGGATAAAGTTGGAAACTTTATCCTTTTAGACACATTTAGAGTTTAGATCTGAGCCTTAAAGTCTCAGTAGTAGAGGAATCAACTGTATGTGTTAAGTTATGGAAAACACATCGAGTTGTCCGGACAACTCGGCGAGTTGGCTAGGTTTTTCCCCGACTTTCTGAGTTCTACAGAACTCGACGAGTCAAAGAGGTTCACTCGACGAGTTCGGTCAACATGGACTGTTGACCTTGACCGTTGACTTTGACTCTGACCATGGTTGACCAAGTTTTGAGGGAAATTTGGTTAATTTGGGGTTTTGATAGAAATGGTCACATGGCGATTGTAGGCATTTGAGTCCGGAGCTAAGATTTGGAGTTGGATCTTATCAGTTCATCGTTACTTGTGAGGTGAGTTTTTCTCACTGTAGTTGCGAGTCGAAGGCACCAATGCCGACCCTTGGATTGATATCCCGTTATGCATGTTATGATATAGTGACCTAGTAGATCAGTATCCTGATAGTTAGGATGATGCTATGTTTGTGATCTATAAGATCTGTTTATTTGTTTGCTAGCTAGTTAATAGTATGATTATATGTATTATGTGCACATGATTGATTGGTGGCTGAGGCTTCATTGCTTTGTGCGTAAGCCAACATATTGGGGCATTCCAACCCGATGGTTGAGGGCCTAGGGTATTCCATCCCGAAGGTGATTGGACCCATAGTATGTTGGCATTCCAACCCGATGGTTGAGGGGCCTGGGGTATTCCAACCCGATGGTTGATTGGACCCATAGCATATTGGCATTCCAACTCGATGGTTGAGGGGCCTGGGGTTTTCCAACCCGATGGTTGATTGGGCCCATAGTATTATGTTATTATGTTTTGTGCTATTTGTTATGTATTAGTATTTTGGGGGAAACTCACTAAGCTTTGGGCTTACAGTTTTGGATTATGTTTCAGGTACTTCTGAGGATCGCGAAGGCAAAGGCATGATCGTGCACCTCCTCCTATTTTGTTTTATGATTTCGGGATTTCCCTGATATGGAGCTTATTTTGAAAACAATTTGTAAACAATGATGGTTTGTGGTTTTTTTTAAGTTTAAAATTTTCAAGAATTTTTCGAATGTTACAATTGGAATGTAGTGGAATAAAATATGATTTTTAAAAAGGCTGAAGGTTGTATTTATAACGGGTAAAATGGATTATATATTTTTAATTTTTGATTGTTGGTCAAGTGGTCAACACCAATGAAGGTGGAGAAAGAGAAAAGGAGAGAGAAAGAAAGAGAGAGAGAGAGAGAGAGAGAGAGAGAGGAGAGAGAGAGAGAGAGAGAGAGAGAAAGAGAGGAGAGAGAGAGAGAGAGAGAGAGAGAGAAAGATGGATAGAGAGAGAGAGTAGAGAGGGTAAGAGTTCATGTAGGCCTTCTTTCTATCTAAGTTAAAAACTAATAAAAAATGCTATATGGTAAGGAGAATAAGGTAAATTTAATTTCATTCAATGTTACATGTATATTTGTAACATCCTGTTTTGGATTTGCTTTATAATTCCAGGCTCGGGGGTCGTAATCTGAGTATGAGAAGGTTATGAGAGTTTGAAGGAGAAAAGTTGGCATGGAAGGCCATGCATGTGAAATGGAAGTGCGTGGGTACGCCCAACGTAAGGCTGGGTTACGCCCAGTGTATAAGGGAAATGGTCGCGGGTGCTCCTTGGCGTACGCCCAGCATACAGGAGGTACGCCCAGCGTACGTCCAGAGTCCAGAAACCCTAAATTTAGGGTGTGCCACTATTTATAGAACATTATAGTTCAAACCCTAGCCTCCATGTTTGTTCCCCAACCTCAGAGAAGCCCTGGAATGTCTCATATCCTCAACCTTGGGTGATTTGGTCTTCAAGAGGGTTATTTTGGTGATGTAAGCTTGGGTTTTTCAAAAGAAGATGTTGGCAAGGAAGAACTTGGGAGTTTGGAGCTCATAGATCTGGAATATCATCATCGTTTGGAGCTCTTCTGAGGTATAAAGCTCATAACTTTACTTAAGAATGCATAGATCTTGTGTAGTGAAGTTTTGGAGTTGTTTTGGTCCCAAGTTTGGACCTTTATGTTGGAATCTCGTTTTTGAGCTTAGGGTTGCCACCCTCAGAGCTAAAAGGGTCCCATAAGCATTAAAGATTCAATCTTGATGGTCCTAATGAGTTCATGCATGATATCTAGCCCTTGTTATGGAGGTATGTTGTTGCCTTTTGAGTTTGAGTTTATTTGGTGGATTGCAAGTCACCAAGATTATGAATTTAAGGATTAAGAGGATAATAAGGACCTGGATCTGAATTTGTAGCCTTTGGAATGAAGTAATAAGCACTTAATGGAAAAGGGCTTAACAGGAAGGTTACGCTGAGCGTACGTGCAGGTACGCCCAGCGTACTTGCCATCGAGTCGGTACGCTTAGCGTACATAGGTGTACGCCCCGCGTAACTTGTCTGTGTTGGACTTTGTGTTTTGGACCATGCTTTGGGCTGTGGGCCATCAATAGTCTGAAGTTATGGGCTAAGGATATATTTGGGCTTGGGGTGAGGCCCATTGGAGGGAGTGGGCCTAGTTTAGCAAAGTGGGCCTTTAGTGGGCTTGGGGAGTTTATCTAACATTGGGCCTGTCATTTAGATTGAGAATTGGGCCTTGGTGGGCACAATGGGTTTTAGGTCATTAATGGGCTGGTCAGTGGGCTACCTCTAGACCTAAATAGTGAGAGTTGGACTTAGTTCCTAATTGGGATAATTGTGGGCTTTGGCACAGAGTTAGAGGCCAGTGTATAGCAGCAGCATTACTAGAGGTTGTTCATCTTACGAGGTGAGTCTTCTCACTATACATTACCTAGAGTGGTATTTATGTGCAGACCGGAGGGTCTTATGTGTTATGTGTATGATTGAGATTATGTGCATTGTGTTATGTATATGCTATGTGTTATATAGACCGGACCGGAGGGTCCAGTGACTAACGAGGCCAGAGGGTCCTCGATTAGACCGGGCCGAAGGGTCCAACGATTTAGACCGGACCGGAGGGTCCAACGATTTAGACCGGGCCGAAGGGTCCAACGAGCTAGAGCAGACCGGAGGGTCCAACGAGCTATGGGACTGGAGGGTCCCGCTGAGACACATCGACCGGAGGGTCGTACCGAGTTATAGCCTCGAGTGGCGTATGTGTTGTATGTGGTATTTGTTGGGTTTTGAGCATTCTAACACTCCTATGGTGTACATGCAACCCTATAAACCTTGGATCTATGTTTTCTCTATTATACATGCAAATATTAACTATTCCAAGGTTTCATCCTAACTAGCATATTATGAAGCACCTATACTACAAAGTTCTAGTTAGATGACATACCTTTTGATGTAGCTTGATGTCTTCAAGCTTTAAGAGCTTAGCCCCAATAGTGTGGAAGCCTCAAATGGAATCACAAATCACCAAAACACCTTGGAAGAACTTGAGAGAATATGTATGCACACTAAAATCGACCCACTCTTATT
Source organism: Lactuca virosa (assembly GCF_052849685.1). NCBI lineage: Eukaryota > Viridiplantae > Streptophyta > Magnoliopsida > Asterales > Asteraceae > Lactuca > Lactuca virosa. The sequence goes on along the minus strand of NC_136433.1, from coordinate 36,308,203 downwards.
TTCACACACTTGTGCCAATTTTGTGAGCCAAGGACCCCTTTATATATTATGGAGGATTAGGGTTACATCCATGTAAACCCTAATACCCATGACCTTTCATTTACATAGGATCCATGGGTTAAAAGCTCCATGGACCATCCATGAAAGCTTAGCCCAACCTAAATGAACTTGGCCCATTCCATATATATAAGAGTCCATATTTAATTAGTTTTTTTTGATCACTAAATTAATTCTAAATTAATTCTTGATCAATACTAATTAAATAATATGATTCCATATTAATATATAAGAATTATAATATATTAATATAAATCATAAATATATTATTCTCAAAAGACTATCCATATAAATTGTGTCGGTGAAGTGCAACCCAAATGGACCATGCCGGTTCGGGTCAAGTACATACCAAATATAGTTATGGACTTAGACATTAATCCAATAGTCTCCCACTTGGATAAGTCTAAAACTATTATTGAGTATGACTTCAAAACCTAACTGGCAATCGTAGCTCTTAAAGCCGTTGTCGAACTCTGACCTTGTCAATGACTTGTCCATTAGATAAGGGATCATATATTCCTCCATTCTAGATATCATATGGACTGAGACATGGATTATAATCATTCTCTCTGTCCATTTGTTGTTTCCCGATTTTCGATTTATGATGACTGACTGATTGAACAAATCAAATCAGTCCTGGCTTGGCCAAGCACTCACATGTGTCATCGCTAAATCATCGAGGGGCCCACAGATATCGCTTTTATCCCGAAGGTAAAAGGAATGGATAAACTTTGACTCATATGGCTTGTTCTACTACTTGTTGAATCATACACAAAGGCACGTTTTATAACATCGAGTTACCAAATGCGTTTTCGTGCAATCAATGTATAACCAACTCATAGTAACAACTCTTATCTCTAGGTTTGAAGAATATAAGATATTATCGTCTCATGATCACTCGTGATAAAATCCATGAAGTGATTCAAATGAGCATGGGTTGAATCCAATACTCAGAACTTATGAGCACTCATGAGTGTTGTAGCACCACTTTGTCCACCAACTTGGACCTCTACAAACCAACCCATGACAGTCTTGATTCATATCTACTTCCAACATATGACCGACTGTGGATGGTTTGAATAACTTAATCATTCAGGAAGAGCGACTTAGTTATTCTGGAAGTCAAAACATGCAAAGTGAAACACAAGAATAAATGAATCAAATATGGTATCAAACCCTATGAATATAAATAAACACTTTTATTTATCACCATACTGATTACTCATTATTCATTGTTTCGGTTTTATCAACTTTATACCTGAATTAATAACACTAGTTTTCCCATGCTCCAAGCATGTACACTATGTTTTTCTAAACAATAGCTTTGGCATACACCAAGTATGCACTCTATGTTTGTCTATGATCCTTACTTTGTGAAATAAACCAATTGAACATAATTTCAATGATTCTAATTTCACACTCCCAAATCCTTATCGAAAAATGTGAGAATTTCAAATTCCTATCATTTATCGAAATCTGTTTAGATTTTAAACTTATATACACTGACCCTCCTGTAATGAATATGTACAAAGTCACAAAGACTTGTCAACAGAAATTATAAGGTATTCCAATGGAGATCAACTCCATGGAAACTAAGTCTCATATTCAAAGTACATTGTTTTGGACATGCTTCTTGCATTAAGTTTTCTAATCTTACACAGATAACTTCCACCTATGGAGACAACTCCATATTCTCATTTTGAGTATCACTTCTGAATAAGAGATGCCTCTTTTCAGAATATGTCAATATGGTCCTTCCAAAATTAGCACTATACTTCCAACTGTCCCTGAGCAACCAATCTTTGGTAAACCTCAGATTGTCCTCGACAATTGCTTAATCATTTAGTCATATCCAATTCTAGACCTTTTCCCTTCTTAATGCCTATGGGCATTTGGAAAAATTTAGAAATGACAAATATTATAGCACATGCAATCGATCCTGTACCCAAAGCAAATGGTACACGATTCATGATGTCTCACATAAAGACATGATTCTAGACCAGTCTTTTGCTACAATATTTTTATTTGCCATGTTTTCAAAATTTGACTATGAAGAGGGATGTCGTAATCATAATCGAATTTTGAGAACGCAATATATAGAATTTCCTTAAGTTGAACCAATCCAACATGAAATTCATATATATATTCTTGACTAAAGATGATTAAGGTCTCAATCTAAGCCTTTAGAACTGAAATGAAGTATATCCTCTCCCTTAATTATAGCAAAACAACTTTTTCAATCCCTGCAGCCTCACGAATTGAAACTTTTGTTTTCTATAATTAACATTGCTAACTTGCAACACTAACAATAATTATCATGCTCCCACTAACATGATGATTATTAGCATAACACTTATGCTCCCACTAGCTTTGACATGTATTCAGAAATCAGCTGGACTTCTAGAAATCAATACTTTATTGACTTTCTTACCAAAGTTCAGATTTCTGATACGAGATGCTTTGATAAAACTTTATCAAAATCATACACCTTTCCCTAGATAGCATGCATGTGTGTCTAAACAATTTCAGAACTATGAAAAGGGATGCTGTAATCATAGTCTCAATTGTTTAGACCTTTTGCCATCTGCTTCAAATCTACTTGGTGGAAGTGATTCCTCACCATCATTTTCATGAATCGGAGAGAAACCTTATGACCCTTAGATTTTATGGTGTATGTGTTCTTATCCATGTGAATCGTCAAAACCATAGTCACAAGACAAGGATAATGACAAATCCAAACTCATATGGACTGAACTTATGCAATCTTAACTTCTTGCCACCTGGCAGTACAAGGCCTGCCATTGCTTCCAAGTTGTTATGCAACCAATTGAGAACTTTCAGAACTCCTATGCAAAGCCAACTTTAACTGGAATGGGCACAGAATATGTCAACACGATAGGTTATAAACCTCAAGTCGTGTGCTAGTGAAGAACCTCAGGTTTTATTCTTGATTAGTTCTTGAAAAAAAAATTTAGGATCTTTAAGACTCCCACTATCCTCTTGACATATAAGACTATCTTGCCAAATATTCAAGAGATAGTGTGGATTCTTTATCAAGACAAACACTTCACACAATTGGCCTTAGTTGGTCTTTGTTTTATCCAAAACATCACAACTTACCAATTTCAAATGTACAAGAGTAGGACACTTTTACTCTTACATTTGACAAGTGTTTTAAACCTTTCTTTAAGATATTTCACTCAAGTTACAATCTTGGAGTATGACTCTAAGAATTGTTTTGGAACGAAGTATGACTCATCTTCCTGATCTAACCATTTCAACAATTCATGACTCCTCTTCTTAGTCATAAGAATGCACTAAGATGACCTTTAGAGGACTAATTGTGATATGATTTCTAAATCATTAAGATGATCACAAACATGATACTAAAGTACTCTCCCATCTTTTCAGATTTGAGAAACTTTTATCTTTCTGCCTAATTTGATTCTTCCCATTCGTTCTGCCATACATTGAGACTTTTCCAATGTCTCAGAATTATACTTAAACTTGTAAGTATAACCATATTTACTAAACTTTAGTAAATCAAATAGTCTTAACGAGCTTTGTGGTGGACATGACCAGTGCACAAGAATGTGTACTCGAACCCTTTAGTCCTTCACTTGACTCACACATCCATGTGAACAAGTAATTAGTCTTGATTTTCCAATGCTTGAAAGTTCTCATTCATCATACTATTCAACTTGCATGATTCCAAGTTTCAGTCCAATTGAAACTTGGGCGATGAGGAACTTTCCTGATTTGGTAAATTTAGACACTACCACAAATGAAAGAATCAAATCCATATTCCAATATTGCTGTCAGTGGAATCATATAAGCAACAGTTTTCTACAAATGCCATTGTAAGGATACTTCAAATAAATAAAATTAAACAATTTTCTTTTATTTTAAAACTTTGCGGAAAAACTTATCCGTACAATCCACATGGAAAATTGTTGTTATCTATTCCTTAGCAATATATCATAACTTCTTAAGCAACTGCTCAAAATTCTGATGCGATCGAAATCCACCTTCGCGATCAGAATCAGCATATACTTCCTTTAAGATTTCTCTCTATTCTTTGATTCTTAAAACATCAACATGTGACCCAGTCACATCATGTAATGAGGATCTCAGAATAGAACTTAGCAGAGTTAGATAATGGGCTCTACCTGATGTATAGTCAAACTTATTGACTTTAACATCCTTAGGTAAATTTGGCAGCTTTGCAATCAACGCTCCTTCCTTTGGAAAAATAAACATATGGACCCTTTGGTAATGGGACTATCTCAGACTTAGCCTTTCTCTTTACCATTTGGTCAACCGGGTTAACTATGGCCAATCCCTTTCCATTGGGAAGAGAATGCTTTTTCTGGATTTCCAGTGTCACCATTGTCACTGTCCATAAAGTTTTTGGGAAGTTGATCTTCTAATCAAATTTGCTTTACTATCGTTCCAAATCATTGCTGATTCAGCAGCACCAAGCAAATAGATATGATCATTAAGTTTCATGTCATAGTCTGTTTCATAGTAGTCCCAAAGGAACTCACTATGTGACTTAGAAAGTGATTGAACATCCAACTTTCTCAAGACTTTGACACTCAACTCTCCCGGCTTGTCAATATGTGACTTCATCTCTAAGATGTGATCACACATAGACCTTGCTTGCCATTAGGGCTTGAGTGACCTTGAACTTGTGGGTTAGGGAGAATAATTGGAGGAGGTGGAGGAAGAGAAGTATGACTTCCATGAGCCAAACTCGGGAAGTCATATTCATTAGGAAAACTTGGTTTGGGAAGATCATTGTTGTCTAAACCAGACATCAACAATGGGAGAAATTCACGTAAAGTTGATTTAAGTCCTTAATATAACACCCAATATGATATATTAAGGCTAGGACCCAACAAACTATTTTATAACTTGGAAGAGGGATGTCGTAATCCAAGCTATAAAATATTTGAAGGTAGGTGAATGACGATTCACTAATTTCCACCAAGATAAGCGAAATGTATTATTAGGTTTTAATTGGTTTTGAAACTCCTAGATTCTTTTGAGATTCATTGAACTTTTCAATGGCATGTTTCAATCTCGAGTGTGCCCTTCAGGTTTTGTGACTGGGATGCCGAGGATCACAAAACAAGGTGTGAAGTAACCATGCAAATATACTTGGTACCCTTAATATTTACCCCTCAATTGATGTGTCGGTTAACCACACACGCTCCAACGATACTATGATAAACATTAAGTTACCCTTTGCCTACCTTGTTAAGTCCATGTTAGTGTGCCGGTTAACCACACACGCTCCACTAACAGCTTAAACAAAGTGCAAAATGTAATTTCATGGATTAGCACCTTATTCACATTTTCCTAAGTAACTAAGATTGGGAATTTATAAGTGTTTAGTTACTTAGTATTTATCATTATACTTATAATGAAGGGAGAATTATAGTCCTTGTCCTACCTATTCGGCTAACGACCCTCCACCGGTCAAGGAAGCGGTGAGTGAGAGTGGACACCCATTAAACTGCCATTTTATAGGCAGTAACCTTATACCCCCCTTATAGATCGGCTTCGTGAATGAGGCCTACTAATGGTAAGACGACTTGCTCTTATACATATAATATATTAAACTTTTAATATTATAATAGTATAAGGGTGTATTTTAGACATTTAAAATACTTGGTGGTTTAATCTATTAATTAAACTAGACTTTTAATTTAATTAAACTCAAACCATATATTTATGGATTTAATAATACTCTTTTAATTAAACGCTTTAATTAACTATTAATAAAGTCCATAAGAGTTAATTTGAACTATTCAACAAAACATCATAATTCCAATTATTAAACTCAAAATTAAAACCATTTAATTAATTGTTTAAGTTATGAACCCAAGAGTTTTAGAATTCAATTCTTTTTTTCATAAAAAACTTTTCTCAAATTCCAAAACTTGAGGGCAAGTTTTGTAATTCTTGAAAACCTTTGGATTCTATAACTTATGGAATTAATGGTGTTTTATGATGAAACTTTCCATGTTCCATAACTTAAGAACAAGTTATGGAATTCTTTAAAACATTAATACCAAATTTTGTAACTCCATAAAAACTTTGAATCAATTTTTTTTTTTTAAAAAAACTTTAATATCCATAACTTATGGAAGTTTCAAAAACCCTTAAGATCACAACTTTAAAAAAACTTTTGAGCTCCAAAATTTTATGACAAAATATGTAACTCCTTAAAACATTTAGATCAAACTTTTAAAACTAATAAAATAATCATATCATTTTATCTTTTACTAAATTTGACCTAATTCAACTCTTGTAGTAAAGTGACTCAAATTTTATAAATAATTAGTTTTTCATAAAATCAAGTAATTATCATAAAATTTGACAAACTTCATGTTTTTTTTTGTTTTTTTTCCTTCAACTTGAAAAAAAAATACATTTGCATCAAATATAATAGAAAACAACCCATGTCTCTGATACCACTGTTGGGTTTTGAGCATTCTAACACTCCTATGGTGTACATGCAACCCTATAAACCTTGGATCTATGTTTTCTCTATTATACATGCAAATATTAACTATTCCAAGGTTTCATCCTAACTAGCATATTATGAAGCACCTATACTACAAAGTTCTAGTTAGATGACATACCTTTTGATGTAGCTTGATGTCTTCAAGCTTTAAGAGCTTAGCCCCAATAGTGTGGAAGCCTCAAATGGAATCACAAATCACCAAAACACCTTGGAAGAACTTGAGAGAATATGTATGCACACTAAAATCGGTCCACTCTTATTTTCACACACTTGTGCCAATTTTGTGAGCCAAGGACCCCTTTATATATTATGGAGGATTAGGGTTACATCCATGTAAACCCTAATACCCATGACCTTTCATTTACATAGGATCCATGGGTTAAAAGCTCCATGGACCATCCATGAAAGCTTAACCCAACCTAAATGAACTTGGCCCATTTCATATATATAAGAGTCCATATTTAATTAGTTCTTTTTGATCACTAAATTAATTCTTGATCAATACTAATTAAATAATATGATTCCATATTAATATATTTGAACTTATAATATATTAATATAAATCATAAATATACTATTCTCAAAAGACTATCCATATAAGTTGTGCCGGTGAAGTGCAACCCAAATGGACCATGTCGGGTCAGGTCAAGTACATACCAAATATAGTTATGGACTTAGACATTAATACAACAGTATTTTGGGGAACTCACTAAGCTTCGTGCTTACCGTGTTATGTTATATGTGTTTCAGGCACTACCGAGGATCGCGGGAAGGCACCGACATGATTTGTACACACTGGCAGAGGATTATGTTTTTGAGATTCTTGGATATGTTTAACTGTGATGACATTTGATACACATGAGACTTTGAGAATATTATATGAGTTTTATTGCGTTTGAAAAATGAAAAATTGTTTTAAAATTTACGTCGTTACAATATTATTGTGATTGCTTATTTTCTTTTAATTGATGGCAATGTCATGTCTTAAACTCTATTCAGGAATGGCTCTCCACACATCCAGATCATGTATAAGTCTTTCATCTTCAAAGGGGACAATCAAAATCTCACTCTCATATGTAAAAGAATAACTAAATTAATGTGAAAACGGGGACTCGTGACATGTTACAGACACATGTCCCAAAAGGGGACCTGGTTTACATGTCCCATGAGGGGATGTGTCGACAACTGTTGAGATGGTACTTCCCGTAGATAACAGTTGTGACTTTCTAAGGACCTCATAATGACTTATTCTTTCGTGTTTTGTAAGGAACCAATTGCAAATCAGCTAGGGTATGATTCTCCATATTCTTATATATATATATATATATATATATATATATATATATATATATATATATATATATATGTGTGTGTGTGTGTGTGTGTTAAAGTGGCTAACTAGTAATTTACTAGTGAGGGGTATAGATTCCTCCTTTGTGTAGTTCATCAGTAAGGTTTGTGTTTTAGGGAGACAAATTCCTCGTATGTGCAAGTTGTTTGCGAAGTTTATGTTTTAGGGGTACATATTCCCCGTATGCGTAGGTTATTTGCAAAGTTTATGTTTTAGGGGTATAGATTCCCATATGTGCAAGTTATGTGCAACATTTATATTTTAGGGGTATAGATTCCGTACGCAAACTATTTTAATGGTGTGGAATCGTATGTATACTAAATGGTGTAGTGATGAGATGACAATTATATGAAAAAATATTTTTCTGTTAGACTAGAGGCAGTCATATCGGCATTGCCTAGCTGGCTCGGCAAACACCGGGCTATGAGCTCACAACTCGACAGATTCTTACCACCACCACCATCTCTCCCCTCCATTTATTTTTTCACCGTTTTTACCCCTATAATTAATTTTTTTTTCCTATTTTTCAACTATTATAAATAAAACTTATCAACAACATTCTCTACCACTCTCAATTCCATTCCTCCCTAAAAGACATTTATTTTCTACTACTTTCATTCTATTCATCTCTAACATTGTCATCGTCAAACTTTCTAATCACCCCTATCACCCCTAACAACCAAAAAACACCCACTCAACCCCAATTTGATCGACCACAAATGGATCGGCCAATTTATTCATCGCCAATGTACCATTAGGGTGGTATGGGAGGATATTGTCTGCCATATCCACACCAATTTCAATCTCATCCTGACTTCTAATTCCAATCCCAATCCTAATCTCGCAATGCCTACAGATTATGCGGACCGTCCTGGGTATCTTGGCCTTCAGCACAAAGAAGGTCCGCCTTAACCCAACCATAATATGTCGACATATGCAACAGATAAACATAAACATATAACCAGAAAGTACATGTAATCATACATATCTACCAATTTAAGAGATCGCTACCGCATAACAACATCCGAAACACAAGGATACATAACACAATCTAGTTGGCCGACATTTATGCCTTCAACCCACGAGTATAGTGAGAAAAACTCACCTGAACCACTCGATAGAAGCCCAAAAACTACCTCAACATTAGAAAACTTAACCCAAGCTTCCTAAAACCAAACCGAGACCATCCCTTAGGCAAATACTCAGTTCTACCCAAGTTTGACCAAAAGTCAACCGGTTAAAAACTCACCGGTCAAAGTCACGTTGTGACCATTCCTTGGTCACGTCGTGAGAATGCAACGACAAAAAAATCACAATTTTGGACACCGTGACGTCGTGATACATCCTACATCACGTCAGAATGACAAAATCTTCATTAAGTGCTTAATCTCTTTAGACCAAGGCCCATAACCTCATATCTAGTTCCTAAATAGCTTCATAATGGATAAAGTTTCCACCTTTATCCATTAGGATGGTCCGAACAACGAATATCTAGTCCTTAAGTCCCAAGGCAACCAAGAATGCATCTTTCTCAGCTAAATCCATTAAGTCCAAGTCTTTAACCTTCATATCTGAATCAACATGATGTATAGATGGATAAAGTTTCCAACTTTATCCATAATAATGCCACAATCATTCAAGATCTAAACTTTACTACACCAAAATGGCCTAAAGGACCAAGATAACATGCATGGCCACAAGGGAAGGCAAAATATCATAACTTTCCTGGTCCAAGAGGTCCAAGAAAACATTCTAAGCTGACCAAAAGGTGTTGGAGTCCAGATTTGAAACATACAATGTTCTTGGGACCTTGGAGAGTAATAAAGTTGCAAACTTTATTCTCAACTCTCACTCAAAAATCATTAAAATGGACTAAAACACCAAATACACTTAGATCCAAAGATAGCAATAAAGTTTGGAACTTTATAAATTACAAAGGTCTAGAAAGTAGATGAAAGTTGAGAACTTCAATTTCTATGCTTCACGGATAAATCTTGCATGAAAACATTGCTCCAAAACCACAAAAAACTCCAAAAATGGATGAGAGAGGAGAGGGGAGGCTTAAATGTTAAAAATGGAGGCTAGGGTTTCTTCCAAGAGCTTCTAGATATGATAAAGGCTAAGAAAATACCCTAAAACATGAATCCTTGCCTTTAAATACCTTGAAAACCCTAAAAATTTTGTGGGCTTTGGGATGCACAGTTCTCATGTTGTGAGAATATATTCTCACCTCGTGAGGGCTCCCACGTCGTGAGAACGGGTTTTCACCCAATTTCACTCCAACTTCAAACAGTCATAACTTCTTTGATTCAACTCCGTTTTCGGCGTTCTTTATATACATAAAAAGGAATTGACGATCCCCACAACCCTGTTAAATTACTTTTGACTTAATACATGTCGAACTAAAACCATAATCCATGCAAGAAGCCCATAATATTACTTTTCCCATTTTACCCTTTTTCTTCCAAGCACAAATCGAAGGCTTTAATCACTTATCCAACATTATCATCATCCAGTAAGGTCTAAACCCCATTCTATTGAAGCCCAAGGCTTTTGTTTGATCAATTTTTCCACAATCCCGAAATAAAAAACTTCTCGAAACAGGATGGTTACACAATTCTAATTTCAATCCTAAACAAATTTAATCCTTTCGAGAATGTTTCAAAAATCCAATTACAATCCTAACCATAACCCCAACCTCAGCCTCAATCCGAGCCTAAGCCCTAACCCGATGCTTGAAATGGTAAGGCACATATCATATCTTGGATCCCGATGGAAGAGATGACGTTAGCCTTGGTTTGGGTCGAGATTACACCACCTCTCCGTCCAATAGGAAGGGACAAACGAAAAGAAAAGATAAAAATGTCAGGTAAAAGTCAGACGATATACAAGGTTTAAGAGCGGAAATGACGGAGATAAGTAAAAATCTCATAGATTATTTGGCATTTGCCAAGGAACAAGAGTTCAACAAAGTAAAATTCCAGGATATGAAAATTCTAATTTAAGATGCGAGTTACATAACTGGGAAAGAATCTGCCACAGTTTTGACGGTGAAAGCTGAAATCAAAAAAATAAAATAATATATATATATATATATATATATATATATATATTATGCATTAAGTGTTTTTTTAATTATGTATTAGGTGTTTTTTAATTATGTATTAGGTGTTATTTTTAATTATTGAAAGTTTTAGATTTTATTTAAACTAGAAGGTGATTCACGCTTCACGGCGGTCTGATTTTTTTTTTATGTTTACTTATTTCAGTGTTTCTTTGGTTTATTTTCTCGTTTGTTGTTTCTATTTTTGTATGTATAATGTTTTGAGGATGGTATGGTCGTATAATAGAATATCGAAGACCAAAAACACCAACTTTACAAATTAATGTGACAAAAACTTGAGGTGTTATATTTGGTAAATGTCAGGGACCAAAAATAGCAAACTCTTGAAACTTTTGTGGCTAACAGTAGATAATATCGAAGTTGAGGGATCAAAAGTGTCAACTCCACAAACTAATGTGGTAAAAAGTTAAGAAGGACCAAAAGTGACAAAGTCTTTAAACTTTTGTGGAATTTTTAAACAATAGAGAGTGTATTATTCCCATTGGGAATTAATACTACATATATAATTAAGTTTTTTTTTACAAAAAAATAGCATGGTAATTTATTCTTTATAGAAAAATATGACAAATTTAATATGACGATGAAATGCCAGGAAAAACAACGTGGCAATTGTAGCTCTCCAGCCTTATTAGTGATGTAGTTGGTATATCATATGGTATTTATTTGAAAGGATTTCAACTGAAGACGTCATGCTAATGCTAATGGAATGGGATTCTAGAAATCTACATATTTCTTAGAAGAAACAAATATATAAAATGAAAGAAAGAGAGGTTGTGAGAGGATCCTGGCCCCACGAGAGTTACTTCTATAACCACAGGGCAATAATTTTAGAAACACATGGTGGTGGAGAGAATGCCACGATTTCAAAAGAAAATACAAACAAAAAGGCATTAAACTCTTGACAAATTAAAATAGAACTGCACAAAAATAAGACACAAAAGGTTACATGATATCGCATGATTAAAGACCACAATTACAAATCCTCTTCGATCGACCTCTATTGCTTTACTAGATGGTAAGATGGGGATCAAAGTGAGAACACATACCCATGACATTAGCTTTTATAATAATAAATAAGTAATCTTAAAGATTAATTTTATTAAAAAAAATATAATTGTAAATAAACTTAGAAGCTAATTTTTTTCGGAACATACGCAACAGGAAGAAAAAAAAACCTTTAATTATTTCTAGCCTTTAGATTACTAATGAAAACGAAAGGATGTGACTGGACACACCGGCAGGGGCCCTATTTTCCGTATAAATCCATCGCTTCATCCGCAAATTTCAAACAACAAAGAAAATCACAGACTGAATGAAAAAAGAAATATCAAATATGTTGATGAACATCGTCTTCTACCTCTGTATACTCTTTCCGGTCTTCCGTATCAAGCAAGATTTGCTCAAGTTAATCAAGGACTTCTTCTTCTACTTGTTTCGATGCGAAAACTCTACTCCATACCCAAGTCTCGTCGATCTTCCGGTTATCAGGTTCGAAGATCTTCTGGACAGACGGCAGAGGTCCGTGGAAGAGATGTGCTTCGTATGCTCTGCTGATTACCATCTCGATGACGTTGTTTGTCAGCTCAGCAGGTGTCGACACGTCTTCCACTCCGACTGTGTCGGTCAATTGCTTCACCGGAAACAGCCTTCTTGCCCGTTCTGCCGTTCTCCGATCTTCTCCGGCCTTTCGCCGACGGCTTGTAAAACCTTTTGACCGTAGGTTGTGTAGAAGAAGATAAAAGACTCCGAATCAGTCCCTTGTCGTTCTTCTACATTTTTCTAAAGCTTGTGCTTATCTTGATTGCATGGTTAACATTTGATATTGTTGGCTGTTTTTTTTTAAACAAAAGTAGTGATTGAAAAGTTAACTAATAGAATATAGTCGATATATTAATACATGAGTCTGCTTTCTCAATATAAAAAAATCACAAATACATGCCGTTGAGGAGAGAGAACTTCTGCCCATCACTTCCTATCCACCACCTCCCTTTGTAGGGTGGCTCAACCAGTTTAAGGAGTCTAAGCCTAAGCAAACCAAAATGTTGGGCCCTTTACTGTAATACCCTAACATAAAAGTTCAAACCAAAATGTTGGGCCCTTTACTGTAATACCCAAACATAAAAGTTCACTCTTTTTATTTTGTTTATGGACAATTTTAGTATGGTGTAAAGGACTTTTGATGTTGTAATAACCTAAATCAACAAGAATTCGATAAAAATTTCTATATGATTATTATAACACTTAATATACCAAAAGTACATAACAAACTTGTTACTAAAACCTAGCATTCAGTGTCAATAATTTATTGTATTGTGGACTAGATAGCTCAATCACATAGCTAGATTCTAATCGAAAAAAATAATTGAGAGTGATCTGACTGATGAATCAAATCATCCCAACATTGTGCTTTCTATAACATTGATCAGTATCCTCAAGGATTTATGGTTATTCTAGGTGAACAACTTGAAATCCTTAATTGATTCTTAAACTATTTCCTAAATCGAATATTCTTAAGTTGTTATGCATCAAATTCCCATATAGTTTCAGCGTTCCATCACTATGGATGTCATAAAATAACAGAAAAGTGATGTAGAGACTCTTATTGATTCATAAGATCCATAAATAAATTGTTAAGATGTGATTTTAGTCATATCCATTTCAATAAATGATAATACATGTAGAATACTTCTAATAGAGAATCGAGGAGTTTTTATCTTGTCAATAGTGTTTTGAAAAATTAATTACCAAACTCTAGCAGTTTGTAAATTATTTACCAAAACATGGCAACTCTGATTAAATATTACAATTATTTACAAATTAAAAAAAGAAAAAGAAAATAACAAAACAAACAATATAAAATAGACCCACCTTCCTTCACCATCTATTTATACAAGGCCATGGAAGTTACGTCGTCGACCAACTGCTCCACCATTGGAGCGCAAACCATCGCGTGATACTTGTATAATCAACATCCATTACTTTCTAACGATGGAATCAATTATTAATATGGATACTTTGTTAGTTTGGAGTATTAATGAACTTTCAAGAGAACTTGTTAAAATCGGTGGTTACATGAGTTGCTTATGCTGATAAAGTTTGCATTATGCTAAATTGTGTGATGTAGTCTTGGCAAGATCTACAACGTCGGGTATGTCTATCTGAAAATGGTGATGGCTCAAACACAATCACCCACCGTTACAGTTTACACTAAGTTTGACGGCTTCGGTGATGACATCATCCACATTTGACCTCGTTTACACTGTTTTCTCTGCCAACGTACGATACCAAATGCAGCAACCGTGACTCTCATGTTGTGGCGTTTCTGGTGTACTTGGCTACCATTCCGATCACTGTAATTGTAGTTAACCCAACGGAGGTGCTGCCGATAACTAGAATGGTGAACTAGCAGGGGGGTCACTTAGGGGTTTTCGTTCTAACCCAATGAGATTTTAGAACATATAGGACTGTAGGAAAATGCGACTTACGATTGGGTTCAATTTGGGTGAGAAGTGTTTCATAATTAAGTGAGAAGAATAAGGTAGAAGATAAGGCAAGAAACAAGGGTGGCAGAAGGGGATGACATCATTCACGGGAAGGTATGAGGGAAGTAGGCTTGAGAAACGGAGCCAAATGCATAATTAATTTCATTTTAAATAAAAAATACAACTATTCTGTAAATAAATTATAAAGTACAAGACCTTGGTAAATATTTTTCTAAACTACAATTACTTAGGCAAAAACTCGAGAATCGAGATAGAAGAATTCTAAAATATATTAAGCACAGGAAAACAATCTAACGGTAACAAAATACTATGAAAGTGAAACGCATACCGATGAGGATTTGAATCGAGAATCAAGTTAAAAGTAAGAAGAATAGAAGATGAATGTGTATTGCTTCAGACTCGTTCACTCGTAAATCAGAAATGGATGAGATGAATGTGTCGCAGAAATGTGACATCCCCTAATTTCTCGGCCAGAAAAGACCGATTTAATTTATGCTTTTAAAACAAAGTCAGAGAAATCTTTTTAAAAGATGTTGCGGAATTGGTCCCCAAAACAAAACATGATAAAAATTTATCAAAACCTTTCTTTAAGAAAGTATATATTTTCCATATATATCAAAACCTCGGGATGTCATGTTCCGATACAGATCAAAAGCATAAACAAGACATTATAAGCCTTTCAACAGTTATATACAACTACTGACCTATAATCCAAAAATCTCACGTCATCCTCCGACTATGCTCGGGGTCCACTACCTGTAACATAAAAAGCTGAGTGGGTCAGGCTTGGGAGCCTGGTGAGCATATAGGGTTTTCAACCCACAATAATAATAAACTTATTGAGTTCATCAATCAACAATAACCCTGATTACCCATTCCCGTTATCCTCACTTTACGTCCGTAAACACTTATCACAAGGGACCTAGCCTAAAGAATATCATCGGGATGGACACTACTGCTAAGGGGACTCCTCAGTCATACATGTCCTGAAGGCAACCATGAGGGGGATGGAGCACAGCAAATGAACGCCCAAGTTCATTAACACCTACAGGTTGCGGGCCTGCCAGCGTTCCACTGGACTGTCTAGAAAAGTCTGTGGTCGTCATCCAAACTCCGCTAGATGACTGGATCACAATCACATCGAGGCCTCTCATCATTTTATTTCATCACACATCAACTATCTACCCATGTTTTACCCAACATATTTGTAGATAAAAATACATATACAGTTTAAAACTTGTATAAAACATCTATTCAACAGTCACCTCAATTAAACAATTAATATAATTACACGTAGCACGTATTTTATAGAAAATACTTCATATCTAGGTGTAAGATGAAAGTGACTATACACTCACATGATTTGATGATAATCGGACAGCAATTCGTTTCCTAAAACGTTCGTTTCTAATAAAACCGGGAGTTTTATTGAGAAACCGGGCTCTGCGAAATTCTGGCTTCGAAACCGAAAAGATAAGCTTTTCGGGCTTCTCGGGCACTTCGGGGCGTATTTCGGGTGTTATAATCAATACCGGGGCTTTGGGGGAAGTGGAAATAGTGAAAATATGAGTTTAGGGGTAAAAAGTGGCAAAAACCCAAAAGTATCCGAGAAGGCTCGCAAGCCTTCTATTTATAGGGAGGTCCGAAGTTTGCTAATGAAGCATGAGTCAGCAGCGAGGGTACGTGGCAGCAGGGGAGCGAAGGTGCGCAGGTGGCTCGCACGTGGGCTGCGCATGCGAGGGGTCCGGTGTCGACTCCTGATTGGATCGCGGTCTAGTCCGTGGCTTCGGACGTGGCACCTGGTGCGAGGCTCGGATGCACGAGGAAAGGAGCACGCGTCACAACTCCATTGGACCACTTCGGATGGCTCTCCGGTTCGGATGACTCAGCAGAATTTCGGACATGTGGCATGATTTAAGCGAGGGTGAGGTGACCGAAGTCCACCTATGCGAAATTTCTCGGTTTTAGCAAATTTTCTCGATTTTCGCGCCAAAACTTCTAAAATCCATAACTTTCGCATACGAGCTCCGTTTTTGACGTTCTTTATATGCACCCGTAGGTAAAATTACGCTCTACAACTTTCGTTTAGACTTCGTCAGCTAACTTTGACTTTAATTTTTATATTATTATTTTTAACAGACCGGGACAGGAAATCCGTTAAAAATTCATAACTTCTTCATCCGACGTCCGTTTTCGTCTGTCTTTTTACCGTTGTGCTACTATTGACGAGACCTTCGATTCTCGTTTAGGTCGTGTCGGCTAAAAATCACTTGATCTAAAATTTGAGTTTTTAGCTGTCTACTGATAAACTGAAACTTCGAAAAATCATAACGTCCTCATACGAAGTCAAATTTGGGCGTTCTTTTTATACATACTCTCGGTTTAACGAACACTACGACTTTCGTTTAGATCACTAAGTCTAAAAAGTAGTTTATCAAAAACTCACTTTTTACGACATTCGGCCCCGTGTCGGTTTTGTCGTGAAACTTCGACAGATCATAACTTCTTCGTTATAACTCGGATTTCGGTATTCTTTATATATCCGCAATCCTTGTCACGCCCACTACAAGTTTCTTAATAGATATCGGCTTTATCTAATATTTATTTTCGACGCTCATTTTTATTCTTAATTAATTAAATCTTAATAATTAAGCATAAAACACATAATTCACATAATATTCACATAATTCCTTTTCATTTCTTCAAAATGAGTTACAAAGGTTAACATAGACTATAACGTCAATATTAATGCCTAGGCTAGAAACACGGGCATTACAGGTCTCTCCCCCTTAGGATGATTCCGTCCCCGGAATCACACATCAGCAAACAAATGTGGGTAGCGACTCATCATGTCACTCTCCGTTTCCCAGGTGAGATTTGGCCCATTCGTATGTTTCCATCGCACAAGCACTAAATCGACCATCTTGCGTCGCAACTTCTTAGTCTTACGGTCAACGATTGCTTCAGGTTCTTCGATCAACCTTTTGTTTTCATCCAACCTTAACTCAGAAATCGGAATTATGTCGGGCACATCTCCCGCGAACTTTCTTAAATAACACACATGAAAGGTATTATGAATACCCTCCAGTTCTTCCGGTAATTCTAGCTTGTAAGCTTGATTCCCGATCATCTGAAGAACTTTAAATGGTCCAAAAAACCTTGGACTCAACTTTCCCCTTTTACCAAATCTTATAAGTCCCTTCCACGGCGAAAATTTAAGTAAAACCGAATCTCCAACTTCGAAGGATATCAGTTGTCTTTTCTTGTCAGCATAACTCTTTTGTCGATCTTGAGCAGCTAACATCCTTTCCCTTATCACTTTAAACTTTTCAGCAGTCTGATGGACTATTTCAGGTCCCATAAACTGCTTTTCCCCAGCTTCCAGCCAACATGATGGCGTTCGACACTTTTCTCCATACAAAGCGTGATAAGGTGTCATCTTAATGCTTGAGTGGAAACTATTATTATAGGAAAATTCTACTAGAGGTAAGTGTTCATCCCAGTTACCTTGGAATTCTAGGGTACATGCTCTCAGCATATCCTCCAACGTTTGAATTATTCGTTCGCTTTGACCATCAGTTTGCGGATGGTAAGCTGTACTCAAACACAACTTGGTACTCAATTCTTCTTGTAGACTTCTCCAAAACCTTGAGGTAAAACGGATGTCACGATCGGATAGAATCGTTAACGGAACACCGTGAAGCCTCAAAATTTCCTTCACGTAAGAATTCGCAAGTTTATCCATAGACCATTTCTCGTTGGCGGCTATGAAATGCGCACTCTTAGTGAAGCGATCAACGACCACCCAAATCATGTCGTGACCGTTCCTTGTTCTGGGCAGTTTAGTCACAAAATCCATGGTGATGTCCTCCCATTTACCGATGGGTACAGGTAAAGGTTCTAAACTCCCATACGGTTTCTGATGTTGTGCCTTAACCCTAGCACATGTTACACACTTGGCCACATACTTAGCAACATCGAGATTCATCGTCGGCCACCAGTAATAGGGTTTTAGATCCCTATACATTTTCGTACTGCCGGGATGAATCGAGTACATGGTTTTGTGAGCTTCTTCCATCAGAAGACCTCTTATCCTTGACCGTTTGTATCAAACACCAATGTTTTTCCCAAACGTTCCTCTTTTCGGTCATTTTTCTCTAAAGCTTCCTCCTGAGCTTTCTTTATACTTTCCACAATTGTCGAGACGACTTCAATTCTCAACGCTCTTGGCCTTTTATTTTCAAGATTTACCTTCCGACTGAGAGCATCAACAACAACATTTGCTTTACCAGGGTGGTAAAGTATCTCACAGTCATAGTCCTTGAGTAGTTCTAGCCAGCGCCGCTGCCTCATGTTCAATTCCTTCTGATTAAAGAGATATTGAAGACTCTTATGATCAGTGAAAAGTTTGCATTTAGTACCATAAAGATAGTGCCTCCATATCTTTAAGGCGAATACTACCGCTGCCAACTCCAGATCATGAGTGGGGTAGTTCTTTTCATGCTCTTTAAATTGCCTCGATACATACGCTATCACTTTATCCCTTTGGGTCAGAACACATCCTAACCCAACTCCAGAGGCATCACTATAAACTGCGAAGTCATCAACTCCTTCAGGTAACGAAAGAATCGGTGCTTCACACAATCTCTTCTTTAACTTTTCAAAGGCTTCCTTATGCTTTTCATTCCAAGCATAAGTAGCTCCTTTGTGGGTCAAAGCTGTTAGTGGAGTAGCAATCGAAGAAAAGCCTTGGATAAATCGGCGATAATATCCGGCTAATCCTAAAAAGCTTCAAATCTACGTACGACTTTTTGGTTGTTCCCACTTCATCACAACTTCAATCTTTGCTGGGCCAACCATTATTCCTTCTTGGTTAACCACATGACCTAAAAATTGGACTTCTTGAATCCAAAATTCACATTTAGAGAACTTTGCATACAACTTCTCCTTTTTCAGAACTTCTAGCACTTCCCGCAGATGCTTTTCATGCTCCTGCTTGCTTTTCGAATAAATCAAGATATCGTCTATGAATACTATCACGGATTTATCAAGGTATGGTTTACAAACCATGTTCATCAAATCCATGAAAGCTGTTGGGGCATTGGTTAGTCTGAACGACATAACCAAAAATTCATATTGTCCATATCTTGTTCTGAACGCAGTCTTTTCGATATCCCGCTCTCTCACCTTTAGTTGATGGTATCCTGACCTAAGATCGATCTTCGAGAAATAGCTTGAACCTTGCAACTGATCGAACAGGTCATCGATCCTCGGCAACGGATACTTGTTCTTTATTGTCGCTTTATTCAGCTCTCTGTAATCGATGCACATTCTCATACTCCCGTCTTTCTTCTTTACAAATAACACCGGGGCTCCCCAGGGTGATGAACTAGGTCGAATGAAACCTTTGTCCAATAACTCCTGAAGTTGTGTCATAAGTTCTTTCATCTCGTTTGGTGCTAATCGATACGATGCTTTTGCTATCGGCGTCGTTCCTGGTAACAAGTCGATACGAAACTCCACTTGTCGATCAGGGGGCAATCCGGGAAGATCTTCGGGAAAGACTTCCGGATAATCACACACCACCAGAATATTCTGCACCTCCTTCTTTTCCTTCTTAGCATCGATCACAAACGCTAGATATGATGTACACCCCTTGGCCAAACACTTTCTGGCTTTCATTAGGGAAATGATTCCAAAATTTACTCTGCGTTTGTCTCCATACACCATAAACGACTCTTTCCCTGGCGGGTTTACTTTTACTATCTTCTGCCTACACAATATTTCGGCATCATTGGCGCTAAGCCAATCCATTCCTAAAACTATGTCGAAACCATTTAACTCGATAGGCAATAATTCCTCGTGGAACTTATTCCCATTCAAGTCAATGAGGATGTTTTTCATACGATGGCTAACAGGTACAAACTTGCCACTAGCAATCTCGACTAATAAAACGTTAACTAGTCTACCAACAGGCAAAGCTAGTTTTCTACCAAATTCATGTGAAATAAAGGAGTAATTGGCTCCAGATTCAAACAAAATTTGGGCAGACAATTCGTTTATGAGAAAGGTACCTGAAGCGACATCGACTTCTTCTTTTGCAGCTTCAAGTGTCATCTGAAAGGCTCTCGCCTTCGGCTTTGGTGGAAGATTGGGTTTTACTGCATCCTTCTTCTTCGGACAGTCTTTCGAAACGTGCCCTTCTTCGTTACATGTAAAGCATACCCTCTTGTCGGACGGACACTCGTTGGCATAATGTCCAGTCTTTCCACATTTGTAGCAAGTCACTCCCTCACTACATTTCCCAGAGTGCTTTTTCTTGCACTTTTCACACCATTTCACTTCGCCTCCTCCAAAATTCTTAAACTTTGAAAATTTTCTTTTCTTGTTGGAACCTGAAGTTCCTTCAATCTTTCTCTTTTCGCCAACTTCTACCCTCTCCAGACCCTTCTCTCTGATCTGAACCTCAACATTCTTAGCAGCCCATATGGCAGCTTTCAAAGTGGTTGCTTGCTTGACCATCGGACCAAAGTCCGCTAGTAATCCGAGGGCAAACTTGTTAACCTTAGAGAGTTCAGTTGGAACTAGGTAAGGAACAAGCTTCATCTTTTCCGTAAAACTAACAGCGTATTCAATAACGCTCATCTTTCCCTTTTTCAAATTCTGGAACTCATTATTGATTTCCAGAAGATCCTGCTCAGAGCAGTATTGCAATTTCAGTTGTACCACAAAGTCTTCCCAAGGCATTTTGCTAGCTTCTCCCTTGGGCATGGAATCAGCTAGTAACTTCCACCAACTCAATACACCAGATTTTAACAGAGGAATTGCAAGTGCGGTCTTTTGTTTGTTGCTGCACTCACAGCTTTCAAACATCGTCTGCATTTCGGAGATCCAATTCATGACTTCCACCGGTGTCGGACTTCCAGATAGACACGGGGGTTTAGATGCCATGAAATCTTTTTATTTTCATCCGCGTCCATCAACTCCCCCATCCTGGTTGTTTTGTCTAACTATCGGTGGGTTGGCTTGACCAAGAGTCCCACTGTAGTTCCCTCCTACTGATTGCCCTTCATTCAAATTGGGCTGTTCAACAGGTATCGTAGTTTCTTCCCTGTTCCGTTGTAGTAATCGCCTGGTCTCCTCCATTTGGCGATCTAACATCATCTGCATCATTGCTTGTTCCCCAGCCATCGTCATTGGCTCAGGTGCAACTCCTACAACAGGTACTTGCTCAACTACTTGAGGTTGAGGTTGTTGATTTCTGTTTCCGTTTGCATTTGCAACTCCACTGCGAGTTCTTGTCATTATGATCTATATACCGAATAAGGCGAATTTAGGTCTTTATCCTCGATAGATATTTAAATTCCCTTATCACTCCGAAACGTTTACATGTTAGTTCTAATATCGTAATCATATGCTTAGTGTCAATAATTTATTGTTACTAAAACCTAACATTCAGTGTCAATAATTTATTGTATTGTGGACTAGATAGCTCAATCACATAGCTAGATTCTAATCGAAAAAAGTAATTGAGATTGATCTGACTAATGAATCAAATCACCTCAACATTGTGCTTTCTATAACATTGATCAGTATCCTCAAGGATTTATGGTTATTCTAGGTGAACAACTTGAAATCCTTAATTGATTCTTAAACTATTTCCTAAATCGTATCTTCTAAAGTTGGTATGCATCAAATTCCCATATAGTTTCAGCGTTCCATCACTATGGATGTCATCAAATAACAGAAAAGTGATGTAGAGACTCTTATTGATTCATAAGATCCATAAATAAATTGTTAAGATGTGATTTTAGTCATATCCATTTCAATAAATGATAATACATGTAGAATACTTCTAATAGAGAATCGAGATAGAAGAATTCTAAAATATATTAAGCAAAGGAAAACAATCTAACGGTAACAAAATACTATGAAAGTGAAACGCATACCGATGAGGATTTGAATCGAGAATCAAGTTAAAAGTAAGAAGAATAGAAGATGAATGTGTATTGCTTCAGACTCGTTCACTCGTAAATCAGAAATGGATGAGATGAATGTGTCGCAGAAATGTGACATCCCCTAATTTCTCGGCCAGAAAAGACCGATTTAATTTATGCTTTTAAAACAAAGTCAGAGAAATCTTTTTAAAAGATGTTGCGGAATTGGTCCCCAAAACAAAACATGATAAAAATTTATCAAAACCTTTCTTTAAGAAAGTATATATTTTCCATATATATCAAAACCTCGGGATGTCATGTTCCGATACAGATCAAAATCATAAACAAGACATTATAAGCCTTTCAGCAGTTATATACAACTACTGGCCTATAATCCAAAAATCTCACGTCATCCTCCGACTATGCTCGGGGTCCACTACCTGTAACATAAAAAGCTGAGTGGGTCAGGCTTGGGAGCCTGGTGAGCATATAGGGTTTTCAACCCACAATAATAATAAACTTATTAAGTTCATCAATCAACAATAACCCTGATTACCCATTCCCGTTATCCTCACTTTACGTCCGTAAACACTTATCACAAGGGACCTAGCCTAAAGAATATCATCGGGATGGACACTACTGCTAAGGGGACTCCTCAGTCATACATGTCCTGAAGGCAACCATGAGGGGGATGGAGCACAACAAATGAACGCCCAAGTTCATTAACACCTACAGGTTGCGGGCCTGCCAGCGTTCAACTGGACTGTCTAGAAAAGTCCGTGGTCGTCATCCAAACTCCGCTAGATGACTGGATCACAATCACATCGAGGCCTCTCATCATTTTATTTCATCACACATCAACTATCTACCCATGTTTTACCCAACATATTTGTAGATAAAAATACATATACAGTTTAAAACTTGTATAAAACATCTATTCAACAGTCACCTCAATTAAACAATTAATATAATTACACGTAGCACGTATTTTATAGAAAATACTTCATATCTAGGTGTAAGATGAAGGTGACTATACACTCACATGATTTGATGATAATCGAGCAGCAATTCGTTTCCTAAAACGTTCGTTTCTAATAAAACCGGAAGTTTTATTGAGAAACCGGGCTCTGCGAAAGTCGGGCTTCGAAACCGAAAAGATAAATTTCTCGGGCTTCTCGGGCACTTCGGGGCGTATTCCGGGTGTTATAATCAATACCGGGGCTTTGGGGGAAGTGGAAATAGTGAAAATATGAGTTTAGGGGTAAAAAGTGGCAAAAACCCAAAAGTATCCGAGAAGGCTCGCAAGCCTTCTATTTATAGGGAGGTCCGAAGTTTGCTTAGAAGTATGAGTCAGCAGCGAGGGTACGTGGCATCAGGGGAGCGAAGGTGCGCAGGTGGCTTGCACGTGGGCTGCGCATGCGAGGGGTCCGGTGTCGCCTCCTGATTGGACCGCGGTCTAGTCCGTGGCTTCGGACGTGGCACCTGGTGCGAGGCTCGGATGCACGAGGAAAGGAGCACGCGTCGCAACTCCATTGGACCACTTCGGATGGCTCTCCGGTTCGGATGACTCAGCAGAATTTCGGACACGTGGCATGATTTAAGCGAGGGTGAGGTGGCCGAAGTCCACCTATGCGAAATTTCTCGGTTTTAGCAATTTTTCTCGATTTTCGCGCCAATACTTCTAAAATCCATAAATTTGGCATACGAGCTCCGTTTTTGACATTCTTTATTTGCACGCATAGGTAAAATTACGCTCTACAACTTTCGTTTAGACTTCGTCAGCTAATTTTGACTTTAATTTTTATATTATTATTTTTAACAGACCGGGACAGGAAATCCGTTAAAAATTCATAACTTCTTCATCCGATGTCCGTTTTCGGCTGTCTTTTTACCGTTGTACTACTATTGACGAGACCTTCGATTCTCGTTTAGGTCGTGTCGGCTAAAAATCACTCGATCTAAAATTCGAGTTTTTAGCTGTCTACTGCTAAACTGAAACTTCGAAAAATCATAACTTCCTCATACGAAGTCAGATTTGGGCGTTCTTTCTATACATACTCTCGGTTTAACGAACACTACGATTTTCGTTTAGATCACTAAGGCTAAAAAGTAGTTTATCAAAAACTCACTTTTTACGACATTCGGCCCCGTGCCGGTTTTGTCGCGAAACTTCGACATGTCATAACTTCTTCGTTATAACTCGGATTTCGGTATTCTTTATATATCCGTAATCCTTGTCACGCCAACTACAAGTTTCTTAATAGATATCGTATTTATCTAATATTTATTTTCGACGCTCATTTTTATTCTTAATTAATTAAATCTTAATAATTAAGCATAAAACACATAATTCACATAATATTCACATAATTCCTTTTCATTTCTTCAAAATGAGTTACAAAGGTTAACCTAGACTATAATGTCAATATTAATGCCTAGGCTAGAAACACGGGCATTACAGAAATCAAAATTGATTGAAGAATACAACGTCGTTTTAGTTCCATGAGTGCAACAATCGTTGATTTATTCTTCCGCTTGATTTATTTTGTGGTTACCGGATTGGATGCTTTAATGAACTAAACTTTTGGAATTTGGAGAATATGGGGCCCCTTAGAATTGGGGGCCCTAAGCCCTAGCTTAAAAAACTTCTACATAGAGTCGGCCCTGCCTGCTTTCCATCCCTTCTACGGTTCTACCGATGACTTCTTCCCCTGCCCATCCTGAATTTCTTCAACGTATTACAAACGATACACATGGTGTTCAATGGTGGAAGATTTCGAATGTGATCACTACATTTGAATATGTGGGGGTTATAAGAGAGAATGAGAGGAAGAGAGGTTCTCAAGAGATTGATTGGCAGGCCGGAGACATGCCGGAGGTCCGTCTACTTCGGTTTAGGGCAAACTGCACAGTGAAACCTTTGTTGTTTGTGAGTAGAAAATCTGTTCAATCGATAAATTTTGGGAAATAGACTTACTAAGTAATTAACTTTTCAGTTTATTCACAAATTTTGGGAAATAGAATTAGTAAGGTAATTAACTTTTCAATTTTTTCACATTTGAGTAATTATTTCTTTTCTGTATACATCTAGGTAACGGATTTTTTGGAAGTGTTCACATATGACCATTATGACCGGCTGTAGCATGTTATATTCGGTCACAATGGTCATATGTGAACACTTCCAAAAAATTTGTTACCTGGATGTGTAAAAAAATAGTTACCTAAATGTAAACAAACCAAAAAGTTAATTATCCTGATAAGTCAATTTCTTTTCTTTTTTATTTTACCTTTTAATTTTGATTTTATATAAAATTTAACTTAAATGGTAAATATTTTTAAAACCATACAATTTTGGTAATATCTTTTTAAAATTCACTACTTTGTTAAAAAAAACTCTACATTTGACATGAAAAAAAATACATCGTCGTTTTATAGAATTTTGTTGTTTAAAATATTAAATATAAAAATTTTAATTTAGTAGAGACTAAAAGTATCAGAAATAGAGACCAATAATATAAAAAAAACACACTGTTTAATGAGTTAAAACTTAGAATGTTGTTAATAGAGTTTCAGGTTTTGATTTGCATTTCAAGTTATGATTTTCAATTGATCTGAATCTCCCACTTTTCTTTCTAGTATCAATTTTTTTTTTCTGCAACGATTGTGATGCATTGGGTTGTGGTGGTGGAAAATTCGATGAAGAGACGATGGATTTTGGTGTTGGTTTGCCGAAGTTGAAGGACCAAAAAAAGAAGGGATGATGAAGACGTCGATGTCACTAAAGATGATAACGAAATGAAAGTTGAGGATGATGAAAGACGGGATAGTGATTGGTGGGACCCAGATTAAATTTCTTAAATGTGGTTTCAGGTTTAGGGTGAGGAGATACAAATATGTGGGGTCTATTAATTTTTTAAATATATAAAAAATAAATACATAAATAAGAAAATTAATTAAAAAATAAATTAATAATGGCACAATAGTCTTTTTAGGTAAGACATGGACCAAGCGCAACAAAAATAAACAATAGAGACCATCCGAATTAAAAAATGAGTTAGAGATCAAACACGCAAATCACCCCAAACCACAGGGACTATTTTATGTAATTTACTCTTACCTTTTCGGTTTGTATACATTTGGGTAACTATTTTTTTGTACACATCTAGGTAACGGACTTTTTGGAAGTGTTTACATATGACCATTATGACCGGATGTAACCTGCTACAGCCGGTCATAATGGTCATATGTGAACATTTTCAAAAAGTTCGTTACCTAGATGTGTAAAAAAAATAATTACCTAGATATGAACAAACCGAAAAATTAATTACCTTAATAAGTCTATTTCCCATAAATTTTAAATGGATGTCTCTTTTTCTCTATATTTAGTAAAATTCGATAACTAGTTTATAAAGTAACTATAAGTATTATGAACATAAAATATGTTCCATCGATAACTTTTAATAAGAAAGACAAAAAACTTATATAACTCAAGATTTCTGTAAACAATATGTATTATAAACATTTAAGATATATTGTTTATGTTTGTATGTAAAATTCATAGTTAATTTTAGTACGTCACGAGTGTTTGGTGTTGGAGCTAACCCTAGGGAAGCCTCTCGATGGGTTGCATCTCTTGGTTGTAGACCTGAAGACTGTCGTTTACCTACCTTGGGGTCCCGGTGGGTGCGAACATGAAATTGTTGAAACATTGGAAACCGGTAATTGAGAAGTTCCAACATAAGTTATCATTATGGAAAGCAAAAACCCTATATTTTGGTGGAAGATTAACACTATTAAAGGTTGTGATAGGAAATCCATCAACTTACTACTTCTCTTTATTTGTTACTCCAATCGAAATCACTGAGATGCTTGAAAAAATCAGGAGGAGGTTCTTATGGGATGAATGTGAAAACAAGAGGAAGGTACATTGGGTTTCTTGGGAAAAAGTGATCGAGCCAAAAGAAGTAGGTGGACTGGGGGTGGGATCCTTGAGGGCCCTAAACGTAGCCCTTATTGTTAAATGGTGGTGGAGACTTAGAGTGAATAGGAGATCATATCTATGGGCAAGGGTAATATCGGGATGTCACAACCTCAACAATAAGTCGGCAAACAGTCTATCCAAAAAAACTCTCAGTGGAGTCTGGAATAATATTGCCGAGGTCAAAAAGTACCTTCAAAAATACATAATTAATACTGATGATATATTTGCAAAAATGGTGGGTAAAGGTGACAATACCTAGTTCTGGTTTGACAGATGGATTGGTCCGGACCCCCTAAAAACTGTTTTCCCGGAGTTGTATTATCTGGAGAGGCGCAAACACTGCAAGGTTGAAGATAGAATGTCCTCGTTTGGATACTCTTGGGATTGGTCTACTATTCCTTCGACTGTTTCTCAACTGCAGGAACTGAGATCGCTCACCTCACTTCTTGGGGAATTCCAACCAAGTGACAGTAGTGATGATGGTGCCTTCCACGTGGACGTTCTTAGGAGAAGGATTGATGAATCGGGGAGCACACCATCGAATGGTGTTATCGACTGGATAAGTGGGGTTCCGATCAAGGTTAATTGTTTTGTCTGGAGGACTAATCTTGGACGCATTCCTGTTATGGCAGAGCTTGAAGCAAGGGGGCTGCTGAATGGGTCTAATATATGTGGAAATTTCTTAACTGAGGTACAATCGGTGGACAATGTGCTAGTAAAGGGTCCATTCACAAAGGAGATATGGAGCAAGGTTCTTTCTTGGTGCGGATCATCTGACCCACCATTAAATAAGATTAGTGATGTTGTTAGTTTTGCTGCTCAATCGTGTTGCTGCCCTAAGAAAAGAAGGAACCTCATCAGTATATGCTACGACTCTCTTTGGTGGATTTGGAAGTCCAGATGCGATAGAATATCTAAGGGAGCTAGGAGTCCACCTAATATGGTGGTAGATAGTATAAAGTCTGTTGTATTCACTTGGTTGAAGTTTAGGAGAGATAATCGATCATATTTTTTGGTTGTCTGGTTCGTGTCCGTTTTCCTGCTTGTAAACTTTCTTATTTTGTCCCCTTTGTCTAGCTACTTGTTAGACTTTGGTGGGGTTTTTTATTTATGATAATTTATTTGCCGGTTCCAATATATATATATATATATATATATATATATATATATATATATATATATATATATATAGAGGTAGGTTCAAATGTTTCTCACATCTATTGTGTGCTAGAATGCACCAATAGGAATTTAGTATTAATTATATGTATATTAAATGCTATCCATACTTATAACTCATTTTTATGGAAACTAATTAAATTCGTTATTAATGTCAACAATAATATTCTTTCAGAATGAATTCATATCTAAAAGAATGAGAATGTATTCCAGCAGAAGGGGAGTGTATTCTAGTAGAATAAACTCGCGTTCTTTATATTTCATGCAACTTTATTGTATTTTAAGTGAGTGAGTCCTGAAACAAAATACGAACTCATATATAAAATCTTAGATGCGAATTCATTCTGAAGGAATGTTATTGCTGACATTAATGACGGATTTAATTAGTTTCCATAAAAAGAGAATTATAATTATGGATATCATTTAATATACATATAATTATGGAAATCATTTAATATCTATATTTATTTAATTAAATAATTATTTAATTTACTAAATTCCTATTGGTGCATTCTAGCATACAATAAATGTAAGAAACAAAATAATCTAGCTATATATATATATATATATATATATATATATATATATATATATATATATATATATATATATATATATAGAGAGAGAGAGAGAGAGAGAGAGAGATAGATAAAAACTATGTTCCCTTAGGAACAGTTTAGGAATGTCAAAAAGTCCTGTGGGACCCCGTTCCCATGGGGGCCCCGTCCTGTTTGGGGGAAATTTTTTAAACAAAAAGGGGGTGGGGACGGGGCGGGGGCAAGGTTAACCGCCGTTTGAATTTTGGGGGGCGGGGGCGGGGGCGGGGGCGGGGGCGGGGGAAGACAATCCAGTCCCGAAACCCTCATGGGGACCCCGTTAATAAATTACACATATATTATAATATATTATTTATATAAATATAATAAACAATAACATTATTTTGAGCTTCCAAAATTCATCAAAAAAACATGTTTTTAAGTTGTTAGTATAATGTTTTTTAAATACCATAACTTTTTTATTTTTAACATGTAAAATTCTGCTATAAATAATTATTTGTTACTTAAAAAATAGTTTCTTATAGTCTAAATAACAACTTCTTTTAGCCCAAAAAAAGGCAGTCCAAAATCAATCGGGGGCAAGGAAACGGGGGCGGGGGCGGGGGTAATAAAGGGGATTCGGGGGCGAGGACGGGGGTAGGAAGGATGAACATTTTCGGGGCGGGGGCGGGGATGGGGGAACGAGAATTTTCGGAGGCGGGGGCGGGGGATGCACTCCCCGTCCCGTTTGCCCCCGTTGGTATCCCTAGAACAATTTTCTATTCCTATTGGTTGATTTTTTTTTATTTCTTCCATAATTTTTTTTTAATTTTGTCAGTTTAATCCTTACGTGTTATGTTCCAAACATGTGATGCCTAGATACTTACCTTCTTATCCTTCCACGTTTCCTTGACCGCTTTCGTCAGTGGCTAATATCTTTTGCTTCTTTTTTTACCGATATTTGTTCTCTCTTCCACCGCCATCCATATCCTTCACAACCTCTCTCTTCTTGAAGAATCGATCTTGCAATCTCTATTGCTCAGACATGAATCCACCAATCTACAAGTACTTTCGATTTTATCACGTCCTTTCCCTTCAATTCATCCTCCCCTTCATCGAACCCTCCACTATGGTGTAAGAAGTTCTCCATCAGCGCCTCCCTTCCAGCCGCAACAGCTTGGCTCGATCGGCGATACCTACCACCATCATTACATTCTCTCCTGATCAGAATCCATCTATCTCTCATCGGCTTCTTCTTGTGTTTGGGTTTTTGTGTCTCCCTCTCGTTTGAATCTTCGAACACTGATGGCTTCGCTCAACCCTCGATTTCCCATTTTGTTCTTTTGTTTTACTCCACCGACATCGGCAAAAGCTTTCACCAAAACTCACTAATTTCCGTCTTCCATCTGATCCCCTTTTCCTCTCCACTCACTGGATTCTTTCCGAATTTTATGTCGATTGAAACACTTGGTTGGCTTCCAATGTTCCATTCGCTCTCGCCTCCTTCTCTATTTGATTATGGCTCGGAATTAGTAGTGATGGTATTTGGGAGAAAGTGTATTTTTTAAAGCCAACGGCTTCATGGCCTGTGCTTGATTGGAGCATAAAACGATGAATGACAGAATATGAACATGTATCGATTTGATGATTGAACAGACACAACCTAACCGTTAACGCCGACACAGTCCCTTAGTCGTCAACAGTCGTCTCTTCCTAATCTCGGCATCGCCTTTCCGCTGTTGATGCCGACTTCTGCTTCTGCAAGTATTCTACCGCCTATAACCTCCAATACCTTTACTCCTTCACGGGTATCTATTTCCATTTTCACGTCCAATCTTAACTGGGTTCATATCTAGTGTACATAGAACTACAGGATCCCCAAACATTGGATTATTTCCAGTTTTAGTAGTATTTGGATTTACATGTCAAAAAAGTTTTTTTGATTTTCTGTTTTGAGGTAAGAACTATATGTAGAGACATATAAGCTTATTGGGTTACGAATTTATCATTAGAATTAAGTTGTTTATTGATTCTGATTTTCAGGCAGTTTTAGCGACTAATTGGGACCAACCGACTTATATACCCTTACATTTTTTTGCAGGTTTTGTTCATTGGCTGTGTTGGGTGACTGGGCAAGGTAAGAGGGAAAGAAACCATGGTTATGTTTGATCTAACTTTTGGTTCAAGAATTAGACATGTTCCTTTTTTTTAGTTTTATAGGGTAACGAATTTGTTAGGTTGTAGGGCAGGATGCTAAATTGCATAAATAATATTTCTTATATTTTGAATTTTTGGCTTGAAGATTGAATATTTTTTATACCTATTACTTCCTGAGAGATATAGAGGCAGCTATCAAGAACCTTCCTCCATCTGGTGTCACTGAATTGCATAATCGCCCATTTGTTCTTTTTGATTTAAATCTATTTGTTATAAATTTATGGATTTGTTTTGTTTCTTTTGCAGGTTTCAAAATTTTGAAGGGGTTTCAAGATGTTACTTTTTTTCTTCTATAACGCCCGTGTTTCTGGGCTAGGCATTAATGTCGTTGTAATAGTCTAGGTTAACCTTTGTAAATCATTTTGAAATAATAAGAATGTATTATTTGAGTATTATATGTTTTATGCTTAATTGTGTGGCTTAAATGAATTAAGGATAAAAACAAGCGTCAAAATGAAATGTTAGATAAACCCGATATTGATGCATGAAGGCGTAGTGGTCGTGACAAGGTTTCCGAATATATAAAGAATGACGAAATCCGAGTTATAACGAAGAAGTTATGACCTGTCGAAGTTTCGCGACAGAACCGGCACGACGCTACGTGACATAAATAGTGAATTTACGATAGAGCGATATTTAGCCTTAGTGATCTAAACGAGAGTCGTAGAATACGTTAAACCGAGAGCATGCATAAGAAGAATGTCTAAATCTGACTTCGTATGAGAAGTTATGATTTTTCGAAGTTTCAACTTAGCAGTATGCAGCCCGAAACTCGAATATGAGATCGAGTGATTTTTAGCCGAAACAATCTAAACGAGAATCGAATATCTCGTCGATAGTAAAATAATATAATAAAAATAAAATCAAAATTAGCCGACAGAGTCTAAACGAAAGTTGTAGAGCATAATCTCACCTACGCGTGGATATAAAGAACGTCGAAAACAGAGATCGTATGCGAAAGTTATGAATTTCTGAAGTTCAAGGCACGCATCCCAAAGGGGGAACGCCCCGCGTTCAATTGGGGAACGCCCCGCGTTCGGAGCCCAGAGCTTGTCCCGTCGCCTGTCAAGTCCGAAGTTCGTAAGCAATGACGCACGGCGGAACGCGCTGCGTTCGGAGGGTCAGCCTCCCCCTATAAATAGAATGCAAGGTCTCCGGGATTTGTTGCTCATTTCTTCTCTCTCACTCCTTATTGCCTCGTTTTGCGTGCAATTTTTACCCCCGAAGCCCCGGTATCATCCCGAGACCCGAAGCGAGTCCTGAAGCTCCGAAGATCCCGAGAAGCAAAGTTTTCGAGCCGAAACTTTGTCCGCGTAAAGCCCGGTTTTGGAGAAAACATCCCGGTTTCATCGGAAACAATTGTTTTAAGAGACGAGGTGCTGTCCGATCATCGTGTTATCAAGTGAGTGTATATTCGTTTTCTTCTAACACATAGATATGAAGTATTCTTTATAAAATACGTTCTATGTGTTTATATATTATTTGTTTATTTGAACTAGTTGTTGAATGGATGTTTTGTACAGGTTTTAAGCTGTATACAAATGTATATACTTTATCTACTAATATGTTGGGTAGAACATGGGTAGAGAGTTGGTGTGTGATGAAATAAAATGATGAGAGACCTCGATGTTGTTGTTGATCTAGTCATCTAGCGGAGTATGGATGACGACCACAGACTCTTTCTAGACAGTCCAGTGGAACACTAGCAGACTCATAACCTGTAGGTGTTGTGACGATGTGTTCACCGGTGTACTCCATCCCCCTCATGGTTGCCTTTAGGACATCTATTGTTAAGGAAACCCTTTGCAGTAATGTCCGTCCCGATGAAAATCCTAGATTAGGTCCCTTGTAATAGTTGTTGTTTTAGGGACATAAAGTGAGGATAACGGGAATGGGTAATCGGGTTATTGTTAGTTGATGAACTAAATATAATTATTTATTGTGGGTTGAAAACCCTATATGCTCACCAGGCTCTCAAGCTTGACCCACTCAGTTTTTCTTTGCATTACAGGTAGTGGCACGAGAGCATAAGTTGGATGACATTGTCAAGATATTTTTGGATTATAGACCAGTAGTTATATGTAACTGTTGTAAGGTCTATTTTGTATTGTTTATGCTTTTGGTCTGTATCGGAACATGACATCCCGAGGTTTTGCTATATAATGAAAATACATTTCTTTATGAAATGCTTTGATAAATTCTTATCATATTTTGTTTTGGGAACAAATTTCGCAACTCTTTTAACCAAAGGATTACTCTGATTTATTTAAAAGCATAAATTAAACCGGTCTTTTCTGGCCGTGATTTTGGGGATGTCACAGTTTGGTATCAGAGCATTAGTTTAAGCGAACAAGGAATTTTTAGGATTTCTAGACTTAAACTTAGAATGCTAAGTGAAGGTTGAGAGATGAGTGTCTGTTATATTTAAGACACGAGCACTAGTTTATTTTAGGAAAGTTGCCTAAAATGCTTTTACGTGCTAAATGCTATATGTTTGCCATATATGATATTATTTGTTCGGATCTATGGTCTGTTGCCGACCGGATCTGGAAACCTTATGTGTTTAGGATTCTAAGCGTGCGTCGACGGTATTAGAACTAGCATGTAAACGTTTCGAAGTGATTTGGATAATTATCTATCGTGAATGAGGATCTAAATTCACCTTGTTCGGTGTATAGATCAACGATGGAAAGAACAAGAAGTGGCGTTGGAAACACAGACGAAAACAGGAATCAACGGTCTCAACCACCAGTGATTGAGCAAATACATGTGGTAGCAGCAGCACCTGAGCCGATGACAATGGTTGGTGTACAGTTGATGATTCAGACGATGTTGGATCGTCAGATGGAAGAAACTAGACGTCTGCTTCAACAGAATCGTGAAGAACTTTCAATACAAGTTGAAGAGCCCGAAGTGAATGGAGAGCCATCGGATGGAGGAAACTTCAGCGGGACTGTTGGTCAAGCCAACCCACCGATTGTTAGACAAAACCATCGTGATGGAGGAAATGATGGAAGAGGATGTAAATACAAGGATTTCATGGCATCTAAGCCACCGTGTCTATCCGGAAGCCCGACGCCGGTGCAAATTATGGATTGGATCTCCGAAATGGAGACAATGTTCGAAAGTTGCGAGTGCAGCAACAGGCAGAAGACCGCTCTTGCGATCCCTTTGTTGAAATCTGGATTGTTGAATTCGTGGAAGTTGTTAGCTGACTCTATGCCCAAGGGAGAAGCGGGCAAGATGTCTTGGGAAGACTTTGTTGAACAACTGAAACTGCAATACTGCTCCGAGCAGGACCTTCTGGAAATCAATAATGAGTTTCAGAATTTGAAGAAGGGAAAAATAAGCGTTACTGAATACGCTGCAAGTTTCACAGAAAAGATGAAGCTTATCCCATACCTAGTTCCAACAGAACTCTCAAAGGTCAATAAGTTTGCCCTCGGACTACCAGCAGACTATGGTCCAATGGTTAAGCAAGCAACCACATTGAAAGCCGCCATCTTGGCTGCTAAGAATGTTGAGACTTAGATCAGGGAGAAGGGTCTGGAGAGATCAGAGGTTGGTGAGAAGAGGAAGTCTGATGGGCCTTTAGGGTCCAACAAGAAAAAGAAATTCTCGAAGTCTAGTTCGAGAGGAGGAGGAGGCAAAGCGAAGTGGTGCGACAAATGCAAGAAGAAGCATCATAGGAAATGTGACGGGGAAGTCACATGCTTCAAATGTGGGAAGCTAAGGCACTATGCCAACAAATGCACCCTCGACAAGAAAGTTTGTTATGGGTGTGGGGAGGAGGGGCACATCTCGAGGGATTGTACGAAAAAGAAGGAAGCAGCAAGACCCAACATTCCACCAAAGCCGAATGCGAGAGCCTTCCAGATGACACTGGAAGCTGCCAAGGAAGAAGTTGATGTCGCTTCAGGTACCTTTCTCGTAAACAAATTGCCTGCCCAAATTTTATTTGATTTTGGAGCCAACTACTCCTTTATTTCGCATGAATTTGGTAGAAAACTAGCTTTGCCTGTCGATAGACTAGATAATGCTTTATTAGTCGAAGTTGCTAGTGGCAAGTTTGTACCTATTAGCCATCGTATGAAAAACATCTTAATCGACCTGAATGGGAATAAGTTCCACGAGGAATTGTTGCCTATCGAACTAAATGGTTTCGACATCGTGCTGGGAATGGATTGGCTTAGCGCCAATGATGCCGAAATATTGTGCCGAAAGAAGATAGTAAAAGTAAATCTGCCAGGGAAGGAGTCATTTATGGTGTATGGGGACAAACGCAGGGTAAATTCTGGAATCATTTCTCTAATGAAAGCCAGAAAGTGTTTGGCCAAAGGATGTACATCATATTTGGCATTCGTGATTGACGCAAAGAAGGAGAAAAAGGAGGTGCAGAACATTCCGGTGGTGTGTGATTATCCGGAAGTATTTCCCAAAGATCTTCCTGGATTACCGCCTGATCGACAAGTAGAATTCCGTATTGACTTGTTACCAGGAACCACACCAATAGCAAAAGCACCTTACCGACTAGCGCCAACAGAGATGAAAGAACTTATGACACAACTTCAGGAGTTATTGGACAAAGGTTTCATTAGACCTAGTTCATCACCCTGGGGAGCCCCGATGTTATTTGTAAAGAAAAAGGACGGGAGTATGAGAATGTGCATTGACTATAGAGAGCTGAATAAGGCAACGATAAAGAATAGATATCCATTGCCGAGGATTGATGACCTGTTCGATCAACTACAAGGTTCAAGTTATTTTTCAAAGATTGACCTAAGGTCAGGATATCATCAGCTGAAAGTAAGAGAGCATGATATCGAGAAGACTGCATTCAGAACACGATATGGACACTACGAGTTTTTGGTTATGTCGTTTGGACTAACCAATACTCCAGCAGCATTCATGGATTTAATGAACAGAGTTTGTAATCCGTTCCTTGATAAATATGTGATAGTGTTCATAGATGACATTCTGATTTATTCGAAAAGCCAAAAGGAGCATGGCAGACACTTGCGAGAAGTGTTGGAAGTCTTGAAGAAGGAGAAGCTCAATGCTAAGTTCTCCAAATGTGATTTTTGGATCCGAGAAGTTCAATTTTTGGGTCACGTGGTCAACCAAGAAGGAATAATGGTTGATCCAGCAAAGATCAAAGTTGTGATGAAGTGGGAACAACCAAAAAGTCCCACAGAGGTCCGAAGCTTTTTATGATTAGCCGGATATTACCGAAGGTTTATCCAAGGCTTTTCTTCGATCGCTACTCCATTAACAGCTTTGACTCACAAAGGAGCTACTTATGCTTGGAGTGATAAACACAAAGAAGCATTCGAGTTGCTAAAGAAGAAGCTATGTGAAGCACCGATTCTTTCTCTACCCGATGTAGTTGAAGACTTCGCTGTCTATAGCGATGCGTCTGGTGTTGGGTTGGGTTGTGTTTTGACCCAAAGAGAAAATGTGATAGCATATGCGTATTGACAGCTGACAGAGCATGAAAAGAACTACCCCACTCATGATTTGGAGTTGGTAGCGGTAGTATTTGCTCTGAAAATATGGAGGCATTACCTCTATGGCTCGAAGTGCAAACTTTTCACTGATCATAAGAGTCTCCAATATCTCTTTAATCAGAAGGAATTAAATATGAGGCAACGACGCTGACTAGAGTTACTCAAGGACTACGATTGTGAGATACTTTACCACCCCGGTAAAGCAAATGTTGTCGCTGATGCTCTCAGTCGGAAAGTCAATCTTGAAAAAAAAGGCCAAGAACGTTGAGAATAGAAGTTGTCTCAACCATTGTGGAAAGTATAAAAAAAGCTCAAGAAGAAGCTTCTGAAAAGAATGACCGAAAGGAGGAACGTTTGGGCAAAACATTAATGTTTGGTTATATGAAAAAAAAACTTAAAATAATTTTTTATCAACATCTTAAAAGGAAGAGTTGATTATATTAAGATTTTTAATTTTTCGGAATCTTTTATAATTTTTTTGGTTGTAAAATGCAAATACTCTTTAAAATATTTATAAACCGAGACAAGTATTTTATTAAAAAACAACTTATTGACTTATTAACTTTTTTACCGCAAATGTGAATCTAAATGCTTTTTAAAAAATCTTATTTTCTCACCATTTTAAGTCAATAAATCATTTTATTTAAAAGTATTTTAAGGTTCAAAATAAAATACCAAACACATTCTAGATAATATATAAGTATAATGGTTGGTTTTTAAAGATTAAAATAATAATCAATAGCGTATAATAATAATAATAATAATAATAATGATAATATGTAATTAAAAAACGTCATTTATTTAGTCAAAGCATATTCTAGTTTTAAGACTAAATAAATAAATGATATTATTATTTAAACTCTACTTGCTTTTGGGTTGACAAAAGATCAAATGATGTTTTAACTTCTAAAATTCTAAAATTCTAAAATTATTTGAAAATGAAATACCAAAGACATTCTAGATAATATATGATTATAATGGTTGGTTTTTTAAAAATTGAAATAAGATAGGTTCACTTTCATCTGCTACGGATAATTGTGAAGCTTATGGAGATTTCGTAACGAGAGGGTATTTCAACAGATTCTTATCTCACCTGATGTTGGGGCTGTTGGAGACGATCATATTAAATCTGTAGTATATTTATGGATTAAGTGTACGGACAAAGGTGAAATCTATAATTAGGGTGAATGAATATCTTCTTCTTTTTTCATATGTAATCACATTAGCTACTCTTGTAACTTTTTTGTTTATTTTTCTGATCCTCACCTAATTACTTGTTAGCCGTGGGCGCGTTTTAATATATTTATCGTTTTCAAAAAAATTAAATTAAATTAAATTAAGGGCAATCATACGGTGATAATTATTTTTGGTCATTAAGTTTTTTATGTAATGATTATTATTTTTGATAATTAAGTATCAAATACAATGATGATTATATTTTACCAATAAGTCACCAATACAATGATCATTATTTTTATTATTAAACGCAAATGCAATGACAACTATTAATGATCATGGTTTTTTATAATTGTCAACTCTCCTATCCGATGACCATGAATTATGGTTACTATTCTTCCCGAACTCATATACAAAAATACTTTTTTTTTAGAAAATGCAAATATATTAAGAAACCAAAATAGTAACAAACAAGAAGGGTAAAAAATTCAAAAGAACAAGAAGTAAGGGAAAAGGGAAAAGGGAAAAGAACAGAAACCAAAGAAAACAACAGAAACAATTTACAAGTTTAGGAAAGGGAAGACACTCCGATCAATCCATTTAATCCCTTTATTTCCAAAATTATTTCCAAAAAAATTGAATTAAATTAAATTAAGGGCAATCATTTTAATATATCCCCCCACCCCGCTCCTTATGCATTTTACACAATCACCATGATGTTGTGAGCCATCTTTGTAGGATTCATTCACAATACATTGCTTGAAAATCTCATCATTCCTCGCCTTCCAAATCCACAAAAACCTATCATAACAGATAGCAAGTAACATATCCCGTTTCTTCGGGCAGTGCCCCATTTAGCTGCAAAGTTTAATAGTTCATCCACTTTTGTACAATTAACATCACTGATGTCACACCCTCTGAAACCCCATTCTCTAGTGATTTTTGCAAAACAACACCCATTAGACCTTGGGGTGTGTATAGGAAGCATTTTTCATTTTTTTGAGTGTCACATTAGGTTTTTCCTCACTCTTCTTTCCCTCACCAATACACAGGAAATTGTCATCTTTCACTATCATTTACTACATTTTATTTTTTTTACCTTTTTAAAAAAATATATATTATACAAATATTATACTCATTTTGTAGGGAATTAAAAACAATAAGTTTTGATATATTTTTTTATAATTTTTTAGTAGGTATATAATTTACTAAATATTAAAAAAAATGTCTGACCAATCAGAGGAAGAGAGAATGCGGGGAGCATTCCCATCACCCCCTTCCCGCACCATCTTTCCCGCACCCTCGGTGTAGTGTTCCGAGGTGCAGGTTCGTTTCCCGCTACACTCCGCACAGCCTTAGTGAGCATTATTTTATGGTCACGAAATTCCTTGCATTTTGTAATTCAATAACAACAATAATGTTGTCATGATATTTCTATATGAAAGTTAGGTGGGTTTGAAAATTCAATGATGATTATTTTTGGTCATCAAGTTTTCAATGAAGTGACCACTTAATTTACTTGGTCACATGTATAACTCTACCAAAAATTTGTGAATGAAGTGACCACTTAATTTACTTGGGTGTTGTTTGTTTTTTCGAAACGAAAATGCATGAAGTCTGCGTACCACCTCTGCAACCTTCTGTAGCAGAAGAGGTGGACCAAATGGCTACAACATGTAATAAAAAGTCTATTTGTTTTTTAAGGTCTGCAGACTGCTGCAATAAGTTAAAGTAAGGTGTGAAGAAGTTTGAAGCAGATGGTCTAGTGATGCGCCACGCAACACACACGCAACAGTTTTTAAGTTAGAAGTCTTCTGAAAAAACAAACAACTGCGAATGGTCAAATGTTGCGTGTGTGGTGCGCGGCGCAACAATAAATGATAAGAAATAGTTTTTTAGAAAAAAAAACAAACAGCAGCTTGGTCACTAAATGTATAACTCTACCAAAAATTTATGATGACATAATATATGGCGACTAAAAGATGATGTTATTGACCAGATTTTGATCGTCATTAAATATTGGTCGCTAACGACTCTTCTTGTAGTAGAAATATATCCAAATAACAATTAAAGTTGGTAAAGCAACGTCTTGTAGAGTTGGAAAGAAGAGACGGGTGGGGTGTCGAGTAGGAAAGAAGAAAGAAAGAAGAGAGACTTTATCTCCTCAACCGGTTACCAAGTTGGCTCACAAAACTCGACATATCAAGCTTGAGGGTCGTGTTGTCGAGGTGAGTCAGCAATTGCCGGACATATGTCGAAGTTGCTCCCTCTAGCCTAATTAGAAGTTGTTTAACAACTATAAAGTTGAACATATTGAAAGTTCGTTAAACAATATTGATTACCTACTTGGAAGTTGAAACTTATTGAAATTGCACACTTTGACTTTTTGAGTTGACAATTCTTGAAGAAAAATTAAATATGTTTTATATCTTGATTTTATTTATTTTCCTACTCATATTATGTTAAATTCATTAATTTTTTTAATCATCTCTTTTAGTCGTGACATTTATCTTCAACTAAGAGTAAGATTAATAAAAAAAAAAAAATAGAAAGATATTTGATTTCAATTTTTAAACGTTACTTGCGAATGGTAGTTAATTAATCTGAACCATGAATACTTTAGAACCCGTGAGCGGTCACTATATTCTACTGTAGACCCATCACCATTCACCCATGAGCAAGAGCCACGTCAATACACCTAAATAATTTGTGTACAATAAATTATATTTAATTCATATAAAAATAATATAATTGACATAACTACTATGAAGAATAAATATATGTGTTGATAAGTTTCACTGTTCAATTAAATTATTACAAAATTTAGAAATACGATGACATATTAATGTACCTTTGCAAAATTTTAATAAATGATACTGCAACTTGGGCAACAAATATTAAAACAAATGAAGAAAATAAGTTATATATTAAATATTAAATAAATAAAAACTGCCATCTATAATTTTTTTCAAAAAAAAAAAAAGCATGGTATCCAAAGTCTTTTTTAATTATAATATATGTATATTAACCTTTCAAAAAAAATAAAAAAAATCCAAAGTCTTGATTTTGGCAGCAAAGTTGGAGGAAGTGTCTTTGTAGCCCATTGACTTACACCAGAACCTTACTTCCTTCATAAACGTTCATACAGAAGTCATAACTTATTTATTTGTCAAGCATTACAGTTGTATTTATTGGTATTTCAATGGTTAAAAAATTATGTTTTAAATATTTATATATTTATTATAATGGACAAGGTTGTGATGAATATGATAAGCTGATTGTAATTTGTAAATGTTACTTTGTGTTACACCCAAAAACTCCACCAAACAATTTCATTTTCAATAACATCTTAGCGTGAACGTGAATCACGTTCCATATGCTATTTCAGCCATTTACCTATCGAAACGACGACGCTGGGTACGCCAGCATGGCACCATGCCAACGGGCCCACTTCTCCTTATAAACCCCACTCCTTGACATTCGTATGCAAATTTCAAACAACAAAGAAAATCACAGACTGAATGAAAAAAGAAATATCAAATATGTTGATGAACATCGTCTTCTACCTCTGTATACTCTTTCCGGTCTTCCGTATCAAGCAAGATTTGCTCAATTTAATCACGGAGTTCTTCTTCTACTTGTTTCGATGCGATAACTCTACTCCATACCCAAGTCTCGTCGATCTTCCGGTTATCAAGTTCGAAGAGCTGCTGCACCGGCGAAACAGATTCGTGGAAGAGATGTGTTTTATATGCTCTGCCGATTACCATCTCGATGACGTTGTTTGTCAGCTCAGCAGGTGTCGTCACGTATACCATTCTGACTGCGTCGGTCAATTGCTTCACCGGAAACAGCATGCTTGTCCGTTCTGCCGTTCTCCGATCTTCTCCGGGCTTTCACCGATGGCCTGTCAAAACTTCTGACCGGCGTCGTCATATGGTTGTGTATATGAGATTCCAATCAGTCTAGTTGTCGAGTAGTTCCTGTCGATTTTCAGAAAGCCTGTGTTCACGTACTATTTGTTCAAAAGTAATTAATTAAGTAGTTATTGCTCCTTTTAACATTTAGTTGAACAGATATATATTGTTGTATATTAAAGATGAAAACCTTTAACTTTCTTGTAATTGGTTTAATTAAGAGTACATTCATTAGAGATACGCTCATGAAGGATACTAATCAAAAGGAGTACTCGAACGCCACCAAATTAAGCCAAAGAGATTATTAGTAAACTGTAAAAAGGGAGGTGATTTTGATTATTGATTTGTACGATTGGTGCAACTTAAATAGATCAGATGGAAAAAGCAATTACCATAGTAAAAAAATTAGAATTTGAACCCTAAGAAAATACGCTTTCTAGAATAAAAACCATTGATTTTTCTGTAAGAAACCATCGTATTGCTTAAAGTAGTGTACAATGAAACCGAATATTATTGAATATTGATATTGATGTTAGAAAAGTTAAGACTTATCCTTCTAAAGATAAACTATATATTGTGACGCAAGAGATCATGGCATATGTCATATATAACAACCGATTCGACTTTAGGGCCATCCGACACATTGGTGCAAAGTTTCTTAAAAGGAAAAATACAAAGTTGAATCTTTTCCCGTACTATTGATGCAAGAATACTTTTGGTTCCTTTTCCAATTTCCTCACTTTTGCAATCATGCATAAGTCAACGAGTCAGTCTTCTAACATATTCATCCAATTACCCTAAAAATTTCTAAAATATCTTCAAATATACGTTGGTCCTAAACCCTATCCCAAATATACCTTGGTCCAAAATCCATAAAGTTGAGATGTTGATTCTAATTATTAGGTAGTGGTCCAATATGTAAAAACAACGGACACAAATCACAATCATATATATTACACCTCGATTTTATTTTTATTCTATTTTTTATTTTTTGTAACCATGGACACTTATTGTATCTCAAATACTTGGAATGAAAATGACCATGCCTTTGAAAGTAGAATAATATGTTAAAAATAGATAGAAATGTAACATCCCCATGCAAATCCTAAAAAGACTAATTTCAAGAAAACTCGTGTATTGTATATATAGGGATAATGACTTAAAAGGGTAACATATTATTCGATTTGTAGACATTTGGTCACTGAGTTTTTTTTTTCGTCCACATTTACCCCTTAAACTTGTTAAACCGTATACATTCATTAACATTTAGTCATTAATATTTTTGTACATATTTAGTCATTAACATTTTTTTTTGTTTCAAAATAAGTCTTTTTTTTGTACTCATTCAGTACTTATGAATGATTTCTTTAGGTTTTTTTCACGACATCTTACATGAGACAATCATTGATGAGGTGCTTGGGCTTGTTGATGCTTATGTCCAATACGATCCCGACTGTTTGGTTGCGTAAGTCTTGTGGTTTGGCTTAGGTCTTGTATTTTGAACATCGTAACTTCTTCATACGATATCAGATTTTAAAGATCTTTACCCACGTGTTCATTTTTTGAGTCTACTACAACTTTCATTAAGATTACTCCCGATAAAATGTAATATATTTTTACTAACGATTTTATAAAAAAACATACATACATGCATTCATAAAAAAAACTTATGGACGGGGGAAGACGCAGTAATACATAGTAGGTGTTGCCGAGATGAAATAGGTGTTGCCGATACATGGAAAATAGGTATAAACGTAAAAAAAAGCGAAAATTTTTCCACTACGAACAGAAAAAACAGGTGTTGTCGGTGCAACACCGGGACCATACTAAATTCGCCACCGCGTATGGATATAAAAATTGTAAGTAAAAATATATTATTTTTTAATGGGAGTAATCTAAATGAAAGATGTAGTAGACTAAAATACAAACGCATGGATATAAAGATCGTTAAAATCCGAGATCATATGAAGAGGTTATAACGTTCAGAACACATGACCTAAGCAACCAAGTAGTCGAGATCGCGATGGATATAAGCATCAAAAGCCCCATACACCTCATTAATAAATGTCACACGTAAGATTTCGTGAGAAAAAACTAAAAATATCATTCATAAGTACTGAATGAGTACAAAAAAATGACTTATTTTGCAAAAAAAAAAAAAAAAAAGGACTAAATGTGTACAAAAATATTAAGGACTAAATGTGTACAAAGTGAGAAATATATTACCATATCAAGTCATTTTTACCGGGTAACCTGGAGTAGCAGGTCATAATGACTGAATGTATACAGTTTAACAAGTTGAAGGGGTAAATATGAACGAAAAAAACTTAATAACCAAATGTGTA
The DNA here is from genome assembly GCF_052849685.1 of Lactuca virosa. Taxonomy (NCBI): domain Eukaryota; kingdom Viridiplantae; phylum Streptophyta; class Magnoliopsida; order Asterales; family Asteraceae; genus Lactuca; species Lactuca virosa. The sequence goes on along the minus strand of NC_136433.1, from coordinate 36,263,841 downwards.
CAAATCAAAAAATATATTACCCTTTTAACTCATTAACATTTTTTCTTCCGTGTGGCATTAAAGCAACAAAAAGGAGCCAAAATGATAAGTGGTTAATAATGTACGAGGGGTTTCTAGAAATTATCCTATTTTTCTTATAATTCGGTTAACGAGGTAAAACCTTTAAATTAAATTCTTTATTTTCTTAGCTCATACGTGTTATACCATACTTCGTATATCATTACAGTGTCACGTCATCTTTATGGAGTATTATTTTTCTTCTCATCCCACGAAACTAGTGAGTATCATACCGTGTATTACCACACTTTTATTTATTTATTAATCGATTAAAATATAATTATATAAAATTAATAAAAAGAAAATACTTCATTAATATATATATATATATATATATATATATATATATATATATATATATATATATATATATATATATATATAAACTACATTAAAAACACAGATAAAAAAACATACACAAAATATTGAAAAAATGATCTAATCATCATCACTCGCCACATCACATAATCATCGCCCGAAATCTCCTTCAAACATTTTAAACTCGTCATCGATAGAGTCGAACAAGTTATCTTCATCAAAATCATCGACATTGGGATTCACTCGAGCATTGAAGACATTTTCCACCAAATCGGCACAAAGGTTGTGATGTGCAAATCAATCATATACTTCCCCTCTGTTCGCTATGTACGCCTATGTACCAATACCAACTCCTTCTACATTTGGAAAATTCTCATTTTCATTGTAGTGACAAAATCATTTTCTCCCCATCTTCTATAATCATATCATCCAATATAATAATACATGCATGCATAAGACTACTTATTTGTTTGCGCTCCGTAGATCGCGTCGGTGCTGCGAGTATCTACCAATGTTTCTTTAGAACACCAAAGGTTCGCTCGAAATCCTTCTTAGAAGACTCTTGGGCTGACTTAAACTTTATTCGTTTTTCATCATTTGGACATGAAAACGATTTCAAAAACCTAGTTGACTCATGATATATCCCATCAGTAAGGTAATATCCACGCTTATATAATGTCCCATTTGCTTGAAACGGCACATCATACGATTTCCCAAGGTAGATGTTGTTGAATATCGGCGATTGGTCTAGAACGTTGATGTCGTTGTTGGACACCGGACCAAAAAAATTCATGCCATATCCAACGATCATACGATGTCACTGCTTCTAAAATTATTGTTGGCATCTTTTGATCACCTCGCGTAAATTGACTCCACCACACATTAGGGCACACTAAATACTCGCAATACATACAATCAATACTACCAAGCATTATAGAGAACACATGCTTGCTTTCATGTGTTGTATATAGTTGGTGGATGTCGCAGAGAACTCATGCTTGCTTTCATGTGTTGTATTGTAACAGCCCGTTTATTAAATAAATAAATAGACGAATTAACGAATGAATAGTAGCTCTAAAATCAATAGTAATATAGGAAGGTGTTGGTCTCGAGGAATTAATTATTACAATTATAGAAGTTAGGAGTTAAAAGTGTAAGTCCCAGAGTGGTTTGTAAACATTTATGAAGGCATGGAAAGCTTGATAAATTATTGGGACTTAATTTAAATAGATTTTGGGAAACAAGGGCTAAATGGTAAATTTCGGATTCAATTTGTAAAGATTTCTGAGGGAAGAGGCTATTAGGTAAGTTTTGGACTTCAGTTGAAAAGAATTTGTGGAATCAGGGGCTAAAGTGTATGTTTTGGACTTAAAATGATAAAGATCTAGTAAGGAGGGACTAATTGTGTCAAGTTTGTAAGAAGTTTGGATGGATGCGGGAGTTGAACCTGGTGACCTATCATTCTCGTGTTAAGGACATTACCCCCCCCCCCCCCCCCCCCAAACCCTAACCCTAGCTCTTCACCAGTTGCCACCCTTATGACCCCTCCAACCGGCGCCGCCACACCTCCGGTCGTTGAAGTCGTGAGCCACCGGAGATGTCCCCTCGATGAGTGCCGACGAACCCGAGGCACGCTTAAGACCGATCGACTGCATCCTAGCCATGGTCAGAGTCGCGAGCCACCTGCCAAGCTACCTCAACTGCCGTCGCCGGTGGCTGTGAAGATCGGCGAGTCGTGTCGTTGTTGCATCTCCTTCCGCCGGTAATGTAATCCCTTCTTTTCTTTCGTCATTTTCCCGAGCAACGGTGGCGGTTGATGCCTCCCCTCCGACTTCCATGCCCCACCGCAAGGGTGGCTGTGATCGGGTGTGTTTCTAGTGCTCAGCTGGTGCACGGTTGTGTGCGTGCGTGTATTCTGTTAGCCAGAAAAGCATGGGAACCACCATGGCAGCCCACCATGGTGGCCATTAACTTACTACCGCCCCCTGCCACCGCTTTCTGCCGCCACCAGCCACCGTGAAGGGTGGCTGTGTGTGTGTTTATTGTGTTTATCTGTGGGTTTGATGGGATTATGTGGAATGATTCATGTTTGGCCAGATTAATCAACGGCAAAACCCATTGCTACCACCGTGATCCGCCATTGACCACCACTACCCGAGGTGGTAGTGGGTGGTGCCCGATTAATTAACAATTAATTAATCTAGAAGCTTCACGAACAGACTAATTGGGATGTGATGGGATTGGAAACCCTAATTAGGGTTTAGAAAACCCTAATTATGTATATATTAATTTGGAATTTGTCGGGACCCACGAGTTTGGACCATTGGATTGGAATCATGAATTAATCCCGACCATATGATTTACCTAGTAGAGTGATGGACTTAATGGATTAAGTCCTTAATGGTTAAGTGAGAAACACTTAACCCTAATCGTCATTTCATGTGAAAACCCTAATTGTGTTGGGTTTAGAGTTGGTCCTTTCTGTTGGGCCTAGATGTTTGGACTCTTGATGGGCCAACTATTAGCAAGTGAATGGACTAGAATATCTGGATTGGGCTTTAGGATAAGGCCTATTGGACAAGCTTGGGCCCAATTGGGAAAATTGGTCCATAGATAAGCATAATTGGGCCTTGATGATTATTAGATATTGGACCATCAGAGTGTCAAGTCTTGGACCAAGAATAAATGGTTGGGCCTTAAGGCAAGACCATGTAGAGGTTTGGGCCCAATTTGGAAAATCGGGCCATAATTGGGCCTTGGTTCATTATTAGACTTTTGGGCCTTTGGATTGGGCCTTGGGCTTGAGTCAAGCTAAGTTAGGGGTAAAGTAGTCTTTTACCCCAAGCATAGACTTATGGATATGTGTTGGGGACCCAATTATTAATTAGGTGTTATTTTGATGTTGACAGATTCGAGAATTTATCATCCAGCAGCTAGGGTTTTGTCCGCGGGACTTCCACAGTGCGAGGTGAGTCCTCTTCCAGTAGGAACGGGTCTAAGGCACCAATGCCGACCCATTTAGTTAGTAGTAGTTCCGGACTATGGTCCGATGCCGGGCGGGGCCCGATGCAGGTTTATATGCTTTTTCGGATTTCGATCCGATGTTGGGTTAAGCCCGAGGAATGTTTGTATGCTTGATTTCTTCGTTATTCTTGCATGTGTCTGTTGTATGTTTTCGGACTTCGGTCCGATGCCGTGCGGGGCCCGAGGAATGTTTATATGTATATGTTTATATGCTTATGTATACCGAGCTTTGCTCGGTGCCGGGCGAGGCCCGATGCCGGACTTCGATTCGATGCTGGGCGGGGCCCGATGTAGTGGGCTAGGCCCAAGTTATGTTTATGTTACGTGTATGTTATATGCTTGATGATATGTTATATGTATACCGGACTTTGGTCCGATGTGGGGCGGGGCCCGATGCCCGATGCCGGGCGAGGCCCAATATGATGTTCATATGTTTATGATTATGTGATTATGTCTATGTAATTGTTGATTGATCATGTGTATACCGAGTCGCCATCTATTTTCAGCTGAAAAAGGATATTTTAGTAGTCAAACATGACAGTTCATAAAGTCAAACATTGTCCCCATATCTATTACCTGAGTAACACCAAATGTGGTCTTCAATGCTTTACTATTTGATGCAAGATTTTCTTCAACAAGTTGAGTAACTTCTTGTGATACGGCTTTACATTCAGGTCCTGCTGCGTCACCAACCTGCCATTATGTATGTAATCACAAAATGGTGAAATGAGTATTAAAATAAATAAATATGTTTAAAAAATTTCATCACCTGTTGATCGAATTTAGTGAAATTATAAACAGCATTAACTACAACAGAACTTGCAAGACTCCCACATGTGAGATGAGGGAACTTCAAACGAAACCATGCACTAAGAGCTCCAGCATAAGAAACGCTAAACAAAAACCATGGATTTTCAATTTTTGTTTTGTTGAGTTTTGAGTTTAATGATTCCTACAAGATCTTGGAGGCTAAAATGTTATGAAACTAAACCCAATATTTGAATTACTCAAAATAAATTCATCTATAAACCTGATAAAATTGATGGAAAGCAGCTAAGTCAAATAGTGCATGCTTAGATGAAAGAAATTTGAGATTTTTAGTAGTTAGAGATTTGAATGGATAACTCTTTCCGTAGTATCGATGCTCAAGTCTGGCATGGCGTCTTTTTTCTTTGGAGTCATCGTCATTGCCCCATAACTTCGGAGATGGCGTGCCTAATGTTGGCTTGACAGACGTCGACGACCGGGAATGGCAAGCAACGATGGTCGAACTGTGAGGGAAGAAGTAGGCGGCAGTCAATGTCGGGAGGGGGAAGCAAGAGGGAAAGGAGAAAAAAGGAAGGCGAGGTTTTTAATTTTTTAGGATTTCATTTTTCCCCCTGACTATTAAAGGATGGAACGCGCGTTCCATTAAAATTTATAAAGCGACATCCTTAGACGACACACATTTTATTATAGGCGCCCCCCGTATTTTTTTTGTTTAAACACTAATTTAAGGGCACACAATAATGCGTGACCTAAATCCTTAATTTTTTTTTTGAAAAGAAGACACTTTTTTAATGTCACTCTCTTTTGCATAACATAAATCAACGAGTGTCGTGGTTTGCGCGTCGTAAAAGGGTCTTTTTCTTATAGTGTTTGCTCGATGTCGGGCGGGGTCCGATGTAGCAGGGTAGGGCCCACGATGTGTTTGTGTGACATGTGTATGGTATGTGGTAGATTGGGGAGACTCACTAAGCTTCGTGCTTACAGTTTTCAGTTTTGGTTTTAGGTACCTTGGTTTCAAAAGAGGAGCTCGGAATGATTGCAATGAACACACCATTTGTTTAGCCTGGGATGTTTTCGCTCTGATATTTTGACACATGATTTTGATACATGGCTTATGATATTTATTGTGATGTTTGATGAATTGTGGTTTTTCTTAAATGATTTTAAAACAAAATTTTTGGACTGTATTTTTGGGATGTTTCATGTATATAGTTGGTGGATGTCGCTTATTGTAGGCTTGCGTGAATAGCGACTATGATAGAGAATAATCATAACTCTAGTTAATGAATTGCAATTGTACAATTTTGAACTGAGGAGAAACCTTTATGACCTCTTCCATTAACCTATTGTTGAAAATATGGAAATTGATTTTTGATGTCGTCGATAATACGTAAAAATAATTATTTCCTCATCCGGAACCGATGCCTGAATTTTACGGCATACACTACACTGCATCATCGGCAAAGTAGTCATTGGCAAGTTGTTTGTGCCTAGCTTCACGATTTCTATGTAAATGAGAATTTTAAAGTTTCGGGTTTTAACTTTCGGCTTCATTTTATTGTAGATAAGCTAGTGTTGTTCACATAACGTCTCCGATAAACCCCGCTTCCGGCAAAGCCGATGTATTCGATGAAGTCGATGACGACGATGAAGACTTTTTAAAATAAAATTAAGGATTATATAGAGTGTTTGGTGTTTCTTTTGTGTTGTAAAATGAGAAGTTTATGTTTATATTGATGGTGAAGTTTTACAAAAAAAAAATGAAAAGTAGTCGTTGAGGCTCAATGGTCAAAAAGGGCAAGAAACAGGCGTGATAAGGATGTTTCCTGCGGTGGGGATACCGCATCAACCAGGGGGGTCGGTGTGGTGTGCAATGCATACTGCGACGCCAAATCAGCCACTGTAGTATGCGTTGGGGTGTATACCGACCGATCTTTACTATAATGGCTTTTCTGAACACAATGGTCAAAGTTCAAGGGTTTTATTACTTGTGAAAATGTCAATCTACTTATCACGTTTCCAACTTTTAGCTCAATAGTTTATGATAGAGCATCCCAAGTTTACACGAAAGGATGTTTACATTTTCTTTGAACACACATTGCATCTAGCAAAAACATTGTATTGCTTTCGGTTCGTGCTGATTACCGATCTGGATAAGATAGCAATAAACAATTCATCAACTCTCCACCCGGGGAGGTCGTGAAACATAATAGATTTATATATTTAAGATTGCATTTATTCTTTTTCACGATATAAGATAGTGTTATAATTTCAATAGTATTGTTGTATAGTTCAAACTAAGGCAATAGATGATGAAGTATTGCCCTTATACCGGAGACTATTTATGAAGAGGAAGCTTCAGTGTGAAATTTCTTGTGTTTTTTAGATCAAAGTAGATTAAGGTTCTGAAGATGAGTATTCCACGTAGGTAGGTTGGTGATGCAGATAAAGAGGTGGATTTGCATGAAGAAAAAGGCTACATATGATTTTAACATCGTGCACAACAACAAATCAACCGAGTGAATGCATGAAGCCAACATATAGGTTTTGGCATGGCATTAATGACTTTGTGATTGTTACATAATTATGTTAGAAACATGTAAATGAATACATCATTTGATCAATTGATTTTGGAAAACAGTAAATTGCTACAACTGAACTAAAAGCATCTTCAATAAGGGCTGTATCGACTAGTATGAAGGTTGTATGCATTGGAGATTATTTTTATGGAATGGTGTGGGTTTTAGGTTGGTATGGCCATATAATGGTTTTATGGATTTTTGTTTGTGATAAATATATAAAAAATGTGTTAAATATAAGTTATATGTATTTGAGAGATATAAGTGAAAGTTGTATAAATTGACTGTGAATTGTGTGATACGAGGGTTGCATGTAAAGGAAATCTCTAAAGGTGTAATAAGTAAAAACAATTCAACTCACTATTACATCAACTTTTCTTTCTCTTAGTACAAGAGAAAAAAGAGAGCGGGAGAGGGGGAAGAAAGTGAGTTGAAGAAATCACAAGAGAACCTTTCTCCGGCCCCCTCCTTCTCAGATTGATCACCTGGGCGGTACCGACGTTAGCCTGTAGGGGCCCAAGCACTACTTCGTCCACCCTGATAAGAATATGATGAACAAAAAGCTAAATGTAATTTTCCTAAAGGCAATTTCTAATTATTTATGATTTTATTTGATGTAATATTCTGTATGGGGGTTTATTAGTCGTGGTGGTATTGCCGCACCCAACGAGCTAGATGCATGTCATACACACATCCAATACCTTTTGTCTAAAATGTGGAGGTTTATATGCTGATAGTATGGGATAACAATAGTAATGTGTCAACCAGGGGGTGATCTCGTGGTGAACCATGGGGTGTTTTTTTTTTTTTTTTTTTTTTTTTTTTTTTTTTTTGTGTTCAACAACACCTTTACCAAGGAAATGCAAATTGTCACACAAATACACAATTCCAGCTTCCTCCTTCTAAAAGTATGTTGTCTTAATAAAAAATGGATTTAAATTTTTTTGATTGATTTATTGTACTTGGATAACGAACCTCCATCACAATCGGTCATCGACTTGAAAGATACATCTGATGTTTCTCAATCTTTTCTATACCCACAAAAAACCTTTGAGTCAGATCTTAGAGAGCACTGTAGCATGTTCTTCCTTCTTAAATTGTGCATACACATTTTAAAGTTCTATATAAGAAATAAACCTCATTTTAAACGACATTTAAATAGTGAAAAAAAATGATGTTATGCATACCTACTTCTCCAATTCATGAGCCATTGTGCGAGTTTTTTTAACTGTTCATTAGCATCTAATGACCATTTAACCTATTAAAAAGAACAACGAGTTAATTATTTTTATCCAAGAGAAATAGCTTGAACGGTGTGAGCATATATACACTTATCTTCACTTGTTTCCTTCATTTCTGCCAACAAAGTTATAGTATGAAACAAAAACAAAAGTAAATAACAATCCATCCGGAAACAACACATAGTAAATGAAAAGAAAAGTAAATAATCAACCATGAGAATAATAGTTTGTCATTAGCACTCAAGATCTTCGAATCCTGGTTGAAGTAATATATGACGTATTAGTTGAACACCCAAAAACTCAGCAGCAACAAAATGTACTTTTTGGCAGCAACCAAAGGAATAATGAGACTTGAATTATCCTCTTGTCCTTGGAGTAATTAGATCTTGCAATCTTATAGCCAACTTGTTTATTGATTCCAAGAAACAAACGACCCATAAATATCCATGATGAAAATTCCAAAATAGGGAAAGCGAGAATATAGAATTTCATTGTTATCCAAAGTTTTGTAAACCATACAAAATATGTAGTGAAATAGTAGACAAATTTAGTAATACATCCTCACCTACCAGCAGAGGTATTTTGGTACAAAACTCCTTCAGTTTTGTGTCCATGTTCCTAAACCATAAGTTGTTGGTGCAATTAACACTTTATGTAGTAAAATGGTAGACATTGTCAATAACACCCTAGAAAACAATGTCATATTAGTTGTAGAGGGGCCCCATCCATCATAACGGGACCCACCCAACATATAAACGAGCACCGCCCAACATACAAATGGGCCTCGCCCAACATACAAATGGGCCCAGCTCAGCATACAAATGGGCCTCGCCCAACACACAATGCAAGAGTCACAACGATAACTAGCATCCTACATAACATAGTGAGAAGACTCACTTGTCTCACGAGGTCAGATAAACCACAGCTCAATGCCACGAAATCAGTCCAACATAATTGCTATCGAATCAAACAAGGTCCAATCTTAGTCTATACTCTAGAACTAGCAATTTGACCAAAATTAAACCCAGGTCAACAAGTCAACAGTCAACATCACATTCAACGGTCAGCATCTCCATCATTTGAACCTCACATCGTGACCAGCCCATAGTCACGTCGTGAGAAACACACTGAGCCCGATCCCATACTCGATCACGATCCAACTCAGTATCGATCCAAACTACCATCACGTCGTGACACAATTTGTCCAAAATAGTCGGGAAATCCCCAGTCATCACGTAGTGACAAGGAGGCTTTCTCGTCGTGAAACTGGGTTTTTCTCAGCTTAATGGATTCAACTCTCAATCCATTAATCCATCAATCCATTCCTTCTACAAGGATTCCTAATGTCCAATTCTACCAAAAGATTGATGTTTTTCAGCCAAGCATGCCCATTGTGAGTCTAAAGCTCAAAGTAGGTCAAAATTAGGGAAACAACACCAAGAATCATGCATGGGTCCAATACACAAGCAAACTTCAGATCCAAAGCATAAAACACTCAAAGGACCTCAGAATCCATACAGTTGCTAACTTTATGGAATCCTACCATTCCAACTAGCTCATACATGAAGAAAATGGGACAAAACCTTAGATCTAGCAACCTAGAATAATAAACTTTGGATCTTGAACACTTACAAAGGTCTAGAGATGCCCAAATGAAGTCCCAAAGCTTGTTAATATGCCCACGACACTCCCAAAGCCTTCTGCTTCCTTCAAAAGCAACCAAAAGCACTAAGATAAGCTCAAATGTGGAGGAAAAGGATTAGGGTTTCTTCAAGAGGGTTTAGGAGATGATGGAGGTCGAGGGAAAAGGACACCATAACCCTTCACTTCCTTTAAATTGGATCTAAGTCTAAAAATTAGGGTTTTCCCCTGATTAGGGTTTGCCCCTGATCAGGTGTCACATCATAACCATTATAGTATCACATCGTGACACTTAAATGATCCTCCCGTTTCTCACGACCATGTCAGAGCATAATGATGCTTCCCTCGCGTCGTGACCCATCCAAAACTAGTGTTTTACTTAAAGTTTTATACCTTCAGGATCCGGATGTTACATATATCATGAAAAAATACCATATTGATCTCCAATTCCATCCACCCTTGCCAGAGCCTGAGGATACCATTGTTGATGCTCTATAAGGGTTCGTTGGTGTGTACCAGGTTTTCTTTAAATCGGGTATGTTGTTACCGGCATTCAACTTCTTAAAGATGGTCCTAGACTATTACCATCTACACATCACTCAAATTACTCCAAACGGTTTCTGAAAAATCATTTGCTTTGTGATGCTATGTTCTGCTCTAGATGTTATGCCTGATATCACCATATTTCGCCACTTCTATGTTACTATGTCCAATGACGATTGAGTATCTTTTTCTCTGCGCCATGGTCTGGTCAAGATATGTGACGACCTTTTTACTCCTATAAAGTATTATAAGGAAGAGTTATTCTTCGTACATGCCTTCGCCTTTGCTAAGCCTATGACATATGGTGCTACTGTTGATAGGGTTGTCAACCCTTATCTTGATTTATCCCTTGAGGAATAGGGTATCACAGATTCTTTGTCAGAGAATTTCTTAAAATAGACAGATCCTGAGGAGGTGATGTTGGGTATGGCTAGGATAAGTTCTTATTGGCGTAAATTCGGGAAGAGACCAATGGAAATCCTAACAGGTCGTGAAATTACTCTGCTATAGCGGTTACATAGGAAACGGTTGGCCGAATCTTCTTTAGTTACCGAAGAAGTAGTTGTACCTGTCTCTCCTTCTCAGTCAGAATCTAACAGTGATTCTGTCATGAATCCTTCTGGTTCGGAATATGTGGTGCTGATGGTCCCTTCTCCGATAAAGAAACCTGTGAAGGTGAAGATTTGCAGCAGGAAACCCCCATCTTCCTATACTAGGGATGGCTTAAGGAGTTTATCATCTAAGAGGAAAGATGGGGTGGAAGTAAAAAAAAACCCTTTCCGTGGAAGGTATAATAAACCGATCTGACAATATGATCTATCTCTCTACTCCCTAACGAAAGAGGACCGGTCGTGGTAGTGATTCGAAGATGTGGTCCCACAAATTTAAGTACCGAGCCTGCAATGGATTCATCAAATCCGGATTCTTCCTTACAGCCATCCTCGACTGATGAACTTCATCGTCTAGTGAGGTATGCCCTAGAGTTGAAACATGTCGAGGAGAACCTTCCCGAGTCATACATTGGGGTCTCCCTTCTGAAGTTGATCCTCGTCCTAATTCTGATATAGTACCTCCCGTCGATTCTTTCGAACTATCATCGAAGAGTAAGTCTTCTTCTGTTCTTTCAGTTGCGTCCGTTTTCAGCAGAAACGTTTTGGTTCTGGATTTGGTTAATTTCAAGAATCTAACACTGAATTAACAACCGTGACTGTGGACCCCCTTCCTACTGGTTCAAACGCCCCTGGAAGTTTGATCTTTACTCCTATGGAGATTTTGGATACTACAATCTTGTTTGGAGATGAATCTCATCTAGACCCACTCGTCAGTGTTTGTAAGAACTCTTCAGAGCTGATTGGTATGTTCTTCCTTATACAATTTTTATTTATTCGTGAATTCCTTGTTACTTCTTGTGATGATAACCTTATTTTTACATTGAAGTTTTACCTTTTTCTAATAAGGATGCTCCTATGCCCATAATTGTTATTCTTGCGACTTCAATGCCTCAATTCCAATCACTACCAAGCTTCAAAATCTTACTCACAAGGAAATCACTCGAGATTAGGGTTTGGAAGGAGTAGAGGTTGACTATGGGAGGTCCAAGGGTGAGTTAATGACTTTAAATAGGGGTGAAACCCTACAATTTAGGGTTTTTGAGACTAGGATAGTACGCCCGGCGTACCACATGTACGCCGAGCATACTGGCATGAACTCCCCGATCCGGACTTCACACGAGTATGTTGCGCACATCCCCTTCTTACGCCCAACGTACGGTTGAATTGTGGAAGTTTAAACAACAAGGGACCAAATAAGCAAACTTCAATTAGGTTAGGGGTTAAGTTAAATAATACCTGGTAATCGGATGTTACAATTCTCCCCCACTGGAATCAAAATTCGCACTCGAAGTCATCCTTGGGAAACAGATCAGGATGGTGTTCGCGCATCTCAGACTCGGGCTCCCACGTCCACTCTGAGCCTTTTATGGTGTTGGCACTCAACTTTGACCAAGTTCACTAACTTTTTCCTCAAGGTCTTCACTCTCCGATACAGGATTTCCACGGGCTTCTCAACCTAGTTCAGGCGATCATCGACCTGAATGTCCTCCAAAGGGACCACAGCTGTCTCATCAGCTATACACTTCCTAAGCTGGGAAACGTCGAAGGTATCATGAATATGTATCAATTCTTCTGGTAACTCCAACCAGTAAGCCGCTTTTCCCACACGAGCCAAAATTCGGAAAGTGCCAATAAACCTGGGGTCCTGCTTTCCCCGCTTTCTGAAGCGGATAACACCCATCCAGGGTGACACCTTTAGAAGCACCAAATCCCCCACCTGAAACTCTAGCTCAGAGCATCGCTGATCTGCATAACTCTTCTGGCGGATCTGAGTCGTCAGCAATCTCTGTCTAACTTCCTGTATAATATCGGTCGTTTTTAGTACTATCTCCGTGCTCCCCATGACCCTCTGTCCAATCTCGCCCCCAACAAATAGGAGTCCGAGATCTGCTTCCATACAGAAGCTCAAATGGGGGCATACCGATACTGGCATGATGGTTGTTGTTATAATAAAACTTAGCCAATGGTATAGGCACGCAACATATCCTCGAGCATCTGAATAGTCCGCTCGCTTTGCCCGTCAGTCTGAGGATGATATGCAGTACTGAAGTGTAGCCGGGTACCCAACTCCTAGTGAAACCTCTTGTAGAACCTGAAAGTAAAACGAACATACTGGTCCGACACAATCGAAGTCGGCACCCCATGCCGAGCCACCACCTCCCGATCATAAATCTCAGCCAGCTTCTCTACAGAAGAGCTCTCGCTAATGGCTAGAAAGTGAGCACTCTTCGTAAAACGATCCACTATCACACAGATAGTGTCAAAACCCCTCGCAGTCTTCGACAACTTCGTAATAAAATCCATGCTGATCTGCTCCCACTTCCATAGGGGAACCTCTAATGGCGGCAATTTGCCATGAGGGCGCTGGTGCTTAGCCTTAATCTTCCAGCAGGTCAAACATCGCTCTACAAACCCGGCCACATCTCTCTTCATACACGGCCACCAGTAACTATGCTTCAGGTCAAGATACATCTTATTAGCCCTTGGATGAGTGGAAAATATCGACTTGTGGGCCTCCTCCATCAAAATCTATTGGACCCCACCCGTACCATACCTGCCGATGAAGAGTCAAAATCCCTCGGTTATCGATATCAAAGGCTGAAATCTGGCCGATCACACACTCACTTTTCCAATTTTCTTCTTTTATGGCATCGAACTGTGCTTCTTCGATAATCTATAAAATTGGGGTCATCACAGTCATCCTCATACACACATCCCGAATTGGGGCACTAACCGCCCTTCAGCTCAGGGCGTCGGCCACCACATTGGCCTTTCCAGGGTGATACAAAATCTCACAATCGTAGTCTTTCGCTACATCCAACCACCTTATTTGGCTCATAATAAGGTTAGGCTGATCCATAAGATATATTAGGTTCATATGGTCCGTGTAGATGGTACACTGAACAACATAGAGATAGTGACACCAAATCTTGAGGGCAAAAACCACCGCCCCTAACTCCAAATCATCCGTGGGTACTTCGCTTTGTGAGGCTTTAGCTGCCTTGAAGTGTATGTAATCATATGCCCTCTCTGCATCAACACAACACCCAAACCTGCAATGGATGGTTCACATTAGACTATAATATCCTCAACTCCCTCAGGGAGGGAAAGTACCGGCACCTTACACAGTCTTTGGCCGAGAGTCTTGAATGATGCCTACTGCTCAGCCCCCAACTAAACACAACATCCTTCATTTTAAACCTGGTGAGAGGAACAACAATCTTGGAGAAATCTCCAATGAATCTATGATAATATCCCGCCAAACCAAGGAAGCTCCGAATCTCATATGGAGAACTCGGCACTTCTCACTGCATCACCGCCTCTATCTTGGCTGGGTCGACCAAGATACCATTCTGGTTGATGAGGTATCCAGAAGTTGAACCTCACGCAACCAGAAGTCATACTTGGAGAACTTGGCGTAGATCCTCTCCATCCTCAAAACCCTAAGAATCTTGCGTAAATGCTCCTCGTGCTATTATCTGGTCTTCGAATAGACCAGAATGTCATCGATGAAAATGATCACTGGTCGATCCAACATAGGCCTGCACACCCGGTTCATGAGATCCATGAATGCCGCCTGTGCGTTGGTGAGCCCAAAAGGTATCACCACGAACTCGTAATGCCCACAGCAAGTTCGGAAGGCCGTCTTCTGAATATCCTCCTCTCGCACCCTCATCTGATGGTAGCCAGACCTCAAATAGATCTTGGAAAACCAAGATGCCCCCTGAAGCTGGTCGAAGAGATCATCAATCATCAGCAATGGATACCAGTTTTTCACCGTGGAGAACTGCTCAGTCGAATAAACCCTTTTCCTAAGGAGAACTGCTTAGTTAAATAAACCCTTTTCCTAACAACTTCTGCGGCTGAGAGGGTAACTCCTCAATCTCAGGAGGTGCAAGTCGGTATAGTGCCTTGGCAATCAGCGCCGCACCCGGAACCAGATCGATCCGAAACTCCACTTGCATCGCAGGTGGCACACCCGGTAACTCCTCGGGAAAAACATCGGGAAAATCGCGTACCACAGGAACATTAGAAATATAATTGGACCCCTTCTCCTCATCCCGAGTATCCACTACATATGCCAGATAACCCATACACCCATGTTGCAAACTCTGTCTCGCCCTGGCAGTAGAACAGAAGGTTGATCCCGACCTAGTACCCTCATCGAAGATAGTCAACACTCCCCCACTAGGGTCTCGAACCGTCACCATCTAACGCTATAGTCAATCAGAGCCCCAAACCGTCTCAACCAACCTATAAAAATGATCACATAGATATCTCCCATTACAATAGGGATAAGATCTATCGGATAACCAACATCGAAGATCTCTAAGACACAACGCCGATAGATATCAGTAGCAGAGACCGGACACTCATCAGGTATAGAGACTCTCAAGGGCCTTCTCAAAGTCTCTCGCACAATACTAAAACCGCGAAAAAAGGATGATGACACAAAATATCGACTCGCACCCAAGTCAAACAACACAAGCACGGGCACATAATTCACAAGAAAAGTACCTACACAATCAATAATATAAGCAACATAAATAAATCACCAGAATAATAAAGAAAACATACCAGCCACGACGTCTGAAGCTGCCCAGGCCTCGTCTACTGTCAACTGAAATGCTCTCCCTCGAGCCCTCGGTGCCTCAACCTTCCCATGTCGGCCATCAACAATACGCAGGGGCGTAGTGGCCGGAGTCTGAACTGCCCTAGATGTAAGCTGAGGACACTCGGCCCTCAAGTGACCCGCCTGGTTGCAATTGAAGCAAACCTAAAATCCCTTGGGGAAATCCCTAGCCAAATACCCCTCTTTGCCACACAGGTAGCAAGGCGATCCTGGCCGACAGGGTCCCTCATGTCCCTTGTTGCACTTTCCGCAAGTGCGGCCTTCTGGCCTCCAACTATCTGGTTAGCGGGCTTGGGTGATTAGTCGCCCGTTGCGACTGTACTGGCCTCCTATCTCTCACCAGGGTCTCCCTCTCTTCCCTAGCCTGGGTCTCCAACTCAATCTCTTTCCTAGCATTAGTCTGTAGCTCAACCAATGTCCGATATGTGGTGTTCGCCACAAACTTACGAATATCCCTCCTCAGAATGATCAAATACCTACTCACACATGCATGCTTCGTAGACACGTGCTCAGGGTAAAACAAGGCCCTCTCATGAAACATCCTGGTAATCTCAGTCACCGTCTTGAGAGACAGGAACTCCTGGGCCAATCTTTCCTACTCAACAACGGGTACAAACTCATCCCAGAACATCTCAGTAAACCCCTCCCAAGTCACCGCAGAATGCTCTGAAATAGTATAATCAACCGTCACAAACTTCCACCAATCCTTTGCTCCCAAGCAAAATAGGTTCAACACGAAAGAACCCTCAGATTCTTCGGACAGAAGCAAGTGTAAAAACATCCCTCAAGATTATTGATCCATCTCATAGAAACAATCGTATCCTGGGCCTTATCAAACTCGGGTAGATTAGTGTTTTTGAACTCTCGGTACCACAACGAATCACCCCCTGCAGTCTCGCAACAACAACAACTGCAGTGGCTGCGACAGCAGTACCCTCAGTGACAGCAGCATAGAGTTTATCAAAAGTCTCAATTAGCATGGTCTTGATAGACCCAAACATCTCTGGAATAGCCCCTCTGATTGTTGACGCCACCTCAGCGGAAACAATCCTGCAGATCTCATCATCGTTGGTACTCGGCCTCTCGGGGTCGCTGGAGCCTGAACCTCGGGTAACCACGATACTAAAACACACAAGAAAACCGTTAGAAATCAGACTAAATCATATACACCGACACCCACACACTCCTACAAGTTCGTTAGTTCGTTAAGGTTCCTTCTTGAGCTGCGTACGAATCCATTGCTTCTAGTAGTACGGGCCCAATTCTACCTTCCACACCAACCCGTATTTGTCACAAGTCGTCCTCTCAAGACCCTAAGTCACAAGGACTCTATTTCCTCATATCAGCTATAAACTCGCCCTATTGGTTCCTTACAACCACAACTAAGCATCTAGACACTACTTCTAGACTGCTCCCCAGCACTGCTCCGCCTCACAAGATCTTCGTTATCATTGCCATTTGCTTCGCGCATGCCTATTGTACACAATACGAGAGTCGATAGACGTTCAAATAAATTATTCTACCTCAAATCCACAACCAACAAGGAACAGGAAGAAAGGCTAAATCAGGTATTCTAAGGCTATAAAATCCTAACAATGTACAATTATATAACATAAGCAAATAGGAATGACGGATTCAATCTCCTAAGAATGAACTCCTAGGTTAAAGGCATCACAAATCAAGCAACACTATCAAACCATTCCTACAGGATCCTTAGCCTACCACCAGCTAGCATGCAATTCTGTCAGCTCATAAAATATCATCTCTGTATTACTCATATTATAAACTGAGGTATTTTGGGAAACTACCGCTCGAGCTCTGGTTGATTGTACACACTGCTTCACTAGTTTTTTCTCCTGTAAAAATCTTTATTTCTCTATTAAGTTTTTATAAAAAAATTCAGATCCTTAGTTTGAGTTTGGAATCACCTTGAGGTTCATCCAAATCCCTCAAACCAGGGCTCTGATACCAAATTGTAACACCTCAAATTTTAGGACAAATTTTTCACTTTTAATTTACCAAAAATAAAGTTTCACAAACCAAGTTATCAAACACATAATTATCCAAAACAACCATTATCATAAAATATCAGAGTTTCTCAAACTGTCCCAATAACAAATCTCCCAACGAGTGTGTACAATCAGACCTTCGCCTTCTCGTGGTCCTCAGAAGTACATGAAACATATTAATAAACAACTGTAAGCACAAAGCTTAGTGAGTTCCCCAACATACCACATACAACACAACATAAATAAACACTTATGGGTTATCAGTAACCCTGGGGACTATCAGCAGTACCAGTGGGCAACAACACGCCCTATGCGTTATCACCAATCCTGGAGACTATTCGCAGTCTCAGTACACATCAACATCATAATACAAAATAATAGTTAGACCCAGCTGGTCATCACAAGTACAACTATTCTACCACACAGGTAAGAAGAAGTGAGGAGACTCACCTGATACTGATGACAAGTAAATCTCACAGCCGAACTGCCAAAACTAGACTCCGCCTAATCAATAAAATAATTAACCCTAATTAATAATTAAGCTCAAAAACTCAACTCGTGAGTCCAAATCCTACTACCAAGTCCTTTAAGCGCAAAAGACCATTTTGCCATTCTCATGGTCCAAAACCCTAAATCTTGACCAAAAGTCAAAAGTCAACGAAAGTCAACTGCCTAGCGCGTACGTTAGGCGTACTCTTTCTTACGCGGGGTGTACGACGCAATCAGCGACAAATCGGAGATGTAACTGGCTACGCAGGGTGTAGCCAGGAGTACGGACGGCGTATTCCGCCTGATTCAGCTATCACCAACTTTTGTGTCTTTCTCCGTTAAGACATCTAACCCAACTTCGGATCTAACCATCCTAGGGTGTCTTAATCCATAAAGTCATCGAATTTAAGTATTTACATGGCTAGAAAGGACGCAATGCAACAAACTCTAATTTCCACCACACTCTAAGTCACTTTACTCAAGCATGGGCCATAGGAAATGATCAAGGAACCATTTTATGAATCTACAAGTCGTAAAATGCATGAAAGGACAAGTAATATTCTCTGGAGTGCTCCAAACTCATAAAGATCCAAACTTGGGGACAAAAGCCTCATAAAACTCATCCATGGAGATCAAATAGGGAACTCATCAAGGTATAAACTTTATGTTGGGTTTTATGTACTCTAACATCCCTATGGTGCACATACAACCCTAATGCTTTGGATCTAAGTTTTATCTAGTTACACATGCAATATTCATTTTCCAAAGCATGAATCGTGACTAGCATGCAACTTTGATATATGAATCATATAAACTAGTTAGATGATTACCTATTGTTGTAGCTTGTAGAACTTGGCCTTATAAGAGCTTAGAACCTCAAGTGTGATGCCTCAATCAAGTCACAAACACCAAGAACAATTAGAGGAATATGAGAGAGGTTTAGGAGACACCAAATTCGGTTAGCTTCTTCTTGGAGTACTTGTGTGTCGATTTTGGAGCTAAGGGAACGCATTTATAGTGTAGAATCTCAAGGGTCACTTGTAAACCCTAATTCATACACTTAGTCTTTTAATCCAATAACACTTCATGGACTCTCATATTAATTTGGTCCATTACTAATTAATCATGGATCCTTAGCCCAAATTATACGTATCACTAATTTACATAATCATCCCCTGTTAATTTAAAGAGTCTCTTTTGATCACTAAATTAATTCCAAATTAATTCTTGATCAATACCAATTAAATAATATGATTTCTCAATTAATATATTATTCTTATAATATATTAATAAATCATAAATAACCTCTTTCTCAAATATCCATCCTGTGAAATTGTACTGGTGAAGGCAACCCAAAATGGACCATGCTACTATCGGGTCAAGTACATAACAATTATAGTTATGGGTTTAGACACCTAATCAAACAGTCTCCCACTTGGATAAGTCTAATAACTATAATTGTAAGCACAATATCACACCCCCAAACCGGAACGACGGAAACGTTCGGGGGTGGAGGACGTCATGTTTAGTATCACAAGACTTGCATCATAGTAATCAAAGTAACAAACAACCATTTCATTAGAATGAAAGTGTTTATAAAGTATGTGATTCACATAAGATAGACTCCAAAATTAAATAACAAAACAAGACTTGAAGATAATATGCTCCATTTTTTGAATCCTAGTGCGCGTACCTGTCTACTAGTTTCCTGAGAATACAAGTTATTTTGAAAGGGTAGATCAGCATTTAAGTTGGTGAGTTCATAAGTATTTAGTGATGTAATGTAAGTTGTAAGTTCTTTTAGAAAAGTTCGCCTGTTCCTCCAGAAAATCCTATATTTTCTGATATGATGAAAGATAAGTAAAATGACTCTACAATCCTTTCTATGAGTACTAAATGGATACAAGTTATATAAAACCCAGAGTAAACAAAAAATCGATTGTGTGTATCTACCCTAAGCCCACAACCAAACAAGGAACAGGAAATGAGGCGGAAGTCACACATCCCATTGTTTATTAGATCCTCGTTGTATATAACCCTGGCGTATTCACTTGGTACTCACGGAGTTAACTGTAATAGTTCCTTTATCTTTGATGAAAACATTCTTTAAGAAAAACCCTTATTTCCTTTAGTAAAAATGGTAACCACAATAGCTCCTTCTATAATCACTTAGTTTTCACTAGTTATATATAACCTAATATCGAACGGATAGTTAATTGTGTGAATCTGCCCTAAGCCCACAACCAAACAAGGAACAGGAAGTAAGACGGAAAGCACACATCCAACTACCTATCGGATATTACTTATATATAACCCTGATGTGTAAACTAAGGTATTATAGAATTAACCACTAAGTGTCCTTTTAAATTATACTGGTTTAATAAAATGGATTAAACCCTTTTACAGATAAGTTTCTATTTTTGTCTACGAAATGTTCTATTTGAAAAGTATGTTTTGTACTAGACATCGGTATATTGAATTAGTATACTATGACCTGACCCATACCTGGTACTCCTTATGACTATTTGATGTATACGGTATATATATATATATATATATATATATATATATATATATATATATATATATATATAGCTAAGATCGAATAGATAGTAGACTGGGTGAATCTGCTTTAAGCCCACAACCAAACAAGGAACAGAAAATGAAGCGGAAAGCACACATCCTAGTGCCTGTCGGAACCGATTAATATATATCCCTGATGTATCTACCGAGGAATCATCAAGTTAGCATTATAGGCCCCCTTCTAACTGAATGTACTAAGACTCGTCTGTTCTGTTTGTCGCTTGTAATGATGTAAGTTTTCCCTAGTTTATAACTATATTTACTAGAAAATAGTTTACATTACCTTTTATGTGAGAATATCACAATATGAATGTAATGGGAAAATGAAAGTATGCAGTAGTCTTTTAAAATGACTACTGAAGTACTGACTACCTTAAAACCAGTTTGTTAGTTAAGGTTAAAATGTGATGAGGTTGTAACCATACTAATATGACATATGTTTAACACGACGACCTTATGGCGCCGAAACTGATGTGACGTTTGTCACCCGTAGACCTGTGTGTCCCACTGTAGCTAGCAGCAAGGTGTGGGGTGTCAATCCCGTATAGATCTATACACAAACTCATGCTCTCCCTCCAGGAGACTCTGGTTACAAAACGTGACCTAACAAGTATATTGCTAAGTCGTGAAGTAGTGGTTTCACATTATTCTTGTTATAGTATGTTCTCTCTGTTCTAATGTATAGTATGTTCTCTCTATTCTAGTGTATAGTATGTTCTCTCTGTTCTAGTGTATAGTATGTTCTATTTGTTATAGTGTAGTATGTTCCTCCTTGTATTAGTTATAGTATGAACTGAACCCTAAATTATACCTATTATAGTTTACTAGTATGTTTACTTGAACTGTACTGAATTTGAAGAAAAGACTCATTTATCTACTGAGTTATGATTGTACTTTAAAAACATAGTTTTATAAACAATAAAGAAACATAAATTTAAAAGAGCTTTTGAAATGATTTGATCACTTATAAACACATAAGCAATCCTTTAAAATAATGTTTATCACAAAACATTTACACAATTATCATTGTGTTCAACTTGTATCCCCCCTCCCCTTAAAAGCATTTAAAACATTTAAAAGATTAATTATAGGGGTATGAACTCACCTTATGTGGGTGATTCAATCGAATATGCACGTAAGGATGAGATGTTCCACGGATGAATTCTCGAGACACAAACGAGTCCTAAATGACATATAATGGCATATATAGGCATGCAATTAGTGTTTAAAACAACTAACATGCAAGGAAACTACCTTAGGGACTAGGAAACACTTGAAATGAAGTGTATAAATCACATGTGGTTGATCAAAGGGTGTTTACGGCCAAAGGGAAGTGTTCACGACCCAAATGGATGAAATGTTCACGGCCCATTGGAGTTCACGACCCAATATGATGAATGGTTCACGGCCTAATGGAGTTCACGACCCAAGCATGATGAGTTCTTGAAGGGTTCACGACCCTATGAAGGGTTCACGGCCGTGAACACCTCAAACTCATGAAGATGGTGATGAATCTAGGGTGAAATCAAAGGAGGTTCTAAGCATAAACAAGTATAGATGTGTTACTAACCTTTTAAGTGAAGATATAAGAGTTCTAGGTGGATGATACTTGAGAGAGTTTGTGAGAGTTTGCAGCCAAGAGGGAAAGAAATGAAGAAAAGTGAAGTGATCTTATACATATAGGGGAATAGATCACGACCAGAAGAGAGTTCACGGCCGTGAACTAGGTTTGCGGCCGTGAACCTCAAAGGTTTGGTTCTCTGGTTCGGGTGAAGCCTTCTGATCTCGAGCTAATACTTCCTAACACTCAACCCTTGAGTGTACTAGGCTTAGAACTCCTTAGAATGACCCTTAACAAGGCTAGAAGGCAATAGAATTTAGTCTGACTTTTGGTTGATTGGCTGGACTTACAAGATAAAAAAATTCGGGTTGTCACACACGACTTCAAAATACTATTAGCAATCATAGCTCTTAAAAGCCGCTATCGAACTCTGACACGTCCATTAGATAAGGGATCATATAATCCACTATTCTTCAAGATATCGTGTGGACAAAGACATGGAATAAAGTCACAATCATTGTCCAACAGTTTGTTTCCCGATTTCTTATTTGTTTGACATAGAACTTAATTGAACACATCAATTGAGTCCTGACCGGGCCCGACACATAAGTCAAAAAAATATCGAGGGGCCCAAGATATCGCTTTTAATCCTCTTAGGATAAAAGGAACAGATAAACTTCGACTTATATGCTTGTACTAACTACTCGTTAAACCACACACAACAATACGTTTTATAACATCAAGTTACTGATGCGTTTTCGTATTACAATCAATTTCTAATCAACAACTCATATATCTTGGTTTAAAGACTATACGATATTATCGTCTCACAATCACTCGTGATAAATTCCATGAAGTGATGCATGTGAGCGTGGGTTTAGTCCAATACTCAAATCTTATTTCAATAGCACTCATGAATGTTGTAGCAAACTTTTGCTATGTCTAACACCTTAGAAAATCTTACAAACCCATTCATGACAGTCTAGTCTCATAACCTACTTCCAAAGTATGATCGACTATGGATAGTTTGAATAATCTTATTATTCTGGAAGTCAAAACATGCAAAAGTGAAACAATAGTAAACAATTGACACAAGATAGTAACTTTACTTATAAATAAAACTCCTTTTATTCAATCATTAAATGTCAATTACATTTTAGCTATTACAAGTTTCTAAATATCTATCTAATCACTATAACTAATATCGTCCTTCAGCCCGATACTCCTGGCGTGCTGCAAGTGCTTAACCCTACTCAGACCCTTCGTGAGGGGATCTGCTGGGTTCTCCTCTAATGTTACCCCCTTCACTACGAGGAATCCTTCTTATACTCGATGTCTTTTGAAGTGATATTTTCTGTCGATGTGCCTAGATCTGCCATGATCCCTTGATTCCTTGGTTAAGGCAACCGCACCCTCGTTGTCACAGAAAATCTCCATAGGCTCCTTTATAGCTGGTACAACTCCAAGGTCTCCGATGAAGTTCCTTAGCCATATCTCCTCCTTTGATGCTTCGCTCACTGCTATGTACTCTGATTCGCACGTTGAATCAGCTACAGTCTCCTGTTTGGAACTTTTCCAAGTTACTGCTCTTTCATTTAAGGTAAATACCCAGCCCGACTGAGAGCGGAAATTATCTCTGTCGGTCTGAAAGCTAGCGTCACTATACCCTGTCACTCTCAAGTCATCATTCCACCGAGGGTAAGGACCCAGTCATTTGTCCTTCGGAGGTACTTGAGAATGTTCTTTACTGAATCCAGTGAGCTCTACCAGGATTCCCTTGATACCTGCTGACCATGCTCAAAGCAAAAGCCACATCAGGGCGAGTACATATCATAGCATACATGATCGAGCCAACTGCAGAAGCATATGGTATTCGACTCATTTATGCTATCTCAGCATCGGTACTCGGACTCTGAGTCTTACTTAGTTTGGTATTGCTCAGGATAGGTAATTCTCCTTTCTTGGAGTTCTCCATGATGAAACGTTTCAACACCTTGTCCAAGTAGGTACTTTGACTAAGTCATATTAGTCTTTTACTCCTATTTCTCAATATCCTTATCCCTAGAATGTAAGCAGCTTTCCTAAGGTCCTTCATAGCAAAACACTTCCCAAGCCAGGACTTAACCTCCTGCAAGGTTGGGATGTCGTTTCCTATGAGAAGTATGTCATCTACATACAATACAATAAAGCTAACTACACTCCTACTAGCTTTGACATATATACAGGACTCGTCCTCGCTTCTCGAAAAACCAAACTCTTTGATTTTCTCATCGAAACAAAGATTCCATCTGCTAGATGCTTGTTTCAATCCATAAATGGATTTCTCAAGCTTACACACTCTATTAGGGTACTCTGCATCGACAAAACCCTCTGCTGACTCATGTAAACATCTTCAGCCAACTTCCCATTAAGGAAAGCAGTTTTGACATCCATTTTCCATATTTCATAATCATGAAATGCAACTATTGCTAGCATAACCCTTATAGAATTGATCTTTGTTACTGGTGAGAAGGTCTCGTCATAGTCAACTCCAGGAGTTTGAGTAAACCCCTTTGCAACCAATCGCGCCTTATATGTGTGTACTTTCCCATCCATGTTGGTCTTCTTCTTGAAGATCCATTTGCGCCCGACTGTCTTACGACCTGGTACATTGTCAACCAAGTTCCAAACTTGATTGTCATAAATGGACTTAATCTCGCTGTCCATCGCCTGTTTCTATTTTGTAGACTCGGGGCCTGCCATGGCTTCCTTGTAGTTGTTAGGTTCATCTAAATTTACCAATGTACTATCACTGATGAATGTGTCACCATCAGTAGTAATATGGAAACCATAAAACTCAGGTGCCATTCTAACTCTACTGGAACGTCTCAGAGGTAAGGAATCGTCAACGGGTTCAACTGGAGTTTCCTCCTCGGGTTGAGCGCTATTTTTTGAGGTTCCTTCATCAATTAACTCTTGAAGCTCTTCAAGGTCAATTTGCCTCCCACTATCCTCTTGGCATATGATTTCTCTTTTGCAGAAAACCCCTTTCCTCGTAATGAAGACAACATTGTCACTCAGTCTATAGAAGAGATATCCAAAGGATTTATGTAGGTAGCCAATGAAAATACAACGCTCACTACGAGGTTCGAGCTTGTCGTGAGTCTCTTGTCTTATGAAAGCCTTGCAACCCCAAACCTTGATATGTGTTAACGAGGGAACCTTCCCTGTCCACATTTCGTGAGGTGGTTTTGGTAACCTTCTTAATTGGGACTAGATTAAGGATATTATCGGTAGTCTCTAAGGCATATCCCCAGAATGAGATAAGTAACGAATCTCGACTCATCATGGAACGAACCATGTCCAACAAGGTTCGACTGTGCCTCTCATCCACACCATTAAGTTGCGGTGTCCTAGGTGGCGTCAATTGTGAAACAATTCCAAATTCCTTAAGATAGTTGTGGAAGTCAATACTAAGATACTCCCCACCTCGATCCGATCTGAGCACCTTTATTTTCCTGCCCAATTGATTCTCCACTTCTTGCTTAAACTCTTTGAACTTTTCAAAGATTTCTGACTTATGCTTGATTAAGTAGATATAACCATATCAGCTATAATCATCGGTAAAAGTCACATAGATGCGGTTAGCATCCCTTGTGGCGGATCTGAAGGGTCCACACACATCGATGTGTATGAGATCCAACAAACCCTCATCCCTTGCACAAGAACCAGTGAAGGGTGACTTGGTCATCTTTCCAAGCAAACAAGATTCGCATGTGTCATCCGACTTTAAGTCAAATGACTCCAACACTCCATCCTTTTGGATTTGGGCTATGCGCTTCTTGTTGACATGTCCAAGACGACAAAGCCACAAGCATGCTTTATCCAAACCATTATACGAATCGATATGCAACACATTATTTCCTAAGTTATCTACAACCATCACAATTTCATATATACCATTACAAGGAAATGCTTCAAAATAAAGTTTACCATTATAATAAGCATTAATACCACCAATCTCATTATTAAATGAAAAAGTAAAACCTTGTTTATACAAACCATGAAAAGAAATAATGTTTCTCGCCATATCAGACGAGTAGGAACAATTATTCAACTCCAAATTTAACCCACTACTGAGCAATAAAGAATAAAATCCAATCTTGGTGACAGGCGACACTTTCCTATTCCCCATCATCAAGTTCATCTTCCCGTGCTCCACATCCCTACTTCCTTTTAGACCCTGAAAATCAGAACAAATGTGAAAACCACATCCTGTATCAAGGAACCAAAAATTATCATATGATGAGTTATTAGATAGAATAGTGTAAATACCTGCGAAGGTGGGCTTGATCTTCCCATCCTTTATGTCCTGCAAGTATTTGGGGCAGCTTCATTTCCAGTGCCCTTTTTCACGACAATGGAAGCACTCTGCTTCCTTTGGATTGGAAGAGGGTTTAGCAGAACCAACTTTGGTCCCACTAGAAGAGGATCGATCATGGGACTTTACCTTGTGGCTCTTAGAAGGAGCCTTCCTCTTCTTTCCCTTCCCATGTTCAATTGCTAAGACAGGGGCATCAACAGTAGGAGTAGGTACAACAGACTTGCCTTTCAAACTACTTTCAGCAGTTCTCAGAAGGCCTTGAAGCTTGCATAGAGTAACCTCCTTCTTGTTTATATGATAAGTCATACAAAACTGATCATAACAAGAAGGCAAAGAGTGTACGATAATGTCAATGGTCAACTCTTCATCGAAGTTGACATTCAATTTCAGTAAGCGGTCCACAAACCTTTGCATCTTTTGCAAGTGGGCTGTGATAGACTCTCCATCCTTCATTTTTGTTGTAATCATGGAGGCGATGATTTCATACCTTTCCTGTTGAGCACTTTGATGGTACCTTTCCATCAAGTCTTGGTGCATCTCATAGGGCCAGAAGTCCTCATAGGACTTTTGAAGCTCAACATTCATGGTAGCAATCATGATACACGACACCTTTGTCGTGTCCCTCTCATGAGCCTTATATTCAACAATCTGTTCAAGAGTGGCAGTGTTTTCTTAAATCTCCTTTAGCTCTTTATCGAGGACATATTCCTTTTCCTCGTATCGAATGGCCATGAGAATGTTTTGAATCCAGTCATTGAAGTTTGACCCATCAAAGATGACCTTCCCACATAAGTTCATGAGGGAGAAAGAGTCGAAAGAGTTTGGGTTTGAAGCAGTGTTCGAAGTAGACATCTGAAAAGAAAGACAAAGTTTAGATTAGATAAGGATCCTTAATATAAACCCACATGAAATATTAAGGCTAGGACCCAACACAATATTTCACAATTCGGAAGAGGGATGCTGTAATCCAATTGTAACATATTTGAAGGTAGGTAAATGACGATTTACCAATTTCCACCATGAAAAACGAAAATGAAGATTAGGTATTAAATGAATTGAAATTCCTAGATTCTTTAAGATTCATTGAACTTTTCAATGGCATGTTTAAATATCGATTATGCCCTTCAAGTTTGTGACTGGGATACCGAGGATCACAAACAAGGTGTGAATAACCATGCAAATGTGCTTGGTACTCTTGATGTTACTTATCACCTAATCAATGTGTCGGTTAACCACACACGCTCCATTGACCTATGATAAACATCAAGCTACCCTTTTCCACCCTTGTTAGTCCAAGTTAGTGTGTCGGTTAACCAAACACGCTCCACTAACGACTTGGCAAGGTGCAAAGTGCAATTTCATGGAATAGCATCATTTTCACATTTTTCCTAAAGTAACTAAGATTGGGAATTTATAAAAGTTTAGTTACGTTATAATATCATTATACTTATTAATGAGAACTAATATCATATCCTAACCGTTTGGATAACGACCCTCCACCAATCAAGGAAGCGGTGGGTGAGAGTGGACACCCATTCAACCACCATTTTATAGGCAGTTTCCTTATTCCCCCTTATAGATCGGCTTCGTGAATGAGGCCTACTAACGGTAAGACTGACTTGTCTTATACATATATATAAGTATTAATCTTTTAATATTATAATTATATAAGGGTTGAATTTTAAACTTTTAAAATTCTAGGGTTTAGAATTAAAGTTTCATAAATGAGAACTTTTAAGTTCCAAAACTTAAGGGAAAGTTTTGTAACTCTTCAAGACTTTTTGAATTCCATAACTTATGGATTTAATGTTTCATGAATGAGACTTTTCACATTCCATAACTTGAGGACAAGTTATGAAACTCTTCAAAAACATTTAGATCAAATTTTAAACTAATACAATTATCAAATAATTTCATTTACCAATTTGACCTATTTTAATTCATATAGCAAGATAATTTCAAATTCTACAAATAATTAGTTTTTACAAAAATCAAGTTATTATCTTAAAATTCGACAATCATAATGTTATTAGATGGGGATAATCATTACCATATCAGTAAAATCGAATTTTATGAGCCAAAACAGTTTGTGGTAATGATCCTAATCCAAAACAGGCCAAAAACTCGAAAATTTAGCCAACAGATGATCCAACTCATCGAGCCAGGCAATGGACTCATCGAGTTCATCATCATATGATCCAAATTGTCGAGTTCCCTTATGGGACTTGTCGAGTTCAGCCTGGCAGAATCAATAATTGCAATTTTTTCAGCTTTGAAAATAACACAATTGCATCAATATAACAGAAAACACCCTAGGCTCTGATACCACTGTTGGGTTTTATGTACTCTAACATCCCTATGGTGCACATACAACCCTAATGCCTTGGATCTAAGTTTTCTCTAGTTACACATGCAATATTCATTTTGCAAAGCATGAAGACTAACTAGCATGCAACTTTGATATATGAATCATATAAACTAGTTAGATGATTACCTCTTGTTATAGCTTGTAGAACTTGGCCTTATAAGAGCTTAGAACCTCAAGTGTGATGCCTCAATCAAGTCACAAACACCAAGAACAATTAGAGGAATATGAGAGAGGTTTAGGAGACACCAAAATCGGTTAGCTTCTTCTTGGAATACTTGTGTGTCGATTTTGGAGCTAAGGGAACACTTTTATAGTGTAGAATCTCAAGGGTCACTTGTAAACCCTAATTTATACACTTAGGATTTTAATCCAATAACACTTCATGGACTCTCATATGAATTTAGTCCATTACTAATTAATCATGGATCATTAGCCCAAATTATATGTATCACTGATTTACATAATCAGCCCCTGTTAATTTAATGAGTCTCTTTTGATCACTAAATTAATTCCAAATTAATTATTGATCAATACTAATTAAATAATATGATTTCTCAATTAATATATTATTCTTATAATATATTAATAAATCATAAATAACCTCTTTCTCAAATATCCATCCTATGAAATTGTACTGGTGAAGGCAACCCAAAATGGACCATGCTACTATCGGGTCAAGTACCTACCAATTATAGTTATGGGCTTAGACACCTAATCCAACAATTTATACCTGCACAATGAGGAGTGGTTTTTGGATCCAAGAGCTTTCAAGCAACACCACCTTCTTCACTAGTCTTCTTCTTCAATAAAAGCCAACAAAATCACCACCAAGATTCAATACTCACAAGGAAAGCATTTGAGATTAGGGTTTGGAAAGAGTGGAGGCTGACTATGGGAGGTACAAGGGTGAGTTAATGACTTTAAATAGGGGTGAAACCCTAAAATTTAGGGTTTATGAGACTGGGCTAGTACGCCAACATATTGACATGGACTTCCCGATCCGGACTTCACACGAGTACGTTGCATGTACCCCCTTCTTACACCCATTGTACGATTGAATTGTGGAAGTTTAAACAACAAGGGACCAAATAACCAAACTTCAATTAGGTTAGGGTTAAGATAGAAATACCTATTGGAGTGCAAACCCAATCCCATATCGGTAAAAAGGTAAACTAGATGCTAGCATATAAGGCAATGGGTAATCCCTTCTGTCACCAATTGGTTTTAGAAAATGGAACCTCATTGTTTTTCTATGTTAAGCATGGTTGGGATAGTAACGATCGTAACAAGTGGTATCAGGGCTCCGGTCATAGCCCGGATGATGTGGTTGGTGCAGGTGGCGCAATCCCCAGTAATTCCCGGTCCAACGAAGTAGATCCTGAAGCCTTGTATCGAAAGTCTTCCTGATGGACCCAAGTCAGGTGAGCGTGTCCCGAGAGTATCAACGATATGAAAAAAGGATTTGATTTGATGAACAGTGGTTGAAGGGAGGGCAAGGGAAAAACTTGGGTTTGAGGGGAGGATTGTTGGAGTGCAAACCCAATCCCACATCGGTAAAAATATAACCTAGATGCTAGCATATAAGGCAATGGGCAATCCTTTCTATCACCAATTGGTTTTAGAAAATGGAACCTCATTATTATTCTATATGTAGCATGGTTAGGCTAGTAACGATCCTAACAATACCTGGTAACCAGATGTTACAATACAATCATGGGCCCAACCCTAGGGTATGTTTCAACCCAGCATACAATCATAGGCCTAGCCATGGGGTTTATTGCAACCCAACATACAATCATGGGCCCAACCTAGGGGTCTTTTTCAACCAATAACATACTCTTGGGCACAATCCTTGGGTTTCCAACCCGATCATACAATAATGAGCCCAACCCTAGGGTCTGTTTCAACACAATCATACAAACATGCAAGGGTCACAAAGACAACAATCATCCTACATAACACAATCCCGTGGGCCGGAATTGGTGCCTTCGACCCATAAGTACAGTGATCAGACTCACCTGAACTATTTAACAGAAGCCCAACATCTACCTCGGCATCCGAACAGCCAACCCAAACTTCCTAAAACCAAACTGAGACCAATCCTTAGTCAAATACTCAACTTTATCCAAGTTTGACCAAAAGTCAAACTGGTCAAAAAGTCAACGACAAACAATCACGATTCCGGACACCGTCACGTCATGACAGATCCTATGTCACGTCGTGACTTCTAGTCAGAAGGCCAAAATATTCATTAAGTGCTTAATATCTTTTGACCAAGGCCCATAACATCTGATCTAGTTCCTATATAGCTTCATAATGGATTAAGTTTCCAAATTTATCCATTAGGATGGTCTAAATAACCAAGATCTAGTCTTTATGTCTCAAAAGGACCAAATATGCATCTTTCTCAACTAAATCCATTAAGTCCATGTCTCTAACCTTCATATCTGAATCAACATGATGTTAGATAGATAAAGTTTCCAACTTTATCCATAATATTGTCTCGATCCTTCAAGATCTAAACTTTAATACACTAAAATGGCCCAAATAACCAAGATAACATGCATGGGTAAAAGGGAAGCCAAAAGATCAAAGCTTTCCTAGTCCATAAGGTCCAATAAAACACTCTAAACTAATCAAAAAGGTGTTGGAGTCCATATGTGAAACATATAATGTTCTTAGGACCTATGTGAGTAATAAAGTTGCAAAATTTATTCCCAACTCTCGCTCAAAACTCATTAAATAGAAAAAAACACCAAATACACTTAGATCCAAAGATGAAATGCAATAAATCTTGGAACTTTATAACTTACAAAGATCTAGAAGGTAGATGAAAGTTCAGATCTTCAATTGCCAAGCTTCAAGGATCAATCTTGCATGAAAACATTGCTCCACAACCACCAATAACTCCAAAAATGTATGAGATAGAAGGAGGAGAGAGGATAGAGGAGATTCAATGTAACACTTGAATATCGGTATGTTTCATTATTTCCCATTGTGTTATTTAAAAGTTACATTTTCGTCCTTGACCAGTACGCGGGGCGTACCAAGTGGTACGCTTAGCGTATAAGTTGAAAAGCTAGTACGCGGGGCATACCAAGGGGTATGCTTAACGTATTGATGAGAGGCTTGGTCATGACTCTGTACACGTACGTGGGGCGTACATACATGTACGTGGGAGCGTGCGCGAGAGTTAATGAAACCCTAATTTAGGGTGATGCACCCTATGTAAACACATTAAGTCATTAGGGTTGGCCTTTTTACCAACCCCTAAGCCTCCAGAACTCTAGAAATTGTTCCTTAGCCTCCAATGTTGTGTGTTTGAGCTTATTGTGTGAATTTTGGTGTGTTTTGGTTCATATTCAAGAAAAAGGAGTTTGGTGCAAGGTTGTGGATCAAAGAAGACCTTGTGGATCATGATTCTCTACTTTATTTCCAGCTTGTTTGAGGTAAAAAGCTATGAACTTGCTCATTAGATGCTTAGATCTAGTTTATATGGTTTTTGGACCCTTTTTGGCCCCATGAATGAGATCTAGTGGTTGGACACCACTTCAGGAGCTATGAGTTGCCACTCTTGGTGTTTTTGAGGTTCAAGGTCCATAAAGTTGGCACCTTTAGGGTTTAGAATCACCTGTGCATGAGATTATATCCCTTTATTGAAAGTAGAGTGTTATATCTTGAAGTTGGTTCCTTATGGGGCATGCAAAGTCACCAAGTCAGTGACTTTATGATTCTAGACGCTTATTAGGGTTTAGATTTGTGGTTTGGACTTTTGGTCTTAAGTATCAAGCGCTTAACTAGAGTTGGCATGAATGGGTGAGGACGATGGGCGTACAAGCAGGTACGCTTAATGTACAAGCCCTCAAGCGAGTATGCTGCGCGTACGTGCTGAGTACGCCCCCACGTACTCAGTCTGTTGAGCTTCGCATTCTTTGGGCCTCGGATGGGCCGTTTCTTTTAGGCTTTGATGCATAGGGTCTTGTTGGGCCATCTGAAGGCATGTGTTTGGACTAATAGAATGGGTGGAATTTAGGGTATGGCCCATGTAAGGGTTTAGGCCCAATTTGGAAAATTGGTCCATAAGTGGGCCTTGGATGATTAATTGGTTTTTGGGCCTTTTAGATTGTGAGTTTGGGCCTTAGTCTTGGACCAAACTACGTGAGGGATAAAATGGCTTTTTTTACCCTAAGTATGGATTGTTGGATATAGGTTGGAGCCCAAATGTTAAATTGGGTGTTATTTTGTACTGATAGCTCGGGGATTCGTCAGACCAGAAACCATAGATTTTCAGTGAGATTCAGCTGTCGAGGTGAGTTTCCTTACTAAGTTTAGCGGGTTTAAGGCACCAATGTCGACCCTTGTTATTTATGTTAGGATGCTAGGAGTCTGCATGACCCTTGAATGTTTTATACACTGCTATGTATACTAGGCGGAGATCGACGCCGGGTGAGGCCCGATGACTGAATCGTATGCTATTGTTTTATGATCGTTGTATGTGTGTTAGCATGATTATGTGATATATTTATTGTATGCGTATAATAGGCGGGGCCCAATATCAGGTGGGGACTAAGAATAACAGATTTGTATACCGAGCGGGGCTCGATGCCAGGCTGGGCCTGAAAGAGGGCGGGGGCCTAGTATGTGTTTTATTATGTATGGTATGAGTTAGTTTGGAGAACTCACTAAGATTTGTGGTTACGGTTTTTAGTTTATGTTTCAGGTACTTCTGGTTCCAAGGGAAAGAGATCGGGATGATTGCATCGCTTACACCACATAGTTCTGCTTTTGTGATTTACTCTGATGGATATGATGTTTGATACACTTATTTTCATTTGGATTGTATTGATGATGTTTTTGGAATACTGTTTGATTTAAATTAAAAATAAAAAATTTGGGTCATGTTTTTGGGATGTTACAAGTTGGTATCAGAGCTTTAGTTTGAGGGATTCAGGCACACTCTCGGGTGTGTCTGAACTCAAACTAAGGGTTTGGTAGAATTTGCAAAAATAAAAAAAATGTTTTATAAATGGGTTTCTAATAAAAGTATTAGGGTGTGGTGTATGCAATCGACCGAGCTCAAGTAAGTTTTCCCAAATTACCCATACATGTTATCTGATATGATTTGATCTGTGAATATCTGAATCGCATGCTAGTTAGGGCCATGGATATGCTCAGTTTTTGCATGATAGAATGCTAGGAGAGATGCCTTTGTATGCCTATTGTATAAGCTTGTAGACTTGCATGCTAGTACTAATCAATCAATGATAGGATGGCCCGTTTAGGTGATGCTTGATTCTGGTTACTTGATGCTTGAATGCTGCTTGCTTTCTTCTTTTAGGCGTTCTAACTAGCTTCAGGTAACTAGTAAGCGAATATGCTAAGTTACATATTATGGGAACTAAATAATTTTAGAAGGTTAGGTTTTAAGTCTATTGCGTACCTCTTGTATGAGTCCAAGCGTTGTACTGTGAGACCTTTCATTCGAAGAATTATCTGGTTTTTGTGGTATGTAATTGTATTCGTGAGCTAGTTAGAGGGAGTTAGTGGGAGTTCCTTCTGCAGCTGATGGCGGAGAATGGTATGGAGTTTGCCTTCGGAAAACCTAGGATGAGATCTAGTGTTGGGACACTTATCTGTGAGGGAAAGTTGTATGGATATAAAGTAACTTGGTTGAGTCAAGGCATTTCTTGAGGAAAGTACGGATAGATGTGGAAGGTAGTATGGGCCCGTACTACTGGAAGCAGAGGATTCGTACTTGATTCAATGAGATCTGCGATGAAACCAGGGAGCTTTTGGAGTTTGTGATTCCCCGATATATATTTCAATGCGTATTCTGATGGTTTATATGGTCTATTTTAAGTATGGTGACATTGAGAGGCCGGATTATTAGTAGTTCTGGTGTTGGTGAGTGTTCAGGCTCAGGATCTGGAGTCGGCCAGCTCCATGAGCAGACTAGGGAGTTCATCTCATCTGAGATTACTCGTTGTATTCTGGATCAGCCTCCTGTGATCTTCGTCATGGTCAAGGAGGGTATTCTGGAGGTTATGGATGAGTGGTTGAGCTCGTTTCGTTGTGAGATGATGACACTAGTGGGAGCACGTTATTTGACATTCAAGGAGTTTTGAGCATGTGGAGCTCCGGACTATCATGGGGAGAAGGACCGCATAGCGAGCAGGAGGTGTTTAACAAATGTTGCTAACACCGTCTGCACCAGCCATTGCCCCGAGGAGGCAAAGGTCAGACTAGCTTCCTGACTTTTGAAGAACAGGGCACGAGACTGGTGGGAGGAGGTAGGACGTCCAGTGGGTGATGATGTTATTGATATGAGGTCACGAGATGATTTCTTGACCAGGTTCCGAGTTGAGTTTGCACCGGTGATTGAGATGCAACAGTTGGCGCAAGAGTTTCCGGATCTCTGCGAGACTACGAAGACGGTGGCTGAGATCACCGTAATGTTCTAGGAAAGGGCACTTCTGGTTCCGCAGTATGTAGCGGATGAGGAGATGAAGAAGGCC
The DNA here is from genome assembly GCF_052849685.1 of Lactuca virosa. Taxonomy (NCBI): domain Eukaryota; kingdom Viridiplantae; phylum Streptophyta; class Magnoliopsida; order Asterales; family Asteraceae; genus Lactuca; species Lactuca virosa. The sequence continues at coordinate 36,228,538 of NC_136433.1, read as the reverse complement.
CGATATCATGAGATGTTGAGGAGTGACATTCGGCAATTTGTGAGCCGATCCAGCTGCAAGACGCGAGAGGATATGATAACGTGAGCTAGGGAGAGGGAGATTGATCTGCATACGAAGAGGAAGAGGAAGCCATCTTTTGTGCCGGGTGTCACACCCCCAAACCAAGGATGGCGGAAACGTCCGGGGGTGGAGGACTTCATGTATAGTATCATAACAATAATTGTAATAGTAATTGAAGCAAACACAACCAACATATATATAATTGAAAAAGTGACATCATTGTATGAATTACATGTTTACGAATCAATTACAATATGTTGACAAAATATGAAATAGTAGACGCCTTAGCGCCCCATCCTCAAAAGCACTTGGTTACCTGTTTAATGATTTCCTGAGAATACAAGTTGTTTGAAAAAGTGTCAACACAAAGGTTGGTGAGTTCATAAGCTTTTGTTTGGTATTATTAAAAGCCTTTCGTTTGTAAAAGTAGTATTTGTGTTAGAAAATCCAATATTTTCCTTAGTGTGTAAATGTAGTCTTAAAACCCAAAGACCGAAATGTACAAGTAATTTGTCATATTTATAGTAAAACAATGCAAGTTTAAATCGACATAAACTCGTTAAATTTTAATGAAGTTCCCGTAAATTCCAATGTTTATTAATACTTTATGTGAGTTTATTATAACCATACTATGACCAAGGTTGCCTAAAACGACATTCTTCAGGCGTCAGAAATGTTATGACATTTGTCACCCCAGACCTATCGGTCTAACTGTTGCATGCAGTTTAGGTGTGGGTTTGTCAAACCCAATATAGATCTATACACAACTATCACGCTCTCCCTCAAGGAGACTCTGGTTACAATACAGGACTTAATGGTAATTTGAAGTAAATGTCTCACAAAGTCATTAACGGAATTACGTGTTATGAAAACTTGGTACCGTATGGCCGTACCTTGCTTAATGAAAATATCCTTTGTATAAATGTACCCTTTTTAAATGTATGTGTTATGTAATTTATCATAAACTATACCTATTATAGTTTATCAACCAAGGGTAGTACGTAGTAATGTATGCAAACTATATTCAAAATAGTTTATTAAATGTTTGAATGTATCGGTTGTACTTTGATTATAATCACTTGTTATTCTTTATATTTTATATGTCCAAATCCATTTATAAACTGATGTGTGTCAAAATATTAAGATAAAATGTCATATATTGCAATAACATATAATCACATAAAGATATACACCTTGCTCAACATGTTACAAGGTGAAATGAAATTGACAGCAACTTTTCATTGAATACAGTTTCTGTTACTGTTCTTAGAAAATTTATAGAAAAATCATCAAAGCTCCAAATCCAAATCCACAAATTATGAGAGTTTGGAATATGAGTCTAGTTTGTTCATACATTTTATCATGATTTTTAGTGATCTCTAACAGAGGTCAAAATGTCCATAATCACAGGCTGGTCCAGGTTTGCCTCTGAAATGATAGACAGTTTTGTAAAAATCACCATAAATTGTAGAAACATCATATGGAGATGTGCAAGTAGCCATTTTAAAGCTAAGAGTTTGAACTACTTGCACCTGGAACAGTTTTGAAAACTAAAATATTTAAGCTGACCAAAACAGTCTGTGATTAAAGTCCATCTTTTCTGATGTAATCTGTTAGAAAAAGTTTAATTGTGTTCTTGATGATTTTACTTGTATTCCCCCCTTAAAACTTAAGAAAACATGTAAATGTAGGGGTATGAACTCACCTTATGTGATTTCAGTAGATGAAAGTGAGATAGAGGAAGTGTTCAACCCAAGAACACTAAGAAGATGTTTTGATGATTCGAGAATCTAACACCGAATAAGATGGAATTTGTGTAAGATATCAATGATTTGAGTAGAATGGAGTTTAATAATTATGTGAATGATGAAGATACTTACTAATTGAAGGAAGAAATCCCTGGAGAAAGCCTTGAAGTTCTTGAAGTTGAGAGAAAAGATGAGAGAATTTTGGAGAGTGTCCTTTGGTTGCTAAGTGTAGAATGAAAGAACTTTATGGAGAATGAGGAGAGAGGATCAATCCTCCAGCTCTTAGAACGTGGGAAGAGCTGGAGATTGGGTGTAAAGGTCCACTAAGGTGACAAGGAGTAGTGGGAAAGAGTGGATGATCATAGAGTGAGGTGGTGGTGGCTTGCTTTTGTCATAAAATAAGGAAAAGCAAATATTCCCTCAATAATTAGTCCAACCACCAATTCTTTTAATACATTTTTATAAAAACCCTGGAGATTTATATATTTTGGGGCCTTAGTTTATAAAATAAAGTTTGGGGTGAAAATCTCACGTTAAAATAATGAAAAACGGAGTTAAAACGATTTAGAGAGGTTTCGTTTGTGATTAATTTGAGTGTTCGGCTTCACAACGCAAGGTTCGTAAACCCCGTTAAACCGTGTTTTAGTGTCGTACACAATCCCGATGATTGTGCAATAGTGTTTTATCGCTTTGGTTCGTTGTTTAGCACTGTTAAGGCTAAGGAAAATCAAACACATGAACTTTCCAAATGATGATTTCTCATTAAAATAGCGAATTGTATAGTGATTACATAACGTAAACCCTAACATACAAGGGTTATTGGAGTTGACCGGTTTGACTTGTTGACTTTGTTTGACTTTGACTTGACCGAAATTTGACGGTTGTCACATCATCCCCCCGTTAGAAGGAATTTCGTCCCGAAATTTTCATTTTGACTGGGATTTCAAGAGTTTGGGAAGAGATGTGGATACTTTTGTTTCATCTGATCCTCGCGTTCCCAGGTGAATTCAGGTCCTCGTTTAGCGTTCCAACGGACCTTCACGATGGGAATACGACTTTGTTTCGTTCGTTTGATTTCCCGATCCATGATTTCGACTGGTTCCTCCACGAAGTGGAGATTTTCGTTAACTTCGATTTCGTCGAGTGGTATTACGAGTGTCTCATCAGACAAACACTTCTTTAGGTTCGACACGTGAAATGTGGGATGTACTTTGTCGAGTTCCTGAGGTAATCGAAGTTTGTATGCTACTGGCCCAATCCTAGCAAGGATTTCGAATGGCCCGATGTACCTTGGATTTAGTTTCCCGCGTTTGCCGAATTGTATCATTCCTTTCCAAGGGGAAACTTTTAGTAGTACACGATCACCCACCTGGAATTCCAAGGGTTTGCGTCGTTTGTCTGCGTAACTCTTTTGCCGATCGCGAGACGCTTTCAGTCTTTCTCGAATTTGAACGATCTTTTCTGTGGTTTCCCTTATGATTTCAGGGCCAGTGAGGGTGCTATTAGAGACTTGCCCTCTAGCTAGCTGTGTATCCCCCACCTCAGCCCAACACAGGGGTGATCTGCATTTGCGACCGTAAAGAGCTTCGAATGGAGCCACTTTGATGCTAGTATGATAACTGTTATTGTAGGAGAATTCGATAAGCGGTAGATGGGTATCCCATGCTTTACCGAAGTCTATCACACAAGCTCTTAACATGTCTTCCAACGTTTGAATGGTTCGTTCGCTTTGTCCGTCGGTTTGTGGGTGGTAGGCCGTACTCATGTCAAGCCTAGTTCCCAATGATTTTTGTAGAGACTGCCAAAACCGTGAGGTAAATCTACTATCTCTATCGGAGATAATGGATATCGGCACACCATGGAGTCGTACAATCTCTTTGATGTACGTTCTAGTCAGCTTCTCCATCTTGTCGGTTTCTTTTATCGGTAGGAAGTGTGCTGATTTGGTCAATCTGTCTACGATTACCCATATGGTGTCAAGCCCGCCCGATGTCTTAGGCAGCTTGGTTATGAAGTCCATGGTTATTCGTTCCCACTTCCACTGAGGTATATCCGACTATTGTAATAGCCCGGATGGTTTCTAGTATTCGATTTTGACCTTGGCGCAAGTCAGACACTTGCTCACATAGGTAGCAATCTCAGCTTTCATGTTCGGCCACCAGTATAATTTCTTGAGGTCCAGATACATCTTATCCGACCCGGGATGGATGGAGTATCGAGTCTTGTGTGCTTCATTCATGACGACGTCTCGGAGTCCACCGAACTTCGGTGTCCAAATCCGGTTCATGATATAACGTGCTCCATCATCCTTGACTTCTAAGTTTTTATCCATTCCCCTTAATGTCTCTCCTGCCACCTTTTCTGGTTTCAAAGCTTCCAGTTGAGCTTCCTTGATTTGTATGGTCAGGTGGGAATGGATTGTCATTGTTAAGGATTTTACTCGGCGGCCCGAGTACTCCTTCCTGCTTAGAGCATCGGCCACTACATTGGCCTTGCCCGGATGATAACGAATTTCGCACTCGTAGTCATTCAGCAACTCTACCCATCTCCTCTGTCGCATGTTGAGCTCTTTCTGATTGAGGATATGCTGAAGACTTTTGTGATCAGTGAAGATAGTGCATTTCGTGCCGTAGAGGTAGTGTCTCCAGATCTTCAAAGCGAATACTACTGCTCCTAATTCCAGGTCGTGGGTAGTATAATTAACCTTGTGCGTCTTAAGCTGTCTTGATGCATACGCGATAACCTTCCCTCTCTGCATGAGCACACATCCGAGGCCTTGATTCGAAGCATCACAGTACACTACGAAGTCTTCGGTTCCCTCTGGGAGAGACAAGATCGGTGCGCTGCATAGGGCTTGTTTTAACGTTTGGAAAGCAGTTTCTTGTTTATTTTCCCACTTGAATATCACACCTTTCTGCGTCAAGGTGGTGAGTGGTTTCGCAATCTTGGAGAAGTTTTGTATAAATCTTCGGTAGTAGCCAGCAAGCCCAAGGAATTGTCGAATTTCGGTTGGCGTCTTGGGTGCTGACCAATTCTCGATTGCCTTGATCTTGGAGGGATCCACATGTATGCCTTTCTCACTTACCACATGGCCAAGGAAATCCACTTCTCTAATCCAGAATTCACACTTAGAGAACTTAGCATAAAGCTTCTCCGCTCTTAGTGTCTCTAGCACTTGGCGTAGATGTAGGCGATGCTCTTCTTCGCTTCGCGAGTAGATCAATATATCGTCGATGAATACGATTACAAACTTGTCTAGGTAGGGTCGACACGCTCTATTCATTAGGTCCATGAATACCGCAGGTGTGTTTGTTAAACCGAAGGACATCACCACAAACTCGTAGTGCCCATAGCGAGTTCTGAATGCAGTTTTGGGAATATCTTCTTCTTGAACTCGTAGCTGATGGTAACCTGACCTTAGGTCGATCTTTGAGAAGAAATTTGCTCCTTGGAGTTGGTCGAAAAGGTCGTCGATTCGGGGTAGAGGATATCGGTTCTTGATGGTGAGTTTGTTTAGTTCTCGATAGTCAATGCACATGCGAAAGGATCCGTCCTTCTTCTTTACAAAAAGGACTGGTGCTCCCCAAGGTGAGAAGCTTGGTCTGATGAACCCTTTGCTCAAAAGCTCGTTCAACTGACTGGACAACTCTTGCATTTCTGTTGGTGCGAGGCGGTATGGAGCTCTGGCTATGGGGGTAGCTCCGGGTATTAAGTCAATTCTGAAATCGACTTGTCGTGCGAGTGGTACACCAGGAAGATATTCTGGGAACACATCCGGGAAGTTACACACTTCGGGGATGTCTTTGATGTCTTTCACGTCTTGTTTCTTGTCTACTACGTGGGCCAAGAAGGCGTGGTACTCCTTCCTGAGATACTTTTGGGCTTTGATGCATGAGATGATTTGTAAATTCGCACTAGGTTTGTCACCATAGATGAGAAGGGTTTCGTCATTTGGTAGATTGAGGCGAACGGCCCTTTCGTAACATAGAATGTCGGCACGGTGAGGAACTAACCAATCCATCCCGATGATTACGTCGAAGCTTTTTATGGTGACCGGCATCAGGTCAATTTTAAATGTATGGTTGTCTAGAGTGAGAGTACACTCTGAGTATATATCGCTAGTGCGTTCTACTTTCCCATTTGCCATTTCTACTACATAAGTATCCTTTAGTGATTGGGGATTTTGTTCAAGTAATTGTTTATATTGGTGGCTCACGAAACTCCTCTCCGCTCCACTATCGAATAGTACGCATGCATAAGAGTTATTGAGGAGAAACGTACCGGTAACCACCATGGGATCCTCGACTGCTTCCCCATGTCCTATTGCCAGGACTCTTCCTACTCCACCAGCATTAGGGGCTTGTGCTTTGGGGCAGTTTCTTTTGAAGTGACCTGCGTCTCCACAGTTGTAGCAGGTTCGGGTTGCCCCCGTACTGGCGACTTGGTTGATTGGTCGAGCCGGCTCTTTACAGAAACGAGCAGTGTGCCCCTTCCTGTCGCAGTTGTTACAGTGCATCTCCCTACAAGCACCATTGTGGTGAAAGTTGCACTTGTTGCACTTAGGTAGGGTTCCAGCATATGGCTTCGGTGGTGCTGGAGTGGTAGCAGTAGTGGCAACATTAGTGGCAGCATGGACAGCAACAGTTTGTTGCTTCTTAGCGGGGTCCTGTGCTGGTTGGCTCTTCTTTTGGTTCGAGAACTTCCTTGTGTTGTTTCCCCCTTTTGATTGATCAGTGGTGGTGGTTGTAGTATTATGACCGGCTCGGTGGTCAACAAGTTGTTGTGCCAGCTCCCTGGCACTGTCAAAAGTAGTTGACCTTGAAGCCAGGACACTACTTTGCACTTGGGGAGACAGTCCCCAAAGGTATCGCTCCACCTTTTTCTCCTCCGGAGTAACCATTGTTGGGCAGAGGAGAGCCAATTCATTGAATCGGGTGGTGTAGGTTTCAAGGTCGGAGCCCGTCATCCTGAGGTTCCAAAGTTCTTGTTCCAGCTTTTGAATTTCACCTCTCGGGCAGTACTCCTTCATCATCAAGGTTTTTAGTTCTGCCCAGGATATGGAGCTAGCCACTTCGAGAGTAAGTGAATTAATCTGACAGTTCCACCAAGTAAGGGCCCGGCCGGTGAAAGTGAAGGCTGCGAACTTAACTTTGCTCGCTTCGGGGCAAGAGCACACTTGAAAGACTACTTCAGTCTTTTCAAACCATTGCATTAAAGTGATGACTCCCCCGCTCCCATTGAAGTTGTCGGGTTTGCCATTGGTGAAGTCTTTGTAGGAACACTCTCTTGTACGCCACGTACTGTCTCCGTGGTTAGAGTTTGTAGCACCCGATCCAGAACCACCAGCTCCGTTTGTCCCTATCTGCGATATTCCGGCCGCTACGGCTGCTGTTACTGCAGCCTGGAACATCGCAGGATCAAACTGTGGAGGCAGCGGCGGAGGAGGTGTTGCTGTGTTGCCGGAAGGTCTTGGTCTTCTCCTTGGCGGCATGGTTCTGTCATAAGTCGTAAACCAATGTACTTTTAGTAAAAGTATATTTATAGGAAGAGAAATCTTTTATACATAAAGTATATTATTACGTTGTTTTCCGGTATGTTTACGATACATATGATTTTATACTTTTAATTGACCCAATACATTGGGTTATGAGGTAAAATGAAAGTATAAAATATTTTATTTGAGTTTCCTTGTTTCCAAGTATATGACTGTTTGTAAAAGTTTTACATATACTAATTTAGTCGGGACATAATTAATATATTATATTTTAAAATGATCTTTATCGGTTACTTAATTAGTTGCAAAGTGCATACCAGTCATATGTGATTAAGATATAATAGTCCTTCGAATAGATGACCCTAACTCCAAGACCACAACCAAACAAGGACAGGAAGTGAAACAAAGATACATAAATTCTAAGTCTATAGCATCTTAGTTACATATGACCTTAGCGCATCCACTTAGCAGCTATTGATCTATAAATAAAGACCTATTTAATTCTCAGATAATTTATTATAGTAACACAAAATACTCCTATAGTATTTGTAAATGTTTAGTTTTGAGTTCTTAAAGTATCCTTTTGTAGTGTGTTATTAGGTTTGTTAGATTTATTGTCCATCCTGACCATCCCCCGGTATATGCAAGTCAATTCCCGGACAGATATAGTTGATCAGGCTATATCCTTCCCAGATTTAATCCACATATACTAAGGCATACTCAAAATGTTCAACTCTTCTTCTTTTGCTTTATGTTTTCGCTAGTTATGATACCATGCGAGCATGTAATGTATGTATGTATACTTTAATCAAGAAAATCATTTATTTTCTAAGAGTATATTTATTTGAAAAATGCACAAATCAGAGACTATTAGTCCCAATTGTGTTTATAGTTTGTATATCTTATGTGGTTTGATATACTTAATTTACTATAAACTGTGCTCTGATACCAATCTGTCACACCCCTAAACCAAGGATGGCGGAAACGTCCGGGGGTGGAGGACTTCATGTATAGTATCATAACAACAATTGTAATAGTAATTGAAGCAAACACAACCAACATATATATAATTGAAAAAGTGACATCATTGAATGAATTACATGTTTACGAATCAATTACAATATGTTGACAAAATATGAAATAGTAGACGCCTTAGCGCCCCATCCTCAAAAGCACTTGGTTACCTGTTTAATGATTTCCTGAGAATACAAGTTGTTTGAAAAAGTGTCAACACAAAGGTTGGTGAGTTCATAAGCTTTTGTTTGGTATTATTAAAAGCCTTTCGTTTGTAAAAGTAGTATTTGTGTTAGAAAATCCAATATTTTCCTTAGTGTGTAAATGTAGTCTTAAAACCCAAAGACCGAAATGTACAAGTAATTTGTCATATTTATAGTAAAACAATGCAAGTTTAAATCGACATAAACTCGTTAAATTTTAATGAAGTTCCCGTAAATTCCAATGTTTATTAATACTTTATGTGAGTTTATTATAACCATACTATGACCAAGGTTGCCTAAAACGACGTTCTTCAGGCGTCAGAAATGTTATGACATTTGTCACCCCAGACCTATCAGTCTAACTGTTGCATGCAGTTTAGGTGTGGGTTTGTCAAACCCAATATAGATCTATACACAACTATCACGCTCTCCCTCAAGGAGACTCTGGTTACAATACAGGACTTAATGGTAATTTGAAGTAAATGTCTCACAAAGTCATTAACGGAATTACGTGTTATGAAAACTTGGTACCGTATGGCCGTACCTTGCTTAATGAAAATATCCTTTGTATAAATCTACCCTTTTTAAATGTATGTGTTATGTAATGTATCATAAACTATACATATTATAGTTTATCAACCAAGGGTAGTACGTAGTAATGTATGCAAACTATATTCAAAATAGTTTATTAAATGTTTGAATGTATCGGTTGTACTTTGATTATAATCACTTGTTATTCTTTATAGTTTATATGTCCAAATCCATTTGTAAACTGATGTGTGTCAAAATATTAAGATAAAATGTCATATATTGCAATAACATATAATCACATAAAGATATACACCTTGCTCAACATGTTACAAGGTGAAATGAAATTGACAGCAACTTTTCGTTGAATACAGTTTCTGTTACTGTTCTTAGAAAATTTATAGAAACATCATCAAAGCTCCAAATCCAAATCCACAAATTATGAGAGTTTGGAATATGAGTCTAGTTTGTTCATACATTTTATCATGATTTTTAGTGATCTCTAACAGAGGTCAAAATGTCCATAATCACAGGCTGGTCCAGGTTTGCCTCTGAAATGATAGGCAGTTTTGTAAAAATCACCATAAATTGTAGAAACATCATATGGAGATGTGCAAGTAGCCATTTTAAAGCTAAGAGTTTGAACTACTTGCACCTGGAACAGTTTTGAAAACTAAAATATTTAAGCAGACCAAAACAGTCCGTGATTAAAGTCCATCTTTTCTGATGTAATCTGTTAGAAAAAGTTTAATTGTGTTCTTGATGATTTTACTTGTATTCCCCCCTTAAAACTTAAGAAAACATGTAAATGTAGGGGTATGAACTCACCTTATGTGATTTCAGTAGATGAAAGTGAGATAGAGGAAGTGTTCAACCCAAGAACACTAAGAAGATGTCTTGATGATTCGAGAATCTAACACCGAATAAGATGGAATTTGTGTAAGATATCAATGATTTGAGTAGAATGGAGTTTAATAATTATGTGAATGATGAAGATACTTACTAATTGAAGGAAGAAATCCCTGGAGAAAGCCTTGAAGTTCTTGAAGTTGAGAGAAAAGATGAGAGAATTTTGGAGAGTGTCCTTTGGTTGCTAAGTGTAGAATAAAAGAACTTTATGGAGAATGAGGAGAGAGGATCAATCCTCCAGCTCTTAGAACGTGGGAAGAGCTGGAGATTGGATGTAAAGGTCCACTAAGGTGACAAGGAGTAGTGGGAAAGAGTGGATGATCATAGAGTGAGGTGGTGGTGGCTTGCTTTTGTCATAAAATAAGGAAAAGCAAATATTCCCTCAATAATTAGTCCAACCACCAATTCTTTTAATACATTTTTATAAAAACCCTGGAGATTTATATATTTTGGGGCCTTAGTTTATAAAATAAAGTTTTGGGTGAAAATCCCACGTTAAAATAATGAAAAACGGAGTTAAAATGAAGTCGTAGTCGAAAAACCGGTAAAAAGGGGCCGTCTTTGGGAGAGATTTGGGAGAGATTTCAAATAGAAAGAGATAGAGTGAAAACGATTTAGAGAGGTTTCGTTTGTGATTAATTTGAGTGTCCGGCTTCACAACGCAAGGTTCGTAAACCCCGTTAAACCGTGTTTTAGTGTCGTACACAATCCCGATGATTGTGCAATAGTGTTTTATCGCTTTGGTTCGTTGTTTAGCACTGTTAAGGCTAAGGAAAATCAAACACATGAACTTTCCAAATGATGATTTCTCATTAAAATAGCGAATTGTATAGTGATTACATAACGTAAACCCTAACATACAAGGGTTATTGGAGTTGACCGGTTTGACTTGTTGACTTTGTTTGACTTTGACTTGACCGAAATTTGACGGTTGTCACACCGAGTGCTAAGGGTTCAGGAAAGAGGTCTAAGGATTTGAGTCTAGATCAAGAGGCCATCAGGGCCGAAGCCGTTGTGGCAAGTGCGACAGGGAGCACGAGGGACCGTGCAGGATTGGTGGTTCTGGCTGCTTCAAGTGCGGCCATACGGGTCATTATAGAAAGGATTGTACTGCTACCACCACCCAGGGATCTGATCTGATTTGCATTCATTGCAATCAGAGGGACCACAAGAAGGCCCATTGTCCGACTTTGGCTGTAGCAGGACCAGTGTCAACACCCGCTCCTGCAACTCTGCGGATTACTGACGGATGTCAGGGCCGGGCAGATGCACCTATAGCGAAGAGCAGGGCTTTCCAGTTGATGGCCGAGGAGGCACGTGCAACTCCCAACGTGGTGACGGGTATGTATATTTTCATTATCTAGTAGCAAGAAAACTTGAGGAGAGAGGAAGCTTGAGCAAAATTTTGGCTCTATGAAGGAAAAAATGAGTGGACGAAAATAATAAGTGCCAGGGAAGGGTTTATATAGTTGAAGGAAACTTGAGGCCAAAGCTAGTGTTTTTGGGATAAGGCCCAAATTAATTATTATAATAATCGAGTTGCCATATCTCCTTATCTTAAGACTCATGAACGAAAATTCTAGGTTATTCCTAGCCAAATTTCATTCACCCCCATCCCATTGGGTTCTAGAGTTTTCATGCTTCAACTTTCAATAAATAACCAAACAATCCCTGCACTTTTAATAAATTTAATTAATCCCAAAATTAATTCCAATTAATTTGTGATTAATTCCAAATTAATTATTATTATTTCTCATTAATATATTAATCATATAATATATTAATAAACTATTTATTCCAATTTACTAATCATATAATAAATTAGCAATTCAACCTCTTCCTCCAAAAGTCATTCTATCCAAATACTAGTTTTGAGGGCAACCAAAAAAGAACTTTGCTTCTAATTCAAGAATATACCAATTCAGTTATTGGCTTAGATACCTTAATCCAACAGTCTCCCACTTGGATAAGTCTGTAACTACAATTGCAAGTATAGAACTTGAAATAAACAGCAAAGAGTGCTTTCCAAAGCCACTGCCAAACTCTGATTCAAGTCTGCTGTTGGCCCTAAGATAAGCGATCAACTATTCCTTCATTCTTCAAGATATCGTATTAACATGAGACATGGATCAAAATCAATCTCTCTGTCCAAAATTTTGTTTCCCGATTTCCCGATTTGTAAAGACTAAATTAGACTTCAAATTGAAACCATCAATTAGTACTGGCTGGGCCCAACACTATATAGTCAACATCAAATCATCGAGGGGCCCAATGATATCGCTTTTCCTGTTAGGGTAAAAATGTAACGCCCGGGTTTCGGGGCTAAACATTTTTAGACGATGTAATAGTCTAGGTCAACTATTGTAACTCTTTTGATGTAATAAAGATGAAATATTTGTGTATTATGTGAATTATGTGTATTTGTGTGCTTATTATTTAATTATAAATATATAATTAATAAAGAATAAAAATAAGCGTCAAAATTAAAGTGTGAGATAAGCCTGATAACTTTACATAAAGTTGTAGTGGTCGAAACAAGGATTCCGGAGATATAAGGAACGCCAAAATCCTAGTTATAACGAAGAAGTTATGACCCGTCGAAGTTTCGCGACGGAACCGACACGGCACCTGGAAGCGTAAATAGTGAATTTGCGATAAAGCGACTTTTAGCCTTAGCGATCTAAACGAAAGTCGTAGAATACGTTAAACCGAGAGCGTCGGATCTCGTTAATAGTAGCATATCGATAAAAAGACAGACGAAAACGGACGTCGGATGAAGAAGTTATGAATTTTTAACGGACCAATCCTGTCCCGGCCTGTTAAAAATATAACTTTTAAAATAAAGTCAAAATTAGCCGACGGAGTCTAAACGAAAGTTGTAGAGTACGGTCCCGCCTACGCTTGGATATAAAGAACGTCAAAAACGGAGCTCGTATGAGGAAGATACGAGTTTTTGAAGTTTGGAATCGAAATCACGAAGTCTATCGCGAGAGGGATGACGTGGCCTCATCTCCGCCGTCCATTGCTGATCGCGGAGCACCCGTCGGATCGCGCCACATCGCCTCGCCTACGCGCCGCGTATGAGGTCGGAACGCCCCGCATAGCTTCGGTCTTATCCCATCCGATGTGCGAGCCAGCTGCTGTGAAGCTGGCGACCCTATCCGAGGAACGCCCAGCGTTCCCCTTCCGAACGCGCAGCGTAACCGAGCTGCTGACCGCCTATAAAAGGCTGCGAAGGGATCCGAGCATTTCACACATTTCCACTTCTCTCTCTAAAAACTTTCTCTCTCTAGCCTATTTTAACACCCCTAAACCCTAGGAAAAATTCCTAGCACCCAAAGGAAGCCCCGAGGCTCCCGGAGTCCCGAGAAAAAGGGTCTTTCGGTTCGGAAAACGTTGCTCCGAGCAAAGCCCGGTTTTCTTTAAAATCCGCTGTAAGTGAGCTATGCCTACGCAATTTTTAATATAGCTTTTAAATAATTATAGTAATGTTATTAGGTCCTTAAAATAATTATTTGGGCTATTATTATGAGTTATATTGAGTGTTATTTAACGCTTATATAATAATAATAATAGCTAGAATATTAATTAATTGCGGTTAACATTAAAACTAAACCCTAGTGGTATTGATACTAGGTTTCGGTCAAGGAAAAATTGTTTTGAGATAACGAAGCGTTGTTCGAGTACTGAGTCACCACCTTATCAGGTGAGTGCATAGTCTCTTTCATCTTACACATAGATATGAAGTATTTATTATAAACTACGTGTTATGTGTGCATACTATCTGAATACTTGCTGACTATGCTGATGAAAGATTGTTATACATATTTTAAATGATTTAAACTGTATATGTATTTTATATCTACAAAATGTTGGGGTAAAACATGGGTAGATGTAATAAGACGATGTGTGATAAAATGATGAGAGGCCTCGATGTTGTTGGTGATCCAGTCATCTAGCGGAGTATAGATGACGACCACGGACTCTTCTAGACAGTCCAGTGGAACGCTAGCAGGCTCGCAACCTGTAGGTGTTTGTGAACGATGTGTTCACCGGTGTACTCCATCCCCCTCATGGTTGCCTTTAGGAAATTTATTGCTGAGAAACCCCCTTAGCAGTGGTGTCCATCCCGATGATGATCCTTAGTCTAGGTCCCTTATGATAGGTGTTTAGGGACGTAATGTGAGGATAACGGGAACGGGTAATCGGGTTATTATTGGTTGCTGAATTTAATAAATTTATTTATTGTGGGTTGAAAACCCTATGTGCTCACCAGGCTCCCAAGCCTGACCCACTCAGTTTCATGTATTACAGGTAGTGGCGCTCGAGCATAGATGTGATGTTTTGGATGAAGGATTACGGATATAGGCCTGTAGATATGAAATAATGTAGTAAGGATTATATTGTACTGTTTATGCTTTTGATCTGTATCGAACATGACATCCCGAGTCTTTTAATGAAATACATTTCTTTGGAAATGCTTTTGATAAATCTTTATCATATTTTGTTTTGGGACAAATTCCGCAACACTTTTATTTAAAATGTTACTCTGATTTTCAAACAACCATAAACAAAAATCAGTCTTTTCTGGCCGTGAAAATGGGGATGTCACAAAAAAGAACAAATTACATTGACTACATAGTCATACAATTCACACATCAAATCACACATGGAATTACCCTTTATAACATCTGGTTACGATATGTATCTGAGTAAACCAATGCATAACTAATATGTAAACAATAAACTATATATCTTTGTTTTAAGAATAGAAGATACTATCGTCTTAGAATTACTTGTGACAAGATCCATGAAGTAATCTCTAAGAGTGAATTTATCCAATACTTAAAATCCCTATTTTCAAAGTACTCATGAATATTTGTAGCAATTCAAATTGCAATGTCTTAACCTCAATCGACAATCTACAGTCAATTCATAACAGTCTTAACTCATTACTTTCTGAAATTATGAACGACTGTGGAAGTTTGAATAATTCAAATTACTCAGGAAGTGCAAACATGCAAAAAGAAACACAAACATAAATAATTGAATAAGGCAGTACGATAATCATAAATAATTCTCTGTTATTCATTCACCAAATCAATTACAATTATTTTTGTTACAAGTTTCAAGCATATCACCTAACTACTAAAACTAATATCGTCTCTTAGGCCTATGCTCCTAGCATGCTGGTAATGTTTGACTCTGCTTAGAGCCTTTGTGAAAGGATCTGCAACATTATCTGCTGATGATATTCTTCACTAGAAGGTGTCCTTGTTCTTTATCAGTACTTGGACTTTGAGTCTTACTCAACTTGATAGTATTATGAATGGGCAATTCCCCTTTCTTTGAATTCTCCATACTGAAACGCTTCAGTATTTTATCTGAATATGTACTCTGGATGAGACCAATAAGATGATTCTTTCTATCCTAATGAATCTTTATTCCTAGAATATAGGACACTTCCCCTAGATCCTTTATAGTGAGACACTTCCCAAGCCAAGACTTAACTTCTTGCAAGGTTGGAATGTTGTTTTCTATAAGGAGTATGTCATCAACATACAAGACTAGGAAAGTCACTATACTCCCACTAGCTTTGACATATACACATAACTCATCTTCAATTCTATAGAACCCAAACTCTTTGACTTTCTCAAGGAAGAGATGATTGTTTCAATCCATAAATGGATTTCTCAAGCTTACACACTCTATCAGGAAATTTTGCATGTATAAAATGTTGGATTATGTGTCTAGGCCAATAACTAAATTGGTATATACTCGAATTATTAACAAAGTCCTTTTGGGTTGCCCTCAAACCTGGTAATTGAATAGGATGACTTTTTGAGAGAGATACGGATTTATTGATTTATTATATGATTAATAAATAGCAATAAATTATTTTTTAATATATTATGAGAATAATATATTAATTAGAAATAGTATTATTTAATTAAGAATTAATCAGAAATTAGCTAGAATTGATTTTGGGATTAATTGGATTAATTAAAAGTGCAAGGACCTAAGTTGTAATTGTTCAATAGCTGAACACGAATGTGTTCCAGAACCTTCCACCCTTTGGACGGTTTTCTAAGGGATTTAGGAGCTTCTGGAATGTGCCTTCGAGATAATTAGGAAACCACATAATTACATGATTTAAGATATTATTATTAAGTAAGGGTTATCTTGAAAGATCTAGTATGCTCAAGAATCATATTAAAGTGATATTGCTAATTAACATATGATACTAATGAGTCACACTAACAACAACTTGATATACTTGATTATTTATTAGAAGTTGATTTTAATAAAGATTCAATAAAGCTCTTATAATTAAATTGGAAGTTATTTATTTCATGGAAATAATAATTTTCATTAGCAAGTAATATAACATATTATTTCATAATGTATGAATTAATAAGTCATGTACAACATTTTGGACTAGGTAAGTTTTTTGTGTTTTAGCAAAAGACAAAGTTTATATCTTATAAACTTTGAGTTTATAAAATATAAACTTCCTTTTCTCTTTTTCTCCATGATGGCCGAAATTAAGAGTGTCATAAGGGGGCATGGCTTTCCAATTTGTTTAATCAAAAGTAATAAGAAGCATGGGAGACATGTAAGCTTTAGGGACATGCTTGTCTAAACTGGAAGGACCTAATAGCCAAAGACTTCACTTTAAGACAATATAAATATGAGGTTTCCACTCTTGAATTGTTTCTTCATTCTTGCTTCCCAAAACCGTAACCTCATTAGAGGAGGCTACTCTCTCTCTCTCTCTCTCTTCTTCATCTCTTCTTGAAGATTACTTGTATTTTCAAGCTTAAGGGATTAAGAGTTTATGGACTAGCATCTACATCAAGTTGAGTCATTGTTGATGTTTCAAAGGTTCCACATTCTTCATCAACTTCCAAGCCTCCCAAGAGGACCCAAAGAACTACAAAGGTTGTCATTTCTTCACATCTTCTTTGGTTGGTGTTTAAATCTTTCTACAACTTGCAAGAAGATCCTTGGTGGGTATAAAATGTTTATGTTATTTCAAAATTTTAAGTCTTCCGTTTGCCATATTTTGTAGTTTTTGAAACTATTTTTGAACTAAAACTCAACAATTGGTATCAGAGTCACCTTGCAAATTTGGTTAGATTTTTTTGATTTTTGGAAATCTTAGTTTTTAGAGAATATTGATAACTTGTTTTCGTATAAAAATAAGTTCATACATATTTTCTATGACAACTTTATAATTGTTAATTTTTTTATGTGACAAAAGTTTCATGCATCTTTTGTCATTTAAAGTTGTCTTAGAAAAACAAAGGTTGTTTTATGTGTACGTTGATATATATTATGTGCATAAACTAGCCAATGACCATTATGTTTGTTGTGTTGTTGTGTTAGTTGTTTTATAAAAATGGTTGTAATAATTTATTTATTCATATGGTATGTAATAAATTAAATAGATTAGTTTTCTTGTTTGTTTTTTGTAAAGTAATTGATTAGTTTTTAGAAATGATTTATTTGTACAAAAATGTATCAAAAAATGAAGTTGGAACCATTTTTGAAGACAAAAGAGCAATTTTCGAGTCTAAAAGGTGTGCAGGATTTTCAGTGACATTTTCTGAAAAGTGTCAGTAATGTTGTTTACAAAGGGCTATTAGACTTTTAGCGACAGTTGCTGAATTTTTGCCGTCAATAATTTGAAAACAATTGGTGTTTACTCAAGTGAGAGTTTTTCCAACAACATTACAAGAAGTTTTTTGGTCCCCTTAAATGTCCCTTTAGGAATGGACTTGGCATCTTTTGTGTTGGCTCACAAAAAATGTCATTAGTTGGCTAGGTTTATGCACATATCTTTTTATGAATGTTTGTGTTGTTTATTTTATGCAATTATTATGTATGGTTGATAAATTAGTTTTTCACATGCTAAAATAAGTTTAGACAAAATAAACATCACATGGAGTTTGAGTTTTCAAAATTGGACATAAGATGTAACAATTTATTATTTTAAAAATAAAACCCAATTTTATAAAATCGTTAATAACGAAAATTTTTGAAACACTCCATTATAAGTTTTAAAATGGTGATATTTGTAACTTATACAAACTCCAAATATATAAGTAATAAAATAAAGTTTTATTAAAGATATAAAAGTTTCAAATGCACTCAAACTTAACACCGGTTATTAAAATTGAATTGCGTCAAATTATATAAAAACTAGTTTTTTATATAGAGCTTTTAAAAGTGATTTTCTTTTGAAAATTGATACCATGGTTTATTATATGCATGTAATAGACATGATAACGTATGTTTTTAAACTAGAATTATAAAACATATAAAGACCCTTTTTTTACAAACCTCAAATCTATGCAATCCTCTTGAAGAACACTCACACATCTCTTGTATGCACTAGTGGGATAAATGATACTTAACCAATTAGTGTTATCTTTTGATGGCCGGGGTGTCTTTGCGATTTCTATAACCAAGTTATAGGCCGATTACACAAGTTTTTCAAGTTGGATGATTTGATCGGAAATCTTTTGTGATAAAGGATACCTACGCAAGAAAGTTCTGAGGCATAGATGGGATCAAACATGTCTAATTAAATTTGTTATTAGAGATCCCATAAATCTAGGAATTATACAGCCAAATATAATTGATAATCAATATCTACCGGGTAAAAATTCAAATGGATGAGATAAAGGATACCTAACCATTTATTTGTTTTGCAACTTGGATCCTAGACTTTGATAATTAATGTTTTTGGAAACTAAAAGGGTATTAATTATTAAAGATTAAATATTGAAAATACTAAATGAATTTTGTTAAAATTTTGTAGTTAAATAATCCATTCTCATTATAATGATTTGTCATTTTCTTTAATGACTTAATGAAACAATAACATTGAATAGATACAACTTCAATGAATGAGTTCATGTCTTAAGAGATAATCTCATGAGAGATATGAAATTGTATACACTTAAAGGTCCTAGTCCTAAACTATTTGCTTTGAGCAATAAACATGAACATGATACCTAGTAAAGGCATCACTGTGATGCTAAAGATGCTTCTAACATCAAGCTAGGAATAGTTATACATGACTTCTAGGAAGTCTTGGATAATTTAAACATATATATGATGATATAAGAGGTTAAGCAATATTCCAATAAATACAATCATTTTTTATTTAAAGCTAGTTTAAACATTGGAATAATGCAAGGCTAAAAGAATCACCTTGTGTGATCCAGTAGGCCCATGTTTTATGGACTAAACACCTTTAAACCCAAGAAATCTACTAAATCCCACATAGATGGATCTTGTTTCTTTTATGAAGAAACTGGACACTGGAAGAGGATTTACTCCTCTTATTTGGAAAGAAAGTCTGAAAGAGACTAGTATTTCTAGTATCTACTAGATAGAACTCATACTTTTCATATAACACTTAGGTACTTGGTACTTAAATGTTAATCTAATATTTGTAAATGGATTGCAGATATTTACTGAAGAGTACCATCTGAGCACAATCAAGTTGGCACTACACTCTCAGAGTTTAGTTTATTATTTATGCTTAGAACATAAATTACTTGTAATGTAAACCAATATTTGTTTTGGAGCAAAGTATGTTTTAATTTAACATGTCTAAATTTATGTCTCAGTTATTTTATTCAAATGTTTGATAATTTACTTAATCATTTTTCATAACGATAATATTCATATTCTGAAATGATTAACTTCTATTTATGAGACTAGATCTCTAAATAGAGTTATGAAGTAAATATCAAAATTTTATAAATAAAATTAAGTTCTATGTGCAAACACTTTTGACTTAAACTTGTTTTAAATCAAACTCATCTTTGACATTGTTATCTTTATTATATAAATGACATTCACATATTCCAACTTCAAGAAATGAATCTTTGAAAGCAAATAATGTAGTTTATTTGACATATGTGAACCTTATTTATATGTAAAGGATTCCAAATGATATTTTCACTAAGGTGTAGAGAAAATAATTAAGGAACTATACACTTTTGAGTATGACTTCCTTTCTAATGAATATATGAGACTAATCACAAGATCCAAACCGGTAAGAACTATCTAAGACCTTAATGATAATAAATGATGAATTAAATATTAATTGGTATGATTTACTTTCTAATCGGTAAAAATATAATATAGTAAGGCAAAATAGATTTCTATTTCTAGGTTCAATTTTATATATTAAAAAAGATTGTGATTTGTATGTGTATTATTGTTAGCCTATAGTTATCAATTTCATTTTACATCTTAATTATAACGATCGTTCGAAGATACATGCATGTTTTGGCATTTCTTTGGGTATTTGAGATATTAGTAAAAAATTGTTATACTCTCTTTGTTTATTGAAATGTTTTTCTTGCATCAGTATATTTACATAATGGCAAAACTGATCTTATACTCCCTTTACTTAACCTGTCTGGCCCAAATCTACATGGTTTTTTTTTTTTTTTAAATCTTTCCATTTCGTCTATTTCTTTGGCGTCTTTATCCCCGTAAAGCGGGATTCTTTCCTTGTTGTTAATTAAAATATAATTAAATAAAATCCTAAATGTTATGAGATAATCTTAGAGAGATAATCTTAGACAAGATAATGATTGATTATAAGATTAATTAATATTATCCTTATAAATTTTATTATCAATTTAATTAAACGATTAATTAAAAGATAATTAATAAATCCACAAATTGGTTAAAATTCAATTAAATTAAGATGAGAATGTGTAATTTTGTAATTGTTGGAAGATATTATAATCAAAAGGATTCAAAGTAGAATAATTTATCGTAAAATCTCAACCTGAAGAAAATGTGTTCTAGAAGAAGAAAAACAATTTTATATTTTTTCTTTTTTTGAACATCCACTTATATAAAAACAAGATTAGTAAGTGGCTACAGAAGAAAAAAAAAAGTTTTATATTACGAAAAAAAGGAAATAGAGAAAATAGAGAAAATATAGGTTGTAATGTGAGAGGACTACGACCCCACGAGAGTTACTTCTATAAAACACATGGTGAAGAGAAGGCCACGATTTCAAAAAAACAAAAAGGCATTGAACTCTCGACAAAAACAGAAATACACAGAAAGTTACATACAATCATACATACCAAAGTTGTCAAGATCGAGATTTTACTTAAGTTTGTTTTGTGTGTTGCAAGATCGTGATCGTAAGATCGGTTCGAGATCGTTAGTCCTATCAAAATGAACGCATATTCAAATTTACACATACGGTCTTAGGTGTTCAGCATACATAATTACTTGGGTGTTGTTTGTTTTTTTGAAGCCAAAATATCTACAGTCTGCGGACCACATCTGCAAGCCTCTGCGACAGAAGAGGTGGACCAAATGTCTGCAGTCTGCAATAAGAAGACTGTTTGTTTTTAACGTCTGCAACGATTGAAATAAATTGATTTTTCAAACTTAATTTCATGTCATAAACATTAAAAATGCATTTTCAGCAAAAAAAAGAAAAAAAATATTGGACGGTGGCCCATTTTTTTTGGTTTAGGTTAAAATGAGGTCTGAATACCTTTGAAGATAGTGGCCCATGTCTACGTCAGGAAGACCTCACGCAGACGTTTTTTGATTTGCACGCTTCCAAAAAACAAACACTCTGCGAGGGCATATGTCTGCGCGTTGTCTGCGTGGCGTAGAGAAAAGTGGTTGCGCAGATCTTCACAAAAAAACAAACAGCCCCTTGATGTCGATTAAGATGTTGATATGGAGCCAAATTTAACTTTTTAAACATGAATCATATTTTTTGTGCTGCAAACCGTAAATATTTGGAAGAAGACAACTCAATTATAAAAAAAATAATAAAAAAAACAAAAAAAAAGCAAGATCACTATTGATGGAGCACATATTTTTCGTCATCGGGATGGTGAACACTCATCAGATCTGACTCTTGGGTGTCGTTAGCTAGTCCCAACCAGATACCTGTAACACTCATCAGAGAGAACGTTAGGGCAGCCCCAGGAACTGTGTCCCAGGAGCGACCTCCGATGATCAAGTTATATCGATATAAAATGGACTCGGTCTCTCCGAGCCGAAAGAAACCAATTGTTTAAGTCTAGTGTGTAAGAGTAAGTATGAGAACTTACTTGTGGATCCTTTATTATGTGTGTCAATGGGTGTATTTATAGGAAAAATATATTTTATCTTGGGAAAGAGGGCATGATGGTTGGACCAAGAGTTGAGGTGATGGGAGAACCTTTTTATCTTGGGAAGAAGCATACATCTGACAAAACATTGGGAAGGATCATGGAGGATGGTTAGATCATCGGGATCGAGTCGGTTGGACTGAGTTGACCGAGGTGAAGGTGCTGAAATGTAGAAGAACTAGACTCTTGGAGCTCGGAAGCAAGTGATGGGCGGAGTCTAGGAGTAGGAGTTGGGCGAGCCGGTTTGATTCGACACTTCACCATACACATTAAATATGGACAAATGTCAACAATTATGATCTACAACTAAAGGCTTAAGATCACAAATGAAATATCATGAGTGTAAGTTGTCTAATTTGTGATGAACTGAAGAAATGATGATACTCTATGAGGTTTCTTGTAACTTGCAATGCTCGATTTCAAGTTGAATAAATGATTTTTTTTATGTTCGACTATATAATAAAACAAGAGAGGTGGGATCAGATCGTGTTAAGATTTAAAGATCCTAGTCTGGATCCTAAGATCAAATTGTAGATCTTGTTTCATATATATCCTAGTGAGATCGGGATCGTTTTTAATTTGTAGGATTTTAACATCGTAAGATTTTAAGATCAAGATCGGGATCTTTACAACCATGAATCCATGATACATACCCTTGATATTTGTTATATTGTTTTGAGGATATACAATTATGTCATTTACAAAAGTTATGAAAAATTAAATATCATATTATCATCTGTTTTTATTAATTTTTTTCTTTATTTTAGATAATAACATGCGGAATATATTAATTCTTTCTTTTAATATCAACTTTGATTTTAACGCTTATTTTGATCTAATAAATAAAAGAGTAAATTACATGAATGGTCCCTATGGTTTAGGGTAATTTGCGTGTTTGATCCCTAACTTATTTTTTTAACTCGAAAAGTCCATGTTGTTTGTTTTTGTCACGCGCTTGGTCCCTGTTGTTTGTTTTTGTTACATGTTTGGTCACTGTCTTTACCTAAAAAGACTATTATTTAAATAGAGAAAATGGTGGGGTAGGTAAGGTAATGTGAGTGGGTGGGGTCGGGAGTGTTTTTATTTAAATAAATTAAAAAATCAATGGCAAAATGGTCTTTTTAGGTAAGACAGGGACCAAACGCGTAACAAAAACAAACAGTAAGGACATTCCGAGTTAAAAAAATAAGTTAGGGACCAAACGCGCAAAATACCCTAAACCATAGAGACCGTGAAATTTACTCCAAATAAAAATACGAAAAAAAAAAAAGAAGGATATTTGATTTCTCTTCGTAACAATACACGTTTAACCCACTTGAATTGGACCAACAACCTTAAAATTATATTAATATTATTGGATTGGATCAAGCACTTGAAGTATATTATATGATACTCTATTCCTGTCCAACCCTCCTTTATACAAACCTAGATCTGCTCATTCTATCCATATCTTTCAGCCCACCAACTTGGATTCTTTTGCAGACTTCACTTTGCTACGTATGTGATATCCACAAACTTTTTGTACACATTTGGTATTCTTTTTCCATTTCCTCTCTTTCGGGGTCAAAAGTCCAATCACCTTGGGTTTCTTACTTTCTTTTGACATATTCATCTATTAAACAAGTTTTAACCAATAAACTTAAGAAAAATTAAATAGAGCCTTTAAAAATATCATCTTTGACCTAAACACCTATATCGTTTTAATGATTCAACCAAATTGCCTTTTATATATGGTTTTAGTTTTAAGCCTTTCATGCTTATCTAAAACAATTAAAAAATTTATCTAAATTATTTTAAAAAATCATATAAACAAACAGGTCATTTTAAAGTAATATTTAAGTTGAAATTCTCAATCCTAAAATTACACGTTTAATTTTTCAGTATTGTATCGTATCAATCCGTTTATTTAATCAGGTTGAAATCTATTATCCAAACGTTTAATATCTATTCAAAACGAAACAATCAAATTTTCCTGTGAGGTTAATTATGTGCATAAGTATCTTGTGTTACTAAGACCATCTCCAAACATACACTATTATTTCTATCAAAATGATACAAAAAGAATAATAGAAATAGTATTTAATCTTCGATCATACATCATATTAACTTCAAAAAATATATTTTCTTTTAAAACTTATATAGATTAGCAAAACACTTTCACCTTATAAGATTTTTACTTATTTATTTATATCTTTCTTGTGTAAAAAACTTTATAAGATATATTATTATAAAATTATAAGGAAGTATGTTTTAATTTATTAAAATGACCTTTAGTAAATAAAAAAATTATAGTAATAATAAACTATAATTCAAACATATTCTATATTTATGATTAATTAATGTCAGATATATCATCCCTAATAAATAAAGAACTTTTTGGCACATGTCCTCTTCTTCTTCATTTGGACACATGATATTTTCTATTTTCCACTTGTCATTTTATTGTATTTTTTATTTTGTTAAATTAAAATTTCACATTTAATATGTATGGTAATATATATATATATATATATATATATATATATATATATATATATATATATATATATAAGTATTTATTAGAAATGGTTTATATATGTAATGTATTCAATACATTAAAGCCTCATTAATTTTAATAATTCAAACTTTTTCTCATTTTTCTTATAAATTCAAACTTTTCAAATTGTTAAAATTTCATATTTAAATTTTTTTAAATATGAATGTATTGTATTCAATACATTAAATACATTAAAGCCTCATATGTAATGTATTCAATACATTAAAGCCTCATTAATTTTAATAATTCAAACTTTTTCTCATTTTTCTTATAAATTCAAACTTTTCAAATTGTTAAACTTTCATATTTAAATTTTTTTAAATAAACTCATGTAATACATGAGCCTCACACCTACTAACATAATTATATTTAAGATGTACATGTTTATATATTATAAACTAGAATATAATAAACATTGAGGACGAATGACTAAAACTAACACTTGAAAATGTTGCACTATTTTCAAATTTAGTGGTATTCTATTCATTTACACAAAATGGTGTGGGAATTGAAATAAAGTCGGAGATGACTACACAACATTTTAGTATAAAAAGGGGTTTGACCATAAGTTGGAGATTACCTAAGCTTGAGTAATATAATAGACACTCAATTTAAACGGTAAGTTAAAATCCAAACATCCAAAGTTCTTGTAAATATTTTATGCCAATATTAAATACTAAATATAAAGGGAGAAACTCAATATTCGAATTATGACATAAATCTCATCTACAATCTACAATGATTTATAAAATAAAAAATTCCTCGATCTCATTAACTTATGAGAGCCAAAACCCAAAAAAATAACAGTAAAACATTTTACCCTTACACAATTTGGTTCCAACATTTAACACATAAATTTATAAAACATATAAAACTCAGATGTTAAAAAATATACATAATGATAAGACAAACACACAACACATTCAAAAACGAAAAATAAAGACAAATATTGATAAGAAGTTGTGTGTTTAGAAGCTTGTTCCCTGACACCATTTGTCTACAAAGAGGAAAAACGTCTTCATACAAAAAAGAATAACAACCTTATGTCCTTATGTGCATATGAACCATTAGCAAATCTAGAAACCATAACATCATTATAAAAAACAAAGAGAAAATACGTAATTCTACATACAAAAGCAAAATGAAATACAAAAGACCCCTAGATCTAGACAGTAGTTAAGGTTTTTCTAAGAGAAAAATACAATGACAAAGATAAAAAATCGTTGTGAGGTTAGATCTATGTCTTTCTGCAGTGGTAACAGTTGTTAAGGGTGGTTGTTTAGGCAAAAGGACCACCAAAATATTTGAATGTAGGATTATGCATGAGAAATACAGAATGGGAGGAAAAGAGACGTGCGCCTTTGAAGTAGAAGTGGTGGTGGCAGTGACAGGTGGCCGTTTACGGTTTTAGATCTAGGGCTACCATAAAGCATCTCAACATAAACATGGTTGTTGAACTAACTACCAGCGGAGATTGTAGTGAGCGGTTAGGAAGGAGGCGTCGATGGTTATGGCGGCAATCGTTGGGCCGATGGCAGGGAAGGTATATAGAGAGTTGAGTTGGTTTCCCACAGAGTAATTTTATAGATTAAAACATAGGTTTTAGAATAAAGACGGGGTGATTTAGTCATTTTTTTTATAGGGAGTGTATGGCTTCATAAGTATGGTATTTGTTTTTTGATTGGTTGAAATTTGTTGACATGGTTTGATAATGTTTTAATCAAGACTATTCAAATTACATCAAAGGGTTGAAAATCTTTGTCCTTGTTTTTAAGATAAATGTGGGTCCACAAATATGTCCTTGTTTTTAAGATAAATGTCTTAAAAATGGTGGGGTCCACAAATATATAAATATATATGTATTATAAACTAGTAAGATAAGATAAGATTATATATATATATATATATATATATATATATATATATATATATATATATATACTAGTCGTTTGCCCACGCAAAGCGGCGGTAGCGAATAGTTTTCGGACAACGATTAATTCATTCCATTGAATAGTTTCCTTGTGAGTATCAGATTAAACCATAAAAATCATTAAGTATTAACGATGGTACAAAATATTGGTAATTCTTTATTTTATACAATCCTCAAATAGTGTCACTTCATTGCAAATTGTAATTAATCACTTTCTTACAAATTGTAATAATGTTAACTCCAAATAACTATAACTTCTTAACTTATTCCGAAATTTTGAACTGTTTGATGGGCTGTGAGTTTGTAATATTCAACGAAGACAATGCGACGACATTCATTTTTCTTTTCTTGTTAAAAATAAAAGTTTATTGTTTTTTAGGTAAAAAGAATAAACATAAGTTACGTTACGTTCCGTTAAAAATCAAAGTATATTGTTATTGATTCAAAATGAACATACATTTTTGTTTTCGATTAATAACTGTCCAACATTGTGAAACTCAAACAAATAACTTTTCCCAATTTTTGGCCTTGTAGTATAGATAATCCATGCTAGAAAATTTTGTAATTTGCTACATAATATGACAGAACTTGTTCTATATTTATTTAGAATCATTCTTGGTAAAAAATAATAATAACTGTTAATGTTCAATTATATTTTCATAGAATAGCAATAAGGATATTGTAACACCCCGATTTCCCGAGTATCAATTTAAGGTTATAAATTCTTATGATTTCGAGGTCTACTCGACGAGTTGGTTGCCAGACTCGCCGAGTAGCAGCGGGTTGGCCACGCGTTTAAGTGACCTATTCGACGAGTCCAAGAAAGGACTCGACGAGTAGGAGATGGTGGAGGAAAAACCCTAATTCCGGGGTTTTGCACCCTATTTAAGGATCACTTATTTCCCCCTAACCTCTCTTACCGCCTCCCTCGAATTCAGAAACCCTAATTGTGCTTTCCCTCTATTTTTATGTGCTTCTTATCTTGAAAGAAGATCTTTGGAGTAAAGGGGCTTAGAGTTCAAGAAGTTTGAAGCAAGGGGTTGTTGTAGATCCGGATTCTTCTCTGTTTTGGCACTGTTTTGAAGGTAACAAGTTGCTACCTTGACTCTCCTTTAGTTAGATCTCTTCATTTATGGGTTTAGAGCCTTTTTGGGGGGGGGGAGTTTGAGGTGGTAATCCGTTTTGGGTTAAGATCTGAGGTTTGCAACCTCAGATCTGGACTCCTTTAGTCCCTCCTTGTCATAAAATATCAGTATTTGTCAAGGTATGACCTTTCCTCTACCTTAAGCCACTCCTTTAGCTTGTTTTGGGGCATTATCATCTTGCATGCACATAAAGTTTGCAACTTTACGTGATAACCATGCCCTAGGAGCTTAGATCTGCAATATGGAGCCTTTGCATGGCTTAAAAAGCATCTGTATGGTTGAAGGATTGGAGGGACTCGACGAGTCGCAAGGTCGACTCGGCGAGTCATATGAAGATAGTCATGTACTCAACGAGTTGGATGAACAACTCGGCGAGTCCGATGAAGATTGCCTTGGGCTCGGCGAGTCAGTCGTATGACTCGGCGAGTCGGCTAGGGTTTTCCCCAACCCATGGATACACGTGAACTCGACGAGTTGCGGGGAAAACTCGACGAGTCAACCAAGGATTTCACGACTTCTCGAGTTTAGGAAGGACTCGACGAGTCGGTAAACTGCACTCGACGAGTCGGGTCAACATGGACTGTTGACCTTGACTGTTGGCTTTAGCTTTGACCAAGGGTTGACCAGTTGACCTCTGGGGGTTGGAAATTTATGAAAAAGGGTTTTATGGTAACTATAGGTGGTGGAGTTCGTGTTGGTGATTCGAGAGTTAAGCATATCACTTCAGTGCGACATTTGGGAGGTGAGTTCTCCTCACTATATCAACAGGGTCTACGGCACCAAGGCCATCCCTTTATGATTTACTTCCTGGTTTAGGATGGTTGCTATGTTATTGCTATGCTAGATTTCATCCTGGTTTAGGATGGTTGCTATGTTAGATTACATCCTGGTTTAGGATGGTTGTTATGTTATTGCTATGCTAGATTTCATCATGGTTTAGGATGGTTGCTATGTTAGATTTCATCCTGGTTTAGGATGGTTGCTATGCTAGAGATCAGTTAGATCGGTATCTTGGTTATAGGATGGTTTCCATGTTAGTGATCTGTTAGATCTACATGTTTACTTGTTTATATGTATGTGCACATGTTTATTGGTTTGGGGAAAGGGTTGATGCAGGTCCTGCTGTGTGCAGTAGACCAAGACACCCTGGGCGGACCGGGTAGACTGCAGGCCCGGGCCGGGCAAATCTAGTTAGGCCGAAGGCCCAGCGAGCGGTCTGGATAGACTGAAGGCCCCGAGGAGGGTGGTCCAGACGTGCCAAGGGCATAGAGAGCGGTCCAGATAGACTGAGGACCGGGATTTGGTCTAGTCATACTGATGGCTCATTATGCATGCTGTTTGCTTATATGTTATATGATATGATTATGACTGTATGGCGTTGGTATTTTGGGGGTAACTCACTAAGCCTTCGAGCTTACATTTATCGATTATTGTTTCATGTACTTCTGATGATCGCGGGAAGGCAAAGGCGTGATCGTACCGCTCCTCACATTTATGATTTGATTCTGGGATACTCTGACAATATACTATTTTGAAAACAAGTTTGTAATAATCATGTGTTTTGAAATGTTTTAAAAAGTTTTAAATTGGCTCGAATTTTGTGGATGTTACAGATATTCTTTTGTTCAACTCGCAATTTACACCAAAAAGTGTTCTTAATTTGATAAAGGGTAATTTTAAAGATCTCATGTACCAATGGTAATTTCAAACTCATTAATCTCTTACATAGCTCCAAGTTGACAGAAAACAAAGAACCCAAAGTGTAGGGGTTCAGAATTTTTCAGAAAATAACTATTATTAAGATTAAACTAAACAATAAACAAATAAAATAAGGTAAACATGAGATACAAACCAAGGACAAAATGACCAATGGTGTACCACACACATTTATTACCAGCAACTTATACCCGTTTCTCAACAATTTGGTTTCATTCTTGACCTGGTTACTGAAAACGGATATGACGCTATTTTTTTGACCAATTTCATATTTCAAAGCTTCGATTTGCTCCTTTTAAATCATTTAACTAGATCAACCATATATATCAATTCAACACAAATGTTCATAAGTAAACAATTCAAATGGAGTCATGAAAAATTAGTAAGCTTACTTTTAAATACATCTGCAAGTATAGTAATCATCCATTGTTCTCCTAGGCCTGTTACAACCTTTTTCTACTACTAAATTTGGAGGTGGAAAAAAGACATCCAAGCATTATTCGATTTAAAAATACCTCAAAGTTCATGGGTCCTTTCCTTTCACACACACACACACATATACACATCTTTTATTCGATTTTGAAGAGTAGCAATCACCATTATGTCAAATAAGTTGTATAGGAATATTAATAGTCGGATGCCTCAACATAGTCATCTGCATTTATAGAAAAAATATAAAAATATTACTATGAAATTATAATACAAATTTACATGGCTAGAGTATGCTTATGGTGATAAAGAGGAGAATTTTACAAAAGAAAACCATTATCTTAAAAGAGAATGTGAAGAAGGTTTCATTGCTTATACCTCATTCCAAAAAAACGGTATTCAAAAGCTTAACATCAGTAGGTTGCTAAAGCCATATCACACCCAAGTTAAGAAGAAAAAAAAACTGAATACGGGGCTTTTAAAATGAATGAGTTAATTCTAGTATTGGCTGCAACATAATATGCCAACCAGAACAGTTAAAAGGGACTCGAATTAGCTACAACGTTGACTTGGAAACAAAGTAGATAAACATCAATAGCAAGTACGAAACAAATGTAAGAAGTACCTGAACGGAATATTATACGGTTCCAAAATCCAGTGGCATCAACATGGACACTATGGAATGGAATATCAAATTCCAATTCTATCCGAATCCTTGAACTGTAAATTCTATTACAATCAATAATATAACGATCGGGACAAATCACGAAGCATGTTGATATAAAAGAATTGATTACTGAGATATATGTAAAATTACCCAACTACCCTTAGCTTTAAGCAACAAATTAGGAACTTACTTTCCATAGAGCAAAATTGTGACATCCCCATTTTCACGGCCAGAAAAGACCGATTTTGTTTATGCTTTATAAAAATTAGAGTACTTCTTTTAATAAAAACCTTGCGGAATTTGTTCCCAGAAAAACATGATAAATACGTTATCAATGTATTTCCGAAGAAATGTATTTTTATTCATTTTAAAACATTTGGGATGTCATCGTCAATACAGAAACATAAGCATAAACAGAACTTACATTCATTTACACTAGTGATCTACATCTCTTTTAAATCTCTCAGTGTAAAGTAACTTCATATCGACACCTGTGATGCAAATAAACTTAGTGGGTCAGGTTGGGAAACCTGGTGAGTACATAGGGTTTTCAACCCACAATAATATAATTATTATGTTTAATCATCAAACAATTAACCCAATTACCCATCCCCATTATCTTATTTACTCTTAAGGATCTACCCTAAGAATCAACTATCTCCTGTTCATTCATTCCTAAGGATCATCCTAAGGAATCGACACGAAGTCCATCATCACCGGGGTTTAGGCACTAAGTCTGCATAGTCGCCAGGGTTCATACAACAGGCACTAAGTCTGCATAGTCGCCAGGGTTTAGGCACTAAGTTTGCATAGTCGCCAGGGTTTATATAACAGGCACTAAGTCCGCATAGTCGCCAGGGTTTTGGCACCAAGTCTGCATGATCGCCAAGGTTTAGGCACCAAGTCTACATGATCGCCAGGGTTTAGAGTACACCGGGTGAACACATCGTTCACAACACCTACAGGTTGCGAGCCTGCTAGTGTTCCACTTACTGTCTAGAATAGTCTGTGGTTGTCATCCATACTCTGCTAAATGACGGGGCCATCATTTGGGAAAGGCTTCTCACATCGTCCACTTCTCACACTCACCTCGTGGTCTATAACACCTCTCTAGTCATCATCCAACTCATATTTCATCTATTACATCTACCTATGTTTTACCCAACATATTATCGTAGATATATATATATATATATATATATACAGTTTAAATCATATAAAACTTGTATAAAATCGTTCCTCCAGCATAGATATCAAGTATACAGATAATATGCACACATAGCACGTAATTTATATAAAATACTTCATATGTATGTGTAAGATGAAAGTAACTATGCATTCACTTGATAAGGTGGTGACTCGGTACTCTGACAGCGTTTCGTTTACTTTAAAATAATTTCCTTCGACGAAATCTAGTATTATTACCACTAGATTTTAGTCTAATATTTACCGTGACTAATTATTAGTCTTATTATTATTATTATTATTATTATTATTATATAAGCGTTTAAACCATACTTTCCAACCACTATGTACAGACAGGGGCCAGACATAAAACACTGGAGGGCAGGACCATTTTGGCATATAGCACTTCTGAAATCCAACAACCCTATGCGGCCCTTTAAACCAGATTCCCCGTACCGCGAGTAGTTAAAAAGATATTATAACGACACTTATATAAGTCATAATAATAGCTCAAATATTTATTATAAGTTCATAATAACAATACTAATTTTAAATATAAACTATATTTAAAATAGGGTAAGCATAACTTACTTACAAGGGGGTTTTAGCTAGGAGTCGGGCTCTGCAGGGCAGAACTTCGTCGCTGAATCTTTGTAAGAAAGATTCGTGCAACGCTTCAGCGCTCACCTTACTATACTAAAACTACAGAAAGAGAAGTCGAATCACGATGGACCGAAATGCTCGGGGGATAAGAAGAGAAAGACTCTTGAATCAAGAGAATGATGCAAGAAATATGAGAGCCCAAGCCTCTTATTTATAGTAATTGAATTTACAAAAACTACCCTCCATAATTACTTAATGACCTTATAGTTATATAAACGACTAAACACCCCTTCATAATACTATTTTAAATAGATTTAACGATATTTGTACTAAACTAATGTCGAAAGTACTCAACACTAGTCTTATAATAACCGCATCGTCGATACCTTTCTAATGATATATACATTTGTATATATATGTGTACGTATATATGTGACATCCCCATTTTCACGGCCAGAAAAGACCGATTTTGTTTATGCTTTATAAAAATCTGAGTACTTCTTTTAATAAAAACCTTGCGGAATTTGTTCCCAGAAAAACATGATAAATACGTTATCAATGCATTTCCGAAGAAATGTATTTTTATTCATTTTAAAACATTTGGGATGTCATCGTCAATACATAAACATAAGCATAAACAGAACTTACATTCATTTACACTAGTGATCTACATCTCTTTTAAATCTCTCAGTGTAAAGTAACTTCATATCGACACCTGTGATACAAATAAACTGAGTGGGTCATGTTGGGAAACCTGGTGAGTACATAGGGTTTTCAACCGACAATAATATAATTATTATGTTTAATCATCAAACAATTAACCCAATTACCCATCCCCGTTATCTTATTTACTCTTAAGGATCTACCCTAAGAATCAACTATCTCTTGTTCATTCATTCCTAAGGATCATCCTAAGGAATCGGCACGAAGTCCATCATCACCGGGGTTTAGGCACTAAGTCTGCATAGTCGCCAGGGTTCATACAACATGCACTAAGTCCGCATAGTCGCCAGGGTTTAGGCACTAAGTCTGCATAGTCGCCAGAGTTTATACAACAGGCACTAAGTCCGCATAGTCGCCAGGGTTTTGGCACCAAGTCTGCATGATCGCCAAGGTTTAGGCACCAAGTCTACATGATCGACAGGGTTTAGAGTACACCGGGTGAACACATCGTTCACAACACCTACAGGTTGCGAGCCTGCTAATGTTCCACTGGACTGTCTAGAATAGTCCGTGGTTGTCATCCATACTCTGCTAGATGACGGGGTCATCATTTGGGAAAGGCTTCTCACATCGTCCACTTCTCACACTCACCTCGTGGTCTATAACACCTCTCAACTCATCATCCAACTCATATTTCATCTATTACATCTAACCATGTTTTACCCAACATATTATCGTAGATATATATATATATATATATATATATATATATATATATATATATATATATATATATATATATATATACAGTTTAAATCATATAAAACTTGTATAAAATCGTTCCTCCAACATAGATAGCAAGTATACAGATAATATGCACACATAGCACGTAATTTATATAAAATACTTCATATCTATGTGTAAGATGAAAGTAACTATGCACTCACTTGATAAGGTGGTGACTCGGTACTCGGACATCGCTTCGTTTACTTTAAAATAATTTCCTTCGACGAAACCTAGTATTATTACCACTAGATTTTAGTCTAATATTTACCGTGACTAATTATTAGTCTGATTATTATTATTATTATTATTATTATTATTATTATTATTATTATTATTATTATTATTATTATATAAGCGTTTAAACCATACTTTCCAACCACTATGTACAGACAGGGGCCAGACATAAAACACCGGAGGGCAAGACCAGTTTGGCATATAGCACATCTGAAATCCAACAACCCTATGAGGCCCTTTAAACAAGATTCCTCGTACCGCGAGTAGTTAAAAAGATATTATAACGACACTTATATAAGTCATAATAATAGCTCAAATATTTATTATAAGTTCATAATAACAATATTAATTTTAAATATAAACTATATTTAAAATAGGGTAAGCATAACTTACTTACAAGGGGGTTTTAGCTAGGAGTCGGGCTCTGTAGGGGCAGAACTTTGTCGCTGAATTTTTCTAAGAAAGATTCGTGCAGCGCTTCAGCGCTCACCTTACTATACTAAAACTACAGAAAGAGAAGTCGAATCACGATAGACCGAAATGCTCGGGGGATAAGAAGAGAAAGACTCTTGAATCAAGAGAATGATGCAAGAAATATAAGAGCCCAAGCCTCTTATTTATAGTAATTGAATTTACAAAAACTACCCTCCATAATTACTTAATGACCTTATAGTTATATAAACGACTAAACACCCATTCATAATACTATTTTAAATAGATTTAACGATATTTGTACTAAACTAATGTCGAAAGTACTCAACACTAGTCTTATAATAACCGCATCGTCGATATCTTTCTAATGATATATACATTTGTATATATATGTGTACGTATATATGATTTATACTTTATTTTAATACGTAAATATGCTATTATAATTTGTAACTCGTTCATACGAACTCCATTTTTGACGTTCTTTATATCCACGCATTGGTATTTACGAGTACTACAACTTTCATTTAGACGCCGTCAGCTAATTCTCATTCTATCTCAGATTTACAAAACTGTATCAAATTTATCGCGCTCAAAGAGTAGGGACCAGGTTTCGTCCATATCTTTAACATACGAGCTCTACTCTTGACATTCTTTATATCCACGTGTAGGTAAAAACAAGATCTAAAACTTTCATTTAGACTCTGTCGGCTAATTCTCGACCGATCTTAAATTTAACAATAGGAGGAGATTAGACTGTTAAATGACCGCGAAGAATTCGTAACTCCTTCATACAGACTCCGTTTTCGTCTGTCTTTTTACCATTGAGTTCCTATTAATGAGATCTTCAACTCTCATTTAGGTCGCTTAAGCCAAAAACCGTTCGAACTAAAATTCGAGTTTCGGGTCGTGCATTGCTAAGCCGAATCTTAGAAAAATCATAACTTCCTCATACAAAGTCAGATTTGGGCGTTCTTTTTATGGATGTTCTCGGTTTAACATATTCTACGACTTTCGTTTAGATTACTAAGGTCAAAAAGTTCTCTATTGCAAATCCGCTATTTACGCTTCCCGGTTCCGTCGCGAAACTTCGACGGGTCATAACTTCTTCGTTATAACTCGGATTTATGCGTTCTTTATATGTACGGAACCCTTGAGACATATTCTACAACTTGTTTAAGATTATTTATTCTAAATAATCTTTTGTCGAAAAGTTGTTTTCGACCCCCTATTATCTCTAAATTGACTAGCCCGGATCTACGGGCGTTACAAAAATTAGTTGATATCTTTCCTGGAGTTAATTGCCACTTGTTCACCGTCATGATTATTTTTCCAAGTTCTGCCTTGAAAGTTATCACTATTCAGGAAACCAATCAACTAAAAAGTATGCATCACCTTCAACTCTATAGGCACGACCATTACCTAAGGGTCTGTGATAAATGTAAACATCAATAAGAAATTGGAAGTATAATAAATGGCAAAGTACTTTCAGATCATATAATTTTTTCAGTCACTTCAAGGAACAATAAAAATATATATGGTTTAGCATATCAATGATTTGGGGTATGAGATCTAAAACACAAGATTCAACATTAGGAGAAAAGCAATGAATATATGCCATGTCTCAATGAAATTTTTTTCACAAAATCGTCTACTTAATCCAACCATTCCCCAAATTTCGAGCCTCTTGGGTTTCCATCTCTTCCTGGTGTTGGAAACCACGGTGTTGGGTGGTTGAAGACGTAACCATGAATAGTACAAAAATGTGCCTAAAATAAAACCCCTACA
This sequence comes from Lactuca virosa, assembly GCF_052849685.1. NCBI lineage: Eukaryota > Viridiplantae > Streptophyta > Magnoliopsida > Asterales > Asteraceae > Lactuca > Lactuca virosa. The sequence continues at coordinate 36,192,286 of NC_136433.1, read as the reverse complement.
ATGAATTTCACAAAGAAAATCTGGTTAATTTATAAAATCCAATGAAAACCAGAATAAGAGGAGCCACAAGAACCTAAAAATGAATAAGTCAAATCGATGATGCATAGTGAAGCGTTTGAGGTGAGCGAAGATGGCTATAAATGATAGTTAAAGCTAGGATTTCTTTAAGAAAGAGGAGAAAATACGAGAGAGAGAGAGAGAGAGAGAGAGAGAGAGGATAGTCTTACCTAGACGCGGCAGCCTGAACAAACGGTCGTTGTGGCGGTTTTGACTTCATCAGATTCCTAAAAATCCAATAAAAATATAAATTACAAAGAGTTGGTATCAATAAAATAGATAATGGTGGTAGAACGGCGATTTGTGTGGTAAACATCATGTTTAGGGTTTTATAGCCAAGATAGGTGAAGAGAAAATGGGAGACGATGAGGTAGAAAATGGTGATGTGCGGTAGAGGTTGTGTTAGTCAATGTAAAGGTGTGATTGTTTTAGCAGTGAAGTTGTGAAGGTGACAATGTTGGAAGTGGTCGATGGTGGAGAACGTGCAACGTGAAAATGAGTCGTCTATCGCTAGGGTTTCAAGGTATGTTTTCTAAGGATTCAAATGAATAGGAAAACATTTAATGGGATGAATCGATAGAAATATTCGAAATTTTAGGATTCAACAATAACTTCGATCAATGATGGAGCTGGGTCAAAAGACGGGTATCTACACATTTAATAGTTGTAATAAATGCTTAACGTTTTGTACAACTTAAATAACTTTTGACAAACTTAAAATTATAATATTATTATATTTACAAATTGTTGTACTTCACGCATTAAGACTTGAACGTCTTAAAAACATATTATTATTATAATCAATTTATTTTTAGAAATAGTTACATTTCCTTTATAATATATATATATATATATATATATATATATATATATATATATATATATATATAATCAAGTCCCAAAAATCGAAAATTGTATTCATTTTGAGTAGAGCTGACAAAAATCGACTAAACTCACCACCCAACCCAAAACTAGCAGGTTAGGTTGATATTTTCAACCTATTTAGGTTAAACGAGTCACCCCGCCTAATCCATTTAATTAAATAGATTAGGTTGGGTAAAAGTTATCAACCCGTTTTCAACCCACAACTCATTTAACTTTAATATATATTTAATTTAATTATTATTTAAATATTACCGTGTATTAATCTAAGTATTAATTTATAAATTAATGTGTTGTATTCTTATTTTTTTAATTCAATCCTAATTCTTATCTTTTTTCTTTGCGTCAACAACACTAGTCACTCTTCAAAATTATTTCAAATTACATATCTTTAATGTTATTTGAACAATTTTTTTATATTTGTGAATTGAGATTGTGCTTTTATTATACTTTCAAAGTTTATTTAAGTTTGGAACTATTTTAATTGGTGTAATATTTAGCTAATTTATTTACTTTTTTTTATTTGACAAAACTGCAAAAATGGTCCCTGTGGTATGCATATTTTTGGGGTTTTAGTCCAAACCATGACTTTTTGGATTGGTGGTCCTTTTGAGTTAGTTTGTATGTGGAAAAGGTCCTTCTCCAAATTGAAAAGACTAAAATACCCTTAATATATTTATTTTTCATTTTTCTTTCTTTTTTTTAACTATTTTATAATTAATAAATAAATACAAAAAATGACTATCTCTCTCTCTCTCTCTCTATCAGTGTTGTCTCTAAGTTCATCCCCTTACCAGATCAGAATCACCATCTCTGTAGAGACCAAGCATCCACCTTTGACGGAGCCTCCATCGGTAACAACTAAGTTTCGCTCCTCTACACCATTTCTTCTTCTGCCTAATCTGACCTTTGATCTCCACCATTTGCCCAGGGGTATCGGGGACCAGATAACGATGATGAAGAATTAGATGCAAATCAGTGGTAGGTATGGCGGTGCATAGAGTCGGAGATGTAGCCATGTGGAACAAATCAATTATCCATCAGTGAGATGCGATTCCATTGAGGATTAATCTGTTAATGGTGCTAGGAAGAAGAATCGATCAAAACATATTGCAGGTTCTTGATTTTTGTGTGCTCATCGATGATGGGGGGTTGGGTTATTGCTTCTACTTCCCTGGTGAAAGAAGAATACCATATCGGAATCCACAAAACTCAAACACAATGCATTGAATTTCAAACCCAAACTCACCTCTGTTCCTGTTCTCGGTTACAAATCCAGACCTGCGTAAGGGCTTCTGTACATGTTGTTCATCATCGGTAATAAACACGATTAGGACTCCATCTTCACTCAAGAACGTATTAGAGTTTTTATTACCACCAAGTTGTCGCAGCTCTAAACCCATTTTCTCAACACCACCAGACCACCACCATCAGAGAAATTAGGGTTCTTAAGAAGAAAGGGGGGAGGAACAGCATAAATCGAAGCAGATCTCCATACACAATCGAAGTTTTGAGATCTAAGTTAAATACACACACGAAACTGAAAAAACACACACTTAAAGGAGACGAAAATGTTGTAAACCCAGTTGAACCGTAAGAAATATGAGGTTGCAGGTGGTGTGTCGATGGTGAAAAGATGAAGAACCTGTGGGAAGAAGATGATACTCAGGTTTTTGATTTGAGAGAGAGAGAGAGGTCCCATATTTTTTATTAATAAAACTTTAAACTAAATAGAAAAAAACATAAAAAAACATATCAGAAGGCTATTTTAGTCTTTTGAGTTTACCGAATGACCAAAATCACAAGCAAACTACCTCAAAAGGACCACCAATCCAAAAAAGTCATGGTTTGGACTAAAACCCCAAAAAAATGAATACAACAGGGACCATTTTTGCAATTTTGTCTTTTTATTTTAAATGGGTTAACCCACGTTTAACCCATTTATTTAATAGATTGGGTTGAGAATTACGTAAACGGGTAAACCCGGTGACAATCCATTTATCTGAAAGGTTGAGTTGAGTTAGAAATATCTACCCATTTAAATAAAAAAGTTGGGTTGCGTTGAATAATATAACCCAATTAATAAATGGGTTGAACCCTAACCCACCCCCGTTCTACCCATTGTCAGCTCTAATTTTGACCCATTCACCCGGTCAACATGCTAACCTACTTTCAAAATTTATACTTTTGCCCAGATTTTAAATTTTATTACAAGTTTGTTAAAAATTTTACACTTTTGGCCCAAATTTGAAATTTTTTTGTTACGAATTTATCCTAAATTTTGTTTTCTTGCATTTTTTTTACAAAATTTTGTTTTGAGTATGTTTTTTCTTTCTTTCTTTCTTTCTTTTTTTGCTATATAAAATCATAATTATACAAAAAAATATATATATTTTCATATAAAAGACCTTCTTTTTTCTATATATTAAAAAAAACATCTTGTATGCAAAACAACTATATAAAAACATTTTTTCAAATATTTTTGTTTGCAAAATAATATTTATAAAAACATATTTTATTTTAAATACCTATTTATAAAAACGTAGTTATGTGAAAATACGTGAAATACACTTATGTAAAATACGTTATTAATCATGTATACCTTTAAAAACTTTTCTAAAATGGATATTTTTTAAGTACATACAAAATATTTTGTGCACGTATAAATATATAAATATATACAAATATGATTTTTATAAAAGAAATATATATAAATATGTATTTTATAAAAAAAATATGCAAACATCTATTTTATAATAAATGCATTTGTATACAAACATGTTTTTATAAAGAAATGTATGCAAACATGTAATTTAATAAAAACGTGTTTGTATATATATATATATATATATATATATATATATATATATATATATATATAAAATACGTGTTTGTATAAAAATGTATTTGTATAAAAATAAGGTTTTTATAGATGAATTTTGCATACAAAATTGTTTTTTAAAAAAAGATTTTTATCTAAACAAAAATTATGTGAAAATTTGTTTTTTTTTTTTATGAATATCATTTTATATAGCAAAAAATATATTCGAAACAAAAAATTGAAAAAAAAAGATGTAAAAAACTAAATTTAGGATGAATTTGTAACAAAATTTTGAAATCTAAGTCAAAAGTGCAAAGTTTGGACCAAATGTTTTAAAATTTAAAATCTAGACCAAAATTATAAATTTAAAAAATGAGATGACTTGTTGACTGAATATAAATATCAAAATGAATACAATTATTGGTTTTTATAACTTAATTTAGATAAAAAAAATTATACATAAAAGCTAAATTAATTATAAACACAAAATATAAAAACTATTTTATGAAGTTTACCACAAATAAAAACTAGATTATACACTAAAAACAATACCCCAATTTATGAAGTTTACCTAAAATAAAATAAAAACCAAATCATACACTAAACACAATATCCCAAAGCAAGTGGCATGATAAACTAGATTAGTTTGCATTTCAACGTGAGATGAGATTAGGTCAGTCTCAAGTTAGGAGTCGGTGCCACAAAACAAGTGGCATAATCAACTAGATTAGATTGAATAAGTTTTATTAATGTCACTAGTTGTGAAACTCGTTTATTGCACAGGTTGATTAAAAAAGTTAAATATAAGGTGTAAACATTAAGTATTTTCTAAAGTAAAATTTTGAAATAAATATAAATGAAAAGATGAATAAGTAATTTAATCTATACTAATAAAAAATTATTATTATGTTTTAAATAATTAAGTTGAATATGAATGTGTAAAAATTAAGTATTTTTTAAAGTAATTTTTCAAAATAAAAACAATAAATAGAATAAACCACAAGGACCATTTATGTAATTTGTCTTAATTAATCTATACTAATAAAACTAATTAATATAATTCATAATAAATAGAATCTACCCTAATAAATAAAGATAATTTTACCAAATGTTAATTTCTTAGTAAATTTGACACATGTCATTTTCTTAAAATTTTAAAAAAAAATTCCACTTGTCATTTTTGTATTTTTTTTCATTTTTATTCAACTTCCACCTATTAAATACCACCTCATATTAATTAATGTGAATTAATATATATATAGTAAACCTTCCATTTGTGAATTCTTATTTTTCTTAATATTTTTACTATATATATTAATTCACATTAATTACTATGAGGTGACATTTAATAGGTGGAAGTTGAATAAAAATGAAAAAAATACAAAAATGACAAGTGGATTTTTTTTTTTAAATTTTAAGAAAATGACATGTGTCAAATTTAATAAGAAATTGACATTTGACAAAATTATGTTTATTTATTAAGGTAGATTAATCTAAACGTCTAGTAATCTAATAATCTATGTCATTTCCCCACGAAACGATGCACATGAACCCACTTCTTATAAATCTCACCCCTTCTGTATACTCTTTCCGGTCTTCCGTATCAGGCACGATTTGTTCAATTTAAACATCAAATTCGTCTCCTACTTGTTTCAATAAAGATGAGAACGTGTAACTTTGTAGTTGTTCTAAAAGTTCATCAGGCACATATTGCTAATCAATGATACTAAATTACTAACCAAAGGGACTGAAAGCGCCCCCTAAACCCACATAAGTGAACTGTACAAGTAAACTGTCAAAACTCAAAAGTACAATAATTTATTGTAAAACGACTAAAATCTCAACAATATAAAAATACATTTTCTAGAAGAAAACGATTGTTTTTTTTTCTTGGAACATATTGGATGGCCAAATAGTAATTTTTTTTTTCTTTTTTTTTAAGCAAGGTTATCCTCTTTAAATAAAGACAAAATTTCACAAGTCCTCCTAATTTTTTTTTTAAACAGTCATTCTAAAACCTTTTTTGCATGGATGGTACCTATAGAACAAACATTGCATATATATATGGTCCTTATGCCTAACACCGTTAATTTTCTGTTAAATATAATGTGAAAAGATTATATTGCTTACATAAGATTTTTAACAATGTAATTTCATATGGGTAAGGGCAAGGGTAAAAATGTGATTTTATATGGACTTATCAACAAATTTAACAAAATTAGTTAACATTTAGTCGTAAAGACCATTTGCGTGTGAAATGTTTTTCAAAAGGACCACTGATGTGCAAGGTTTGCTCGTATGGACCATTCATGAAAAAAAAAATTATAATGACTGTTTTAGGAAAAAATTATAAAGTATTAGAACGATTTGTGAAATTTTGTCTAAAACAAACTTGGTGAAAACTGATGTGGCCATAGTAGACGACATAGTTTTGAATATCAAAACTGAAACCTATCGGTTTTAAATTTTTAGTGCTCCTGCATTCAAAAAGATAATCTATGTATCCATTAAATTAAAACGAGCACCAAGAAAGTTACTTCTATAAAACCACAAGCCAATAATCTATAAAACCCGAAGCCAATAATTCTAAAGCCAATATTAGATATTAGAAATAGAAACCCATGGTGGTGGAAAGAATGCCACGAATGAGTGGCGATTCCAGCATTTTATTTTGTTGGGGCATTTTTTGAATATTTTCAAAAACATAAAGGGTTTTAAAGTAAAATTAAAAATAATTAGAGTATTTATATGTAAAATTTTTTAGCCATCGGGGGCACATGCCCCACTCCTTGACCTTTGCATCTGGCCACGATATAAACAAAAACAAAAAGGCATTGAACTCTTAGTCTCTTAACAAATTGATTAGAATAGAAGCGCACAAAAAGTTACATTATGTCACATGATTAGAGACGACATTTACAAATCATCTTCGGTCGACCTCCATTGCTTTAGCAGATGAGGATCAAAGTGACAACACACACCCACTTGTCTGGGTAGCTTCTGTAGAATTGAAAAAGTGCTAATAAACAGTTTAAATAATAAATTCCAAACACGTACCCAGGTAGGTACCCTTAATAAACATAAATAACATTTTTACCAAAATACCTTCACATTATTATTTAAACAACTAAATATTTAATGGAATATTAAATACAAAGTAAGGATAAAACTGTGTTTTATTAAATAAAGTTGGTGATAATTAATGTTTCCTTAATCTGTGTGTTTTTTTTTGTCTGTGGACAATAATTTTGGGACGGAGAGAGTATAAAATTAATTTTCTATTTCTTAATTTTAGATAACTAATGAAAACGAAAGGATGTCTCTCGACACGCCGGCAAGGGCCCACTTTTCCTTATAAACCCATCGATTCGTCCGCAAATTTCAACACGACAAAGAAAATCACAGACCCAAAGAAGACGTATCAAATATGTTGATGAACTTCATCTTCTACCTCTGTATTCTCTTCCCAGTCTTCCGTATCAAGCACGAGTTGCTCAGTTTAATCAAGGACTTTTTCTTCTACTTGTTTCGATGCGAAAACTCTACTCCATACCCAAGTCTCGTCGATCTTCCGGTTATCAGGTTCGAAGATCTGTTGGAAAGGCGACAGAGATCCGTAGAAGAGATGTGCTTCATATGCTCTGCTGATTACCATCTCGATGACGTTGTTTGTCAGCTCAGCAGGTGTCGACACGTCTTCCACTCCGACTGCGTCGGTCAATTACTTCAACGGAAACAGCTTTCTTGCCCGTTCTGCCGTTCTCCGATCTTCTACGGCATTTCGCCGACGGCTTGTAAAACCTTTTGACCGTAGGTTGTGTAGAAGAAGATAAAGACTCCGAATCAGTCCCTTGTCGTTCTTCTACATTTTTGTAAAGCTTGTGTTTATCTTGATTGCATGGTTTAGCATAATTATAATTACATTTAACATTTGAGATTGTTGGCTGTTTTTTACTAAATAATTCTCATTGAAAAGTTAACTTACAGAATATTAGTCGATATACTAAATACAGGAGCCTGCTTTCTTAATAAAAAAACACCACCGGCGGCCGTTGAGGGGGGGAAGACTTCCTCCCACCGGCCACCTCCCACTTGCCATCCTTTCTATTGGTGACTTCTTCTCCTTTCCATGCTGACTTTCTTCAAGTATTGGGATTTTGATGGCAGAAAGATATGTGTAAAAGAGTGGAAGATTAAAAGACAAAACAATATAACAAGTGGAAAAAGAAGCAAAGTTACTGCCCACTGTTGCCTTTTCCGGCAATAGCCATCGTCGTGTTCGGCCCTCACCGACTCGTCTTTTTGAGTTGCCATCGCCAATCACCAACATAGTCATCCTCATCAAGATATTCGGGAGAGATGATTGATGGCACTATGCGTTTTCTCTCTCCTAGCGTAAATATTGAAAAAGTAGTCAAATGCAACTGTCATCCACTATCACCATTTATTTACTATTTTTGTTTGTATCAAATATTTTCATAAAGTTAAAACTTTAAAGCAAATTAAGGTTTTTTCACGTAATTTTGTTGTAGAGTTTGATTTTGCTCCTACCTGTAATGTCGATGATATCTGATATGGGGTACGGGGTACCCACGTCTCCAACCCTCCTTTATAGAAACCTAAATCTGCTCATTCTATCCGTATCCAATTTGGATTCTTTTGCAGACTTCACTTGCTACGAATGTGATCTCCACAAGCTTTTCGTAGACACATTATATATATATATATATATATATATATATATATATATATATATATATATATATATATATATATATATATATATATATATATATATATATATATATATATATATATATACACACTAGTTCCTCTATCACCTCGTTTTTTTGACATATTTACCTATTAAATAATTTTTTAACTCATAAACTTAAATAAATTTTTTGAAAAGTAAATATCTTGACCGTTTTCATATTACAAACTAGTTTATAACCCGTGTGAACCATGAGTTATAAAATTAATTAAATTTTCATAATAAAAGTTTATAGTTATTAATCAATTATTTTAAATAAATTATTAATTAAAAGATATATCAAATTTTTAAAGTTATTATAACTTCAAATTTAACATATAATTAGAAAATGTTAATTTGAATTTTGAAATGAGTTGTCTAATATATCTACATGACACATGACATAATATTAATAAGAAGTTGTATTAGAGTGACACTTGAAAAAAAATTAGATTAAAACTATTTATTTATTAAAATATGGATTTACAAAATGATTCAATCATGTTTTTTAAAGGGAAAATGATTTAAAAATGTAATCATTTTGTCGTTTTATTCACATGTTTTGTTCACATTTAGACAATTTTTTTTTCTTATATACATTTGACCATTTAACTTGTTAAATTTGTTTACATATTACTATTGTCATCGACTATCGCATGTAACAATGGTAACATGTGAACACATTCAACAAGTTAAATGTTTAAATTTGTACAAAAAAAAATTGTCTAACTGTGATCAAAACCAAAAGTTAAGTACTTTGATAAGTTATTTTCATCATTTTTAATAGCGATTTTATTTTTCGTATTTATCATAATGATTGATTATTTATCCTATTTATAGTATTTTAATCTGACAAATCAATTTTCTACTGATTTATTTTTTAGCAAAAAATTATTACCATAAATATTAATTAAATATTAATCAATTTTAAACTTTACTTTTTAATTAATAAATATGGTTTTTTTGTGAAATATTTTATATAGCCTATTATAATTTTCTTTTGTTTTTTAAAAAACATGGAGGGTCTTTCAAAAAAAAAATATTACATATCAAATAAAAAAACAAAAAAATCTATATAATGTAAATATTTTAAAATTATCATAAATTTTATTTATACTTTTTAATTAGAAGTTTATAAACTTTTTTAATTTTTTTAATACTACATTCTAAACTAGTATTTAAAGAAAGTTTAGAAATAATTGTATGAAAGTTATAAAAAAAAATTGTATGATAATGTAAAAAAGAAATTAAAAACTTGTAAGAAAAATTTAAAACATTTAGAAAATATTTGGTTTAAAAGCACTTGTATGAAAATTATATGAAAGTTTAAAAAAAGTTTAAAACAAAGTTTAAAACATTATATTAAAAAGACCTATAAGAAAAAAAGTATCATATAAATGTCTTAAAAAATTATAAAAGGTTTTAAGAAATTTGTAAAATGATTTTTCACAATTAGGCAACTTTCTTTTTTTGTATACATTTGACAATTTAACTTGTTAAATATGTTCGCATGTTACTATTGTCATCTAAAATAACTATGTAAATATAAAAAGGCAAAAGATAACTACAAAATATTCAATCTATAGTGTTTTTTTTTCTATATGGTGTTGGTTTTAGGCTTTTCCTGTTTATCTAAAGAATTAAAAGTTTATCTAAATAATATTTAAAAAAACTTACATATAAATAAATAGATCCTTTTTAGTTGAAAATTCTCAACACTAATATTATCCGTTTAATTTTTTCGTTCCATGTTCTATTAACAACCTATTTAGTTAAAAATGTTGAAATCTCTTACCCAAACTCATTTATTTTGTTTTAAGTTCCTTTCGTGTTAGCGCATTTAATTTTTTTTTTTATCGATTTTTGCCACCTCATTAACTAGTGGAAAATTTATTTTACTACAATATAAGTTTAATACCTCTTCAAGGAGATACAATCAAATTTCATGTGATGGAATATTTGAATAATTATGTACATATGTACGTTGTGTTACTAAGACTGATTAGCATACACCATTTTTATTCTAAAATGATGTATATTTACAACTAAGACCATTTAACATACACCATTTTTATTATAAAACTAGATGAGTGACCCCACAATTATGTATTTTTTTTGGGTGAGGACTTTTCGACAAAATTTAAATATGATTGTTTCAAATAGGTGTGAAACACACAACGGTACATTTAACTGTTAAAAATATAACAATATTAAAGGAAAACAAACAATTTCTTTTTCATTCCAATGAAATGAATCATTCTATTCCTTCCTCTGATTCTATCATGCAACAAAACACTACCCAAGTAATTGCAACATAAGATGTCATTTAACCACAAATGATAACCTCCCGTGTTGGCAATTGGCAATCAAAACTCGTCAGGTTGTTATCTGAAGTTAACCTGTACTTCATCTTCTCTCTTTTTTTTTCACTCTCGCATTTGCTTCATCTATAACTATAGTTTGCGGGGGTTGGAGGGTATTTCATAGCCTTTTATTACTTTTACTAAATAAAATTTATGCACGGATGAGGATTTCAAACTCAGGAAACCCAAATCCTTGTATATTTAAAAGACATATATACTTATTGTTATTTACAAATCTGACCACACTTAGATGTAGAAACATCTATCCTAATTAAAAGTTTTCCAACTTGACCAATGGTTGTTTTAGGCAACCCAAGTCCCTCCTTGTCTTCTTGACTATTAGGAGCAAATCCACCTTCATCACCAAAAAGTTTTGCATCTTGAAACCTTCAACTGACCTTGGCTGAATGCCTGCCAAAGCCTTCCTTCAACCATCCTGAAAAAATAGAAACCCAAATTCAAAACCAATAATCGAAAATTAAGTTAGTAAAAATAAAACTATTGTACGTGTTTCCATTGACAGGGGTCTTGATGGTTTTTGAGCACTATAACAATTCTATGGTGCACATACAACCCTAATGCTTTGGATCTAGGTTTTCTCAAGTTATACATGCAATTTTAATTATCCAAAGCATTAACCCTAACTAGCATACAATTTTGAGATTTACAACATAAAACAAGTTAGATGAATACCTCTTTGTTGTAGCTTGTAGATCTTGACCTCTTAAGAGCTTTAGTACCTCAAATGTGATACCTCTAATAAGTCACAAACACCAAGAACAATGAAGGATTATGAGAGAGAGGCTAGGAGGCACCAAAAATCCGTTAGGGTTTCTTCTTTGAAGCATTGGCCGATTTTGGGAGTGCTAGGGGTTCTATTTATAGTGTATGATCCTTAGGGTTTTAACTAGGAAACCCTAATTCACATGCTTAGGCCTTAAGCAATCCAATAACTCATATGATAGACCTTTTGGACAAAATCTTCATGGACCTTCACATAGATTTCTTCCATCCCTAATCAATATGGATCATTAGCCCCAAACTATAAGTATTACTGATTTACATAATCGGTCATCGTTAATTTAATCAGTCTCTTTTGATCACCAAATTAATTCCAAATTAATTCCTGATCAATACCAATTAAATAATATGATTTCTCAATTAATATATTATTCTTATAATATATTAATAAATCACAAATAACCTCATTCTCAAATATCCATCCTATCAAATTGTTATGGTGAAGGCAACCCAAAAGGACCATGCTACTATCGGGTCAAGTACATACCAATTATAGTTATGGGTTTAGACACCTAATCCAACAGTCTCCCACTTGGATAAGTCTAATAACTATAACTGCCAATGCAACTTCAAAATCCGATTAGCAATCGTAGCTCTCAAAAGCCGTTGTCGAACTCTGACGTGTCCTTTAGATAAGGGATCATATAATCCTCTGTTCTTCAAGATATCGTGTGGACAAAGACACGGAATAAAGTCGTACTCATTTGTCCAACTGTTTGTTTCCAGATTTCTGATTTGTTTGACATAGAACTTAATTGAACACATCAATTGAGTCCTGACCGGGCCCGACACATAAGTCAAAAAAAAAATCATCGAGGGGCCCAAGATATCGCTTTTAATCCTCTTAGGATAAAAGGAACAGATAAACTTCGACTTATATGCTTGTACTAATTACTTGTTAAATTATACACAACAATACGTTTTATAACATCAAGTTACTGATGCGGTTTCGTACTATCAATGCACAACCAAATCATAATTAACAACTCATATATCTTGGTTTGAAGACTATACGATATTATCGTCTCACAATCACTCGTGATAAATTCCATTAAAAGATTCATGTGAGCGTGGGTTTAATCAAATACTCAAATCCTTATTTCAATATCACTCATGAATGTTGCAACAAACCTTTTCTATGTCTAAACACCTTAGACAATCTACAAGGCAATTCATGACAGTCTAACCTCATAGATTACTTCCAAAGTATGATTGACTATGGATGGTTTGAAGAATCATATTATTCTAGAAGTCAAAACATGCAAAAATGAAACACAAAACAAACAATTAATCAAAGACAGTAAACTTTACTTATAAATAAAACTCTTATTATTTAATCATCAAATTTCAATTACATTTATTTATTACAAGTTTCTAACTGTCTATCTAATCACTAAAACTAATATCATCCCTTAGGTCAATGCTCCTAGCATGCTGCAAATGCTTAACCCTACTCAGTCCCTTCGTAAGGGGATTTGGTGGGTTATCCTCTGACGATACCCTCTTTACTACGAGGAGTCCCTCTTCTACTCGATGTCTTATGAAATGATATTTTCTGTCGATGTGCCTGGATCTGCCATGATCCCTCAGTTCCTTGGTTAAGACGACCGCACCCTCGTTATCACAGAAAATCTCCATAGGCTCCTTTATAGCTGGTACAACTCCAAGGTCTCCAATGAAGTTCTTTATCCATTTTGCCTCCTTCGACGCTTCGCTTGCTGCTATGTATTCTGATTCACATGTTGAATCAGCTACAGTCTCATGCTTGGAACTTTTCCATGTTACTGCTCCTCCATTCAGGGTAAATACCCAGCCCGACTGAGAGCGGAAATTATCTCTGTCGGCCTGAAAGTTGGCGTCACTATACCCTGTCACTCTCAAGTTATCACTCCCACCGAGGGTAAGGACCCATTCCTTAGTCCTTCGTATGTACTTAAGAATGTTCTTTACTGTTATCTAGTGAGATCTACCAGGATTCCCTTGATATAGACTAACCATGCTCAAAGCAAAGGCCACATCAGGGCGAGTACATGTCATAGAATACATGATCGAGCCAACGGCGGAAGAATATGGAACTCGACTCATTTCTGCTATTTCGGCATCGGTACTTGGACTCTGAGTCTTACTCAGTTTGTTATTGCTCTAGATAGGTAGTTCTCCTTTCTTGGAATTCTCCATGTTGAAACGTTTCAACACCTTGTCCAAGTAGGTACTTTGGCTAAGTCCTATTAGTCTTTTACTCCTATTTCTCAATATCCTTATCCCAAGAATGTAAGTAACTTCCCCAAGGTCCTTCATAGCGAAACATTTCCCAAGCCAGGATTTAACCTCCTGCAAGGTTGGAACATCGTTTCCATCTGCGAGATGCTTGCTTTAATCCATAAATGGATTTCTCAAGCTTACACACTCTATTAGGGTGCTTTGCATCTACAAAACCCTCTGGCTGACTCATGTAAACATCTTCAGCCAACTTCCCATTAAGGAAAACGGTTTTGACATCCATCTGCCATATTTCATAATCATGAAACGCAGATATGACTAGCATAACCCTTATAGACTTGATCTTCACTACTAGTGAGAAGGTCTCGTCATAGTCAACTCCAGGAGTTTGAGTAAATCCCTTCGCAACCAATCGCTCCTTGTATGTGTGTACTTTCCCATCCATGTCGGTCTTCTTCTTTAAGATCCATTTGCACCCGACCATCTTACGACCTGGTACATTGTCAACCAAGTTCCAAACTTGATTGCCATACATGGATTGAATCTTGTTGTCCATTGCCTCTTTCCACTTCGCAGACTCTTGGCCCACCAAGGCTTCCTTGTAGCTGTTAGGTTCATCCAAATTTAACAGTGTACTATCACTTATAAATGTATCAACTTCACTTGTTATATGAAAACCATAAAATGCAGGTGGAACACTAACTCTACTAGAACATCTCAGAGGTAACGACTCGTTAACTGGTTCAACAGGAGTCTCATCCTCAGGTTGAGTGCTAGTGTTAGAGGTTCCTTCATCACTTGACTCTTGAAGCTCTTCAGTGTCAATTTGCCTCCAACTATCCTCTTGGCATATTATTTCACTTTCACGAAAGACACTCCTTCGTGCTACGAAGACCACGCTCTCACTAGGCCTATAGAACAAATATCCAAAGGATATATCTGGGTAGCCGATGAAAATACAACGCTCAGTACGAGGTTCGAGCTTGTCGTGAGTCTCTCGTCTTACGAAAGCCTCGTAACCCCAAACCTTGATGTGTGCTAACGAGGAAACCTTCCCTGTCCACATCTCGTGAGGTGTTTTGGAAACCTTCTTAGTTGGGACTAGATTAAGGATATTGGCGGCAGTCTCTAAGGCATACCCCCAGAATGAGATAGGTAACAAAGCACGACTCATCATGGAACGAACCATGTCCAACAAGGTTCGACTGCGCCTCTCAGCTACACCATTAAGTTGTGGTGTCCTAGGTGGCGTCAATTGTGAAATAATTCCACATTCCTTGAGATAATCGTGGAACTCGATACTAAGATACTCACCACCTCTATCAGATCTGAGCATCTTTATTTTCTTGCCCAATTGATTCTCCACTTCTTTCTTAAACTCTTTGAACTTTTCAAAACTTGTTGACTTATGCTTGATTAAGTAGATATACCCATATTTGCTATAATCACCACTAAAATTCACGTAGAAGCGATTCGCATCCCTTGTGGTGGATCTGAAGGGTCCACACACGTCTGTATGTATGAGATCCAACAAACCCTCACCCCTTTCACAAGAACTAGTGAAGGGTGACTTGGTCATCTTTCCAAGCAAACAAGACTCGCACGTGTTATCTGACCTAAGGTTAAAAGACTCCAACACTCCATCCTTTTGGAGTTGGGCTATGCGCTTCTTGTTGACATGTCCAAGACGAAAATGCCACAAGCATGCTTTGTCTAAACCATTAGACGAATCAATATGCAACACATCATTTCCTAAGTTATCAACAACCATCACAGATTCATACACTCCATTACAAGGAAATGCTTCAAAATAAAGAGTACCATTATAAAAAGCATTTATAGAACCAATTTCATTATTAAACGAAAATCTAAAACTTGTCTGTACAAACCATGAAAGGAAATAATATCCCTCGTCATCTCTGATGAGTAGCAACAATTATTCAATTCTAACCCTAACCCACTACCAAGCACTAAAGAATAAACTCCAATCTTGGTGACAGGCGACGATTTCCTATTTCCCATGATCAGGTTCATCTTCCCATGGTCCACATCCCTACTTCTTCTTAGACCCTGCAAATCAGAACAAATGTGAAAAGCACATCCTGTATCAAGGACCCAAGAACTAACATGCGATGAGTTTTTAGATTGAATAGTGTAAATACCTGCAAAGGTGGGCTTTATCTTCCCATCTTCAACGTCATGTAAGTATTTGGGGCAGCTTCGTTTGCAATGCCCTTTTTCATGACAATGGAAACACTCTGCTTCCTTTGGATTAGATGAGGGAGTAGCAGAACCACCTTTGGACCCATTATAAGAGGATTCATCATGAGATTTCCCTTGTGATTCTTTGAAGGAGCTTTCCTTTTCTTCCCTTTCCCATGTCCAATTGCCAGGACCGGGGCAGCAGCAGTAGGAGTGGGTATAACAGATTTTCCTTTTAAACTACTTTATATGCAGTTCTCAGTAGGCCTTGAAGCTTGCTTAGAGTGACTTCCTCCTTGTTCATATGATAAGTCATGTTGAACTGATCATAACAAGGAGACAAAGAGTGTAAGATAATGTCAATAGCCAACTCTTCGTCGAAATTGACATTTAACTTTAGCAAGCGGTCCACATATCTTTGCATCTTTTGCAAGTGGGCCGTGATGGACTCTCCATCCTTTATTTTTGTTGTTATCATGGAGGCAATGAACTCGTACCTTTCTTGTCGAGCACTTTGATGGTACCTTTCCATCAAGTCTTGGTGCATCTCGTAAGGCCAGAAGTCCTCGTAGGACTTCTGAAGCTCAGAAGTCATAGTGGCTAGCATGATGCATGACACCTTTGTCGCGTCCTTCTCATGAGCCCTATACTTAGCCGGTTCCTCAGCAATATCAATTTCTACATTAATCTCCTTTAGCTATTTGTCGAGGACATATTCCTTTTTCCTCGTATCGAATGGCCATGCGAATGTTTCGAATCCAGTCTTTGAAATTCGACCCATCGAAAATGACCCTCCCACACAAGTTCATGAGGGATAAAGAGCCAGAAGCATTTGAGTTTGAAGCGTTGTTTGAAGTAGACATCTGAAAAAGAAGAACAAGTTTTATTAGATAGAAATTCCTTAATATAACACCCAAATGAAATATTAAGGTTAGGACCCAAACACAATAATTCACAATTCAGAAAAGGGATGTCGTAATTCAATTGCAAATTATTTCAAGGGAGGTAAATGACGATTTACCAATTTCACCACCAAAAACAAAATTAAGTTTTATGAAATTCCTAGTTCTTTGAGATTCATTGAAATTTTCAATGGCATGTTTAAATCTCGATTATGCCCTTCAAGTTTGTGACTGGGATACCGAGGATCACAAACAAGGTATGAATAACCATGCAAACGTGCGTGGTACTCTCGATGTCATTTATCATCTAATCAACATGCCGGTTAGCCACACACGCTCCATTGATCTATGATAATTCTCGACCTACCCTTCGCCACCCTTGTTAGTCCAAATTAGTGTGTCGGTTAGCCACACACGCTCCACTAACGACTTGGCAAGGTGCAAAGTGCAATTTCATGGAATAGCACCATTTTCCCATTTTTCCTAAAGTAACTAAGATTGGGAATTTATGATAAACATTTAGTTACTTTTATAATTATCATTATACTTATTAATGAGAACTAATGTCATATCCTACCCGTTCAGCTAAAAACCCTCCACTAGTCAAGGAAGCGGTGGATGAAAGTGGACACCCATTCAATCGCCATTTTATAGATAATTTCCTTATACCCTCCATATAGACCAACTTCGTGAATGAGGCCTACTAACGGTAAGACTGAATCGTCTTATATGTATGTATATATATATATATATATATATAAGTATTAAGTTATTAATATTATAACAGTATAAGGGTTGAATTTTAAACTTTTAAAACTCTAGGGTTTAGAATTTAAATATTTCAAAATCAAAACTTTTTAATCAAATTTTAAATTGCAAAACTTGAGGGAAAATTTTGAAACTTTTCAAAACTCTTAGATCAAATTTGAAGACAATTAAATTAATCTTATAATTTATCTTTATCACAAAATTTAACCTAATCTAATATCATATGACAAGATAATTCAAATCAAATTCTACAAATAATTAATTTATCATATAGTCAAGTAATTATCTTAAAATTGACAATTATCTTTCAATTGGATGAGGATAATCATTACCTTATCTGAAAAAGCAAATTTTATCAGTCAAAATAGTTTATGGTAATGATCCTAATCCAAATTTGGTCAAAATCCCGAAAAATCTGCCAACAGACGAGCCAACTCGTTGAGTCAGGCAATGGACTCGTCGAGTTGCCCCAATTCGTCGAGTCCCATTATGGACTCGTCGAGTTCATCAAGCAGAGACCAGATTTCGATTTGCTTCAGCTTTGAACAGTTAACCAATGCATCGGTATAATAGAAAACACCCTAAGCTCTTATACCACTGATGGTTTTTGAGCACTATAACAATCCTATGGTGCACATACAACCCTAATGCTTTGGATCTAGGTTTTCTCAAGTTATACATGCAATTTCAATTATCCAAGGCATGAACCCTAACTAGCATACAATTTTGAGATTTACAACATATAACAAGTTAGATGAATACCTATTTGTTGTAGCTTGTAGATCTTGACCTTTTAAGAGCTTTAGTACCTCAAATGTGATACCTCTAATAAGTCACAAACACCAAGAACAGTGGAGGATTATGAGAGAGAGAGAGGCTAGGAGGCACCAAAAATCGGCTAGGGTTTCTTTTTTGAAGCATTGGCCGATTTTGGGAGTGCTAGGGTGACTATTTTTAGTGTAGGATCCTTAGGGTTTTAACTTGGAAACCCTAATTCACATGCTCAAGCCTTAAGAATTCCAATAACCCATATGATAGGCCCTTTGGACAATATCTTCATGGACCTTCACATAGATTTCGTCCATCCCTAATTAATATGGATCATTAGCCCAAAACTATAAGTACTACTCATTTACTTAATCAGTCCCCGTTAATTTAATCAGTCTCTTTTGATCACCAAATTAATTCATGATGAATACAAATTAAATAATATGATTTCTCAATTAATATATTATTCTTATAATATATTAATAAATCACAAATAACCTCTTTCTCAAATATCCATCCTATCAAATTGCTATGGTGAAGGCAACCCAAAAGGACCATGCTACTATCGGGTCAAGTACATACCAATTATAGTTATGGGCTTAGATACCTAATCCAATAGGTCTATCATAAAAGAAAAACATTGTCAATAAGAGAGTACTAATACAAACCTCTTCAAAGCTTTCTTTCATTCTTTCTTTTGAATCCCGTCCTGGTTGTGTTGTCACGATGCCGGAAAGTCGGAACAAACAACCAAAAATAAAGCAGGAGTATCAGTACTATAATATGGCTATTTTCAATGATGAGTATGAGGAGGGTATAAACGTCTTTTGAACGATCAAAATAACAAACCTGTAAAAGTTTTCAGACCCTCCAAGCTCATGATAGATGTTTGGATTCTGGATAGAGAAACAGGAAATAACAACAAACTTTACAATTCTTTACATATACTGGCTCTAATTTTTCCCATGTTGCTATATGAAAATGAAATGTTAAATGTTGGTAATTTTATAAAGAATCAAACCACAATGCTCTATATGCTATACCTGGTATTTCTAAAAATACAATGCTATATGTTGGGGAATCCTTCAGCCGCCATCGTCGGGGAATCCATCAACTGCCACCATGAGAGAAGGTCGTCGTTATTAGTCCAGTCGAACTCCACCGTCTGCGCGCCGCTTCGCCGATGAGCGCCACCACCAACCCTGCTGCTGGAGACGCCAGGGACAGCCGATTGAACCACCGAGAATGAGTGTTGAAGCCGTGATTCGTCGCTGTGCTGGGTCGCGAGCTACCAAGCAACTGCCGGTAAGCGCATCTGCCACCTCACCCTCTCCTCTCCTTCGCTATTCTCGGTGAGACGATGTCGTGCACGTCGGTTGCAGTCGTCGGCAACCCTATGGTTGTCGTTTTTCTTGTTTCAGCGTCCTTAGCTACCTAGTCGGTGGTTGGGAGCTGTGGTCTTGCGTCATGAACAGATGGGGTTGGGTGAACAATATTTTGGCCAGAAAGCAACCACCACCACCGTGAGGTTGTGGCTGCAATTTCTTTTGCCCCCACCAGCCACCATGGGAAGGTGGCTGTGTGCGTGATTTGGTGTGTGTGAGCCTAGTTCATGAGTTTAATGTTGTATGGATATTCTTGGACAGGAAAAAACGAAAAGAACTCGTCACCGCCACCTGCTGCCGACGTTCTGCCACCTGCTTCCGCCACTGCTAGCCACCATCTCGAGTGGTTGTGGGCTTTCGGGTGCGTTTGGATCGACGTTTGGAGTGATTTTGGTGTTGCTTTGGCCCAAGATCATAACCACCACCACCGTGAGGTGGTGGCTGCCGTTGTGAACCACCGCCAACCACCATTGTCCGAGGTGGTAGTGGGTGGTACCCGACTTGATTAGGATTTAATTAATGTAAACACTTAACTATTGGATTAATTGGTCTTGTGATTGGTTGGAAAACCCTAATTTTGGGAATATGTATTTTGGATTTATCGGGACCCACGTAGGACCACTGGTTTGGAATTTCGAACTATGCCCGACTTAGTTTGTTCTAGTGGAGTAATGGACTTAATGGATTAAGTCATTAATGGGTTAAGTAGGAACAGTTAACCCTAATTGTCATTTTATGTGAAAAACCTTAATTAGGTTTGGGTTCTTATTGGGCCATTTATTGGACTAAGCTGATGTGGGCCTTTGTGGGCCAATTGGGAACATATTTATGGACTGAGGAAATTATTGGGCTTTAGGATAAGACCCATTAGAGAGGCTTGAGCCCAATTTGGAAAATTGGGCCACAAGTGGGCCATAATTGGCCTTGATGATTATGAGATATTGAACAATCAGAATGCCAATTGTTTGGACTAGAATAATTAGTTGGGCCTTAAAATAAGTCCATGTAGAGTTTTGGGCCCAATTTGGAAAATTGGGCCATAAGTGGGCCTTGGTTGATTATTGGGCTTTTGGGCCTTCAGAGTGTGAGTTTGGGCCTTGGTTTTGAACCAAGCTAGGTTAGGGGTAAAATGGTCCATTTACCCTAAGTGTAGACTTATGGTTATGTATTAGAACCCAATTATTAATTGGGTGTCGTTTTGATGATTGACAGTTCGGGAATATGTCAACCAACATCTAGAGTTTTATCCGTGGGACTTCAGTAGTGCGAGGTGAGTCTCCTCACCATACCAATGGGTCTAAGGCACCAAGGCCGGCCCATTCAGTTAGTTGTAGTATTTATTGTAAATTTATTACTGATATGTCTGGTATGCATGTATATGTGATATGCTAGTGATTATGTAGTATGCTATTGACTATGTGGTATGCTAGTTGTCTTTGTGATACTTGCATGGAAGACCGTGGGGGGAGCCCATGGCACCCGAATGTAAGACCATGTGGAGAGCCCATGGATTTCCTATTAAAGACCATGGGGGAGCCCATGACACTTGGATGTAAGACCATGTGGAGAGCCCATGGATTTCCTATTGAAAACCATGGGGGGAGCCCATGACACTTAGGTATAAGACCATGTGGGAAGCCCATGGCATCCTGGAGTAAGACCCTGGGGGAGCCCATAACATCCGTATATGTTTATATGCATGGTTATGTGATTAATATGGTTTATGTAGCTGTTATAGCTGATTTCGATTATATGGTTATGTGGATTGTGTGGGGTATGCTCTGGGGAACTCACTAAGATTTGTTTTTATGGTTTACAGTTTTGGTTTCAGGTATCATCGATTTGGAAAAGAAGGGCTCGGATTGATCGCAGTGCACACACCTATGATTTCCGGAATGAATGATTTTGGGATGAACTCTAATAAATGTTTTACTTAATGATGATTTGAAATGTTTGAAATAAATGGTATCTATGTTTTAGCTATATTAAAAATGAAATTTTTACCCTTGATTTTTGGGTAGTTACAAGTTGGTATCAGAGCCTTGGTTTGAGGGATTCAGACATATTTTCGGGAGTATCTGAACTCAAGCTGAGGATCTGTAAAGTTTTAAAAAAGAAAAATGTTTTCAAGGAAAAAGTTTTCTAAGACAAGAAATGGTGTGGTGCATGCAATCGGTCGAGCTCAAGTAAGTTTTCCTAGAATACCCATATATGTTATCTGTTATGACTTGATTTATGAATCTGTGAATCACATGCTAGTTAGGGCTAGGAGAGATGCATTATATGTTGTATGAGCTGGTAGACTTGCATGCTAGTGCTGAGTAGTCAGCGATAGATTGGCATGATGTGTGGTGTTTGTAGCTTTGGGAATATTGAGATGTCATTGGTATTTGTAACTGCTAAGTGTATGCTTTTAAAATTGTATACGGTTAGGATCTTATAGCCTTAAAATAATTGATTTGGCCTTATTTCATGTTCCTTGTCTGGTTGTGGTCCTAGGGTAGAGTCTATTATTTGACAGTCTATTAGATCATGTTCTGTGTATAATTCGCCTGCATAAGGCAGCCGACAGTGAGGATGGATGGATGTGGATAACACGATTTGCGATATGTAGGCTGAATGTTCTATGATAGTCCTTTGGATTGGAGTGCTACTGCACGAATGCTGCTTCCTTTGTGCTTTGTGGAACTCTTGAGTGATGGGAGTCAACTACTAAGTGGATATGACGATATCTAGGAGGTGGATGGCTGGCATCATGGGGAATTCTTCAGCAGCTGATGGTAGGGTGAGGTTGGGAACACAGGGAAGCCTAGGATATGCTCCAATGAGTTAGTGGGGCGGTTCGGTGAAGTTAGGTACCTAGGGGGAGCCTAGGAGTTGCTTGGTGGGTATTGTGTTGTTGTTTAGTGGATATTTGGTGCACAGTAGGTGACTTAGAGGATTTGGGAGGATTGCGGAGGAAAGTATGGATAGGTGTGGAAGGTAGTATGGGCTTGTACTACTGAAAGCACAAGATCCATACTCGAATCAGTGAGAATCTTGGAGAATCTAAGAAGCTTATGGGAAGGAGAATTCTTGGTTATGCTCTGATAGTGGAGATAGCTGCTTTGCCAGACGAGGATGAGCACACATGAGGAAGGAACAGGGTTTGGTCTTGGCTCCGGTGGTGAGCTAGTTAGTGGAAGGACTGTTAGGGTTTTGAGTTCGTCGTGGATCTCTTGTATGGGACGGCATGGATTGATTTTGCTTTCTATTAAGCTTTCGGGATTGGAGACTATGACTTGGGAGTAGTTGTAACCCGGGTGGGGCAGAGGTTGCTCCAGCTATTGCAGTTCAGCCATTGACGATTGAGTTGGTGGGTGTGTTAGGGTGCGAGACCATGAATGATATGATTTCTGGAGCCGAGAGCGAGGGATTGACTTGGATCACCTTGGGAAGAGGGGACCAAATTAGGTGCATATATTAGAGGGTCCCGGATAGATACCCAAGAGTTCGGGTCAACTTTTGCGAGGCCAGCAGGCCCGGATTCAGTGCAGTACTTGCGGGAAACTGCACGAGGAAGTTTTTCGTTTCAAAGGTTTTAGCAAGTGTATCTCTGGTTTTGTTTCCCTACTTGTGTTTGGGTTATACCTTCAAACATTGTCATATGCCATTTACATACCATGAGTTACGGGGTGGTTAGTAAAAAGTCGTTTCTCTCTTTGCTGGTTTGGAGCGTCCAATGTTATCTGGGTCTATGGTCGATATCGGCTCAGAGATGTGATGTGGAAGGTCTCCGGTCAGGATTGGTGACTCAGCCATTGTGCTTGGGTCGGCTTTTGGAAGCGCCAGGGGAAGTGGTCTACTGCAGAGGATTTGGTCTGAGCATCAATTATTTGGACTTCGAGATATAAGTGTGGCATCATTTCAAGGCGTCTGAGATTATTAGTTTCGCTAGGATTCGGGAAGTGTTCATATGGTATTTAGTAGTTGTGTGGTCTTTTGGGGTTTGGGCCAGTAATATAACACTAACACGGGTAAGCACAGGTTGTCAGGAGTTGGTTATTTAAGAGTAAGAAGGATTGGGAATCCTTCAAATCTCATGTGTTGCGAAGACTTAGTCGAATCTAAGTGGGGGAGAATCGCGCAGGTACTCAGGACAGGGGCAGGTATGAGACCGGGATGGGATTTCTAATCCTCATCGAGGAAAATGGCGGCCCAAGTGGCTATTTGGTTTGAGGGTTGCGTGAGTTTGGATTTCGGTAAAACTTCCCAGCGTGTGAATCGCGTCTTCTTGGGGGCTTGATAGCAGAATTTGGGGAAGCAGGTTGGGGCTCCAGTCATTGTCACACCCACGGACCAGGCGCCGAAAACGTCCGGAGGCGGGTGACTTCATTGAGCAGTATCATAACAATTGAATATAAATGAAATAGAGCAATCCAAACATCATACATTGAGATAACAAACTTACATTGTTTACATATTGTATTTATCCTTCGAATTACACAAAAGAGACATAAGCAGAAAAATCCAAACTACAACTAAATAGTCTTTCATCCGCGTCCCTTGTTACCTGCTTACCAAATCCCTGAGAATATAATTCGTTTTGAAAAGCGTCAACTAAACAGTTGGTGAGTTCATAAGCATTTTTGTATAAAATCGTTTACACTTGTTTAGAATTGTTCTCATTGTACTTTCAGAAAATCCGATATTTTCTATGAAATCGTTTGAAGTCTTGCCTTGAAATTCATGGATATATGTGTGCATGTCATTGCTTTTGTTCATCCTTATGAGGAGTGATTTTGAAAAGTAGTGTAGTTTGTAAAAGCGAGCTGTGTCCGAGAATAGTTCTTTTGAATAGTAATAGTCAACCGTTTCCAGAAAAATCCCTTATTTTCAAAAAGAGGATATGGTTGAAAATCTTGTTCCTCTTATCGAGTAAAAATTGAGTGTGCGTTCTAGTTTATCGTTATCGAAATCGTAGAAAATCGTTTTCTCCAGAAAATCCTATATTTTCTGCTATAAAATATTCGTAAGTTCTAGTTCCAAATATGTATATGCGTGGGTTAGTTTATCGTTTTCAAAATCGTTTACAAACGTTTTCCATAGAGTCCTACGCTTTTTAATTTGTAAAATGGCAGTATTACGACTCTATACTTGTTAGGAGAAAGAATCAACATGACAATTGTGGACATTCTACGCGATGAAAAAGGTCCGTCGACGCAACAAATGCGGACCATCACCTATCATGTGTAGGCCAGTCAACACAATGTGCCAAAATTTATTTATGAGGTTTTCCTTACATAAATTTCTAGATGACGTAACATATTCTAGTGAGTCGTTATAACCATACTAATCTGACGGAGTGCCTGTTTTGGCGTTTCTCAGGCGCCCTCGGTTTGGAAAAGACATTTGTCACCCTAGACTGGCCTGTCTAGCTGTAGCAAACAACGAAGGTGCGGGGTGTCAACCCCGTATAGATCTATACACAAATTCCCGCTCTCCCTCCAGGAGACTCTGGCTATAACTCCTTACAGGACTTTAGACGTATACTAATATTTTTATATTTAGGTACTTTTGAGATTTGTCTGACTAGAATATTAACAACTTTTGAGCAATCGTTAGAGATCCATTATTTGTTAAATAAATAATGAAATTCGTACTCATTAAATAGAAATATCGTTCTCGTTCCATATCGTTGATTGCGCTCGTTAACTGGGTGCTCGTGTTCGTTCCTTTTTGTTTATTGAAAAATTAAGCCATTTTAGTCAAGAGAAAAAGTGTCAAGTTATAATTTGTATAAATTTATAACTGCCGGTTATGACACACGTTTTCTGTTTTATGACATATAGAACATTACTTACGTTCTTGGAGGTTTTACGACAACAGTTTAGGACATGCAAATATTTCTGTCATAAAGGCTCTAATCGTACATTTTCTTGACGCAAATATTTATATTAAATATTCATAAAATACTCGCTATCAGTTTGCAAGAAGTCATTGATAGGGCATAAAGTTCCAAACTTTGAAGATTCTAGAAATGGTGACCCCTTATAAGGTCTATTTTAGCAACTTTTTATTTCTAGATATGGAGATATGGAATAAGGGGGTATATTGGACACACCCAAAAACCTTGAGGGGCTCTTTTGTATACAAAGTATTCTTTTTGTGATGATTCTTAAACATTTTTCTGATGTTTATGAAATCTGTGAAGTTTCACGTTCATGAAGATTGAAATAAAATAATAATATTTCAACTCACACACTAAACATAGAAATACATGCAATTATCCAAGGATTTAGACAATATTTGACTTGTATTCTCCCCCAAAAACAATAAAAACTTAGAAAAAGGTGGGATATGAAGCTCACCTTGGTTAACTTGCTGGGTGATTTGAAGAGATGATGAGGAGTTTCCAAGTTTCAACACTTGAAAGATTCTTTGAACTTTAGAATATTCTAAGAAAATATTTATGTGTAAATATAATGAATTCTTAGGAGTAATATGATGAATTACTAGTAAAAGAGGATGAACACTTACAAAAATTCTAGAAATTTTCCTTGAAGGAAGGAGACTTGGAGCTTGAAGGAGTTGAGAGGATTCTTAGGAGTCTTCTGAATGTGAAAGTAAGGAGTGGGATAAGGGGAGAGAATGAGTTCACGTATTCTAAGTGGGGAGGATAAAAGGTGACTTGACACTTGCATGGAGAACTGGTGTACAAGGCTTCTATCCATGGGTATTTTTGTGTTTAACTGGGATTGCATAGGAAATGAAAAATTTGCATCCCATCATAAACTCAACCCCTATCTTCTTAGAATCCCCTAAAAAAATCTTGGGTATTATTTTATATAAATATGTTTAAAATAATCTATTTTGTCATAAAATAGGGGTTTAAGGGGTCTAAAATATGAAAAACACGAGTTTGGAGGAATTCCCGACGTCAAAATGCCTTAAAATGATTAAAAAGTCCGAAATGGTCCAAAATCCGGAGCCAAAAGGTGAATTCTGGAGTCATATGTTGAATTCCGAAGCTATATCTCAAATTCCGGAGTGGAGGTAAAGCCTGCGAGGGTCCGAAGTGGGTACAAGGGGGGTTCCGGATGTACTGGGTGAGTTCCGAAGCTGCTTGCTAATTTCCTGAGCACTTCCCTCGGATCCGGAGTCAATAGGCGAGGTCTTCCGGAGTGAGGCTTTGTCCGGACTCACTCTTCCGGACTTGCGAGATTGTCCGGAGCAAGAGGAGTTCCGGAGGGACTAGGGTATTCCGGACCAAGGGGGTTCCGGACCAAGAGAGTTTCGGACCAAGAGGGTTTCGGACCAAGAGGGTTCCGACCAAGAGGTTCAGGACCAAGAGGGTTCCGGACCAAGAGGGTTCCAGACCAAGAGGGTCCTTTTGGGTTTTCTCCTCCGGTTTTGGGCTGTTTTCGACTGAGGAAGGTACGTAGAGAGATTTGGGAGAGATTTCACATACTTGGAGAGATTTGGGAGAGATTTCATATTCTTGGAGAGATTTGGGAGGGATTTCACATGCTTGGAGAGATTTCACATATGGGAGAGATTTCACATACTTGGAGAGATTTGGGAGAGATTTCATATTCTTGGAGAGATTTGGGAGAGATTTCACATGCTTGGAGAGATTTCACATATGGGAGAGATTTCACATACTTAGAGGGATTTGGGAGAGATTTCATATTCTTGGAGAGATTTGGGAGAGATTTCACATGCTTGGAGAGATTTGGGAGAGATTTACCATACTTGGAGAGATTTCACATATGGGAGAGATTTCACATACTTGGAGAAATATGGGAGAGATTTCACATACTTGGAGAGATTTGGGTGAGATTCCACATACTTGGAGAGATTTGGGAGAGATTTCACATACTTGGAGAGATTTCACATACTTGGTGAGAATTGAACTCTATCTTTCCATGGTTCATTAGGAACCATAAAGTACACTTTAATGTATTAGCACAAGTCTCACAATAGTTATTGCTTACATGAGGACGGAATTTCCTAGCCAAAATGCTAGTAGTGACAGTCATGAATTAAGTTCAGTTCGGGTGTTCGGTCGAGTGCGTGCTCGAATCTGTATGCGTTTCGAATTGTTAGATTAGGGGTAAGGCATTGGGATGTGGTTGTGTTAGGATGAAAGTGTTGTAAGACTACGGGGGAGCCGTAACATTCACTAATGGTCAGATGGGGTGAAAGTGTTGTAAGACTACGGGGGAGCCATAGCATTCACTAATGGCCAGTTGGGGTGAAAGTGTTGTAAGACTACAGGGGAGTCGTAGCATTCACTAATGGTCAATTAGGGTGAAAGTGTTGTAAGACTACGGGGGAGCCGTAGCATTCACTAAAGGTCAGTTAGGATGAAAGTGTTGTAAGACTACGGGGGAGCCGTAGCATTCACTCGCGGTCAGTAGGGTGAAAGTGTTGTAAGACTACGGGGGAGGCGTAGCATTCACCAGTAGTCAGATAGTGTGGAGAGTGTTTTAATATTGCGGGGGAGCCATAGCATTCACAAGCGGTTAGATAGTGCGGGAACTGCAGAAAGACTGTAGGGTAGCAGTGGCATTCATGGATTCGTCCGGATGACTTAGGCCAGGGTGGGCCAGTTCGCAAGGTTGTAATTAGGTCACAACATAATTGGAATCAGGAAACGGTAGGTCGAAGGAGACCGGGTATGATGTAAGACTATAGTTATTCTAGTAGCATTCACCTTTTGCGTCGAATTCAGTGGCGATAGGTTGTCAGCCTATCATGAGCAGATGGATCAAAGGATTGAAGGAGTCATGAGTAGCAGTATAGATAGGGCAGTTATTGTCAGACGAGGTATCCTTCGGAGGTCATGTGGGACTGTTGTGCGTGTGTTTCTTGCTCATCAATCGGGCAGACAAGTTGGGACCAGGGAGGTCCCGGTTGGTCTTCAGGAAAGCAACTATATGGCAGCAATATGAGTTGGAGTGGTTTCAGTGATTTGGGGTCCATGTGTGGAGTTGCTTGTCATTCGGGGGATATACTAAGTTGTTTACAGTTGGACTAAATAATATCAGAAGTGTAATAGCTAGTTGGGAGATAAGTGTAGTGAACTCGGCAATCTCTCGATATGGGCGGTCTGTCAAGAAGACAGACCATCTCGAGACTACAGATTTCAGACGGAGTGGAAGTGATCATGATGTAAGAAATTCGTTCATCTACGGATTGGAGGGCCCTACGAGGGTTGGTTTCGGTTGCCTTGGGAAGGATAGGGTATGCTTCTGGTTGTAGCCGTGTTGCTCAAGTTATTTGGCGTGTCAGGAGTGGTAAGGAATGATTTTGAGGACGAAATCTAATATAAGTGGGGGAGAGTTGTAACACCCAGTTTATTAAATAAATAAATAGATAAATTAATAAACGAATAGTAGCCCTAAAATCCATAATATTTAGTGGGATGTTGGCTTTGGGGAGCCAAACGTTATAATTTGGATTATTCGGGGGTTAAAAGTGTAAGTTCTGGATTTAATTTGAAAAGGATTTCAGAAGTAAGGGTGTGTTTGGTAATTAATGGACTTAAATTGAAAGGATTTGAAGACTTGGGTGGCTGATTGGTAATTTTGGGACCTATTATGAAAGGACTTTTGGAGACAAGGGCTAAAGAGGTAAATTCCGGACTTAAATTGGAAAAGATCTTGGGAGGAGGGACTGAAGTTAGCAAATGGCACACATGTTTGAAATGAGACACAAGACTAACTCCCGTATCCCTTCCCCCTCGTTTCTTGTCACAACCCTAAAACTAATGGAATTCACAACCGTCATCGTCAGGGAATCCTTCAGCCGCCACCATGAGAGCAGGTTGTCGCTGCTAGTCCAGTCGAACTCCACCGTCCGCGCGCCGCTTTGCCGATGAGCGCCACCACCAACCCTGCTGCTGTAGACGTCATGGACAGCCGATAGAACCACCGAGAACGAGTGTTAAAGCTGTGATGCATCGCTGTGCTGGGTCGCGAGCTACCGAGAAACTGTCGGTAAGCCCATCTGCCACCTCTCCCTCTCCTCTCCTTCACTATTCTCGGAGAGACGACGTCGTGCACATCAGTTGCTGTCGCCGACAGCCCTATGGTTGTCGTTTTTCTTGTTTCAGCGTTCTCAACCACCTAGTCAGCGGTTGGGAGCTGTGGTCTCGCGTCATGAACAGATGGGGTTGGGTGAACAATATTTTGGCCGGAAAGCAACCGCCACCACCGTGAGGTGGTGGCTGCCATTTCTTTTGCCGCCACAGCCACCGTGGGAGGGTGGCTGTGTGCGTGATTTGGTGTGTGTGAGCCTAGTTCATGAGTTTAATGTTGTATGGATATTTTTGGATAGGAAAAAACGAAAAGAACTCGTCACCGCCACCTACTGCCGCCGTTCTGCCACTGTTCCGTTACTGCTAGCCACCATCTCGGGTGGCTGTGGGCTTTCGGGTGTGTTTGGATCGACGTTTGGAGTGCTTTTGGTGTTTCTTTGGCCCAAGATCACAACCACCACCACCGTGAGGTGGTGGCTGCCGCCGTGAACCATCGCCAACCACCACTACCCGAGGTGGTAGTGGGTGGTACCCGACTTGATTAGACTTTAATTAATGTAAACATTTAACTATTGGATTAATTGGTTTTGTGATTGGTTGGAAAAACCTAATTAGGGTTTAGAAAACCCTAATTTTGGGAATATGTATTTTGGATTTTTCGGGATCCGCGTAGGACCACAGATTTGGAATTTCGAACTATGCCCGACTAAGTTTGGTCTAGTGGAGTAATGGACTTAATGGATTAAGTCCTTAATGGGTTAAGTAGGAACACTTAACCGTAATTGTCATTTTATGTGAAAAACCCTAATTGGGTTTGGGTTCTTATTGGGCCATTTATTGGACTAAGCTACTGTACGCCTTTGTGGGCCAATTAGGAACATATTTATGGATTGAGGAAATTATTGGGCTTTAGGATAAGACCCATTTGAGAGGCTTGGGCCCAATTTGGAAAATTAGGCCATAATTGGGCCTTGATGATTATGAGATATTGAACCATCACAATGCCAATTGTTTGGACTAGAACAATTGGTTGTGCCTTAAAATAAGTCCATGTAGAGGTTTGGGCCCAATTTCGAAAATTGGGCCATAAGTGGGCCTTGGTTGATTATTGGGCTTTTGGGCCTTTAGAGTGTGAGTTTGGGCCTTGTTTTTGAACCAAGCTATGTTAGGGGTAAAATGGTCTATTTACCCCAAGTGTAGACTTATGGTTATGTATTGGAACCCAATTATTAATTGGGTGTCGTTTTGATGATTGACAGTTCAGGTATCTGTCAACCAGCAGCTAGAGTTTTATCCGTGGGACTTCAGCAGTGCAAGGTGAGTCTCCTCACCATACTAATGGGTCTAAGGCACCAAGGCCGGCCCATTCAGTTAGTTGTAGTGTTTATTGTAGATTCATTACTGATATGTATGGGATGCATGTATAGGTGGTGTGCTAATGATTTTGTGGTATGCTATTGACTATGTGGTATGTGGTATGCTAGTTGTCTTTGTGATACTTGCATGGAAGAACATGGGGGGAGCCCAAGGCACCCGAATGAAAGACCATGTGGAGAGCCCATGACTTTCTTATTAAAGACCATGGGGGAGCCTATGACACTTGGATGTAAGACCATGTGGAGAGCCCATGGCTTTCCTATTGAAGATCATGGGGGAGCCCATGACACTTAGGTATAAGACCATGTGGGGAGCCCATGGCATCCTTGAGTAAGACCCTGGGGGAGCCCACGACATCCGTATATGTTTATATGCATGGTTATGTGATTGATATGGTTTATGTAGCTATTATAGCTGATATGGATTATGTGGTTATGTGGATTGTGTGGGGTATGCTCTGGGGAACTCACTAAGCTTTGTGCTTACGGTTTACAGTTTTGGTTTCAGGTATCATCGATTTGGAAAAGAAGGGCTCAGATTGATCGCAGTGCACACACCTATGATTTCCGTAAAGAATGATTTTGGGATGAACTCTAATAAATGTTTTACTTAAAGATGATTTGAAATGTTTGAAATAAATGGTATCAATGTTTTAGCTATATTAAAAATGAAATTTTTACCCTTGATTTTGGGGTAGTTACAAATAAGAAAAAGAAAACAAAAAGTACTTTGCAATTTCTTTCATTTAGTCCTTTAGAACAAAATTTAAAGGGTCAAGTTTTGAATCAAGATAAACATTTACCAGTTGCACAAAGAAGGCATCCACCCAAGTAAAAATATGCAAATATGGATTTTCAGTAATGTCCAACTCATTTATCGAGAACTCATTTATCGAGAACTGTTCCATTTCAACAAAAGGAAAAAAGGAAAAAAAATGTCTAAATAAATAGGTATACCATAAACCTCGATATGGCTGCATCCACTAAAACACTACAACAAACAAACAAACAAACATTCTCATAATTATATAAAACTACATGTATTTTAATTTTCAATTTCACTATATCTACAATAGCAATTTTATGACACCGTTAAACAATCACAATGTATCTCACAAAAGATTTGCGACAAAAGGTAATAAACTAAACGTAAAATTCAGGAAAATAAAATAACATCAGTTTATTGGGTTTGTTTTCTTGGACATGTTAACATGGTTGAGGAGAATGAGGTATGGGACTCTAGGATCGACTTCAACTTTGTGTCCAGCCATGACTCCAGTTGTAGTCCCGCTCCGGTTCTGCTATTCCATGTTTAAAACCTATCAAAAAAAGCTTCATCTAGGTAGAAACTTCTTTGACCAAATGCAACATCCAAGCTAGAATGGCAAAAGTTAAAAAAAAAAACAAAAAGAAATTAAATGTACAAATGCTATAACCAAAATGGTTGTGTTGGATAATAAATGAAAGCATATGAACTCAATTCCCTCTAAGCATTGCAGGGAATATCAACCCCAAGCTTTGGCCCTGCTGTGCAATCTCCACATCCACCGGATCCATACTTCCAACTCCTCCTCAAACTCAAACTGAAACAACACCAAAACCAAATCAATTAGAATCCAAAACAACTCAAACCACCATCAAAAATCTAAGTAAACAGATCCAAAAGTTCTTTTTTGAATAACTCTGCAAAATACGATAATATCGACGGGTTAACATTTCAGTTACAAAGATGCAAGTATGCAATAGACAAACAAAACCTAAAGAACATATACATACAAAAAGTTTCAGTTTGACTTATTCAATTAGAATATATATATATATATGCTAAGAACTGACTTAGGAATAGAAATAAAAAAACAACAACTCACTTGGGAATGGGTGCCTAGCAATATACAAAAAGGTTCAGTAAGCAATTATACCTTAAAGTTTCAGAAAAGACACAACAAAGTGGGTGGGGTGGGGTACACAAACGTTTTGGTGTTGGGTTTGGGTATCAATCCTGGGTTTAGGTTCTACCTACTCTGGAGTACATGGTAATCCTTGAATGAACAAACACACCCATAACCTGATTGCAAAACAAAAGCAATTGTAATCCTAGAAATAAAAATAATCCATAATACGCATTGGACTTGGTTTCAGCTTGACGTTTCTTATATCTACTCCCTTTAGTATGTCAACATACAACATGACACACCGAGACCTGTGATTATTCTAGTAAACCAAAACATGTTGTTTAATGTTTATGGACTTATTTTGAGAAGATGGTTTTTGAACCAACAGTTCGTCGAGTTAGATGGAAAATAACAGCATACCTTTATATGATTTGTTTGATATAATATCATACTTTTATTTCTCCCCTGGTATACACCATATATATTGGTAATTAACTTTATTGAATCAAAAATTATTTATTTGGACAAAATTCATGAAATTCTATGTTGTTAAATCCACATTATTTTTTAGCTGACTTATCAACTTTAAGAATACAAAATCTTTTTGCAAGTAGATCAAATGATTGTTAAACTTTAAGAGCACGCACTCCTCTTGTAACCACTGATTGTATAGATGAAGAGTTATTTATACCAAGAAACATGACAACAATATAAGGAGCACCTATAACCAAAATTAAGTTATGGTTAAGTTCTCAATACCTTTATGTCTTTTGTCACATCCTCAATGCCTATAGCTATTGTCATCTGAGAAAAAATAAATTATAATTCATGTAAAGTCAACAGTTATGAAACAAAATCAGATTTTGGGGTTCTTTAAGAATACAAAATCCTTTTGCAAGCAGATCAAATGATTGTTAAACTTTAAGAATACACGGTCCTCTTATAACCTAAATTAAGTTCTGGTTAAGTTCTTAATACCTTTATCTGTTTTGTCACATCCTCAATGCCTATGGCTATTATCATCTGAGAAAAAAATAAATTATAATTCATGTAAAGTCAACAGTTATGAAACAAAATTAGATTTTCGGGTTCATATGATCAAATTCAAAGGCTACTACAGCCCTAATTACACCATTGTATACCACATCACATTCATAATCAACGATAAGCACTAATTTTAATAATACTCATCATTAACGATGAAAACTTGGATTTCAAAATTCAAACCTTTGACTTTGCAATAATTTTGAACGCAATTTCTCCACCCTTACATGCCCGTTTCCAAATCAAAGTTTGTTGAAGCCGAAATCGTGGCTCATGTTTCTTACATTTGAAAGTGGTTCTTGAAACCCTACAAAATTATGCAACAAACATTGAGTTTTCAGAAGTAACTTAGGTAAAAATGATGAAAGAGAAGTGGATACTACCTTAGGTTGGTGGCTGAAAGTAGTGGTAGCCATCAGTTGCCCTGGTGGCGGCGGCTGAGACCGGTGGTGGCAATGATGCAGACTTTTCTTCTGTGTCTTCCTAAACATTGAATCAGGTATGTTGACGAATAGAAGCAGAAACGAAACTGGGGAAAGGAAAATTCGGAAGTTGTTCGATCTTTCTTCTTACCGTAGTTTACAGCACCCAAAAAACACATCAGAAATAGTGATGAAGTCTGAAGTGAATAAACAAATTAGAGTTCAAGGCTTTTACCTGGAACGTCTAGATCAAACAACGGCGATTAGGGTTCTTTTATGGCAGAACCAAATTGATTGAATTGAAGGCATCAACAGACATTGGAGGTTTGGAAGGGATTTGGAGACAGCAAGAGTTATGGAGACAGCGAGAGATATTAAGAAGAACAGCTGAAAAACACCGGTTGACCCATTGGAGCCCTAGCACCGTAGAAGGGTGCACACCTATAATCAACGGCGAGCAGGCAGGGTCCGGGTTGTGCGAGGGGGTCTACGCCTTGCGTAAGGAACATAACTGGTGCTCTATAATGGAAAGGCTCTTCTTCTAGATTTGTAATACGCGTATGAGGCGGTGGATAATTTTTGAAAATGGAGTCGTTGTATCAGATGAGGGGGAAGCCTAGAGATCCAAGACACAAAAAGGAAGAGGGTGGATCGGTGCGGGAATGATAAACTGGGCGGTGGTGGAAGGATCGGGAAGTTAGAGTAACAGAAATCGAATCCTTATTGGTGGACAAAACGGTGAAATAAAGCCAAAACAACAATACGTGGACACATAATATAGAAAATGACAAAATATGACCCCCTAAAAGAAATAGGCCAGGATTGTAAAAGCAGACATAGATGGAGGACGAATTCTGCCAAAAGCTTAGGAACTTCACTGTTCTTAAGCATAGTCCCTTTTTAATATATATATATATATATATATATATATGATATAAAAATAATGAAAAATAATATTTCATCTCCCATATATTATATTTACATCTAAAAGTATATTTCTTATTATATTCTTTTCTTAAACCTTATATATATTGTCAAATAAGCCTTCAATTTATTAGCCTTTTTACTTATTTACTTACATATAGAAACTTAGAAAATATATTACTACAAAATTATGACCTAATTCAAATTAGACGTGACATTATTAAAATGAC
The DNA here is from genome assembly GCF_052849685.1 of Lactuca virosa. Classification (NCBI taxonomy): domain Eukaryota; kingdom Viridiplantae; phylum Streptophyta; class Magnoliopsida; order Asterales; family Asteraceae; genus Lactuca; species Lactuca virosa. The sequence goes on along the minus strand of NC_136433.1, from coordinate 36,156,452 downwards.
ATTTGCTGAATAAAACTATATCTAAAACATATTGTATATATGTATTATTAATTAATGTCAATATTATATAAAATAATATTATAATAAATAATTTTTATATATTTATATATTATAAATCAGAATATAATAAAATAAAAGACAGAATGATTAAAAATAACATATTAAAGTGTAACTAGATTACAAAACGAGAAGTTGTATCATGATGGACCAAAATCTCGAGAGGGAGAGGGAGAGAGAGAGAGAGAGTTGGAAGAATTGGTGGAAAGAAATGAGGAGGGGTGACCCTTCTTTTGTAGGGAGGTTTTGCCTAACCGCGTCACGCCCTATAAAGGGTCGCGTCGCGGCCATGAGTTAGACTGACTTTTCTTTCGTGCACGCAATGCTGGATTGATGGTGTGATGTGGCTTCCACATCACAATATTGTCATGTCATTTATTTGGTAACGTGCTAGATTGATGGTAAGGTCATTTGGTTTGATATTGCAACAAAATGGTAAATATAGGGACACAATTGAGAAAAAAAATATACAATGTCAAAATCGCAATATTGGTAAACATAGTGACTTTATTGCAATCGGGAAAACTGGTTATCGAAAGAATAGGTAAAACCGGTCATTTGGTAGATATTGCAACAAAAATGTAAATATAATAACATAATTGCGAAAAAAAAACTTGGTGTCAAATTCGAAATTTTGTGGTAATATAGTAACTTTTTTTTTTTTTGTAATTTTCCCTTTTATTTACTTAGTAATAAATGACTTAAAAAGCTTTAGTAATTAATTTAAAAAAAGAAAAATAATTTATAAATATAAAACAAAAATATATGTCCAGTTTATTTGATTCAAGCAAATAATCAAATTGTCAGTTAATCAAACCAAATAATCAAAATATCATATTTTCCCTTTATTCTACACTATCTTATAATGCATTCAGGTGTAACGATCGGAAAATCATTACTTTTTAATCAAGGAATTAATTAAAAATGTATAAGTTATTAGCAACAGATTAGTAAAAGAAAATTGTATTTCACCTGGAGATAGTTCCGTGAATAAAGTTCATCAAAATCCAAGTTTATATGAGGAAGTTATGGTAGCTTGAAGTTGGAACAAAAAGTACATTTCTATTTCAGAAAGGTCAACAATCAACAAGAATTACGGCAGGTTGCAACGCGTCCCCTAAAGATGCGACACGTCTAGTGTCAGGGTGGCGGTACACACATCAGAAGACGGTGCCATGTGACAAGATGAGAACGACATGTGGCAAGGGCACGACGCGTCTCTCAGCCTACGCATACCCCTCATTTGTCTTTCATTGTACCTTTTTCCGACGAGAGCTCTGAGCAGTTAAGTAGCAACGTGTAGTCTACAGAAGTACGTACTGACGTCAATACGCATGAATCAACTATCGAGCGAGGTATATTCGTTATTTGTCTAGTTAATTATTATATGTTGGTGATTTTCGTGTTATCAACATATTTTGGCGTAATTATTATAAATAATAAGATAGGCCGAGTTTCATTTACTAATCGAGCTTGGGGTGCAGGGTGCACACTCGGTGTGATAATTGTGAACTCGGGAATACGGGGCTTCGGGGGCAGCGCCCCTGGGTGCAGGGTTCCAAGGGGCTGCAACCCCTTGGCGGGGTTTAGGAGAAGCACCCCTAGCGGGGTACAAGGGGCAGAGCCCCTGGCGGTGGTTCCATCACTGTGATGTCAAAATCGGTTATGTCTTATAACCATATATCAAACCACTTGTTTTGGCGCCAAAATTGCATGTAACTACCATCAACTTCTTTTCCCTCTAGTATAAGAACCTTTCTCTGGTTTCAGAAAAAGGGTTGGAACTCATATACACGAAAATCATATTTTGATTTGTTCTATCTCTCAAGAAGACAAAACAACAATGTATATTTTTATGTGTTTCGAATTTGGAAGTGGTCTGATTTCTAAATTGCATTTCTTGTATTATCCTAAATCTAATTTCGTGATACCCCACGAATAAGTGTCGAAATCACAAATTTTGGAAAGTGACTGCAATCACGATCCCAGAACTTATCCAAGTTAATTGATATTCTAAGATCCCAAAATCTTACATTCAAAATCTGTGATTTTGTGAAGAATATTAATGATAGAATCTATGAAAAACATGACTTCCAAATTCTGGAAGTTGGACAAGTTTGAAGGCACTGATTTTCGTCGTTGGCAGAAGAAGATGCATTTCCTTCTTACTACCCTAAAATTTGTTCATGCTTTGAGCACTCCTGCACCAGAACCAATGGAGGATGAAACCCTTGAACATACGAGAATAAGATGCAAATGGGAAAACGATGATTACCTCTGTTGTGGTCAAATCTTAAATGGTATGTATGACTCTCTCTTTGATATCTATCAAAATCAAGAATCGAAAAAGATTTATAGGATGCCCTTGAATCCAAATACATGGCAGTGGATGCCTCAAGTAAAAAATTTCTTGTTAGTAATTTTAGCAATTACAAGATGGTGGATTCAAGGCTGGTCATGGAATAGTACAATGAACTCATGAGGATTTTGGGACAATTTAAACAACACAAAATGCAAATAGATGAATCCATTTCTGTCTCAAGTGTTATTGACATATTGCACCCATCCTGGAAAGACTTTAAACACACTGAAACACCAAAAAGAAGAGTTGTGTCTAGTACAACTTGGCAGTAACTTGAAAATTGAAGAGGGTCTTCAGGCTCAAGAAAGTGGCAAAGGAAAAGAAAAGGAAGTTCATGTATCTTCAGTGAACATGGTGTAAGATGACATATTCCAACTTCGAAAGGATCTTTGAAGGAAAATAATGTAGTTTATTTGACATATTTAAATCTTATTTATATATAAAGATTCCTCATGATATTTTCACTAAGTAGTAAGGGAAAATAATTGGTAAGGAACTATACACAATGGTGTATGACTTCCTTTCTAATGAATGTCTAAGGTTTAGCACAAGATACCAAATCAACTTTATCAACAACTATAGTAGTTATAAATTATATTTTACATGTTAAAACATAATTTGTTGGATTAGTGTCTAAGCCCATAACTATTTTGGTATGTACTTGACCCGATTGCGAGCATGGTCCTTTTGGGTTGCCTTCACCAAAGCAACTTGATAGGATGATTTGTGGAGAAAGAGATTAATTATGATTTATTAATATATTATATGAATAATATATTAAGAGAGAAATCATATTATTTAATTAATATTTAGTCAAGAATTAATTATAATTAATTTTGGGGCTAAAAGACATTAATTAAATAAAGGGGACTAGAACTGTCAATTGTGTGATAGTTGGATATTAGGCTAATGGACTCCATAGAGGATGGAGTGGACGAAATCTATGGGGACACCCATTAGAATTCGTCCAAGGCCTCTAAAGGAGGAGTCCATGGGCTGCTTAGGGCCTAAGCAGTTAGATTAGGGTTTCCTAGTTCAAAACCCTAATAGCCTCACATATTTAAGGACCCCTAGGGCACCAAAAACGTGGCTAACTGATTCCTTAGGGTTTCCAGACGTTTTTGGTGTCCTCTCTCTTCTACTTCTTCATCCTTATTGCTTATGGTGTCTGTGACTCCATTAGAGGTGTGACACTTGTGACACTAAGCTTTCTGAATCCAATTACAAGAAGGAATTGAGATTGTTATTGCTACACAACAATCAAGGTAAGATCTAAACCCTAATTCATATGTTATTTGATTATCACATGCTAGATCTAGGGTTTATGGCTTTGGATGATTATTGCATATTCATTAGACAAACTAGATCCAAAGCTTTAGGGTTTGCATGTACACCATAGGAATGTTGTAGTGCTCAAAACCCATCAGTGGTATCAGAGACTTAGGCTGTTTGTTGATGAATTTGTTGCATATTTGATCATTCTTTGGCTTAAAATCGTTTTTCTTGCTATCTGCCTGACTGACTCGGCGAGTCAGGCCGACTCGGCGAGTCCAGTCCCTGACTCGGTGAGTCCAATGGTCAGACAGAGGTATCTTCGGGATTTTTTTGCTGATTTGGCTTGGATAAGTTACCAAAAATGTTTTTAACTCTTAAAATTCGATTTTTTATGTTTGGTATTGATTATCCTTGCTAGAATAGAAGATAATTGTCAAATTAACTAGATAATCATTGCCTTATGTGATAAACTAGATTTATTTGAATTATTTGATAGATTATCTTGCAAGAAATTGAATTAAATCATATTTAGATAATCACCAATTAATTGTTTAATTGTTATTATTTGTAAGTTGATCTATAATGTTCTTAATAATGTTTTGAAAATTTTCAAATACTTGCCCTCAAGTTTTGGAATTTAAATTTTGATTAAAAGTTTAATTTTTGAAATATTTAAATTCTAAACCAAATGTTTTGAAATGTTTCAAACTTGCCCTCAAGTTTTGGAATTTAAATTTTTTGATTAAAAGTTTGATTTTTGAAATTTTAAATTCTAAAACCCTAGTTTTGAAAAAGTTCAAATTACATCCTCATGGTTTTATTAATTTAATTAAATGTATAATTAAATGAGAGTTTATAAATCCATAATGACATGGTTTATGTTTAATTAAATTAAAATGTATAATTTATTAAATTAACCCACCTAGTATTTTAAAAGTATAAAATACACCCTTATACTATATATAACATTAAAAGTCTAATATTATATATGTATAACTTAAACTGTTAGTCTTACCGTTAGTAGGCCTCATTCACGAAGCCGGTCTATAAGGGGGGTATCAGGTTATGTCCTATAAAATTGCCGTTTAATGGGTGTCCACTCTCACCCACCACTTCATTGATTGGTGGAGGGTCGTTAGCCGAACGGGTAGGATAGGGCAAATCCTCTTCTCATTAAAAGTATAATGAATGTTTAAGTAACTAAATGTTTTACTAAATTTCCAAATCTTAGTTACTTTAGGAAAAAGTGAATTCGATGCAATTCCATGGAATTACACTTTGTACCCTTGTCGAGACAATTAGTGGAGCGTGTGTGGTTAACCGGCACACTAAGTTGGGTTTGGCATTGGTAGCGAAGGGTGACTCGATGTTTGTCATAGATCGATGGAGCATGTGTGGTTAACCGGCACGTCGATTAGGTGACTGTAACATTGAGGGCACCATGTACATTCACATGGTTATTCACACCTTATTTGTGATCCTCGGCATCCCAGTTACAAATGAAGGGCATAATCGAGATTAAACATGACATTGAAAAGTTCAATGAATCTCAAAAGATCTAGGAGTTTCAATTCATTTAAAACTTAACCTTCTTTTCGTTTTTCATGGTGGAAATTGGTAAATCGTCATTTACCTACCTTCAATTGTTCTGTGAGTTGGATTACGGCATCCCTCTTCCAATTTGTAGGATATTGTGTTGGATCCTAGCCTTAATATCTCATTTGGGTGTTTTATTAAGGACTCAATCAACTAAACTTGAATTTTTCTCCCATTTCATAGATGTCAAAGTCTAACAACTATGGTCTTCCTAAATCCGTTGGGAAAAGTTTTCGACATGAAGATGATGTTCCACGATTGGATTGTGGAAATACAAATCATGCTTCTCTTCCTCCACCTCCTCCAATAATTCTCCCTGACCCACGTGTTCGAAGACTTGAAAAGTTCAAGGTCACTCAAGCCCTATTGGCAAAAGACATGAAAATAGAAAGTCTATATGTGCTCATGTATTAGATAAAAGGTCACATATTGATAGATTGGGATTGTTAGGTGTCGATGTTTAAAGGAAGTTGGCTGTTGACTTGGTTCTTCAGTCACTTCCCGAATCATATGGTAAGTTCGTTAGAGAGTACTATATGATGGACCACAACATGACCCTTATTGATTTGACTTATTTGCTTATTGCTGCTGAATCAGAAATGATTTGGCGCACCGGTCAGCAAATTTGTCTGGTAAAATCAATATCCCAACCCTCTATGGGAAATGGTAACATTGGAAGTCCAGAAAAGTTTCTCTACGCAAGAGAAAGGCTGAGTCTGAGATAGTCCCGTGTACCATTCCAGAAGAATCCATATGTTTCTACTGCCAAAAGAAGGGGCATTGGTTACGAAGCTGCCCTGACTACCTGAGAGATCTAAGCGATGGGAGAGTCAAGATTTATGACTCTGTATCAGGTAAAATCCACTATCTAACTCTATTAAGTTCTTTTTAGATTCTTAACACATGATGTGATAAGATTACATTTGGTGTTTTGTAGAATCGAAGAAAAAGGAAGCTTAAAAGGAAAGAAGTGAGCTAAATCTGGTCATGAAGAAATGGATCTTGATCGCATGATTCAAAGATCGGATTGTTTGAGCTACTACTTTAGAGTTAGGATAGATTGCTAAATAATATTTACATAGTTTTTATTTGTGATCGCGTTGTAAGGATAATATTTTTCCGCAATAAAATAAATTTTGATTTATCTTATTTATGTTTCCTTGCAATAGATTTTATGAAAATTGGTGTTTGAATGGTTCTATTGTTAGCAATATTGTGAATGGATTTGATTCTTAGTTATGTTATTTGTGGTAATGTCAAAAATTTACCAAATGAGGAAGGTTTCTAGAGGAGGAAAAATGGTGAAGAATGGCGGTGGTCTCGCGGGATTCTGACCGATAGATCTCCTGGAAATTGAGTTTTTGTACGGAGCGCGGGTAAGGCGCGGGCCGCGTGTTGGCCGCGTCTAGTTTTCTTGAAATCTCACTGATTCTTCTGACCTTTCACGCGGGCCGCGTGCTGGTCGCACGGAGGCCGCGGGACCTGAAGCTTGAAAATGGCAAAGAATCGGAAATCTGCGCGGGCCGCGTGGAACCCGCACGATGGCCGCACAAAGTCTTACGCGGGCCGCGTGGAACCCGCACGCTGGCCGCACAAAACCTTACGCGGGCCGCGTGACTTCCTGCACTTCAAAATTTGAAATTTTTCTAAAAACTTGATTTTTGGCCAAAATGATTCCCGCAAAATCCCGGGTTTCAAAAACACAACAAAAGTTTGGACGAAAGGTGAGAATAAAGCTTGAAATTTTTCAAAAATGAACATTTTCAAAATCATTTTATTCGCTTTATAAAAGACGAAAGCACAATGCTTCCCAAAAATGCCCTTCTTTAACGTCTTCGGCGAGACGCCTCCAAACTTCACTTTAACACTTTGGGGCGTCCAAATGGACGACATCTTGAACATTTGAATCAAAACCTTCATAGAATGGCTTCAACCAATGTCCATTAACCTTGAAAACTTGCCCCTGTGTCAACATTTTTTAATTTCCACATCTCCATTGGGACTCTTTTCTTGTATTTGACTTTCTTTTTACGGAAAAACCATACCGGACTTAGACCTTTGATAATAGAAAGAATCCAACCATATTCTTTCTTGTACTTGTTTAGTAAGGTGACCAACTCTTCCATATTCGACATAGCGGTCGAGTTGGTGACCGGTTGGGTGTCTTCCTTCTCGGGATATGTATCATTTAAAGGGTTCGACAGATTTATCGTTTTCAGCTCTTGTGGTTCGTTTACCACTGGAGTTAGTTTCTCAATGGTAGTGGGTGGCTCAAACTCTCTTTCGTTAACCCCCAACACGTCCTCTATAGTTTCATTGACATCTTTCTCAATTTCTTCTTCCTCCTTGATAGCCTCTTCCATTTCCACTCCTTCTTCCACTTCTTCATATAACACTCTTAGGCCATCAAAACTTTTCTCATCTTTCAAAGGAATGGCACATGTGCTATGCCATGGGCTCTCTTCAGATGGTAGTTTCTCTTGAGCTTCCATTATACTTATTGATTGAGCAAGTTGTGTTATTTGTTTCTCTAAGCTTTTGAGGCTAGCTTGGGTTGTTTCTTGGAAAATTTGGGTAGATGTGGCAATGCTCTTCACAATGTCCTCTAAGGACATGCTTGGAATTTCAGGTTGTTGAGGAGGTGGAGGATATGGATGTTGGAATTGTGGAGTTGGTTGGTATTTTTCATTTCTCCAAGCTTGATATGGGCTTTGGTATTGGTTGTATCCCCAAGCTTGGTTGTTGTCCCACCATTGATCATGTTGAGGTTGATCATAAATCCATTGGTTTGACCAGTAGTAGCTTCCCTTCTCTTGCACTTCTTCCCATTCTCCTTGTGAATATGGACACATATCGGAATGATGTCCATTTTGGGCGCAATTATCGCAAAGAAGAGGCGAGGGTTGCACACTTTGGTCACTTTCAATCATCATAACTAACTGAGCTAGCTCAGAAAGTTTATCTTCAATGCAAGGAGTGTTCATTTCTGAACCATAATTTTTTTTCAATTTTTTATTTTTAAACTAGAGTACCTGCACAATGAGATCTAGGCATAGAGAAACAAACTGATTAAATATAAACCAATCCCCGGCAACGGCGCCAAAATTTGGTGGTTGTCGAGGCCAACAAAAATAAATAACCCTAAATCTTTTACACTAAAATAGTGTATAGTGGTAAAGGGGTCGATCCACGGAGATTGGTTCAATTTATAACTCTATGGAAAATCTTTTTTGCAACAGTACTTCTAAAATGACAATAAAATAAAAATGGGGGTTTTGGTGTTTTGAAATACTTGAAACAAACTAGAATTAACTAAGATTTAAATAGACAATTTCAACAAAAATAAGAGTTTGATGTAAAATCAATAAGAGAAGGATGGTTGACTTAAGGTTCCTCACTTTGACTTTTGATGAACATATCATTAGAATCAAATGGTGCAATACTTGTTTTAAACCCTTAATTTGGCTATAGTAATCCAAGGAGCTTGAGATTACCTAGACTTTTCTTAATTGTTGAAATGGTTAGAGAAGCTCATAACAATTTCCTTAGTTAAAGTCACTAATTCCATTAAGCATGTAATTAGTGAAAGTCAACTAGCATTAAGAACCAAAAAAATCACCAAATCCAAGAGGGGTCAAATGCTTTCACCACCATGTTGGAGAAAATGTTTTTATGATTGTGTGAAGAAAAACTAACACAAGAATCACTTGTTGCTTGCTAATTTGAAGATCCTTTACTTAATCAAGAAATTAGCCAACTAATCACCACAAACACATTTAAACTCATGAATAAAAACATGCAAGTAATGATAAGATGTTAAAACACAAAACATTTTCATAAAGATTCAAACACAAAGTCATGGATTCTTCAATATTCAACAAAAGTTCAAAGAATTCAACAAAAGTCAACCAAGATTAGTTTAGCCAAGCATGACTAAACTCAAGGAAACAAAGTTAGTTAAGATTGTACCAAACATTTAGCAAGAATTAAGAGATGAAATGGTGAAGTTCTTGAGGGTTCTTGGCCTTCAAAAAATGTTCCAAACTCCAGAGAGAAAGTATCAAAATCGGACCTCCAAGATTATCCTAAAGAGGCACACCAACCTTCCCAATATAGAGCTCTAAGTAAAATCCCGAAATTGCCCTTGTCAGAAATCCACGCGGGCCGCGGGGAATCTTACGCGGGCCGCGTGACTTCGACGGAAATTTTTGGGCTTCTTCAAGTCTTGGGCCCCCACAGCTAATCCATTGGCCCAGTTCGAATCCAATCTGCTTCTAGCCCATTTCTCTTCAATATTTCTTCAATTTGAGCCCAATTTGTCTCTCCACATCACTCAAAACTTCCGCAAATTCCTAAACATCGATCTTGCACACTCAAGAATTCTCCCGTGGCTTTCAAATTTAAAGTTTAATTCTTCCAACCCTTCAAATAATTGACAATCCCACTCCATGCATCACCTCTATAGCCATCAAGCCTAAAATCCTCGTTGTCCTCCAAGTCCAATTGCTTTCCAAAAGATCCCGCTCCGCTAGTCTCCTTAAAATCTGTAATTAAGCTCACAAAACTCGAAAGAACCCGAAATGGTCATAAAAATAACAAAAAGGAAAATATGCATGGAAATTATCTAAATTGTGAATGAAATATGCTAAAATAAACTATAAAAAGAAGTAAATAAAATGAAGCTATCAGTTCTCTAATCTAAGTAGAAGGGAGAGTACTTTTGTATCGTGTTTTATGATCGTCTTAAGAACCATATTACAATTCATCCTCTAAGGATACCTTAGTGCACTAGTTTGGCTAAGAAGAGGAATGGTGAATTGTAGAAATGGTTAAGTCAATAAGATGTATCGTACTTCGTTCCTATATCAAGTCTTAGAGTCATACTCCAAGATTGTGAATTGAGTGAGATAATCTTAAGTAGGAATGTTCTTACACTTGCACATTTTGGTAAGTTGTGATGTCTTGAATAAGACAAAGACCAACTAGTACCAAATTGTGCGTAGTTTTGTCTTGGCATAGACACACACTGACTCTTGAATATTTGTTTTGTCAAGAAATGTTTCTTGATAAGAGAATCTTATATGTCAAGAGGTCAGTGGGAGTCTAAAGATCTTGAAAAGTTTCAAGGACAAATCAAGAAGTAAAACTATTAAACACTAGCACACGACTTGAGGATTGTAACCTATCGTGTTGACAAAATTTTATTTCTGTGCCAATCCAGTTGAGTGATTATGCATATGAGTTCTACAAGTTCTCAATTGAATGCATAAAGGCAAACACCTTGATCAATGAAAGTTCATTGACTGGCATAGGTGAGCTGCTAAATAACTTGGAAGCAATGGTGGGACCCTTGATGGCAAGAAATCAAGTATGAACAAGTTTTGTCCATAAGAGTATGAATTTGTCACAAACATTATCTTACGATTATGCTTATGACAAATTTGCATGGATATGAACACATGCACCATAAAATCTAAGTGTCATAAGGTTTCTCTCCTACATGAAAATGATTGTGAGGAAACGCTTTCACCAAGAGAGATATTAAGGAGATAGCGATTATGTAAATTGCATTCTCAAATTCGATTATGATTACGGCATCCCTCTTCATAGTTCGAATTGTGAGATTTGGCAATTAGTCTGAACATTTGGGACTTAGTAATATAAGTTCTGAATTAGTTTAGACACACATGTGAGCTATCTAAGGAAAAGCGTGTGAATTTGAGAAGCTTAGATAAAGGCTTATCGAAGCACATCGTATTGGAAATATGAACTTTGGAAAGTCGATTAGTATTGTCCTTTAGAAGTCCAGCTGTTTTCTAAATACGTGTCAAAGCTAGTGGGAGTATAAATGTTATGCTAGAATGGATATGATCACCATGTCAGTAGGAGCATGATTATTATTATTTTAAGTATTGCAAGTTGGCAATATTAACTATAGAAAAACAAAAGTTTCACTTTGCAAAGTTGCAGGGGTTGAAAAGTTGTTTTTGCTATAATTAAGGGATAGAATGTTATACTTCGTTTCCAATCTAAAAGCTTAGATCGAGAAATTTTAATTGTATTTAGTCAAGGATATATTTATTATTTGCATTCTCAAAGTTCGATTATGATTACGACATCCCTCTTCATAGTTCGAATTTTGAGAACACGGCAAATAGAAATATTATGACAATATTATAGCAAGAAACTGGTAAAGTATCACGTATCTCATTATGAATCGTATCCCATACACCTCGGATATAGGATCGATTGCATATGCTGTAATATTCGACCGTTCTAAAATTTTCCAAATGCCTAGGGCATTTAGAGGGAAAAAGGGAATAGAACTGGGTTTGACTAAAATATTTAAATAACTGTCAAGGACAATCTAAGGTTCGCCAAGGATTGGTCACTTGTGGACAGTCAAAAGTATAGTCATGGATAAACCATATTGACAATATTATGAATAGATAAGACTCTATTTAGAATGAGTTGTCATATGGCAAATATGGAAATGTTTCCATATTGGGAGTTGGATATCGAGAATCAATGTCTAGATTAGAAACCTTTATGCAAGAACGATGTTCAAAGGAATGTACTTTGAATGTGAGACTTCATTACTATGGAGTTGTCTTGTAACAATCTCCAATAGAGCACTTTGTAATTTCATTGGCAAAGTCTTGATGACTTTGGCGCTATGGTATTACGAAAGGACCGTTGCATAACATCTTAGAATCTAACATATTCTATAAGTGGCAAGAATTTGGTATTCTCGCACTTGTGGTAAGAATTGGGAATTATGAAATGAGTGTGATTGAAAATTTTATTCAATTATACTATTTCACAAAGTAAGGACCATAAGTAAACATAGTGTGCATGCTAAGAGCATGGGACAATTGTCGTTATAATTCAAGTAAGAAGTTGATTACCCGAAACAACAAATAATGAGTAATCAATATGGTGATTAAATAAAAGTGTTTTATTTATACTCAAAAGTTTGGGGCCATATAAGATTAGTATTATTCTTGTGTTTCAATTTGCATGTTTTGACTTCCTGAATAATAAGATTATTCGAACGTTCCACAGTCGCTCATACTTTGGAAGTAGGTATGAAAGAAGATTGTCATGGATTGGTTTGTAGATTGTCAAAAGTGTATTAGACATAGAAAAGGTTTGCTGCAACGTTCATGAGTGCTTACGAATATGATTTGAGCATTGGATTAAACCCACACTCACTTGGATCGCTTCATGGATTTTATCACGAGTAATTGGTGAGACGATAATATCTTATATTTTTGAAACCGAGATGTGTGAGTTGTATCCTGCGAGTCGGTTACACATTGATAATATGTAAACGCACCAGTAACTTGGTGTTATAAAACATATTGTTGTGTGTGATTCGGTGAGTAAGTACAAGTGAGCATTGAATCGAAGTTTATCTGTTCCTTTTACCCAAAGTGGGATAAAAGCGATATCTGTGGGCCCCTCGATGATTTAGTGATGACAAACGAAAGTGCTCGGCCGGGCCAGGGCTAATTTGATTTGTTCAATTAGTCAATTATCATAAATCGGAAATCGGGAAACAACACATAGACTGAGAGAATGATTTCAATCCATGTCTCACGTCTATACGATATCTAGAATGGAGGAATATATGATCCCTTATCTAAAGGACGCGTATCTGATAAGATCAGAGTTGACAGCGGCTTTTGAAAGCTACGATTGCTGATCAGGATCTGAAGTCATACGCAGAATAGTTATTAGACTTATCCAAGTGGGAAACTGTTGGATTAGTGTCTAAGCCCATAACTATATTGGTATGTACTTGACCCGATTGCGAGCATGGTCCTTTTGGGTTGCCTTCACCAAAGCAACTTAATATGATGATTTGTGGAGAATGAGATTAATTATGATTTATTAATATATTATATGAATAATATATTAAGAGATAAATCATATTATTTCATTAATATTTGTCAAGAATTAATCAGAATTAATTTTGTGGCTAAAAGACATTAATTAAATAATGGGTACTAGAACTGTCAATTGTGTCATAGTTAGATATTGGGCTAATGGACTCCATAGAGGATGGAGTAGACAAAATCTATGGGGAAACCCATTAGAATTCGTCCAAGGCCTCTAAAGGAGGAGTCCATGGGCTGCTTAGGGCATAAGCAGTCAGATTAGGGTTTCCTAGTTCAAAACCCTAATAGCCTCACATATTTAAGGACCCCTAGGGCACCAAAAACGCGGCTAACTGATTCCTTAGGGTTTCCAAACGTTTTTGGTGCCCTCTCTCTCCTCCTTCTTCATCCTTATTGCTTATGGTGTTTGTGACTCCATTAGAGGTGTGACACTTGTGACACTAAGCTTTCTGAATCCAATTACAAGAAGGAATTGAGATTGTTATTGCAACACAACAATCAAGGTAAGATCTAAACCCTAATTCATATGTTATTTGATTATCACATGCTAGATCTAGGGTTTATGGCTTTGGATGATTATTGCATATTCATTAGACAAACTAGATCCAAAGCTTTAGGGTTTTCATGTACACCATAGGAATGTTGTAGTGCTCAAAACCCATCATAATTGTGAAATATTTGTTAAAGGTTTTTTATATATAGTTGAAATACAAACCGGTAAGACCTATCTAAGGCCTTAGTGATAATAAATGATGAATTAAATCTTACTTGGTATGATTTTCTTTCTAATCGGTAGAAATGTCCTCCTTTTATTTCCTTGGCATAACACCTAGAACACTATCAATTGTACCTTGAGTACAAACACCAAAAAGCTAGTAGATATAACATTTTCTTCATAAGATTTTGTATGGAAAGGCTCCATCCTATCGTATTAAACATTTTATGGAGTTAAAGCCTATATTAGACTAAAGATTTTAAACCCAAATCTAATAAATGCATATTTGTATAACACTCTAAGTGTGGCTTATATTACTTTATGCAAACCCACCAAGAATAAGTTTTCTTATCCCTCTGATAGCTGAGTTAGTAGAAAGTAAGCTTCTAATGACAAAGCAAGTGGGAGATACATGGAACTTGAAGCAACTCAAGAACCATAACCTGATGTAGTTACAGTTGGCAGTAGATTTAACAAGGATTGTTAAACTTGATTAAGAGCTATTCACAAACACAAATTGTTCACTTTAGTGGTAAAAATCATCTATGACTTGAGAAATGTGGAACCTCTCATTGATGATCTTTTATTGATGGTTTCTAGCAAAGCCATCAAATACCAAGATGCTATGTATGATCTCGATTCTGATTAATGACTTTGTGTCGTGAACATGAGATGTAATCCATGTATGATGATAATCAAGTATGGTATCGATTGAAGTTCTTCTCTATAACAAGGCTAGAAGGAGTAAGTGATTCTTCTAGAAAGAATGCATTACATGGATAACTATACACATTTAAAGCAAGACTTGTAATAAAAGGATTTTCTCATACTCATGTCATTGACTGTGGTTCTTATCATACTCATGACATTGACTGCGATCAAACCTTTTTCACAAGTAGCTATGACAAGCTCAACAAGGGTATTGTTTACTATAAATTCATATTCTCAATATGAGATATAACAAATAGATTTCAAGAAAGACCGTTTTTCTTAATAGACATCTACTGGAAGATATCTATATAGATTAGCCTGTCAGTTTTCTTAATCCATGTTATCCTAAAAACATGTGTAACGCTTGAGATCTACTTGTAGGTATAAAGAAAACATCTCAATTTTGCAATCATCATTTTAATATAATACCACAAGGTATGTTTTTATATCAAAATGAATAGAATATGTATGTTTCTTAAGAACTAGTGGGAGCATAGTGATATTCCTAATCTTGTATGAATGAGACATACTTAATCATAAGAAATTACATTCTGACCATGCTAGGCCTTTTCGCTTTGACTTGGAATGTGTTTCTAAAATGAAAGACTTAGAAAGGAAAAGATACATTCTTGGAATGTAAAATCTATAAAGATAGATAAAATGAATGTTAAAAGTTTTATATCTTTATGCATATATGGACAATATCTTGAAATGGATCAAGATACAAAATTCCTTTGGAGGAATCTTGGTATTGTCACATGGCACTAAGTTTTGAGCCAGCCTCAAAAGAAAATTGCTCATAAGTTTGAACTAGCTGAAATGATTTATATTCTATTTTCTTGGCAAATGAATCCATCATTTATGCCATATTATGAATGAGACTTGGTATATGATCATGCTATGAGCATATCATAATATACCAATTGAATACATTGTTAAGTCACCGATGACCGTAAGAACATTCTAAGAGTACTTTAGAAGAACTAAGAGAATGTATATAAGACAATTAGTTTAGAATAAAATCTTTATGTAAAGAGCTACATGAGATTATAATTTCTAAAAATATATATAATTATGAACTATAATTATATTATGACTTCATTATGGGATGAATAGTAAGTTTTGTTGGAGTAAGGTCCAACCAAAACAAAATGACACAATATACTACAAAATAAGAATACACTCCTTTATAAGTTGAAATCTAATATGATTGGATGAATGAGTTCATTGAAAAACTATGTTGATTTATGCCATTCAAGGATCACATAGAAATCTTAATGACTTCGAGAGTATACTTAATCGAGCTAAGAGACTCTATGTCATGAAAGAACACCAATTATATACTCCAATATATTTAACTATGCCAAGATTAAAGTCAAATATGGAGATGATAGTATTTATAGAATTCACACAAATTAAGTTTAGTCGAACCCATTAATAAAGTCATTCTTTTAAGATAAGTATGAATGGTCACACTTCAACTATAAGACTTTATTATTCTAGATATGGGATTTTGATTTGGATTTAGTATTTGGATATTGAAACATTATAACAACCATTGTTATATAGTGTTTTGATATACTGGGATATCATCATAACATTAATACTTGTTGTGTTCTATATTAACATGTTTAATCCATGAAATATCTTATTATTCTAAATGTTCATAGTCGGTTATAATTATTGGAGCAATTATGAAGTAAGACTAATATAGATTGGATTGGTTGACTTTCACTGGATGAAGTTAGGCAATGGGTTGTAAACAAGTTCCATAGGTACTTGTCAAAGAACTAGTATTGAACTGACCCACATCAAGATCATCTCATGGATCACTATCATGAATGATACTTGATTAAAAGGTACTATCTCTGTATCCTTAACACCTGAGATACATAGTGGGACTTAAGTGTAGGGAGTACTACGCTTTGATATGGTCAAATGTTGGTCCTTAACCGGGCAGTTATAAAATCCATTTTCAGGTATGGTATGAACTATGCAAGAGGCTTATGTAGTCAAGATGGGATTTGTTCCTCTTATATGTTGAGAGTTAGACATCTAAGGCGCCTTACCAAACATTGAACACCATATGAGATTGATTATAATTTGTATCTCATGTTTAACATGATGTTTATGAAAAAAGGATAACCGATAAACTTACCTTATATACCAACTGTAGCTTGGAGATTTTTGGGAATTGGGCGTTGATAGAATGGAACAAAGTCGTATGTTGATGGGGGCAGTGAAATGTTGCTAGACGTTCACTACTGTCTACAACAGTCTAATATGAATCTTGCGTAAGTGGGAGAATGAAAGATCTAGTATGCTCAACGTAACACCCAAAAATTTCAAACCAATATAAACTTTTAAAACATGTCAAGTTCATCAAAACATTACAACTTTGTTTTCAAAATATTATTTATCAGAGTATTCCCAGAAACATAAACATAATATGAGGAGCTGTACGATCATGCCTTCGCCTTGCCGCAATCCCCTGAGGTACCTGAAACAATAAACTGAAACTGTAAGCTCGAAAGCTTAGTGAGTTACCCCCTCCCCCAAATACCGATACACATACAGTCCACATAACCATGTCAGCAATAACATATCATAACAACCTGAATAGAACAGCACATAACGGGTCCACAGCCCTACAGACTGTAATACCCACAAGCCCACAGTACGAGTCTCCCTTAGCCCGTAACTGGAATGCTCCTAAGCCCACAGTACGAGTCTCCCTTAGCCCGTAACTGGAATGCTCCTAGGGTTTGTTGGCTACCGCACGAAGCAGTACAACCTCAACCCATCCCATATAACAACACATAACATAACCACTGAGCATGCAATAATCATATAACATCACAGGTAGTCCTACAGGTCTACCTCACTGGCATAACCACTAGTATGCAACACTAACTCGTACTCAACATCTAAAACTGCTAGGATAACATATCCAATGGGCCGGCCTTGGTGCCTTAGACCCCTTAGTATTTTGAGGATAACTCACCTTGCAACTGTCGTCTGAAACTAGAAAGCTCAACTCCCGGATCGCCAACACGAACTCCACCACCTATAATTACCATAAAACCCCTTTTTCATAAATCTCCAAATTACCAGAATACCCTCAGAAGTCAACTGGTCAACCATTGGTCCAAGTCAAAGTCCACAGTCAAAGTTAACAGTCCATGTTGACTCGACTCGTCGAGTGCAGTTCACCGACTCGTCGAGTCCTTCCTGAACTCGAGAAATCGTGAAATCCTTGATTGGCTCGTCGAGTTCCCCTTTAACTCGCCGAGTTCATACGTGTCCAAGAATTGGGAGAAACCCTAGCCGACTCGCCGAGTCTTCGAACAACTCGTCGAGTTCAAGGCAATCTTCAACGGACTCGCCGAGTTGTTCATCCAACTCGTCGAGTTCGTGGCCATCTTCAACGGGCTCGACGAGTTGTTCCTCCAACTCGCCGAGTCCTTGCAGACCTTCATCCATGCAGACGCTTTTTAAGCCATGGAAAGGTCCCAGATTACAGATCCAAGCTTCTAAGGCATGTTTATCACGTAAAGTTGCAAACTTTACGCACATGCAAGGCTCTAAAGGCCCTAAATGACCAATCTAAGCTTCCAATGGAGCTTTGCATCTTGGGAGAGTCTCATTCTTGCACAAGCTGGAAACTTTATGGACTAAGAAGCCCAAGGGAGCTCAGTTCTGAAGTTACAACTTCAGATCTTTGTTTGCACACAAGAATAGCTTCCCATCATACCATGAAAACCCTAGAATTTACCAAGGAGGGGATCTAGAATGAAATGAGATCAGGGTAACGATTATACCTTCCAGAAGATGCCCAATAAGGTAGATTTCAGATCCCACAAGCTCCTTGCTTCTGAATACTTGCTCTCCAAGCTCCCTTCACCACAACATCCTCTTCCAAGCTCAAAATACACAAATGGAACACACACACTCGATTAGGGTTTGAGAGGGACAAGAAACAGTAAAAGGGGAGGCTGGGGGAGGCCAATGATCCTTTAAATAGGGTGCAAAACCCCGAGATTTAGGGTTTCATCTGCCAGCTCCTACTCGTCGAGTCCCTTCTTGGACTCGGCGAGTAGGTCATTAAAATACATGGATCATCCCGCTGCTACTCGACGAGTAGGGCAATCAAATCGTCGAGTAGCCCTTGAAATCAAGAAACTCACACATTAAATCAATACCTGAGAATCGGGGCGTTACAATTCTCCCCCACTTGAACTAGACTTCGTCCTCGAAGTCTGCTGCAGCGAATAACTCCGGGTAATGCTCCCGCATTTCAGCTTCCGTCTCCCACGTCCACTTGGACCCCCCTCCGATGCTCTCATTGTACTTTCACCAAAGGTATCTCCTTATTCCTCTGAATCTTCATCTTTTTCTCCAGTATGGCCACAGGCCTCTCTACGTAATTCAGACGTTCATCAACCTGAATGTCATCCAGTGGCACCACCTCCTCTGGATCCATAATGCACTTTCGCAGCTGCGAAACATAGAAAGTGTTGTGTATCCGACTAAGCTCCTCCGGCAGCTCTAGTCTGTAAGCCACCTTGCCAACCCTGGCAATGATCCTGAATGGCCCAATATATCGGGGACCCAATTTTCCCCTCTTCCTGAAGCGGATCACGCCTTTCCAGGGAGAGACCTTCAGGAGTACCATGTCACCGACCTAAAACTCTAACTCGGAGCGGCGCCGGTCGGCGTAACTCTTCTGCCGACTCTGAGCGGTCTGCAGCCGCTGCCTAATCTGTTGAATCTTCTCGGTAGTCTGCAAGACCACCTCCGTCCTACCCATCACCCTATGGCCAACCTCGCCCCAACAAACCGGGGTGCGACATCTCCGCCCGTACAACAGCTCGAATGGCGGGGCACCAAGGCTAGAATGATAACTGTTGTTGTAGGCGAACTCCGCAAGCGGTAGGTGAGAATTCCAACTCCCACCGAAATCAATGACACACGCCCTCAACATGTCCTCGAGGGTCTGAATAGTTCGCTCGCTCTGGCCGTCTGTCTGCGGGTGGAATGTTGTGCTGAAGTCCAACCGCGTGCCCAGCTCCTCGTGAAACTTTTGCCAGAAGCGGGAGGTAAACCTGACATCCCGATCAGAGACAATGGAAACGGGAACCCCATGGCGAGACACGATCTCGCGAACGTACACTTCGGTCAATTTCTCGGCCGATGAGCTCTCCCGTATAGCCAAGAAATGGGCACTCTTGGTCAATCGATCCACGATGACCCATATAGCATCAAACCCCTTCGCCGTCCTCGGCAACTTGGTAATAAAATCCATCGTGATTTGTTCCCATTTCCACATGGGAATCTCTAGAGGCTGCAGCTTTCCATGCGGCCTCTGATGCTCGGCCTTGACCATCCTACAGGTCAAGCACCTCTCGACGTACCAAGCGATCTCTCGCTTCATGCACGGCCACCAATAGCTCAGACTCAAATCCCGGTACATCTTGGTGGCCCCGGGTGAATAGAGAAATGAGACTTATGTGCCTCCTCCATGACCGTCTGCCTAACCCCACCAGACATCGGAATCCAAACCCGACCACATCGGGTCAATAGTCCCTGACTATCCTGCACGAACCGGGTATTCTCACCCTTGATCCTCTCCAGCTTCCAATTCTCTGGTCGCATGCCCTCCACCTGGGCATCTCTGATCAAACTCACAAGCTGAGAATCCACCGCTATCCTCATACATACCGCGGGGATGGAAGACCCAGCCGACTTGCGGCTCAAAGCATCCGCAACCACATTCGCTTTACCAGGGTGGTAAAGGATCTCGCAATCGTAGTCCTTGACTACATCCAGCCACCTGCGCTACCTCATGTTCATGTTCGGCTGATCCATGATATGTCTCAAGCTCTTGTGATCCGTGTAAATGGTACATCGGTCCCCATAGAGGTAATGTCTCCATATCTTGAGGGCGAACACCACCGCCCCCAGCTCCAAGTCATGCGTAGGGTATCTCGTCTCATGCGGCTTCAGCTGCCGCGATGAGTAGGCTATCACTCGTCCTCTCTGCATTAGGACCTCCCCTAAACCTGTGATGGATGCATCACAGAACACCACAAAATCCTCAACTCCCTCCGGGAGTGTCAAGACTGGTGCCTCACACAAACGCTGACGGAGGGTCTCAAACGCCCTCTGCTGCTCGGGACCCCACCTGAAATCCACCCCCTTCCTCGTCAGACGAGTGAGGGGTACTGCAATCTTGGAGAAATCCTGTATGAACCTCCGGTAGTACCCTGCCAATCCCAGAAAACTCCTAATATCCGAGGGAGATTTCGGAATCTCCCACTGCATAACCGCCTTGATTTTGGCCGGATCGACCAAAATCCCCTCCTGGTTAACGAGATGTCCGAGGAACTGGACCTCTCGTAACCAAAACTCACACTTAGAGAACTTGGCGTACAGCCGTTCTCGTCTCAGAACTCCCAACAGCTCTCGCAGATGCTCCTCATGCTGCTCTTGGGTCTTGGAATACACCAAGATATCATCTATAAACACTATGACCGAGCGATCAAGCATCGGTCTGCAGACCCGATTCATCAGGTCCATGAACACTGCTGGCGCGTTGGTGAGCCCAAACGGCATCACCACGAACTCGTAATGTCCATAACGAGTTCGGAACGCGGTCTTCTCCACGTCCTCCTCTCTGACGCTGACCTGATGATACCCAGACCTCAAGTCTATCTTGGAAAACCAAGATGCGCCCTGCAACTGATCGAAGAGATCGTCTATCCTCGGGAGTGGGTAACGGTTCTTCACCGTTAACTTATTCAACTCTCGGTAATCAATACACATCCGGTGCGAACCGTCCTTCTTCCGGACAAAAAGAATCGGCGCTCCCCATGGAGAACTGCTAGGTCGAATGAACTGCTTGCCCAACAGTTCCTGTAGCTGCGACGACAGCTCCTGCATCTCTGATGGTGCCAATCGGTACGGCGCCTTAGCGATAGGGGCCGCGCCTGGCACCAGGTCGATCCTGAACTCGACCTGCCTCTCCGGAGGTATCCCTGGCGACTCCTCCAGAAACACATCTGCAAACTCCCTAACCACCGATACATCGGAAACCGAAATCTGATCCCTGACTCGCGTATCTACCACATACGCTAGATAACCCGCACACCCGTGCTGAATGTACTACCGAGCCCTGGCAGCTGAACAAAACCCTGATCCTACTCTGGTGCCCTCGCCATATACAATCAGTTCTCCCCCACTTGGGGTTCGAACTACCACTCGCTGGCCCTCGCAATCAATCATAGCACCGAACCGACTGAGCCAATCCATGTCCACAATCACGCACACCTCCCCCATGGGGATCGGAATCAAATCTATCGGAAAGGACACCCTGAAAATCTCCAAGTCACACCCTCGATAAACTGAAGAAGCAGAAACCCCGTGTTCGTTGGCGATAGAAACTCGCAACGGACACTCTAACTCGCCCACTGGCGCACTGAACTCTCTACTAAAAGACTGAGATACGAAGGACCGACTCGCCCCCTAGTCAAATAAGACCAAAGCAGGCAAGGAGTTCACTAAAAACGTACCTAATCACAGGTAGAACAGATAAGCTTACAACAGATATAGAAAACGAGATAAAGGATAGAAACATACCAGCAACCACATTCGGTGCTGCTCTGGCCTCCTCCGCTGTAAGCTGGAAAGCACGACCCTGAGCCTTCAGAGGCTCTGCCCTGACTGGTCTCCCATCCGTGATCCTCAAAGTAGCCGGCGCTGGAGCCTGCGCCGGTTTGGCGGCGAGTAACGGGCAGTTGGCCTTCAAATGGCCAACCTTATCACAATGGTAACATAACTTCATACTCGGTATCGGAGCGGCCTGGCGACAATCCTTCGCATAGTGCCCCTACTTGCCACACCTGTGGCACCCACTACTGGCTCGACAAATCCCGGAATGAACCCTGCCGCACTTTCCACAAGAGCGGCTCTGCTGACTCCCAGACCTCAAATCAGTGGTCTTAGACCGCTTCGGCGCCAGCTGCGACTGTGCCGGGGCCGACCGCTGCTCCCTCAGCTGCAGCTCAATCTCTAACTCCCGCCGTCTGGCGGCCTCCTGTAACTCCAGAAGAGTATCACATCGCTGGGTAGATACAAACTGTCAGATATCAGTCTTGAGCATACTCAGATAACGGGTCATCTGAGACTGCTCGGAAGCAAACTCTGGGCAGAACATCGCCCGCTCAGTGAACATATGGGTGATCTCCGTCACCGACTCCCCATCCTGTCTCAAACACAGAAACTCCTGTGCCAACCGCTCCCGCTCAACCCGCGGAATGTAACGGGCGCGGAACATATCCATGAACTGCTCCCAAGTAACAGCAACTCTCTGACCATCAGTGTATGACCCAGTCGCAAGTCTCCACCAGTCCTTGGCCCCATACCTAAGCAGGTTCAGAGCACACCTAACCTTCTGGTCAGCAGGACACGAGCAGGTGAAGAAAAACCCCTCCACGTCTGAAATCCATCTCATAGCCTTGATGGGATCCTGCGTCCCATCAAAAGTAGGGGGCTTCGTGTTGTCGAAGTCCATGTACTGAAAACCTCTACCAACTCCTCCCCATGCCGCTGATACAGCTGATGCAGCTGCTGCGGCGGCTGTCTCTGCAAGGGCTGCGTAGCGCTCATCAAAATACTCCACCATGGCGGTCTTAATCGACCCGAACATCTCTGGTAACTGAGCCCGGAATGCAGCAGCAACCTCATCATGCAGGATCTCTCGAATCCTGGCATCCAACTCCTCTGTACCCATCTGCACCACCGGCTCAGGTGCTGTCGGCCCCTCCTGGCCTCTGTCCCCTGATCCTGATCCCGAACCGGATCCAGCCACGAAGCGCCTCGTCATCACCATTCTGAAACATACCACAAGATATCAGATAATCCATATAAATAACTGGGATCCAACCCCCTACTAACCCTAGGGATTGTGACTTACTTGACACGTGTATGGGTCCTGTGCTTTCAGTAGTACGGGCCCATACTACCTTCCACACCTACCCATATTTGTCTCAAGCATCATCACAATGCCCTAACGGGATACACAACATGGCGAACGCTCAATCCTCACCCTAGAGGAATGATAAACATCTCATAACTGGCCTCCCGGCCTCACTCAACCCCTATCCATGAAACTTCCACCAACCCTGTAGCACTAGTGTATGCTAGCCATACATAACGCTGGACCCTATAGACTTTCGAATATCCAATCCTACCCTAAGCTCCCAATCAAACAAGAACAGAACATAAGGCCAAATCAAATATTCTCAGGCTATAAGATCTTAATTATGTATAACTGTGATGCATACACTAAGCAACCACAGTAATGATGTCAATTTCATATAAAGGAAACCCTAGGCTAGCAGGCATCATGAAATCAGATAGTTCTATCGTGCAATTTCTGAAGATCCCTAGCCTAGTACTAACATGCTGTTCTAACATATCACATAATCAAATCACTTGTATGGTATTTTGGGGTCTACTTACTGACTCCGGCTAATCGTACACCATGCATCCTCCTTTATTTATTTTGAAAACCTTTTTGAAAAATCATTTCGAAAATCCTTTCCTTGATTTTAGACTGGAGCTACACGAGTGTTCCTCCAATTTACTCAAACCAATGCTCTGATACCAACTTGTAACACCCAAAAATTTCAAACCAATTTAAACTTTTAAAACACGTCAAGTTCATCAAAACATTACAAATTTGTTTTCAAAATATTATTTATCAGAGTATTCCCAGAAACATAAACATAATATGAGGAGCTGTACGATCATGCCTTCGCCTTGCCGCGATCCCCTGAGGTACCTGAAACAATAAACTGAAACCGTAAGCTCGAAAGCTTAGTGAGTTACCCCCCCCCCCCCAAATACTGATACACATACAGTCCACATAACCATGTCAGCAAGAACATATCATAATAACCTGAATAGAACAGCACATAACGGGTCCACAGCCCTACATACTGTAATACCCACGAGCCCACAATACGAGTCTCCCTCAGCCCGTAACTGGAATGCTCCCAAGCCCACAGTACGAGTCTCCCTTAGCCCGTAACTGGAATGCTCCTAGGGTTTGTTGGCTACCGCACGAAGTAGTACAACCTCAACCCATCCCATATAACAACACATAACATAACCACTAAGCATGCAATAATCATATAACATCACAGGTAGTCCTACAGGTCTACCTAACTGGCATAACCACTAGCATGCAACACTAACTCATACTCAACATCTAACACTGCTAGGATAACATATCCAATGGGCCAGCCTTGGTGCCTTAGACCCCTTAGTATTGTGAGGATAACTCACCTTGAAACTGTCGTCTGAAACTAGAAAGCTCAACTCCCGGATCGCCAACACGAACTCCACCACCTATAGTTACCATAAAACCCCTTTTTCATAAATCTCCAAATTACCAGAATACCCTCAGAAGTCAACTGGTCAACCATTGGTCCAAGTCAAAGTCCACAGTCAAAGTCAACAGTCCATGTTGACTCGACTCGTCGAGTGCAGTTCACCGACTCGTCGAGTCCTTCCTGAACTCGCGAAATCGTGAAATCCTTGATTGGCTCGTCGAGTTCCCCTTTAACTCGCCGAGTTCATACGTGTCCAAGAATTGGGAGAAACCCTAGCCGACTCGTCGAGTCTTCGAACAACTCGTCGAGTTCAAGGCAATCTTCAACGGACTCGCCGAGTTGTTCATCCAACTCGTCGAGTTCGTGGCCATCTTCAAAGGGCTCGCCGAGTTGTTCCTCCAACTCGCCGAGTCCTTGCAGACCTTCATCCATGCAGACGCTTTTTAAGCCATGGAAAGGTCCCAGATTACAGATCCAAGCTTCTAAGGCATGTTTATCACGTAAAGTTGCAAACTTTACGCACATGCAAGGCTCTAAAGGCCCTAAATGACCAATCTAAGCTTCCAATGGAGCTTTGCATCTTGGGAGAGTCTCATTCTTGCACAAGCTGGAAACTTTATGGACTAAGAAGCCCAAGGGAGCTCAGTTCTGAAGTTACAACTTCAGATCTTTGTTTGCACACAAGAATAGCTTCCCATCATACCATGAAAACCCTAGAATTGACCAAGGAGGGGATCTAGAATGAAATGAGATCAGGGTAACGATTATACCTTCCAGAAGATGCCCAATAAGGTAGATTTCAATCCCACAAGCTCCTTGCTTCTGAATACTTGCTCTCCAAGCTCCCTTCACCACAAAATCCTCTTCCAAGCTCAAAATACACAAATGGAACACACACACTCGATTAGGGTTTGAAAGGGACAAGAAACAGTAAAAGGGGAGGCTAGGGGAGGCCAATGATCCTTTAAATAGGGTGCAAAACCCCGAGATTTAGGGTTTCATCTGCCAGCTCCTACTCGTCGAGTCCCTTCTTGGACTCGGCGAGTAGGTCATTAAAATACATGGACCATCCCGCTGCTACTCGACGAGTAGGGCAATCAACTCGTCGAGTAGCCCTTGAAATCAAGAAACTCACACATTAAATCAATACCTGAGAATCGGGGCGTTACACTCAAGAGTCATATTGAAGTGATATTTCTAATTAACATATGGTACTAATGAGTCACACTAACAACTTGATATAATTGATTATTTATTAGAATTTGGTTTTAATAAATACTCAATAAACTCTTATAATTAAATTGGAAATTATTTATTTCTAGGAAATAATAATTTTCATTAACAGGTAAGATTAATTCATATGGTATAAATTAATCAGTCATGTAAAACATTTCTGACTAGATGAATGCTTTTGTCTTTTACCAAAAAGTTAAAGTTTATATTTTATAAACTTGGTTTATAAAATATAATATCTTTGTCTTCTTTTGCTTTCTTATTTTTGAAATTATGAAAGAAAAAGGAAGGCATGAGATTTTGATTAGTTTAATCAAAAGCATGGCTTGTCTTAAAGGTATGGGAGACAAACTAGCTTTAGAGGACATAAGTGCTTAACTAGTTAAGGACTTGTGTGTAATAGATATGCTTTTAAGAAAGGCTTTCATCCCTTTTTGTTCTCTAGCTAGAAAAAACGTGACATGCTTGGTTCTCTCTCAATTTTGTTGATATTTGGAAGATTAACTCTCTTGCTTTTGCTCTCTTGAAGTTCATATTGGTTATGAACTTCAAGCTTAAAAGATTAAAAATTTTCTTACAAGACTAGCATCTTAAATCAAGTTGACAACTTGTTGGTATCTCTAAAGTTCATCATTCTTCATCAACTTCCAAGCCTCCTAAGAGGATCCAAAGAACTACAAAGATTGTAATTTCATCTTTTTCTTTGGTGCTTGTTTTTTTTTCCAAACTTTGCAAGAAGATCCTTGGTGGGTTATAAACTTGTTTTATGTTATTCAAAATATTATAAGTCTTTCGTTGCTAAATCTTATGTTTTTGAAACTAATTTTTGAATAAAAACCCAACATTCCGCAAGGCTCATACTGAGAAGATTTGTGTATTTGTTAATGACTAGGCGTAATAGCAATACGTATGTATTTAACTATAATTTTATCATATAATTAAGTGTTTATTTATACTTAATTGTTAATCACTTTTGGAAAACACAAAATCGGTTAGTGTAAGAGCTCGTAGAAACAAACGCAAGGGCCCGAAGGTGAAAGTGATTGAACACCCGCTGAAGAACGAGCTACTTTCGAGAGAGTGTCGGCCAAAAACCTTCTGCTATCGTGCTGAATTTACAGTCGTCACAACCACCACCACAATCATCACAACCATCATAGGCAAAACAAGATTATTTAATTTCAATAAATGCATGTTGATTTGGTAATTTTGGTTTGTCTTGATTATTTGTTAAAAGCTTTGGTAATTAGGTTTTGGTCCCAAGTGCAAGAAATAGCAATGTACTTTGGTTTTTTGTCTCTAGTTTAAAAATAGAAATGCAATTTGACATCAATAACTGCATGTTGATTTGGTAATTGTGTTTGTAATTGTGTTTTTGTCCCAAGTGCAAGAAATAACAATGTACTTTGGTATTTCTTGTATTTAAGGTTCTTTAGCACAAAAAAGCAGACTATTTAATTTCAAAGTATCATATATCTATATAATGATCAATAAATGCATGTTGATTTGATAATTGTGTTTATGTTTTAAGTGGAAGAAATAGAAATGTACTTTGGTTTTTTGTCATTAGTTTAAAAATAACAATGTACTTTGGCATCAATAAATGCATGTTGATTTGGTAATTGTGTTTTTGTCCCAAGTGCAAGAAATAATAATATACTTTTGGTATTTCTTGTATTTAAGTGTAAAAAATAGCAATGTACTTTGTTTTTTAGTTTATGTTTGATAGTTTAAATTATAAGTTTATATATGTTGTGTAGTTGAAAAATCTTCGGGCAACGCTCAACGACCCAGCGTGTAGGGATGAACTCTATGCGTTTTTCCAATCGGGGAAAGATCAAGGAGGAAACGAGGGAAACGAAGATGATGGTTCGTCAGATAATTAGTTTGTGTTTTGTATGTAAGAATTATTGTGACACTTTGGTACTTGTTGGAATTATAACACTTTGGTTGTTTATTTTGATATGAAATTAATTATAACACTATTTGGTACCTAATTGGATGCCGTGATGTAATTTTTTTCGTATTTAATGTCGTTACATATCGGTTTTTTTGCACCCAAAAGTGTTGATTTAAAAAAAAATTAAAAAATATGAAAAATGTTATTACTGGCGACACTATTATCATCGACATAAGGAATTACCGACGACACTCTTATTAGCGGCGACATGGGGATTACCGGCGACAATAAACAATAACAACAGAACAGTACCGACGACTTTTTACCTACAACATGTCACTGCTATTGCCTTTACCGGTGACATTTCTAACTTTTACCGACGACTTTTGTCACCGCTAATATATATATATATTTTTTTTCTTTCTCGTAGTGTTTATATATACTCCGGCCCCTCTAAATCTCTAATGCCAATTTTCGTGTTTCCGCCGCTCACTTAACAACTTAGACAACCGGATAATATTTTTGTAGTTCCCCAATTTAAAAGGTTATTTTAAAAACACGGAACTCCATGCTTTACGGTTGCATGTTCCCTTGTGGATTAATGGATTTAAATGGATATATCACATATGCATAGGGAAACACATTTGATATTATTTATTTTAAACGATATTTATATCTTCGGACTTCAGCTGCTCCACAAAAGCCAATACAACAACCCTCTCACATCCGATTGTATGCTTCTACAGTCATATCTCAACCAACTATTTACGTATCATCCATCTCCTATGAGGCATGATAAATGATAAAGCATGATAATTGGATTAATGGTTGATTCGCTACGATTGCCACTAGAAAACTGGTCCACATCGTCGGAGGAAAATGCGCGGCCATTATCCGTCATGATTCCAACCACAGTTTCGTGGCCTCCGACAACGGAACACAACCTTTGAGTCTTTGCAATATGGATCTACATCTACTCCTGTTGTGTCAACATCGACCGGGCCAGGTTAGACTGGTTTTTTACTAAACCGCCCGGTTTAACCGTTTCCATCAAATCCGGTTTTTTTGTACTTTATCGAACAAGAAAGCAATAACGCATACTCGCTTTTTGATGCGTGAATAACGTTCTCTAACGACGCCGCTGGATACGCCGGCACGGGCACCATGCCAGCGGGCCCACATCTCCTTATAAAACCCACCCCTTGTCCTCCATATGTAAATTTCAAACGACAAAAACAAATCAGATAGAAAGAAGAAATATGTTGATGAACATCGTCTTCTACCTCTGTATACTCTTCCCAGTCTTCCGTATCAAGCACGATTTGCTCAATTTAATCAAGGACTTCTTCTTCTACTTGTTTCGATGCGATCACTCTACTCCGTACCCAATTCTCGTCGATCTTCCGGTTATCAGGTTCGAAGAGCTGCTGGACAGACGACAGAGATCTGTGGAAGAGATGTGCTTCATATGCTCTGCCGACTACCATCTCGATGACGTCGTTTGTCAGCTCAGCAGGTGTCGTCACGTCTACCACTCCGATTGCGTCGGTCAATTGCTTCACCGGAAACAGCTTTCTTGCCCCTTCTGCCATTCTCCGATCTTCTCCGGCCTTTCACCGATCGATTGCAAAAACTTTTGACTCGCGTCGTCATATGGTTGTATGAAATTTGTGCTTATTCTGAATGCATAGTTTAAGCAAGCTTTGTTTTTGTTGCAGTTAACATTCAGTTGTGTATATTTTTGTTTGAGTTTTTTTAGCAAAAAGCTAGTAATGTTCAAAGATGAAAGATGAAAGTTGGTTGCCATATATATCTACTGTCCCGGAGTTCACTGTCATTTTCGGGTCTGCTTTGGGTCTTTTAGATTCATAGGTTAAAGTTTGATACTATTTCTATCTATTGATCCAAAGTTCACTGCAATTTTTTGGGTGCTTCTGTGGGATTTTCTTCTGAAGATAGAATTTAGTCTTCTTCAAGCTAGTTATATATCTATGGTTCATACATTATCATAAATATTTTGGTTATGGTGCTGTTTTTTCCTGTGTAGTGGATCCAATTTCCGGCTGGCTGTTTTTTGTTAATCTACAATATTATCTTTCCCTTTCAAAATTTTGTTTTTTTATCTCTAATATTATCTCTCCCTTTCAATTTTTTTTACCAAATAATTGACCGAAAACTTATTTATTAGATAAATGCCAACCACAACTTAAACAAAAAACACTAAAATGGTGTGAATGTAAGATGTACTGATGTAACACAAAAATGCAATACATACAATAAAAAATAACATAAAAAACATATTTTTATCTTCTGATTTAGATTAATTATTATATAATATCAAAACCATGGTTCTCCACACATCGTTTTCAGCCCCACCTTTTCAACACAAAGTCAAGAAATCAATACCACCTATTCAATTTCTTATCTAATTTGTCGGGCAGGGGTTGCTGTTCCAAAACCAGTTTTGTGCGTTCGAGAAGGTTGATAAATTTTTTTTTTCTTGTGTTTGATAGTCATGCAAATTTGGCTAATTTAAATATTAAGGGGGTGTTTGGGATTATTTTTAAGGGTAAAAGTCATTTTTGTAATAGGACATCACTTTTTCTAAAAAAAAAAAACTTTAAATGTGTTTGCATTAGCTCTAAGGGTAAAATCTAATTTAAAAGTAAAAAAAAATAGGATTTCTGACTTTTAACCAACGATTCCTTCTATAAAAAAAGTTATTTTTAAAATATCTTTTCCAATAGCCAAACATCTTTTGGCTATTTTTTTGACTATTTGATAAAGTTAAAAATCAAAAGTTATTTTAAAAAGAATCTCAAACATGCTCTAAATCTAGTTTCTTTTCTGTTGCACACGTTAGCCTTAAGATGTCTTGGAAAGTGAAGGGAGTAGTTTGATCATGTTCTTGGCTACAACAGAAAATAGGTTAAGAGTGATTTTGGGTGTGAACCCGAAACCTCTCAGATGGTTAAAGGGGTGTTTCGGAGTGTTTTTTGAACTCTAAAACTGTTTTTCGACAAAAATGTTTATTGACTTATAATGGTGGTAATAAGAGTTTTTTAAAAAGTGTTTCGATTAACTTTTATGGTGAAAAAGTCAATAAGTCAATAAGTTAAAAAATATTTGGCTTAAAAATTCATTTATGAAGTTATTTTGGTTAAAAAGTCATAAGCAGTTTCAAAAAACCAAGTTTTATATGCTATTCAAAAACAACTCTTTGAAGCTAATAGAAAAGCTATTTTAAAATGTGTTTTTGAGTTTGCCAAACACCAAGTCAATAAGTTTTTTTGAAAAACAATCCCAAACACCCCCTAAGTGAGTATGGGGTCTGGCATATTAGGACTAGAAAGCAAAGAATTAAGAGTAGGCAAATATATCTGAGTTTTAGAGTTTAGAACCTGCTACCAGTAGGCTTTGTATCCTTGTTTATATAGTTGCTTAGTTAGGGGAATTATTGTTGGGTTTCGAGCGGGATAATACATTTCATGAGTTGATTGGTGTACAATAATGTGTCCTTTTCTTAGGTTCTCGTGTTCGCCTAAAAAGAACCGGACGTGTCGATCCGGGTCCGTTATCTAAGTTCGTCTCTGTAACGCCCATGTTTCTGGCTAAACATTAATATTATGATGTAATAGTTAGAGTCGACAATTGTAACCTATTTTAAAAAGTAAAGAAGAAGAATTATTTGAGTATTTATGTGATTTATGTGCTTATAACGATATAATAAATTAAGAATAAAATATGCGTCAAAAATAGAATGAACATTTGACCCAATATCTTTGAAGAAAGTCGAAGTAGTCGTAACAAGGACTCTGGAGATATAAGGAACGCGGAAATCCGACTTATAACGAAAAAGTTATGATCCGTCGAAGTTTCGCGACTAAACCAACACGACGTCGCGTGTCGTAAAAATTGAATTTTTGCTAAGCTACTTTTTAGCCGTAGCGATCTAAACGAAAGTCTTAGTAGACATTAAACCGAGAGCGTGCATATAGAGAACGTCCAAATTTGACTTCGTTAGAGGAAGTTGTGATTTTTCTAAGATTTACCATAGCAGTACACAGCCTGGAAAATTGAATTTTAGATTGATCAATTTTTAGCCGACACAACCTAAATGAGAATTGAAGATCTCATTAATAGGAGCTCAACGATATAAAGACAGTAAAAAACGGACGTCGGATGACGAAGTTATGAATTTTTAACGGACTTTAACTGTCTAAGACTGTTAAAATATAACTTTAAAAAATAAAGTCAAAATTTGCTGAAAGAGCCTAAATGAAAGTTGTAGATCACGTCGCTAGCTACGCGTGGATATAAAGAACGTCAAAAATAGAGCTCGTATACGAAAGTTACGGAATTTAAAAGATAACTAATTTATGGGTTAAGTTCCGGAGGTGACACATGGCACAATCTCAGCCGCACCTTCTTCCCTACGGCTTCGCATGCGATTGTGACACGTGGCGTCGATATGCCCTGCGTAGGCTTGGTACGCCCCGCATACTGCGTACGCCAAATGTTCCTTTGTGTACGCCCAGCGTACGTACATGCTGCCAGCCTATAAATAGAGCTCGTTTTTCCTCATTCCTCCACACCATTCTCATCCACTTCTCTCCCAAACACCCCAAACCCTCTACTCTTTCCTCTAGCACCTCCTAGGTGTTAAAAGCGAATCTCGGAGCACTAGAAGACCCCGAGAAGAAGAGCTTTCAACTCAGAAGTTCTGCCCGCTCAGAGCCTGGTTCCTCGCTATACCCCCTTGTAAGTGAGTTATGATACTTTAAGTATAACTTATGTTTAAGTTCATTATCGTTATTATGAACCTATAAACAAGATTTATCAGTGATTCAAAGTCGTTATATTGATTGATCTACTTACGGGGATGATTTCTAGGCTGTGATTTAGTGAAGTGTTTAAAGTAGGCTTTCCAAACAGTATACTTTGTATACCAAACGGACCCTACCTCCGATATGATCCTACTTGGTTGTTCCTTACTTGATAGATCATGAAAGTAGACTTTGAGTTAATGATAAATATAGACTAATAATTAGTCGCAATAAAAATTAGACTAAAATTTAGTGATAATAATAATAGGTTTCGTCAACGGAAAAGACAATTGTTAGAAGCGAAGCGTTGCCCGAATTTCGAGTCATCACTTTAACAAGTGAGTGCATAATTACTTTCATCTTACACATAGATATGAAGTATTTAATATAAATTACGTGCTATATGTGTTCTTGATATCTATGTTGGATGAACAATTTATACATGTTTTACTTGATTTAAACTGTATATATGTATTTTATGCCTATAAATATGTTGGGTAAAGATGGGTTGATTAAATATATGATGAAAGATGAAATAAAATGATGAGAGCCCTCGATGTTAAAGATGATCTAGTCATCTAGCGGAGTATAGATGACGAACACAGACTATTCTAGACAGTCCAGTAGAACACTAGCAGGCTCGCAACCTGTAGGTATTTGTGTACGACGTGTTCACCAGGTGTACTCCATCCCCCTCACGGTTTCCTTACTGACATATACTGTTAAGGAATCCCTTAATAATTATTGTCTATCCCGATGATAATCCTTAGGATATGTCCCTTAAATTGGATGCTTTAGGGACAAAAAGTGAGGATAACGGGAATGGGTAAACGGGTTGACTGATTTGATGAAATTAAAGAACTTAATTATTGTGGGTTGAAAACCCTATGTGCTCACCAGGCTCCTAAGCCTGACCCACTCACTTTCTTGTATTACAGGTAGTGGCATAAGAGCACAGGTGTGATGATTGGATGAGAGATCTATGGATTATAGGCCATTAGAATAATAGATGTTATAAGGCCTATGTTATTTCGGTTTATGCTTATGTACTGTATTGAGGATGACAACCCAACGTTTTTAATACAATTAAAATAAATTTCTTCAGAAATGCTTTGATAATATCTTTATCAGATTTTCGGGAACAAATTCATCAATATTATTTTTCAAAAAGATACTCTGATTTTTAAATAAAGCATTAACAAATCGGTCTTTTCTGGCTGTGGAATTGGGGACGTCACAGTTGGTATCAGAGCATTAGTTAGGAATTTGTAGGATTTCTAGACTTAAACTTAGAATGCTAAGTGATGATTGTGAGATGAGTGTCTACTATATTTTAGACACGAGCACTAGCTTATTTTAGGAAAGATGCCTAAATTGCTTTTATATGCTAAATAATTTATGTATAACTA
The DNA here is from genome assembly GCF_052849685.1 of Lactuca virosa. NCBI lineage: Eukaryota > Viridiplantae > Streptophyta > Magnoliopsida > Asterales > Asteraceae > Lactuca > Lactuca virosa. The sequence goes on along the minus strand of NC_136433.1, from coordinate 36,122,067 downwards.
TAAATGCCTCATGATGCTATTATTTGATCGGATCTATGATCTATTGCCGACCGGATCTGGAAACTTTATGTGTTCAGATTTCTAAATGATTAATTATGGTATTAGAACTGGCATGTAACTTTTCGGAGAGACAAGGAGGATTTAAACGTCTATCTTAAATAAAGATCTAAATTCGCCTACTTTGGTGTATAGATCGACATGGTGAGAACTCGCAGCGGATTAGGAAACGCTAATGGAAATGCTAATGGTAATCAGTAGCCTATGATTGAGCGTGCAATAGAGGTAATAGTTGCACACAAGCCAATCACGATGATAGGAGTACAAGCAATGATACAAATGATGTTGCATCGTCAGATGGAAGAAACAAGACATCTACTTTAACAGAATAGGGATGAACCTATTATGCCTATTGTGCAGCCTGAACTGAACATCAAACAGTCAGCAGAAGGGAATTACAGTAGAACCGTTAGTCAAGCTGAACCGCCAGTGGTTAGAAGAAATAACCAAGATGAAGGGATTGAAAGGAACGGATGCAAGTATAAATACTTCACAACTTGAAAACCATCAACTTTTACTGGAAAAAAAGATCCAATCGGAGTTATAGACTGGATCTCTAAGATGGAGTTAGCTTTCATAACATGTGGTTGCAAGGGAAAGCTACAAACACTTATGTTTTGCGTCAGTTTAGGGGTGGTGTTGTTCGTTGTTGGAACACTTTGGGAAAGACCATAAGCCCCAATGAGCCACTACAACTGAAATGGGAAAAATTCTTGGAACAATTTAAACGCATGTTCTGCTCGGCCCAAAACCTGTTAGAGCTAGAAAACCAGTTTCTGACATTGAAGAAGGGAAACTTGTCCATTGATGAGTATACAAATGCCTTCACATACAAGATGGAGTTTGCTTTGCGCATCGTCCCTGACGATCTAACAAAAATTGATAAGTATGCAAAGGGAATACCATGGGAGTACGTTGTGCCAGTACGCTAGGCACCTACTCTTGAGGCAGCCATCTGGGCTGCTAAGTCTGTTGAAGAGATGGTCAAGGGTAGAGCCGCCAACAAGGTTGAAGTTGTTGAGAAGAGGAAGTTTGAAGGATCTTTAATGTCCAACAAGAAAATCAAGTTCTCGAACTCTGGTTCCAAGAAATTTGGAGGAGGAGAACGTGAAGCAATATGGTGTGAGAAGTGCAAAAAGAAACACTTTGGAAAATGTGGCGAAGAGGTGACTTGTTTCAAGTGTGGAAAGACTGGGCATTATGCCAATGAGTGTACATCCAGCAAGAGGGTGTGTTATGGATGTAATGAAGAAGGGTATATTTCAATGGACTGCCCGAAGAAGAAAGAGGCAGCGAGACCTAACATTCCACCGAGGCCAAAAGAAAGAGCATTCCAGATGACCCTCGAAGCAGCAAGGGATGAAGCAGATGTCGCTTCAGGTACCTTTTTTGTAAATGGATTGCCTGTCAATATATTATTTGACCCTGGAGCAAATTATTCCTTTATATCTCATAAATTTGGTGGACGACTAGCATTGCTTGTAGATAAACTTGATAATGCTCTAGTTGTAGAAGTTGCCAGTGCCAAATTCATACATGTTAGCAATTGCATTAAAAACATCATCATCGACTTGAATGGGAATAAATTCCACGACGAGTTGTTGCCTATTGAGTTAAATGGTTTCGACATTATACTAGGAATAGATTGGCTTAGTGTGAACGATGCCGTAATACTATGGAATCATTTCCCTGATGAAAGCCAGAAAATGTTTGTCCAAAGGATGCACAACATACTTGGCATTTCTGATCGATGCAAAGAAGGAGAAGAAAGAAATGCAAAGAATACTAGTGGTGTGTGACTATCCAGAAGTCTTTCTCAAAGATCTTCCTAGATTTCCCCATGATAAACAAGTAGAGTTTCGAATAGACTTGTTGCCATGATCGACACCAATAGCGAAAGCACCATACCGATTAGTACCAACAATGGGGATGGATTGGTTGAGCCATAATGGGGAAATGATTAATTGTGAGCATCAATTGGTACATATCCGGACCCCAAGTGGGTAGAGTTGGTGATTCATGGAGAGGGTTCTCAGCGTGGTCTGATTCTCTGCTTGGCGGCAAGCGCAAGGTGTTATCTTCAGCAGGGTTGTTCCGTATTTGTAGCTTATGTGATGGATACCCGGGGGAGGGTAAGGTGACTGTGGGCGATGTGCCGATTATTTGGGAATACCCAGATGTTTTCCTGGAGTATTTACCTGGAGTGCCTCCGGAGAGGTAGGTGGAGTTTCAGATTCATTTGTTTCCAGGTTCGGCTTCGATAGCCAAAGTACCTTATCTGTTAGTACCTCCAGAGATGCAGGAGTTGTCTACACAACTGCAGGAGCTATTAGACAAGGGATTTTTCGGTCGATTAGTTCACCATGCAGAACACCGATCTTTTTTGTGCAGAAAAAGGATAGGTCGCATCGGGTGTGTATCGATTAACGGGAGCTATATAAGCTAACGATGAAGAACCGTTATCCACTCCCGAGGATCGAAAATTTATTTGACCAGCTTCAAGGTCCATCGTGGTTACCCAAGATTGATCTATGTTCAGGTTATCATCAGATGAAGGTCAGAGAGAAGGATACACAGAAGACGGCTTTCCAAACTCGTTACGTTCATTATGATTTCATGGTGATGACCTTCGGGCTCACCAGTGCTCCAGCAGCGTTGATGGATCTTATGAACCATGTATGCAGGCCTATGTTTGATCGGTCTGTGATTGTGTTTATTGATGACATCATGGTCTACGCTAAGACACAGGAGCAGCATGAGGAGCATCTGAGAGAGGTGTTAGAGACTTTGAGGAGGGAGAAGTCGTATGAGAAGTTCTCCAAGTGTGAGTTATGGTTGTGTGAGGTACAGTTTATAGGGCACCTTTTCAACTAAAACGGCATCCTGGTCGATCGGGCCAAGGTTGAGATAATGATGAGGTGGGAGGTTCTGAGGTCTCCATCAGATATTCAGAGTTTCCTTAGGTTGGCGGGATACTATCGGAGATTCTTTCAGGATTTCTCCAAGATAGCGGTTCCTTTGACCCAGTTGACGAAGAAGATCGTCACCGTTTGTTGGTGGCCTGACCAGCAGGAAACTTTTGAGACTCTAAGACATAGGTTGTGTGAGGCACCGATTCTGACCCCTGAGGGTGTTGAGGACTTTGTCGTTTACTATGATGCGTCGATCACTAGTTTGGGTGCAGTCTTGATGCAACGGGGTCATGTGATTACATATGCATCGAGGTATTTGAAGCCTCATGAGGTGAACTAACCTTTTCATGATTTGGAGTTGGGGGATATGGTTTTTGTCCTCAAGATTTTGTGACATTATCTCTATGGAGTTCGTTGTACCATTTACACGGATCATAAGAGTTTGAGGTACCCGATGGATCAGCCGAATCTGAACATGAGGCACCGTACGTGGTTGGATGTGGTTAAGGATTATGATTGTGTGATCCTTTACCACCCAGGGAAAACCAATGTGGTGGTCGATGCTCTCAGCAGCAAGGAGGCTACCAACCCGATCATAGGTGTGTGTCTAAGGATGATCATGATTACTCCGCTTTTGGAGCAGATTCGGGAAGCGTTGGTTGAGGCTATGAAGGAGGAACACCTGAAGAGCGAGCGTATAGTGGGCCAGGTGTGTTTATTTGATTATGATAATTGGGGTTTATTGAACCTGCATCGGAGGGTGTGGGTTCCTTATTGGGGTGGTGCACGTCAGTTTTTGATGGAGGAGGCGCACAAGTTAAGGTTCTCAATTTATCTCGGAGTGACGAAAATGTATAGAGATCTCCGGCCTGATTACTGGTGGCCCTGCATGAAGTGGGATGTAGCCTGGTACGTGGAGAGGTGCTTGACTAGCATGAAGGTCATGGCCGAGCACCAACGACCTCGCGACAAAATAGAGACGTTAGGTATTCCCGTTTGGAAATGGGAAGAGATCACGATGAATTTCATTATGAAGTTACCACAGACGACGCGTGGATTGGATTTGATATGGGTCATTGTGGATCGATTGACCAAGAGAGCACACTTTATTCCGATCCAGGATAGTATATCGGCTGAGAAGTTGGCCGACATCTACATTCGGGAGGTTGTGGCACGACATGGGGTACCAGTTTTGGTGGTTTCTAATAGGGATGTTCGGTTTACTTCTAGGTTCTGGAAGAGATTTCATGAGTAGTTGGGTACTCGTCTGCATTTCAGCACGACTTTCCACCCGCAGACATATGGTCATAGTGAACGGACTATCCAGACCTTGGAGGACATGCTTCGGGCATGTGTACTGGATTTTGGCGGGAGTTGGGACACGTATCTTCCCTTGGCAGAGTTTTCATATAACAACATTTATCACACCAACATTGATCGACTTCCTTTTGAGATGCTCTATGGGAGGAAATTTAGGACCCCAATTTGTTGGGGTGAGGTCGGTCAGCGGGTTATGGGTAGTACGGAGGTGGTACATTGGATGACTGAGTTGATTTAGTAGGTTTGTGGTAGACTTCAGACTGCACATAGTCGACAGAAGAGCTATGCAGATAGACACCAGTCAGACTTAGAATTCCAGGTTGGGGACATGGTACTCTTGAAGGTGTCACCTTGGAAAGGTGTCATCCGATTCAGGAAGCATAGTAAACTTTGCCCTATATATATTGGTCCTTTCAGGTATTAGCCCGGGTGGGTAGGGTCGCATATCGTTTGGATCTTCTAGAGGAGCTCAGTTAAATCCACACGTCCCCCAGTTGCGGAAATGTCTGGTCGATGATTCCGCAGTGGTTCCATTGGAGGACATTCAGGTGAATGATCGCCTGAATTATATAGAGAGGCTAGTGGCAATCCTCGACAGAACGACGAAGACTCTTCAAAACAAGGTAGTGGACTTGGTAAAGGTGCAGTGGCAACATCGAAAGGGTTCATAGTGGACATGGGAGCCTGAGGATGAGATGAGGAAGATTATCTAAAGTTATTTCTAGTAACAGACTTCGAGGACGAAGTCTGATTCAAGCGGGGGAGAATTGTAACGATCAGGTTTCAGGTACCCTTCAATATTGGATTTAGTTTTAAAAAAATTGCATTTTGGTCGTTGTTACGTTGGGTGGAACATGGAGTACGTTGGGCGTACTTCTTTAAGTGGGTCGCCTGTGTAGGTGGCGTACGCTGGGCGTACCTATACATGCGTCGGGCGTACGTAAGCATACCACAAACCCTAATTTTTAGGGTTTGGCCCCTATTTAAATGTCATTATGGTCCATGAGGTTGCCCCCTCATTAGCCTCCTTCCCTCTAAAGACTCCCCACGAAACCCTAGCCTTTCATTGTGTGTTCTTGAGATTTAATAGTAAACGTTTGGTGTTTTATGCATTGTGAAGAAGTAGGAGCTTGGTGATCAAGCATTGGTTGGAGTAGATCTTGAAGATCCAGAATCCTCATCATCTTGGCAAGTCTTAGAAGGTATAAAATTGCAACCTTGTTGATTAATATCTTTGATCCATTTAGTTTGGAGTTCTTGGCATATTTTAATATCTTAGTGTTTCTGAGGTACCTTGTGCATAAAAATGGTAGCTTTATGGGTTTAACTCAACGATGCAAGGTTTGATGTTCATTTCATGAGGTTAGAGTGTTGAAATTGGTTCTTGGGGCTTATTAATCCATGCAAAAGCTTAAAACTTCCAACTTTATGGATTAAGACCTTATTTTATAGTAGATTTGAAGTTTGGACGAAAGGGTCTTAAGGAATTAAGCCATCCACAGGAGGATTGGCTCACAGACCAGTACGTCGGGTGTACTTCTATGTACGTTGCACGTACTGGGTTTGAACCCTGTAACTTGGTCAAGGGTGAGTACATGGGGCATCCAATTTAGGTACGCTCAGCGTACTCCCAAATGTGAGTTAGAAGGTTGGGCCAATTTGGGCTTCGGGTGCTTTTGGGTTGGGTCGCAGTTTAGGGTCGATTAAGGGAAAGGGCAAAATGGCCTTTTACCCTAAGGAGTTGGGTTTAATGAATTAGGTTCCCAGTTATGGTTTATGACCCTATTATCAATTAGGGTACTATTTTATTGATTAGTGCGGGGATTCTCCGGTTCAACAGCCCGAGCATCTGTTTTTTTATCAAAGGATCAAGGCGAGTGTGCTCACTATACTGTAGGATACTAGAGTTGTATGTGTTTGTTGTATTTTATGACTCTTGTTGTATGCATGTATGCATGTTTGCTATATGTATGTGGGATGAAATAGACCGGGGGGTGAAATAGACCCGGTACAACCTTGAGCTGTCATGTGAGTTGAAATAAATTTGGGGGTGAAATAGACCCTATACAACCTTGAGCTGTCAGTGAGTTGAAATAGACTTGGGGGTGAAATAGAACCGGGGGTGAAACAGACCCGATATAGCCTTGAGCTGACATTTATGTATGGTAAGTGGTATATTGGGGAACTCGCAAAGATTTGTGCTTACGGTTTTCAGTTTATGGTTCAGGTACTTCCGATTCGAAGAGGAAGAGCTTGGGATGATCGCATCGCACACACCATGATTTTCCGCTTTATTTCTTCCTTATGTACTTTTGGATGATTATTGACATACACTGATTTCCCTTATGATTTTTATAAGCATGTTTGGTTAATGGTATTATTTACACAAAAATGATATTCTTGGTCATAAATTTTTGGGAGGTTACAAGTTGGTATCAGTGTCTTGGTTTGAGGGATTCGGGCATACTCTCGAATGTGTCTGAAATCAATTTGAGGATTTATAAAAATAAATGTTTTATTAAAGGATTTTCTAATAAAATAAAGGGGTCTGGTGCATGCAATCGACCGAACTCAAGTAAGTTTTCCTAAAATACCCATACATGTTCTATGTGATATGCTGTGAATTGAGAATTTGTGAATTGCATGCTAGATTAGAGCTAAGGATCTGCTTAGGATTGCATGATAGAATGCTAGGAGAGATGCCTTTATATGCCTAATGTATGAGCTTGTAGACTTTCATGCTTATATTGGATCAGTTACTTGATAAGATGGCCTGTTTAGGTTATGCTTTCATTTAGATTACTCAATGCTCGAATGTTGCTTGCTTTGTGCTTTTAGGAGTTCTCATTAATATCAACTAAATGGTAAGCGAATGTGTTAAGTTACATATTACTATGATTGGATAATTTTATAAGGTTAGGTTTAATCCTATTGCGCAACTCTTGTTTGATTCCTACCGTTGTAGCATGAGACCAATTAGTCAAAGAATTATCTCGTGTCAATGGTATGTAGTTGCATTCGTGAGCTAGCTAGATGGTGTTGGAGGGAGTTCCTTCTGCAACTGATGGCGGAGTGTGTGTGTGTGTGTATATATATATATAAATAAGATTTAAAAAGCTTAGGACTGATAACTCATTATGGGTCCTTTTCTTTGTTTGGATGTGGGCTTATAGTACCAGTTATTTGTCTGAGTGTCGTTTAAATTTTACTTATATATAGAATTGTGTATGTATATAAATATAAAAGTTATTTCATCAATCCAAATACATTTGTAACATGTTGAGGAAGGGGTTACATGAAAAAATAGTTAAATACCGATTCAGAAAGTACATATAAATTATAATAGGTATAATTAATGATACATAGAACAATAATTCATGATTAAAGCATACTAGAATACACTGTTTTACAAGAAACAAGGGTTTTGATTTAGAACAAATCAAGGGTTTACACTTGTCAAATACATGTTCGGAATACTAATTCAAGAACATACTGTCAATCATTTATTTCAGAATGATTAGGCTTTCATGACTAATATACATGTAACGTTTATATGCTTTTTATGAGTCATTCAATTCAGGTTGTTTAATTCATTTAGACAACCAAGGTAAAGTCCTGACATTATAACCAGAATCTCCAGCCAGGGGATCGAAACAAGTTGTGTGTAGATCTATATCGGGATTGACAACCCCACACTCAGGCTGCTAGCTACAGTCAGGCATACACACTAATGAGTGTCAATTGTTATCAACAATTTAAACGCCCACAAAACGTTTGTTTCAGGCCATCCTGTCTTAGTATGGTTATAATAACTCATTAAAAAGATATTAACAATACGTTAGTGTATAATCAACTAAACGAAAGTACACCTTCAAAGTACCAGTTTACAGAATACAAACTACAATGGTTCAATACAGTTTTCAATAACAGTTGGTGAAGCCAGGCACACTCTCAGTTACAAGTTTTACAAATACAGAACATTGGTTTACAAATAGAACTGTTTTATGGGAATAAAACTACTTTTCATATACAACAGAAAATATAGGATTTTCTGGAACAGTTTACATAAGCAAGATACAGAGACACCCTTTTAAAAATAAACACTTATGCACTCACTCAACTTTATGTTGATACTCTCTTTTCAAATTACTTGTATTCTCAGGGAAATAATACACAGGTACTCCCGGAGCTTTTTGAGAAGATGGAACTATTTTGAGTCATATCTTCTTTTGTATAACTATTTTGGTTTCAATATACAATGATTGAACACATGTAAATACTTATACTTTTTAAATACAATGGTTGTTTGTACTTTGGTTAGTATGATGCATGTGTTGTGATACTACTAATGAAGTCCTCCACCCCCGGACGTTTCCGCCGTCTAGTTTGGGGGTGTGACAGATTGGTATCAGAGCATTGTTTATAGTGAACTCAGTATATCAATCCATAAAAGATATACAAATTATAAATAAATCGGGGCTAGGAGCTCTGACTACAAGTATACTTTTTAAAGATTTAAGTATTTTTACAAGAAGTATACTAACACTCATACCTACAAGTACAGTATCACAATCACAAGAACTTAAAAGTATTTGGATGTTGAACACTATAGTCAAACCTGGGCAGTTATGTAATCATATCTGGAATTAATATAGCCTGATCAACTATAATGATTTGAGATATGACCAACATGTGCTTGGGAGTGATAGTAGTGTTGCGACATGTCTAAAACTTACCATACACCTTCAGAAGAACTATAGAACAGAACACAAAGATTAAAATACTACGGAGAGTATTTTACTAACCTTACTTCTAATACAGAACCTATGGTTGAACACAATTTACCGGGGGACCCCTACAATCCACAAAATGCAGGCTGGATCTCAGACTCAGATGAAGAACCCTTTGAAGACAACGAATCAAGTGGTACGGATACAGAGCCACAAGTCTGCAACCCTGGGGAGCGTCCCCTGAGACAAGATGAAGCAGAACCCATACCCGAGTGGGGCCAATATATAAACCATTGGAGTCGATAAGACGGCCAACGCCCTCCTTACGGAATTGCACAAGGTTTCTATAACGTCTCGAGAGGAGGAACAGCTGATAGAGCTCTTCCAGTTATAGTAAACCGAATAGCCTGGCAAGCCGACCAATCAAGGATATCGATCAATCGTATCCTCCAAGTGAATACGGTTGCACAGGCTAACACTGCAGATATCCTTTGTCTTGATGAAATGTAGGATGACACCCAGCATCATACAGAAGCCCTTCAGAGGCAAGTCTATGCTACTCAATTAAAGATAAGAGAATTGAGAGAGCATCAAGCTGCCCAAGAAAGGCGCTGGAAAGCACAAGACGAAGCGGAACCCAACAACCGTCGTAGCAACTGTCACAAGTAGTGTTCACACTACTTCTACTTTCTATTTTCTATATTGAATGTATATACTACTTTTCACGATATGTACAAAACCGGGTATCAATAAAACAATAAGCACTTTACTTCAACAAGAGTTAATACAATTTTCATAAACATCCTGTTCCAAAGTTTTGGTTATAGTACAGACATGTTCTGGTGTTATTTTTCATGTTTTTCGATATGACCGCGAAAATTTTATTTTCGGTAGGTCGGTTTGATGTGGACACTTTCTCAGTATTGTGGTATATTATAGACCTGCTTTAAGGTAAAGTGTTCTAGATATATACTTAATATACCAATACAGTCGACATGTATTTTCATACTCTTTGAAAAATAACCACTCAAATTCATATCATCCTATTGCAAGTAGTTTTTGCAATAGATTTCTATTTCCAATCCTTTACAAGATTCACGTTGAGTTAAGTGTTTCGTTCAGAGATATCAAATTCATATTCATTCTTGATATCTTACCATCTTTTATCTTTTAACTTGTATAAAAAAGATGCCTCCTCGTAGAAATCCAAGACGTGACAATGAAGCACCGACGCCACCACCACCACCTCCTCAATTCGACCCCGCTATGTTCCAAGCGGCGGTCACAAATGCTGTAGCGGCTGCCATGTCTCATATCAATGCTCCTGGTGCTAGTGGGTCGGGAGCTGGTGCACGTCCTTCTAACCATGGCGAGGGTCATGAGCACTCGCGAGAGTGCACTTATAAAGACTTCTCGAACGCCAAACCCAGGACCTTTTATGGTACTGGAGGAGTAATGGTTTTAAGGCAATGAATTGAGAAGACGGAAGCAATTTTTGAAATTTGCTCCTGTCCGGAAGGTAGCAAAGTTACATTTGCTGCCTGTACTTTTTCAGATAGGGCTCTGACATGGTGGAACGGCCATGTTAAGTCGCTAACTTTGGTAGTGGCTAATACGATGAGTTGGGAGAACTTAAAAGCCATGCTAATGCGGGAATACTGTCCGCGCGGGGAAATTCAAAAACTTAAGCAGGAGTTCTGGGGTGTTGTCATGGCTGGTGCAGACATAACCACTTACACGAATCGGTTCTGTGACTTGGCGATTCTGTGTCCTGAAATGGTTGCTCTGGAGAGCAAAAAGATCGAAAGGTATATTTGGGGACTGTCGCCCCTAGATACAGGCAAGTGTCATTGCCTCTAGGCCTGTTACCTTTGACAGTGCCAAGGAATTGGCACAGTCACTTATTGACCACGGAAATCGTCAAAATTCAGTGGTTACTGCTCCAGAACAACCTAAGGAGAACAACAACAACAACAAGAAGAAGGTTTGGAACAAGAGGAAGGGCAAATCTCTTCTGGAACCTTCAAAGAAGTAACAAGTAGTGGCAGTCCATGCTACTACTGTACCTGCTACCATACCTACTGTACCTGCTGCTGTCCCTAATAACCTTGCACCAACTAAGCCCTATGCTGGTAACCTCCCTAAATGCAACAAGTGCAATTTTCACCACAACTGAAATTGCCAAGAAATGCAGTGCCGTAACTGCAACAGGAAAGGGCATACTGTCCGATTCTGTAGAATACCACCCCAACCACTTAACCAAGTACCTGCCGCTGGAGTAGGCCGAGCATGCTACCAATGCGGTGATGTGGGGCATTTCAAGAAAGATTTTCCAAAAGCTGGAAATGCCGGTGGAGTTGGGAGGATTCTAGCACTGGGTCATGAAGAAGCGGTGACAGACCCTGCAGTGGTCACGGGTACGTTCCTTCTCAACAATACTTATGCATGCATTCTATTTGATTGTGGTGCTGAGAGGAGCTTCGTGAGCCATAATTTTAAACATCTACTAAATCAAAACTTCTAACCACTAAATGAAACTTTCATAGTAGAAATGGCTAACGGGAAATCTGAATCCACCAATAATATATACATAGGATGTACCCTTACCTTGAATGACTTGTCTTTTCCAATAGACCTTATGCTGGTCTCTATCAAAAGTTTTGACATCATAATAGGTATGGATTGGTTGTGCCCCAACCATGCCGACATCCTATGTTATGAAAGAGCTATTCGTTTGAACTTGCCAACTAATGAAACTCTTATTATCTATGGCGACAAACCCGGAACGAACCTTCAGATCATTTCTTGCATCAAGGCACATAAATACCTTCGCAAGGAGTATTGTGCATTCTTAGCTCACGTGGTAGACAAAAAGCAAGAAGTGAAAGACATCGCGAGCATTCCCGAGATCTGCAACTTTCCCGATATTTTTCCCGATGATCTTCCAGGAGTACCTCCCGAACGACAAGTCGAATTCCGAATCGACTTAATCCCTGGAGCTACCCCTGTAGCCAAATCCCCCTATCGTCTTGCACCTTCTGAAATGCAAGAATTATCCAGCCAGCTTAACGAACTCCTTAGCAAAGGTTTCATAAGACCAAGCTTCTCACCTTAGGGAGCACTGGTTCTGTTCGTAAAGAAGAAGGATGGATCATTCCGCATGTGCATAGACTACCGCGAGCTGAATAAACTTACCATCAAGAATCGATATCCTCTGCCTCGCATTGACGATCTGTTCGACCAACTTCAAGGTGTGAACTACTTCTCGAAAATAGACTTAAGATCCGGGTATCACCAGCTACGAATTTTGGAGGAAGACATTACCAAGACCTCGTTTAGAACTCGTTATGGTCATTACGAGTTTATAGTGATGCCATTCGGATTGACGAATGCACCTGCTGTGTTCATGGACCTAATGAACCGAGTGTGTCGTCCATTCCTGGACAAATTCGCCGTAGTCTTCATTGACTACATCCTTATCTACTCAAGAAGCAAAGAGGAACATGGCCAACATCTTCGTCAAGTATTACAAACCCTTAGGACAGAAAAACTCTATGCGAAGTTTTCAAAGTGCGAGTTTTGGATTAGGAAGGTTGAATTCCTAGGTCACGTGGTTAGTTCATAAGGAATACATGTGGACCCTTCCAAAATCAAAGCAATTGAAAGCTGGCCAGCACCCAAAACACCTACAGAAATCCGACAATTCTTAGGTCTTGCTGGCTACTACCGCAGATTCATCCAAAATTTCTCCCGAATCGCTAAACCGCTTACCACCCTGACGCAAAAGGGTGTAACTTTTAGTTGGGGAGAGAAGCAAGAAACAACATTCCAAATGCTCAAACAAGCCTTGTGCAGTGCACCGATCTTGTCTCTACCCGAAGGGCCAGAGGACTTTGTAGTGTACTGTGATGCTTCAAATCAAGGTCTTGGGTGTGTACTTATGCAAAGAGGAAAGGTTATCTCCTACGCCTCAAGACAACTTAAGACGCATGAAGTCAACTATACAACACACGACCTTGAGCTAGGAGCGGTGGTGTTTGCTCTGAAGATCTGGAGACATTACCTATATGGCACGAAATGCACAATATTCACGGACCATGAGGCAACGACGATGGGTGGAACTACTGAACGACTACGAATGTGAAATTCTTTATCACCCTGGTAAAATAAACGTAGTGGCTGATTCCCTTAGCAGAAAAGAATACTCGGGACGCCGGGTCAAGTCGTTGACCATGACAATCCATTCACATATGTCCACACAGATCAAAGAAGCTCAACTTGAAGCCTTGAAACCCGAAAACGTGGCAGGTGAAACTCTGAGAGGAATGGATAAGAGCTTCGAAGTCGGAAATGATGGAGTCTATTATTTCATGAACCGGATCTGGACGCCAAAGTTCGGTGGTTACATAGACGTGGTTATGAATGAAGCACACAAAACCCGATACTCCATTCATCCAGGTTCAGACAAGATGTATATGGACCTTAAGAAACTATATTGGTGGCCTAACATGAAGGCCGAAATCACTACCTTTGTGGGCAAGTGCCTTACTTGTTCCAAAGTCAAGGTAGAGTACCAAAAACCTTCAAGTTTATTACAACAACCTGAAATCCCTGAATGGAAGTCGGAGCGGATTACAAAGGATTTCATAACCAAATTACCCAAGACTTCGGGTGGTTATGATACTATTTGGGTAATCGTCGACAGATTAACCAAATCCGCACACTTCTTGCCAATAAAAGAAGCCGATAAGATGGAGAAGCTAACCAGAACTTACCTTGGGGATATTGTTAGACTGCATGGTGTACTAATATCTATTATTTCGGACTGAGATAGTAGATTCACCTCTCGTTTCTGGCAGTCTTTACAAAACTCTCTGGGAACTAGGCTGGACATGAGTACAGCCTACCATCCACAAACCGACGGACAAAGTGAGAGGACGATTCAAACATTAGAAGACATGTTGCGAGCTTGAGTGAAAGAATTTGGAAAGGCATGGAATATTCATTTACCCCTTGTTGAATTCTCTTATAACCATAGTTATCACACTAGCATAAAGGCTGCTCCATTCGAAGCCCTCTATGGCCGCAAGTGTAGATCCCCTCTGTGCTGGGCTGAAGTGGGTGACACGCAGCTAGCTAGGGGTTAAAATCCTGACAGTGCTCTCACTGGTCCGGAAATTGTTTGAGAAACTACCGAGAAAATCGTACAAATTCGGGAGCGACTTAAAGCTTCCAGAGATAGACAGAAAAGCTACGCTGACAAAAGGAGAAAACCCTTGGAATTCCAGGTTGGTGACCGCGTCTTGTTAAAGGTCTCACCCTGGAAGGGCATGATACGCTTTGGAAAGCGTGACAAACTGAATCTAGGGTACATAGGACCATTCGAGATTCTTTCCAGAATCGGTCCTGTAGCTTACAAACTTCGACTGCCCCAAGAACTAAGTAACATTCATCCTACCTTCCACGTTTCGAACTTGAAAAAGTGTATATCCGACGAGACTCTTGTGATCCCACTCGAGGAAATCGAGTTAAACGAGAGCCTCAACTTTGTGGAAGAACCCATAGAGATTCTAGACAGGGAAGTTATGAAAACCAAACAAAGTCGTATCCCGATAGTGAAGGTTCGCTGGAATGCAAAACGGGGACCTGAATTCACTTGGGAGCGGGAGGATCAAATGCAACAGAAATATCCACATCTTTTCCCTAGTCTATCTGTAATGCAAATTTCGGGACTAAATTCTCTCTAATGGGGGGATAATGTAACAAACCGTTATTTCAAACCTATGTAATAATATAGGTCAATGTGTAGTTCTTTTTAAAACAATAAAGAGAAATTTTAGCATACTGTGTATATTTACATAATTGAACCTCAAAAATAAATTATTAAACAATCTCGATTGGGATGAACCAAGTGGTAGAGATTGTAACAAGGTTTCCAAAAATATAAAGAACACAAAAATCCGAGTTATAACGAAGAAGTTATGACCAATCGAAGATCCGCGACAAAACCGGGAAAACACTGTTCAGTGTAAAAACTGAATTTTCAATAAAAGGCTTTTTAGCCATAACAATCTAAATGAAAGTTTTAGTTTATGTTAAACCGATAACTTTCATAAAAAGAACGGCAAAATCTGACTTTGTATGAGGAAGTTACGATTTTTCTAAGTTTCAGTATAGCAGTGTACAGCTAAAAACTCGAAATAAAGATCGAGTGATTTTTATCCGACACAACCTAAACGAGAATTGAAGGTCTCGTCAATAGTAGTACAACGGTAAAAAGACAGACAAAAACGGACGTCGGATGAAGAAGTTATGAATTTTTAACGGATTTCCTGTCTAGGTCTGTTAAAAATAATAATATTATAAAATAAAGTCAAAATTAGCCGACGAAGTCTAAACGAAAGTCGTAGAGTATGATTTTACCTATGCGTGCATACAAATAACGTAAAATACGGAGCTCGTATGCGAAAGTTATGATTTTCGCAAGTTTTTGGCACAAAAATCGAGAAATATTGAAAACCGGCAATTTCGCATGGTGTACCTTCGGCCACGTCACCTCGCATGCGAGGCCTCCACCTGTCACCTTCTGATTGGACTGAAGTCCTTCGTGTCATATGCTGATTGGACCGCAGCCGGGGTCCAGTAGGCAGCCGACACCCTCGCAGGACCACACCCCTCGGACACCCCTTGGACACGCGCGCTCTTCCCATTCGACCGAATTTCGGTCCACTCCGAAGCCAACACGACCGAGCCACCTGTTCGAAGCGAGCTTCTTCCTTCGCCACCTGTCCGAACACACGACAGCCTCCCTTTGCTTCGGATCCGAGGCTTCGGCCTATATAAGACATGCGAGACCTTCCGGATTTTTACACATTTTCACCCCATTTTCCATTTCTTTTCACTCCTTTCACTTCCACAAACTTATATATAACCCCTAAAGCCCCGTATCAAGTATAAAACCCTAAGCAAGCCCCGAAATTCTCGAGAAGTTAACCTTTCTCCAGTCGAAACTCTGCCCGATTAAAGCCGGTTTTTCGTCAAATAAACTCCTTTTCGGGAAACGAAACGCTGTCCGAATCACCACCTATCAAGTGAGTTCATACCCCCGTATTTTCATAATTTTAACTGTTTTAAGGGGGGGAATACAAGCATAACACAAGAACTTTGTGTTATAAAATCATGATTTCAAATCATGATAAAACGACATTAAATCATCAAAAATACTCAAAACATTAAACTCTTTTATAAACTTATATTTTTCCCCAAAATTCATATTTGTGTGTGTGTATATATATATATATATATATATATATATATATATATATATATATATATATAAGATTTAAAAAGCTTAGGACTGATAACTCATTATGGGTCCTTTTCCTTGTTTGGATGTGGGCTTATAGTACCAGTTATTTGTCCGAGTGTCGTTTAAATTTTACTTATATATAAAATTGTGTATGTATATAAATATAAAAGTTATTTCATCAATCCAAATACCTTTGTAACATGTTGAGCAAGGGGTTACATGCAAAAATAGTTAAATACCGATTCAGAAAGTACATATAAATTATAATAGGTATAATTTATGATACATAGAACAATAATTCATGATTTAAGCATACTAGAATACACTGTTTTACAAGAAACAAGGTTTTGATTCAGAACAAATCAAGGGTTTACACTTGTCAAATACATGTTCGGAATACTAATTCAATAACATATTGTCAATCATTTATTTCAGAATGATTGGGTTTTCATGACTAATATACATGTAACGTTTATATGCTTTTTATGAGTCATTCAATTCAGGTTGTTTAATTCATTTAGACAACCAAGGTAAAGTCCTGACATTATAACCAGAATCTCCAGCCAGGGGATCGAAACAAGTTGTGTGTAGATCTATATCGGGATTGACAACCCCGCACTCAGGCTGCTAGCTACAGTCAGGCATACACGCTGTAACGCCCGTAGATCCGGGCTAGTCAATATAGAGATGATAAGCATCAAAAATGACTTTTTGATGGAAGATTATTTAGAAGGATTAATCTTAACTAAGTTATAGTATATGTTACAAGCATTCCGTACATATAAAGAACGCCGAAATCCGAGTTATAACGAAGAAGTTATGACCTGTCGAAGTTTCGCGAAAGAACCGGCACAACACAGCGCGACGTAAATAGTGAATTTACGTTAGAGCGATATTTGTCCTTATCAATCTAAATGAAAGTCGTAGAATACGTTAAACCACGAGCGTGCATAAAAAGAACGTCTAAATCTGACTTCGTATGAGGAAGTTATGATTTTTCGAAGTTTCGGCTTAGCAGTGTACAGCCCGAAGTTCGAATATGAGATCGAGCGATATTTAGCCAAAACAATCTAAATGAGAATTGTAGATCTCATCGATAGTAGTGTATCGACGGAAATACAGACGAAAACGGACGTCAGACGAAGGAGTTATGAGTTTATAACGGAGTTTTCCTGTCCCGACCTACTAAAAATAATATAAAAATAATATAACAAAAATAAAGTCAAAATTAGCCTACGGAGTCTAAATGAAAGTTGTATATCTTTTTTTTACCTACGCGTCGATATAAAGAACGTTGAAAACGGAGTTTGTATGCGAAAGTTATGAATTTCTGAAGTTCGGGGCGCGAAACCCCAAAACTGTCAGAGACCACGACGTGGAAACAGTGCCCACGACGTGGCATGGCTTCTGACGCCTTCTGGAGCCTGACAGAGCAAGTGGACGATGACACATGCAATGACGACCAAGCCCACGACGTGGAAGAAGTGCCCACGACGTGGAAAATGAGAAAACAACCCTATAAATAGATTTGAAGGGGCAGCCGTTTGTGGTTGCCAAATCTCTTCTCTCTCACCTATATTACCTCGATTTACGTGCAAAGAAGTACCCCCGAAGCCCCGGTATCATCCCGAGACCCGAAGCTAGTCCTGAAGCCCGAAGATCCCGCGAAGAAAAGAGCTTCCGAGCCGAAGCTCTGTCCGCAAGAAGTCCGGTGTGTGAAGATATCCCGGATTCATCGGAGAATTTCTACTTCTACAAGCCGTAGTGCTATCCGATCATCTTCTGATCAAGTGAGTGTGTGGTTACTTTCTTCTAACACATAAATATTAAGTATTTGCTATGAAATACGTGCTATGTGTTTATACATTGTTTGCTTATTTGAGATGAGTGTGGAATGGATGTTTTATATAGTTTTTAAATGAGTTAAACTGTATATGTATTTTATATCTACAAATATGTTGGGTAGAAAATGGGTAGATGAGATAGTTGGTATGTGATAAAATGATGAGGTAAATGATGAGGTATGAAAGATGATTAAGAATGATATTGGCAGATGCACCAATTAGAGAATGTCATAATACTAGCAGATGCGCTTAAGAATAATACCGGTAGATGCACCAAGTAGTGAATGTCGTAATCCTGGCAGATGCGCTTAAAGGATAATGGCGGCAGATGCACCTAAAAGAGAATGTCATAATGCTAGCAGATGCGCTTAAGCATAATATTGGTAGATGCACCAAATAGAGAATGTCATAATACTAGTAGATGAACTTAAGCATAATATTGGTAGATGCACCTAAAAGAGAATGTCATAATGCTAGCAGATGCGCTTAGGAATAATATTGGTAGATGCACCAAATAGAGAATGTCGTAACATCCTAGGAGATGCGCTTAAAGGATAATGTCGGCAGATGCGCCTAAAAGAGAATGTCATAAACCTAGCAGACGCGCCTCATGTAGCAATGGGCATTGTGCCAATTCCTTAGGTCAATCCTTAGGAACGAATGAAGGAAGGATAGTCGATTCTTAGGGTAAAACCTTAAGAAATAAAGAAGATAATGGGGATGGGTAACTGGGTTGATTGTTTGATGATTGAAAATAATAATTATATTATTGTGGGTTGAAAACCCTATATGCTCACCAGGCTCCCAAGCCTGACCCACTCAGTTTTCTTTGTATTACAGGTAATGGCACAAGAGTATAAGTCAGATGACTTGACGAGAGATTTTGGATTATAGACCAGTAGTTATAAATAACTGTTGTAAGGTCTGTATTGTACTGTTTATGCTTTTGGTCTGTATCGGAACATGACATCCCGAGATTTTGTTATTTAATGAAAATACATTTCTTCAAGAAAAGTTTTGATAAATTCTTATCATATTTTGTTTTGGGAACAAATTCTGCAACCGTTTTCTTTAAACGATCACTCTGATTTATAAAACAAAGCATAAACAAATCGGTCTTTTCTGGCCGTGAAATTGGGGATGTCACACACGCCAATGAGTGGCAATTGTTATCAACAGTTTAAACGCCCACAAAACGTTTGTTTCAGGCCATCCTGTCTTATTATGGTTATAATAACTCATTAAAAAGATATTAACAATACGTTAGTGTATAATCAACTAAACGAAAGTACACCTTCAAAGTACCAGTTTATAGAATACAAACTACAATGGTTCAATACAATTTTCAATAACAGCTGGTGAAGCCAGGCACACTCTCAGTTACAAGTTTTACAAATACAGAACATTGGTTTACAAATATAACGGTTTTATGGGAATAAAACTACTTTTCATATACAATAGAAAATATAGGATTTTCTGGAATAGTTTACATAAGCAAGATACAGAGACACCCTTTTAAACATAAACACTTATGCACTCACTCAACTTTATGTTGATACTCTCTTTTCAAATTACTTGTATTCTCAGGGAAATAATACACAGGTACTCCCGGAGCTTTTTGAGAAGATGGAGCTATTTTGAGTCATATCTTCTTTTGTATAACTATTTTGGTTTCAATATACAATGATTGAACACATGTAAATACTTATACTTTTTAAATACAATGGTTGTTTGTAATTTGATTACTATGATGCATGTGTTGTGATACTACTAATGAAGTCCTCCACCCCCGGACGTTTCCGCCGTCTGGTTTGGGGGTGTGACATGTGTGCTCTGCAATCATCTCGAGCTCTTCCATTTGAAACATAAACTGAAAACCCTAAGCACAAAGCTTAGTGAGTTCCCTAAATACCACATACCATACATATATTTTCCATGGGCTACCCCCATGGTCTTTTCCTCTAAATCCCGTTAGCTACCCCCATGGTCTGACATCTAAGTGTTATGGGCTACCCCCATGGTATTTCCTTGAAATGTCATGGGCTGCCCCCATGGTCTGACATCCAAGTGCCATGGGCTACCTCCATGGTCTTTCATACAAATGTCACGGGCTACCCCCAGGGTCTTCCAAGCAAGTATCACAAAGACAACTAGCATTCCACAAAAACAAGTAACGAGACGGAATTGGTGCCTTCAACCCATTGATATAGTGAGAAAACTCACCTAAGACACCTGAAACCCACATATAATCTCTAACTGTTAATCCGCTAAAAATCCAGCGCTATCAATGAACAGAATTACATCAAATTAATAACTTGGTCTCAAATCACACTAATAGTCCAAATTAGGATAAAAGACCTTTTTACCTTTTGCAAAAGTTGGCCCAAAGCCTAGTCCCAAACCACCAACCCAACGACCCAAATTCAAAATAAACACCTAAGGCCCAAATATGGCCCAATTTTCCAAATTAGGCCCAAACCCTTTTATGGGCCTTAACCCAAGGTCCAACAATATTCTTAGACCAAAAACACTTGAATTCAGATGTCCCAACATGGCCCAAGACAAACATGCCCACTCTAGCCCAAAACAACAAAACCCAATCTGCAGAGTACGCAGGGCATACTCAGCCTGTACGCTCAACGTACTGCTTTAAGGGCTTGTACGTGCAGCGTACATACTCTTAGGCCCCTTGTACTCACCAACATCTCTAACTACCCAATTTAGCTCTTAAATGATTAAGACCATGACCCAAGCTCAGATTTGACTTCCTTAAGGTGGTTAATCAGATAAAGTTGCCAACTTTATGTGCATGCATGGCTTAATGAAGCTCTTAAAGCTCAAAAGCACTTAATATATGAATTATTGCATGCATGAGATCATAAATACCATAAATCTTGCACCTTTAAGCTTAATGAACCCTCAAAACATCCAGATCTACAAAACTTGGCTTCTAAAACCGTCTCAACCCATCAACACCAACCAAAAAGCGGACAAAGAAGCATAAATGTAACATCCGGATTTTCAGGGACATTATTGTGTATGTTAATATTGAGCTTTAAGGAGGGACTCGACGAGTTGAGGGACCAACTCGCCGAGTCGAGTCGAGATTGACCGCGTGGGTTTAATGAGCGGACTCGACGAGTCCGAGGATGGACTCGCCGAGTAGGCACTGGGCAGAGAAAACCCTAAGTTCCAGGGTTGGAGCCTATTTAAAGGAACTTATGACCTTGGGTGCGCCTCATATCTCCTGTGAGAAACCCTAAATCGCCATTGGAGCCAAGGAAGAGTTCTTGTGATGAAATCAAGTACTTTTGGTGTGGTTTTTCAAATGAAGTGAAGGGATTCAGCTTGAAGGACCAAAGGAGGTTGTTATTCTGAGACATCTAAGCAAGGATCTCCATTTTGAGGTAGTATTTCGCCCCTTCTTTCTGTTTTGTGTAAAATCCTTGAATCTAGGGTTTTCTTTACCCTTTCTTGGATCGTATATGATGCATATGAGGTCCCAATGTGGAATAAGCTTTAGATCTGGACATTAAGAGGTCCAGAGAGTCCCAATCTTCCAGCTTTATGCAGTCCCTTTGGGGTTATGGATCTAGGTTGCCATTTTAGGAGCTATTTCTTCATATAAGGGCATAAGAGTGTTGCATGAGCTTAAAGATTGAACATTTACGTGATTATTGGGTGTAAGAAGGTCAGATCTATAAGTTAGAGAAACAGATCTGACCTCAGAAGGTATTTTGAGTGTTGCCATGGAGGGAACTCAACGACTCCATATGGGGACTCGACGAGTCGAGTCGGGTTGCCCCGCGGTTCGTGACCAGTGGTAACCCGTCGAGTGAAAGGTTAACTCGACGAGTCGAGTGAGGCTTTTTGAGGATTCAGAGGACACGCATGGACTCGCCGAGTCACTCGAGTGCACTCGACGAGTCTGGTCAAAGTCTGACCGTTGACTAGAGTTGACTTCAGTTGACCTTGGGGTTTTGGTCAAGCTGATTCAAGAGAGGTCAGAGAGGGGTAGAATGGTCTTCTACCCATTATTAGGGATGAGAACATGAGAGGATTTTTATTAGAGATGTCATCATTTTGATAGGAGGAGGCTAGGTCGGGTTATCGAGCATGAGAAGGTATCCGACATCATGCGAGGTGAGTCTTCTCACTATACATTACCTAGAGTGGTATCTATGTGCAGACCGGAGGGTCTTATTTGTTATATGTTGAGATTATGTGGATTATGATATATGTATGCTATGTGTTATATAGACCGAACCGGAGGGTCCAACGACTTACGAGGCCAGAGGGTCCTCGAGTAGACCGGACCGGAGGGTCCAACGATTCAGACCGGACCGGAGGGTCCAACGAGCTAGACCGGATCGGAGGGTCCAACGAGCTACGAGACTGGAGGGTCCCGCTAAGACACATCGACTGGAGGGTCGTACTGATTTATAGCCTCGAGTGGCGTATGTGCTGTATGTGGTATTTTGGGGAACTCACTAAGCTTCGTGCTTATCGTGTTATGTGTTTCAGGTATCTCCGAGGATCGCGGGAAGGCACCGGCTTGATTGTACACACCAGAGAAAGAGTTATATTTTAAGGATCCTGGATAATTAATGGAGTTGTGCGTGTAAAATGAATAAACGAGATTTCTATACAAAATGTTATGAAAAGTATGTGGTTTTAAAATGAAAAATCTGTTTGAAAAAATTACGGTGTTACAAGTTGGTATCAGAGCCTTGGTTTGAGGGATTCGGATGCACCTTTGGGCGTATCTGAACTCAAACTGAGGATTTGAGGAAAATTTTTCATAAAAGAAACAATTTTTCTAAAAAGAGTAAAAGATTTTTGAGAAAATCAGAACGGAGTAGTGTGTACGATCAGCCAGCGCCCGAACGGTGATTTCCCAAAATACCCTTACATTATGTGTTATGAGATATTATGTGATATGCTATGCATGCTAGAGATAGGCTAGGTATTTCATACTTTAGGACTAGAGTGGCCTGATTTGTGATACCTTAGCCTAGGAGTTGCTATTATATGTGATGTGCCTCGAGTATGTGTTGAGTATGAGTATCCAACAAGAATCCTTTTAGAGAGGGATCTGAGTAGAGGAGTAATCTATGAGAGATACCTAGATGAACATTTGAGGATCCTACTGAGAGAGTAGTCAGATGCCCGCGTGGGGTAAAGTTGCTTGAGTTCGGTGATATCCCTTGAGTATGAGGAGAGCAAGTGGGTAATAACCTAGAGTGGTTTTACATGTTGGTAGAGATTATTCGATGCCCGAATGCTGCTTGCTTTGTGCTTTGTGGAACTCTTGATGATGGGAGTCACCTACTAAGTGAATATGACGATATTCAGGAGGTAGATGGCTGGCATCATAAGGAGTTCTTCAGCAGCTGATGGCGGAGAAGTGTGAGAGCCTAGGAAGAGCCTAGGAAAGGGTGACCCTAGTCAGATGAGTACGCTGACAGAGTAGAGCATTTCGTAGAGGAGCGAACACACGTGACAGGATTGGTGATCGAGAAGGCTGAGCAACTACTTAGGAACTCGGGGATGGTCCGTGCAGAAAGTATGGGTAGATGTGGCAGGTAGTATGGGCCCGTACTACTGAAAGAAGAGGACCCATACTCGATACAGGGAACATTCCGGAGGATCTAAGTAGCAGATCGAGAGGTGATTTCATGGTTCGAGTATCATGATTTGTAGCAGACCGAGAGGTGATTTCATGGTTCGAGTACCATGATTTGTAGCAGATCAGGAGGTGATTTCATGGTTCAAGTACCATGATTTGTAGCAGATTGAGAGGTGATGTCATGGTTCGAGTACCATGATTCGTAGCGGATTGAGAAGAGATAACATGGTTCGGGTACCATGATTCATAGCTAATCGAGAGGTGGCCACATGGTTCGAGTACCATGACCCTTGGCGGTTAGTGTTACTGGTTCTACCAGTTATTCCGTTATGATTGTCTAGTCTGAGATTAGATGTGAAAAAAATATGGGGCCAGAGGGCCATGATGATCGAGTTTTAGTGGAGCATCCCTTAAAAGGGAAATCGAGTTAGCTCCGAGGGATTGCTGGTGAGATGCCAGTGGGAGTCGCAAGACTCAGGGATGAGTAGGGATGGTGCGTTATGGGAGAATACGGTTTGGGCTGAGTGACCGGCCGATGGTGGGAATGTCATTTTCTGTGACCTGAGCGGTACTATTTCTGTTCCTGTGGGAAACAGGAGAGGTATTGAGATTTTCGGTTTCCAAGGTTGGGGATGAGCCTTGTGGGTTAGCTTTGGTTACGATCTTTCATCAGAGTATTTGGGCAGTATGTCTGCCGAGAGGTAATGTTAGAGCATGAGCAGGTTGTCAGCGGGGACTGAGATGGTCAAGGACAAGGATACACCCTATTTGAGCATAGTAGGGCATGTATTAGCTGCAGCGGCATACGAGAAAGAAGAGGATATCGGGGCGGTGGCTCTTTTTGTCTATGATGAGTATCGAGTGTGGTAATGAGGACTCCACTCTTATTACAACCCACATGATGGAACGTTGGTTAAAGAGTCGAGGATGAGGAATATGTTAGTTCGTTATTTTCAGACTCAGAGTCAGGGTTACGACTGGACAGTTGAGATGTCTGGTAGTAGGATGGTACGAGATTCTGAATGACTAGAGGTAGTCATGATGAGATGTTTCTGAGGATTTCATCGGAGATTCGGGGTATTTGGAATTGCTTGACCTCCATCGGGGAGATCATCGAGCATTGCGTATCACCTTCCAAGAGTAGGTGCGATGTTATTGGTAAAAACAGTCTGTGAGTTAGATGGTTGGCGAACCAATTGGTGATGGTTCGAACCCTGAGTGGGGGAGAACCGGGTACTTTTGAGGAGATCAGATATTTGTTCGAGAGCGGTTAGGGAACTGGATAGAGATGGTCTGCGGTGCGGATTCCTGAAACCAGGGTTATTGGTGGTCAAGGAGAGGTGCAAAGTGAGATAGTGCATGTGGTACGTGTTTGAAAAAGGATGAGTGTCTCCACAGCAAGTGGCCGTTGGTCGGAGATCTTGTGGTGGTTAGGAATCCTTCAAGGTTAAAATGGTGAATTCGAGGTGGTTGGCTTGTGAGGTTAGTTCGGCGGTTGAGGAATTCTGGTTCAGAGTATGGGCTATTATATGCAGTATGGGAAGGGAAGAAGTTAATTGGGCAACCAACTTGAGGGTCGTTATGAGTATTCTTGCATGAGTTTTGAGCAATAGAGGAGGAAGTTTCGGATTGTCATCTTCGTGTTCGGAGTCGTTGGCAATTCCCCCGTGTTTTAATTTGGGAGAAGGAGTATTCCGGGGATACAAGTGGCACGAGAGAAAGACCGGTTGCGAGATTCCGAGGAAGCAATGCGGTATTTGAATATGATGCCATGAGTATGAGATCAGTGGTAGAGTCAAGACACTGCGAGGCGTTGTGACGGTATTCCGGGGTATCCGAGTTTAATGTCCTAATTCTCGGATTATTTTGAGTTTTGAGTTGGAGATGATGAGTGGTGTACCGAGTGTCTATGGTTCCGGTGGGGGCCCTTCAGCTAATTGACATCAATGGATTTATTTGAGAATGTGAATTGCAGCGAGAAAAAGAGGTTTTGTCACGAAGGTGGTCGTCCGAAGTAGTGATGCTTAGCCTGGAGGGGTGTGTGTGTACCTATCTATGCTGGGCCGCAGAGCATGAGTTAATGATCGCAGTGTGGTGTCAACATGAGGATGAGATTGTGAAGTGGTAAGAGTAAGTGCGGTAAGACTGCGGGGAGCAGCAGTTTCAATGATTCAGTGAGAGGTTGTGGTGATGCTACGGGGAGCCGTAGTACTCACTATTCAGTGAGAGGTTGTGGTGATGCTACGAGGAGCCGTAGTACTCACTATTCAGTGGGAGGTTGTGGTGATGCTACTGATGGGTTTTGAGCATTCTAACACTTCCTAAGTGTACATGCAACCCTAATAACCTTGAATCTATGTTTTCTCTATATACATGCAAATTACTTTTTCAAGGTTATTTCCTAACTAGCATGACATGGGGATTACATAAAACATAAAACTAGTAGAAATACATACCTTGTTGTTGCTTGGATTCCTTCAAGACTTTGTGAGCCTAGCACCCCAAATGTTGTGCCTCAAATGCTTCACACAACACCACAAGACTTGGAATAACTTGAGAGAATACTTCTAGCACTCAAAATTGGTTATGCCCTCTCTAGTAACACTATGTCCACTAGTTCCACTTTTTGCTAGCTATAGGGTTCCTTTTATAGTGTTGTCACAATTAGGGTTTACACATGAATGCCCTTAATTGTCATGACTCTTGATTTCCCATGACCCATGGATTTGTAACTCCCATGGACCATCCATGGAGCTCCATTTGGTTACATCCATAACCCATAAACTATGGATCATTAATCCACCATAAAAGAATTGATGATTGTCATAATCAACCCTATATATTTAATTAGTCTCACTTTGATCACCAAATTAATCCTAGATTAATACTTGATCAATACTAATTAAATAATACTATTATTAATATATTAGAACTTATAATATATTAATAATCATAAGTGCCTTATTCTCTCATTTAGTCTATCCAAGTATTGCAATGCCATGCAACCCAAATGGACCATGCCGGGTCGGGTCAAATACATACCAAATAAAGTTATGGACTTAGACACTATATCCAACAGTCTCCCACTTGGATAAGTCTAATAACTATATTTGCGAATATGACTTCAAAATCCGACTAGCAATCGTAGCTCTTTCAAAGTCTCTCGGAACTGAGATGATGATGATACGCCATTTAAGATAAGTGATCATATAATCCTCTGTTCTCATGATATCAGCCGGACAAACACATGGAACATGGTCTTACTTATTGTCCAGCATTTGTTTCTCGATCTCTGATTTGTTTCGACATAGAACTAAATTGAACACATCAATTAGGTTCTGACCGGGCCCGGTACATAGGTCAAAACCAAATCATCGAGGGGCCCAAATATCGCTTCTATTTCTAGAAGGAACAGATAAACTTCGACTGATATGCTTGTACTAACTACTTGTTGAATTACTCACAAAGGCACGTTTTATGACATCGAGTTACCAATGCGTTTTCGTGCAATCAATGAATAACCAACTCATAGTCAACAACTCATATCTCTAGGTTTGAAGATTTATATGATATTACCGTCTCACGATCACTCGAGATAAATTCCATGAAGTGATGTAAGTGAGCGTGGGTTGGATCCAATACTCAGCCCTTATGAGTACTCATGAATGTTGTAGCAACCATTGCATTGTCCAAAGCACTTTTAGACAAATCATACAAGCCAAATTCATGACAGTCTTAAATCAATACTTACTTCCAAAGTTTGACTGACTGTGGATGGTTTGAATAATAACATAATTATTCTGGAAGTAAAAACATGCAAAATTGAAACATAGTAAACAATCAACATAAGATAGTAACACCTTACTCATAAATAAATAACAACTTTTATTTATCATCAAATGTCAATTACATTTTACAAGTTTCAGGAATCTAATTATTGAAACTAATATCATCCTTCAGCCCAATGCGCCTCGCATGCTGTAAATGCTTAACCCTGCTCAGTCCCTTCGTGAGGGGATCTGCCGGGTTCTCATCTGATGATACCCTCTTAGCCACGAGGAGTCCTTCTTCTATTCGATGTCTTATGAAATGGTATTTTCTGTCAATGTGCCTAGATCTCCCGTGATCTCTTGGTTCCTTAGCCAAAGCAACCGCACTTTCGCTGTCACAGAAAATTTCCATTGGCTCTTTTATAGCTGGTACAACTCCAAGGTCTCCGATGAAGTTCTTTAGCCATATCGCCTCCTTAGCTGCTTCACTTGCTGCTATGTACTCTGATTCACAAGTAGAATCAGCTACTGTCTCCTGCTTGGAACTTTTCCAAGTAATTGCCCCTCCATTTAGGATAAAGACCCAGCCTGACTGAGAGCGGAAATTATCCCTATCAGTCTGAAAGCTAGCATCGCTATATCCTTCCACTCTCAAGTCATCACTGCCCCCGAGGGTAAGGACCCAATCCTTAGTCCTCCGCAGATACTTGAGAATGTTCTTTACCGCTGTCAAGTGTGCCTTGCCAGGGTTCCCTTGATATCTACTGACCATGCTCAAAGCAAAGGCCACATCAGGGCGAGTACAAGTCATAGCATACATGATCGAGCCCACAGCAGAAGCATATGGTATATGACTCATTTCAGCTATCTCAGCCTCTGTACTCGGACTCTGAGTCTTACTCAGCTTGGCATTACTCTGGATTGGTAATTCTCCTTTCTTGGAATCTTGCATACTGAACCTCTTCAGTACCTTATCCACATAAGTACTTTGACTAAGTCCAATTAGTCTCTTACTCCTATCTCTCAATATCCTTATCCCTAGGATATAGGCAGCTTCCCCAAGGTCCTTCATAGCGAAACACTTCCCAAGCCAGGACTTAACCTCCTGCAAGGTTGGGACGTCGTTTCCTATGAGAAGTATGTCATCCACATACAACACCAAGAAGCTAACTATGCTCCCACTAGCCCTGACATACACACAAGACTCATCCTCACTCCTAGAAAAGCCAAACTCTTTGACTTTCTCATCAAAGCAAAGATTCCATCTGCGAGATGCTTGTTTCAATCCATAAATGGATTTATCAAGCTTACACACTCTATTAGGGTATCTTGTATCGACAAAACCCTCTGGTTGAGCCATGTAAACATCCTCAGCCAACTTTCCATTAAGGAAAGCGGTTTTGACATCCATTTGCCATATTTCATAATCATGAAATGCAGCTATGGCTAACAATACTCTAATAGACTTAATTTTAGCTACTGGTGAGAAGGTCTCATCATAGTCAACTCCCGGAGTTTGAGTAAAGCCCTTCGCAACCAGTCGCGCTTTATAAGTGTGTACATTCCCATCCATGTCGGTCTTCTTCTTGAAGATCCATTTGCACCCAACTGTCTTACGACCTGGTACATTGTTAACCAAGTTCCAAACTTGATTGTCATACATTGACTGAATCTCGCTGTCCATAGCCTCCTTCCATTTAGCAGACTCAGGGCCTGCCATGGCTTCCCTGTAATTATTAGGTTCATCCAAATCTATTAGTGTACTATCACTAATAAATGTATCACCTTCAGTGGTGATGTGATAACCATAATAAAAATCAGGTGTGTTCCTCACCCTAGTGGAACGTCTTGGAGGTACAGACTCATCTATCGGATCAACAGGAGTTTCCTCCTCAGGTTGGTCGATAGCATTAGAGGTTCCTTCACCACTTGACTCTTGAAGCTCTTCAAGGTCAATTTGCCTCCCACTGTCCCCTTGGCTTATGAATTCTCTCTCACGAAAGACTCCTCTTCTTGCTACAAAAACCACATTATCACTGGGTCTGTAGAAGAGGTAACCAAAGGATCTCTGTGGGTAGCCGATGAAAAAACACCTCTCACTTCGAGGTTCAAGCTTATCATGAGTCTCACGCCTCACGAAAGCTTCACAACCCCAAATCTTGATGTGGTCCAAATTGGGAACTTTCCCAGTCCACATCTCGTGAGGTGTTTTGGCAACCTTTTTAGTAGGGACTAGATTAAGGATATGGGCGGCAGTCTCTAAGGCATACCCCCAGAAAGAGATTGGTAATGAAGCTCGACTCATCATGGAACGAACCATATCCAACAAGGTTCGATTGCGCCTCTCAGCTACACCATTCAACTGTGGTGTTCTGGGAGGTGTCAATTGTGAGACAATCCCACATTCCTTAAGATAGTCAAGGAACTCAATGCTAAGATACTCTCCTCCTCGATCGGATCGGAGCATCTTGATGTTCCTGCCCAATTGATTCTCAACTTCCTGCTTAAACTCTTTGAACTTTTCAAAGGTTTCTGACTTATGCTTGATTAAGTAAATATATCCATATCTACTGTAATCATCAGTAAAAGTCACATAATAGCGATTAGCATCCCTTGTAGCAACTCTGAAGGGCCCACACACATCCGTGTGTACAAGGTCCAACAAACCTTCACCCCTATCACAAGTACCTGTGAAGGGTGACTTTGTCATTTTTCCAAGTAAACAAGACTCGCAACTATCATCTGACTTGAGGTCAAATGATTCCAAGACTCCAACCTTTTGGAGTTGGCCTATGCGCTTCTTGTTA
Source organism: Lactuca virosa (assembly GCF_052849685.1). Lineage (NCBI taxonomy): Eukaryota > Viridiplantae > Streptophyta > Magnoliopsida > Asterales > Asteraceae > Lactuca > Lactuca virosa. The sequence continues at coordinate 36,091,689 of NC_136433.1, read as the reverse complement.
ACATGTCCAAGACGACAATGCCACAAGGATGCTTTATCCAAGCTATCTGAAGAATCAATATACAACACATTATTTCCTAGATTGTCTACAACATTCACGGCTTCATATACACCATCACAAGGTAATGCTTTAAAGTAAAATACATCATTGTAATAAACATTAATAGCACCATTTTTATTATCAAATGAAAATGTAAAACCTTGTTTGTACAAGCCATGAAAGGAAATAATATTTCTCGCCATTTCGGGCGAGTAACAACACTTATTCAAATCTAACATTAACCCATTATTAAGCAATAAAGAATAAACTCCTATCTTGGTAACAGGTGATGCTTTCCTGTTGCCCATGACTAAGTTTATCTTCCTGTGCTCCACTTGCTCACTTCTTCTTAGTGCCTGCAAATCAGTACAAATGTGAATACCACACCCTGTATCAAGCACCCAAGAATTAGCATTAGATGAGTTGTTAGACAATATTGTGTAAATACCTGCATGGGTGGGTTTAACCTTCCCATCCTTTAGATCTTGCAGATATTTGGGGCAGCTTCGCTTGAAGTGTCCCTTATCCTAGCAATAGAAGCATTGTGCTTCCTTTGGGTTTGAAGAAGGAGTAATGGGACCTTTCTTTGTCCCACTTGAAGAGGAACCATCAAGAGTCTTACCCTTGGTACCCTTCGAAGGGTTTTTCCTTTTCTTACCCTTTCCCTGCCCAATAGCCAGAACAGGGGCTGTTGAAGGAGTAGAAGTAGCAACCGCTTTACCCTTAAGGCCATTTTCAGCTGTCCTTAAGAGTCCTTGAAGTTTGCTAAGTGTGACTTCCTCCTTGTTCATATGATAAGTCATACGAAACTGATCATAACTTGGAGGTAAGGAATGGAGAATGATGTCAATCGCCATTTCCTCAGGAAAGTCAACATTTAGCTTCAGCAACCGGTCAACGAACCTTTGCATCTTCTGCAAGTGACCGGTGATGGGTTCACCATCCTTCATCCTTGCGGTTATCATGGAGGAGATGATTTCATACCTCTCCTGACGCGCGCTCTGATGGTACCTTTCCATCAGATCCAGGTGCATCTCATAGGGGTAGAAATCTTCATAGGATTTTTGAAGTTCAGGAGTCATGGTGGCCATCATGATGCATGCTACTTTAGTAGCATCCTTTTCATGTGCAACAAACTCCGCAAACTCTTCAGGAGTAGCAGTGGCTTCATTCACAACCTTAAGCTCCCTATCGAGGACATATTCTTTGTCCTCGTAGCGGGTAATCATTCTGATGTTTCTGATCCACTCATTGAAATTGGATCCATCAAAGATGACCTTACCACACAAGTTCATAAGGGAAAAGGAGCCTGTTGGGTTTGAGCCAGAAGCATTGTTGGAAGACATCTGAAAGGAAAGAAAGACAAGTTTCATTAGATTAGGAATCCTTAATAATTCACCCAAATGAAATATTAAGGCTAGGATCCAACAAACTATTTATAGTTGGAAGAGGGATGCCGTAATCCATACTATAAAATATTTGAAGGTAGGTAAATGACGATTTACCAATTTCCACCATAAGAACGAAATATTTTATTATTAGGTTTTATTGGTTTTGAAACTCCTAGATCTTTTGAGATACATTGAACTTTTCAATGGCATGTTTGAATCTCGATTGTGCCCTCTCAAGTTTGTGACTGGGATGCCGAGGATCACAAACAAGGTGTGAATAACCATACAAATTGACTTGGTACCCTCAACAATATTACCTAATCGATGTGCCGGTTAACCACACACGCTCCACCGATCTATAATAAAGTCAAGTTACCCTTTGCCACTCTTACTAGTCCATGTTAGTGTGCCGGTTAACCACACACGCTCCACTAACGACTTGGTAAGGTACAAAGTGTAATTTTATGGGCTAGCACCAATTTCACATTTTCCTAAAGTAACTAAGATTGGGAATTTATAATGTATAGTTACTTTATAATTCATTATACTTTTAACAAGTATTTAAAGTCGTATCCTACCCGTTCGGCTAACGACCCTCCACCGATCAAGGAGGCGGTGGGTGAGAGTGGACACCCATTAAGTCACCATTTTATAGGCAACAACCTTATACCCCCCTTATAGACCGGCTTCGTGAATGAGGCCTACTAACGATAAGAATGACATATTCTTATACATATCTATATAATAAAATTATAATAATAGTATAAGTGTTGATTTTTAAACCTTTTTAAAAATCTAAGGTTTAATTTGGAATTAAAGTATTAAAGTATAAGACTTTTCAAATTCCAAAACATGAGGGCAAGATTTGAAACTATTCCAAGTCTCTTCAATTTGTAACTTATGAGTTTTAATGGTTCATAAAAATGAAGACTCTTCATTTTATGAAACCTCTTTAGTTCTTTAATCATAATTAAAAGAAGTGACTTTTGGTTATCCATAACTTGAGGACAAGTTATGGACACCATCATAGCCATTAAGATCATGAATTAAACACACATGGTGGTTACACATAATTCCTATGATCTTCTAAAAACTCATAAGAACACAAATTCATATTAAGCAATTTCAAGAAATCATATAACTATATACAATACTTGAAAATTGATAAAAGCCATGTAAAATGGGTTAACATAATCATTATCATTTTGAAAAACAGATTTTACAAGTCCAAAACAGATTGGGATAATGATCTTAATCCATTTCCAGCAACAAAACTCGAAAAAACTGCCCAGCACGCTCCTACTCGCCGAGTGCATTATTCTACTCGCCGAGTAGGATGAATTTGTTCATGGACTCGGCGAGTCCTCCCCATGGACTCGGCGAGTCTAGTCGTCAGAATGCAGAATTTTCGATTTTTAAGCAGTTTTGCATCAAGTATACAGAAAACAGTGCTAGGCTCTGATACCACTGATGGGTTTTGAGCATTCTAACACTTCCTAAGTGTACATGCAACCCTAATAACCTTGAATCTATGTTTTCTCTATATACATGCAAATTACTTTTTCAAGGTTATTTCCTAACTAGCATGACATGGGGATTACATAAAACATAAAACTAGTAGAAATACATACCTTGTTGTTGCTTGGATTCCTTCAAGACTTTGTGAGCCTAGCACCCCAAATGTTGTGCCTCAAATGCTTCACACAACACCACAAGACTTGGAATAACTTGAGAGAATACTTCTAGCACTCAAAATTGGTTATGCCCTCTCTAGTAACACTATGTCCACTAGCTCCACTTTTTGCTAGCTATAGGGTTCCTTTTATAGTGTTGTCACAATTAGGGTTTACACATGAATGCCCTTAATTGTCATGACTCTTGATTTCCCATGACCCATGGATTTGTAACTCCCATGGACCATCCATGGAGCTCCATTTGGTTACATCCATAACCCATAAACTATGGATCATTAATCCACCATAAAAGAATTGATGATTGTCATAATCAACCCTATATATTTAATTAGTCTCACTTTGATCACCAAATTAATCCTAGATTAATACTTGATCAATACTAATTAAATAATACTATTATTAATATATTAGAACTTATAATATATTAATAATCATAAGTGCCTTATTCTCTCATTTAGTCTATCCAAGTATTGCAATGCCATGCAACCCAAATGGACCATGCCGGGTCGGGTCAAGTACATACCAAATAAAGTTATGGACTTAGACACTATATCCAACAGCTACGGGGAGCCGTAGTACTCACTATTCAGTGATAGGCTGTGGTGATGCTACGGGGAGCCGTAGTACTCACTATTCAGTGAAAGGTTGTGGTGATGCTGCGAGGAGCCGTAGTACTCACTATTCAGTGAGAGGTTGTTATGATGATGCGGGGAGCCGTAGTACTCACTATTCAGTGAGAGGTTGTTGTGATACTGCGGGGATCCGTAGTACCCACTAGTCAGCAAGAGAATGTTGCGACGAAGTACTCTCTGATCAGAGCGTGAGATAGAGGAGTTTTGGGCTTGGGAAGCCCTAATATTTGAGTTTTGTGGGAGCCTGGTGGTCGAATCAGGGGTGAGACTGGGATCTCCATAATTGTCGGGAGTTGTTATATTCTGAATTGAGTAATGGTTGACGCAACCAAAGGGAAGTGGATAAGTGAAGAACGCATGAGTTGCGGGTCATGACTCATGAGTTGAGTGGTTCGTTGGGACGAGTAGTTCCAATTCTGTTTCGGATCAGACTCTCGAGTTGAGTTCGATTCTAGTGGTGTATCGAGTAGACAGAATGAGATTCCAGATTCAGAGATGCAATTCATTTGGAAGGGGGTATTGTTCCATATGGTGTCTTGGACCGGAGTGGGTCAATTCGTTGGTATGAGAAAACCGTGAAACGCATGGAACTAATGAGTATTGGACGACAAAGATCGAGAGTGAGTCGAATTCAGTATTCGCTTGAGGTACAGCGAACTCCGTGACTGGTGTGTGTCACACTGGGCCGAGATAGTGGTTGTGGAAAGGAAGTAGACGAGACGTTTTGGGACATGCTGTTGGGTTTTGAGCATTCTAACACTCCTATGGTGTACATGCAACCTTATAAACCTTGGATCTATGTTTTCTCTATTATACATGCAAATATTAAATATTCCAAGGTTTCATCCTAACTAGCATATTATGAAGCACCTATACTACAAAGTTCTAGTTAGATGACATACCTTTTGATGTAGCTTGATGTCTTCAAGCTTTAAGAGCTTAGCCCCAATAGTGTGGAAGCCTCAAGTGGAATCACAAATCACCAAAACACCTTGGAAGAACTTGAGAGAATATGTATGCACACTAAAATCGGCCCACTCTTATTTTCACACACTTGTGCCCATTTTTGTGAGCCAAGGACCCCTTTATATATTATGGAGGATTAGGGTTACATCCATGTAAACCCTAATACCCATGACCTTTCATTTACATAGGATCCATGGGTTAAAAGCTCCATGGACCATCCATGAAAGCTTAGTCCAACCTAAATGAACTTGGCCCATTCCATACATATAAGAGTCCATTTTGATCACTTAATTAATTCTAAATTAATTCTTGATCAATACTAATTAAATAATATGATTCCATATTAATATATTAGAACTTATAATATATTAATATAAATCATAAATATACTATTCTCAAAAGACTATCCATATAAATTGTGCCGGTGAAGTGCAACCCAAATGGACCATGTCGGGTCGGGTCAAGTACATACCAAATATAGTTATGGACTTAGACATTAATCCAACACATGCAAGGGGTAACCTTTAGAGGTTCAGCTGCTGGGTCGGGTGAGGACCCGGTGCTCAGTTTTGAGAGGGGAGCTGAGGTTTATGTTTGTTAGATGTCGGAGGACGCTTCAGAACAAGCATGATCATTATCTGTGTTTGAGGTCAGGGTGTTGAGGATTCATTGTTCAGATGGATTTGATTGCAGTACAGTGGATGAGTCCCTGGTGTGATGTGATCCTTCCATTCCTTGGTATATGATCTGGGTCCTTTATCATGTCTGGGACGAGTGATCGGTAGCCAGTTTTGGGCATGGACTTGTTTTTATCGGTCCCCACCAGAGAATCAGAGGTGCAGTGAGCTATCGGGGTTTATTATTCGAGGAGCGAATAACGAGGTGACACCTGAAGAGAGCGGTATGGCTGTGTATCGAGATACTAGAGTTTCCAGACTCTTGAGACTCAGGAGGGGTAGCGTAGTGGCAGATGGCTCTGTCCTTTTCCAGGGAGGAGTTCCTGTTAGAATTCAGGTGTCCAGAGAGCAAGATAGTTGTGTGGTATGAGACCCTTTCGCTGGTGCTGTTTGGTTATTGGATTAGATCTATATGTTGTGGAGGAGCGATTTCGAGGGCGAAATCTAATTCAAGTGGGGGAGAATTGTAACATCCGGATTTTCAGGGACATTATTGTGTATGTTAATATTGAGCTTTAAGGAGGGACTCGACGAGTTGAGGGACCAACTCGCCGAGTCGAGTCGAGATTGACCGCGTGGGTTTAATGAGCGGACTCGACGAGTCCGAGGATGGACTCGTCGAGTAGGCACTGGGCAGAGAAAACCCTAAGTTCCGGGGTTGGAGCCTATTTAAAGGAACTTATGACCTTGGGTGCGCCTCATATCTCCTGTGAGAAACCCTAAATCGCCATTGGAGCCAAGGAAGAGTTCTTGTGATGAAATCAAGTATTTTTGGTGTAGTTTCTCAAATGAAGTGAAGGGATTCAGCTTGAAGGACCAAAGGAGGTTGTTATTCTGAGACATCTAAGCAAGGATCTCCATTTTGAGGTAGTATTTCGCCCCTTCTTTCTGTTTTGTGTAAAATCCTTGAATCTAGGGTTTTCTTTACCCTTTCTTGGATCGTATATGATGCATATGAGGTCCCAATGTGGAATAAGCTTTAGATCTGGACCTTAAGAGGTCCAGAGAGTCCCAATCTTCCAGCTTTATGTAGTCCCTTTGGGGTTATGGATCTAGGTTGCCATTTTAGGAGCTATTTCTTCATATAAGGGCATAAGAGTGTTGCATGAGCTTAAAGATTGAACCTTTACGTGATTATTGGGTGTAAGAAGGTCAGATCTATAAGTTAGAGAAACAGATCTGACCTCAGAAGGTCTTTTGAGTGTTGCCATGGAGGGAACTCGCCGAGTCCATATGGGGACTCGACGAGTCGAGTCGGGTTGCCCCGCGGTTCGTGACCAGTGGTAACCCGTCGAGTGAAAGGTTAACTCGACGAGTCGAGTGAGGCTTTTTGAGGATTCAGAGGACATGCATGGACTCGCCGAGTCACTCGAGTGCACTCGACGAGTCTAGTCAAAGTCTGACCGTTGACTAGAGTTGACTTCAATTGACCTTGGGGTTTTGGTCAAGCTGATTCAAGAGAGGTCAGAGAGGGGTAGAATGGTCTTCTACCCATTATTAGGGATGAGAACATGAGAGGATTTTTATTAGAGATGTTATCATTTTGATAGGAGGAGGCTAGGTCGGGTTATCGAGCACGAGAAGGTATCCGACATCATGCGAGGTGAGTCTTCTCACTATACATTACCTAGAGTGGTATCTATGTGCAAACCGGAGGGTCTTATGTGTTATATGTTGAGATTATGTGCATTACGATATATGTATGGTATGTGTTATATAGACTGGACCAGAGGGTCCAACGACTTACGAGGCCAGAGGGTCCTCGAGTAGACCGGACCAGAGGGTCCAACGATTCAGACCGGACCGGAGGGTCCAACGAGCTAGACCGGACCGGAGGGTCCAACGAGCTACGGGACTGGAAGGTCCCACTGAGACACATCGACCGGAGGGTCGTACCGATTTATAGCCTCGAGTGGCGTATGTGCTGTATGTGGTATTTTGGGGAACTCACTAAGCTTCATGCTTATCGTGTTATGTGTTATGTGTTTCAGGTATCTCCGAGGATCGCGGGAAGGCACCGGCTTGATTGTACACACCAGAGAAAGAGTTATATTTTGAGGATCCTGGATAATTAATGGAGTTGTGCTTGTAAAATGAATAAACGAGATTTGTATACAAAATGTTATGAAAAGTATGTGGTTTTCAAATGAAAAATCTGTTTGAAAAAATTACGGTGTTACAATAAAACCGTAACATGAAGAGATATAAGCAAGGAGAAGACAAGGTTTAAACTTGATACCTCAAAAGACTTGCAAAATGAGTGATGATTCTGGATCTCAAAGCTACACACTAAGCAATGCACCTTCAATCTTCTTCAATCTCTTCAAAATGAGCAAAATAAGCACCAACTTCTTCTCAATAGCTTAAAGATACAATAATGGAGGCTAAGGGTCGAAATTTAGGGTTTAGGAGGTATGGAGGCTGGTAAAGAGGCCATCCCTAAGGACTAAATGAGCTTAAATAGGGTGCAACATCTCAAAACTAGGGTTTCATTAAACCCTTGTACGCCCAGTGTACTCCTCGTACGCCCAACGTACGAGGCCTCGGTTGTGCGATCATTCCCTCTTGGTACGCTAAGCGTACATAAGTGTACACCCCGCGTACTGCACTTTTCACTAGTACGCCCTACGTACTCCTTATGTGCGCCCCGCGTACTAGGGTTACCCTTAAACCCTATTAAACTCCAAAGGCCATAACTCCTTCATTATAAATCTGATTTCGACGATCCTTATATCCATGAAAAGGTAATGAGAAGCTCTACGATTTTATCAACTCATACTTTCTTTACAATTTCCCGAACAAAAATTCAAATTCCATAAAAGCCCGAGCTGACACTTTACCAAAATACCTCTTGGCTCTAAAACACAAACCGAACACCCGGATCAGCTAAATGACGTCACCTACCTCCAAATGGGTCAAAATCTCAATTCCTCAAAGGTCCTAAGCCTGCTAATACCCGATATTTGATCACCACATTGAAATAGGAAATGATTTGGGACAGGGCGTTACAACTCTCTCTCACTTAAATTAGATTTCGTCCTCGAAATCATTCCTTACCATCCTTGGAACGGCAGACATGTTGAGCAAGATGACCACAACCCCAAGCATACCACAACCTTCCCAAAGGCGAAAGAAGCCAACCCTAGCAGGGATCTCCCAACCCGAGATGAACGAATCCTTTCTCAGCCTAAAACAATCCCATGCAGAATAATCACATCTACTCATCCATAAATCTAAAATCTTGAATTGGTCTGACTCTCTGACAGGCCGCCCATACCGAAACATTGCTAAATCCATTCCACTTGTCTCATAAACCGACTGCTAAACTTCTGATTACCCAAGGTTCCTACTGGAAGATAGCATCACAGACACCATGTTGATGCTGGAAACTTTTCACTTGACCAAAGGGATTAGATATTCCTTCGAGGGAAGGCTCATCCTGATGATAACAATTCCATGAACATAATGAACAACACGAGACAAACTGGGATATGAACCTTCTAGTGCTAACCAAGACACTGTTTCCTTTAACTGCCGAACCGACATACCGCTGCTGAAAATCAGAAACCCCATATGTGCCCGACCCCCACACAGATAGAACCAATCCAAAACATAATCACAAGAGCCTGATTTATCATCAAAACTGAAGCCATCCCTTTAACCCTGGGCCCTTCACCTGATACCCTTGGCATACATATACCTTAATTCATAACCTACTGAAATAAAGACCTTGCACATAAACACCCACGATTTCCCAATGCGAGTTCCCACCAAGAACCACCTCGATACCCAACTCATAACCCGAGATCCAAGGATCTGTACTTGAATTTCACCCAAAACCTTCTGATTCACGGAAACCCCTCACTAAATTGGGATATAGAGATTCCCAAATCATCGTTGAGACTACCAGTCTCGCACCTGGTCCAGCCACCAGGTTCCCAAGAGCCCAAAAGACAAGTCAATCCTAGCCTAAGCATCCATCTGCGCCAATCACTGACCACATATTCAATCCTGCAAACCAAAATCCAACACCTCGACCCAACGGTCTCTTATCAAGTTCCACCTACATTGTCATAACCACACGGGCCTCACCCACATGTCCCACCCATCTAGAGCAACACAGACCCAACTCCACCTTGGACCCAAATGGTCCTCAACCTAAAACAGAGAGATGCTCTCTGATAATCTTGACCGTCGTGCCCAAGGCACAAACTGCTCCCCCTTTATACTCATGACCACCTCAACGATAGTCTACCCCAAACTGGTGAATGCTATGATCCCATCGCAGTCTTACAACACTTCTAACCAACCAAGGTCTTACCACACCCGAACCATCACAACTCCACTCATCCTGAATCGAAACATGCAGCCAACTGCATCCAATCAGGTGTTCGAGTCATGCTTCGAACCCCAAGGCCTTCATCATACAATAACAGGCAGTGAGGCTCTAACACAACCCTCAACCTGGATCCATCCACAAGCCTGTTATAAAGAAGACGTCGGCCAGCTGTTGGGAGTTTCCTGAACTCCCAACTTACATAACTTCAATCCCGACGACCACTAGGGTTGTCTCTCCTCCTGACTGGGATGTGAAACTTACCCTAGTTTCACACCCGATCCAACTCCCGTAAATTCTGATCGATAACCCCCAATTGGACTCGTAGAAGCTCTCTTATCGTACGAGACTTAATGGATTCCCAACCCATCTATCTTCATATACATGAACCTACTATGACTTGCGCTTTTAATACTAGCGTTCCATTATTAGTCAAACCCGCCGACTCCTGGAATCCAGAAGAATACTCCCCGAAATCTTTGCAAGTCCGATACTCACAGCCACCTACCATGACACCGCTCCAATTCCTTAAGTCCTTTATGCTGGTGACTTAATACCATAACCCTTGCTTGGAACTGGTGAATATTTACCCCAACTTCCCATACTCAAATGAAACCCTGAATTCTAACCATCTACAATCCTTGCGATAATAAAATCCCCTGACACTTCCAAAGTCCCAACAACTCATGCGACTGCCACCACCATCTTCTTGCTACCGCTCATTCCTTAGCAACGGTAGTCATTGCACCCAAAAGTTCTTCCATGGACAACTGTTGATCATAACAGAACAGATGCTAAAACGAATGAACTCTGACTTTATTGGAGGACTAAGCAGCTAATCCGACCATAAACCTTCCACGCAATACCCCTGATTTGACCCCACCAACACATCGGAACAACAACCAAACAAACTGAAACCCGCTCAGCAAAATACGACTCACTAAAGACTCTTGGCATGCAAAATGTCATATAACAATTCTTGATGATATAACCCAAACAATAGCAGAGGACCAAACCAGAGATAATGCTTACCAAACCCAAGCAAAATTTCAAAGCAAAATAAATTTTGATAAAAAATAAGAAGGAAGCAAAAGGTAACATACCCGCAACAGCACCTTCTGTTGCGGGTCCTGACCTCCTCTTCCTGCCGAGTTACCCGCGATGGAACCTGAGCTGCCCCAACCACCAAGCGTGGGAAATTTGCCCTAATATGACCCGACTGATGACAACTACGGTAGAATTCTATCTCCAGTGTGCATTCTTGGCGGAAGTGGCCCTTCCGTCCACACCTGCCACACTTAGACCTGTTGCGCACATCCTCATGTGCCCCTTCATCCTTCGTGCAACCACCACGTCCCCTCGAGTCCCTAACAATAGCTATGGCAACGACCAACTGCTCAGGTCGCCGAGCCAGACCATGAGTCCGCTTCCTCTTCCCAAGTTGCCTATCCGAACCAATCTCCTGCTCATGGGTTACCCCGACCATCCCATCAACCACCTGAACAACTGAGGTCCGACTCTCGAACCTGGCAACCCATCTATCAGTATCACGTCTAATGATGTTGGGTAACTCCTCGCGTAAGGCCTGCGAGACCTCCGCGACAATCCAATCATGGAATCGACCTCCCTAAAAACATGGTGCATAACCCGCCTCCGGTCCCAACTGACAAGAACTAGCAATATGATCCTCTTTCTCGAAGGATTCTATGGCTCCAAGTGAGCCCCCAACTGCCCCGCTACAATCTTAACCCGAAATTCCTCGTGATGACCATGCAAGAGCTCCAAAATCCCTTCCTTAACTAAACCAAAGATCACAGGAGTCTGCTCTAAAATACCGAGGGTAATCTCTGACGAGATGAACCCCCGCATCCGCTCATCGATCGGCTCAGTACCTGCACCTGATCCAGAACCAGAACCTGAACCCCCTTCCTGAGTGATCAACACCATACTGAAAAACAACATGCAAAAGACCATACATACCTAAGAATCCTCATCCCACAGGCTTCCTAGTTCTCCAAGACTCTCCCCGATTCGAGTATGGATCATATGCATTTAGTAGTACGGGCTCCATACTACCTTCCAGACCTATCGATACTTTCCTCAAAAATCATCACAAATCCTCCAAGTCACCTTATCAAACCAATACTCCAAGCACTCGCTAAACAATGCAAGAAAACCCATTGAAGCATTCGCTAGGAGTTCCTAGGTCCCCGACCTCACCCTGCCATCAGTTGGTGAAGAACTCCTCATAATGTCAGTTAGTTACTTCATGTACACAATCACATGCAACATAGTTCAGATAATCGTTCGAGTAAAAGACTCATCCATCACTCTGAGATTATTCAACCTTTGTTACATTTGACTTAACATATTTACTTAATAGTTAACTCACATCACTTAAGATTCCCATAAAGCACAAAGCAAGCAGCATTCACGCAACATCACTCCAATCCATAGAATAAGCAAAGAATATTCGCACTCACATACTACAACTCATGCTAGGAACTTCCACTGTCACTGTCGGTTGTCTTATGCATGCAAATTATACACATAACAGGATCAAATAAACTATCGAATAAAAGTGTAACATCCTGTTTCGGATCGTCCGTGATTTAGGGTTTGTGGGCTGCAACCCAGTCACGAGGAAGCCTCGGGGCTGCGACGAGTTACTAGAAGCGTAGGGATTCTCACCACCTTTCTGTGGATATGAGGTTCATTGGAAACGGACTTATAATAAGGAAGTTATGATAGTTTATAAGTTTTGGCAAGTTTAGTACCTTATTTGAGAAAGGTGGCAGCTGAGTACGCAGGGCGTACGTGTGTGTACGCTTAGCGTACTTATGTGCGTGATTTTGAAGCGGAGCCACCTAGTACGTTGGGCGTACTAGGCACAGGGTAGAAACCCTAAATGAGGGATGTGTCCCTATTTAAAGAACACGATGGCCTTATTTCTGGCCACCATTTCCAGCATTCAACCCTCTCAAAACCCTAATATTCATTCCTCTAGCTTGAGTGTCCATTTGTGAGCTTCTAAATGTTCTTGCGGTACCCTTGGAGTGAAGAAGGAGCATGGAAGAGAATGGAGTTGGAGTCCAGGCTTTGAATCTAAGTTTTTCTGTGGTTGGAACATCATTTGAAGGTATAAAGCTCAAAGCTTTCTCAACCTTTTTATTTGAGCATATTATGGTCCATTTTAGGGTTTTTGGTCCCAAAGCTTGAAGCTTTATGAGTAGTTGAACTCCATAGCCTAATATTTGTCCTTTTAAGTGTTTCTAGTGGAGAGGATTCATAAAAGTGAGGTCTTGGACGTTAAAGCCACCCCATGCATGAGATATGAGCATTTTTTGGAGTAAAGAGTGAGTGTATTTGGGTTTGGGACTTTATCAGCCATGCAAAGGCTTAAAGTCATGAGCTTTATGGAGTATGAGCCTTTAGGGAGTCCAGATCTGAGAGTATAGGTATGGTCTTAATGGGTTAAGACCAAGAGAGTGGGAAAAAGAAAGTCTGGATGTACGCCTAGCGTAAATCCAGTACGCCCCGCGTACTGACCAAGTGTCCCTAATGGCCCGATCTGGATTCGTGTGTACGCTGAGCGTACCAAGGGAGGTACACCCCGCGTGACCTTGTTGTGGGTTTTTGGGCTAAAACTCACATTGGGCCTTAAGTGTTAGGCCTAGATTTTGGGCTTGTTGTACTGAAGATTTTGATCAGAGAAATATTGTGTATGTCTGGGTCTTTTGTGTTGGACTTGCCATTTGGACTTAAGTTTAAGATTTGGGCCTTAGGAGAGCCCATTTAGTATTGGGCCTTGATGGACCCAATGAGCTTGAGTTAATTGTGGGTCAGGTAGTGAGCTGTCTTTAGACCTAATGAGTGAGGTTTTATCTTAGATCTTAAATGGGAAATTTTGGGTTTTGGTTCAGTGTTAGAGGCCGGTGTGCATCAGCAACATCTATAGGAGCTGTTCATCATCCGAGGTGAGTCTCCTCACTATACTTACCTTGAGTGGTAATTTGTGTGACCGGAGGGTCTTGTATGCTATTATTGGGTATTGTGATATCCTGCATTATGTCTTTGTGATTCATGATGTGTATTATTCTGAGATTTACTGAGTTAGTACCGGAGGGTCCACCCGAGTTGTGGGATCGGAGGGTCCCACTGAGACACATTAACCGGAGGGTCTTATTCGAGTTATAGCCATGAGAGGCTAATGATATATGTGTGGTATATTGGGGAACTCACTAAGCTTCGTGCTTACAGTGTTATGTGATATGTGTTTCAGGTCCTTCTCAGGATCGTGGGAAGGCGCCGACTTGATTGTACAGACGAGATGGAGTTACGTTTTGTGGATCCTGGATTTTATTCAACAAGTTATGGATATGTGTTTTGATAATTTGATACTGTGGGGTTTTTGTGAAATGTGTTAATGAGAATTATATGATTTTAAATGAAAAAATTTGTTTGAAAATTTACGGTGTTACAAGTTGGTATCAGAGCCTTGGTTTGGGGGATTCGGATGTACCTTCGGGTGTGTCTGGACTCAAACTGAGGATTTGAGAAAAATTTTCAAAAGCAATGATTTTTCAAATTAGAAAGAGTTTTAAGAGAAAAACGAGTTGGAGCAGTGTACAATCAGCCAGAGCCCGAAAGGTGATTTCCCAAAATACCCTTACTTATTTGTGTTATGAGTTATTTATGAGATATTAGTGATGCATGCTAGAGGATAGGCTAGGTATTTCATATTTTAGGGCTAGAGTTGCCTGATTTGTGATGCCTTAGCCTAGGAGTTGTTGCTATCTGTTATGTGCCTTGAGTATGTGCTGAGTAAGAGTATCTAGAAGGAATCGTTTAGGGAGAGATTTGAGTAGTGGAGTAATCTAGGAGAGATACCTAGATGTGCTTTGAGGAATCTACTGAGAGGGTAGTTAGATGCCACGAGGGGTAGGGTTGCCTGAGTCGGCGATGCCTATTGAGTTGTGGATAGAGCGAGAGGAGTTATATGCCATAGTGGGTTTACGTGCTGGTGGAGGTTATTTGATGCTCGAATGCTGCTTGCTTCGTGCTTTGTGGAACTCTTGATGATGGGAGTTAGCTACTAAGTGAATATGACGATATTCAGGAGGTAGATGGCTGGCATCATAAGGAGTTCTTCAGCAACTGATGGCAGAGAAGTGTGAGAACCTAGGAAGAGCCTAGGGAGATACTTTAGTCAGATGAGTATGCTGATAGAGGAGAGTATTCGCTGGAGAGCGACCATGTGTAACGGAATTTATGATCGAGAAGGTTGAGCAGTTACTTAGGAAATCTGGGACGATCCGTGTGGAAAGTATAGGTAGATGTGGCAGGTAGTATGGGCCCGTACTACTGAAAGCAGAGGACCCATACTCTGTAAGTCCCTGATCTATAGATCCAAATCAGTGATCAATGAATTGCAAGCAATCAAACAGAGTGTAGAAGAAGTAGAAAGAGAATTAAGCCAATCATGCACACATCTATTACACATAAATGTCAGGTACACCTTGGGAAACACATACATACGTCACTATTCAACTGACACAGACTTAGACTATTTATACCACCTGAAGCAGCACACAAGTGTGCAACCGCACACAATAAATAGTCTAAGTCTGTGTCAATTGAATAGTGACGTATGTATGTGTTTCCCAAGGTGTACCTGACATTTATGTGTAATAGATGTGTGCATGCTTGGCTTAATTCTCTTTCTACTTCTTCTACACTCTGTTTGATTGCTTGCAATTCATTGATCACTGATTTGGATCTATAGATCAGGGACTTACATACTCGAAACAAGGAGAATTCTAGAGGTTATAAATAGCAGGTTAAGGGGAGATAACATGGTTCGGGTACCATGATTCGTAGCAGAGTGTGTTTCCATCTTACCAGTTATCCATCAATGGGTATTCATTTTGAGAGTGGATGTGGTAATCTGTGGGGCTAGAGGGCCATGTCGGTTGAGCTTCGACAAATTGTACCTTGCGAGGAAAATTGAGTTTAGATCTAAATGATGTTGACTGGTGAGCTGCCAGTTGAAGTCGCGGGACTTGAGGAAAAGTGGAGATGATACGCTGTGGAGGATTGCGGTCTGGGTTGAGTGATCGGCCAATGATTGAAATGTCACTTTATGTGACGAGAATCTCACTAGTTCCGCTTCTTGTGTGGAGCAAAAGAGATAACGAGCTTCCGGTTCCAGGGTTCAGAGGTAACCCCGAGGGGTAGCATATGATTGCGATATTTTCACCAGAATATATATTGCTGTGAGGTATTTCTTATACCATGAGAGAGAGTCATCAGTAGGGACTGAGATGGATGAGGACAAGTAGATGCCTTAGTTGAGTAAGGCATACTTTTAGCAGCAGTTCCAGGTGATCAAGAAGAGTATACCAGGGTGGAGGCCCTCGTTGCCTACGTTGTGTATCGACTGTGAGAGTGAGGCCTCTTACTCCTATGATAATTTCTGTAACGCCCGTGTTTCTAGGCTAGGCATTAAAGATGATGTAATAGTCTAGGCCAATATTTGTAACTTGTTTTGAAATAATAAAATGTATTATTTGATTATTATGTGTTTTATGCTTAATTATTATAATTTAACGAATTAAGGATAAAAATAAGCATTGAAAATAAATGTTAGATAAACTCAGTATCTATGAAGAAAGTTGTAGTGATTGAAACAAGGATTATGTAGATATAAAAATACTTAAATCCGAGTTATAACGAAGAAGTTATGACCTGTTGAAGTTTTGCGACAGAACCGGCACAACGCTATGTGACGTAAAAAGCCTTAGCAATCTAAACGAAAGTCGTAGTTTTCATTAAACCGAGAGCGTGCATAAAAAGAACGTCTAAATATGACTTCGTATGAGGAAGTTATGATTTTTCTAAGTTTCAGCTTAGTAGTATGCAACCCGAAACTCGAATTTTAGTTCGATTGATTTTTAGCCAAAACAACCTAAACGATAATCGAAGATCTTGTTGATAGTAGTTCAACGATGAAAAGACAGACGAAAACGGACTTCGGATGAAGAAGTTATGAATTTAAAGGACTTTTCCTGTCCCGGCCTGTTAAAAATATAACTTTAAAAATAAAGTCAAAATTAGCGGACGGAGTCTAAACGAAAGTTGTAGAGCACGGTCTCACCTACGCATGGATATAAAGAACGTCAAAAACGGAGCTCATATGCGAAAGTTACGAATTTTTGAAGTTTAAAAATTCGGAGTACGCCCAGCGTACAGAAGTACAGCCAGCATACTCGTGTAAGTGTTCCGGAGTCCGTCACCCTCCCTACTCCTTCGCATGAGAGCCATGTGTCGTAGCCTTGACGTGTCCGATCTGATCCACTTCGTACGCCCAGCGTACGAAGTTATGCCTAGCTAAGAGCCTTCCGAGGCAGTACACCCAGCGTACTCTAAGCTTACGCCCAACGTAATTCAATTTTTCAGCCCCTATAAATAGTGGACGATGCCATCCAAATTGATGTTATAATTTTCATCCTCTCTCCCCTATACTTTCCTTTTTGCTAAACTAAATACCCCAAGCCGATTTTATCATCCTAGCATCGTAAGCAAGTCCCGGAGAGCCCAAAGATCCCGAGAAAAATAGTTTTCGAGCCGAAACTCTGTCCGCGTGAAGCCCGGTTTTTGAGAAAACATCCTGGTTTTATCAGAAACGATCATTTTAAGAAACGAATTACTGCCCGATTATCGTTAAATCAAGTGAGTGTGTAGTCACTTTCATCTTACACATAGATATGAAGTATTTTCTATAAAATACGTGCTATGTGTAATTATATTGTTTGTTTATTTGAGATGAGTGTTGAATACATGTTTTATACAAGTTTTAAATTGTATATGTATTTTATCTACAAATATGTTGGGTAAAACATGGGTAGATGAAATAGTTGATGTGTGTTAAAATGATGATAGGCCTCGATGTTGTTGTTGTTGTTGTTGTTGTTGTTGTAGTTATCTAGCAGAGTATAGATGACGACCACAGACCTTTCTAGACAATCCAGTGGAACGCTAGCAGGTTCGCAACCTGTAGGTTTTGGTGAACTATATATTCATTGGTGTGCTCTATCCCCCTCATGGTTGCCTTAAGGACATGTATGGCTGAGGAATCCCCTTAGCAGTAGTGTCCATCCCGATGATGATCCTTAGGCTAGGTCCCTTATGATAGGTGTTTAGGGACGTAAAGTGAGGATAACGGGAACGGGTAATCAGGGATATTGTTGGTTGATGAAATTAATAAATTTATTTTGATTGATGAATTTAATAAATTTATTATTATTTGTGGGTTGAAACCCCTATATGCTCACCAGGCTCCCAAGCCTGACCCACTCAACTTTTTATATTACAGGTAGTGGACCCAGAGCATAGTTGGATGACAACAAGGGATTTTTGGATTATAGGCCAGTAGTTGTAAATAACTGTTGTAAGGCTTATAATGTACTGTTTATGCTTTTGGTCTGTTTCGGAACATGCCATCCCGATGTTTTGATATATAATGAAAATATATATTTCTTTAAGAAATGTTTTGATAAATTTTTATCATGTTTTGTTTTGGGGACAAATTCTGCAACATCTTTTAAAAAGATTACTCTGATTTTATTTTAAAAGCATAAACTAAATCGGTCTTTTCTGACCGAGAAATTTGGGTATGTCACAATTTCTGCGATGGAATGTTGGTTGAGGAATCATAGACGAAGTGCGTGATAGTGCATTATTTCCATATTGAGAGTCACGATTAATTCGGGATAGTTGGGATATCCGGCGGCGTGTCGGTATGGGATTTCGGGATGACTAGAGGTTGTCACGTTGGGAGAATTCCAAGGATTTCATTTGAGATTCGGGATATTTGGATTTACTTGGTCTATGGAGTAGACTGTTGGTATGCCAATTGGTGATGGTTCAAACCCTGAGTGGGGTAGAACTAGGTATTCTATTGAGAGGATCAACGATCTGTTCAAGGGTGGTTAGAGAACTGGTTATGGAGGTCTGCGGTGCGTACACATGAGACTTGGGTTATTGGTGGATGAGGCAAGGTGCAGAGCGAGATGATGCATTTTGTACGCGCTCAGGAAAGGATGAGTGTATCCACAGCGAGTAGCCGTTGGTCAGAGACCTTATAGTGGTTAGGAACTCTTATAGTTCAAGGCGGTTGGCTCGTTGAGGTCCATTTTCGACTGTTGAGAATTTCTAGTTCGATGTATGGGTTGTATATGCACTCGAGGAAGGGCAGCAGTTATTTTGGCAACCAACTTCAGAGTCGGTATGAGTATTCTCGCATGGGTTATGAGCAGTAGAGGATGGGGTTTCAGATTTCCGTCAACGTGTTCTTAGTCATTGACGATTTCTCCGTGTTTCAAGCTATGAGTTGGAGTATTTCAAGGTTACGAGTTGTGCGAGTGGAAGATCAGTGGTCGAGGCAAGACATTGTGAGATTTCGAGAGGGTGTATTGCGGTATCCGAGTATATACCGTGAGTGGAAGATTAGTGGTTAAGGCATGACATCGTAAGGTTCAGTGAGGGTGTATCGAGGTATCCGAGTATGATGCCCTAGGTTGGTGGATTATTATGAGACTTGGGTGTGTCCGACGGCAGGTGGACCATCAAGCGACTATATTTTCAGATGCGAGATCATCAGCTAATAGTCGCCAGGCGGGAATTGTTCAATAGTGTGACTGTACTAAGAGAAGTGCCCTGTCTACTAGAACTTAAGAGTGGCGATGCATAATCTGAGTAAGCGTGAGCACCTAACTATGTTGGACCGTGGAGTATTCGATAGTGAACTCAGTGTGGTGACGACTTAAGGATAAGATTATGGGGTGATAAGAGAGTGAACAGATCCGAGTAGGAGTAATAACTTAGGAATGTCAGGGGAGACCGTGGAGAGAGCCCATAGAGAGTAAGAGAGATAGTATCGTATGATTACGGGGATCCGTAATATACATGAGTCAGATAAAGAGTATCGTATGATTACGAGGAGCCGTAACATACATGAGTCAGAGAGAGAGAGAGAGAGAGAGTTTGATTACGGGGAGTCGTGACATACATAAGTCAGAGAGAGAGAGAGAGAGAGTATCGTATGATTATGGGGTGCCGTAACATACGTGAGTCAGAGAGAGAGAGAGGGTATCGTAAGACTGCGAGGAGCTGTAGCATTCGCGAGGCAATGAGAGAGTGTCATAGGACTACGGGGAGCTGTAACACTTGTTAATCAGTGAGAGAGTGTTGTATAACTGCGGGGAGCTGCAACCTTACTAGTCAGGGTATGACACAGAGGGGCTCTTAGGCCTGGGTAGCCTTGCCAAATGAGTCTGTGGAAACCTGGTGGCCGAATCAGGGGCGAGACTGGGGTCTCAGCAATGTTCAGAACCCGTGGTGTTTTGAGTTAGAGAGGGGTGTCATAAGTCGGAAGGATCGAGGTGTAATGCATGTGTATATTCGTGGAACATGGGTCATGAGTTGAGTACTGGGTTGGGACGAGTGGTTCCAACTTTGTGTCAGACCAGGCTCTGGTGGGTGAGTTTGGCTTTATCTACGTCGAGGAGAGCAGGAGGGGATTTCGGGTGGATTACATTCTAAGAGGGATGTGTTTCCTATTTGATGTTTTAGACTTGGGTGAACCTGTTCATTAGTTTGAGGAGGACCACGACGAGCATAAGGTAACATGTGGTAAACGACCAAGGTCGTGTGTGGGGTGCGATATTAATTCGGGTGTAGAAATCGCTTGGGGTAAAGTGAGCTTCGTGATTGTGGAGTTCAGTCTGATTGGATGAGTCGGCTCGGTTGAATAGGACTACTATAAAGTCCTATTGTCGAATGGGCTAGGGTAGCCTCGGAGATTCAACTGTTGGGTCGGGAGTCGATCGTGTATTCGGATTTGGTGTCTAGCATTGAGAGGAAGCTGGAGTTATGTTTCTGGATATCAGTGGATAGTTCGGTCAGGCATGGACATTAATTTTGGGGCCGGAGCTGAGTCATCCTGGGGTCGGCAGTGAAATAATCATGTCTGACGGGAGGTCGGACCAAGAGTAGAGTTTCGATTCCCATGTGGGTTGGTAGGTCTTCATTTAGTGTTGAGGATCGGGTATTGAGGTTCACTTTTCAGATGGGTTCTGATAGCATTATCGAACGTTGGTCATTGGTGCGAGATTACCCGCGTTTCTTTGGGTTTCGGTCGGAGTCGACTGGTGTGTCGGGCAGGAGTGTTTAGCAGCTAATTACGATTAACGACTTGTTCCATCAGTCACGACGAGTAATCAGAGTTGGAGATGTTTTATCGAGTCTGTTATTCGATGGGCGAATGACGTGGGAATATACCGAATGGGCGGTCAGTAGGGGAGACATACCACTACAGATTCCAAGTTTTGGAGAGGCAGAGTTGGTTCTGCAACAACGAAGGGTTCCTTCTTCTTCGAGTTGGAGGGATCGGTTTGATTTCGGTTGTATTGGGGAGATCGGTTATGTTCCGAATGATCGGTTGCACATCTCGGGCTAACTGTTGGGATCCGGGTAATGATAAGGAGTGGTTTCGAGGGCGAAATCTAATTCAAGTGGGGAGAATTGTAACATCTTGTTTTGAATCATCTGTGATTTAGGGTTCGTGGGCTGCAACCCGGGCATGAGGTAGCCTCAGGGCCGCGACGAGTTACTAGAAGCGTAGGGCTTCTCACCACCTTTCCATGGATATGAGGTTCATTGGAAATGGACTTATAACAAGGAAGCTATGATAGTTTAAAGTTGTGGCAAGTTTAGTCCCTTGTTTGAGAAAAGTTGGTAGCTGAGTACGTGGGGCGTACGTGTGTGTACGCTTAGCGTACTCATATACGTGATTTTGAAGCGGAGCCACCTAGTACGTTGGGCATACTAGGCACAGGGTGGAAACCCTAGATGAGGGATGTGTCCCTATTTAAAGAACATGATGGCCTCATTTCTGGCCACCATTTCCTACTTTCAACCCTCTCAAAACCCTAATATCCGTTCCTCTAGCATGAGTGTCCATTTGTGAGCTTCTAAGTGTTCTTGTGGTACCCTTGTAGTGAAGAAGGAGCATGGAAGAGAATGGAGTTGGAGTCCAGGATTTGGATCTGAGCTTTTCTGTGGTTGGAACATCATTTGAAGGTATAAAGCTCAAAGCTTTCACATCCTTTTTGATTTGAGAATATTATGGTCCATTTTAGGGTTTTTGGTCCCAAAGCTTGAAGCTTTATGATTTGTTGAACTCCAGAGCCTAATATCTGTCCTTTTAAGTGTTTCTAGTGGAGAGGATTCATAAAAATGAGGTCTTGGACGTTAAAGCCACCCCATGCATGAGATATGAGCATTTTTGGGAGTAAAGAGTGAGTGTATTTGGGTTTGGGAATTTATCATCCATGCAAAGGCTTAAAGTCATGAACTTTATGGAGTATGAGCAGGGAGTCCAGATCTGAGAGTATAACTATGGTCTTAACGGGTTAAGATCAAAAGAGTGGGAAAAAGAAAGTCTAGATGTATGCCAAGCGTAAATCCAGCACGCCCCGCGTACTGATGAAGTGTCCCCGATGGCCCGATCTGGATTCGTGTGTATGCTGAGCGTACCAAGGGAGGTACGCCCCGCGTAACCTTGTTATGGGCTTTTTGGGCTAAAACTCACATTGGGCCTTAAGTGTTGGGCCTGGATTTTGGGCTTGTTGTACTGGAGATGTTGATCAGAGAAATATTGTGTATATATTGGGCCTTTGTTTTGGACTTGCCATTTGGACTTAACTTTAAGAGTTGGGCCTTGGGAGAGCCCATTTAGTATTGGGCCTTGGTGGACCCAATGAGCTTGAGTTAATTGTGGGTCGGGTAGTGAGCTATCTTTAGACCTAATTAGTGAGGTTTGGTTTTAGATCTTAAATGGGAAATTGTGGGTTTTGGTTCAGTGTTAGAGGCCGGTGTGCAACAACAGCATCTATAGGAGCTGTTCATCATCCGAGGTGAATCTCCTCACTATACTTAACTTGAGTGGTAATTTATGTGACCGGAGGGTCTTGTATGCTATTATTGAGTATTGTGATATCATGCATTATGTCTTTGTGATTTATGTTGTATATTATACTGGGCTTTACTGAGTTAGGACCGGAGGGTCCACCCGAGTTGTGGGACTGGAGGGTCCCACTGAGACACATTGACCGGAGGGTCTTATTCAAGTTATAGCCATGAAAGGCTAATGATATATGTGTGGTGTATTGGGGAAATCACTAAGCTTCGTGCTTACCGTGTTATGTGATATATGTTTCAGGTGCTTCTTAGGATCGCGGGAAGGTGTCGGATTGATTGTACACAGGAGATAACATTATGTTTTGAGGATCCTGGATTTTATTCAACAAGTTATGGATACGTGTTTTGATAATTTGATACTTTGGGGTTTTTGTGAAATGTGTTAATGAGAATTATATGATTCTAAAACGAAACATTTGTTTGAAAATTTACGGTGTTACAAAAAGACTCTACCCTAGGACCACAACCAAACGAGGAACATGAAATAAGGCCAAACCGCTTATTCTAGGGCTATATGATCCTAACCGTATACAATTTTTAAAGCATACACTTACCAATTACCGATACCAATACATATTCCCAATCTCGCATAGCATCCAATGTTCCCTAGGCTACAAGGCATCACATATCAGGCCAATCTATCATGCAATTAATGATAGTATCCTAGCCTTATCCAAGCATGCAATTCCCATAACATATAATCATAACAAACATGTATGGGTATTCTTGGGAATCGCTTGCTTAAGCTCGGCCGATTGCACGCATCACACCCCTTTTATCTTTACAAAATCCTTTTTGAAATTTCTTTCCTTTTACAAAAATCTTTTTAAAACCCATATTCCTTTTAAGATCCAATACAAGGCTCTGAAACCAACTTGTAATGTCCCAAAAATAAGATCCAAAAATTTCATTTTAAAATTAATAAAACCAGTATTCCAGAAACATCATCATAAAAATCCAGATAAAACAAATGTGTTAATCATCACATCATATCAGAGTAAATTAAGAAAATGTGGAACGAGGTGGTGTGTGCTCTACAATCATCCCGAGCTCTTCCATTTGAAAACCGAAGTACCTGAAACATAAACTGAAAATCGTAAGCACATAGCTTAGTGAGTTCCCCAAATACCACATACCATACATATATTTGCCATGGGCTACCCCCATGGTCTTTTCCTCGAAATTCCATGAGCTACCCCCATGGTCTGACATCCAAGTGTCATGGGCTACCCGATGGTCTTTCCTTGAAATGCCATGGGCTGCCCCCATGGTCTGACATCCAAGTGCCATGGGCTACCCCCATGGTCTTTCATACAAATGCCACGGGCTACCCCCGGGGTCTTCCAAGAAAGTATCACAAAGACAACTAGCATTCCACAAAAACAAGTAATGAGCCGTCATTGTTTCCTTCGACCCATTGATATAGTGAGAAAACTTACCTTAGACAGTTGAAACCCACGGATAATCTCTGACTGTAGATTCACTAAAAATCCCGCGCTATCAATGACCAAAATAACATCAAAGTAATAACTGGGTCCCGACTCACACTAAGAGTCCAAATTAGGGTAAAAGACCTTTTTACCCTTTTCCTAACTTGACCCAAATCCTAGGCCCAAACCACCAATCCAAATGCCCAAATTCCAAATAAACACCCAAGACCTAAATATAACCCAAATTTCCAAATTGGGCCCAAACCCATTTATGGGCCTTTACCTAAGGTCCATCAATATTCTTAGTCCCAAAACACTTGAATTCAGATGGACCAACATGGCCCAATACAGCCAAGCCCACTCTAGCCCAAAACCGAAGCCCAAAGCAACAAAACCCAATATGATGAGTACGCGGGGCGAACTTAGCCTTTACGCTCAGCGTACTGCTTTAAGGGCTTGTACATGCAACATACATACTTGTACACCCTCCGTGCTCCCCAATTTGGCCAACTTCCCAATTTAGCTCTTAAACGATTGAGACCACAACGCAAGCTCAGATTTGACTTCCTTAAGGTGGTTAATTACATAAAGTTGCCAACTTTATGTGCATGCATGGCTCAATGAAGCTCTTAAAGCTTAAAAGGACTTAATAGATGACTCAATGCATGCATGAGATCATAAATACCAAAAATCTTGCACCTTTAAGCTTAATGAACCCTCAAAACATCCAGATCTACAAGACTTAGCTTCTAAAACGGTCTCAACCCATCAAGACCAACCAAAAGGGGACAAAGAAGCATAAAACCATAATATGGAGAGATCTAAGCAAGGAGAAGATAAGGTATCAACTTGATACCTCAAAATACTTGCAAATTGAGTGATGATTTTGGATCTCTAAGCTACACACTAAGCAATGCACCTTCAATCTTCTTCAATCTCTTCAAAATGAGCAAAATAAGCACCAACTTCTTCTCAACAGCTTAAAGATACAACAATGGAGGCTAAGGGTCGAAATTTAGGGTTTAGGAGGTATGGAGGCTGGTAAAGAGACCATCCCTAGGGACTAAATGAGCTTAAATAGGGTGCAACATCTCAAAACTAGGGTTTCATTAAACCCTCATATGCCCAACGTACTCCTCGTACGCCGAACGTACGAGGCCTCGGTCTCACGATCATTCCCTCTTGGTACGCTAAGCGTACACCAGTGTACGCCCCGTGTACTTCACTTTGCACTAGTACGCCCTACGTACTCCCTATGTACGCCCCGCGTACTAGGGTTACCCTTAAACCCTATAAAACTTCGAAGGCCATAACTTATTCATTATAAATCCGATTTCGACGATCCTTATATCCATGAAAATGTAACTAGAACCTCTACGCTTTTATCAACTCGTACTTTCCTTACAATTTCCCGAACAAAAATCCAATTTCCATATAAGCCCGAGCTAACAATTTACCAAAATACCCCTTGTATCCAAAATTCAAACCGAACACCCGAATCATCTAAATTACGTCATCCACCTCTAAATGGGTCCAAATCTCAACTCCTCAAAGGTCCTAAGCATGCTAATACCTGATCTTTGATCACCACCCTGAAATAGGTAACGATTTGGGACAGGGTGTTATACACACATACATATTTTACCATTTAATCTACACAATACAAACCTTTTACTCTCAAAATGTCTTCTAACAACCCAAATGCTTCCAACAACCCCAATGCTTCCAACCCAATTGCACTCTTCAGTTACGATCCATCATCACCACCATAATACCATAAACAAGTCGATCCATTAAATTACTATCAAAACCAAATGTTTGTAGGTGGTGTTCCTAGCTACTATTCATAATTCCAAATGTTACAACACCAAATGTTTCCATAAAACGTCAGCATATTGCCACAATAATTCCTATTCTTATCCCAACAAACATGTACAACACCTTAAACCAAAATGCAAACCCATTTCCAATTCCATTCCCAGTCGCCTTCAACACCCTCAACCGAAAACCCTTTTGATTCCAAACCCGAAAAAGAAGCTCAAGCAAAAAGAAAAGGGAGGGTTGAAAGTAGAATATGGAGTAAAAAAAAGAGATGGAATTAGCGAAGGCATGGGTTGACATATCAGAAGATAACATCACCAGGAAGAATCAATCGTGTGATAACTTTTGGATACGTGTTACAGAGCGGTTTTGTAGGGGTATGGGTTGAAGTCCAGATTATCATACACATCACCAATGTAAATTAAAATGGGGTAATGTAAAGAAACTCGTCACCCATTGGAACATAATTTACACAAACTTTGAAAAAATGGGCTAACGGGGGAAATGAGGCAAGTTTGTTGGAAAGAAACACATGCGACATTCCAAGATGACATTCTAAAGACTTTTAAATTCATGCATGTTTGGAATGTTTTCAAAAGAAGTATTAGGTGGAAGGAATTTGGAACATATGAATACATTTTCAATCATCCAAAAAGACGCAAAACAACTTCATATTGGAGTTGACAACACATCTCACCGGATGGTCACATTGATGTTTATCTTAATGATAGTAACGATGACATTCAAGAAATACAAACGCCTCATCCTCCCATTGGAAGGGGCAAAGCAAAAGCTAAATGAAAAAAGAAAAGAGACATCTTCAAATTCGTCGGTCAGAACTGGACGGTCAACCAAATCCGAGGAAATGATGGTGCAAATGACACAATTGAATACAACTTTGGAGAAACATATTATCGAAACCGTCTGACTCACGAAAATTCACTGTTAATACAAAATGTGAGACACCTCGACCTCGAAGATCAAGAAGCAGCTAAGGCGGTCAAAGCATTAATTCGGGCCGAATATAATCTACAACAAAAATAAAATTTTAATTTTTTGTTATTTTTTTAGGTTTTTTAATGTAATTTTAATTTCATGTTACTTTTTTAGGTTTTCTAAATTTAATTTCATGTTCTTTTTTTTTCTTCTAAATTTTATAATGTAATTTTAATTTCATGTAATTTTTTTCTAGGTTTTCTAATGATATATTACATTTTGATTAATATTAATATGTTTTATTGAAATTTAATATTTTTTTTTATTTTGAAAAAACAATGCTCATAGGCAAAAACATCACAATATTATAATTAGGGGCAAACAAAACGATAAAAATGACAAACGCTTATTAAATTTTAATATAATCACACTTTAGCCTTACTAAAACTTTACAAACTAAATTTTATTAGAACATTAAGACTCATCCACGTGATATTTGTTATATGAGAAATTAATGTTAAATTATTTTCAGGATATACAATCAAAATTAAATTATGTCAGTGACAACCTTAGAAATATTAGCATCCACCGTTAACTACTCCCTTGAAGTATTAGATTTCCCATTTTATAAACCTAGATCCGCTCATTTATCCATATCTGTCGGCTCATCTGGGGATATATGTGGCCCACCAACTTTGATTCTTTTCGAAACTTGCTACGTGTGGACATCTGCATGCTTTTCGTAGATATATTTGGTCCTTTTTACCATTCCCTTTCTTTCGCGGTCAAAGTTCAACTACTTTGGTTTCTTCTGACATATTCACCCATTTATAGAAGTATGCATTCTCCAAAATTATCCTTAGATACACGGTTGGGGAAATTCAACAAAAACGAACAAATTATCTAAATATAGGAATTAAATGTTGAATTACATGGTTTGGGTAAAGGCTGAATTACACTAATGATTATGTGGTTTGGTGTAATCTGTAGTTGCTTCCAAACAATGGTCCTGTTATTTGGTTTGATTGCGTATGAGGGTGTTTCACTATCTTTTTTTTGACAAAACTGCCATTTTGGTTCCTGTGGTATTCAAAAATCTTTGGATAATGTCCAAAAAGTTTCCAACTTGCATAGAAGGTTCAAAATTAAGGTTTTTCTGGGTTTTTGGTCCATAATACACTTGAAAAGTCGATTTACCATTTTCATTTCCTTTTTTATTTTATTTATTTATTTTGGTATTTAAAAAATTTACAAAAAATAAAAAATAAAATTTCACCCAACCCAACCCAGCCCAACTCTCTCTCTCTCTCTCTCTCTCTCTCTCTCTCTCTCTCTCTCTCTCTCTCTCTCTCTCTCTGTAAAAAAGAAAAGTCAAACTCCCAGCCCACTTCTTCTTCTTCCCCAATACAAAACTGATGAACCTAATTCTTTTGTGAATGAGAAGACTTCATCTTCATCCATGTTTGCTAGAACCCTAACTTTTCTCATTACTTCTCACTCGGTTTTTATTTGATGATTCTTACAATCCATAACACCAACAATAGATCCACGAACTCACCAGCACCACCACTACTTCATTACTCCTACCACCATCAACATCGCTTTCTTGTTGTATGGATTCCGACCAGCCCCAGAGGTTCGATAAAAATAAAGATTCCAGAATTATCAAACAAAAATGAAGATTCTGTTGTAATCGAAGTCCGATATTGACTTTTCAGTCAAACATTGTTCTTCTAGTTGCGATCTCTTTTCATGTTGTTGTAATAGATTTGATAGAGGGGAATAAGTATCATCAGAGTGGGATGGATGTGTTGTTGTAACAACATAGAGTTAAATGTATGATAGTCAAACAGTCAGCAATTAACCACAAATCCGTAAACTAGTGAAAAACTGTTTCCGGGCATCACATTCCTGGTCGAGTTTTAAAGAAGTAAGGGATAAGGAGATAAGAAATTATGATAAACCTCATCTTTAGATCCAGTGCCATAGAAGGCAGCAACAATAGCATCAAGTAAAGCAACATCAATCGGGTGACTTAAACCCCTAACCTTCTCCGCCGCCATCGCAGAGAAATTTTGCAAGTGTAAAACCCTAGATGAAAACCTCGAGTGAATTTTTTTTACAGAAAAATCTTGTTGCAGGAAGCAGTGTACAGATGAAACCCTAGATGGTGAAAATGAGGAAGACGGTCTATACATATTCTAGAAGGAAGATAAGTAAATATAAATAAATAAGACAACTTCAAAATGAAGCAGAACAAATGTTAGAGAGAGAGAGAGAGAGAGAGAATTATTTTCTTTTCTTTTTATTTTTAAATTAAAATAGTATTTAAAAAATAAAAAAAATAAAAAAGAAAGTAAAAGGGTATAACTGTCATTTCAAGTTTTTTTGGACTATAACACAGAAAAACCTTGATTTTGGACCTTCAATGCAAGTCGAAAACTTTTTGGACCCTATCCAAAGTTTTTTGCAAACCACAAGGACTAAATTTGCAGTTTTGTCATCTTTTTTAGAGGCAAAAGTCATTTTGGAAAAGTTACAAAAAGTCAGGTTTTCTTGACTTTTCCAAAAAGTCAGTTTTTCTTATATCAAAAATCCAAAAGTAGCTTTTAAAATCCTTTTACCAAACATCTTTTACATTTTATCTTTTCCAAAAAGGACTTTTGCCTCTCAAATATATATATATATATATATATATATATATATATATATATATATATATATATATATAATCTGTTTTAATAATTATTTCTTATTTTTATTATAATAAAGAAGAAGGCTTTGACTTCTTTATCCCCTAATTCAAACACATTTAGCCTTAATCCATTTATTCCTTCCATTGAAACCAGAACTCTTCCACCTTCCTCCATCGTTTCCACTGTCGGAGCTACAGCCGGAGCCAGAGATCTCGTCGGAAGGTACCACCACCTCATATCTTTAAGCCAAACACACTGCTAACATCATCTCCTCGAAACCGGTGTCTTCTCCGATGAAGCTGAAATAGGACACCCATCTTACTCTCTGGTTCTCCGGTTTCCTCCACCCTCTCCGACGATTTGATTTCTGTAATGGTTTTCCATATTTGATTTTTCCAGCGATTTCCTTCAACTTTGATTTTTCGGGTTTGCATCACATTTGTTGGATTCTTTTCCGATTTCTTCGATATTTGCTTCAAATGTGGTTTCTGGTTTGGGTTTCTTCAGATTTGCTTTAGATATAATGGTGGTATGATTTTCTGATTTTTTTGGTTTACTTTTTCGATTGGATTCATATCTAGCGGTGATTTTCTTAATATTTGGTTCTTGCTATGTCTTTTTCGACGATTTGCTTCAGACAAGGGGGTGGTGGTGGGGTCATGTCAAAGAAAACAAAGAGGTTGGTGGTGGTTAGGTGGAGGTGGAGGACCTGAAGAAGAGGGTGAACGGGTGGGGGTGGGTTTGGTGGAAGATGTGGTGTGTGTTTATTGGAGTTGAGAAAGGGAGAGAGGAGATGGTTATTGGTCCACCAGAAACATCACGTCAGAGTTGTTGATCTGTGTTCTTTCCTTTCTTGTTGAGTTGAGAGATATTAATTGTGTAGTTGAGTTTAGAGAAGAAAGAGAATGTATCAAATAAGAAAAAGTTAGGTTGGAGCGGGGGTAACCGTGAAGGGGTGGTGGTTTATTTTCTTCTTTTTTATAAATTATAAATAAGACAAATGATAAGTAAATAAAAAAGAAATTGATAAGGGCAATATAATCATTTTAAGTCAAATAGGGACCAAATACACAACAAAAACAAATTATAGTAACCGACCGAGTTAAAAAAACTTTGTTAAGGACCAACCATGCAGATTAATCTAAACCATAGGGACCATTCGTGTAGTTTAACCTAAATTAAAAGAAATTGTGGTGGCTCACATTTTGATTTTAGTTTTATGGAGTGGTTCGCTACACCACTTGCCACCATCCTCGCTAAAGAGTCGTTACATCGCTCCTCATGAAGTGCTACCAGGTGCGTTAGGAAAAGCTCACTAAGGAGTTAGCGAGAGTATAGAGGAGAGATAAAGTGGATAGTTGAATTCTTATTGGTTGTATTCTTTTTCTTTTTTCTTTTTGTAAGGGTCGAAGTTTAGTTGTAAGGTGTCGAAAGTTTTGTAATGTTATTTACAAAGGCAATGTTAGTTTCAAATCTGTAATGTCGAAGTCCTTTGTATTTTTTTTTGTCTACTTTCTGTTCCCTATAAATAGGGAAAGATACTTAGACTAGATAGAAGTTTTCCCACGATTCTGTCTAAACTCTCTCTGTGTCTCGAAAGCATAATTGAGCTGAAACCAGATCTTATTTACTCTTGGTGTTCTTACTTCTTGTTAATTTTGATCTCGTTTCATTACTCAATAAATCAAACTACTACAATTGGTATCAGAGCAGGAATCATACTGCAATGATCTGATTTTCATTTTGTATCAATCGTATTTTGAGTCTCATCTTGGATTCAAAAATTTCCGCACCATTGATACTGAAAATCATCCTTGATCTTCAGTTGTCATTCGATTCTGCAACTAGTTTGTTTCATCGAGTGTTCTTCTTGTTCTTTCTGTTCAATTCATCCATTAATTCTCAAAGTTTCTGAAGTTTTTCTGAAAATTCGTCCGTACATCCATGGCGAATTTTAACATGAACACGATGACATCGTATTCTCATCTCCTTGGGTCGTCTATGAAGATTCCAATGCTGATTCCAGAGTATTACGATCAGTGGGCTGATCGAATGGAGGATTACTTGAATGGCATAGATGAAGAGCTATGGAAATGTATTACTAATGATGTAATTCCACCTTCGTCTGTTGAAAGCATAGGTACTTCTTCATCAACTCCAAGTGTTACTGAACAAAATGATAGGTTGAAGAAGTATGAAAAGAAATGCATGAAAGAGCTTTGTGGTGCTCTTCCTCCTATGATGTATAATCATGTTCGCACTTGCACAACTTCAAAAGAGATCTGGAATACGTTGAAGGAAAAGTACCAGGGGAGTGAGACGACCAAAATCAGCTCTGTCAAACAATGTCTGATTGAATTAAGAGAATTCAAGCAGAAAGATGGAGAAACGATTGAAAAGTATTACGATCATCTGAACGAGCTTATCTACAAGTGCACAAGGTATGGAATCAAAAGGACTAACATGGAATGCAACATTACTTTTGTTATAGGTATTCGCAAAGAATGGAGGAGTGTAAGTTTGATGATTAAGACACAACATGGCTTCGATTTTTCTACCTTGAATGATGTTTACAACCAGCTAAAAACTCATGAAACTGAAGTGAATAAAATGGCAGAAGAGTCAAGGATCAGTCTGGGTGGTCCTTTAGCTTTAGTTTCGAAGGTCAGTGGTAGAGAAAGTGAGAAGGAAGTTGCTGAGAACGAAGGTTCTGAGGAAGAATGTCTTATTGTCAACTCGGACGATGAAGCTATTGCATTTTACTCTAACAACAAGGTGAAGAAATTTTACACGAAGCCATTTAATGCGAAGATGAAGTCTGGAGAAACGAAGGGAAGTTATTCCGGTAAGGTTAGTGGAGAAGAGTTTTGAGAAGAAAGAGGTAAAGGTTGAGGATTCGAAATGAGAGAAGAAGATGAAGGGTGATTCAAGGATAAATTGTCATTATTGTCATGGAGCAAATCACATGGCTGATGACTGTATGCTGAGAAAGAAAGAAGAAAAGAAGAATAAAGTGAAGGATGAGGCTTATTACTCTGAGAAGCTGGAGGAAGTCAGGAAAAAGTCGAAAAATCTTTCACTTGTGGCTAGAGGAGAAGATGAAGATGAGGGAAAGTATCAGATATGGTTATCGGGGTCTGATGACGAAGAGATGAGAAATCCAACCCATGGGGCCATGTATGTAAGGTAGGAGGATGTCGAAGAAGAGAATGTGACAGGAAGATGTTTTGTTTCGAAGTTAGGAGATAATGCACCAATAACTGCGAAGGTACGTTCTCTACTTCAATACTTTAACATTCCTTCATCTGCATATGATTCTGTATTAACTGAGTTTGATGCTTCTGTTACTTATGTGAAAAATCTTGTTATTTCTGCTAGCAATGAGGCTTAGAAATCTAGTACACAATTACTAGAGACACATAAGAAGTTGGATTCCAAGAAAATGAGAGTAGAATATCTTGATTTGCAAATTACTAATCTCATGTGTGATATGGATAGTTTAAATAATGAGGTGCGCGTGTTATTAGCTCAAAGAAACATATATTGTAATTCAGCTAAGAGACTGTATGCGAAATTAACTGCTTTACATCACTCTTCTGATATAAGCAAAGAGCAACATAGGAAGTTATTACCATTCTTAGCTTTCGAAAGAGAAAATATTGATTGTGTGTCTTATGATTGTGAAAAGACTATAGCTAAGTTTGATAAAGTTCCTGATAATAGGTTTGCTTATGGAATTGTGAAAATAGATGAATATTTGGATGCTAATGAATTAGTTGACATTGTGAATGAAACCTTAACCAAGAATGAACAAATAAAGATTTTGAAAAGAACTGAGAATTCGACATCTGATTCTCAAACTAATTCTGTTGATATTGAAGATAATTATGATAATGTTAGCAAAATTAGTGAAATTGAGGAAGAAGAAACTGTCGATTGTTCTCAGTTGTCTGTCATTAATGTCACATCTTTGAGTAAAGGCAAAGAAAAATGTAATGATTCGTTCGTTAAGACTGACACTGATCACGCCTCCACTTCGAAAGTTTGTGATTTTAATAATGTGAGTGTTAGAGAAAGCCACACTGACAGTAGTGATGATGAGAAGGACTATGAGGAAATTTCGAAAAATACATCCTCAAAAACTGATGATTCGAAAGAAAATAAAATTCCAAAAGTTGTTGTTGATCAAGTGTATGGTGAAACAGAAAATTTCGACAAAGCGTTAAAAGAAAAGGGTGCTCATTATCTCGAAACAAATACAGTTGTTTATCCAAATGTCAAGTGTTCTGATCATGTCATCTTTCCAAATCAAGCATTTGTTACTACTGGGAATGTTGACAACATCAAGCCTGAATTTAACAAATTGGTAGAAGAAGATAATAAGCAAAGTTCGAAGAATGTTTTTTTTCTCTAATCAAAGCACTTTTGAAAATAATCTAACAAAGAATTCATATTCTTTTCAAAGGCAAAAACCTCAACGAACTTGGGTTGAAAAATCAAAATTTTCAAAAGAAGTTGAAACAGAAGTGAAAGTTGAATCACAAAAAGTGAAAATAAATTCAAAAGAATTTAAAGATCAAATTGAAAATTTTTCGGAAGAAAACGGAATTTCAACAAGAAAAGCACGAAAGAAAATCTTATGGCAAATTGTTGCGTCACGAAAGAAACCAAATGTTTTGAAAAAGAAAACAACTGAAAAGACAATGTCTGAAAAGGTTAAGACAAAGTCTTCAACAAGTTCAGTTACAAAGAAAAATCCCGCTCTGTCTGAAAAGCGTTTGTCTCAATCAACTTCAAACAAAGACTTTTTGAAAATCAAAAATTAAGATACAAAGTTTTCGTCACGAAATCACAACCACACATCTAATGACAAGCCATATTCAAATTCCTCAAATTCACCATCTTTGAAGAAGTCTAATTCTAACAATCAAACAAGGTTTTCCAATGATGGTTTTTCAAAATCATTTCCATCTAAAAACAATTCATCATCTTTTCAACATCGAAATTTTGCTCAACAAAGGTCTGGGTCAAGAGTTGAAACTCCAAAGTTTGATCAAGTTCATTCACAACGAAATGTCAAATTCACACCTCAAAAACCAAAATTTTCCAATCCGCCAGCAAAACAACCTTTCAAAGATTCTTATATCAAGGGTAGATCAAATGTGAAAAATATCGATCATTGGCTTGAAGGCAAAGGGAAGTCTTATCAAATAGGAAAATACTCTCAACAACAAATCAAAACTGCTTATGAAAAGTATTTGAACGAAATGTCGAATGTCAGTTCATCATTGAAAGACTCGACATCTTCAATCAAAGCATGGCACCCTGTTTCGAAAGAAAAAGCAACATAGCCACAATCTGATAAGAAAAAGGCGAAAGTCAGTGAAAGTCCTAAACTTTCGAAAAGTTATATTGCCGAGCCTTTACTAAATGAAGTGGACTTAATTGATAGTGTCAAATCTAAGGTTCGTAATTGGATTTTAGGTTCTTCAATTCATAATGTGTTTCAAACTAATCATAAAGGACCCAAACAGCCATGGGTACCTAAATTTTCCCACTGATTGCAGGTTCTATGTGACGTGCAATATGATGAAAAATGGTATATCGATAGTGGTTTCTCTCGTCACATGATTGGAAGGAAAGAGAATTTGCATGATTATCGAAGTTTGGAAAATGATGGAGTTGTAAAGTTTGGTAACAATCAAAAGTGTCAAGTCAAGGGATATGGTAAAGTCACAAATGGGAAGTTTACTGTAAACCGAGTTGATTATGTCGAAGGTCTTCAACATAATTTGATAAGTGTTTTGCAACTTGTTGTGGGAACTAGCAATCAAGTGGTGTTTAATGAAGAAGGAAGCATTATTTCAAATGTCAATACAAACGAAGTTTTGCTCAAATCCAAAGGAAAAGGAGATATGTCCACTCTCGACATAAAGCCAATTGTTGGTGTTCCTTCTGTGTGCTTACTTTTGAAAGCTTCATCAGATGTTAGCTGG
The DNA here is from genome assembly GCF_052849685.1 of Lactuca virosa. NCBI lineage: Eukaryota > Viridiplantae > Streptophyta > Magnoliopsida > Asterales > Asteraceae > Lactuca > Lactuca virosa. Next base: position 36,056,034 of record NC_136433.1, on the reverse strand, counting down.
CTTTGGCATCGACGTCTTTCTCACTTGAACTTTTGAAATTTTAACAAATTGGTGGTAAACGATCTTCTGCGAGGCTTACCTGTCTTAAAATTTGATAATGATACTTTATGTGCAGCTGGCGAACAAGGGAAACAACATCGTCAAGGATATCCAATTGTCATCGATTCAAAAATTATCGAACCATTGGAACTTCTTCATCTTGATCTTTGTGGACCATCAACTATTGAAACTCTCAACAAGAAACGGTACATTTTAGTCATTGTTGATGATTTTCTCGATTTACTTGGGTTTATTTTCTCAGGTTAAAATCAGAAGTAGCTCAAATAATGATTGATTTTGTCAAAAGATGGAAACAATTTTGAAGAAGAAAGTTCAAAAAATCAAGAGTGACAATGGTGCTGAATTTAAGAACAATGTTCTTGATTCATTTTTAATAGAACAAGGAATTTTGCATAATTTTTCTTCACCCTACACACCCCAGCAGAATGGGGTGGTTGAAAGGCGAAATTGTTCTCTTTGTGAAGCTGCAAGAATGATGCTCTCATATGCGAATCTTCCTCAATATCTTTGGGCAGAGGCAATCTCAACTGCATGTTTTACACAAAATAGATCGTTCATTCATCGAAGATTCAACATTACTCCTTATGAGATTATAAATAATCGAAAACCTAATGTCAAATTCTTTCTTGTTTTCGGTTGTAGGTGTTTTATCATGAATCTCAAGGATAATCTTTCGAAATTTCAGTCCAAAGCTGACGAAGGAATTTTCTTGAGTTATTCTCATAATTCGGTTGCATATCGAGTGTTGAATAGACGAACAAGGAAAATTGAAGAAACATTCAATCTTACGTTCGATGATTATTATATCAAACAAGTTGAAAAACGTTTCGAACACAAACCAATACTTAATGAATCAACAGATGAATCTGAAAGTATTAATTTGTCTGATTTTGATTATGATTTAATTTTTTGTGTTCCAGATAGGGCTGTTGATGCTGAAATCAATGCTCAAGATAATCAATTTCTGGAATCATCAAAGCATTCTGATTGTTCGACAATTAATCAAGATGCAGTTGATGAAAACTCAACAACACCTTCTCCTGAAAATAGTGAAAGTATGCACAACGATCAAGTGGAGGTGGAGCACTTGAATTCAAATTCTCATGTTGAGGGGGAGCATTCTTTTGAGGGGGAGAATAGGAGAATGAATGATGATGTTGAGGGGGAGCAACCAGAAAATGAAATTGTCGAGGGGGAGCTAAATATGTCGAATAATAATCAATATGATACTTTTCATGATTTAAATGACAATAATTCTGTTGCAGGTTCAGAGAATGAAGAGATGTTCAAAGATACACCTTTGGATTTTGATCCAGCATATCCACCATTAGAGAAATGGACAAGAAATCATCCAAAAGAACAAGTGCTTGGAAATCCACAAGATGGTGTGTTAACAAGAGCTCAACTTCGTGCAAAGAATGATGTCCTTAATGTTCATGAGGATTTTTGCATGTTTAATGTCTTTATTTCGAAAATTGAACCAAAATCAGTTAAGGTTGCAATGGAACACTTAGATTGGGTTGTTGCAATGCAATCGAAATTTTCTGAATTCGAAAGAAACAAGGTTTGAAGATTAATTCCTAAACCAAAAGATGTTTCGATTGTTGGGTTAAAATTGATTTTCAAAAATAAAACAGACAAAGATGGTAATATTGTGCGAAATAAGGCTAGGCTTGTAGTTAAAGGTTATTCGCAACAAGAAGGTATCGACTATGAGGAAAGCTTCGCTCCTGTCGCAAGACTCGAGGCTGTTCGAATATTTTTGGCCTATGCAGCACACAAGAATTTTGATGTCTATCAGATGGATGTCAAATGTGCTTTTCTCAATGGAGAACTTGAAGAAACAGTTTACGTTGAACAACCTCCAGGTTTTGTTAATGAAGAATTTCCTAATCATTGTTATATCTTAGATAAAGCTGTATATGGGTTAAAGCAAGCACCAAGAGCATGGTATGCAACTCTTACCTCTTTTTTAAAAAAATGAAATTTAAACAATGATCAGTTGATTCCACACTCTTTCGAAAGAAAGTTGGGGATCATCTTATGCTTGTTCAAATATATGTCGATGATATTATTTTTGGCTCGACTGACCCTGCTTTGTCTAGAGATTTTGAAAATCTGATGAAAAGTCAATTTGAGATGAGCATGATGGGAAAAATAAACAACTTTCTAGGATTGAATATTCGTCAAAGCAGAGAACGGATTTTTATCAATCAAGAAAAATACACGAAGAATCTGCTTGAAAATTTTGGCTTGACGAATAGCACGAAATTACGAGTACCAATGGCAGTTGGAACAAGGCTCTCACCTTCGTTAGATAAACCAACTTTTGATCTTACTTTATACAGAAGCATGATAGGTTCGTTACTTTACCTTACGGAAAGTCGACCTGACATTATGTTCTCTGTTTTTAATTGTGCTAGATATCAATCGAATCCCAGAGAACCACACTTAACAGCTGTGAAGAATATTTTTCGATATCTCAAAGGCTCAATTTCGTTAGGATTGTGGTATCCTTCGAAAACATGATTCTTCATACAAGCATTTTCTGATGCTGATTTAGGGGGTTGTAATCTTGATAGAAAAAGCACAAGTGGCGAATTTCAATTACTGGATGGGAAGTTAGTAAGCTGGCAATCGAAAAAGTAAACATGTGTTTCGATTTCCACAGCAGAAGCTGAGTATGTTGCTACTGTAGCTTGCAATTCACAAATCATATGGATTCAAAGCAAATTGCGTGCTTATGCAATCAACATGAAGAAAATTCCGTTGTATTGTGATTCACAAAGTGCCATACGCATTTGTCACAATCCTGTGCAACATTCAAAAACCAAGCATATTGCTCTTCGCTATCACTTTATAAAAGATCATGTTAAGGATGGCAATATCGAAGTTCATTTTGTGAAAACCACTGATCAACTTGCTGATATTTTGACAAAGGCATTGGATGAAAAATCATTCGTGAGAATTTTGGGAGGTCTAGGAATGATCGAAGGCAATCCAGTTCTTGGATTGATTTCGAAAGAATGACAAAAGAAAGGTGCAAGAATGTCGATTCAGAGGTGCTGAATGGTCATACATAGAAGATAGCCTGTCATTCAGAGGTTACTGTTCACGTTCAGCGCTTCGACACACTTCGATTTTGACATTATGTACACACTGCTTAATCACAAATTTTCGTGAGTTTTGTAGAAATGTTTTTTTGTTACTTTCATGTCGAAAAATCCAAAAATACCAAAAATATTTTTTTTTGTTGTTTGTTTCGAAAAATTCAAAAATACCAAAAAGATTTTACTTTTGTTTTGTCTTTCAATTTCAAAAAATCAAAAAGAACAAAAAGATTTTATTTTTGTTTCGTCTTTCAATTTTCGAGAAATCAAAAAGAACAAAAAGATTTTACTTTTGTTTTGTATTTTAAATTTCAAAAAATCAAAAACTACAAAAAGATTTTCTTGTTTTTTGGTGGGTGTATTTTATTTTCTTAATGCAGCTTTTGACAAAGATCATCCATGGTTCATGCTTGCAGTTCTAGGGTCAGGTATATTTTTCGAAAAATTTTGCAGTAGTTAGGTGGTCCCTAGAAGCATGCTGCAACATGTTTACCTAAGTCTCTTTTGACTCAATGTGTGTTTTCAAAGCCTTAATGAAGTTTTCATCACGAAAATTTCTTCCCAATCGGGCTATCTTCACATTAGTCCTTGAGCTACCTCACTCTTCTCAAATGAGTTAAGAGTTTACTGGGAGGTCAAATCAATGCAGAGGTACACTTGTTTCTTTTACCCAATCTTTTTCATCCCAAAATTCTTACACTTTCACAAACCATGACATATGTCCAAGAGATCTCTTGTAACAACCAATCAGGATCTAGACATATCAAACTTCTGTGTTTATGATCTAACATCATGAGACCGTGATGAAAGTGAAACCCTAAGGTGCTGTTTGTTTTTTCCGAGGCAAAATGTCTGCAGTCTGCAGACCACATCTCTAGACCTCTGCAGTAGAAGAGGTGGACCAAACGTCTGCAGTCTGAAAAAAGAAGACTGTTTGTTTTTTTAACATCTGCGGGCTACTAAAATAAACTGAAATCTAAATAAACTGATTTTTTTAAACTTCAGAGTGATTTTTTAATATTTTTATGTCTTTGTTATAAATAATTAACGAATCTAGATCAACTTTTATGTATTATTGTATAAAAAATAAAAATAAAAATGGTTTGAATTAACGTATATATTTGATAAAAACCAACAACCTTAGTTGTAAGTTATAACTAAACATTATAATTAGTGATCAAAGAATTTGATACATAAATGAATGGAAATAAACTTCGATTTTTTCAATTAAATCTATTAAAAATGTACCATAAATATTTTCTCGAGAAATTGATGATACTGTATTAAATAATGTTTTAAAAAATTTGGCAAAAAAATATAAGAATATATTATGATTTTTTTTCATATTTATATAAACAACTTCAACGACTATTATTGTAATAAATCTTTATTTATAAATTTGTCAAAAATATCATGTTTGTATCGTCGAACGTTTTTTTTAAAGTTTTGTAATTTTTTTTTCAAATTGTTTATCATTAATAAAGTTGGAAAAAATATAAATTAAAAAAAACTTAAAAAAATTAAAGATATATATGTTTTTTTAGGCTAGAAGATGTCTGAAGATGTTAGAAGACTCTGGTCCACATCTGCGCCAAGAAGAGGGCGCGCATACATTTTTAGGTCTGCAGTCTTCAAAAAAACAAACAGTCTGCGAAGTCTAATGTTTGCACGTGGTCTGCGCGGCGCAGACAGAAGAGGCCACGCAGATCTGCAGACAAAAAACAAACACTACCTAAATGTCGAACCACTTTAAGGAATTGACGGGGAACTGTGTTCCAGAACTTACGAAACCTTTGTTTCAGTACCTATATTCGATACTCAAAATCATACTCTTTTCTTGAATAGTAATCTTGATCAAATGTTCGAAATCCACGACATTTGTTTCCCAACAAGATTTAGGTCTAATTTTGGTTTCAAGAACATGATTTCTGTATGAGTATCATTCTCAACTTTCGTTACTTGATAATTTTTTCAAAGCTTACTTATCACTGACTACACTGGTCAAACAGATAGTTTCATTTACAAATTGTCATACTTATGTTGAGTGTGCTTTGTAATGAAATTTTAAACCACCTTTAAAGCCGTATTACAAGAAGCCCTTCGATACTTCTCAATAAGTATTCGATTGTAATTCACGGGAAACCACACAAGTTGTTGATCATCTCTCTTGATGATTCGCGAAGCAATCTTTGCCCGGGATTTATCTGCCTTTATGTTGAAATTATATTTTTGACATCACAGATCCATATTTTTGTTACTTTGCTTCTTATCTTTTTCTTTGGCACACTGCACTCACGAAATCCTTGAGGTTCTGAGTATTACCAACTCAGGCTGATGATTTCAAAAGTCTGGCATATGACTTCGTTTTCAAACCCAAAACCGAAAGAGCCCAACCTCTATTCCGAAGGTTTTGGTCCTTATCCACAAGTACTCACGAAGAGACTTTTGATGTGACGGTTTGGTTACTGTGCGTGTTTATCGGATGTTGTGCCACACACTTTTTCTGACATGGCGTATATGACGGATAATGGTGCAACTTTCAAGGGCCACATGTCACGATCATAAATGGTAATCGTTTGAGATTCAAAATAGGGATACATATAAAATGGGCAATTTTGTCTTCATTCCAATTTTACGCGTACTAAAAATTCTCAAGACGATCTGAGCTATTGTTTTATCTCTGTTCATCAACACTTTCAAACAAACCCTAATCATGGCTGCTCTTGAATCCAACACTACTGATGAAGCATTTTCTCAACCAATCATGAAGATTCAGAGTACCAACTATCAAGTTGATGGTGATGTTACTGTGTACCCTGAAGAACTCAAGATGCTCATCGTTGCTTTGAAACATTCTGTTTAATCGACTGCGATGTTCAGTTCGTTTGAAGTACCCATTTCTCTGTTATCCGTGGCTGGTTCTACTACTTCATACATCAAGACGATGGATACGGTAACATTCAATCTTGTGAATGATAAGAAGTTTCGTCTTACAAAGAAGATGTTTGCTAGGATTCTTGAAATTCCTAATTCTCCACCTTTCTACAAAGTTACTAATGAACAAGTTCTACACATGTTCAATGAGATGGGTTATCAACCCAATCTAACCAATATAAGCGATTTCAAGAAGTCTGGTCTTCCAAGTATCTGGAATTTTCTTTTTGGAATTTATCTTCGATGTCTCACAGGTCGAAGTGTTGGTTTGGATAAAGGAAGAATGGAAGTGTATGCAATGGTAGCAGGTATCTACTATGATCTTGCAGTAGACTATGCAACACGAATGTGGAAATTTTTTTTGAAGAGTGTGGATAATACCAATGCAGTGGATGGGGTTTCGTGTAACGCCCGTAGATCCGGGCTAGTCAATTTAGAGACGATAAACATCAAAAACGACTTTTTGATGGAAGTTTGTTTAGAATGAATAATCTTAACCAAGTTGAAGTATATGTCACAAGGTTTCCAAAAATATAAAGAATGCCGAAATCCGAGTTATAACGAAGAAGTTATGATCTGTCGAAGTTTCGCGACAGAACCGGCACGACGCTGAATGACTTAAAAAGTGAATTTACGTTAGAGTGATATTTATCCCTAGTGATCTAAACGAATGTTGTAGAGTTCGTTAAACCGAGAGCGTGAATAAAAAGAATGCCCAAATCTGACTTCGTATGAGGAAGTTATGATTTTTCTAAGTTTTAGCTTAGTAGTATGCAACCCGAAGTTCGATTACGAGATCGAGTGATTTCTAGCCGAATCAATCTAAACGAGAATCGAAGATCTCGTTATTAGTAGTGCAACGATAAAAAGACAGACGAAAACGGACATCAAATGAAAAAGTTATGAATTTATAACGGAGTTTTCCTGTCCCGGCCTACTAAAAATAAATAATAAAACTAAAATCAAAATTAGCCGACGGAGTCTAAACGAAAGTTGTAGAGCATAGTCTCCCCTACGCGTGGATATAAATAACGTCGAAAACGGAGTTCGTATGAGGAAGATATGAATTTTTGAAGTTTATTAAATATTTAAAATATTAAATTTAATTATAAATGTCCGATATTATCCGAAGGGGGGGAGTCACCGGGGTTATCCGGGTTACGCCCAGCGTACCTGGATTTACGCCCAGCGTAAATCGAGGATCCAGCCCCCTATAAAAGGAAGTCGAGGCAGCCGAGTTCTTTGCTCCTTTTCTCTTTTCTCTCTCCTGTTTTACCTCGTTTTTCGTGCAAGAAATATTCCGAAGCCCCGGTATCATTCCCGAGCCCCGAAGCAAGTCCCGAAGCCCCGAAGATCCCGAGAAGTAAGTTTCCGAGCCGAAGCTCTGCCCGCGAGAAGCCCGGTTTTTGTGAAGATCTCCCGGTTTCACCAAAGAATACTACTTCTACAAGCCGTAGTGCTGTCCGATCATCTTCTGATCAAGTGAGTGTATAGTTACTTTCTTCTAACACATAAATATAAAGTAATAGCTATGAAATACGTGCTATGTGTTATATATTATTTGTCTATTTGAGATGGGCTTGGAATTGATGTTTTTATACGGGTGTTAAATGATTTAAACTGTGTTTGTATTTATATCTACAAAAATGTTGGGTAGAACATGGGTAGATGGAATAGTTGGTGACGATGTGAATTCGTGCCTATTGAGTAAGCTTTGGTGACGATGCGACTTCGTGCCTATTGAGTAAGCCTTGGTGACGATGCGACTTCGTGCCTATTGAGTAAGCTTTGGTGACGATGCGACTTCGTGCCTATTGAGTAAGCTTTGGTGACGATGCGACTTCGTGCCTATTGAGTAAGCTTTGGTGATGATGTGACTTCGTGCCTATTTGATAAAACTTGGTGACGATGTGACTTCGTGCCTGTTAAGTAAACCTTGGTGACTATGGAGTTAGCTCCTGATAGCTATGGATTTAGTATCTGATAGATACACTTTGGCAGCAATGGACTTTGTGCCAATTCCTTAGGTAAATCCTTAAGAATGAATGAATGAAGGATAATCGGTTCTTAGGGTAAATCTTTAAGAAATAAAAGAAGATAATGGGGGTGGGTAATTGGATTGATTGATCGATAATTAAGTATAATAATTATATCATTGTGGGTTGAAAACCCTATATGCTCACCAGGCTCCCAAGCCTGACCCTCTCAGTTTTCTTTGTATTACAGGTTATGGCACGAGAGCATAAGTTGGCTGACATAACGAGAGATTTGGATTATAGGCCAGTAGTTATGAATAACTATTGTAAGGTCTATTTTGTTATGTTTATGCTTGTGGTCTGTATTGAACATGACATCCCGAGATTTTGTTATATAATGAAAATACATTTCTTTAAAGGAATGCTTTGATAAATTCTTATCATATTTTTGTTTTGGGAACAAATTCCGCAACAGTTTTCTTTAAAAGATTACTCTGATTTTAAAAACAAAGCATAAACAAATCGGTCTTTTCTGGCCGTGAAATTGGGGATGTCACAGTTGGTATCAGAGCATTAGTTTAAGCGAACTAGGATTTTGTAGGAAATTTCTAGACTTAAACTTAGAATGCTAAGTAATGATCGTGAGGAGTGTGTCTAAAATATGTTAGGTAGTACACCTAAATTGACACAAGCACTAGTTTATTTTAGGAATGATGTCTAAAATGCTTTTATGTGCTAAATGTTTTGTGTGATAGCTATATTGATGCTATTATTTGTTTGGATCTATGGTCTATTGCCGACCAGATCTGAAAACCTTATGTGTGTAGGATTCTAAGCTTATGACTACGATATTAGAACTAGCATGTAAACGTTTCGGAGTGATAAGGAGATTTATACGTTTATCGTAAATGAAGCTTTCCTATCTTAAATTCTCGCCCAGTGCACAGAATGACTGCTTGGATGTACAAGAGGTCATGGTGAAGACTCGTAGGGAATTGAGTAAATGGAGGAAATGAAAAGGCTTATGATAGTGAATGACACCTTTTGGAAGATATCGTAAGAGTTGTATCTAGCCTTTAGAATATGTCTGATAAAATAACAGTATGTTTAGGGGAGTACAGTACGTCTGGAGTACACCTTCGATTGGCAGGATGATGGAACGATTGGTGTAACTCTTGAAGTTGTCCCATCGTCTGGAATTTCCATCACCAATCGAGTTGAAGTAGAATTGATGATTGAAGATACGCAACAAAGAATTCCTAGTAGAGTCTAGGGAAATTGTTTATGATTATTTGGACACATTCGTATGTGTTAAATTGTTTTGTGATTTTAGGACTTGGGGACTGCGAGACAATACTTGGGACGAGTATGAGTAGGTGTGAAAGGTAGTAGATGCATATACTACCGGAAGCACAGGACTCGCACTTAGATCAGGTAAAGTCACAAGGTTACCAAAAAGCTAGTGATTGATTCCGTTTTATTCTGGTATGTCATTACCATTGTTTCGGTAATGACTAGTAAGATGGTTGTTGTTCCGACCCTAGTGGTCATATCCAATTGGAGTCCGACTACGGTGAGTATGTTACGGGGTTCAGAGAACCAAGTTAGATGTAACATCTGACTTAAGTCAGAAGGTTGAAATTAATGTGATCGATAGTATCGCGCTCGTTGTTAAAATAAGTTAGTAGGTAGAAATTCTACATGCTAAAAATGTGATGGTATCACATTAGAATATGAAGGAAGGTATATTCCATTTTGGAATTTAACTCTAAAAGACCGAGTCTAAGCGTTGCATCATGCAACGAGAGGTCATTAGAGCACGACCCATCGGTCTGTTTCAATACATAGAGGAAAGTACTTATCCTAAGAAGAAGAAGGAGTCCTCTATAAGGATTTATTTTGTAACTTGTAGGTTACGATTGAAAGTCCAACATAGTACGAAGAACAGGTGCAAGATTTAGCATCACGGTTATTACTTAGGATGGAAAGATAACGTATGTAATCATTAAACAAGCCCTATTTCGTTGATGATTCAGGGACGTAATCATCCTAAGGGGGAGATAATTGTAACGCCCGTAGATCTGGGCTAGTCAATTTAGAGACGATAAGCATCAAACATGACTTTTTGATGGAAGTTTGTTTAGAATGAATAATCTTAACCAAGTTGAATTATATGTCACAAGGTTTCCGAAAATATAAAGAATGCCGAAATCCGAGTTATAACGAAGAAGTTATGATCTGTCGAAGTTTCGCGACAGAACCGGCACGACGCTGAATGACGTAAAAAGTGAATTTACGTTAGAGCGATATTTAGCCCTAGTGATCTAAACGAATGTTGTAGAGTTCGTTAAACCGAGAGCGTGAATAAAAAGAATGCCCAAATCTGACTTCGTATGAGGAAGTTATGATTTTTCTAAGTTTCAGCTTAGCAGTATGCAGCCCGAAGTTCGATTACGAGATCGAGTGATTTCTAGCCGAATCAATCTAAACGAGAATCGAAGATCTCGTTATTAGTACTGCAACGATAAAAAGACAGACGAAAACGGACGTCAGATGAAGAAGTTATGAATTTATAACGGAGTTTTCCTGTCCCGGCCTACTAAAAATAATTAATAAAAATAAAATCAAAATTAGCCGACGGAGTCTAAACGAAAGTTGTAGAGCGTAGTCTCACCTACCCGTGGATATAAAGAACGTCGAAAACGGAGTTCGTATGAGGAAGATATGAATTTTTGAAATTTATTAAATAATTAAAATATTAAATTTAATTATAAATGTCCGATATTATCCGAAGGGGGGGAGTCACCGGGCTTATCCGGGTTACACTCAGCGTACCTGGATTTACGCCCTGCGTAAATCGAGGATCCAGCCCCCTATAAAAGGAAGTCGAGGCAGCCGAGTTCTTTGCTCCTTTTCTCTTTTCTCTCTCCCGTTTTACCTCGTTTTTCGTGCAAGAAATATCCCGAAGCCCCGGTATCATTCCCGAGCCCCGAAGCAAGTCCCGAAGCCCCGAAGATCCCAAGAAGTAAAGTTTCCGAGCCGAAGCTCTGCCCGCGAGAAGCCCGGTTTTTGTGAAGATCTCCCGGTTTCACCGAAGAATACTACTTCTACAAGCCGTAGTGTTGTCCGATCATCTTCTGATCAAGTGAGTGTATAGTTACTTTCTTCTAACAGATAAATATAAAGTAATAGCTTTGAAATACGTGCTATGTGTTATATAGTATTTGTCTATTTGAGATGGGCTTGGAATTGATGTTTTTATACGGGTGTTAAATGATTTAAACTGTGTTTGTATTTATATCTACAAAAATGTTGGGTAGAACATGGGTAGATGGAATAGTTGGTGACGATGTGAATTCGTGCCTATTGAGTAAGCTTTGGTGACGATGCGACTTCGTGCCTATTGAGTAAGCCTTGGTGACGATGCGACTTCGTGCCTATTGAGTAAGCTTTGGTGACGATGCGACTTCGTGCCTATTGAGTAAGCTTTGGTGACGATGCGACTTCATGCCTATTGAGTAAGCTTTGGTGACGATGCGACTTCGTGCCTATTTGATAAAACTTGGTGACGATGTGACTTCGTGCCTGTTGAGTAAACATTGGTGACTATGGAGTTAGCGCCTGATAGCTATGGATTTAGTATCTGATAGATAAACTTTGGCAGCAATGGACTTCGTGCCAATTCCTTAGGTAAATCCTTAGGAATGAATGAATGAAGGATAATCGGTTCTTAGGGTAAATCTTTAAGAAATAAAAGAAGATAATGGGGGTGGGTAATTGGATTGATTGATCGATAATTAAATATAATAATTATATCATTGTGGGTTGAAAACCCTATATGCTCACCAGGCTCCCAAGCCTGACCCTCTCAGTTTTCTTTGTATTACAGGTTATGGCATGAGAGCATAAGTTGGCTGACATAACGAGAGATTTTGGATTATAGGCAAGTAGTTATGAATAACTGTTGTAAGGTCTATTTTGTTCTGTTTATGCTTTTGGTCTGTATTGAGCATGACATCCCGAGATTTTGTTATATAATGAAAATACATTTCTTTAAAGGAATGCTTTGATAAATTCTTATCATATTTTTGTTTTGGGAACAAATTCCGCAACAGTTTTCTTTAAAAGATTACTCTTGATTTTAAAAACAAAGCATAAACAAATCGGTCTTTTCTGGCCGTGAAATTGGGGATGTCACATTTCGTGTGCAAGGTATTGGAATTTAATTATTCAATATGCATATGACAAGGAAGGTATTCAGGTTCCTGCTGATGAATCAAGGGCGGAGTTCGTGAAGTATCATTATCCAAAAACAATTGAAGATGATGTGAGTATATTTCCTTCTGTTACTCGAATTCCAGATGGTTTGCTCAAGAAAGTTGATCCATCAAATCCTGTGTTAATGGCTTATTTACTCATAATTAGCCCAAATGACAAAACTGGTGTGTTGTTGGAAAAAAGTGGTGAAGGTTCTTCGATGAAATCTTGGAAGTCAAAGACTGTTGATGCTGTTGGGTTTTGAGCATTCTAACACTCCTAAGTGTACATGCAACCCTAAATACCTTGGATCTATGTTTTCTCTATTATACATGCAAATATGATTATCCAAGGTATTATCCTAACTAGCATACCAAAACATTGATACTAGGATAATAAAATGGATAGAATACATACCTTGTTGTTGTTGCTTGACTCCATGAAGCTTGAGAGCCTAGTTCCCCAAGTGTGACACCTCAAATGGTTCACACAACATCATGAACTCTTGGAATAACCATGAGAAGAAGACATACATGTTCAAATTGGCTAGCCCTCAAAATATGTATCACTAGTGCCAATTTCTTGAACTAAAGGGGTTCTTATATAGTGTGGCTATTAGGGTTACACCATGTAACTCATGACTTTACCCATTCCTTATGCTCCATGGGTTTTAACCTCCATGGAGTATCCATGGATCACCACATGGGTTAAACCCAACATAAAGGAATCTTGGATCATAAGCCCACATATATAAGAATGAATGATTTACACAATCAATCTCCATATATTTAATTAGTCTCTTTTTGATCACTAAATTAAGTCCAAATTAATTCTTGATCAATACTAATTAAATAACATGATTTCATATTAATATATTAGAACTTATAATATATTAATATGTCACAAAATGTCTTTTCCTCATAAACGGTCTATCCAAATGTTCCGATGCCATTCAACCCAAATGGACCATGCCGAGTCGGGTCAAGTACATACCAATTATAGTTATGGACTTAGACACTAATCCAACAGTCTCCCACTTGGATAAGTCTAAAACTATTATTGCGTATGACTTCAGGAACCAACTGGCAATCGTAGCTCTCAAAAGCCGCTGTCGAACTCTGACCTTGTAGATGAACTCTGACCTTTGTCAATGACTTGTCCATTAGATAAGGGATCATATATTCCTCCATTCTAGATATCATATGGACTGAGACATGGATTATAATCATTCTCTCTGTCCATTTGTTGTTTCCCGATTTCCGATTTATGACGACTGACTAATTGAACAAATCAAATCAGTCCAGGCCCGGCCGAGCACTTACATTTGTCATCACCAAATCATCGAGGGGCCCACAGATATCGCTTTTATCCCAAAGGTAAAAGGAATGGATAAACTTCGACTCATATGGCTTGTTCTACTACTTGTTGAATCATACACAAAGGCACGTTTTATAACACCGAGTTACCGAATGCGTTTTCGTGCAATCAATGTACAACCAACTCATAGTAACAACTTATATCTCTAGGTTTGAAGAATATAAGATATTATCATCTCATGATCACTCGTGATAAAATCCATGAAGTGATTCCAATGAGCGCGGGTTGAATCCAATACTCAGAACTTATGAGCACTCATGAGTGTTGTAGCCCCTTGTCCAACATCTTAGACTTCTACAAGCCAACCCATGACAGTCTTGATTCATATCTACTTCCAACATATGACCGACTGTGGATAGTTTGAATAACGTAGTCAATCAGGAAGAACGACCTAGTTATTCTGGAAGTCAAAACATGCAAAATGAAACACAATAATAATAGAATCTAATATGGTATCAAAACCTATGAACATAAATAAAACACCTTTTATTTATCACCATATGATTACACATTATTCATTGTATACTGTTTCAGCTATCAACTTTATTCTTGAATTTAAAACAATAGTTGTCCCATGCACCAAGCATGTACACTATGTTTTCTAAACACTAGTCATGCCATACACCAAGTATGCATACTATGTTTGTCTGTGATCTTCACTTTGTGAATTAGATCAATTGAACATAACTCCAATGATCCTCTTTCACAGTCCTAAATCCTTACTGCAAATGCAAGAATTCCAAATTCATGCCATTTACTGAAATCTGTTAGATTCTAAACTTATATGCATTGATCCTCCTGTAATGATTATGCACAGAGTCAGAAAGACTTGACAACAACCATTACAGAGCATTCCAAAGGAGATCAGCTCCTTGGAAATATCCTTCTTGCATTAAGTTTCCTAATCTTACACAGATTGAATAATTTCCAACTTTGAAACATTTCCATATTCCATTTTGACTATCACTTCTGAACAAGAGTTGCCTCCTTACAGATTATGTCAATATGGTCCTTCCAGAATTAACACTATACTTCCAACTGTCCTTGAGCAACCAATCTTTGGTAAACCTTAGATTGTCCTCGACAATTGCTTAATCCTTTTAGTCATATCCAGTTCTAGACCTTTTCCCTTCTTAATGCCCCAGGCATTTGGAAAATTTTAGAAAGGATAAATATAGCACATGTAATCGATCCTATATCCGAAGCATATGGGACACGAGTCATGATGTCTCACATAAAGACTAAACCAGTCTTTTGCTATAACATTTCCATTTCTATTTGCCAAGTTCTCATAATTCAGATTATGAAAAGGGATGCTGTAATCATAATCGAATTTTAGAACGCAAATAATGTACCCATATATAGAATTTCCTTATGTTGAGTCATTCCAACATGAAATTCATATATATATCCTTGACTAAATACGACTTAAAAACCTCAATCTAAGCTTTTAGAATTGAAATGAAGTATAATTTTCTCTCCCTTAATTATAGCAAAACAACTTTTTCAACCCATGCAGCCTCACGAATTGAAACTTTTGTTTTCTATAATTAACATTGCTAACTTGCAACCTTTATCATAATTATCATGCTCCCACTAACATGATGATTATTAGCATAACACTTATGCTCCCACTAGCTTTGACATGTAATCAGAAATCAGCTGGACTTCTAGAAATCAATACTTTATTGACTTTCTTACCAAAGTTCAGATTTCTGATACTAGATTGCTTTGATAACACTTTATCAATATCATACACCTTATCTTAGATAGCTCACAGGTGTGTCTAAACAATTTTAAGAACTATGAAAAGGGATGTCGTAATCATAGCCTCGATTGTTTAGACCTTTACCACTTCTCACAAGTCCATGCTAGTGTGCTGGTTAACCACACACGCTCCACTAATGACTTTGAGAATGCAAATATCACAATTGCTATCTAGCTAAAATCTACTTAGTGAAAGTGTTTCCTCACCATCATTTTCATGAATCGGAGAGAAACCTTATGACACTTAGATTTTATGGTGTATGTGTTCCTATCCATGTGAATTGTCAAAACCATAGTCACAAGACAAGGATAATGACAAATTCAAACTCATATGGACTGAACTCAATCTTAATTTCTTGCCATGTGGCAGCTCAAGGGTCTGCCATTGCTTCCAAGTTGCTGTGCAACCAATTGAGAACTCTAAGAACTCATATGCAAAGCCAACTATAATTGGAATGGACACAGAAATAGTCAACACGATAGGTTATAAACCTCAAGTCGTGTGCTAGTGAAGAACCTCAGGTTTTATACTTGATTAGTTCTTGAAATTCTTTTTAGGATCTTTAAGACTCCCACTATCCTCTTGACATATAAGACTATCTTGCCAAATATTCAAGAGATAGTGCGGATTCTTTATCAAGACAAACACTTCACACAATTGGCCTTAGTTGGTCTTTGTTTTATCCAAAACATCACAACTTACCAATTTCAAATGTACAAGAGTAGGACACTTTTACTCTTACATTTGACAAGTGTTTTAAACCTTTCTTTAAGATATGTCACTCAAGTTATAATCTTCGAGTATGACTCTAAGAATTGTTTTGGAACGAAGTATGACTCATCTTCTTGATCTAACAATTTCAACAATTCATGACTCCTCTTCTTAGTCATAATAATGCACTAAGAAGACCTTTAGAGGACTAATTGTGATATGATTTCTAAATCATTAAGATGATCACAAACATGATACTAAAGTACTCTCCCAAGAAATAGTCAACACGATAGGTTATAAACCTCAAGTCGTATGCTAGTGAAGAACTTTAGGTTTTATTCTTGATTAGTTCTTGAGGCTTTCAAGACCTTTAAGACTCCCACTGTCCTCTTGACATATTAGACTTTCTTGTCAGATATTCAAGAGATAGTGTGGATTCTAATCAAGACAAACACTTCACACAATTGGCCTTAGTTGGCCTTTGTTTTATCCAAAACATCACAACTTACCAATTCCAAATGTACAAGAGTAGAAAACTTTTACTCTTACATTTGACAAGTGTTTTAAACCTTCTTTAAGACATGTCACTCAAGTTACAATCTTAGAGTATAACTCTAAGAATTGTTTTTGGAACGAAGTATGACTCATCTTCTTGATTTAACCATTTCAACAATTCAAGATTCCTCTTCTTAGTCATAAGAATGCACTAAGATTTCCTTAGAGAACTAATTGTGCCATGGTTTCTTAATCATTAAGATGATCACAAAAACTGATACTAAAGTATTCTCCCATCTTTTCAGATTTGAGAAACTTTTATCTTTCTGCCTAATTTGATTCTTCTTATTCGCTCTGCCATACATTGGATCTTTTCCAATGTTTCAGAACTACACTTAAACTTGTAAGTGTAACCATATTTACTAAACTTTAGTAAATAATGACGAATAGTCTTAACGATCTTTTGTGGTGGACTTGACCAGTGCACAAGAATGTGTACTCGATCCCTTAGTCCTTCACTTGACTCACATATACATGTGAACAAGGAACTAGTCTTAATTTTTCCAAAGATGAAAAATTCTCATCCATCATACTATACAACTTGCATGATTCCAAGTTTTGGTCCAATTGAAACTTGGGTGATGAGGATCTTTCCTTATTTGGTAAATTTAGACATTATCACAAATGAAAGAATGAATTTCATATTTCCACTCTTGCTATTAATGGAATCTTATAAGCAACAAAAGTTTTCACAAATGCCATTGTAAGGATATTTTAAAATAAATAAAATCAAAAGATTTACCTTTTATTTTAAAACTTTGCGGAAAAACTCATCCTTACAATCCATATGAAAACTTGTTGTTATCTATTCCTAAGCAAAATATCATAACTCCTAAGAAGTAGCTCAAGAATCCGATCTTCAAACTATGTGATAGAAATCCATCTACGCGATCAGATTCAGCATATTCTTTCTTTAAGTTTCTTCACTTTTTCTTTGATTCTTAAAACATCAACATGTGACTCAGTCACATTATGTATCAAGAATCTCAGAATAGAAACTTAGCAGAGTTAGATAGTGGACTTTACCTGAAGTAGAGTCAAACTTATTGACTTTAACATCCTTAGGTAAATTTGGCAGCTTCGCAACCAATGCCCCTTTCTTTGGCAATGGACCATTGATAATGAGACTATCTCAGACTTAGCCTCTCTCTTTACCATTTGGTCAACCAAGTTGACTATGGTCGATCCCTTTCCATTGGGAAGAGAGAGCATTACTGGATATCCAATGTCATCATTGTCAATGTCCATAAAGTTTTAGGAAGTTGATCTTAGCAAATAGATAAGATCATTAAGGGTCTTGTCATAGTATGTTTCATAGGAGTCCCAAAGGAACTCACTATGTGACTTAGAAAATAGTTGAGTCACCAACTTTCTCAAGACTTTGACACCCAACTCTCCCGGCTTGTCAATATCTGACTACATCTCCAAGATGTGATCACATATAGACCTTTGCTTGAGTGACCTTAAACTTTTCAGGAACTTGTGGGTTAGGGAGAATAATTGGAGGAGGTGAAAGAAGTATGATTTCCATGGGACATCATCTTCATTTTAGGAAAGCTTGTTTCAAGAGATTTGGGAAGATCATCTTTTGGGAGATATTCAAGATAGTTGATTTAAAGTCCTTAATATAACACCCAATATGAAATATTAAGGCTAGGACCCAACAACCTATTTATAACTGGAAGAGGGATGCCGTAATCCAAGTTATAAAATAGTTGAAGGTAGGTAAATGACGATTTACCAATTTCCACCATGAAAAACGAAATATAATTAAGTTTTAATTGGATTTGAAACTCCTAGATCTTTTGAGATACATTGAACTTTCAATGGCATGTTTGAATCTCGATTGTGCCCTCTCAAGTTTGTGACTGGGATGCCGAGGATCACAAACAAGGTGTGAATAACCATACAAATTGACTTGGTACCCTCAACAATATTACCTAATCGATGTGCCGGTTAACCACACACGCTCCACCGATCTATAATAAAGTTAAGTTACCCTTTGCCACTCTTACTAGTCCATGTTAGTGTGCCGGTTAACCACACACGCTCCACTAACGACTTGGTAAGGTACAAAGTGTAATTTTATGGGCTAGCACCAAATTCACATTTTCCTAAGTAACTAAGATTGGGAATTTATAAACGTTTAGTTACTTAGTATTTATCATTAATACTTTTAATGAAGGGAGAATTATAGTCTTTGTCCTACCCGTTCGGCTAACGACCCTCCACCAGTCAAGGAAGCGGTGGGTGAGAGTGGACACCCATTAAACTGCCATTTTATAGGCAGTAACCTTATACCCCCTTATAGACCGGCTTCGTGAATGAGGCCTACTAACGGTAAGATTGACTTTATCTTATACATATCTATATAATTAAAATTATAATAATAGTATAAGGGTTTGAATTTTAACTTTTAAAATTCTAAGGGCTAACTTGGAATTAAAGTATTCTTAAGTGAAACTTTTCAAATTCCAAAACTTGAGGGCAAGTTTTGAAACTATTCAAAACTAATTAATTCCATAACTTATGTGTTTAAATTAGTTTTAATTAAAAAACTCTTCATGTTCCATAACTTGAGGACAAGTTATGGAAGACTTTAAACTAATAAAAGAATGTAACTTTTCTTTATTTTTGTAACTTATGGAATTAATTAAGGTTACACATTTTATTACTTAATGAAGTGACTCTTGAACCTCCATAACTTGAGGACAAGACTCTTCATTTTTGTAACTATTGCCAACTTTTATGAGTTTTATGAAACTTAAATGTGACTTTTCATATAACTTGAGGGCAAGTTACAAAAACACATTTTAGAATCAACTCTTAGATTAAAATGGATTGAAAACACATAATCAATTAACTTTTCTATTAATCTAAGCAACTCATAAGAACAAGATAATTCAAATCAAACTTTTTCATGTAATTAGCCTAATCACTAAACTAATACAAAACATGAATCTATTGACAATTATCTTTGAAATTGGATTAGCATGAACATTACCACATCAAAAACAAGTTTATAAGTCCAAAAACAGCTTAGGGTAATGTTCCTAGTCCATTTCTAGCCAAAAACCTCGAAAATATGCTGTCTGGGGCTCCTACTCGTCGAGTGTATCAACCTACTCGCCGAGTAGGATGATTTTCTTCATGTACTCGGCGAGTTCATCAGTGGACTCGGCGAGTCCAGTGCCCAGAATGCCCGAAATTCGGCTTTTTCAACATTTTTCAGCAATTTGCATCAAGTATAATTGAAAACAAGCCATGGCTCTGATACCACTGTTGGGTTTGAGCATTCTAACACTCCTAAGTGTACATGCAACCCTAAATACCTTGGATCTATGTTTTCTCTATTATACATGCAAATATGATTATCCAAGGTATTATCCTAACTAGCATACCAAAACATTGATACTAGGATAATAAAATGGATAGAATACATACCTTGTTGTTGTTGCTTGACTCCATGAAGCTTGAGAGCCTAGTGCCCCAAGTGTGACACCTCAAATGGTTCACACAACATCATGAACTCTTGGAATAACCATGAGAAGAAGACATACATGTTCAAATTGGCTAGCCCTCAAAATATGTATCACTAGTGCCAATTTCTTGAACTAAAGGGGTTCTTATATAGTGTGGCTATTAGGGTTACACCATGTAACTCATGACTTTACCCATTCCTTATGCTCCATGGGTTTTAACCTCCATGGAGTATCCATGGATCACCACATGGGTTAAACCCAACATAAAGGAATCTTGGATCATAAGCCCACATATATAAGAATGAATGATTTACACAATCAATCCCCATATATTTAATTAGTCTCTTTTTGATCACTAAATTAAGTCCAAATTAATTCTTGATCAATACTAATTAAATAACATGATTTCATATTAATATATTAGAACTTATAATATATTAATATGTCACAAAATGTCTTTTCCTCATAAACAGTCTATCCAAATGTTCCGATGCCATGCAACCCAAATGGACCATGCCGAGTCGGGTCAAGTACATACCAATTATAGTTATGGACTTAGACACTAATCCAACAGATGCATCCACTACTTAGAAACATGTTCAAGAGACAACCGTCTCTAAGTCACCAAAGAAAAAGCCTGCAGAGGTAGCAAACGTTTCGAAGAAGTCAACAAAGTCTAAGGAGACTGAACAAATTTATCCTACCAAGCAGATTGTTCCTACGAAGTCTGGTGTATTAAAGCGTCTCAAAAAGATGTCTCGTCGGTCAAGAAATTCTCCTGAGAGGTCATCCAACTTCTCACCTTCAATGATTCGTAAGCCCCATGGAACTCGGAAAGGAGTTGTTCTTCGTGAAATTTATGTACTAGTTTCACCATCCTCGAAGAAGCAAAGGGTTGAGGATGTTGCAAACCATATTTCAAAGAAGACAAAGAAGAGAAAGTTGATCCTTCAGGAAGATGAAGAAGACGAAATCGTTCCTGATTCTCCAATAGGTAATCCTTCACATAAAAAGAAATCACCTGTCAAATCGACTTTTGAAATGATAGGAATTTCCAGTACCTCTATGGAAACTTCGATAGTGGACACATCTATTATTAATGGTGACTCAACAAAAGTATCGACTCCTACGCAGACTTCGGTCATACCACCCGAGGTTTCATTAACTAAGCCATTTACTGGGGAGGTTCGAACCTCAGGCATTTCCACACACGTATCTAATATGGATGTGAATGTCAACATGGGTGAAGGATTCTTGAACCAATAGCATCCAGTGTCTACTCAAGGTATTTTTGAAACCTCAATCATCACCACCAATACTTCTTTACCACCATTTTTCACCACTGTTCCTACAACCACACATTCCCCAACTTTTGATTTAGTCATGAATCAACCTATTACTTCTCTATTTTTGTCTCAATCTACCGACCCACCCAAACCATTCAATGATGATGATACTGATGATGGAGGATTTGGAGGACCATTTGCTGATTTGGAATTTGTCCTAAATAGGAAAACATTCCAGATCATATGCTTATGTCGGGGAAACAATTCAAGATTGTCAACAGAAAGCTTAACTCTTCTTTGCAATCACAAGCAGATGCAAGGGGCAGGAATTCTGTTTCTGGTATTGAAGTAGATGTTATGGTCAAAGCACAAGAGCTTCGTCTTCTAAATAAATTAAATGTGTTGATACAAGATTCAGAATCTCGAATTCAAGACAAGCTAGATTGTATGGATAAAAATAATGAGCTGAGAGTGAAGTCTACGTCTTCGACTTTTAATGATGAGCTCAAATATTTGAAACGTATTGCCAAGGAACGTCATGTTCTTTTTGTGCAAGATGTGAAAAAAGTTCTTGAAAATGTGAATCGAAAGCTTGAAGAAATGAAAGTGAGTGTGTCCACAGAGCTCAGTGAGTTGGATAAAAAGTATTCTTCTATCCTTGAGAAAGTTGATATTATTGTTGTTGGTGTTACTACGTTTGTTCAAACATATCAATCTTTTGTTACCAAGTTTGATGAGAAAGCAACTATTGATGTTACCAGTTTTGGTAAACTTAATATGATGCTTGTCGAATTGAAGGAGCTTGTTTCGAAGTCTGGCTCATCATCTCTCTTCACTCCTAAGTTTATAGATCAGAAGTTTCGTTCATTCGAGACTGCAACTCAGAACCTGTTGGCTCCATTGTCTCAGTTTATCAATCTCTTACCAACGAATGCCCCGCTTGTTGCCACAGGGGTGCAAGGGGGAGAAAAGAGAGGTGTTGGTAAAGGAGAAAATGTTTCTAGGAAAACGAATGAAGAAACAAAGGTTGTTGGAAAAGTTTTCAAAACTCAAGTTCCTACAACAAAACCAATATTTTCGAAGGCTGAACCGATGATGGCAACTACAGTTACTACAAGGCCAATTGCTAAAGGCATTGTAATTGAATCTACTGGAGAAGGGAGTTCTTCAAAACCCAAACAAAATGAAACATATAAAGGAAAAGGAAATGAGATTATTGTAGAAAAGTCTAAGGAAGAAAGAAAAGCTGAAATTGAAGCGGAAATGGAGAAACAACGTCAAATTCAGAGTATATTGATGCTTCGTAAAAATGATCCTCCTACAATGGACAAAGGTGATCCAATGAAGTTACACAACTATGAGAATATTGAAGCCATAGTTGATTACAATGAGATGTATGAGTTCGAGAAGAAGCCAAGAAAAAATTATTCTATCGAGAACTATGATATGAATCAACTTGATTTTCCAATCAATGAACTGATGTTTCTTACTGCTCAGTACAAGATTGTTGACCAATTCAAGGATAAAGATGATTTTATCCATATGAAGCTGAGATTTCATGTTGTGTTGGGAAAAGATCAGGAGGAGGTATGGTCACTTGTGAAAATAGTTCGAGTGATAACTATAACAAAGGATGTTTTGTTCGAAAATATGCTGCAAAATTTCCGATACCATGTTGTGAGGGAAAACAATGTTGCTCTTGACTTTTCGATTGTTGATTTTCCCTTAATGAACTTGAATGATCTGATTCAAGTTGCAAACATACTCAAAGAAATGGATGCTTTGAAACTTCAGGGAACAAGAAAAGATGTATTACGTCTGGGGTTAGGCCATATTAAACTTTTCATAGACAATTATTATGATTGTCTAGCATTGACTGATGTTGAGTTGGCATTATCAATGGGAAAAGAAACCACCGTTCCTTAGTCAGAGTTGAAGAGTAAAGAAGATTTAAAGATGTATGATGATGGTGAGATATGTATGAAGCCATTTGGAGTTGTTTTCGTGGGGAAGAGCAAGAAGGGAAAACAAACAAAGTTCTTATTTGTAACATCCCGTTATTTTCTAAAGTCAACTCTAGTCAACCAAAGTCAAATAAAGGTCAACTAAAGTCCTTTTTATTGTTTGAGTTTTTATTTTGGTTATAATAATAACTTTAATTGTTAAAATCCTTAAGATATCTCCAATTGAATATGGAAGGAAAAGGCTTGAAAACAGAGAAACTTTGCATCTAATTCTTTCACTTCGGATCGCAAACGCTTCGGGCCACAAAGAGTTTACGGTCGTACACTCCTCGGACCGTAAACCCTCGCAGCCGTAAACGAGGGCGTAAACGCCTTCGGCCGTATACCATTCAGATCTTATCTTCTTGGAAACCGAACCTTATCGCATTGGAACTTGTTCACAATTGTACACTCTAGCCGACCTCGGACCGTAAACAAGGTTCACGGCCATAAACCCTCGGACCGTGAACCCTCGCACATACATATAGATTTCCTTCATTTTTCCTTCATTTATAACATCTACCAGCCAAGAACTCTCAAACTCTCTCAAGTATCATCCACCAAGAACATCATATCTCCTCAAGAACACACCAAGATCATCCTTGTTCATCTTATTCAAGTGATTAAACACTAGTTCATCACATAATCTTACAGGTATCAATTCTTGATCTTGTTATCACTTCAAGAACACCCTTCCATCTTTAATTATTAGGCTAAAACCATTGATTTTACTAGTTTTCACGAAGAACGTGAAGAACACGTGAAGAACATGAAGAACAAGCACCTCAAAACCTTTGAATCTTCTTAGAATCTGGTCTAGAATCATCAAGTGTTCTTCATCCTTTAAGAACACCTGGCCGTAAACTCCTGGCCGTAAACCCATATCAACCTCCAATCTAGCTTCAAACACTTCCTTTTGTATGTTATACTTACAAATTAGTCCGGTTTCTAATCATTCCTATGATTATTTTAGCTAATTGGATGCATATATGTTATACAAATAACTATATAGGACTTGTTTTGTTGCGGGATTTCACTCGTGGAACTAAACATTCTATACCAAATCATCATTTGAATCACCCTCCAAAAGGTGAGTTCATACCCCCGTATTTTTATAGTTTTTACTGTTTTAAGGAGGGGGGGGGGGGGAATACAAGTCTATATAAACAAGTGATTTCAAATATATTATCAAAATGAATTTCAGTTATCATCAAATCAAATGGTTTTAAATGATTGTTTCAAAACGACATCAAGTCACGAAAATGGATTTCAAAATATCGAACTTCTTTTAAATGTTTTTATAAACTTATATTTTTCCCAAAAATCATACTAGTATATATATATTTATATAAATAAGATTTAAAAGGCTTAGGACTGATAACCCACTTTGGTTCCTTTTCCTTGTTTGGATGTGAGATTACAAGTATCAGTTATTTGTCCGAGTGTCATTTAAATTTTACTTATATATATTTGTATATGTATACAAGTATAAAAGTTAGTTCATTAAGTTCAATTACCCTTTGTAACATGTTGAGTAAGGGGTTACATTCATGAATACTCGTTATCAAATCAGAAAGTACATATAAATTATAATAGGTATAATTTATGATTCATAGAACATTAATTCACGATTCAAGTATACTAGAGTACATTGTTTTAGAAGAACAAAGGTTGATTCAAAACTATTCAAGGGTATACATTCTTTCAGATACATGTTAAGGGTACTAATTCAAGAACATACTATCAATCATTTATTTCAGAATGATTGGGTTTTCATAACTATTATACAAGTAACGTTTATATGATTTTATGAGTCAAGTAGTACAGGTTGTTTAATTAATTTAAAAAATATAGTTAAAGTCCTGACATTATAACCAGAATCTCCAGCGGGGGATCGAAACAATGTGTGTATAGATCTATATTGGGATTGACAACCCCGCACTCGGACTGCTTGCTACAGTCAGGCATTCACGTCTGTGAGTGACAAATTGTTATCAATAGCTTTCAGCGTATTCATAGCGTTGGGTCAGGCCATCTAGTCAGTATGGTTATAACAACTCATTAAAGATATTAACAATACGTTAGTGTATAATTAACTAAACTTAAGTACATTTTCAACGTACTAGTTTACAAGATACAGTTTACAATATTACATTACAGTTTACAATAACAGTTAATGAAACCAGTCACACTCTCAGATACAAGTTTACAAAAGGATTACAAATACAGAACATTGGTTTACAATTAGAACAGTTTTATGTAACTAAAACTACTTATCATATACAGCAGAAAATATAGGATTTTCTAGAAACAATTTACATATTCAAGAAACAGAAAACATTCTTTCAAAACATAAATACTTATGCACTCACTCAACTTTTTGTTGATAATCTCTTTTCAAATTACTTGTATTCTCAGGGAACCAGTAGATAGGTACTCCCCGAGCTTTTGAGAAGATGGAGCTATTTATGTCTTGTCTTCTTCTTTTGTATAACTATTTGATTTCAGTATATGTTGATGAAACATATGTAAATACTTATACTTTTTAAATACAGTCGTTGTTTGTACTCTGATTACTATAATGCATGTGTTGTGATACTACAAATAAAGTCCTCCACCCCCGGACGTTTCCGCCGTCTGGTTTGGGGGTGTGACAGATTGGTATAAGAGCATTGTTTATACTGAACTCAGTATATCAACCCATAAAAGATATACAAACTATAAATACATTTGGGGCTGAGAGCTCTTACTACAAGTATACTTTTAAAATTTTAAGTATTTTTACAAGAAGTATACTAATACTTATACCTACAAGTACAATATCACAATCATAAGAACTTAAAAGTATTTGGATGTTGAACATTACAGTCAAACCTGGGCAGTTATCTAATCATATCTGGGATTAATATAGCCTGATCAACTATATTGATTTGAGATATGACCAACATGTATTTGGGAGTGATAGTGGTGTTGTGGCATGTCTAAAACTTACCATACGTATTCAGAAGAACTCTAGAACAGAACATAAAAGATTAAAATACTATAGGGGTATTTTAGGCACTATATACTAATAATAAACATGTGAAAACAATAGAACAATTGAGGGTAGAACTATAAATATTAAGGCTATATTACAATTATATATAATTAAAGTTATGTAGACTTAGAATATGTGATCTAGCTTCATTTCCTGTTCCTTGTTTGGTTGTGGATTTAGAGCCAGCTCATTTAATCGAAGGACGATTATACCCAAGTTATATATAATTAGTATACACTTTATAGTTATAGTAAGACCTAGAACAAGTCATACAAAATACATTACTTGATAACTGTAGGTCTCTTTCGTAGAAACTTATATCCTTAATCAATCGTTACTAACTATATTCTATATCTCTTATCCCTATTCTCGCTTAGATAACAATGGCTGAATTTCACTTACCTGGAGACCCGTACTTCCCCGGTCAAGGACAAGATGCAGAACCAGAAGAAAATCACGAAATTCCCTTAGATGATGATTTTGCAGGAAATTTTCCTGAAGACAATGATTCTGAATCAGAAGCCTATAATCCACCACTAGTTGCCCACAATCCTAACCCTCGTCCGGCTTTCCAAGGCCCGACGCCTCTGTGGGTAGAAAGCTTGGAAACATGGAGTCAAGAGTAGGGTCAAACCATGCCATACAACGGAGACAGAAGCTTTACAACCTGAGCGAAGGAGACTCGGCAGACAGAGTCCTGCCAATTCTAGTCCGCAGGGTTGCTCAAAATGAAATTTAGGGTAGGACAGCCATCAACCGAATCAGGGAAGTTGATGCCAATGCGGGAGTTAATACAATCCGCATTCGTCGTCTTGAATATGCTCGCGAGAGAGCTACGAGGGACAATGATTCTCTACTGCAGGAATTAGCTGAAACTCGAGCTGAAGTCATAGAACTCCGAGCACGTCTGATAGTGTATGAAAGACATCTGCTTGCTGTGGAGCGTCAGCTGGCTGAGCTGAGGTTTCGTTCAATTGATACCCGTCGCCAGTAGGAGATGCTCTACTCATTTCCTATTCACTCTTTTGGTTATAGTTAAGTCTACGGATAGGTTCTAGCGTTATTTTTCATGTTTTTCAGTAAGACCACATAAATTTTATTTTCAGTAGATCTGTATGATGTAGATGTTTTTCCCAGAATTTGGTATATTTTAGACCTGTTTAGGGTCAAGTTTTCCAGCCTTTATGTAATCAATATGCCAATTCAATCGACATGCATTTTCTTAGTCTTTGAAAAATAACCATTCAATTTTATATCATTCTGTTACAAGTTGTACTTGTCGTAGACTTCTATTTCCAATTCATTACAAGATTCATGTTGAACTATATGTTTTAGTTCAGAGATATCAAAATTCATATTCACTCTTGATATCTTACCATATTTGTATCTTTTAACTTTTATACAAAAAGATGCCTCCTCGTAGAAATACAAGACGTAACATTGTTAATGAAGCGCCGGTGCCACCTCCGCCACCACCTCCTCAGTTCAACCCCGCTATGTTCCAAGCGGCGGTCACGGCGGCTGTAGCGGCTGCCATGTGACATCCCCATTTTCTCGGCCAGAAAAGACCGATTTTGTTTATGCTTTATAAAAATCAGAGTACCATTTTTAATAAAAATGTTGCGGAATTTGTTCCCAGAAAAACATGATAAATAAGTTATCAAAGCATTTCCGAAGAAATGTATTTTATTCATTTTAAAATATTGGGATGTCATCGTCAATACAAAAACATAAGCATAAACAGAACTTACATTCATTATCACTAGTGATTTATATCTCCTTAATCTCTCAGTGTAATGTAACTTCATATCGACACCTGTGATTCAAATAAACTGAGTGGGTCAGGTTGGGAAACCTGGTGAGTACATAGGGTTTTCAACCCATAATAATATAATTATTATATTCAAACAATTAATCAATCAACCCAATTACCCATCCCCATTATCTTCTTTACTCTTAAGGATCTACCCTAAGAATCAACTATTCCTCGTTCATTCATTCCTAAGGATCATCCTAAGGAATCGGCATGAAGTCCATCGTTACCGGGGTTTAGGCACGAAGTCTGCATAGTCGCCAGGATTTATACAACAGGCACTAAGTCCGCATAGTCGCTAGGGTATAGGCACTAAGTCTGCATAGTCGCCAGGGTTTATACAACATGAACTAAGTCCGCATAGTCGCCAGGGTTTTGGCACCAAGTCTGCATGATCGCCAAGGTTTAGGCACCAAGTCTGCATGATCACCAGGGTTTAGAGTACACTGGGTGAACACATCGTTCACAACACCTATAGGTTACAAGCCTGCTAGTGTTCCACTGGACTGTCTAGAATAGTCTGTGGTTGTCATCCATACTCTGCTAGATGACGGGGCCATCATTTGGGTAAAAGGCTTCTCACATCGTCCACCTCTCACCCTCACCCCGTGGTCTATTTCACCTCTCACCTCATCATCCGACTCATATCTCATCTACCCATGTTTACCCAACATATTTTGTAGATATAAAATATATATACAGTTTAAATCATTTAAAACATGTATAAAATTGTTCATCCAGCATAGATAGTAAATATACAGATACTATGCACACATAGCACGTAGTTTATATACAATACTTCATATCTATGTGTAAGATGAAAGTAACTATGCACTCACTTGATAAGGTGGTCACTCGGTACTCGGACAGCGCTTCGTTAATCTTAAAACAATTTCCCTCGGACAAAACCTAGTATCATTACCACTAGAGTTTAGTCTAACGTTAACCGCGATTAATTAATAGTCTAGCTATTATTACCATTATATAAGCGTTAAGCAACACTCTTATATAACTCATAATAATAGCCCAAATAATTATTTTAAGGTCCTAATAATGTTACTATATTAAAACATAAGCTATACTAAAGATAGGGTAGGCATAGCTCACTTACAGCGGGTTTTTTTTTGCAAAACCGGGCTCCGCCGAAGCACAGTTTCTGAGCCGAAGGCGCTTCTTTTTGGAGCCGTCGGGCGCTCCGGGGCTTCCGCCTCGTGCTAGGGAGGTTCCCCAGGCTTTTTGGGGGGTTTGAGGGCTTAAAGAGAGGTTCTAGAGAGAGAAAGAAGTGGGTAAAGGTGTGAGGAATGAAGGGAACCCGACACCTCTATTTATAGGCTGCCTGGGGCGTCACCACGTCGTGGTGCCTCTCACCACGTCGTGGTGTTGCGTAGGCTCCAAGGTTTCGCCTGGTGCTGACACGTGGCATCGCACACAGGGTGGAAATCAACCGATTTTCAAAAATTCATAACTTTCGCATACGAGCTGCGTTTTCGACGTTCTTTATATTCACGCGTAGGTAAAAATAAGATCTACAACTTTCATTTTGACTTCGTCGGCTAATTATCTTAATTTAACAGTACGAAGAGATTATACTATTAAATGTCCGCGTAAAATTCATAACTTCTACATACGGCCTCGTTTTCATCTGTCTTTTTACCGTTGAGTTCCTATTAATGAGATCTCCAACTCTCATTTAGGTCGTGTAGGCTAAAAACTGCTCGAACTAAAATTCGAGTTTCGGGCCGTGCACTGCTATGCCAAATCTTAGAAAATTCGTAACTTCCTCATACGAAGTTAGATTTGGGCGTTTTTTTTGTATGTTCTCGGTTTAATGTATAATACAAATTTTGTTTAGATTTATAAGGCTAAAAAGTCCTCCATCATAAATTCACTATTTACGTTTCCCGGTGCCGTGTCGATTTTGTCGAAAAACTTCGACGGGTCATAACTTCTTCGTTATAACTAGGATTTTGGCGTTCTTTATATGTACGGAACCCTTGTAACATATACTAACACTTGGAAAAGATTAATCCTTCTAAATAATCTTCCATCAAAAACTCATTTTTGATGCTCATTGTCTCTAAATTGAGTAGCCCGAATCTGCGGGCGTTACATGCCGTGTCTCATATTAATACTCCTGGTGCTAGTGGGTCGGGAGCTGGTGCACATCCTTCTAATCATGGCGAGAGTCATGGGCACTCGCGAGAGTGCACTTACAAATATTTTTCCAATGCCAAACCCAGGACCTTTAATGGAACTAGAGGAGTTATGGCATTAAGATAGTGGATAGAGAAGACAAAAGCAATTTTCGAAATCTGCTCCTGTCCAGAGAGCAGCAAAGTCAAATTCGCTACTTGTTCCTTTTCGGAAAGAGCTTTAACATGGTGGAATGGCCATATTAAGTCACTTACTCTGGTAGTGGATAAATCAATAAGCTGGGAGAATTTCAAAGTCATGTTAATGCGGGAATACTGTCCGAGAGGGGAAGTTCAGAAACTCGAGCAGGAACTCTGGGGTCTTTCAATGGTTGGTTCTGACATATCAACCTACACCAGTAGATTCTGTGATCTGGCAATTCTTTGTCCAGATATGGTTGCTCTGGAGAGCAAGAAGATTGAGAGCTATATTTGGGGTCTTTCGCCCCAAATTCAGTCAAGTGTCTTAGCTTCGATGCCTGTTACTTTTGACAGTGCCAAAGAACTGGCACAATCTCTTATCGACCACGGAGCCCGTCAAAACTCAATGGTTACTGTACCAAAACAACCAAAGGGAAACAACTGTTGGGTTTTGAGCATTCTAACACTCCTATGGTGTACATGCAACCCTATAAACCTTGGATCTATGTTTTCTCTATTATACATGCAAATATTAAATATTCCAAGGTTTCATCCTAACTAGCATATTATGAAGCACCTATACTACAAAGTTCTAGTTAGATGACATACCTTTTGATGTAGCTTGATGTCTTCAAGCTTTAAGAGCTTAGCCCCAATAGTGTGGAAGCCTCAAGTGGAATCACAAATCACCAAAACACCTTGGAAAACCTTTAGAGAATATGGATACTTGGCTCACACTATGAAATCGGTTATTGCCCTCTTTAGTGTATCCACACTAGCCACTAGCATAATTTCATGAACCATAAGACCCTTTATATAGTGTGGAGGATTAGGGTTAAACCCTAATACCCATGACCTTTCATTTCCTAGGATCCATGGGTTAAAGCTCCATGGACTATCCATGAAGACTTAGCCCAACCTAAATGAACTTGGCCCACTACACATATATATATCTAAGAGTCCATATTTAATTAGTTCCTTTTGATCACTTAATTAATTATAAATTAATTCTTGATCAATACTAATTAAATAATATGATTATATATTAATATATTAGAACTTATAATATATTAATATAAATCATAAATATACTATTCTCAAAAGACTATCCATATAAATTGTGTCGGTGAAGTGCAACCCAAATGGACCATGCCGGGCCGGGTCAAGTACATACCAAATATAGTTATGGACTTAGACATTAATCCAACAGTCTCCCACTTGGATAAGTCTAAAACTATTATTGAGTATGACTTCAAAAACTAACTGGCAATCGTAGCTCTTAAAGCCGCTGTCGAACTCTGATCTTGTCAATGAACTCTGTCCTTTGTCAATGACTTGTCCATTAGATAAGGGATCATATATTCCTCCATTCTAGATATCATATGGACTGAGACATGGATTATAATCATTCTCTCTGTCCATTTGTTGTTTCCCGATTTTCGATTTATGATGACTGACTGATTGAACAAATCAAATCAGTCCTGGCTTGGCCAAGCACTCACATGTGTCATCGCTAAATCATCGAGGGGCCCACAGATATCGCTTTTATCCCGAAGGTAAAAGGAATGGATAAACTTCGACTCATATGGCTTGTTCTACTACTTGTTGAATCATACACAAAGGCACGTTTTATAACATCGAGTTACCAATGCGTTTTCGTGCAATCAATGTATAACCAACTCATAGTAACAACTCATATCTCTAGGTTTGAAGAATATAAGATATTATCGTCTCATGATCACTCGTGATAAAATCCATGAAGTGATTCAAATGAGCGCGGGTTGAATCCAATACTCAGAACTTATGAGCACTCATGAGTGTTGTAGCACCACTTTGTCCACCAACTTGGACCTCTACAAACCAACCCTTGACAGTCTTGATTCATATCTACTTCCAACATTTGACCGACTGTGGATGGTTTGAATAACTTAATCATTCAGGAAGAGTGACTTAGTTATTCTGGAAGTCAAAACATGCAAAGTGAAACACAAGAATAAATGAATCAAATATGGTATCAAACCCTATGAATATAAATAAACACTTTTATTTATCACCATACTGATTACTCATTATTCATTGTTTCGGTTTTATCAACTTTATACTTGAATTAAAAACACTAGTTGTCCCATGCTCCAAGCATGTACACTATGTTTTTCTTAAACAATAGCTATGCCATACACCAAGTATGCACTCTATGTTTGTCTATGATCCTTACTTTGTGAAATAAACCAATTGAACATAATTTTGAATGATTCTAATTTCACACTCCCAAATCCTTATCGAAAAATGTGAGAATTTCAAATTCCTATCATTTATCGAAATCTGTTTAGATTTTAAACTTATATGCACTGACCCTCCTGTAATGAATATGTACAAAGTCACAAAGACTTGTCAACAGTCATTATAAGGTATTCCAATGGAGATCAACTCCATGGAAACTAAGTCTCATATTCAAAGTACATTGCTTTGGACATGCTTCTTGCATTAAGTTTTCTAATCTTACACAAATAACTTCCACCTATGGAGACAACTCCATATTCTCATTTTGACTATCGCTTCTGAATAAGAGATGCCTCTTTTCAGAATATGTCAATATGGTCCTTCCAAAATTAGCACTATACTTCCAACTGTCCCTGAGCAACCAATCTTTGGTAAACCTCAGATTGTCCTCGACAATTGCTTAATCATTTTAGTCATATCCAATTCTAGACCTTTTCCCTTCTTAATGCCTCTGGGCATTTGGAAAAATTTAGAAATGACAAATATTATAGCACATGCAATCGATCCTGTACCCAAAGCAA
The DNA here is from genome assembly GCF_052849685.1 of Lactuca virosa. Taxonomy (NCBI): domain Eukaryota; kingdom Viridiplantae; phylum Streptophyta; class Magnoliopsida; order Asterales; family Asteraceae; genus Lactuca; species Lactuca virosa. The sequence continues at coordinate 36,022,531 of NC_136433.1, read as the reverse complement.
ATGGTACATGATTCATGATGTCTCACATACAGACATGATTCTAGACCAGTCTTTTGCTACAATATTTTTATTTGCCATGTTTTCAAAATTTGACTATGAAGAGGGATGCCGTAATCATAATCGAATTTTGAGAACGCAATATATAGAATTTCCTTAAGTTGAACCAATCCAACATGAAATTCATATATGTATTCTTGACTAAGGATGATTAAGGTCTCAATCTAAGCCTTTCGAACTGAAATGAAGTATATCCTCTCCCTTAATTATAGCAAAACAACTTTTTCAATCCCTGCAGCCTCACGAATTGAAAATTTTGTTTTCTATAATTAACATTGCTAACTTGCAACACTAACAATAATTATCATGCTCCCACTAACATGATGATTATTAGCATAACACTTATGCTCCCACTAGCTTTGACATGTACTCAGAAATCAGTTGGACTTCTAGAAATCAATACTTTATTGACTTTCTTACCAAAGTTCAGATTTCTGATACGAGATGCTTTGATAAAACTTTATCAAAATCATACACCTTTCCTTAGATAGCATGCATGTGTGTCTAAACAATTTCAGAACTATGAAAAGGGATGCCGTAATCATAGTCTCAATTGTTTAGACCTTTTGCCATCTGCTTCAAATCTACTTGGTGGAAGTGTTTCCTCACCATCATTTTCATGAATCGGAGAGAAACCTTATGACCCTTAGATTTTATGGTGTATGTGTTCTTATCCATGTGAATCGTCAAAACCATAGTCACAAGACAAGGATAATGACAAATCCAAACTCATATGGACTGAACTTATGCAATCTTAACTTCTTGCCACCTGGCAGTACAGGGCCTGCCATTACTTCCAAGTTGTTATGCAACCAATTGAGAACTTTCAGAACTCCTATGCAAAGCCAACTTTAACTGGAATGGGCACAGAATATGTCAACACGATAGGTTATAAACCTCAAGTCGTGTGCTAGTGAAGAACCTCAGGTTTTATTCTTGATTAGTTCTTGAAATTCTTTTTATGATCTTTAAGACTCCCACTATCCTCTTGACATATAAGACTATCTTGCCAAATATTCAAGAGATAGTGTGGATTCTTTATCAAGACAAACACTTCACACAATTGGCCTTAGTTGGTCTTTGTTTTATCCAAAACATCACAACTTACCAATTTCAAATGTACAAGAGTAGGACACTTTTACTCTTACATTTGACAAGTGTTTTAAACCTTTCTTTAAGATATGTCACTCAAGTTACAATCTTGGAGTATGACTCTAAGAATTGTTTTGGAACGAAGTATGACTCATCTTCCTGATCTAACCATTTCAACAATTCATGACTCCTCTTCTTAGTCATAATAATGCACTAAGATGACCTTTAGAGGACTAATTGTGATATGATTTCTAAATCATTAAGATGATCACAAACATGATACTAAAGTACTCTCCCATCTTTTCAGATTTGAGAAACTTTTATCTTTCTGCCTAATTTGATTCTTCCCATTCGTTCTGCCATACATTGAGACTTTTCCAATGTTTCAGAATTATACTTAAACTTGTAAGTATAACCATATTTACTAAACTTTAGTAAATCAAATAGTCTTAACGAGCTTTGTGGTGGACATGACTAGTGCACAAGAATGTGTACTCGATCCCTTTAGTCCTTCACTTGACTCACACATCCATGTGAACAAGTAATTAGTCTTGATTTTCCAATGCTTAAAAGTTCTCATTCATCATACTATTCAACTTGCATGATTCCAAGTTTCGGTCCAATTGAAACTTGGGTGATGAGGAACATTCCTGATTTGGTAAATTTAGACACTACCACAAATGAAAGAATCAAATCCATTTTCCAATATTGCTGTCAGTGGAATCATATAAGCAACAATTTTCCACAAATACCATTGTAAGGATACTTCAAATAAATAAAATTAAACAATTTTCTTTTATTTTAAAACTTTGCGGAAAAGCTTATCCTTACAATAAACATGGAAAATTGTTGTTATCTATTCCTTAGCAATATATCATAACTTCTTAAGCAACTGCTCAAAATTCTGATGCGATCGAAGTCCACCTTCGCGATCAGAATTAGCATATACTTCCTTTAAGATTTCTCTCTATTCTTTGATTCTTAAAACATCAACATGTGACCTAGTCACATCATGTAATGAGGATCTCAGAAAAGAACTTAACAGAGTTAGATAATGGGCTCTACCTGATGTAGAGTCAAACTTATTGACTTTAACATCCTTAGGTAAATTTGGCAGCTTTGCAATCAACGCCCCTTCCTTTGGCAAAATAAACATATGGACCCTTTGGTAATGGGACTATCTCAGACTTAGCCTTTCTCTTTACCATTTGGTCAACCGGGTTGACTATGGTCAATCCCTTTCCATTGGGAAGAGAATGCTTTTTCTGGATTTCCAGTGTCACCATTGTCACTATCCATAAAGTTTTTGGGAAGTTGATCTTCTAATCAAATTTGCTTTACTATCGTTCCAAATCATTGCTGATTCAGCAGCACCAAACAAATAGAGATGATCATTAAGGTTCATGTCATAGTCTGTTTCATAGTAGTCCCAAAGGAACTCACTATGTGACTTAGAAAGTGATTGAACATCCAACTTTCTCAAGACTTTGACACCCAACTCTCCCGGCTTGTCAATATGTGACTTCATCTCTAAGATGTGATCACACATAGACCTTGCTTGCCATTAGGGCTTGAGTGACCTTGAATTTGTGGGTTAGGGAGAATAATTGGAGGAGGTGGAGGAAGAGAAGTATGACTTCTATGAGCCAAATCGGGAAGTCATACATATTAGGAAAGCTTGGTTTGGGAAGATCATTGTTGTCTAAACCAGACATCAACAATGGGAGAAATTCACGTAAAGTTGATTTAAGTCCTTAATATAACACTCAATATGATATATTAAGGCTAGGACCCAACAAACTATTTTATAACTTGGAAGAGGGATGCCGTAATCCAAGCTATAAAATATTTGAAGGTAGGTGAATAACGATTCACCAATTTCCACCAAGATAAACGAAATGTATTATTAGGTTTTAATTGGTTTTGAAACTCCTAGATTCTTTTGAGATTCATTGAACTTTTCAATGGCATGTTTCAATCTCGAGTATGCCCTTCAGATTTTGTGACTGGGATGCCGAGGATCACAAAACAAGGTGTGAAGTAACCATGCAAATATACTTGGTACCCTTAATATTTACCCCTCAATCGATGTGCCAGTTAACCACACACGCTCCAACGATACTATGATAAACATTAAGTTACCCTTTGCCTACCTTGTTAAGTCCAGGTTAGTGTGCCGGTTAACCACACATGCTCCACTAACAGCTTAAACAAAGTGCAAAGTGTAATTTCATGGATTAGCACCTTATTCACATTTTCCTAAGTAACTAAGATTGGGAATTTATAAAAGGTTTAGTTACTTAGTATTTATCATTAATACTTTTAATGAAGGGAGAATTATAGTCCTTGTCCTACCTGTTCGGCTAACGACCCTCCACCAGTCAAGGAAGCGGTGGGTGAGAGTGGACACCCATTAAACTGCCATTTTATAGGCAGTAACCTTATACCCCTCTTATAGACCGGCTTCGTGAATGAGGCCTACTAATGGTAAGACGACTTGCTCTTATACATATAATATATTAAACTTTTAATATTATAATAGTATAAGGGTGTATTTTAGACATTTAAAATACGTAGTGGTTTAATCTATTAATTAAACTATACTCTTACTTTAATTAAATTTAAACTATGTCATTATGGAATTATTAATTCTCTTTTAATTAAACACTTTAATTATCAATTAATAAAGTCCATAAGAGTTAATTGAATTATTCAATAAAAACATCATAATTCCAATTATTAAATTCAAAATTAAAACCATTTAATTAATTGTTTAAGTTATGAACCCAAGAGTTTTAGAATTCAATTCTTTTTTTTATCATAAAAAAACTTTTTCCAAATTCCAAAACTTGAGGGCAAGTTTTGTAACTCTTGAAAACTTTTGGATTCCATAACTTATGGAGTTAAATACTTGTTTTATGATGAAACTTTTCATGTTCCATAACTTAAGAACAAGTTATGGAATTCTTTAAAACATTAAGACTAAGTTTTGTAACTCCATAAAAAACTTTGAATCAATTTTTTTTAAAACCTTTTCATATCCATAACTTATGGAGGTTTCAAAAAACTCTTTAGATCAAACTTTTAAAAGTAATAAAATAATCATATCATTTTATCTTTTACCAAATTTGACCTAATTCAACTCATATAGCAAATGATTCAAATTTTACAAATAATTAGTTTTTCACAAAAACAAGTAATTATCTTAAAATTTGACAAACGTCATGTTTTTTTCCTTTTTTTTCCAACTTTGAAAATAAAACATTTGCATCAATATAACAGAAAACAACCCATGGCTCTGATACCACTGTTGGGTTTTGAGCATTCTAACACTCCTATGGTGTACATGCAACCCTATAAACCTTGGATCTATGTTTTCTCTATTATACATGCAAATATTAAATATTCCAAGGTTTCATCCTAACTAGCATATTATGAAGCACCTATACTACAAAGTTCTAGTTAGATGACATACCTTTTGATGTAGCTTGATGTCTTCAAGCTTTAAGAGCTTAGCTCCAATAGTGTGGAAGCCTCAAGTGGAATCACAAATCACCAAAACACCTTGGAAAACCTTTAGAGAATATGGATACTTGGCTCACACTATGAAATCGGTTATTGCCCTCTTTAGTGTATCCACACTAGCCACTAGCATAATTTCATGAACCAAAAGACCCTTTATATAGTGTGGAGGATTAGGGTTAAACCCTAATACCCATGACCTTTCATTTCCTAGGATCCATGGGTTAAAGCTCCATGGACTATCCATGAAGACTTAGCCCAACCTAAATGAACTTGGCCCACTACACATATATATATCTAAGAGTCCATATTTAATTAGTTCCTTTTGATCACTTAATTAATTATAAATTAATTCTTGATCAATACTAATTAAATAATATGATTATATATTAATATATTAGAACTTATAATATATTAATATAAATCATAAATATACTATTCTCAAAAGACTATCCATATAAATTGTGTCGGTGAAGTGCAACCCAAATGGACCATGCCGGGTCGGGTCAAGTACATACCAAATATAGTTATGGACTTAGACATTAATCCAACAACAACAACAACAACAACATCAACAACAATGACAACAACAACAGCAAGAAGAAGGGTAGGAAGAAGAGGAAGGGCAAGTTCTCACAGGATTCCTCAAAGAAGCAACAGCTAGTTTCAGTCAATGCTGCTACTGTACCTGCTGCTGTTCCTATTAACCCAGTACCAACCAAGCCTTATGTTGGTAATCTCCCCAAGTGCAGCAAGTGCAATTATCACCATAATGGTAATTACCGGGGAATGCAGTGTCGTAACTACAACAGAAAAGGGCATACTGCCCAATTCTGTAGAGCACTACCCCAACTAGTTAACCAAGTACCTGCTGCTGGAGTAGGTCAAGCATGCTACCAATATGGTGAAGCGGGGCATTTCAAGAAAGACTGTCCTAAATCTGGAAATGCCGGTGGAGTTGAGAGAATTTTAGCTTTGGGTCATGAAGAAGCGGTGGAAAATGCCGCAGTGGTCACGGGTATGTTCCTTCTCAACAACACTTATGCATGCATTCTATTTGATTGTGGTGCTGAGAAGAGATTTGTGAGCCATAATTTCAAACACTTGCTAAATCAAAACTCCCAACCATTAAAAGAAACATTCACAGTCGAAATGGCTAACGAGAAATCCGAATCCACCAATGATATATACATAGGATGTACTCTTACCTTGAATACCTTTTCTTTCCCAGTAGACCTTATGCCGGTATCTATCAAAAGTTTTGACGTCATAATAGGTATGGATTGGTTGTGCCCTAACCTGATGGGTTTTGAGCATTCTAACACTCCTATGGTGTACCTGCAACCCTAGAAACCTTGGATCTATGTTTGACTAAGATACATGCAAATAATTATTTTTCCAAGGTTCTTATCCTAACTAGCATGACATGGGATACTTGAATCAAATAAAACTAGTAGAATTACTTACCTTGTAGTAGTAGTTGATTGCTTGGAGTTTGAGAGCCTAGCACCAATAATGTGGATGCCTCAAATGGAAGTCACAAATCACCACAAACTTGGAAACTTGAGAGAATAGTCACAAACTTCTTGAAATCGACCCTCTTAGTTTACACACATCAACTAGTGTGATTTCAAGAAGCAAAGCCTCCTTTATATAGTGTGGTGGATTAGGGTTACATCCATGTAAACCCTAATACCCATGTCTTTTCATTTCCATGAGATCCATGGGTTAAAGCTCCATGGAGTATCCATGGACTTTCCATGCAAGCCTAGCCCATTCCAAATAAGCATTAGCCCACACTATATAAATACAAGAGCCCATATTTAATTAATCATACTTTTGATCTCTAAATTAATTCTAAATTAATTATAGATCAATACTAATTAAATAATATGACTTTATATTAATATATTAGGACTTATAATATATTAATAAATCATAACTTATACTATTCTCAAACGATTATCCATAAATTGTTCGGGTGAAGTGCAACCCAAATGGACCATGCCGGGTCGGGTCAAGTACATACCAAATATAGTTATGGACTTAGACACTATATCCAACAGTCTCCCACTTGGATAAGTGTAATAACTATAGTTGCAAGTATGACTTCAGGAACTGATCAGCAATCGTAGCTCTTTAAACTCTGTTGAACTATGAAGCGCCATTTTAGATAAGTGATCATATAATCCTCTGTTCTAGATATCAGCCGGACAAATACATGGAACATGGTCTTGCTTATTGTCCAGCATTTGTTTCCCGATTTCCGATTTGTTTGACATAGAACTTAACTGAACACATCAATTTAGTTCTGACCGGGCCCGGTACATAGGTCAAAACAAAATCATCGAGGGGCCCAGATATCGCTTCTAGTCCTAGAAGGAACAGATAAACTTCAACTCATATGTTTGCTCTACTACTTGTTGAACTACACACAAAGGCACAGTTTATAACATCGAGTTACCAATGCGTTTTCGTGCAATCAATGCATAACCAACTCATAGGCAACAAATCATATCTCTAGGTTTGAAGACTTATATTATATTACCGTCTCACGATCACTTGAGATAAATTCCATGAAGTGATACAAGTGAGCGTGGGTTGAATCCAATACTCAGAACTTATGAGCACTCATGAGTGCTGTAGCCCTGCTTTTTCTAACATCTTAGACCTCTACAAGCCAACCCATGACAGTCTTGATTCATATCTACTTCCAACATATGACTGACTATGGAGAGTTTGAATAATATGATATAAACCATAACATAATTATTCAGAACTCGTTATGGTCATTATGAGTTCGTAATGATGCCATTCGGATTGACGAATGCGCCTGCTGTGTTCATGGATCTAATGAACAGAGTGTGTCGTCCATTCTTGGACAAATTCGTCATAGTCTTCATTGACGACATTCTTATCTACTCAAGAAGTGAATAGGAACATGGCCAACATCTTCGTCAAGTACTGCAAACTCTTAAATCAGAGAAACTCTATGCGAAGTTTTCAAAGTGTGAATTTTGGATTAGGAAGGTTGAATTCCTAGGTCATGTGGTCAGTTCTGAAGGAATACACGTCGACCCTTCCAAAATTAAAGCAATTGAAAACTGGTCAGCACCCAAAACACCTACAGAAATCCGTCAGTTCTTAGGTATTGCTGGCTATTATCGCAGATTCATCTAGAATTTCTCTCAAATAGCTAAACCTCTTACCACCCTGACGAAAAAGGGTGTAACTTTTAGCTGGGGAGAAAAGCAAGAAACAACGTTCCAAACGCTGAAGCGAGCTTTGTGTAGTGCACCGATCCTGTCTCTTCCTGAAGGGACAGAGGATTTCGTAGTATACTGTGATGCTTCTAATCAAGGGCTTGGATGTGTTCTTATGCAAAGAGGAAAGTTTATATCCTATGCCTCAAGACAGTTAAAGACACATGAAGTCAACTATACAACACATGACCTTGAACTAGGAGCAGTGGTATTTTCTCTAAAGATCTGGAGACATTACTTATATGGCACGAAATACACAGTATTCACGGACCATAAAAGTCTCTAGCACATCTTCGATCAGAAAGAGCTGAACATGAGACAACGACGATGGGTGGAGCTACTAAACGACTACGATTGTGAGATTCTTTATCACCCTGGTAAAGCTAACGTAGTAGCTGACGCCCTTAGCAGAAAAGAATACTCTGGACGCCGAGTAAAGTCGCTGACCATGACAATCCATTCACATCTGTCCACACAGATCAGAGAGGCTCAACTCGAGGCCTTAAAACCTGAAAACGTGATAGGTGAAACCTTGAGAGGAATGGATAAAAACTTCAAAGTCAGGGATGATGGAGTTTATTGTTTCATAAACCGGATCTGGACACCAAAGTTTGGTGGTTACAGAGACGTAGTCATGAATGAAGCACACAAAACCCGATACTCCCTTCATCCAGGTTCAGACAAGATGTACCTGGACCTCAAGAAACTATACTGGTGGCCAAACATGAAAGCCGAAATTGCTACCTTTGTGGGCAAGTGCCTTACTTGTGCCAAAGTCAAGGTAAAATACCAGAAACCTTCAAGTTTATTGCAACAACATGAAATCCCTGAATGGAAGTGGGAGCGGATTACAATGGATTTCATAACCAAGTTACCCAAGACATCGGGTGGTTATGATACTATTTGGGTAATCGTCGATAGATTAACCAAATCCACACACTTCATACCAATCGAAGAGACAGACAAGATGGATAAACTAACGAGAACTTACCTCAAAGAAATCGTTAGACTGCATGGTGTGCCAATATCTATTATTTCTAACCGAGATAGTAGATTCACTTCTCGTTTATGGCAGTCTTTACAAAAATCTTTGGGAACTAGGTTGGACATGAGTACAGCCTACCATCCACAAACTGACGGACAAAGTGAGAGGACGATTCAAACTTTAGAAGATATGTTGCGAGCTTGCGTGATAGACTTTGGTAAGGCATGGGATACTCATTTACCCCTTGTCGAATTCTCTTACAACAATAGTTATCACACTAACATAAAGGCTGCTCCATTCGAAGCTCTCTACGGCCGCAAGTGCATATCACCTCTGTGTTGGGCTGAAGTGGGTGACACGCAGTTGGCTAGAAACCAAGTTCCTGACAATACTCTCACTGGTCCGGAAATCATTCGCGAAACCACGGAGAAAATCGTACAAATCCGGGACCGACCTAAAGCTTCCAGAGATAGACAGAAAAGCTACACTGACAAAAGAAGACAACCTTTGGAGTTCCAGGTTGGTGACCGCGTCATGTTGAAGGTCTCACCCTGGAAGGGCATGATACGCTTTGGAAAGCGTGACAATTTGAATCCAAGGTACATAAGACCATTCGAGATTCTTGCTAGAATCGGTCCAGTATCTTACAAACTCCGACTACCTCAAGAACTAAGTAACATACATCCTGTTTTCCACATCTCGAACTTGAAAAAGTGTTTGTCCGACGAGACTCTTGTTATCCCACTCGACGAAATCGAGATTGACGAGAGTCTCAACTTCGTGGAAGAACCGGTAGAGATCATGGACCGAGGTAAAGCAAACAAAGCAAAGCCGTATTCCTATAGTGAAGTTTTGCTGGAATGCCAAGCGGGGACCTGAATTCACTTGGTAGCGCGAGGATCAAATGAAACTGAAATATCCTCATCTTTTCACTTAGTTATTTGTAATTTCTTAATTGCTTAAAACTTTAATTTCGGGACGAAATTCTCTCTAACAGGGGGATAATGTAACATCCCGTTATTTTCTAAAGTCAACTCTAGTCAACCAATGTCAAACAAAGGTCAACTAAAGTCCTTTTTATTGTTTGAGTTTTTATTTGGGTTATAATAATAACCTTTAATTGTTAAAATCCTTAAGATATCTCCAATTGAATTTGGAAGGAAAAGGCTTGAAAACCAAGAAACTTCGCATCTAATTCTTTCACTTCGGACTGCAAACGCTTCGGGCCGCAAAGAGTTTACGGTCGTACACTCCTCGGACCGTAAACCCTCACAACCGTAAACGAGGCCGTAAACGGCTTCGGCCATATACCCTTCGGATCTTATCTTCTCGGAAACCGAACCTTATCGCATTGGAACTTGTTCACGGTCGTACACTCTAGCCGACCTTGGACCCTAAACGAGGTTCATGGCCATAAACCCTCGGACTGTGAACCCTCGCACATATATATAGATTTCCTTCATATTTCCTTCATTTATCACATCTACCAGCCAAGAACTCTCAAACTCTCTCAAGTATCATCCACCAAGAACATCATATCTCCTCAAGAACACACCAAGATCATCCTTGTTCATTTTATTTAAGACATTAAACACTAGTTCATCACATAATCTTACAGGTATCAATTCTTGATCTTGTTATCACTTCAAGAACACCCTTCCATCTTTAATTATTACGCTAAAATCCATTGATTTTACTAGTTTTCACGAAGAACGCGAAGAACACATGAAGAACACGAAGAACAAGCACCTCAAAACCTTTGAATCTTCTTAGAATCTGGTCTAGAATCATCAAGTGTTCTTCATCCTTTAAGAACACCTGGCCGTAAACTCCTGGCCGTAAACCCATATCAACCTCCAATATAGCTTCAAACACTTCATTTTGTAAGTTATACTTACAAATTAGTCCGGTTTCTAATCATTCCTATGATTATTTTAGCTAATTGGATGCATATATGTTATACAAATAATTATATAGGACTTGTTTTGTTGCGGGATTTCACTCGTGGAACTAAACATCCTATACCAAATCATCATTTGAATCACCCTCCAAAAGGTGAGTTCATACCCCCATATTTTCATAGTTTTTACTGTTTTTAAGGGGGGGGGGGGGGGAGGGATACAAGTCTACCACAAAGTTTTTGTGTTATAAACAAGTGATTTCAAATATATTATCAAAATGAATTTCAGTTATCATCAAATCAAATGGTTTTCAATGATTGTTTCAAAACGACATCAAGTCACGAAAATGGATTTCAAAATATCAAACTTCTGTTAAATGTTTTTATAAACTCATATTTTTCCCAAAAATCATACTAGTATATATATATATATATATATATATATATATATATATATATATATATATATATATATATATAAGATTTAAAAGGCTTAGGACTGATAACCCACTTTGGTTCCTTTTCCTTGTTTGGATGTGGGATTACAAGTATCAGTTATTTGTCCGAGTGTCATTTAAATTTTACTTATATATATTTTTATATGTATACAAGTATAAAAGTTAGTTCATTAAGTTCAATTACCCTTTGTAACATGTTGAGCAATGGGTTACATTCATGAATACTCGTTATCAAATCAGAAAGTACATATAAATTATAATAGGTATAATTTATGATTCATAGAACATTAATTCACGATTCAAGTATACTAGAGTACATTGTTTTAGAAGAACAAAGGTTGATTCAAAACTATTCAAGGGTATACATTCTTTCAGATACATGTTAAGGGTACTAATTCAAGAACATACTATCAATTATTTATTTCAGAATGATTGGGTTTTCATAACTATTATACAAGTAACGTTTATATGATTTTATGAGTCAAGTAGTACAGGTTGTTTAATTAATTTAAAAAATATAGTTAAAGTCCTGACATTATAACCAGAATCTCCAGCGGGGGATCGAAACAATGTGTGTATAGATCTATATTGGGATTGACAACCCCGCACTCGGACTGCTTGCTACAGTCAGGCATTCACGTCTGTGAGTGACAAATTGTTATCAATAGCTTTCAGCGTATTCATAGCGTTGGGTCAGGCCATCTAGTCAGTATGGTTATAACAACTCATTAAAGATATTAACAATACGTTAGTGTATAATTAACTAAACTTAAGTACATTTTCAACGTACTAGTTTACAAGATACAGTTTACAATATTACATTACAGTTTACAATAACAGTTGATGAAACCAGGCACACTCTCAGATACAAGTTTACAAAAGGATTACAAATACAGAACATTGGTTTACAATTAGAACAATTTTATGTAACTAAAACTACTTTTCATATACAACAGAAAATATAGGATTTTCTGGAAACAGTTTACATATTCAAGTATTAGAAAACATTCTTTCAAAACATAAATACTTATGCACTCACTCAACTTTTTGTTGATACTCTCTTTTCAAATCACTTGTATTCTCAGGGAACCAGTAGACAGGTACTCCCCGAGCTTTTGAGAAGATGGAGCTATTTATGTCTTGTCTTCTTGTTTTGTATAACTATTTGATTTCAGTATACAATGATGAAACATATGTAAATACTTATACTTTTTAAATACAATGGTTGTTTGTACGCTGATTACTATAATGCATGTGTTGTGATACTACAAATGAAGTCCTCCACCCTCGTATGTTTCCGCCTCCTGGTTTGGGGGTGTGACATTATTCCAATAAAGTGATGTTGAAAGATATGCAACTGCTCACTATACAAACTTAATTGTGCGTATGAACAGTTGTAAGAAGAACAGTGAAAGGGATAAGGCAGAGTTGAAGAAGGTCATGAGCTTGTATGCGGAGATTTGAAGGACATTACATATGGTTGCTCAAGTTTTGATAACTTGATTTTAACACTGCTTACAAAGGGGGAGATTGTAAGGGTCGAAGTTTAGTTGTAAGGTGTCGAACGTTTTGTAATGTTATTTACAAAGGCAATGTTAGTTTCGAATCTGTAATGTCGAAGTCCTTTGTATTTTTTTGTTTGCTTTCTGTTTCCTATAAATAGGGAAAGATACTTACACTAGATAGAACTTTTCCCATGATTCTGTCTAAACTCTCTCTGTATCTCGAAAGCATAATTGAGCTGAAACCATATCTTATTTACTCTCGGTGTTCTTACTTCTTGTTAATTTTGATCTCGTTTCATTACTTGATAAATCAAACTACTACACTTTTTTTTTTAATTTTTTTGTGAAATAAACTCACTCCTTATTTTTTACAATTTGGATGCTACCATTTCTTTTAGCCTACATGACTTCAAAAAAATCCTATGTGGCTTCAAAAAAATACTATGTGGCAATGTCTTAAGAGTGTTACCACTCCCTTAAGCCTTAGGTTGGTGTGTGTCATCTTTTGTGACAACCGTCAAATTTCGGTCAAGTCAAAGTCAAACAAAGTCAACAAGTCAAACCGGTCAACTCCAATAACCCTTGTATGTTAGGGTTTACGTTATGTAATCACTATACAATTCGCTATTTTAATGAGAAATCATCATTTGGAAAGTTCATGTGTTTGATTTTCCTTAGCCTTAACAGTGCTAAACAACGAACCAAAGCGATAAAACACTATTGCACAATCATCGGGATTGTGTACAACACTAAAACACGGTTTAACGGGGTTTACGAACCTTGCGTTGTGAAGCCGGACACTCAAATTAATCACAAACGAAACCTCTCTAAATCGTTTTCACTCTATCTCTTTCTATTTGAAATCTCTCCCAAATCTCTCCCAAAGACGGCCCCTTTTTACCGGTTTTTCGACTACGACTTCGTTTTAACTCCGTTTTTCATTATTTTAACGTGAGATTTTCACCCAAAACTTTATTTTATAAACTAAGGCCCCAAAATATATAAATCTCCAGGGTTTTTATAAAAATGTATTAAAAGAATTGGTGGTTGGACTAATTATTGAGGGAATATTTGCTTTTCCTTATTTTATGACAAAAGCAAGCCACCACCACCTCACTCTATGATCATCCACTCTTTCCCACTACTCCTTGTCACCTTAGTGGACCTTTACACCCAATCTCCAGCTCTTCCCACGTTCTAAGAGCTGGAGGATTGATCCTCTCTCCTCATTCTCCATAAAGTTCTTTCATTCTACACTTAGCAACCAAAGGACACTCTCCAAAATTCTCTCATCTTTTCTCTCAACTTCAAGAACTTCAAGGCTTTCTCCAGGGATTTCTTCCTTCAATTAGTAAGTATCTTCATCATTCACATAATTATTAAACTCCATTCTACTCAAATCATTGATATCTTACACAAATTCCATCTTATTCGGTGTTAGATTCTCGAATCATCAAGACATCTTCTTAGTGTTCTTGGGTTGAGCACTTCCTCTATCTCACTTTCATCTACTGAAATCACATAAGGTGAGTTCATACCCCTACATTTACATGTTTTCTTAAGTTTTAAGGGGGGAATACAAGTAAAATCATCAAGAACACAATTAAACTTTTTCTAACAGATTACATCAGAAATGATGGACTTTAATCACGGACTGTTTTGGTCAACTTAAATATTTTAGTTTTCAAAACTGTTCCAGGTGCAAGTAGTTCAAACTCTTAGCTTTAAAATGGCTACTTGCACATCTCCATATGATGTTTCTACAATTTATGGTGATTTTTACAAAACTGCCTATCATTTCAGAGGCAAACCTGGACCAGCCTGTGATTATGGACATTTTGACCTCTGTTAGAGATCACTAAAAATCATGATAAAATTTATGAACAAACTAGACTCATATTCCAAACTCTCATAATTTGTGGATTTGGATTTGGAGCTTTGATGATTTTTCTATAAATTTTCTAAGAACAGTAACAGAAACTGTATTCAACGAAAAGTTGCTGTCAATTTCATTTCACCTTGTAACATGTTGAGCAAGGTGTATATCTTTATGTGATTATATGTTATTGCAATATATGACATTTTATCTTAATATTTTGACACACATCAGTTTACAAATGGATTTGGACATATAAAATATAAAGAATAACAAGTGATTATAATCAAAGTACAACCGATACATTCAAACATTTAATAAACTATTTTGAATATAGTTTGCATACATTACTACGTACTACCCTTGGTTGATAAACTATAATAGGTATAGTTTATGATACATTACATAACACATACATTTAAAAAGGGTACATTTATACAAAGGATATTTTCATTAAGCAAGGTACGGCCATACGGTACCAAGTTTTCATAACACGTAATTCCGTTAATGACTTTGTGAGACATTTACTTCAAATTACCATTAAGTCATGTATTGTAACCAGAGTCTCCTTGAGGGAGAGCGTGATAGTTGTGTATAGATCTATATTGGGTTTGACAAACCCACACCTAAACTGCATGCAACAGTTAGACCGATAGGTCTGGGGTGACAAATGTCATAACATTTCCGACGCCTGAAGAACGTCGTTTTAGGCAACCTTGGTCATAGTATGGTTATAATAAACTCACATAAAGTATTAATAAACATTGGAATTTACGGGAACTTCATTAAAATTTAACGAGTTTATGTCGATTTAAACTTGCATTGTTTTACTATAAATATGACAAATTACTTGTACATTTCGGTCTTTGGGTTTTAAGACTACATTTACACATTAAGGAAAATATTGGATTTTCTAACACAAATACTACTTTTACAAACGAAAGGCTTTTAATAATACCAAACAAAAGCTTATGAACTCACCAACCTTTGTGTTGACACTTTTTCAAACAACTTGTATTCTCAGGAAATCATTAAACAGGTAACCAAGTGCTTTTGAGGATGGGGCGCTAAGGCGTCTACTATTTCATATTTTGTCAAAATATTGTAATTGATTCGTAAACATGTAATTCATACAATGATGTCACTTTTTCAATTATATATATGTTGGTTGTGTTTGCTTCAATTACTATTACAATTGTTGTTATGATACTATACATGAAGTCCTCCACCCCAGGACGTTTCCGCCATCCTTGGTTTGGGGGTGTGACAGATTGGTATCAGAGCACAGTTTATAGTAAATTAAGTATATCAAACCACATAAGATATACAAACTATAAACACAATTGGGACTAATAGTCTCTGATTTGTGCATTTTCAAATAAATATACTCTTAGAAAATAAATGATTTTCTTGATTAAAGTATACATACATACATTACATGCTCGCATGGTATCATAACTAGCGAAAACATAAAGCAAAAGAAGAAGAGTTGAACATTTTGAGTATGCCTTAGTATATGTGGATTAAATCTGGGAAGGATATAGCCTGATCAACTATATCTGTCCGGGAATTGACTTGCATATCCCGGGGGATGGTCAGGATGGACAACAAATCTAACAAACCTAATAACACACTACAAAAGGATACTTTAAGAACTCAAAACTAAACATTTACAAATACTATAGGAGTATTTTGTGTTACTATAATAAATTATATGAGAATTAAATAGGCATTTATTTATAGATCAATAGCTGCTAAGTGGATGCGCTAAGGTCATATGTAACTAAGATGCTATAGACTTAGAATTTATGTATCTTTGTTTCACTTCCTGTCCTTGTTTGGTTGTGGTCTTGGAGTTAGGGTCATCTATTCGAAGGACTATTATATCTTAATCACATATGACTGGTATGCACTTTGCAACTAATTAAGTAACCGATAAAGATCATTTTAAAATATAATATATTAGTTATGTCCCGACTAAATTAGTATATGTAAAACTTTTACAAACAGTCATATACTTGGAAACAAGGAAACTCAAATAAAATATTTTATACTTTCATTTTACCTCATAACCCAATGTATTGGGTCAATTAAAAGTATAAAATCGTATGTATCGTAAACGTACCGGAAAACAACGTAATAATATACTTTATGTATAAAAGATTTCTCTTCCTATAAATATACTTTTACTAAAAGTACATTGGTTTACGACTTATGACAGAACCATGCCGCCAAGGAGAAGACCAAGACCTTCCGGCAACACATCAACACCTCCTCCGCCGCTGCCTCCACAGTTTGATCCTGCGATGTTCCAGGCTGCAGTAACAGCAGTCGTAGCGGCCGCAATATCGCAGATAGGGACAAACGGAGCTGGTGGTTCTGGATCGGGTGCTACAAACTCTAACCACGGAGACAGTACGTGGCGTACAAGAGAGTGTTCCTACAAAGACTTCACCAATGGCAAACCCGACAACTTCAATGGGAGTGGGGGAGTCATCACTTTAATGCAATGGTTTGAAAAGACTGAAGTAGTCTTTCAAGTGTGCTCTTGCCCCGAAGCGAGCAAAGTTAAGTTCGCAACCTTCACTTTCACCGGCCGGGCCCTTACTTGGTGGAACTGCCGGATTAATTCACTTACTCTCGAAGTGGCTAGCTCCATAACCTGGGCAGAACTAAAAACGTTGATGATGAAGGAGTACTGCCCGAGAGGTGAGATTCAAAAGCTGGAACAAGAACTTTGGAACCTCAGGATGACGGGCTCCGACCTTGAAACCTACACCACCCGATTCAATGAATTGGCTCTCCTCTGCCCAACAATGGTTACTCCGGAGGAGAAAAAGGTGGAGCGATACCTTTGGGGACTGTCTCCCCAAGTGCAAAGTAGTGTCCTGGCTTCAAGGCCAACTACTTTTGACAGTGCCAGGGAGCTGGCACAACAACTTGTTGACCACCGAGCCGGTCATAATACTACAACTACCACCACTGATCAATCAAAAGGGGGAAACAACAAAAGGAAGTTCTGGAACCAAAAGAAGAGCCAACCAGCACAGGACCCCGCTAAGAAGCAACAAACTGTTACTGTCCATGCTGCCACTACTGCACCACCGAAGCCATATGCTGGAACCCTACCCAAGTGCAACAAGTGCAACTTTCAACACAATGGTGCTTGTAGGGAGATGCACTGTAACAACTGCGACAGGAAGGGGCACACTGCTCGTTTTTGTAAAGCGCCGACTCGACCAATCAACCAAGTCGCCAGTACGGGGGCAACCCGAACCTACTACAACTGTGGAGACGCAGGTCACTTCAAAAGAAACTGCCCCAAAGCACAAGCCCCTAATGCTGGTGGAGTAGGAAGAGTCCTGGCAATAGGACACGGGGAAGCAGTCGAGGATCCCACGGTGGTTACCGGTACGTTTCTCCTCAATAACTCTTATGCATGCGTACTATTCGATAGTGGAGCGGAGAGGAGTTTCGTGAGCCACCAATATAAACAATTACTTGAACAAAATCCCCAATCACTAAAGGATACTTATGTAGTAGAAATGGCAAATGGGAAAGTAGAACGCACTAGCGATATATACTCAGAGTGTACTCTCACTCTAGACAACCATACATTTAAAATTGACCTGATGCCGGTCACCATAAAAAGCTTCGACGTAATCATCGGGATGGATTGGTTAGTTCCTCACCGTGCCGACATTCTATGTTACGAAAGGGCCGTTCGCCTCAATCTACCAAATGACGAAACCCTTCTCATCTATGGTGACAAACCTAGTGCGAATTTACAAATCATCTCATGCATCAAAGCCCAAAAGTATCTCCGGAAGGAGTACCACGCCTTCTTGGCCCACGTAGTAGACAAGAAACAAGACGTGAAAGACATCAAAGACATCCCCGAAGTGTGTAACTTCCCGGATGTGTTCCCAGAAGATCTTCCTGGTGTACCACTCACACGACAAGTCGATTTCAGAATTGACTTAATACCCGGAGCTACCCCCGTAGCCAGAGCTCCATACCGCCTCGCACCAACAGAAATGCAAGAGTTGTCCAGTCAGTTGAACGAGCTTTTGAACAAAGGGTTCATCAGACCAAGCTTCTCACCTTGGGGAGCACCAGTCCTTTTTGTAAAGAAGAAGGACGGATCCTTTCGCATGTGCATCGACTATCGGGAACTAAACAAACTCACCATCAAGAACCGATATCCTCTACCCCGAATCGACGACCTTTTCGACCAACTCCAAGGAGCAAATTTCTTCTCAAAGATCGACCTAAGGTCAGGTTACCATCAGCTACGAGTTCAAGAAGAAGATATTCCCAAAACTGCATTCAGAACTCGCTATGGGCACTACGAGTTTGTGGTGATGTCCTTTGGTTTAACAAACGCACCTGCGGTATTCATGGACCTAATGAATAGAGTGTGTCGACCCTACCTAGACAAGTTTGTAATCGTATTCATCGACGATATCTTGATCTACTCGCGAAGCGAAGAAGAGCATCGCCTACATCTACGCCAAGTGCTAGAGACACTAAGAGCGGAGAAGCTTTATGCTAAGTTCTCTAAGTGTGAATTCTGGATTAGAGAAGTGGATTTCCTTGGCCATGTGGTAAGTGAGAAAGGCATACATGTGGATCCCTCCAAGATCAAGGCAATCGAGAATTGGTCAGCACCCAAGACGCCAACCGAAATTCGACAATTCCTTGGGCTTGCTGGCTACTACCGAAGATTTATACAAAACTTCTCCAAGATTGCGAAACCACTCACCACCTTGACGCAGAAAGGTGTGATATTCAAGTGGGAAAATAAACAAGAAACTGCTTTCCAAACGTTAAAACAAGCCCTATGCAGCGCACCGATCTTGTCTCTCCTAGAGGGAACCGAGGACTTCGTAGTGTACTGTGATGCTTCGAATCAAGGCCTCGGATGTGTGCTCATGCAGAGAGGGAAGGTTATCGCGTATGCATCAAGACAGCTTAAGACGCACGAGGTTAATTATACTACGCACGACCTGGAATTAGGAGCAATGGTATTCGCTTTGAAGATCTGGAGACACTACCTCTACGGCACGAAATGCACTATCTTCACTGATCACAAAAGTCTTCAGCATATCCTCAATCAGAAAGAGCTCAACATGCGACAGAGGAGATGGGTAGAGTTGCTGAATGACTACGAGTGCGAAATTCGTTATCATCCGGGCAAGGCCAATGTAGTGGCCGATGCTCTAAGCAAGAAGGAGTACTCGGGCCGCCGAGTAAAATCCTTAACAATGACAATCCATTCCCACCTGACCATACAAATCAAGGAAGCTCAACTGGAAGCTTTGAAACCAGAAAAGGTGGCAGGAGAGACATTAAGGGGAATGGATAAAAACTTAGAAGTCAAGGATGATGGAGCACGTTATATCATGAACCGGATTTGGACACCGAAGTTCGGTGGACTCCGAGACGTCGTCATGAATGAAGCACACAAGACTCGATACTCCATCCATCCCGGGTCGGATAAGATGTATCTGGACCTCAAGAAATTATACTGGTGGCCGAACATGAAAGCTGAGATTGCTACCTATGTGAGCAAGTGTCTGACTTGCGCCAAGGTCAAAATCGAATACCAGAAACCATCCGGGCTATTACAACAGCCGGATATACCTCAGTGGAAGTGGGAACGAATAACCATGGACTTCATAACCAAGCTGCCTAAGACATCGGGCGGGCTTGACACCATATGAGTAATCGTAGACAGATTGACCAAATCAGCACACTTCCTACCGATAAAAGAAACCGACAAGATGGAGAAGCTGACTAGAACGTACATCAAAGAGATTGTACGACTCCATGGTGTGCCGATATCCATTATCTCCGATAGAGATAGTAGATTTACCTCACGGTTTTGGCAGTCTCTACAAAAATCATTGGGAACTAGGCTTCACATGAGTACGGCCTACCACCCACAAACCGACGGACAGAGCGAACGAAGCATTCAAACGTTGGAAGACATGTTAAGAGCTTGTGTGATAGACTTCGGTAAAGCATGGGATACCCATCTACCGCTTATCGAATTCTCCTACA
This sequence comes from Lactuca virosa, assembly GCF_052849685.1. Taxonomy (NCBI): domain Eukaryota; kingdom Viridiplantae; phylum Streptophyta; class Magnoliopsida; order Asterales; family Asteraceae; genus Lactuca; species Lactuca virosa. The sequence goes on along the minus strand of NC_136433.1, from coordinate 36,001,807 downwards.
ATAACAGCTATCATACTAGCATCAAAGTGGCTCCATTCGAAGCTCTTTACGGTCGCAAATGCAGATCACCCCTGTGTTGGGCTGAGGTGGGGGATACACAGCTAGCTAGAGGGCAAGTCTCTAATAGCACCCTCACTGGCCCTAAAATCATAAGGGAAACCACAGAAAAGATCGTTCAAATTCGAGAAAGACTGAAAGCGTCTCGCGATCGGCAAAAGAGTTACGCAGACAAACGACGCAAACCCTTGGAATTCCAGGTCGGTGATCGTGTACTACTAAAAGTTTCCCCTTGGAAAGGAATGATACGATTCGGCAAACGCGGGAAACTAAATCCAAGGTACATCGGGCCATTCGAAATCCTTGCTAGGATTGGGCTAGTAGCATACAAACTTCGATTACCTCAGGAACTCGACAAAGTACATCCCACATTTCACGTGTCGAACCTAAATAAGTGTTTGTCTGATGAGACACTCGTAATACCACTCGACGAAATCGAAGTTAACGAAAATCTCCACTTCGTGGAGGAACCAGTCGAAATCATGGATCGGGAAATCAAACGAACGAAACAAAGTCGTATTCCCATCGTGAAGGTCCGTTGGAACGCTAAACGAGGACCCGAATTCACCTGGGAACGCGAGGATCAGATGAAACAAAAGTATCCACATCTCTTCCCAAACTCTTGAAATTCCAGTCAAATGAAAATTTCGGGACGAAATTCCTTCTAACGGGGGGATGATGTGACAACCATCAAATTTCGGTCAAGTCAAAGTCAAACAAAGTCAACAAGTCAAACCGGTCAACTCCAATAACCCTTGTATGTTAGGGTTTACGTTATGTAATCACTATACAATTCGCTATTTTAATGAGAAATCATCATTTGGAAAGTTCATGTGTTTGATTTTCCTTAGCCTTAACAGTGCTAAACAACGAACCAAAGCGATAAAACACTATTGCACAATCATCGGGATTGTGTACGACACTAAAACACGGTTTAACGGGGTTTACGAACCTTGCGTTGTGAAGCCGGACACTCAAATTAATCACAAACGAAACCTCTCTAAATCGTTTTCACTCTATCTCTTTCTATTTTAAATCTCTCCCAAATCTCTCCCAAAGACGGCCCCTTTTTACCGGTTTTTCGACTACGACTTCGTTTTAACTCCGTTTTTCATTATTTTAACGTGAGATTTTCACCCAAAACTTTATTTTATAAACTAAGGCCCCAAAATATATAAATCTCCAGGGTTTTTATAAAAATGTATTAAAAGAATTGGTGGTTGGACTAATTATTGAGGGAATATTTGCTTTTCCTTATTTTATGACAAAAGCAAGCCACCACCACCTCACTCTATGATCATCCACTCTTTCCCACTACTCCTTGTCACCTTAGTGGACCTTTACACCCAATCTCCAGCTCTTCCCACGTTCTAAGAGCTGGAGGATTGATCCTCTCTCCTCATTCTCCATAAAGTTCTTTCATTCTACACTTAGCAACCAAAGGACACTCTGCAAAATTCTCTCATCTTTTCTCTCAACTTCAAGAACTTCAAGGCTTTCTCCAGGGATTTCTTCCTTCAATTAGTAAGTATCTTCATCATTCACATAATTATTAAACTCCATTCTACTCAAATCATTGATATCTTACACAAATTCCATCTTATTCGGTGTTAGATTCTCGAATCATCAAGACATCTTCTTAGTGTTCTTGGGTTGAACACTTCCTCTATCTCTCTTTCATCTACTGAAATCACATAAGGTGAGTTCATACCCCTACATTTACATGTTTTCTTAAGTTTTAAGGGGGGAATACAAGTAAAATATTTTAGTTTTCAAAAGATGGACTTTAATCACGGACTGTTGTGGTCAACTTAAATATTTTAGTTGTCAAAACTGTTCCAGGTGCAAGTAGTTCAAACTCTTAGCTTTAAAATGGCTACTTGCACATCTCCATATGATGTTTCTACAATTTATGGTGATTTTTACAAAACTGCCTATCATTTCAGAGGCAAACCTGGACCAGCCTGTGATTATGGATATTTTGACCTCTGTTAGAGATCACTAAAAATCATGATAAAATTTATGAACAAACTAGACTCATATTCCAAACTCTCATAATTTGTGGATTTGGATTTGGAGCTTTGATGATTTTTCTATAAATTTTCTAAGAACAGTAACAGAAACTGTATTCAACGAAAAGTTGCTGTCAATTTCATTTCACCTTGTAACATGTTGAGCAAGGTGTATATCTTTATGTGATTATATGTTATTGCAATATATGACATTTTATCTTAATATTTTGACACACATCAGTTTACAAATGGATTTGGACATATAAAATATAAAGAATAACAAGTGATTATAATCAAAGTACAACCGATACATTCAAACATTTAATAAACTATTTTGAATATAGTTTGCATACATTACTACGTACTACCCTTGGTTGATAAACTATAATAGGTATAGTTTATGATACATTACATAACACATACATTTAAAAAGGGTACATTTATACAAAGGATATTTTCATTAAGCAAGGTACGGCCATACGGTACCAAGTTTTCATAACACGTAATTCCGTTAATGACTTTGTGAGACATTTACTTCAAATTACCATTAAGTCATGTATTGTAACCAGAGTCTCCTTGAGGGAGAGCGTGATAGTTGTGTATAGATCTATATTGGGTTTGACAAACCCACACCTAAACTGCATGCAACAGTTAGACCGATAGGTCTGGGGTGACAAATGTCATAACATTTCCGACGCCTGAAGAACGTCGTTTTAGGCAACCTTGGTCATAGTATGGTTATAATAAACTCACATAAAGTATTAATAAACATTGGAATTTACGGGAACTTCATTAAAATTTAACGAGTTTATGTCGATTTAAACTTGCATTGTTTTACTATAAATATGACAAATTACTTGTACATTTCGGTCTTTGGGTTTTAAGACTACATTTACACATTAAGGAAAATATTGGATTTTCTAACACAAATACTACTTTTACAAACGAAAGGCTTTTAATAATACCAAACAAAAGCTTATGAACTCACCAACCTTTGTGTTGACACTTTTTCAAACAACTTGTATTCTCAGGAAATCATTAAACAGGTAACCAAGTGCTTTTGAGGATGGGGCGCTAAGGCGTCTACTATTTCATATTTTGTCAACATATTGTAATTGATTCGTAAACATGTAATTCATACAATGATGTCACTTTTTCAATTATATATATGTTGGTTGTGTTTGCTTCAATTACTATTACAATTGTTGTTATGATACTATACATGAAGTCCTCCACCCCCGGACGTTTCCGCCATCCTTGGTTTGGGGGTGTGACATCTTTGAGCTCGATGAGCTCCACTTCAGCGAAACATTTACTTTTTTATTTGGTGAAAAAATAGAAAATGACGAGAATTTGAGTTTCACACAAAATATCGTTAGTCGAACACTGGGATGGTGTTCACATCCTAAGCTCTACTTTAGATTCCAATTCAAGCATGTCGAGCTTCGCCGCTCTCCACTCCCTTTTTGCGTAAGGTGTAGAGCATCTCTAATGTAATTTTCTAAAATATGTATTGTACTTATATATTTCTTAATAAAATTAATAATGGTTTTGTAAAACAAACTATTCAAATTGTCTTTAAGTTTTGTGTCCGGGCTATGGTCACATGTCACCCGACGCAACCCGAAAAAAGTTAGTTGCGATGCGAAATTAGGGATGTTTATATACATGCTCCTATCCGGAGAATATAAGGGTTCGATTCGCATTGAACTGGATTCGCTTGGGAGCGAAGGATTGGTGGAAGTTTGTGACAACTGACTACATGCTGCAGAGTATGTTGCGATGACTTGGGAAAGGTTTATTACGATGTTCATGGATGAGTTTGTACCCGCAGTTGAGTGGGAAAGGTTAGCCCACGAGTTCCTGTCTCTCAAACAGAGGACAGAGATGGTGACTGAGATCACCAGGATGTTTCATGAGAGGGCTTTCTTTTTCCATGAGCACGTATTGACGGAGCAGGCTCATGTGGCTCGGTATTTGAGTGTTCTGAGGATGGATATCAGGGAGTTTGTGGCGAACACCACGTATAGGACATTGGATGAGATGCAATGCCAATAGGAGAGAGGTCGAGCTGGAGACTCAGGCTAGGGAGGAAAGGGAGGCTAAAGGGAGAGACAGGAGGCCAGTGCAGTCGCAGTTAGCGACTAAGCGGGCTAAGCCCACTGATCAGAGAGCTAGAGGCCAGAAGGGCAACACTTACGGGAAGTGTGACAAGGTTCACGAGGGACCATGTCGGTCCGGGTCGGCTTGCTACCTGTGTGGTAAAGAAGGGCATATGGCTAGGGAATGCCCCAAGGAGTTTCGAGTTTGTTTCAGCATCAACCATACGGGCCATATGAAGGCCGATTGTCCACAGCTTGCATCCAGGGCAATTCAGACTCCCTCCCCAGCGACACTGCGTATCACTGAAGTCTACTGGGGTTGTGTGTTGGAGATTTTTGGTGTTGGGTATCTGATGGATCTCATCCCTGTATAGATGAGGGATGTTTATGTGATCGTGGGTATGGAATGGTTGAGCCGGTTTGGGGATTTAATTGACTACGAGCGTCAGTTAGTGACAATCAGGGATCCTAGTGGCAGAGTGCTGACTATCTATGACGAGGGTAATGGATCGGGATCAGTTTTTGGTTCTGCCGCTAAGGTAAGACAGAGTTTGCAGCATGGGTGTTTGGGTTTTCTGGAATATGTAGTAGATACTCGGGTTAAGAAGAATGGATCAACTTTTGTTTCTGATGTTCCGGTGGTATGTGATTTTCCTAATGTTTTTCCCGAGGAGTTACCGAGTGTGCCTCATGAGAGGTACGTAGAGTTCCGGATCGATCTGATTCCGGGTGCGGCGCTGATCGCCAAGGCACCGTACTGTCGTGCACCTCCTGAGATGCAAGAGTTATCCTCTCAGTTGCATGATCTATTTGGGAAAGGGTTAATTAGACCGAACAGTTCTCCGTGGGGAGCCCCAATCCTATTCGTCAGGAAGAAGGATGGTTCGCACCGGATGTGCATTGATTATCGGGAACTGAACAAGCAGACGGTGAAAAAATGTTACCCTTTGCCGAGGATAGATGATCTTTTTGACCATCTCCAGGGGGCGTCTTGGTTTTACAAGATTGATTTGAGGTCCGACTATCATCAGATGAGAGTTCGGGAGGAGGATATTCAGAAGACGACCTTTCGAAATCGTTATAGGCGTTATGAGTTTGTGGTGATGCCTTTTGGGCTCACCAATGCACCAGAACGTTTATGGACCTCATGAACCGAGTGAGTAGGCCCATGTTGGATCGATCAGTTATCGTTTTTATTGATGAAATTTTGGTATATTCAAAGACTAGGGAACAACATGAGGAGCACCTACGAGAGATTCTTGGGGTTTTGAAGATAGAGAGGCTTTATGCAGAATTCTCCAAGTGTGATTTCTGGTTGTGAGAGGTTCAGTTCTTGGGACACCTCATCAATCAGAACGGTATCTTGGTTGATCCAACCAAGATTGAGGCGGTGATGCAGTGGCAAGTGCCAAAATCACCATATGAGATTCATAGCTTCCTTGGTTTAGCAGACTATTATCGGAGGTTCATCAGAGATTTCTCCAAGATTGCTATTCCTCTCATCAAGTTGACCAGGAAGGATGTTGCTTTTAGTTGGGGGCCTGAGCAACAGACATCATTTGAGACTCTTCGTCAGATGTTATGCGAAACCCCAATACTTGCCCTCCCAAAGGGAGTTGAGTATTTCATAGTTTATTGTGATGCATTTATTACGGGATTGGGTGTTGTGTTGATGCAGCGAGGGCATGCGATAGCCTACACATCGATGCAGCTGAAGCCTCACGAGGCGAGGTACCCCACTCATGATTTGGAGTTAGGGGCGGTGGTTTTTGCCTCAAGATATGGCGCCACTATCTCTATGGTGTTCGGTGTACCATCTACGCGGACCATAAGAGCCTGAGATACCTTATGGATCAGCCTAATTTGAATATGAGGTAGAGGAGGTGGTTGGACTTAGTGAAGGACTACAATTATGAGATAATATATCATCTAGGCAAGGCCAATGTGGTGGCTGATGCCTTGAGCCGGAGTGCAGATAATACCCCGATGCAGGATGTATGTATGAGGATGATAGTGATGACTCCAGTTTTAGAGATCATCAAGGAAGCGCAGTCGGAAGTCATAAAAGAAGAAAACCGTAAGACTGAGCGGGTGATCAGTCAGATTTCGGCATTTGATATGGATAGTAAAGGGATTTTGACTCTTCATGGGCGTGTATGGGTACCGTATGCGGGTGGGGCTAGGCGGATTTTGATGGGGGAGTCCCATAAATTGAGATTTTCTATCCACTCGGGAACTACAAAGATGTATCTTGACCTAAAGCATAATTATTGGTGGCCATGTATGAAAAGAGATGTGGCATGGTTTGTGGAGTGATGCTTGACCTGCCGGAAGGTCAAGGCGGAGTATCAGCGCCCTCATGGAAAGTTGCAGCCTCTAGAGGTTACCCTATGGAAGTAGGAGCAGATCACAATGCATTTCATTAACAAGTTACCGAGGACTGCGAGGGGAGTTGACACTATCTGGGTGATAGTGGATCGTTTGACGAAGAGTGCTCACTTCTTAGACATTAGTGAGAACTCTTTTGTAGAAAAATTGGCTGAGATTTATGTTCGTGAGGTGGTGGCTCGGCATGGGGTGCCGACGTCTATTGTGTCTGACCGGTATGTGCACTTTACTTCCAGATTCTGGAAGAGATTTCATGAGGAGTTGGGTACCTGGCTACATTTTAGTACCGCGTACCATCCGCGGACGGACGGGCATAGCGAGCGGATGATCCAAACGCTTGAAGATATGTTGCGCACCTACGTTATTGACTTTGGTGGGAGTTGGGACTCCTATCTTCCTTTGGCTGAGTTCTCTTACAATAACAACCATCATGCCAGTATCGATATGCCCCAATTTGAGCTCCTTTATGGTCAGAGATGTCGAACTCCTATTTGTTGGGGCGAAGTGCGGAAGAGGTTTATAGGGAGCACGCAAGTCGTGCTCAAGACGACTGAGCTTATACAACAGGTTCGGCAGAGGCTTTTGACCGCACAGAGCCGCCAGAAGAGTTATGTGGATCAGCGACACTCTGAGTTAGAGTTTCAGGTGGGGGATTTTATGCTCCTGAAGGTGTTGTTGGATAAGGTGTCTAAGTCCATAACTATTTCTGGTATGTACTTGACCCGACCCGACATGGTCCATTTGGGTTGCATGGCATCATGCAATTGGATAGACTAAAATGAGAGAAATAACAGTTATGGTTTACTAATATATTATAAGTTCTAATATATTAATAATATTATTTAATTAGTATTGATCAAGAATTAATCTAGAATTAATTAAGTGATAAAATAGGAGACTAATTAAATATATGGGTTGATTGTGTAAATCATCCATACTTGTATAGTGGGCTAGATGCTCCATGGATTATCTAGTTGGGCTAAGGTCCATAGGATGCTCCATGGGAGTTACAAACTTGTAACACCCCAAAAATACAACCCAAAATTTTTTCGTTTGAAAACTTAACTAAACCATAATATTAAATATTAAAAGATAAATCCATGGATCATACGTCTCAAAATGTCATAATAAGTTAATCAAATCAAATGACATCAAAACATATCAAAATGTCTGAATAAAACTCCCAGGATAAACTGAAGCTGTGGTGTGTGCCATGCCATCATCCCGAGCTCTTCCCCTTACTAGCGGAAGTACCTGAAACCAAAAACTGAAATTGTAAGCACAAAGCTTAGTGAGCTCCCCCAATCTACCACATACCATACAATAGCATATCAAGCAACTACTGTGCCCTGCCCACTGCATCGGACCGAAGTCCGGAAACTGCATCGGACCGAAGTTCGGAACTAACCAGGGCCTTCCCTCTACATCGGACCGAAGTCCGGAAATTGCATCGGACCGAAGTCCGGAACTAACCAGGGCCTTGCCCTCTGTATCGGACCGAAGTCCAGAAACTGCATCGGACCGAAGTCCAGAACTAACCAGGGCCTTGCCCTCTGCATCGGACCGAAGTCCGAAAACTGACTGAACATAGCATAGCATAATCATAACTACTAGCATAAACACATATACTACATACTGCATCGGACCGAAGTCCAGAACACATAACACAAAGACATGCTTGCATCACAAAGACATCAAGCACACTGAACTACTGCATCAGACCGAAGTCCGGAACTACTGCTAACTAAACGAGTCGGCATTGTGGCCATAGACCCGTTCCTACTGGAAGGAAACTCACCTCGTATCGCTGGCTGCTGAGGTGCTAAATCTGAAACTGTCTGACTGCTACTCCGGAACTCCCCGACTACAAATCCCATAAACACCAAATCAGATATTGATAACTAATCTCAGGGAAAAATGACTATTTTACCCCTGGTCAAAGTCAACTTCCTGGCTAAAGTCAACTTTCAGTTGACCGAACTCGCCGAGTTGGGCCGCGAACTCGCCGAGTCCCTTTCATCCTTTCTGATCCTCTACGCGCTTCTGCTCGTCTAGTTTGGCAAAGGCTTGACGAGTTCTTCTTTGATACTAGCATCTAGTTCATCTTCATCTGACTCGCCGAGTTGTATGAACAACTTGTCGAGTCCTCCTTCATCCTATGAATGAGATCGGTCCTCGACTCGTCGAGTTATAAGAACAACTCGTCGAGTTCCTCCACTACTAAATCTGAGCCTTAACTCACTGAGTCTATGTCCTACTCACTGATTCCACCTTAAACTCTCAAATGGAGAAAATCGGGGACTCGCGACTCGACTCGTCGAGTCTGAAGAACGACTCGCCGAGTCCCATGCATGCCATTACTAGACAGTCGATTCCGCTCGAATCCAGTGCATTCCATTCATAGATCTGGGCTCCTAGGGCTGATTTTTCACGTAAAGTTTCTAACTTTACGTGCATGCATGCTAATATGAAGCTCAAAAGCCCAAAACAAGCTAAAGGAAGGGATCTAAGCTTAGAATGGAAACTTGGCTCAATAAAGGAGGCAACGTTGAGCTTAAGAGGCTCTGGAAATCTTAGATCTGAAGTCCATTCATCATATTAACACTTAATTCGACCTTAAGGTCTAGAAAGGGCTCAAAATCCACAAAAGTAAACTTTTCAAGAGATCTAATTGATAATAAGCAAAGATTCGAGCTTGATACCTCAAAGAGGACTGAAATGCAACCAGAAATCCGAATCTACTTGCTTCCCTTGAATACTTCCCTTTTCTCTTCTTCCCCTAAATCTCCAAAATGCACCAAAACCTTCACAAGTGAGAAAATGCTCCAAAAATGCTTAAGGACGGCTAGGGTTTCGTATAAGACTCTTTGTGGGTGAGGGAGGCTGGTCTTGGGGCGCATAAGGTGTTTAAATAGGGTGCAAACCCTTGAAATTAGGGTTTCATCCAGACTGGCAGACTCGCCGAGTCCGGAATATGGACTCGTCGAGTCGCCAACTTAAATCACGTGTAACTCCCGACTCTACTCGACGAGTCGGGCTACTGACTCGTCGAGTACCTCTTAAGGAAATAAAAACTACTTGTTTAAATTACATACCAGAAAATGGTGCGTTACAATTCTCCCCCACTTATCTTAGACTTTGTCCCCGAAGTCTGCTGCTGCATCTATAAATATCTCTGGGTAATTCTCCCTCATTTCTTCCTCGGCCTCCCACGTCCATTCCGAACCCTTCCGGTGCTGCCACTGTACTTTCACTAGCTGGACTACCTTGTTCCTCAAGGTCTTCGTTTTTCGATCCAAGATCACAACTGGCCTCTCAATATAATTCAAGCTGCTATCAACCTGAATATCCTGCAAGGGGACTACTGCTGACTCGTCCGCCAAACACTTCCTCAACTGAGAAACATGGAAAGTGTTGTGGATCTGGCTAAGCTCCGCTGGAAGATCCAACCGATAAGCAACCCGACCCACCCGGGCCAAAACCCTAAAAGGACAAATGAACCTGGGCCCAACTTGCCCCTCTTCCGGAACCTGATACCACCCTTCCAGGGTGATACCTTCAGGAGGACCATATCGCCCACCTGAAACTCCAAACCCGAACGCCTCCTGTCGGCGTAACTCTTCTGCCGACTCTGCGCAGTCTGCAGCCTGCTACGGACCTGCTGGATCAACTCTGTGGTCTTGAGTACCACCTCTGTACTCCCCATGACTCGCTGACCGACCTCACCTCAACAGATTGGGGTCCTGCACTTCCTCCCATAGAGCATCTCGAAGGGAGGTCGGTCTATACTGGAGTGATAGCTGTTGTTATATGAAAATTCCGCCAACGGAAGATACGTATCCCAACTGCCACCAAAATCTAATACACATGCCCGAAGCATGTCCTCGAGATTCTGAATCGTTCTCTCGCTCTATCCATCCGTCTGAGGGTGGAAAGCGGTGCTGAAATGGAGACGAGTACCCATCTCATCATGGAACAGCTTCCAGAATCTAGAAGTAAACCGGACATCCCGGTCCGATACTACTGATACAGGCACCCTATGTCGTGCCACTACCTCGCGCACATAGATATCGGCTAGCTTCTCGGCCGATATGCTCTCCTGAATTGGTATGAAATGCGCGCTCTTGGTCAGCCGATCCACTATGACCCAAATCAAATCGACTCCACGTGCGGTCCTGGGAAGCTTAGTGATGAAATCCATAGTGATATCTTCCCATTTCCACACGGGAATGTCTAACGGCTGCATCTTGTCGTGGGGTCTCTGATGCTCCGCCTTGACCTTCCTGCAGGTCAGGCATCTCTCCACGTACCAAGCTACGTCCCGCTTCATGCAGGGCCACCAATAATCGGGTTGAAGATCTCTGTACATCTTCGTCGCCCCTGGGTGAATGGAGAACCGAGACTTGTGGGCCTCATCCATCAGTACCTGCCGTACTCCTCCCCAGTACGATACCCAAAATCTCCCATGAAGGGTCAACAATCCTCTACTGTCATAGTCAAAGGAAGCTACTCGGCCCACAATCCTCTCACACTTCTGCCTCTCCTCCTTCAGGCCCTCAACCTGTGCCTCTCTGATCTGCTCCAACAATGGAGTAATCACAATCATCCTCAGACATACATCCCTGATCGGGGATGCTACCGCCTTGCGGCTCAGGGCGTCGGCCACTATGTTGGCCTTGCCCGGATGATAAAGGATCTCACAGTCATAATCCTTTACTACGTCTAACCATCGACGCTGCCTCATGTTCAGATTCGGCTGATCCATGAGGTACCTCAAACTCTTGTGATCCGTGTAAATGATACAGCGGACCCCATAGAGGTAATGTCTCCAAATCTTGAGGGCGAACACCACTGCCCCCAACTCTAAATCGTGCGTCGGATAGTTAGCCTCGTGAGGCTTCAACTGTCTAGAGGCATAAGCTATCACATGCCCTCGCTGCATCAACATTGCTCCCATACCTGTGATTGAAGCATCACAGTAAACTACAAAATCCTCTACTCCCTCTGGCAGGGTGAGGATCGACGCCTCGCACAATCTCTGTCTGAGGGTCTCAAATGCTGCCTGCTGCTCAGGCCCCCAGTGAAATACCACCGACTTTCTAGTCAGTCGAGTGAGCGGAATTGCTATCTTGGAGAAATCCTGGATGAATCTCCTATAATACCCTGCCAATCCTAGGAAGCTCTGAATCTCAGATGGAGTCCTCGGGACCTCCCACTGCATCACAGTCTCTATCTTGGCCGAATCTACTAGTATACCCTTCTGGTTGACGAGGTGACCAAGGAACTGCACCTCGCGCAACCAGAACTCGCACTTAGAGAACTTCGCGAACAGTATCTCCCTCCTCAGCGTCTCTAGCACCTCTCTCAGGTGCTCCTCATGCTGCTCCTGAGTCTTGGAATAAACCAAGATGTCATCAATGAACACTATCACTGACCGATCCAGCATCAGTCTGCATACGCGGTTCATGAGGTCCATGAACGCGGCTGGAGCGTTTGTGAGCCCGAACAGCATCACCACAAAATCGTAATGACCATAGCGGGTCCTAAAAGCGGTCTTCTGCACATCCTCATCTCTGACCCGCATCTGATGATATCTTGACCATAGATCAATCTTGGAGAACCAAGATGCTCCCTGAAGCTGGTCAAACAAATCATCTATCCTCAGAAGTGGGTAACGGTTCTTCACCGTTACCTTGTTCAGCTCCCGGTAATCTATGCACATACGGTGTGACCCATCCTTCTTCCTCACGAACAGGATCGGGGCTCCCCATTGTGAACTACTCGGCCTGATAAAACCCTTGTCTAGCAGCTCCTGCAGCTGCATAGACAACTCCTGCATCACTGGAGGAGCCAACCGATATGGTGCCTTGGCTATCGGAGCCGCACTAGGAACCAGGTCAATCCTGAACTCATCCTGTCTCTCAGGAGGTACTCCAGGCAAATCCTCTGGAAATACATCCGGGTAGTCTCGCACTACCCGAACATCGTCGACTGCAGCCTTGCCCTTCTCCCGGGCATCTAAAACATAGGCAATATACCCCGCTCAACCCTGCAGGAAGTAGCGCCTCGCTCTCGCTGCTGAACAGAGAATTGGTCCGCGTTGTGGCCTCTCGCCCTGAATCACTAACTCTCCCCCGCTGGGAGTGTGAACCCTCACTAACTGCAGCTCACAATCAATCACCACCCCATTGGGGCTCAGCCAATCCATACCCACTATAACCTTGTTCCCTCGAAGAGGAATAGGAACCAAGTCTACTGAAAACTGCTCATCGAATAACCGAAGCGAACACCCCTTATGCACTCTCGCAACCCTGATGGTCCTGTCGTCCGCTATTTCCACCTCGAGTGGACAATCCAGCTCCCTCGAAGCTCTGCTAAACCTCTTGTTAAGCGCAAGCGAAACAAATGATCGGGTTGCCCCCGAATCAAACAATACTGTAGCTGAAATGTCGTTCACTAGGAACGACCCTACAAACATACAATCATAAGAAACAATCAATATCAATAAAGAGATGAAAGGAAGATACATACCCGTCACCACGTCAGGAGTCACTCACGTCTCTTCTACTGTCATCTGAAAAGCTCTACTCTTCGCCACTGGCGCCTCACTCCGGCCCTGACGGCCGTCTGTAATCCTCAATGCTGCAGGGGCAGGTGCTGACACCTTCCCTGTTGCTGCCAAACTCGGACACTGAGACTTTTTATGTCCCCTCTGACTGCAATGGAAGGAAATCAGATCCGATGCTGTGGTGGTGGTGGTAGCTGTACAATCCTTGCTCATATGCCCAGTCCGGACGCACTTGTAGCAACCGGCACTACCTGCGTTGCAAGCCCCATCGTGCAATCTCCCACACTTGCCACACCAACTGTGGCTCTGCTGTCCTCTAGATCTGTGATCTGATACCTTGGGCTTTTTGCCCGAACTCCCTGTGCCAGATGCCGCCTCTGGCTTCCGCTTCTTGTCCATCTCCAAATCTATCTCTCTCTCACGAGCCCTCGCAATCATATCATCCAGCGTTTTACAGCTGGACCGGCTCACAAACTGACGGATATCACTCTGCAACATCTCATGATAATGGGCCTTCTTCATTTCCTCATCAGCTGCGTACTGAGGAACGAGAAGAGCCCTCTCCCTAAACTTGGCGGTAATCTCCGCCACTGTCTCTGTAGTCTGGGTGAGATCCTGAAACTCCCTGGCTAACTGTTGCACCTCAATAACCGGTGCAAAATCGGCTCTGAACCTGGTAGTAAAATCAGCCCAAGTCATAGCATCAAGCGTTGCGTCATCCCCGATGACATGCCCGATCTCCTCCCACTAATCTCGTGCCCTGTCCTTCAGAAGACAGGATGCTAGTCTGACCTTGTCCCCCTCGGGACATCTACTGGTGCAGAAAGCATTGGTGACATCCGCCAACCACCTGGTACTCTCTATGGGGTCTCGCGCCCCATGGTATTCTGGAGCTCCACAAGCCCGGAACTCCCTAAAGGTGAGTGTGCGCGACCCCATCATGGCCGCCACCTCAGCACGGAAGGTGCTCAACCTCTCGTCCATCAGCTCTAAAATGCCCTCCTTGATCGAACCGAAGATCACAGGAGTCTGATCAAGTATGGTGCGAGTAATCTCTGAAGAAAGAAACTCCCTAGTCTGCTCATCCATATGCTCGGCCCCCGAGCCTGATCCTGATCCCTCTCCGGCACTTGAACTGCCGACTGCTGGCCTAGGGCGTAAAACCACCATTCTGAAACACATATAGACAAATGTCAAAAACACTGATATATCTCGAGGGATCGCTACTACTACAAGTTTCCTGGTCCCATCTCAGCCTTCCTCGATTCAAGTACGGATCCTCTGCTTTCAGTAGTACAGGCCCATACTACCTTCCACATCTATCCGTACTTTCCTTAAGTACTGCCTCGACTCCACCAAGTCACTTCTACTGCTACTGATCTCTGCTACTCTTATCCTAGGCTTGCCCTAGGGAAATCTCTGACTCCACCCAATCCAGTCCTCAGCTGCTGAAGGCCTCCTTGTAATGCCAATTAGCCATCACCTGAATACCATCACATGTGACGAGGCTTAGATAATCCTTCGGGTAAAAGACTCGTCCCTACAACGGTTAGACTCAAACAAGAACTACGTAATTGGGCCAAATCCAGCACTCTGAGATTATTCAACCCTGATTACATGTGACGTGACGTATCCACCTAATGGCTAACTCCCATCACTCCGAGTCCTACAAAGCACGAAGCAAGCAACATTCGGACACATGAAACTATTCAATAAAATCTATTCTCATAATGAGAAACTGTACTAGCATACAATGCTAAGCTCATACTATCAGGCATAACCTAAACATGCTATCCTACTGCTGTCTACTCAATAGTAGCATGCAATTCTCAATAAGCTGGAACACGTATAACAGGCACATAAGGCATCCTCCTAGATCCTTAGTCCTATTCTAGCATGTTGTTCTACTGAAACTGGAAATGATAATTATAACATAAATTTGTATGGGTAATTTAGGAGTACTTACTTGAGCTCGGCTGATCGCATGCACCACACCCTTTTCCATTTTAAGTTTCTTTTCAAAAATTCTTTCGAAAACATTTTTCTTTTGAAAATCTTTTACCATTTCCTTAGTTTGAGTCCAGTCATACCCCAAAGTGTGCCTGAATCCCTCAAACCAAGGCTCTGATACCAACTTGTAACATCCCAAAAATACAACCTAAAAATTTTTCGTTTGAAAACTTAACTAAACCATAATATTAAATATTAAAAGATAAATCCATGGATCATACGTCTCAAAATGTCATAATAAGTTAATCAAATCAATTGATATCAAAACATATCAAAATGTTTGAATAAAACTTCCAGGATAAACTGAAGTTGTGGTGTGTGCCATGCCATCATCCCGAGCTCTTCCCCTTACTAGAAGAAGTACCTGAAACCAAAAACTGAAACTGTAAGCACAAAGCTTAGTGAGCTCCCCCAATCTACCACATACCAAACAATAGCATATAAAGCAACTACTGGGCCCTGCCCACTGCATCGGACCGAAGTCCGGAAACTGCATCGGACCGAAGTCCGGAACTAACCAGGGCCTTGCCCTCTACATCAGACCGAAGTCCGGAAACTGCATCGGACCAAAGTCCGGAACTAACCATGACCTTGCCCTCTGCATCGGACCGAAGTCCGAAAACTGACTGAACATAGCATAACATAATCATAACTACTAGCATAAACACATATACTGCATACTGCATCGGACCAAAGTCTGGAACACATAACACAAAGACATGCTTGCATCACAAAGACATCAAGCACACAGAACTAATGCATCGGACCGAAGTCCGGAACTACTGCTAACTAAACGGGCCAGCATTGTGGCCGTAGACCCGTTCCTATTGGAAGGAAACTCACCTCGTATCGTTGGCTGCTGAGGTGCTAAATCTGAAACTGTCTGACTGCTGCTCCGGAACTCCCCGGCTACAAATGCCATAAACACCAAATCAGATACTGATAACTAATCTCAGGGAAAAATGACTATTTTACCCCTGGTCAAAGTCAACTTCCTGGCCAAAGTCAACTTTCAGTTGACGGGATTCGCCGAGTTGGGCCGCCAACTCGCCGAGTCCCTTTCATCCTTTCTGATCCTCTACGCGCTTCTGCTCGTCGAGTTTGGCAAAGGCTCGACGAGTTCTTTTTTGATACTAGCATCTAGTTCATCTTCATCTGACTCGCCGAGTTGTATGAACAACTCGTCGAGTCCTCCTTCATCCTATGAATGAGATCGGTCCTTGACTCGCCGAGTTATAAGAACAACTCGTCGAGTTCCTCCACTACTAAATCTAAGCCTTAACTCACTGAGTCTATGTCCTACTCACTGATTCCACCTTAAACTCTCAAATGGAGAAAATCAGCGACTCGCGACTCGACTCGTCGAGTCTGAAGAACGACTCGCCGAGTCCCATGCATGCCATTACTAGACAGTCGATTCTGCTCGAATCCAGTGCATTCCATTCACAGATCTGGGCTCCTAGGGCTGATTTTTCACGTAAAGTTTCTAACTTTACGTGCATGCATGCTAATATGAAGCTCAAAAGCCAAAACAGGCTAAAGGAAGGGATCTAAGCTTAGAATGGAAACTTGGCTCAATAAAGGTGGCAACGTTGAGCTTAAGAGGCTCTGGAAAGCTTAGATCTGAAGTCCATTCATCATATTAACACTTAATTCGACCTTAAGGTTTAGAAAGGGCTCAAAATCCACAAAAGTAAACTTTTCAAGAGATCTAATTGATAATAAGCAAAGATTTGAGCTTGATACCTCAAAGAGGACTGAAATGCAACCAGAAATCCGGATCTACTTGCTTCCCTTGAATACTTCCCTTTTCTCTTCTTCCCCTAAATCTCCAAAATGCACCAAAACCTTCACAAGTGAGAAAATGCTCCAAAAATGCTTAAGGACGGCTAGGGTTTCGTATGGTACTCTTTGTGGGTGAGGGAGGCTGGTCTTGGGGCGTATAAGGTGTTTAAATAGGGTGCAAACCCTTGAAATTAGGGTTTCATCCAGACTGGCAGACTCGCCGAGTCCGGAATATGGACTCGTCGAGTCGCCAACTTAAATCGCGTGCAACTCCCGACTCTACTCGACGAGTCGGGCTACTGACTCGTCGAGTACCTCTTAAGGAAATCAAAACTACTTGTTTAAATTACATACCAGAAAATGGTGCGTTACAATTCATGGGTCATGGAAATGAAGAGCCATGTTACATTAGGGTTTACATGGTGTAACCCTAATGCAACATACTATATAAGCATGCTTCTAGCAACCAAAATCGGCTACACTAGTGAGACAAGAGGGCAAGCCAAATTTAAAAGTGTTCTACATTCTCTCAAAGTCATTCCAAGAGCATTTGGTGTTGTGTGAAACATTTGAGGCATCACACTTGGGGTGCTAGGCACTCAAGGTTTGCAAGGAATCAAATCAACAACAAGGTATGTAATTCTAGCCATCTTTCATGATTAAAGTTCCCCATGTATGCTAGATAAGATTATAAACCTTGGAAAAAGTATTTTGCATGTATTTTAGACAAACATAGATCCAAGGTTTTCTAGGGTTGCATGTACACTTAGGAGTATTAGAATGCTCAAAACCCATCAGTGGTATCAGAGACTAGGCTTGTTTGTTTAATACTTTATGCAAAATTGTGGAAAAACTCGTTTTTGTGTATTCTAATGCATGAACTCGCCGAGTCCATGGGGGGACTTGACGAGTCCATGAGCAAACTCATCCTAATCGTCGAGTAGGTTCGTGCGCTCAATGAGTCGGAGCCCCTGAGTGCAGTTTTTCGAGTTTTGCAGCTGGAAATGGACTAGAAACATTACCCAAAACTGTTTTGGTGTTTTTAAACTTGTTTTAGATGGTGTAATGGTGTTCTAATCCATTTACAATGGCTAATATCAAAATTACATGATTATATGTGTTCATATGTTCTTGAAATTTTGATATGATTATTCATGTTCTTATGAGTTCTTGTTATATCATATGAATTACTAGTTTAATGTTGAATTCATGATCTCTATGTGTTTTAATGGAGTCCATAACTTATCCTCATAAGTTATGAATTGAAAGGTTTTGTAAAGTCACAAAACTTGCCCTCGAGTTTTGGAACATGTAAAGTCATCTTAATAAACTTTAGTCCCAACCTCTAGAATTTTAAAAGTTAAAATTCAACCCTTATACTTTATAATATTATAAGTTTAATAGTATATATATATATATATATATATATATATATATATATATATGTATAAGATCAAGTCGTTTTACCGGTAGTAGGACTCATTCACGAAGCCGGTCTATAAGGGGGGTATAAGGTTGTTGCCTATAAAATGGCAGCCTATAAAATGGCACATCGATTAAGTGAAAAACCTATTAAGGGTACCAAGTAATTTGCATGGTTACTTCACACCTTGTTTTGTGATCCTCGGTATCCTAGTCACAAAACATGAAGGGCACACTCGAGATTGAAACATGCCATTGAAAAGTTCAATGAATCTCAAAAGAATCTAGGAGTTTCTAAAAACCAAATAAAACCTAATAATTTATATATTTCATTTTCATGGTGGAAATTGGTGAATCGTCATTCACCTACCTTTCAAATATGTTTTAGCTTAGATTACGACATCCCTCTTCTAAGTTATAATATATTGTGATTGGATCCTAGCCTTAATATTACATTTGGGTGTTTTATTAAGGACTATCCTTATATCTAAACTAAACTTGTCTTTTCTTCTTTTCAGATGTCTTCCAACAATGCTGCTCCTGGCTCAAACCCTACCGGCTCCTTCTCTCTCATGAACCTTTGTGGGAGAGTCATCTTTGATGGATCCAACTTTACAGATTGGATCAGGAACATCAGGATGGTCACTCAGTTCGAGAACAAAGAATATGTTCTCGACAAGGAGATTAAGCTACCTGAGCCAACTGCTACTCCTGAGGAGTTTGCTGAATATGAGGCACATGAAAGAGATGCTACCAAAGTGGCATGCATCATGATGGCCACTATGACAGCCGAGCTCCAAAAGTCCTATAAGGACTACTATCCTTTTGAGATGCACCAGGATTTGATGGACCACTACCATCAGAGTGCTCGTCAAGAGCGATATGAAATCATCTCCTCCATGATAACAAACCGAATGAAAGATGGTGAACCCATCACGGGCCACATGCAGAAAATGCAAAGGTTTGTGGACCGTTTGATGAAGCTGAACGTGAACTTCCTAGAGGAGTTAGCAATAGATATCATTTTGCACTCCTTACCTTCATGTTATGATGAATTCCGCATGACATACCACATGAACAAGGAGGAAGTTACACTTAGCAAACTTCAAGGACTCCTAAAGACCGCAGAATCAGGTCTTAAAGGTAAGTCGGTTGTTACCACTCATACTCCTACTCCAAACTACGCACCTGTCTTGGCAATCGGGGAAGATAGAGGGAAGAAGAGGAAGAACCCTTCGAAGGGTACCAAGGGTAAGACCCTTGATGTCTCCTCTTCAAGCTGAACCAAGAAAGGTTTCGTCACTCCTTCTTCTGATCCCAAAGAGGCTGAATGCTTCTATTGCCATGAAAAGGCACACTGGAAGCGGAACTGCCCAAAGTACCAGCAAGATTTGAAGGATAGGAAAGTGAAACCCAACCATGCAGGTATTTACACTATATTATCTAATAACTCACACTATTCTAACTCTTGGGTCCTTGATACCGGCTATGGTATTCGTATTTGTTCTGATTTGCAAGGACTAAGAAGAAGTGAGAATGTAGAGCATGGAAAGATAAACTTGATCATGGGGAATAGGAAAGTTTCACATGTCACCAAGATTTGAGTTTATACTTTTTTGCTAAGTAGTGGGTTTACTTTAGATTTGAATAAATGTTGTTATTCGCCTGAAATGGCAAGAAATGTTATTTCCTTTCATGCTTTGTACAAACAAGGGTTTACCTTTTCTTTTGATAATGAAGTTGGTGCAATAAATGCTTTCTTTAATAATGTGTTTTATTTTAAAGCATTACCTTGTGATGGTGTGTATCAAGCTGTGTCTGTTGTAGATAATTTAGGAAATAATGTGTTGTGTATTGATTCTACTAATGATAATAACTTGGATAAAGCATCATTATGGCATTGTCGTCTTGGACATGTAAGCAAGAAACGCATAGGCCAAATCCAAAAGGATGGAGTCTTGGAGTCATTTGACCTAAAGTCAGATGATAGTTGTGAATCATGCTTACTTGGAAAAATGACAAAGTCACCCTTCACAGGTTCTTGTGCTAGGGGTGAAGGTTTGTTGGATCTAGTGCACACGGATGTGTGTGGACCCTTCAAAACTTCCACAATGGATGCTAATCGTTATTATGTGACTTTTACAGATGATTGTAGTAGATATGTATATGTCTACTTAATCAAGCATAAGTCAGATACTTTCGATAAGTTTAAAGAGTTTAAACAGGAAGTAGAAAATCAATTGGGCAGGAACATTAAGATGCTTCGATCCGATCGAGGTGGTGAGTATCTTAGTACAAAGTTCCTCGACTATCTTAGGGAATGTGGGATTGTCTCACAATTGACACCTCCCAGGACACCACAGTTGAATGGTGTAGCTGAGAGGCGTAATCAAACCTTGTTAGACATGGTTCGTTCCATGATGAGTCGAACTTCGCTACCAATCTCATTCTGGGGGTATGCCTTAGAGACTGCCGCCCATATCCTTAATCTGGTCCCTACAAAGAAGGTTGCCAAAACACCTCACGAGATGTGGACTGGAAAAGTTCCTAATCTAGCCCACATCAAGATCTGGGGTTGCGAAGCTTTCATGAGACGCGAGACTCAAGATAAGCTCGAACCTCGCAGTGAGAGGTGTATTTTCATCGGCTACCCACAGAGATCCTTTGGTTACCTCTTCTACAGACCTAGTGAGAATGTGGTCTTTGTAGCAAGGAGGGCTGTTTTCGAGAGAGAGAGTTCATAAGCCAAGGAAACAGTGGGAGGTAAATTGACCTTGAAGAAATTCAGGAGTCAAGTGGTGAAGGAACCTCAAACCCTAGCAGTCAACTTGAGGAGGAAACTCCTATTGATCCAATTGACAAGTCTGTACCTCTGAGGCGTTCCACAAGGGTTAGGAATGCACCTGAGCACTACTATGGTTTCCATATTACTGCGGAAGGTGAGACACTTATCAGTGATGAGACACTGATAAGTATGGATGAACCTAACAGCTATGCGGAAGCCATGGCAGGCCCCGAGTCTGGTAGATGGAAGGAGGAAATGGACACCGAGATACAGTCCATGTATGACAATCAGGTTTGGGACTTGGTTGACAATGTACCAGGTCGCAAGACACTTGGGTGCAAATGGATCTTCAAAAAGAAGACCGACATGGATGGTAATATACAAACTTAAGGCGCGGGTGGTTGCAAAGGGCTTTTCTCAAACTCCAGGAGTTTATTATGATGAGACCTTTTCACCAGTAGCCAAGATTAAGTCTATTAGGGTATTGTTAGCCATTGCTGCATTTCATGACTATGAAACATGGCAAATGGATGTCAAAACCGCTTTCCTTAATGGAAAGTTGGCTGAGGATGTTTACATGAATCAGCCAGAGGGTTTTGTGTAACGCCCGTGTTTCTAGGATAGGCATTAATATTGACATAATGGTCTAAGTTAACCTTTGTAACTCATTTAGAAGAAATGAAAAGGAATTATGTGAATATTATGTGAATTATGTGTTTTATGCTTAAGTATTAGGGTTTAATTAATTAAGAATAAAAATGAGCGTCAAAAATTAAATTTTAGATAAAGCCGATATCTATTAAGAAACTTATAGTGGGCGTGACAAGGATTACGGATATATAAAGAATGCCGAAATCCGAGTTATAACGAAGAAGTTATGACCTGTCGAAGTTTCACGATAACCCGGCACGGTGCCGAATGTCATAAAAAGTGAGTTTTTGATAAACTACTTTTTAGCCTCAGTGATCTAAACGAAACTCGTAGTGTTCGTTAAACCGAGAGTAGGTATAAAAAGAACACCCAAATCTGACTTCGTATGGCGAAGTTATGATTTTTCGAAGTTTCAGCTTAGCAGTAGACAGCAAAAAACTCGAATTTTAGATCGAGTGATTTTTAGCCGACACGACCTAAATGAGAATCGAAGGTCTCGTAAATAGTAGCACAACGGTAAAAAGTCTGACGAAAACGGACGTCGGATGAAGAAGTTATGAATTTTTAACGGATTTCCTGTCCCGGTGTAATTTTACCTACGCGTGCATATAAAGAACGTCAAAAACGGAGCTCGTATGCGAAAGTTATGGATTTTAGAAGTTTTTGCACAAAAACCGAGAAAATTCGCATAGTCACAATTGCCACGTCACCCTCGCTTAGAATGTGACACGTGTCCGAACTCTGTGACTCATGCGAAGCCACGTGGCGAAGCTGCTGAGTCATCTGAGCACATGGCCTTATCCGAAGCGGTCCAGTAGCCATGCGACACGTACCCTCTTAGCACGAGACCGAACCCTCGCTGACTGCCACGGTGCCTAGGCTTCGGACCAGTAGACCTCGGTCCAATAGGAGACTGCCAGCGAGCCTTCGCAGGTGCGACCCACGTGCAGCCCTCGTGCGAGCCTCCTCTGCGAGCCGTCGGATCCGCGGAGCGTGGCCACTTCTCAGCCATTGGATCAGGAGGCTCGGCCCTATAAATACAAGGGTGCGAGACCTCCCGGGGGTACTTTTGAAAATTGTCAATTTTAGCCCCTAAACTCATATTTCTTTCATATTATCACCCCCCGAAGCCCCGGTATCAATTATAAGCCCCGGTATCAATTATAAGCCCCGGAATACGCCACGAAGTGCCCGTGAAGCCCGGAAAATTTATCTTTTCGGTTTCGAAGCCCGACTTTTGCAGAGCCCGGTTTCTCAATAAAACTCCCGGTTTTATTAGAAACGAACGTTTTAGGAAACGAATTGCTGCCCGATTATCATCAAATCATGTAAGTGTATAGTCACTTTCACCTTACACATAGATATGAAGTATTTACCTTAAAATACGTGCTATGTGTAAATATATTAATTGTTTATTTGAGGTGACTGTTGAATTGATGTTTTATACAAGTTTTAAACTGTATATATATATATATATATATATATATATATATATATTTTGATCTACAAATATGTTGGGTAAAACATGGGTAGATTAATTAGATGATGTGTGATGAAATAAAAGTGATGAGAGGTATCGATGTTTAAGATGATCTAGTCATCTAGCAGAGTATAGACAACGGCCACAGACTATTTTAGATAGTCCAGTGGAACGTTAGTAGACTTGTAATCGGTACGTATGTTTGAACTATATGTTCATAAAGTGTTCTTGAACTATATGTTCATTAGGTGTTTTTGAACTATGTGTTCATCCATTAGTTCTTCCTTTTGACACTATTACGTGTCGGGGTACGGGAGCGTACAGGAGTACTTTATCAGTATTTTCCCTATACTTTTATTTGGAAGAGTTTTGGAGTCTTTGTTCTTTTATGAAGTGATCGGACTAGCTTCATGAGTTAGTGATATAGATCATGAGTTAAATAGTGGGTGTGTGATGAAAGGTGAGTTGGGTAGATGAGATGATCAGTGATATAGATCATGAGTTGAAAGTGAGTGGTGAAATATGGGAAAAGCTTTTACCCAGATGTTGGCGTGAGTGGTGCAATATGAGAAAAGCCCTTACCCAACGTTGACCCCCGTCATTCAGCAGAGTATGGATGACAACCATGGACTGTTTTGATGGTCTGTGGAACACTAGCAGGCTCGTAAACTGTAGGTGTTAATGGACTTAAGTGTTCATTCGCTGTACTCTAAAACCCCCGTCATTCAGCAGAGTATGGATGACAACCATGGACTGTTTTAATGGTTTGTGGAACACTAGCAGGCTCGTAACCTGTAGGTGTTAATGGACTTAAGTGTTCATTCGCTGTACTCTATTCCCCTCATGAGTGCCTTTAGGGCAAGTAAGGCTGGGGAAAACCCCTTAAGTATGTTCATCAGCCGTATGGAAAAACCCATTGACATGTATTGCGGGGGAGAACTCCCATCGGAAATACCGTCGATAAATAAGAGCTATGGACTTAGTATATGGAAAACCCATTGACATGTATTGCGGGGGAAAACTCCTGTGGGAAATACCGTCGATGAATAAGAGCTATGGACTAGCACATGGCGACGATGTGACTTCGTGCCTATTTGACATAAATTGCTGAAGGAAAGCAATGTTGTCACCTTGTTGGTTGTTTTATGTTAGGATGTCTTGTTTGACATAACTTGCTGAAGGAAAGCAGTGTTGTCACCCCGATGTTTGTTTTATTTGACATAACTTGCTGAGGAACCCCCAAAGCAATGTTGTCACCCCTAGTGATAATCCTTAGGCTAGGTCCCTTATGATAGTTGTTTTAGGGACGTAAAGTGAGGATAAAGGGAATGGGTAATTAGGGTTATTTTTGTTGATGGAATTAATAAATTTATTGTTGATTGAGAACTTAATAAGTTTATTATTTATTGTGGGTTGAAAACCCTACATGCTCACCAGGCTCCCAAGCCTGACCCACTCAGTTTATTTGTATCACAGGTATCGATACGAAGTTGCTTTACACTGAGAGATTAAAAGAGAAGTAGATCACTAGTGTAAATGAATGTAAGTTTTGTTTATGCTTATGTTTTTGTATTGACAATGACATCCCAATGGTTTAAGTGATTAAAATACATTTCTTCGGAAATGATTTGATAACATTTTATCATGTTTGGTTTTGGGAACAAATTCCGTAACACTTTTAATCAAATGATTACTCTGATTTTATTTTAAAAAGCATAAACGAAATCGGTCTTTTCTGGCCGTGAAATTAGGGATGTCACATTTTGTCAGTACAGAGTACCCTAATAGAGTGTGTAAGCTTGAGAAATCCATCTATGGATTAAAGCAAGCACCTCGTAGATGGAATCTTTGCTTTGATGAGAAAGTTAAACAGTTTGGCTTTTCGAGGAGTGAAGATGAATCTTGTGTATATGTCAAGGCTAGTGGGAGTATAGTTAGCTTTTTGGTACTGTATGTGGATGACATACTACTCATAGGGAATGATATCCCAACTCTGCAGGAAGTAAAGTCCTGGCTTGGGAAGTGTTTCGCTATGAAAGACCTAGGTGAAGCTGCCTATATCCTAGGGATAAGGATTCTGAGAGACCGGAGTAAAAGACTAATTGGACTTAGTCAGAGTACATACTTGGATAAAGTGTTGAAGAGGTTCAGCATGCAAGATTCCAAGAAAGGAGAGTTACCCATCCAGAGTAACACTAGATTGAGCAAGACCCAGAGCCCGAGTACCGAGGTTGAGATAGCAGAAATGAGTCGAGTACCTTATGCTTCAGCTGTAGGCTCGATCATGTATGCTATGACGTGTACTCGTCCTGATGTAGCCTTTGCTTTGAGCATGGTTAGCAGGTATCAGGGGAATCCTGGTAAGGCTCACTGGATTGTGGTAAAAAACATTCTCAAGTACCTGCGGAGGACTAAGGACTGGGTCCTTACCCTTGGTGGGAGTGATGACTTGAGAGTTGTAAGGTATAGTGATGCTAGCTTCCAGACTGATAGGGATAATTTCCGCTCTCAGTCGGGCTGGGTCTTTACCTTAAACGGAGGAGCAATTTCTTGGAAAAGTTCCAAGCAGGAGACAGTGGTTGATTCAACTTGCGAATCAGTGTATATAGCGGCAAACGAGGTAGCAAAGGAGGCTATATGGCTAAAGAACATCATTGGAGACCTTGGAGTTGTACCAACTATAAAGGAGCCTATAGAGATTTTCAGTGATAGTGAAAGCACAGTTGCCTTAGCTAAGGAACCAAGGGATCACGGGAGATCCAGACACATTGATAGAAAATACCATTTTATCAGACATCGTATAGAAGAAGGAATCCTCGTGGCAAAGAGGGTATCATCGGATGAGAACCCGACAGATCCCCTCACGAAGGGACTGGGTAGGGTTAAGCATCTCCAGGATGCAAGGAGCATAGGGTTGAAGGATGATATTAGTTTTAGTAGTTAGATAATTTTCGAAATGTGTATAATGTAAATTGACATGTGATGATGAATAAAAGGTGTGTTTTATTTATAAGTAAAGTGTTGCTATCTTTTGTCAATCGTTTACTATTATTTTTTTTTGCATGTTTTGACTTCCAGAATATTTATGTTGTGTTTTACATATTATTCAAATTATCCACAGTCGGTCATATGTTGGAAGTAGATATGAATTAAGACTGTCATGAGTTGGTTGTAGAGGTCTAAGATGTTGGACATGGCCTCAACACTCATGAGTGCTCATAAGTTCTGAGTATTGGATTCAACCCACGCTTGCTGGTATCACTTCTACTGCTACTGATCTCTGCTACTCTTATCCTAGGCTTGCCCTAGGGAAATCTCTGACTCCACCCAATCCAGTCCTCAGCTGCTGAAGGCCTCCTTGTAATGCCAATTAGCCATCACCTGAATACCATCACATGTGACGAGGCTCAGATAATCCTTCGGGTAAAAGACTCGTCCCTACAACGGTTAGACTCAAACAAGAGCTACGCAATAGGGCCAAATCCAGCACTCTGAGATTATTCAACCCTGATTACATGTGACGTGACGTATCCACCTAATGGCTAACTCCCATCACTCCGAGTCCTACAAAGCACGAAGCAAGCAGCATTCGGACACAGGAAACTATTCAAGCAAATCTATTCTTATAATGAGAAACTGTACTAGCATACAATGCTAAGCTCATACTATCAGGCATAACCTAAACATGCTATCCTATTGCTGTCTACTCAATACTAGCATGCAATTCTCAATAAGCTGGAACACGTATAACAGGCACATAAGGCATCCTCCTAGATCCTTAGTCCTATTCTAGCATGCTGTTCTACTGAAACTGGAACTGATAATTATAACATAAACTTGTATGGGTAATTTGGGAGTACTTACTTGAGCTCGGCTGATCGCATGCACCACACCCTTTTCCTTTTTAAGTTTCTTTTCAAAAATTCTTTCGAAAACATTTTTCTTTTGAAAAGTCTTTTACCATTTCCTTATTTTGAGTCCAGTCATACCCCAAAGTGTGCCTGAATCCCTCAAACCAAGGCACTGATACCAACTTGTAACATCCCAAAAATACAACCCAAAACTTTTTCGTTTGAAAACTTAACTAAACCATAATATTAAATATTACAAGATAAATCCATGGATCATACGTCTCAAAATGTCATAATAAGTTAATCAAATCAAATGACATCAAAACATATCAAAATGTCTGAATAAAACTCCCAGGATAAACTGAAGTTGCGGTGTGTGTCATGCCATCATCCCGAGCTCTTCCCCTTACTAGCGGAAGTACCTGAAACAAAAAAAAACTAAAACTGCAAGCACAAAGCTTAGTGAGCTCCCCCAATTTACCACACACCATACAATAGCATATAAAGCAACTACTGGGCCCTGCCCACTGCATCGGACCGAAGTCCGGAAACTGCATCGGACCGAAGTCCGGAACTAACCAGGGCCTTGCCCTCTGCATCGGACCGAAGTCCGAAAACTGCATCGGACCGAAGTCCGGAACTAACCTGGGCCTTGCCGTCTGCATCGGACCGAAGTCCGGAAACTGCATCAGACCGAAGTGCGGAACTAACCAGGGCCTTGCCCTCTGCATCGGACCGAAGTCCGGAAACTGACTGAACATAGCATAGCATAATCATAACTACTAGCATAAACACATATACTACATACTACATCGGACCGAAGTCCAGAACACATAACACAAAGACATGCTTGCATCACAAAGACATCAAGCACACTGAACTACTGCATCGGACCGAAGTCTGGAACTACTGCTAACTAAACGGGCCGGCATTGTAGTCGTAGACACGTTCCTACTAGAAGGAAACTCACCTCGTATCGCTGGCTGCTGAGGTGCTAAATCTGAAACTGTCTGACTGCTGCTCCGGAACTCCCCGGCTACAAATCCCATAAACACCAAATCAGATATTGATAACTAATCTCAGGGTAAAATGACTATTTTACCCCTGGTCAAAGTCAACTTCCTGGCCAAAGTCAACCTTCAGTTGACCGGACTCGCCGAGTTGGGCCGTCAACTCGCCGAGTCCCTTTCATCCTTTTTGATCCTCTACGTGCTTCTGCTCGTCGAGTTTGGCAAAGGCTCGACGAGTTCTTCTTTGATACTAGCATCTAGTTCATCTTCATCTGACTCGCCGAGTTGTATGAACAACTCGTCGAGTCCTCCTTCATCCTATGAATGAGATCGGTCCTTGACTCGCCGAGTTATAAGAACAACTCGTCGAGTTCCTCCACTAGTAAATCTAAGCCTTAACTCACTGAGTCTATGTCCTACTCACTGATTCCACCTTAAACTCTCAAATGGAGAAAATTGGGGACTCGCGACTCGACTCGCCGAGTCCCATGCATGCCATTACTAAACAGTCGATTCTACTCGAATCCAGTGCATTCCATTCATAGATCTGGGCTCCTAGGGCTGATTTTTCACGTAAAGTTTCTAACTTTACGTGCATGCATGCTAATATGAAGCTCAAAAGCCCAAAACAAGCTAAAGGAAGGGATCTAAGCTTAGAATGGAAACTTGGCTCAATAAAGGTGGCAACGTTGAGCTTAAGAGGCTCTGGAAAGCTTAGATCTGAATTCCATTCATCATATTAACACTTAATTCGACCTTAAGGTCTAGAAAGGGCTCAAAATCCACAAAAGTAAACTTTTCAAGAGATCTAATTGATAATAAGCAAAGATTCGAGCTTGATACCTCAAAGAGGACTGAAATGCAACCAGAAATCCGGATCTACTTGCTTCCCTTGAATACTTCCCTTTTCTCTTCTTCCCCTAAATCTCCAAAATGCACCAAAACCTTCACAAGTGAGAAAATGCTCCAAAAATGCTTAAGGACGGCTAGGGTTTCGTATGGTACTCTTTGTGGGTGAGGGAGGCTGGTCTTGGGGCGTATAAGGTGTTTAAATAGGGTGCAAACCCTTGAAATTAGGGTTTCATCCAGACTGGCAGACTCGCCGAGTCCGGAATATGGACTCGTCGAGTCGCCAACTTAAATCGCGTGCAACTCCCGACTCTACTCGACGAGTCGGGCTACTGACTCGTCGAGTACCTCTTAAGGAAATCAAAACTACTTGTTTAAATTACATACCAGAAAATGGTGCGTTACAATTCATGGGTCATGGAAATGAAGAGCCATGTTACATTAGGGTTTACATGGTGTAACCCTAATGCAACATACTATATAAGCATGCTTCTAGCAACCAAAATCGGCTACACTAGTGAGACAAGAGGGCAAGCCAAATTTAAAAGTGTTCTACATTCTCTCAAAGTCATTCCAAGAGCATTTGGTGTTGTGTGAAACATTTGAGGCATCACACTTGGGGTGCTAGGCTCTCAAGGTTTGCAAGGAATCAAATCAACAACAAGGTATGTAATTCTAGCCATCTTTCATGATTAAAGTTCCCCATGTATGCTAGATAAGATTATAAACCTTGGAAAAAGTATTTTGCATGTATTTTAGACAAACATAGATCCAAGGTTTTCTAGGGTTGCATGTACACTTAGGAGTATTAGAATGCTCAAAACCCATCAGTGGTATCAGAGACTAGGCTTGTTTGTTTAATACTTGATGCAAAATTGTGGAAAAACTCGTTTTTTGTGTATTCAAATGCATGAACTCGCCGAGTCCATGGGGGGACTTGACGAGTCCATGAGCAAACTCATCCTAATCGTCGAGTAGGTTCGTGCGCTCAATGAGTCGGAGCCCCTGAGTGCAGTTTTTCGAGTTTTGCAGCTGGAAATGGACTAGAAACATTACCCTAAACTGTTTTGGTGTTTTAAAACTTGTTTTAGATGGTGTAATGGTGTTCTAATCCATTTACAATGGCTAATATCAAAATTACATGATTATATGTGTTCATATGTTCTTGAAATTTTGATATGATTATTCATGTTCTTATGAGTTCTTCTTATATCATATGAATTACTAGTTTAATGCTGAATTCATGATCTCTATGTGTTTTAATGGAGTCCATAACTTGTCCTCAAGTTATGGATTACCAAAAGTCTCTTTGTATTAAAGCCATTAAAAGGTCACATAAGTTACAAAAAATGAAGAGACTTCATTTTAATAACTCATAAGTTATGAATTGAAAGGTTTTGTAAAGTCACAAAACTTGCCCTCGAGTTTTGGAACATGTAAAGTCATCTTAATAAACTTTAGTTCCAACCCCTAGAATTTTAAAAGTTAAAATTCAACCCTTATACTTTATAATATTATAAGTTTAATAGTATATATATATATATATATATATATATATATATGTATAAGATCAAGTCGTTTTACCGTTAGTAGGCCTCATTCATAAAGCCGGTCTATAAGGGGGGTATAAGTTTGTTGCCTATAAAATGGCAGCTTAATGGGTGTCCACTCTCACCCACCGCTTCCTTGACTGGTGGAGGGTCGTTAGCCGAACAGGTAGGACAATGACTTGAAAATTCTCATTAAAAGTATAATGATTATTATAAAGTAACTAAATGTTTTATAAATTTCCAATCTTAGTTACTTTAGGAAAATGTGAATAAGGTGCTAACCCATGAAATTACACTTTGCACTTTGATTAAGTCGTTAGTGGAGCGTGTGTGGTTAACCGGCACACTAACTTGGGCTTAACAAGGTAGGCAAAGGGTGACTTAAGGTTTTTCATAGGTCGATGGAGCGCGTGTGGTTTACCGGCACATCGATTAAGTGAAAAAACCATTAAGGGTACCAAGTAATTTGCATGGTTACTTCACACCTTGTTTTGTGATCCTCAGTATCCTAGTCACTAAACATGAAGGGCACACTCGAGATTGAAACATGCCATTGAAAAGTTCAATGAATCTCAAAAGAATCTAGGAGTTTCTAAAAACCAAATAAAACCTAATAATTTATATATTTCGTTTTCATGGTGGAAATTGGTGAATCGTCATTCACCTACCTTTCAAATATGTTTTAGCTTAGATTACGACGTCCCTCTTCTAAGTTATAATATATTGTGATTGGATCCTAGCCTTAATATTACATTTGGGTGTTTTATTAAGGACTATCCTTATATCTAAACTAAACTAGTCTTTTCTTCTTTTCAGATGTCTTCCAACAATGCTGCTCCTGGCTCAAACCCTACCAGCTCCTTCTCTCTCATGAACCTTTGTGGGAGAGTCATCTTTGATGGATCCAACTTTATAGATTGGATCAGGAACATCAGGATGGTCACTCGGTATGAGAACAAAGAATTAGTTCTCGACAAGGAGCTTAAGCTACCTGAGCCAACTGCTACTCCTGAGGAGTTTGCTGAATATGAGGCACATGAAAGAGATGCTACCAAAGTGGCATGCATCATGATGGCCACTATGACAGCCGAGCTCCAAAAGTCCTATAAGGACTACTATCCTTTTGAGATGCACCAGGATTTGATGGACCGCTACCATCAGAGTGCTCGTCAAGAGCGATATGAAATCATCTCCTCCATGATAACAACCCGAATGAAAGATGGTGAACCCATCACGGGCCACATGCAGAAAATGCAAAGGTTTGTGGACCGTTTGATGAAGCTGAATGTGAACTTCCCAGAGGAGTTAGCAATAGATATCATTTTGCACTACTTACCTTCGTGTTATGATGAATTCCGCATGACATACCACATGAACAAGGAGGAAGTTACACTTAGCAAACTTCAAGGACTCCTAAAGACCGCAGAATCTGGTCTTAAAGGTAAGTCGGTTGTTACCACTCCTACTCCTAGTCCAAACTACGCACCTGTCCTGGAAATCGGGAAAGTTAGAGGGAAGAAGAGGAAGAACCCTTCGAAGGGTACCTAGGGTAAGACCCTTGATGTCTCCTCTTCAAGCTGAACCAAGAAAGGTTTCGTCACTCCTTCTTCTGATCCCAAAGAGGCTGAATGCTTCTATTGCCATGAAAAGGCACACTGGAAGCGGAACTGCCCAAAGTACCAGCAAGATTTGAAGGATGGGAAAGTGAAACCCAACCATGCAGGTATTTACACTATATTATCTAATAACTCACACTATTCTAACTCTTGGGTCCTTGATACCGGCTGTGGTATTCGTATTTGTTCTTATTTGCAAGGACTAAGAAGAAGTGAGAATGTAGAGCATGGAAAGATAAACTTGATCATGGGGAATAGGAAAGTTTCACATGTCACCAAGATTGGAGTTTATACTTTGTTGCTAAGTAGTGGGTTTACTTTAGATTTGAATAAATGTTGTTATTTGCCTGAAATGGCAAGAAATGTTATTTCCTTTCATGCTTTGTACAAACAAGGGTTTACCTTTTCTTTTGATAATGAAGTTGGTGGAATAAATGCTTTCTTTAATAATGTGTTTTATTTTAAAGCATTACCTTGTGATGGTGTGTATCAAGCTGTGTCTGTTGTAGATAATTTAGGAAATAATGTGTTGTGTATTGATTCTACTAATGATAATAACTTGGATAAAACATCATTATGGCATTGTCGTCTTGGACATGTAAGCAAGAAACGCATAGGCCAACTCCAAAAGGATGGAGTCTTGGAGTCATTTGACCTAAAGTCAGATGATAGTTGTGAATCATGCTTACTTGGAAAAATGACAAAGTCACCCTTCACAGGTTCTTGTGCTAGGGGTGAAGGTTTGTTGGATCTAGTGCACACGGATGTGCGTGGACCCTTCAAACCTTGTTAGACATGGTTCGTTCCATGATGAGTCGAACTTCGCTACCAATCTCATTATGGGGGTATGCCTTAGAGACTGCCGCCCATATCCTTAATCTGGTCCCTACAAAGAAGGTTGCCAAAACACCTCACGAGATGTGGACTGGAAAAGTTCCTAATCTAGCCCACATCAAGATCTGGGGTTGCGAAGCTTTCATGAGACGCGAGACTCAAGATAAGCTCGAACCTCGCAGTGAGAGGTGTATTTTCATCGGCTACCCACAGAGATCCTTTGGTTACCTCTTCTACAAACCTAGTGAGAATGTGGTCTTTGTAACAAGGAGGGCTGTTTTTCGAGAGAGAGAGAGTTCATAAGCCAAGGAAACAGTGGGAGGCAAATTGACCTTGAAGAAATTCAGGAGTCAAGTGGTGAAGGAACCTCAAACCCTAGCCGTCAACTTGAGGAGGAAACTCCTATTGATCCAATTGACAAGTTTGTACCTCTGAGGCGTTCCACAAGGGTTAGGAATGCACCTGAGCACTACTATGGTTTCCATATTACTGCGGAAGGTGAGACACTTATCAGTGATGAGACACTGATAAGTATGGATGAACCTAACAGCTATGCGGAAGCCATGGCAGGCCCCGAGTCTGGTAAATGGAAGGAGGAAATGGACACCGAGATACAGTCCATGTATGACAATCAGGTTTGGGACTTGGTTGACAATGTACCAGGTCGCAAGACACTTGGGTGCAAATGGATCTTCAAAAAGAAGACCGACATGGATGGTAATATACACACTTAAGGCGCGGCTGGTTGCAAAGGGCTTTTCTCAAACTCCAGGAGTTGATTATGATGAGACCTTTTCACCAGTAGCCAAGATTAAGTCTATTAGGGTATTGTTAGCCATTGCTGCATTTCATGACTATGAAATATGGCAAATGGATGTCAAAACCGCTTTCCTTAATGGAAAGTTGGCTGAGGATGTTTACATGAATCAGCCAGAGGGTTTTGTCAGTACATAGTACCCTAATAGAGTGTGTAAGCTTGAGAAATCCATCTATGGATTAAAGCAAGCACCTCGTAGATGGAATCTTTGCTTTGATGAGAAAGTTAAACAGTTTGGCTTTTCGAGGAGTGAAGATGAATCTTGTGTATATGTCAAGGCTAGTGGGAGTATAGTTAGCTTTTTGGTACTGTATGTGGATGACATACTACTCATAGGGAATGATATCCCAACTCTGCAGGAACTAAAGTCCTGGCTTGGGAAGTGTTTCGCTATGAAAGACCTAGGTGAAGCTGCCTATATCCTAGGGATAAGGATTCTGAGAGACCGGAGTAAAAGACTATTTGGACTTAGTCAGAGTACATACTTGGATAAAGTGTTGAAGAGGTTCAGCATGCAAGATTCCAAGAAAGGAGAGTTACCCATCCAGAGTAACACTAGATTGAGCAAGACCCAGAGCCCGAGTACCGAGGTTGAGATAGCATAAATGAGTCGAGTACCTTATGCTTCAGCTGTAGGCTCGATCATGTATGCTATGACGTGTACTCGTCCTGATGTAGCCTTTGCTTTGAGCATGGTTAGCAGGTATCAGGGGAATCCTGGTAAGGCTCACTGGACTGTGGTAAAAAACATTCTCAAGTACCTGCGGAGGACTAAGGACTGGGTCCTTACCCTTGGTGGGAGTGATGACTTGAGAGTTGTAAGGTATAGTGATGCTAGCTTCCAGACTGATAGGGATAATTTCCGCTCTCAGTCGGGCTGGGTCTTTACCTGAAACGGAGGAGCAATTTCTTGGAAAAGTTCCAAGCAGGAGACAGTAGCTGATTCAACTTGCGAATCAGTGTATATAGCGGCAAGCGAGGTAGCAAAGGAGGCTATATGGCTAAAGAACATCATTGGAGACCTTGGAGTTGTACCAACTATAAAGGAGCCTATAGAGATTTTCAGTGATAGTGAAAGCGTAGTTGCCTTAGCTAAGGAACCAAGGGATCACGGGAGATCCAGACACATTGATAGAAAATACCATTTCATTAGACATCGTATGGAAGAAGGAATCCTCGTGGAAAAGAGGGTATCATCGGATGAGAACCCGACAGATCCCCTCACGAAGGGACTGGGTAGGGTTAAGCATCTCCAGGATGCAAGGAGCATAGGGTTGAAGGATGATATTAGTTTTAGTAGTTAGATAATTTTCGAAATGTGTAAAATGTAAATTGACATTTGATGATGAATAAAAGGTGTGTTTTATTTATAAGTAAAGTGTTGCTATCTTTTGTCAATCGTTTACTATTATTTCTTTTGCATGTTTTGACTTCCAGAATATTTATGTTGTGTTTTACATATTATCCAATTATCCACAGTCGGTCATGTGTTGGAAGTAGATATGAATTAAGACTGTCATGAGTTGGTTGTAGAGGTCTAAGATGTTGGACATGGCCTCAACACTCATGAGTGCTCATAAGTTCTGAGTATTGGATTCAACCCACGCTCGCTGGTATCACTTCATGGAATTTATCTCGAGTGATCGCGAGACGGTAATATCATATAAGTCTTCAAACCTAGAGATATGACTTGTTTTCTATGAGTTGGTTATGCATTGATCGTGCGAAAACGCATTGGTAACTCGATGTTATAAAACGTGCGTTTGTATGTGATTTAACAAGTAGTAGAACAAGCATATGAGTCGAAGTTTATCTGTTCCTTCTTGGATTAGAAGCGATATCTGGGCACCTCGATGATTTTGTTTTGACCTATGTATCGGGCCTGGTCAGAACTAAGTTGATGTGTTCAATTAAGTTCTATGTCAAACAAATCGGAAATCGGGAAACAAACTGTTGGACAATAAGCAAGACATTGTTCCATGTATTTGTCCGGCTGATATCTAGAACAGAGGGTTATATGACCACTTATCTTAAATGGCGTATCATCTTCTTCTCAGTTCCGAGAGACCTTGAAAAGAGCTACGATTGCTGATCGATTCCTGAAGTCATACTTGCAGTTATAGTTATTAGACTTATCCAAGTGGGAGATTGTTGGATAAGGTGTCTAAGTCCATAACTATTTCTGGTATGTACTTGACCCGACCCGACATGGTCCATTTGGGTTGCATGGCATCATGCAATTGGATAGACTAAAATGAGAGAAATAACACTTATGGTTTACTAATATATTATAAGTTCTAATATATTAATAATATTATTTAATTAATATAGATCAAGAATTAATCTAGAATTAATTAAGTGATAAAAAAAGAGACTAATAAAATATATGGGTTGATTGTGTAAATCATCCATACTTGTATAGTGGGCTAGATGCTCCATGGATTATCTAGTTGGGCTAAGGTCCATAAGATGCTCCATGGATGCTCCATGGGAGTTACAAACCCATGGGTCATGGAAACGAAGAGCCATGTTACATTAGGGTTTACATGGTGTAACCCTAATGCTACATACTATATAAGCCTGCTTCTAGCAACCAAAATCGGCTACAGTAGTGAGACAAGAGGGCAAGCTGAATTTAGAAGTGTTCTACATTCTCTCAAAGTCATTCCAAGAGCATTTGGTGTTGTGTGAAACATTTGAGGCATCACACATGGGGTGCTAGGCTCTCAAGGTTTGCAAGGAATCAAATCAACAACAAGGTATGTAATTCTAGCCATCTTTCATGATTAAAGTTTCCCATGTATGCTAGATAAGATTATAAACCTTGGAAAAAGTATTTTGCAAGTATTTTAGACAAACATAGAGCCAAGGTTTTCTAGGGTTGCATGTACACTTAGGAGTGTTAGAATGCTCAAAACCCATCAGGTGTCACCCTGGAAAGGTGTTATCCGCTTCAGGAAGAGGGGCAATCTGGGCCCCAAATTCATTGGCCCTTTTCGAGTGTTGGCCAGTGTGGGCAAGGTGGCTTACCGGTTGGAGCTACCGAAGGAGCTGAGTCAAATACATGATACCTTCCTTGTATCCCAACTGAGGAAGTGTATAGCCGATGAGGCAGCTGTGGTTCCCTTGGAGGACATTCAGGTCGATGATCGCCTGAATTATGTGGAAACGCCTGTAGCCATTTTGGATCGGAAAGTGAAGTCCTTGAGGAACAAGGCCGTGAACTTTGTCAAAGTTAAATGGCAACATCATAGAGGATCAGTGTTGGGTCAAAATTGTGGTTTATACTTTGCTTTTCTAGGAAAATGTATTTTAATGTCTAGGACCGTAAACAGCTTAGTGTTTACGGCCATATATGTGTTTACGGTCAGTGTTTACGGCCGTAAACAGGTTTACGGCCGTAAACCCATTTACGGCTCATGTTCCCCATGTCTACTATATATAAGGTGAGGAGTGCATAATTGTAGGAAGACTAGAGGAGCTTAAGTGTGTGTATTTGAAGGTGTTCTAGAGAGAGAGAAAAGAGAGTGTATGTTAGTGTGTGTGAATCTTGTATCCGGATCTTCATTCATATCAATACATACAAGATTCATCATCTTCTTCTTCTCCTTCTCTTCTATTTTCATCTGACATCATCCAATTGATTGGGATTCCGCACCATCAATTGGATCTGATTGATACACAAGCAGATTATGGACTTACAATTGGTATGAGAGCTTGGATTGTATCAGTCAATTTTGTCAGATCTGGAGCTTATTTGATCTTATTTTCGAAAGCTTTTTGCGTTTTCAGATAGATCTCTGAAAATTAGGTGGGGTTTGTTCTTCGCGTTTTTCATAAAAACGGGTTTTTGATCGAGTTTTGGAGCAAAAAGGGGCAAAAATCGCTGTTTTTGGTCGTAACCAGTGAGGGGGTGGCGGCGTTTACGGCCAGCAGCTAGGGTTTCCGGAGTTTACGGTCCGAGTTTACGGCCCCGGAGTTTGCGGTCCGAGATTACGGCCCTCCGAGGTTTACGGTGCGAGCTTACGGTCCGAAGTTCACGGTCACGTGTACGGTCGAAGCTTACGGTTCTTGCCTCGGATTACATCTCGTCGTCGCATCGCAATCTCGGCCTCGCACATCCGAAGCTCGCATCAGCGCTTTACTTAAAAAAAATATCAAAGCGAAATTGGGGGCTGCCGAGGATCGAACTCGCCACCTCTGATTCATCGACCAACGCCTTAACCAACTCAGCTAGGCTACCTGTTGATACATCCCTTCGTTTTTTAATTCAAAAGGCGTTCCTCTCTCTGTTCCAGTTTCGCAAAATTGACACTTTTAGCCCAAAATTCAAAATCTTTTATTTTAAAATTCCTTTTTCAACCAAAAATTATAGTTTTTAATTTTTGACTTTTATTTTTGACTTTTTACTTAAAATTTTGACCTTGACTTTTAAAATTTGACCTTTGACTTTAAACTTTGACTTTCTCGTTTAACTTTTAAATTTTCAAATTTAGCTTTTCGGTTTGACTTTTAAGTTTGACTTTTGAGTTTGACTTTTTTAATTTGACTTTTAAGGTTGACTTTTGAGGTTTGTAGTCAAAGGGTTTGACTTTTGAGTTTTAATGGCTTTTGAGGTCTACGAAGACATGAAAGAGAGTCAGGATATGTTAAGACAAAAATTCAACATGTTCGATTATATCCCTGGAAAAACCATGGAAGTTCAGTTGCAGCGATTTACTACACTTAATACTGAGATGAGTATAGCTGGGATCTTCTTGACTAAATCTGAGATAAACAAAAAGTTGCTGAATGCACCTCCAAAGTCGTGGGATATGAACGTGGCTGTCATCAAGAAGACAAAAGATCTCAATCGTCTTAGTCTTGCTAATATAATTGAAGAACTTGACGCTTTGAATTGTCAAAAAACAATGAGTTCCGCAAACATCCCAGTCAATGAAGTTTCATGTACTCCATCTTATGAAGATACGATTAAACTTCTTCGTGAACATAATTATTTGCTAAAAGGGGAAGTCGAGGACCTAAAATACGAAGGATATCAACTTAGGAAAGGACAGAAACCCCTAAAGGCCCAGTTAGGAACAAAAATAAAGGACTTTAGGAAGCTTCAGGAAGAATTCAGCAACAAGTGTGAAAATTATGACTATATTAAGAGACAACTTGATGCTGTAACCGAAGAACTTGACGCTTTGAAAATTAAGTGTGGAAAAACAGATGTTAGTTTCAAAAATTATACTGCGTCAAGTAAGACAGTCGAGTCCTTATTTGAAACCCAATTAAAATTCAAAGATAATCAAAACAAGGGTCTAGGGTATGATAGTGTTCCTCCACCTTTCAATCATAACTACACATCCATCCCTACGACACAGGAAGAAATTGACAGGGAGGCACATCTTCAATATGGCAAACCAACTGGATTTGTGTCAGGAGGTATTCAGGTTGAAAATACTAATGTTTCTACCTCATATGAA
The DNA here is from genome assembly GCF_052849685.1 of Lactuca virosa. Taxonomy (NCBI): domain Eukaryota; kingdom Viridiplantae; phylum Streptophyta; class Magnoliopsida; order Asterales; family Asteraceae; genus Lactuca; species Lactuca virosa. The sequence goes on along the minus strand of NC_136433.1, from coordinate 35,962,549 downwards.
GGTAAAGTAGCAGAAGATGAGAACAAAGAGAACACCATTGAACAAACCAACATCTCCTTGAACTTTGAATCTGTTGCTTCGACCTCAGCTGCTTCTGATCAACCTGCTGTTGAGAAATACAGGCCACCAATTCAAGTGAAACAGAGTGCCTGTTGTAATTGTGCTTGTGGGAACAATAAGAGACAAGGCAAAGATACGCCACCAGGGGCAGGAAGAAACAACTTCACAGTGAAGAAAAAGACATGTTTTCACTGTGGAACACCTGGACACATTGCCAGAAATTGTCCTAATCGCACATACGTTCCCTACTATGCACAAGGTGGCAGAACGCGCCAAGAGGGAGATACTCCAAAAGAAACCCCTCAAGGTCACGTTCAGACATTGGTGACTGGAACGCGCAGAAGGCCAAGAATCAAACCCACATGGCCAAGAATCTGAATCCCAAGGGCAAGAAGGGAATGTCAGCCAAGAAGCCAAATCCAAGAGATGCTCCCGTGAAGCCAAAATCAAAGTCATATGAACGGCCGACATCAAGATCAAAAGCAAGTACTGAGCCACCCATCAGATCGAAAAAGAAATGGGTTAAAACCAACTACAAATGGGTTCCAAAGGCTCACTCTCCCAAATCTTCTAACGATTCTAATATTTCTACATCTTCTGTTTGTGATAAGCAGGACATGTCATGGGAGAGAGTACTATGCAAGGATGACAAAGGTCAACCCAGTTTCAAAATGGACTGGGTTCCAAAGACCAACTAATCCCGCTCTGTGTCGGAGCAACTATGGAGGCATATCATCATACTTCGGTTTGTTGGTAGTGGCTGTTCCAGGCACTTGATAGGGGACATCTCTCAACTGTACACCACTCAGAACATTGTTTGAGACTATGTGTCCTTTGCGGGAAGGGAAGAAAGGAAGGGATCACTCATGGGGTTCGTGCTTAATGATATGAAGAATTTTCGGATCTGTTCTGAGATTATGCGTGCTGTTCTCAGACCTTCTGGATGCAAATTCAATCGGTGACTTACGGTTTGAGTTTTCTTCTCTATACTCCTGAGTTTATCTTACATTGTTTCATTTCAAAGACAATTTTCTTTTATTTCCTTGTATGTCTTTCATTAGTAGGTATTGTATTGGGAAGTGATATGAAGTCTAGTGCTAAAGGGCAATATGCAATTCGTGTAATGCACTAAAGCCGAATTGTCTAGACTCTGTATTCAATGTGCTGGTAGGCACAAACGATTCAAATGGACTAGACATTGATTGACCATGAAAGGACTAGACAATATAGACTTAGATAGTTTCATTTGGACTGACCATACGACGCTCGGGTAGATTGAGCAGTGAGATAAACATGGGAACCTGCGAAATACACTAAAAGTTAATTATCTAGAACTGTGGCACAATTCCGGTATTGATAGGGCAACTGGGGGGTTATGATAAAGTAGGTCTGTAGGAAATTATTTTCTTGCTTTCTATATGTCAGTCATATGTTGCCTCCTCTGCATGATCGGAAGATCCGACCTGGATTGCAACATATGCAACTCTATTTCTACGCACCTCCTTATCTATGAAATTCTTTCTATCTGTTAGCCATATGTTGTCCCCTCTGCGTGATCGGAAGATCCGACCTGGGACACAGCATATGCAACATTCTACCTCTCAATCCCTCTATCTATGTTAGTCATATGTTGTTCCCTCTGTGTGATTGGAAGACATCCAACCTGGGATACAACATATGCACTTCTATATCTGACTTCTTTCTTAATGATTGAATACTCACCTAAAGTAAGGAGTTCTTTAGAAGTTCTTGATTACCGGGGTATATCGGGAAGTGGGAAACATGTTCTAGTACATCTAAAAATTGAACCATTTAATAGGGTGTCTGTAGATCTTGCTGCTTAATTTAAGTGGACAACAATATCCTTGGTCGTCGTCAGCTAAATGTCAATTTAGGAATATATATCACAATGACTTGTCACTTATAATCTGTCCAAATTGACAACATCCTTTCTGTTTAAGTGGACCACAATACCGGTGATTGACCAGATCTAGACATGCAGGAGTGTGCTGATAAACGATATTGGATTGTTTGACAACTTTGATCCCAAATATTTTTGTTTTTTGTTAAATTTGTTCATAGTTTTCCTCTATGCACAAATTTAGGGGGAGAATTAAAAAAATTCAAAAATCAAACAAAAATCAGAATAATTAAAAAATCCAAAAATAGTGTTATTTCTGTTTTATTTCTTGTTCAGAAAAATCAAAAACCCAAAAATATTGTGTGCTAAATTTTCTTTTAGTTTTGTTTTGTCTTGAAAAGTGAATTCAGGTGAAGATGAAACTCATGGAAACTGAATCGAAAATTTCTGAGCCAAGGCTTCATCCGTGATCATCGAAGAATTCTCATTCGAAGGAGCAAGAAATGAAGATTATTCTTTCGACATTCAATCTTTCAACTCCAAAAGCAAGGTGAAGCTGCACTTGAAGATTACGTGACGAATTGCATTGAAGCCTCCTCAATCAATCTGTTGCTATCTTATACCTGCTGAAGTGATCCAGAAGATTAGTTCTCTCTGATGTTCTCTCTGAAGATTCTCAAGCTGAAAGCGCTATCTTTCAAGAATCAGTACGTCAAGCCTCCTCACCCAATGTGCGTTCAAATCCAAATTATGAAGAAAAGCCCAACTGCTCAAGATGAAGTCATTCATTAAAGATTGATATGTTCATCTTGAAGTCATGAAGATATCGAAGAGTAAAGCTGAAGCCAAAGCTCCCAATGAAGATTAACAAGAGAGCCAGCTACTTTTTAGGGGGAGCTTGTTGGGTCATTTAAGAAAAGAAAGCTATAAACCAAGGGGGAGATTGTTGGGTCAAAATTGTGGTTTATACTTTGATTTTCTTGGAAAATGTATTTTTATGTCTAGGACCGTAAACAGCTCAGTTTTTACGGCTATATATGTGTTTACGGTCAGTGTTTACGGCCGTAAACCCATTTACGACTCATGTTCCCCATGTCTACTATATATAAGGTGAGGAGTGCATAATTGTAGGAAGACTAGAGGAGCTTAAGTGTGTGTATTTGAAGGTGTTCTAGAGAGAGAGAAAAGAGAGTGTGTGTTAGTGTGTGTGAATCTTGTATCTGGATCTTCATTCATATCAATACATACAAGATTCATCATCTTCTTCTTCTCCTTCTCTTCTATTTTGATCTGACATCATCCAATTGATTGGGATTCCGCACCATCAATTGGATCTGGTTGATACACAAGCAGATTAGGGACTTACAATCAGAGTGGAAATGGGAACCAGAGTCCGAGATGCGTGAGCAGTATCCAAAGCTGTTTCTGGAGGATGAGTTCGAGGGCGAAGTCTGATTTTAGTGGGGGAGAATTGTAACATTCCAAAAAGAGGTACATTTATCATTATTGAATCTTTCTCTAAAGTGTCAAATTAGTCCCTAAAAGAGAAAAGTTGGCAAGATAGTACTCGGGGCGTACGCATGAGTACTCGCAGCGTATTCATGCACCATGCAGAATCACGGAGGCCACCTATTACGCTGGGCGTACTAGGCTCATATGCAAAACCCTAATAATTGATTTGACCCTATATAAAAAACATTATAATCTGCTTTCTATCCACCCTTACCAACCTCCAACCCTCTCTAAAACCCTAAATTCGTGTGTATGGCTTGTGTGTGTTTTTTTACAAGTTTTAAGTGTTCTTGGCTTTTATGGTTTAAGAAGGAGTTTAGAGAAGAAGAAGAAGGTGCCAACAAGCTTAGAGATCTAGAAACTTCCCACCTTTGTGTATCATTTTTAGGTATAACGCTTATACCTTGGCTAGTGTTCTTGTAGATCGCTTTAGTTTAAGATTTATGAGCTTAAGTCCCCATGTTTGGACCTTTTAGGGTTTGGGACTCTCCAAAGAGTTTAAGTTGTCCTTTCATGCATCTCAAGGCATGTAGATTGATAAAAATGCTTGCTTGATCTTTCCTTTTGAATCATGCAAGAGCAAAGTGGCTTGGAATGGATGAAATGATGTTTTAGCCTCTCATAGCCTTGAAAAGGCTTAAAGCCCACATATTTATGGATTAAGAGGTTTTAAATTGGTCAGATCTGTAATTGGAATGGTTGTCTTAACGGATTAAGACAACAAAAGAATGGAAATGGAAGTTTGTGGAGTATACCGTGCGTACTCCTAGCTACGCGCAGTGTAGCCTAATTTCACCTCGTCGCATGCTTAGCTAGTTATACGCCCAACGTTAGGAGTAGTACGCCCAACGTACTCGTTGGGTGTTGACGTTCTGTTGACTTTTGTTGACTTTGACCTTTAGTCAAAGTTTGGGGTTTTGGGACTGAGGGAACGCCAAAATAGTCGGAGTCTAGATACGACAGTTCAGGGTGCTAGGTTTTGGGACTGAGGGAAGGGCAAAATAGTCAAAGTTTGGGGTTTTCGTTGACTTTGACCTTTAACCGTAGACTTTAGACTTGTGAGTGGTTTTGGACCTTAATTTTAATTAAGGATAAATTTTTGTTAACTACGCGGAGTTTAGATCCGGCAGTTCGGGGTGCTAGGTTTTCGTGTCATCAATGTCAGGTGAGTCTCCTCACTTACGCTTACCTGTATGGTAGGTTAGCTATATTATTATGACCAGCTGGGTCTAGCTGCTATATTATGTTATGTGATGATATGATAATTGTATGTGGCTGGGGTTGCTGATAGCCAACTGGGGGTTGCAGATAACGCTACGAGCATACTGTTAGCTCACAGGGACTGCTGATAGTCTCAGGGTTGTAGATAACCCATAGTTGTTTTCCTATGTTGTGATTATATGTGGTATCTTGGGGAACTCACTAATCTTTGTGCTTACAGTTGTTGATTTATATGTGGTAGGTACTTCGCAGGACCACGGGAAGGTGAAGATTTGATTGTACACACACGCTGGGAAATTTACTTCTGGGACATGCTTTTTATGTACTCTAATAACTATGATATTTGTGGTTTGGGATGACTTGTACTTGAAATCTGCTTCTAAAACTATGTTTTTGGAAGTTTTAAAAATGAAAATTTTGGTCTAAAATTTGGGGTGTTACATTAAACAAGAAGTTCACAAACGTTTTTAACAAGAATCAAGATTGGTATATAAAAATAGATACAAAACTCATTTTCAATAGGAATCACGTCAATCTTTTTCAAAAGCGAGTAAAACAAAACTAACGATTAATGTATCAAAGAAAAATGCACCATTTAAACCTGATGATCCATGCTTTCCAAATCCAAAGACAACACAAAAATCCAAGGTTTCCTTTTCTAAAGGCAAAAGTGAAATGAACAATTTCAATCATTGGTTTGAAAACAAAGGAAAGAATACCAATCAAAGCAGTTTTCACAAAATCAAGTCAAAAAGGCTTATGATAATTACTTATGTGAATCAATGAATGGAAGTAAATCGTCACAAGAGTCATTGTCGAATCCTTTAAAGTGGAAGAAAGTTCAGTCAAAAACCAACTTTGGGCTTTCAGAAAATAAAATTAAAAAAAAAAGATTTCAAAGATAATACTTCTATAGTGAATGAATATATATATTTTTTCCTGAAGACAATGAAGTTAATTTGATTGATAGAACTAAATTCAAAGTTCGAAATTGGATTTACATTTCCATGTTTCACATGATATTTCACGCTAATTCACAAGGACCCAAAATGCCTTGGGTACCTAAATATCTTTAATTGATTGTTGGTACTATGTGACAAGCAATATGATGATAACTTGTATATCAATAGTGGTTGTTCACGTCACATGACTGGGAGGAAGGAATGTTTGCGAGATTCGGAAACTAGAAAATGATGGAGTGGTGAAGTTTTCAAAGAAAAAAAGTGAAAAATCAAAGGATATGCGAACATTACTAATGAGAATTTTACAGTCAATCGAGTTTGATTATGTCAAAGGTCTGAAGCACAACCTAATAAGTGTATCTTAGTTGGTTGTTGGAATGGGGAATCTGGTGTTGTTTGATGAAGAAGGAAGCATCATATCAAACTGAATGAAGTTTTCCTAAAGTTAAAAAGAAAATGAGATATGTTCACTCTGGACATGAACCCAATAGTGGGCTTACCTTCCATTTGCTTACTATTGAATGCTTCTTCAGATTTAAGTTGGATCTAGCATCGAAGGCTTTCTCATCTCAACTTTAAAAATCTCAATAAACTTCTTTTAAATGATTTAATTCGAGGTTTACCTCTTCTCAAATTTGACAATGATTTGTAACACCCGTGTCTTGAGGTAATAACAATTATTTAATTCCTTTATAATTAATTGTTGGACTTGAGATTAAGGATTGGATTATTGAGTTGGGCCTTAAGTGAGTGGGCTGATATCTAGTGGGCTGCCCAAAGACGTACGTTGGGCGTAAGCTTGGCGTACGCTGGGCATAGTGCAACATTGGATGCAGGGGGATCAGGCGCGTATGCGCAACGTACCAAGGAGTACGCGCAGCGTACGTGGGCAGACTGCAAACCCTAATTTTTAGGGTTTAAGCCATATATATACAACATTATGACTCAAACCCTAGCCTCCGTACCAGCCCCTCAACCTCAGAAACCCTAGATAGCCTTTCATTCCTCATTGTGGGGTTTAGAAGCTTGGAAGGAGACAGAAGTTGAAGTAGAAGAAGAAGAACTTGAGTAGCTTGAGCTCAAGGATCTGAGATAACATCACCATTTGGCACTCATTTGAGGTAAAAAGCTCGCAACTTGCCTCATGAATGCTTAGATCTATGTTAATGGAGTTTTGGACCTTTTTAGGTCCCAAGAATGGATTTTTATGTTTCAACTTCGTATCTAAGCCTACGGTTGCCACCCTTAGTGCTATATGAGTCCCAATAACAGTAAAGTTTCGATCTTTAAGGTCCTTTTATGGTCATGCATGAGTTCTAGCCATTTCCATGGAAGTTAGTTGTCATATTTCAAGTTTGGGTCTATTTGGCGGGTTGCAAGCCACCAAGTAATCGACTTTATGGATTAAGACACTCTAGGGGACTCAGATATGTGTTTGGAGACTAAGGTCTAAAGTGATTAAGCCCTTTTGAAGTTTATGGCTTAACAGGGTAGTACGTTGGACGTTCAAGCCCGTACGTGCAACGTACACGCCATGCAGCCTGTACGCTTAGCGTACAGAGGAGAACGCCCCACGTACTCACTGGATTCGGGTTCTTCATCGTTTGGGACTTGGTTTGGGCCAATCTTTGGACTTCTTAGCTATTTGGCCTTAGTGGGCCATCAGAAGTCAGTTAATGGGTTAAGGACATGTTTGGGATTAAGGGAAGGCCCATTTGAGGAGTTGGGCCCAATTTAGAAAATTGGGCCATTAGTGGGCCTTTAATGGGCTTGGAAATAGTAGATGGAATTGGGCCTAGGATATGGTCCAAATTAGATCAAAGGGTAAAATAGTCATTTTAACCTAAGAAGGATAATTGGATTTTGACTAAGTCTTATTGTGATAATGATAGTCGGGGAGTCGCCGGAGCAGCCGTAGAGATTCCTTACAATGAGATTCTGCATTCAGCTTTGCGAGGTGAGTTTCCTCCTGTAGGAACGGGTCGAAGGCACCAATGCCGACACGTTTATGTTGGTTAGCATGTTCTGGACTAAGGTCCGATGCCGGTCAGCGCCCGATGTAGCTTTATATGTTTTCCGGACTTCGGTCCGATGCCGGGGAAAGCCCGATGAATGTTTGTATGCTTCCGAATTTCGGTCCGATGCCGGGCGGGGCCCGAGGAATGTTTATATGTCTATGTTATGTGACTATTTATGTGTATTTGTTGATATGTTATTATGTATACCGAGCGTTGTTCGATTCTGGGCGGGGCCCGATGCCGGATCTCGGTCCGATGTCGGGCAGGGCCCGATGCCGGACTTCGGTCCGATGCCGGGCGGGGCCCGATGTAGCGAGCAAGGCTCATGTTATGTTATTATGTGATTATATGATTATGAGTATGGTATGTGGTAGTTTGGGGAGACTCACTAAGCTTTGTGCTTACAGTTTTCAGTTTTGGTTTCAGGTACTTCCGGTAGCAAGGGAATGAGCTCGGGATGACTGCAGTGCACACACCATGATTTTAGCCTGGGATGTTTTACTCTGATATATTGACATGTGTTTTGATATGATACTCTAATTTTATACTATGACTTATGATTTTTTGATGGAACGATTTTGATATCAATGGTTTAATTAATAAATAAAAACGAAATTTTTGGACCGTATTTTTGCGATGTTAAATGATTCTTTGTGTGCGGCTTGCGAACAAGGAAAACAAAAATCGACAAGGACATCCATTTATCATGAATTCCAAGATAGTTGAACCTCTGGAACTTCTACATATTGACCTGTGTGGTCCTTTAATAGTTGAGTCAATCTATGGGAAGAAGTACATCTTAGTCATAGTAGATGATTTTTCACATTTTACATTGGTCAATTTTCTTCGAAAAAGTATGAGACTGCTCAAGTTAGGATTGAATTTACCAAAAGAATCGAATTGAGTTTGAAGAGGAAAGTTTGACGAATCAAAATTGACAATGGAACATAATTCAAGAATTATGCCCTTGACTCATTCTTAACGAATCTTGTCATTTCCCATAATTTTTTGGCACCATATACACCTCTACATAAGGAAGTTGTGGAAAGGAGAAATCGATCCTTGTGTGAGGTAGCTATAACAAAGCTTACATATGCAAATCTATCTCAATACTATTGGGATGAGGCTATTTCTATTGCTTGTTTCACTAAAAATCGTTCTTTCATTCATCAAAGATTCAATATCACTCCATATAAAATTATTAACAAAAGGAAACATAATGTTAATTTTTCCATGTTTTTGGTTGCAGATGTTTCATAATGAATTTCAATATTATCTTTCTAAATTTCAAGTGAAGGTTGATGAAGAAATATTTCTTGGATATTTGTAAAATTTAGTTGCGTACATGGTGATGAATAAAAGAATGTAAAGGATTGAAGAGACTTTCAACTTAACATTTGATGATTATTATGTTAAAATTGTCGAACATGATTTTCTTCAAAATCCAATTATTTCTAATTCTAATAAGGATTCTGAACAAATGCTTACTTTTGATGTTGATTTTGAATAATTTTTTGGCATTCTTGACAGATCCATTAATGTTGAGTTGAATATCGAAGATAATCAAGTCCCTGAGGCATCATAACATTTTGATGATTCCACAGTTACTGATGGACACTCTGATGGATGTGTAACTTCGATACCTAGTGCTTATATGGAAGGAGATCAATCTTTGATACCAACTGGTCATGTCGAAGGAGAGTCATCTCATATGCAAGTTCATGTTGAGGGGTAGCAAATACCTATCTCTACTCAAGTTGAGGGGGAGCACTATATGTCTAATGAAAATGTTGTGGGGGAGCAACATTTAGTTAACACACATGTCCAGGGGGAGCAATGTCGAACATCTGTCGAAGAAGAACATCTTACCAATATTGAAGTTGAACGAAATGATGATATCAACGATACAATTTCTGTTGCAGAAGAATTTTTAGATACTAAAGAAATTTTTGAAGATGCAGACCTGAATTTTGATCCATCATATCCTCCAATGGAGAAATAGACTTGAAATCATCCCAAGGAACATATTATTGGTGATTTTAATTCTGGTGTTTTAACGAGAGCACAAATATGAGACAATCTAGATTGCATTAGAACATCCTAAGACTGAATTGGATGAGTTTGATAGAAATAAAGTTTGGAGGTTGATACTTAAACCAGAAGGTGTTTCTATGTTTGATCTTAAATGGGTTTCTAAAAATAAATTTGATAAAGAAGGAAATGTCCGAATAAATAAAGCAATACTAGTTTTCAAAGGTTATAGTGAACAAGAAGGGATTGATTATGATGAAACTTTTTCTCCTGTCGCAAGACTCGAAGCTGTTAGATATTTTCTTGCGTATGCAGCTCACAAGAACTTAGATGTTTATCAAATGGATTTGAAGTGTGAATTCCTCAATGGAGTTCTTGAAGAGACAGTGTATAGGGTTTGTAAATGATAAGTTTCCTAATCATTGCTATCTTCTTGACAAAGTTGTCTATGGCTTAAAACAAGCACCAAGGGCTTGGTATGCTACGTTAAACAATTTCTTTCAAAATTTATAAATTTAAGCAAGGATCGGTTGATCCCACATTATTTCGAAAGAAATTTGGCGATCATCTAATGCTTGTTCAAATTTATGTCGATGATATAATTTTTGGTTCTACTGACCCTGCTTTGTCAAAGGAATTTGAAAATCTAATGAAAAGTCAGTTTGAGATGAGCCTGATAGGGAAGATAAATTACTTCTTGGGGTTGAACATTCGACAAAACAAAGAATTCATCTTTATCAATCAGGAGAATTACACAAAGAACTTGCTTGAAAGATTTGGAATGACAAATTTTTCTAATGCAAAAGTTCCAATGGTTGTTGGCACGAGATTTAATCCATCTTTAGATAAACCTACTGTTGATCTCAAGACATATCGAAGCATGATAGGTTCTTTGTTGTATTTAATAGCAAGTCCTCTTGATATCAAGTTATCTGTGTGTAATTGTTCCAGGTATCAAGCTAACCCAAGGGAACCACATCTCACTGTTGTAAAGAGTACCTTTAGATATTTACATCGAACTCCTATGAGATTTAGTATCCAGCAAACACAAGAGTTTACATTCAGTCATATTCAGACGCTGACTTGGAAGGTTGTTAACTTGATCGGAATAGTACAACTGAGGTTGTTAATTTCTTGATCGAAAGTTAGTAATTTGGCAGTCGAAGAAGCAAACAAGTGTATCCATTTCAACCTCCAAAGCAGAGTATGTTGCTTCTGCTGCCTGTACTTCGCAACTGATATGGATTCAAAATCAATTACATGACTATGCACTCAACATGAAGAAAATTCATTTATTTTGTTATTCTCAGAGTTCCATTCACATATGTCATAATCCAATTCAACATTCAAACACAAAATACATTGCTCTTCGATACCATTTCATCAAAGATCATGTTAAATATGGAAATATCGAAGTTCATTTTGTTAATACCACAGATCAACTAGCAGATAGTTTCGCAAAACCTCTTGATGAAAAATCTTTCATGAGAATTTCAAATGGATTAGAAATGATGGAAGTTTGTTATGTTTCAAAATCGTACTCGGATTTTTTATATAACTATCGAAGTGTTTTTTAGACTTCGACACTTCGACAATAGCATTGGATCGTTTAGAGATTACTATTCACAGACAAAGCTTCGTTTTTCTTTGATTTCGAAATTTGCTCTGAATCATTCGTACAACTGGCATACTTCTGAAGGTTTGATATACTTTTCATTCAAAATCAAAAATCCATTTTTTTTCACTTTTGGTCTTTTGTTGAAAACATTTATAATATTCAAAGATTTTTCTTTTATAAATTTTCTTCAAAAAAATCCAAAAATATTTTCTTTATTTTTGTCTTTTAATTCAAAATTTCAAAAATTCCAAAAATGTTTCTTTGTTTTTGTTAAATATTTTTCTTTTTTATAAATTTTGAGCATATCAATTTTTTACACCTGTGGTTTTCGCATGCAATAACGAAGTTCACAGGGATAAGACATTGTTTGATACACATCGACTAGTTAAGTGTCCATAGAAGCATATTACAGCATGTTGTCTGAAACCTCCAAGACTCTGTTTGTGAAGCCTTAATGAAATTTTTGTTCTAAAATTTTCTTCCCAACAATCTATATTAACAGAAGTCATTGAGCTACATTTATGTACTTATTTTGTAGTTTAGAGATGACTGCTTGGTCATTATTTCATAGCAGAGGTACTATGCTTCTCTTTATCAATCTTGGAAACGTATGACGTCTTGGGTATATGCATTGTAAGGACAATTTTTTTCTTCTTATTATCAATAAAAGTAAATTTTGTTTTTCTAGTTGGTGGTTGTCGAGGCCAACAAAATTAATAACCCTAAAACTTGTACACGAAAATAGTGTATAGTGGTAAAGGGGTCGAATCCGTAGAGATTGGTTCAATTTTATAACTCTATGAAAATCTCTTTGTAAAAAATACTTGTAAATTGACAAGAAAAGTAAAAATGGGGGTTTTGGTCTTTTTAAATACTTGAAATTAACTAGAATTAAACTAAGATCTAAATAGACAATTTCAACAAAACAAGGGTTTGATGTAAAATCAATAAGAGAAAGATGGTTGACATAAGGTTTCCTCACTTGAACATTTGATGAACATATAATTAGAATCCAATGGTGCAATACTTGTTTTAAATCTTTAATTTGGCTATAGTAATCCAAGAAGCTTGAGATTACTTAGACTTTTCTTAGTTATTAAAATAGTTAGAAAGGCTCATAACAATTTCCTTAGTCAAAGTCACAATTTCTATTAAGCATGTAATTAGTGAAAGTCAACTAGCATTAAGAACCAAAAACTCACCAAATCCAAGAGGAGTCAAATGCTTTCACTTCCATGTCGGAGAAAATGTTTTTATGATTGTGTGAAGTAAAACAAACACAAGAATCACTTGTTGCTTCCTAATATGAGGATCCTTTACTTAATCAAGAAATTAGCCAACTAATCACTACAAATACATTTAAACCAGGAATAAAAACATACAAGTAGTAATAAGATGTTAAAATACAAAACATTCTCATAAAGATTCAAGAACAAGTTCATGGAGTCTTCAACATTCAACAAACATTCAAAGGATTTCACCAAAGTCAACCAAGTTTAGTGTAGCCTAACATGGATAAACTCAAGAAAACAAAGTAAGGATAGATTGTACCAAACATTTAGCAAGAATCAAGAGCAAAAATATGAAGTTCTTGAGGTGTTATTGGTCTTCAAAATGCTCCAAAATCTCCAGATAAATGATGAATTTTCGGATGTGCAAGAGTGTGCAAAAGATGCACACCAACCTTCGTCAAATAGCCTTCCAAATGAAATTCCGAAATTACCCCTGCAGTTTCGTGCGTGGCCACGCAACCCTGCGCTGGTGGGTTGCGCTAGTGGTATCTGATTGTGGGTTTCTTTAAGTTTTGGGCCTCCACAGCTTAGTCCATTGGCCCAGTTCGAGTCCGATCAGCTTCTAGCCCATTTTTCTTCAATTTCTCTTCATTTTAAGCCCAATTTGGCTTCTCCAAACGATCCATAGCTCACGTAATTTCGCGATAAATAATCTACGCACGCTCGAATATTCTTCCGTTTCTTGTAAATTTAAAGTTCCTTTCCTCCAAGCCTTCAATTAATCAACAAGCTCACTCCATGAATCAACTCCATTAGCTACCAAGCCCAAAATTCTTGTCGTCCTCCAAGCCCAATCGCTTGCCAAAGATACCGCTCTGCTAGTCTCCATAAAATATGCAATTATACTCACGGAACTAGAAAGCACCTGAAATGGTCATAAAATAACAAAAAGGAAAATATGCATTTAAATTAACTAAATTATGAATGAAATATACTAAAATAAACTATAAAAAGAAGTAAATAAAATAAAACTATAAAATCACCCCAAGCTTAAACCTTACTTTTCCTCAAGTAAGACATGACAAAAATGAACTTGGGATGAATTATCTTAAGAAAAATAAAGAGAATGGATAGAACCATAGAACCTGATCACCGTTAGTCAACATGGTCAGAATTGATATTGCTATCATCCCAAGAATTTTTCGTCCGATGACAATGGAACCATAAACCACAGCCAGAACAACTCCTCTAGGTGAGTAAGGAGGGATGGTCAGACGTAGCCCCAATGGAACATGCATACAATGAAGAAAATCTATAGTAGGGAGAAAGCAGATGGATGGGCTCATGTGAAGCTCTTCTTTTAAGTGTACACTCTTATCACGAAAGTAGCATGATCTCATGTCTGTCGGCTACTCTCATGTGTGATTGGGTTTCATCACTCTGGCACCGTTGTAGGAATCAGTTCACTTAGTGTTGGCCCGAACCTCCCGTAGTATCCGACTCGACAGACTCCCTAACATCATCAATGTGTTCAATAATTGAACCGGTTACCCATCTAAGATAATCGCAGCCTGGAATTTGCTTGCTTGAGCTTCTCAGTTTTTTTTAGAACAAGAAGATACTTGAAGCTAATGCACTAACATATCGAATTTTTTATCAATAAAACTTTATGATTCGAAATTTGGTTCCCAAAAGTATGTAAGTGGAACCGAAAGATAATAATAATCTGAATGGTCAAAATTGTGAAAATGACCATGTGTAGAGCATACAGATGTAGGCTCCTTTTCAAACTTGTGATTTTCCAAATATAATGAAAATTCCCAAATGTGGGCTAAAAGACTCTCTAAAATCCTAAGGAAATCGCAAACAAATATGGTGATGTAAAGAGACCGTATATGGATTCTACTCGGGGGAAAGCACTAGTGCTTCATCCTAACGATTCAAACATGATCAAGAGTGATCCCCTCAGTGGTATGGACCGCAGGCTAAAAACATTGATTGCTATAGTATATCCTACAGTTGTTAGTATTACATGCATAATTCTTCATGAAAACTACCTGGCCATGATCACTTACCCCTTTAAGCTCCAACAGTTGATCCCAAGTATGAAGTCCCAAACTGCAGCCTAATGGTCCCGGTTCGATGTGTGAGATAACAACAAGATCCTGGACCAATAATGATATAATAACTATGAACCTGTTCCATGTCATCCAAGGGGGTGAGAATAAACAGACAGCAAAAATGCATGAATGCTAATGCCCTAAGCTAAATGTTATGCAAAAATAAAAAGTGGAAAAGAAGAAAATAAAATCTTTTTGGAATTTTATAAAATAATAATAATAAAATGAATGTAAATTCGATTAAAACTAATATGATATGTAACCTAACTAAAAAAATTCATGAAAAAAGTAAAAAGGAATACCCCACCCTAAGCTTAAGAACAAGCATTGTCCTCAATGCTTAAGGTAAGGGTAGAAATGACCAAAATCGGAGGACCGGAAGGCAGAAAATGTCTGTGGAGGTAGTTGTAATTCCTTGTTTCTAATTGTTTCCATGTTGGAGATGGTGATCAGGGAATGGGTATTAGCAGGCTTCGAATCCTTGAGGAATTGAGTTTTGGACCCAATTGGAGTTGGATAATGTAATTCGGATGTTTTGGGTATTCGGTATGTGTTTGGAATCAAAGGGCATTTTGGTAATTTGTCAGCTCAGGCTCTTATGGAAAGTGGAGGTTCGTTTGGGATATCTTATGGTGATTATGAGTTGATAATAGTGTCGAGCGTCCCTATACCTTTTTCATGGATATAAGGATGGTCAAAATTGGAGTTGTATCGAGAAAGTTATGACATTCGAAATGATTTAGGGTTTGGGGAAAACCCTAGTACGTGGGGCATACCAAGGTGGTACGCAGGTCGTATAGATGCGAACGAGGTTACGTAAGGCGTATATGGAGGAACACGTAGTGTAAGTGTGAAGTTGGGTCAGGGTACGAGACCTCGTACGCTGGGCGTACGAGGGTCAGGTTGAAAACCTTGATTTAGGGTTGTACCATATATAAGCATAATGTTAGCCTCTTTTCTTCATTCCTAAGTCAGCCACCACCCTCTAAAAACCCTAAATCGATCTTGTAGCCTCTTGATGGTGTTATTGAGCTCTTAGAAGGTTTTTGGTGCATATTTTGACAATAGGAAGGAAAGAAGAGATACTTGAAGATGTTTGGCTTGGTGGAGAGACCTTGGATCCAGAATCATCATCTTGTGGGGAAGCTCTTTGAGGTATCAAGTTCCCATCTTGACTTGTGTATGATTATATCTCCTCATGGCTAGCTTATTGTGGTTTTGGTCTTCTTTTTGGCTTTATGGATGAGTTAGTTTGCTTATGGGGTTGTCCATTCAGATCTAAGTTCATTTTGGAATCCTTAGGCATAAAGGTGCCAGCTTTATGTGTTTTGTGGTGTCATTTATGCATTAAGTCAACCATTAAGTCCCTTTTTAGCTTAAGAGCCTCATTTAGCCATGTGTGGACATAAAGTTCGCAACTTTCTGTGTTAGTCCAATTCAAGAAGGTCAGATATGTGTTGTGGAGCCTTGTCTTAATGGATTAAGTGGGAATATCAAGTTTGGGTTGATTAAGGTGAGTACGTTGGGCATACAAGCAGGTACGCGCAGCGTACAAGCCTCCAAGAGAGTACGCTACGTGTACATGCTTGTACGCCCTGCGTACTCGGTCTGAGTGGGTTTGTGTATTTGGGCTTCAGTTTGGGCTTGGTTGCTTGGGGATTTGTTGGGCCATCTAAAAAGGTGTGTTTTGCATTAGGGATAAGTAGTGGGCTTTAGGGTAAGGCCCAAGTAAGGGTTTGGGCCCAATTTAGAAAATTAGGCCATAAATGGGCTTTGGATAATTATTGGTTAGTGGGCCTTTATGTTAAGAAGTTTGGGGCTTTAGTCTTAGACTAAACTAAGTGAGGGATAAAATGGTATTTTTAACCCATGAATGGATTATTGGATTAGGTGTGGTCCCTAATTGTTAATTGGGTGTTATTTGTTTGATAGCGCGGGGATATTATCGGATCTGTAGTCAGAGAGTATTCGTGGGATTCAGTTGTCCGAGGTGAGTCTTCTCACTATATCCATGGGTCGAAGGAACCAATGTCGACCCATTACGTGTTATGTGGTATGGTAGTTTTCTCTGTGATGCTTGCAGTGAAGACCCCGGGATGAGCCCGTGGCAAATGGATATCAGACCATGGGGGAGCCTATGGCATTCCAGGAAAAGACCATGGGGGGGGGGGGGAAGCCCATGACATACCAAATAAAGACCATGGGAGGAGTCCATGGCAACTATATGTATGTTGCATGATAATATGTGGTTGTATGTTGCATGGTATTTTTCGGAACTCACTAAGCTTTGTGCTTACGGTTTTCAGTCTATGTTTTAGGTACTCCGGTTTTCAAATGGAAGGGCTCGGGATGATTGTAGAGTACACACATCACATGTTTCCACTTTCTGTGAATTACTCTGATTTGTTGATGTTTTACTAAAACTTAGTGACTATGGTTTCATGGGAAATATATGTATTAACGATTTATTAATCAAAAAACAAAGAATTTTTATGTCATGATTTTTGGGGTGTTACAGTACTGGTAGTCCCACATTGATGGGTTTTGAGCATTCTAACACTCCTATGGTGTACATGCAACCCTAAATACCTTGTATCTATGTTTTCTCTAATATACATGCAAACTTTCATTTTCCAAGGTATCATCCTAACTAGCATACAATGGAGTATATGTAATACAAAAAACTAGTAGAATGACATACCTTTTCTTGTAGCTTGATTCCTTAAGCCTTTAAGAGCCTAGCACCAATAATGTGAATGCCTCAAGTGGAACCACAAATCACCACTAACAAGTGGAAGAACTAGAGAGGAGATAATATGCACTCAAAATCGGCTAGCACTCTTACAAGAACTCTAGGTGCCGATTTCATGAAGCAGAGGGCTTATTATATAGTGTGGCAAACTAGGGTTACACCATGTAAACCCTAATGTCTTTCCATATCCCCCATGCTCCATGGGTTAAAACCTCCATGGAGTATCCATGGGTCACCACATGGGTTTAGTCCAACATGAAGAACTATGGATCATAAGCCTATTTTATAAGAATGAATGATTTACCAAATCAACCCCTTATATTTAATTAGTCTCTTTTGATCACAAAATTAATTCCAAATTAATTCTTGATCAATACTAATTAAATATTATGATTTCATATTAATATATTAGAACTTATAATATATTAATAAATCATAAATAACCTCTTCTCAAAAGTCCATCCTTACAGATTGTTCTCGTGAAGTGCAACTTCAGGATCCGACTAGCAATCGTGGCTCTTAAATTCCTTAGTCGAACTCAGACGTACTATTTTAGATAAGTGATCATAGAATCCTCTGTTCTCAAGATATCAGCCGGACAAACACATGGAACACAATCAATCTTTTTGTCCAACAGTTTTTTCCCCGATTTCTGATTTGTTTGACATAGAACTTAATCGAACACATCAATTTAGTTCTGACCGGGCCTGGCACATAAGTCAAAACAAAATCATCGAGGGGCCCAAGATATCGCTTTTAATCCTCCGAGGACTAAAAGGAACAGATAAACTTTGACAGTATATGCTTGTACTAACTATTTGTTGAATCATACACAACAGCACGTTTTATAACATCGAGTTATCGATGCGTTTTCATACTGTCAATGTACGACCAACTCATAGTAACCAACTCATATATCTAGGTTTGAAGATTATATGATATTATCGTCTCACGATCACTCGAGATAGATTCCATGAAATGATGCAAGTGAGCGTGGGTTGAATCCAATACTCAGACCTTATGAGCACTCATGAATGTCATAGCAATCTCTAACCATTTCTGACAATCTACAAGCCAAATTGATGACAATCTTGCTTCAATACCTACTTCCAAAGTATGATCGACTGTGGATGGTTTGAATAATCCAATTATTCTGGAAGTCAAAACATTCAAAAAATGAAACAATAGTAAAACAATTGACATGAGACAGTACCATACTAGTAAATAAAAACACCTTTTATTTAAGCATCAAATGTCAATTACAGTTTATCTATTACAAGTTTCGAAATAGCTATCTAATCATTAAAACTAATATCATCCCTCAGCCCAATGCGCCTCGCCGACTGTAAATGCTTAACCCTACTCAGTCCCTTTGTGGGGGGATCTGATGGGTTCTCATCTGATGATACCCTTTTTTCCACGAGGAGTCCTTCTTCTATCTTGTGTCTTATGAAGTGATATTTCCTGTCGATGTGTCTGGACTTGCCATGATCCCTTGGTTCCTTGGCTAAGGCAACCGCACTATCGCTGTCACAGAAAATCTCCACAGGCTCCTTTATAGCTGGTACAACTCCAAGGTCTCTGATGAAGTTCTTCAGCCATATCGCCTCCTTCGTCGCTTCGCTTGCTGCTATGTACTCTGATTCGCAAGTTGAATCAGCTACTATCTCCTGCTTGGAACTTTTCCAAGTTATTGCTCCTCCATTCAGGGTAAACACCCAGCCCGACTGAGAGCGGAAATTATCTCTATCGGTTAGAAAGTTGGCGTCACTATACCCCACCACTCTCAAGTCATCACTCCCACCAAGTGTAAGGACCCAGTCCTTAGTCCTTCGCAGGTACTTGAGAATGTTCTTTACCGCAGTCCAGTGAGACTTGCGAGGGTTCCCTTGATATCGGTTGACCATGCTCAAAACCAAGGCCACATCAGGGCGAGTACAAATCATAGCATACATGATCGAGCCAACAGCGGAAGCATATGGTAATCAACTCATCTCAGCTATCTCAGCCTCTGTACTCGGACTCTAAGCTTTAATCGGTTTGGCATTGCTCTGGATCGGTAAGTCACCTTTGTTGGAATTATGCATGTTCAACCACTTAAACACCTTGTCCAAGTAGGTACTTTGACTAAGTCCAATTAGTCTCTTACTCCTGTCTCTCAATATCCTTATCCCTAGGATATATGCAGCTTCTCCAAGGTCCTTCATAGCGAAACACTTCCCATGCTAGGACTTGACCTCCTACAAGGTTGGGATGTCATTTCCTATGAGTAATATATCATCCACATACAGTACCAAAAAGCAAACTATACTCCCACTAGCTCTGCAATATACACATGACTCATACTCACTTTTCGAAAAGCCAAACTCTTTGACTTTCTCATCGAAACAAAGATTCCATCTGTGAGATGCTTGTTTCAATCCATAAATGGATTTTTCAAGCTTACACACTCTATTACGGTACTTAGCATCGACAAAACCCTTTGGCTGACTCATGTAAACATCTTCAGCTAACTTCCCACTAAGGAAAGCGGTTTTGACATCCATTTGCCATATTTCATAGTCATGAAATGCAGCAATGGCTAGCATGACCCTAATAGACTTAATTTTTTCTGCTGGTGAGAAGGTCTCATCATAGTCAACTCTCGGAGTTTGAGTAAAGCCCTTCGCAACCAGTCGCGCCTTATAAGTGTGTACCTTCCCATCCATGTCGGTCTTCTTCTTGAAGATCCATTTGCACCCGACTGTCTTACGACCTGGTACATTGACAGCCAAGTTCCAAACTTGATTGTCATACATGGACTGAATCTCGCTTTCCATAGCCTCTTTCCATTTAGCAGACTCGGGGCCTGCCATGGCTTCCATGTAGTTGTTAGGTTCATCCAAATTTATCA
Source organism: Lactuca virosa (assembly GCF_052849685.1). Lineage (NCBI taxonomy): Eukaryota > Viridiplantae > Streptophyta > Magnoliopsida > Asterales > Asteraceae > Lactuca > Lactuca virosa. Next base: position 35,942,269 of record NC_136433.1, on the reverse strand, counting down.
GTGTGTTATCACTGATAAATGTATCACCCTTAGATGTTATATGAAAACCATATAACACAGGTGGAACACTAACTCTACTTGAACGTCTCAGAGGTACAGACTCATCAATTGGATCGACAAGAGTTTCCTCCTCAGGTTGATCGCTAGTGTTTGAGGTTCCTTCATCGGTTAACTCTTAAAGTTCTTCAAGGTCAATTTGCCTCCCACTGTCCCCTTGGAATATAAGTTCCCTCTCTCGGAAAACCCCTCTCCTCGCAACGAAGACAACATTGTCACTCGGTCTGTAGAAAAGATAACCAAAGGACTTTTGCAGGTAGCCGATGAAAATACACCGCTCACTACGAAGTTCAAGCTTGTCATGAGTCTCGTGCCTCACGAAATCCTCGTAACCCCAAACCTTGATGTGTGCTAACGCGGGAGCCTTCCCTGTCCACATCTCGTGAGGTGTTTTGGCAACCTTTTTAGTTAGGACTCGATTAAGGATATGGGCGGCAGTCTCTAAGGCATACCCCCAGAATGAGATTGGTAACGAAGCTCGACTCATCATGGAAAGAACCATGTCTAACAAGGTTCGGTTACGCCTCTCAGCCACACCATTAAGCTGTGGTGCCCTAGGTGGCGTCAACTGTGAAACAATTCCACACTCCTTAAGATAGTCCAGGAATTCGATACTAAGATACTTACCACCCCGATCGGATCAGAGCATCTTTATCTTCCTGCCCAGCTGATTCTCCACTTCTTGCTTAAACTCTTTGAATTTCTCAAAGGTTTCTGACTTATGATTGATTAAGTAGATGTAGCCATATCTGTTGTAATCATCAGTATAAGTCACATAGAAGCGGTTAGCATCCCTTGTGGCAGTTCTGAAGGGCCCACACGCATCGGTGTGTATGAGATGCAATAAACCCTCACCCCTTTCACAAGAACCAGAGAAGGGTGACTTAGTCATTTTTCCAAGTAAACAAGACTCACAAGTGTCATCCGACCTTAAGTCGAATGACTCCAAAACTCCAGCCTTCTGGAGTTGGCCTATGCGCTTCTTTTTGACATGTCCAAGACGACAATGCCACAAGGATGCCTTATCCAAATCATTAGAAGAATCGATATGCAACACATTATTTCCTAAGTTCTCTACAACCATCACAGTTTCATATACACCATTACAAGGTAATGCTCTAAAATAAAAAACACCATTATAATAAGCATTTATTGCACCAATTTCATTATCAAACGAAAATGTGAAACCTTGTTTGTACAAACCATGAAAGGAAATAATATTTCTCGCCGTATCAGACGAGTAGCAACAATTATTCAAATCTATTTCTAACCCACTACTAAGCAATAAAGAGTAAACTCCAATCTTGGTGACAGGTGAAACCTTCCTATTCCCCATGATCAAGTTTATCTTCCCGTGCTCCACATCCTTACTTCTTTTTAGGCCCTGCACCTCAGAACAAATGTGAAATCCACAACCTGTGTCAAGCACCCAAGAGTTAGTATGTGATGAGTTTTTAGATAGAATAGTGTAAATACCTGCATGGGTAGGTTTAGCCTTCCCATCCTTAACATTGGGGCAGCTTCGCTTCCAGTGCCCTTTTTCATGGCAATAGAAACACTCTACTTCTTTTGGGATGGCCGAGGGAATAGAAAAACCTCCTTTGGTTCCACTTGAAGAGGATCCATCAAGATACTTTCCCTTGCAGCTCTTGGAAGGAGCCTTCCTCTTTTTCCCCTTACCTTGCCCAATCGCCATAACAGGGGCATTAGCAGTAGGAGTGGTTACAACATTTTTACCTTTGAGACGACTTTCGACAGTCCTCAATAGGCCCTGAAGCTTGCTCAAAGTGACTTCCTCCTTGTTCATATGATATGTCATGCGGAACTGATCATAACATGGAGGTAAGGAGTGTAGGATAATATCTATAGCCAGCTCCTCATCAAAGTTCACATTCAATTTGAGCAGACAGTCCACAAACTTTTGCATTTTCTGCAAGTGGCACATGATGGGTTCACCATCCTTCATCTTTGTCGTAAGCATGGAGCAGATGATTTCATACCGCTCTTGACGAGACTCTGATGGTATCTTTCCATCAGGTCCTGGTGCATATCAAAAGGGTAGAAGTCCTCATAGTACTTTTGGAGTTCAGGAGACATGGTGGCAAGCATGATACAAGCTACATTGGTGGCATCTTTCTCATGTGCCCTAAAATCAGCAATCTCCTGAGGAGTAGCACCAGACTCATCGATTTCCTTGAGCTCCTTGTCGAGGACATATTCCTTGTCCTCATAGAGAGTGACCATCCTAATGTTCCTTATCCAATCATTGAAATTAGTCTCATCTAAGATGATTCTCCCACAAAGGTTCATGAGAGAGAAGGAGCTGGTAGGGTTTGAGCCCGAAGCAGTGTTGGAAGACATCTGAAAAGAAAGAAAGACAAAGTTTAGATTAGATAAAGAGTCCTTAATATAACACCCAAAATGAAATTTTAAGGCTAGGACCCAACACAATATTATACAACTTGGAAGAGGCATGCCGTAATCCAACTTGCAAAATATTTGAAGGTAGGTAAATGATGATTTACCAATTTCCACCCTGAAAATGAAATTTATTAATTAAGTTATAATTGGATTTGAAACTCCTAGATCCTTTGAGAATCATTGAACAATTCAATGGCATGTTTAAATCTCGATATGCCCTTCAGGTTTGTGACTGGGATACCGAGGATCACAAACAAGGTGTGAATAACCATGCAAATGTACTGGGTACTCTCAATGTCAATTATCACCTTAATTAATGTGTCGGTTAACCACACACGCTCCATTGACCTTATGATAAACATTAAGCTACCCTTTGCCATCCTTACTAGTCCAAGTTAATGTGCCGGTTAACCACACATGCTCCATTAACGACTTGGTAAGGTGCAAAGTGTAATTTCATGGATTAACATCAATTTCACATTTTCCTAAAGTAACTAAGATTGAGAATTTATACAAAGTTTAGTTACTTTATTACTATCATTATACTTTTAATGAGAATTATAGTCTTTGTCCTACCCGTTCGGCTAACGACAAACCACCAGTCAATGAAGCAGTGGGTGAGAGTGGACACCCATTAAACCACCATTTTATAGGCAGTAACCTTATACCCCCCTTATAGACCGGCTTCGTGAATGAGGCCTACTAACGGTAAAACCGACTTGTCTTATATATATATATATATATATATATATATATATATATATATATATATTAAACCTATAATATTATAATATTATAAGGGTTGAATTTTAACTTTTAATATTCTACAGGTTGGAATTAAAGTTTCATTTAGTGAGACTTTACAAATTCCAAAACTTGAGGGAAAGTTTTGAAACTTTTCAAAACTCTTCAAATCCATAACATATGAGTTTAATGACATCTTTATTAGAAAAACCTTTCATGTTCCATAACATCCATAACTTGAGGACAAGTTATGGAGTCCATTAAAATCATTTAAAACATTATTTAACTAACACAATAATCAAATAATTCATAGAAGATTCAATCAAACTCATTTGAACAAGACAATTCAAATCAAAACATATTTCATGTAATTAGCCTAACCATGTAAACTAATACAAAACATGAAACTTTTGACAATTATCTTTTAAATTGGATTAGCATGATCATTACCACATCAAAAACAGGTTTACAAGTTCAAAAACAGTTTAGGGTAATGATCCTAGTCCAATTCCAGCCTTAAAACTCGAAAATCTGCACTCAGGAGCACCAACTCGTCGAGTGCATGAACTAGCTTGGCGAGTTGGTCAGAATTGTGAAGGAACTCGGCGAGTTCACCAGTGGACTCGGCGAGTCCAATGTCCAGACAGCAAAAATTCGATTTTTGAAGAATTTCTAAGCAACTAGCATCAAGTATATTGGAAAACAATCCTAGGCTCTGATACCACTGATGGGTTTTGAGCATTCTAACACTCCTATGGTGTACATGCAACCCTAAATACCTTGGATCTATGTTTTGTCTAATATACATGCAAACTTTCATTTTCCAAGGTATCATCCTAACTAGCATACAATGGAGTATATGTAATACAAAAAACTAGTAGAATGACATACCTTTTCTTGTAGCTTGATTCCTTAAGCCTTTAAGAGCCTAGCACCAATAATGTGAATGCCTCAAGTGGAACCACAAATCACCACTAACAAGTGGAAGAACTAGAGAGGAGATAATATGCACTCAAAATCGGCTAGCACTCTTACAAGAACTCTAGGTGCCGATTTCATGAACCAAAGGGCTTCTTATATAGTGTGGCAAACTAGGGTTACACCATGTAAACCCTAATGTCTTTTCATATCCCCCATGCTCCATGGGTTAAAACCTCCATGGAGTATCCATGGGTCACCACATGGGTTTAGTCCAACATGAAGAACTATGGATCATAAGCCTATTTTATAAGAATGAGTGATTTACCAAATCAACCCCTTATATTTAATTAGTCTCTTTTGATCACAAAATTAATTCCAAATTAATTCTTGATCAATACTAATTAAATATTATGATTTCATATTAATATATTAGAACTTATAATATATTAATAAATCATAAATAACCTCTTCTCAAAAGTCCATCCTTACAGATTGTTCTCGTGAAGTGCAACCCAAATGGACCATGCTACTCTCGGGTCAAGTACATACCAAATATAGTTGTGGACTTAGACACCTTATCCAACACACATGTCCAGGACCTGACGGGAAGTGGATGGGAAGTGCTGCTCCAGTCTATTAACGCGAGTCACCACATCCTAAATGGCTCAGGTGCTCTCCTAAGTTTGAGTGTCGATGCGCTGAACGATGGGGGACATTGTGGCGAATTGGTCAAAGAATGTAGGGGTAAATATGATGGGATCTCGTGTCCCCCCTACTGTTGCGGCTGATACTGAGGTTGGTCAAAATGTTGTGGAGGGGCCTGGAAGTTGTCATGATGATACATCGGCTGCTGCACCGGAGGCTGGTCAAAATGGTCTTCCACCTCGGGGAGCTCTTCTTCATCTTCTTCTTCCTCCTTCTCCTCATTCTCAGAGTCGGGTAGTACACCCGCTGGAGTCAACTGATCCGGAGGGAGCCAAGTGTCGGGGTCATTCAGTAAGAATGAGTCACCAACCCAGCTGGGGAGGATGTAAACCGGATGCTTGTCACCGTCAAGCCAATTGTACGATTCATTGCCCCAAATGGCCAACATCTCTGCTCGCTCAAGAGCGAAATAATCCAGTAGGAAGTTGGGCTGGTAGTGATCAACAGGCAAGTAATCGGGGGCGGGGAAGTCTAGGCCGACGGCTCGACCTATGATGGTAATAAGCCCCCCGATATGGATTTCTCCGGTGGTGCGCTGATGAATGGCCTCACATTTATCGAGGAAAAATATTGAGAAATCAGGTTCACTACCCCGTAACATGCAATGTAGAGAGAAGAGCTAGCATCTATTTATTTGACCCAACTCGAGGCGACCGAAGATGCATGTGGTGAGAAATCGGTGCGCAATTCGCCAACAAGGATGAACTATATGTTTGTCCCTCTGGCGGCTCATATTGAACATGTTGAGACCGATTGTTTGTGACCAAAAATGCACGTTCGGAGAACGCAGGAAGCTGATGTACTCTTCAGAACGGATGGTTGTTGCATTTGTGTGATCGACTCCCATGATATAATTTAGCTGTCCGTATGAGAGCCGGTGACTTTGACCCTGTAGTTGGAAAGTAAGGACTTGGGCTTCATGATCTGCAGCGAAGGTGGACAAGAATTCTAGTGTGGGCTCTTCGTAGGTCCTATCACAGAGATTAACAAAATCACCCCAACACATCCTACGGAACATAGTTTCAACACCGATGTGTACCCCAAGCTTCGTCATTGAATCTTCGTGGTAAAACTTTGTGGGTTGGATTGGATGTCTGTGAAGGTTAGACCGATATGTTTTGATTTCCGCCTCTGTAAGGGAAGGACCACTTCCCTCATTTCCTCTATTCTTTCATTTTCTCGTGGCTTTTTTAAAGTTCCGCCGACATCCTTTTGTGGGTTAGAATCTACGGATGATCCATGAGTGCGTGCCCGAGTTGTAGTTTTGCTCATTTTTAAGACCTACAATAACAAAAACAATCCACCAAAGTAATCTCTCCCTCACCACTCTCAAAATAATATAACAATGTTTAAACCAAACACAAACAATTTCACAAATAATTGCACCTAATTTTTGACAATTCAAAACGATTTTAAACAACACCACTCGTTTCCTTTCTTTGACAATTCAAACAAAAATTTGGCAGCATTTCTAGTCAAAATGAATAAATTCCAACCAAAGTTTAAACACTATTTCAACAATTCTCAAACCAATCTTTTAATTAATCCGGGTAATATCTGGCAATCCTAGGCCATTTTTCAAAGCATAATCGGTTGCAAATATCACATTTGAGCATGCAATGTAAATAAATCCAAGGAAAAAATATATTTGATTCAATCGTTTTTCGTCCCCAAAAATTAAACTTGAACCCGAAATCCGCTCCCGTGCACCCCACGCTTAATGGTTGTTCATGGGTGCCAAAATGCAAGACTTGTTCAATAAAACAATATTTTCAACTTGATTCTTGCAAAAAATCTGGTGGCGGCTCAAAATTTCCAACAAAAATTTTGGTGAGAAATTGTGGTTTCGTTCGGTTAGACATATAAAGGTTGGAAAAAGAAGCACTTTGTTGGTGTCGGAATTGCGAGATGTGGCCGGAGTTGGCCGGAAAACGGTCGGAAAGCGGCGAGGTGGTTGTGGTGGCGCCCCTAATTCTGGCAACAGATCCGGAAATATTTTGGGTGGGATTTGTAGAGAAGGAAAAATGGTGAAGAATGGCGGTGGTCTCGCGGGATTCCGACCGGTAGAACTCCGGGAAATCAAGTTTTTGTGGGAAGTGGGTGTTTGTGTTCTTGAGTTCTTGAGAGAGAATGGCGGAGGTTTTGTAGGGTTTAATGAAGAAGAAGAGTGGATGAAGTGTTTAATCCATGGGTCAATTGAAGTCAAACTCGGTCAATGTTGGTAAACTCATTTAAACATCCAGTCAACAAAAGTCAAAGTTGGGTCAACGAAATTAAATTGGGTCATCGGCGTGTGCGTGGGTCGCGCAAGACAGCACGCGGCCGTGCAGATCTCTTAGGGTGAAGGGGTGCATTTCGAGTCTATGTTTCATCCGATCTAGTCTACCCGCGCAGGCAGGCCACGCACGGGCACGCGGGCGCGTAAAGGGAGCGCGCTAGGGGCGCGTAGGAGGGCACGAGCGCATGCTGACTGCAGGTCCGGCTTCGTTTCGCTTCAATTTGTTGGCACTCTTGGCTTGCATTTTAAGGCCTAAACACTTGCAAAACTTATTTCTTCATAAATGATTCCAAAATAAACTTCAAAACTTATTTTTTCGAATTCAAAGACATGAAAGCACAATGCTTTCCAAAAATGCTCTTCTTTAACGTTTTTGGGGAGACGTCCTCCAAGCTTGATTCAACACCTCGGGACATCCAAATAGATGATTTCAAGAGCATTTGCATTAAAACCTTCATAGAATGGCTTCAAACGGTGCCTATTGACTTTGAAAATTTGACCCGTCTCTTCACTTTGAATTTCTACCGCTCCATGGTCAAAAGTTTTGATTACAACAAAAGGCCCAATCCACCTTGATCTTAACTTGCCCGGAAATAAGTTCAATCGTGAATGGTAAAGTAAGACCTTATGTCCCGGTTCAAAATGCTTCTGGGTGATGGACTTGTCATGAAAAAGTTTCGTTTTCTCCTTGTAAATTCTCGAGTTTTCATAAGAGTCATTTCTTAATTCTTCTAACTCTTGAAGTTGAAGCTTCATATGTCTTCCCGCTTCGTCAATGTTGAAGTTTCATTGCTTGACCGCCCAAAATGCACGGTGCTCTAATTCCACGGGAACATGACATGGCTTTACAAAAACCAATCTAAATGGAGACATGCCTATCGGAGTCTTGTATGCGGTCTGGTAGGCCCATAAGGCATCATCAAGCCTCAAACTCCAATCCTTTCTTATTGGGTTCACTGTTTTCTCAAGTATGGACTTGATTTACCAATTTGAAACCTCCGCTTAACCGTTTGATTGAGGGTGGTAGGCGGTAGAAACACGGTGGGTCACATTGTACTTCTTATCTAAAGCCTCCATCAATTTGTTGCAAAAATACATCTCTCGATCACTAATCAATGCCCTAGGCACACAAAATCTCACAAAAATATTCGACTTTAAGAAGTTGATAACCGTTTTGGCATCGTCCGATCTTGTGGCTTTGGCCTTAACCCATTTAGAAACATAATCAACCGTGAGTAAGATGTAAATGTTTCCAAATGAGACGGGAAATGGGCCCATAAAATCAATCCCCCCAAACGTCAAAAAACTTCACAAACAAGGATTGGATTTTGTGGCATTTGGTTCTTTTGAGAAATATTCCCCGTCCTTTGGCACCGTTCACAACTTTTACAAAATAGATAACAATCGTGTGACATGGTTGGCCAAAATAATCCACACTCAAGAACTTTTCTTAAAGTTCGATAACGTCCGAAGTGTCCCCCACAAGCAAATTCATGAAAAAATTGCAAAATGGATTGATGTTCTTGTTGCGGCACACATCTCCTAACAGTTTGATCGGGCCAATGTTTCCACAAATAAGGTTCATCCCACACATAATATTTTGCATCACTTTTCAATTTATCTTTTTGAGCACGTGTGAATGTGTCGGGATACCTTTTCGTGACCAAAAATTTAACGATGTCGGTATACCAAGGAATAGATTGAGTAAGGTAAAATAGATGCTCATCCGTAAACTCGTCCCGTAATGGGAGAGGAGTTTCATTTGAAGTGATCCGGATTGGATGATCGGTAACAAGATTTTCGCATCCACTCTTGTCCCGAATTTCCAAATCACATTCTTGAAATAGTAAAATCCACCATATGAGTCTTGGCTTTTCATCTTTCTTTGTCATCAAGTACTTGAGAGCCGCATGATCCGAATATACAATGACTTTGGTACCAAGTAAATATTGCCTAAACTTCTCCAAAGCGAACATTATGGTCAATAGTTCCTTCTCCATCGTAGACTAGTTTCTTTGAGCATTGTCTAGTGTTCTTGATGCATAATAGATCACATGGGAGGCTCCTCCATTATTTTGACCCAAAACGGCGCCTATAGCATAGTTGCTTGCATCACACATGATCTCAAAGGGGAGATCCCAATTTGGTGCTTGTATGATGGGGGCGGATGTAAGCAACTCCTTGAGCTTGTCAAAAGCTTCTTTGCATGTCTCATTAAACTCCAAATCAACTTCCTTTTGCAAGAGTTGGCACATTGGTCTTGTTATCTGTTGAAACATAAAAGTGACCCTTTTAAACTTAATCCAAACCGCAGCCTCTCTCTTATCCGCAACCACTCTCTCATCAGCAGTCAAGTACCGCAACCGCAGTCATCGTCATCAGCACTTAGTCTTAGTCTTTTATCTGTTTTTCTTAAAGTACTTTCTTTTATCCAATGTGCCCTGCGTGGCAACTCTTAACAGATAGGACTTTTTTAACCTTAGAGATTCTATAAAAGGAGCTCTCTCTTTCTGAATGAAACACATCTCTCTACTCATCTTGAATCTCATATCTTTTGAAATTCATAACTTACTCATCTCCTTCTTACTCTCTAAACTATAATCTGAAATATATCAGATTTAAACCTCTCTTCCTGAGCAAGTCAGTCTTGACTTAATCACTAAGTTTGATCACACTCACTAACTTGGTCTGATTGCATTCCTCGTTAAGAATCAACTTAAGTGTATACTTGATATAATACTTCCTGTCTTTTATATTTCCTTATATTTCCGCAACTAACCATCTAACTATCTAACTCTAACTTATATTATTGTTGAGCTTTATGATCCTTTAAGATAAACTTTAATTTCCACAATATAAACTTTAATTAAACAGTCCAAATTGCATTCTCCGGTATGCAAAAGTGCTAAATAGGCATGTAAAGGTTGTCTTTTCTTGGTCTTCCGGTGCCACCAGGATTTAGTGAAAACCGGAATACCCGTCTAGACAACATTAATGAGATTTCCCGGCCAACCATTCTAACATTTGATCAATGACATGCAATAGAAAATGGTCTTTTCTTGTGCTTGCATTGAGTTTTCGGTAGTCAATACATACTCTCCACCCGTTTTTCATACGGGTGGGGACCATAATACCTTTGTTGTTCTCGACCACCGTGATCCTCGTCTTCTTCGGTACTACTTGGATCGGGCTCACCCACTTGCTATCCGAGATTGGATAGATCATTCCCGCATCAAGAAGCTTCAATAGTTCTTTCTTCACAACTTCCATCATAGGTGGATTCAATCTTCTTTGTGCATCCCGACCTGGCTTGAATTCATCCTCCATCAAAATCTTGTGCATACAAGTGGAGGGGCTCAATCCTTTGATATCTGCAATCGTCCAACCCATGGCTTCTTTATGTTCCTTCAACACCTTGAGGAGTTGTTCTTCTTCAAATTCGGTTAGATGAGTGGAAATGATAACCAGAAGAGTCTCATTCTTTCCCAAGTAGGCATACTTCAAGTGTTGAGGCAGGACTAGCAATTCCAATTTCGGCGGTTGAACAAGGGAAGGTGGTAACTTTGTATGAGTTGGAGGCAATTCAACCTGCTTAACATCAAATCTTGTGGATTTCTTTACTTCCAAATTGTTGACTAACTTCTCAACTTTCAGATCTAGAGAATAAAGCTTCAATATCTCGGCTAGCTTCTCACAATCAAATCATTTTCTTAAAATCATCTCCAACATGTCACCATTATACAACTCAAACAATTCTTGGGTTATTGGTTCAACAACATCAACAAAATACAAAGATGAAACATCACTTGGATATATCATAGCATCATAAATATTAAAGCTTATTGTTTTACCATCAAATTCCATTGTTAAACTACCCGCATACACATCAATCTTTGTTCTAGCCGTTTTCAAAAACGGTCTTCCAAGCAAGATTAGAGCCGATTTGGAGGAAACTTGTTCCTCTAAATTAGTCACATAGAAATCCGTCGGGAAGACCAATTGATTCACTTGCACTAAAACATCTTCTAAGACACCCTTAGGAAAAACACTTGATTTATCCGCAAGTGAAATTCTGACACCAGTTTCATTTAAAGGGCCAACATTTAACGATTCATATACCAAATAGGGCATGACATTAATAGAAGCACCAAGATCTAGCATGGCACTACTAAAAGTGACATCTCCTATCTTTCAAGGAACCATAAACATTCCCGGATCTTTGCATTTAGGTGGAAGTTTTCTTTGTAAAACCGCAAATGCATTTTCATTCATTGAAATCTTTTCATTCCCCTTCAATTTTCTTTTTTTGGTGCAAAGTTCTTTCAAATTTTTTGCATATCTAGGGATTTGTTTGATTGCATCAAGTAATATAATATTTACCTCCACCTTTTGGAAGGTGTCCAAGATCTCATTCTCCTCCGTATTCTTCTTTGAGGTTGCAAGTCGGGAGGGGAATGGTGGGAGAGTGGCTATCGGTGTCACTAGAGGGGTAACTTTCTTTGGAAATCCGACTTGTGCATCATTCCTCACAATAGGATCCTCAATGGGAGTGATCTCTAATTCTTCCTCATCTTCCCTTGAATTCTTGTTTGAACTACTCTCTCTGGTTTGTTTACCACTTCTCAAGGTACTACGTTGACATTAGGATTCTTTTCGATTTGAGAAGGTAGTTTTCCATGGGACTCCAACTTGCTTAAAGATGTAACTATATCTCCCACTTGTGCATCAAGGTTGGAAATACTAGTTCTTGTCTCTTTTTGGAATTGTTGGGTGCTAGTGGTAAGAGATTTGACAATGTCTTCAAGAGACATTCCGGAGCTACTTGGTTGGGATTGAGGAGGTTGTTGGTGATGATGTGGAGGGTGTGGTTTGGGTTGATAGTGGGGTTGAAAATGTTGGTAATGGGGTTGTTGTGGTGGGTAGGAAGGTCTGGCCAATGCATTTTGAGGCAATGGTCTTGGGTTGTAGCTCATATTGGGATTTGGCTTCCAACTTGATCTCTATGCATTTTGGTAACTGGATGGTTTGTTGTGGTACTTTTGAAACTCTCCTGTGGCATTCACATGTTACGCATCTTCTTGAAGGATGGGACACATATTTGTAGGATGTCCCATTTTTGCATATATTCCACAAACCATCACTTATGGAGTTTATCCCATGGATAGCTTTTGGACAACGGATGTCAAGTCTTATGACATCCCCAAATTCACGATCATTTTAAAAATTTTATTTACGCTTATTTTAAAATTAGAGTATTTTTTTTTGAAGAATAATATTGCGAAATTTGTTCCCAGAAAAATGATAAATATATTATCAAAGCATTTCCGAAGAAATGTATTTTGTTTATATTAAAAATTTGGGATGTCATTGTCAATGCAGAAACATAAGCATAAACAGACCTTACATTCATTTACACTAATGATTTACATCTCCTTTAATATATCGGTGTAACGTATCTTCGTATCGATACATGTAATACAAATAAACTGAGTGGGTCAGGTTGGGGAACCTAGTGAGTACATAGGGTTTTCGACCCACAATAATATAATTATTATGTTTAATCATCAAACAATTAACCCGATTACCCATCCCCATTTTCTTTATTCAATATTCCCTAAAGATTTATCCTTAAGGGTCATCTCATACATCATATTTACCCCTCATCTCCTTACATCGCATTTTCTTATATGTTTGTTCGTAAGGACTTTTCCTAAGGATCATCGCCTACATCGCATAGACAATACTGATTTGGGGATTAATCCCCCAATACGAGTCTAGTAAGGGTTAGAGTATCATCGCATGAATACGTAGTTACTACATCGCCTGAACTCTTAATTCATCATGTGAAAGCAAGATCTTTGCCCAGGGACAAGGTTTGAGAACTCAAACCTTGAGTGAATGCTTGAGATCAATGTCTGCTTAGTAATGGATGTTCAAGTCAAGACTGGAAAGACCAGTCAAGTCTTAGATAACCGATTCAACAAGATGATCAAGATATTAATTGAGAATAAGTGAATAGTGATCAAAGTGAAGTTAATAAATGAAGAACAGGAAGAATGTGATAAGAGTAAATGTCAAAAGTGAGAGAAAGATCCGTAGTTGACTTGTATTGAATGCTCCTTTATATAGGAGAGAGTGTTACAGCGAATTATCTCAGATGTTTACATAGGACCGGACAAAAGGCATAAGCCTGACATTCTGATTGTCCTATTACAACTTTAGACTAAGTCCTATGAAACGTTACATCAAAATACAAGACAAAAGTAATAAATGCATAAGAGACAAAATAACTTCATTCCGGACACGTGATGTTCCGGAGATGAAAGTTTGATTCCGGACTATAGGATTAGTTTCGGAATGCGTTCCTCTTCAAATAAAGCTTCACTCCATTTCTTCAGCTCCGGATAGGTTCCGGATCACATCTTCCTTCGGAACCAACAGCCTTCGGAATATGTACTTAGGATTGCTAGAGGTTCACTTTCAGGTTCCAACAATCTCCCCCTAAGTGAACTTAGCAATCCATCAAGCTCAGTTCATTTCTTCCTTGATGAAGGTGTATGCTCGGAACAGCCATTCTCGCACTGCAATGTACCAAGTCAATTGACTTATAAACTTCGCCTTAACCTTTTCCGGAGCATCAGATTTGGACGCCCTGGAAATGAACTTCTGCAGAGCTTTGGTAGGAACCAGGTGTTTGTCAAGGACTCGGAAGAAGTCCTTATTGTTTGATTTTCTGGTGGTGTAGACAAACCCTAGAACCGGTTCTTCAATCGGACCGTCGGCAAGAATTTCAGCTTCCGGAAGAATAAAGTCGATCCTAGCCACGAATTGTTCGGTTCCGTAGAGATGAGCAAGTTCGTAATCACATCTGCAGAACTTAGCAACATAGTCTTTGAGAAAGCTGAGAGCTGCGTGATAGGCACCCATACTGATGTCATCCAATTGATTTTCTCTGAACTACGCAGCAAGAGAAAGGATGTCGTTCGGATTCATAGAAGGAAAATCCGCATCAGTAATAGTCTTTGGAGTTGGGTTGTTCCGGAGAAGATGGAAACGGAAGAGGGGGCAGTTAAGCTCAAATTTTACCAGGATTTTTCTTCCGAAGCCATGAACCTTAGTGATCCTTTTTCTTGTCCATACCGCCTTGAAAGGTAGAGCATTCTTGGCGTAAAAGGTTTTGAGCCTTTCATGTTCGGTCCGTATGATCACTTCCGGATTGTCGTTTGGATGGAGCGGAGCAAACTTTGGGAAGTGTTTCGCTATGAAGGACCTTGGAGAAGCTGCCTATATCCTAGGGATAAGGATTTTGAGAAACATGAGTAAAAGACTAATTGGACTTAGTCAAAGCACCTATGTGGACAAAGTGTTGAAAAGGTTCAACATGCATAACTCCAAGAAAGGAGAGTTACCCATCCAGAGTAACGGCAGATTGAGTAAGACACAAAGCCCTAGTACTGAGGCTGAGATAGCAGAAATGAGTCGAATACCTTATGCTTCAGCTGTAGGATCGATCATGTATGCTATGACGTGTACTCGACCTGATGTAGCCTTTGCTTTGAGCATGGTTAGCAGGTATCAGGGGAACCCTGGCAAGGCACACTGGACTGCGGTAAAGAATATCCTCAAGTACCTACGGAGGACTAAGGACTGGGTCCTTACCCTCGGTAGCAGTGAGGACTTGAGAGTTGTAGGGTACAGTGATGCTAGCTTTCAGACTGACAGGGATAATTTCCGCTCTCAGTCGGGCTGGGTCTTTACTCTAAACGGAGGGGCAATTACTTGGAAAAGTTCCAAGCAGGAGACAGTGGCTGATTCCACTTGTGAATCAGAGTATATAGCAGCAAGCGAGGCAGCAAAGGAGGCTATATGGCTAAAGAACTTCATCGGAGACCTTGGAGTTGTACCAGCTATAAAGGAGCCAATGGAGATTTTCTGTGACAGCAATAGTGTGGTTGCCTTAGCCAAGGAACCAAGAGATCATGGGAGATCCAGACACATTGACAGAAAATATCACTTCATCAGACATCGAATAGAAGAAGGAATCCTCGTGGCAAAGAGGGTATCATCGGATGAGAACCCAGCAGATCCCCTCACGAAGGGACTGACTCGGGCTAAGCATCTCCAGCATGCTCGGAGCATAGGGCTGAAGGATGATATTAGTTTTAGTAGTTAGATAATCTTGAAATTTGTAAAATGTAATTGACATTTGATGATAAATAAAAGCTGTTATTTATGAGTAAAGTGTTGCTATCTCTTGTCAATCGTTCACTATTATTTCTTTTTGCATGTTTTGACTTCCAGAATAATTATGTTATGGTTTATATCATATTATTCAAACTCTCCACAGTCGGTCATATGTTGGAAGTAGATATGAATCAAGACTGTCATAGGTTGGCTTGTAGAGGTCTAAGATGTTAGACAAAGCGGGGCTACAGCACTCATGAGTGCTCATAAGTTCTGAGTATTGGATTCAACCCACGCTCACTTGTATCACTTCATGGAATTTATCTCGAGTGACCGTGAGACGGTAATATCATATAAGTCTTCAAACCTAGAGATATGATTTGTTGCCTATGAGTTGGTTATGCATTGATTGCACGAAAACGCATTGGTAACTCGATGTTATAAACCGTGCTTTTGTGTGTAATTCAACAAGTAGTAGAGCAAACATATGAGTCGAAGTTTATCTGTTCCTTCTAGGATTAGAAGCGATATCTAGGCCCCTCGATGATTTTGTTTTGACCTATGTACCGGGCCCGGTCAGAACTAAATTGATGTGTTCAGTTAAGTTCTATGTCAAACAAATCGGAAATCGGGAAACAAATGCTGGACAATAAGCAAGACCATGTTCCATGTATTTGTCCGGCTGATATCTAGAACAGAGGATTAAATGATCACTTATCTAAAATGGCGCTTCATAGTTCAACTGAGTTTAAAGACCTACGATTGCTGATCGGTTCCTGAAGTCATACTTGCAACTATAGTTATTAGACTTATCCAAGTGGGAGACTGTTGGATATAGTGTTTAAGTCCATAACTATATTTGGTATGTACTTGACCCGACCCGGCATGGTCCATTTGGGTTGCACTTCACCCGAACAATTTATGGATAATCGTTTGAGAATAGTATAAGTTATGATTTATTAATATATTATAAGTCCTAATATATTAATATAAAATCATATTATTTAATTAGTATTGATCTATAATTAATTTAGAATTAATTTAGAGATCAAAAGTATGACTAATTAAATATGGGCTCTTGTATTTATATAGTGTGGGCTAATGCTTATTTGGAATGGGCTAGGCTTGCATGGAAAGTCCATGGATACTCCATGGAGCTTTAACCCATGGATCTCATGGAAATGAAAAGACATGGGTATTAGGGTTTACATGGATGTAACCCTAATCCACCACACTATATAAAGGAGGCTTTGGTTCTTGAAATGGCACTAGTTGATGTGTGTAAACTAAGAGGGCCGATTTCAAGAAGTTTGTGACTATTCTCTTAAGTTTCCAAGTTTGTGGTGATTTGTGACTTCCATTTGAGGCATCCACATTATTGGTGCTAGGCTCTCAAACTCCAAGCAATCAACTACTACTACAAGGTAAGTAATTCTACTAGTTTTATTTGATTCAAGTACCCCATGCCATGCTAGTTAGGATAAGAACCTTGGAAAAATAATTATTTGCATGTATCTTAGTCAAACATAGATCCAAGGTTTCTAGGGTTGCATGTACACCATAGGAGTGTTAGAATGCTCAAAAACCTATCAGTGGTATCAGAGCCTGGTTTGTTTATTTGATACTTGATGCAAAAAAAAAAAAAAAAAAAAAAAAAACTTGAAAATCGAAGTTTTGTTCAAAAGCTCGTATCAAAATTTCAAGTTTTGTATATGTACTTACGATTCTTGAAATTTTTTGATATGAACATTCATAAACATATGAGTTTAGAAGATCATAGAAATTATGTGCTAATAATTGATTAGATTAATTCTTGATCTTTATGTGTTTTAATGGAGTCCATAACTAGTTCTTAAGTTATGGATAACCAAAAGTCACATTTATAAATAACCATTAAAAGAACACATAGGTTACAAAAAAAATGAAGAGTCTTCATTTTTAATAACCATTAACTCATAAGTTATGAGAAATGAAAAGTTTTGAAAGTTTACAAAACTTGCCCTCAAGTTTTGGAACATGTAAAGTCATATTAAAAACTTTAGTTCCAACCCCTAGAATTTTAAAAGTTAAAATTCAACCCTTATACTTTATAATATTATAAGTTTAATAATATTTATATATGTATAAGATCAAGTCGTCTTACCGCTAGTACGCCTCATTCACGAAGCCGGTCTATAAGGGGGGTATAAGGTTGTTGCCTATAAAATGGCAACTTAATGGGTGTCCACTCTCACCCACCGCATTCTTGATCGGTGGAGGGTCGTTAGCCGAACGGGTAGGACAAGGACTTATAAATTCTCATTAAAAGTATAATGATAATACTAAAGTAACTAAACTTTATTGAATTCACAATCCTAGTTATTTTAGGAAAATGTGAATAAGGTGCTAATCCATGAAATTACACTTTACACTTTGTTTAAGTCGTTAGTGGAGCGTGTGTGGTTAACCGGCACACTAACTTGAACTTAACAAGGTAGGTAAAGGGTGACTTAATGTTTATCATAGTATCGATGGAGCGTGTGTGGTTAACCGGCACATCGATTGAGGGGTAATACATTAAGGGTACCAAGTAATTTGCATGGTTACTTCACACCTTGTTTTGTGATCCTCGGCATCCCAGTCACAAAACTTGAAGGGCACACTCGAGATTGAAACATGCCATTGAAGAAAGTTCAATGAATCTCAAAGAATCTAGGAGTTTCTAAACCAATTAAAACCTAATTAAATATTTCGTTTTTCATGGTGGAAATTGGTGAATCGTCATTCACCTACCTTCAAATATCTTATAGCTTAGATTACGGCATCCCTCTTCTAAGTTATAAAATATTGTGTTGGGTCCTAGCCTTAATATTACATTTGGGTGTTTTGTTAAGGACTATCTCTATATCTAATCTAATCTATTCCCTCTTCTTTTCAAATGTCTTCCAATAACAATGCTTCTGGCTCAAACCCTACTAGCTCCTTCTCTCTCATGAATCTTTGTGGGAGAGTCATCTTTGATGGGTCCAACTTTACAGATTGGATCAGAAACATCAGGATGGTCACTCGGTATGAGAACAAAGAATATGTTCTCGACAAGGAGCTGAAGGTACCCGAGCCAACTGCTACTCCTGAAGAGCTTGCTGAATATGAGGTACATGAAAGAGATGCTACAAAAGTGGCATGCATCATGATGGCCACCATGACAGCCGAGCTCCAAAAGTCCTATGAGGACTATTATCCTTTTGAGATGCACCAGGACTTGATGGACCGCTACCATCAAAGTGCTCGTCAAGAGCGATATGAAATAATCTCCTCCATGATAACAACCTGAATGAAGGATGGTGAACCCATCACGGGCCACATGCAGAAAATGCAAAGGTATGTGGACCGTTTACTGAAGCTGAATGTCAACTTCCCTGAGGAGTTAGCAATAGACATCATTTTTCACTCCTTGCCCTCGTGTTATGATCAATTCCGCATGACATATCACATGAACAAGGAAGAAGTCACCCTCAGCAAACTTCAAGGACTCTTGAAGACCGCTGAAAGTGGTCTAAAGGGTAAGTCGGTTGTTACTACTCCTACTCCTACTCCAACTGCGGCCAATGTCTTGGCAATCGGGCATGGCAAAGGGAAGAAGAGAAAGAACCCTTCTAAGGGTACCAAGGGTAAGACCCTTGAAGGCTCCTCTTCAAGCAAAACCAAGAAAGGTTTTGTCACTCCTTCTGCTGACCCTAATGAGGCTGAATGCTTCTATTGCCATGAAAAGTCGCACTGGAAGCGAAACTGCCCAAAGTACCAGCAAGATTTGAAGGATGGGAAAGTAAAACCCAACCATGCAGGTATATACACTATATTGTCTAATAACTCACCTCATTCTAAGTCTTGGGTCCTTGATACAGGTTGTGGTATTCACATATGTTGTGATTTGTAGGGACTAAAAAGAAGTGAGAATGAGGAGCAGGGAAAGATAAACTTGATCATGGGAAACAGGAAAGCTTCACCTGTCACCAAGATAGGAGTTTATTCCTTAGTGCTAAATAGTGGGTTTACATTAGATTTGAATAAATGTTATTATTCGCCAGAATGGCAAGAAATGTTATTTCCTTTCATGCATTGTATAAACAAGGTTTTACCTTTTATTTTAATAATAATAATGGTAGTATTGATGCTTTCTTTAATAATGTTCTTTATTTTAAAGCATTATCTTGTGATGGCATGTATGAAACTGTATCTGTTGTAGATAATCTAGGAAATAATGTATTGTGTATTAACTCTTCCACTAGCTTAGATAAAGCATCCTTATGGCATTGTCGTCTTGGACATGTAAGCAAGAAACGCATAAGCCAACTCCAAAAGGATGGAGTCTTGGAGTCATTTGACCTAAAGTCAGATGATAGTTGTGAATCTTGTTTGCTTGGTAAAATGACAAAGTCACCTTTTACTGGCACTTGTGCTAGGGGTGAAGGTTTGTTGGACCTCATACACACGGATGTGTGTGGACCCTTCAGAACCGCCACAAGAGATGCTAATCAGTTCTATGTGACTTTTACTGATGATTTTAGTAGATATGGATATGTATACCTAATCAAGCATAAGTCAGAAACCTTTGAGAAATTCAAAGAGTTTAAGCAAGAAGTGGAGAATCAGTTGGGCAGGAACATTAAGATGCTTCGATCCGATCGTGGTGGTGAGTATCTTAGTACTAAGTTCCTTGACTATCTTAAGGAATGTGGGATTGTCTCACAATTGACACCTCCTAGGACACTACAGTTGAATGGTGTAGCTGAGAGGCGCAATCGGACCTTGTTGGACATGGTTCGTTCCATGATGAGTCGAGCTTCGCTACCAATCTCATTTTGGGGGTATGCCTTAGAGACTGCCACCCATATCCTTAATCTAGTCCCTACAAAGAAGGTTGCCAAAACACCTCATGAGGTGTGGACTGGAAAAGTTCCCAATCTAGACCACATCAAGATTTGGGGTTGCGAGGCTTTCGTGAGAGGCGAGACTCACGATAAGCTCGAACCCCGAAGCGAAAGGTGTATTTTCATCGGCTACCCACAGAAATCCTTTGGTTACATCTTCTACAGACCCATTGATAATGTGGTCTTTGTAGCAAGAAGAGGATTCTTTCAAGAGAGAGAATTCATGAGCCAAGGAGACAGTGGGAGGCAAATTGACCTTGAGGAAATTCAAGAGTCAAGTGGTGAAGGAACCTCAAACCCTAGCCCTCAACCTGAGGAGGAAACTCCTGTTGCACCGACTGAAGAATCTATACCTCTGAGGCGTTCCACCAGAGTTAGGAATGCACCTGAGCATTATTATGGTTTTCATATTACTGCAGAAGGTGAGACACTTATCAGTGATAACACACTGGTAAATCTGGATGAGCCTAACAGCTACACGGAAGCCATGGCAGGCCCTGAGGCTGCTAAATAGAAAGAGGCTATGGATAGCGAGATACAGTCCATGTATGACAATCAAGTTTGGAACTTGGTTGACAATGTACCTGATCGTAAGATAGTTGGGTGCAAATGGATCTTCAAGAAGAAGACCTACATGGATGGTAATGTACACACTTATAAGGCACGACTGGTTGCAAAGGGTTATTCTCAAACTCCGGGAGTTGATTATGATGAGACCTTTTCACCAGTGGCCAAGATTAAGTCTATTAGGGTTCTGTTAGCCATTGCTGCATTTCATGATTATGAAATATGGCAAATGGATGTCAAAACCGCTTTCCTTAATGGAAAGTTGGCTGAAGATGTTTACATGGTTCAGCCAGACGGTTTTGTCAGTACAGAGTACCCCAGTAGAGTGTGTAAGCTCGAGAAATCCATTTATGGATTAAAACAGGCAACTTGCAGATGGAATCTTTGCTTTAATGAGAAAGTCAAAGAATTTGGCTTTTCAAGGAGTGAAGATGAATCTTGTGTCTATATCAAGGCTAGTGGGAATATAGGCAGCTTTTTGGTACTCTATGTGGATGACATACTACTCATAGGAAATGACATCCCAACCCTGCAGGAAGTAAAGTCCTGGCTTGGGAAGTGTTTCGCTATGAAGGACCTTGGAGAAGCTGCCTATATCCTAGGGATAAGGATTTTGAGAAACAGGAGTAAAAGACTAATTGGACTTAGTCAAAGCACCTATGTGGACAAAGTGTTGAAAAGGTTCAACATGCATAACTCCAAGAAAGGAGAGTTACCCATCCAGAGTAACGGCAGATTGAGTAAGACACAAAGCCCTAGTACTGAGGCTGAGATAGCAGAAATGAGTCGAATACCTTATGCTTCAGCTGTAGGATCGATCATGTATGCTATGACGTGTACTCGACCTGATGTAGCCTTTGCTTTGAGCATGGTTAGCAGGTATCAGGGGAACCCTGGCAAGGCACACTGGACTGCGGTAAAGAATATCCTCAAGTACCTACGGAGGACTAAGGACTGGGTCCTTACCCTCGGTAGCAGTGAGGACTTGAGAGTTGTAGGGTACAGTGATGCTAGCTTTCAAACTGACAGGGATAATTTCCGCTCTCAGTCGGGCTGGGTCTTTACTCTAAACGGAGGGGCAATTACTTGGAAAAGTTCCAAGCAGGAGACAGTGGCTGATTCCACTTGTGAATCAGAGTATATAGCAGCAAGCGAGGCAGCAAAGGAGGCTATATGGCTAAAGAACTTCATCGGAGACCTTGGAGTTGTACCAGCTATAAAGGAGCCAATGGAGATTTTCTGTGACAGCAATAGTGCGGTTGCCTTAGCCAAGGAACCAAGAGATCATGGGAGATCCAGACACATTGACAGAAAATATCACTTCATCAGACATCGAATAGAAGAAGGAATCCTCGTGGCAAAGAGGGTGTCATCGGATCAGAACCCAGCAGATTCCCTCACGAAGGGACTGACTCGGGCTAAGCATCTCCAGCATGCTCGGAGCATAGGGCTGAAGGATGATATTAGTTTTAGTAGTTAGATAATCTTGAAATTTGTAAAATGTAATTGACATTTGATGATAAATAAAAGCTGTTATTTATGAGTAAAGTGTTGCTATCTCTTGTCAATCGTTCACTATTATTTCTTTTTACATGTTTTGACTTCCAGAATAATTATGTTATGGTTTATATCATATTATTCAAACTCTCCACAGTCGGTCATATGTTGGAAGTAGATATGAATCAAGAATGTCATAGGTTGGCTTGTAGAGGTCTAAGATGTTAGACAGAGCGGGGCTACAGCACTCATGAGTGCTCATAAGTTCTGAGTATTGGATTCAACCCACGCTCACTTGTATCACTTCATGGAATTTATCTCGAGTGACCGTGAGACGGTAATATCATATAAGTCTTCAAACCTAGAGATATGATTTGTTGCCTATGAGTTGGTTATGCATTGATTGCACGAAAACGCATTGGTAACTCGATGTTATAAACCGTGCTTTTGTGTGTAATTCAACAAGTAGTAGAGCAAACATATGAGTCGAAGTTTATCTGTTCCTTCTAGGATTAGAAGCGATATCTGGGCCCCTCGATGATTTTGTTTTGACCTATGTACCGGGCCCGGTCAGAACTAAATTGATGTGTTCAGTTAAGTTCTATGTCAAACAAATCGGAAAGCGGGAAACAAATGCTGGACAATAAGCAAGACCATGTTCCATGTATTTGTCCGGCTGATATCTAGAACAGAGGATTATATGATCACTTATCTAAAATGGCGCTTCATAGTTCAACAGAGTTTAAAGACCTACGATTGCTGATCGGTTCCTGAAGTCATACTTGCAACTATAGTTATTAGACTTATCCAAGTGGAAGACTGTTGGATATAGTGTCTAAGTCCATAACTATATTTGGTATGTACTTGACCCGACCCGGCATGGTCCATTTGGGTTGCACTTCACCCGAACAATTTATGGATAATCGTTTGAGAATAGTATAAGTTATGATTTATTAATATATTATAAGTCCTAATATATTAATATAAAATCATATTATTTAATTAGTATTGATCTATAATTAATTTAGAATTAATTTAGAGATCAAAAGTATGACTAATTAAATATGGGCTCTTGTATTTATATAGTGTGGGCTAATGCTTATTTGGAATGGGCTAGGCTTGCATGGAAAGTCCATGGATACTCCATGGAGCTTTAACCCATGGATCTCATGGAAATGAAAAGACATGGGTATTAGGGTTTACATGGATGTAACCCTAATCCACCACACTATATAAAGGAGGCTTTGGTTCTTGAAATGGCACTAGTTGATGTGTGTAAACTAAGAGGGCCGATTTCAAGAAGTTTGTGACTATTCTCTCAAGTTTCCAAGTTTGTGGTGATTTTTGACTTCCATTTGAGGCATCCACATTATTGGTGCTAGGCTCTCAAACTCCAAGCAATCAACTACTACTACTACAAGGTAAGTAATTCTACTAGTTTTATTTGATTCAAGTACCCCATGCCATGCTAGTTAGGATAAGAACCTTGGAAAAATAATTATTTGCATGTATCTTAGTTAAACATAGATCCAAGGTTTTTAGGGTTGCATGTACACCATAGGAGTGTTAGAATGCTCAAAAACCCATCATTTCGATCATCTCATCAAACTTCCTGTTCGGAACATCAACAATGTTCCAAGTTGAGCGCAGGAGTTTGATGAGGACTTGTTGGATGATCAGATTCATCTCATCCTTCTTCCGGATCTCCTTCTCTAATCGTTGAATTTGTTTCTCATGACGAACATGAGTCTGGTTGATTAAATCGTTGGTAGCCGACACAAGATCGTCATGGAATTTGAGCATAGAGGAGATGGTGTTGAGGTAGTTGTCGACAAGAGCATCATATTTGGAATCAATCTGCTCAACTGTGTGTTTCAGCCGGATGGAGATCAGCTGGTCAAGATGGGCTTCTCTTTCTGTTGTGGATGGTCCGGATTGATGGGAAAGAGACTGAAGGATGGCATCAAGTTTTGAATCAAGTCCGGAGACTTTTTGATCCAGTTTCGAATTCAGCTCAGTTACAGAAGTCTCTACTGATGACACTTTAGCCATAGTGTCAGAGACATTGGTGCGGATCTCCAATAGGGCGAATGGGTCAACATGGTCACCAGCGGAGGATTCGGAATCGGAGTCTGAGTGTTGCGGAGGAGGCTGGTGAGGATCCAGATTGGAGGAAGGACATGGTTTGGCAACATCATCGTCATCTTAAAGTTGATCTTCCGGAGTGGAAGTGGAAGAGGGTCTGAAGTCAAAGGCAGACTCGGATGCGGATGCTTTAGACTGATAATGAATGGATGTCAAGAGATGAGCATCCAGAACTTTTGTTGCTTCTGCCTCCAACATAACTTCTTCGGAAATCTCTTCTTCCGGATCAGTATGGAAGATGCTTTAGTGAGTGACTATTGGTGGCAGTTCCGAAGTGAGTTCTTTGATGGCGTCATCGTCCGAGGGAAGGACATAGGTCATGTTGCTTTGAATAGCCCGGTTCCTCATTGAGATGAGAGTGGATTCAACTTGGGCACGAGTCAGGTCCGGACGCCTTCATGCAGCCCTGTTAACATAATCTTCCCACAAAGGATCGTTAGAACCTGGTCATCCTGTACGCCTTCCGGGTATCAGACCAGTTGGGGCATCGGAAGTTGGAGAGGCTGCTCCTTCTTCCGGATGCTTGGGTTCCGAAATAATGGTTCCGGAGTGTGTGCGTGTGGAAGAAATAATGGGATGATCCAAAATGACACGTGGGTGTGTTCCAGGGGGGCCGCAAGGAACTTTGTTCAACACCGTCATCACCCTTTTGGGAGGGTGAGGGTGGAATATGTGTAGACTCCCCATGAGTGTGTGCATGTGATGATGAAACATTGAGGGGTACCTCAGATGAGTGGACAGGAGGGGTGTGCGGGCAGCCATAATCAGTCGGAATGTCATGGGTGCCCTCCTGTTGAGAGGGGGCACTGACTTTGGTTTTCTTTTTGGCCTTGGGTTTAGTGGGTGAGGCCTTTCTTTTGGTCGGTTGCTTAACCTTGGGTCCGGACTTAGTATGAGTGGCTTCTTCCGGAATAGGCTCAACTGAGACTGGGGCAGGTTGTGTTGGGTCGAACACAACCGAAGTATCAAGATGGTGGTTCAGGAAGGGGGATCCGGAAGGAATGAGGGCCAACATATTGTTCGGAAGTCATCTGACCGGACCAAAGGACGATTGGTCCGAAATTATGTAAGATTTAACGAGTTTAAAAGATACACATACCTCCGGAGGGATGGTGCTCACCGGAATAGGGATGTTGAGTTCCTTGAAGATTTGTTCAATTGTCAAGGCCCAAAATCTAGGGCTCGAAATCTCATTTGGTTTCCTCTTGATGGCAAACTTGCAAAAGTCTTGCCACAACACTTCCGGAAGGTCGACAGCATTGCTACGTCCGAAATAGATGTTGAATACAACATTCAGCCAGTCCTTGTTGAGGGTATCAGTGCCGCCGTGTTTGCCCGATAAGCCACGGATGATAAAGTGCATCAGGACGGTCCAGAGCCCTGAAACTGCAGTCTTCTTGAAATCCTTGGCTCGATAATCTTGGCTGTAGCCGATAAAGTTAAGAAACGTTTGGAACTCTTCAGCAGTTGGTTCCACGACTTTGAAACCAGCAGGATTGGGTGAAATACCAATGGCTTTGAGAAATGTTGCTTTGTAAACCGGAATGGTGCGATCATCGATGATGGAGGCTAACAGAATATCATCTTCAAGTTTGATGTTTGTGAATGCACGATGAAGATGAGAAAGAGGGAGGGGAGGTTCTGGGATTTTGGTAAGTGGAATGGAGAGAGGATGATGAGCAAGAAATTCAATCATAATCCTAATTGATTCGTCATAGTCAAGGGGGTTTAAGGAAAACAGTTGGGTGGTGTCCCTGAGAAAGGGTTCTTGATCTGCCGACGATGATGATCCCTTGGATCCTTTTGATGATTTCTTCCTGGCAATGGATTTCTTGGGAGTTTGAGCAGTAGAGGTCTGGTTCTTGGAGGACTCCATTGTTGAAGATGATGAATGCTTGAAGAACACGAAGAATAGTGAAGATTTTAGAGGGGTTTGAGAGTGAAAGGATCGTAAAGTGGTAAAGGTGATTGTGAAAGGGTATTTATAGGTGGGAAAAGTCGGGTCGGGTCGAAAAAGGTAATGATGAGGATCCGAGATCCATCGGGTCGCATTTAATGTTGTGAGGAAGTGATTAGACGAGTGCAGTGAAGGATCAAGGCAATTGGTCTAAAGGATGGGAATTTAACCGTCAATTCGTTTTCCATTTTAGAGGGCGTGCAATCGTGTCACGCAAATCGAGGAAGATTGGATAAGGATCTTCCTAAAAAGTAACCGTTGAGAAAACCGTTTCACCTTATTGCCTCTTGGTATTCCGGATGAATTGTTCCGGACAGAGAATGATCCGTAGGATAAAAGGAATGTTCCGGAATATATATGATGAAAGGGTTTCCGGAGCAATTTTGAAAAATTTCGGAGCATTTTTGAAAATTCCGGAGCAAGTTTGAAAATTCTGGAGCATTTTTGGAAATTCCGGAGCAAGTTGAGATTCCAGAGCAAATTTTGAAAATTGCAGAGCAAATTTTAAAATTCCAGAGCAAGTTGAAAATTCCGGAGCAAATTTTAAAATTCCGGAGCAAGTTGAGATTCCGGAGCAAATTTTGAAAATTTCGGAGCAAGTTGAAAATTCCGGAGCACTTTTGAAAATTCCGGATGAAGTGTTCCGAAATGGTGATCCTGATGATGGTCGATCTAGATCGCGTGAAGAAGAGAATAAACTGTACAGCATAAGAAACTCAAGGGATAATTAGTAAAAAAGACAGGTAAAAGGATCCTATGTATTTAGAGGAAAAATAGTTCCGAAGCAAAAAATAAGTGAGTTCGGAGCATATTTTTCTTCTGAATACTTCTATTAAAGAGAACATGTCTCCTGAAAGAAATTGGGATCAGGCATCATCATACCCATTTTGTTCAGAAAACCATTAAATTTGGTTTCGTCTAATGCCTTAGTGAAGACATCAGCAATTTCATCGTCAGATGGAACAAAAATAAGTTCGATGTTACCATTCAGAACATGATCTTTAATAAAGTGGTACCGAATGTCAATGTGCTTCGTCATGGAGTGCTGAATTGGATTATGAGAAATTGCAATGGCACTTTGAGAATCACAGTAGATAGGAATACGTTGAAATCGGTAACCATAATCCAAGAGTTGAGATTTCATCCAGAGAACTTGAGAGGTA
Source organism: Lactuca virosa (assembly GCF_052849685.1). Lineage (NCBI taxonomy): Eukaryota > Viridiplantae > Streptophyta > Magnoliopsida > Asterales > Asteraceae > Lactuca > Lactuca virosa. The sequence goes on along the minus strand of NC_136433.1, from coordinate 35,914,720 downwards.
CAGCTGGCAGCAGCAATGTATTCAGCTTCGGCTGTGGAGAGAGCAATGCAGTTCTGTTTCTTGGATGACCAGCTGACTAAACGACCACCTAGGAATTGACATCCTCCTGATGTGCTTTTCCTATCGAGTTGAAGACCACCATAGTTCGAATCAGAGTAAGCTTGCAGAAGGAAACTTTCATTTGCTGGATACCAGATTCTGAGGTTCTTTGTACCTTTGAGGTAACAGAATATTTGTTTCACAGCCAAAAGATGAGACATTTTCGGATTGACTTGAAATCTAGCACATAATCATGTTGAGAACATTATGTCTGGACGACTTGCATTGAGATAGAGTAAGGATCCAATCATTCCACAGTACTTCTTCTCATCTACTGAAACACCCGAAGGGTCGGCGAAGATTTTGTGACCGAAGCCCATAGGTACCTTGGCAGAGGCACAGGTGTCCATAGAGTATTTCTTGAGAAGCTCAGAAATGTACTTCTCTTGGTGAATGAAAATACCTTTGTTAGTCTGTTTGAATTGAAGGCCAAGAAAGAAGCTTAATTCTCGATTCATGCTCATTTGAAAACGACTGACCATTAGTTTGGCAAAATCAGCAACCATAGATGAATCCGTAGATCCAAAAATGATGTCGTCCACATAAATTTATACCAGCATGAGATGTTTTCCATTTGATCTTTGAAATAAAATGGGATCCAATATACCTCTTTGAAAACCTGAGCGCTTGAGAAAATCAGTGAGTGTCTCGTACCAAGCCCGAGGATCTTGCTTGAGTCCGTAGACAGCCTTTCGGAGTTTATAACAGTGGTTCGGAAAGGAAAGATTAATAAATTCGGGGGCTGTTGAAGGTATACTTCAGTGTCAAGTTCACCGTTAAGAAAAGCACTCTTAACATCCATTTGATAAACTTTGAAACCTTTGTGGGCTGCATAAGCAAGAAAGATTCTGATAGCTTCAAGTCGTGCAACAGGAGCAAATGTCTCGTCATAGTCAAGACCTTCAATTTGAGTGAAACCTTTAGCTACCAATCTTGCCTTATTTCGGACGATAACTCCTGCATCGTCTAGCTTATTGCGAAATACTCATCTTGTACCAATAATAGGGTGATGTTGAGGAGGAGGTACAAGAGTCCAGACTTCATTTCGGTCAAATTCTGCCAGTTCTTCTTGCATGGCTGTAATCCAATCAGCATGCTCTAATGCTTCTTTGATGGATTTGGGTTCAACCATGGATATGAATGCTGAAAAATGGCATTCATTTTGGATGTTAGTAGCTGAGCGAGTTTGTACACCAACATTCGGATTGCCTATCACTTGGTTTGGAGGATGATCCTTCGTCCAAACATGCAATCGAGGGAGTTCTTGTGCAGCGGAGGATCCTACATCAACAGTAGAATTGATTTGCTCCCCCTGAATGATTTGAATATTGGGATGATGCTCCCCCCGAACTTCTGAACCGGAGAGGTTGACATCATCATCAGAAGGAAACTCAAAGAAATTTTCGTTTTCATCAATGTTGAGAGGATTTGAGTCATCGAAATCAGCAGCTGCATCTTGGAAGCCATCCACATTTGATTCAAGAGAGGGATTTGCATTATTCTCCCCCACAACCTGAGAAGGTTGAAATGGTTCGGAATCAAATGGAGGTAGACTCGGAAGAGGACCGGAGAGGTTGTGAGAGACTGGGGCTTCCGAAGGAGGAACAGGAATCAGAGAATGTCGTGATCAAGATTCGGAATCGAGAACTGTTTCGGAAGGACCAAAGAGAGTGTCAAAATCAACCTCGAGAATGGTTTGAGGGTTCGGACATCCTGGCGGAGGAGCATCAGACTCCATGATGTGAGTTGTGATGTGAGTGGGACCAGAATTCCGAACAAAGTTGTCATCAAAGGTAATATCGAAGCTTTCTTCCAGAACACGAGTTCTTCGGTTGAGAACTCTGTAAGCTTTGGATTTGGAAGAGTACCCTAGAAAGATTGCTTCATCAGCTTTAGGTTGGAACTTTGTAAGCTGATCACGGTTGTTTTTATGAAGCATTTGCATCCGAAGACATGTAGGAATGAGATCGTTGGTTTTCGACCATTCATTGCTTCGTATGGCGTCATGTTGAGCCGTCGATTGATAATACTTCGATTTTGAGTGAAGCAAGCAGTCGATACAGCTTCAGCCCAAAGATAGAGTGGAAGGTTTGCATAGTTCAGCATGGATCGAGCAGCTTCAACGAGTGTTCTATTACGTCTTTCAACTACACCATTTTGTTGTGGAGTATATGGAGCTGAGAAGTTATGATCGATTCCTTTTTCTGTGAGGAACTTCTCAATGGTGGAATTAACAAATTCCGAACCATTATCACCTCGGATTCTTCTGACCGGGAGTTTGGTAAGAACTTCTATTCCTCTGATAAAATTGATGAGCTCAGAGGCAGTTTCGGATTTCAGCCTTAGAAAGAAGACCCAAGTGAACCTTGTAAAATCATCAACAATCACAAGAATGTATTTCTTATGATGAAGACTTTCTACAGTGGATGGTCCACACAGATCAATGTGTAGGAGTTCTAAGGGATCCGAAATGGACTTTTCGATGATAACAGGATGACCCTTCTTTGATTGCTTACCACACTTCCATGCAACACATAAATGATCATTTTCGAACTTGAGAAGAGGTAAACCTCTTACCATCTCACCTGAGACAAGATCATTCATGTACCGAAAGTTCAGATGTGCGAGCCTTCGGTGTCATAACCAACTAACAACAGGAACAGCTTTGGAGAGAAGGCAAAGCTGCGGTTTGCCAATGATCATATTGATCTCAAGAGGGTACATGTTTTTGTTGCGAAGAGACTTAATCAAACATTCTTTTCAGTCTTCAGTCATCACATAACTATATTTCTTGCAAAATTCCACATGTCGGCATGAGTCGGTGAGCTGAGCAACACTCATCAAGTTATGTTTCAAGTCAGCCACATAAGCAACATGTGAAATAGAGAAGTTCCCATTGGTGAGTGTTCCATAACCATGAATTTGAGAATTAGAGTTGTTGCCATACGTCACGTAACCAGCATTTGGAGAGAGCTTTAAATCTCGCAGAAAATCCTTCTGCCCCGTCATGTGCATGGAGCAAGCACTATCAATATACCATACTGTATCTTGCTCTGAAGCACAAAGTGCTTGCAAAATTAGTGAGCAATGGAGCTTTTAGGCTCCGAGTTAGACTTTGGGACATAGGCATGGACTTTGGACTTTGTTTGTGACATTGGAACAACTATGTGTTTCTTGGTGAGATTACTTGAGTTCTTTGGAAAAAGACAAAATGCAAAAGTCTTTTCATCTATCCAGTAGTCATATTCAACTACTTGTGGGTTCGGAGCTGACTTCTTCGGAATAGTGGTAACCGAAGGATTGACACTTTTAGTTATCTCCGAATCAGTTGTTTTGTTAACAGATGTTTTGATTTGCCACACAAGATGTTTGTTTGAAGATTTTGAAACAGTTGTTTTCGAACTTGTGGATTTATTTGAGGACACATTGTTCTTTGAAATTATTGGTTTAAAAATTGTGCCATCAGATTTTGCAATAAAGACAGATGAAACATTTCGAGGTGCTGGTGAAGTGTTTCGGATGGTTTTGACCTTAACATCAGCTTGAGGAGATTTGGAGCTAAGGACTTCTTTTGCTTCCGAACGAACAGGAGGTTCGGAAGATCTCTTTAGGATTCTTGTCTGAACAAACGAATTTTGACTGTGGTTTTGACCTAAGGACTTCCTTGAGTTGTTTCGAGATGAGTTTGGTTTAGAGTTAGCAATGAACCTGGAATTTTTTCTAATCTTAACTTCCTTTTTGTAAGCATTTCTAGCTTCTACCTTGGGATCTACAACATCTTTTCTATTCAACATTGGTTTTTTCTTAGGATGAGGAGGGGATCCAGAGGATTGTCCTTTGGATGGATTTGAAAACTTAGGAGTAATGGGAACCAATTTGGTTTTTGAAAGAACTTCGGAGTCCGATTCACATGAATCAGAGGACACATTGCTTGAGACTTCAACTTTAGCATCTAGAGATGCCCATGCAAATTCCGAGGCATTGACTTTAGTTGTTTCCGGATTAATTTCCTCAATCACACAGTTGTTGACGTGATTGCTTATAGGAACATGGTCTACACAATTTGGAAGACTTGAATGATATTCCGAGGTCCGATTCAGGTCCAGGTTTATCAGAGGCAGAAGAGGCGTGGAATCAGGACATTTGACAACTATTGGTTGGAACTCAGGAATTAGGGACTCAAAAGATTTTTTAGTCTCCGGAAGGGGTGACAATGAAGAAATGGGAGTGTCCGAATGTTTAATGTTCGGAACCTCTCCCATGAATGTCAGATTTTGCAAATCCTTCAGGGGACTAACAATTGGTTTCGGACACTCGCTTCCGAGACCAAGAGCTTTGGACCATGGATGACGAAAATTATGAGTCATCTGAATGTCAGCTTCAAGCATGTCAACAGAGTTATGCAAAGCATCTATTTTGGCATTGAGACGTTTGTTATCAGAAATCAAAATATTTCGTTCGGAATAAGTGATTTCACATTTATCTTTCAAAATGATACATTCATCTTTTGACATTACAAGTTCATGCTCTAAAGACTCGATTTTCAATTTCTTATCATCAAAACGTAATCTAAGACGACTTAGTTCACAGTCTTTCTTCTCACTGGCTTCTATGGCGGACTCATAGGCTTTATAGATGGTGTTCATATCTGTTTGAATCTGGGTCAGATAAGGTTCACATAAAGTCAAATCAAAATTATTATCAGAGATCATAGATTTTACCTGTTGAACAATGCTTCGACCTGGTGGATCGTTAGTGGCCATGTAGCAGTGGTGAGGTTCAGCAACATCTTCTTCATCTTCGGATCCAGAAGACCAATAACATTCATCACATACAACTGTTTGTCTTGCCATCAAACACATGTTCCTTCCAGTTACTACATCATCATCATCTCCGGATGACCAGTATCCTTCGACATCTCTTGAGACAGTAGTAACAAATGCTTTCTCACTTTCAGCCAGATCTTGTGCTTTTCGGGCATAATAAGCTAAGTCCTTGACTTTTGATTTTTGTGGAGCATCAGCTAGACAATCTTTGGCAAAGTGATTAGCATGACCACATTTATGACACGAGATCTTTGGTTTTTCTGAGTTAGAATTTTTAGAAGATTCTGGGGATGAGTTTGGTTTAGGAAGGTTAGGTTTGTATGCAGGAGGATTTTCGAAGGGGTGTTTTTGTTCCGAAGCAGAATATGGTTGAGGGTGGTTTTGATGAGGAGCGTTGAATCTGTTTTGGTATGGTTTGTAAGAGGGATTGAAAGGTCGTTTGTATTTCATGGAGAGTAAGGCAAATTCTTGTTGGAAACGGAGTTCAGAATCCAAGGTTTCGGAATCATCGTCAGGATAAATGTGTGTGGGTAAAGGAGTTAAGGATGACTGAGTCAAAGGAACAGTGGGTTTGTAAGGTTCCGGAGCAGGTAGCTTCGGAATGGTTGATTCAAACGAACTAACTAGAGCAAGTGGTCCTCCGGAAAGTTCTCTTATGGTTTGAGCAACATTTGATTCATGTCCTTGAAGCTCATCAAAAAGTTGATAGAGTTTCAATTTTTTTAAGGAACCATTACTTTGGAGACAAGACTTTACATTTCCCCATCCTTTACCAAGACTGTTAATGAACTTGAGATTGTATTCGAGAGGAGTTCGAACAATCCCATGAGCAGTCATGTTGTTGACAACGATTCGATATCGGTTGGAAGCTAAGGCTACAGATTCACCTGGAGTAGTAGTGAATGTGTCAAAGTCATTGACAACTAAGGTGAGGCGTTTATCCTTCATATTTTCAGAACCTTCAATCAGATCCTAAAGAGTGTCCCAAATTTCTTTGGCTGATTTGCATAACTTGATGTGCTCAAAGAGTGATGGAGGAACACCAAACACCATTTCAAAGAAGGCGACTTGATCAGCATGCAGTTTCTCAATGTCATCAGCAGTTAGAGGGGCTGGACGAGCTTCATCTTCTCGCATGAGTTGAGCAGCTGCATCTCTTACAACTGTTCTTACAGGAACATGAGGGCCTTCTATGACAGATCTCCAGATCACCAGATTTGTTCACCTTTCTCTTTGGCTATTAAAAACCTTTCCATTCTAACTTTCCAATGATCATATTCTTCCACAACTAGTATTGGGGCACGTGTAGGGCCACCCACGCTATTTGCGATTTGCATTGAAATCATTTGTTGAGGATTTGAAGCAGCCATTGAAGTCAAGATATCTTCAAGCTTAAGTGGTATATAGAAGAACTTTTATCCTTAACACAGAAATGGTTGAAATACCAAGGTAAATTCAAACCAACTATAATCTGATCTTATGGATTCAAAGGACAACCACTCGAGCTCTGATACTAATTGTGAAAGCAAGATCTTTGCGTAGGGACAAGGTTTGAGAACTCAAACCTTGAGTGAATGCTTGAGATCAATGTCTGCTTAGTAATGGATGTTCAAGTCAAGACTGGAAAGACCAGTCAAGTCTTAGATAATCGATTCAACAAGATGATCAAGATATTAATTGAGAATAAGTGAATCGTGATCAAAGTGAAGTTAATAAATGAAGAAGAGGAAGAATGTGATAAGAGTAAATGCCAAAAGTGAGAGAAAGATCAGTAGTTGACTTGTGTTGAATGCTCCTTTATATAGGAGAGAATGTTACAGCGAATTATCTCAGATGTTTACATAGGACCGGACAAAAGGCATAAGCCTGACATTCTGATTGTCCTATTACAACTTTAGACTAAGTCCTATGAAACGTTACATCAAAATACAAGACAAAAGTAATAAATGCATAAGAGACAAAATAACTTCATTTCGGACACGTGATGTACCGGAGATGAAAGTTTGATTCCGGATCAACATGCATTCCGGACTATAGGATTAGTTCCGGAATGTGTTCCTCTTCAAATAAAGCTTCACTCCATTTCTTCAGCTCCGGACAGGTTCCGGATCACATCTTCCTTCGGAACCAACAGCCTTCGGAATATGTACTTAGGATTGCTAGAGGTTCACTTTCAGGTTCCAACACATCACCTACAGGTTATGAGCCTGCCGTTGTTTCCACATGACTTGTTTAGGTTAGTCAGTGGTTGCCATCTATAATCTGGTAGATGACTATATCGCAACATCGTAGGTCAAGGTTATGACATCTCATAATCATCTCTTATCTCGCATCACCTATTCATCATCACACATCTATCATCACCTTTCTATTATCACCTATCTCTCATCACTCATCTACCCATCTTTACCCAATATATTTATAGGTATAAAATACATATACAGTTTAAATCACGTAAAACATGTATAAATCATTCATCCAGCATAGATATTAGGAACACAGATAATAAGCACGTATAGCATATATTAATATTAAATACTTCATATCTATGTGTAAGATGAAAGTAACTATGCACTCACTTGTTAAAGTGATGACTTCAAACTCATCAGCGCTTCGCTTCTAACAATTTTATTTTCCTTCAACGAAACCTAGTATCATAATCACTAGATTTTAGTCTAATATTTATTGCGCCTAATTAACTCAAGGTCTACGAGAGATATTGTTTTATAGTGTTAAACAATACTTTTCAACTACTATGTACAGATAGGGGCCAGACATGAAACACCGGAGGGCGGGACCATTTTGGCATTTAAGCTGTTCTGAAATCCAACAACCCTATGCGGCCCTTCAAACCAGATTCCCCGTATCGCGAGTAGTTAAAAGATATCATAATAACACTTTATATTTTATAATATTTTGCGCATATATTGTTTATAGGTTCATAATAATGATAATGAACTTAAACATAAGTTATATATACTTAAAGCGCGTTAAGCATAACTCTACTTACATGTGGTTTAGCGAGAAACTGAACTTTGCGCGGGCAAAACTTCATCGCTGAATCTTTCTAAAAAGATTCTTGTAGCGCTTCAGCGCTCACCTTACTATACTATAACTACAGAAAGAGAAGTCGAATCACGAGGGACCGAAATGCTTGGGGGATAAGAAGAGAAAGACTCTTGAATCAAGAGAATGATGCAAGAAACATGAGAGCCTTGAGGCTCTTATTTACAGTATTTGAATTTTCAAAAACTATCATCTATAGTTACTTAATGACCTTATAGTTATTTAAACGGCTAAACACCCCTTTATAATACTATTTTAATAAGATTTAACGATATTTGTACTAAACTAATGTCGAAAGTACTCAACACTAGTCTTATAACGACCGCATTGTCGATAACTTTTTAATGATATATACATATCTATATATATGTATACGTATATAAGATTCATACTTTATTTTAATACGTAAATATGCTATTATAAATTATAACTCGTTTATACGAACTCCGTTTTTGACGTTCTTTATATCCACACGTAGCTATCGACGAGATCTACAACTTTCATTTAGACTCCATCGACTAATTTTGATTATATTTTTTTGTCCATATTTTATAAAATTAAATGATTTTGCTAAAATCATAACTCTCTTGTACGGAATCCGTTTTTGACATTCTTTTTCTCAAAATTCTTATTTTAAAGAGTACTGCGATTTTCTTTTTGGTGGCTTTAGCTAAAAGTCAACCATTCTCTTCGTGGCTTTTTACGTCATACATTCGTTGTGTGCGGCTAACATTTATATCTTATAAAAATCATATCTAATTGATACGGAGTCGGATTTCTATGAAATTTATATTTTCAGGATCGGGAAGACGTGTAATTTCTAAATATTATATATATATATATATATATATATATATATATATATATATATATATATATATATATATATATATATATATATATATATATATATATGTGTGTGTGTGTGTGTGTGTATGTGTGTGTGTGTGTGTTTTGGTGCACTTATTTTTTACGATTTACGGACGATTCGGCTGATTTTTCCTATTTTATTATATTATAATAATTATGAAACACATAATATTCATATAATTCTTCTTTATTGCGTCAAATAGGTTACAATTGTTGACCCTAACTATTACTTTGGTTAAGATTATTTATCCTAGATAATATTCTATCAAAAAAATCATTTTTAACACTTTTTATATCTTAATTGACTAGCCCGAATCTGCGGGTTTTATAATTATCTCCCCCTTACGATGATTACGTCCCGGAATCATCAACAAAACAGGGCTTGTATAATAACTATGTACGTTTCCTTTCTATTCTTGGTGGTAATCGTAACTCTTATGTCATTTTAAATGAGTATCTAACTCTAGCAGTCGTTGACTGCTGACGGTGTGCAATCTTGCACCCGCTCTTTATCCTATGTTGTACTTTCAATCGTGACCTTCGAGTTACAAACTCGGTCCTTATTATAGACTCATGATTCTTCTTAAACATACTTAACTTAAGATAAGGTTTTTACTTCGATTACCGTAACAAACCGATGGGCTATGTTCTAATGACCTCTCATCGTATGATGCAACACTTAGACTCATGCCTTTTTAAGTCAGATTCCAGAATGGAAGATGCCTTCCTTCATATTCTAATGTCATATAATCACATTCTAGCATGTAGCACTTCTAACTACAAGCTTCTTACTTTAATGGCGATCGCGATACTTCTATTGATTGCTTCGATTATCTTTTACTTCAATCTTCTGGCTTAATTCAGATACTACATCGAACTTGGTTCTTTCAACCCCATACAATACTTATCTTATCCGAACTTGATTTGATATAACCACTAGGGTCAGAGTAATGATCATCTTCTTATTCATTACCAAAACGATGGTAACGACAGACATGAACAAAACAGAATCAATTACTAGCGCCTTGGTAACCTTGTGACTTTCCCTGATCCAAGTGTGAGTCTTGTGCTTCTGGTTGTATAAGCCTCTACTACCTTTCACACATACTCATACTTTTCCCAAGTATTGTCTCGCTGTCCCTAAGTTATTATTTCCTAAAATCACAAAACGATTTAACACATACGAATGTTTTCAAACAATCTTAAAAATTTCCCTAAACTCTATTAGGACTTCTTTCGTGCGTATCTTCAATCATCATTCTACTTCAACTTGGTTGGTGGTGGAAATTCCAGACCATGGGATAAGTTTATGGATTATACCAAAATTTCTTTCTTTCTGCCAATCGAAAGTGTACTTCTCCCGTACCAGACATATTATCTATTTAGACATATTCTAAAGGCAACTCACTTACGATATCTTATGATAGGTATCATTCACTATCATAAGCCTTCTCCTTTCCTCCATTTACTCAATTCGCTACGAGTCTTCACCATGACATTATATTCATGGAATCATGCGTTTAATGTATCGGGGCGAGAATATATAGAGAGAAGGTTTAGACGTGCAATCCTCCTTATTACTCCAAAAGTTACATGCCAATTCTAATACCGTAATTAAACGTTTAGAAATCTGAACACATAAAATTTTCAAATCTGGTCGGCAACAGACCATAGATCCGATCAAATAATGAAATCATAAAGCATCATAAATCATTTAGCACATAAAAGTAATTTAGGCATCTTTCCTAAAATAAGCTAGTGCTCGTGTCTATTTCGGCATACTTCCTAAATATAGAAGACACTCATCTCACAATCATCGCTTAGCATTTCTAAGTTTAAGTCTAGAAATTTCCTACAAATTCCTAGTTCACTTAAACTAGTGTTCTGATACCAACTGTGACATCCCCAAATTCACAGTCATTTTAAAAATTTTATTTATGCTTATTTTAAAATAAGAGTATTCTTTTTGAAGAATAATATTACGGAATTTGTTCACAGAAAACATGATAAATATATTATCAAAGCATTTCCGAAAAAATATATTTTTTTATATTAAAACTTTGGGATGTCATTGTTAATACAGAAACATAAGCATAAACAGACCTTATATTCATTTTCACTAATGATTTACATCTCCTTTAATCTCTCAGTGTAATGTGTCTTCGTATCGATACATGTAATACAAATAAATTGAGTGGGTCAGGTTGGGAAACCTGGTAAGTACATAGGGTTTTCGACCAACAATAATATAACTATTATGTTTAATCATCAAACAATTAACCCGATTATTCATCCTCATTTTAATTATTCAATATTCCCTAAAGAGTTATCCTAAGGGTCATCTCATACATCGTATTTACCCCTCATCTCCTTACATCGCATTTTCTTATATGTTTGTTCGTAAGGACTTTTCCTAAGGAACATCGTCTACATCGCATAGACAATACTGATTTGGGAATTAATCCCCCAATACGTGTCCAATAAGGGTTAGAGTATCATCGCATGAATACGTAGTTACTACATCGCCTGAACTCATAATTCATCACCTACAGGTTATGAGCCTGTCGGTGTTTCCACATGACTTGTTTAGGTTAGTTAGTGGTTGCCATCTATACTCTGGTAGATGACTACATTGCAACATCGCAAGTCAAGGTTATGGCATCTCATAATCATCTCTTATCTCGCATCACCTATTCATAATCACATATCTATTGTCACCTAGTTATCATCACCTTTCTATCATCACCTATCTCTCATCACTCATATACCCATCTTTACCCAATATATTTATAGGTATAAAATACATATACAGTTTAAATCACGTAAAACATGTATAAATTGTTCATCCAGCATAGATATCAGGAACACAGATAATAAGCACGTGTAGCATGTATTAATATTAAATACTTCATATCTATGTGTAAGATGAAAGTAACTATGCAATTACTTGTTAAAGTGATGACTCCAAACTCGGGCAGCGCTTTGCTTCTAACAATTTTATTTTCCTTCGACGAAACCTAGTATCATCATCACTAGATTTTAGTCTAGTATTTATTACGACTAATTAACTCAAGGTCTAAGAGTGATATTGTTTTATAAGTGTTAAACAATACTTTTCAACTACTATGTACAGACAGGGGCCAGACATGAAACACCGAATGGTAGGACCATTTTGGCATTTAAGCTGTTCTGAAATCCAACAACCCTATGCGACCCTTCAAACCAGATCCCGCGTACCGCAAGTAGTTAAAAGATATTATAACATAATGAACTTAAACATATATTGTTTATAGGTTCATAATAACATAATGAACTTAAACACATGCTATATACTTAAAGCGCAATAAGCACAACTCTACTTACATGTGGTTTAGCGAGAAACTGGACTTTGCGCGGGCAGAACATTGTCGCTGAATCTTTCTGAAAAGATTCTTGTAGCGCTTCCGCGCTCACCTTACTATACTAATACTACAGAAAGAGAAGTCGAATCACGAGGGACCGAAATGCTTGGGGGATAAGAAGAGAAAGACTCTTGAATCAAGAGAATGGTGCAAGAAATATGAGAGCCTAGAGGCTCTTATTTATAGTAATTGAATTTTCAGAAACTACCCTCTATAGTTACTTAATGACCTTATAGTTATTTAAACGACTAAACACCCTTTTATAATACTATTTTAAATAGATTTAACAATATTTATACTAAACTAATGTCGAAAGTACTCAACACTAGTCTTATAACGACCGCATTGTCGATACCTTTCTAATGATATATACATATGTATATATATATATATATATATATATATATATATATATATATATATATATATATATATATATATATATATATATATGATTTATACTTTATTTTAATACGTAAATATGCTATTATAAATTATAACTCATTCATACGAACTCCGTTTTTGACGTTCTTTATATCCACACATAGCTATCGACGAGATCCACAACTTTCGTTTAGACTCCGTCGGCTAATTTTGACTTTATAATTTTTGTCCATATTTTATAAAATTAAATGATTTTGCTAAAATCATAACTCTCTCGTACGGACTCCGTTTTTAGCATTCTTTTTCTCAAAATTGTTATTTGAAAGAGTACTACGATTTTTTTTTGGTGGCTTTAGCTAAAAGTCAACCATTCTCTTCGTAGCTTTTTACGTCATACATTCGTTGTGCGCGGCAGACATTTATATCTTATAAAAATCATATCTAATTCATACGAAGTCGGATTTCTATGAAATTTATATTTTCGGGATCGGGAAGACGTGTAATTTCTAAATATAATATATATATATATATATATATATATATATATATATATATATATATATATATATATATATATATATATATATATATGTTTTGACGCACTTATTTTTTACGATTTACGGACGATTCGGTTGATTTTTCCTATTATATTATATTATAATAATCATGAAACACATAATATTCATATAATTCTTCTTTATTACGTCAAATAGGGTACAATTGTTGACCCTAACTATTACTTTGGTTAATATTATTTATCCTACATAATCTTCTATAAAAAAATCATTGTTAACGTTTGCTATATCTTAATTGACTAGCCCGAATCTGCGGGTGTTACAAGTCTTTAAGTTTAGAGTCGAGGTTTGTTGTCACCACTTCATTGACTTTTTAAGGCGTGTCCCTCTTCATGTATTGGAGTGGGCCAAAGTGTTGGGAGTTTGCGGCTATGGTGTTAAAGAGTTCTCTTGTTTGTTGTGGAGTTTTGTTAAACACATCTCCACCACTTGAGGCATCAAATAGGCTTCTCTCCATTGGTAATAATCCCTCATAAAAGTGCTGAATGAGGATTTGTTCCGGAATTTGGTGGTGTGGACAACTATAGCACAAGTTGTTGAACCTCTCCCAATAGTCATGGAAAGTCTCATTTTGACCTTGGCGGATTCCAAAAATCTCATTTCTAAGACTTGAGACTCTTGAAGTGGGATATAACTTATCAAGGAAAGCTCTTGCCATATCGGTCCATGAGTTAATTGACCCCGATGGAAGATAAAATAACCAATCATTTGCTCTATCGGCCAATGAAAAGGGGAAGGCCCTTAATTTGATTTGGTCATTGGTTGACCCTTGTGGCTTCATGATAGTGCAAATGATATGGAACATCTTTAAGTGCTTATGTGGGTCTTAATTTTCCAATCCACGAAAAGTTAGAAGGTGATGAACTAGGCTTGACTTTAATTCCGAACCTCTTTCGAAAACGGGGTAATTGATACCGGTTGGAGTTTGTGTAACATCTGTTTCCATCATTTGTCTTAAGCTTCTTTCGGGTGCTCCTTCTCCATCCAGGTGGATTTTATTTTAGGGGTGGTGTTTCGGGAATTTCTTGGCGAGGGTCGGGGCTAGAATCGGGTTCGGTGTCACTGGAGGAAGTGATTTCAACCTCCGGATCCCCGTTAGAGTTTGAGGTTTGACCACGTTCTATTCTCTTTTCCTTCGCCAAACACCTTGCTTCTTTTTCAATTTCCGGATTATAAATCAAAGCACCTGTACGTTGAGATCTGGGCATAGAGAAACAATTTGATTAAAAATAAACCAATCCCCGACAACAGCGCCAAAATTTGGTGGTTGTCGAGGCCAACAAAATTAATAACCCGAAATCTTGTACACTAAAATAGTGTATAGTGGTAAAGGGGTTGAATCCGTGGAGATTGGTTTAATTTTATAACTCTATGAAAATCTCTTTGTAAAAAATACCTGAAATTGACAATAAAAGTAAAAATGGGGGTTTTGGTCTTTTGAAATAAACTAGAATTAAACTAAGATTTAAATAGACAATTTCAACAAAACAAGGGTTTGATGTAAAATCAATAAGAGAATGATAGTTGAATTAAGGTTTCTTCACGTGAACATTTGATGAACATATCATTAGAATCCAATTGTGCAATACTTGTTTTAAATCTTTAATTTGGCTATAGTAATCCAAGAAGCTTGAGATTACCTAGACTTTTCTTAGTTATTAAAATAGTTAGAAAAGCTCATAACAATTTCCTTAGTCAAAGTCACAATTTACATTAAGCGTGTAATTAGTGAAAGTCAAATAACATTAAGAACCAAAAAGTCACCAAATCTAAGAGGACTCAAATGCTTTCACTTCCATGTTGGAGAAAATGTTTTTATGATTGTGTGAAGTAAAACCAACACAAGAATCACTTGTTGCTTGCTAACTTGAAGATCATTTAATTAATCAATAAATTAGCCAACTAATCAATACAAATACATTTAAACTCATGAATAAAAACATATAAGTAGTAATAAGATGTTAAAACACAAAACATTCTCATAAAGATTCAAGAACAATTTCATGGAGTCTTCAACACTCAACAAACATTCAAAGGATTTCACCAAAGTCAACCAAATTTAGTCTAGCCTAACATAGCTAAACTCAAGAAAACAAAGTAAGGATGGATTGTACCAAACATTTAGCAAGAATCAAGAGCAAAAAGATGAAGTTCTTGAGGTGTTCTTGGTCTTCAAAATGCCCCAAAATCTCCAGAGAAATGATGAAATTTTGGATGTGCAAGAGAGTGCAAAAGATGCACACCAACCTTCCTCAAATAACGTTCCAAATGAAATTCTGAAATTACCCCTCCAGTGTTGTGCGCGGCCGCGCAGCCCTGCACGGGTGGGTTGCGCGGGAGGTATCTGATTGTAGGCTTCTTTGAGTTTTGGGCCTCCACAACTTAGTCCATTGGCCGAGTTCGAGTCCGATAAGCTTCTAGCTTATTTTTCTTCAAGTTCTCTTCATTTTAAGCCCAATTTGGCTTCTCCAAATGATCCATAACTCACGTAATTGCCCGATGAATAATCTACGCACGCTCGAATATTCCTCCGTTTCTTGCAAATTTAAAGTTCCTTTCCTCCAAGCCTTCAATTAACTGACAAGCCTACTCCATGCATAAACTCCATTAGCTACCAAGCCCAAAATTCTTGTCGTCCTTCAAGTCCAATCGCTTCCCAAAGATCCCGCTCCGCTAGTCTCCTTAAAATCTGCAATTATGCTCACGAAACTAGAAAGTACCCGAAATGGTCATAAAATAACAAAAAGGAAAATATGCGTGGAAATTAACTAAATTATGAATGAAATATACTAAAATAAAGTATAAAAAAAGTAAATAAAATGAAACTATCACTAGTTTACTTTATATTTCCTTGCAATGGCATTTATGAAAGTGTTGGTTACATTTCTATTATTAGCAATATTAATCGTGGATTTGATTCTTGTTATATCACTTGTGGTATTGTCATAATTAACCAAGCGAAAAATAATTCTCATCGCCCAAGTTTCAATTGGATAGAAACTCGGAGTCATGCAATTTGAATTACGTGATGTATGAGGATCTTGATCGTCTGAAGAATATGACTGATTCATTGATCACATGTTTATGTGAGTCAAGTGAAGGACTAATGGATCTAGTACATGTTGATATGGACTATTCAGATCTACCACAAAAGATGATAACTTTATTCGTCATGATTTGCTGATGTTTCAGAAAGCATGGTTACGTTTATAAGATTAAACATAATTCTGATACTTTGAAAAGATTCAAAGAGTAGCAGAACGAATAAAAGAATCTATTAGGCAGAAAGATAAATGTTTCTCCAATCTGAAAGGAAAAGAGAGTACTTTAGTATCGTGTTTTATGATCGTCTTAATGATTATGGAAATATGTCACAATTGATCCCTGAAGAACATATTAGTGTGACTGTTTGACTAAGAAGAGGAATTGGATATTGTTGAGATGGTTCAATAAAGAGATGAGTCATACTTCGTATCCAATTAAAACTTTACAGTCATGATCTAGTAACTACAAATCGTATTTTGAAGCTTGGTTCGTACTAATTAGGTTTATACCACCTCATGAAATGTGGAGTAATAATATTTTCTTACTCTAGCACATTGGAATCGGAAGTTGTGATGTTTTAGTTAAAAACAAATGAGGAACTAAGACCAATTCCATGAAGTGTTTTCTTGTCGAGAATCCATACTAGCTTTTTAATATGTGTTTTGCTCATCAAGGATTGTTCCTTGTGAGAAAAACTTATATGTCAAGAAGTCAGTGGGAGTCTTATTGATCTTGAAGAATTTCAGGAGTCAATCAAGAACAAACGTTTTAGTTATAACTAGCACACAACCTGAGGTTGATCACTTATCGTGTTAAGTTGGCACATTCTTATTTTTGTGCATCTTCCAGTTGAGTATGCAATGCTTATGAGTTCTATGGTTCTCATTTGACTGCAAAAGGCAGAGCACGTTGGTCAATGATAGTACATTGGTTAATGGAGGTGAGCTACTTAAACAACATGGAAGCACTGGTAGGCCCTTGTGTTACAAGAAGGCAAGAAATTAAGAACAAGTAAAGTTCAGTCCATGAAAGCTAAATTAGAATTAGAATTTGTCATAAACCTTGTCTTATGAATGTAGATCGGAAATGATAGATTCACATGGATGGGAACACATACGCCATAAAATCTAGGTGGCAAAAGGTTTCGCTCTAATTCATGAAAATGATTATGAGGAAATACTTTCGCTAGTAGATTTTAAATATCATTATGGTTAATGGTTGTAATAATCGCATTCTCAAATGTGCAATATGATTACGACATCCATTTTCATAGTTCGAATTGTGAGAAATGGCAAGAAATAGTTTGAACGTTCAGGACCTATAACTATAAGTTCCGAAAGGGTTTAAACACACACATATGCTATCGAATGAAGGTGTATAAGCTTGAGAATTCTCGATGAAGACTCATCGAAGCATTACATATCAGAAATCCGCACTTTAGTAAGAAAGCCAAAAAGTATTGATTTCTGGAAGTCCAGTTGATTTTTGAATACACGTCAAAAGCTAGTGGGAGCATATTTGTTATGTTAGTAGGAGCGTAATTGTTATGCTAAGTGTTGCAAGTTGGCAATATTGATTGTAGGATACAAAGATTTCAAATCTGCAAATTGCGAAATTTGGGAATTGTTTCGCTATAAAAGGATTTAGGGGAGAGGGCATTCATACTCCATTTAAAATCTAAAAGTTTAGATTTAATGTTTAATAAAAACTTATTCTTTGACATATATGAATATCATGTTGAAATGATCCAACATATGATATTCGATATATGGAAATATTATAGCAAGAGACTAATTGTAACGTCCTGAGAAATACCAGCTAAAAATTTCATTTTTAAATTAGGTTAATACATAAAAACATCGTTACAAAACATTCATAATATTAATTTATGTCTGAAAACCGGTAACATCATAGTAAAATATTCAGAGTACATCCCAGAAAATCCATAGTGCGGAAACAAGAGTGTGTGTGATATGCCGCTACCGCGCCAGCTCCTTTCCCTTAGCTGAAGAGATACCTGAAAACAAAACTATAAAACGTAAGCACGAAGCTTAGTGAGTTCCCCCATAATGCCACATACCATGCAATCATATAATGAGTAACTAAGGGATACGGGCCTCGCCCACACCCATAGAGATACGGGCCTCGCCCACACTCTGCTATCCATGGAGATACGGGCCCCGCCCACACTCCGCTACTAAACCATAACATACAAGTATCACACAGACAACAAGTATAAGCAATTCTATCATACTGGCATATAACACAATCAAACTCGGCTATGAGATACGGGCTCCGCCCACACTCTGATACTAACATATCGTCTATACGGGCCGGCCTTGGTGCCTTAGACCCGTCCCTACTGGAAGGAAACTCACCTCGAGAGTAGCTGCCGAAAACCTGCTCAGACTACGCCTGGCTGCCGCACCGGTAATCCCTCCGGCTATAAATCCGTAAACATGGATTAGGTACTCATAAATACCCCTAAGGTCAAAGTCAACTCCTTGGTCAAAGTCAACCTTCTGATTGGCTGGACTCGCCGAGTCCATATGGCGACTCGCCGAGTCCTTCTATGTATAGCCCGACTCTGACTCATCGGGTCCCTGTTCCCACTCACTGAGTCAGCCCGATTCGCTAGACGGGGACAACTAACAAACCCGCGACTGGACTCGCCGAGTCCAAGGGGGTGACTCGCTGAGTCCGACGAACAGATCTCACAAATCGCTCCAATCTTCCATCAGAACATCAACCTTGGAGATTTGTAGATTCTGGGACTATAACTACACGTTAAATTGCTAATTCCACGTGCGACTACGGAGGGTTGGACTTCCTACACTTAAACCCTTCTTATCCTAGTGACTGATCATATGACTCGCCGAGTTGGAAGAACAACTCGTCGAGTTCAAGGCTATATTCAAGGGACTCGCTGAGTTTGAAGAACGACTCGCCGAGTACCAGGCAATCTTCATAGGACTCGCCGAGTTGTTTATCCAACTCGCCGAGTCTAAGGCCATCTTCATGGAACTCGCCGAGTGCACTTTGGCACTCGCCGAGTACCCTTCGACTCTTCACCCATTCTGGCCAAAACTGAGACATGCAATGGTTCCAAACCATAATCTAAGCTCCTAGGGCATAAACACACGGAGTTTGGGAGGTTTAAAGGCTTGCAATCCACATATAAGGGACAAAAAGGGAATCTATTTTACTAAAGATCAAGAAGGAGCTTTCTTACCTAGTTAGGAGCTTCTCCCAGGGTAGATTTCGGATCTACCACACTTCCTTGCACCCTCCAACTTCCTCCTTCTTCTTCTAAGCTTCAAACTTCCTTCACCAAGCCAAAGTCACTCACAAGGATCAAAATGGGCTAGGGTTTCGCTCTACAGTTCTTCTGGAAGAGAATGGGACGAAATGGGTGTTTTAGAATGGGTAAAATAGGGTGCAATGTCTGAAAATAGAGTTCATTCAGACAGGTGGACTCGCCGAGTCCATGCATCGACTCGCCGAGTTCACCGCTCAAATCCCGTGTCCACCCTACTGCTACTCGGCGAGTCGGGACGCAGACTCGCCGAGTTCGTGGCAAAATTAAGATAAAACTTAAATAAAATCATACCATGAACCCGGTGTTACAAATCTCCCCCACTTATTTTAGACTTCGTCCTCGAAGTCTGCCGCTCCCTTCCGGAACAGCTCCGGATAATGTTCCATCATCTCATCTGCGGGCTCCCAAGTCCATTCTGAGCCCTTCCGATGCTGCCATTGCACCTTCACCAGCTCCACCCTTTTGTTCCTCAGTTCCTTCGACTTCCGGTCTAGGATAGCCACAGGCCGCTCGATATAATTCAGGCTGTCATCAACCTGGATGTCCTCCAAAGGTACCACTGCTGAATCGTCCACCAGGCACTTCCGCAGCTGGGAGACGTGGAAAGTGTTGTGGATCTGACTGAGTTCGGCTGGCAGGTCCAGCTGATATGCCACCTTTCCCACTCGGGCTGCAACCCTAAACGGTCCAATATACCTTGGACCCAACTTGCCCCGTTTCCTGAATCGGATGACGCCCTTCCACGGCGACACTTTCAGGAGAACCATATCCCCGACTTGGAACTCCAGGTCTGATCGGCGCCTATCGGCATAACTCTTCTGCCGACTCTGAGCAGTCCGAAGCCTGCTCCGGACCTGCTGAATCTTCTCTGTCGTCTTGAGCACTACTTCGGTGCTCCCCATGACTCTCTGTCCAACCTCGCCCCAACATATCGGGGTCCTGCACTTCCTCCCGTACAACATCTCGAAGGGAGAACGGTCAATACTCGCGTGATAGCTGTTGTTATATGAAAACTCGGCTAAAGGAAGATAGGTATCCCAACTACCACTAAAGTCTAAAACACACGCCCGCAGCATCTCCTCCAGAGTCTGGATGGTCCGCTCGCTCTGGCCATTCGTTTGCTGGTGAAAGGTTGTACTAAAAAGCAGACGAGTACCCAGCTCGTCATGAAACTTCTTCCAGAACCTGGAAGTGAACCGCACATCCCTATCCGAAATCACTGAAACTGGCACCCCGTGCCGTGCCACCACCTCTCTGATGTAGATATCGGCCAATTTCTCGGCCGAGATGCTCTCCTGAATCGGGATAAAGTGGGCGCTCTTGGTCAATCGATCGACGATGACCCATATCGAAATCACTCCCCGCGCGGTCCTGGGAAGCTTGGTGATGAAATCCATGGTGGTGTCTTCCCATTTCCACAGCGGGATATCCAACGGCTGCATCTTGCCGTGCGGTCTCTGGTGTTCGGCCTTGACCTTCCTGCAGGTCAGGCACCGCTCAACGTACCATGCTACATCCCGCTTCATGCAGGGCCACCAATAGTCCAGACGAAGATCCCTATACATCTTCGTTGCCCCTGGATGAATGGAGAATCGGGATTTGTGCGCCTCCTCCATTAGAACCTGGCGCACGCCTCCGAGGTATGGAACCCACACCATGCGGTGTAATGTCAATAATCCTCTGCTGTCATAGTCGAAAGAGGAAACCTGTCCCACAATCTGCTCACTCTTCCAATGTTCCTCCTTCATAGCCTCCTGTTGAGCCTCCCGTATCCGCTCCAAAAGCGGAGTCACCACTGTCATCCGCATGCAAATATCCCTGATCGGCGCCGCCTTGCGGCTAAGCGCATCGGCCACCACGTTCGCCTTCCCCGGGTGATAAAGGATTTCACAATCGTAATCCTTTACCACATCAAGCCACCGACACTGCCTCATATTCAGTTTTGGCTGGTCCATGAGGTACCTCAAACTCTTGTGGTCCGTGTAAATCGTACAGCGAACCCCATAGAGGTAATGACGCCAAATCTTGAGGGCGAACACAACAGCCCCCAATTCCAAATCATGCGTCGGGTAGTTCGCCTCGTGAGGCTTCAGCTGCCTCGACGCGTAGGCGATGACATGCCCTCTCTGCATCAATACCGCGCCCAAACCTGAGATGGACGCATCGCAGTATACAACTAAATCCTCCATGCCCTCTGGCAAGGCTAAGATTGGCGCCTCGCATAATCTCTGTCTCAGTGTCTCGAATGCTGCCTGCTGCTCAGGCCCCCAACGAAAGACCACATCCTTCCTCGTTAACCTGGTCAGGGGTAATGCTATCTTGGAGAAATCCTGGATGAATCTCCGATAGTAGCCAGCTAATCCCAGGAAACTCCGAATCTCAGATGGAGACTTCGGAACCTCCCATCTCATCACGGCCTCCACCTTGGCCGGATCCACCGAAATCCCGTTCTGGTTGACAAGGTGTCCAAGAAACTGCACCTCGCGCAACCAGAACTCACACTTGGAGAACTTAGCATACAAGTTCTCCCTTCTCAAGGTCTCCAAAACCTCCCGCAATTGCTCCTCATGCTGCTCTCGCGTCTTGGAGTAAACCAAGATATCATCAATAAATACTATCACCAACCGGTCTAACATCGGTCTACACACGCGGTTCATGAGGTCCATGAACGCGGCAGGAGCATTGGTGAGCCCGAAAGGCATCACCACAAACTCATAGTGGCCATAACGTGTCCGAAATGCCGTCTTCTGCACATCCTCCTCTCTGACCCTCACCTGGTGATACCCTGAACGCAAATCTATCTTGGAGAACCAAGATGCTCCCTGAAGCTGGTCAAAGAGGTCGTCAATCCTCGAGAGTGGGTAGCGGTTCTTCACCGTTACCTTATTCAGCTCCCTATAATCGATACACATCCGATGCGACCCGTCCTTCTTCTTCACAAACAGAATCGGGGCTCCCCAGGGTGAACTGCTCGGTCTAATGAAACCCTTGTCTAACAGCTCCTGAAGCTGTGTAGACAACTCCTGCATCTCAGGAGGAGCCAACCGATACGGTGCCTTGGCTATCGGAGCCGCACCAGGGACTAGGTCGATCCTGAACTCCACCTGTCGCTCTGGAGGTATCCCAGGCAGCTCCTCGGGGAATACATCCGCGAACTCTCGTACTACGGGCACATCGCCCATCGTCGCCTTACCCGCCTCCCGGGTGTCCATGACATATGCGACATATCCTGCGCAACCCTGCTGAAGGTAACGCCTTGCCCTCGCTGCCGAACAGAAGGCTGGCCCTCGCTGTGATCTCTCACCCTGAATTACTAACTCTCCCCCACTTGGGGCTCTGACTCGTACTAACTGTTGCGCGCAATCTATCACTGCCCCATTGGGACTCAGCCAATCCATACCAATAATGACCTTGTTTCCCCGCAATGGAATGGGAACTAGATCAACCAAATACCGCTCTTCGAACAACCTTAACACACAATCTCGGAAGACCTCTGATGCTCGCACCGACCGGTCGTCCGCAATCTCGACCTCTAAAGGGCAGTCCAACATTCCCGAGGACTCAGGAAACTTCTTGCTAAGTGCAAGAGAAACAAAGGATCGGGTAGCCCCCGAATCAAACAACACCTGGACTGGAATACCGTTCACATGGAACGATCCTAAACGTATATACACAGAGCACATATCAATATCATAAATCTCATATAAATAGGTCAGAGGGAAAGAATCATACCCGTCACCACATCGGGTGCAGCGCGTGCCTCCTCGGCTGTCAGCTGAAATGCCCGGCTCCTCACCACCGGAGCCTCTGCCTTGCCCTGCCGGCCATCTGTAATCCGCAGGGTCGCTGGAGCTGGCGCCTGTACTGGCGCTGCTGCTGTCAACTGGGGGCAGTTGGCCCTCTTGTGGCCCCTCTGGTTGCAGTGGAAACACAGCAACTCAGATGTTTGAATAACCGGAGCAGGGGCAGTACAATCCCTGCTGAAGTGTCCCATCTTGCCGCACCTGTAGCAGCCTGTCGATCCTAATCTACACGCTCCCTCGTGCGACCTGCCGCACTTCCTACAGCGGCCCGGTCCTGAATGGCCTTTTGGCCTACCATCTGATCCCTTGGGCTTCTTTCCCGAAGCCCCTATCGTCTGTCCCTCCTCTGCCTTCCTCTTCCGGATGTGCTCCAGATCTATCTCCCTCTCCCTCGCCCTAGCAATCATAAAATCCAGGGTAGGGCAAGCTGAAATACTGACATGCTCCCGAATGTCGGCTCGCAGCATGTCATGGTAGCGGGTCCTCCTCATATCCTCATCACCTGCATACTGGGGCACCAGTAATGCCCTCTCCCGGAAGTTGGCAGTGATCTCCGCCACTGTCTCTGTCGTCTGCCTCATATCCAAGAACTCCCGTGCCAACTGCTGGAGCTCCACCGCAGGCGTGAACTCCGCCCTGAATCGTGTCACAAAGTCCGGCCATGTCATAGCCTCAATGGCCGCGGCTCCCAAAGAGTCACAAACCGACTCCCACCAATCTCTAGCTCTGTCACGTAGACACCCTGCTGCAAATCGTACCTTCGACCCCTCGGGGCAGAAGCTGATCAGCTGTGCAGACTCAAGGTCTGCAATCCATCGTCTGGCAGCAATGGGGTCCTTCGCCCCATGGAAATCTGATGCACCACTGCCCCTGAAGTCCTTAAAGGACAGTGTGCGTGGTCCTGACTGGCTAGCCGCCATATCACTCCTGAACGCCCTGAGACGATCCTCCATCAACTCTACAATACCCTCCTTGATCGACCCGAAGATGATGGGAGTCGACTCAAGGATGCCCCTGGTAATCTCTGACGCGATGAACTCGCATAGACCCTCATCAATTGGATCGGACCCTGAACCCGAACCCGATCCCGATCTTGAGCCTTCCGCTCCCTGTCGTGTGGTCACCATACTGAAAAACATAGCATAACCACCATCAAACGATATTCCACTAACGAGGCTCACATACATACCACTAGTCCCCGGTCTCGCCTCGGCCCTTTTTGAATCGAGTACGGATCCTCCGCTTTCAGTAGTACGGGCCCATACTACCTTCCACGTCTATCCGTACTTTCCTCAAGAATTGCCTCAACTCAACCAAGTCCTTTCTACTAATACTGCGGTTCTCGTGCTACTCTCGCCCTAGGCTTGCCCTAAGTAATCGCCATCCCACTCTCTGCCATCAGCTGCACAAGAGGTCCCTGCTTTCTTTCCCTAACTAGCTCGCGAATACTATTACATATTACTCAGACTAGATAATTATTCGAATGAGAGGTCCTACCCTACAACGGTTGGACTCAAACAAGAGCTGCGAAATAGGGCTAGACCCAACCTTCTGAAATTATTTAATCCTTGCAATATGTAACTTAGCATATTCGTTCACTAGTTAGTGAAAGACAACTAGAACTCCTAATAGCACAAAGCAAGCAGCATTCGGGCATTGAGTACACATAATCAAGTATATACTACTCTGGCTATCATACTGACTGATCTGTACTAGCATGCAATTCTCAAAAAGCCGAAACACATAAAGCAGGCACATAAGGCATCATTCCTAGATCCTTAGTCCTATTCTAGCATGCTGTTCTACTGAAACTGAAACTGATAATCATAACGTAAACTTGTATGGGTACTTTGGGGAAAACTTACTTGAGCTCGGCCGGTCGCGCACATCACACACCTTTTTCTTTTTTCTTTTTTTAGAAACCCCTTTTACTTAGTCTTTAGAAAATCATTTCTTTATAAAAATCTTTTAATCCCTCGATTTGAGTCCAGACACCCCCGAAGGTGTGTCCGAATCCCTCAAACCAGGGCTCTGATACCAACTTGTAACGTCCTGAGAAATACCAGCTAAAAATTTCATTTTTAAATTAGGTTAATACATAAAAACATCGTTACAAAACATTCATAATATTAATTTATGTCTGAAAACCGGTAACATCATAGTAAAATATTCAGAGTACATCCCAGAAAATCCATAGTGCGGAAACAAGAGTGTGTGTGATATGCCGCTACCGCGCCAGCTCCTTTCCCTTAGCTGAAGAGATACCTGAAAACAAAACTATAAAACGTAAGCACGAAGCTTAGTGAGTTCCCCCATAATGCCACATACCATGCAATCATATAATGAGTAACTAAGGGATACGGGCCTCGCCCACACCCATAGAGATACGGGCCTCGCCCACACTCTGCTATCCATGGAGATACGGGCCCCGCCCACACTCCGCTACTAAACCATAACATACAAGTATCACACAGACAACAAGTATAAGCAATTCTATCATACTGGCATATAACACAATCAAACTCGGCTATGAGATACGGGCTCCGCCCACACTCTGATACTAACATATCGTCTATACGGGCCGGCCTTGGTGCCTTAGACCCGTCCCTACTGGAAGGAAACTCACCTCGAGAGTAGCTGCCGAAAACCTGCTCAGACTACGCCTGGCTGCCGCACCGGTAATCCCTCCGGCTATAAATCCGTAAACATGGATTAGGTACTCATAAATACCCCTAAGGTCAAATGACTGGTCAAAGTCAACTCCTTGGTCAAAGTCAACCTTCTGATTGGCTGGACTCGCCGAGTCCATATGGCGACTCGCCGAGTCCTTCTATGTATAGCCCGACTCTGACTCATCGGGTCCCTGTTCCCACTCACTGAGTCAGCCCGACTCGCTAGACGGGGACAACTAACAAACCCGCGACTGGACTCGCTGAGTCCAAGCGGGTGACTCGCCGAGTCCGACGAACAGATCTCACAAATCGCTCCAATCTTCCATCAGAACATCAACCTTGGAGATTTGGAGATTCTGGGACTATAACTACACGTTAAATTGCTAATTCCACGTGCGACTACGGAGGGTTGGACTTCCTACACTTAAACCCTTCTTATCCTAGTGACTGATCATATGACTCGCCGAGTTGGAAGAACAACTCGTCGAGTTCAAGGCTATATTCAAGGGACTCGCCGAGTTTGAAGAACGACTCGCCGAGTACCAGGCAATCTTCATAGGACTCGCCGAGTTGTTTATCCAACTCGCCGAGTCTAAGGCCATCTTCATGGAACTCGCCGAGTGCACTTTGGCACTCGCCGAGTACCCTTCGACTCTTCACCCATTCTGGCCAAAACTGAGACATGCAATGGTTCCAAACCATAATCTAAGCTCCTAGGGCATAAACACACGGAGTTTGGGAGGTTTAAAGGCTTGCAATCCACATATAAGGGACAAAAAGGGAATCTATTTTACTAAAGATCAAGAAGGAGCTTTCTTACCTGGTTAGGAGCTTCTCCCAGGGTAGATTTCGGATCTACCACACTTCCTTGCACCCTCCAACTTCCTCCTTCTTCTTCTAAGCTTCAAACTTCCTTCACCAAGCCAAAGTCACTCGTAAGGATCAAAATGGGCTAGGGTTTTGCTCTACAGTTCTTCTGGAAGAGAATGGGACGAAATGGATGTTTTAGAATGGGTAAAATAGGGTGCAATGTCTGAAAATAGAGTTCATTCAGACAGGTGGACTCGCCGAGTCCATGCATCGACTCGCCGAGTTCACCGCTCAAATCCCGTGTCCACCCTGCTGCTACTCGGCGAGTCGGGACGCAGACTCGCCGAGTTCGTGGCAAAATTAAGATAAAACTTAAATAAAATCATACCATGAACCCGGTGTTACACTAATCAGATGTCAGGTCTTTATGTAAGACATTATGAATCGAGTCCCATATGCTTCGGATATAGGATCTTTTACATATGCTATAATATTCACTTGTTCTGATTTTTCCATATACCTTACATATTGAGAGGGAAAAAGAACTAGAACTTGGTGTGACTAAAGTTGTTAAACAACCGTCAAGAACACTCTAAGGTTTACTGAAGATTGGTTGCTTGTGGACAGTTGGAAGTATAGTATTAATTTGGACGGACCATATTGACATAATTATGAATAGAGGTGACTCTTGTTTGGAATTGATAGTCATATTGAAATATGGAAATGTTTCCATAATGGGAGTTGATGATTAGAATCTACATGTGAGTTAGGAACTCTAATGCAAGAAAGATGTTCAAGGAGTGTATCTTGAATTTGAGACTTTGTTACCATGGAATTGTTTTAAGTAACAAAGTTCCAATGGAGCATTTTGTAATATCGGTGGCAAAGTCTATGTGAATTTGAAGCCTCGACATCACAAAAGAATATTTCATGTAAGGTTGAACTCTAACACATGTAGTAGAAACAAGAATTTGAAATTGTGATAGATCTGTTCACAAAGGAAGGACCATAGAGAGACATAGTATGCACGTTTATAACATGACATGACTGATATTTAATTCAAGTGATTAGTTGATTACCCGAAACATTATACAATGAATAAAGTCTAATTAAGTAACTAATAAGAGTTTTATTTATATTCAATAACATTGAGACCATAGTTAGTTAGGTTATTATTGTGTTTCTTTTTACATGTTTTACTTCCCGAATAATTAGATTATTCAAACATCCACAGTCGTTTGTACTTTTGGAAGTAAGTAGCGAATTAAGACTGTCATGAATTGAATTGTAGATTGTCTAAGGGTTTGGACATAACAATAGTTTTGCTGCAATGTTCATGAGTACTTGGAAAATAGGGATTTTGAGTATTGGATAAACCCACGCTCAGAGAATTACTTCATGAATTTTATCACGAGTAATTTTGAGATGATAATATTTTATATTCTTGAAACGGAGATATATGAGTTGTTGTTTTCAATTCAGTTGTGTATTGATAATACGTAAACGCATCAGTAACTTGATGTTATAAAACGTATTGTCGTGCGTCATTTGATGAGTGAATAGTACAAGCATAAGTTGAAGTTTAACTGTTCCTTTTTCCCTAACAGGAAAAGCGATATATGTGGGCCCCTCGATGATTTGATGTCGACATCTAAAGCGCTTGGCCAATCCTGGACTGAATTGATGTGTTCAATTGGTAGTCTGAAACAGTCGTCATAAATCAGAAATTGGGAAACGAGAGCTTGGAAAATGAGATTGATTATAATCCATGTCTCATGTCCATACGATATCTTGTAGAACGGAGGAATATTTGATCACTTATCTTAGGACTTGTAACTGACTGGGTTAGAGTTCGACAACGGCTTTGAGAGCTACAATTTGCTGATCATTTTTTGAAGTTATACAGGCAACTATAGTTATTAGACTTATCCAAGTGGGAGACTGTTGGATTAGGTGTCTAAGCCCATAACTATAATTGGTATATAATTGAATTGATAGTAGCACAGTCCTTTTGGGTTGCCTTCATAGCTAGCAACTAGACAGGATGACTTTTGTAGAGAGGTTGAATTTATTATTTGATTAATAAATTGAAATAAATGATTTATTAATGTATTATGAAAATAATATATTATTATAAATCATATTATTTAATTAATAATTAATCAGAAATTAATTGGAATTAATTTTGGGATTAATTGAATTAATTAAAAGTGCAGGGGCTGTTTGGAAATTTATTGATAGTTAAGGAAAGAGGCTCTAGAACCTTCCTAGAAAGGGTTGGACGAAAACATATAGGAAGGCCCTAGAATTTTCGTCCAAGGGCTCTTGGATAGGGATTCTTGGTCTGCTTGGTCCTTAAGCTAAGGAAATAGGGTTTCCTCCTAAAACCCTAGCTTTGGCTCTAAGCTACCTCATATATAAAGAGCCTTACCCCTTCTCATTTTCGGCCACCAAGAATCCCTAGAAGGATAGCCGAAAATCTCAAGCCTTCTCCCTTCTCTCCTTTCTCCTCCTCTTGCTTAGTTTGGTGGTGATCTACTAGAGGCGTGACACTTGTGACGCTTGCTCTCAAGGTTCATGAAGACTTGGATTTTCATTGTTATTACTACATAAAAATCAAAGGTATGTTTACTAACCCTAGATATGTATTTCGAAAATAATATAGATATCTTAGGGTTTTCCATTTGATGTTCAAAAGTTGTATGTTCAATTAGAGAAACATACATCCAAGAAATTAGGGTTGCATGCACACAAATGATTTTTGTTTGTTATGCTCAAAACCAATCACTTATTGTGCTCAAACGACAAACACTAGTGAATTGGATGTTCTTGGGTGATTTCAATGTCGTACGATACCCAAGAGAAAGGTTCAATTCAAGATTTTGTAGATACACGACTTCAGACTTTAACAGGTTCATCACAGAGGTTGGCCTTCAGGATTTTAATCAGGGAGGGAGAACATTCACTTTTCTTCACGACGATGAGCAAATTGGATAGATTTTTGGTGTGTCAAAATTTTATCAATCTTCAACCTCTCATGACGGTGACAGTCCTCCCACGGAAGTATTCAAATCATTCCCCAGTCTCCCTTAAGCATACCTTCGTCAATTTCGGTCATCCTTCGCGCTGTTTCTTCAACTCTTAGATGCTTCACAAAGATTTTGATATGGTGTTTGATAATGCCTGGAACAATTTTTTTGGTTTTGTTGCTCCTGATCGGTACTTCCTTGCTAAACTCAAACACTTAAAAGACCTTCTAAAAACATGGAGATCAGATATTGCTCATTCAGATTCAGGTACTCTAAAGCTGCTCAGCGAAAAAGTTGACCGTATCGAAATAGAGGTTCAATCTTGCATTCTTAATGAATTTGATGTTACAGATAGGCTTGAAGCAAAATTAAAAATTGGTGAATTGGAGCTAGCCAAACTTGATATTCAATAGAAAGCAAAGGTCAAGTGGTTGCAAGACGGAAAAGAAAATAATAGTGTTTTTCATGGCATCTGAAGAACAAGAATCGAAAAATCGAATTCATGGGCTTGATATAAATGGGCATTTGTCGTCTAACCCAATCACTATCAAGAAGGAGGTTTTTGATTTCTTTTCTTCCAAATTCCACGAGCCATGGCCTATTAGGCCGAAATTAAGCATCCCTATGTTTAAAAAGTTATCTACTAATCAAAGCCTCCTACTTGAATCTCGTATCTCAATTGAAGAAATAAAATGAGTTGTTAGGAGCTGTAGGGCCGAGAAATTCCTAAGGCCGAATGGGTTCACATTCATGCTTATTAAGAACAAGTGGGAGTTATTGAAAGACGACATTATTTGTTATATCAGGAAGTTCGAGGCAACAGCTACTTTCTCCAGGGGTTGTAATTCATCCTTCAATACCTTGATTCCAAAGGTAAAGGACCCAATCTCATTAAGTGACTACAAGCCAATTTGTCTTCTTGGATGTTTTTATAAGATTTTTCCAAGATCTTAACAAACCTGCTCAAAGGTGTTATCCACCTTTTGTAGATGAAGTTCAATCAGCTTATATCGAAGGTAGGAGCATCCTGGACGGACTACTAGTGGTGAATGAACCTTATTCTTAGGCAAAAAAGAAAAAGAAATATGTTTTTCTTCAAAGTAAATCTTGAAAAGGCTTTTGACTCCATTAATTAGGGATATTTAGAATCGATAATGGAACAAATGGCATCCAGAAGCAAGTGGCGCAAACAAATTTTTGGTTGCCTTTCAAGTTCTAGAGCTTCAGTATTGGTAAATAGGACATCTACGAATGAATTCCAAATTTCACGCGGTGTAAGGCAGGGTGATCCACTAACACCTTTTCTCTTCATATTAGCAGTGGAGGGTTTACATGTCGCCCTTCAAGGAGCAAGAGATAAAAACCTGATCAAATGAGTGAAACTACCTCATAACGGACCTGACATCTCCAATCTTTTTTACGCCGATGGTGCCTTATCCGTGGGAGATTGGAATCAAGCTTGTATTAAAAATATTTCACGTGTACTCAAGTTTTTTCAAATTTCATCTGGGTTAAGAGTTAATTCACAAATCTTGTCTTTTTGGTACATGTATCCTTGAACCCGAAATGCAATTGATGACCCAAACACTTGGATGTATGAGAAGCTCATTCCTTTTTTTCATATATTGGTGTTCCCGTTGGAATAAGTGTGTCACAAAAAAAAAATAAAAAAAAATAAAAAAAAAAAAAAAAAAAAAACTTGTAGTAAATTCTAGACAAGTTCCAAGCCAGACTCTCCTATTGGAAAGCGAAAACACTTTCATTTGATGGTAGACTAGGCGTGATAAAATCCTTCCTTGGTAGTCTTCCCACTTATTATCTATCACTTTTTAAAGCTCCTCAGAGGGTTCTTAATTCCTTGGAAAAACTAAGAAGGCATTTTTTATGGGGTGGAAACGATGAAAAAAAGAAAGATACACCGGGTAGATTGGTCAAGGTTGTGGCTGATAAAAAAACTGGTGGGCTGGGGGTAGGGACTCTACTTGCTCAAAACATTGCACTTCCACTAAGTGGTGGTGGAGACTCAGAAACAAGTAGGGACAACTGTGGGTTGAAGTTATCGAAAGCATACATAATCTAAAAGCATATCCTTCCAATTACTTGTGCGCAGGAAGGGTATAATAGGGGTTTAGGGCAACATTGATAGAGCTGTTAAAAGTTTATCCAATCATAATATAGATCCAAATGGTGTTTTCTGTCTACACCCGGGCTATAACATTCAAATACTCTACTAGAAAGATACTTGGTGCGAAGATACACCAAAAGTTCAATTTCCACATCTGTATCAATTAGAATCCGTTAAAAAGTGTAAGCTTTCGGATCGGATAAGCGCAAATGGCTTCCTGTGGAAGTGGTTACATTACTCCCCTGATGATACATTCCAATCAAAACTAAACGTGTTGTACTCTTTCTTTGCTTCACAGGAATTCAATTTTTCTTCAAATTTTGGTTTTTGGTTTAATTTGAACCTGGATGGGACGTATTTAGTAACTGTCATGAGGCGATTGGTTGATTGTTCATGCACTCAACCTATAGGCACTTTGATACGTTGGTGGAATCTTATACCTATTAAGGTAAAGTGTTTTGTATGGAGGGCTAATTTAAGAAGAATTCCAGTGTCAGACACTCTTATACATAGGGGTATTCCGATACATCACCCAAATTGCCACTTATTCGGAATAGTAACAGAAACTGTGAATCATATTCTATTTGAGTGCAGGTTTGGTAGTAGATCCTTAGGTGATGTGGGATACATGATCTCCAATTTGAAAGTATTAGGGAATGCATTAAGTATGTAGCTTCTTACGGGAATTGTCCCAAATTAAAACAGTTACGTAATGTGATCCTCTATTTGACAATCTGGAACATTTGGTTGGCTTGCAATGAGAAACTCATCAACAAAACAAATGTTTGTCCTACAAAGACGGCAAATTTAATCAATTTTACAAGCGTTTGAATGGTGTAAGTATAGGGGCAATATTGGTAAAAGATAGGTAGATTGGAGCTGCTATCCCTTCTGATTATTATTGTTACCAATTTCTCCAATCTTCTTTTGTTTCCCCCTTGATGTACATATATCGCCTCTGTTTTGTTTTTTCATGTACTGTTCCATAACTTTTTGCTATTGATTTTTCATTTATTATATATCTCTTATTTTTCGTTTCAAAAAATATTATAATTTAGATCAGAGATTTGTAAACTTTATAATTAAGGGTATGCGAAAAAATATATAATGATGCAATTTATCTGGAAATCTTTTATAGGACCTTTTAATATAATTACATCTTATACAAAAGAAACTAGTTCATTGTACAGGTTTGATTTTGTATAGTATAAAATGATAATAAATAAGATTTTGATGATGAAAACCTTGATTTTATCTAATTATACTTTTATTTTTTTTACATTTGAAATTATTGATTGTTTCTCGTGCTCGTAAACTTTGAGTGTATTTTTGTACAATTGTATTTTTCTAGGGGTTTTTAAATTTGAAAATATTGTTTTTTAGTTAGAAGCATTATTTAATGTGAAATATGAAACTAGCAAAAAATAAATAAATAAATCACATTCCTACATACCCTAGTTTGTTTTTCTAGATCCACCATTCATACAGGCATATATTGTCAATCAAGGATACTAATAAAAAAGGCACATATTGTCAATCAATGATACTAATAAAAAGAGTCGAATAAAAAGAGTCGAATGCCCTTTAATTGGAAATCTAGAAAACTACGTTTTCTAGAAGAATTTATTTTCTTCTTTTTCTAGAAGAAATGACGTCATCATATCATAAGTGTGGAATGAAACCAAATAATGCAGCTGTTGGAAAAGCTAAGGATTATCCTCTTCGGATAAAGAGATCACGAAATTGTGTAACAAATCAAATCATCCATAAACGATTAAAAATGCAAGAAAAAAATTAATGTAAATATATAGCACTTAACAACGACTTAGATTAATCTTGTCACAAAAATTATACAAGTTAACGTATATCAAATATAGACCAACAAAATGCCACTCCTACAAAATCGAAAAGAAAGATCGTGAAAGGGAGTAAGGAACACAAGAGTATCTTCTATAGAACTCAAGGTTTTAAAAAACTGATGCGTCATGACTTCAATGATTATACTTGACGTCATGTTTTAATAAAATGTTACGTTAATTCATATATAAAATAAATAATAAGTAGAATATATATATATATATATATATATATATATATATAAATTAATTACTTCGTAGAAAATAGAAAAAAACTCAAATTACAAAAATAACCCGTAAAATCGCAGATGGATTAAACTCATCTGCAATTTTGCCTTTCCATCTGTGATTTTGTGAAGTCCATCCGTGTTTTCGTGGGATTTAGTATAAAAACGTTTTTTTTCTTCACTTTTCTCTCTCTCTCTCTCTCTCTCTCTCTCTCTCTCTCTCTCTCTCTCTCTCTCTCTCTCTCTCTCTCTGCGATTTCCTTAAAGTTATCATGGATGATATCATGGACGATTTCCTTAGAGATGTTTTAAACAAATTTTCCAAAAAAATAACAACAAAAATGATAATTTATTAAAAAGTTTATATATAATAGGTTGTTTTGTAGTCAAACTTATCAATTTTATAGTCAAAATTTTACAAAAAAAATGAAAAAAAAAAAATTCACAAAATCGCAGTTCAAAAGGAGAGGAAATCGCATATGTCCATCAGCGATTTTAGGCTGAAAAGGGGTATATATACAGCGAAAAAAAAATACCAACTGCGAACGTACAAGTGGCTAAAGCACGTCTGTGATTTAGCAACTTGTATATTCGCGGATGGCATGGCAAAATCGCATATGGATTATACTCATCTGCGATTTTAGTGGCTAAAAATGCAATTTTGATTTTTTTTTGCTATTTTCCACAAAGTAATTAGTGTATTTGGCTAAATTTGCAATTTTATATATACAAAATTGTCGTCTTAAATCACGATTTACAAACAACCTAAATCGTCACGACTCGTAAAAATTTAAACCTTGACATTGTAGCCAAATTCACGGCTAACATTATTTAGAGACAAAAATGCAAAAATGGTCCATGTGGTTTTCAAAATTATACGGTTTTGGTCCAAAAACGTTTGGTGGTGCACCCGTGGTCCAATTTTGGATACCTTGTGCGGATTTGGTCCCTATATCGTTAACTTTAACAGGTTGACTTTTAATTTCTTTAAAATAACTATTTTACCCTGAGTGACCATTTCTGCAATTGACTCTTTTTACCAAACCATAGAGACATTCTGCATATCTTCTTTTTAACTTTATTTAAGTATTATATATTAGTTTTTTCTAATTTCTTTTTATTGGATTATTATATATTAATAGTATTATTTTTAATATATAATATATAATATATTAATAATATTATATTATTGGAGTATTGATTTCTTTTAATTAATTATTTTTTAATTTCTTTTTTATTGGATTATTATATATTAATAAATATTATTTTTAATATTAAATATTTACATATTAATGAATAGTAATTTATGGGATTATTAACTTCTTTTAGTTATTTTTTTAAATTTCTATTATATTAATTATTTTTTGTCGGACCGAGTTTTGAGACATATTTGGGACAAAATCACAATTTTCGAACCGAGTAATAGTGGTGATGATGTCCAAAATATGTTATCTCTCATATATTTAAAATAAATTAGAAGAGGTGGGTTTTTGGGCATTGTTCTTGAAATTTTGTTGGATTAATTTCTTTTAGTTAATTTCTTTTAGTTAATTTCTTTTTAAATTTGTTTTTATTATATTAATTCTTTTTTTGAATTGTTATATATGAATAAATATTATTTTAAATATATAATATGAATATATTAATGAATATTATTTTATCGGACTACTGATATTTATAATTATTTTTTAGTATTTATTTGAATTATTCTACATTAATAAACGAGAAATTAAGTAATCTAATAACATTTTAATGTGTATTTGAAGAAAATAATCAATTTTTTAGCAAAAATAACCACTTTGTCCGGAATGGGTATTACGGACAATAGCATATTTTGGACAATACCACCACTATCACTCGGTCCAAAAATTGTGGGTTTGTCCAAAATATGTCTCAAACTCGGTCCGACAAAAAAGAATTAATACAATAACATTTTTAAATAAAATAACTAAAAGAAGTTAATAATCTCATAAATTAATCTTCATTATTATATATAAATATATAATATTAAAAGTAATATTTATTAATATATAATAATCAAATAAAAAAGAATTAATCCAATAAAAAAAATTAAAAAATTAATTAAAAAAAATCAATACTCCAATAAAGTAATATTATTAATATATTAAATATTATATATTAAACATAATATTTATTAATATATAATAATCCAATAAAAAGAAATTAAAAAAATTAATTAAAAAAATAATATATAATACTTCAATAAAGTTAAAAAGAAGATTTGCAGAAATGGCCCTTATGGTTTGGTAAAAAGACTCAATTGCAGAAATGATCCCTAAAGGTAAAATAGTCATTTTAAAAAAGTTAACAGTCAAACTGTTAAAGTTAACGACATATAGACTAAATCCACAAAAAGGTATCCAAAATTAGACCACTGGTGCACCACCAAACCTTTTTTGTCCAAAACCCTATAATTTTGACAATCATATGGATCATTTTTGCAATTTTGTCTTATTTAGAATTATGTTATTTATTGATTCCTAAAAGATAAATAAAATTTTGAAGACTTTTTACTTATTTTGGGATGCTCTTTATAAAACCACAAGCCAATAATTTTGCAAACAATAATACATATTAGAAACACATGGTGGTGAGAGAAGGCCACGATTTCAGATAAAAACAAAATGAAAACGACAAAAACAGAAATGGACGAAAATAAGACACACAAAGTTACTTGATGTTGCATGATTAGACACCGCAGTTACAAATCCTCTTTGGTCAACCTTTATTGCTATCACAGATGAGTGTTAATGTGAGAAACTATAAATGGGCATTTGGTTCATGAAATATTTTTAGAAAGCAAAAATTTGTTGAAAAGAATTATAATTTGAAGGAATTAAAATGCAAAGAAATTAGTATTTATATGTGTTTCGTTGATATAAAATTGAACGAAGTTTTGTTTCGCTTTGTGTTTGATTTTCAAATCTGTCAAAAGACTTGAGACCTAAATTGTGATAAACGCCAAAAGACCCTTCAATCGTTTAATTATTTTTTTTATAGATTTTACTCAACCTTTTGAATATCATACAATTGTCATTTAATAAAATAGTTGTTAAGTCATTTTCAAACACTGTTAGTACAATATCATTTTGCTTCACAAAATTAAGCTACAGTTTAAAATTAAGAGAACGGTGACAAAAAAAACAAGACTAAAAGAAGTAAACAGCCTGTGTTTTGACTTTTGACCAGAACATTTAGTATGTTTTTAAGATAAAAACTAATTAATATATAATTTTGTTAGTGGCGCGATCCCATTAAAACTATTTAGAATAAAAAATAAAGTGTGTTCAAAGTAGGGGAGTAAACAAAACAAATTACTCTGAGTTATTAGAGATCGGCCCATTGAAAGTTCGAGCCTAAATGTGTTCGAGCCGAAACTTCAACCACATTAAATTGAACGGAATTTTGTTTAGTTTTCGTTTTCAGTTTCAAATCTGTCAAGCAACTTGAGAAAGTGAGTAAATACAATAAACATCATGTATTTTTTACTAGAACATCTAGTAGCCTTTAACTAAAGATAAAATAAAGTAACAAAGCTCTAATTAATAAATTTGACAGTGGGGCGGTCCCATTAAAGGTCCCACTAAAACTCATCTAGAATCCAAAATAAAGAGTGTCCAAATAAGGACTTGTGGTATTTGAAATCCACTCGTTAAAACTTCAATTTTAGATCAAGTTAAATGAGCACACTCCCCAGCATCAATAACAAAGCTTACGAACACACAATAAATATATATGACAAAATTGTAAAAATTGTTCCTGTGGTTGTCAAAATTATATGGTTTTTGATCCAAAAAGGTTTGTTGGTGCATCAGTGGTCAAATTTTAGATACCTTGTGAGGATTTAGTCTCTATGTCGTTAACTTTAACAGTTTAACTGTTAATTTTTTAAAATGACTATTTTACCCTCATGGACCATTTCTGCAATTGAGTCTTTTTATAAAACCATAGGGGTCATTTTTACATATCTTCTTTTTAACTTTATTGAAGTATTATATATTACTTTTTTAATTAATTTTTAATTTCTTTTTATTAGATTAATTCTTTTTATTGGATTAATTATTTATAAATAGATGAAATGAATACATATATATTTATATGCTTATAAAATTGTATTGATATTTTTTTGTCACTACAATCTCAAATCATCAAAATCTTAAATGAAATCCATACCTAAATGAGATCTTACTTTCTTCATACATATGATTTATGATTTTACATAAGAAATCTCATGTTAATCAAATAACCTGCTATTCAAATAACTCTTATCTATGTATTTTGTAACGTCCCATTTTTCACAACCAAAATTTTTTATTTTTATTAGGGTAAAATTTCTCAATTTATAAATCTATTATTAAGAAAATCGTTTATTCCAAATTACATTTATTAAAAATCAGAGTATCATAGAAAATGTGGAATCCTCAATGCTATTGATGAGTATGTACAGTCTCGCCTTCTCCTTCCTATAGCCACCGATGATACCTGAAACAATAAACAACTGGGTAAGTATAAAGCTTAGTGAGTTTCCCCCAAAATACCCCATACGATAAACATACAAGCATGCATCGGGTCCACTCAGCCATCGGGATGGAATACCCAGGGTTTGTTGCCCTACCACCTCAACCCAACCGCTCTTCCAGAGCCTTCGTGCCTACGGCTTATAGTCGGCCTGCAACGAGTATCTTCGCCTACAACAGACAACGGGACTGCCTCAACCCACTACTACCATATGTTGACATATAAACAAACAAGGATCAAGTAGGCACATAATAAAGACAACAACAATCATACATCTCACTACCGCCTACTAGTCCTATCACAACACACAGTCCCGCTACCAGCTAGCCTCTATGAAATGCATAATCATAAGTACCCAAAGGTGAGATAGCCACCCGAAAATATGATCCTACTCTAGAGCCACAACCAAACAAGGAACAAGCAATAAAGCCTAGATCAAGAGTTCTCAGGCTATCCTACATGACTACATACAGTCCATAGGGCACTCCACTAGATGATAACCAACAAGTACAAGTAGACATATAATTCTACAGATCACTACCACATAACAACATTCTATATACAAGGATACAGATCTAACAGACCACTACGACATAGTAACATACTCGATACCAGGATGCAAATCTAACATATCACTACATCATAACAACATACTAAATATCAACATACTAAATAACGACATACCAGGAATGCATAATCGTATATACTCAGAGGTGAGATAGCCACCCGGACAGGTGATCCTACTCTAGAACCACAACCAAACAAGGAATAGGTAAAAGAGTCTGGACCAAGAGTCTTCGGTCTATCCTACATGACTATATACAATCCCAAAGGCATTCCTCTACTAATAGATAACCACAACTAGTGGGTCGACATTGGTGCCTTCGACCCACGGTACAATGAGGCGAAACTCAACTGAAATGAAGAAACCTGAGAACACCGTGATACGCTCCCTGCTACACTGCTTGCTCCCACGGATCCATTAACATCAGAACCATATAAAATCTTAATCACTAATCAAAACCCTCAAGTTTGACCTAAAGTCAACTTGGTAAAAAAGTCAACGGTTAACGGAGTGAACAAAAGTCAACGTCGAAGGCTGGTTGAGTACGCCCTGCGTAATCAACATAGGCCTTACGTTAAGTTCCCTTGCTTAAGCATATGTGTTTATAGGATTTTTAGTTTTGAGTGAAAAAAAGTGAGAAAAAGAAAAGAAAAAAATAAAAAAATAAAAAAAAGTTGCAGAAAGAATAAGAGTCTACAAAGCTATGAAGATCAAGAAATATGAAGAAATGTTCAAAAACTAAAGACTCGAGAGTAAGGCAATTTGCCAAGTTATTATTATTTATTGTAATTTTTCTTTCAAGGTTATTTTTCCATATGTATGCTTGGGGCTTAACTAAAAATTACCTTGAGGTTAAGAAAGATTTATGAGGATATATTCGGAGGGATGCATAAAATGAATGTTGTTCAAAAGAAGTGGGGAAGTATTTATGGAGATTGTGAGTATTTAGGATTGGGGAAGTTCTTAGGAAAATGTAGACACAAATACATGAATTGTGGTCTTGATGTAATGGAGAGGCTCAAAATGGATTGTCTTGTTTTATGTTGGTAACTAGGGTTTTGATGTGATAATAATAAAATTAGTTTTGCTTGAGGGAAATCAAAAGATAAGTGTGGGGTATTTTGATATGGTCATATTTAACTATATATTTTATTCCATTATCTTAATATATTTGATTAAAATGTTATATTTTTAGATATGTGATACTTAATATGCTTGAAAATGTTCAATTAAAGTAAAAATGGGAGCTGGGATGCAAAAGGGGGAGAACAGAGCTGAAAAAGACACAAAAAGGGATGTTATTGGTAGCTTGACCCCTCTTAAGTTTTTTGGCCATATCTCATTACCCGTAACTCCGATTGACGAGATTCAAAATGATATGAAAACTAGATAAAATTTTGGACGTCTTTTGTGTTTTGAGAAAATGTTGATTCCCAACGACCACGACGTGGTGAATGGAATCTTCGCGACTCTTGATGCTGACTTGGGGAATACTGGATAAACACGAGGACCACGACGTGGTGGTGTCCAACCATGACGTGGTGGCCAGAATTTGGAAAGTTTATATATTTCGAACAATAGGTCGATTCCAGGAGGTAGAGGCCTTAGGGTTGCGATTATTGACGAAGAAAAATCCTTCCAAGAACCCTTTGGGGTCGGATTCGAAGCTAGAGAGCTAACTGGAGCAAGGATTTGAAGATACAAGCGCTATTGTATCGATATTTCACTTAGGGTTTGCTTGATGATCATGTCTTGCAATCGTTTGGTGATGTTTTTCTGCTTTAGTTTACTGAATATGGTGTAAAAACCTCTACTTTCACTAGATATTGATGAACCCTTGTTGATATGCTTTGATTTTGTTAGTTGGATTAATTGAATTTGGTTTTTACTTGTGTTCGATTGATTGCTTTACCTTTGATGTTAAAGTTATGATTTTTATTGTTTATTGTTGAGTATTATTAGGATTAGATGATCATTCTATCTAAATGTACTTGAATCATATGAATCTATGATCATTAGGTTTGTATGACTAGGAATTTGATCATAAGCCTAGGGTTATATAATATTAATCGGTGACTTTGATTGTGTTAGAAAGAATTAGATATCCACGCTATGATTAGATTGATTGTCATGATCATTGACAAGAAAATCACTAGATCATATCATTCATAGTTCAAATATATTTAATTAATTACGTGTTCACTAATTGCATGATCATTGTGTTAGTTGTTCATTAATTAATAGTATTAGGAAATCTGATCAAGATAACTAGTCATGTTACAATTTTGTAATCAATTCATTAATCCATTGTACTTTTAATAAATCAAACATAAAAACGTGAAGGATTCGTATTCTACTGGAAGTACTTCTTATCTATTGTTTCCATTTAGTTATTTAGTTTTGTTGATTAATTGATCATTAGTTTAATTTAATTTACACAAAAACCACCCTTTACTTTAGTGTTATTAATTTAATTAACGTTTGAATTATTTGATCTAAATGTAACATCTATTTTTACAAGTATTTGTTTTTAGACCCTTGAGTTATGAATTAATTGCAAAATGGGTCCCCAAGGGTAATCCCGTGACTTTTGGGTGCAACTTGAGTATGTTGGGCGTACACCTTGGTACGCTGAGCATACTACGCCCAGCACCAGTACGCTGCGTGTACTCCTGTACGTCGGGCGTACATAGTTCAGACCAAAACCCTAATATTTAAGGTTTGTGCACTATTTAAGCACCATTATAGCCCCAAGACCTTTCCCTTTATCAACCTCCATCCCAAAATCGACCCTCCTTGCAAACTGTAGTCCATTTTGAGCATTTTGAGCTTTTGAGTGAGCTGTGTGCTTCCTTGTGTGTGAAGAAGGACCTTCAAGGTGTAGGCTTTTCTCTCAAGACTTTGGATCCAACATCTTCTACTCATTTTGCACCATTTGGAGGTATAAAGCTCCAAACTTGGCTTATGTTTCTTTGGATCTTAGTTAAGCCTTGATTTTATCCCTTTTTGTCCCAAAACCAAGAGCTTGGTGAGTAAAAGGTACTCCAAAGCCTTTAAGGTGTCCTTTCAGACGTTTTAAGGCCTTATAAGTCATAAAAATGCGAGTTTGGATCATGATTTGTCCCCATGCAAGAGTTAGGGTGTACACAAGGGTTAAGTAAGCTAGGTTTTTAGTGTTGGGTTTCTTGTAGCCATGCAAAGGCATAAATTTTGAAACTTTATGGGCTTAGGGGACTTAGTAAACTCAGATCTGAACTTTGACCGTGGGGTCTTAAGGAATTAAGACCTTAGTAGGAGTTTGCCTTAAGGGTGCGTACACTGGGCGCAATTCCCAGTATGCCACACGTACTGCATCCCAGTCGCGATTTTCCCGCTTTGATCGAGTACGTTGCTCATACCAGTTGGTACGCCTGTCGTACGACCCAATCCAGATTTGGTGATTTTGGGCCTTTATCGTTGGGCTTGGACCATAGATTTTCATGGTAATTAGGTCACTTCTGATTCTTGGCCTATTTTGATCTTTGGATGATCCTTAGGGTTTGGCCTAGGTTACTTGATTGGGCTTAAAAGAAAAAGGATTATTTGGCCCTTTTTGTTTTGGACACCAGGAAAGTAATGTAGATTCTCAGTTATGGGTCATGTCTTAATTATTAATTAGGATTATGTTTGTTTAGATAGAACGTAGATTTTTCCAGTCCAACAGCCTGAGCATTTGTCTGGTTTTTCAACAGTTGAGGTGAGTTTCTTCACTAGATCCATGGGTCGAAGGCACCAATGTCGGCCCATTGTTTGTTGTGTAGAATTTTGGATGATTTCTGATAATTATATGGAAGACTATAATCTGCCCCCTGACATTTGTATGAAAGACCAGGGTCTGGCCCCTGGCAGTTATACGAAAGACCAGGATCTGGCCCCTGGCATTTGTATGCAAGTCCGAGATTTGGCCCTCGACACTGAACGGAAAGACCATGGTTTGGCCCATGGCAGGAAATGATTATTTGACTATGATTTGGCCAAGAGTATTATCTTCTTTCATGTGTGGTATGTGCTACTCAGGGGAACTCACTAAGCTTTATGCTTACAGTTTATGTTGATGGTTTCAGGTACATCTAGTTCCAACGGAAAGGGCCCTACGTGATGACACAACATCCTCCTCTC
Organism: Lactuca virosa; assembly: GCF_052849685.1. NCBI lineage: Eukaryota > Viridiplantae > Streptophyta > Magnoliopsida > Asterales > Asteraceae > Lactuca > Lactuca virosa. The sequence continues at coordinate 35,871,351 of NC_136433.1, read as the reverse complement.
ATGATTTCCGCATTTGATATATTTGTACTCTGATGTTTTGGATATTATGACTTGATGTTAATTTTGAACAACTTAATCAATGATTTGATAGGTTTTAAAAAAAGAAAAGTTGAGTTAATGTTTTTGGGTCGTTACACTAAACCATCACGTTCCTTGTGTTCAAAACCCTTTCTTACCACAACTATATTACTTCACGACTAGGTACACTGCCTATTTGTGTTTAAGACTAGTAGAGATTAGATAGGACTTTATACAATAAAAAACTAGTGCAAATAAACACATCAATTACATCGTATAAATTTTCATTATTCATTCACAATGATTCCACATTGAATTCGTGATTTTCAGTTGTTTTTTGTTAATCGAAACTCTTAATTGATTTGTCTGATATCCCATTCATATATCCTGTTTATAACGTCTGATAGATTCTCGTTCCTTCTCATCATAGTTTTTTATTGAGTAATCTTATCAGATTCATTCTTGATTCACTATTACATATTGATTAATTGATCTCGTTTTATCTGTTATCGATCATATTTCAATTTTCATCTCATCAATTGATTGTCTGTAATTGTCTCATCGATTGACTTCTGAGGTGTTCGATTTTGAGTTGTGAATACATCTGATTGATCTTTCTTGCTCAATCTGTCGATTTATACCTTCTTAATGATTGATTTTAATTTTTCTTGGAATAAGTTGGACGTATAAATGATTTGGTATGGGATTGAATGAACTCGTTATGAAAACAAAAATATGTGGAGTTTTATTTGAAGAACTTGATGAACTGATATAGATGGATCTGATTTTGTGTTGAAAATGGAAATTTGATTTGAAATCGACATGGAGATGATGAAATGTGTTTAAATTTCAAAGATGAAGAATGAAATAAATTGGTTGAATTGGTATGTTTAATCTGAAAATCAACATGGAGATAATTGATTTGGTGTTTATATGGGTCAAACAGAAAAGTCAAAATCAGATCAATAGTTCATTATTTTGATCAAATTCAATATATGTGAAGTCAGAGTTTAAACTGGTAATTGAAATGAAGGAAGACTTGAAAATTAAATGTGCGAAGATCATATTCTACAATGAATCAAAGGTGGGATTTGCATCCTGCCTACTGCGGGACAGAGCACGAGGCTGGTGGGAGGAGGTTACCTGTAACGCCCGCGTTTCCAGGCTAGGCATTATTGTTGATGTAATAGTCTAGGTTAACCCTTGTAACTCTTTTTGAAGTATTAATGATGAAATATTTGAGTATTATGTGAATTATGTGATTTACGTGCTTGTTTTCTTAATTATTATAATTTAATGGATTAAGAATAAAATAAGCGTCAAAAGTAAAGTGTGAGATAAGCCCGATATCTTTACATAATGTTGTAGTGGTTGAAAAAAGGATTCTGGAGATGTAAAGAACGCCGAAATCCGAGTTATAACGAAGAAGTTATGACTTGTCGAAGTTTCGCGACAGAACCGGCACGACGCTGAATGACGTAAAATATGAATTTAAGATAGAGCGATATCTAGACTTAGTGATCTAAACGGAAGTTGTAGAGTTCGTTAAACCGAGAGTGTGCATAAAAAGAACGCCCAAATCTAACTTCGTATGAGGAAGTTATGATTTTCCGAAGTTTCGACTTAGCGGTATGCAGCCCGAATACTCAAATATGAGATCGAGTGATTTTTAGCCAAAACAATCTAAATGAGAATCGAAGATCTCGTCGATAGTAGTCCAACGGTAAAAAGACAGACGAAAACGGACGTCGGATGAAGAAGTTATGAATTTCTAATGGAGTTTTCCTGTCCCGGCCTACTAAAAATAATATAAAAGTAATATATTTATAATATATTAAAAATAAAGTCAAAATTAGCCAATGGAGTCTAAACTAGAGTTGTAGAGCATAATCTCACCTACGCGTCAATATAAAGAACGTCGAAAACAGAGTTCGTATGCGAAAGTTATGAATTTCTGAAGTTCGGGGCGCGAAACCCCAAAACTGTCAGAGACCACGACGTGGAAACAGTGCCCACGACGTGGCATGGCTTCTGACGCCTTCTGGAGCCTGACAGAGCAAGTGGACGATGACGCATGCAATGACGATCAAGCCCACGACGTGGAAGAAGTGCCCACGACGTGGAAAATGAGAAATTTGCCCTATAAATAGATTTGAAGGGGCAGCCGGCCAAGGTTGCTAATTCACCCTTCTCTCACCCATATTACCTCGATTTACATGCAAAGAAGTACTCCCGAAGCCCCGGTATCATCCCGAGACCCGAAGCAAGTCCCGAAGCCCGAAGATCCCGAGAAGAAAAGAGTTTCCGAGCCGAAGCTCTGCCCACGAGAAGTCCGGTGTGTGAAGATATCCCGGATCCATCAAAGAATTTCCACTTGAAGAGCCGAAGTGTTGTCCAAGCATCGTCTTAACAAGTGAGTGTGTAGTTACTTTCTTCTAATACATAAATAAGAAGTATTTACTATGAAATACGTGTTATGTGTTTATATATTGGTGTTGATTTGAAGGGGGTACATAATCTCTTTCAAATGCACGATTTTATACAAGTATCGATTTAACGTACTAAGTATATGTGTTATGTGAGTGTATCGATGTTATCTTCTAATCTCATAGATATGATTTATTCTCTATGAAATACGTGTTATGTTTATGTGTCTCATCTTTTATCTGGAATGTGTTTTGAATGAACATACTATACAGGTTTTAAACTATGTATAAAAATGTATATTTTATTTACTAAAATATTGGGTAGAACATGGGTAGATAGTTGTCTAGTGATAAAAAGATGAGAGGCCTCGATGTTGTTTTTGATTTAGTCATCTAGCGGAGTTTAGATGACGACCACAGACTTTTCTAGACAGTCTTGTGGAACGCTAGCAGGTTCGCCACCTGTAGGTGTAATGAACTTGGGTGTTCATTCGCTGTACTCCATCCCCCTCATGGTTGCCTTATTTGACTTATATTGCTGAGGAACCCCCGAAGCATGTGTTGTCGCCCCGATGAAATATTCTTAGACTAGGTCCCTTATGTTAGTTGTCTTAGGGACGTAAAGTGAGAATAACGGGAATGGGTAATTGGGTTATTATTGGTTGGTGGAACTAAATATAATTTTTTATTGTGGGTTGAAAACCCTATATGCTCACCAGGCTCCCAAGCCTGACCCACTCAGTTTTCTTTGTATTATAGGTAGTGGCGCCAGAGCATAAGTTGGATGACTTGTCAAGTTATTTTTGGATTATAGAATTGTTGTTTTATATAACTGTTGTAAGGTCTGTATTGTAATGTTTATGCTTTTGGTCTGTTTATCGGAACATGACATCCCGAGTTTTGTTATATAATGAAAATACATTTCTTTATGAAATGCTTTGGTAAATCTTATTTTTATCATATTTCGTTTTGGGAACAAATTCCGCAACTCTTTTAATCAAAGGATTACTCTGAACTTGTTTTAAAAGCATAAATTAAACCGGTCTTTTCTGGCCGTGATTTTGAGGATGTCACATTACCCGAGCTATAGGGACAGCGACAGTGGTAGTGAGGACCTGGGAGGATTTTGTTCAGAGATTCCAGAGGGAGTTTGCACTTGCTATCGAGGTGCTATAGTTGGTGATGGAGTTCCAGGAACTTCACCAGACTACTGAGACCATGTCAGAGATCACTGCCAAATTCAAGGAGAGGGCATTGTTGGTCCCGCAGTACGCTGCAGATGAGGAGATGAGGAAGATGAGGTATCACGATATGCTGAGGGAGGATATCAGGGAGTTTGTGATCTTTTCGGGGTGCAAGACCCTGAATGATATGATCAAGAAGGCCCGTGAGCGGTAGATTAAGTTGGAGCTCTGGTCGAAGCGGAAGACGGAGCAGGTACAAACAACAGTGGGCCAGACTAAGAGGCCCAAGACCTCGGATGCTCACACCAGAGGCCAGCAGGGTCGGGGCTGTTGCGGCAAGTGCGACAATCTGCACACTGGGACTTTTTCGATCAGCAGGTTGAGGCTGTTTTAGTTGTGGCCAGTCGGGCCACGTGAGCAGGGATTTCCCCAAGATGGCTATGATTTTCCTCCATTGCAATCAGACCGGTCATAAAAAAGCCAATTGTCCAAGATTTTCCGGGGGAGCGGTGGTTGCGCTTGCGCCAGCCACCTTATGATGGCCACCAAGGCAAGGCGGAAACTCCTGCTATGAAGAGCAATGTCGATTGTTGTTACAGGTATGTGTTTTATCTCTATCTTTTATTGCTTTCTCTGTTATGCTTATGCATTTTTGGATCTTGTATAGGGACCTTTTTGGTCAATGGTTTGACTGCTCATGTTCTGTTTGATTTGGGGGCTACCCGATCCTTTGTATCTCTAGCACTCAGCAAGAAGTTTTGCGATGCTCCGGGGACTTTGGATTCCCCACTAGAGGTTGAGATTGCGGATGACCGTACTGTGAGTGCTTCGAGGGTTTTCTGTGGGTGTGTCTTGAATCTATTCAGTAAGAGATTATCTATTGATATGGTACCAATTCCCTTGAGATGATAGGAGGTTATCATCGGGATGGATTGATTGGGCCCCAATGGGGCCATGATTGATTGCGAGCAGCAGTCGGTGATAGTTTGAACCCTAAGTGGGGGAGAACTAGTTATTCCTAGACAGAGAGAGAGCTTCACATGGGCCATCTCTTTGTTAAGCTACGAGGGCCAGGAGATATCTGCAACAGGGTTGTCCTGGGTTCTTAGCGTATGTTGTAGACAAGCGAGTTGAGGTCACGATAGGGTTGAGTAGGGTGCCCATTGTTCAGGATCTCCATGATGTGTTTCCTAAGGATTTGCTAGGAGTGCCTCCTGAGAGGAAAGTTGAGTTTTGGATTGATCTGGTACCTAGTGAGGCTCCGATAGCCAAAGTAGTGTATCGCCTGGCACTACCTGAGATGCAGGAGTTGTCTACGCAGCTTCAGGAACTGCTAGACAAGGGATTTATGTTGGATATAGTGTCTAAGTCCATAACTATATTTGGTATGTACTTGACCCGGCCCGACATGGTCCATTTGGGTTGCACTTCACCCGAACAATTTATGGATAATCGTTTGAGAATAGTATAAGTTATGATTTATTAATATATTATAAGTCCTAATATATTAATATAAAATCATATTATTTAATTAGTATTGATCTATAATTAATCTAGAATTAATTTAGAGATCAAAAGTATGACTAATTAAATATGGGCTCTTGTATTTATATAGTGTGGGCTAATGCTTATTTGGAATGGGCTAGGCTTGCATGGAAAGTCCATGGATACTCCATGGAGCTTTAACTCATAGATCTCATGGAAATGAAAAGACATGGGTATTAGGGTTTACATGAATGTAACCCTAATCCACCATACTATATAAAGGAGGCTTTGGTTCTTGAAATCACATGAGTTGTGGTGAGTAAAGTAAGAGGGCCAATTTCAAGAAGGTTATTACTATTCTCTCAAAGTTCCAAGTTTGTGGTGATTTGTGATTTCCATTTGAGGCATCCACACTATTGGTGCTAGGCTCTAAAACTCCAAGCAATCAACTACAACTACAAGGTAAGTAATTGTACTAGCTTTATTTGATTCAAGTTCCCCATGCCATGCTAGATAGGATAAGAACCTTGGAAAAATAATTATTTGCATGTATCATAGTCAAACATAGATCCAAGGTTTCTAGGGTTGCATGTACACCATAGGAGTGTTAGAATGCTCAAAACCCATCAGTGGTATCAGAGCCTGGTTTGTTTTATTTGATACTTGATGCAAAAAAAAAAACTTGAAAATCGAAGTTTTGTTCAAAAGCTCGTATCAAAATTTCAAGTTTTGTATATGTACTTACGATTCTTGAAATTTTTGATATGAACATTCATAAACATATGAGTTTAGAAGATCATAGAAATTATGTGCTAATAATTGATTAGATTAATTCTTGATCTTTATGTGTTTTAATGGAGTCCATAACTAGTTCTTAAGTTATAGATAACCAAAAGTCACATTTATAAATAACCATTAAAAGAACACATAGGTTACAAAAAATGAAGAGTCTTCATTTTTAATAACCATTAACTCATAAGTTATGAGAAATGAAAAGTTTTGAAAGTTTACAAAACTTGCCCTCAAATTTTGGAACATGTAAAGTCATATTAAAAACTTTAGTTCCAACCCCTAGAATTTTAAAAGTTAAAATTCAACCCTTATACTTTATAATATTATAAGTTTAATAATATTTATATATGTATAAGATCAAGTCGTCTTACCGCTAGTACGCCTCATTCACGAAGCCGGTCTATAAGGGGGGTATAAGGTTGTTGCCTATAAAATGGCAACTTAATGGGTGTCCACTCTCACCCACCGCTTCCTTGATCGGTGGAGGGTCGTTAGCCGAACGGGTAGGACAAGGACTTATAAATTCTCAATAAAAGTATAATGATAATACTAAAGTAACTAAACTTTATTGAATTCCCAATCTTAGTTATTTTAGGAAAATGTGAATAAGGTGCTAATCGATGAAATTACACTTTACACTTTGTTTAAGTCGTTAGTGGAGCGTGTGTGGTTAACCGGCACACTAACTTGAACTTAACAAGGTAGGTAAAGGGTGACTTAATGTTTATCATAGTATCAATGGAGCGTGTGTGGTTAACCGGCACATCGATTGAGGGGTAATACATTAAGGGTACCAAGTAATTTGCATGGTTACTTCACACCTTGTTTTGTGATCCTTGGCATCCCAGTCACAAAACTTGAAGGGCACACTCGAGATTGAAACATGCCATTAAAGAAAGTTCAATGAATCTCAAAGAATCTAGGAGTTTCTAAACCAATTAAAACCTAATTAAATATTTCGTTTTTCATGGTGGAAATTGGTGAATCGTCATTCACCTACCTTCAAATATCTTATAGCTTAGATTACGACATCCCTCTTCTAAGTTATAAAATATTGTGTTGGGTCCTATCATTAATATTACATTTGGGTGTTTTGTTAAGGACTATCTCTATATCTAATCTAATATATTCCCTCTTCTTTTCAGATGTCTTCCAATAACAATGCTTCTGGCTCAAACCCTACTAGCTCCTTCTCTCTCATGAATCTTTTTGGGAGAATCATCTTTGATGGGTCCAACTTTACAGATTGGATCAGAAACATCAGGATGGTCACTCGGTATGAGAACAAAGAATATGTTCTCGACAAGGAGCTGAAGGTACCCGAGCCAACTGCTACTCCTGAAGAGCTTGTTGAATATGAGGTACATGAAAGAGATGCTACAAAAGTGGCATGCATCATGATGGCCACCATGACAGCCGAGCTCCAAAAGTCCTATGAGGACTATTATCCTTTTGAGATGCACCAGGACTTGATGGACCGCTACCATCAAAGTGCTCGTCAAGAGCGATATAAAATAATCTCCTCCATGATAACAACCCGAATGAAGGATGGTGAACCCATCACGGGCCACATGCAGAAAATGAAAAGGTATGTGGACCGTTTACTGAAGCTGAATGTGAACTTCCCTGAGGAGTTAGCAATAGACATCATTTTGCACTCCTTGCCATCGTGTTATGATCAATTCCGCATGACATATCACATGAACAAGGAAGAAGTCACCCTCAGCAAACTTCAAGGACTCTTGAAGACCGCCGAAAGTGGTCTAAAGGGTAAGTCGGTTGTTACTACTCCTACTCCTACTCCAACTGCGGCCAATGTCTTGGCAATCGGGCATGGCAAAGGGAAGAAGAGAAAGAACCCTTCTAAGGGTACCAAGGGTAAGACCCTTGAAGGCTCCTCTTCAAGCAAAACCAAGAAAGGTTTTGTCACTCCTTCTGCTAACCCTAATGAGGCTGAATGCTTCTATTTCCATGAAAAGTCACACTGGAAGCGAAACTGCCCAAAAGTACCAGCAAGATTTGAAGGATGGGAAAGTAAAACCCAACCATGCAGGTATATACACTATATTGTCTAATAACTCACCTCATTCTAATTCTTGGGGTCCTTGATACAGGTTGTGGTATTCACATATGTTGTGATTTGCAGGGACTAAAAAGAAGTGAGAATGTGGAGCAGGGAAAGATAAACTTGATCATGGGAAACAGGAAAGCTTCACCTTTCACCAAGATAGGAGTTTATTCCTTAGTGCTAAATAGTGGGTTTACATTAGATTTGAATAAATGTTATTATTCGCCAGAAATGGCAAGAAATGTTATTTCCTTTCATGCATTGTATAAACAAGGTTTTACCTTTTATTTTGATAATAATAATGGTAGTATTGATGCTTTCTTTAATAATGTTCTTTATTTTAAAGCATTACCTTGTGATGGCGTGTATGAAACTGTATCTGTTGTAGATAATCTAGGAAATAATGTATTGTGTATTAACTCTTCCACTAGCTTAGATAAAGCATCCTTATGGCATTGTCGTCTTGGACATGTAAGCAAGAAACGCATAGGCCAACTCCAAAAGGATGGAGTCTTGGAGTCATTTGACCTAAAGTCAGATGATAGTTGTGAATCTTGTTTACTTGGTAAAATGACAAAGTCACCTTTTACTGGCACTTGTGCTAGGGGTGAAGGTTTGTTGGACCTCATACACACGGATGTGTGTGGACCCTTCAGAACCGCCACAAGAGATGCTAATCGGTTCTATGTGACTTTTACTGATGATTTTAGTAGATATGGATATGTCTACCTAATCAAGCATAAGTCAGAAACCTTTGATAAATTCAAAGAGTTTAAGCAAGAAGTGGAGAATCAGTTGGGCAGGAACATTAAGATGCTTCGATCCGATCGTGGTGGTGAGTATCTTAGTACTGAGTTCCTTGACTATCTTAAGGAATGTGGGATTGTCTCACAATTGACACCTCCTAGGACACCACAGTTGAATGGTATAGCTGAGAGGCGCAATCGGACCTTGTTGGACATGGTTCGTTCCATGATGAGTCGAGCTTCGCTACCAATCTCATTTTAGGGGTATGCCTTAGAGACTGCCGCCCATATCCTTAATCTAGTCCCTACAAAGAAGGTTGCCAAAACACCTCACGAGGTGTGGACTGGAAAAGTTCCCAATCTAGACCACATCAAGATTTGGGGTTGCGAGGCTTTCGTGAGATGCGAGACTCACGATAAGCTCGAACCCCGAAGCGAAAGGTGTATTTTCATCGGCTACCCATAGAAATCCTTTGGTTACATCTTCTACAGACCCAGTGATAATGTGGTCTTTGTAGCAAGAAGAGGATTCTTTCGAGAGAGAGAATTCATGAGCCAAGGAGACAGTGGGAGGCAAATTGACCTTGAGGAAATTCAAGAGTCAAATGGTGAAGGAACCTCAAACCCTAGCCCTCAACCTGAGGAGAAAACTCCTATTGAGCCGACTGAAGAATCTATACCTCTGAGGCGTTCCACCAAAGTTAGGAATGCACCTGAGCATTATTATGGTTTTCATATTACTGTAGAAGGTGAGACACTTATCAGTGATAACACACTGGTAAATCTGGATGAGCCTAACAGCTACACGGAAGCCATGGCAGGCCCTGAGGCTGCTAAATGGAAAGAGGCTATGGATAGCGAGATACAGTCCATGTATGACAATCAAGTTTGGAACTTGGTTGACAATGTACCTGATCGTAAGATAGTTAGGTGCAAATGGATCTTCAAGAAGAAGACCGACATGGATGGTAATGTACACACTTATAAGGCACGACTGGTTGCAAAGGGTTATTCTCAAACTCTGGGAGTTGATTATGATGAGACCTTTTCACGAGTGGCCAATATTATGTCTATTAGGGTTCTGTTAGCCATTGTTGCATTTCATGATTATGAAATATGGCAAATGGATGTCAAAACCGCTTTCCTTAATGGAAAGTTGGCTGAAGATGTTTACATGGTTCAGCCAGAGGGTTTTGTCAGTACAGAGTACCCCAGTAGAGTGTGTAAGCTCGAGAAATCCATTTATGGATTAAAACAGGCACCTCGCAGATGGAATCTTTGCTTTGATGAGAAAGTCAAAGAATTTGGCTTTTCAAGGAGTGAAGATGAATCTTGTGTCGCTATGAAGGACCTTGGAGAAGCTGCCTATATCCTAGGGATAAGGATTTTGAGAAACAGGAGTAAAAGACTAATTGGACTTAGTCAAAGCACCTATGTGGACAAAGTGTTGAAAAGGTTCAACATGAATAACTCCAAGAAAGGAGAGTTACCCATCCAGAGTAACGCCAGATTGAGTAAGACACAAAGCCCTAGTACTGAGGCTGAGATAGCATAAATGAGTCGAATACCTTATGCTTCAGCTGTAGGATCGATCATGTATGCTATGACGTGTACTCGACCTGATGTAGCCTTTGCTTTGAGCATGGTTAGCATGTATCAGGGGAACCCTGGCAAGGCACACTGGACTGCGGTAAAGAATATCCTCAAGTACCTACGGAGGACTAAGGACTGGGTCCTTACCCTCGGTGGCAGTGAGGACTTGAGAGTTGTAGGGTACAGTGATGCTAGCTTTCAGACTGACAGGGATAATTTCCGCTCTCAGTCGGGCTGGGTCTTTACTCCAAACGGAGGGGCAATTACTTGGAAAAGTTCCAAGCAGGAGACAGTGGCTGATTCCACTTGTAAATCAGAGTATATAGCAGCAAGCGAGGCATCAAAGGAGGCTATATGGCTAAAGAACTTCATCGGAGACCTTGGAGTTGTACCGGCTATAAAGGAGCCAATGGAGATTTTCTGTGACAACAATAGTGCGGTTGCCTTAGCCAAGGAACCAATAGATCATGGGAGATCCAGACACATTGACAGAAAATATCACTTCATCAGACGTCGAATAGAAGAAGGAATCCTCGTGGCAAAGAGGGTATCATCGGATGAGAACCCAGCAGATCCCCTCACGAAGCGACTGACTCGGGCTAAGCATCTCCAGCATGCTCGGAGCATAAGGCTGAAGGATGATATTAGTTTTAGTAGTTAGATAATCTTGAAATTTGTAAAATGTAATTGACATTTGATGATAAATAAAAGTTGTTACTTATGAGTAAAGTGTTGCTATCTCTTGTCAATCGTTTACTATTATTTCTTTTTGCATGTTTTGACTTCCAGAATAATTATGTTATGGTTTATATCATATTATTCAAACTCTCCACAGTCGGTCATATGTTGGAAGTAGATATGAATCAAGACTGTCATGGGTTGGCATGTAGAGGTCTAAGATGTTAGACAAAGCGGGGCTACAACACTCATGAGTGCTCATAAGTTCTGAGTATTGGATTCAACCCACGCTCACTTATATCACTTCATGGAATTTATCTCGAGTGATCATGAGACGGTAATATCATATAAGTCTTCAAACCTAGAGATATGATTTGTTGCCTATGAGTTGGTTATGCATTGATTGCACGAAAACGCATTGGTAACTCGATGTTATAAACCGTGCTTTTGTGTGTAATTCAACAAGTAGTAGAGCAAACATATGAGTCGAAGTTTATATGTTCCTTCTAGGATTAGAAGTGATATCGGGGCCCCTCGATGATTTTGTTTTGACCTATGTACCGGGCCCGGTCAGAACTAAATTGATGTGTTCAGTTAAGTTCTATGTCAAACAAATCGGAAATCGGGAAACAAATGCTGGACAATAAGCAAGACCATGTTCCATGTATTTGTCCGGCTGATATCTAGAACAGAGGATTATATGATCACTTATCTAAAATGGCGCTTCATAGTTCAACAGAGTTTAAAGAGCTATGACTGCTGATCGGTTCCTGAAGTCATACTTGCAACTATAGTTATTAGACTTATCCAAGTGGGAGACTGTTGGATATAGTGTCTAAGTCCATAACTATATTTGGTATGTACTTGACCCGGCCCGGCATGGTCCATTTGGGTTGCACTTCACCCGAACAATTTATGGATAATCGTTTGAGAATAGTATAAGTTATGATTTATTAATATATTATAAGTCCTAATATATTAATATAAAATCATATTACTTAATTAGTATTGATCTATAATTAATCTAGAATTAATTTAGAGATCAAAAGTATGACTAATTAAATATGGGCTCTTGTATTTATATAGTGTGGGCTAATGCTTATTTGGAATGGGCTAGGCTTGCATGGAAAGTCCATGGATACTCCATGGAGCTTTAACTCATGGATCTCATGGAAATGAAAAGACATGGGTATTAGGGTTTACATGAATGTAACCCTAATCCACCACACTATATAAAGGAGGCTTTGGTTCTTGAAATCACATGAGTTGTGGTGAGTAAAGTAAGAGGGCCGATTTCAAGAAGGTGATTACTATTCTCTCAAAGTTCCAAGTTTGTGGTGATTTGTGATTTCCATTTGAGACATCCACACTATTGGTGCTAGGCTCTAAAACTCCAAGCAATCAACTACAACTACAAGGTAAGTAATTCTACTAGCTTTATTTGATTCAAGTTCCCCATGCCATGCTAGATAGGATAAGAACCTTGGAAAAATAATTATTTGCATGTATCATAGTCAAACATAGATCCAAGGTTTCTAGGGTTGCATGTACACCATAGGAGTGTTAGAATGCTCAAAACCCATCACTTTATTCATTCGAGCAGTTCTCCATGGGGAGCACTGATTCTATTTGTGAAGAAGAAGGATGGTTCACACAGAATGTGCATCAATTACTGGGAGTTGAATAAGCTAACGGTGAAGAACCGTTACCCACTTCCGAGGATTGACGATTTGTTTGATCAGCTTCAGGGTGCATCTTGGTTTTTCAAGATTGATTTGTGATCATGGAACCATCAGATGAGGGTCAGGGATGATGATGTTCAGAAGACAGCCTTTAGAACTTGTTATGGTCATTACGAGTTCGTGGTGATGCCATTTGGGCTCACCAATGCACCAACAGCGTTCCTATATCTCATCAATCGAGTCTGCAGGCCGATGCTGGACCGGTCTGTGATCGTATTCATTGATGATATTCTGGTCTAATCCAAGACCAAGGAGCCCCACGAACAACATTTGCGAGAGGTGTTGGAGACCGTGAGGAGGGAGAGGTTTTATGCCAAGTTCTCCAAATGCGATTTCTGGTTCCACGAGGTATAGTTTCTAGGGCACATCGTTAACCAGAAGGGTATCTTGGTTGACCCAACCAAGATCAAGGCCGTGATGCGGTGGGAGGTTCTGAGGACCGCATATAAGGTTCGGAGTTTCCTAGGTCTCGCAGGGTATTATCGGAGATTTATCCAGGACTTCTCCAAGATTGCAGTGCCTTTGACTCGGTTGACGAAGAAGAATGTGACCTTTTGGTGGGGGCCTGATCAACAGTTGGCTTTTGAGACTCTAAGGCAGAGATTGTGTGATGCCCTGATTCTCACGCTCTATGAAGGTTTGGATGACTTTGTAGTTTATTGTGACGCATCTGTTTCGGGTTTGGGGGCGGTTCTTATGTAGTGGGGTCACATGATTCCTTACGCTTCGAGGCAGCTTAAGCCCCATGAGGCGAACTAACGTACCCATGATTTGGAGTTGGGTGCCATGGATTTTTCCCTCAATATCTGGAGGCACTATCTGTATGGAGTCCGGTATACTATCTACACCGACCACAAAGTTTATGGTATTTGATGGACCAGCCGAATCTGAATATGCGGTAGTGGAGATGGCTGGATGTGGTAAAGGATTATGATTGCGAGATCCTGTACCACCCTGGGAAGGCCAATGTGGTGGCTGATGCCTTGAGCCACAAGGCGGCGAGTTCTTTATCAGAGATATCTGTTTGAGGATGACTGTTACTTCTCCTTTGATGGATTTGATCAAGAAGGCTCAGGTAGAGGGATTAAAAAAGGAAAATTGGAAGACCGAGCAGATCAGATGACATATTCCCTTATTTTTCAGAGATAGTCGGGGATTGTTGACTTAGTGTGGTTGATTTTGGGTTCCGACAACAGTTAGGGTGAGACAGATGTTCTAGAGGAGGCACGCTAGTCAAAGTTTTCTATTCATCTAGGGGCCACGAAGATGTACAGGGATCTAAGGTTAAGCTATTGGTGGACCTATATGAAGATGGGAGATAGCTTGGTTTGTTGACTGGTGCTTGACCTGCCGGAAGGTCAAGGCTGAGCACCAGAGACCCGATGAAAAGATGCAGCCTTTAACCATTCCCATGTGGAAGTGAGAAGAGATTACTATGGATTTCATCAAAAAAATTGCCAAAGACGACATGGGGAGTTGATTCTATTTGGGTCATTGTGGATAGAGTGACCAAGAGTGCGCATTTCATACCGATTAATGAGAGCATATCCGTAGAGAAGTTAGCAGACATCTATATCCGGGCGATGGTGGTTCGGCACGGGGTGCCAGTTTCGGTGGTTTTGGACGGGGATGTTCGCTTCACCTCCAGGTTTTGGAGGAAGTTTCATGAGGAATTGGGTACTCAGTTGCATTTTTGTACAACGTACCACTCTCAAACTGATGACCAGAGCGAGCGGACGATTTAGACGCTCGAGGACATGCTTGGGGCTTGTGTGTTGGATTTTGGAGGGATTTAGGACACTTACCTTCCACATGGCCGAGTTCTCTTACAATAACAGTTATCATGCCAGTATTGACCGACCACCATTTGAGATGTTGTATGGAAGAAGGTGTAGGACCCTGGTTTGCTGGGGAGCGGTCGAGCATCGAGTCATGGAAAGCACATATGTGGTACTAAAGACTACTGAGTTGATTCAGCAGGTGCACGACATGTTGCGAGTCATGAAATGCCTACAAAAGAGTTATGCCGATCGACGACGTTCATGTAACACCCATAAAATTTGAGCCAATTTAAAACTTTTAAATCATTTAAAAACCACTCAATTATTACAATTTGTTTTCAAAATAGTTTAAACATTAGAGTTCCCATAAATCATAATCATTAATCGAGGAAGTGTACGGTCACGCCTTCGCCTTCCCGCGACCATCCGCTGAACCTGAAACAATAAACTGAAACTGTAAGCCCGAAAGCTTAGTGAGTTACCCCCAAAATACCCATACACACAACAATACACATACAATAATAACAACATACTATGGGTCCAATCATCCATCGGGATGGAATACCCCAGGCCCTCAACCATTGGGTTGGAATGCCAACATACCAACACACTTCACATAACAATATACAAATAACAACATATACTGGGTCCACAACTTTACAGACTGGATTACCCCTGGGCCCACAGTGTGAGTCTGGATTGCCTTCCGGGCCCACGGCTCACATCTGGATTGCCATCGAGCCCACAGTACGATTCTCCCTCAGCTCGTATATGGAATGCTCTCGGGTTTGTTAGTTACCGCACGGAGCAGTTTCTCCTCAACCCATCCCACATAATATGTCGACATATAACACAAATAATGCACATACAGATAATCACATGATACTACATGTAGTCCTACAGATCTACCTAACCGGCATAATAACTAGCATGCAAACAGTCAGACCAAATATAGGTCACTAAGCATAACCACATCCGATCTACCAGGATACAGATCCAACAGATCATACTAGCATATAACCATCCTATCTACCAGGATACCGAACTAACATATCAAAATAGTAATAATCCCAATAACAAAACAAAGGGCGGCCTTGGTGCCTTATACCCTTGAGTACAGTGAGGATAACTCACCTCGCAACTGACGCGCTGAAGTGATAAGCTCCACTCTCGGATCACTATCACAAAATCCACCACCTATATTCACCATAGAACCATACTCATAATTTCCAATCTCCCAAAATGCTCCCAGACGTCAACTCGTCAACCCTTGGTCAAAGTCAAAGTCAACGGTCAAGGTCAACAATCCATGTTGACCTCAACTCGTCGAGTACCCTTAGCTACTCGTCGAGTTCCTTGCATAACTAGTCAACTCGCCGAGTCACTCATCTGACTCGCCGAGCCCACGACAATCTTCATCGGATTCGCCGAGTTGACCATGCAACTCGCCGATTCTCTTCAGTCCTTCATCCATATAGATGCTTTTTAAGCCATGCTAAGGTTCCATATGGCAGATCCAGCTTCCCAAGGCCTGCTTATCACGTAAAGTTGCAAACTTTACGTGCATGCAAAGCTCTAAAGCCTTAAAATGACAAAACCAAGCTTTCAAAGAAGTCTCACACTAGAGGGAAGGTTCATGCTTGCCAAAGCTGATACTTTATGGACTTAGAGACCAAGGAAAGTCCAGATCTGAAGTTACAACTTCAGATCTTAGCTTATACCCAAGAATGGCTTCTTATTATACTAGAAAAGCCCTAAAATCCACCCAAAAGATCTAGAATGAAATGGGAGGGTTAAGATAACAGCTTAATACCTTCCCAAAAGATGCCAACTGAAGTAGATCTTGATTCCCACGAGTTCCTTGCTTCAATCTACTTGTTTTCCCCAAGCTCTTCTCACCAAGAATCCTCTTCCAAAGCTTAAAACACACAATGGGGCACACACACACGTATTAGGGTTTTGCTCAGCTCTCAAGGGACTGTAAAGAGGCTGAAGGAGGCTTATGATTCTTTAAATAGGGTGCAAAACCCCGGAAATTAGGGTTTCATCCTCCATCTCCTACTCGTCGAGTCCCTTCTTGGACTCGACGAGTAGGTCACTTAAACACGTGGACCAATCCGCTGCTACTCGACGATTCAGGCAACCAACTCGTCGAGTAGACCTTGAAATCATGAGAATTTATAACCATAAATTGATACTCGAGAATCGGGGCGTTACAGTTCAGACCTCGAGTTTCAAGTAGGAGACTTGGTGCTTCTAAAGGTGTCACCTTGGAAAGGTGTCATCCGATTTTGAAAGTGAGGCAAATTAGGCCCCATATTTATCGAACCTTTCAGGATTTCGACCCGAGTGGGAAAAGTTGCATACCGGCTGGATTTTCCTAATGAGCCCAGTCAAATCCATAACACCTTCCATGTGTCTCAGCTTCGGGAGTGTGTGTCCGATGAGTCTGTAGTTGTTCCTCTGGATGATATTCAAGTTGATGACTGCCTGAATTATGTGGAGAGGCCGGTGGCGATCTTAGATCGGAAGATGAAGGCTCTGCGTACCAAGGAGGTGCCACTGGTCAAGGTCCAGTGGCAACATCGGAAGGGTTCCGAATGGACATGGGAGCTCGAGGTGGAGATGCGAGAGCACTACCCAGACTTGTTCGCGGTAGCAGACTTCGAGGGCGAAGTCTAGTTCAAGTGGGGGAGAGTTGTAGCATCAATTTTTCAGGTATTTGCTTTTACACCCATGAGTTATGAATTAATTCCAAAATAGGTCCCCCAAGGGTAATTTTGTGACTTTTGGATGCAGCTTGAGTACGTTGGGTGTACACGTTGGTACGCTGAGCGTACTAACCCCCATGCTAACACGCTGTGCGTACTCCTTTACGTCGGGCGTACGTAGTTCATACCAAAACCCTAATATTTAGGGTTTGTGCACTATTTAAGCACCATTATAGCCCCAAGACCTTTCCCTTTATCAGCCTCCATCCCAAGATCGACCTTCCTTGCAAACCCTAGTCCATTTTGAGCATATTGAGCTATTAAGTGAGTTGTGTGCTTCCTTGTGTGTGAAGAAGGATCTTCAATGTGTAGGCTTTGCTCTCAATACTTTAGAACCATCATCTTCTCCTCATTGTGCACCATTTGGAGGTATAAAGCTCCAAACTTGGCTTATGTTTCTTTAGATCTTAGTTAAGCCTTGATTTTCTCCCTTTTGTCCCAAAACCAAGAGCTTGGTGAGTAAAAGGTACTCCAAAGCCTTTAAGGTGTCCTTGCAGACAGTTTAAGGCCTTATAAGTCATAAAAATGCAAGCTAGGATCTTGATTTGTCCCACGCAAGAGTTAGGGTGTAGAAAAGGCTTAAGTGAGCTAGGTTTTTAGTGTTGGGTTTCTTGTAGCCATGCAAAGGCATTAAGTTTGCAACTTTATGGCCGTAGGGGACTTAGTAAACTCGGATCTGAACTTTGACCGTAGGGTCTTAAGGCATTAAGACCTTAGCAGGAGTTTGCCTTAAGGGTACATACGATGGGCGTAACTCCCAGTACGTCACATGTACTGCACCTCAGTCACGATTTTCACGCTTCGGTTGAGTACGCAACGCGTACCAATTACTATGTTGGGTGTACGACCCATTCCAAATTTGGTGATTTTGGGCCTTTATCACTAGGCTTGGCTTGTTGGGCTTGGACCATAGATTTTCATGGTAATGGGTCACTTTTGATTCTGGGCCCATTTTGGTCTTTGGATGATCCTTGGGTTGGGCCTTGGATATTTGATTGGGCTTAAAAGAAAAAGGATTATTTGGCCCTTTTTGCTTTGGACACTAGGCAAGTAATGTAGATTCTCAGTTATGGGTTATGTCCCAATTATTAAGTGGGACTTTGTTTGTTTAGTTAGCACGAATATATTTTCAGTCCAGTAGCCCGAGCATTTGTCTGGTTTTTCAGCAGTTGAGGTGATTTTCCTCACTAGATCCATGGGTCGAAGGCACCAATGCCGGCCCATTGTTTGTTGTGTAGAATGTTGGATTCTTTGTGATATTTATATGGAAGACTAGGATCTGGCCCCTGACATTTGTATGAAAGACCAGGGTCTGGCCCCTGGCAGTTATACGAAAGACCAGGATCTGGCCCTTGGCATTTGTATGCAAGGTCGAGATTTCGCCCTCGCCACTGAACGGAAATACCCTGGTTTGGCCCATGGCAGGAAATGATTATACGACTATGCTTTGGCCCATAGTATTATCTTCTTTCATGTTTGGTATGTGGTACTCGGGGGAACTCACTAAGCTTTCTGCTTACACTTTATGCTTATGGTTTCAGGTACATCCAGTTCCAAAGGAAAGGGCCCATCGTGATGGCACAACATCCTCCGCTCATGATTTCCACATTTGATATATTTGTACTGTGATGTTTTGGATATTATGACTTGATGTTAATTCTGAACAACTTAATGAATGATTTGGTAAATTTTAAAAAACGAAAAATTTTGTTACTGTTTTTGGGCCGTTACACTAAAGTATCACGTTCCTTGTGTTCGACACCCTTTTCTTACCACAACTATATTACTTCACAACTAGGTACACTGCCTATTTGTTTTTAAAACTAGTTGAGATTAGATAAGACTTTATAAATAAAAAACTAGTGCAAATAAAACACATCGATTACATCGTACAAATTTTCATTATTCATTCACAACGATTCCACATTGAATTCGTGATTTTTAGTTGTTTTTTGTTAATCGAAACTCTTAATTGATTCGTCTGATATCCCATTCATATATCCTATTTATAAAGTCTGATCGATTCTCGTTCCTTCTCATTGCATTTTTTTATTGAGTAACCGCATCAGAGTCGTTCTTGATTCACTATCACATATCGATTAATTGATCTCATTTTATCTGTTATCGATCATATTTCAATTTTCATCTCATCAATTCATTGTTTGTAATTGTCTCATCGATTGATTTCTGAGGTGTTTGACTTTGAGTTGTGAACACATCTCATTGATATTTCTTCCTCAATCTGTCGATTTATACATTCTTAATGATTGGTTTTAATTTTTATTGGAATAAGTTGGATGTATAAATGATTTGGTATGGGATTGAATGAACTCATTATGAAAACGAAAATATGTGGAGTTCTATTTGAGGAACTTGATGAACTGATATAGATGGCTTTGACTTTGTGTTGAAAATGGAAATTTGACTTGAAAATCGACATGGAGATGATGAAATGTGTTTAAATTTTAAAGATGAAGAATGGAATATTTTGGTTGAATTGGTATGTTTAATCCGAAAATCAACATGGAGATAATCGATTTAGTGTTTATCTGGGTCAAACAGATGAAGTCAAAATCGGGTCAATTATTCATTGTTTTGATCAAATTCAATATATGCGAAGTCAGAGTTTAAACTGGTGATTGAAACGAAGGAAGACTTGAAAATTGAATGTGCGAAGATCATATTCTACAATGAATCAAAACTGCGAGGCAATTGGATTGAAATAACGAAAGACAACCGAAACGAAGACTGTTAGGGCAATGGACTCACAATTTCAATTGTTGGGTTTCACAAATGGAGTTTCGAGGTCCTTAATTTATTTCATTGATGATAAAATTTAGTTTTGGGATTTGAAATGCTATCGAAGTGTTTTTACAGTTGAAAATTGATGTGAATAATCGAAGCAGAGTTGAAGTGGTGTTTGTCATGAACAGTAAAAGAAAGAAAAATTAAAAGTCAAAATTGAATGTTCTACACTGAGATGTGAACTAGAATCGAAAATAATTGAATTAAATGTGAGGATTGATTTTGTGATCAAAGTAATGTTCAAGCTTGTCGAAGCTTTGAAGGAATTTGTTAATGGTTCGATGTTGGTTTGATGTTTGCTCTTCAATGGAGAAATAGTTTTGGCTTTGGAAATAAAAAATCACATGAGTATCGAAGTGGGTTTGTGATTTGATGAATTTGGTGGATTAGTGTCTAAGTCCATAACTATAATTGGTATATACTTGACCCGATTTGGCATGGTCCATTTGGGTTGCACGGCATCGGAACAATTTGGATAGACTTTTGTGAGAAAATGATATTTATGATTTATTAATATATTATAAGTTCTAATATATTAATATGAAATCATATTATTTAATTAGTATTGATCAAGAATTAATTTGGAATTAATCATGTGATCAAAAGAGACTAACTAAATATATGGGGATTGATTATGTAAATCATTCATTCTTATATATGTGGGCTTATGATCCATAGTTCTTCATGTTGGGCTAAACCCATGGGGTAACCCATGGATACTCCATGGAGGTTAAAACCCATGGATCATGAGGAATATGGAAAGTCATGAGTTACATGGTATAACCCTAATAGCCACAATATATTAAGACCCCATAGCTCAAGAAATTGGCCCACTAAGGATTCACATGAGAGGGCTAGCCGATTTTGAGCATGAGAACCTTTTCTCTCAAGTTATTCCAAGTTGTTGGTGGTGTTGTGTGAACCATTTGAGGTGTCACATTTGGGGCACTAGCCTCTAATGCTCCATGGAATCAAGCTACAAGAAAGATGTATGTCATTATACTAGATTCTTGTATTGTATATACTTCATATTATGCTAGTTAGGATGAAACCTTGGAATATTGAATATTTGCATGTATAATAGAGAAAACATAGATCCAAGGTTTATAGGGTTGTATGTGCACCATAGGATGTTGTAGTATACTATAACCCATCAGAATTGATGGTCAAAGTGTTATCAATTGGGAAGGTTTGATAGCGAATTTTTGGATATCAATTTTGGATGTCGAAGGATTGAGTGTGCTTCGCTATCATTGCCTGCTGCTGTGGTTCTTTTTGATAAAAAAGGTTTGAGGTAGAAAGTGTTATATCGAAGCTTTGAATTTTGATAGAGAATGATTGATTTTTTTTTGGAGCTTCAACATTGCTTTCTATTGCTGCATTTCTTCTATGGAAACAAAAATTTGGGAAGACGATACCAAAATTACACATTTGGTCCTCCGATTTTCAGCAACTTGGCATTTTTCAAAAATCTTTGCAACTTTTGAAGATTTTTCTCGAGATTTCAAAGATTGTTATTTTTGAAGCTTCACATTTTTTTCACATATCGAGGGGGAGAATTGCATTAGTAAATCCAATTCGAGCACTTTCTCATTCCAATTTGGAGGTTTTATAATCATATTTCAATTATAAAAAGGGGGAGAGATTTTGATATGGGTATTCGAAAGTTTTTGGATATTCATATTTTTAGCGAATGATCTTTTATCATCGAAGACCGGTGTGAGTTTGAGGGGGAGTTATTGTTGATTATGAAGTGATTCATATTTGATATTCTGAAGTGGGTTTTTATGAAGGGTTTAGACTTCTTGATTATTGTTTGGATGTGCTTTATGCTCAAGGATGGGTAATTTTCCTTGGAGTTTTGGATACTCAATGAGTTAATTTGTCTCTTGTAGCTTTGGATTGTAATGTTTCACATTCGAGAACCCGGATTAGAAGGCTATTGAAGATTTGAAGATTTGATGATCACTTCTACATTCTTGTCATGATTGAGGTCTTAATTCACAAAGTTACTCTTTTGGAACTAGAAGTCGGGTCATCTATTCCAAGCTTTGAGGGGGAGAAGTTAGGGTGCAAAGTTCTCCATGCGATGTTGACATAAAAGGCTTTCACTATTCGATGTAGAAGGTGATTATGAAGGTATTAGAGAAGGTGGAAGGCTTTTCATGTAGAAGGCCTTATGGGTTGAGATTTCATATATATACTAGTTTAGTATACTTTTGTAGGTTGAGAGAGATCCCATGATTTGTATAGATGAGTAGTTAAATAAATAGATAGATAGATAGATAGAGAGAGAGAGAGAGAGAGAGAGTATTGTATACAAGCATGCACATGCTTATAACAATTTTGTACTACTCCATTATTTATACACTTGTGCTTATAAAAATTTGTGATAGTTTAGAAACCCAGAAAATCCAATATTTTCTTGTCAAAATAGTTGTAAGTCTTGTTTCCAATCAAGTATAATTACGTGTGTGTTTTAGTTATAACTTTTCAAAAATTGTATAAAGTTTGTTTTTCCCCAGAAAATCCTATATTTTGTGATATACAAAATAGCAATCTTAAAACCATAAGACTTGTGTGATAAAGTTTCATTCAAGATATTCAAAATCATAATTGATTATGAACAAAAGATGTAATCAGCGTAAATTGTGTAATCGTTCGTGATCTTAAAACCCTAAGACCGGAGTGGTGTGAGTAATCAACAGGTGTTTGTGGACAATCCGCTCAATGCATGTGGACGATCAACACAACGAATGTGGACAATCAATACCATGCATGGGGACGATCAATACAATGTGCTAACTGTTTGTAATGTGTTCCCACGTAAATATCTAAATAATACTGTTATATTCTAAGTGAGTCGTTATAACCATACTAATATGACGGAGTGCCTGTCCTAACGTTCTTCAGGCGTTGGTTTCATTGAAGACATTTGTCACCCTAGATTGGCATGTCTAGCTGTAGCGAACAGCGAAGGTGCGGGGTGTCAACCCCGTATTGATCTATACACAAATTCCCGCTCTCCCTCCAAGAGACTCTGGTTATAACTCTTACAGGACTTAAAAAGTACGCTATTATATAGGTACGGTGAAGATGCGTCTGACTAGAATACTAACAGATATTTATGCAAATAGTTGAAATCCGTTATTTATTTAATAAATAACAATAGTTGTACTCGTTGACTAGATGTTTCGTTTCGTTTCATAACCTTAATTGAGCTCGTTGACTAGGTGTTTCGTTTCGTTTCATACCCTTAGTTGTGCTCATTGACTTGGTGTTTCGTTTCCTTTTGTTTATTGAAATAATTCACTTTGAATCATATTTGTCAAAACCGAGTCAATATCGTCAATGTGTCAAAAGTGGCCCTTCCTCTTTATAATTTATTAAATAAGACCCACCATTGTCAAAAAGCGTCATGAGTGATTCAAAAATATGAGGGTTGTTGAAAAATAGACCATTTCTTCTAAAATACTCATTTTAGGCTCATACTTAAGAAAATGTCCAAAATGACCCTTATTTATTAGTTATTTCCATTTTTGGCCCAATTTAAAATCAAAATCTCAATTTTAGCCAACATTTCAAAATGACCTTATATATATATATATATATATATATATATATATATATATATATATATATATATATATATATTTATGGCCGAAAATGATCCAAAATAATATAATTTTTCATAATTTTACATCTCCCAAAATTCTATGCCAACAACTTTGTTTAAGCAAATTTTGAAGCAATTCCTTGTGGTTCTTGACATAAGATTTTATGAATTAGTTCATAGTTCAAATAAGCACTAGTTTTTGTTTCAAATCAACAAATAAGATGTGAAATATAGTCCAAACTCTTGAGACTTAACCAAAATCTCGAGTTTTTGGACTATTCATATGGAATTTCATAATCTTAAACACATACAACATAACATACATGTATAGACAAGCAATTATACCAAGATTTCACAAGAACTTTGACTTGTATACTCCCCCAAAATAGTGAAAACTCAAAAATAGGGGTATGTAGCTCACCTTGATTTGGTTTGGTGGGTGATTTGGTTGGAACTTGAGAGGTGTTCAAGTCCTAACACTTGAAGAGTTTGATAAACTCTTTGAACCTTAGAACATCCTAAGAATATTAACACATAACTTTATGTGTAAATATGATGAAATAAACAAAATAATATGTAGAATCACTAACCAAAACTTGAAATACTTACTAGGAACTAGGGAATGCTTTGAAAAATTAAGGCTTGAAACTGGAATATGTTTGATAGTGATTTAGGAGTTCACAGAAAGTGAAATGAGTTTGTGAATTGAGAAATGGGGTTTACGCCCCTTCATATGGGAATAAGAGTTGATAGGAAGTTTGCTTTGATTACTGATGGGTAATGCATAGATTACTGAGATTTGCATTGGTAACATATTATAGCTCACAATCCGTAAACACCTTTGAATTGGGAAGGGGTTCACGGTCTAAATGGGTGATCCACCATGGAGTTTACGGCCAAGATTCCTTCCTAGGATGATGTTCACGGTCATACATCACATCCCTAAGGTGTTTACGCCCTTAAAGTGCTTTCCTTTAGAGTTCACGACCAAATGGAGGTCCACCAAAGGTGGTTCACGGCCAAGCTTTGGTTCCTAGAATAGTTCACGGCCTAGCTTTGGTTCTTAGGGTAGTTCACGGACTAGATTTGGTTCTTAGGGTAGTTCACGGCCTAGATTTTCATTCTAGTGTAGTGTTCACGGCCAAACATGGCCCAATGAAAGGGTTTATGGTCTTAGATGGTACTCTTCAGTGTATTTACATTTTGGATGATTTATATAAATGTGAATATGTTTCTTGTGCTTAGAAAGCTCAAAATGATAGTCTTAAAGTTCAAGCATTCAAGGTTGCAACATAACACAAGTTCTTATATCTATATTCTGTGATTCTTAATCAAATCCATTCGTCTAGTTTTGCCTTGATAAACTTGTTTACTTTCAAGGGTTACCTTGTATGTGGCTCCCAAAGTGTACACTTTCATACACATGCACTTATGCCCTAATGGTTTTCAAGATTTTTCAGTGTAATAGGGTTGCAAATTTAGACCTTGCCTGATCCAAATAGTTTGGGTGGTTGTCACAATATTTGTTTTGGTTGGATTTCTACAACCTTGGATTTTGATGGGTTGTTTTTTGAAAGATTTTCTAATTTATCATTAATGATGTTTTTTAAGTCATCCACTAACATTTTTTGATAAAAAATTGATTAAAATAAAAGAAAATTTTTGGGTGGAAAATCATGGTGTTACACCGACACACATCCGTATGGAAGAGGTCCAATAATCCTTCACCTCTTTCACATGTTCTAGTGAAAGGTGACTTGTTCATCTACCCTAACAGACAATATTCACATTCATCATCTGACCTTAATTTAAATGATTCCAACACTCCATCCTTTTGGAGATTGGTGATATGTTTCTTGTTGATGTGTCCAAGACGACAATGCCACAATCATGCTTTGTCTACACCCATAGATGAATCAATATGAAATACACTATTGCCTAGGCTATCAAAACAAATCACTGTTTCATACACACCATAACAAGGCAAAGCTTTAAACGTAGAACACTATTTTTATAAGCTGAAATAGAACCAACATCATTATCAAATGAATAATTAAAACCTCTTCTGAACAATGCATGAAATTAAATAATGTTTCTTGTCATTTATGACACATGCCAACAATTAATAAAATCTATCCTAACATCACCACTGAGCACTAGACCATAAACTCAAATCTTGGTAACAGGTGAAGATCGCCTATTCCCCATGATTAGGTTCATTCTTCCATGCTCCACTTTCTCACTTTCTCTTAACCCCTACAAATCAGAACAAATATGGAAACCACATCCTATGTCAAGGATCCAAGAACGAGTAAGTTATGAGTTATTGACTTGAATAGTGTACATACCTACCGACGATGGATTCACCTTGCCATCCTTAATGTGCCACAAGTATTTGGGACATCTTTTTTTCCAATGCCCTTTTTCTTTACAATAGTAGCAAGTGGCCTCTTTGCGATCTCTAACAACAAGAATATCATAATTGGGCTTTGACTTCGACCCACTTCTAGACGCTCAAGCATAGGCCTTTCCCTTCCAATTCGATTGAGGATTGGATTTCCTCTTATTTCCTTTGTTTTGCTAATGGATAGGACATGAGCACTTGTTGTAGAAGGGACCTGATTTTTCTTCATCCCTGATTGATTTGTCTGCAACAAGTTGTGGAGTTGGGTCAATATGGTCTCCGTGTTGTTCAAATGATAAGTTAAGATAAATTGATCATAACTGTGAGGCAAGGAGTTAAGGATCATGTCAATGGCCAAATCCTGATCAAAAGTCACATTGAGCTTTTCCAACTGCTCCATGTATCTTTGCATTCTCTACACATGGTTACATACAGACTCTCCATCCTTTAACTTGCATGCCATTAATGCCTTGACGACCTCATACCTCTCTTGATGTTCTTTCTTGTGAAACATTTCAGCAAGATCCAATCACATTTTGTACGGCCATTGGTCCTCATAGAACTTTTTCAACTCAGGTACCATGGTTGCAACATTATGCAAGAAACCTTCGTTGCGTCATCATAGTGTTGCTTGTAGGTGGCAAGCTCCTCTGGAGTAGTAGCTGACTCATCAAATTCGAGTTTTCAAGAACATAATCTTTGCTCTCATATCGAAGATTCATTTTCAGATTTTGCATCCGTTGCATCTAGTTTGCTCCAACTAGTTTCTCTTTTGATAGGATCGATAAAAGAGTGAAGTTTGAGTTTTCGGTGTAGGATAGAGCGACAGGAGCATCATTCGAATTAGACATCTATATTAAGAGTGAAAGTATTAGTTAGCTGACAAAAATCCTTAATAATTTAATCTAAAATAAATATTTCAGGCTAGGATCCAAAATACAATTCACAATCAAGAAGAGGGACATCGTAGTCTTATTGTGAATTTATAAAAGTAGGTAAAACAATTCACCAATTTCAATCTAATATGAAATTCCTAGATCTTTTGAGATTCATTAAATCTTATCAATGACATGTTTAATCTCAGATTATGCTCTTCTATTTGTGAATGGGATACCGAGGATCACAAACAAGATGTGAATAACCATGAAAACCCGCTTGACAACCTCGATGTCATTTATCATCTCAATTTGATATGCTGGTAAACCACACACGCTCCATCAACAATGATGATTTACGATTTCTACCATCATTCAACTTTATAGTCCATAATTAGTGTACCGGTTAGCCACGCACGCTCCAATAATGACTTATAAAGAATGATGTGTGTTTTCATGGATTAGCATACATTTCACATTTTTCCTAAAGTAACCAGAGTGGAATTTTTAAAGAATGTTCTAGTACTTTATGTCAGTATACTTCTAATGAGATTATGTCCTATCTAATCTATTCGGCTAATAACCCTCCACCTCACAGAAGAGCGGTGGGAGAAAAGGACACCCATTCAACGATCATTTTATAGGTCGTTTCCTTGTCCCTCTTTATAGCTTGGTTTCGTGAATGATGCTTACTATTGATTTAACTGACATTCTTATACATATAGTAATTAAACTTTTAATTATATATATATATATATATATATATATATATATATATATATATATATATATATATATATAAAAGGTGCATTTTAAAGCTTTAAAAAAAATAAAAGGTTTAAATATTAATTATCTAAACTAAACTTTTAATTAATTCAATTTAAACCAACTATGATTTAATCTTTATCTGTTAATTAAACTTTTAATTAAATTAATTTAAATCATATAGGGATTAAATAATAATTTTTGATTAAAAATTAATAAAATAATTAAAATTTAATCATAATTCAAATCCTACTAATTTTTGAAAATTAGGGTTTAGGGTTATCTGGTTTTAATCATTCAAAATTTAAGGCAATTAAAATAATAATTAAGGAAACTAGAAAACCCTAAGGGAACCTTAGCAATTTTCGAAAATAAGGGGTGGAGGCTATGGTTTCAAGAAACTCTATCCAAGTTGAAAATTTCAAGCCAAAAGGGTTTATTTTCAATAAACCCTAATTTTGATCCATCCAATTTTATGCATAATCAATAGAAAACAATGGCTCTAACATCAATGATAGGTTTTATATGTTATAACAACACATATGAAGCGGAAAATCTTAACTCTTAAGTGCACATGCAACCTATAAGGATCTATGTGTAATGCTTGTTTCTGGTATCATTTATTTCTCAAAATTGTAGGGTTTTGCACCGGGACTCGACGAGTTTGGGAGCTCCAACTCTTCGAGTAGAGATCTTTTTGGACGCAATACTTAGGGTCTACTCGATGAGTTGGAAGGCCCCAACTCGACGAGTAGACGATGGAAAGGAAAACCCTAATTTTTAGGGTTTTGTACCCTATATAAAGAACTTATGGCTCATTTGTAGCCTCCCTCATCGTCCTTACAACCCAGAGAAACCCTAGTTCGAGCCTTATACCTTCTTGAGTGTGTGAGAGAGATTTGGAGAGTGATTTTGGTGTGGTTGTGAAGGAACTTGGAGCTTGAAGAGGTTGGAGTAAAGGGAGAAGTAGTAGATCCGACATCTACTCTATTTTGGCAACCATCTTGAGGTATAAAGTTGCTAACTTGACCTTTATTTCCTTAGATCTCCTCTTATGAAAGTATATGGTCACTTTTGGTGCATAATGGTGTCATTCTCGGATTTGAACTTTTCATGAGGATATAGTTTCAGATCTGGACACCTCTAGGCCTCCATGGACATAAAGTTGCCCACTTTATCTTGTATTGGCCCTTCTCTATGCCCTAAACCTTGTATGAAACTTAGTTTGAGTGTTTTAGCCTCTTGAGGCCTTGCATGCATGTAAAGTTTGCAACTTTACGTGGTATTCAGTCCTAAGGGACTGGATCTGTAGTTTGGGCCTTTGGATTCGACTGGAAGGGGCTGAACACGTTAAGACATGGAAAACTCGACGAGTTGGACCGGGTTTTCCTGTTTTCTGTTTGCAGAGTGAACTCGGTGAGTTGATAAGATAACTCGACGAGTTGGTTAGGGTTTTTCCCCAGTTTTCTGAACACTGAAGGAACTCGACGAGTTGCTAGATACACTCAACGAGTTGGGTCAACATGGACTGTTGACCTTGACTGTTGACCTTGACTTTGACCATGGTTGACCAAGTTTGACTTTGAGGGTATTTTTGGTATTTCGGGATTTTGACAAAGTTAGTCACATGATGGTTTTAGGCAGTTGAGTTGGAGCTGCGGGTTGGGACTTATCTTATCAGTTCAACATTTCTTGAGAGGTGAGTTTCCTCACCATACCAATAGGTATAAGGCACCAAGGCCGGCCCATTTAGTTAGTTGTAGTGTTTATTATGGATTCACTACTGATATGTCTGGTATGCATGTATATGAGAATCTGCTAGTACGTATTGACTATATATTCGAAGACCCCGGGGAGAGCCCGTGGCAGTTGGATACACGACCATGTGGGGGAGCCCATGACATTCCAGGTAAAGACCATGAGGGGGAGCCCATGACAAGTAGTTAAGACCATGTGGGGGAGTCAATGGAACATAGGTCTAAGACCCTGGGAGGAGCCCACGACATCCTGGAGTAAGACCCTGGAGGGAGTCCACGACATCCCTATATGTTTATATATGTGCTATGTAGTATGATAGTTATTTCTGTGATATATGGTATGCTAGTTGACTTTGCGTTATTTGCATGGAAGACCCCGGGGGGAGCCAGTGGCAGTCGGATATCAGACCATATGAGGGAGCCCATGGCATCCTAGGTAAAGTCCATGGGGGGAGCCCATGACATGTAGGTATAAGACCCTGGGAGGAGCCCACGACATCCTTCTATGTTTGTATGCATGGCTTATGTGGTTTATGTAGCTTATATAGTTGATATGGATTATGTGATTATGTGGACTGTGTGGGGTATGATCTGGGGAACTCACTAAGCGTTAGCTTACAACTTGTTGATTGTTTCAGGTACTTCAGAGCCTAAGGGCAAGGGCAAGGTTTGATGGCGCGACATGCACTCTCCAACATTTTTATGGGGACACTCTGATATTTTAAATAAAATGTTGATGTTATGGATTTGAAAACAATTGTTATTGAGATTTCATATTTTGTGGGAATGTTTTGATTATTTAAAAATGAAAAATTTATTTGGAAATTTAGGTCGTTACAAGTTGGTATCAGAGCCTTGGTTTGAGTGATTCAGGCACACTCTCGGGTGTGTCAAGACTCAAACTAAGGAAATGGTAAAAAAAACTTTTAAAAATCTAAGTTAAAAACTACTTAAAATGGAAAAAGGGGAGAGTGCAATGCGTATGATCGGCCGAGCTCAAGTAAGTAATTCCCCAATATGTTAGCCTTGTTATACTCATATTTTGATTATGATAGTCGGATGGATTTTGCTATGTGTATGATTTAAAAATTGTATACGGTCAGGATCTTATAGCCTTAGAATAATTGATTTAGCCTTATTTCCTGTTCCTTGTCTGGTTGTGGTCCTAGGGTAGAGTCTGTTATTCAAAAGTCTATTTGATCCTGTTTTGTGTATAATTTGCATGCATAGGGCAACCTGTTATGATTGATTTGAGATCTGATTTGATGGGATTGAGCAAATATTAGGATAGCCTACGATTTGAGTATGTGGTAGTTGGAGAATTGTGTTTTGTTCCGGGACGAATTGGAGTTGTCAGGTAGAGCCTTGGGGAAGGTACATGTAGGTGTGTAACATAGTATTGGGCCCGTACTACTGAAAGCACATGACCTGTACCCGAACTAATGTTAGATCTGGAAGCTCTATGGAGAACCGGTGTGGGAGGATCCCCTTTTTGGATATTTGATCATTGTGTCCTATGGTATTTCAGATCAGAATGGTGGTGACACGACATGGTGCAGGGGGTTCAGGATCCGGATCTAGGTCGGGCGATGGTACCGAGCCCATTGACGAAAGGCTGCGCGAGCTTATTGCAGCCGAGGTTACGAGGGGTATCCTTGACGCTACCCCAGTGATTTTTGGGACAGTCAAGGAAAGGATGATGGAGATCATGGAGGATCGACTCAGGTCTTTCCGAGCCGAGATTGCTGCGGGACAGGTTGAGGCTCGAACTCCCTCGTTCAGGGAGTTTAAGATGTGCAGAGCGCCTGAGTTCTTCGGGGTCAGGGACCCCATAGCTAGTCGACGCTGGGTGGAAGACATGGAGAATGCCCAGCGCACGAGCTTTTTCCCTGATGCAGTAAAGGTGGGGTTTGCCTCGTGTATGTTGAGGGACTGAGCCAGGGATTGGTGGGAGGAGGTGACTAGCCAGGTGGGAGTAGCCGGTGTGGCTGATATGACATGGGCGGAGCTTGTTAGACGCTTTGATCTGGAGTTTGTGCCATCTATTGAGGTGCAACGGTTAGTGAGGGAGTTCCAGGAGCTCTAGCAGACCACCGACAATGTGGCGAAGATCACCGCCAAGTTTCGGGAACGAGCACTGTTGATCCCGCAGTATGCTACGGATGAGGACATGAGGTGGACGAGGTATCATTCCATGCTGAGGGATGATATCCGTGAGTTTGTGAGCTTTACATGGTGCAAAACCCTGAATGAGATGGTGGAGAAGGCCCGTGAGCGGGAAATGGAGTTGGAGCTTCGCACCAAGCGGAAGCCAGAGCAGGCTCAGGCAGCTGCAGGTCAGGCTAAAAAGCCTAAGACCTCGAATTCTTCTGGTAGGGGCCAACAGGGTCATGGACGGTGTGCCAAGTGAGGTAAGCCGCACAGTAGGGCTTGTCGAGCAGCGGGCTCGGGATGTTACGCATGTGGCCAGCCGGGCCACATGAGCAGGGACTGTCCCAAGAAGGGCTTGATTTGTTTTCACTACAACCAGACTGGCCATAAAAAGGCCGATTGTACGAGGTTACGAGGGGGAGGAGGAGCAGTGGCGGCGCTCGCGCCCGCCACAATGAGGATCACTGACGTCCGCCCTTCCAAGCTGGATGCACCTGCGGGGAAGAGCCGCGCATTCCACTTGACTACCGAGGAGGCTCGGGCATCGCCAGACGTCGTGGTTGGTACGTATTTTATTTTCCTGCTTGATATTGATTTGTATTGCTTATGTGTATATATGTGCTCCTGTATAGAGACCTTTTTGGTCAATGGTATGTTAAATCATGTTCTTTTTGATTTGGGAGCTACCCGATCGTTTGTATCTCTTGTGCTTAGCAAGAAGTTCCGGGATGCTCCGGGAACTTTGGATTCCCCGCTTGAGGTTGAGATTGCTGAAGATCGCACTATGAGTGCTGAGAGGGTATATCGGGACTATGTCCTGAACGTATTTGGGGAGAGGTTTCGGGTTGATCTGGTACCGATACCGTTGCGAGGGATGAAGGTGATTGTCGGTATGGACTGGTTGGGGGCCAATGGGGCCATGATAGATTGCGAGCGCTAGCTGGTTAGAGTTCGAACCCCAAGTGTGGGAGAACTGGTTATTCATGGGGAGAGGGCCTCGCAGGGGCCAACCCTCTGTTCAGCTGCGAGGGCTAGGAGACTCCATCAGGGTTGTTCAGAATTTTTGGCGTATGTCACGGATACGAGGGTTGAGACCACGACAGATTTGGGCAGTGTGCCAATTGTATGAGATTATCGGGATGTCTTTCCCGAGGAGTTGCCTGGAGTGCCTCCGGAGAGGCAAGTAGAGTTTTGCATCGACTTGGTATCGGGTGCCGCTCCGATAGCTAAGGCACTGTATCGGCTACCTCCACCCGAGATGCAGGAGCTGTCTACGCAGCTTCAAGAGCTGCTGGACCAAGGGTTTATTCGTTTGAGTAGTTCCCCGTGGGGAGCACTGATTCTGTTCGTGAAGAAGAAGGACGGGTCACACAGGATGTGTATTGATTATTGGGAGTTGAAAAAACTAACGGTGAAAAACCATTATACGCTCTTGAGGATCGATGATTTGTTCGATCCGTTGCAGGGTGCATCTTGGTTTTCCAAGATTGATCTTCGATCGGGGTACCATCAGATGAGGATTAGAGATGAGGATATACCGAAGACAGCTTTCAGGACGCGATACGGTCACTATGAGTTTGTGGAGATGCCATTCGGGCTCACCAATGCCCCAACATCGTTCATGGATCTCATGAACAGGGTGTGTAGGCCGATGTGACATCCTCATTTTCACGGCCAGAAAATACCGATTTTGTTTATGTTTTATAAAATCAAAGTACATCTTTTAATAAAAATGTTGCGGAATTTGTTCCCAGAAAACATGATAAATAGGTTATTAAAACATTTCCGAAAAAATGCATTTGTATTCATTTTCAACACATTGGGATGTCATCGTCAATACAGAAACATAAGCATAAACAGAACTTACATTATTTACACTAGTGATCTACATCTCTTTTAAATCTCTCAGTGTAAAGTAGCTTCGTATCGACACCTATGATACAAATAAGCTTGAGTGGGTCAGGTTGGGAAATCTGGTGAGTACATAGGGTTTTCAACCCACAATAATATAATTATTATGTTTAAACAACAAACAATCAACCCAATTACCCATCCCCATTATCTTCCTCACTCTTAAGGGTCTACCCTAAGAGTTATCTATCCTGCATTCATTCATTCCAAAGTCCCTTGCTTCCAGGGTTTATAAGACAGGCACTAAGTCCATAGCTGCCAATGCTCATTTGTAAAGCACTAAATCCATAGCTGCTAAAGTTCATTCATCGGGTACTAAATTCATAGCTACTAGTGTTTATATAATAGGTACTAAGTCCATAGTTACCAACGTTTATCTATCAGGTACTAAGTCCATAGCTACCAACGCTTATTCATCAGGTACTAAGTCCATAGCTATCAATGTTTATTCAATAGGCACTAAGTCCATAGCTGCCAATGTTCACTCATATAATCTTTTATCTCTCATCCTTCATCTACCCATGTTATACCCAACATATTTGTAGATATAAAATACGTATATAGTTTAAATCATTTAAAACATGTATAAAATCGTTCATCCAGCATAGATAGCAAGTATACAGGTTATATGCACACATAGCACGTAATTTATATAAAATACTTCATATCTATGTGTAAGATGAAAGTAACTATGCACTCACTTGTTAAGGTGGTGATTCCGAACTCAGACAGCGCTTCGCTCCTTAAAAATAATTTCCTTCGACGAAACCTAGTATTATTACCACTAGATTTTAGTCTAATATTTACCGTGACTAATTATTAGTCTTATTATTATTATTATTATTATAAAAGCGTTTAAACAATATTTTCCAACCACTATGTACAGACAGGGGTCAGACATAAAACACCGGAGGGCAGGACCATTTTGGCATATAGCACTTCTGAAATCCAACAACCCTATGCGGTCCTTTAAACCAGATTCCCCGTACTGTGAGTAGTTAAAAAGATATTATAACGACACTTATATAAGTCATAATAATAGCCCAAATATTTATTATAAGTTCATAATAACAATACTAATTTTAAATATAAGCTATATTAAAATAGGGTAAGCATAGCTTACTTACAAGGGGGTTTTAGCTAGGAGTCGGGCTCTGCAGGGGCAGAACTTCGTCGCTGAATCTTTCTAAGAAAGATTCGTGCAGCGCTTCAGCGCTCACCTTACTATACTAAAACTACAGAAAGAGAAGTCGAATCACGAGGGACCGAAATGCTCGGATTTCAGCGTTCTTTATATGTACGGAACCCTTGTGACATATACTATAACTTGGTTAAGATTATTCATTCTAAATAATCTCCTGTAAAAAAGTCATTTTTGATGCTTATTGTGTCTTAATTGACTAGCCCGAATCTCGGAATCTGCGAGTGTTACATCCGATATTGGATCGGTCAGTGATCATGTTTATCGATGATATATTGGTCTATTCTAAGACCAATGAGCAGCATGAACAACATCTGAGGGAGGTATTAGAGACACTGAGGACGGAAAGACTTTATGCCAAGTTCTCAAAGTGTGATTTCTGGTTGAGAGAGGTGCGGTTTTTAGGGTACATCATCAACCAAGAGGGTATTTTGGTTGATCCAACCAAGATTGAGGCAATGATACGGTAGGAAGTATCGAAGAATGCATCTGAGATTCGTAGTTTCTTGGGTCTAGCGGGGTACTATCGGAGATTCATCCAGGATTTCTCCAAGATCGTCGTACCTTTGACTCGTTTGACCAAGAAGAATATGACATTTCGGTAGGGTCCGGAACAATAGTTGGCTTTCGAGACCTTGAGACAGAGGTTATGTGAGGCCCCGATCTTAGCACTACCCGATGGGTTGGATTATTTGGTGGTGTATTGTGATGCGTCTATCATAGGGTCAGACGATGTTTTGATGCAGAAGGGGCATGTGATCGCGTACGCCTCGAGGTAGCTGAAGCCTCATGAGGCGAACTACCCCACTCACGACCTGGAATTGGGGGCGGTTGTGTTTGCCTTCAAAATATGGAGGCATTACTTGTATGGAGTTCGGTGCACCATCTTTACTCACCACAAAAGTTTGAAGTATTTGATGGATCAGCAGAACCTGAACATGCGGCAGAGGAAGTGGTTGGATGTACTGAAGGATTATGATTGGGAGATCTTGTACCACCTAGGGAAGGCCAATGTGGTGGCCAATGCTTTGAGCCGCAAGACGGCAAGTGTTCCGATTAGGGACGTCTATAGTGATCTCTCCATTGTTGGATATGATCAAGGAGGCTCAGGTGGAGGGTTTGAAGAAAGAGAACTGGAAGTTAGAGCAGAATCGGGGTCAGATTCCCTTGTTTGTTCCGGATGGTCGAGGTCTTTTGACACAGTGTGGCCGGGTGTGCGTGCCGGCATCCGGGGGTATGCGATAGAAGATCTTGGAAGAGGCGCACAAATCCAAGTTCTCCATTCATCCAGGGGCCACAAAGATGTATAGAGATCTGAGGTTGAGTTATAGGTGGCCCTTCATGAAGCGGGAGGTTTCATGTTTTGTGGAAAGGTGTTTGACCTGCAGGAAGGTCAAGGCCGAACATCAGAGGCCTCACGACAAGGTTCAACCGTTACCCATTCCTCTGTGGAAATGGGAAGAGATCACCATGGACTTTATCACGAAGTTACCGAGGACGGCGAGGGGTGTGGATTCCATATGGGTTATTGTGGATAGATTGACGAAGAGTTCCCACTTTATTCCGATCTCCGAGAGCATCTCCGCTGAGAAATTAGCAGATATTTATGTGCAAGAGGTGGTGGTTAGGCATGGGGTTCCAGTGTCGGTGGTCTCTGACGGGATGTCCGATTTACATCCAGATTCTGGAGAAAGTTCCACGAGGAACTGGGCACTCAGTTACATTTCAGCACGACTTACCACCCCCAGACAGATGGCCAGAGTGAGAGGACAATCCAAACACTCGAGGATATGCTTCGGGCATGCGTGCTGGATTTTGGAGGGAGTTGGGATACATACCTCCCACTAGCAGAGTTTTCATATAACAATAGTTATCATGCTAGTATCGACCGACCACTGTTTGAGATGTTGTATGGTCGGAGGTGTAGGACCCCTGTTTGCTAGGGTGAGGTAGGGCATCAAGTCATGGGGAGCACCGAGGTGGTGCTCAAGACTATTGAGTTGATTTAGCAGGTGCGCGACAGGCTGCAAGTGGCATAGATCCATCAGAAAAGCTATGTTGACCGGCGCCGATCGGACCTCGAGTTTGATGGGGGATTTTGTCTTGCTGAAAGTATCACCATGGAAGGGTGTCATTAGGTTTCGGAAGAGGGGCAAGCTAGGGCCCCTATATATTGGACCGTTCAGGATTTCTGCCCGAGTGGGCAAGGTGGCTTATCGTTTGGATCTGTCGGACGAGCATAGCCAGATACACAACACCTTCCACGTGTCTCAGCTTCGGAAGTGTGTCACAGACGAGGTCGCGGTTATTTCTCTGGATGACATTCAGGTGGATGAGAGCCTGAACTACATTAAGAGAACTGTTGCGGTTCTGGATAGGAAGACTAAGGTCCTTCTCAATAAGGAAGTGAAGCTAGTGAACGTGCAATGGCAGCACCGAAGAGGCTTCGAATGGACATGGGAGCCGGAAGATGAGATGCGAGACCACTACCCGGATTTGTTTGCATCAGCAGACTTCGAGGACGAAGTCTAGTTCAAGTGGGGGAGATTTGTAACGCTTGGTTTAGGTATCATTTATTTCTCAAAATTTTAGGGTTTTGCACTGGGACTTGACGAGTTGGGGAGCTCCAACTGATGGGTTTTAAGCATTCTAACACTCCTAAGTGTACATGCAACCCTAAATACCTTGGATCTATGTTTTCTCTATTATACATGCAATTATGAACTTTCCAAGGTATTACCCTATCTAGCATACAATACTTGATACTTGGGTAATCAAATGGATAGAATACATTGTTGGGTTATGAGCATTCTAACACTCCTAAGTGTACATGCAACCCTAAATACCTTGGATCTATGTTTTCTCTATTATACATACAATTATGAACATCCAAGGTATTATCCTAATCTAGCATACAAAATAATAAATATAACAAGATAGAATACATACCTCTTTGATGTAGAATGTCTTCATGAAGCTTGAGTGCCTAGTGCCCCAAGTGTGACACCTCAAATGGTTCACACAACACCAAATACACTTGGAATAACTTGAGAGAAACTTGAACACTCCTTGAAATCGTCTAGCCCTCACACTCACACATTAGTGCACGATTTCTTGAGCCATGGGATTCTTTTATATGGTGGCTATTAGGGTTACACCATGTAACTCATAACTTTACCCATTCCTTATGCTCCATGGATTTTAACCTCCATGGAATATCCATGGGTCACCCCATGGACTTAGTCCAACATAAGGAATCTTGGATCACAAGCCCACATATATAAGAATGAATGATTTACACAATCAACCCATATATTTAATTAGTCTCCTTTTGATCACTTAATTGATTCCAAATTAATTCTTGATCAATACTAATTAAATAACCTTATTAATATATTAGAACTTATAATATATTAACCAACCTTAAGTGTTATTTCTCTCATTATAGTCTATCCAAATGCATGATGCCATGCAACCCAAATGGACCATGCCGGGTCGGGTCAAGTCTTACCAATTATAGTTATGGACTTAGACATTAATCCAACAGTATCCCACTTGGATAAGTCTAAAACTATTATTGCGTATGACTTCAGGGACCGATCAGCAATCGTAGCTCTCAAAAGCTTCTGTCGAACTCTGACCTTGTCGATGAACTCTGACCTTTGTCAATGACTTGTCCATTAGATAAGGGATCATATATTCCTCCATTCTAGA
This sequence comes from Lactuca virosa, assembly GCF_052849685.1. Lineage (NCBI taxonomy): Eukaryota > Viridiplantae > Streptophyta > Magnoliopsida > Asterales > Asteraceae > Lactuca > Lactuca virosa. Next base: position 35,832,868 of record NC_136433.1, on the reverse strand, counting down.
TATCATATGGACTGAGACATGGATTATCAATCATTCTCTCTGTCCATTTGTTGTTTCCCGATTTCCGATTCATGATGACTGACTGATTAAACAAATCAAATCAGTCCTGGCTTAGCCAAGCACTCACATGTATCATCTTTAAATCATCGAGGGGCCCACATATATCGCTTTTATCCCGAAGGTAAAAGGAATGGATAAACTTCGACTCATATGGCTTGTTCTACTACTTGTTGAATCATACACAAAGGCACGTTTTATAACATCGAGTTACCAATGCGTTTTCGTGCAATCAATGTATAACCAACTCATAGTAACAACTCATATCTCTAGGTTTGAAGAATATAAGATATTATCGTCTCATGATCACTCGTGATAAAATCCATGAAGTGATTCAAATGAGCGCGGGTTGAATCCAATACTCAGAACTTATGAGCACTCATGAGTGTTGTAGCACCACTTTGTCCACCAACGTGGACCTCTACAAACCAACCCATGACAGTCTTGATTCATATCTACTTCCAACATATGACCGACTGTGGATGGTTTGAATAACTTAATCATTCAGGAAGAGCGACTTAGTTATTCTGGAAGTCAAAACATGCAAAGTGAAACACAAGAATAAATGAATCAAATATGGTATCAAACCCTATGAATATAAATAAACACTTTTATTTATCCCATACTGATTACTCATTATTCATTGTTTCGGTTTTATCAACTTTATACTTGAATTTAAAACAATAGTTGTCCCATGCTCCAAGCATGTACACTATGTTTTCTAAACACTAGTCATGCCATACACCAAGTATGCATACTATGTTTGTCTATGATCTTTACTTTGTAAAATAGATCAATTGAACATCACTCCAATGATCCTCTTTTCACAGTCCCAAATCCTTACTGCAAATGCAAGAATTCTAAATTCCTATCATTTATCGAAATCTGTTAGATTCTAAACTTATATGCATTGATCCTCTTAATGATTATGCACGAAGTCAGAAAGACTTGACAACAATCATTACAAAGCATTCCAAAGGAGATCAGCTCCTTGGAAACATCCTTCTTTCATTAAGTTTCCTAATCTTACACAGATTGAATAATTTCTAACTTTGAAACATTTCCATATTCCATTTTGACTATCACTTCTGAACATGAGTTGCCTCCTTACAGATTATGTCAATATGGTCCTTCCAGAATTAACATTATACTTCCAACTGTCCTTGAGCAACCAATCTTTGGTAAACCTTAGATTGTCCTCGACAATTGCTTAATCATTTTAGTCATATCCAATTCTAGACCTTTTCCCTTCATAATGCCCCAGGCATTTGGAAAATTTTAGAAAGGATGAATATAGCACATGTAATCGATCCTATATCCGAAGCATATGGGACACGATTCATGATGTCTCACATAAAGACTAAACCAGTCTTTTGCTATAATATTTCCATTTCAATTTGCCAAGTTCTCAAAATTCAGATTATGAAAAGGGATGTCGTAATCATAATCGAAATTTAGAACGCAAATAATGGACCCATATATAGAATTTCCTTATGTTGAGCCATTCCAACATGAAATTCATATATATATCCTTGATTAAATACGATTAAAATCTCAATCTAAGCTTTTAGAATTGAAATGAAGTATAATTTCCTCTCCCTTAATTATAGCAAAACAACTTTTTCAACCCCTGCAACCTCACGAATTGAAACTTTTGTTTTCTATAATTAACATTGCTAACTTGCAACCTTTGTCATAATTATCATGCTCCCACTAACATGATGATTATTAGCATAACACTTATGCTCCCACTAGCTTTGACATGTACTCAGAAATCAGCTGACTTTCTGACCAAAGTTCAGATTTCTGATACTAGATTGTTTTGATAAAACTTTATCAAAATCATACACCTCTCTTAGATAGCTCACATGTGTGTCTAAACAATTTTAGAACTATGAAAAGGGATGTCGTAATCATAGTCTCAATTGTTTAGACCTTTGCCACTTCTCACAAGTCCATGTTAGTGTGTCGGTAAACCACACACGCTCCACTAACGACTTTGAGAATGCAAATATCACAATTGCTATCTAGCTAAAATCTACTTAGTGAAAGTGTTTCCTCACCATCATTTTCATGAATCGGAGAGAAACCTTATGACACTTAGATTTAATAGTGTATGTGTTCTTATCCATGTGGATTTGTCAAAACCATAATCACAAGACAAGGTTAGTGACAAATCCAAACTCATATTGATTAAACTTGTGCAATCTTAAATTCTTGCCATTTGGCAGCTCAGGTGCCTGCCATTGCTTCCAAGTAGTTGTGCAACCAATTGAGAACTCTCAGAACTCCTATGCAAAGCCAACTTGAATAGGCACAAAAATTTCAACACGATAGGTTATAAACCTCAAGTCGTGTGCTAGTGAAGGACTTTAGGTTTTATTCTTGATTAAGTCTTGAAACTTTCAAGAGCTTTAAGACTCCCACTGTCCTCTTGACATATAAGACTCCCTTGTCAAATATTCAAGAGATAGTGCGGATTCTTTATCAAGACGAACACTTTACACAATTGGCCTAAGTTGGTCTCTGTTTTATCCAAAACATCACAACTTACCAATTTCAAATGTACAAGAGTAGATAACCTTTTACTCTTACATTTGACTAGTGTTAACAAACCCTCTTTAAGATATGTCACTCAAGTTACAATCTTGGAGTATGACTCTAAGAATTGTTTTGGAACGAAGTATGACTCATCTTTTTTATTTAACCATTTCAACAATTCATGACTCCTCTTCTTAGTCATAAGAATGCACTAAGATGACTTTAGAGGACCAATTGTGATATGGTATCTTAATCATTAAGATGATCATAAACATGATACTAAAGTACTCTCCCATCTTTTCAGATTTGAGAAACTTTTATCTTTCTGCCATTCTTTGATTCTTCTTATTCGTTCTGTCTCACATTGAAACTTCTCCAATGCTACAGACTTATACTTAAACTTATAAGTATAACCATATTTACTGAACTTAAGTAAATCATGACGAATAGTCTTCTTGATCTTTTGTGGTGGACTTGACCAGCGCACAAGAATGTGTACTCGATCCCTTAGTCCTTTCCTTATTCACATAAGGAATTAGTCTTAATTTTCCAAGCTGAAAGTTCTCATTCATCATACTATACAACTTGCATGATTCCAAGTTTCGGTCCAATTGAACCTTGGGTGATGAGAATCTTTCCTTATTTGGTAATATTAGACACTACCACAACCGAAAGAATCAAATCCATTTTTCCAATATTGCTATCAATGGAATCTTATAAGCAACAACTTTTCACAAATGCCATTGTAAGGATACTTAAAATAAATAAAATCAAAACCTTTTTCTTTTATTTTAAAACTTTGCGGAAAAACTTATCCTTACAATCCATATGAAAACCTTGTTGTTATCTATTCCTAAGCAATATAAATATCATAACTCTTAAGTCATCATTGTCAATGTCCATAGCGTTTTAGGAAGTTGATCTTAGCAAATAGATAAGATCATTAAGGGTCTTGTCTTAGTCTGTTTCATAGGATTCCCAAAAGAACTCACTATGTGACTTAGAAAGTAGTTGAGCCACCAACTTTCTCAAGACTTTGACATCCAACTCTCCCGGCTTGTCAATATGTGACTACATCTCCAAGATGTGATCACACCTAGACCTTGCCTTGCCAATAGGGCTTGAGTGACCTTAAACTTTTTAGGAACTTGTGGGTAAGGGAGAATAATTGGAGGAGGTGAAAGAAGTATGATATCCATGGGACATCATCTTCATTTAGGAAAGCTTGTTTCAAGAGATTTGGGAAGATCATAAATGTCTAGACCAGACATCTTTTTGGGAGATATTCAAGATAGTTGATTTAAAGTCCTTAATATGACACCCAATATGAAATATTAAGGCTAGGACCCAACAAACTATTTTATAACTTAGAAGAGGGATGCCGTAATCCAAGCTATAAAATATTTGAAGGTAGGTGAATGACGATTCACCAATTTCCACCATGAAAAACGAAATAATTTATTAGGTTTTAATTGGATTTGAAAGTCCTAGATCTTTGAGATTCATTGAACTGTTCAAAGGCATGTTTCAATCTCGAGTGTGCCCTTTAGGTTTTGTGACTGCGATGCCGAGGATCACAAAACAAGGTGTGAATAACCATGCAAATATACTTGGTACCCTTAATATTTACCCCTTAATCAGTGTGCCGGTTAACCACACACGCTCCACCGATACTATGATAAATATTAAGTTACCCTTTGCCTACCTTGTTAAGTCCAGGTTAGTGTGTCGGTTAACCACACACGCTCCACTAACGACTTAAGCAAAGTGCAAAGTGTAATTTCATGGGTTAGCACCAAATTCACATTTTCCTAAGTAACTAAGATTGGGTATTAATAAGAGTTTAGTTACTTAGTATTTATCATTAATACTTTTAATGAAAGGAGAATTATAGTCCTTGTCCTACCCGTTCGGCTAACGACCCTCCACCAGTCAAGAAAGCGGTGGGTGAGAGTGGATACCCATTAAACTGCCATTTTATAGGCAGTAACCTTATACCCCCCTTATAGACCGGCTTCGTGAATGAGGCCTACTAACGGTAAGACTGACTTTACTCTTATACATATATATAAATATTATTAACTTATAATATTATAAAGTATAAGGGTTGAATTTTAACTTTTAAAATTCTAAGGGCTAACTTGGAATTAAAGTATTCATAAGTGAAAACTTTTCAAATTCCAAAACTTGAGGGCAAGTTTTGAAACTATTCAAAACTAATTAATTCCATAACTTATGAGTTTAAAGTAGTTTTAATTTAAAAAAAAAACTCTTCAAGTTCCATAACTTGAGGACAAGTTATGGAAGACTTTAAACTAATTAATAAAAAAAATAACTTTTTTTTATTGTAACTTATGGAACTAATTAAGGTTACACTTTTTTTTTAATTTAATGAAGAGACTCTTGAACCTCCATAACTTGAGGACAAGTTATGGAGTCATAAAACCATTTAATTAGAACTAGACTCTTCATTTTGTAACCTTTGCCAACTTTTATGAGTTTTATGATTCTTAAATGTGACTTTTCATATAACTTGAGGACAAGTTACAAAAACACACTTTGGAATCAACTCTTAGATTAAAATGGATTGAAAACAACTATTTCACACAACTTTTCTATTAATCTAAGAACCTCATAAGAACAAGATAATTCAAATCATCAATCTTCAAGAAATTAGCATGAACATACAAACTAATACAAATCTTGAAATTATGACAATTATCTTAGAAATTGGATTAGCATGAACATTACCACATCAAAAACAAGTTTATAAGTCCAAAAACATCTTAGGGTAATGTTCCTAGTCCAATTCCATCCAAAACAATCGAATATATGCATCCAACTCGATTTTTCAGTTATTTTTGCAAGTATAACAAGAAAACAAGCCTAGGATCTCATACCACTGTTGGGTTATGAGCATTCTAACACTCCTAAGTGTACATGCAACCCTAAATACCTTGGATCTATGTTTTCTCTATTATACATACAATTATGAACATCCAAGGTATTATCCTAATCTAGCATACAAAATAATAAATATAACAAGATAGAATACATACCTCTTTGATGTAGAATGTCTTCATGAAGCTTGAGTGCCTAGTGCCCCAAGTGTGACACCTCAAATGGTTCACACAACACCAAATACACTTGGAATAACTTGAGAGAAACTTGAACACTCCTTGAAATCGTCTAGCCCTCACACTCACACATTAGTGCACGATTTCTTGAGCCATGGGATTCTTTTATATGGTGGCTATTAGGGTTACACCATGTAACTCATAACTTTACCCATTCCTTATGCTCCATGGATTTTAACCTCCATGGAGTATCCATGGGTCACCCCATGGACTTAGTCCAACATAAGGAATCTTGGATCACAAGCCCACATATATAAGAATGAATGATTTACACAATCAACCCATATATTTAATTAGTCTCCTTTTGATCACTTAATTAATTCCAAATTAATTCTTGATCAATACTAATTAAATAACCTTATTAATATATTAGAACTTATAATATATTAACCAACCTTAAGTGTTATTTCTCTCATTATAGTATATCCAAATGCATGATGCCATGCAACCCAAATGGACCATGTCGGGTCGGGTCAAGTCTTACCAATTATAGTTATGGACTTAGACATTAATCCAACATACATACCTTTGTTTGATGTAGCTTGTCTCCATGAAGCTTGAGTGCCTAGTGCCCCAAGTGTGACACCTCAAATGGTTCACACAACACCAAATGCACATGGAATGACTTGAGAGAAATGGAACACTCCTTGAAATCGTCTAGCCCTCATATTCACACATTAGTGCACGATTTCTTGAGCCATGAGATTCTTTTATATGGTGGCTATTAGGGTTACACCATGTAACTCATAACTTTACCCATTCCTTATGCTCCATGGATTTTAACCTCCATGGAGTATCCATGGGTCACCCCATGGACTTAGTCCAACATAAGGAATCTTGGATCACAAGCCCACATATATAAGAATGAATGATTTACACAATCAACCCATATATTTAATTAGTCTCCTTTTGATCACTTAATTGATTCCAAATTAATTCTTGATCAATACTAATTAAATAACCTTATTAATATATTAGAACTTATAATATATTAACCAACCTTAAGTGTTATTTCTCTCATTATAGTATATCCAAATGCATGATGCCATGCAACCCAAATGGACCATGCCGGGTCGGGTCAAGTCTTACCAATTATAGTTATGGGCTTAGACATTAATCCAACAGTATCCCACTTGGATAAGTCTAAAACTATTATTGCGTATGACTTCAGGGACCGATCAGCAATCGTAGCTCTCAAAAGCTTCTGTCGAACTCTGACCTTGTCGATGAACTCTGACCTTTGTCAATGACTTGTCCATTAGATAAGGGATCATATATTCCTCCATTCTAGATATCATATGGACTGAGACATGGATTATCAATCATTCTCTCTGTCCATTTGTTGTTTCCCGATTTCCGATTCATGATGACTGACTGATTAAACAAATCAAATCAGTCTTGGCTTAGCCAAGCACTCACATGTATCATCTTTAAATCATCGAGGGGCCCACATATATCGCTTTTATCCCGAAGGTAAAAGGAATGGATAAACTTCGACTCATATGGCTTGTTCTACTACTTGTTGAATCATACACAAAGGCACGTTTTATAACATCGAGTTACCAATGCGTTTTCGTGCAATCAATGTATAACCAACTCATAGTAACAACTCATATCTCTAGGTTTGAAGAATATAAGATATTATCGTCTCATGATCACTCGTGATAAAATCCATGAAGTGATTCAAATGAGCGCGGGTTGAATCCAATACTCAGAACTTATGAGCACTCATGAGTGTTGTAGCACCACTTTGTCCACCAACTTGGACCTCTACAAACCAACCCATGACAGTCTTGATTCATATCTACTTCCAACATATGACCGACTGTGGATGGTTTGAATAACTTAATCATTCAGGAAGAGCGACTTAGTTATTCTGGAAGTCAAAACATGCAAAGTGAAACACAAGAATAAATGAATCAAATATGGTATCAAACCCTATGAATATAAATAAACACTTTTATTTATCCCATACTGATTACTCATTATTCATTATTTCGGTTTTATCAACTTTATACTTGAATTTAAAACAATAGTTGTCCCATGCTCCAAGCATGTACACTATGTTTTCTAAACACTAGTCATGCCATACACCAAGTATGCATACTATGTTTGTCTATGATCCTTACTTTGTGAAATAAACCAATTGAACATAATTTCAATGATTCTAATTTCACACTCCCAAATCCTTATCGAAAAATGTGAGAATTTCAAATTCCTATCATTTATCGAAATCTGTTTAGATTTTAAACTTATATGCACTGACCCTCCTGTAATGAATATGTACAAAGTCACAAATACTTGTCAACAGTCATTATAAGGTATTCCAATGGAGATCAACTCCATGGAAACTAAGTCTCATATTCAAAGTACATTGCTTTGGACATGCTTCTTGCATTAAGTTTTCTAATCTTACACAGATAACTTCCACCTATGGAGACAACTCCATATTCTCATCTTGACTATCACTTCTGAATAAGAGATGCCGCTTTTCAGAATATGTCAATATGGTCCTTCCAAAATTAGCACTATACTTCCAACTGTCCCTGAGCAACCAATCTTTGGTAAACCTCAGATTGTCCTCGACAATTGCTTAATCATTTTAGTCATATCCAATTCTAGACCTTTTCCCTTCTTAATGCCTCTGGGCATTTGGAAAAATTTAGAAATGACAAATATTATAGCACATGCAATCGATCCTGTACCCAAAGCAAATGGTACATGATTCATGATGTCTCACATAAAGACATGATTCTAGACCAGTCTTTTGCTACAATATTTTTATTTGCCATGTTTTCAAAATTTGACTATGAAGAGGGATGCCATAATCATAATCGAATTTTGAGAACGCAATATATAGAATTTCCTTAAGTTGAACCAATCCAACATGAAGTTCATATATATATTCTTGACTAAGGATGATTAAGGTCTCAATCTAAGCCTTTAGAACTGAAATGAAGTATATCCTCTCCCTTAATTATAGCAAAACAACTTTTTCAATCCCTGCAGCCTCACGAATTGAAACTTTTGTTTTCTATAATTAACATTGCTAACTTGCAACACTAACAATAATTATCATGCACCCACTAACATGATGATTATTAGCATAACACTTATGCTCCTACTAGCTTTGACATGTACTCAGAAATCAGCTGGACTTCTAGAAATCAATACTTTATTGACTTTCTTACCAAAGTTCAGATTTCTGATACGAGATGCTTTAATAAAACTTTATCAAAATCATACACCTTTCCTTAGATAGCATGCATGTGTGTCTAAACAATTTCAGAACTATGAAAAGGGAAGCCGTAATCATAGTCTCAATTGTTTAGACCTTTTGCCATCTGCTTCAAATCTACTTGGTGGAAGTGTTTCCTCACCATCATTTTCATGAATCGGAGAGAAACCTTATGACCCTTAGATTTTATGGTGTATGTGTTCTTATCCATGTGAATCGTCAAAACCATAGTCACAAGACAAGGATAATGACAAATCCAAACTCATATGGACTAAACTTATGCAATCTTAACTTCTTGCCACCTGGCAGTACAGGGCCTGCCATTGCTTCCAAGTTGTTATGCAACCAATTGAGAACTTTCAGAACTCCTATGCAAAGCCAACTTTAACTGGAATGGGCACAGAATATGTCAACACGATAGGTTATAAACCTCAAGTCGTGTGCTAGTGAAGAACCTCAGGTTTTATTCTTGATTAGTTCTTGAAATTCTTTTTAGGATCTTTAAGACTCCCACTATCCTCTTGACATATAAGACTATCTTGCCAAATATTCAAGAGATAATGCGGATTCTTTATCAAGACAAACACTTCACACAATTGGCCTTAGTTGGTCTTTGTTTTATCCAAAACATCACAACTTACCAATTTCAAATGTACAAGAGTAGGACACTTTTACTCTTACATTTGACAAGTGTTTTAAACCTTTCTTTAAGATATGTCACTCAAGTTACAATCTTGGAGTATGACTCTAAGAATTGTTTTGGAACGAAGTATGACTCATCTTCCTGATCTAACCATTTCAACAATTCATGACTCCTCTTCTTAGTCATAAGAATGCACTAAGATGACCTTTAGAGGACTAATTGTGATATGATTTCTAAATCATTAAGATGATCACAAACATGATACTAAAGTACTCTCCCATATTTTCAGATTTGAGAAACTTTTATCTTTCTGCCTAATTTGATTCTTCCCATTCGTTCTTCCATACATTGAGACTTTTCCAATGTTTCAGAATTATACTTAAACTTGTAAGTATAACCATATTTACTAAACTTTAGTAAATCAAATAGTCTTAACGAGCTTTGTGGTGGACATGACCAGTGCACAAGAATGTGTACTCGATCCCTTTAGTCCTTCACTTGACTCACACATCCATGTGAACAAGTAATTAGTCTTGATTTTCCAATGCTTGAAAGTTCTCATTCATCATACTATTCAACTTGCATGATTCCAAGTTTCGGTCCAATTGAAACTTGGGTGATGAGGAACTTTCCTGATTTGGTAAATTTAGACACTACCACAAATGAAAGAATCAAATCCATTTTCCAATATTGATGTCAGTGGAATCATATAAGCAACAATTTTCCACAAATGTCATTGTAAGGATACTTCAAATAAATAAAATTAAACAATTTTATTTTATTTTAAAACTTTGCGGAAAAAACTTATCCTTATAGTGCAAATGCATACGGAAAAACTTGTTGTTATCTATTCCTAAGCAATATATCATAACTCCTAAGTAACAGCTTCAAAATTCTGATGCGATCGAAATCCACCTACGCGATCAGAATCATCATATACTTCCTTTAAGCTTTCTCTCTATTCTTTGATTCTTAAAACATCAACATGTGACCCAGTCACATCATGTAATGAGGATCTTAGAATAGAAACTTAACAGAGTTAGATAATGGGCTCTACCTGAAGTAGAGTCAGACTTATTGACTTTAACATCCTTAGGTAAACTTGGCAGCTTTGCAATCAACGCCCCTTCCTTTGGCAAAATAAACATATGGACCCTTTGGTAATGGGACTATCTCATACTTAGCCTTTCTCCTTACCATTTGGTCAACCGGGTTGACTATGGCCAATCCCTTTCCATTGGGAAGAGAATGCTTTTTCTGGATTTCCAGTGTCACCATTGTCACTGTCCATAAAGTTTTTGGGAAGTTGATCTTCTAATCAAATTTGCTTTACTATCGTTCCAAATCATTGTTGATTCAGCAGCACCAAGCAAATAGATATGATCATTAAGGTTCATGTCATAGTCTGTTTCATAGTAGTCCCAAAGGAACTCACTATGTGACTTAGAAAGTGATTGAACATCCAACTTTCTCAAGACTTTGACACCCAACTCTCCCAGCTTGTCAATATGTGACTTCATCCCTAAGATGTGATCACACATAGACCTTGCTTGCCATTAGGGCTTGAGTGACCTTGAACTTGTGGGTTAGGGAGAATAATTGGAGGAGGTGGAGGAAGTAAAGTTCCAAGAGATTTGGGAAGATCATAGATGTCTGAACTAGACATCTTTTGGGAGATATTCAAGATAGTTGATCTAAAGTCCTTAATATAACACCCAATATGAAATATTAAGGCTAGGATCCAACAACCTATTTATAACTGGAAGAGGGATGCCGTAATCCGAGTTATAAAATAGTTGAAGGTAGGTAAATGACGATTTACCAATTTCCACCATTAAAAACGAAATAATGTAATTAGGTTTTTAATTGGATTTGAAACTCCTAGATCTTTTGAGATTCATTGAACTTTTCAATGGCATGTTTCAATCTCGAGTGTGCCCTTCAGGTTTTGTGACTGGGATGCCGAGGATCACAAAACAAGGTGTGAAGTAACCATGCAAATATACTTGGTACCCTTAATATTTACCCCTCAATCGATGTGCCGGTTAACCACACGAGCTCCACCGATACTATGATAAATATTAAGTTACCCTTTGCCTACTTTGTTAAATCCAGGTTAGTGTGTCGGTTAACCACACACGCTCCGTGCAAAGTGTAATTTCATGGATTAGCACCTTATTCACATTTTCCTAAGTAACTAAGATTGGGAATTTATAAGTGTTTAGTTACTTAGTATTTATCATTAATACTTTTAATGAAGGGAGAATTATAGTCCTTGTCCTACCCGTTCGGCTAACGACCCTCCACCAGTCAAGGAAGCGGTGGGTGAGAGTGGACACCCATTAAACTGCCATTTTATAGGCAGTAACCTTATACCCCCCTTATAGACCGGCTTCGTGAATGAGGCCTACTAACGGTAAGACTGACTTGCTCTTATACATATATTTATTATTAACTTATAATACTATAAAGTATAAGAGTTGAATTTTAACTTTTAAAATTCTAAGGGCTAACTTGGAATTAAAGTATTCATGGGGAAAACTTTACAAATTCCAAAAATTGAGGGCAAGTTTTGAAAATATTCAAAACTAATTAATTCCATAACTTATGTGTTTAAAGTAGTTTTAATTAAAAAAAACTCTTCAAGTTCCATAACTTGAGGACAAGTTATGGAAGACTTTAAACTAATAAAAGAATGTAACTTTTCTTTATTTTTGTAACTTATGGAACTAATTAAGGTTACACATTTTATCATTTAATGAAGTGACTCTTGAACCTCCATAACTTGAGGACAAGTTATGGAGTCATAAAACCATTTAATGAGGACAAGACTCTTCATTTTTGTAACCATTGCCAACTTTTTATGAGTTTTATGAAACTTAAATGTGACTTTTCATATAACTTGAGGACAAGTTACAAAAACACATTTTAGAATCAACTCTTAGATTAAAATGGATTGAAAACACATAATCAATTAACTTTTCTATTAATCTAATAAACTCATATGAACAAAGATAATTCACATCAAATTTTTTTTCAAGTAATTAGCATAACTTTTAAACTAATACAATTCGATTTTTCAGCTAATTTTGCAAGTATAACAAGAAAACAAAACCTGGCTCTGATACCACTGATGAGTTTTGAGCATTCTAACACTCCTAAGTGTACATGAAACCCTAAATACCTTGGATCTATGTTTTCTCTATTATACATGCAATTATGAACTTTCCAAGGTATTACCCTATCTAGCATACAATACTTGATACTTGGGTAATCAAATGGATAGAATACATACCTTTGTTTGATGTAGCTTGTCTCCATGAAGCTTGAGTGCCTAGTTCCCCAAGTGTGACACCTCAAATGGTTCACACAACACCAAATGCACATGGAATGACTTGAGAGAAATGGAACACTCCTTGAAATCGTCTAGCCCTCATATTCACACATTAGTGCACGATTTCTTGAGCCATGAGATTCTTTTATATGGTGGCTATTAGGGTTACACCATGTAACTCATAACTTTACCCATTCCTTATACTCCATGGATTTTAACCTCCATGGAGTATCCATGGGTCACCCCATGGACTTAGTCCAACATAAGGAATCTTGGATCACAAGCCCACATATATAAGAATGAATGATTTACACAATCAACCCATATATTTAACTAGTCTCCTTTTGATCACTTAATTGATTCCAAATTAATTCTTGATCAATACTAATTAAATAACCTTATTAATATATTAGAACTTATAATATATTAACCAACCTTAAGTGTTATTTCTCTCATTATAGTATATCCAAATGCATGATGCCATGCAACCCAAATGGACTATGCCGGGTCGGGTCAAGTCTTACCAATTATAGTTACGGACTTAGACATTAATCCAACACCAACTCATCGAGTAGAGATCTTTTTGGACGCAGGACTTAGGGTCTACTCGACGAGTTGGAAGGCCCCAACTCGACGAGTAGACGCTGGAAAGGAAAACCCTAATTTTCCGGGTTTTGTACCCTATATAAAGAACTTAATGCTCATTTGTAGCCTCCCTCATTGTCCTTACAGCCCAGAGAAACCCTAGTTCGAGCCTTATACCTTCTTGAGTATGTGCGAGAGATTTGGAGAGTGATTTTGGTGTGGTTATGAAGGAACTTGGAGCTTGAAGAGGTTGGAGTAAAGGGAGAAGCAGTAGATCCGACATCTACTCTATTTTGGCAACCATCTTGAGGTATAAAGTTTCTACCTTGACCTTTACTCTCTTAGATCTCTTCTTATGAAAGTATATGGCCACTTTTGGTGCATAATGGTGTCATTCTCGGATTTGAACTTGTCATGAGGATATGGTTTCAGACTTGGACACCTCTAGGCCTCCATGGACATAAAGTTTCCCACTTTATCTAGTCTTGGCCCTTCTCCATGCCCTAAACCTTGTATGAAACTTAGTTTTAGTGTTTTAGCCTCTTGAGGCCTTGCATGTACGTAAAGTTTGCAACTTTACGTGTAGGGCTGCAAACGAGCCGAACCGAGCTCGAGCCTGACCAGGCTTGGGCTTGGCTCGTTTAAATATTTATAGGCTCGAGCTCGCGCTCAACTCGTTTCGAGCCTTGTGGTACAAAGCTCGAGATCGGCTCGTTAAAAATTATACGGGCTCGGGCTCGATTTGGGCTCGGCTCGTATACGGTATACTCTAATTTCCTAATATGGTATTTATTAAATTATTATTTATTTTAATATATAAAAATAAAAATAAATTTTTTATTATATATATGTGGGCTCGTTTAGGCTCGCGAGCCTAATCAAGCCAAGTAACAGAGGCTGGAGCTCGAGCTCGTTTAATAAACAAGCCTAATATTAAGCTCGAGCTCGGCTAGGGCTCGTTTAAAATCGATTTCGAGTCGAGCTTTTAACGATTTGATCTCGAGTAGCTCACGAGTAGCTTGGCTCGTTTGCACCCCTATTTACGTGGTATTTCAGTCCTAAGGGACTGGATTTGTAGGTTGGGGATTTGGATTCGATTGGAAGGGGCTGAACACGTTAAGACATGGAAAACTCGATGAGTTGGATCGGGTTTTCCCGTTTTCTGTATGCAGAGTGAACTCGGCGAGTTGATAAGATAACTCGGCGAGTTGGTTAGAGTTTTTCCCCGGTTTTCTGAACACTGAAGGAACTCGACGAGTTGCTAGATACACTCAACGAGTTGGGTCAACATGGAATGTTGACGTTGACTGTTGACCTTGAATTTAACCATGGTTGACCAAGTTTGACTTTGAGGGTATTTTTGGTATTTCGGAATTTTGACGATGTTAGTCACATGATGGTTGTAGGCAGTTAATTTGGAGCTGTGGGTTGGGACTTATCTTATCAGTTCAGCATTTCTTGAGAGGTGAGTCTCCTCACCATACCAATAGGTCTAAGGCACCAAGGCCGGCCCATTTAGTTTGTTATAGTGTTTATTGTGGATTCACTACTTATATGTATGGTATGCATGTATATGAGAATGTGCTAGTACATATTGACTAGATATACGAAAACCCCAGGGGGAGCCCGTGGCAGTTGGATACAAGACCATGTGGGGAAGCCCATGACATTCCTGGTAAATACCATGAGGGGGGGCCTTGGCAAGTAGTTAAGACCATGTGGGGGAGCCAATGACACATAGGTCTAAACCCTGGGAGGAGCCCACGCCATCCTGGAGTAAGACCCTGGAGGGAGTCCACGACATCCCTATATGTTTATATATGTGCTATGTAGTATGATATTTATTTATGTGATATATGGTATGCTAGTTGACTTTGCGTTATTTGCATGGAAGACCCTGTGGGGAGCCCGTGGCAGTCGGATATCAGACCATGTGGGGGAGCCCATGGCATCCTAGGTAAAGACCATAGGGAGGCCCATGGCAGTCGGATATCAGACCATGTGGGGGAGCCCATGGCATCCTAGGTAAAGACCATGGGGGGAGCCCATGACATGTAGGTATAAGACCCTGGGAGGAGCCCACGACATCCTTATATGTTTGTATGCATGGCTTATGTGGTTTATGTAGCTTATATAGCTCATATGGATTATGTGATTATGTGGACTGTGTGGGGTATGATCTGGGGAACTCACTAAGCATTAGCTTACAGTTTGTTGATTGTTTCAGGTACTTCAGAGCCTAAGGGCAAGGGCAAGGTTTAATGGCGCGGCATGCACTCTCCGACATTTTTATGGGGACACTCCGATATTTGAAATAAGATGTTGATGTTATGGATTTGAAAACGATTGTCATTTAGATTTCATATTTTGTGGGAATGTTTTGATTATTCAAAAATGAAAATTTTATTTGGAAATTTGGGTCGTTACACTATGTTTTCTCTAATTAATAGCAATAAACTATTGAACATCATTAACCCTAAAGGAATCCTACAATAATCGAAATTCATATAGGATTAGGATTTAGATACCTCTTCATTATTATAGCAAATAATCAAATAAAATCCTCAAAATCCTTGGAAAACAAGCACCAAAAGCTTAGTGTCTCTAATGGTTTGTACTCAAACTCTAGAATTGGAAGACTTCAGGAGAGAGGAGAGGGAAGAAAAAAAAAAGGATTCTTCTTCGATTGAGATGCATGTGAAAAAAATAATGAGCCTAAGGGGTCCAATTTATAGGTGATTAGGAAAACCTAGAAACCCTAATTTGAAAGAAAATAATATTATTTCAAATCTGGTATTTATCTAGTTCCTAATTATCCTTTAAGAGGCTTCTAGAAACCCTAAAAGACCTCTTTAAAACCGTCCCCTCTAGGAAAGGTTCTATAATTTCTCCGTTGTTCAACTATTGAACAATTGCACATTCAGTCCTTACACCTTTAACTAATTCAATTAATCCTAAAATTAATTCCAATTATTTTTTGATTAATTATTAATTAAATAATACTATTTCTGATTAATATATTAATCTCATAATATATTAACAAGTCATTTATTTCTATTTACTAATCATATATTAAATCAATAAATCAACCTCTCTTTCCAAAAGTCATTCTACTCAATTACTAGTTTTGAGGGTAACACAAAAAAGGACTTTGCTTTTAACTCAAGTATATACCAATTTGGTTATGATCTTAGCTAGACACCTTAATCCAACAATATTGTCACCGCCTTCTTCCTCTAGCCTCGTCGCTGTCCTCCACCTGCCTTGCACATCCATCGCCGCCCTCCCCGTGTGCTTCCCATTATTTGATTTTTTTTCTCCTATGCCAACAATAGGACATATCATAGGTACAGGTAGGTTTAGCTCAAATACCATCCCATTACCACTTAGCAGCCATCTAACGCCGCCTCCTTTCGCTTCTCTGCTTCAGAAACCCTAATCTCAAACATCATCAACAAGCAGCACTTCGCTCCGTTTCTTCCTTTCTGCATTGATGTATCTCTTTTTTCACATTAAATCAAACTCGATTCAAGCACCATTCACCACCCTAAACTACTAATCACCGCAATCAAACCACATTTTACTACCATAATCCACCACACCAAGGCAAATCCATGCCACTACACCAGTTCTTCCCTCCCTCATCTGTCTCCCCATATGCATCAAAACCCTCAACATTGATGGAGCACTCACGTAGAAATTGATCTACATCGCTAAAATTCCAAGGTAATGACCATTTAGTCTGAAATGTTGTTCTATTCTTTTTTTTTATCAAGTTTGTGTATGTATTTTTTCCTGTTTTTTGGTATTTTCTGGAGCTACATGCACAAATATTTTTATTCTGAAACGGTTTATTCATAAAATTATTGTTGTCTTTGTAGAATAATAAATCTTGATGGTAAAGAGTGTACGGATGCTTCTTTACTGTCTACCTGTTTATCATCTACAGGGTCATTTGTAGCTATGTAATATGTTTATAGGTAATTGTTTTTTTTTATGTTGTTGATCATCGATTTTGTTTTATATGTGCTCATAGAGAAAATGGGGATAATTGTTAAACTATAATCCTAATTTATGAAGTACTGTGGAGCTTCCATTGGCAGATTTGATGAGGTTCAAACGTTAGTCTTCCAGAGGTATGTGGAATTTGTATGTTTATGTGTTATATTTTATTTGTGTGTTGGCTCTGCACTTGAATTAGGGTATTTTAATAATGTTTTATCATAAATATTGCAAGTCAAGGTTGACAGTTTTGTGAAAATTAAATTTTATATACTTCCTGAGGCTATTGAAATGAGTCTAGTTAATTGTAACTACACATGATTTTCACCTCTGTATATGTCTTTCACCCCTGCTAGAGCTTGTAGTCCCGACAAAGGTAAAAAAACATGGTCCTTACTTGTAAACAAAATCAGTTTACTTTGTTGGGGTTTATTTGGATTTTTTATTTAATTTTTTGTTGGTTAAATAATGTTGTTAGCAGATATGGACATCACCATTATCTTCTTTGTTTTCTTATTCACGTAACTTTGTATTTTGGTTTTGCTGATAGAGTAATAGTAAGTTTGTATAGAAAATATGGATGTCATTTTGTTATAGTTCAATAGAAAGGTAATGCGTTATTATTGTTCAACCGCACATGATTTCATTACTATTTTGAAAAGGGTTTGATTGATAATGTGGATTTCTTGGGTTACTGTTTAAGGGAGGAAATCAAACTCCAACTGACGAAGGAAAACGGATTCGAACTCGTGACATGAAGATACCTCATAAGCGTGCCTTACCACTAAGTTGCACACGTTTTTATTTAATAATGTCTGATTTCGCTAATATATATCGACAACGACAACGAACAATAAATAAGAAACACGAGGACAACAACTTTTGAACTTTAGACCTACAACTCCAAAACCGAAAACCTTAACCACCAGGCTAGGAACCACTTTTATGTTTTTTCTCTGATTTCTCTATATAATGTGTAAATGAAATCCTTTGTTATAATTATAATATAAGATTTATTATTATTATTATTATTATTATTATTATTATTATTATTATTAAAGACATAAATAACTATAATATTTTTTAAATTCGTTTTTATCAATATTATTATATAATTACATTTTAAAACGTATTTATACATACTTTTTTTATAGTATTCGTTATAATAATATTATTAAAAAAATACATATAAAATCATATAAATGGATTTAATTTATTTCTATATATATATATATATATATATATATATATATATATATATATATATATATATATATATATATATATATATATATCTTTTGTTATGTATAAATATGTTTTTATACATATAAATACATATTTAAGATATATTTATGTATGAATTTATATAAGAATATTGATTAAAACGAATTAGAAAAGGTAATTTATTTAATAATAATAATAATAGCAACAATAAATATTATTATTATAATTATAATTATAACAAACAATTTTATTTACACATTATATAGATGGAGAAATCAGGAAAAGTAACACAAAGAAGCTTTATAGCATAATGGTTAGGGTGTTTGGTTTATGAGCTGGAGTTCTAGGTTTCAAAACTTGTTTTCCTTGTTTTTCTTATTTTATTGTTCTTTGTTGTTGATATATATTAGAGAAATCAGACGCAATTTATAAAAAATGTCTTAGCCTACCGGGTAAGGGACGAATGGTTCACCCCTTCACGATTTGTTTTCTTTTCTGTTTAATACGATGATGTTGCATGTCACGTCAGCTGCCACATCAATTGTCATTCCACATTGGCACTCCACCTCAGCAGGTGACCTGCTGAAAAGGTCACAACAAATCATTTTCTTTTTAATACGATGATGTTGCATGTCACGTCAGCTGTCACGTCAACTGTCATTCCACCTTGGCACTCCACCTCAGCATGTGACCTGCTGAAAAGGTCACAAAGGGTCAAATTGTAAACATTAGCCGTTTTTTTTTTTTGGTTTTTTATTAAAAAAAACATTTAGGACTTTTTTGAAACTTTTTCCAAAAATTTAAGATTTTTCTAGAGATTTCCCAATAAATATTCAAGTCTCCAATATTGAAAAGCGGAAGCAAATAAACACATTTTACTATTTGGTTGTTATGAAATACACAAGTTATTAAATGGACTAAAACCACCATACATATAAATGTTGGTTCGTCACTCACCATTACATGATTCCTAATGCTTATTTTTAATCAAGTAACAAACAATGTTTATATTTAACAATTAATTATTTCATAAAAATACCTAATTTTCTTTAAAAAAATTTATCAACACATTATATATTTTGTTATCTATCATTTTAAAGAATGTTTTGCTTAGAAAACTAAACCGAAATGAATACCATAAAAATCTAAAACTTTATCATAATATAATATGTTTTTGCTTTAGTATGTTTTTAATATTAATGTTATTAGAACCATTTGGATTGTAGTGACTTTGTAAGACATGTGGAATATATGATGTATAACCTATTTGACCTTGAAGTCATGGAGGTTCGAATGCAATGACTCAATGACATGAGACATGGTATCATGTTCACGGCGGAGGATTAATCGGTACGTGAAAGCTACCCGGAAACCCGCGTTAGGGAAGTTTCTTTAAAAAAAAAAAACTAATGTTATTGGAGATTTGAAGTAAAAATAAATTATGTAGATTGAATATAGATCGGAAAAAGGATTTCTTTAATGTTTAATAGGTTTTTTAGTTTTTATTATAATAATTTTATTTACTTTCAATTTGCCTATTAAAATAGTATATTTTCAAAATTTTATCGATCATACCCTTCTACAAAATATATTTTACTATTAATGTATTTTTTTTCAAATAAACTATCCAAATAATAGAATACATTTTTAAAAAATAAAAGTATTATGTCTTCATATGTAAATTTATTGATGTTGCTTATTAACAAAAAGGTAAAAAGATTTAATACACTATTAGAAAGG
Source organism: Lactuca virosa (assembly GCF_052849685.1). NCBI lineage: Eukaryota > Viridiplantae > Streptophyta > Magnoliopsida > Asterales > Asteraceae > Lactuca > Lactuca virosa. The sequence continues at coordinate 35,812,367 of NC_136433.1, read as the reverse complement.
TGAATGTAAATATCAAAGCTTATAAGATAACAAAAAAAGTTATTTCGGAGGATTTTTTAAAACCGTGATTCATCTCAAAATTGTAGCGACGAATACATTGTTCGTCGGAAAAGAATGAATCGTTGTATCGAAACTGGTCATTGTAAATTGAAAAGAAACTAATTGCCAAAACAAACTATATGCACCCGTCGTTTAGCACGGATAAACGACTAATATATATATATATATATATATATATATATATATATATATATATATATATATATATCGTAAGAGTATAAATTTTAGAACTAAAAGATAAAATTAAAACAGAAATTATAAGTCTGAGTCAGAGTTGATAATGAGTCGATTTGGATTGGGTTCGGATTCAACCCTTTTATTAAATGTTATGAAGATATCAACCCAACCAACTATATTCACTTAAATGAGTTGTGATTTCCAACCCAATTGTAACCCCCAACATTTTAATACAGAGTGCACTCGAAACAATTTAAGCACTAAAACAACTCATGTACACATATAAGATGTTAGATTCATGTGACTCGCCTTGAATTGTTTTAACGGGGTTAGCTTCCAGTCTTTTAAATCTCGTATTCATTCTTACTCTCGTTACATATCTATTCAATATAACACATAACTCTTTGATTATCATTACTCAAGATATAACTCATTTATATACTCAACTTCATATCTTTACTAATATATAGTACTCAATTACATAATAAAGCTCATCAACTTCATGAACTATTTGGCTTTGTGTCTTAACCCATTAAGACATAAATTTACTTCCATATTAAGTCCTTTTTCATTAATTGAATATCATGATGTAGTTTAGATGTCACTTACTCTTAATAAATTTTATAACCAACTTTCTACACTAAAATCAATTTGGTTGATTAAGATGTAAGCTCATTTCATCAAAATTATAACTTTCAACTATTAGGGTTTATGTTTATCACTATCCCTAATTCAAAAATTAATCACCATTTCAAATTATAACTCTTGGAAATATATATATTAAGCATACTATAATACTACTAACAAGTTTTCCACTTTTATTTTAAGCATACTAACTTAGAGATTTATGGGCTCATCAACCTTCATCATGGGTACTCAAACTAATTTTTGAAAGAAAGATTATACCTTTAACTTCATGTAGAAATGATAAACCCCTTTATTCTCTTGATAATACTAGCTCAAAACTTCAATCACATGTGTTAAACCCACCAAAACTCGAACATAAAAGCTCTAAGGATTTTATGATACGAAGAACGATTAAAAGACCGGTTTTCCATGTTTAATCTGTTTTGACGTTGTTGGCAACGATGCCTCGAATGTACATGCAATATACGTGTCACTATTTTTAAGTGTCGAGTTTTTTTTCAACTGTTGCATCGTAATTTTGTATGCATCGTGTATGTATTCAACACAATGAAGGTTGGTTGTAATCTGAAAAGATATAACACCAATTTACGTCAAATGTGTCACGTACCTCTCTATTACGTGTCATGTTCTCTGTTGCTTCATAGCATCCTACTTATGAACATGTTGCGTTCTTGGCCTTTCTCCAACATAGTAGATTGTCTTAATTGGTAATATAAACCTACATTGTCATTTAGGTCAAAAACATGTGTCGCGTACCTCCAATGTACACGTCACATTTTTATCCATTTCTTCCACGCTTTTCCCTTTAACAATCTAATACCAGTTTTACCAATCTAGACTCCCTCCAATCCATTTATAATACTACAACAAAGTTTATCAACAAGAATTCTCAAAACACACATCACAATCTCATGTCATTAGTAAAAGTAACCAAAATTCCCCTAGGGTCAAAATTACTTTCTAATATAAATATTAAAGTTCACACTAACTTAACGTACTCTTATAACTAAACTCACATATATTGTAAGTTACAAAACATGTCTCACACCAACCCAACCTGTTATATAACACTTACTTAAAGAAGTTAACTTGGAGTGGGCTGAAGTTAGACGATGATAGTGATTTGCAAATCAAGGAATGTCGAAAGCGGAGTGTGAATATATATATATATATATATATATATATATATATATATATATATATATATATATATATATATATATATATATATCAACGCTGTAAAAATCGTTCGACGGTAGCTCGACGCTCGACTGATGTTAAGGGATTAATCGGTATTGGCGGGGACTAATCGGGGACCAAAAATTATTAATAAAATATTAAAATTAATAAAAGATTAATATATTTTAAGAAAAATAAGTACTTCAAAGTTAGAAAATAAGAGAATTTGTAATTTGAAAATTTAAAAATACGAAAATATGAACATTTTTGTAAAATATTTGAAAATTTGAAAATTTTGGAGTAAAAAAAATTTAATTCTTTGATTTTTTTTTTTTGACTTTTTTTTTTACTTTTGTTGACTTTTGTTGACCGATTAATCTCGCCAATACCGATTAATCCATAATTTCCGTCAAACACACTAATCGTAGTCGGTTGGAGAACGCCAAACGATTAATCCCGATTTCTGCAACCATGATATATATATATATATATATATATATATATATATATATATATATATATATATATATATATATATATATATATATATATATATATATATATATATATATATCTTATAAAGCTAGCATTTTTCCTTGAACCTCATGCATTTGAAACTCCCAAGACCATTTTTCTTGAACCTCATGCATTTGAAACTCCCAAGACTATTCAACTTATAAAAATTAATTTATGATTAATTGAAATATTAAGATTTGTAACTCTTAAAACTCTTCAAATCTTTAATTGATGAGTTAAATGAAATATTTAGTCTATATAAGAAATTTGTAGATTACATATTGGATGTATGTCAACACAAAATGATAAATTATATTTGTAAGGTTTGAAGAGTTATATGAGTGGTTTCATGGATGTAAGAAAGCAATTGCAACTTTTCCAAATATAAATTCATGTAAACTCAAAATGGGTGCATGTAAAGTTTTAGATATTAACCAAGGTTCAAATTTAGGTATGTTTGTAAATGCATACTTGAGATCATTTTTTAAGTTTATGTGTTATGCATTTTTCTATAATCACATGATGATGATGTGAGATCGATAATTACTTCTCATGAGCTTTTGGTAAATCAACCATCAAGCTATTTATAAGTTAGAGCAATTAACTTTGTTAACATGTATGTATCTTTATGTTGTCTCTCTCTTTTTTGTGTTAAGAAAATATATTTTATGTACAATAGAACATTATTCAACATGTATTTTATGTTATGTATATACTATGTTAGTTTCTATAGCTTATTTGGTAAATAACATCGATGAAGTTTTTTATAATTGATTTTGATGAAAGTAGTTTACAATTATTATTCCAAATTGTTGGTGATAATGACGAATTAGAACGAATGGTTTTCAATATGATATGACTTTATTGTTGAAAATCAATAATTATGTGTGTTATAAAAATGAATTCTTTATGTTCTACCAAAACTTATATAGATGTACCCAATTTTAAATGTTTTTATAGTAACAAAAATAAATTATCTTATTACATTTGTTAATTTCCTTTTTTCCTATTCATTCTTTATCGTAAAAGAAAAGTAAAATAAATAAAATATTAATATTTTCATAAGAAAATATAAGTGATCAAAATATACCTCAAGTGTAACACTCCTTCTCCTCTAACCCACTCTTACCATATTATTTTTAAGATTGGTCGCAGTACATAACAATTATTATAGTTTTAAAATTCAAATTACCATTTTATTTGGACCGTTCATTCTCTTCCAATATTTCATAACTTTAAGGAAAAAAATAAAAGTACAACAAAAAATTATGATAGTTTTTTAAATATAATAATGAAAATTTTCAAATAAGTAGTTTTTTATTAGTAAAAAGTAATAATTGTTTAAAATAACGTAAAACTAAATAATAGATTATATTATATTAATAAAGTATTGTTTTTTGAAATAATAATAATAATAATAATAATAATAATATAGGAAATAAAAAATATTCAAATAAATTATTTATAAATTAGTTAAAAATAAGTATAGTTTAAAATAATTTTAAATCAAAAACTTAATTCAATTTGATTCAAACACAATTTTTTATATCTTTCTTATCGTATACTTAAAATTATTATAATATTAGTTACAACTTAGTATAAAAATTATTATTTCAATGATAAATACTTATAATATCGTTTTTATAACATATAATTCCAAATATTTATATTATATTATTGAGCACAAATCAAGAGTTTAAAACTCCCACTACAAAACCACTTGGGTTGTGGTGACTTGGTAAGACATGTGGAAGATATGGTGGATAACATATTGACCCATGTTCAAATCCTGGCACCACTCAACCCTTGTGGTCATGGAGGTTCGCCTGCAGTGACTCCAGGGCATGAGGCAAAGCCTCATATTTGCAGCGGGAGATTAGTCGGTGCGCGAAAGCTGGCCCGGAAACCCTCGTTAGGGAAGTTCCCTTTCCAAAAAAACTCTCACTACAACTCAATAGTTTTTTTTTTCTTTAAATGTAATTATGATTTCAAATTTAAAGTAATTTTCCTTTATATTTTCCACTACATTCAAAAGTTTTTTAAACTTATGGTTATTAATGTGCAATACATTTTTATTTTCCACATCTTTATTATACACATTGTAGCTATATTAGTAGTATATAAGTAAGTTTCGATTAAAAAATCATATGTTTGAAAAGATTTGTAATTCGAAATTAAAGAGTTGAAAAAAAAAATAAGTTTTGTCGTATAAATGGTTATTTCAACACAAATTTTTTATAACAATATTTCTATATATCAAATGTATGTTGATTTCTAAATATTCATTTTGAATGATTTATAAGTTTTTAATAAGTTTTGTTTGGTGTAAATGTTATAATGTTGTAGTGTTTTGATTTTATTAAAAGCTATAGTGTTTTTCATATTATTTGTTATTTGTTTTATATACAAACCGACATATGTTTTATCTATAATTTTCACAACTTAAAACGTTCTATAAAATCATCAAAAGTTGTAGTATTTATTTTTTCATACTATTTTGTTTTTTATATATAGAAATCAATATATGTTTGATATATAATTTACACAACAAAAAATGGTTTATAAAATCATGAATTAATAGGGGAAATAACTAATGATATAAATTTATTAAAACTTATAAAACTAACATGTTAACTATAGAGTTTATTTTGCTATTAAGATTGGTTTTACATGTATAAATATTAAATCATAATTTGTTAAATATTATTAATTTAATTAAATACTTATATTCACGCGCAACGCGCGGGGATACGACTAGTATATATATATATATATATATATATATATATATATATATATATATATATAGAGAGAGAGAGAGAGAGAGAGAAAGAGAGAGACGTCAAATAGAAAGAGGTTGTTAGGCTAAGAGAGAGTCGCAAAAGAGAATAAGATATATATATATATATATATATATATATATATATATATATATATATATATATATATATATATATATATATATAGAGTCGCATTCTCTTTTGCGACTCTCTATATATATATATATATATATATATATATATATATATATATATATATATATATATATATATATATATATATATATATATAGAGAGAGTCGCAAAAGAGAATAAGAGTTTGGCATGCTATATCTAGGGTTCAAGTTCAACAATTCGTTGTTGAGCATCATTAGGCGTGATTATGGAGTAAGGTCCAAAGTGTGTAATGTTGTTGGCACCAATGTTAGAAATGAGAATTATGAAAAAAAAAATTAAACATAAATAATAATATAACATTGTAATTAAAGTATTAAATAATAGTATATAAATATAAAATTAATTGTAATTAAAGTATTAAATAATAGTATATAAATATAAAATTAATTATATATTTAATTTAAGTGGGTTAGTTGGTTGAAAACAATTGATAATTTTATAACCAAGTCAACCGATTTATTTAAATAAGTTAGACACATTGAAGTGTTTAAATAAAATAGGTTGAAAAATTCATCTCAATCTACTATCCTTTTTGTCGATTCTAGTAAGAGGATTAGATGTATTATGTAACATTTATAATCAATTTATTGAATTAGTGAGCTATTTTTCTACATTTCTACTTACATAAGAAACTCATACCATTATGTTTCAACGAAGATTTTTCTTTATGACCATAATCGCCGGTTCATTGATTTTCAAGGTTTTGTACGGAAAAAAAAGGCTTTAAATATAATTGTTTTATATATAAGTAAAATTTATTAATACTATGATAATATTTGACATGATAGAATGTCACTAACTATATTAGTAAATAGGATTAAAAACAGAAAACTATTCATTTGCAAATAATTAGCGGAGATAATTCACGACTAAATTATGTCGGAGGCCATTTGATTCCAAACGGATTAGTGAACGAAAATTTCCTACGACTATCTCCATCTGCAACCTAACCCAACCCAAATTTTCTATTAAAAAATTAAGTTTTTCTTCCTTCCACCTAACCCAATCCAACAAATTTTTCAGTCCATTAACAATCCAACTTAAACCAACTATTTATTATAAATAAAAAATTAAAATTAAATAGGAAATATATCGATATTATACTCTATTTAAAGAGAACTTTTTTTTTTATAAAATTTAGTATTTATTGCTAATTTTATTGAGATAATATATAATGTATAAATTACAAATCAATAAAAAATAGAATATAACGTATAAAAGAAAAAAGAAAAGAAATTGAGTGAGCGGTGGCCTAATTCACTGTTAATCATTTAATTTTTATTTTTTTATTTAAAAAATTGGTAACCAGATTGCTTAAAACCCTCCAATGGGGTAGCCTACTATGTAAGATTCTTTTGGGCTCATTGATGACACAGTCAAAGAGGGCCATGGCCGATCATTTTTTGCTTTTTAATATGCAAATTCCGAAGCCCAGCATTTTTAGATCCAGAAAATTATTTAGTTTTATTTCCTTTAAGCTAAAAAGCAGGGCGAATCAGTTTCCACATTTTTTACTTTTAGTTTGTTTATCTCACCAACCATATGGGATTCACACGCACTCCCATTATATCTAATTTTCGTAAGTTGTATTTATTCGCAGAAATTTTTGAAAAACTTGGCATATGACATGTTTAATTATGATATTCCAACAAATAATAGGTTCTAAAGGGTGACTGATCGTGATATATAATCTTGAAAAAATTTAAAAGTGAAATGCTATTATATTTTTTTGATAAGAATTAATCTAAATTACATTTCGAACCGTGATTTTATAAAAGAAGTTCCGTTTGAATCACGGTTTTGATTTTATAAAAGAAGTTCCGTTTATTTTGTTTTTATGAAATAGATTATATATATTTAGCAAACAATTATTTATGTACATAACATTTTGTTTTCGCAAGAAAAAAGTTATCCATACATATATAAACTTATACTTGATCATAATCAAGTACCCAAAAGCTTCCACCAATGGTCGTTCTTGTGATTAAAGAAAATCAGTTATCCAATCTTATGAGCTTCACATGTTTCACTTAGCTGTTTGACTGGTGTTTCTCCATCCTTCTGTCATGACCCATTGCCCATTTGCCAGTTGCAAATCGATCATGAGTAGACTGAGGTTTACATTTGACCTAATCATGCCAATAGATTACTGCTTCCGTTGCACCAAATACAAGTCGTTAAATGAAAAAAAAGAAATTATTCTTTTAAACCCCCATCATCACCATAATTAGTTATTTCGTCAAACTTGAACCATGATGATGAAACAAATGTATACTAACAATCTTCGCAACTTGCTTCTCAACTGGTTTAAACTAAAAGCAACAAGACCATGTGCGTGACATGCATGGAGAAAAAAAAAAGTTAAAAGCAAAAGAAAAAGAGGAGAGGAACTCCATGGAGGGTACAAAGGGGCGGCTTTCCACAACAAACTACCCGCAAAAACGAGCAGAATGAAGAATATATCAACCTTCCCAACAGGTGCATCAGTTGATGGAAACAATGAAGAAGAAAAACGAGCTATCGCATTGTATCAAGCAAGAGAAGAAGAGATACAGATGAAGAAGATGCAAGTGAAGGAAAAGGTCGAGTTTCAGTTAGGTCGTGCAAAAGAAGAGACCAGACGTCTGGCTCAAGTTTGGGAAGTAAGCTCGAGAAACCTAAGTACCAACATAACTAACCTAATGAAGATAACATCACCATTCACCACCATGATCGTACGTGATGATCTAACGCTAAGCTGTTTTTGTCTCTTTCTTTGCATGAATACAAGGATATCAAGCTTTTGACAGATCCCACGAGAAAAGACGTGATAATCGTGCGAAAGAAGATAGATATGGCTAACCGAGAGCTGAGATCACTGGGACAAAGTTGTCACAAGAAGGTATGAAACTAGGCTGTAAAATGTTGATATAATGTGAAATACAATCCGAAAAGATGGCAAGAATTAAGGGTGACCTCTGAAAACAGGAGAAAGAGTATAGAGAAGCAATGGAGGTATTACACCAGAAAAATGTCGAAAGGAATCAACTTACAATCACTCTAGTTGAGGTAAAACAAGTAATTCAAGTAATAGTTGAATGAATCAAATTTGATTCAGCCAACTTTTTTGTGTAATGTTTAACTATTCATTGGAATTTTTGTAGTTGGTGAAACAAAGTGAGAAAGCGAGGATGAAGAAGTTGGAGGAGCTAAACAAGATCTTAGATCCTTCAGGATGATTATCTACCTGTAACAAGTTATCTTCTGATCTTGAATAATCCTTAGCTGATTTATTTGTGTTATGCGTCATTGAAATTATTACTTGGTTGAGTTTGTGAACGGTTTGACATTTTTAAAGTAAATTAGAGATCTTGAGTTTGAATTCCTTTTTAGGTCATAACACACGATCATTAAGAATCAATACCGACACCTAGAGGGAGTCAAACACAAAATTTTTATATATACTTATAAAAATATTTTTACTTGCATTATACTAATTTCCATTACTTTTTAATTTCTTTCTAATAATTATTATAAATTATTTAATAATATTAAATTAATGTAAAAACTAAATTCTAATTATAAATTAACTAAACTACAATATTAAAATATCATATTTTACATCTATTTAGAAAATTATGACTTTAACTTTTTAACATATTATAATTAACTTATTAGTTTAGATATGTTATCGTATGTGAGCAATTGTCATTTTTAAATCACAACTTTTGTATAATTTATGATTTTATGTAAAATAGTTAAATTATATATTAATTTCAATATAATGTTAAACGGTTAACTTAAATTAAAATTTCAGTTAAACTTAAAAAAAACGAAAGACTATTTTATAAATAGTTAAAAGTTGTAAATTATAATGTTAAACCTAAATTGTAATTCTAAATTAACAAAGAAAATCATGAAACTATTTTTTTTATAATCATTAAAAATTTTCAAATAATTAACTTAAAAATAACTTACAATAAGAATAGTTAAAAATAATATTATAGAAAAAATTATAATGGTATCTTTATAAACAAAAAACAATGTTTGTTATTTTAAATAATTACAATAAAAAAACTAACACTATTCATCAAATAAAATTTTAAAAAGTTAAATTTCTGAATCCAAATTAAAATAATTACGAGTTTCCAAATACGTTATTTTAAATAACTTACAACAACAATAGTTAAAAGTAACATTATATACAAAAATTATATTGTTACCTTTAAAAACAAAAACAAAGTTTGATGTTTTAAATAATTACAATGATAAAAATTAAAATCTTAAGCAAATAAACTTTTTAAAATTAACTAATCATAATAACAACTATAAATATCATTAAATCATATATTATATTTAATTTTATTCATGAACAACCCGCAAGTAGATACCATTGAGACAAGATGTCTACATTTTCATAAAAATCAAAACAAACAGTGTTTATACTAACTGATTATAAGATTTATTATATAAGAGCTAACAACATCATTGATATATTTAAAAACATATATTTGTAAAGATTTCAAATATTGTTGTATTCTGCGCAACACATATATTCGTCTAGTGTTGTTTTATAACTTATAAGACAAGTATATATCCTAGTTTTAAGGAATCGAAAATATAATCACTTGTGGTCCAATGCGTTAATTTCAATCTCCAAAGGATCCTGAATTAGACTTCATCATCAATAACTCAATGATTTGATATTATATTAGTGATTGTATATACTTGAATTGTTTTATATTTGTCCTGTTTCCATGTATATCTCTTGGCATGGACAGTACCTATATGAAATACCACATCCCTAGAGGGGGAAATTCAGCAGAAACAAACATGGTATGACTAAAACCTAAAGCCGAGTTACTTCCATGGCCAAGAGCTTTTGTTTTCGCACAAAAAGAACTATGAAATGTTCTATTTTCGTAAAAGTGTGCCAAAGCTAGACCATAATCTCTATTTACACTCATGAGATGGATAGGATGATAAAATATTAGCTTTTGAAAGGTTTAACATGTTGTAACCAATTTTTGTGAATTTTCACCGCAACTTTGGCAAAATAATCAAATGGTCAAATGGGGACCACCTATGTTTCTCTTCCTATTCTCTTTCATCTCGCCAAGAAGCTAGTGGGCATAGAAGAACTGAGAGGCTTAGCGTCTGGGTAAGGAGGGTAAGGAATGGTGTCGAAGACATGGCAAGAGAGTTTGCGAGTGAGCTGGCGAGCCACTCCCTGCAGCCTAAGTATGCACTCAACACTATTTAATTTGTATTATATCATCGTTTAAATTTGCATTGGCACTTGTGCTTATTCTAATTATTATGCTAAATGATAGGTGACGTTATAATCAACAGCATAACACTTAGTTCTAGAACTTGTTTGTCGGATACCGACATAATATGATATTTTCAGATTTTACATACACACTACAACAAAAGACCCTTATTCCGACGACATATAGTATCCCTATGCCGACAACATGTCGTCGAGAAAGCTTATACTGACGAAAAGTCGTCGTTATAAATTCGCCGGTACAGTCTTGTCGGTGGAAGTCGAAAAAATTCGTCGGGATAAACCCCAATACGGACGACAAGTCATGGGAAAAGGGTCGTCGGAAGTGATTTTCGAGGAAAAAAAGTTTTATTATTTACTTTTAAAGAACAACTTGTCGTCGATATAGAGACAATCTATATCAACGGCCTATCGTCGGGACACATTGACCTACTGCGACGACCCGTCGTGGGGAAAAGTGGGTAACAGTTTTTTTTCCATTTGAGCTATAGCAACGACTTGTCGTCTGTATAGGTCAAAACTATTTTTACAGTTAGGACTTATGTTGACGACATGTCGCCGGTATAGCCTAGCTTTTTAATATTTTTCACAAATTTTATTATATATACCAAACTTGTTTTTTAAAACAAATCCAAACAATATGCAGCGTAATGTCACACACTAAATAAGCATAATAAACCATCATAGTTCAAATTCAAGACTTAAAGTCTACTACATACCACAACAACAACAACAATAACAACAACAACAAAGTCTTCAACAAACATTGTTCAAATTAACATAAAATATCAATCACCACAATCTTCATCCTTCTCCTCAGTCTCATCGGTCTCGCTGGTTGGTTCGGAGGTATTTTGTGGAAACATATATGGAATGAATTGAAATTGTGGCATTGGTGGTGGTTGGAAGTTAGGAATTACGTCCGCCAAGGAGTTATTATCCCCTTTTTGCATTTGTTGCAAGTATTGTTGCATTTGTTGGGTTAATGCAACAAATTGGGTATTATCCCTATTTTGAGATTGGGTTTTGGAAGATTTAGAGGGAAGTCAATTTGGAATTAAATGATTGTTGGTTCTTGGTTCCTTCCAACTCCGCAAGTATGTCCGCGTCTCTCACCGAGGGCACGAGTAAGACAATGAGGATACATAGATTCTTTGTATTTGAAAGGAATATACTGCCAAAGACCTATAATAGAATAGAGTGGTACATTTGATGCCACTAAATTTGAGATCAAACACGTTAACATTTTGCGAGTTTTCCCTAGGAATCGATAGGTCTCCCTGTCGCTATCAATTCACACGGGTAAAAGATTCTCATTGTTGGCCCTATACATTGCATGCATATTTAAATTTCTTCCTTTGCCACATACTTATTTCAGGTTTGCTACATTGACACATATAATTGGAAATTTAGAAATTAGAACTTTAAAAATATAGGTCATAATTAAGAATTTCATGTAACCTACGAGATTCACAACTCGTTGCTATCTTGTATGTGCCCCCATGTGGACGTCTTTCCCCGCCATCTCTTACATGTCCCCTCGTGAAATGTGTTGCCATCTGTTTAATAAATATTTTAAACATTCAAAATATATAATAAACATACTTTAAACAAAACTAATAAACAAATATTATAAGCAATCAGAGTATCTAATAATCGTAACATACCGTTAATCATAACTATCACTAGAACAATATGTAACGCTCGTGTTTCTTGCTGGGCACTAACTAAATAATTAGGGTCAACAATTGTAACTAATTTAATATAATAAAGGGATAATGTAACATCCATAAAATTCAAGCCAATTTAAAACTTTTTCAACCAATTAAAAATCATTAGTTATTACAAAGTGTTTTCAAAATAGTTCATGTCAGAGTATCCCATAAATCAAAATCATAAAATATGAGGAGCTGTATGATCACGCCTTCGCCTTCCTGCGATCATCCGTAGTACCTGAAACCAAAACTAAAATTGTAAGCCCGAAGATTAATGAGGAGCTGTAAGCCCATACACACAACAATATACACATAAACACAAACAACATACTATGGGTCCAATCAATCATCGGGTTGGAATACCCCAGGCCCTCAACCATCTGGTTGGAATGCCAACATACTGCGGGTCTAGTCATCCTCGGGATGGTATACCCTCGGTCCACAACCATCGGGTTGGAATGCCCACATACTACGAGTCCAATCATCCTCGGGATGGAATACTCACGGCCCACAACCATCGGGTCGGAATGCCCATGTCTGTTAGCTTTCGTACAAAGCAGTTAAGCCTCAACCACCAATCAAACATGTGCACATATATCAGATAATCACATAACAGTCTATAGACAGGAAAACCGATCTAGCATATCATAACAGCATAATAACATCGTATCTACCAGGATACTAATCTAATAGATCATACTAGCATAACATCATCCTATCTACCAGGATACTGATCTAACAGATCATACTAGCATAACATATCAGGATAACAATCCAAAAGGGCCGGCCTTGGTGCCTTAGACCCTTGAGTATAGTGAGGAAAACTCACCTCATAATGTCGAACTGTAGTAATAAGATCAAACTCCCGAATCACTGTCACGAACTCAACCACCTATAACCACCAGAGGACCAAGTCCATAAGAATCCCAAATTACCAAAATACCCTCAAAAGTCCAACTGGTCAACCCTTGGTCAAAGTCAAAGTCAACGGTCAAAGTCAACAGTCCATGTTGACTCGACTCGTCGAGTGCAGCTAACAACTCGTCGAGTCCATACGTGTCCAAATATCGGGAAAACCCTAACTGACTCGTCAAGTCTTCTTACTGACTTGCCGAGTTCATGCAGGACCAATACAAGCAATCTTCATCCGACTCGTCGAGTCGGCCATGCGACTCGTCGAGTCCCTTCAGTCCATTTTTTATTCAGACGTTTTTAAGCTACCGCCAAAGATCCAAATTGCAGATCTAACCTCCTAGAGCATGGTTTCCACGTCAAGTTGCAAACTTTACGTACATGCATGGTCCTAAATGCCAAAACCAAGTTAAAGGAAAGGTTTAACCCAAAGAGAAGAACCCAAGCTTTCTAAATCTGATAACTTTATGGCTATAGGGAATTAGAGAAGTCCAGATCTGAAGTTACAACTTCAGTTCATGACCAATACCCGAAATGGTTCACATATATGCTAAAATGGCCCTAAACTTAAGCATGGAGAGATCTAGCTAGAGGGAAGTCAAGGTAACGAATTGTTACCTTCAAAATGATGCCAAGATGAAGTAGAGTTGGATCCATAAGCTTTTCTTTGCTCCAAGCTCCTTAGACTTCAAGCCTTCTTCACAAAACCACTTTCCAAGCTTCTTCACACACACAAATGGAGGGTATTCGAGATTAGGGTTTTCTGGACTCAAGGGGGACGGTAAGGGAGGCTGAGGGAGACTAATGACCCTTTAAATAGGGTGCAAAACCTTGAAAATTAGGGTTTCATTTTCCAGCTCCTACTCAACGAGTCAGGGTCCTCCGACTCGCCGAGTAGGTCCAATAATCCACGCGGGCTAACCCGCCTCTACACGACGAGTTGGGGCAACCAACTCATCGAGTAGGTCCATAAACATTTATATAAGGTTTTAAAACTTATACCTGGGATTCGGGGTGTCACAGTTCTCCCCCACTTGAACTAGACTTCGTCCTCGAAGTCTGCTGCGGTGAACAATTCTGGATAGTGCTCCCGCATCTCTGCCTCCGGCTCCCACGTCCACTCGGATCCCCTCCTGTGCTCCCACTGTACCTTTACCAGAGGTACTTCCTTGTTCTGTAGGACCTTTACCTTCTTCTAAAAAACGGCCACGGGCCTCTCCACGTAATTTAGGCGCTCATCAACCTGAATATCATCTAACGTCATTACCGCCTCCTCATCCGGTATAAACTTTCGTAACTGCGAAACGGGAAAAGTGCTGTGAATCTGACTGAGCTCCTCTGGGAGGTCCAGTCTATACGCCACCTTGCCAACCCTGGCAATGATCCTGAATGTTCCTATGTATCGGGGACCCAATTCCCCCTCTTCCTGAAGCGAATCACACCCTTCCAGGGTGAGACCTTTAGGAGTACCATGTCACCCACCTGGAACTCCAGCTCAGACCGACGTCTGTCAGCGTAACTCTTCTGCCGACTCTGAGCAGTCTATAACCACTGTATGATCTGTTGAATCATCTCGGTAGTCTGCAGGACTACCTCAGTCCGACTCATCACCCTGTAACCAACCTCGCCCCAATAGACCGGGGTGCGGCATCTCCGTCCATACAACAGCTCATAAGGTGGAGAACCAATGCTGGAGTGAAGGTTGTTGTTATAGTAGAACTCTGCAAGGGGTAGGTAGGAGTCCTAGCTCCCACCAAAGTCAATAACACAGGCTCTCAGCATATCCTCGAGAGTCTGTATGGTCCGTTCACTCTGGCCGTCTGTCTGCGGATGATAGGCTGTATTGAAGTGCAGCTACGTGCCTAGCTCCTCGTGGAACTTCTGCCTGAAACGGGAGGTAAAACGAACACCACTGTAACACCCAGAATCCATAAGGCTAATTAAAAGAAGAAAAACCCCAAGTAAAGAAGGTCTACTCGCCAAGTCCAAGGAAGATAACTCGACGAGTAGAAGCAAATCAAGGACGTGAGTGGAAGGACTTACTCACCGAGTCGGGGAGGACCAACTCAACGAGTTGGTCTGGGTTTGGGAAACCCTAAATCCGGGTTTTGTACCCTGTTTAAGCATCCTATTCCCCACCTTTCAGCCCCATTTTCCAGCCTCCATTGTCCAAACCCTAGATCTTAAACCCTAATACTATAGCGAGCCATTTTTTAGTGTTCTTGTGAGTGTTGAAGCTTGGGAAGGAAAGAGAAGTTTGGGGGAATCAAGAAGAAGCTAGTAGATCCAGAAACATCTTGCATTTCTCATCATTTCTGGGTAAGAAAGTCTCCACCTTGCTCATTGAGTACTTAGATCTTCTTAGCACCTTTTCTAGTGGGTTTTGGTCCAAGAAGCTTGACTCTTGGGATTTGAACGTCCCAAGAAAGGAACTCTTCAGATCTAGTGTCTAGAGGAACTCCCATGGCATAAAGGTGCCAACTTTATGGCCATGGAAGTCCCATGCAACCTCTAAGCCTCTATTTTGGTCTTTTTAGCTCCAAAAGGCCATGCATGTAGATAAAGCTCGAAGCTTTACATGATTTTCTTGCCCCTAGAGTCCAAATCTACAACCCCATGAGTTATCTTGCAGTTTTGGTGAAATTTGGATCAAGATCTAAGTCTTAAAGGACTAGGGTTTAAGCTATAGCCATTAAGTAAGAGTATTAACGAGTAAAGCTAGAAACTTTACCCTTAAAAGGACATTTTCAGTGTATGTGAGAAGTAGTAAGCTTAGATCTGAAGAGTAGGGGCTTAATCCATTAAGAAGGCCCAACAGACTGAGGAACTCGGTGAGTCCATGGAGGGACTCGACGAGTTGAGTTGGTTTGTCCCGATTTTGTACGGGAGGAACTCTGTGAGTATGTGCAGGGACTCGACGAGTTGGTCCGTGTTTTCGCGACTAGGAGTAGCAAGGGAACTCGGCGAGTCAGAAGGGTGACTCGACGAGTTGAGTCAACTCGGAGCGTTGACTTTGACTTTGATCAAGTTTGACCTAGTTTGACTTATCAAGGCATTTGGACAAGAGTATGTGAGGGGTGGAATGGTCTTCTACTCCAGTGAGGACTTATGGTTAAGTTATAAGAATCTAGGACTTATCTAAGTTGTATGATGATCGGTAGCTCGGGGAGTCGAGAGATCAGCAGTTCAGGGATCTGCCAGCTAGCAGCGAGGGGTTTATTCGTGGGATTCGGCGGTCAGCTTGTGAGGTGAGTCTCCTCACTATGCGTATGGGTCAGCTTGTGAGGTGAGTCTCCTCACTGTGTGTATAGGTTCGGGAAGTGTTCGTCTAATCTATAGGAGTTGTGTGCTCTTTGGGGTTTAGGCCAGAATAGAACACTAGCACGGGTAAGCACAAGTTTTCAGCAATTTGTTTATTAAAGAGTAAGAAGGATTGGGAATCCTTCAAATCTCATGTATTGCGAAGACTTAGTCGAATCTAAGTAGGGGAGAATCGCGCAGGTATTCAGGACAGGATCATGTATGAGACTGGGATGAGTTTCTCTTCTCCATCGAGGGAAATGGCGGCCCAGGTGGCTGTTTGGTTTGAGGGTTGTGTGAGTTTGGAGTTCGGTAAAATTTCCAAGCATGTGAATCGCGTCTTCTTGGTGCTTGATAGCAGAATTTGGGAAAGCAGGTTGGGGTACCAGTCATGAAGTGAGTTCAGTTGGGTATTCGGTCGAGTGCGTGCTCGACTCTGTGTGCGTTTCGAATTGATATATTAGGGGTAAGGCATTGGGATGTGGTTGTGTTAGGGCAAACGTGTTGTAAGACTACGAGGGAGCCGTAGCATTCACTAATGGTCAGTTAGGATGAAAGTGTTGTAAGACTACAGGGGATCCGTAGCATTTACTGATGGTCAGTAGGGTGAAAGTGTTATAAGACTACGGGGGAGCCGTAGCATTCACTAGCAGCCGGATAGTGTGGAAAGTGTTGTAAGACTGCGGGGGATCCGTAGCATTCACTAGCAGCTGGATAGTAGGGGAAGTGATGTAAGACTGCCGGGGGGGGGGGGTCGTAGCATTCATTAGCAGTCGGAAAGTGTTGTAAGACTACGGGGGAGCCGTAGCATTCACTAACAGTCGGATAGGGTGGGAAGTGTCGTCAGACTGCGGGATAGTCGTAGCATTCACGAATTCTTTCAGATAATTTAGGCTAGGGTAGGCCAGTTCGCAAGATTATGAGGAGGCCACAACTTAAATAGAATTAGGACCGGAGGTGACTGTTCGATCAGTTATCCATGGGCGAGCCCGGATGATTATGGGAATTCAGGATGGAACTGGTAGAGACTGTTGAGCCAAGGGTTTGGATCTTGAGTTGCAGGATCATGTGGATAAGTAGTACATGACACAGTAGGGCTACGGCTGTGTAGTCTTGATAATTGACCTCCTGGGAACCTGGTGGTTGGACCAGGTGCGAGACTGGTAGTCTCGGGGATCGGCTAAGGGTATTTATTTATCGATCAAGTAAGGGATGTCAGAAGTTATGGTGCATTATGCAAATGCATATTCGTGGATCTCGAGGTAGGAGCGGAGTATCGATTCGTTTTGGGAAAGATCCTGAATCGGAGTTCGCGCATGTTCATTACATGATTTCGTTTCAGTGAGATGAGATTTAGGGTATCTATATGCCAACGGAGACAATTGCGAGGTCCAAGGGTAATCGGTGGAATTAGTTGATACTAGCCGAGTTATTGTGATTTGTCTTGGGTTAGTCTTATCCGTGAAAGAGCCACAACATATTTGAAGTGAGGAAAAAATGGGTCGATGGAGACCAGGCGCGATGTAAGACTACAGTGGTTCTGGTAACAGTCACTTTTCGTATTAGATTATGTGGCGACAAGTTGTCAGGCTATTATGATTGGATGTGTCAGAAAGATTGATGGAGCCATGAGTGGCGGTATAGCTAGGACAGTTATTGCTAGACGAGGTCTCTTTCGGAGGTCGCGTGGGGCGAGTATGAGGTTGCTAGTCGGCTCAGCAACCGGATAGGAATCCGGTATTCCGAATGTAGGCGTTCAACATCCGATTATGGTAAGTGAATTCATTCAGTTGGTAACACCGAAATAATCAGCATCGGAGAGAGTCTGGTGTGGTTGGTCTTGTTGCCTTTTGAAAGGCCACTGAATGATCAGGGTGACGGTTGTGTCTGTCGGGACGTCTGGTGTCGGTATTCGTTGGGTTTAGTACAGTGTGCCGATTATTAGTAATATTTGGATACTCAAGTTTTATTGAGGTTGAAGTACTCTCAGGGCTTCGACTCAAGGGGTGACACCCGGTTCGGGAAGCAGGGCTGAAGGCCAGGTATTGTAATTCGGTCAGAATTTGGCCCGGTTGGGTAAGGCGATGCATCGTGTAGGACTGTTGCGAAGGCTCGGACTGATTCATAGTGCATACTATGTATCAGTCACGTAAGTGTTTGGACGATGACTCTACTGTACTTCCTTATAGTCGATATTCAGGCAAAGGAGCGTCTGAATCATGGGAGGAAGTTAATACTAGTTATCGAACATAAAATGCAGTTCATGAGGAAGTAAAGTATCAAGATTAGTAAAGGTGCAATGGGAATCAGCAGTCGGGTCATAGTAGGTAATGGAAGTCGCAGGCGCGACTTGTGAGCAGCGGCCGGAGGAAGAGATGAGGAAGCATTATCCAGACCCTGTACATCAGCAGACTTCGAGGACGAGTTCTAGTTCAAGTGGGGGAGATTTGTAACGCTTGGTTTATGTGTTATTCAGTTTTCAACATTTTTAGACTTTTGGGCTGGAAATCGACGAGTTGGGGAGCTCCAACTCGTCGAGTGGAGATTATTTTGGACGCGGAATAAAGAGGCTACTCGACGAGTTGGAGGGACCAACTCGACGAGTAGGAGCTGGAAAGAGAAACCCTAATTTTCAGGGATTTGTACCCTATTTAAAGGCCTTAGGCCTCAGTTGTAGCCTCCCTTATCACCCCCTTTGTCTAGAGAAACCCTAAATCGTGCCTCATCTCCCATTGTGAGTGTGTGAGGGCTTAAGGAGTGCCTTCTTGGTGTTTATGTGAAGAAGATTGAAGTGGTTGGTGCATAGCTAAAGGGAGAGGCTGTAGATCCGGTGTTTACTCTGCTGTGGCAACCATTTTAAGGTATAAAGTCAAAACCTTGACCTTCCATTGCTTAGATCTTCTTCTATGAAAGTTTATGACCATTATTAGCCTAGTTTGGTACCATTCTTGGTTTTAAGCATGATATGAAGATATGTCTTTAGATCTGGACATCTCAGGGCCTTTGGGGACTTAAAGTTGCCAACTTTATGAAGTCTTGGCCCTCCTTCATGCTCTAAGTCCCTTGACAAGCTTTGATTAAGTGTTTTTTTGCCTTTGATGCCTTGCATGGATGTAAAGTTAGCAACTTTACTTGGTATCTTAACCCTAGGGGGTTGGATCTGTAGTTTGAGGCTTTAGATTCGACTGGAAAGGGGCTGGATATGTTGAGACAGGGGAAACTCAACGAGTTGCCCTGGAAACTCGACGAGTTGGGTCAGGTTTTCCCACTTTCTGGATACTGAGCAAAGTTGGTGAGTCGATGAGATAACTCGGCGAGTTGGCTAGGGTTTTTCCCGGTTTCTGAACACTGAAGGGACTCGACGAGTTGCTAGATGCACTCGACGAGTTGGGTCAACATGGATTGTTGACCTTGACTGTTGACTTTGACTTTGACCAGGGGTTGACTGGGGTTGACCATTCAGTATTTTAGGCCTTTTGGTATTGGGCCTTCTCGGATTAGGTCCATTGATGGAGTTATGGACATTATAGTGTTGGGATTTTGTTTTGGGCCTGGGCCTCAGTTTTGGATCATACTGGGCCAGGGGTAGAATGGTCATTTTACCCCATGTATGGTTTAAGGACTATAGTATGGAACCCAATTGCTAATTGGGTATATTGGTTGGTATTGGAAGCTCGGGAAGCCGGCAGGGCAGCAGCTAAGGATGTCATTCGAGAAGCTTCTACATTCGAGGCGAGTCTCCTCACCATACCAATGGGTATAAGGCACCAAGGTCGGCCCATTTCATGATATGTGGTACACTAGTTGATGTAGTGATATGTGGTATGTTAGTTGGTTATATGCTAAGTGGTATGCTATTTATATATGTGATACTTGCAGGTAAGACCATGGGGGAGCCCATGACGCTTGGATGTAAGACCATGTGGGGGAGCCCATGGGTTTCCAGGTAAAGACCATGGGGAAGCCCATGGCAGTTGGATGTAAGACCATGTGGGGGAGCCCATGGCTTTCTAGCTAAAGACTATAGGGGGAGCCCATGGCACTTAGGTGTAAGACCATGTAGGGGAGCCCATGGCATCATGGAGTAAGACCCTGGGGGGAGCCCACGACATCCTTATATGTTGTATGCATGCCTTATGTGATTGATATGGTTTATGTAGCTGATATAGCTAATATGGATTATGTGGTTATGTGGATTGTGTGGGGTATGCTCTGGGGAACTCACTAAGCTTCGTGCTTACAGTTTTGTTTATTGTTTCAAGTATCATCGGTTTGGAAAGGAAGGGCCTGGCTCGATCGCAGCGCACACACCCGCGTTTTCCGCATTATGTGATTTTGGGACGTAACTCTGATAAATGTTTTAATTAAGCAATGCTTTTGAATGATTGGATGAAGTAGCATTTGTGTTTGACTATAATGAAAAATGAAATTTTTACCCTTGATTTTTGGGTCGTTACAATTCATGCTTACAGTTTGGTTTATGGTTTCAAGTACCTCAGTGGACAATGGCAGGGCGAAGGCGTGACCATACACATCCTTGGTTTTACAACTGACTGGATCTTGGGAGACTCTGATTTTAAATAACGTTTGAGAAATGATAGTTTGTAAACACTTTTATTAATAAATAGGTCACTTTTGAAAGGTTTAAATTTGTTGAAATTTTTGGGCTGTTACACATGTTGAAATGATTCAACATTGGAGATTCTATATATAGAAATATTATAGCAACAAATTGAACATATATTGGACCCTTGTAATAATAAGTCAAGTCCCATATGCTTTGAATATAGGATCGATTATATATATGCTATAATATTTGATTATTCTATTTTTCAAATGCTTTTAGGATTGTGTGAAAAGGATTAGAATTGCATGTGACTAAAGTTGTCAAACAACTGTCAAGAACGTTCTAAGGTTTTACCGAAGAATTGGTTGTTTGTGGACATTGGGAGTAGGCTATTGTTAGGACGGACCATAGTGACATGTTCTGGATTGATATGATTCTTGGTTAGAATTGATTGTCATGTAGAAATATGGAAATGTTTCAATTATGGGAGATTCTTATAGAATCTACCAGTGAGTTGGAACCTTTAATGCAAGAGAAGTATTAAAGAAATGTATCTTGAATTTGAGACTTCATTACCAAGGAATTATTCTTAATAACAAGTTCCAATGGAACACTCTGTAATATTGTAGGTCTAGTCTCTATAACTTTAGAGCATTGACATCACAGGAGACAATGCATGTAAAGATGATATTCCACTACATCTTGGATAATGATAAGAAGTTGGAATTGTGAAATGTGAATCATTGGAATAGTGTCCAGTGGATCTATTCACAACAGAAGGACCATAAAGAGGCATAGTATGGATGTTCATAACTTAGGCATGACTAATGTTATCTAATTTAAGTGGTTATTTGATTACTCGAAACATTATACAATGAATAAATTCATAATTAATATGGTGATTAAATAATAAGAATTATTTATATCCAATAAGTTTGAAACCATAGTTAATTAATTTATTAATGTGTTTCACTTTGCATGTTTACTTCCCTGAGTAATATTAGTATTATTCAAAATTCCACAGTCGTCATACTTTTGGAAGTAAGTAATAATTTAATATTGTCATGAGTTGATTGTAAATTATCAATTGAGGTTAAGACATTGCAATTGGAATTGCTACAATATTAATGAGTACTTTGAAAATAGAGATTTTAAGTATTGGATAAACCCATGCTTAGAGATTACTTCATGGATTTTATCACGAGTAATTCTAAGACGATAATATTTACTATTCTTAAGAGGGGATATATAGTTCATAGTTTAGGAATCATTTGTGCATTGGTTTACCCAAACACATCTCGTAACTGGGTGTTATAAAGAGTAAATTCATGCATGATTTGGTTAGTAAATTGTATGACTATATAGTCAAAGCAATTCGTTCCTTTTTCCTTAACAGGAAATGAGATATCTTTGGGACCCTCGATGATTTGTTTGTGACATCTGAAGTTCTTGGCCGAGCCTAGATTGAATTGATATTTTCAATTATTAGTCTGAATCCAGTCGTCATAAATCAGGAAATCGAAAAACAGAATATTGGACTATGAGATTGATTCTAATTCATGTCTCACGTCCATACGATATCTTGTAGAACGGAGGAATAGTTGATCACTTATCTTAGGGCCAATGTTTGATTTGAATCAGAGTTGGGCAGTGGCTTTGGAAAGCACTCTTTGTTGTTTAGTAGACTTATCCAAGTGGGAGACTGTTGAATAAGGTGTCTAAGCCAGTACAAAATTGGTATTTTCTTATAATTAGAAGCAAAGTCCTTTTGGGTTTGCCCTCATAACTAGAACTAGATTAGAATGACATTTATAGAGAGATGATGATTAATTAAATTATTATATGATTAATAAACTGTAACACTCCAACTCTCAAAGAAATTTAAAATTTTCAAAATCAACCCTTAATCAACATTGTTTACAAAAAGAGTCATTGTTTCAAAAGCATTATTTCAAATCAGAGTTTTCCCAAGACCCAGTGACATAAAACACGAAGTTGTGTATGATCACGCCTTTGCTTTCCTACGATCTTCATAAGTACCTGGAACGATAAACTAAAAACTGTAAGCCAAAGCTTAGTCAGTTCCCCCAAAGTACCAATACACATATACATATAACAACATATATTGGGTCCACACCTAAAAGACTGGAATACCCCTGAGCCTACCAACGAGTCTGGTGTAACATCCCGACTCCCAGGTATAATATCTAATTAAATTATATTCATTTTTTCAAGGCAACTCGATGAGTTGGAGGCCCCAACTCGCCGAGTAGGGATTGAGATGGCCATGTGATTTTAGAGTCTACTCGACGAGTTGGGGGGGCCCGACTCGACGAGTAGGAGCTGAGTGTGAAAACCCTAATTTCCAGGGTTTGCACCCTATTTAAAGGACCTTAAGTCCTTTACCCCGCCTCGCTCACCACCATAAGACGCTAAGAGAAACCCTAATCGAGCTATTATCATCAGTGAGAGAGAGAGAGGCTAAAAGTGTGTGTTTTAGTGCATTCTTGGAAGGAGTTTTGAGGAGCAAAAGGCTTGGAACGAGAAAGAGCCCTTGGATCCAGTATTCTCTCTGTGTTAGCTTCCATTTAGAGGTAAAAAGTTATTACCTTGACCACTTGTGTGTTAGATCTCTCCATTAGGGAGTTTATGGCCATTTCTATCTTCTCTATGAGTCCCTTAGTTGTTTGAGCATGCCTTGAAGATGAGACTTCAGATCTGGACGATATTAGGTCCCTTGGGCCTAAAGATGCAAGCTTTATCAAGATTTGGCCGACTTTCATGCATTAAAACCTTGTTGAGCTTTGGTTTGGCAACTTAGCCCTAGATGCCATGCACGAACGTAAAGCTTGTAGCTTTACGTGTTATTTCAGCCTTGGGAGGCTAGATCTAGAGTATGGGGCCTTAGTTCTGCTTAAAAACGTCTAAATAAGAGAATGGATTAAGGGGACTCGACGAGTTGGTGAGCGACCTCGACGAGTTGGTTAGGGTTTTCCCCGATAGGAGGAACTTGAAGAGTCGCATAGATACACTCGACGAGTTGGGTCAACATGGACTGTTGACTCGAGTGTTGACTTATGTTGAATTTTAGGGTTTGGTCAAGTTATGGGTTATGGAGACCATGGAGGGGTAAAATGGTCTTTCACCCTTCCAAGAGTTAGAAAAGGGGTTAGCTTAACATCTTTAGAGTTGTTGTTATAAGTGTTAATTAGAGATGATTATGATATGTAGGTGGAGTTTAGACCGATCGTTGAGTACGAGACCTACCTGCTTACGTACGAGGTGAGTCTTCTCACTATACTTACCTGAATGGTAATATTGTGTGACCGGAGGGTCTTATTTGAGTTATTGACCGGATGGTCTTGCTTGAGTTACTGACCGTAGGGTCTTAGGTGCTTATACTGAGTTATTTGATATCATGCATTTTGTCTTTGTGATTTATGTTGTCTATTATTTTGTGTCGTATTGAGTTAGGACCGGAGGGTCCAAACCGAGTTGTGAGACCGGAGGGTCTTCACTGAGATACCGGACTGGAGGGTCCGACCCGAGCTGTGAGACCGGAGGGTCTTCACTGAGACACATGACCGGAGGGTCCTTATTGAGATATAGCCATGAGAGGCTAATTATTTGTGTGTTGTATTTTGGGGAACTCACTAAGCTTCGTGCTTACAGTGTTGTGTAAAATGTGTTTCAGGTACCTCTCAGGATCGCGGGAAGGCACCGGCTTGATTGTACCCACCAATTTGAGATTATGCTTTGAGGATTCTGGGATATTGACAAACATTTTGTTATTTTGTGTTTTGAACAACTTATACATTTGGTTTTGAGATATATGAGATTATGTTTTATGAGGTTTTAAAAATGAAAAATGTTGAGTCTAGGAGTTGCGTCATTGGGCCTGTTACCTCAGTACATTGTTATCACGGTTTGGGCTTGTCCAGCCATGTTTATGTCATTAGGGTTTAGTATATAAGATGCATGCATGCATCGTTCTTTGTACGCTTCTGAATTATTATTCCTTTCATTGTACAGTAACCCTAGCACACCTCTACAGTCGAAGTTCTTTATCGAGCTCTTCTGAGGTGGAGCATATTAATCATTCAACTCTTGTTTGATTCATCGTGTGTTCTTTGCTTTTATTGTATTTGTCTAAATCTGTTACGAATCTAAACGATCTTAGAGAACTTAATTCTCATCAATTGGTATCAGAGCAGGAGGCTGTGTAATTCATACGCATCTCTTCTGTTGGAAGAATCTCTTTAGGGTTTTCGCTTTTGTTGAAATTGTTGGAGCCGTCATCTCATTATTGACGTTGTTCCACGTTTTTTTATAAAACCCTAATTCAACCTTTACAAGTCTGGTTCTTGACAGATATTCAAAACAGGTCATCATGTCTCACGAAGATTCACAAACAAACCCCATCAACATATCCAGCAGCATCGGATCTACTACGAGAATCCCAATCTTATATACCCAAGATTATGAGGTCTGGATGCATCACTTGGAAGACTATGTTCTTGGTTCAGAGGATAATGGGTATCTAATCTGGGAAGATATCACCTTGGGTCCGTTTGCTTACTTCGGAACAAATAAAGTCATCACAACTCAAAAGGAGTACAATCAGCTGATGATCGACGTGGAGAATGTTCCTCAAGACGAGAAGGACATACTGATGAGCAACATTAAAGCCATGAGGATGATTAGATTTGTCTTTCAATCTTATACTTTTCGTCTGGTCAGTTCATGCACGACTGCAAAACAAATATGGGATAGGCTTAAGGAGCTATATTCCACCGATGAGGATCTGGAGCATTCAATTCAAACTCTTCTGCTTTCGGAATTCGGTGACTTCAAGTAAAATCAAGAAGAAAAACTCATTCAGACGTTCGATCGTTTCAGTCATATTCTAAGTAAGATGATCAAGCACGGAATTGGAAGATAAGTGATCGAACATAAGGTCACTTTTACGACTGTCCTTAGACCCGAATGGATGGCTATGGTTTTGACTGTGAAAGCTCATGAACAGTCAAAACCTATTCGTTGGCGAATCTTGTGGGAATACTCAAGTCACATGAAAATGTAGAGGCTAAGGAAACGAAGGTAGTGTCTAGTATGGGATCTTTGGCTCTTCTTTCAAAAGGAAAGAACGTGGATGAAAAAGAAGAAGAGTTGGATCTCTCTGAATGTGATCTGACAAATGATGAATATGCATTAATGATATCTAATCCTAAGAAGTTTGCTCGCAAAAAGTTTCCCACCTCCAAGAACCGAAACTGGAAAGGGAGCTACAGTTCCGAAAAGGCGAAAGAGGAGGTTAAAAACGCTCCTCGGCAAGAAGAAGCAAAGAATGAGAACAAGCTTGTAGGTGACTCCGGATATGATTGCAATTTCTGCCACGGAAAAATCACTTTGCCAAAGATTGTATGTTGAGAAAGCTATCCGAGAAGAAGGATGGAGAAGATGATGAAGGGTATCACCTACACAAACTGGAATAAATAAAGAAGAAGAAAACCTCTAACAATTCTATGAATGCTTTGATTGTGCAGGAGAACTTAGTTGATGATGAGTTCGGAGGAGTAGAGGTCTGGTCTACCGACTCTGAAGATGAAGAAGTTCGCAAACCTACGCATGGTAGGGATTTTGTGGCAAAGGAAGATGATGCTAAGTTTGTTGGAAGGTGCTTAATGGTGACTGCTGGAGTATCACAAATAAGAGGCTACACAACGGATGGCGGGTCTGATGAGGCGAAGGAAAGAGAAGACAAATGCTTCACTTCCAAACCGATGGGTGAGCAGATCAATGAATGTGATCAGTTGATCAAGAAGGTACAATCTATCCTCGAATCACTGAAAATACCAGTTAATAACTATGAAAAGGATTTAAACAAATTAAAATTCAAGTTTTCTAGTTTAAGTGGTAGTCTAAAACAAACTCGCCTCACGAAATCTAACTTAACTGATCAACTCAGCAGGGTGTCTTCC
Source organism: Lactuca virosa (assembly GCF_052849685.1). Classification (NCBI taxonomy): domain Eukaryota; kingdom Viridiplantae; phylum Streptophyta; class Magnoliopsida; order Asterales; family Asteraceae; genus Lactuca; species Lactuca virosa. Next base: position 35,785,086 of record NC_136433.1, on the reverse strand, counting down.
AAGAGTGACGAGCGAAGGATGTGGATAGAGAAGAAGGAATTAGAGTTAGTTAGGGCAAGAGATGAATTGATTTATTTGCAACGTGACAATTTAAAGTTTTTGAAACAAAGGAATATTTTTTGCTTAATTGCTAAACATCTTTATTCCAATATTACTCAGTTGTATTTAAATTGTGAGATTGGAGATAAAATTCACAAAATGATTTTGCCTTTCCTTGAATTAAAGGAAGACGAAATAGATGCTGATTGCTATAAATGTGAATCTATTGTCTCTTCGGATGAGATTTATGATGCCTACAGAATCGGTCTGGACAAAATCGAGTCCTTTATCAAGTCCAAAGACCATAAGGACATGCTTAAAAACCTATTGGACGAGAATGATAAATTAAATATCAAGACCGAGACTGTACAGAAATTTGACTCATTGAGTACCAAGTTGAGTTCAGAAAACAAGATAAATGTGGAAAACACTTCTGAATTTGACGAGGACAGTGATATGAGTGAAATATCTGTAGAGGATGAAGTTGATTGTTCAGAATTTTTCAAAAGCGAAACCGAACCTACGAAAGGTCTTATATCTGAAAATTCAGGTTAGTTCGCTCGGATATCCCAAGATATATCCAAAGTTCTGAAACAGAAGGCTGTGGTATATCAAAAGGTACAAACAGTACCAAATCAGGTATACACCACAACATGAGTTACTCAGATACACACAACCGAACTTATAGCCATAGTAAACGAAAATAACGCAGGCGGCTGTGACAATTATTTTTGGTCTGCTCCAATTGACAATGCAGACAAAACTGTCGGTTTATCGGAAAGAACTTCATGGAGAGTTAAAGGCAGATACGTGGCAGAACCACTCAACAAGCCAACAAGCTTTGATGTACCAAGCACAAGTGGTACTAAAGGAATTCAAAGCGAACCTAAAAGGTAGCAAGCGAAAACTCTTCATTGAAGAGCGAAACTCGTGCAGAAAGACCGAAGCCGAAAGTAAACATTCACAAGTCTCAGAAGCAACTTGTTGAACAAAAACGCCAGCGAAATAGGAGATATCAAAAGAATCTCAATGAAAGGAAGCATTTTTGGCACTCCCAAAACTCCAATTATGTTTGCACAGAAAAGGCATCCAATCACAAGGCGAAAGAAAGATCAAAGACTAACTCTGATCCATGCACTCACTGCCAATCCTGCAGTCAGACGAACCGAAGAAGCAGTTTCGGTCCCAAATCTAGCAGTGACAAGAACCGAAAAGAGCAGTTTCGGTCCTAAATCACATCCTCCTCACTCTCAACCAAAGCAAAATCCTAACAAGGATGTCAAGGGAAAAGGAAAGCTCGTCTCAGAACACGAAACGCAAACGAAGAAGACGACAGCTAACACTAGGAAACAAGAGAACAAGTTTGTTAAGAATCAAAATAAAATTGCACAATCTGATTCAAACAAATCGAAAGCTAACAAAATTAAGATTTTCACCATCAGAAGGAAAGATGAAACCACTTTAATAAAACGAACATATATGGTTTATCTTTCTATTGCTATTCCCTGTTCTGTAAAAAGCTCACGTGGACCCAAGCAACTTTAGGTTCCTAAATCTGCTTGATTTTTGCAGGATATCAGTGACGAGCAGTTTGACGATGAATGGTATATCGATAGTGGCTGCTCGCGTCACATGGCAGGGAGATGGGAAGAGCTGAGGGAGTTTCGGGCTCTAAAAGATGGTGGATGTGTCAAGTATGGAAACAACTCATATGGCACAATAAAAGGCTATGGAATGATAACGAACGAAGATTTTTCCATTCGAAAGGTGGCCTGCGTGGAAGGATTGCAACACAATCTCATAAGTGTCTCGCAATTGGTAGTAGGGGCTGGCCTGAAGGTCTCATTTGATGATGAAGGATCCGAGATCATTGAAAAGAAAACTAAGACGGTTCTGTTGAAGTCACAGCGCAAAGTCAAAATGTATCCATTAAATCTAAACCTAATAAGAGGGAAGCTTGCTGTATGTCTTCTAACGAAAGCTCATTCTGATGAAAGCTGGCTATAGCATTGAAGACTCTCGCACCTTAACTTCAAAGACATCAACAAGCTGGTTCTTGGTGATAATGTGAGAGGACTGTCGCTTCTAAAGTTTGACAAGGAACATTTGTGTGTTGCATGCGAAATGGGAAAGCAAAGCCGGAAGAGTCATCCCACACGTGTTAACACAAAGATCATCGAACCTCTTGAGCTTCTACACATCGATCTATGTGGTCCATCGGCCATTGAAAGTATTGGTGGTAATAAGTACATTCTTGTCATTGTCGATGATTTTTCACGTTTCACTTGGGTTTTCTTTCTTAAACAGAAATCAGAGGCAACTTCACAGCTCAAAAACTTTATAAAACAGGTGGAAGTAAAGCTGAGAAAGGTAGTGAGAAATGTTTGAAGTGACAATGGGTTAGAATTCAAAAACAACGACTGTGAAGAATTTCTAGCCGAAAAGGGAGTAACTCACAACTTCTCCGCACCCTATACTCCACAACAAAATGGTGTAGTTGAAAGGCGAAACCGTTCGTTTTGTGAAGCCGCCCGAACTATGCTTAGCTTCGCTTCTCTACCTTTGTACTTCTGGGCTGATGCGATTTCTGCTGCTTGCTATACCCAGAACCGTACCTTCCTCAATAAGCGAGTTTCTATCACACCGTATGAAATTTTGAATAATCGCAAGCCTAATGTTAAATTCTTCCATGTCTTCGGTTCTAGGTGCTTCATTTTTAACTCTAAAGAGAACCGAAACAAGTTTGATGTGAAGGCAGACGAAGGGATTTTTCTTGGCTACTCTCTTACCTCCAAGGCATATAGGGTTCTGAATAAAAGATCAAAGAAGATAAAAGAAACCTATTATGTCACATTTGATGACAATTACGTGAGGAAACTTCAATCCAGCGAAAGCCCAATGGAGGAGATCTTTCCACAAACAGGTCAAGTCACGGCTCCTATATCCAATTTGTTTGAAGAGTACATGTTGCTCTTTGATGAACCGGAGAATGCAATTCTCTCTGAAGTGAAAGCGGCTGATAACAAGGTTGACAACCTGAAGGAGATAATCAACGACGTTGCAAAAGCCATGGAAAGCAAACCTCAAGATCCTAGAGAACCTCAAGATCCTAGCGAACCTCAAGATCCAAGCGAACCCAAAGGTCCAGGCGAACCCACAAATGACCGCACTACTTTCCAGGGGGAGGGTTCGTCTACATCAAAGCGACCCGATTTGCCTTTCCAGGGGGAGAACCCATCTCCAACAATGAACCATGAACGTCCAATCAAGGGGGAGAATTCTGAACCTGATGTTGAAATAGTTTCATCATTCGAGGGGGAGAGTGGTAATACGAATGATGACGACAATCAGTCAGAATTTGAAGAAGAAGTCAATGCCGAATTGGATCCTACTTATGATCCTAACTACCCTCCTCTCACAAAATGGAAAAAAAATCATCCAAAAACTCAAGTTATTGGTGAACCATCTGAGGGAGTTCTTACACGCTCTCAACTGAAAGCGAAGCAAACAACTCTATTCTCTCAAGTTGAATTTTGCATGTTTAATTCATTTGTCTCCAAGATTGAGCCGAAAACAGTTAGCACTGCACTTGATCACTCTGATTGGGTACAGGCTATGCAAGACGAACTCAATGAGTTTGAGCGAAACCGAGTCTGGAGACTGATTCCTACACCAAAGGATGCATCTGTGGTTGGATTAAAATGGGTATTCCGGAACAAGATGGACAAAGAAGGGAACGTGATACGCAACAAGGAAGGCTAGTGGTTAAGGAATATTGTCAGGAAGATGGTATAGATTATGAAGAAACCTTCGCTCCTGTAGCAAGGTTGGAATCAGTTCGGATCTTTCTGGCATACGCTGCTCACGAGAATTTCGAAGTTTTTCAAATGGATGTCAAGTGTGCATTCTTAAATGGAGAACTAGAAGAGACTGTATATGTGGAGCAACTACCTGGATTTGTGAACGAGAAGTATCCTGATCATTGCTATATTCTGGAGAAGGCGGTTTACGGTCTGAAGCAAGCCCCGAGCGTCTGGTATGAAACACTAACTCGCTTTCTTAAAATGTCAAAATTCAAACAAGGTTCGGTTGACCCAACCTTCTTTCGCAAGAAAGAGGGTAACCATTTAATGTTCGTCTAAATCTATGTCGATGACATCATCTTCGGTTCTACGAATCCTAGCTTAACGGCTGAATTGCGGAAGTTGATGGAGACTAAATTTGAGATGAGCTCAATGGGCCCAATTAACTTTTTCCTTGGACTGAACATAAGACAGGGACCAGAAGGCATATTCATTAATCAGGAGGCTTACACGAAGACTCTACTGGCGAAGTTCGGTATGATGGGAGATTCTAAAGTAAAGGTTCCAATGGCATTCGAAACGAAGCTAACACCATCTCTGGAGAAACCGTCTGCTGATATGACCCTCTATCGTCAAATGATAGGGTCTCTAATGTATCTAACAGCTAGTAGACCAGATATTATGTTTTCTGTCTGTTATTATGCCAGGTTCCAAGCTAATCCACGTGAACCTCATATGGTGGCTGTGAAAAATATCTTCAGATATTTAAAGCGAACCTTGTCTCTCGGTCTTTGGTATCCAGCTAAATCAGGCTTCTTTGTTCAAGCATTCTCCGATGCCGATCTTGGAGGATATGGTCTAGACCGAAATAGCACAACTAGCGGGTGTCAATTCCTTGATGGAAAACTCGTTAGCTGGGAATCCAAGAAAAAAACATGTGTGTCTCTTTCTACGGCCGAAGCTGAATACATCGTCGCAACGTCTTGCACTTCACAAGTCATATGGATACAAAGTCAACTTAGAGACTACGGCCTAAACATGAAGAAAATTCTCCTCTATTGTGACTCAGAAAGCGCTATTCGGATATGTCACAACCCAGTGCAACACTAAAAAACGAAACATATAGCACTGAGATACCACTTCATCAAGGATCACGTAGAAGATGGTAACGTTGAAATCCACTTTGTTCGATCCGCTGATCAATTAGCTGACATCTTCACGAAGGCCTTACCAGAAGCAAGTTTTAATAAAATACTCCAAGGCTTAGGAATGATGGAAGCTGAATCAGTACCGAAACCACTTTCGCCTCACTAATATTGGACAAGCGAAATAGAGCGAACGCTCGGTCTATTTCGGTTCCAGGTTTTTCAGGAACCGAAATGAATCGAACGTTCGGTCCATTTCGCTTCATCACTCCAAAGGTGAAGTTTCGGTTGTATACTCTGTACACTATGTATACCTTTTCTCAATTCATTTTATGTTTTTCATTTCTTTTCATAAAATCCAAAAATATTTTCTTTTCTGATTTTATTTCTTTTCAGAAAAATCATAAAATCCAAAAATATTTTCTTTTCTGTTTTTATTGTTCTTTTTCAGAAAAATCAAAATGATCAAAAATATTTTATTTTGTGTTTAGTTTTATTTCTTTTTCAAAATAAAATCAAAATACCAAAAATATCACATTGAAAGGTCTCATGGACGACTTCCAATGATGAAGCTGGGGCAGGTATAACTCTATGTATCTTTGTACTAGCTTCGTGTCCCTAGAAGCATGCTGCTGCATGTTGTCCAAAGCCTCAAGGACTTCAAGTGAAGCCTTACTGATTCGATCTACCTTACTCTTCTCATATTGAGTTAAGAGTTTTCTGCTCGGTCGTTACTATATAGCAGAGGTACTTTCGATTCTTTAACCACCTTCACACTTTTCTCCATCACATTTCGGTTCATAAACGTAACCCTTGAGACTCTCAGAATTTACCACTGAGGTTTACGGTTACACAACATCTGTGTTCATGATCTTAGTTTCGTCAACCACGATCTAAGTGAAACCCAAAATCCAACTCCTACAATGAATTGACGGTGAACAATCACACGTTCTAGTTTTCACCCAAGTATTAACGAAACCACTTTAGTGGGAGGTACCAAGAAATCTATTTTCATTTTTTGAGCGATCTTTATGAAATCGTCTAACACCAAGACTTTTCTACCCAAAAGATCCAGTTTATTTTTGTTTTTGAGATTTCTACAATATCACCAAGTCACTGAAAATTGATCAAACCTACTTGTTTTATAGGCTACATCGGTTTCAAAAGTACTTCATCCAACTTTCGGTCTTATATCAAGTTCCGTAGTTTGATTGAAGCGAAAGCCACCCTAATAACCTTATACTGAAAAGATGCCTTTCAATGCTTCTTAATAAGAATTTGATCGTATTTGAACGGGAAACCACACAGACACTTCTAAGTCTCTCTTGACTTTGAAGGAAGAGATTCGTGCCCGGGATCCACAGTTTTGTGTCTTAATTGACATCACTTATATCCCACAAATACTTTGTTTTATTTCTTTTTCTTTGGCACATTCTTGCACGAAGATCTTTATGATTTTCCACAAGTCTTAATCATGGTAAATGGCTATTTCTCAAATCTATAGTTTCGGTTCAATACGCTATGATGTTAGACTATGTTTGGAAGCGAAGGCTAGTAAATACCAATGAAAGCGAAAGGGTGAGTCCACATTTCAAAGGGAATTTGAACAGTTTTAAAATTAAAGAGGCGATGAATGGATAAGACTTTAAAAGGCGCGTGAATTTGAACTGTTTCCTTTTCTCACGCCGTATGACACGATTGACACACTTTTCGGGGTAACAGTTGTCAAATCACGCTTTTTCAGGCGTCACTTCAGAAAATCGTGCAATCATCACTCCAGATTTTTCTCTCTCATGGTAATCGTATAAAGGGTTTTCTCACCTCACTTTTACCTCTTTACTACTTACAAAATCTTCTCGAGCATTAAACGACGATTTCTATCTACTGTTCATCTTCTTCACTTCAAGCTTCAACAATGGATGACTCATCATCTGTTCAAGAACAAAGCGCATAGTTCTCGCTTCTCACCATCAAGCCGAATCAAAACCTGATCATCAAACTCTCTCCTCTCTAGTACGATCCTTGCATGCTTCAGGTGGTTGAATGCCTCAAGACACTAAGGGAGAGGGATATACTCTTTTCTTTTTGTAATCGCTGAAATTGTACGACGAACCTTCTTGTTCCAGGTGTACTACCCGGGTACGTTAAGGTTGAGTTCTCCAGGCCCGGTTTCTAAAGTGAGAGTAGTCAGAATAAATAAGAAAGATAAGAGCTAAGATTCAGGAAAGGAAGCTTTATGGGAGAAAGGATAAAAAGTATGTATATATCTGGTGGGGTGGGGCTATGTATGTAGAAATGGACCAGTCTCTATCGATCCGGATACTAAAAGCGTACTGAAGACTTACTTAAGTTAAGCCCCGAAACCTATTCAGCAGTTGAAAAAACCAATTCATTCCAAGGCAAACAAAGAGGTCTTTCCTTTTGTCGTGCAGTCCTTCTCTCCTTCCATCTTTCCTTCCTTCCATGTAGGCCTCTTGCTATCCATATTGAAAAAAGAGAAGAAAGGGAAATGAAGACTAGCCAAAAGACCTAAAATATAAAAAATAGAAAAGATCTAACTACTATATGGAAGTAGTAAAGCATAGTTCTAATCCTAGGATTACATATCGCTCATCGGCCCAGAACTCGCAACTACGAAGCTCTTTTCTCGAGCGAGGCAACAATTCGTGGATCCATGGTTTGGATGAAGCTATGTACCCGGGTGGAGATGATTTGTCTCAAAGATGTTCTGCTCATCCAAGAATCTAATTGATCGGTAATTCGACCACCGACTCTAAGGGCATTAGCGCGGGCCTTCCATCTTACCATGGCTATCTAGTCATTGAACCATTTTCTTGCGAAGCATATCATCGCTTCGTGCTGTTCCCTTATGCATTGATGATTACTGATTAAAATTGTTGCAATCCTCTCAAGAAGACCATTAGTTAGAGTACTTTCTTTCTTTGTAGTTATAAGGCATGTGAAGATACAATCAACTTAGAAGGAAAGCTGTTGTTGCTCAACTTTAGAGCACCATCTCACCATGTCATAAGCTTTCCAGATGTCAGTCCAGTGCCAATTCAAAAGAAACGCTCTTGGTAGATTAGTTGGCTTAAAACGGCCGATATGAGCTGAGATATCGGTCCTATGAATCGGTTCCCGAGGGTCGAGCTGCGTTAAGCTCTTATTCTCTGATTCTGTTAAAGCTGTCAACGCGAACTGCCGATGCGGCTTCTGACTATGCTTTCTACGGTCTTCATTTTGACTCTTCCGCTGTGAAAAGAATAGGTTGTTCTCAGGTGTAAAGGAAGAGCTGCTAGTAACAAGTGAGGGAAGGAACCCCAAGGAAAGAAGAAATCAAAGATCTCTAGCCGGGATATCAAGATTCACGTGCGAAGGGACAAGAGAAAGGCTTCCTGGTATAAGAAAGAAAGTAGAGCTAGGCAAGGTCTTCTATGAGTGAACGAGATGAGGATCGAGGCAGCTAAGTTCTACCAGGGTAGGTACTTTCTTCACGAGTATGTCTGTTGATGGCGCAGTGTCCTATCTGCTCAAGGAAAGCTGCCCAACTCAATGTGTTACGGATTAGCGGCATTTGCTACATAATCTGCATCTATTGTCAGATATTTTACTATAAGGTAAGTGAGGACTTCTTCCAAGAACGTATTCTTCTTAATCTTAATTAAGTTGATTTGTTGCTGCTGATTTCAATAGCCAAGTCAAGCTTTCCAGCAGGCAAGACAGATGCCGATTCTACCTCTGTTAACTACCTCTTTATTTTATATTTTGATCACTCTTTTTTCCATCAACGATTGCCACGTGAAAGCTCTAAGTCAAGAAGTCAAGCCAGCAAGAAATTCCGAAAGTAAGAAGGTACGGTTTCATCATCCTAAGCTACCTCACCTCACTAAGTCCAGTCTATGCGCCCTTAGCCCAAGGATAGAGACAATGCTAATGCTTTGGTAATACTAGATGACGAGGCTTACCGAACTACCTTTGTCGTAACTCAGAGAGAGAAGGCCGCTCAAGCAGAATCCGAATACGACTCTCGCTAAACAAGAGCTCTTTACTGCTAAGCTGATCACAACTTCATATTCAACAACAGCAAGAAGACGACTCTAGCCCGCTGAAAGCTTTGAACATTCTCTTTTCTCGGGTTCCTAGCCCAAAGGTTCTAGGGTTCGAGAGAGAAATTCCTACTATAAGGAAGGGAAGAAGGTAATCCAATTAGTAGAATGCTGCTTTCTATCGGTTGTTCACATTCAAGCATGAGTTAGTTCAGAGTCGGCAAGGGGAATCAGAGAAAGGGCAGTTTAGTCAACAATCATGACCATGGGAGCATTTGTTCACTTTATAGGTACCCCCGAATCTACTAGTCATCGCCTTTGAGCTGGGAAAAGCATTTACCTGGAGTCGGCTATTCCTGATTCAGCAAAGGAAAGAAGCCTTGATCCCAAGACTAGCTGCGTCTTTTTCGACTAGTGAGTTGTTTCCTAGCCTTGGTCACTGAAAGACCTTTCGAGTCGAACTATAGTGGATAAAATATTCACCACTCGTGATTGCCCTCACCAAGGTTGAATCTGTTCTGATGTCTCTCTTGTCTCAGGTTTATTCATCGTCTTCATACGACAAAGCTAAGGAAAGGATTTTCTTTGAGATTTTTGATCAGAAGAGTTCGATTTCAAAGGTTAGGTTTTGCTCATTGCTAAGACTAATCATCAACGACTCCATGATCAACCCAGACTCGATCAACACGACACAGCTTTTCACCATGTTTTACGCTATGGGGTACACGGAGTTCTTACCACAGTGACAAAATTCAAGAAGTCATGCCTTCCTCCACAATGGAATGGTCTTTTCACTCTTCTTTTCAAGGTTTTATCGTAGAGGGTTGCAGGGTCTGACGGGGCAAGCAAAGCATTTATGACTCTCCTCTACGATCTTTACCATGGGATCAACATGGACTATAGGTCTATTCTCTGGACTCAACTGGTACAAAGCCTAAACTCATCTTCTCGTTATTCTGAAATCTCATGTAGCAGGTTTTGGACCTTAGTTACTCAATGGGTAATAGAAAATTTCCACATTCCAACAATGACAGACTCTTTGATGTCATCTATTGCCACTTTTCACATGACGAAGATTATTGTCGCCGATCCAACCAAATTTATGTTCATCGGTTCAGTTCCTGAATCTATGTACAAGTGTGTTTCTGGGGAAAGCAAACTCATAAATGAATACAAGAAGCTTCCTCCTACGGGACCGAGGCAGCTAACCCCTGAAATGGAAAGCTCGCTGGATGATGCTGATAAACCAGCGAAACGAGGGAAGAAGGCTGATCAACGAAAAAGTGAGAAGGAAAGACCTTCATCTACAGCTGCTACGCCTAAAAAGCGAAAGTCAGAACAAGCAGCTCCTTCTGCTCCTAAGAAGCGAAAGATCAAGAAGAAGGCGCCCAAGCCAAAGGCTCAGTCATTAATTGATTCAGACTATGTTCCCTCTGACCAACAACCCGAGCAAGAGTCAAGCGATAGTGAACATTCTCAAGATGAGAGTTCACTCCGAGGAAATACGCCTCCAACTTCACCGGATCATCATGGTAACCGAAACTCACCTCCTTCTTCTCCTACTCACTTTGTTCCAATCACCATTGTTCCATGCTCTCCTTCAATCTCTTCTTCAACTGCAACTTCTATACCAATACCAACCCCCTTATTCACCGAAATTACCACCACCACCACTACTATAACCGAACCTCAAGTTCGTGTCAACGAATTTGATACGGGGGCACCTACTTCAGGGACCAAAACCCCGATTACCTATAAACCTCTATCTTCACCTGTCTCAAACGAATCTAACACCATTCTCGGTGGGGAGGATGCTACTTTGATTCTTTCTATTATAGCCCCTATAGAGTTCAGAGCGATGATGATGATGATGCTCATGTAACGAAACGACATCTAAAGTATCTTAACGAGAAACTTGACAAGTTGATTTCCTCTTCATCTTCCAATCCAAGCGAGACTTACTCAGAGGCTGCTATCAAAGCTTTGTTGGCAACTTTTGTTAAGGAGCATGACTCCTCTATTTCCAAAGCTACCAAAGCCATTGAAGCTTCCACCTCCTCTTGCCAGCAAGCAAACATCGATGTTGAAGAATCAACAAAGAAATGCAAGAAAGCGACCGAAAACGTCGAAAAACTAATTTCTGATGCTAATATCTTTCTATATTCTCTTCAGGCGGCTTCTCAAAAGAACGCCGAAACTGTTCATGCCACTGTTGAAAATCTCAGCAAATCGCTTAAAGCTGAGAAGAAGCATTTTGAAAGCATTAGAACGGGGATTCAAACTGATAATGCAGAGTTCGTATCTTCAGTCAAGTCTCGTCTTGATCAACTCCAGACAGAGCTAGCTGTAGAAAACAAAATCATGGATGAACTGGATCGTTGCACTGCTCAGCTCAAAACTCAGACCTTAAAGCTCACTCAGGCGACCAAGGAAATTGATGATCTCAAGTCTGAGAGAGCAGTTATCAAAAGCTGTGTTGGTGATGTACACTCTCTTCTGTCCAATCTCCTAGAGGCCCATGATTCGGTTCTTTCTCTCACCGTCCGACGGCACTTAGCTGAGAAGCTAAGACCTGCTCTTGAAATGTTGAGCCGTATAGAAGGTGTTCTGGAGACTGGTGTCCCTCCGAAACAAGGGGGAGAAGCAAGTCAGGGTCAACCCCCACAACCTCCAACAAGCAAACCTATTCAAATCTCTTCACAACCGAAAGTCACCACTGAACCGAAGGTTAATGAAGCTTCGGGTTCTAGTGTGAAGGACAAAAACAAAAAGATAATCGGTGATAGTGATGAGGAAGAAACCGAAGAAGATGCTCTCAAAAGAAAGCAACGTGACCGAGAGATTGATGAAAATCTTCGCATCGCAAGAGAAGAAGAAGATAAGGAAAGAAAAAGAAAAGAAGCTCACGACGCATTGCAAAGTAGAAAAACTCTATTTCCTTTGTGGTCGTTGGAGAGACTCTTAAAAGAAGCAATCGAGTCTCCTAGCACTCATTGGCTTGAACCGGTCATCTCGTTTGATCGTGAGAATTCGAGAGACTCTCAGTTCGACATGCCTATCACCCGAAAGGCATTTGTGTTTCATTGCTTTGAGCCAATCGCCGTTGTTCCTTCTCCTAACCCGAAGGTTGACCGAGAATTAATTGATTACTATCTCGCATTCTCTCAACCACAATACTTGACCTGGAGCGCACAAAAGATCACAACAGTCAAGGTATTAAAACCAACTCCAGCGGGAAATTTTATAAATGTGAAGTTCAAAGTGACCCGAGGCTCTGACAACTCGGTTCATATGATCTCTCTTGCTGATCTGCCGAACTTAAACCCACACGACTGGATCCTCCTAAACAACATTTTGCTAACTGATCAATAGCAGTACGAGCCTATCATCGATCACATCAAGCGAATGTTAGTTTCTTACATTCATGAGGTTGCCAAGATGGATCAATAGATCGCCTCTGCCTTAAGGAAGAAGCCTACAATCAGACCAATTAGGAAGGCAAGCAATGTTAACAAGATGTAGATGGGAAGGATTGACCCGAAGTATCACACAGTCATGTTCACCAGAGCCGAAGGCCAAAAATGTTTGTTCGCTCTTGATGATAAACACCTGTTCTCTACTTCTTGTCTGGAGCACATTCTTGACATCATTCACAGGTGTAGGCAAAACAGTGAAGCTGATAAGAAAAGTTTTTCGGATATGCTTCGGTGGTATATTGACTTCCGTCAAAATCTTCTTGCCATCATACCGAAGCTATTCAATACTGTGAAGAAATCTACTATCACTCAACCGAAATGATCTCTCGCCTCAATTGACGCAAAGGGGGAGATTGTTGAGTCTAGTGGTTGCGTCATTGGGCATGTTACCTCGGTACATTGTTATCACGGTTTGGGCCCGTCCAGCCGTGTTTATGTCATTAGGGTTTAGTATATAAGATGCATGCATGCATCGTTCTTTGTACGCTTCTGAATTATTATTCCTTTCATTGTACTGTAACCCTAGCACACCTCTACAGTCGAAGTTCTTTATCGAGCTCTTCTGAGGTGGAGCATATTAATCATTCAGCTCTTCTTTGATTCATCGTGTGTTCTTTGCTTTTATTGTGTTTGTCTAAATCTGTTACGAATCTAAACGATCTTAGAGAACTTAATTCTCATCATAAAATTTGTTTGAAAATTTAGAGCGTTACAAGTTGGTATCAGAGCCTTGGTTTGAGGGATTCGGATGTACCCTCGGGTATGTGTGGACTCAAACTGAGGATTTGAGAAAAATTTCTAAAAAGAAATGATTTTCTAAAACGAGTAAGAGCTTTTAAGAGAAAACGAGATGAAGCAGTGTGTACAATCAGCCAGAGCCCGAACGGTGATTTCCCAAAATACCATTACTTGTTTATATTATGAGATGAGATACTTATGAGATATTGGAGCTGCATGCTAGATGATAGTCTAGGTATTTCAAGAATTTAGAGCTAGAGTTACCTGATTCATGATACCTTAGCATAGGGGGATGCTATTGATTGATATTATCTTCTGTTTGCTCTTTGTGTATGTTGGTGAGTAGGAGTACATAGCAGGAATCTTTTAGAGGGAGTTTTGAGTAATCTAAGAGAGATACCTAGATGAGCATTGAGGAATCTACCGAGAGAGTAGTTTGATATCCGTGAGGGATAGAGTGCTTGTGAATTAGGATCCTAGGAGGAGGACTTGGGACGACTATGGGTTGGTGTGGAAGGTAGTATTGGGCCCGTACTACTGAAAGCATCGGATCTGTATGCGACCCAAGTAAGAACCTTAGGATGATAAGGAGCATGTAGGGGTGGGTAATTGAGTGTGTGCTTGAGCCAGTACTTGATGATTTTGTGTTTGTGTTTCAGAGAGACTATGGTGATTACCCGCAACAACCCCGGGGGCAGTGGTACTAGTGACGAGGAGATCCATAGGATCATTGCTGAGGAGGTGGCCGAAACTATCAGGGAGGCCATAACAGAGATGTTCGGGTCTATTAAGACCATGTTGATTGAGACATTTGATGAGCGATATGCTGCTATCACAGAGGCTGCTGTTGCTGCAACCACCACGGCTGTAGCTGTTGCGAGGCCACAGAGGGTGACTCGTTGTTGTTCTGAGAGTTCAGCAACACGAAACCACCAGAGTTTGACGGAAACCAGGACCTGATTTCTACCATGAGATGTATCTCCGACATTGAGGGATGTTTCTATACGTGTTCATGCCCGGAGCACTTGAGAGTTTGGTTTGCACTGAACCAGCTTCGCTTGGGAGCGAAGGACTAGTGGAAGTTCGTGACGATTGATTTTACTCCTGCGGATCATGTTGCAGTGACTTGGGAGAGGTTTACCCAGTTGTTTAGAGATGAGTATGTTCCCCAGGTGGAGAGGGAACGTTTGGCCCAGGAGTTTCTGCCTCTCAAGCAGAAAACAGAAATAGTGACAGAGATTACAAGGATGTTTCATAAGAGGGCGTTGTTCTGTTCTGAGCACATGTCTACTGAGTAGGCATGTGTAAGCCGGTATTTGAGCATCTTGAGGAGAGATATTCGGGAGTTCGTGGCGAACTCGTCATATCGGACATTGGCTAAGTTACAGACCAATGTCAGGAGGAGAGAGATTGAGCTGGAGATTCAGACCAGAGAGGGGGGAGAGTCTTAGGGGAGAGACAGTAGATCAGTGCAGTCGCAGCTGGCGACGAAGCGGGCTAAGCCTGCTGATACGAGAGCAGGAGGCCAGTGATGGGTTTTAAGCACTATAACACTCCTATGGTGCATATGCAACCCTAGATGCTTTGGATCTAAGTTTTCTCTAATTATACATGAAATTTCATTTTTCCAAAGCATACATCCTAACTACCATATGATGGAGTATATACAACATAAAACAGATTAGATGAATACCTCTTGATGTAGTTAGTAGTTCTTGGCCTTCAAAAGCTTTAGCACCTCAGATGGGATGCCTCTAACATGTCACAAACAACAAATGCAAGAAGAGGCTTATGAGAAGTGGCTAGATAGCTCAAAATCGGTTGTCACTCTTCTTAGAATGCATAGGCGCCGATTTTAGGGTCTAGGGGGTTGCTTTTATAGTGTGGCAAAGACTAGGGTTTCATCCATGCAAACCCTAATGCACCATGACCCTTCATATTTCTTAGGGTCCATGGGTTAAACCTCCATCGACTATCATATAGGTTTAGCCCATCCTAATCAACCATGGATCATTAGCCCAAACTATAAGTTTTACTGATTTACTTAATCAGTCCCCGTAAATTTAATTAGTCTCTTTTGATCACTAAATTAATTCCAAATTAATTCTTGATCAATACTAATTAAATAATATGATTTCTCAATTAATATATTATACTTATAATATATTAATAAATCACAAATAACCTCTTTCTCAAAAGTCCATCCTATCAAATTGCTCTGGTGAAGGCAACCCAAAAGGACCATTCTACTATCGGGTCAAGTACATACCAGTTATAGTAATGGGCTTAGACACCTAATCCAACAGTCTCCCACTTGGATAAGTCTAATAACTATATATGCCAATGTAACTTCAAAATCTGATTAGCAATCGTAGCTCTCAAAAGTCGTAGTCTAACTCTGACCTAGTCAGTGACACGTCCTTTAGATAAGGGATCATATCATCCTCTATTCTACAAGATATCGTGTGGACAAAGACATGGAATAAAGTCATACTCATTTGTCCAACAGTTTGTTTCCCGATTTCTGATTTGTCTGACATAGAACATAATTGAACACATCAATTTAGTCCTGACCGGGCCCGACACATAAGCCAAAACAAAATCATCGAGGGGCCCAAGATATCGCTTTTAATCCTCTTAGGATAAAAGGAACAGATAAACTTCGACATGGAATAAATTCATACCCATTTGTCCAACAGTTCGTTTCCCGATTTCTTATTTGTCTGACATAGAACATAATTTAACACATCAATTTAGTCCTGACCGGGCCCGACACATAAGCCAAAACAAAATCATTGAGGGGCCCAAGATATCGCTTTTAATCCTCTTAGGATAAAAGGAACAGATAAACTTCGACTTATATGCTTGTACTAACTACTCGTTAAATCATGCACAACAATACGTTTTATAACATCAAGTTACTAATGCGTTTTCATACCATCAATGCACACCTAACTCGCAGTCAACAAATCATATATCTTGGTTTGAAGACTATATGATATTGTCATCTCATAGTCACTCGTGATAAATTCCATGAAGTGATTCATGTGAGCGTGGGTTTAATCATATACTCAAATCTTATTTTAAGAGCACTCATGAACGTTGTAGCATACTTTTGCTATGTCTAACACCTTAGACAATCTACAAGCCAATTCATGACAGTCTAACCTCATAAACTACTTCCAAAGTATGATCGACTGTGGATAGTTTGAAAAATTTTATTATTCCGGAAGTCAAAACATGCAAAAGTGAAACAATAGTAAACAATTGACACAAGATAGTAACTTTACTTATAAATAAAACTCCTTTTATTCAATCATCAAATGTCAATTACATTTTAGCTATTACAAGTTTCTAAATATTTATCTAATCACTAAAACTAATATTGTCCTTCATCCCGATACTCTTAGCATGCTGCAAGTGCTTAACCCTACTCAGTCCCTTCGTAAGGTGATCTGTTGGGTTATCCTCTGACGATACCCTCCTAACTACAAGGAGTCCTTCTTCTACTCGATGTATTGTGAAGTGGTACTTTCTGTCGATATGCCTGGATCTTCCATGATCTCTCGGTTCCTTGGTTAAGGCAACCGCCCCTTCATTATCGCAGAAAATCTCCACAGGCTCCTTTAAGGATGGTACAACTCCAAGGTCTCCGATGAAGTTTTTCAACCATATCGCCTCTTTCGATGCTTCGCTCGCTGCTATGTACTCTGATTCACATGTTGAATCAGCTACAGTCTCCTGCTTGGAAATTTTCCATGTTACTGCTCCTCTATTTAGGGTAAACACCCAGCCCGACTGAGAGCGCAAATTATCTATGTCGATCTGAAAACCGGCATCACAATACCCTGTCACTCTCAAGTCATCACTCCCACCGAGGGTAAGGACCCAGTCTTTAGTCCTCCGCATGTACTTAAGAATGTTTTGTACTACAGTCCAGTGAGCTTTACCAGGATTCCCTTGATATCTGTTGACCATGCTCAAAGCAAAGGCCACATCAAGGCGAGTACAAGTCATAGCATACATGATCGAGCCAACTACGGAAGCATATGGTACTTGACTCATCTCTGCTATCTCAGCCTCTGTAATCGGACTCTGAGTCTTACTCAGTTTGGTATTGCTCTGGATAGGTAAGTCACCTTTCTTGGAATTCTCCATGCTGAAACGCTTCAACACCTTGTCCAAGTAGGTACTTTGACCAAGTCCTATTAGTCTTTTACTCCTGTTTCTCAATATCCTAATCCCTAGAATGTAAGCAGCTTCCCCAAGGTCCTTCATAGTGAAACACTTCCCAAGCAGGACTTAACCTCCTGCAAGGTTGGGATGTCATCTACATACAATACCATAAAGCTAACTATACTCCCACTAGCTTTGACATATACGCAGGACTCATCTTTGCTTTTTGAAAATCCAAAATCTTTAACTTTCTCATCAAAACAAAGATTCCATCTACGAGATGATTGTTTCAATCCATAGATGGATTTCTCAAGCTTACACACTCTATTAGGGTACTTTGCATTGACAAAACCCTCTGGTTGACACATGTAAACATCTTCAGCCAACTTTCCATTAGGGAAAGTGGTTTTGACATCTATTTGCCATATTTCATAATCATGAAATGCAACTATGGCTAACATAACCCTTATAGATTTAATCTTCGCTACTGGTGAGAAGGTCTCATCATAGTCAACTCCCTGATTTTGAGTAAAGCCCTTCGCAACCAGTCGCGCCTTATATGTGTGTACTTTCCCATCCATGTCGGTCTTCTTCTTGAAGATCCATTTACACCCGACAATCTTACGACCTGGTACATTGTTAACCAAGTTCCAAACTTGATTGCCATACATGGACTAAATCTCGTTGTCCGTAGCCTCTTTCCATTTAGCAGACTCGGATCCCACCATGGCTTCCTTGTAGTTAGATGGCTCATCCAAATTTACCAGTGTGTTATCACTGATAAACGTATCACCTTCAGTAGTAATATGGAAGCCATAAAAATCATGTGTCATCCTAACTCGAGAGGAACGTCGAAGAGGTAATGACTCGTCAATAGGTTCACCAGGAGTTTCCTCCTCGGGTTGAGTGCTAGTGTTTGCGGTTCCTTTATCACTTAACTCTTGAAGCTCTTCAAGGTTAATTTGCCTCCCACTGTCCTCTTGGCATATGAGTTCTCTCTCTCTCTCGGAAAACCCCTATCCTCGCAACGAAGACAACATTGTCACTCAGTCTATAGAAGAGATATCCAAAGGATTTATGTGGGTAGCCGATGAAAATACATCGCTCACTACGAGGTTCGAGCTTGTCGTGAGTCTCTCGTCTTACGAAAGCCTCGCAACCCCAAATCTTGATGTGTGCTAATGAGGGAACCTTCCTTGTCCACATATCGTGAGGTGTTTTGGAAACCTTCTTAGTAGGGACTAGATTAAGGATATGGGTGGCAGTCTCTAAAGCATACCCCAGAATGAGATAGGTAATGAAGCTCGATTCATCATGGAACGAACCATGTCCAACAAGGTTCGGTTGCGGCTCTCAACCACACCATTCAACTGTGGTGTCCTAGGTGGTGTCAATTGTGAAACAATTCCACATTCCTTAAGATAGTCGTGAAACTCGATACTGAGATACTCACCACCTCGATCGGATCAGAGCATCTTTATCTTTCTGCCCAATTGATTCTCCACTTCCTGCTTCAACTCTTTAAACTTTTCAAAGGTTTCTGACTTATGCTTGATTAAGTAGATATAACCATATCTGCTGTAATCATCAGTAAAAGTCACATAGAAGCGGTTAGCATCCCTTGTAGCGGATCTGAAGGGTCCACACACATCGGTGTGTATGAGATCCAATAGACCTTCACCCCTTTCACAAGTATCAGTGAAGGGTGACTTGGTCATCTTTCCAAGCAAACAAGATTCGCAAGTGTCATCCGATTTTAAGTCGAATGACTCCAAGACTCCATCCTTTTGGAGTTGGGCTATGCGCTTCTTGTTGACATGTCCAAGACGACAATGCCACAAGCATGCCTTGTCCAAACCATTGGATGAATCAATATTCAACACATTATTTCCTATGTTATCTACAACCATCACAGTTTCATATATACCATTACAAGGAAATGCTTTAAAATAAAATAAACCATTATAGAAAGCATTAATAGAACCAATTTCATTATCAAATGAAAATCTAAAGCCTTGTTTATACAAACCATTAAAAGAAATAATGTTTCTCGCCATATCCAACGAGTAACAACAATTATTCAACTCTAATTCTAACCCATTACTAAGCAATAAAGAATAAACTCCAATCTTGGTGACAGGTGACACTTTCATGTTCCCCATGATTAAGTTTCTCGCCATATCCCTACTTCCTTTTATTCCCTGTATCAAGGACCCAAGAATTAGCATGCGATGAGTTATTAGATAGAATAGTGTAAATACATGTGAAGGTGGTCTTTATCTTCCCATCCTTAATGTCCTACAAGTATTTGGGGCAGCTTCGTTTCCAGTACCCTTTTTCATGACAATGGAAGCAATCTACTTCCTTTGGATTGGCAGAGGGTTTAGCAGGACCACCTTTGGTTCCACTAGAAGAGGATCCATCATGGGACTTTCCCTTGTGGCTCTTAGAAGAAGCCTTCATCTTCTTTCCCTTCCCATGTCCAATTGCCAGAACAGGGGCGACAGCAGTAGGAGTAGGTTCAATAGCCTTGCCTTTCAAATTGCTTTCTATAGTTCTTAATAGGCCTTGAAGCTTGCTCAGAGTGACTTCCTCTTTGTTCATATGATAAGTCATTCTGAACTGATCATAACAAGGAGGCAATGAATGTAGGATGATGTCAATAGCCAACTCTTCATCGAATTTCACATTCAACTTCATCAAGCGGTCCACAAATCTCTGCATCTTTTGCAAGTAGGCCGTGATGGACTCTCCATCCTTCATTTTGGTTGTGATCATGGAGGAAATGATCTCATACCTTTCCTACCGAGCACTTTCATGGTACCTTTCCATCAAATCTTGGTACATTTCGAAGGGCCAGAAGTCCTCATAGGACTTTTGAAGCTCAGTAGTCATGGTAGCAATCATAATGCACGACACCTTTGTCGCGTCCCTCTCATGAACCCTGTATTCCTTGATTTGCTCGGGAGTAGCAGTTTTTTCATCAATCTCCTTTAGCTCTTTATCGAGGACATATTCTTTGTCCTTGTAGCGAAGGTCCATACGAATGTTGCAAATCCAATCGTTAAAGTTTGACCCGTCGAAGATAGTTCTCCCAACCAAGTTCATGATGGAGAACGAGCTAGAAGGGTTGGAGCCTGAAGCATTGTTTAGGATAGACATCTGAAAAGAAGAGGAACATGTTTAGATTAGATAAGAATCCTTAATATAACACCCAAATGAAATATTAAGGCTAGGACCCAACACAATATTTTACAATTCGGAAGAGGGATGCCGTAATCCAATTACAAAATATATGAAGGTAGGTAAATGACGATTTACCAATTTCCACCATGAAAAACAAAATTGATTATTGAGTTTTAAATTGGATTGAAATTCCTATATTCTTTGAGATTCATTGAACTTTTTAATGGCATGTTTAAATCTCGATTATGCCCTTCAAGTTTGTGACTGGGATACCGAGGATCACAAACAAGGTGTGAATAACCATGCAAATTGCTTGGTACTCTTGATGTCACTTATCACCTAATCAATGTGACGGTTAACCACACACGCTCCATTGATCTATGACAAACATCAAGTTACCCTTTTCCACCCTTGACAGTCCCAAATTAGTGTGCCGGTTAACCACACGCGCTCCACTCACGACTTGGCAAGGTGCAAAGTGCAATTTCATGGAATAGCACCATTTTCACATTTTTCCTAAAGTAACTAAGATTGGGAATTTAATAAAACATTTAATTACTTTTATAATTATCATCATACTTATAACGAGAATTAATCTCCTATCCTACCCGTTCGGCTAACGAACCTCCACCAGTCAAGGAAGCGGTGGGTAATAGTCGACACCCATTAAACCACCATTTTATAGGCAGTAACCTTATACCCCCCTTATACACCGACTTCGTGAATGAGGCCTACTAACGGTAAGACTTACTTGTCTTATACATACATACATACATATATATATATATATATATATATATATATATATATATATATATAATTATTAAACTTGTAATATTATAATAGTATAAGGGTTGAATTTTAAACTTTTAAAATTCTAAGGTTTGGAATTAAATGTTTCAAAAGTGAGTCTTTACAAATTCCAAAACTTGAGGGCAACTATTGAAACTCTTCAAAACTTTTGGTTTTCCATAACTTATGATTTTTAATGTTCATGAATGAGACTTTTCATATAACTTGAGGACAAGTTACAAAACTCTCTTCAAGAACAATTTTAGATCAATTTTAACTAACAACATTATCATATAATTTACCATTGATCTAATCTAACTCATATTGTAAGGCAATTCATATCAAATAATACAAATAATTATCTTATTATCTTAAAATTTGACAATTGTCCTTTAAATTGGATGAGGATCATCATTACCAAATCAGAAAATACAAATTTTATGATACAAAATAGTTTGTGGTAATGATCCTAATCCAATTCTGTCTAAAAACTCGAAATTCTGCAAACAAAAGGCTCTACTCAACGAGTGCATGAACTGGACTCGTCGAGTTGCCCTTTTAGTGAGTGAACTCGTCGAGTCAGATCATTGGACTCGTCGAGTTCATCAGTCAGAGGCCAGAAAATCGATTTTTTCAGCTTTGAAAAATAACTAAGCATCAATATAATAGAAAACAATCCTAGGCTCTGATACCACTAATGGGTTTTAAGCACTATAACACTCCTATGGTGCACATGCAACCCTAGATGCTTTGGATATAAGTTTTCTATAATTATACATGCAATTTCATTTTTCCAAAGAATACATCCTAACTAGCACATGATGGAGGATATACAACATAAAACAGATTAGATGAATACCTCTTGATGTAGTTAGTAGTTCTTGGCCTTCAAAAGCTTTAGCACCTCAGATGTGATACCTATTGATGTAGTTAGTACTTCTGTGTTGCATTTAGGTACTTTTCTTGTGATTTTTGTGCCTGCCTTGGTGTTATTTGACTCGGTGTGAATCGATCTTTCGTGTCTTTATCCTTTAGTCGTCACATTAGTGTTAGACATGAGGTGTTGAGTCGACCACTGAGGGTTTCTATAGCCGATGAGCATGTGGTTTTTTCCACTGATGTATTTCGGGGATGTGTTTTAGATATTTTTTGTGCTGAGTTTTCGATAGATTTGGTGCCGATAGCGATGGGTGATGTATGTGTCATAGTGGGCATGGATTGGTTGAGCCGGTTTGGAGCCGTGATTGACTGTGAGCGTCAGATGGTGACCATTCGAGACCCTAGTAAGGGAGCACTTACTGTGTATGCCGAGGGAACTAGATCGGGATCAGCTTTCTGCTCTGCCGCCAGGGCGAGGCAGAGTCTACAGCAGGGGTGCATGGGATTTTTAGCATACGTGATGGATACACGAGTTGCCACTGAAAGGCCGAGTTCTATTTTCGATGTTCCAGAAGTGTGTGAGTTCACGGATGTCTTCCCTGAGGAATTTTTGGGTGTTCCTCCTGAAGGATAGGTGGAGTTCCGGATCGATCTGATTCCGGGGGCGACACCTATTGCCAAGGCACCTTATCACCTTGCGACGTCCAAGATACAGGAGTTATCCTCGCAGCTCCAGGAGATATTGGGGAAGAGATTCATTAGACCGAGTAGCCCGTCGTGGGGAGGGCCAATCCTTTTTGTCAAGAAAAAGGATGGTTCACACCGGATGTGTATCGACTACTGGGAGTTGAACAAGCTGACGGTCAAGAACCATTATCCACTACCGAGGATCGACGATTTGTTTGATTAGTCGCAGGAGCATCTTGGTTTTCCAAGATTGATTTGAGATTTGGGTATCATCAGATGAGAGTCTACGAGGAGGATATCCAGAAGACGGCCTTTCAAACTCGTTATGGGCATTACGAGTTTGTGGCGATGCCTTTCGGGCTCACCAATGCACCGGCAGCATTCATGGATCTCATAAACCGGGTGTGTAGGACCATGTTGGATCGGTCGGTGATTGTGTTCATCGATGACATTTTGGTGTACTCGAGGTCTAGGGAACAGCACGAGGAGCATCTGCGGGAGATTCTTGGGGTGTTGAGGATGGAGAGGCTTTATGCCAAATTCTCCAAGTGTGATTTCTGGTTACGAGAGGTCCAGTTTTTGGGACACCTCGTTAACCAGAATGGGATTTTGGTCGACCCGGCCAAGATTGAGGCAGTTATGTGATGGCAGGTGCCGAGATTCCCATCCGAGATCAGGAGTTTTATGGGTTTGGCGGATTACTATAGGAGGTTTATCAGAGATTTCTCCAAAATTGTCGTTCCTCTCACCAGATGGACTAGGAAGGGTGTTACTTTTGCTTGGGGGCCTGAG
Organism: Lactuca virosa; assembly: GCF_052849685.1. Classification (NCBI taxonomy): domain Eukaryota; kingdom Viridiplantae; phylum Streptophyta; class Magnoliopsida; order Asterales; family Asteraceae; genus Lactuca; species Lactuca virosa. Next base: position 35,761,327 of record NC_136433.1, on the reverse strand, counting down.
CAGCAGGCATCATTCGAGACTCTTCACCAGAGACTGTGCGAAGCTCCAGTGTTAGGCCTTTCGGAGGGAGTGGAGGAGTTTGTAGTCTACTGTGATGCATCTATATCGGGAATGGGTGTCGTGTTGATGCAGAGGGGGCACGTGATAGCATAAGCATCGAGGCAACTAAAACCTCACGAGACGAGGTATCCCACCCATGATTTGGAGCTGGGGGTGGTGGTATTCTCCCTCAAGATTTGGCGCCACTATCTTTATGGTGTCCGATGTACCATATACACGGAGCATAAGAGCGTGAAGTACCTTATGGATCAGCCCAATCTGAATATGAGACAGAGGAGGTGGTTGGATGTAGTGAGAGATTATGACTGTGAGATTTTGTATCACCCTGGCAAGGCTAATGTGGTAGCTGATGCCCTGAGTCGTAGAGCAACAAGTGCTCCGATCCGAGACGTGTGCATGAGGATGACGATGATGACTCTGTTGGATTAATGTCTAAGTCCATAACTATAATTGGTAAGACTTGACCCGACCCGGCATGGTCCATTTGGGTTGCATGGCATCATGCATTTGGATAGACTAAAATGAGAGAAATAACACTTAAGGTTTATTAATATATTATAAGTTTTAATATATTAATAAGGTTATTTAATTAGTATTGATCAAGAATTAATTTGGAATTAATTAAGTGATCAAAAGGAGACTAATTAAATATATGGGTTGATTGTGTAAATCATTCATTCTTTTATATGTGGGCTTGTGATCCAAGATTCCTTATGTTGGACTAAGTCCATGGGGTGACCCATGGATACTCCATGGAGGTTAAAATCCATGGAGCATAAGGAATGGGTAAAGTTATGAGTTACATGGTGTAACCCTAATAGCCACCATATAAAAGAATCCCATGGCTCAAGAAATCGGCGACTATGTGTGAGGAATAAGGGCTAGCCGATTTTATGAAGTGTTCCAATGTCTCTCAAGTCATTCCATGTGCATTTGATGTTGTGTGAACCATTTGAGGTGTCACACTTGGGGCACTAGGCACTCAAGCTTCATGAAGACATTCTATATCAAAGAGGTATGTAATTCTAACTTGAGATATTCATTTGAATCAGTGTTATTATGCTAGTTAGGATGAATTCCTTGGAAAGTTCATATTTGCATGTATAATAGAGAAAACATATATCCAAGCTATTTAGGGTTGCATGTACACTTAGGAGTGTTAGAATGCTCAAAACCCAACAGTGGTATCAGAGCCCAGGTTTGTTTTCAATTATACTTGATGCAAATTGCTGAAAAATGCTGAAAAAGTCGAATTTCGGGCATTCTGGGCACTGGACTCGCCGAGTCCACTGATGAACTCGCCGAGTCCATGAAGAAAATCATCCTACTCGTCGAGTAGGTTCATACACTCGACGAGTAGGAGCCCCTGTCAGCATGTCTTCGAGTTTTTTTGGCTAGAAATGGACTAGGAACATTACCATAAGCTATTTTTGAACCTATAAACCTGTTTTTGATGTGGTAATGTTCATTCTAATCCAATTTCAAAGATAATTGTTAATAGATTCATGTTTTGTATTAGTCTAATGGTTAGTCTAATTACATGAAAAAGTTTGATTAAATTATCTTGTTCTTATGAGTTGCTTAGATTAATAGAAAAATTATTAGAAATTGTTGTTTTCAATCCATTTTAATCTAAGAGATGATTCTAAAATGTGTTTGTGTAACTTTTCCTCAAGTTACATGAAAAGTCACATTAAAGTTTGTTAAAACTCATAAAAGTTGGCAAAGGTTACAAAATGAAGAGTCTTGTCTTCATTGAATGGTTTTATGACTCCATAACTTGTCCTCAAGTTATGGAGGTTCAAGAGTCACTTCATTAAGTAATAAAATGTGTAACCTTAATTAGTTCAATAAGTTACAAAAATAAAGAAAAGTTACATTCTTTCATTAGTTTAAAGTCTTCCATAACTTGTCCTCAAGTTATGGAACTTGAAGAGTTTTTTAATTAAAACTACTTTAAACACATAAGTTATGGAATTAATTAGTTTTGAATAGTTTCAAAACTTGCCCTCAAGTTTTGGAATTTGAAAAATTTTCTCTTATGAATACTTTAATTCCAAGTTAAGCCCTTAGAATTTTAAAATTTAAAATTCAACCCTTATACTTTATAATATTATAAGTTAATAATATATATATATATATATATATATATATATATGTGTGTGTGTATAAGAGCAAGTCAGTCTTACCATTAGTAGGCCTCATTCACAAAGCCGGTCTATAAGGGGGGTATAAGGTTGTTGCCTATAAAATGGCAGCTTAATAGGTGTCCACTCTCACCCACCGCTTCCTTGACTGGTGGAGGGTCGTTAGCCGAACAGGTAGGACAAGGACTATAATTCTCCCTTCATTAAACGTATTAATGATAAATACTAAGTAACTAAACACTTATAAATTCCCAATCTTAGTTACTTAGGAAAAATGTGAATAAGGTGCTAATCCATTAAATTACACTTTGCACTTTGTATAAACCGTTAGTGGAGCTCGTGTGGTTAACCGGCACACTAACCTGGATTTAACAAGGTAGGCAAAGGGTAACTTAATATTTTATCATAGTATCGGTGGAGCTCGTGTGGTTAACCGGCACATCGATTGAGGGGTAAATATTAAGGGTACCAAGTATATTTTCATGGTTACTTCACACCTTGTTTTGTGATCCTCGGCATCCCAGTCACAAAACCTGAAGGGCACACCCGAGATTGAAACATGCCATTCAACAGTTCAATGAATCTCAAAAGATCTAGGAGTTTCAAATCCAATTAAAACTTAATTATATTTCGTTTTTCATGGTGGAAATTGGTAAATCGTCATTTACCTACCTTCAAATATTTTATAGCTTGGATTACGGCATCCCTCTTCCAAGTTATGAAATAGTTTGTTGGGTCCTAGCCTTAATATTTCATATTGGGTGTTATATTAAGGACTTTGAATCAACTATCTTGAATATATCCCAAAAGATGTCTAGCTCAGACATCTATGATCTTCCCAAATCTCTTGGAAATTTACTTCCTCCACCTCCTCCAATTATTCTCCCTAACTCACAAGTTCAAGGTCACTAAAGCCCTAATGGCAAGGCAAGGTCTAGATGTGATCACATCTTAGAGATGAAGTCACATATTGACAAGCCGGGAGAGTTGAGTGTCAAAGTCTAGAGGAAGCTGATGATCAATCACTTTCTAAGTCACATAGTGAGTTCCTTTGGGACTCCTATGAAACAGACTATGACAAGACCCTTAATGATCTTATCTATTTGCTAAGATCAACTTCCTAAAACTTTATGGACATTGACAATGATGACATTGGATATCCAGTAAAGCTCTCTCTTCCCAATGGAAAGGGATCGGCCATAGTCAACTCGGTTGACCAAATGGTAAAGAGAAAGGCTAAGTCTGAGATAGTCCCATTATCAAGGGTCAATTGCCAAAGAAAGGGGCATTGGTTGCGAAGCTGCCAAATTTACCTAAGGATGTTAAAGTCAATAAGTTTGACTCTACTTCAGGTAAAGTCCACTATCTAACTCTGCTAAGTTTCTATTCTGAGATTCTTGATACATGATGTGACTGGGTCACATGGTGATGTTTTAAGAATCAAAGAAAAAGTGAAATAACTTAAAGAAAGAATATGCTGAATCTGATCGCGTAGATGGATTTCTATCACATAGTTTGAAGATCGGATTCTTGAGCTACTTCTTAGGAGTTATGATATTTTGCTTAGGAATAGATAACAACAAGTTTTCATATGGATTGTAAGGATGAGTTTTTCCATAAAGTTTTAAAATAAAAGGTAAATCTTTTGATTTTATTTATTTTAAAATATCCTTACAATGGCATTTGTGAAAAACTGTGTTGCTTATAAGATTCCATTAAGAGCAAGAGTGGAAATATGAATTTGATTCTTTCATTTGTGGTAGTGTCTAAATTTACCAAATAAGGAAAGATTCTCATCACCCAAGTTTCAATTGGACCGAAACTTGGAATCATGCAATTTGTAGAGCATGATGAATGAGAACCTTCAAGCATTGGAAAAATTAAGACTAACTACTTGTTCACATGGATGTGTGAGTCAAGTAACGGACTAAGGGATCGAGTACACATTCTTGTGCACTGATTAAGTCCACCACAAAAGATCGATAAGACTATTCGTCATGATTTACTAAAGTTTAGTAATTATGGTTATACTTACAGGCTTAAGTATAATTCTGAAGCATTGGAAAAAATTTCAGTGTATGGCGGAACGAGTGAGAAGAATCAAATTAAGCAGAAGGATAAAAGGTTCTCAAATCTGAAAAGATGGGAGAGTACTTTAGTATCATGTTATATAATCATCTTAATGATTAAGAGACCTTATCACAATTCATCCTCTAAGTGCATTCTGGTAGCTAAGAAGAGGAGTTATGAATTGTTGAAGTGGTTAAATCAAGAAGATGAGTCATATTTCATTCCAAAACAATTCTTAGAGTCATACTCCAAGATTTTAACTTGAGTGACATGTCTTAAAGAAGGTTTAAAAACACTTGTCAAATGTAAGAGTAAAAGGTTTCTACTCTTGTACATTTGAAATTGGTAAGTTGTGATGTTTTGGATAAAACAAAGACCAACTAAGGCCAATTGTGTGAAGTGTTTGTCTTGATTAGAATCCACACTATCTCTTGAATATTTGACAAGAAAGTCTTATATGTCAAGAGGACAGTGGGAGTCTTAAAAGGTCTTGAAAGTCTCAAGAACTAATCAAGAATCAAAACCTGAGGTTCTTCACTAGCACACGACTTGAGGTTTATAACCTATCGTGTTGACATATTCTGTGCCCATTCCAGTTAAAATTGTCTTTGCATAGGAGTTCTGGAAGTTCTCAATTGGTTGCATAACAACTTGGAAGCAATGGCAGGCCCTGTACTACCAGGTGGCAAGAAGTGAAGATTGCACAAGTTCAATCCATATCAGTTTGGATTTGTCACTAACCTAGTCTTGTGATTGTGGTCTTGACAAATTCTCGTGGACAAGAACACATACACCATAAAATCTAAGGGTCATAAGGTTTCTCTCTGATTCATGAAAATGATGGTGAGGAAACACTTCCACCAAGTAGATTTGAAGCAGATGGCAAAAGGTCTAAACAATTGAGACTATGATTATGACATCCCTTTTCATAGTTCTTAAAATTGTTTAGACACACAAGTGTGCTATCTAAGGCAAGGTGTATGATTTTGATAAAGTTTTATCAAAGCAATCTAGTATCAGAAATCTGAACTTTGGTAAGAAAGTCAATAAAGTATTGTTTTTCTAGAAGTTCAGCTGATTTCTGAGTACATGTCAAAGCTAGTGGGAGCATAAGTGTTATGCTAATAATCATCGTGTTAGTGGGAGCATGATAATTATGATAAAGGTTGCAAGTTAGCAATGTTAATTATAGAAAACAAAAGGTTTCAATTGGGAAAAAGTTGTTTTGCTATAATTAAGGGAGAGGAAATTATACTTCATCTCAAATCTAAAAGTTTAGATTGAGGTTTCATCTCAAATCTAAAAGTTTAGATTGAGGTTTTAAATCGTATTTAGTCAAGGATATATATATATGAATTTCATGTTGGAATGGCTCAACATAAGGAAATTCTATATATGGGTCCATTATTTGCGTTCTAAAATTCGATTATGATTACGGCATCCCTTTTTATAATCTGAATTATGAGAATTTGGCAAATTGAAATGGAAATATTATAGCAAAAGACTACTTTAGTCTTTATGTGAGACATCATGAATCGTGTCTCATATGCTTCGGATATAGGATCGATTACATGTGCTATATTCATCCTATCTAAAATTTTCCAAATGTCTGGGGCATTAAGAAGGGAAAAGGTCTAGAACTGGATATGACTAAAAGGATTAAGCAATTGTCGAGGACAATCTAAGGTTTACCAAAGATTGGTTGCTCAAGGACAGTTGGAAGTATAGTGTTAATTCTGGAAGGACCATATTGACATAATCTGTAAGGAGGCAACTCTTGTTCAGAAGTGATAGTCAAAATGGAATATGGAAATGTTTCAAAGTTAGAAATTATTCAATCTGTGTAAGATTAGGAAACTTAATGCAAGAAGGATGTTTCCAAGGAGTTGATCTCCTTAGAATGCTCTGTAATGTTTGTTGTCAAGTCCTTGTGACTTTGTGCATAATCATTACAAGAGGATCAATGCATATAAGTTTAAAATCTAACAGATTTCAGTAAATGGCATGAATTTGGAATTCTTGCATTTGCAGTAAGGATTTGGGACTGTGAAAAGAGAATCATTGAAGTTATGTTCAATTGATCTATTTCACAAAGTAAAGATCATAGACAAACATAGTATGCATACTTGGTGTATGGCATGACTAGTGTTTAGAAAACATAGTGTACATGCTTGGAGCATGAGACAACTATGTTGGATATAGTGTCTAAGTCCATAACTTTATTTGGTATGTACTTGACCCGACCCGGCATGGTCCATTTGGGTTGCATGGCATTGCAATACTTGGATAGACTAAATGAGAGAATAAGGCACTTAGGATTATTAATATATTATAAGTTCTAATATATTAATAATAGTATTATTTAATTAGTATTGATCAAGTATTAATCTAGTATTAATTTGTCAAAGTGAGACTGATTAAATATATAGGGTTGATTATGACAATCATCAATTCTTTTATGGTGGATTAATGATCCATGGTTTATGGGTTTGGTTATAACCATATGGAGCTCCATGGATAGTCCATGGGAGTTACAAACCCATGGGTCATGAGAAATCAAGAGTCATGACAATTAAGGGCATTCATGTGTAAACCCTAATTGTGACAACACTATAAAAGGAACCCTATGGCTAGCAAAATAGTGGACCTAGTGTTACTAGAGAGGGCATAACCGATTTTGAGTGCTAGAAGTATTCTCTCAAGTTATTCCAAGTCTTGTGGTGTTGTGTGAAGCATTTGAGGCACAACATTTGGGGTGCCAGGCTCACAAAGTCTTGAAGGAATCCAAGCAACAACAAGGTATGTATTTCTACTAGTTTTATGTTCTATGTAATCCCCATGCCATGCTAGTTAGGAAATAACCTTGAAAAAGAAATTTGCATGTATATAGAGAAAACATAGATTCAAGGTTATTAGGGTTGCATGTACACTTAGGAAGTGTTAGAATGCTCAAAAACCCATCAAACTATTGTTTTAATTCAAGTATAAAGTTGATAGTTTGAAACAGTATACAATGAATAATGTGTAATCATATGGTGATAAATAAAAGGTGTTTTATTTATATTCATAAGTTCTGAGACCATATTGGATTCGATTATTATTGTGTTTCAATTTGCATGTTTTGACTTCCAGAATAACTAGGTCATTCTTCCTGAATGATTAAGTTATTCAAACCATCCACAGTCGGTCATATATTGGAAGTAGATATGAATCAAGACTGTCATGGGTTGGGCTTGTAGAGGTCTAAGATGTGGAACAAGGTGGTGCTACAACACTCATGAGTGCTCATAAGTTCTGAGTATTGGATTCAACCCGCGCTCATTGGAATCACTTCATGGATTTTATCACGAGTGATCATGAGACGATAATATCTTATATTCTTCAAACCTAGAGATATGAGTTGTTACTATGAGTTGGTTATACATTGATTGCACGAAAACGCATTGGTAACTCGATGTTATAAAACGTGCCTTTGTGTATGATTCAACAAGTAGTAGAACAAACCATATGAGTCGAAGTTTATCCATTCCTTTTACCTTCGGGATAAAAGCCATATCTGTGGGCCCCTCGATGATTTGGTGATGACAAATGTAAGTGCTCGGCCGGGCCTGGACTGATTTGATTTGTTCAATTAGTCAGTCGTCATAAATCGGAAATCGGGAAACAACAAATGGACAGAGAGAATGATTATAATCCATGTCTCAGTCCATATGATATCTAGAATGAAGGAATATATGATCCCTTATCTAATGGACAAGTCATTGACAAAGGTCAGAGATCATCGGCAAGGTCAGAGTTCGACAGAAGCTTTTGAGAGCTACGATTGCCAGTCGGTTCTTGAAGTCGTACGCAATAATAGTTTTAGACTTATCCAAGTGGGAGACTGTTGGATTAATGTCTAAGTCCATAACTATAATTGGTAAGACTTGACCCGACCCGGCATGGTCCATTTGGGTTGCATGGCATCATGCATTTGGATAGACTAAAATGAGAGAAATAACACTTAAGGTTTATTAATATATTATAAGTTCTAATATATTAATAAGGTTATTTAATTAGTATTGATCAAGAATTAATTTGGAATTAATTAAGTGATCAAAAGGAGACTAATTAAATATATGGGTTGATTGTGTAAATCATTCATTCTTTTATATGTGGGCTTGTGATCCAAGATTCCTTATGTTGGACTAAGTCCATGGGGTGACCCATGGATACTCCATGGAGGTTAAAATCCATGGAGCATAAGGAATGGGTAAAGTTATGAGTTACATGGTGTAACCCTAATAGCCACCATATAAAAGAATCCCATGGCTCAAGAAATCGGCGACTATGTGTGAGGAATAAGGGCTAGCCGATTTTATGAAGTGTTCCAATTTCTCTCAAGTCATTCCATGTGCATTTGATGTTGTGTGAACCATTTGAGGTGTCACACTTGGGGCACTAGGCACTCAAGCTTCATGAAGACATTCTATATCAAAGAGGTATGTAATTCTAACTTGAGATATTCATTTGAAAGTTCTATATTATGCTAGTTAGGATGAATTCCTTGGAAAGTTCATATTTGCATGTATAATAGAGAAAACATAGATCCAAGCTATTTAGGGTTGCATGTACACTTAGGAGTGTTAGAATGCTCAAAACCCAACAGACTCCAGTCTTAGATACCATCCCAGAGGCCCAAGCGGTGGCCATGAGACCAGAGAATCGTAAGAGAGAGCGGGTGATCGGGCAGATTTCTGAGTTTGAGACTGATAGTCAGGGGCTTATGACCTTCCGTGGGCGGACATGGGTGTCGTATACGGGTGGAGCTCGACGTATTTTGATGGAGGAAGACCATAGGTCGAGATTCTTGATCCATCCTGGGCCACCAAGATGTATTTGGACTTGAGAAAGGATTATTGGTGGCCCTGTATGAAGAGAGATGTGGCATGGGTAGTTGAGAGATGCCTGATCTATCGTCAGGTCAAGGCAGAGCACCATCGTCCCCATGGCCAGTTGCAGCCTTTGGAGATTCCCATGTGGAAGTGGGAACAGATCTCCATGGACTTTATTACCAAGTTACCGAGGACTGCGCGAGGTGTCGATGCGATATGGGTGATTGTAGATCGGTTCACGGAGAGTTCTCACTTTCTGGCTATAAGTGAGAGCTCTTCGGCGAAGAAATTGGCCGAGATCTACATTCGAGAGGTGGTGGAACGACATGGGTTGCCAACATCGATAGTGTCAGATCGGGATGTGCGTTTTACTTCCAGGTTCTAGAAGAAATTTCATGAGGAGTTGGGTATCCGGTTGCATTTCAGCACCGCTTACCACCCACAGACGGACGGGCAGAGAGAGCGGACGATTCAGACGCTCGAGGACATGCTACGCGCATGTGTTATGGATTTTGGTGAGATTTGGGACACTTACTTGCCCTTGTCTGAGTTTTCATACAACAACAACCATCACTCCAGTATCGGTATGCCTCCCTTTGAGCTTTTATATGGGAGGAGGTGCCGAACTCCCATCTGTTGGGGAGAGGTAGGGAAGAGGGTGATGGGGAGCACTGAGATAGTGCTCAAGACGACAGAGCAGATCCAGCAGGTCGGACAGAGGTTATTGACAGCCCAGAGTTGTCTGAAGAGTTACGCATACTGGCGACGTTCAGAGCTAGAGTTACAAGTCGGAGATTTTGTCCTCCTGAGGGTATCCCCATGGAAAGGGGGATCCGATTCTGGAAGCGGGGTAAGTTGGGCCCTAGATACATCGGTCTTTTCAGAGTGATCGCTCGAGTGGGTAAGGTAGTTTATCGGTTAGAGCTGCCTGTAGAGTTGAGCCAGATTCATAACACCTTTCATGTGTCCCACCTGAGGAAATGTGTAGCCGACGAGACGACAGTGGTCCCTTTAGGAGACATTCAGGTTAATGACCGCCTGAACTACATTCAGAAGCCGGTGGCGATATTGGATAAGAAGGTGAAGGTCTTGAGGAATAAAGAGGTGCCCTAGGTTCAGGTTCAGTGGCAGCATCAGAAGGGATTCGAGTGGACTTGGGAGCCGGACTCCGAGATGCGTGAGCAGTACCCAGAGTTGTTTCCAGAGGATGACTTTTAGGGCGAAGTCTAATTCTAGTGGGGGAGAATTGTAACATCCCGACTCACAGGTATAATATCTAATTAAATTATATTCATTTTGTCAGGGCAACTCAACGAGTTGGAGGCCCCAACTCGCCGAGTAGGGATTGAGATGGCCGCGTGATTTTAGAGTCTACTCGACGAGTTGGGGGACCCGACTCGACGAGTAGGAGCTGAGTGTGAAAACCCTAATTTTCAGGGTTTGCACCCTATTTAAAGTACCTTAAGTCCTTTACCCCGCCTCCCTCACCACCTTAACACGCTGAGAGAAACCCTAATCGAGCTATTATCATATGTGAGAGAGAGAGAGAGAGGCTAAAAGTGTGTGTTTTATTGCATTCTTGGAAGGAGTTTTGAGGAGCAAAAGTCTTGGAACGAGAAAGAGCCCTTGGATCCAGTATTCTCTCAGTGTTAGCTGCCATTTGGAGGTAAAAAGCTATTACCTTGACCACTTGTGTGTTAGATCTCTCCATTAGGGAGTTTATGACCATTTATATCTTCTCTATGAGTCCCTTAGTTGTTTGAGCATGCCTTGAAGATGAGACTTCAGATCTAGACGATATTAGGTCCCTTGGGCCTAAAGATGCAAGCTTTATCAAGCTTTGGCCGACTTTCATGCATTAAAACCTTGTTGAGATTTGGTTTGGCAACTTAGCCCTAGATGTCATGCATGAACGTAAAGCTTGTAGCTTTACGTGTTATTTCAACCTTAGGAGGCTAGATCTAGAGTATGGGGCCTTAGTTCTGCTTAAAAACGTCTGAATGAGAGAATGGATTGAGGGGACTCGACGAGTTGGTGAGCCAACTCGACGAGTTTGTTAGGGTTTTCCCCGATAGTCTGGACGCGTTACGAACTCGGCGAGTTGAGTTGGACTTTCCCGATATTTTTCTGAGAACAGGAGGAATTCGACGATTCACATAGATGCACTCGACGAGTTGGGTCAACATGGACTGTTGACTCGAGTGTTGACTTCCATTGACTTTTAGGGTTTGGTCAAGTTATGGGTTATGGAGACCATGGAGGGGTAAAATGGTCTTTCACCCTTTCCGAGAGTTAGAAAAGGGGTCAGCGTAACATCTTTAGAGTTGTTGTTATAAGTGTTAGTTAGAGATGATTATGATATGTATGCGGAGTCTAGACCGATTGTTGAGTACGAGACCTACTTGCTTACGTACGAGCTGAGTCTTCTCACTATACTTACCTGAGTGGTAATACTGTGTAACCATAGGGTCTTATTTGAGTTATTGACCGGAGGGTCTTGTTTGAGTTACTGACCGGAGGGTCTTAGGTGCTTATACTAAGTTATTTGATATCATGCATTTTGTCGTTGTGATTTATGTTGTATATTATTTTGTGCCTTATTGAGTTAGGACCGGAGGGTCCAAACCGAGTTGTGAGACCGGAGGGTCTTCACTGAGATACCGGACTGGAGGGTCCGACCCAAGCTGTGATACTGGAGGATCTTCACTGAGACACATGACCGGAGGGTCCTTATTGAGATATAGTCATGAGAGGCTAATTATTTGTGTGTGGTATTTTGGGGAACTCACTAAGCTTCGTGCTTACAGTGTTGTGTGAAATGTGTTTTAGGTACCTCTCAGGATCGCGGGAAGGCGTCGGCTTGATTGTACACACCAGCTTGAGATTATGTTTTGAGGATTATGGGATATTGACAAACATTTTGTTGTTTTGTGTTTTGAACAACTTATACATTTGGTTTTGAGAAATATGAGATTGTGTTTTATGAGGTTTTAAAAATGAAAATTTTGTTTGAAAATTTAGAGTGTTACATATGGCATGCCTATCAGGCCATCAACTCATATCTGGATTGCTCCTGAGCCCACATCATAAGTTTGGCTTGTCCTCAGGCCTACAACTTATGTCTGGATTGCTCCCGGTTTGTTGGCTACCACACAAAGCAGTACAACCTCAACCCATCCATATTGTGTCGACATATGCATAACAGATAAACATATACCAGCAAACAGATAAACATGCAAATCTTAGCAGATCACTACAGCATAGCAACATCCTATAACATGATACATAATCTGTTGGGCCGGTATTGGTGCCTTCGACAGACAAGTATAGTGAGGAAAAATCACCTCTCAGTTGGAATGCAAGATGAATAAATCTCTGTTCTGAAAAATCAGCTCAACGATCACCTAACCAAAACCAAGGACCTAATCTCAATTAACAACTCAAAATACCCAAAATACCCTTGGTCAAAATCACCAAAATCCACCGAGTCAACTCAGGCCTCGTACGTGGAGCGTACTTCGGATGTAGACGGGGGTACTCGTGGTCCGAGGCATCGGGGATTAACTTGTGTACGCACAACGTGCCATTTGGTACGCCCAACGTACACACAGATTTCCTTCTTAATCACTTAAGAGCTTAATGCTTCGACTTTTCACGTCCAAATGCAGATCCAAGGCCAAAATACCACTAAGAGTCATAAAGTTTCAAACTTTAGACTTTGCATGCCCATTAAGTTCTTAATACAAACAATCCCAACTTCTTAACACCTAAAGACCTTCTAGAGCGGGCATGGGGAAGAACTAAGCATGAAGATCTCATTTTAATAACTCAATACCCCTCATTGGGTCTGAAAGGACGACTTATTTGATCAAGAGCATGTGATGCTCAAGAATCACAAAGGTTGGGACCAAAAATGCCCTAAAATGAAGGAATATCTAGATCTATAAGAAAATATGATTAAGTTGGGAGCTTTACCTCTTAAAGGTTGCTAGTAAGGTGAGAATCCCAGATCCAAACTCCTTCCAAGCTCCAATGTCTTTCTACCACCTTCGTATTCTTCTTCAAGAACACCACCAAAACACACAAATGAGCTCAATGTGCACTCTTAACATTTAGGGTTAGCTAGAGGGACGATTTTTAGGTGGAGGTTGATGATGGTGAAGGTCTTGGGGCCAAGAAGATGTTTAAATAGGGTCCAAAACTTAAACTTTAGGGTTTGAAACCCTCGTACTTACACCAGGTGTACGCGATGTATGCCTAGCATACAAAGCTCCCGCATGTACGACTTACGTACGAAGCGTATGCCTAACGTACTAAGCCTCAACCAAAATGCCACTATGGGCCATTTTGCAATCCTTCTCATGCACAGGGGCCAAAAAGCAATACTTCTTCATACATAGGGTTAAAATCGAAATTACCTCATCATCGGGATGTTACAATTCTGCCCCACTTGAACTATACTTCGTCCTCGAAGTCCGCTGCTGTGAACAACTCCGTGTAATTCTCCCGCATCTCAGACTCGGGCTCCCAGGTCCACTCGGAGCCTCTCCAATGTTGCCACTAAACCTTTACCAAAGGTATCTCCTTGTTGCGCAGGACCTTCATCTTTCTGTCCACCACCGCTACCGACCTCTCCCTATTATTCAGGCGCTCATCGACCTGAATATCATCCAAAGGGACCACTGCCTCTTCGTCCAACACGCACTTCCGCAACTACGAAATATGGAAAGTGTTATGGATCTGACTGAGCTCACACGGTAAATCCAACTGGTAGGCCACCCTGCCTACCCTAGCGATCACACTGAGTGGTCCAATATACATGGGAGCCAATTTCCCCCTCTTCATGAAGTGTATTACACCCTTCCAGGGTGATACCTTCAATATTACCATATCGCCGACCTAAAACTCCAACTCTGGTCGACGCCGGTTGGCATAGCTCTTCTGCCGACTCTAAGTTGTTTGCAATCTCTGCTTAATCTGTTGGATGATATGTGTAGTCGGGAGAACTACCTCAGTCATCCCCATGACTCTGTGACCAACCTCCCCCAACAAACGGGGGTACGACATCTCCTACTATACAGAAGCTCGAAGGGCGGTGCACCAATTCTGGAGTGATAACTCTTGTTGTAGGATAACTCTGCGAGAGGTAGGTAGGAATCCCAACTTCCACCAAAATATATGACACAAGCCCGCAACATATCCTCAAGTTTCTGGATGGTCCGCTCACTTTGGCCGTCAGTCTGCGGATGATAAGCAGTGTTGAAATGCAGCCTCGTACCCAGTTCCTCGTGGAACTTCTTCCAGAATCGTAAAGTGAACAGAACATTTCGATCTGATATAATGGAAACCGGAACCCCACGACGAGCCACAATCTCACGAACATACACATCGGCCAACTTCTTGGCCGGGGAGCTCTCCCGAATGGCGAAAAAGTAGGCACTTTTGGTCAATCGATCCACGGTGACCCAGATAGCATCAAAACCCTTGGCAATCCTCGATAGCTTGGTGATAAAATCCATGGTGATCTGTTCCCACTTCCACATGGAAACTTCCAAAGGCTACAACTTTCCATGCGGCCTCTAGTGCTCGGCCTTGACCATCCTACAGGTCAAGCACCTCTCAACATACCAAGCTATCTCCCGCTTCATACACGACCACCAATAACTTAGTCTCAAATCTTGATACATCTTGGTGGCTCCCGGGTGTATTGAAAAACGAGATTTATGTACCTCCTCCAAAACTATCTGTCTGACCTCGCCGGAAACTGGAACCCAAACCCGACCACACCGGGAACAATCCCCGACTATCGGTGACAAATCTATCGATCTCTCCCCTGATCCTCTCCTGTTTCCAGTTCTCCTTCTTGACTCCTTCTACATGTGCCCATCTGATCAAATCCAAAAGTGGAGAATCAATAGATATCCTCATACACATATCCCCAATCGAAGATCCAGCCGACTTGTGGCTCAAAGTATCTGCAACCACATTCTCTTTACCCGGATGGTAAAGGATCTCCCATTCATAATCCTTGACCACGTCAAGCCACCTGCGCTGCCTCATGTTCAGGTTTGGCTGGTCCATGAGATACCTCAAGCTCTTGTGATCCATGTAGACGGTATATCGGACCCCATACAGATAATATCTCCAAATCTTGAGGGAAAACACTACTACCCCCAACTCCAGATCATGAGTAGGATATCGTGCCTCATGCGGCTTTAGCTGCCGAGAAGCATATGCAATCCCTCGCCCCCTATAAATAAGAACCGCCCCCATACCAGTGATGGATGCATCACAAAATACAACGAAATACTCGACACCCTCCGGAAGATTCAACATTGGGGCCTCACATAACCTCTGTCGTAGTGTCTCAAACATCGTCTGCTGCTCTGGGCCCCAACAGAAATCGACACCCTTCCTCGTCAGACGAGTGAGGGGTACAACAATCTTGGAGAAATGCTGGATAAATATCTGATAATATCCTTCTAAACCCAAGAAACTCCCGATCTCTGAGGAGGACTTCGGGACCTCCCACTGCATCACAGCCTCAATCTTGGTTGGATCGACCAAAATCCCTTTTTAGTTAACGAGATGCCCCAGGAACTGGACCTCTCGTAACCAAACCTCACACTTCGAGAACTTGGCATACAGTCGTTTCCGCCTCAATACTCCCAAAAGCTCTCGAAGGTGCTCCTCGTGTTGTTCTCTGGTCTTGGAATACACCACAATATCATCAATAAAAAAAATAATTGATCGATCGAGCATCGGCCTGCACACCCGATTCATCAAATCCATAAACATTGCAGGCGCATTGGTGAGCCCAAATGGCATCACCACGAAGTCGTAATGACCATAACGAGTCCGAAACGCGGTCTTCTCCACATCCTCCTCTCTAACCCTCACCTGATGATACCCCGACCTCAGATCGATCTTGGAGAACCAAGATGCACCCTGCAACTGATCAAAGAGGCCGTCAACCCGTGGAAGGGGATAACGATTCTTCACCGTTAACTTGTTCAACTCCCGGTAATCAATGCACATCCAGTGCGAACCATCCTTCTTTTTGATGAACAATATCGACGCTCCCCACTGTGAACTACTCGGTTTGATGAACTGCTTACCTAACAGCTCCTGAAGCTGAGAGGACAACTCTTGCATCTCAGGCAGTGTCAAACAGTATCGCGCCTTGGCAATCGGAGCCGCACCTGACACTAGGTCAATCCTGAACTTAACCTGCCTCTCGGGAGGCACACCAGGTAACTCCTCCAGAAACACATCAACAAACTCCCTAACAATTAGCACATCTGAAACTGATGTTTGCTCCCCAACCCATGTATCAACAACATAGGCAAGATAACCCATACAACCATGTTGAATATACTGCCGATCCCTGGCAGCCGAACAAAACCCTGACCCAATCCTGGTACCCACTCCATAGATGACCAGTTCTCCCCCACTTAGGGTTCGAACTACCATTTGTTGACCCTCGCATTCAATCATAGCACCAAACCTGCTCAGCCAATCCGTCCCTACTATCACGCATACATCCCCCATGGGGATAGGAATCAAATAAATCGGATAAGGCACCCCGAAGATCTCTAAGTCACAACCCTGATACACTATGGATGTAGAAATCCCATGTTCATTGGCGATAGAAACCCACAACAGACACTCCAACTCGCACAGGGTCATATCAAAATCCCTACTAAAAGACTGAGCTACAAAGGACCGACTCGCGCTCGAGTCAAATAACACAAGAGCAGGAAAAGAATTCACTAAGAATGTACCTATCAGAAACATAAGCACAAGCATACCATAAAATAATGGATAGAATGATAAATGGAAACATACCAGTAACAACGTCTAGCGTCGTCCTGGCCTCCTCTGTCGTGAGCTAAAAAGTGCGACCTCGAGCCCTCGGGGGCTCCGCCCTACCCTGGTGCCCAAAGGTGATCCTCAAAGTAGTTGGCGCTGGAGCCTGCGCCGGTCCCACAGTGAGCAAATGATAGTTGGCCTTCACATGACCAACCTTCTCACAGTGATAACAGATCCTGGTGGTCTGCGCGGAAACCTGCTGGCGACAGTCCTTGGCGTAATGCCCCTCCTTGCCACATTTGTGGCACCCAAAAGTAGATCGACAAGGACCCTCATGAACCTTACTGCACCTTCCACAAGTGCAGCCCCTCTGACTCTCAGATCTCACATCAGCGGCCGTGAACCGCTTCGCCGCAAGCTGTGACTGCACCGGAGCCTGCCTCCGCTCCCTCTTCTGGAGTTCCAACTCAATCTCCCGCCTCCTAGCGGCCTCTTCTAACTCCACAAGTGAACCAAAACGCTGAGTAGACACAAACTGGTGGATGTCCATCTTGATCATGCTCAAGTACGGGGTCATCTGAGCTTGCTCAGAAGCAACAAACTTAGGAAAAATAGTGTTCTCTTAGTAAACATCTTGGTGATCTCCGTCACCAACTCAGTCCCCTGCCTCAAGTCCAAATACTCCTGGGCCAATCTCTCCCTCTCAACCAATAGAACATATCTCCTACGGAACATCTCAGAAAACTTCTCCCATGATACAGTAGCCCTCTGCTCCAGAGTGTAAGAGCTAGTAACCAACCTCCACCAATCCTTCGCCCCCAATCGGAGAAGGTTCAGGGCGCAATTGACCTTCTGGTCAGTTGGGCAAGAGCAAGTAAAGAAACATCCCTCGACATCAGACAACCACCTCATAGCAATGATCGGATCCTGAACCCCATCGAACACCGGGGGATTCGTATTGTCGAAGTCTCGGTACTAGAAGGTTCGCTCTCCACGAACCCCAGCGGCCGCAACGACCAGGGTAGCTGCACCAACAACAGTCTCAGAAAGTGCAGCATAACGGTCATCAAAGTACTCAATCATGGTTGTCCTAATAGACCCGAATATCTCCGGTATCTGCCCTCGGATAACAGTTACAGCCTCAGAAGAAATCAACGCCCTAATCTCATCCTCAGTCATTCAGGGCCTATCTTGTCCATTCGTTCCAGCTCCTGATCCGGATCCCCTCGTGAACACCATGAGTTATTCTAAATAACGTAACCCTAGGGGTTGTGACTTACCTGTTACGTGTACGTGTCCTGTGGGTAGTACGGGCCCATACTACCTTCCATGTCTACCCGTATTTGTCTCAGAAGATCATCACAACGACCCTAACAGCACACACTAGAATACACATACATCCTATTCTCACTCCCTAGAGAAGGCTAGACATTCCTCAACTGGTCGACTTCTTACACATAACCCATCCATGAACCTTCCACCAAGCCTGCAGCACTCGTGTATGCAAATCATACATAACACTGGATCATATAGACAGTCGAATACTTGATTCTACCCTAAGCCCTTCATCAAACAAGAAAGAGAAATAAGGCTAAACCAAACATTCAGGCTATAGAATCTTAGTTATGTACAACTATGATGCATACACTAAACAACTACAGTAATGATGTCAATTCCATACAAGAAAGAATCATAGGCTATCAGGCATCAATTATCAGGCAATTCTATAATGCAATTCCTGAAGATCCCTAACCTAACACTAGCATGTTGTTCTAATATAAACATAATATAAAATAATAGTGTAGGTAACTTGGGGTATACTTTCTTGCTCCGGTTGATCGTACACATCGCATCCTTCCTTGGTTACTTTTGAAAACAATTTTGAAAATCAGTTTAAAAAAACTTTTGCAGTTCCCTAGTTTGAGTCTGGATTCACACGAATGTTCATCCAATTCTCTCAAACCAAGGCTCTAATACCAACTTGTAACACTCCAACTCTCAATGAAATTTAAAATTTTCAAAATCAACCATTAATAAACATTGTTTACAAAAAGAGTCATCGTTTCAAAAGCATTATTTCAAATCATAGTTTTCCCAAGACCCAGTGACATGAAGATGTGTACGATCACGTCTTTGCTTTCCCACGATCCTCAGAAGTACCTAAAATGATAAACTAAAAATTGTAAGTCAAATCTTAGTGAGTTCCCCCAAAGTACCAACACATATATACATATAACAACATATATTGGGTACACAGCTAAAAGACTGGATTACCCCTGAGCCCACAGTATGAGTATAGCATGCCTATCGGGCCCTTAGCTCATATTTTGATTTCTCCCGAGCCCACAGCATAACTTTGGCTTGCCCTCAGGCCCACAGCTTATGTCTGTATTGCTCCCGGGTTTGTTGGCTACCGCACAAAGCAGTACAACCTCAACCCAACCATACTATGTCGACATATGCATAACAGATAAACATATACCAGCAAACAGATAAACATGCAGATCTTAACAGATCACTACAGCATAGCAACATCCTATAACAGGATACATAATCTGATAGGCCGGTATTGGAGCCTTCGACCCGCAAGTATAGTGAGGAAAACTCACCTCTCAGTCAAAATGCAAGCTGAATAAATCTTTGTTCCGAAAAATCGACTCAACGATCACCTAACCAAAACCAAGGATCTAATCTCAATTAACATCTCAAAATACCTAAAATACCCTTCGTCAAAACCGGTCAAAATCAGCAAAATCCACCAAGTCAATCTAGCCGAGTCAACCCAGCTGATTCAACTCAGGCCTCGTACTTGGGGCGTACTTCGGATGGACGCGAGGTGTACTCGTGGTCCGAGGCATCGGGGCTCAGCTTGCGTACGCTTAGCATACCATTTGGTACGCACATGTGTCCTTCTTAATCACTTAAGAGCTTAATACTTCGACTTTTCATGTCCAAATGCAGATCCAAGGCCAAAATACCACTAAGAATCATAAAGTTTCGAACTTTATGACTTTGCATGCCCATTAAGTGCTTAATACAAACAATCCTAACTTCTTAACACCTAAAGACCTTATAGAGCATGCATGGGGAAGAACTAAGCATCAAGATCTCATTTTTATAACTCAAGACCCCTCATTGGGTCTGAAAGGACGACTTATTTGATCAAGAGCATGCCATGCTCAAGAATCACAAAGGTTGGGACCAAAAATGCCCTAAATGAAGGAATATTTATATCTATAAGAAAAGATGATCATGCTAGGAGCTTTTTACCTCCTTAAGGTTTCTAGCAAGGTGAGAATCTCATATCCAAATTCCTTCTAAGCTCCAATGTCTTTCTACCACCTTCTTCTTCTTCTTCAAGAACACCACCAAAACACACAAATGAGCTCAAGGTGCATTCTTCACACTTAGGGTTAGCTAGAGGGATGATTTTTAGGTGGAGGTTGATGGGGGTGAAGGTCTTGGGGCCAAAAATATGTTTAAATAGGGTCTGAAACCTAAATTTTAGGGTTTGAAACCCTCGTACTTACGCTAGGCGTACACGATGTATGCCTTGCGTACAAAGCTCTCGCATGTACGCCTCTGTACGAAGCGTATGCCCAGCATACTAAGCCTCGGCCAAATTACCAAAATGCCATTATGGGCCATTTTGCAATCCTTCTCATGCACAGGGGCCAAAAAGCAATATTTCTTCATACATATGGTTAAAATCGAAATTACCTCATCATCGGGATGTTACATAAACTAGTTGAAAATTATGAGGAAATGATTTATTAATATATTATATGATTAATATATTAATTGGAAATAGAAAAATTGATTTGTTAATTTATTATGATTAATAAATTAATATGAAGTCAATTAGAATTAATTAATTATTACTCAGAATTAATCTTAAATTAATGCGGGGTTAATTGAAATTAATTAAAGGTCCAAAAGTTGAATTATAATTGTCCATAACTGAGTAAGGAAAAAAATTCTAGAACCCATATAGGGGTGAACGAAATTATGAGGGTTTCTAAGGTTTCCAGAAGCCTCCTGGTTGTAAATAAGGAAAGGATTTGAATTGTGATTAAATATATTATTTAATCATTCAAATCTTGTTTTGTCCCTAAATTACCTAAACTATAAATAGAACCCCTTGGGTCCTAAAATTCGTTCATACTTTTCCTTGAAGGATTCTCTGGCCGAAAATCTCCTATCTCATCTCTCCTCTTGTCTTCTAGTTCTAGGGTTTGGGTATGAGCCATTAGAGGCAACATCCTTTTGGTGCTAAGCTTTTCAAGACCTACACTACAAAGAGATTGAAGTGATTTGTTTACTACAACAATTCAAGAGGTATGTAACTCTACACTTGGTAATTTCGAATTATACTAGGTTTATTTGTTCATTGTATGTTGCTATTAAGGTGTATGACATAGATCTTTTATAGGATGCATATACCTATTAAGTGTTAATTGTTTTCCGCATTTTAGTATTTTGTTTTCTATAAAATTCATCAGTACTAACCGCACCATGCGATACAAGTACATACATGGGTCTTAGTGTGTGTGTGTGTGTGAAGAATATTAAAATTACACTCTCTACTTATGAGTTTTGCCAAGATTGCTTCAATGGTTAGACAACAAAGAATATTATAAACCAACATTATTTTTTTGGTTTTATAACGATATTTTTTATTAACATAACCATTCATCTTTTTACTAATTCATAAAGTTCAGTTCATTTTTAACGTCATGACTCATGTATGACCTTGAAGGTCAAAATGAACAAAGCAGTCTTTCCTAACTTGTACAACAACTTGTTTGTTTAGTGGCAGTCACTTCATCAACAACATAGATTATTTCTTTTCTAGCATCAACAACTTTCTTCGTTGCGTCATTTTCCTTGGCTTCAAGGCTTTTTTGACTTGCAATTTCGAAGATTTTTGTGATCATTTGGAGAAAT
This sequence comes from Lactuca virosa, assembly GCF_052849685.1. Classification (NCBI taxonomy): domain Eukaryota; kingdom Viridiplantae; phylum Streptophyta; class Magnoliopsida; order Asterales; family Asteraceae; genus Lactuca; species Lactuca virosa. Next base: position 35,739,417 of record NC_136433.1, on the reverse strand, counting down.
GCATCTTCTACATTCAAATTCTCTTTTGCAGATGTTTCAAGAAAGCATAAATCCTCTAGCTGGGCAAGACTTTGACCTTCTTCAGCTTCAACTTCTCTTGATTCAACCAAATCAGATTTATTTCCAATAAGAACAATAACCATATCACGATTTCCATATTCTCTAAGCTCATGTAACCATTTCTTCAAGTTCTTAAAAGTTCCCCTTCGTGTAATGTCATAGACCAGCATAGCACCTAATGCTCCACGATAATATGAGCTTGTTATTGCCCTGAATCTACAATGAAGATAATTATAATCTGTTAACTATTTTTACTAATTTTATATACAATTAAAATAAGTTATAGATTAGATTAATAATGTTGGGACCATAAAGTATATTAATTTTTTGAAATATAGTTGTATATAAATTTACAGTTTATTAATGGCCAAGTCCCTAAGTGTAAAAAAAATACACAATATACTAACGGTTTTTTTTTCATCAACGGCTAAATGCAATAAAAACAATATAATAAATTAATGATATTCAAGGTAAAGGTAGTTAGGGTGTTCATGGATCAGTTTGACTCGATCCGATCAAGTAAATCCAAATAGATTTCGGTTTTTAAAACATGGATCCAAATAGTTCAAACTAAATTCAAATCTGATCCGATCCAACTAAATTACATTCAGTTGGATCGGTTTTTACAATTCGGTTTTTAAGAGGAGATACATTTTAAAAAATATATAACCTAAATATAAGTCAACTCTATAAAAGTATATAAAAAACATTTTAATTATGAATTATAATTGATAAACAACTATTAAGAAAAATCGATTATAGTTTTAATATTTCATTGACAAAAAACTTTTGATAAGAAGTACATATTAATATATTATATCGGATAAAAGTTTCTAATAATTAAAAAATAATTTAGTAAATTTATAAATGATTAAAGATATATATTAAAAATAAATAATAAGATGTTATTCGGTTTTTTTGGACTATTCGATTTTTATTTTATAAACCAAAACCAATCCTAAAGCAAAAAATAATAATTTGATTTAGCTTAACATCAATCCAAAAATCTGAATATTCGAACCAAATAGTCTAATCTAAATTGTCCGATTGGATATTTCGATTTTAACCAAACAGTAAAGATATAGCACCAAGAAAGTGTAACAAAGCAACATATTGATATGTTCATGTGAGTGTCTGCATAGAATACGAGCATCCATCACATGCGTACCAATCACATGATATGATGGACAATGACTATTATATATATATATATATATATATATATATATATATATATATATATATATATATATAGTTAGGTTCAAATGTGGATTGACATCTATTGTGCGGACGTGTGGACAGTGATATTCTGTGAGAATGACAAAGAAAATATGTTGTTTGATAATGTGAATACGTTCAATCTTACATAACTGTTGTCATTATCACGCATTCTCACTAATTAAATCTTCTATAAGGTTATTATAGATTTTTTTTTATTTTTTTTTATTCTCATTCTGTTAAAATGTTGTAATAATGTTTATTGAGTCGTATTCTATAAGAATAAAAATAAGTAAAAAACGATGTGTGAGAACAAAAATAAATAAGAATTAGTGAGAATGCATGAAAATGACGATATTTGTGTAAGGTTGAACGTATTCACATTAGCAAACAACCTATTCTCTTACTAATTCTCATAGAATAGCATTTGTCCACATGTCCGCACAATAGTTGTCCATCCACATTATAACTTAGCCCTATATATATATATATATATATATATATATATATATATATATATATATATATATTATCATTTTTATACTTCTAAAAATGTAGTATAAATTATTAATATATTGATTTTCCAGCTTCAAGACTTAACATAAATATATCCAACTTATTAACGAATTGAGCATTAGTTTTGTTATAAAAATTATAAACGCATAACGATCGCATACGAACAACTTAGTAACGTTAAATACAACTTGTCATACGATCAAGAAAGCGAATCACGATCACAATGAACACCATGATATAAGGTGGAAAACCAGGAATTAAGAAAAAAAAACATATGAAAAGAACACTATATTAATTCTCGTAATGAAGGGTTACAAACGCTTGATCGATGTTGTATAAACGGGAAGACCGAGATAATTAAAACAATTATTTAATAGCCCTGTATATATATACTAGTCTAGAAGGAGTCTTAACAAAGTCTAACCTATAATTTTTTATAAAAAACGCATCTTTAAGTTGCGTTTGGTGCACCATAGGTAGCTGATAAGCGAACTGATTTTTTGAGATTTTTATAAATTGTCATGTTTGGCAAACCAAAAAATAGTTGATAAGCTAGTTTTTTAAAAAATCTACTTTGAGTAGCTTTTCAGGAGCTTTTTGAAAATTTCCTAAATATACTCCTAATCTTTAAATATTATTAATAGAGAACCCTTAATTCACCAATGAAGCAATCAGGGCCCTTGATTGTGTTTTAATTCTATGTTTTCCACCCTTAGATCAAACTGCTGACATCATCTTTCCCAAATAAAACTCAAACACAATTACATTTAATTATAGAATCTGTAATAATTATAGAATCTTTAAAATCGGTAATTATTTTATCAATTGAAACATATCATTCTATTTATATACATGATATCAGTTTCTCTAATTAATATTGTTCCTAATTTAACTCCCTTATTTATAGAAAATATTTAAGAGTCAAAATTAAAGTCAATATTATTATTCATAATTTATCTCCCAGTATATCACACGTAAAATGAATCAATTTGAAATAATTGTTTGAATTTTAAAACTGATTAAATAAGAAAGTCAATTAATTTGAAGTTTTGAATTAATATAGCTGATATCTTTCTTTTTTTCCAGATGAATAGCCGAAAATCTCCAAGATGATATCTTAGGATCCCAATTTTTTTTAGAAGATAATAATTTCCTTATTCAAAAACACGATATATATACGATTACACTGAAGTGGTTATTCTTACGATTTTGGATTGAGTCCTATGATTTACAGTGTTCTTCTTGAGCAATCTTTTTCTCCAATTCTTTTTTCCAAGCTATTACTTTACTCTGTTCTCCTTATTCTTTTTTAATTTCTTGCACTTACTATGTTCTTATTATTTGTTATTACTGTGTTCTTGTTGTGAGGTCATGAAAAAAGTTAATCAATCTACTTAAGCATATTAGTTTCATTAATTTAGTTACAGAAACAAAATTATACCATTTATATCGATTTTTTAATGTGTTGACCTATGTTTGTCAAGAGAAAGTCATAAAAGTCGTTTTAATGCATGATGACAAAGCTAGTGGAATGGACCAAAAGCAGGATAAAGAAGTTTTTTATTGTTACACTTCAACTTGCATGAACAAAGACATATATGTTGTTCCAAGTCAGCTGGGTCTTCCACCCCAGCGAGATGTATGAGGATAGCGGTGGATTCTCAGCTTGTGAGTCTGATCAGAGATGCTCAGGCCGAGGGCATGCGGCCAGAGAACTAGAAGCTGGAGAGGATCAGGGGTGAAAACACCCGGTTTGTGCAGGATAGTCGGGGATTATTAACCCGATGCGGTCGGGTATGGGTTCCGATGTCTGGTGGGGTCAGACAGACAGTCATGGAGGAGGCTCATAAGTCTCATTTCTGTATTCACCCGGGGGCCACCAAGATGTACCGGGATTTGAGTTTGAGCTACTGGTGACCGTACATGAAGTGAGAAATCGCTTGGTACGTCGAGAGGTGATTGACTTGTAGGATGGTCAAGACCGAGCATCAGAGGCCGCATGGCAAACTGCAGCCCCTGGAGATTCCCATGTGGAAATGGGAACATATCACGATGGATTTTATTACCAAGTTGCCGAGAACGGCGAAGGGGTTTGATGCTATATGGGTCATCGTGGATCGATTGACCAAGAGTGCCCATTTCTTGGCAATACGGGAGAGTTCATCGGTCGAGAAGTTAGCTGACATATATGTCCGCGAGATCATTGCTCGCCATGGGGTTCCGGTCTCCATTGTTTCCGACCAGGATGTTAGATTTACCTCCCACTTCTGGCAGAAGTTCCACGAGGAACTGGGCACGCGGTTGCATTTCAGCACAACATTTCACCCCCAGACAGACGGTCAGAGCGAGCGGACCATTCAGACCCTCGAGGACATGTTGAGGGCGTGTGTCATTGACTTCGGTGGGAGCTAGGATTCCCACCTACCGCTTGCAGAGTTCGCCTACCACAACAGCTATCATTCCAACATTGGCGCCCCGCCCTTTCGAGCTGTTGTATGGACGGAGATGTCGCACCCCAGTTTGTTGGGGTGAGGTCGGACACAGGGTGATGGGGCGGACAGAGGTAGTCTTGCAAACTACCGAGAAGATTCAGCAGATTAGGCAGCGACTGCAGACCTCCCAGAGTCGACAAAAGAGTTACGTTGACAGACGCCGATCTGAGTTGGAGTTTCAGGTGGGCGATATGGTACTCCTGAAAGTCTCACCCTGGAAGGGGGTGATTCGCTTCAGGAAGAGAGGGAAATTGGGTCCCCGTTACATCGGGTCGTTCAGAATCATTGCCAGGGTTGGCAAGGTGGCTTATAGACTAGAGCTACCGGAGGAGCTTAGTCGGATCCACCACACTTTTTACGTTTCGCAATTGCGAAAATGCATTATGGATTAGGAGGCAGTAGTATCGTTGGATGATATTCAGGTCGATGAGCACCTGAATTATGTGGAGAGGCCCGTGGCCATTGTGGAAAGGAAGACGAAGGTTCTACGGAACAAGGAGGTACCTTTGGTAAAGGTACAGTGGAAGCATCGGAGAGGATCCGAGTGGACTTGGGAGCCAGAGGCATAGATGCGGGAGCACTATCCGGAGCTATTCGCCGCGGCAGACTTTGAGGGCGAAGTCTAGTTCAAGTGGGGGAGAATTGTAACGCCCTGATTGTCAGGTATTGAATTAATATAAGAATTTTCTTGTTTTCAAGGTCTACTCGACGAGTTGATTGCCCTACTCGTCGAGTTGCAGCGGGTTGGCCCGCGTGTTTTAGTGACCTACTCGCCGAGTCCAATAAGGGACTCGACGAGTAGGAGTTGGCAGATGAAACCCTAAATTTCGGGGTTTTGCACCCTATTTAAGGATCACTTATCCCCCCCTTAGCCTCTCTTACTGCTCCCCTCGAATTCAGAAACCCTAATTCGTGTTGTGCTCTATATTGGTGTGCTTTTTAGCTTGGAAGAGGGATTTTGGTGAGGAAAGGTTTGAAGACCAAGAAGCTTTGAACAAGGATCAGTTGGGGATCTGAAGTCTACCTCAGTTTATCACCATTTGGAGGTATCAAGTCATCACTTTGAGCTTCTCCTAGTTAAACCCCTTTCTATATTGAGTTTTGGAACCATTTTGGGCATTTGATGTTGCATTTCGAGTGATGAACCAAGATCTGAAGTTGCAACTTCAGATCTAGGCTCATCTTGGCCCTTATCATCATAAAGTCTCAGTCTTTAGCATGTTGGTGAAGCTCTTTTGCCTAAGAACCCCTTTTTTAGCTTGTTTTAGGTCATTATCACCTTGCATGCACGTAAAGTTTGCAACTTTACGTGATAAACATGCCTTGGGAAGCTGGATCTACAATATGGGGCCTTAGCATGGCTTAAAAAGCATCTGTATGGATGAAGGATTGAAGGGACTCGGCGAGTCGCAAGGTCGACTTGGCGAGTCATATGAAGATGGTCATGAACTCGACGAGTTGATGAACAACTCGGCGAGTCCGATGAAGATTGCCTTGGGCTCGGCGAGTCAGTCTAATGACTCGGCGAGTCGGCTAGGGTTTTTCCCAACCTTTGGACACGCATGAACTCGGCGAGTTATAGGGAAACTCGACGATTCAACCAAGGATTTCACGACTTCTCGAAGTTCAGGAAGGACTCGACGAGTCGGTGAACTACACTCGACGATTCGGGTCAACATGGACTGTTGACTTTGACTGTGGACTTTGACTTTAACCAAGGGTTGACCAGTTGACCTCTGGGGGCATTTTGGTAATTTGGAAATTTATGGAAAAAGGGTTTTATGGTAACTATAGGTGGTGGAGTTCGTGTTGGTGAGTCGAGAGTTTGAGCCTATCATTTTCAGCACTACTTGCGAGGTGAGTTATCCTCACTATACTAAGGGGTCTAAGGCACCAAGGCCACCCCATTGGATATGTTATCCTAGCAGTGTTAAATGTTGAGTATGAGTTAGCGCTGCATGCTAGTGATTATGCCAGTTAGGTAGATCGGTAGGACTACCTGTGTTGTTATATGATTATCTGCATGCTCAGTAGTTATGTTATATGTTGATATATTATGTGGGATGGGTTGAGGATGTACTGCTTCGTGCGGTGACCAACAAACCCTAGGAGCATTCCAGATACGAGTTGTGGGCCCGGTAGGCAATCCAGACTCGTACTGTGGGCTCGGTGGCAATCCAGATGTGAGATGTGGGCCCGGTAGGCAATCCAGACTCACACTGTGGGCCCAGGGGTATCCCAATTTGTAAAGTTGTGGACCCAGTACATGCTGTTATTTGTATATGTATTATGTGCAGTGTATCGGTATTTTGGGGAACTCACTAAGTCTCGGGCTTACAGTTTCAGTTTATTGTTTCAGGTACATCAGGGGATCGCGGCAAGGCGAAGGCATGATCGTACAGCTCCTCATATTTATGTTTACGTTTCTGGGATACTCTGATATTATACCTTTTGAAAACAAGTTTTGTAATAACTAATGGTTTTGGATTGTTTAAAAAGTTTTAAATTAGCTTGGATTTTATGGGTGTTACAGTAACTAATATTTTTTTTATTAAAATTCAACCTAAGACAAAGTCACATATTAATGTGATATGTATTTAATTTATGTTCCCCGCGTTTAACGCGGGTCATAATCTAGTTAATTATAAAAACATATTCTTTTAAATAACCTTTATATCATTTTATATCTTTCAACTAGCTTATCAGCTAGTTTGTACCAAATTCCATTTTTCGTCGGCTAGCTTATAAGCTAGCAACTAGTTTTCAGCTACTAGCTAGCTTTTGAGCTATCAACTAGCTTTTCAGCTAATTTTCCGAACATAGTCTTAGTACTTAGGAAACAATGAAGGTTTGATAGCTTACAACACCCTTAAGCGACAGTTTTCAGTGCATATTTAACAAAACTTCACAGTTTCGGTATATATATTGGCAACGCTTCATACCGCCACCCTCAGGGCCACCACAATGATGCCTTCACATCATGCCATAGTGGATTGTCCATTAAGAAAAGTGAAGGACGAAGGAAGAGAAAATAAGAAATAATATATGTGGTTGAAGCCAAGCACATCCACGTTGTCAACTGCCATATCACCACCGCACCATGAGGTGTGCACGTCGTGGAGAGGCTGCCACATCACTATCATGCATTGTGCATGGTGTGTACACCGCCTAGCTTTAAAAAGGTCAATCAAAAGGAAGATGCGGCCAAGAAAAAAGACCCTTATGTTCAGGAAAAAAAACGACTATTTTTTCTAAACAAATGTATATTAATCTAGAACATTTTGATACTACTTGTTATAAAAATTATTAACGCCGAACAACCACATACAAACAAATTAATAACGTTGAAGTAGAACACAACTTGTCATATGATAAGAAACACAAATCACAATGACAATCACAATGAACACCAAAATATAAAGTGGAAAAAAAAATTATGTTAACTCTTGTGATGTAGGGTTACAAAGGTTCTCGATCGATAATTGTGAATGGTAAGACATAGATTAAAAAAAAATTAAAAAAAAAAAAAGGTTAAAACGTCAAACACACAAACCTGCTGATCCTAGTCCTAATTAAAACAATAATGTAAATTGTAACAGTCCTATATATATTATTCTATGAGTCCTAATAAAACTCTAATTAACCTCTAGGCTCTAATTTGTCGTAAAGAACGCAACCTTAAGAACCAAGGAAGCTTTGACAGCTTGCATGCAACACTTTTTAGCGACAGTTTTCGGAGCATATTTAACAAGTTTTTTTACTATATTCCGAATCTCACAAATTTTCCTTGTTTATTATATAATCAGGCTCCACGATATGGATTCTTTTAAAAGTTTGTAAATATTTATAAAGATCACTAAACTAAAAAACACTTCGTTAAATCTACTATCATATGTATTGCTATACTGATCTACTGCATATGTATTATAAGATGTATTATATCGCTTTGATGTTTAAACTAAATTTAGAAAAGCAAGAAATTAGGAAAGTGATCATATGCACCTTTCTTGCCCAGCAGTGTCCCATATTTGTGCTTTGGCCAACTTATCTCCAACCTTAATATTCCGATAAGCAAATTCAACCCCGATTGTTGGCTTAGAATCAAGATGAAACTCATCTTTAGCAAACCTTGACAGAAGATTTGATTTCCCTACGGCTGAATCCCCTACCAAAACCATTTTAAACAAGTAATCACACTCTTCATCAAGCAAACTATTACCCATCGATCAATCTCTTCCACTTGGGGATTAGAAGATTAAGAAGAAACTAAAGATGGCAGGAGAATACTATGAACCAGTTAAAGAGTTGTTAAGTGTCATAATGCCACCAAACATTTGATAAAGACATGATGATTGTGGTTGTCGATCGTTCCTTTGATTTTGTCAAAGGCATGCTGTCTTAATCAATCATAGTTAGGCTTGGTGGGCCTCGTTCCTTCATCAAAATTACAATATTTTATTTATAGATTACATTAGGTTATGTACTTTCTTATAGTTTTGATGATAATGATGAATTTATTCGTTATTTTGTCGTCACGAGGTAATATAGTCAAACGTAATTGACAACCAATGGAATGTCTAACATACTAAATAACAAAGATAATTAAATAGCATCCAATAGAATTACAACATCTGTTTTCATTAAACGATATATAGATGATAGGATAATATTTGTAAAGTTTAAAGTCCCTTTCTCTATGCTTAACATGTTAAGCATAGAGAAAGCATAAAATAAAGATGATCAATTAGTCATACAGCACCATCTTCTACTTTCCAGATTGCGTATTTGATCATTTGTTTGTGATAATAACACTATCTCGTGATTTATATATCATATAAATATGTGCAAGAAAACACATGAACATGGAGGGAGAAGATTGTATATTTATATTTGGTTTTTAATTCAGATAGTTGCCATCAAGTTTGTTAAACAATATAGGTGAGACTTGAGAGTTTAAGACACAACGTGAACATGATCTTTTAATGCTTTGATGTCTAAAAATAGTAGCTTGTGTTGCCGGCTTCCTACTACTTTCCTTCTATACCTACCATCTAAAAAGACCCTTTAGTAAAGCGTCTTCAACTTTGGTTAATTTTCTCTTTTTCGTTAAAAATCCTAACCACCCATATAACGTTTTACGTGTGCTAACCCATTATCCTTCTTCTTAAGCCATTGAATAATGCATCAAGAACAAAAGCAGGCCGTTATATGTAACACCACTTCTGATGGCATTTTTAGAAATATATAGAGGCTAAAAAGGGTCGACATAGCAAAGGTTGTAAGTATAAAGGGATGTTTAATATATGTTGGACATAAAGGTACGTTGGAGACACAACAAAACCAGGGTTTGAGACAATTAAAACACGTTAGCATCATAAATTACTTCTCTAGTATACACCGGTGATGGAACCGGCGAAGAAAGACCCCATAAACATCCGTAGTTAATCTGAGCTTACTTTACTCTACACAAAAGTTGAAACAAAATTAGATTGTAAAAGCATGGGTTCCTAATTAAATGAAGCCAATAAAAACAAAAAAGTCAATAATACTCATGACGGGTCGGATCGGGTCAAACTAGTAAAAAACTAGACGGTTTGCAAAAAAACAGATTCAACGGACCAGTTGAACGCCTTGAAAAATCTGAATTTTTTAAATAGTTCATTTACAACAATCATTTCTTACGACCAATAATGTAGGAAGATTTTTATTGCTTTTCAAGTTTTCCTATCACCCTTTACAATTTCTTTTTATATCATGAAACAATTACATATCTCTCTTTATTTGATGTAAAATGGGTTTTGGTAACATTAATTATTTGTTTCAAATTTAAGTATAAACTTTCCACCACTTTTTTTTATTTATTTGTTTTTTATTTTGTCAAATACTATATCGTAAGTCTTAAAATACATTTCTAAGATACTTCGTAAACTTTTTTCTATACAAATGTTAAAAAAAAAAATTAAGAAAATAAAAATAAAATCAGGTGGGTCTTAGCACGATCCTTAAAAAACAATGGATTTAAATGGAACCGATTGATGTGTTATAGTGTTTTGTTAGGGTTGTCGATTGGTTCAAATCCAATGGATTTAAATGGAACCGATCTAATCCAATCATCTATTGGATTTTGCATTTTCTCAACCGATCCGATTCAATTTAATATAAAAAAATCAAACGGAACCGATCCAATTGGATGTTGGATTGGATCGGTTTTATCTACTGTATATTTTTGGTTGGTTTAATCCATTGGTTATCCATTACACAGCCAATTTTAATCCAAATTTATTGAATGACCAAATATAATTATGATAACTAAAAATAAAATTGTACATAATTACGCTAAATAAAACTAAGAGAGTAACATTAATTTCATGTTTTCAACTTAATATTTTATTGGATTTTAATAATAGAAATTGGATTTGGACAATAATATTGGATATTTAATGGATTAAATTGGATACCCAATTGGATCGTATCGTTTCAGTTATCCATTGGACTTTCAGGATGATCTAATCCAGTTGGATTTTGAAATGTTGCATACAATCCAATCCAATTGTAATTAGATATCGTAATTGGATCGGTTGGTTCCAATTTGATCGGTTAATTTCTACACACCCTTAGTTTTGTATGGATAAATGGTGGTCCATTTAACAACAAATTAGTGTCAACATCAATTACTGAAGTATTAACCAAATATTTTAATATATATATATATATATATATATATATATATATATATATATATATATATATATATATATATATATATATAACAAGTTATAGTCTATCTAAAACATGTTGTAATTTGATTGTATTATATATATATATATATATATATATATATATATATATATATATATATATATATATAAAACAAGTTATAGTCTATCGATAACAAAACTCACATCGTGGAACCCCATGCGCCACGCCGTTGCATATGGTTTTCATCCAAAAACCATGCCTTTGATTCCTCTATGTCTTCAGCTGATACATTCTGGGAAACAGGTGTTACATAACAATGAATTGTTCTAACAGAACTTTCAAGGCAATTAGTTCATTTATTTGGTGCTTTTTCATAGATGTTTCTTCCAATGCCATTTACATGTAGTTATTGTGTTAACCGTATTGTCAATTATGTCCGAAACAATGCATTTTTTTTTGCCTCAATAAATAAATTCTTGGGAATTGAATTTTGAAGCACCACCCCCATTAAAACATGAACATCTTTCCAAAAATAATGTTTCCGGTCCACATCTAACTTTTATTTTAAAGAACTTTAGAAGTTGAACACCATATTCTATCATGTATTGATGTACGTTGTTATGTTTGTAGTAGAATACCACAATCTGGGGTTGGACTTTCTCACATTAAGTAGATTTGTTAAGGGACCAAATTGCTTGAGACCGTAAAATCATATCTTCAACCTTTATTTTCCACCACTATTTTGTCAGTAAAGCGAGATTTAAGATCCGCATACAACCAATTCCAAGACCTCCCATGTTTTTTTGGCACAAACATTTTGTCCCATCATCCGATTGATCTTCCTTTTTGATCCATCTTTCTATCATAAAATTCTCTTATATTTTCGAAGATGCTAACAATTTTTTTATAATGCATTAAAAATAAAGAAATAGCATAGTGAAATGCTCCCAAAAATGAACTTCACTAAACTCAATCTTCACAAACAGATTTTTTTGATTTCCACTAATTCATGGGTGTTTGGGATTGTTTTTTTTTAACTCCAAAATGGCTTTTGTCAAAAAGAGATATTTACTTATGACTTTTCTAAAAATAGTGTTAAAATTTATGGTGGGAAAAATCAATAAGAGAATAAATTAAAACGTGTATTGTTAGCTTATATATATATAATGACCAAAATAAAATGACCAAAATAACTTCTTAACTTATAACTTTTCCAAAATAGTCATGCGTGTATACTCCTTTTTGAATGTACTTTTTAAATTTTCAAAAAATTATTTTAAAAATGAGTTTTGCGATTGTTAAACATTATTTTTGACTTATTAGCTTTTTGAAAAGCTAACAAGTCAATAAGTAGTTTTGAAATGAATCCCAATTTAGCTTTGAAATAATTTGAATTTAAATGATCATGGTCTCAACTAAGGATGAACTTTTTAACCGAAAAACCGAACCGAAACCGGTAGGTACCCATTAGTGGTATTCGGGGCCAAATCTCGGTTCTCCTAGTTCATCATTTTCTGTTTTTTTCTTTCAGTTTCGGACCGGTTATGGTTCCCGCTCAATCCTTAGTCGGTTTTCGATTTTTTCGGTTCCTGGACCGATTTACAACCCTTGTTCCAACATATAAAGATAATTAAAGTGAGGGGGCTATAAAGTACGAATGTAAATCGAAAGGGTATACTTTGAAATTAAGCCTAAGAAACGTATCCGGAATCAGGGGTTTCCAAGTTGAAGGTTCCCTCTGGAATGGGCAAAAACCACAAGGCAAAATGTTAGGGTTCATGACCTTCTCACACACCCATCTAATTCCGTCAATTTCTATATCGAATCCGATTCCAAAACAACAAACACGGTTTCCATATATCTGTACTGACGATTTACCATGTTTGAAATCGAGGAGAAAGAACCCTAGAGGATTCAAGACGTCTTTTTCAGTAGATAAAGAAGAATTGAGCGAAAAACCGAATGGTGGAAATGAAGAAGAAGAAGAAGAAGATATGAAGAAAAAAGGAGGAGATGAAAAGCCGCGGTTCAATTTGAAGTGGACCGAGTTGCTGTTTGATCCGGATCCGGATAATGTGGTGGCAGTAGGGTTAACCGGAGTTTTGGCGTGGGCGAGTGTACAAGTTTTATGGCAGCTGTTTGTCATATCGTTTGCGATACTGATTGCTGCTGTCAAGTACTCTTTTATCGCTGCTCTGCTTATCTTCATTCTTATTACTCTGCTTTGATTCTGATCCTCCCTCCCTTGAAAAGTCTACATCTTCTGTTATCATCCATAGTTTGATGATAATCGTATATAAAATTTTGATTTGTTGTTTCATATCGGTTTTTGTAATCATTTTGTTTTATATTTCGATATGCACGCTCTCTGTATGAATCCAATAGATCATATTTTCTCAAATCCTTTCCTAAATACATAAATGTACCAAAAAATGAAGATCCTTAATGCTCTTCTGAACAATCATATAAGCATTTGCTAGATAAAGATTGATATGAAATTTCATATAATCATATGAACATGTACTTTGTTAACTTGGAAGTAAGTGCCATTGAGAGGAAAGCTCCCTCGTGTTGCTGTTCTAGTTCTACTACTTCTACATGGTATCTGTGATGAAAATAGACATATAGCTTAATGGTTTTATTTGATTATTAGAGTGTATATCTATATCATGTGCAACTCAAAACTAAAGGATTCTTACCAAAATAGTTCCTCTAACAACTTGTGAATCCTCATATTATTGATCATCAATGTCTTTTATTGATAATTCAACAGCGTCTGGCTCAGGTGTTGTTGGTTCCTCAATAATTGGTGCACACTGTTTCCCAAAATACCCTTCAACTTGAGGTAGTGCCATTGGCATGGGTTTACTCTTTGTACAAAAAACCTTTCCAAATGTGATTGATCATTTGGTAATGTAGCTCATATCTGCCATTCAACAACACATTAGTCAGTAAAACTATCATGAATTACTCTTATTTATGAATGATTGTAAAGATAAATATTAGATACAGGGTCAACTGGTAAGTTTGCATAGCCTGGGCCAGAGATATTTCTAAATCGACTTCAACACCGGGTACCTGAGTGTAATGTAATAGAGTAAATTACATATTCATTCCCTGAGTCTAACTAATGTTTTCAATTTTGGTCCCAAAAAAATTTCTCTTGCAAATTTGGTCCTTGTTTGAGGTTCTGTAGCGTTTTTGGTCCCTGTTCCAAGTAAATTGACTATTGTTGGTTCCAGAGTATAGGTGATTGTCACAATTTTGGTCCCAAAACTAGTCATTTTATTTGGAACAGGGACAAAATAAAATGTCTAATTGGCCAAGTAACTCTATATAAAGATTCAATTCTTCAAATTTTCAACTTTTCAACTTTTACCTTATATCGGGTTTGAAGATCATTTTAGTCAAGAGCAAGAGCATCGGATATTATGGGTTGTAAGGCAGATAAATTTCCCTTTAATAATTTGGTTTATCGGTTGGTTCTAATATGTTAAGGATTGAAGGTTGAAAATGCATTATTGATTGTTTTTCTAAAAAAAATCTTGTTGGAAAGTGAAGGTGTTATCTATTGGAGACCGGTTATCCCTTTTTTTATAAAAAAAAATCTTGAAAACTTCAGAGTTTACTTTATCTTTATATTTCGAGGTTCTTAATATTCTGGACCACGCTTATTTTTAGGGAAGGTGGTCTATAGATTGCAAAATATGTTATAAGTCAAATGGAGGAAGATTCTTGCGTCTAAAGAAGAGGGAGGTTTGGGAATTAGTAGTGTAGTGTGTATGCGGCGAATCAGGCTATGTTAATGAAATGGAGATGGGGATTCTTAACCGCATGTAATAGGTTATTGTCTAAAGTTATTTGAGCGATTCATGGTTCGAAAGTGGGATTTGATGTTGGATCTAGAAGGTCTAAATTTCAAGGAGTTTGGAGTAATATTTTTACACTAGTAAACATCTTCGATATGATAATATTGACTTGGAGGTGTTTTATCATAAAAATGTTGGTTTAGGCAATGCTACGTCTTTTTGGGAAGATAATTGGATGGGTGAAACTTATTTTCATTAATAGTTCCATGTTTGTGATAGAAACGGAAAGAATATTGTGTGGTGAGCGACCGACTCCAAAATGGCATATGGCTGTGTAAGTAGCGACGCGTCAAGATTCGTGAGGGCCTATTTAATTCACAAATCTTATGTATGGTTTGGCCAGGTTTACTCAATTAAATAAAGAAGATAATTGGCTTTGGGATCTTGATGAATCTAGGCATATTTATGTTGCTTCCATGAAATACTTCATTGCTGTGTGTACTTTAGATACTAGTGTTCCTCCCACTAGGTGGAATAAGTAGATAACCATTAAGTCAAGTCATTGACTCATTGAGTTAGGTATCAGTCATGAAAGGTTGTCGACTAAGGTTAACTTAGATGCAAGAGGTGATGTTGATTTGATTTTATGTTTGCTTTGTAAAGAAAATTTTGAGTCCTTGGATCATCTTTTCGCGTCTTGATTAATTGATGATCTCTTTATGGCATCGGATTGGTACTTGGTAGAATATTATTGTTTTGTATTACTCGTTGAAACCAAACCCATTCTTAATTGGGGCTTGTTTGGGTAAAAATTGGGATCTCCAAAACTTGTGATCACAAAGGAAAAGCTAGGCCACATTCATAATATTGGATGACATAATATGGGATGATAGGGGATTATGCTTCGATGCCAAAGTTAGGATAGGATAACTCGAGAGAGTGTAAGAGATGGTAAATAGTGAAGAGTGGATGTATGTGAATAGTAAAGAATGGATGTATGTATTACTAAAACCCGACATGAGGGTGGTATTTATATTGTTGATGTGGAAGACAAATCTTGACTTTTAGCCTAAAAGGTTGTTGGTACTATGTGCTTTTATTTGGTTTTTTGATATGATCAACTTAGAAATGGGAGGAACACACCGATGTTGGTTGTAAGATATTATGCCATTTTTGGGTGTTGTGTCCTTATGGCAGGTGTTTAGCGCCAAGACTAGATTACGAGTTCAACATTTTGTCGTACTGTTGTGTGGTAGCCGAGAGTCCGGGTCTTCCAAATTGTCATATTGAGATACGACCCTTATGTAGGCTATACCACTACTCAATGACAAAGGCTTGATTTGTTGGGAGGATAAAACACGACTTAATACAACTAAAAAGAAAGGTTGTGATGCGTTCATTCTCATAATAAATTGGGTGTTTTGGTCTTGTCAAAATTCGACCATCTTTGAAATTAAGGATGCTATATTTGATAATATTGTTTCGCGGTCATACCTTTGGCTTTCTAATAGATCTCGTAAAAAGAAAATAAATTGGATTCACCATTATTGACAAGATATTATATGCAACACTTGGGCTCTCTTTAATGTTCTAGCTATAAAGCTAGTTTATCATTAAGCTATTTCAAGTCAGCTTATAAGCTACTTTTATGGTCTTACCAAAACGTTAAAAGCTAGCTTATTTGTGTCATATAAGGCCTTAGTCATACAAATTTACCAAGTTTTTTGCCGGTTTAACCAAAGATGTCATGACATGTCTTTCGCTTTAATTAAGATTGTAAACGAACCGAATGAAAACAAACAAAAGTTTGTTCATGTTTATTCGTTTAAGTTAACCAACCTAATGAATGAACACTCACGGATAAATGAACGGATTTTCTTGTTTGTGTTCGTCCATTTAACAAATTATATGATTCATGTTCGTTCGTTTATATTCATTAATATGCTAAATGAATAAAGATAAACAAACACAATCGAACATATATGAACATAACCAAACATTTATGAAAACAAATAAACATTAATGAACATAAACTATAACTTTAGCGTTAACAATTATATAATATGTTGCTCATATTTAATGATGCCACGTTTGATATTTTTACAAAATTTAGAAGTTGTAAAACTTAAATCACTCTTAAAATCTACACTTTCTTTCGGTCTTTCAATCTCACTACATGTATAATATTAAATATATATACAATGTAATATAACCAAATATAAACGCACATAAACAAAACATAAATGAATGTTCACGAACATAAATGAACAATTGAAACCATTGTTTTTATTTGTTCATTTAACTACACAAACAAAAAATCATGTTTATGTACGCTCATTTATTAAATAAATGAACATAAACGAGCTTCGATCTAAACGGTTTGCTGAACGTTCAATTTGTTAACAGTCTTGGGTCTAATGAAATCGAACTAAAAAAAGTCAGAAGAGCTGAGCTACTTATCTAGTTTCGTTACATGAGGTCAACTGCCTATGGTGCGGTCAAGCTTGAAGCACTTATGCATCCTGCATAGACCAATCTTACGTGTTAGGTCTAAGTTAGATTGAGTCCACGTTTTCTTAGGTTACGTTTGTTGCATGTGACATGACTATACTGGAGAGGACTATATAAACGTTTTAAAGTTATTTTTAAAATTATTAAAGGGTATTTACGTCTTTTGATTTTGTACATGTGAGATATCAATAAAAGGTCGATCATGCCCCACCTTAGTTAAACATTTTAGATGTGTAATTTTTCTTTTATTGTCACCGGTCCTAGTCTAATCAAATGCATGTTAACCACAGTAGAATACTCTTTTGCTCGTATTCTTACATCAGAAAACAATAAAAGTAAAAGTTTTAACTAACCGGGGCGAGAGACGTTTCGGAAGTCATATTTTCAACACCAAGATCTCTCAACCGGTTAAGCTCCGGTAGCACCTCCTTCCCAAGATCTGGTCTATCTTTCCGTCTTAACTCTGCACACTGTATCGACAATTTCGTAAACCCTAACGCTTCATTAATCGGCCAATCGGTCACAGTCGGGTCCAACATCTCTGCAAATGTTCCTTTATTAATCGCCCTTCTAACATGATGAGTCAAACCCATAGCCGGTTTAGCCGTAACCAACTGCAACAACATTATCCCTAACGAATAAACATCCGATTTAACACCAAGCAACCCGGTCTGCTGATATTCCGGGTCGATGTAACACATCGTCCCGGCCGCTGATGTCATTCTATATTGAGTGACATCTTCGGTTAATGATGACGCTGGGAGTAGCCTGGCTAGTCCCACGTCACTTATCTTGCTCACAAAGTTTTTGTCGAGAAGAATGTTCCCGGGCTTCAGGTCCCGGTGAACGATCGGTTCCGGCTTCGTTTGGTGGAGGAACAAGATTCCGGTGGCTATCTCCGCCGCGATTTTGAACCGGAGTTGCCATGACAATGGCAGGGTGTTTCCTCTTCTTAGTAATCTGTCTTCTAAGCTTCCATTAGCCATGTATTCATACACTAAACAACCGTATTCCGGGCAAGCTCCGAGGAGTAGAACCATGTTTGGATGTCGCATACAACTTAACACTTCCACCTATCATCACAAAAATATGAAATTTTTTACTTTTTTACAATAAGTAATTAAGTAGGATGTTTTTTAATTAATTAATAATTACCTCTTGTTGAAATTGTGATCTTCCTTGAGCAGCATCGGGTCGTAAAACCTTAATTGCGACTTGGATCTGGTCAAGCCGGCCTTTGAAAACCGGACCATAACCTCCTTCACCGATCTTCCTTGCCTTCTCGAAGAAATCTGTAGCTTTTTCGATCTCATCAATGGTGTATCTTCTGTATTTATGCGACTCCTGATGCTTTTCTTCTGGGTGTTCGAGCGCTCGTTTCTGGGATTCTATTTCTGCGATTCTTCTTGAAGCCCTAGCTTTCGCCATTAAAGCTTTATATCTTTCTTTTTCTTTCTCCGCCACCTCTCGTGCTTCTTGCTCTGCAGTTGTCGCCTCTTCTAGTCTGTTTGCTTCTTCCACGCGCCACTGTTCAAGTTCTCCAGCCTTTTGTTTTGCTGTAAGTGCGTCTTTGCAGGCTGTGCTGTACATCGCCATTGTTTTCTCGAGTTCCATCTTTAGTCTTCTCATTTCGCTATCCACGTCATCCTGTTCAGAAAACATATTTTTATAGCAACGGAAAAAGTCGCCGGAAATTGACAGGGGAGAAAGAAGAAATAGTATTAGTACTGTTCGTGACGAAGTTGATCCTTTATTGTTTCTCGAGGAAGAAGAAATCATGTAACCTATATCAGGTCCCGTGTTTCCATAATACGGTGATCCAAAGGCACGATCTGAAGCTGTTGACTTTCGGGGAGTTGGGCTCAAATCAGTATCGTAGTACATTGCAGCACTCGGCCTCCCAGTGCTCACAAATGATATATCGGTATCCGAAAGATCCCCACACAACAATTTCGCATTCAATCCTCTCCCTTTATTAAACGGCGACCTGTACATGTGAATTGTGATCTAGGTTCTAGTTTTAATTAGGCTCTTGCAATTCAAATAGGCATCGGAGGAGCTTTTTGAACTTACTCGATTGGTTGGGGGTCAGGGTCTTCCGGCACCGGAATTGGAAGTGGAGGTGGACGTGGCTTCTCGGAGGTGTTTTCCGGCCCTGTTTACAAATATTCTTGGTGTCATGTAAAAAAAATATACAAGAATTTTTAGGGATTCGGATCGTAGTTTAACAGGAGATAAATAATTACAGACTTCGTAAGCTAATACTATCCTTCCGGCGTACGCTTGCTTCTAAGTTGATAGATAGCTCTTCGATTTTCTCGCGTATCGGAGATGGAAACGGAGCTGATTTTGAAGATTTCTTCGCGGTGGATATTTTTCCTTTTGAGATGACGTAAACCGTGCAAAAATCCGGTGCCGATTTCATGACATGGCTCGGAACATCAGAACTCCGGAATCTATCGCCATGAATGTTTATTTCATGATTAGTCAAAATCCGATTTGGATCAATAGAAACAATACCATACCAGAAGGAAATTGATCATTATGACCTAATGAAACCATGTCGCGAAGACGCTCCAAGGACCAAAGCCTCTATCGCGGCGTAATTAGCGTATTCTGCGAGCACCTTTGCGATGTTTGTATCTTCAAGTATAACATCGAAGCACTGTATCTGTAACAAAACCGATTAGAATTCAAAAGCACTAAAAAAATTCAAAAACACTAAAAAAAATGTGGTAAATTGCGTACCTGTTTACGGGTGCAGAAGCAATGGAAGGTGAGGAACAGGTCTTTGGTTTGCTTCTCATATTGTTGCTTAATCGCAGCAGATGCATCGACTCCTCCACCTGCATTCCCAATTGCAGATTTATGATTCATTGATCCATTTATTGAAGTTAGAGAGAAGAATTAGGAAGAGAAGAATTAGAATTGCCTGGTTTCCGAATGACGTGAATGAGGACGACGGTTTGGCCGCGGGTAAGCAGGTGTTCGATGGTCCATTTGAGAGCGTGTTGGCTGTTTTTGTCTTTATCGATTGCCACCGCCACCATGTTGTTGCCCTTCCGCAGCAATTTGTCTCCGCCACCGCCACCGTGTAAGCTGCCTCCTCTCTTCCACATTTTATGTTTTGATTCTGTTTCTTTTATCTAATTTTCGATTATCATGTTATTACCTTTTGTCAATTTTCTTTTTGGTTTTCCTTTTCGTTCTAATTTTGTCAATGGATTTTGACTCCAAGAGAATTGATCGATGATGTTTCGAACATAACTTAAAAGTAGGGTTTGAAGGTATCAAGTCAGAAAAAAAAAACCACATGTTCTATGTGGGCAACATAAATCACGGCCTAAAATATCTCAAATATATTTTCAAGGATTAAACTTCACCCAATACTCAACTTTTAAAATGATATAATATCTGAAAAACTCATTTAACTAGTAAATTCTCTTTTGGACTCGATAGTTCATAAAGCTTTATTATTTTTGTATATTCTACCAATTTCTTTTACATATTCAAAGTTCAAACCGATAGCAATGCTTATTTGGCACCAAAAATTCATCCTACGTAGCAAAATGGAAGATTGCAACATCATGAGGGACGGAATCTTTCAAGTGATATGAGAGCCATGCTGATATTTGTCGTTTCCAAGTTTTTAGCCAACCCCCAAAGTTTTTATTTTTTGCCTTAGAATACGAGTAATGATAGTGTTTGATTTGAAAAAGCCAAAATTATTCTATCGACATTAAGAAACTGATTAACTAGGAAACTAAATAACTAATTAACGTTGTAAAAAACCAATTTAATTTACATCTTATTTAGTCAACCTTCAAAAAATGAAAATCCCAAAAACGGTTGCTATATTTGCATTCATTTTTGTCTTGCATCTCAATTTTACTTTGTCAACCTTTACAAAGAGAATCTTAGAATAATTTCAAGTACCGAGGCAAGTTGCATCCATGATCCACCAAAGTGATATTGAAAAAAAAAAGTATGAAAGATGGGACGATTGGCTCTGCTTTGTTAAGTCATAGTTATTTGGTTAGCAACATAGATATCCATGTCTTCTTCCTGCTTTAGCATAAGGTTAATCGGAGTGGACTCGACATTGATCTCGGCATCCTCGGCGAACATCGGTCCGGGACCGAGGCCTCCAGTGACGGAGCTTGAACCTTTGAGTTGGGGGCGAAAGTATAATAAGTATAAAAATTGGAAAACAGGGGGGCCACAATCAATTTTTTTAGTCTTAGGCCTAATATGTAAAATTTTCAATAGCACATGGACTAGTTTTATAAAAAAAAAAAAAAAAAAAAAAAAAAAAAAAAAAAAAAAGAACGGGGGACCCCCTAACCCTTAAGAAGATCCGTCCCTGGAGGCCTCGGCATGCTGAGCTCGGCTAGGCATCTCGGTGAGCTTTCACTGATGGGAGAGAAAGTGATTTTTTCTTTTTTTTACCCATTAACTCAAATTCCTTTTTTTCAAAAAATACCTTCTTTTAAAAAAAAACACACACGCACACACAATTTTAAAAATATAACCGTTTTTTTTTTAAAAAAAATTCAAATTTTAAACCTTCAATTTTCAATTATAAATACCATCATCTTTATTCATTTTTCAACCTATTCAAATCTTCTTAATTCAATTCTCCTAACTTTTTTATTTTTCATTTTCTTCAAAACCTCATCGCTAATGGCTCGTGTGGCTCGTTTTTGGTCCCCTAAAGAAGAGATGTTACTGGTTCATTCATGGTTTGATGTTATAGAAGACCCAATCCACATTAACCTCCATACGACCATGTTAACCTCCATACAACAACCTTTTGGAAGAGAGTCACCGAAAAATACAACCACGAAACCCCGGTAAAGAAGAAATCTACTCCAAATGGAGGCACGCAATGATGCAAATGCATTTACAACTCAGTTTAACAGTGTGTTTCGTAGGGTGATGCATGAAGCTGATAATAGTGAAAATGAAAATATTTTGCTACAAAATGCTCTTGAGGCTTATCGTGATGAAACAAACAAAGATTTCCGGCTTGTTGAGTTTTGGCAAAATGTGAGGCAGTCCCCAAAATTTGTTCAAATTTAAACCCGCTATCTTTTAATTTAAGTTTTTTTCTAGTGTGTTATTTTTTCAATTTTAAGTGTGTATTAGTTTAATTTCGAGTGTGTTATGTTTTTTTAAGTTTAAGTGTGTATTATTTTAATTTCACATGTGTTTTGTTTTTTTAAGTGTAAGTTTATGATTTTGTTTGAAGTTAATGAAAATTTAGTTTTAAAATAATACTATATTTGAATTTTTTTTTAATTAATTAATTAATTAAAAAAATATATCATGGCAAATGTGGCAACCCGTGCCATGAAAATACCAAAAATTTAAAGGAGTGTGGCAAAGCTGACGTGGCGCCTACATGGACCGTGGCAAGTATAACATTACTCCCACCAGCCTAAGGGATCGAGCTCATAAGGAGTATAGTAATCATACACTTGAACATCATTATCGAGTGAATATTTTTTACACAGTGGCGGCCCTGGGGGTGGTGCGAGTGTGCGATCGCACCAGGCCTCCAATCGTAAAGGGCCTCCGATTGAGAATTTTCTTTAATATTATATCATTAAAAAAAAGTTAAAGAAAATAATAATAATAAATTAATTAAAACATAATTGCATGTTACAAATCTCATTTATATTATAAACAATAAAAAGTCTTTTTGATAAAATAGTGGACTCTTTTTGTCTTTAGAGGTAAAAAATTTCCTTAATAATATTTTACAAAAAATATATGGGGCCTTAATTTAATTTTTGCACAGGGCCTCCAATATCTCACGGCCGGGCCTGTTTTTACAAAGCAATTAACTACATGTTAATGGAAAATAGATCATCAGTTTAATGATGTCCGGATGACACTATCAACAACTTTAAATCCTAAAAATGCTAATGCGCCATTTCAAATAGGTGATAAGTGTCGATTACTAGAAATTTTATTTTCTGCTGCTACATTGGAGAGTTCATTTTTAACAGTGGGGCTCATTAAATCGAGGTTAACAATTGGTTCCACTTTGATTAGCATGTAAGAATATTTCTATCTTAAGTTTCTTGTTTGGATTTCGATTTTGGATTAAACTTGTTTATATAACTTATTTTGAAATTTTGGGCCCAATCATAAATTTTGGGCTCACTACACATTGGTGAAGCATCGCTAACATCACCTAATTTTCATCTACGGTTTTCTCAAATGGTCGTAAAATTTTGGTTCCACATATATTTGTTGATGAATGTCGCGATTTAGGGTTCTAGTTCAGATAAATTTACAGGATTTAACCTTTCAATTGTCTTCATCACTATTCTTGGATCTGGACGAGGTAATGGGCTGGTTTATGCGTTTCAATTATATGTTCTGATTTTAGTTATTGCAAACACAATCAATGACTTATTTGTAATATGATTTGTGTTGATGTTAAAACAAACTGATGTTGGGGTTAACTTTTACCAAATGGATTAATGTTAATAAATTGTTATGTAATTAGGGGTGTAACCAGATAAATAAAAACCCTTCATATATTTTTTTTTCAAAATCATCAATTTCACACACAAAAACATTAACAGTTTTATGGTCTGTTGAGTCCAAAAAACGATTAAAGACTTAACAATAACAAGAAGTCAACAGGTGACAATTTATTGTGTCAATTTATACCCAAAACAATAAAAAACTTGACAAACATCAAAAATCAAACAGGATACGAATAGCCACGAAGGTAAGACGAATCAACGCCCGATTCACGGGTCAGTGCGACCCGCCCGGTTCTTGCCACCTCACAAATCCCACACGGCTCCAACAATCTCTGCAATGCAACCATCTTATTTATATCCCCAGTAACCTGAAAATCACCAAAAAAAAAAAAAAGGATAATCATTTATTCCTAATATTCGATAAATAAGCAACTCAAAAGAAAAATGACATAATCGACCTCAAGTGTAATTGTGTGATCGGACACATCAACAGGTTTAGCCCTAAATATGCTAGCAATATCAAGTACGTTGCGTCTAGCTGTCGAGTTCACAGCAACCTTAATCAGCATCAATTCTCGTTCAGCAAATGGCATCGATGTCAAATCAATAACCTGAATAAAGTAATAAACCATGTGTTTTACTTAAAATTTATTTTTAAATAAAAGGACCATTTTGTAATTGTTATATACATATAATATAATATATACTCACATCATGAACCTCTATCAATTTATATAATTGTTGCACCAATTTGCTAATTGACTCATCTGTTCCAGGGACAACAGTTGTAATCCGGGAACGTCCCTCTACTTCTGCATGACCAACTGCTAAGCTCTGATATGAAAAATATAAAATTTGTTAATAAAAAAGAAAATTGCAGAGCAAAACAAAAAAAAAAAAAAAAAAAAAACATAAAAATATATACCTGAATGTTGTAGCCTCTACGAGCAAAAACTCCAGTTACTATATTGAGAACTCCAGGAGAGTCGTTTACAATCATTGATAAAGTGTGTGAGCGAAGCCCGGTTGTCTACAAGCATTTAAAAATTTATAAAATATATGTTTTTTTTTAAATAAGAAATGAGAATAATTTCTTACATCTTCTTCATTAAGAACACCCCAATGTGCATCAAGAACTTGATTGAATGAATAGTCATCATTAGACTCAACTGGATAAACATCTCCCTTCATAGAAAAAACATCATTTAGTAATTGGGTATAAAATAAAAAAGAGGGAGAATTACTCATTTACTGATTTACCCCAGCTGATGTATCAGTATCCAGATATTCTGTTTTTGTTTTGGCTTGAAGAGGAGTTTTAAAGTTCAATTCTTCAAGGTCTGGATATGAAGCTGCTGAAAATCTCCAGAAAGGAGCAGATTCACCCATTTTTTCTCTTCTCAGGGCAATCTACAAATACAACATATAGCAATGTACTTTATGAAAGAAAAAAAAAGATGTGAATGATTAGAACAATGTGATTCATATTATGATTAATTACCTTTCCAGTCCTTGCAACTTCTCGGATTCCAAACTTGCTTAAATTTCTTTGAACTGCAACCATTTTTCCAGGGTCACCTGTTACCTCAATGGTTAATGAGTCCTGTGAAATATCAACAATCCTAGCTCTAAAGATGTCCACCAACCACTTAACCTGAAAATTAAAATCATAAAAAACATGGTAAGAGCTACATTTTATCAAAATATAATGCAGGATGTTAGGAATAACACTCATAATTACCTCCAATCGGTAGCTTGGATCTGCATTGATCTTAATGAGCATCAACTCACGTTCTACTTGTGGTTCCTTTGAGATATCTTCAACCTGTAAGAGATAATTAAAATGGTTATGGAGTTATCAATTATGCAAGTTCAGTGGGATTGAGTAAATGAACAACCTTTAAAACGTTAACAAGCTTTAGAAGCTGTTTCATAACTTGCTGCAACACTTTTTCAGTTCCAGATACAACAATGGTGAAAAGAGCTTTGTCTTTGTTTAAACCAACAGCAAGGGACTCAATGTTATATCCCCTTCTTGCAAAGACTCCTGCAATTCGATTTATCATTCCACTTTCATCACCGACGAATACCGAAATTGTGTGGCGCCTCACCCTGGATATATACACACACACATACATAATCTTTTTGAGCTGCTAAACGAGATACATTGCAACTTTTGTAATGAAGCTACTAGCGTATAGGATTGAGAAATTGATGGCGAAATAATTGTTCGTATGTATTAACAACACCAAAACCCTAAGAATACCAGTAGGTAATAAAACCCCTACAAGTCGAAAACCAACGCTTGAAATGAAAAGTCAAATAATCGAAAGAACTCACTTAGGTCGTGCCATAGATGGAGCTGGCTCAACGGCGGTGGAAACGGTACCACTGCTTGCTTGAACAGAGAGCTTTTTGATCTCCCATTTTTTCTGTTCTGGAGAGAGGTCGTGAGAGAATAGAGTGGACAAGCCGCCAATGGTCTTTGAAGGAGATAGTATATTTGAGGAAGGCGATTTAAAAGACGGTGCTCTTCGACCGTGAAATAGGCCTGAGTATGTAGTGACAGCAGCCGCCATTAGAGAGCAGATGGAGGAGCTTGGAGAGGAAGGGGGCAGGAGTACAATTCGTTGAGTTAGCCTTGGACCGTTTCACAAAGATATGTATACGGTACTAGTTTATAACCCGGAACCACGGTTATAAACTTAATTAAACTTTTATAATAAAATTTTATAATTATTAAACAATTATTTTAAATAAAATATTAATTAAGAGATATATCAAAATTTTAAAGTTATTATAATTTCAAATTTAATATATAATTAGAAAATATAAATTTGAATTTTGAAATGAGTTGCCTAATATATCTACATGACACATGGTATAATATTAATGAGGAGTTGTATTAGAGTGACATTTGGCAAAAGGGGATTAAAACTATTCTTTTATTAGAATAGGGATTATACTAAAAGACAACATAAGGCTTACCCGGTATCAACGAATTTAACAAACGTATAATCGTGTATTCATGTTCGTCACACCACCAAAGCCTCAGGGTCTATCATAAAAATAATACTAAAAAGCTAGGGTGAACAAAAACCGAACCGACTAAAAATAAACCGACAAAACCGTAACAAACCGCAACCAACAAACCGAAACTGATGCAAAAACCAATGGTGCGGATTTCATTTTTGCAAAAACCGAAGGTCTGCGGGTCAGTGCGGTTTTTACCAAGAAAGCGGTTCATCACAACCGAACCACACCAAAGATTTATAAAATAATAAATCACTAATTTATATTTATATTCTATAATATATACATATTTTTTTAAATACTAAGAAATATTAATACATATTATATTTGGACTTTGACCTTTGATAGTTGGTTTTAGTCATTTAATCAGGATTTCAAATCATTTTCCAAACTTATTTTCTTTTTTTTTCTTTTTTTAGTTAAAACCACAACAGAGTAGGTCACTAATTAACTATGTGTTATAAGGTTATAACAAATAAACTAAAATTCAATTTTTTTAGTCAACCGTTGTATATAAAATCACTTAGAACTTTTGATTTATATAATTTATTTTGGACTGAAAATAAACTTTTACAAATAAACGGTTTCAAAAAGTGAAAAGAATTGCACCATACAAGCTTACATGCACATTGTTATCGTGTTTTTTTTTTTAAATACACCAAAAAACATCAAAGACCACACCAAATTTTAGAATCAGTTTAAAACCGAAACCGCATCGATACAAACCGAAACCGCATTTAGAAACCGCAAACCCGAACCATTGGAAAATTGCATCCAACGGTTTTAAGGATGCAAAAACCGCACCCTGCGGTTTGCAGTTCGGTTTGGCCTTAAAACCGCACCATGCGTACCCCTACTAAAAGCATTACATAATTTAAAATAAAAATAATAAAATTTACATATGTTTATTTCTAACAACTTTTATTCGTAGCTAGTATCGTTTCTAAGGCTACCCGGTACGTGTGAAGATCTACGTGGACACCTTGTTCACACATGAACACCTCCCCAGATGTACAAGTGTTTTGTGGATTGGTGCGGTTTACGAACAAAGATGAGACTTTTGATTGGCTTGTCAAAAATGTGACCGTTGGCATTTTTTATCCGTTTGGAATAAAAAAAAATTAAACCAAACCATATTTACCTATAGATACTAACATCTTTATAACTATTTCATACTACAAACATTTTTTTTTTCTAAAATGAATAATTTTTTATCTTCTTTTTTCATCTGATAATGATTGTTTATTCACACGTTCATGCGAACGGCAAGCGAAATAGTGCGTCAAGAAGCCAAAAGTTTAAATGTCGAAATGAGTACTAGGACTTCGATCAACATGGATCGTATCGCAACTATTTGTATGACTGTTTGTGTCATTTTATATAACATGATAATAAAAGAAGATGGTAGGGTTATTTGTATGTATACTCCAAACAATATACTTACTCCACATGCGCTAATACAAGTCGGCAGCTCAGCATACTTCACAAGACTTTTGCCAAAATAAAATAGAGAATCGCATCACAATCTACATCACGATTTGACTGAACATGTAACGCCCCTACTCTCAGGTACCGATTTTATAGGAATTTTCTTGTTTTAAGGTCTACTCGACGAGTTGATTTCCCTACACGTCGAGTAGCAGCGGGGTGATCCGCGTGTTTTAGTGACCTACTCGCCGAGTCCAAGAAGGGACTCGACGAGTAGGAGTTGGCAGATGAAACCCTAAATTTCGGGGATTTGCACCCTATTTAAGGACCACTTATTTCCCTTATCCTCTCTTACTGCCTCCCTTGAGTTCAGAAACCCTAATTAGTGGTTGCTCTCTATAAATTGTGTGCTCTTTAGCTTGGAAGAGGGATCCTTGGAGTAAAAGCTTGGATTTCAAGAAGTTTGGAGCAAGGGGCTGTTGTAGATCCGGATTCTTCTTTGTCTTGGTATCATTTTGGAGGTAACAAGTTGTTACCTTGTCTCTCTCTTAGTTAGATCTCTTCATTTATGGGTTGGGATTTTAGGGTTTTGTAGTGGTTCTCCGATTTGGGTCGAGATCTGAGGTTGCAACCTCAGATGTGGACTCCTTCAGCCCCTCTTTATCATAAAGTTCCAGTCTTTGTTGAGCTATGGCCTTTCCCTTGCCCTAAGCCACTCCTTTAGCTTGTTTTGGGCCATTTTCATCTTGCATGCACGTAAAGTTTGCAACTTTACGTGATAAACATGCCCTAGGAGCTTAGATCTGCAGTTTGGAGGCTTTGCATGGCTTAAAAAGCATTTGTATGGATGAAGGACTGAAGGGACTCGGCGAGTCGCAAGGTTGACTCGGTGAGTCATATGAAGACGGTCATCGAACTCGACGAGTTGGATGAACAACTCGGCGAGTCCGATGAAGATTGTCGTGGACTCGGCGAGTCAGATGAGAGACTCGGCGAGTCGGCTAGGGTTTTCCCAACCTTTGGACACGTATGAACGCGACAAGTTGTAAGGGGAAAACTCGCCAGGTTGGCCGAGGAGTTACGACCACTGACACTAGGAACTCGACGAGTCATTCAAGTGACTCGGCGAGTTGGTGAGCATGAAAGGAACTCGGCGAGTGACTTGTACTCGACGAGTTGAGGTCAACATGGACTGTTGACGTTTACAGTTGACTTGGACCTTGACCAAGGGTTGACTTTTGGACTTCTGGAACATTTTGGGAAATTGGAAATTTACCAGCATGTTTCTATGGTGCATTTAGGTGGTGGAGTAGTACTGGCAATCCAAGAGCTTGATTTTATCTTCGAGTCGACAGTACGAGGTGAGTTCTCCTCACTATATCAACAGGGTCTACGGCACCAAGGTCGGCCCTTTATGATTGCATCCTGGTTTTAAGATGTTGCTATGCTATGTGATCTGTTAGATCTGTATGATTATCTATATATATGTTAGTGACCTGGTTAGGTCGGTATCCTGGTTTTAGGATGTTGCTATGCTATGTGATCTGTTAGATCTGTATGATTTTTTGTACATATGTTAGTGACCTGGTTAGGTCGGTATCCTGATTATAGGATGTTGCTATGCTATTTGATCTGTTAGATCGGTTGACCGTTATATATGCTAGCGTATGATATGTATGTGCACATGTTTGTTTGATTGGGGGTTTGGGTTGAGGCGGTCATGCTTTGTGCTGAAGGCCAACATACCCAGGGCGGTCCAGATAGACTACAGACCCAGGAGGGTATGATAGTCAGACCGAAGGCCTTGTGAGCGGTCCGGATAGGCTGAAGGCCCTACCAGGCGGTCCAGACGTGTCGAAGGCTCGGAGAGCGGTCCAGATAGACTGAAGGCCGGCGAGGCGGTCCAGTCAGGCTGAAGGCTCATCATGCAAGCTGTTCTATGTTTGTTTATATGATATGATTATGGTTATGAGGTTGGTATTTTGGGGGTAACTCACTAAGCCTCGGGCTTACAGTTTCAGTTTATCGTTTCAGGTACATCAGGGGATTGCGGCAAGGCGAAGGCGTGATCGAACAACTCCTCATGTTTTATTTATGTTCCTGGGATGAACTCTGATATTAGACTATTTTGAAAACAAATTTGTAATAACTATTGTTTTAAATGTTTTGAAAAGTTTTAAATTGGCTTGAATTTTACGGGTGTTACAAGTTGGTATCAGAGCCTTGGTTTGAGTGAATTGGAGGAACACTCGTGTGAATCCAGTCTCAAATCAAGGAAAGATTTTCAAAATAAATTTAAATGGTTTTCAAAATAAGTAAAGCAGGATGCGAAGTGTACGATCAGTCGGAGCCAGTAAGTAGACCCCAAAATACCATACAGTTATTTGATATTGTGATATGTTAGAACATCATGCTAGTACTAGGCTAGGGATCTTCAGGAATTGCATGATAGAATTGCCTGATTATATGATGCCTGATAGCCTAGGGTTTTTCCTTATATGAAATTGACATCATTACTGTAGTTGTTTTGTGTATGCATCACGACTGTACATAATTAAGATTTTATAGCCTGAGAATGTTTGATTCGGCCTTATGTTAT
Organism: Lactuca virosa; assembly: GCF_052849685.1. Taxonomy (NCBI): domain Eukaryota; kingdom Viridiplantae; phylum Streptophyta; class Magnoliopsida; order Asterales; family Asteraceae; genus Lactuca; species Lactuca virosa. Next base: position 35,708,549 of record NC_136433.1, on the reverse strand, counting down.
GTTCTTGTTTGATTGGGAGCTTAGGGTAGGATTGGATATTCGAAAGTCTATAGGGTCCAGCGTTATGTATGGCTAGCATACACTAGTGTTGCAGGGTTGGTGGAAGTTTCATGGATGGGTGGGTTGTGTGAGGCCGGGAGGCCAGTCATGAGATATCTAGTGCTCCCATAGGAGTGGGAATTGAGCGCTCGCTATGTTATGCATGTTGTTAGGGTGTTGTGGTGATACTTGAGACAAATATGGGAAGGTGTGGAAGGTAGTATGGGTCCGTACTACTGAAAGCACAGGACCCATACGCGTAGCAAGGAAGTCACAACCCATAGGGTTTAGTTGGGAGTTGGTTCCCTGTCATTATGTGGTTATCTGATATCTTCTTGGTATGTTTCCAGAATGGTGGTCACGAGACACTTTACGACTGGATCCGGGTCAGGATCAGGATCAGGAGATGGAGGCCAGGAGGGGCCAGCAGCACCTGAGACTGTGGTGCAGTTGGGTACGGATGAGTTGGATGCCATGATTCGAGAGATCCTGCATGATGAGGTTGCTGCTATGTTCCGGGCACAGCTGTTGGAGATGTTTGGGTCGATTAAGACCGCCATGGTTGAGTACTTTGATGAGCGCTACGCAACTCTTGCAGTGACAGCGGCCGCAACAGCTGCATCAGCTGTAACCGCGGCAGGGGGAGGAGTCAGTAGGGGCTTCCAGTACCGGGACTTCGATAACACGAAGCCCCCGACATTTGACGGTACCCAGGATCCTATTCGAGCTATGAGGTGGTTATCTAACATGGAGGGTTGTTTCTTCACATGTTCATGTCCTACTAAACCCACGGTACATTGGACCATTCGAGATTCTTGCCCGAATTGGTCCAGTGGCTTATAGACTGCAGCTACCTACCGAGCTTAGCAGTGTACACCCCGTGTTCCATGTTTCCAATTTAAAGAAGTGCTTATCCGACGAAACTCTCGTCATCCCATTGGAGGAAGTCGAAATCAACGAGAATCTCCTGTTCATCGAGGAACAAGTTGAAATCATGGACAGGGAAGTGAAGCGTACTAAGCAAAGTCGCATTCCGATTGTGAAAGTGCGGTGGAACGCCAAACGTGGACCGGAATTCACATGGGAACGCGAAGACCAGATGAAGCAAAAGTACCCTCACCTATTCTCGCATTCTCAAGTCTAGCTCCAAAAAGAATTTCGGGACAAAATTCCCTCTAACGGGGGGATGATGTCACAACTAGCAAATTTGGCTAGGAAATTCCATCCTTATGTAAGCATTATCAATAATTGTAACCATGACTTGAAAACATGATGTTTATTCAATACCAACAAAATTCCATCAAACACTCTGTACAACACTTCAAATAGTCAACAAAAGATTGGAAACCCTAAAAATCCCGGTTTAAGTCCAATAAGGACTAGGATTTTCTTATTGGGCCTAATGGACCGATAAGTCTCCAATTTGACTAGTTTGGGCTTAGAACTCGTAATTGGGCTCTAATTCAACCCACTTTCATGAAACTTAACTATTTGGGCCATAATGGGCCTAAAATGGATTAGTTTACCTTAATGGGCCTTGTTGGGCCATAACAAATCCAATAAGCCCTAATGGGCCATAAAACTCATTCTTTTATGCAATTTGGGCCGTAAACTAACCTAAGTGTCCAATGGGCCGAAAACCCTCAAAATGGGCTTCATATTATTGGACTCAAGCACTAAAGGCCCAAAATTCTTTCTCTTCCTTTCTCCCTCTCGGCCCAACTACATATAAAAAAAAGAGAAATAGGAAGAGTTGACTTTAAGATTGCCACCTCCTTATTACCCTTCATATTTTCATGCATAATCCAACATATATCCATAATGGTCATTTCACTCCTTTCTCTCTTCCCTCTGTCCTTATCTATGGCCGAGAGCACCACACACCACCACCATTTTCATTTTTGATCAAACTCCTACAAGAAAACTCTTAAGAACCCTTCCCTTTTCTCCAAATTTTCGAACATTGGTGTGTGTCTTCAAGGAGTTTTTCAAGTAATATCATCATTCTTGGTAAGTCTTCACTTGAATCCATGGCTTAACTTCTATACTTCATCAAAAATCTCATCTTAACTCATGCAAATTCATGATCATGCCTCTTAGAACCCATCTAAGCCCAAAGACCTCTCAAGAAGCTTGCTAGGGCCGAGAATCACCTCAACCCCTTCCAATTCTTCTTCAAACCGAGAACAACTAAGCAAGGTGAGTTCATACCCCCCTTGTTTTTGGTTTTTACATGATTTATGGGGGAGAATACAAGTAAAATGTGTAGATCCATATGTTTTTGTATGATATGTGTGATTTCTTGAATTTATTTGATGAATATGTGTTAGAAACTTGATCTATTCGAGATTCTTAACCTTGTTAAGGAGATATGTGACCTAATATATCTTATACATATTATTATCAAGGCAAAAGTATTATACAAGTCCAAACTAAGTAAAACAAAACACAAATTCTATTAATTAACCATTTTTGACAAATAAGCAAAATATGGAGGAAATGATGTCATTTACGGTTTTTATAAGGGTCAAAAGGGTCAAATCACTTAAAATATGAGTTATTATGAAAATCACGGTTTTTAAAGGAGTAAAAGTGTAAATTTTAGCCTAATGGGCTAAAGTTTGGGCTTTTCGGCTTTTAGGCCCAATTTGCGAAAAATATGAAACTTAAGGGACTGAATTTGCAAGTTTATCAAAATATGAGTCAAAAACACAAATAAACAGATTTCAGGGGCTGAAAATGTCTTTCTTACCAAATAGGACTAAAAATGCAAAGTTTTTGGATTTGAGACTAAAACTGTAAAAATTGCAAAAATTTGGACTACAGGTGTAAATCTTTTTAATTAAAGGGCTGAAACTTTCCAAAACTTTATTTTGGCCTGAAATCATGATTTAAATGAGCTTTTGGGCCGAAAATGTCAAGAAACATAATCTAAGGACCTAAAATGTCATTTTTCATAAAAGGGGTAAAAATTTGTCATTTTTACTAGAAAAGGGGTTGAATTGGTCAAACAATTATTTTTGGGTCAATTATGTCAATATTAAAATAATTGGGTAAAAAATACATGATTTTAATGACTTATGGATTTAAATAGAAAAATGTATATATATATATATATATATATATATATATATATATATATATATATATATATATATATTTTTATATAAATCTAAATATCATTATAAAACAATTTGGCGAATGTGGTGACTTTTCGATTAAACAATTCGTGTGAAACAACCCTTACGACATTAATACTATATAAAACAAGTAAACATTATATCGGTTGGGCTTTAATATTTTTAATCATGCTTATTGGGCCTTCGTGACTCATTAACATGACTATTGGGCCCAACATAAATAATACATGTTTATTGGGCTTCCGGTGGCCCAATTACACGCCTAATGGACCCTCAATGGCTTTAGATGGTATTGGGCCTTAGTGGCCCATTGGCATTGCTAGTATGGTCCAAATCAATTATATGCTTAACGGGCCAACGTGTCCGTCGCATACTCGACAGTCTGTAATAACATACATGAGTAGTGGGCCATAGTTGTCCTCATTCGTGTTTGTTAGGTTTTATTCATATTCATGTAAACATCAAACGGGTTGTAATCAATGTTATTCAAATTCATGGGGTAATAATAAGGATTTAGTGAGAATTATCGGTTGGCACCAATAAGTGTCGGCCGTAGCCTGTAGTTGTAACCAGAGTCTCCTGGAGGGAGGGCGAGAGTTTGTGTATAGATCTATACGGGGGTGACTCCCCCACACCTGAGTTGTTCGCTACAGTTAGACTCAGCCAGTCTAGGGTGACAAAATCTTAATTCAATACCGGTATTCGCAAGAATGCCAAGGCAGGCGAAATAGTCATTATTATGCATGGTTATAACGACTCACATAGAGATCCATTACCATATCATCATTCATGGGAAATCATATTCATACACGGTGACGGTGCAAAGTGGTTTATACAATAATACAAAACTGCCATACTATTTAAATTGGAAAACATCGGGTTTTCCGGGGAACGACATTATTCACTTCTACATACAACAACTACAATAAAATGAACAATCATGAAAGTCATTCACTCTTACATGTTTTGAAATCACAAACATTTATACTTATGGGATCATCACATCTTTTTCGTAAACAGATTTTGTTACAGAAAATATCGGATTTTCTGGGTTTTACAAACAATACAAACCATTTTATATCAAACATGCTTATGAACTCACCAACATTATATATGTTGACCGTCTTCAAAATAACTTATATTCTCAGGTAACAGATAAGCCGAAGAAAAATTGCCAAGTGTGTTAGGATGTTATGTTTTGTGACTCTCAAACAATTTATGTTATGGATTATGTAATGTAAACAATGTATTGGATGTGAACAATGACGGTTGTAATGTATTAATGCATGGGGATGTTTATGTTATGTTTCATGTATATTCATTGTGATGATATTTCAATTTAAGTCACACGAGCCCTCGGACGTTTCCGCCGTCTGGTTCGGGGTGTGACATATACTTATCTGTTGTACCTATGATTAGGTACGTTTTTAGTGAACTCCTTGCCTGCATTGGTTTTATTTGATTTTGGGGCGAGTCTGTCATTTGTATCACAGACGTATAGTAGGGAGTTCAGTATGCCAGTAGGCGAGCTAGAGTGTCCGTTGCGAGTCTCTATCGCCAACGAACACGTGATTTATGCTTCTTTGGTCTACCGAGGATGTGAGTTAGAGATCTTCGGGGTGTCCTTCCCGATAGACTTGATTCTGATTCCCATGAGGGATGTATGCGTGATTGTGGGAATGGACTGGCTTAGTCGATTCGGTGCCCTGATTGATTGCGAGGGTCAGCGGGTAGTAGTTCGAACCCCTAGTGGGGGAGAACTGATTGTATATGGTGAAGGCACCAGGGTGGGATCAGGGTTTTGTTCAGCCGTCAGGGCTCGACAGTACATTCAGCACAGGTGTGCGGGTTATCTAGCGTATGTGGTGGATACGCGACTCAGGGATCAGACTCCAGTTTTGCAGGTTCCACTGGTTAGAGAGTTTGCTGACGTGTTTCCGGAGGAGTTTCCAGGGATACCTCCGGAGAGGCATGTCGAGTTTCAGATCGACCTGGTGCCTGGTGCGGCCCCTATCGCCAAGGCGCCGTACCGATTGGCGCCACCCGAGATGCAGGAGCTGTCTTCACAGCTGTAGGAACTGCTGGGCAAGCAGTTCATTCGACCTAGCACTTCTCCATGGGGAGCACCGATCCTTTTCGTCAGGAAAAATGACGGTTCGCACCGTATGTGCATTGATTATAGGGAGTTGAACAAGTTAACGGTGAAGAACTGTTATCCACTCCCGAGGATAGATGATCTTTTCGATCAGTTGCAGGGTGCATCTTGGTTCTCCAAGATTGATTTGAGGTTGGGGTATCATCAGGACCGGGTCAGAGAGGAGGACGTGGAGAAGACCGCGTTTTGGACTCGTTATGGTCATTACGAGTTCATGGTGATGCCATTTGGGCTCACCAACGCGCCAGCCGTATTCATGGACCTGATGAATCGGGTCTACAGACCGATGCTTGATCGCTCGGTCATTGTGTTCATAGATGATATCTTGGTGTATTCCAAGACCCGTGAGCAGCATGAGGAGCACCTCAGGGAGTTGTTGGAAGTTCTGAGACGAGAACGGTTGTATGCTAAGTTCTCGAAGTGCGAGTTTTGGTTACGAGAGGTCCAGTTTCTGGGACATCTTGTTAATCAGGAGGGGATTTTGGTCGACCCGGCCAAGATCGAGGCAGTCATGCAGTGGGAGGTGCCGAGATCTCCCTCGGATATCAGGAGTTTTCTGGGTTTAGCCGGGTATTACCGGAGATTTATTCGATATTTCTCCAAGATTGTGGTACCCCTCACTCGTCTGACGAGGAAGGGGGTGGATTTCTGATGGGGCCCTGAGCAGCAAAGCGCGTTTGAGACCGTCCGTCAACGCTTATGCGAGGCTCCAGTCTTGACACTCTCGGAGGGAGTTGAGGATTTTGTGGTATTTTGTGATGCATCTATCACAAGTTTGGGGGCGGTCCTTATGCAGAGAGGTCGGGTGATCGCCTACGCGTCGCGGCAGCTAAAGCGGCATGAGACGAGATATCCTACTCATGATCTGGAGCTGGGAGCGGTGGTGTTCGCTCTCAAGATATGGAGACATTACCTATATGGGGTTCGTTATACCATATATACGGATCACAAGAGTTTGAGACACATCATGGATCAGCCAAACCTGAACATGAGGTAGCGCAGGTGGCTGGATGTAGTCAAAGGCTACGACAGCGAGATCCTTTACCACCCCGGTAAAGCGAATGTGGTTGCAGACGCTTTGAGCCGCAAGTCAGCTGGGTCTTCCACCCCGGCGGTATGTATGAGGATAACGGTGGATTCTCCGCTTGTGAGTTTGATCAGAGATGCCCAGATTGAGGGCATGCGACCGGAGAACTGGAAGTTGGAGAGGATCAAGGGTGAGAACACCCGGTTTGTGAAGGATAACCGAGGATTATTGACCCGGTGCGGTCGGGTATGGGTTCTGATGTCTGGTGGGGTCAGACAGACAATCATGGAGGAGGCTCATAAGTCTCACTTCTCTATTCACCCGGGGGCCACCAAAATGTACCGGGATTTGAGTTTGAGCTACTGGTGGCCGTGCATGAAGCGAGAAATCGCTTGGTATGTCGAGAGGTGCTTGACCTGTAGGATGGTCAAGGCTGAGCATCAGAGGCCGCATGGCAAGCTGCAGCCCCTGGAGATTCCCATGTGGAAATGGGAACATATAACGATGGACTTCATTACCAAGTTGTCGAGGACGGCGAAAGGATTTGATGTTATATGGGTCATCGTAGATCGATTGACCAAGAGTGCCCATTTCTTGGCGGTTCGGGAGAGTTCATCGGCCGAGAGGTTGGCCGACATGTACGTCCCCGAGATCGTGTCTCGCCATGGGGTTCCGGTCTCCATTGTCTCTGACCGAGATGTTATGTTTACCTCCCGTTTCTGGCAGAAGTTCCACGAGGAACTGGGTACGCGATTGCACTTTAGCACAACATTCCATCCGCAGACCGACGGTCAGGGCGAGCGGACCATTCAGACCCTCGAGGATATGTTGAGGGCGTGTGTCATTGACTTTGGTGGAAGTTGGGATTCCCACCTACTGCTTGCAGAGTTCGCCTCCAACAACAGCTATCATTCCAGCATTGGCGCCCCAATTTTCGAGTTGTTGTATGGGCGGAGATGTCGCACCCCGGTTTGTTGGGGTGAGGTCGGACACAGGGTGATGGGGCGGACGGAAGTAGTCTTGCAGACTACCGAGAAAAATCAGCAGATTAGGCAGCGATTATAGACTGCTCAGAGTCGGCAGAAGAGTTACGCCGACAGACGACGATCTGAGTTAGAATTTCAGGTGGGTGATATGGTACTCCTGAAGGTCTCACCCTGGAAGGGTGTGATTCGTTTCAGGAGGAGGGGGAAATTGGGTCCCCGTTACATCGGGTCGTTCAGGATCATTGCCAAAGTCGACAAGGTGGCTTACAGGCTAGAGCTACCGGAGGAGCTTAGTCGGATCCACATCACTTTCCACGTGTCGCAGTTGCGGAAGTGCATTATGGATCAGGAGGCAGTGGTGTCATTGGACGATATTCAGGTCGATGAGCGTCTGAATTATCTGGAGAGGCTTGTGGCCATACTGGAGAGGAAGATGAAAGTTCTGCGGAATAAGGAGATACCTTTGGTGAAGGTATAGTGGGAGCATCGGAGAGGGTCCGAGTGGACGTGGGAGCCAGAGGCAGAGATGCGGGAGCACTATCTGGAGCTGTTCTTCGCGGCAGACTTCGAGGACGAAGTCTAGTTCAAGTGGGGGAGAATTGTAACGCCCCTACTCTCAGGTACCGATTTTATAGGAATTTTCTTGTTTTAAGGTCTACTCGACGAGTTGCTTGTCCTACTCGTCAAGTAGCAGCGGGGTGATCCGCGTGTTTTAGTGACCTACTCGCCGAGTCCAAGAAGGGACTCGACGAGTAGGAGCTGGCAGATGAAACCCTAAATTTCAGGGATTTGCACCCTATTTAAGGACCACTTATTTCCCTTAGCCTCTCTTACTGCCTCCCTTGAGTTCAGAAACCCTAATCAGTGGTTGCTCTCTATAAATTGTGTGCTCTTTAGCTTGGAAGAGGGATCCTTGGAGTAAAAGCTTGGAGTTCAAGAAGTTTGGAGCAAGGGGCTGTTGTAGATCCAGATTCTTCTTTGTCTTGGTATCATTTTGGAGGTAACAAGTTATTACCTTGGCTCTCTCTTAGTTAGATCTCTTCATTTATGGGTTGAGATTTTAGGGTTTTATAGTGGTTCTCCGATTTGGGTTGAGATCTGAGGTTGCAATCTTAGATCTAGACTCCTTCAGCCCCTCTTTATCATAAAGTTCTAGTCTTTGTTGAGTTATGGCCTTTCCCTTGCCCTAAGCCACTCCTTTAGCTTGTTTTGGGCCATTTTCATCTTGCATGCACGTAAAGTTTGCAACTTTACGTGATAAACATGCCCTAGGAGCTTAGATCTGCAGTTTGGAGGCTTTGCATGGATTAAAAAGCATCTGTATGGATGAAGGACTGAAGGGACTCGGCGAGTCGCAAGGTCGACTCGGCGAGTCATATGAAGATGGTCATCGAACTCTGACGAGTTGCATGAACAACTCGGCGAGTCCGATGAAGATTGTCGTGGGCTCGGCAAGTCAGATGAGAGACTCGGCGAGTCGGCTAGGATTTTCCTAACCTTTGGTCACGTATGAACGCGACGAGTTGTAAGGGGAAAACTCGCCAGGTTGGCCGAGGAGTTACGACCACTGACACTAGGAACTCGACGGGTCATTCAAGTGACTCGGCGAGTTGGTGAGCATGAAAGGAACTGGTTAGGTCGGTATCCTGGTTTTAGGATGTTGCTATGCTATGCTATGTCATCTGTTAGATTCGTATGCTTATCTGTATATATGTTAGTGACCTGGTTAGGTCGGTATCCTGGTTTTAGGATGTTGCTATGCTATGTGATCTGTTAGATCCGTATGATTTTATGTACATATGTTAGTGACCTGGTTAGGTCGGTATCCTGATTATAGGATGTTGCTATGATATTTGATCTGTTATTTGATATGTTAGATCCGTATGATTTTATGTACAATGCTTATTGAATGCCTTAAGTTCATATTTCTAATACTTAATGCTTTGATAAGCCTTTATCTAAGCTTTGTAAGCTCATACACCTTTGCCTTAGATAGCTCACATGTGTGTCTAAAGAAATTCAGAACTTATGTTACTAAGTCCCAAATGTTCAGACTAATTGCCAAATCTCACAATTCGAACTATGAAGAGGGATGCCGTAATCATAATCGAATTTGAGAATACAATTTTCATAATTGCAATCTTCTTAAAATCTCTCTTAGTGAAAGCATTTCCTTACAATCATTTTCATGAAGGAGGGAAACTTCATGACACTTAGATTTTAAATTGTATGTGTTCCTATCCATGTGAATTTGTGAAAACCAAAGTTTGCGACAAATCCAAACTCATATGGACCGAACGTGGTCAATCTCGATTTCTTGCCTCATGGTAACACGAGTGCCCACCATGTCTTCCAAGTGGTTTAGCAACTCACCCTTACATATCAATGCACTTTCCATTGATCAAGGTGCTTTGTCTTTATGCATTCAAATGAGAACTCATAGAACTCACATGCATATTAACTCAATTGGAATGGCACAGAAAAAGAGTATGTCATCCACGATAGGCTTTAAACCTCAAGTCGTGTGCTAGTGATGATCAACTAGGTTTAACTCTTGATTTGTTCTTGAAACCTTTCAAGACCATTAAGACTCCCACATGACTCCTTGACATATAAGATTCTCTTGTCAAGAAACATTCCTTGACAAAACAAATATTCAAGAGTTAGTGTAGTTTTTATCAAGACTATCACTTCACATAATTGGTTCTAGTTGGTCTTTGTCTTATCCAAGACATCACAACTTACCAATCTCAAATGTGCAGGAATATGAAGACTTTTTCCAATTCCACATTTGTTGAGTGTTATAAACCTACTAAAGACTTGTCACTCAATTCACAATCTTGGAATATAACTCTAAGACTTGATATTGGAACGAAGTATGATTAACTTCTTGATTTTAACTATTTCCATAATTCTCGATTCCTCTTCTTAGACATGCAAATGTACTAAGACTCACTTAGAGGACCAATTGAGAAATAGTTCTTAATCATTAAGACTTATCATAAAACATAATAAAAGGTACTCTCCATTCTTCTTAGAATAGAGAAACTTTTATCTTTCTGCCTACTTGATTCTTCTCATTCGTTCTGCTATTGATTGAAACTCTTTCGATCAACTCAGAATTATACTTAATCTTATAAGTATAACCATATTTACTAAACTTTATTAATCATGACGAATATCTTTATCACTCTTATGGTGTACTTGATCAACGCACAACCTAGTGTACTCGATCTCCTAGTCCTTCTCTTGACACTTTGCCAAGGAATTAGTCTAATTTCCAAATATGAAGTTTCTCATTCATCACGCAACCAAGTTGCATGACTCTAAGTTTCTGTCCAACTGAAACTTGGGCGATGAGAATCTTCCCTTATTTGGCAAATTCTCGACATTTCCACAAATAACATAATAAAGAATCCATTATTGCTAACAATAGAAACAATCAAACATCAATTTTTCATACACACCATTGCAAGGATAAATAAATAAGACAAAATCAAAATTTATTTTATTGTAGAAAAATTTGGTCTTACAATGCAATTCAACTGAAAAACTATGCTATTACATATCTCTTATCAATCTATCCTAACTCTAGAGTAGCAGCTCAAAAATCTGATCCTCGATTCCATGCGATCGAAATCCATTTCTTCATGATCAGATTCAGCACGCTTCTTCCTTAAGCTTCCTCTCTTTTCTTCGATCCTGCAAAAACATCAAAATGTAATCTTATCACATCATGTATTAAGAATCAAAGAATAGGAACTTATAGAGTTAGTTAATCGATTTTACCTGAAGTAGAGCCATACGTCTTGACTCTCCCATCTCTTAGATCTCTCAGGTAAACAGGGCAGCTTCGTCTCCAATGCCCCTTCTCTTGGCAGTAGAAGCAGATGGACTCTTTTGGAATGGCACAAGGAACTATCTCAGAATTTACCTTTTCTGGATTTCCAATGTCACCATTTTCAATGTCCATTGAAGTTTGGGAGTTTGATTTGCCAGACAAATTTGCTTGATCAGCATGCCAAATCATTTCTGATTCAGAAGCTATAAGCAAATAGGTCAAATCAATGAGGATCACGTCATGGTCCATCATATAGTACTCTCTAACGAACTCACTATATGATTCAGGAAGTGACTGAAGAACCCAGTCAACAGCCAACATTTCTGAGATATCGACACCCATCATCCTTAACCTATCAATGTGTGACTTCATCTCTAAGATGTGTGCACACACAGGTTTCCCATCTCCGTGTTTACTTGCCAAAAGGGCTTGAGTGAGCTTGAACTTTTCAAGCCTTTGAACTTGTGGGTTAGGGAGAATAATTGGAGGAGGTGGAGGAAGTGAAACATGACTCTCATTTCCTTGATCGTATCGTGGAACGTCATCTTCATTTGGAAAGCTTGTTCCAAGGGACTTGGGAAGACCATTGTAAGATCTAGACATCTACAAAACGGGAGAAAATTCAAGTTAGTTGATAAGAATCCATGATGTAACACCCAAATGAAACATCAAGGCTAGGCTCCAACACAACATTCTACAACCTAGAAGAGGGATGCCGTAATCTAGTTGCAGAATATTTGAAGGTAGGTAAATGATGATTTACCAATTTCCACCATGAAAAACAAAAATGAAGTTTAAGTTTTAAATGAATTGAAACTCCTAGATCTTTTGAGATTCATTGAACTTTTCAATGGCATGTTTAATCTTGATTATGCCCTTCTATTTGTGACTGGGATGCCGAGGATCACAAATAAGGTGTGAATAACCATACGAATCTACGTGATGCACTCAATGATACTATCACCTAATCAATGTGTCGGTTAACCACACACACTCCATTGATCTATGATAAACATCGAGCCACCCTTCACAACCAATGTCAACACCAAATTAGTGTGCCGGTTAACCACGCACGCTCCACTAACGTTTGGCAAGGGTGTGAAGTGTAATTCCATGGATTAGCACAATTTCACATTTTGCCTAAAGTAACTATGATTTGGGAATTTATAAAAGCATTTAGTTACTTTGTACTTCATTATACTTATAATGGAAGGTTTCGTCCTATCCTACCCGTTCGGCTAACGACCCTTCACTAGTCAAGAGTGCGGTGGGTAAGAGTGGATACCCATTCAATTGCCATTTTATAGGCAATTTCCTTAAACACCCCTTATAGACCAGCTTTGTGAATGAGGCCTACTAACGGTAAGACTGACTGTTTACTCATATATATATATATATATATATATATATATATATATATATATATTAGACCTTTAATGTTACATATATATAGTATAGGATGTATTTTACACTTTTAAAATACTAGGTGGTTTTATTAACTTTCTCTTTTAATTAAACTTTTAATTAACTTAACAAAACCACGAGGGTGTAATTTGAACTTTTCAAAAATACTAGAGTTTTAGAATTTAAATATTACATAATTAAACTATTAATCAAAATTTTAAATTCCAAAACTTGAGGGCAAGTTTTGAAACATTTCAAAACATTAGGGTTTAGAATTTAAATATTTCAAAATTAAACTTTTAATCAAAAATTTAAATTCCAAAACTTGAGGGCAAGTTTTTGAAACTTTTCAAAACATTAGGGTTTAACTATTTAAATTTCAAAAAACAAAACTATTAAGTTCAAATTTAAACTATAAAACCTAAAGAGTGTAAATTGAAACTTTTCAAACTTACTAGGTCAAATATTTATCTTATAATAATCTTATATTATCCATATTTAACCAAATCCATCAATTTTGATAAGGATAATCATTCCAAACATAAAAAATCGATTTTAGGCAAAAAAACGAGTTTTGGAAATTATCCACATCAAAATCTGACCAAAAATTCGAAAAATCCGGCAACTGAACAGCCAACTCGTCGAGTCCTCTTTGGAACTCGTCGAGTTCAAGCTACTCGTCGAGTTCTAAGAGCAACTCGGCGAGTTCATCAGGCAGTCAGCAAGAAATTTCGATTTTCAGGTCTTTGGCAGTTCAATTATGCATCTATTCAATAGAAAAACGACCTAGTCTCTGATACCACTGATGGGTTTTGAGCATAACAACAATCCTATAGTGTTCATGCAACTCTAATTGCTTGGATCTAGTTTTTCTATTTTGAACATGCAATAAACTTCCAAGACTTACAAATCCTAGATCTTGCATACAATTAATCAAATTAACATATAAACTAGGGTTTAGATCTTACATTGATTGTTATGTAGCAATAACAATCAATTACTTGCTTTGATTGGCTTCAGAAAGCTTAGTGCCTCAAGTGTTGCACCTCTAATGGAGTCACAAACACCACTAAGCAACTTGGATGAAGAGGGAGGAGAGAGGAGGCACCAAAAACGGATGGAAACCCTAATCCAAGTGTTAGTCACGTTTTTGGTGCCCAAGGGTTCCTTATATACTTAGGCTATTAGGGTTATCCAACAAGGAAACCCTAATTTAACTGCTTAAGCCCTAAGCAGCCCATAGACCCCTTCTGGAACATGCCTTGGACGATTTCTAATGGGCTTCCCCATAGAATTCGTCCAACCTATTATTCCAAGGTGATCCATAGGCCAATTGCAATTATCCTATAATTACAATTCTAGTCCCCTAAGTTTAATTAATCTCTTTTAGTCACAAAATTAATTCTTAATTAATTCTTGACTAATATTAATTAAACAATATGATTTCTCCTTTAGTATATTATTCTTATAATATATTAATAAATCATAATTCAACCTTTCTCTCCTCAATTCATCCTACATATTGCTATGGTGAAGGCAACCCAAAAGGACCATGCTCATAATCGGGTCAAGTACATACCAAAATAGTTATGGACTTAGACACTAATCCAACACCTTTGTGGTGACTAAATGGCTTCCCGACACTTATAATGTAACATCCGTAATCTAGAAGGTCAATTATGGGAATAAAGTCCCTTTTTAGGGGCCAACTCGTCGAGTTGATGGTATAAACTCGACGTGTTGGAAGCTTTTAGGGCGCGTGTTTTTAAGGACCAACTCGTCGAGTTGGTGAAGGGAACTCGACGAGTTGGACGCTGATTGAGGAAACCCTGATTTTAGGGTTTTACACCCTATTTAAGTACCATAAGTCCTAGGCGTTGGCCTCATTCCCAGCCTCCATAGCCCCTAACCCTAATCTCGAAACCCTAGAGCATCTTTGAGTGTTATGAGCTCTTTGTGGGTGTGTTTTGGTGTGTTTGAAGCTCATTGAAGGAAGAAAAGCTTGGTGCAAGGAGGTGGTTCGAGTAGGAGCTTTCAGATCTAGATTCTTTGCTCCATTTCCAACACATTTCAGGTATATCAAACTAGCATGCATATCTAACTCACACTCAGCATATCAAACTAGCATGCATATCTAACTCACACTCATCATATCAACAACTACCAGGTTATCAATCCATTGGGCCGACCTTGGTGCCTTCGACCCCTAAGTATAGTGAGGAAAACTCACCTCACAAGTAGTGCTGAACCGGTAATATCAACCCTAACTCACAGCTCCAACTCAGCTGCCTACAATCACCAAGTGACTAACCTCATCAAAATCCCGAAATATCCGAAATACCCTCAAGGTCAAAATTGGTCAATCACGGTCAAAGTCAAAGTCAATAGTCAATGTCAATAGTCAAAGTCAAAATCCCGAAATATCCGAAATACCCTCAAGGTCAAAATTGGTCAATCACGGTCAATGTCAATAGTCAAGGTAAACAGTCCATGTTGACCCAACTCGTCAAGTGCATCTACTGACTCGTCGAGTTCTTTCCTATCTCAGAAAGCCATGAAAAGCTCGATGCAACTCGCCGAGTTACCAGGGTAACTCGTCGAGTTCTTCATCATCCAGAAAAGCGGGAAAACCCGACTCAACTCGTCGAGTTGGCTAATCAACTTGTTGAGTTGTGCTAGTATTAATCCATTCAGTCGCTTTCCAAGCGAGTCCAATTCCCCTAAACTATAAATATGGTCCCCTTGGGTTGAGATACCACGTAAAGCTGCAAGCTTTACGCCCATGCATGACATTATGGGGCTAAAACACTCATTCATAGCTTAGTAAGGGGGTTTAGGGCATGAAGGAGGGCCAATACTTGATAAAGCTTGGAACTTTAGGCTCAAGGAGCCACAAAACATCCATATTTGAAGTGGCAACTTCAAACAATGCATATTCCAAGAATGACTCCAATATGGACCAAGAATAACAATATCTTTTCATAGAAGTAGATCTAAGCAATAAGAGGTCAAGGTATCAACTTTATACCTCCAAATGGCTGCAAGAACACTGAGAATCCCGGATCTAAAGCTCCTCCCTTCACTATGCACCACCAACCTTCCAACTTCTTCAAGAAAACACCAAGAACACTCTTAAAACTCACACACACTCAAAATGGAGAGGGGAAAACACTATTAGGGTTTCTCTGGACTGAGGAGACGGTAAGGGAGGCTGTAAATGAGAGTTAATGCCTTTAAATAGGGTGCAAACCCTAAAAATTAGGGTTTTCATATTCAACCTTCAACTCGTCGAGTTAGAGACTTCCAACTCGTTGAGTAGGTCTTGAAAAGGACGCGGCCATTAAAACTCAACACGACGAGTTGGCGCCTCCCAACTCGTCGAGTTGCCCTGGGAAAATACATATAAAGCTTAAAATTCATTCCTGAAAATTGGGATGTTACAAAATATTAGGGACGAGCCTGAAGGATTAAAATACAACATGTAACCGCAATCCAGCAAAAAGCCTCTCTTGATTGAACGACACATCGGAAAATAAAGTCTTACCAATCAGGGTCGGTCATGAGGAATTAAATATCTTCAAAGGCCTAGGACAAGCCAGAAAAAATAGCTCTTATCGTTATTATTATATATATATATATATATATATTTGGGTCATGTGCAACTGCCCACTTTGCCCCCTTCAACGTTCTCCATGTTACCAGATACTGTTATTCTCAAATAGAGCCACATTAGGCATGATATGTGACATATAAACGCGGTACATGCGACAACTCAACAAAATTTCTGGTAGGTTATATAGAATATTAGAAAGATTACTTATGAAAAAATATGTTAAAAGACATTAGATGCGTTCAGCAAAAGTCAGTTGGTAACTAGAAGTTGCAGCTTTTATTTTCTTAAGTGTGGTCGGCACAAATAACTAGAAACTTTTGAAATATGTAAAATTACATATAAAATCATATTAATATAAACTAAAACTGAAATATAATGATGATAATTAATTTTTCTAAACTTTAATTATCAGAAGTTAGAAATCATCCAAATTGTAATATCAAGTACATCGGTTAAGCTTCTCAATTTGTAAAAAAATTATGCATATTAGGCTATGTATGACGCACTAGCTGAAAAGCTATTTGCTAGCTGATAAAAAATAGTGTTTGGTAAAAACTAGCTGATAAGCAAGCTGAAATATATAAAATAACATAAAATGGCATATAGAAACTAGTCTAAATAGTTTTTTAAATGATGGCTTATAAACTACTGTTTGGTTTACAAAACATGACAACTTAAAAAAAACTAAAAAAATAAGCTAGCTTTTCAGCTAGATCTGGCGCGCCAAACACAACCTTAGTAAGGCTGGAAGGTGCGCTCATCTTTCATCTTTTCTATGTCACCTTGGTGCCACCTCATTTTTCTCTCACTCTTCAAAACCCAGAAAATTGTCACACTTTATTTCCCTTTTTTTAAAATATATTTTATACCATTATTATACTCTTTTGTAGAAAATTAAAAACCATAAATTTTATTATATACATTTTAATAATTTTTTAGTGTATGTGTGTCTATATATATATATATATATATATATATATATATATATATATATATATATATATATATATATATATATATATATATATATATATATATATACTGAAAAAGAAAAACAAAAAAAGAGAGAAAGAACGCGACAATGGGGAACCCATAGATAAATCTTTCACCTAAACCGCACACATAGTGTTGTGCTCCCTGGTGCGCTGAAAATGTCAATCAACAAACCATATGGTGCGAGTTGGTACTCTTTACAGCCTAAATGCTGATTTTTTTACAAATAAAATAAATAAAATTTTTTAATAACCTAAGCCAAACATTTTTTACATATTACAAGTGTTTATGTGTTCCAAAAGAAACAATATTATTGTATCATATTAATTTTGGTTTATAAATTCATATAATAAATATTTGTTTAGAACGGTGAGTTAGTATATGCATGAGATTGAACCGATGACCTCCTTGTTAGAATCACATTGTTAGACACTTTGTTAGCCAAGTGGACTAACCCCAACTTATCATATAATACATATTAATTATTTTGTTAGATGAAGATTAATAAATTATAAAATTTGGTTATATGGTTGTTTAAAATAAAGACATCGTAATTGTTAAAATATATTTATATTTAGTCTTATAAGCTAATTACCTAAAGAATGTATATGATTTATTTATTTTTATTTTAAAGGGTAGTTAAGTCAATTTGTTAAAATCTAAAAGTGTTTTTTGGTAAATGCTAGTTGAAGTAGCTTTAGATTTAGATTTGTAGCTTTTGTTTAACCCAAAAGCTAAAACCTCCTGCCAAACAAATCTTTTTTCTTTTTAAGTTAGAAGTTCCCAAAAGCTACATGTTGAACATGTCTGCTATATTCCAATATAAACATAATGAATATCCGTTACTTAAGATACAAATAGACTTGACAATGGAGCAAATTTTGACCCTGATTTGATATAAACCCGTAAAAATTATATGAGTTTAAAGCGTAGTTTTTTATTCGATTACCCGTTAACGACCTGTACCTGCTATCCCTTTTATTAAAAGGGTTGGGTCAGGGTCGACTTTATTTGTATTTAACCAAAGATAGGGCTTAGGGCCCCCACTTCTAAGGGGCCCCACTTAACCCAAATACATAATACCTATTATAGTGAATCCAGATTGCTAGCCCTCACACACGCTAATTTTGTTCTTTTTTTCTACAAGCTACGACGTTTCTTCTTCTTCTCCATCGATTTCTCAGACTCGGAATCAGTGAATCTCTGATTAACGATCACGATTCTAGGCTTCTCCATCACCGGCTTCTCCTGTTCTCCATAACAACATTATGATAACTTCTCAGTTCTCAAGATTTGTACCTTTATGGGTAAACTCTGTTGTTCAAAAATCGAAACAATCACAATTTGTGAATATGATCATCTGATCTTTGAAGGAAAGATCGATTATTGTCATCTACTCATCTGATTATCTATCACTAAGGTAAACTACATCAGTCCATTGTTGAAAAATTTCTGATCTTTCCCAAACTCAAAGTTAACTGTTAGTGTGTTACAC
Source organism: Lactuca virosa (assembly GCF_052849685.1). Lineage (NCBI taxonomy): Eukaryota > Viridiplantae > Streptophyta > Magnoliopsida > Asterales > Asteraceae > Lactuca > Lactuca virosa. The sequence continues at coordinate 35,689,856 of NC_136433.1, read as the reverse complement.
TACAATTGTATTTTATATTTTCAGTCATACTTTGTGAATTTGTGAATTGTTCATTGTTCATTGATTACAAGTTTACAACAAATTACAAAATAATTGTATTCTCAATCCGTTTTCTCTCTATTTTCAGTTTTTATTTTTTCATTGAAATGGTATTTTTTTTAAGTTTTCCAGATTTGAGCTTTCCAATCTCCATTATCTTGTATACTTCTATTCTCAAATCTGAAGGCAGCAGGTTGTAGGTATAATCCTAAATCCTAATCCATCTTGATGATTGTTCATTGTTGATTGTTATTATTCATCAAATAATTAATAATTATGTCTTAAATATATTCACACAAAACATATACATAATAATAAAAAAATTAACTCCGCCATTCATAAAATTTTTAGTTTATTATTGTCGGTCTCAAGCCCGGATAAAGGTTGAGGGTTTATAACATTAAGTATAATAAATGTGAAAAGGCCCCAAATTGTTGGTTTGCTTACAGCCCCCAAACTTGTTGAGCCGCCCCTGGATTGGGTATGGATTATTATCGACCCACTCCGTATATAACCTGCCTCCCAATTTACATTTTATACTGCTTAACGTTTATTTTTAATTCCAATTAAAAGTTCAAAGGCCAAAGCCCAAACAATGTTACCTAGGACTCGAAGAGTCCACTTACATACTTCTAGGCTTCTGTCAATAATCATGATGATATTTCATTTATATATTTCATCAACCAATCACCAATGTAATATAAATCAATAAAATCATTTATCAATAGGAAGAAAAATTTGTAATAGTTATTCTCTATCACTGCAATCGACAACCAAAAATCAATCGGAAGTTGCTTCAATAGTGATTTTTATTTCCAATCGAAAGCCCTTAAGTATGTAATGAGTTTTCTAAATCGTCATTTGTTTTATTTAAGAAATTTTATTTTAAGTTTTAAGCTATAGTATGCATTCTTTTGTTTAAGAAATGTTATTTTCAGGTTTAAGTAAAATATGTTTGATTATTAAAATAATCTATGGGTTTAGATATCTGTTGATCTAATGGATAGAAGCATAGTTTTGCAGGTTGTGGAGTAGATTTGGATCAAGTTTTGAAATTTATTAAAAGAGTTTAGATGAGGCTGAACGGAGTCGTGCAACTATTGCCGAACTCCACAACAGCAAAAAGGGGGAGAAGAAACTCGGAAGAAGAAGAGAGGGAGAAGGAAGGGGCGGGTTGCCGAGTGGGGGAGAAGGAAGGAGGAAGAAGAAAGAGACACATCTCTACCGAGTTGCCGAACCAAGCTCGGCATGCCGAGAGGTCGGCCCGGTGTTCGCCGAGGTCGCCGAGCCTATTGCCGAAGCCACTCCGTCCAGCCTGATGGTCGATTCGTTCTAAACTCACTTCATTGTCACGTCTAGATACGAATCGACTTTAAGTTATCTTTTGGTCTTCATTAAAGTTTGGAAGGACGACCGTTTAAGGTCGGTTTTAGATGACGTATGTTTTTGATGAATGAATTAAACAAATAAACCCACGTCCCAAATGTCATTTTACCGATTAAATTCAAACCATACTCAACCGACCAAATAATGTAAACTCTTAGCTTGCTTGTTAAGTTAACTTAGTTTTCTTTTCAAAATAGATAAAAAATAACGCCACGTTTATAATTTTATCATTTTATCATTAAGTTTCTTAATACTTTTATAAATTCTGATGACTGTATTTATTTGCCACAAGTTTATAGCTACCTTATTAACCTAATTTAAGAACTTTGATTGTGAATTTATGACTTTGTTTACACAATTTCACTAATTCTCTAATAAGTTTAAGTTTCTCATACAACTTTTAATTTGTTACCTTCATTTTATCTATTTTTTCATTACATGTAGTCAGTTTTTTTTTTAATTATATTCTTATAGACATTTAATTGAAGATTTTGGAATATTGACCTTGTCAAATACAAAGAAGCAGTATCTAGATTTTCGCTGTTATTATTTATTTATTTATTTCAAGTAATATTCTAGACCAAATGAAATTGCATTTCTTTATGCAAATTCTAGAATCATCATCCATGCCTACGATTTACTTATAGACTTTAAGAAAGCAACCTAATTACGTGACATATTTGCTCTTTTTGCATGGTCCTTTAACACAAATAATGTAGTCGACAAACAATCCTAAGAAAATGTCTAAAAACAGTTGCAATAACGGAAAAATGCTTAGAAAGGAGATTGACTTGACCCGATTTTAAATGTTTTAACCCGACCCAACTTTACAACTATAAGGTTGAAGGGAGTGGTAGCATTTGGTAGCATGTGCTAAAACATTGTCACGTCATATATTTTTTTTTGGACATCTAAGCATAATATGATGATATGGAGTGGTGATGTGTTTAAAATATATTTTTTTCTTTAATCAAATAAATGTTTATTTAAATATTTAAATAACATAAACTTTAAATAACATAAACTTTAAAGTGGGGGCCCTAAGCTGGAAGTACAGACATCTAAAGCTGGAATAATCATAAGGTCAAATGGGACCACCTTTCTTCCTCTTCTTTCCTGTTCTCTTTCTTCTCATCAAGGGGATAGCAAACTAGATTTAGCGCATGAGTTTAGCGACCATGTAAGGTGTAGTAGCGAGGATGCCACATAGGCTTAGCGAGGGTTGTGGCGAGCAGGGCCGGTCCAATGGTTTTTACTACCCGGGGCGAGAAACGATTTTTATGCCCTTATATATATATATATATATATATACACCAAACGTTTGACAAGGCGTATAAATAAACAAAATTATAAAAAAACACACACACACATAATAAATTTATATTGAAACAAATAATACAAACAAAAACATACAAAAGTCACATTAGACAATGTCTTGTGTAATTTTGAAGCATAAACATGTCCTGTTTTACAATAATCAACATTTTGTAAAAAATCACTTTGGATACTTAAACATGCTAATCCCTTCAATCTTCTCGAGTCATGGGCAGGAGACACAATTTCAAGAGCTTCAATTTTAAAATACTTTGGAGATACAACATCACTTTTTAAGCTAAAATGCCGTTTATGTTTGTGGCTTTTTGTTTCCACTTTCAAAACTTAAAGAGATCTGAAACATAAATCATATAATCAAAAATTGGAATCTAATTTTAAAGCTACTATCTAATAGAAGCAATAAAATAAATTTATACCTCCTGCTCCACTAGATGTTATGATATTTAAAATAAACAAAAGTCGGAATTCAGAAATATGCCTTCTGGTTCACATCACAGCAACAAAAACACAAAAGTTTAGAAAGGATCTTCAAGAATTTGTATCAGAAGCAAACACACATGACAAATGGTAAGAAATTTTACATGAAGGCTAAAGCAAACCACATATATCAGCAGATTTCGAGCTCAAAAAGAGGAGAAATTTTACTTGAAGAGACCTTGCACTTCAACAGACAACAAAAACAATCTTATTTCGAGGCAAATAACAAAATCGCTAAACATAGATCATATCATAATTTAGAATGCCAACAAGGAAAGGAAATCAGAATAAAAGAAGTTGAACTCACCCAAATCATATTCACACCCAAATCATAATCATTGTAATAGAATCACTATATTAGGAACCTAGAAGGCTTAAACCACGATCTTTAACCACCAAGCAAGATTAGAGAAATCAGAAATCACAAACTAGAACTTGAAAAAATACAAAAATTGGAGTATTTAGAAACCAAAATCAGAGAAATTGAGATACGTAATCAGTTATAGAATGTAATCAGTGATAACTAAGAAATTGGGAATTGAGAGCTATGCATTATCGAGTGAAAGTGAAAAATAAATCCTTCTTACTTTTATTTATCAGAGACGCCACGTGATTCTAAACATCCAATCGACAACAACCTATTTCAGAGTGCCAACAAACGTTTCGATTTTCCATGTGCAATTGAAGAAACGATAGATGGTTGTTTGGTGCCTAACTTTTCGTTGCCCTGCCTGCTTTCTCGCCTCCCAAATCAGATCGCACGAAACATAGGGATAATTTGTTTGGGCCATATACTATATCATATATGTATAGTAGGATTTATTTTATGCCCCTAAAAAATTGATACCCTGGGCCTAAGCCCAAGTCGCCCGGGTATTGGGTCGGCCCTGGTGGCGAGGCCACTCCCTCAAGCCTAATAATATAGTGATCGTTCGATGTTCTTTCAATATTATTAACCATAATATTTATTATTAAACCACTTGGGTTGTGGTGACTTGATAAAACATGTAGAAGAAATAGTGGATAACTTATTGATTAATATTCAAATATTGGCACTACTCAGCCTTTGTGACCATGAAGGTTCGTCTGCAGTGACTCCAGAGCATGTTTGCATCGGGAATTAGTAGGTGTGCAGAAATTGACCTGAAACACTCGCTAAGGAAGTTCATTTCCAAAAAAAATAAAAAAATAAAAATAAAAACAAAAACAAAACAAAATACTTATTAATACTTTTCTTTCCTTGACTTGTATAAAAAAAGATAAGTCATCTTAAGTGGGCCCACATGGCCACAGCTTGACATTTAGATTGCCGTGTGCTGACTAGCGTTGAACAACCTCAGAAGTACCGACACTTAACCAGATAAACGTCATGACCTTATTTTCTTCGTTTTACTTTCAATATCAACCATCCGATATATATCTATATAATAAAATGTAAAACGTTTTATTATATAAAAACCGATTAAACATTTTATTTACAGCGATCGGGACTTGGGAGTGGCCCCAAAAATCCCCATAAAGGAACTTTGTATCTTCCTACGACTAAACCACCAACCATCAAATCAGTTGCTTTATTTGGTTTGGAATTTAAAACATAATTTTGGCCTAAATAAGTAACTACCAAAACATTTTATTTACATAAACTTTACATGTTAATTTGTCCCATCCACAAAATATGATCGAATTGAGAAAACATCATACATCTAAACTTGGATCATTCAATATGATTTACTTGAAAAATATAATTCAAGTTAAATATAAAATATAATATCAATTTGACGTATTAACTTATAACCGATAGCTAAAAGGTTGTAAGTTAGTTGATAAAATTATTATTTTATAAAAACTTAGCTAATAAGTTACGTATATGATATAAAATAATATAAAATAATATTTAAAATAATAATTTTTGTATGACTAATTAAAGATAAATTTAAAATATTTAAGAAAATACATAACTAACACTAACACTGTATAAATAAATATAACAAGTGTACGTAGAGTATCAACCAATGGAAAAATAAAAGCTTTTAATAAACTAATCTAAATTCAATGGAAAAATAAAAGCTTTTAATAAACTAATCTAAATAATTTTTCAAAAGGATAATTTATAGGCTATTTTTAACTTAACAAATACGATAAAAAAAAAAAAAAAAAAAAAAAAACCCTCAAATGTGGCGCCAACCCTGGATTTAGTTTACCATTTAGTAATTTATTTAGTACTAACAATCACAAAGATTTGAAATGGCTTGCATTCCTGGAAGTATCCTATGATCGCTTTGCACTTAATTAGGAACAATCTTATACATAAATAGGAATTTTCCATTAATATATTATGGTGGAAATCCCACTATTCATAGTTACAAACCCACACCAAAGCCAAAAATCAGAAGTGTACATTAGTACTACATATCCCAACTCACTATTTGCTTTTAGTTACAACTTCTATCAAAACTCAATACTATATTATACGAGTTTGAGAAGCATAATTAAGAAAATAAAAAAACAAAGAAAAAACTAAATAGTATAAAACACCATCGATCGGCTAAGCCGCCGACGGAGCACTAACGAAAAGAGGACCACCCCTCTTGGTCACCGGCGGCGTCGGTTTATCCGCCGCCACCAAGTGTGTGGCTGTGGCCTTAGAATCGCCATGAAAGTAATCCAAGCTCTCGTCGTTGTAAATATCCCACCACTTGCTCACTAGCATCTTGATATCTTCCCTGTCCATGTTCACGTCCTCTCCGGTGTACCTCCACGGCTTCGACCCGTCGGCGCAGTAGTGCACAACCTTGATCTTGTCAAGCTCAACGTTCTCAGGGTGGCGCCAAAGCATCGCCAAGATTAAGTTGTAGACGTTTGGGATAGGCTTGTAAATATCTCGAAAGAAAATGTTCAAGAAATCTTGCTCGGCGAATAACGTCGGTGGAGTGGACTTCACCGACTCCAAGAGGTCGTGGTAGGTGGAGAGATTGGGTTCGGAAACGAACATTCCGGCGTTGAAATAGAGCGGTGGTTTTGGACCCAGCTGCTCTTCCGGCCAGTGAACCTTGTCCGGCGTCTGCTGACAGTATCCGATCTGATACTGCGGGCTGTTCCTCCAGTTTCGCTCACAGAAACAGTCCATGACGGCGTAGAAATGGCCGTCCGGCAAGTCAAACAGATGGTCAATGTTGTCGAACACTTGTATGTCTCCGTCCAAGTATATCATCTTGCTGTACTCCACAAACTGTAAAGAAGATAATTATACATTAACTAATAAAAAAGTGATCACACAGCAAAGATTATAATAAAGAATATAAGAGATATTTGTTAACTACCTCCCAAATACGAAGCTTGGAGTAATTAATGACATAGTAGGCCATGGCGAACTGGGTGTGGTTTTCCGGCGGGTATAAAGGCTCAATCTCGCGGATGATGCAGCCTTGGGAGAGCAATTTGTGGCGGTGGTCCATCGGAACGTCGGGAAGCATTGCTACGACGAGTGGGTAGACGGACTTGGCCTTGCGGAGACCCTTGGCGAGAGCAACGACTCCTTTCCAGTAGTCACCGTCTCCGGCCAAGAAGGTGATATATGCACGGCGAGGCAAGGTGTTCGCCTTGACGTGACCGGAAGTTGGTGTGTTGCCGGTGTTTGTAGCAGCTGGTGGAGCCATGATTTTGTGAGGGTGATGGAGTGAAGAGTGAGAAGTTAAGTCTTAACTCTTAAGTGATGTTTGTAGAGGAAGAAGAATGCAAGTGAGCAGTGTGTTTGGTGTTATTACTAGAGGTTCGTTTGGGGATATTTATAGAAATTGGAGGTTATTAAATAAATAGAGAGACTGAAAAAGAAAATATATTTATATTGTTTTTTTGCTTTCTTTCATACAACTAGATAGAAATATATAGTTAGGTAACCTCTATTACACAAGGGGGAAATACAAAGTAATATATATTTATAGGTTAATTTTATTAAATGATAATGAAGTTTTGATTTTTTTTTATTTTAATTCATCAAAAGAAAAATTAAACGATTTTACTATTCAAATTTCATTTTTTTTTTATTTTACTTGTTTATCTTCAAACTTACATATTTTTTTTTTCTATTTCTGTGAATATTAAAAAATATTTTGATTGCTAAGTTTGAGATAAAATATGATTTTTTTTACTTTTTGCTCTATACTAAGTTTGAAAAGTCAATTTATAAAATATCCATTTAATCTCTTTGCAAGTTGCAACCACTTCACTCACATTCTTTTTATTATTTTTATTTATAGGTTTTTATTTAACTTTTAGACAAAAATTATAATTGGTACTTGTGATTTGAAAATTATTGCATTTAGAGTATTTTTATGAAAAATATCAGGCCGTTGGTCTTTATGGTTTCAAAAACAGAAAAACTGTATGAAAGTTCCTTCTAGCATTAATTTTAACTTTTTACTAGTTAGTTTTTTTTTAAATGACCAAAATGTCGTCGGACCAAATCTGAAAATTATGTATACCTCAAGGATCAATTCTGAAAATTTGAGATTTTATATATACACTTTATTTTTATTTTTTTGTTTTTTTTTAATTTTTTTCAACAATTTGATAATTTTTTTATACCGTTTTGACATTTTGGTTTTTTTTTTTTTATAGTTTTAATTGTTTATGGTTTTTCTAATGTTTTTATTTATTTAAATTCAAGTAAATGAACTCAAATTCGATAAATCATGTCGGAACCGTTTTTACTTAAAATTTTCTTATTTGTAAATTGAACTGATAACAATTAAATTGTTATTTTTATTTATTTATTTAAAATAACCGAAGTTGTTATAATTATTTATTTAAAATAATAATTAGGTTAACGTTTATATTCAATTACGTGCTTTAAAATATTCCATAGTAATATACTATAATATATTCATACATTTTATATTTTTTGTTTCTTTTTAATTATTTTCGTATTTTTTTTATAATTTTTCGTATTAATTTAAATTTTTGCGTATTTTTAAATTTTTTGTTTTTTGTTTTTGTTTTTCATCAAGTTGATAACTTTTTTTTATCTTTTTCAAAAAGAATAAAATGTATGAATATATTAGAGTATATTACAATTTTGGTGTTTGAGTGTTTTTTGGTTTTCTACTTTTTTATAATTTTGGTAATTTATGGTTTTCTAATTTTTTTATTATTATTTTGATTCAAGTAAATAAAAAAGTTATATTTATATTTGTAATTTTCGTCTGACCTTTTTCTTTATATATATTTTTTTTGTTATTTAGTTGCTATTACATTTATGTTACAACAAATCAAAATTAAAAAATCAAGCAGTTTGTTTATTGAGAATAATGTTTCAATGTGTGATATTTGCGATTTATATTTATTAAAAGGAAAATTGACTTATTAAGGTAACTGCCTTTTTGGTATGTTCACGTATAGGTAATATTCTTTTTTGTACTCATTTACCCAACTAACTTTTTTTATATGTTCATAAATAACCATTATTACCGGCTATCACCCTTTGTATCCAATTGCATCGATTTAGCTCAGTTAAAAACCATTATGTGGATTCTTACATGGCCACTACACCCCTTTCTCATTTAATTAGGGTTCTTCAGCTTACTTTGCTCCAAAAACACATCCTAATTGAGAAATCGATACAATAAATCGAAGATTAGGGTTTGGAATTGAAGGTACGAGTTGGATGTGTACATTGACCACCAAAATGAACCAATTCTTGATTGGATTGATAACGAGGTGTTAGTAGATGATAAAGGGTATGACTTGGATAGGTTGGATGAAGAGGATGACAAGGACTCATAAATTTATGATATTATGGAATATGAACATGAATGTAATGAAGAGGTTTACACTTTTGACAAAACTGTTGACCCATTTTTGAACAAACTTTTAGGTATTTCCAATACTAATGGTCAAATAAGTGATGATGATGAACCCAACTGTAACATCCTTGTTCCAGGTATTAATTTCCAATTCTTAAGTTATTTATTTTGTTTTAAGTTGGCCTGGCCACGACGTGGCATTAGAGTGTCACGATGTGGCAATCAGTTAATGAAAAACGTGCATCCACGTTTGGCCACGACGTGACGTTATGTTGTCACGGCGTGGCAGCCATTTTGGGCCTAAAACCTTAATCCCAAGGGTTGGTGTCCTATTTAAGGACACTAACTCCTAGGGTTGCCTTATTTGGCAGCCTTCACCCTCGGAAAACAAACCCCCGTCCAAACCCTAGCCTTCTTTTGTGTTTTGAGAGCTTGAACTCCATTTTTGTGAAGATTAAGGAAGAATGAGCTTTTGGTGTTGCTTGTGAATGTGGTTCCAGCTTAGATTTGTCATCTGTATCTCATTTCTGCATCATTGGAGGTATAAAGTATCTACCTTGATCATTAGTTCTCTAGATCTAATTCTAGGTCATTTTATGAGCTTTTAGCCCCAAATTTTCTTGTTCTTGGAGTTTGAGTGAACTCTAGAACCTTTGAGTGCATTTGGTAGCTTCTAGACCTTAGGGTTGGTTGGAAAGTTGGCATGCATGGATTTTTGAGACAACCCATGCCTTGGTGTTGTCATTAAGAGCTTAGAATTGGAGATCTTGTCTTAATAGCATGTCCTAATGGATAAAGTTGGAAAATTTATCCATCAAGACCTTGTAGGGATCCGAATATGAGTGTTAGAGTTGTTGGGATTGAAGTATAATAGCTTAATCCATTAAGTTAATGATTCCCATTGCCCACGGCGTGGCTACCAGTTGCCATGGCGTGGCGAATGGTGTTTCCACGGCCTTTTCCTTTGGACGATGCCACGACGTGGCCAATAGTGGCCACGATGTAGGATTTGACTGATGGCCGACTGTTTTGTCTTGGAGTTCCCACGACGTGGCCTATGGGTGGCCATGATGTGGAGGTCTGCCAAGTTGACTTTGACTGTTGACTTTTGACCGTAGTTGAATTTTGGTCAATTTAAAGGATTTAGGGTGTATACTGAGTGCATACTTTTTATTGTTGTTAGGTGTTTCGTAGTACCATTCTTCACTGTGTGAGAAGCTGTCTTAATTTAGCTGCTATCTGTGAGGCGAGTCTTCTCACTATATTACCTGTGTAGTAGTGTATGCATGCTGACCAGCTGGGTTTCAATTTTTGATGTGTTTTCTGTAACTGTGTTGCTGATATCTCTTGGACAGTTGTGAGTCCATGGGACTACTGATAGTCCCTAGGGTTAGTGATAACCCGTGAATTGTGTTGTTAATCCACAAGGTTGTTGATAACCTATAGTTGTTTATTTTGTTGAGTTGTATGTAATATTTTGGGAACTCACTAAGCTTTGTCCTTACAGTTGTGGATTAAATGTGTTTCCGTTACTTGAGATGATCGCGGAAAGGCGAAGGCTTGACTGTACACTCTAACTTGCAGATTTTATGATTTTCCACATTTTGATACTTTGATTTGGGGTAAATGTATTTGATTCACTTGGGATTTTTACGAATCGGGTTTTATAATATTGGATGTTTTATCTATTTAAAAATGATAATTTTTGTGGTAATAATCAGTGTGTTACACCAACAATACAAAAGATGAGGAGGTTGTGTTCCCTGTCCATGATGAAAACCAAGATTGGGATCAAATGGTGCCAGTTTTAGGTATGAAGTTTTCTAACCCATTGGAATTGAAGCTATGTATCACCAACTATGCAGTCAATAATGGGTATGATTTATGGTATGAAAAAAGTGATCATGAAAGGTTACTGGTAAAATGTTGTTAAGGTAAGAAGAATAAGAAGAATAAAAGCTGTCCCTTTAGGTTGTGGGCAACCTGGATGATCGGCTTGAAATTCGTCTTGTCGTTTAGAAGAAAAAGATGAGGAAGAAGAAGCCATCGATCGATCTAGGGTTTGATTTAATGAGAATTCTTCGAAACACATCCTTTTTTTATTTTAAATGACGACAAATATGTACAATGCCACATTAGTGATACGTATTTCAATGTATATGCTAGGTAGATGCAACATCAAGAAAAACCTACGTTTGCCGGCAATAATGGTTATTTATGAACATATAAAACAAGTTAGTGTTGGGTTTTTATTCAAAAATTAGTTCCAAAAACATAATATTTAGCAACGGAAGACTTAGAAATTTCGAATAACATAAACAAGTTTATACCCACCAAGGACCTTCTTGCAAAGTTTGGAAAGAAAACAAGCACCAAAGAAGAAGATGAATAAATGTAACATCTGGAATTCTAGGTATCATAATTTAAATATTTGTTTAAGATGAGAAGAGGGACTCGACGAGTTGACGCCTAAACTCATCGAGTGGGATCGCGACTGATGACTCGGATTAATGAATGGACTCGACGAGTCGGAGGGTCGACTCGACGAGTCCGCGCTGTGGACAGAAACCCTAAATCTTTGGGCCGGTTCCCTATTTAAAGGACCTTTTGGCCTTCATTTGTGGCCACACACCCACTTGAGAAACCCTAACAAACCAGAAAGCATAGAGAGTGAGGGAAGGAGCTAATTGCTTCAATTTTAGTGCATTCTTGCAAGAAGGAATGAGGGGATTCAAGCTAGGCTGATTGAGGAGCTCAGATCTACTATCACTTCATCAAAGGTTGTTGTTTGAGGTATGAATCCATGCCTATTTTCGTGTATATAGTGATGGGTTTTTGAGCATTCTAACACTCCTATGGTGTACATGCAACCCTAGAAACCTTGGATCTATGTTTGACTATGAAACATGCAAATAATTATTTTTCCAAGGTTCTTATCCTATATAGCATGGCTTGGGGAACTTGAATCAAATAAAGCTAGTATAATTACTTACCTTGTAGTTGTAGTTGATTGCTTGGAGTTTTAGAGCCTAGCACCAATAGTGTGGATGCCTCAAATGGAAATCACAAATCACCACAAACTTGGAACTTTGAGAGAATAGTAATCACCTTCTTGAAATCGGCCCTCTTACTTTACTCACCACAACTCGTGTGATTTCAAGAACCAAAGCCTCCTTTATATAGTGTGGTGGATTAGGGTTACATTCATGTAAACCCTAATACCCATGTCTTTTCATTTCCATGAGATCCATGGGTTAAAGCTCCATGGAGTATCCATGGACTTTCCATGCAAGCCTAGCCCATTCCAAATAAGCATTAGCCCACACTATATAAATACAAGAGCCCATATTTAATTAGTCATACTTTTGATCTCTAAATTAATTCTAGATTAATTATAGATCAATACTAATTAAATAATATGATTTTATATTAATATATTAGGACTTATAATATATTAATAAATCATAACTTATACTATTCTCAAACGATTATCCATAAATTGTTCGGGTGAAGTGCAACCCAAATGGACCATGCCGGGTCGGGTCAAGTACATACCAAATATAGTTATGGACTTAGACACTATATCCAACATATAGTAGATCTCATGAATCTAGGGTTTATTTACCCCTTCTTTAGGTGGAATATAGGGCATGTGGAGTCCCATTGAGGAATAGAATTTAGATCTGGACCTTGAGAGGTCCAGAGAGTCCCAATCATCCAGCTTTATGCAGTCCCATAAGAGTTTTGAGTCTAGGGCTCCATTTTAATAGTTATTTCACCAAATAGAGCCATATGTGCGATGCATGAACATAAAGATGGGACCTTTATGTGACTTTTGGGTGTTAGAAGGTAAAATCTATAAGTTAGAGAAACAGATCTGACCTCAGAAGGTCGTTTGAGCATTGTCATGGAGGAAACTCGCCGAGTCCATGAGAGGACTCGACGAGTCGGATCGTGTTGTTCCGCGATTCGTGATCAGTGGTAACCCGTCGAGTGAAAGGTTAACTCGACGAGTCGAGTAAGGCCTTAGGAGGATTCAGAGGACACGCATGAACTCGCCGAGTCACCCAAGTGCACTCGACGAGTCTGGTCAAAGTTGGACCGTTGACTTTCGTTGACTTTTAGGGTTTGGTCAACATTTGGACATTTGGACCATTGGAGGGGTAAAATGGTCTTTTCCCCTTCTGAGAGATTATAGGAAGGGATTAGTCTAGCTTATGAGAATCGTTGTTAATTAGAGATAAATTACTTTATGTGATTAGGCGGAGGCTAGATTAGTATTTCGAGTTCGAGACTTTCCGAGATTACCCGAGGTGAGTCTCCTCACTATACTTTACCTAGAATGGTAACTATGTGTGACCGGAAGGTCTTATGTATTTGTATGAGTTATGTGACTTATGTGAGATGTTTACTGTGATATGTATATGCTGAATGAATTGGGCCGGAAGGCAAACAGAGTTGGGGCCGAAAGGCAAGGCATGGTAGGGTCGGAAGGTCTACCAGAGATATGGGACCGGAAGGTCCCACTGAGATACATTGACCGGAAGGTCATGCGATGCTATAGCCTCGAGAGGATAATACGTGAATGTGGTATTTTGGGGAACTCACTAAGCATTTATGCTTACCGTGTTATGTGATTTGTGTTTCAGGTACTAGCGAGGATCGCGGGAAGGCGCCGACATGATTTGTACACACTGGCAGAGGATTTTGTAATTGAGATTCTGGGATATGTTTTACTGTGATGACATTCGATACACTTGAGTTTTGAAATGATTTATATGAGATATGATATGTTTGAAAAATGAAAAATTGTTTTAAATTTTCACGTCGTTACAATAAATAACAACCTTTGTAGTTCTTTGGGTCCTCTTGGGAGGCTTGGAAGTTTATAAAGAATGATGAAATTAAGAGACACCAACAATGACTCAACTTGATGTAGAATGCTAGTTATTTCGTATAAAACTCGTAAGAGTCTTAAGCTTTATGTTCTTATAAAAATAAGAACATAAAGAGAGCATCAAGAAGCAAGTAACCTCCATGAGAAGAACAAAACGAGAGAGAATGAGAAGTCCCAAGGGACTTAAGGTTTTAGTGCATGAAGTATATAGAATGAAAGCCTTTTCTCATTTATATAATATGCACAATATTCATGAGTCTTTAACCGTTAAGCACTCATGCTTCTACTAGCTTGATTGTCCCCCATGCTTCTTAAGACAAGCCATCTTTTTATTTAAATAATCAAAAGGCATGTCTTCCTTTTGTCTTCTCATAATTTCGAAAATAAGATAGCAAAAGAAGACAAAGCCTTTTATATTTATAAACCAAGGTTATAAAATATAAACTTTAACTTTTTGGTAAAAGACAAAAGAATTCATCTAGTCCAAAATGTTGTGCATGACTTGTTAATTCATACCACACGAATTATGTAATGTTACTTGCTAATGAAAATTATCATTTCCATGAAATAAATAATTTCCAATTAATTATAAGAGTTTACTTAATAGTTATTAAAATCAATTTCTAATAAATAATCAACTGTATCAAGCTGTTGTTAGTGTGACCCATTAGTATCATATGTTAATTAGCAATATCACTTTAATATGATTCTTGAGCATACAAGATCTTTCAATCTCCCCCTTGAGTAAGATTCATATTAGACTGATATAGACAGCGTTGAACATCTAGCAACATTTCGTTGCCCCTAACAATATATGAATTTGTGCCATTCTATCAATGCCCAGTTCCCAAAAATCTCCAAGCTATTAGTGTATAAGGTAAGATATCAATTATCCATTTCTCACAGACATCATGTTAAACATGAGATACGGATCGCAATCAATCTCATTTGGTTTCAACTTTTGGTAAGGAGCCTTAGATTTCTAACTCTCAACACATAAGAGCTACAAATCCCATATTTACTACATAAGCCTCTTGCATAGTGTAACGCCCGTAGATCCGGGCTAGTCAATTTAGAGACAATGAGCAACAAAAATGAGTTTTTGATGGAAGATTATTTAGAAGGAATAATCTTAACCAAGTGGTAGTATATGTTACAAGGGTTCCTTACATATAAAGAACGCCAAAATCCGAGTTATAACGAAGAAGTGATGGCCCGTCGAAGTTTTACGGCAAAACTGGCACGACAAAGGGAAGCGTAAATAGTGAATTTACGATAGAGAAACTTTTAGCCTTAGTGATCTAAACGAAAGTCGTAGAAAACGTTAAACCGAGAGCGTCCATAAAAAGAACGCCCAAATCTGACTTCGTATGAGGAAGTTATGATTTTTCGAAGTTTCGGCTTAGCGGTGTACAGCCTGAAGTTCGAATATTAGATCGAACAATTTTTAGCCGACACAACCTAAACGAGAATCGAAGATCTCGTTAATAGTAGCGTAACGATAAACAGACAGACGAAAACGGACGTCGGATGAAGAAGTTATGAGATTTTAACGGACCAATCCTGTCCCGGTCTGTTAATAATAAAACTTTTAAAATAAAGTCAAAATTAGCCGACGGAGTCTAAACGAAAGTTGTAGAGTACGTTCCCGCCTACGCGTGGATATAAAGAACGTCAAAAACGGAGCTCGTACGCAAAAGTTACGAATTTTTAAAGTTTGCACTTGAATTTGCGAAGCCTATAGCTAAACCGATGACGTGGCTCGATCTGGGCCATCCATCACTGATCACGGAACACGCTTCGGATTGCGACACGCCACCCTCGCATTACGCCCCGCGTCCGAAATGAAGTACGCCCAGCGTACTTCGGCCTTGTGTGGTCCGAGGAGTGAACGCGTAGCACCACCGAAACTGCAACACGTGGAGACCTTATCCGAACTTACGCCCAACGTAAGGCTTCGGTACGCCCAGCGTAAGTCCGAAGTCTGGGCTATAAATAGAGGGCCAAGGCTGCCCAATTTCTCACACCAAAAATCTTTTCTCTCTCTCTAAGGGTCCTAACCCCCTCCTAAGCCTAGGTAAAACCCCTAGCACCCAAAGGAAGTCCCGAGAAAAAGGGTCTTTCGGTTCGGAAACGCTGCTCCAAGCGAAGCCCAGTTTTCTATAAAACCCGCTGTAAGTGAGCTACGCCTATACAATTTTTAATATAGCTTTTAAATAATTATAGTAACATTATTAGGACCTTAAAATAATTAATTGGGCTATTATTATGAGTTATATAGAGTGTTGTTTAACGCTTATATAATAATAATAATAGCTAGACTATTAATTAGTCGCGGTTAAGATTAGACTAAACCCTAGTGGTATTGATACTTGGTTTTGTCAAGGGAAAATTGTTTTGAGATAACGAAGTGTTGTCCGAGTACCGAGTCACCACCTTTTCAAGTGAGTGCATAGTTACTTTCATCTTACACATAGATATGAAGTATTTTATATAAATTACGTGCTATGTGTGCATATTATCTGTATACTTGCTATCTATGCTGGAGTAACGATTTTATACAAGTTTTATATGATTTTAAACTGTATATGTATTTTTATCTACATAATATGTTGGGTAAAACATGGGTAGATGAAATATGAGTTGGATGATGAGTTGAGAGGTGATATAGACCATGAGGTAAGGGTGAGAGGTGGACGATGTCAAAAGCCTTTTTCCCAAATGATGTCCCCGTCATCTAGCAGAGTATGGATGACAACCACGGACTATTCTAGACAGTCCAGTGGAACACTAGCAGGCTCGCAACCTGTAGGTGTTGTGAACGATGTGTTCACCCGGTGTACTCTAAACCCTGGCGATCATGCATACTTGGTGCCTAAACCTTGGCGATCATGCAGACTTAGTGCCAAAACCCTGGCGACTATGCGGACTTAGTGCCTGTTGTATAAACCCTGGCGACTATGCAGACTTAGTGCCAAAACCCTGGCGACTATGCGGACTTAGTGCCTGTTGTATAAACCCTGGCGACTATGTAGACTTAGTGCCTAAACCCCCGGTGACGATGGACTTCGTGCCGATTCCTTAGGATGATCCTTAGGAATGAATGAACGAGGAATAGTTGATTCTTAGGGTAGATCCTTAAGAGTAAAGAAGATAATGGGGATGGGTAATTGAGTTAATTGTTGGATGTTTAAACTTAATAATTATATTATTGTGGGTTGAAAACCCTATGTACTCACCAGGTTTCCCAACCTGACCCACTCAATTTATTTGTATCACAGGTGTCGATATGAAGTTACATTACACTGATAGATTAAGGAGATATAAATCACTAGTGATAATGAATGTAAGTTCTGTTTATGCTTATGTTTCTGTATTGACGATGACATCCCAAATGTTTTAAAATGGATAAAAAATACATTTCTTCGGAAATGCTTTGATAACATATTTATCATGTTTTCTGGGAACAAATTCCACAACATTTTTATTAAAAGAGGTACTCTGATTTTTATAAAGCATAAACAAAATCGGTCTTTTCTAGCCGTGAAAATGGGGATGTCACACATAGTTCATACCATACTTGAAAATGGCTTTTATAACTGATCGGTTAAGGACCAACGTTTAACCATATCTAAGCACAACACTCCCTACACTTAAGTCCAAATATGTATCTCACGTATTAAGGATACAACGATAGTACCTTTTAATCAAGTATCATTCATGATAGCGATCCATGAGATGATCTTGATGCGGATCAGTTCAATACTAGTTCTCTAACAAGTACCTATGAAACTTGGTTACAACCTATTGTTGGGTTTTTGTATATTACAACATCCTATGGTGCACATACAACCCTAAATGCTTTGGATCTATGTTTTCTCTAATTATACATGCAATATTGTTTCCAAAGCATGAAGCCTACAACTAGCATACAATTGACATAAACAACATAGAATTGAGTTATAGAATTACCTCTTTTTTATAGCTTGTTGTTTTGGCCTTTAAGAACTTAGCACCTCAAATGTGATGCCTCAAATGGTTCACAATCACCATGAACAAATTGAGGACTTTTGAGAGAGAATATGGAGCACTAAAATTCGGCTATGCTTCTCCAATAATACATGTTCAACCAATTTTAGGCCAAAGGGGTGTCATATATATAGTGTAGGAATCCAAGAGTCATGGGTAAACCCTAATCCATACACTTGGGTTATGATCCATATTTCATATGGGCTAACTCTGCATGGATACTTACATAAACTTAGCCCATCATGGATCAATAGCCCAAACAATATATATATATATATATATATATATATATATATATATATATATATATATATATATATATATATATATATATATATATATATATCACTGATTTACATAATCAGTCCCCGTTAATTTAATTAGTCTCTTTTGATCACTAAATTAATTCCAAATTAATTATTGATCAATACTAATTAAATAACATGATATCATATTAATATATTAGAACTTATAATATATTAATAAATCATAAATAACGTCTTCTCAAAAGTCCATCCTATCAATTTGCTTTGCTGAAGGCAACCCAAATGGACCATGCTACTCTCGGGTCAAGTACATACCAATTATAGTTATGGGCTTAGACACCTAATCCAACAGTCTCCCACTTGGATAAGTCTAATAACTATTATTGCAAGTACGACTCCACAACCCGACTAGCAAGCATAGCTCTTAAAAGCCGTTGTCGAACTCTGACCTAGTCAATGACGCGTCCATTAGATAAGGGATCATATATTCCTCCATTCTAAAGATATCATATGGACTGAGACATGGATTATAATCATTCTCTCAGTCCATCTGTTGTTTCCCGATTTCCGATTTATGACGACTGACTAATTAAACAAATCAAATCAGTCCGGGCTTGGCCAAGCACTTAGGGTTGTCATCACTAAATCATCGAGGGGCCCACAGATATCGCTTTTATCCCTCTAAGGGTAAAAGGAACTGATAAACTTCGACTCATATGCTTACTCCATTTACTCATCAAATCACACACAATGATACGTTATATAACACCGAGTTACTACTTATCATCAATGTGTAACTGACTTGTAAACTAAAACTCACATGTCTTGGTTTCAAGAATATAAGATATTATCGTCTCACAATCACTCGTGATAAAATCCGTGAAGTGATTCAGAAGAGCGTGGGTTTAATCCAATACTCAAATCTTATTACAGGAGTACTCATGAATACTGTAGCAAACTTTTGCTATGTCTAAAACACCAAGACAATCTACAGTTAGATTCATGACAGTCTTGCCTCAATACCTACTTCCAAAGTATGATCGACTTTGGATAGTTTGAATAATCTTATTATTCTGGAAGTCAATACATGCAAAGTGAAACACAAGAATAATCGAATCCAATATGGTCTCAGAACTTATGAATATAAATAAAACACCTTTTATTTAATCACCATATTGATTACACATTATTCATTGTATAATGTTTCGATTAATCAACTTAATACTTGAATTAAAACAATAGTTATGTCATGCTCCAAGCATGCACACTACGTTTTCCTGTGGTCCTTTCTTTGTGAAATAGATCAATGGACAACATTTCAATGATGCTCATTTCATAATTCCAAATCCTTATCGCAAATGTAAGAATACCAAATTCTTGCCTTTTGCTAAAATCTGTTAGATTCTAAACTTATATGCAATGATCCTCTTGTAATGACTATGCACAAAAGTCATAGAGACTTGGCAACAGACATTACAAAGTATTCCAATAGAGAGCAATTCCATGGAAGCGAAGTGTCATATTCAAAGTACATTCCTTTGAACATCCTTCTTGCATTAAGTTTTCTAATCTCACATAGATTTTATTATTAACTTGCACTTATGGTAACATTTCCATATTCCCATTTTGACTATCACTTCTGAACAAGAGTTACCTCTTCTCAGAGTATGTCAATATGGACCTTCCAAAACTTATACTATACTTCCAACTGTCCATAAGCAACCAATCTTTGGTAAACCTCAAATTGTCCTCGACAATTGCTTAACCATTTTAGTCATATATCGTTCTAGTCCATTTTCCTTCTTAATGCCCTATGCATTTGGAAAATTAGAACAGATTAATATTATAGCATATGCAATCAATCCTATACCCGAAGCATATGGGATACGATTCATAATGTCTTACATAAAGACATGATACTTTACCAGTCTTTCGCTATAATATTTCCACATATAGAATTTCCTTATGTTGTATCATTTCAACATAACATTCACATATGTCCATGACTAAATTCGATTAAAATCTCAATCTAAGCTTTTAGATTCGAAATGAAGTATGAATTCCTCTCCCTTAATTATAGCAAAACAACTTTTCAAACCCTGTAACTTTGCGAATTAAAACTTTTGTTTTCTATAATTAACATTGCTAACTCGCAACACTTACCATAATAATTATGCTCCCACTAGCATAATAATTATTATCTTACTAGCATAACACTTATGCTCCCACTAGCTTTGACATGTACCCAGAAATAAGCTGGACTTCTAGAAATCAATACTTTACCAAAGTTCAGATTTCTGATACGAGATGCTTCGATAAGCCTTTATCTAAGCTTATACACATTTTATTAGAAAGCTCATATGTGTGTCTAAACTATTCAGAACTTACAACAATAAGTTCTGAATGTTCAAACTATTTGCCATTTCTCACAATTCTAACTATGAAGAGGGATGCCATAATCATAATCGAATTTGAGAATGCAAATAACGCAATTGCTATCTCCTTAAAATCTACTTAGTGAAAGCGTTTCCTCACAATCATATTCATGAATTGGAGAGAAACCTTATGACACTTAGATTTTTATGGTGTATGTGTTCCTATCCATGTAAATTTGTCATAACCATAATCACAAGACAAGGTTAGTGACAAATCCAAACTAATATGGACTGAACTTGTTCAATCTTAATTTCTTGCCACCTGGCAGCACAAGTGCCTACCATTGCTTCCAAGTTGTTATGCAAACAATTGAGAACTCATAGAACTCACATGCATAGTCAAATTTAACTGGATTGGGCACAGAAATAAGAATATGTCAACACGATAGGTTACAAACCCAAGTCGTGTGCTAGTGATTAACAATAGGTTTACTCTTGATTAGTTCTTGAAGCTATTCAAGATCCGTAAGACTCCCACTGACCTCTTGACATATAAAATTCACTTTGTCAAGGAACTTTACTTGACAAACAAATATTCAAGAGTTAGTCTAGTTTCTTATCAAGACAAACACTTCACACAATTGGTCTTAGTTGGTCTTTGTATTATCCAAGACATCACAACTTACCAATTTCAAATGTACAAGAGTAAGAAACATTTTACTCTACATTTGATGAGTGTTATAAACCTTTCTTAAGACCATGCCACTCAAGTTACAATCTTGGAGTATGACTCTAAGACCTCATTTTGGAACGAAGTATGATTTATCTTCTTGATTTAACCATTTCAACAATTCACGATTCCTCTTCTTAACCATACAAATGCACTAAGATGTCCTTAGAGGATCAATTGTTATATGGTTTCATAATCAATAAGATGATCATAAAACACGATACCAAAGTACTCTCCCTTCTTCTCAGATTGGAGAAACTTTTATCTTTCTTCCTAATTTGATTCTTCTTATTCGTTATGCCATACATTGAAACTTTTCCAATGATTCAGAATTTCACTTAATCTTGTAAGCATAACCATATTTACTAAAATTTAATAAATCATAATGAATGGTCTTATCGTTCTTTGTGGTGGACCTGATCAGCGCACAACCAAGTGTACTCGATCCCCTAGTCCTTCACTTGACTCACATATACATGTGAACAAGGAATTAGACTTAATCTCCTAAAGATGAAGTTCTCATTCATCACACAATACAAGTTGCATAATTCCAAGTTTCTATCCAACTGAAACTTGGGTGACGAGAATATTTCCTTATTTGGTAAATCTTGACACTACCACAAACGAAAGAATCAAATCCATTTCCAATATTGCTATCAATGGAAACATATAAACAACAATTTTCACAAATGTCATTATAAGGAAACTTAAAATAAAATAAAATCAAATTTTATTTATTAAAATTGCGGAAAACTTTTCCTTACAATGCAAATACATATGAAAACTATGTTGTTATCTATTCCTAATCAATCTATCATAACTCTTAAGCAACAACTCAAAATTCTGATTATCGAACCATGCAATCGAAATCCATCTCTTCACGATCAGAATCAACCTACTCTTCCTTTAAGTTTCCTTTCATTCCTTTGATCCTACAAAACATCAAAATGTAATTACATTACATCATGTATTAAGAATCTCCAAATAGGAACTTAATAGAGTTAGATAGTGGACTTACCTGAAGTAGAGTCAAACTTTTTGACTTTACCATCCTTGCGATCTTTCAGGTAAATATGGAAGCTTCGCAACCAATGCCCCTTCTTTTGGCAACAGAAACATATGGATTCTTTAGGAATGGTACATGGGACTATCTCAGACTTAGCCTTTCTTTTTACCATTTGGTCAAATGACTTGACCATGGCCGATCCCTTTCCATTGGGAAGAGAAAGCTTTTCTGGACTTCCAATGTTACCATTGTCAATGTCCATGGAAGTTTGGGAAGTAGATATTTCAATCAAATTTGCTTGACCAGTGCGCCAAATCATTGCTGATTCAACAACAATTAGCAAATAGGTTAGATCAATAAGGGTCATGTCGTGATCTCAGGTGGTTGTCGAGGCCAACAAAAATAAATAACCCTAAATCTTTTATACTAAAATAGTGTATAGTGGTAAAGGGGTCGATCCACGGAGATTGGTTCAATTTATAACTCTATGGAAAATCTCTTTACAAAAGTACTTGTAAAATAACAATAAAATAAAAATGGGGGTTTTGATCTTTTTGAAATACTTAAATTAAAACTAGAACTAAACTAGAACTTAAATGAACAATTTGGCAAAAATAAGAATTTGATGTGAAATCAATAAGAGAAAGATGGTTGACTTAAGGTTTCCTCACTTTGACTTTTAATGAACATATCATTAGAATCCAATGGTGCAATACTTGTTTTAAATCCTTAATTTGGCTATAGCAATCCAAGAAGCTTGAGATTACCTAGACTTTTCTTAATTGTTAAAATGGTTAGAGAAGCTCATAACAATTTCCTTAGTCAAAGTCACAATTTCCATTAAGCATGTAATTAGTGAAAGTCAACTAGCATTAAGAACCAAAAGGTCACCAAATCCAAGAGGAGTCAAAAGCTTTCACTACCATGTTTGAGAAAATGTTTTTATGATTGTGTGAAGTAAAACTAACACAAAAATCACTTGTTGCTTGCTAATTTGAGGATCCTTTACTTAATCAAGAAATTAGCCAACAAATCATAACAAACACATTTAAACTCATGAATAAAAACATACAAGTAGTGATAATATGTTAAAACACAAAACATTCTCATAAAGATTCAAGAACAAGTTCATGTAATCTTCAACATTCAACAAAAAGTCAAAGGATTTCAACAAATAGTCAACCAAGTTTTGTTTAGCCAAGCATGACTAAACTCAAATAAACAAAGTTAGAAAAGATTGTACCAAACATTTAACAAGAATCAAGAGGTGAAAAGATGATGTTCTTGAGGTGTTCTTGGCCTTCAAAAGTCTTCTAAACTCCAGAGAGAATGTGTAAAAATCGGATTTCCAAGATAAGGCTGAAGAGGCACACCAACCTTCCCAATATAGAGCTCCAAATGAAATCCCGAAATTGCCCCTGCAGAAACCCACGCGGGCCGCGTGGATTCTTACGCGGGCCGCGTGACTATGACGGGGTTTTTGGGTTTCTTCAAGTTTTGGGCCCCTACAGCTATTCCATTGGGCCAGTTCGAGTCCGATCAGCTTCTAGCCCATTTTTCTTCAAGTTCTCTTCAATTTGAGCCCAATTTGACTTTTCCAAATCCTCCAAAGCTCTTGTAATCGCCCGATCATCAGCCTCCGCACACTCGAAACCCCTCCCCCCGCATCTTGCAAATTTAAAGTTTAATTCTTCCAAGCCTTCAAATAATTGACAAGCCCACTTCTTGCATCATCTCCATAGACATCAAGCCCAAAGTCCCCATTGCCCTTCTAGTCAATCGCCTCCCAAAAATCCCGCTCCGCTAGTCTCCAAAAAATCTGCAATAATGCTCAAGAAACTAGAAAGTACCCGAAATGGTCATAAAATAACAAAAAGGAAAATATGCATGCAAATTAACTAAAATGCGAATGAAATGTGCTAAAATAAACTATGAAAAGAAGTAAATAAAATGAAGCTATAAAATCACCCCAAGCTTAAACCTTACTTGTCCTCAAGTAAGACAAGACTAAAATGAATTCGGGATGAACTATCCTAAGAAAAATAAAAAGAATGGATAGAACCGCGGAACCTGATCACCGTTAGTCAACATGGTCATAATTGATCTTTCTATTATCTCATTACTTTTTCATCCGATGACAATGGGACCATAAACCACAGCTAGGACAACTCCTTTAGGTGGGTAAGGAGGGATGGTCAGTCGCAGCCCCAATGGAGCATGCATACAATGAAGAACACCAGTAGTAGGGAGAAAGCAGCTGGATGGGCTCGTGTGGAGCTCTTCTTTAAGTGCACACTCTTATCACGAAAGTTGCGTGATCTCACGTCTGTTGGCCACTCTCAAATGTGATTGGGTTTCATCGCTCGGGCACCATTGTAGGAATCAGTTCACTTAGTGTTGGCCCAAACCTCCCGTAGTATCTGACTCAACAGTCTCCCTAACATCACCAATTTGCGAAAAACAACTTGATCTATATACAATAAAACATACCTAAATAAGTGAATATCAAATGTCGGGTGACCAAAATGTAGGAAAATTTTGTTCAATAATTGAACCGGTCACCGATCTAAGATAATCGCCGCTTGGAATTTGCTTAAGTTTTTTTTTTTTTTTTTTTTTTTTTTTTTTTAAGATTCTACTTGAAAGTAATGTACTAACATATTGAATCTTTGCTTTTCACCAAGAAAACATTTTGACTCAAAATTTGGTTCCCAAAAGTATGTACGTGGAACCGAAAGACAATAATAATAATCTGAATGGTCTAAGTTATGAAAATGACCATGTGTGGAGCATAAAGATGTAAGCTCCTTTTCAAACTTGTGATTTTTCCAATCATAATGAAAATTTCCAAATGTGGACTAAAAGTCTCTCTAAAATCCTAAGAAGATCGCAAAAAAAAATGGTGATGTAAAGAGACCGGATATGGATTCTACTCGGGGACAAGCACTAGTGCTTCATCCTAACGGTTCAAACATGATCAAGTGTGATCCTCTTGACGGCATGGACCGCAGGGCTAAGAACATCCATTGCTATAGTATATCCTATAGTTGTTAGTATTGCATGCATAATTCTTCATGAAAACTACCTGTCCGTGATCACTTACCCCTTTAAGCTTCCAGCATCTGATCCCAAGTATGAAGTCCCAAACTGCGGCTAATGGTCCCGGTTCGATGTGTGAGACAACAACAAGATCATGGACCAATAATGATACAATAACTATGAACCTGTTCCATGGCATCCAAGGGGGGTGAGAATAAACAGACAACAAAAATGCATGAATGTTAATGCCCTAAGCTAAATGTTATGCAAAAATAGATAGTAGAAAATAAGAAAATAAAATCTTTTTGGAATTTTATAATAAGATTCAGGAAGACCGTAGTTGTCAGAACTAGACATCTATAAAGGAAAGCTTCATGAGGAAAGCTTTTATCATAAGATTCGGGAAGACCGTAGTTGTCAGAACTAGACATCTATAAAGGATAAATTCAAGTGAGTTGATTTTAGTCCTTAATATAACACCCAACTAAAATATTACGGCTAGGACCCAAAACAATAATTTACAATTCGGAAGAGGGATGTCGTAATCCAATTGTAAACTATTTGAAGGTAGGTAAATGACGATTTACCAATTTCCACCATGAAAAACGAAATTGAATATTAAGTTTTAAATGAATTGAAATTCCTAGATTCTTTCAGATTCATTGAACTTTTCAATGGCATGTTTAATCTCGATTATGCCCTTCAAGTTTGTGACTGGGATACTGAGGATCACAAACAAGGTGTGAATAACCATGCAAATTAGTTTGGTACTCTCGATGTCATTTATCACCTAATCAATGTGTCGGTTAACCACACACGCTCCATTGATCTATGATAAACATCGAGCTACCCTTTGCCACCCTTACTAGTCCAAGTTAGTGTGTCGGTTAACCACATACGCTCCATTAACGACTTGGCAAGGTGCAAAGTGCAATTTCATGGGTTAGCACCAAATTCACATTTTTCCTAAGTAACTAAGATTGGGAATTTGTAAGACATTTAGTTACTTAAAATATTTATTATACTTTTAATGAGATTGTCCTATCCTACCCGTTCGGCTAACGACCCTCCACCAGTCAAGGAAGCGGTGGGTGAGAATGGACACCCATTAAACCACCATTTTATAGGCAGTAACGTTATACCCCCCTTATAGACCGGCTTCGTGAATGAGGTCTACTAACGGTAAGACTAACTTTTTACTTATACATATATAATATATTAAACTTTTAATTTTATATAGTATAGGGGTGTATTTTAAACTTTTAAAATACTAGATGGTTTAATCCATTAATAAATTATACTCTTAATTTAATTAAACTTAAACCATGTTATTATGGAATTATTAATTCTATTTTAATTAAAGACTTTAATTAATTTAATAATGTCCATAAGGTGTAATTTGAATTATTCAAAAACATCAAGGTTATAAATAAAATTCAAAATTAAAAACTATCTAATTAATTTTTAATTTATGAACCCAATAGTTACACCTTTTTAATTACAAGAGTTTCTTAATTTGAGACTTTTCAAATACCAAAACTTGAGGACAAGTTTTGTAACTCTTTAAAAACATTTGATTTCCATAACTTATGAGTTTAATGTGGTTTTTATGGAAAAACTTTCCATGTTCCATAACTTCAGGACAAGTTATGGAAGACTTTAAAGAACATTTAGATCAATATTTTAACAAATAAAAAATTATCATATAATTTATCTATGATCTAGTTAAACTCATAAGTCAAGACAATTCATATCAACAATTTACAAGAAATTAGCCTATCATATAAACTAATACAAATCTTGAAATTTTGACAATTATCTTTTAATTGGACAAGGATAATCACTACCATATCATAAAAAACAGATTTTATGATATAAAACAGTTTGTGGTAGTGATCCTAATCCAATTATGGCCAAAAAACCCGAAAAACTGCAATCTGATCATACAACTCGTCGAGCCCAAATATGGACTCGTCGAGTTCAATGCAAAATTCATCCTACTCGTCGAGTCCAAGCATGTACTCGTCGATTAGGTGCTGTCAGAACAGTTTTTCAGCTTTGGAAAAATAAGTCATGCATCAAATATAACAGAAAACAATCCTAGGCTCTGATACCACTGTTGGGTTTTAGTATACTACAACATCCTATGGTTCACATACAACCCTAAATGCTTTGGATCTATGTTTTCTCTAATTATACATGCAATATTGTTTCCAAAGCATGAAGCCTACAACTAGCATACAATTGACATAAACAACATAGAATTGAGTTATAGAATTACCTCTTTGTTGTAGCTTGTAGTTTTGGCATTTAAGAACTTAGCACCTCAAATGTGATGCCTCAAATGG
The DNA here is from genome assembly GCF_052849685.1 of Lactuca virosa. NCBI lineage: Eukaryota > Viridiplantae > Streptophyta > Magnoliopsida > Asterales > Asteraceae > Lactuca > Lactuca virosa. The sequence goes on along the minus strand of NC_136433.1, from coordinate 35,662,128 downwards.
TTCACAGACACCATGAACAAATGGAGGACTTTTGAGAGAGAATATGGAGCACTAAAATTCGGCTATGCTTCTCCAAGAATACATGTTCAACCAATTTTAGGCCAAATGGGTGTCATATATATAGTGTAGGAATCCAAGAGTCATGGGTAAACCCTAATCCATACACTTGGGTTATGATCCATATTTCATGTGGGCTAACTCTTCATGGATACTTAAATAAACTTAGCCCATCATGGATCAATACCCCAAACAATATATATATCACTGATTTACATAATCAGTCCCCGTTATTTTAATTAGTCTCTTTTTATTACTAAATTAGTTCCAAATTAATTATTGATCAATACTAATTAAATAACATGATTTCATATTAATATATTAGAACTTATAATATATTAATAAATCATAAATAACCTCTTCTCAAAAGTTCATGCTATCAAATTGCTCTGGTGAAGGCAACCGAAATGGACCATGCTACTCTGTGGTCAACTACATACCAATTATAGTTATGGGCTTAGACACCTAATCTAACACCCATTGCCTACCTTGATCGGGTGAAAGTCAACCAATCTAATTAATATAAGTCTTACTTCATAATTGCTCCCACAATTATAACCGACAATAAACTTTTAGAATAATATGATTATTCATGGATTAAACATGTTAATATAGAACACAACAAGTATTGATGCTATGATCATATCCTAGTATATCAAAACATTATACAATAGTTGTTGTCACAATGTTCCAATATCCAAATACTAAATCTAAATCAAAATCTCATTTCTAGAGCAATAAAGTCTTATAGCTGAAGTGTGACCATTCATACTTAGCTCAGAAGGACTTTATTAATGGGTTCGATTAAACTTAATTTGTGTGAATTTTTCGACTATTATCATCTCCATATTTGACTTTACTCTAGGTACAGTTAAATATCTTGGAGTGTATGATTGGTGTTCTTTCGTGACATCGAGTCTCTTAGCTCGATTAAGTATACTCTCAAAGTCACAAAGATTTCTATGCGATCCTTGAATGGCTGAGATCGACATAGTTTTTCAATGAACTCATTCATCCAATCACATTAGATTTCAACTTCTAAAGTAATGTATTCTTATTTTGTAGTAGATTGTGTCATTTTGTTTTTCTTGGACCTCATAAATGATGGATTTGTTTGCCAAGCAAATCAAATATAAATCATTTCAGCTAGTTCAAACCTATGTGCTAGGTTCCTTTTGAGACTGGATAAAAAACAATGCCATGTGACAATGCCAAGATTCCTCCAAAGTAATCTTCTATCTTGATCTCTTTCAAGATATTATTAATATATGCATAAAGATATAAAACTTCTAACATTCATTTTATCTATACATATAGATTTTACATTCCAAGAATGTATATTGTTCTTCTTAAGTCTTTCATTTTATAAACACATTCTGAGTCAAGGTGAAAAGGCCCGACATGGTCAGAATGTAATTTCTTATGATTAAGTATCTCTCACTCATATAAGATTAGGAATGTCACTATGCTCCCACTAGTTATTAGTAAACACACATGTTCTATTCATTTTGATATAAAAGCATACCTTGTGGTTCTATATTAAAATGATGATTGCAACATTGAGATGTTTGCTTTATATCCACAAGTGAATCTCAAGCTTTACACATTTTTTTAGGATAACATGGATTAAGAAAACCTCCAGGTTAATGCGTATAGATATCTTCTAGTAGATTTTTATTAAGAAAATTGGTCTTTCTTGAAATCTATTTGCTATATGTCATATTAAGAATATGATTTTATAGTAAATAATATCCTTGTTTATATAATCATAGCTTACTTGTGAAAAAGGTTTGGTCATAATCAATGTTCTGAGTATGATAAGGACCATAGTCAATGAGATGGGAATGAGAAAATCCTTTTATAATAAGTCTTGCTTTAAATGTGTATAGTTATCCATGTAATGTATTCATTCTAGAATAATAACTTACTCCTTCTAGCCTTGCTATAGAGAGGAAGTTCAGTCAAGACCATACTTGATTATCATACATGGATTACATCTCATGTTCATGACTCTAAGTCATTAATTGGATTCGAGCTCTGACATAGCATCTTGGTATTTTATGGACTTGCCAGAAACCATCAATAAAGGCTCATAAATGAGAGATTCCATATTTCTCAAGTCATAGATGATTTATACCACTAATCCGAACAATTTTTGTTTGTGAATAGCTATTATTCAGGTTTAACAATCCTTGTTAAATCTAGTGCCAACTGTAACTACATCAAGTTATGGTTCTTGAGTTGCTTCAAGTCCCATGTACCTCCCACTTACTTTGTCATTAGAAGCATACTTTCTGCTAACTCGGCTATCAGATGAATAAGATAACTTATTCTTGGTGGGTTTGCATATAATAATCTAAGCCACATTTATAGTATTATATAATATGTATTTGGTAGATTTTGGGTTTAAAATCTTTAGTCCAACATAGGCTTTAAGTCCATAAAACATTTAAGTAAGATAAGGATGGAGCCTTTCCATACAAAATCTTATGAAGAAAATGTTATATCTACTAGTTAGTTGGTTTTTGTACTCAAGGTACAATTGATAGTGTTATTGGTGTTATACCAAGGAAATAAAAGGAGGACATTTCTATCGATTATAAAGTAAATCATACCAAGTAAGATTTAATTCATCCTTTATTATCATTAAGGCCTTAGATAGTTCTTACCGGTTTGTATTCCAACTTTATATTTGAAAACTTAAACAAATATTTCACAATTATGTTTTACCATGTAAAATATAGTAAAAACTACTATAGTTGTTAATAAAGTTGATTTGGTATCTTATGCTTAATCTTAGACATTCATTAGAAAGGAAGTCATACATCATAGTGTATAATTCCTTAGTAATTATTTTCTCTACTACTTACTGAAAATATCATTAGGATTCTTTTATATATAAATAAGATTTACATATGTCAAATAAACGACATTATTTGCCTTCGAGGATCCCTTTTTGAAGTTGAAATATGTGAATGTCATTTATATAATAAAGATAACAATGTCAAAGATGAGTTTGATTTAAAACAAGTTTAAGTCAAAATATTTTGCATATAAAACTTGTTAGTTATAAAACATTGATATTTACTTTATAACTCTTATTAAGAGATCTAGTCTCATAATCATAATTTTAATCATTTCTGAATATGAAGGCGATCGTTATGAAAAACGATTTAAGTAAATAGTCAATCATTCGTAAATTAAAATAAGTGAGACATATATTTAGACAAGCTAAATTAAAACATACATTGTTCCAAAATAAACATTGTTTTATATTACAAGTACATTATGTTCCTATCATAATAAACTAAACTCTGAGAGTGTAGTTCCAACTTGATTGTGCTCAGCTAGTTACCCTTCTTTAAATATCTGCAAGCCATTTAAAAGTATTATATTAACATTTAAGTACCAAGTAGCTAAGTCTTATATGAAAAGTATAAGTTCTATCTAGTATATACATGAAGTACTAGTCTCTTCCAGACTTTCTTTCCAGATAAGATGAGCATATCCTCTTCCAGTGTCTAGTTTCTCCACAAAAGAAACAATATCCATCTATGTGAGCCTTATTGGATTTCTTGGGCTTAAAGGTGTTCAGTCCATAAAACATGGGCCTCCGAGATCACACAAGGTGACTCTTTTGGAATATTGCTTAACCTGTTATATCATATATATATATATATATATATATATATATATATATATATATATATATATATATAAATTATTGAATACTTCCTGGAAGTCAGGAATAACTATTCCTAGGTTGATGTTAGAAATATCTTTATATTCACAGTGATGCCTTTACCAGGTGTCATGTTCAGGTCAATTGCTCAAAGCAAATAGTTTATGAATAGGACCTTTAAGTGTATACAATTTCATATCTGTCATGAGATTGTCTCTTAAGACATGAACCTATTCATTGAAGTTGTATCTATTGAATGTTATTGTTTCATTAAGTCATTAAAGAAAATGATAATTCATGGTAATGAGAATGGATTATTTAACTACAAAATTTTAACAAAATTCATTTAGTATTTTCAGTATTTAAACTCTTTAATAATTAATACCCTTTTAGTTTCCAAAAACGTTAATTATCAAAGTCTAGGATCCAAGTTGCAAAATAAATAAATGGTTAAATATCCTTTATCTCATCCATTTGAATTCAACCCGGTAGATATTGATTTTCAATTGTATCTTACTATATAATTCCTAGATTTATGGGATTGCTAATAACAAATTTGATTGGACATGTTTGTGTTGGATTAGTGTCTAAGTCCATAACTATTTTGGTATGTACTTGACCCGATTATGAGCATGGTCCTTTTGGGTTGCCTTCACCATAGCAATATGTAGGATGAATTAAGGAGAGAAAGGTTTAATTATGATTTATTAATATATTATAAGAATAATATATTAAGGGAGAAATCATATTGTTTAATTAATATTAGTCAAGAATTAATTAAAAATTAATTTAGTGGCTAAAAGAGATTAATTAAACTTAGGGGACTGGATTTGTAATTATAAGATAATTGCAATTGGGCTATGGATTACCTAAATAATATAGGTTGGACGAATTATATGGGAAGCCCATAAGGAATTCGTCCAAGAGATATGTTAAAGGAGTCCATGGGCTGCTTAGGGCTTAAGCAACCACATTAGGGTTTCCTAGTTGTAAACCCTAATAGCCTACATGTATATAAAGGACCCTTAAGCCCCAAAAACGTGGACAAGTAATCCTTTAGGGTTTCCAGCTGTTTTTGGTGCCTCCTCTCTCCTCCCTTTTTCATCCAAGTTGCTTAGTGGTGTTTGTGAATCCATTAGAGTTGCAACACTTGAGGCACTAAGCTTTCTGAAGCCAATCAAAGCAAGGATTGATTGTTATGGCTATATAACAATCAAAGGTAATTACTAAACCCTTATTTCAGTTCTTATTTGATAGATCTAGGGTTTATAGCTTTGGATATTCAATTGCATGTTCATTAGACAAACTAGATCCAAAAGCTATTAGGGTTTGCATGTACACCATAGGAATGATGTATTGCTCGAAACCCATCAGTGGTATCAGAGCCTAGGGCTGTTTGTTAGTGAATTTGATGCTTGCTTGATCGAAAATTGGCTGAAAAACGATTTTTTTTGAATTTTGGGGCTGGACTCGCCGAGTCCATGACTGAACTCGCCGAGTCCACTGGGTACTTGACGAGTCCAGTGCTGACTCGACGAGTCAGCGAGTTTGGCAGCGTTTTTTTTGGCGATTTTCTTGCTGTTTTGGCTTGGGATACTTACCATAAACGTTTTTAATTCATAAGATCCGATTTTATTGATATTGGGTGATTATCCTTGCCAAAATAGAAGATAATTGTCAAAATTTAGATAATCTTTTGTTTTATTAGATAAAGATTGATTATTTGTAATTTAGATTTGAATTATCTTGTGAAAAAGTTTCAATTTTCCCCTTTAGGTTTATAGTTTAAATTTGAACTTAAAAGTTTTGTTTTTGAAATTTAAATAGTTAAACCCTAATGTTTTGAAAGGTTTCAAAACTTGCCCTCAAGTTTTGGAATTTAAATTTTTGATTAAAAGTTTAATTTTGAAATATTTAAATTCTAAACTCTAATGTTTTGAAATGTTTCAAAACTTGCCCTCAAGTTTTGGAATTTAAAAGTTAATTAAAAGTTTAATTTTGAAATGTTAAATTCTAAAACCCTCTTATTTTTTGAAAAAGTTCAAATTACACCCTTATGGTTTTATTAATTAATTAAAGTGTATAATTAAAAGAGATTTAATAATTCCATAAAGTTTTGGTTTACATTTGATTAAATTAAAAGTATAATTTATTAAATTGAACCACCTAGTATTTTAAAAGTGTAAAATACACCCTATACTATATATATGTAACATTAAAAGTCTAATATTATATATATGAGTAAAGAGTCAGTCTTACCGTTAGTAGGCCTCATTCACGAAGCTGGTCTATAAGGGGTGTTTAAGGAAATTGCCTATAAAATGGCGATTGAATGGGTATCCACTCTTACCCACCGCACTCTTGACTAGTGGAGGGTCGTTAGCCGAACGGGTAGGATAGGACGAAACCTTCCATTATAAGTATAATGAAGTACAAAGTAACTACATGCTTTTACAAATTCCCAAATCATAGTTACATTAGGAAAAATGTGGAATTGTATGCTAATCCATGGAATTACACTTTGTACCCTTGTCGAAACGTTAGTGGAGCGTGTGTGGTTAACTGGCACACTAATTTGGGATTGACATTGGTGGCGAAGGGTGGCCCGATGTTTATCATAGATCAATGGAGCGTGTGTGGCTAACCGGCACATTGATTAGGTGATAGTAGCAATTGGGTGCACCACGTGATTCGTATGGTTATTCACACCTTGTTTGTGATCCTCGGCATCCCAGTCGCAAACTTGAAGGGCATAATCGAGATTAAACATGCCATTGAAAAGTTCAATGAATCTTAAAAGATCTAGGAGTTTCAATTCATTTAAAACTTTTTTTGTTTTTCATGGTGGAATTGGTAAATCGTCATTTACCTACCTTCAAATATTCTGCAACTAGATTACGGCATCCCTCTTCTAGGTTGTAGAGTATTGTGTTGGATCCTAGCCTTGATGTTTCATTTGGGTGTTACATCAAGGATTCTTATCAACTAACTTGAATTTTCTCCCGTTTTGTAGATGTCTAAATCTTACAATGGTCTTCCCAAGTCCCTTGGAACAAGCTTTCCAAATGAAGATGACGTTCCACGATACGATCAAGGAAATGAGAGTCATGCTTCACTTTCTCCACCTCCTCCAATTATTCTCCCTAACCCACAAGTTCAAAGGCTTGAAAAGTTCAAGCTCACTCAAGCCCTTTTGGCAAGTAAACACGAAGATGGGAAACCTGTGTGTGCACACATCTTAGAGATGAAGTCACACATTGATAGGTTAAGGATGACGGGTGTCGATATCTCAAAAATGTTGGCTGTTGACTGGGTTCTTCATTCACTTCCTGAATCATATAGTGAGTTCATTAGAGAGTACTATATGATGGACCATGACGTGACCCTCATTGATTTGACCTATTTGCTTATAGCTTCTGAATCAGAAATGATTTGGTGTGCTGATCGAGCAAATTTGTCTGGCAAATCAAACTCCCAAACTTCAATGGACATTGAAAATGGTGACATTAGAAATCCAGAAAAGGTAAATTCTGAGATAGTTGCTTGTGTCATTCCAAAAGAGTCCATTTGCTTCTTTTGCCAAGAGAAGGGGCATTGGAGACGAAGCTGCCCTATTTACCTGAGAGATCTGAGAGATGGGAGAGTCAAGACGTATGGCTCTACTTCAGGTAAAATCTATTAACTAACTCTATAAGTTCCTATTCTTTGATTCTTAATACATGATGTGACAAGTTACATTTTGATGTTTTTGCAGGATCGAAGAAAAGAGAGGAAGCTTAAGGAAGAAGCGTGCTGAATCTGATCATGAAGAAATGGATTTCGATCGCATGGACTCGAGGATCAGATTTTTGAGCTGCTACTCTAGAGTTAGGATAGATTGATAAGAAATATGTAATAGCATAGTTTTTCAGTTGAATTGCATTGTAAGGACAAATTTTTCCGCAATAAAATAAATTTTGATTTTGTCTTATTTATTTATCCTTGCAATGGTGTGTATGAAAAATTGATGTTTGATTGTTTCTATTGTTAGCAATAATGGATTCTTTATTATGTTATTTGTGGAAATGTCGAGAATTTGCCAAATAAGGGAAGATTCTCATCGCCCAAGTTTCAGTTGGACAGAAACTTGGAGTCATGTAACTTGGTTGCGTGATGAATGAAAAACTTCATATTTGGAAATTAGACTAATTCTTTGACAATGTGTCAAGAGAAGGACTAGGAGATCGAGTACACTAGGTTGTGCATTGATCAAGTCCATCACAAGAGTGATAAAGATATTCGTTATGATTTACTAAAGTTTAGTAAATATGGTTATACTTATAAGATTAAGTATAATTCTGAGTTGATTGAAAGAGTTTCAATCAATAGCAGAACGAATAAGAAGAATCAAGTAGGCAGAAAGATAAAAGTTTCTCTATTCTAAGAAGAAGGGAGAATACCTTTTATTGTGTTTTATGATAAGTTTTAATGATTAAGAACCATATCTCAGATGATCCTCCAAGTGAGTCTTAGTGCATTTGTATGTCTAAGAGAAGGAATCGAGACTTGTAGAAATGGTTAAAATCAAGAAGTCAATCATACTTCATTCCTATATCAAGTCTTAGAGTTATATTCCAAGATTGTGAATTGAGTGACAAGTCTTTAGTAGGTTTTAACACTCAACAAATGTGGAATTGGAAAAAGTCTTCTTATTCCTGCACATTTGAGATTGGTAAGTTGTGATGTCTTGGATAAGACAAAGACCAACTAGAACCAATTATGTGAAGTGATAGTCTTGATAAAAACTACACTAACTCTTGAATATTTGTTTTGTCAAGGAATGTTTCTTGACAAGAGAATCTTATATGTCAAGGAGTCATGTGGGAGTCTTAATGGTCTTGAAAGGTTTCAAGAACAAATCAAGAGTTAAACCTAGTTGATCATCACTAGCACACGACTTGAGGTTTAAAGCCTATCGTGGATGACATACTCTTTTTCTGTGCCATTCCAATTGAGTTAATATGCATGTGAGTTCTATGAGTTCTCATTTGAATGCATAAAGACAAAGCACCTTGATCAATGGAAAGTGCATTGATATGTAAGGGTGAGTTGCTAAACCACTTGGAAGACATGGTGGGCACTCGTGTTACCATGAGGCAAGAAATCGAGATTGACCACGTTCGGTCCATATGAGTTTGGATTTGTCGCAAACTTTGGTTTTGACAAATTCACATGGATAGGAACACATACACTTTAAAATCTAAGTGTCATGAAGTTTCCTTTCTTCATGAAAATGATTGTAAGGAAATGTTTTCACTAAGAGAGATTTTAAGAAAATTGCAATTGTGAAAATTGTATTCTCAAATTTGATTATGATTACGGCATCCCTCTTCATAGTTCGAATTGTGAGATTTGGCAATTAGTCTGAACATTTGGGACTTAGTAACATAAGTTCTGAATTTCTTTAGACACACATGTGAGCTATCTAAGGCAGAGGTGTATGAGCTTACAAAGCTTAGATAAAGGCTTATCAAAGCATTAAGTATTAGAAATATGAACTTAAGGAATTCAATAAACATTGTTTTCTGGAAGTTCAATTGTTTTCTAAATACATGTCAAAGCTAGTGGGAGCATAAGTGTTATGCTGGTAAGAAAATAATCATCATGTTAGTGTGAGCATGATTATTATGGTAAGTATTGCAAGTTAGCAATATTAATTATAGAAAACAAAGATTCACTTTGTAAAGTTGCAAGGATTGAAAAGTTGTTTTGCTATAATTAAGGGAGAGAATATTATACTTCGTTTCAAAATTCTAAAGCTTAGATCAAGAAATGTTAATAAATTTAGTTAAGGATACATCGTGCATTCTCAATATTCGATAATGATTACGACATCCCTCTTCATAGTTCGAATAGTGGGAACATGGCACATAAAATATTATGGAAGAAGGATGATAAAGTATCACGTCTTTATGTGAGACATTATGCATCGTGTCCAATACGCTTCGGGTAAAAGATCGATTGCATATGCTATAATATTTGACCATTCTAAAATTTTCCAAATACCTAGGGCATTTAGAGGGAAAAAGGACTAGAAATGGTTTTGACTAAAATAATTAAACAACTATCAAAGGACGATCTGAGGTTCACTGAGGATTTGTCGCTTGTGAGTAGTTGGAAGTATAGTACTGGATGGACTATATTGACATTATTATGAATAGATAAGATTCTATTAAGAATGAGTTGTCATATAGCAAATATGGAAATGTTTCCATAAATGGGAGTTGGAAATTAAGAATCTATGTAGATTAGAAACTTTTATGCAAAAGGATGTTCGAAGGAATGTACTTTGAGTGAGAGACATCACATCTATATAATTGTTTTGTAACAATTTCTGATAGAGTACTTTGTGATTTCATTGGCCAAGTCTTGATGACTTTTGTGCTATGACTTTACGAAAGAATCATTGCATAAAATGTTAGAATCTGACATATTCTAAAAGTGGCAAGAATTTGGTATTCTTATACTAATAATAAGGATTGGGGATTGTGAAATGAGCTTCATTGGAAAAGTTTTTCAATTGATCTATTTCACAAAGCATGGACCATAGGAAACCAAAGTGTGCATGCTTGGAGCATGGGACAATTGTGGTTATAATTCGAGAAATAAGTTGATTTTCTGAAACAGTAAGCAATAAATAATGAGTAATCAATATGGTGTTTAAATAAAAGTGTTTTTATTTACGCTCGAAAGTTTTGGGGCCATATAGGATTAATATTATTATTGTGTTTCACTTTGCATGTTTTGACTTCCAGAATAACTGGGTTATTCGAACCTCCACAGTCGGTCATACGTTGGAAGTAGGTATGAAGGAAGACTGTCATGAATCTGTCTGTAGATTGTCTAAAGTGTTTAGACATAGCACAAGTTTGCTGCATAGTTCATGAGTGCTTTGATAAGATTAAAGTATTGGATTAAACCCACGCTCACTTGAATCACTTCATGGATTTTTCACGGGTGATTAGTGAGACGATAATATTGTATATTCTTGAAACCAAGACGTGTGAGTTGTTCCTTGCTGATCGGTTGCACATTGATGATAAGTAAACGCACCAGTAACTTGGTGTTATAAAACTTATTATTGTGTGTGATCCGATTAGTAGGTGCAAGCAAGCATTTGAGTCGAAGTTTATCCATTCCTTTTACCCAAAGTGGGATAAAAGCGATATCTGTGGGCCCCTCGATGATTTAGTGATGACACCCTAAGCGCTTGGCCAAGCCGGGACTAAGTTGATGTGTTCAATTGTAGTCTGTTGTCAGTCGTCATGAATCGGAAGTCGGGAAACAATACATAGACAGAGAGAATGATTTAAATCCATGTCTTGTGTCTATACGATATCTTGTAGAATGGAGGAATATATGATCCCTTATCTAAAGGACACGCGTATCTGATAAGATCAGAGTTGACAGCGGCTTTTGAAAGCTACGATTGCTGATCAGGTTCTGAAGTTATACAGAATAGTTATTAGACTTATCCAAGTGGGAGACTGTTGGATTAGTGTCTAAGTCCATAACTATTTTGGTATGTACTTGACCCGATTATGAGCATGGTCCTTTTGGGTTGCCTTCACCATAGCAATATGTAGGATGAATTAAGGAGAGAAAGGTTTAATTATGATTTACTAATATATTATAAGAATAATATATTAAAGGAGAAATCATATTGTTTAATTAATATTAGTCAAGAATTAATTAAGAATTAATTTAGTGGCTAAAAGAGATTAATTAAACTTAGGGGACTGGATTTGTAATTATAAGATAATTGCAATTGGGCTATGGATTACCTAAATAATATAGGTTGGACGAATTATATGGGAAGCCCATAAGGAATTCGTCCAAGAGATATGTTAAAGGAGTCCATGGGCTGCTTAGGGCTTAAGCAGCCACATTAGGGTTTCCTAGTTGTAAACCCTAATAGCCTACATGTATATAAAAGAACCTTAAGCCCCCAAAACGTGGACAAGTAATCCTTTAGGGTTTCCAGCCGTTTTTGGTGCCTCCTCTCTCCTCCCTTTTTCATCCAAGTTGCTTAGTGGTGTTTGTGACTCCATTAGAGGTGCAACACTTGAGGCACTAAGCTTTCTGAAGCCAATCAAAGCAAGGATTGATTGTTATTGCTATATAACAATCAAAGGTAATTACTAAACCCTTATTTCAGTTCTTATTTGATAGATCTAGGGTTTATAGCTTTGGATATTCAATTGCATGTTCATTAGACAAACTAGATCCAAAAGCTATTAGGGTTTGCATGTACACCATAGGAATGATGTATTGCTCGAAACCCATCAGTTTGATCCTATTTATGCCTCAGAACTCTCTTGCTTCGGTATCCTTTAACATCAACCATATTAGCACCCAAGCATTCTCATCTCTGATCTTTTGTTGTTTTGGCTTTGGGATTCTTCAATAACAACTCCATTAACATCATACTCAGAATAAACGGTTGAATTAGATTCATTCCCATCTCCTTCAACATCTGCAGTTGGTTGATAAAGTGTATTAAAAGTTTAATCACTTGCTAGTATTATAGTATAATGATAGTTTAAATGATAAAATATATATCATTCAGTTTGATTTACAAAAAATGTACCATGTGGCAGGTTCTGATAAGTTGAATAAGGCACCAAGTATGACATGTCATAGTAATAGTCTTCATCACCAAGTTTAGCTTGCTTTTCACTGACATCAGCCTAACCTGCACTAATTCGTCTCTACAGAATGTTAAATACTGACCTCAAAAGGTAATTTGCACTCCAAGTACTCTTTCCCAAACCTGCACTAATTGAATTGTTGAATTCTAACATGAATAAACAAGGCTGGTAGCAGATAGATGATAGTATAATCTGAACCTTTAAACCATCAAGACCATTTGCATCTGCATGTCTACAGCCTGTTCAATATGAACACAAACAAGAATCACTGATTATTCATTTGATTTTAGCATTCATATAATGTTATTGATGTAGAGCATACCTGCTAGGAATTGTTGATGAGCAACAGCCAGGAGTGGAAGAGGAAATATAAGTGACTTGGTTGTGTCTAAAACAGTCCCCTGTAATACACAAAATTTAATCTGGAAACAATGGGTTCAGGTAAGTTACCAAATCTTGAACTGAAGTGTTAAGGAAGTCATCCTTGATTTTCTTCCCCTGTAATAGATAAGGGATGTAATTCTTGAAAATCCTGCATATTGGAAAGGAAGAAAGTTACCTAATGTATAATAAAAGATCAAAGTTTATATAAGGTTTGGAATTCTTTAACATCAACTATGAAACTACTTAAAAACAAAAATGAGTTCGGATGATAACAGTTACTGAATCTACCATGAGTTACCTGCAACATTTGATATAATATCGTATAATATCCAAAGATGAATCCCAGTTTGAACGCCAAGAGAAATGGCCTCCAGAGAAGAAACAAAATGAATGCCTTTAAGCAACTCAATTACCATCTTGGATTTTCTGAAACGAACTAAGGAATCAGATCATCAATCATAAAAATCAAAAGCCACAAATGGAACCAGTTAACTTTAGATCTTTGGCCCAATAGTATCAATCAAATCGATAATAGTTGTCATTCAGTAAAAAACTGCATAGATAATATACAATTTGCTTATAAATTCATAAACATTGTGTGTTAGTCATTATTATAACTAATTCATGTACAGAGTCTTCGCATCATTTTACTATCCTAATATGATCATGTGCATCAACCACAATTAAGCTTTCATTTGTAACCTCAATCTTATTCGACAGAGAGGAGTGGTGGAGGAATTATTGGCTCTAAATTGAAGCAAACAATACTGATAAATTAACTAGATTGAGAAGCAGGGTTTGATCAAACATGCTTTGGTATATTCGGATAGTTAATTGAATTCTAAATACGAAAATGGAAGTACCTGGACTGGTCGGAAGTGGTCATTTGTGCGAGGGGATCCGTCTGTAGATTTTAGTAAAGCAAAGTAAAATTCCTCTTACATGTTCATATTATAACAACAACTTACAGGAATATTCTTCAATCACTGGCCCTTCAACTGTCGGGCACACACAGAACATTAGTGTCCCGAGATATTTCTTCTGTAGAGCATCATACACACCTACAAAAAAACAACTCGTGAAAAAATCAGTAATAAAAACATATAAACTCAAGCTCAAAAGCACTAGAGAATGTTTATGAATCAGTATACCTTTCTTCATCCTAACAATTAGTCTTTTGGACTCTACATCCATAGGTATAAAAGATCTTCACTAGAGAGACCAACATAATCCCACACACGTTGTGTTTCCAGTTCCTGAGAGTAGCAGTGTTGTGTTTGTTTCCAGTGTTCAACTGCATGCCCTTCTTTATACCTCCCACACCCAAAAAACCCACACAGAAGACATATCCACAAGTTTTCTGATGTTTGACAAACCAAACATTTTGAATTTTAAGGTTGTTGTTGACAATAACGAAATACCTACATCAACATTATTACCATCAGCATTGAAAACTAAAATCAAATAAACAATATGTTTTGTAAAGATCGGTTTATTTATACTAACTGTCAAGTAATGATTTTTAAACTTACAGGGTATGAAGAACCCTATTCTTACCTTGGAAGATGTCGAACCCTATTCTTACCTTGGAGTCGATTCCTATATAGAGAAAGGTTGGAAGATGTCGATGCCTCTAAACACTACACGAGAAGATGCTCTGCTGCAATGGTTGATTTTAACCTAGATACAGTGAGAAATTAGAACACATCAAAGGAGTAGGGGGTCAATTTTTTTCATTGCCAAAAACCTAAGTGTTATGAGAGAGATTATGAGAGGTGAAAGATTAGTCTAGTTTTTAGGGTAATGAATAAGGATGTAGTTTGTTGGTGGCGGCGGCGGGGGAGAAGAAGATAGCTCCGACGAAGGTCAAAAATATGGAGCAAGGAAGAAGGAAAGGGTAGGAAGACATCGTCGTGAATGGCCAGTGGCTGTGTCTAGGGTTAGAGAGAGAGAGAGAGGAGGGAGAGAATGGCTCGGTGCGATTTTACGAGAGATAAGGCGATCCAGAGGAGAGAGTGCAGAAGTGGGTATTCAAAATTTTAGAATTTTAGAATTTTAGAGGATCCCTCTTTAAAAACGCGCGTTTAGTTAAAAAAAATATAAAGCGACATTTGAAGATGACACACACTTAAAATAAGCGTCATCCGTGTTTTTAATTTTGTTTTGTTCGACACTAATTTTAGGGCACGCACAAATGTGTGTCCTCTATCCTTCAAATTTTGGATAACTAACATTAATTTTTAGGGCACGCACAAATGCGCGTCCTCTATCAGTGTGTGTCATTATTTGCGCGTTGTAAAAGATTGTTTTTCTAGTAGTGATAAAAAACTAGTTTTTATATAATTTGACGCGATTCAATTTTAATAACCGGTATTAAGTTTGAGTGCATTTGAACTTTTTATATATTTAATAAAACTTCCTTTTATTACCTATATATTTGGAGTTTGTATAAGTTACAAAAATCACCATTTTAAAACTTATAATTGAGTATTTCAAAATTTGTCGTTATTAACGTTTTTATAAAACCGGATTTTATTTTAAAACAATAACTTGTTACATCTTATGTCAACATTATAAATTTTGAAAACCAAACTCCATTTGAAGTTTATTTTAATTATTTTAGCATTTGAAAAACTAATTTATCAACCATACATAATAATTGCATAAAATAAACAACACAAACATGCATAAAAATCTATGTGCATAAAAATAATCAACTAATGATATTTTTGTGAGCCAACACAAAAATGTCAAGTTCATTCCTAAAGGGATACTTAAAGGGACCAAAAATCTTCTTGGAATGTTGTTGTAGAAGCTCCCACTTGAGAAAACACCCATTGCCTGCAAAAGATTGGAAAAACTTCTTGAAAGTAATATTTCAGTAACTGTCGCTAAAAGTCCAACAACCATTTGGAAAAAGAATTAGTGACACTTTTCAGAAACTGTCACTAACTTTCAGCATGTTCTTATACTCGAAAATTGCTCTTTGGTCTTCAGAAATGGCTTCAACTTCATTTATTGTTACATTTTTGTACAAATAATTTATTTCTAAAAATAATCTATTATTTACAAAAATAAACCAAGAAAACTAACATATTTAATTTATTACATTCCGTATGAATAAAATAAATTATTACAACCATTTTATAATAAAAACAACAAACACAATGGTATTTGGCTAGTTTATCCACATCATACATATCAACATACACATTAAACAACATTTGTTTTTCTAAGACAACTTTAAATGACAAAAGATGCATGAAACTTTTGTCACATAAAAAAAATAACAATTATAAAGTTGTCATAGAAAATATGTATGAACTTGTTTTTATACAAAACCAAGTTTTCCATATTCTCCAAAAACCAAGATTTCCAAAAATCAAAAAATATAACCAAATTTGCAAGATGGCTCTGATACCAACTGTTGGGTTTTTATTCAAAAATTAGTTTCAAAAACATAAGATTTAGCAACAGAAGACTTAGAAATTTCGACTAACATAAACAAGTTTATACCCATCAAGGATCTTATTGCAAAGTTTGGAAAGAAAACAAGCACCAAAGAAGAAGATGAATAAATAACAACCTTTGTAGTTCTTTGGGTCCTCTTGGGAGACTTGGAAGTTGATGAAGAATGATGAATTAAGAGACACCAACAATGACTCAACTTGATGTAGAATGCTAGTTCTTTTGTATAAAATTCTTAAGACTCTTAAGCTTTATGTTTGTATCAAAATAAGAACATAAAGAGAGCATCAAGAAGCAAGTAACCTCCATGAGAAGAACAAAAAGAGAGAGAATGAGAAGTCCCAAGGGACTTACACTTTTAATGCATGAAGTATATAGAATGAAAGCCTTTTCTCATTTATATAACATGCATAATATTCATGAGTCTTTAACCATTAAGCACCTATGCTTCTACTAGCTAGATTGTACCCCGTGCTTCTTAAGACAAGCCATACTTTTTATTTAAATAATCAAAATGCATGTCTTCCTTTTGTCTTCTCATAATTTCGTAAATAAGATATCAAAAGAAGACAAAGCCTTTTATATTTTATAAACCAAGTTTATAAAATTTAAACTTTAACTTTTTGGTAAAACACAAAAGAGTTCATCTAGTCTAAAATGTTGTGCATAACTTATTAATTCATACCACATGAATTATGTTATGTTACTTGCTAATGAAAATTATCATTTCCATGAAATAAATAATTCCAATTAATTATAAGAGTTTATTGAATATTTATTAAAATCAATGTCTAATAAATAATCAACTGTATCAAGTTGTTGTTAGTGGACCCATTAGTATCATATGTTAATTAGCAATATCAGTTTAATATGATTCTTGAGCATACAAGATCTTTCAGTTAGTTGGGTAAATGAATACAAAAAAACAATATTATTACCTCTATGTGAACAAACTAAAAAGGTAGTTACCTTATTAAGTCAATTTCCCTTATTAAAATGGGAAAACTAGCTAAAAATTTTAAAATGTAACTTGCAAATTAAATCTTATTTCTATATGTTATATCAATAGTTCAAATTCAAGATAATACTTTTCAATTTGATAATAGACAAAAATAAAGAATAAAAGAAATAATAAGAATCAGACTCTATGATTAGTTTAATTATATTTTTCAATAACTCAAATTCAGATCCAACTGATTAGTTTATATCCCTGAAAAGCTCTCGACGTGATCAACAACTTTCGTTTAGATTTCGTCGGCCAATTTTGATTTTATATTTTTCACATAGGCTTATATTGTTAAAGCCCGTATAAAAAGCATAACTCTCTCATATGGTGTCCGTTTTCGTCAGACTTTATATCGTTGGACTCCTATTAACGAGAGATTCAACTCTCATTTAGATTATTTCGGCTAAAAATCTACTGATCTAAAATTTGATTTTTGAGTTGTATACTGCTACGTTGAATCTTAGAAAAATCATAAAATCCATATTTAGATGTTTTATATATGCACACTCTCGGTTTAACGACTAATACGACCTTCGTTTAGATCACTAAGGCTAAAAAGTAATTTATCGAAAATTAACTTTTTACAAAACACAGAGTCGTGCTTGTTTAATTGCAAAGCTTTCGAAGAAGCATAACTTCTTCATATGAAGTCAGATTTGAACGCTCCTTATATCTCCCGAATCCTTATAACATATATTACCACTAAGTTAATATTATTTTTCCTAAGTAATCTTTTATCTTCGACACGTATTTTAATTTTATTTATTTTTTCATTTTATTATTAAATACTCATATAGTTTACACATAATATCCTTTAAAACACGTAAGCATATAAATATATGAATAATCCTTTCTTATTCATTCATATAAAGGTTACAATAGTTGAACAAAGTGATTATATACTATGACTTAATCTAGCAGGAAACACGGACGTTACAGTTACAACTCTCCCACACTTGAATCAGATTTTGTCCTCAAAATCCGTTGCTGCAAATAACTCAGGGTAATGCTCCCTCGTCTCCTCCTCGGGTCCCCACGTCCATTCAGAACCCTTCCAGTGCCACCATTTCACATTCGCCAAACCCACTACCTTGTTGCGCAAGGTCTTCGTATTCCTGTCAAGAATCATAATTTGTCTCTCTACATAATTCAGGCGCTCATCAACCTGATTATCATCCAAGGGAACCACTGCGGAATCATCTACCAAACACTTCCGCAGCTGAGAGACACCATAGGAAGATCCAACCGATAAGGAACCTTGCCCACCCAACCAATAGTTGTAAAAGGACCGATGTATATGGGGCCTAATTTTCCCCGCTTCCTGAACCAGATGACGCCCTTCCATGGTGACACCTTCAGAAGCACGAAATCTCCAACCTAAAACTCGAGATCGGAGCATCACCAGTCAGTGTAACTCTTCTGGCGACTTTGCATGGTCTAAATCATACCACGCACTTTCTGAATCAATTCAATAGTCTTGAGTACTCCCCATCACCCGCTATCTGACCTCCCCCCAATAAATTAGGGTCCGACACTTCCTCCCGTAGAGCATCTCAAAGGGAGGCATACCAATGTTGGTGTGGTAGTTATTGTTGTAGGAGAACTCAACTAAAAGAAGGTAAGTATCCCAGCTCCCACTGAAATTCTATACACATGCACGAAGCATATCCTCGGGAGTATAAATGCTACGCTCACTTTGCCCCATAAGTTTGAGAGTGATAAGCAGTATTGAAAAACAATCAAGTACCCAACTCCTCGTGAAACTTCCTCCAGAACCTTGAAGTAGAACGGACGTCGCGATCTGAAACCACATAAACTAGTACCCCATGGCGTGCTACCACCTCCGTTATGTAGATCTCGGTTAGCTTCTCAGCAGATGAACTCTCCTGAATCGGGATGAAGTGGGCACTCTTGGTCATTATGTCAACTTTGTGATGAAATCCATAGTGATTGCATCCTATTTTGACATGGGAATGTCTAACGGTTGCATCTTGTTGTGGGGTCTCTGGTGTTCGGCCTTGACTTTACGGAAAGTCAAGCACTGCTCCACATACCAAGCTACCTCCTTCTTCATACATGGCCACAAATAGCTCATTCCCAAGTCTGTATACATCTTCGTAGCGCCTAGATGTATCAGAATCTTTGACTTGTGCGCTTCTTCCAACAATGTCTGCCTGATTCCACTAGAAACTGGAACCCACACTCTACCATACTGAGTCAACAAGCCCAGACTATCTTTGACAAATGAAGGAATTTGACCCCTGATCTTTTCTTTCTTCCAATTCTCTTCCTTCAACCCCTCAACATGAGCCTCTTTGACCAAATCCAATAGTGGTGAAGTGATAATCATCCTCAAGCATAGGTATCAGATAGGAGCACCAATATCCTTGCGACCAAAGGCTTTTACCACCACGTTGGCCTTCCCAGGATGATACAAAATCTTTTAGTCATAATACTTCACCACATTCAACCATCTGCGTGAATGTGTTGTCTCATATTTAGGTTTGACTGATCCACCAGATATCTCAAACTCTTATGATTTGTGTAGATGGTACATTGTACCCTATACAAATATTAATGTCGCCAAATCTTGAGGGCGAAAACCACAACCCCCAACACCAGGTCATGAGTAGGATAATTTGTCTCGTGAGGCTTCAACTGCCTCGAAGCGTACACAATCACATGGCTCCTCTGCATAAGTACTACAGCCAAACCCATAATCGATGTGTAACATTATGATTTTCAGGTAGTATACTTAAGCCCCTTGTGTAAATTTTTATTGAAAATTGGTCCCTTGTATTTGTTGCATGGAACGCATGTCTGGCTCCATACGCCCAACGTAGTCTCGGGTACGCCCAACGTAGTGGGTTAAGTGATCGCGAGTGGTCAAGCCATTACGCCCAGCGTACATCGAGGTATGCCCAATGTAATGCACCTGAATCAAACCCTAAATTTTGAGGATTAGACACTATATATTCACACTTACGGCTCATGTTATCCTTATTTCTCATCCTCCACTGACCTTATAGCCTCATTTTCGAAACCCTAGACCTTTCCTTTGTGTTTTGAGCTCATTATGTGCATCTTGGTGTATTTTGGTTCATACTCAAGAAGAATGAGTTTGGTGCAAGGTTGTGGATCAAGGAAGAGCTTGTGGATCCTAATTCTCTACTCCATTTCCAGCTTGTTTGAGGTAAAAATCTATGATCTTGTTCATTAGAAGCTTATATCTAGTTTATATGAGTTATGGACCCTTTTTTGGCCCCATGAATGAGATCTAGTGGTTTGACACCACTCCAGGAGCTATGAGTTGCCACTCTTGGTGTTTCTCAGGTTCAAAGTCCATAAAGTTGGTACCTTTAGGGTTTAGAATCACCCATGCATGAGATTATGTCCATTTAGTGAAAGTAAAGTGTTATATCTTCAAGTTGGGTCCTTCTGGGGCATGCAAAGTCACTTAGTCAGTGACTTTATTGTTCTAGACGCTTATTAGGGGTTAGATCTGTAGTTTGGACTTATGGTCTTAAGCATTAAGTGCTTAAAGTGGTTTTTGGCTCAATGGGTGAGTACGTTATGCGTACAAGTCTGTACGCGTAGCGTACAAGCCATTTAGCGTGTACGCTTAGCGTACAGCTGAATACGCCCCTCGTACTCAGTCTGTTGGGTTTTGTGTTTTGGGCTTCGAGGTTGGGCCTTTCTTTTGGGCCTAAGTGCTTGGGTTCTTGTTGGGCCATATGAGTGCAAGTGTTTTGGACTATGGGAATGGGTGGGATTTAGGGTAAGGCCCATGTAAGGGTTTGGGCCCAATTAGGAAAATTAGGCCAAGTATGGGCCTTGAACGGTTAGTTGGATTTTGGGCCTTTTGGATTATAGGTTTGGGACTAAGTCTTGGTCCAAACTAGGTAAGGGGTAAAATGGTCCTTATAACCTAAGTAGGGATTGATGGTTATATATTGGAATCCAATTGTTAATCGGATGTTATTTGGTTTTGATAGCTCGGGGATTCATCGGACAATATCCAAAGATTCAGCCGTGTGATTCAGCAGTCGAGGTGAGTTTCCTCACTAGGTTTACCGGGTCTAAGGCACGAATGTCGGCCCTTATTGTTTATGTTAGGATTCTAGGAGTCTGTGTGACCCTTGCATGTGTTATGTGATGCTATGTATACCGGGCGGGGCTCGATGTCGGGTGAGGCCTGATGACTGAATCGTATGATATTGTTTTATGATCATTGTATGTGTTAGCATGATTATGTGATATATGTCTATGTGTATAGTGGGTGGGCCCGATGTCAGGCGAGGCATAAGAATAACAGATCTGTATAACGAGTGGGGCTCGATGTTGGGCGGGGCCCAAAGTCGACTGGGACTCGATACCGGGTGGGGCCCAATTGAGGGCGGGGGCCAAGTATGTGATTTATTATGTATGGTATGAGGTAGTTTGGGGAACTTACTAAGCTTCGTGCTTACGGTTTTCAGTTTATGTTTCAGGTACTTCTGGTTCCAATGGGAAGAGCTTGGGATGATTGCATTGCACACACCACATAGTTCCGCTTTTGTGATTACTCTGATTTGAGATGATGTTTGATATACTTATTTTATTTGAATTGTATTGATGATGTCTTTGGAATATTGTTTTTATTAAATTAAAAATGAAATTTTTGGGTCATATTTTTGGGATGTTACAAGTTGGTATCACAACCTTTGTTTGAGGGATTCGGACATACTCTCGGGTGTGTCTGGACTCAAACTGAGGATTTGGTAAAGTTTTCAAAAAGAAATTTATATATGTAAGAAAATACCTTTTCTAATACAAGAAAGGATGTGGTGCATGCAATCAGCCGAGCTCAAGTAAGATTTCCTAAATTACCCATACATGTTATCTGATATGATTTGATCTGTAAATCTGTGAATCGCATGCTAGTTAGGGCTAAGGATCTGCTCAGTTTTGCATGATTGAATGCTAGGAGAGATGCCTTTGTATGCCTGTTGTATGAGCTTGTAG
Organism: Lactuca virosa; assembly: GCF_052849685.1. NCBI lineage: Eukaryota > Viridiplantae > Streptophyta > Magnoliopsida > Asterales > Asteraceae > Lactuca > Lactuca virosa. Next base: position 35,639,837 of record NC_136433.1, on the reverse strand, counting down.
ACTTGCATGCTAGACGTCTATGATGCCTTGGCTATCAATGTCTCACCCAGAACTAAATCAATCCAGAACTCTACCTGCCTCTCAGGAGGCACTCCCGACGGATCCTCGGGAAACACATTGGGAAACTTCTGAATGATGGATAAACCATCCACAATCTTCTTCTTCACAACCCGAGAATTCATAACATACGCCAAACACCCAGAGCATCCCTGCTGAAGATACCTCCTAACCCTTGAAGTTGAGCACATAGTTGGTCTACGTTGAGTGACCTCGCCATGTATAACCAGTTCTCCCCCACTTGGGGTTCGAACTCTCACCAAATGATGCTTACAATCTTATTCTGACTCAACCAATCCTTTCCTACAATGGTCTTCGTCCCTCGTCGGAGCACTCACCGTACGATCATCAGCAACCTCCACCTCTAAAGGGCAATCTAACGCTCCCAGAGTGTCATTGAACTTCTTGCTAAGAGTAAGAGACACAAAAGATCAGCTAGCACCTGAATCGAAGAGAACATGAGCAGTCACACCATTGACTAAAAACATCCTTATTCACAAACAAATAAAACATAAGCATAATTAATGAAAATAGTAATAGAATAAATAGAAACATATCGGTGACCACGTCTGGCGTTGCTCGGGCCTCCTCGGCCATCAACTGGACGCTCGACTCCTAACCACGGGAGCCTCTGCATTGGCCTCGCGATCGTCAGTAAGCCTCAATGTAGCTGGAGCGGGTCCTTCATCACTCCACCTATCAATATCGCGCAATCGACTTTATTGTGGCCCGTCTGATTGTAGTGGAAGCATATGTGCTCCCCGCGTGCAATCTTAATTGTAATGTCTAGTCTGGCCACTATTAAAGCACCCTCCTCCCGGTCACGACAACCCCCCTCATGCGTCATACCACATTTAGCATACCGGCCACGCCCTTCTGGCCTCTAAGACGAAAATCATAAGTCTTGGGCCTCTTCGTCGAACCCTCCGTTGTCTGAACCTGAGCTGGCTTGCGCTTCGCCCGAAGCTTCAACTCGATATCCCACTCCCGGGCTCTTTCAATCATGTCTTCCAGGGTCTTGCAACTCGAAAAGCTGACAAACTCACTGATGTCATCCCTCAACATGTCTTGGTACCTAGTCTTCTTCATCTCCTCGACCACAACGTACTGGGGAACCAACAACACCCTCTCCCTGAACATGGCATTGATCTCCGCCACAGTCTCTGTTGTATAAAGAAAATCCTAAAACTCTCTCGCCAGTTCATGAACTTGATGGCCTCGGCTCCTAAAGCATGGCCCGCCTCCTCCCACCAGTTACGTTCCAAATCCCTCAGAAGGCATGTTGCAAACCTAACCTTTGACCCCTCAGGGCAGAAGCTCGTCCGGAATGCGTTCACCATGTCAACAATCCACCGCTGACTCGTAGTGGTGTCCTTCTTCCCGAAGAACCCAGGAGCCCCATAAGCACGAAACTCTAATTAGTGAGATTGCATGACCCAATCTGACCCGCTGCTATCTTAGGACGAAAAGCCCCTAAACGCTTATCCAAAATCTCCACAATCCTCTCCTTGATTATACCAAACATCACAGGTTTCGAATCCAAGATACCGCGCGTGATCTCCGACATGATAAACTCATGTATCCTCTCATTAATTAGCTCAGCACCAGCGCCTGAACCGGAACCAGAACCAGAGCCAGAACCTCGGGTAATCACCACTATACTGAAAGGCAATAACAGAATGTCAAAATAAAATAAATGGATCTCTCACACTACAGTCTTCATAGAATTTATGTGACTTTCCTTGATTTTAGTATGATCTTATGCTTTTAGTAGTACGAGTCCAATACTACCTTACACGCCTATCCGTACTTTCCTCAAGAATCATCCTGAATCCTCTAAGTCACTCCCCTATGACTACACTTATAGATCCCTGCCCTAAACAACTTACACGATGTACTAATGTACTTTCTAAGCTCTTTTAGGAACTCTCTTCTCACACGTGCCGGTAAGGTCTTTGTTGATACCAAAAACCACTCCATGAATGCAGGTTGCACATAATCGTAATAAAATAGACGTTCGAATAGATGTATCTACCATAAGGCCTTAATCAGACGCAAATAGGCAATAAGGCTGAATCAAACATTCTAAGGCTATATAGTCTTAACTATGTACTATCCTAGCACATTCATCAAATAACTTCCAGTGTCAGCAAAACCCTAGAGCACCTAAGCAATCCACATATAACAATAAAGACATATCTCCTAACGAGCATACATGTTTTGGTTAAAAATCTATCAAGTGAAATTCGACCAAAGTGTATGAGAGGATGTGGTGTTTGTACAATGTAAGTATAAAATAATGATCAAAGTGAGACAAGTGAGTAACAAGGAAAGCTCTTGATCCTTTATAGGGTCTTCGAAATAAAACCTTGGGAGGCGATAATGATCACCTGCCTTGTTGTGTTTTACTTATTTAAATTTGATGTTACAAAGATGATGAAACTAATATGGTACAATTGTAGTAATCAGGCAAATCATGTGTGTAGTGTGCTAAATACATGTGTTATTTATAGTCTAATGCAAGTAACAAGAAGTACGATAATTTTGGGATCCTCCGAAATCAGTATATGAACGTTGTTTGACTTGGTATTCAGGGTCTTTTGCCTGGTTGAGATGACTCTCTGTTGAGAATGAGTCTCACGTTGAAAATCCTTTCCTACGAGGAAACTTGTTGTAACGTCTCAAAATTAAGACCAAAAATTTTCGTTTTTAAATAATAAAACTATTATCCAAAACATCATCATAAAACCATGGTGGAACAATGTGTATCAAATACATCATAAAACATTAGAGTAATCATAAAATGTGGAATGAGGTGGTGTGTGCACTGCAATCATCCCAGACTCTTCCCCTTCGAACCAGAAGAACCTCAAAACATAAACTAAAAATCGTAAGCACTAAGCTTAGTGAGTTCCCCAAATACCACATACCATACATAACAAACACATAATGGTCCCCGCACGGCATCAAGCCCAGCTCAGTATACAGATTTGTCATACATCAGGCCCCGCCCGGCATCGGGCCCCACCCAGTATACATATAAGCATACAACAAATAAACACATATCACATGCAATAATCGAAAAGATAAATGACATACAGAATGGTCAGTGGGCCCCGCCCGGTAAGCATACAAGCACATAACACATGCAAGAGTCACGCAATCATTTAGCATCCTAACATAACAACCATGGGCCAACATTGGTGCCTTCGAACCGCTAAAAACAATGAGGAAACTCACCTCTAGCTGCTGAAACACTCAAATTTATCTCTGTCTGCTGGTCCGGAAATTCCCCGCGCTATCATCACCAAAATAACATCCAATCATTAATTGGATCTCGATCCATAACTAAGAATCTAAGCTACTTAACCCATAACCAGGGTAAACGACCACTTTACTCTTTTTCTAACTTGGCCCAAAGCCAAGGCCCAACTCAACTACTCAAAAGGCCCAAATCCCAAATGGCAACCCAAAGCCCATTTATGGCCCAACCTTCCAAATTGGGCCCACTACCCACCATGGGCCTAAATCTAAGGAAGCCCAACATACTAGTCCAAAGTCCAAAACAGAAGTCCAATGGCCCAGAAGGCCCAAACTTACAAACCCAAACTATGGCCCAATACCGAGGATTGTCGAGCCCAAATGCCCATCTGTTGAGTATGCGGGGCGTATTCAGCTCGTACGCCCAACGTACTCCCCTGACCACTAGTCTTCTTCATTAAGAACTTAAACAATTAAGACCTTTTGCCAAACTCTCATATTTGGTTCCTAAGTGTGACTTATCACGTAAATTTGGCAACTTTACACTCCTGCATGGCTTAATGGGACTCAAAGCTTAAAAATGAGCTTAATAAAAATCTTAATGCTTGCATGGACCAATATCCTCCATAAATATTGAATTTTTATGAACATGGGGCCTGCGGCCTAAATGGAGCTAAGATCTAGCATCCATTGCTTGTGGAGTAGATCAAAAGCTCAACTTTAACTCAAAAGACTCAAAAATGCACAAATAACCCCATAAAGTAGATCTAACACAAATGACCTTCAAGGTGAGAGCTTTTTACCTCAAAAGTCTTAAAAATGTTGTCACACCCCCGAACTAGACGGCGGAAACGTATGGGGCTTGTGCGTGACTTCATCTTGAAATATCATTACAGTGAATATAAATGAAACATAACATCATCATTACCATGCATAATATAATACAACTGCCATTGTTTACATCAAGTACAATCGTTTAAATAACATGACCAAAACATTCAATGTATGATGTTTAACAGTACACAAAACAAAATCCCCTATTCTTGTTGATTCTTCTGCTTAACGAGTCCCTGAGAATACAAGTTATTTTGAAAACGTCAACATATATAATGTTGGTGAGTTCATAAGTATATTTGAGATAATGATTTGTATAACTTTGTAATCACAAGAAAATCCTATATTTTCTTAAAATAGTTTGGTATGTTTATGTCTGATCTAGTATTAATGCATGTGTGTTATTGTTTAATAGAATGTCAAAAGTGATTGAAGAGAATGTCTATAGAATGTCCTCGGACAACCCGATGTTGCCTGTAAAAGAAGAATAGTTAATGTTGTCGTACCAACAGCGAGGTGGGGTACCAGTGTGATTAAGTTACCGAGTAATCCAATCATAAAAGAAAATAGATAATGTTGTCGTACCAACACCGAGGTGGGGTACCGGTGTGAGTAAGTTTCCTAGTAATCCAACATAAAAGAAAATAGTCTTCCGCAAACTTCATAACGTTAATTCCTCTAAGTGAGTCGTTATAACCATACTAAATAATGACAATTTCACCTGTCTTGGCGTTTGTGAACGCCGACTGAAAAATAGAATAAGGTTATAGTCACCCTAGACTGATGTAGTCTAACTGTAGCGAACAGCTCAGGTGTGGGGTGTCACCCCCGTATAGATCTATACACAAAACCCCGCTCTCCCTCAAAGAGACTTTGATTATAACTACATGCTACGATCGGACACTTAACAGGTGTCAACCGACAAAACTCACTAGATCCTTAATCGAATTTACGCGAAGATAAACGTATAAAACTCATTCCAGTCCCAACGAACCATGTAAGTGAGCCACTAGGGCATCGCTAAACATGTGAGTCATTTCAAAACCTAATATGAATGAGATTATATAACATGGGCCCAAAATATATGTAAAAGGACAACTAAGGACCATTTCACATGTAAGACATTTATAGGCCCAAATAGCACGCAAATAGTATACAAAACCTATCAAACATATAAATGGGCCACTAAGGCCCAATAACCTAGAAATGATCAAAATTAATCTGTTTGTTAGTTTATTGTTGGTTTTGGTTCAAGTATTCACTAAAATAGCATAAAAGGCCCACTTTTTGTAAAAATGACGTTCTTGGCCCAATAAGCCAAAAATTTACAATTAAGGCCCAACTTTTGTAAAAATAACACGTGAGAGTAGCCATTTTAAAGGTATAAACCTGAACTTTGTTCATGTAAAATAGTTTTGAAAAATACTATCATTAAGGTGGTCAAAACAGTTCGAGATTGGACAAAAACTTTTCTATCAAGGGCTGAATTTTGAGTTTAGTTTATAGATCTTTGAACACAACACTCATTTTTGCTATTTTAAATGTATAAATCCCAGATCTACTAGTTTACATGTATTATATGTGATAACACATACTTTTCTCAACGTTTTCATGTAGATCCAAGTGATAAACTTAATATTTTTAACATATTTTTAGATTTATGAAGTATATAGCACATAATCAACAATTAAGTCATGAAAAACACACATATTCATGCATATACACATAGATATACATAAAGCAACTTGTATTCTCCCCCAAAACCAAGTAAAAATCGAAAATAGGGGGTATGAACTCACCTTGGGGTGATGGATCGGTTTTGATGAAGAAGTGGAAGAAGATTTTTGATCCTAGCAAGCTTTCTTGAGTAGATCTTGAACTTAGATGGTTCTTAGAACATGATCCACAAAAGTATGGGTGTAAGAGGAGATTTTTGAAGTAATCAAGAAACTAACCATAGATCCAAGTATGAACTTACCAAAAATGATGATCTTAGTGAAAAACTTCTTGGAAATGCCCACAATCTCAAAATTTTTTAGAGAAAAGGGGAAGAGTTCTTGAATGAGTTTATGAAAGTGTTTGAAAAGATGAAGGATGGTGTGATGAAGCTTGGCCGAGACCATTAAGAAGAGAGGGAGGAAAGGAATTTTTGCATGATGGATAATGAGTTTCTTAATACATGTGTTTATCTAGTTATTTGCTAGATATTAATGTGTTGTCATCCCCTTATTGATGGGTTTTGAGCATTCTAACAATCATATGGTGTACATGCAACCCTAGAAACCTTGGATCTATGTTTGACTAAGATACATGCAAATAATTATTTTTCCAAGGTTATTATCCTAACTAGCATGGCATGGGGTACTTGAATCAAATAAAACTAGTAGAATTACTTACCTTGTAGTAGTAGTTGATTGCTTGGAGTTTGAGAGCCTAGCACCAATAATGTGGATGCCTCAAATGGAAGTCACAAATCACCACAAACTTGGAAACTTGAGAGAATAGTCACAAACTTCTTGAAATCGGCCCTCTTAGTTTACACACATCAACTAGTCTTATTTCAAGAACCAAAGCCTCCTTTATATAGTGTGGTGGATTAGGGTTACATCCATGTAAACCCTAATACCCATGTCTTTTCATTTCCATGAGATCCATGGGTTAAAGCTCAATGGAGTATCCATGGACTTTCCATGCAAGCCTAGCCCATTCCAAATAAGCATTAGCCCACACTATATAAATACAAGAGCCCATATTTAATTAGTCATACTTTTGATCTCTAAATATCAGCCGGACAAATACATGGAACATGGTCTTGCTTATTGTCCAGCATTTGTTTCCCGATTTCCGATTTGTTTGACATAGAACTTAACTGAACACATCAATTTAGTTCTGACCGGGCCCAGTACATAGGTCAAAACAAAATCATCGAGGGGCCCATATATCGCTTCTAATCCTAGAAGGAACAGATAAACTTCGACTCATATGTTTGCTCTACTACTTGTTGAACTACAAACAAAGGCACGGTTTATAACATCGAGTTACCAATGCGTTTTCGTGCAATCAATGCATAACCAACTCATAGGCAACAAATCATATCTCTAGTTTTGAAGACTTATATGATATTACCGTCTCACGATCACTCGAGATAAATTCCATGAAGTGATACAAGTGAACGTGGGTTGAATCCAATACTCAGAACTTATGAGCACTCATGAGTGATGTAGCCCCGCTTTGTCTAACATCTTAGACCTCTACAAGCCAACCCATGACAGTATTGATTCATATCTACTTCCAAGATATGACCGACTGTGGAGAGTTTGAATAATATGATATAAAACATAACATAATTATTCTGGAAGTCAAAACATGCAAAAAGAAATAATAGTAAACGATTGACAAGAGATAGCAACACTTTACTCATAAATAATAGCTTTTATTTATCATCAAATGTCAATTACAATTTACAAATTTCAAGATTATCTAACTACTCAAACTAATATCATCCTTCAGCCCTATGCTCCGAGCATGCTGGAGATGCTTAGCCCGAGTCAGTCCCTTTGTGAGGGGATCTGCTGGGTTCTCATCCGATGATATCCTCTTTGCCACGAGGATTCCTTCTTCTATTCGATGTCTGATGAAGTGATATTTTCTGTCAATGTGTCTGGATCTCCCATGATCTCTTGGTTCCTTGGCTAAGGCAACCGCACTATTGCTGTCACAGAAAATCTCCATTGGCTCCTTTATAGCTGGTACAACTCCAAGGTCTCCGATGAAGTTCTTTAGCCATATAGCCTCCTTTGCTGCCTCGCTTGCTGCTATATACTCTGATTCACAAGTGGAATCAGCCACTGTCTCCTGCTTGGAACTTTTCCAAGTAATTGCCCCTCCATTTAGAGTAAAGACCCAGCCCGACTGAGAGCGGAAATTATCCCTGTCAGTCTAAAAGCTAGCATCATTGTACCCTACAACTCTCAAGTCCTCACTGCCACCGAGGATAAGGACCCAGTCCTTAGTCCTCCGTAGGTACTTGAGGATATTCTTTACCGCAGTCCAGTGTGCCTTGCCAGGGTTCCCCTGATACCAGCTAACCATGCTCAAAGCAAAGGCTACATCACGTCGAGTACACGTCATAGCATACATGATCGATCCTAGAGCTGAAGCATAAGGTATTCGACTCATTTCTGCTATCTCAGCCTCGGTACTAGGGCTTTGTGTCTTACTCAATCTGGCGTTACTCTGGATGGGTAACTCTCCTTTATTGGAGTTATGCATGTTGAACCTTTTAAACACTTTGTCCACATAGGTGCTTTGACTAAGTCCAATTAGTCTTTTACTCCTGTTTCTCAAAATCCTTATCCCTAGGATATAGGCAGCTTCTCCAAGGTCCTTCATAGCGAAACACATCCCAAGCCAGGACTTTACTTCCTGCAGGGTTGGGATGTCATTTCCTATGAGTAGTATGTCATCCACATACAGTACCAAAAAGCTGACTATACTCCCACTAGCCTTGATATAGACACAAGATTCATCTTCACTCCTTGAAAAGCCAAATTCTTTGACTTTCTCATCAAAGCAAAGATTCCATCTGCGAGGTGCCTGTTTTAATCCATAAGTGGATTTCTCGAGCTTACACACTCTACTGGGGTACTCTGTACTGACAAAACCCTCTGGCTGAACCATGTAAACATCTTCAGCCAACTTTCCATTAAGGAAAGCGGTTTTGACATCCATTTGCCATATTTCATAATCATGAAATGCAGCAATGGCTAACAGAACCCTAATAGACTTAATCTTGGCCACTGGTGGAAAGGTCTCATCATAATCAACTCCCGGAGTTTGAGAATAACCCTTTGCAACCAGTCGTGCCTTATAAGTGTGTACATTACCATCCATGTCGGTCTTCTTCTTGAAGATCCATTTGCACCCAACTATCTTACGATCAGGTACATTGTCAACCAAGTTCCAAACTTGATTGTCATACATGGACTGTATCTCGCTATCCATAGCCTCTTTCCATTTAGCAGCCTCAGGGCCTGCCATGGCTTCCGTGTAGCTGTTAGGCTCATCCAGATTTACCAGTGTGTTATCACTGATAAGTGTCTCACCTTCTGCAGTAATATGAAAACCATAATAATGCTCAGTTGCATTCCTAACTCTGGTGGAACGCCTCAGAGGTATAGATTCTTCAGTCGGCTCAACAGGAGTTTCCTCCTCAGGTTGAGGGCTAGGGTTTGAGGTTCCTTCACCACTTGACTCTTGAATTTCCTCAAGGTCAATTTGCCTCCCACTGTCTCCTTGGCTCATGAATTCTCTCTCTCGAAAGAATCCTCTTCTTGCTACAAAGACCACATTATCACTGGGTCTGTAGAAGATGTAACCAAAGGATTTCTGTGGGTAGCCGATGAAAATACACCTTTCGCTTCGGGGTTCGAGCTTATCGTGAGTCTCGCATCTCACGAAAGCCTCGCAACCCCAAATCTTGATGTGGTCTAGATTGGGAACTTTTCCAGTCCACAACTCGTGAGGTGTTTTGGCAACCTTCTTTGTAGGGACTAGATTAAGGATATGGGCGGCAGTCTCTAAGGCATACCCCCAAAATGAGATTGGTAGCGAAGCTCGACTCATCATGGAACGAACCATGTCCAACAAGGTCCGATTGCGCCTCTCAGCTACACCATTCAACTGTGGTGTCCTAGGAGGTGTCAATTGTGAGACAATCCCACATTCCTTAAGATGGTCAAGGAACTCAGTACTAAGATACTCACCACCACGATCGTATCGAAGCATCTTAATGTTCCTGCCCAACTGATTCTCCACTTCTTGCTTAAACTCTTTGAATTTCTCAAAGCTTTCTGACTTATGCTTGATTAGGTAGACATATCCATATCTACTAAAATCATCAGTAAAAGTCACATAGAACCGATTAGCATCTCTTGTGGCGGTTCTGAAGGGTCCACACATATCCGTGTGTATGAGGTCCAACAAACCTTCACCCCGAGCACAAGTGCCAGTAAAAGGTGACTTTGTCATTTTACCAAGCAAACAAGATTCACAACTATCATCTGACTTTAGGTCAAATGACTCCAAGACTCCATCCTTTTGGAGTTGGCCTATGCGTTTCTTGCTTACATATCCAAGACGACAATGCCATAAGGATGCTTTATCTAAGCTAGTGGAAGAGTTAATACACAATACATTATTTCCTAGATTATCTACAACAGATACAGTTTCATACACGCCATCACAAGGTAATGCTTTAAAATAAAGAACATTATTAAAGAAAGCATCAATACTACCATTATTATTATCAAAATAAAAGGTAAAACCTTGTTTATACAATGCATGAAAGGAAATAACATTTCTTGCCATTTCTGGCGAATAATAACATTTATTCAAATCTAATGTAAACCCACTATTTAGCACTAGAGAATAAACTACTATCTTGGTGACAGGTGAAGCTTTCCTGTTTCCCATGATCAAGCTTATCTTTCCTTGCTCCACATTCTCACTTCTTTTTAGTCCCTGCAAATCACAACATATGTGAATACCACAACCTGTATCAAGGACCCAAGACTTAGAATGAGGTGAGTTATTAGACAATATAGTGTATATACCTACATGGTTGGGTTTTACTTTCCCATCCTTCAAATCTTGCTGGTACTTTGGGCAGTTTCGCTTCCAGTGCGACTTTTCATGGCAATAGAAGCATTCAGCCTCATTAGGGTTAGCAGAAGGAGTGACAAAACCTTTCTTGGTTTTGCTTGAAGAGGAGTACCCTTAGAAGGGTTCTTTCTCTTCTTCCCTTTGCCATGCCCGATTGCCAAGACATTGGCCGCAATTGGAGTAGGAGTAGGAGTAGTAACAACCGACTTACCCTTTAGACCACTTTCGGCGGTCTTCAAGAGTCCTTGAAGTTTGCTGAGGGTGACTTCTTCCTTGTTCATGTGATATGTCATGCGGAATTGATCATAACACGATGGCAAGGAGTGCAAAATGATGTCTATTGCTAACTCCTCAGGGAAGTTCACATTCAGCTTCAGTAAACGGTCCACATACCTTTGCATTTTCTGCATGTGGCCCGTGATGGGTTCACCATCCTTCATTCGGGTTGTTATCATGGAGGAGATTATTTCATATCGCTCTTGACGAGCACTTTGATGGTAGCGGTCCATCAAGTCCTGGTGCATCTCAAAAGGATAATAGTCCTCATAGGACTTTTGGAGCTCGGCTGTCATGGTGGCCATCATGATGCATGCCACTTTTGTAGCATCTCTTTCATGTACCTCATATTCAGCAAGCTCTTCAGGAGTTGCAGTTGGCTCGGGTACCTTCAGCTCCTTGTCGAGAACATATTCTTTGTTCTCATACCGAGTAACCATCCTGATGTTTCTGATCCAATCTGTAAAGTTGGACCCATCAAAGATGACTCTCCCACAAAGATTCATGAGAGAGAAGGAGCTAGTAGGGTTTGAGCCAGAAGCATTGTTATTGGAAGACATCTGAAAAGAAGAGGGAATAGATTAGATTAGATATAGAGATAGTCCTTAACAAAACACCCAAATGTAATATTAAGGCTAGGACTCAACACAATATTTTATAACTTAGAAGAGGGATGCCGTAATCTAAGCTATAAGATATTTGAAGGTAGGTGAATGACGATTCACCAATTTCAACCATGAAAAACGAAATATTTAATTAGGTTTTAATTGGTTTAGAAACTCCTAGATTCTTTGAGATTCATTGAACTTTCTTCAATGGCATGTTTCAATCTCGAGTGTGCCCTTCAAGTTTTGTGACTGGGATGCCGAGGATCACAAAACAAGGTGTGAAGTAACCATGCAAATTACTTGGTACCCTTAATGTATTACCCCTCAATCGATGTGCCGGTTAACCACACACGCTCCATCGATACTATGATAAACATTAAGTCACCCTTTACCTACCTTGTTAAGTTCAAGTTAGTGTGCCTGTTAACCACACACGCTCCACTAACGACTTAAACAAAGTGTAAAGTGTAATTTCATGGATTAGCACCTTATTCACATTTTCCTAAAATAACTAAGATTGGGAATTCAATAAAGTTTAGTTACTTTAGTATTATCATTATACTTTTAATGAGAATTTATAAGTCCTTGTCCTACCCGTTCGGCTAACGACCCTCCACCGATCAAGGAAGCGGTGGGTGAGAGTGGACACCCATTAAGTTGCCATTTTATAGGCAACAACCTTATACCCCCCTTATAGACCGGCTTCGTGAATGAGGCGTACTAGCGGTAAGACGACTTGATCTTATACATATATAAATATTATAAAACTTATAATATTATAAAGTATAAGGGTTGAATTTTAACTTTTAAAATTCTAGGGGTTGGAACTAAAGTTTTTAATATGACTTTACATGTTCCAAAACTTGAGGGCAAGTTTTGTAAACTTTCAAAACTTTTCATTTCTCATAACTTATGAGTTAATGGTTATTAAAAATGAAGACTCTTCATTTTTTGTAACCTATGTGTTCTTTTAATGGTTATTTATAAATGTGACTTTTGGTTATCCATAACTTAAGAACTAGTTATGGACTCCATTAAAACACATAAAGATCAAGAATTAATCTAATCAATTATTAGCACATAATTTCTATGATCTTCTAAACTCATATGTTTATGAATGTTCATATCAAAAATTTCAAGAATCGTAAGTACATATACAAAACTTGAAATTTTGATACGAGCTTTTGAACAAAACTTCGATTTTCAAGTTTTTTTTTTTTTTTTTTTTTGCATCAAGTATCAAATAAACAAACCTGACTCTGATACCACTGATGGGTTTTGAGCATTCTAACAATCCTATGGTGTACATGCAACCCTAGAAACCTTGGATCTATGTTTGACTAAGATACATGCAAATAATTATTTTTCCAAGGTTCTTATCCTAACTAGCATGGCATGGGGTACTTGAATCAAATAAAACTAGTAGAATTACTTACCTTGTAGTAGTAGTTGATTGCTTGGAGTTTGAGAGCCTAGCACCAATAATGTGGATGCCTCAAATGGAAGTCACAAATCACCACAAACTTGGAAACTTGAGAGAATAGTCACAAACTTCTTTAAATCGGCCCTCTTAGTTTACACACATCAACTAGTCTTATTTCAAGAAGCAAAGCCTCCTTTATATAGTGTGGTGGATTAGGGTTACATCCATGTAAACCCTAATACCCATGTCTTTTCATTTCCATGAGATCCATGGGTTAAAGCTCCATGGAGTATCCATGGACTTTCCATGCAAGCCTAGCCCATTCCAAATAAGCATTAGCCCACACTATATAAATACAAGAGCCCATATTTAATTAGTTATACTTTTGATCTCTAAATTAATTCTAAATTAATTATAGATCAACAATAATTAAATAATATGATTTTATATTAATATATTAGAACTTATAATATATTAATAAATCATAACTTATACTATTCTCAAAAGATTATCCGTAAATTGTTCGGGTGAAGTGCAACCCAAATGGACCATGCCGGGTCGGGTCAAGTACATACCAAATATAGTTATGGACTTAGACACTATCTCCAACACTTATTTCATCATCCTTTCCTTGTTTTTATTATATATTTTTTTTACACACACATGGGCCGAAAATGGGCCAAATGAAGTGAAAGAAAATAGCATTGGGCTCAATCTCTTGGCTTGTTTGAAATCATGAGGCCCATAGAGAAAATTTTCGGCCCATTGGGGTTTTAGGGTAGTTCACGGCCCAAATGGCATAAAAAATGGGTTTTATGGTCTATTAAGGTTAATTGGAATTACTTATGGTCTAATAAGGCCCATTAGGGTAAACTAATCCATTTTAGGCTCATTGTGGCCCAAAATGTTAAGTTTTATGAATGTGGGTTCATTTAAAGCCCATATGAGGGTTCTAAGCCCGTTCTAGTCGAATTGAATGCTTATTGGTCTGTTAGGTCCAGTAAGAAAATCCTAGTCCATAAAGAACTTAAGCCGGGATTTCTAGGGTTTCCAACCCTTATTCGAACATATGAGATGTATTTGAACGAGAATAGAGTATAGTATTCACTTAGAGTACAAACTTTTACAATGGATGATGTTTACATGGGAATAGAATTTCCTAGAAAAATGCCAGTTGTGACAAATGTGAAGGTAATTGTGGATCTACAAGATCAAGCTATCCCTTCAAGCAACCACCAAGAGTTCTTCTTCTTCTTATTACACTAAAACACCACCAAAATCACACTTACAAGCTCAAAACTCACAAGAGGCAATTAGGGTTTCGTTTTCAGGGTAAAGGGGGATGAAGGTTGATCAAAAGTGTCCAAGAGGTGTTATAATGAGATTTAAATAGGGTGAAAACCCTAATTTTTAGGGTTTTCCCCTGCACCACGTATGCCCCGCGTACGTGGGTGAAACCTGCGATCAGGAATGGGCTAGTACGCTAAGCGTACTCATAGAGTACGCCCCGAGTACTAGCCAGGGACCAAAATGTTAACAAAATTGCATTAAGGGCTAAAAGGAAACTTACCAAAACTCGAATGTTACACATGTACCTTTGATGACGACGGTATTGAAGCTCTGAATTCGGTTGGAACCTTTCCCGCCGGTACTGTTTTCAAACCTTTTGATGTCAGGATCCAACCTGATTTTATTTCGCCTGTTTGGGTTTGTTTTCCTGAGTATCCTTTCACCTTAGGCCTTACTTATCCCTTTTCCGTAATCGTCTCTAAATTTTTCAAAATTACTAAGATTTCATATATCCAAGCCATGCCAGCGGTCTGGAGGATCCTTTATTAGATTGATAATCTGAACCCCTCCATGGGTCTTAACATCGGTCTAAACGAATTAGCTTATGTTTATGACCTTTCTACCTTTGGTAATTCACGTCTCATGTTGAAAGTCAAAACTGATAGATCATTTCTTGTATTGAAATCCAAGCATAACAATGGTGCTTAGAAAGGAATATGCTTTTTCGTGAAACGTGACTCAATTCCCAGTGGAAATCTTTTACCTCAATCCTGGGTTAAAAAGGGTAGGGTTTCTTATCTTTATATGGAGGATCCCAATATTCACACTTTTTATTTTGTTTGATTTTTTGCGGCTTTCAAGTTCAACGAGTTAATTCCCCCTGCTGAAGACACTAAATGTAGGATTAGAAACCTCCTTGTTCTGCCCAAGATTGATAGGACAGTCAAGCTTGATCCTTCCAATCATCAAGAAAGCTCAACTGCTAGCATCCCTATGATACCTGTAAGGATCCTTGAGTAATTTAATCGCTCGTCTTGGGAAATTTTAAAGATTTATTTGGTATTCCTAGGATCCAAAGCCATACGTTCCAGTGCTCATTTCTCCATTTCTGACCTTGATACGGCCATGTCAAGTGGCCAGTTTCTCGTGAAAAAAGAAAACATTAGCTCCTCCATTGCCTCAAAAAAGGCCCATATCGATCTGAATATGAAGACTCTGGGATCCCGGAAGAGAAAAACTTATGAATCTACGAACTTGCACTTGGAAAATCTTGGAGTCGAGGAAGCACTCCAGAAGCCGGTCTCTTTTTCTAAAGTTGTAAGTGTTAGTGTTACTCTGTTCTTTATTCTTTGCCTTTCATTATTTCTAATTTCATTCTTGTTTCAGGTCTTTGATCATGTTTCCACAGACTTGAGGATCTGGGCTGAAAAGGCTGAACAAACTTTAAGGAAGCAAGAGAAAGTGTGGAAGGCGACCAACGAGGATATCTTGAAACGAGTGGAACTTTTGAGCAAAGAGAAGGCTGAGAAAGAAGAGGAGCATGATGCGGAGATGGAGGAGGTGATCGCAGAAGTGAAGGTCATCGTTGTCATGGCTGCTTGGGAAGCCAAGATAAAATTAGCCGAAGTGAAGGCCATCGTTTTCATGGATCCTGGAATTTGGTTGGGTGACGTGCAACCCTAGCCATTTTAAAGGGTGAAACGGCCAACACCAGTGAGGATCCTAAAGGGCAGCAGCCTAAGGCGAAAGAGGAGGAGAATACCACATGCAATGATGTCCAAGCCATAGTCTAAGCCTGTTAGATAAGAACATTTACATGATTTTGTACAAGACAATGTTTGTTTTTTTATGGAATTGATGTACAACTTCTTATTTTATCTGTGGTTGTTTCATACTTCCCTGTTTGAACAGTTGACTTATGTAGCAATAGGATTTCTGACGATTCTCATATAATTAGGATCTTGACAGGATCACATCTTATAGGAACTTTGAATAACCTGAAAATAGTTAGTCATCAATTTGGGATTTTAAAATAGTTAATATCTTTCAAGATAACAAACCTTCAAACATTAGTAGAAAAAATGATTTTAAAGGATAGATAAAACCTAGTGTTCCTTAGGGTACATAATCTTTTGAGTTAAGAGAAATTTAAAATTGTGATTCCTTCAACATAATCTGGGAGTTTGCTTATGGAAGGATCCTCACTTCATGAGTTCATCATGAAAGACCCTTGTTGAGCTCTTACTTGGCAAACTGGGGGGGTCCCTCTTTGAGAAATAGTTGGGAAGGAATCCGACTTCGAATGCATTTGGGAAGGATCCCTGTTTGTAACATGACAATGCTACAAGCCTTAGACATTTCCTGGGAAAAACCCCATCTCATGAAAATACGACAATGCTTAGCAAATTTTTGGGGAAAATCCCATCTTAAGATAACACGTTAGTGTAATAAAACTTGGGAGATAACTGGGGAAAATTCCAACATAGGATAACACGTCAGTGTTATGAACTTTAACAAGTTACTAGGGGGAAATCCCAACTCAAGATAACACGTTAGTGTTATAAACCTTAGGAAATTATTGGGGAAGATCCTGACTTAAGATAATACGTTAGTGTTATAAAACTTATGTTTAAACGTTAGGATCTTGACATATGTTCAAATATAAGAGGGTTGCCAAGTCACTGAAGCGTGAAATGATCCCCTTATCCACATCCCATAGTAAGATTTTGTGCATCCAAGCGAGGTGTAGAAACCTTAACTCATATGAAAAAGGTAATTAGCTCTTTAAGCATTAGAGGGGATTAAGTACCATTAATTGTAGGATAGATGATCAGTCTATGTTCGTAGTTACTTGGATACTTCCATATTGCAATCGTCAAGATCACATAATTATGTATTTATTGGGATCCCTGAGTTCTACGATCCTCAAACGTTAGGATCCTATTATGTCAGGATCATTGAATATTAGGATCATTGTATTTCAGGATACTTGAGTGTTAGGATCCTTATGTTCTTGCGCATAGAAAACGTTAGCTTGGTGGGCGTTAGCTTGGCGGGTTGCTCCTCTTTTGGATCTCCTTGTCTTCTTCGATCCTTATGAACCTTAGTGCTCTGCTCCTTACTTCATTTATTCTTTTGCATGAAGTCATTTAGGTCTTCATAGAAAGGAGAGTCTTTATTCAAGCCTATTTTAAAGCTTCTATGGCAGTTGCCATGTCGATGGTGGGGATACTCAGAGCTTCCCTACCAAACCTGTTTACGAAATCTCTAAGAGATTCCTTAGGATCCTGAACCACCCGATAGAGATGACTAGTGATCTTCTCGAATGTTCTGCTACAAGAAAATTGGTTGTTAAAAATATTAACTAAGTGTGCAAACGAAGTAATAGAGTAAGGAGGAACATTTAGCAGCCATTTCAAGGCTGATACTGTGAGGGTTAAACCAAAACCCTTGCATAGGCTAGCTTCCGTCAAATGTGTGGGAACGGGGGTGACCTCCATTATTTCCTTTTATTGTGCCACATGTTCTTTAGGATCCGTAGTCCCATCATAAGGCTTCATGATGGGAGTTTGGAAGCGCTTTGGGACCTCGGTGTCAGCAATCGTAGGAGCGAATCGTGAGATCTTGTGGCTTGTTGGGGAGACTTCCGGTATGGACTACTCCGGGTAGGCTTGAGATCATTTGTCGTAGCTGTTGAAGTTATATGGCCATGATCGGGCTCATTTCTACATCAACATCCATAGAGTTAGTAGTAAAAGTGTTATTATTGACGAAGTTACTAGGATCCTTGTTATTGGGAGTAACTAATGTTTCGTCAAGATCCTGGATCGTATGAGCTTGCTCCTTTGGAGTTTCACCCCAATCGGGAGCAGAGGCCAGTTTCGAGGATCCTATCTCACGTCGATTTGCTAAGGATTTCGGTATTGTCAAAGTTCAGGATCTTGGGCTACAAGATCGAGGGTGCTGCTTCTTGGGGCTTGTGGATCTCCGACCTCATTCTCTCCATTTCCTTGAGTACCAGCATGTTGTCCTCCTGTTGTTGAGTGACTTGTCGTTCCAATCTCTTCATCATAGCAAAGAGCTCGTTATTAGAAATCATTACAGGAGGATCCTGAAATCCTTGGGTAGCGACTGGAGAGGTGTTATTCTTCGGTGCCTCAGGAGTTTTCTTGGGAGCTCCACCTGGGGGTGGAAGAAGGGTTTTAGAGGAAATGGGAGGAATGGAGGAAGAGGATAAGGTTGGTTGGGTAGACATGATTCTCGAACGATTATAAACACCACGGCCCCACAGTGGGTGCCAAATTGTTTTGGTCAAAAATCGATCAAGTGCAATTCGACCAAAGTGTATGAGAGGTTGTAGTGTTTGTACAATGTAAGTATAGAATAATGATCAAAGTTATACAAGTGAGTTACAAGGAAAGCCCTTGATCCTTTATAGGATCTCCGGCATAAAACCGTGGGAGGTGAAAACGATCACCTGCCTTGTTGTGTTTTATTGATTTAAATTTGAGGTTACAAAGATGATGAAACTAATATGAGTACAAGTGTAGTAATCAGGGTAATCGTGTGTGTAGTGTGCTAAATACATGTGTTATTTATAGTCTAATGCAAGTAACAAGAAGTCCGATAATTTCGGGATCCTTCGAAATCAGTATATGAACGTTGTTTGACTTGGTATTCCGTGTCTTTTGCCTGGTTAAGATGACTCTCCGTTGAGAATGAGTCTCACGTTGAATAATTCTGCACATGTGAGAAAAAAAGAATATAGTCGTTATAAGTGTTAATAAATGTTAGTGATAATAATTAGGATCCCGTGATATATTTAAGGATCCTGAGATTTCGGTAATATTAAAGATTCTGAATACGATTCTAGGATCCTGCCCCTAACAATACACATCATCCAATCCTGAGCAGATCCTTAGCCCTATTCTAGCATGCAACTCATATAATAGCATACTAAAGCATAACATTCATGTATGGGTATTTTTGGAATTATTTATTTGAGCTCGACTGATTGCATGCATCGCACCCCTTTCCTTTATAAAAACCCTTTTTAGTAAAAAAAATCTTTAAATTTTTTTATTAATTCCTCAGTATGAGTTCAGACACACTATGAAGTGTGCCCGAATCCCTCAAGCCAAGGCTCTGATACCAACTTGTAACGTCCTAAAAATACTAAGTAAAATTTTCATTTTTCATCGACCAAAACAATACAATCATTTGTTCAAAAGCTAATCATAGAATAATGTATTCACAACATCAGAGTCAAAAAGATAAATCAATAATGCGGAAGTAAAACTCTAAGGGATGCAGTGCGATCAAGTCAGGACCTTCCCTTTGGAACCAGAAGTACCTGAAACATTTAAACATAAAACCGTAAGCAAAAATCTTAGTGAGTTCCCCAAAATACCACATACCATACATAACATCGGGCCCCGCTTACACAACTAACGACCATGCCCTCATACGGGCCCCTCCCAACATGCATGCAAGAGTCACAAAGACAATCTAGCATCTTACATAGTATACTGAGAAAACTCACCTCACATGCGTAGTCAGATACACCACAACTCGCAAAGTCAAGAAATCAGTGCTACAACCTACCTAACAAAACACCTAAGGCCAAACCTCAGTGTACACTCTAAAGCTAGCAATTTGACCAAAAGTCAACCATGTCAAAAAGTCAATGGTCAAAGTCAACTCGAGCCGACCTCCACATCGTGGCCAACCAGTGGCCACATTGTAGCCATTCAACTTGATCATGATCAAAATCCGCTACCACGTCATGGCAAGCATGCCACTACGCCTTAGCAGAGTTCAGACAAAACAGTTGCGACATCCTTCTTCGCCACGTCGTGGCACCCATCTTGCCACAACTACTACACTAGGACGACTTAATGGATTGAGTCCTTAATCCATAAAGCTCTTTATTCATACTTTCCAGAAAGCTTCTTGGGAACCTAATGGTCTATAAAAATCCAAAATTTATGGACATGCATGACCCATGCATGCTGTGACAACCCGAAATTTTTTTAAATTTTGCCTTGTAAAGCTCAGCCAGTCAACTCCGCTGAGTGTCAGACTCATTTCTGCTATCATTTAGCCTCGTTCAGAGTCCGTTTAAAGGTTCAAAGCTCAGTACATTCAAGCATTGAGCGTAAGAATGGACCGCGTAAACTTCTAGCACCAAAAATCGAGCCTTACACTCCAACATCGGGAATGTACGGCCGCACACTGGGTGTGCGGCCGCAAACCCCTCTCCTGGCAGCACACTCATGTGCATAAAGGTGGGACTTAGCCTTCATTCATCCCTTTTCACACTCCTAAGCCTAGAACTCGATTTCTCTCTCAACTATCATCCGATTTTCAGCCTAGATCTTCAAGAATATAAGTATTCTTCCTTTGATTTGTTGTTAATCCTATTAATCTAGTAATATCCTTTGATTTCATCCATTGGAAATCATGCTTTGAGTAGATCTTCAAATCTTCATCCATTTCACCAAGAACACCAAGAACACACACTTGTTCTTGGCGATTTTGAGCTTTCTCGAGCCTCCGGATCGTAAGTACTCTTCCCCTATGCTTGAATCTTGTTTAGAGCACTAGTTTAAGTCCTTGAAAATGCCCAGAACTCAATAACATATGGTGTGTGCGGCCGCACACACAGGTGTGGCTGTACACCCCTCAAACACCCTCAAAACACCCCTAAAGGCTTCCATATTGTAAGTACCATCCCCTAAACTTGTTACTTACTAGATATGAGCCTTAGAAAACGTCCAAACCATGTTCATCAAGGAGTGTGTGGCCGCACACACTCCATGTGGCCGTACACCCCTTTGTTTAGTGCTTAAGGGCCTCCAAAGTGCCTTTATAGCTTCAACACTTGATGAACATTAGTCCTACAAGCCTCCCTACCCATTGGAAAACGTTTTGTGCACTCATTACCATGAGTGTGCGGCCGCACACCCATGGCCGCACACTCCTCAAAGTGGCCGTACACTCCCTTTTAGTGAATCACATGTGATTCCAACACTTGGACAAAGTGTTTCCTAGTCCCGTAAGGTGTTTCCTTGCATTTGGTTGCTTCTAAACACTATATTTATGTCAATATATGCCATTATATGTCATTTAGGACTCGTTAAGTCTCAGGACTTCATTCGTGGAACTTCTCATCCTTACGTGCATATTCGTTTGAATCACCCACATAAGGTGAGTTCATACCCCTATAATCAATCTTTTAAACTGTTTTAAATGCTTTTAAGGGGGGGGGGGGGATACAAGTTGAACACAATGATAATTGTGTAATTGTTTGTTATAAACATTTTCAAAAGTCTGCTTATGTCATTTATAAGTGGTCAAAACATTTCAAAAACTCTTTTAAAGTTATGTTACTTTATAGTTTAACAAAACTCCATTTTTAAAGTACCAGCATAACTTAGTAGTAAAATGAGTCTTTTCAACAACAGTTCAAGTAATTTACTAGTAAACTATAAGGGGTATAGTTTAGGGGTTCAGTTCATACTATAACTAGAAGATACTAAGATGCTAAATACTAGAGAATACTAAGATACTATAAGGAGAAGATACTAAGATACTATAACACGAGATGATACTAAGATACTATAACAGAACGAACTTACTAAGATACTATAACTATAATGTGAGATACTACTTCATGGCACGGCATACATTGCTGTTGCATGTTTTGTACCAGAGTCTCCTGGAGGGAGAGCGTGAATTTGTGTATAGATCTATATGGGATTGACCATCCCACACCTTGCTGCTAGCTACAGTGGGACCTGCAGGTCTACGGGTGACGAATGTCATATCATTTCGACGTCTCGAACGTCGTGTCATACTAAGTCAAATCAAGCATGGATACAATAATATCACATTTTACCTTAATTAAACTAATAAGTTAAAGGTAAACAGTACTGCAGGATGTCAGTTCATAAGACAATTGAGTACTTATATTTTCCTATTACTTTAATATTGTGACAGTTCCACTTGAAAGTTAATACAAACTATTTTCGAGTCAAGATAGTTATAAACTAGGGAAAACTTACATTTTACAACCGACACACAGAACAGTCGAGTCTAGTACATTCAGTAGAAGGGGGCCTATAATGCTAACTTTATGATTCCTTAGTGTATGCATTCAAGGATATATATTAATCGGATCCGACAGGTAGTAGGATGTGTGCTTTCCTCTTCATTTCATGTTCCTTGTTTGGTTGTGGGCTTAGAGCAGATACACCCAGCCTACTATCTATCCGATCTTATATATATATATATATATATATATATATATATATATATATATATATATATATATATATATATATATATATATATATATATATATGTTTCCGTATACACTAAGTAATCATAAGGGGTACCAGGTATGGGCCAGATAATAGGACACTAATGCAATGCACCGTTTTCTAGTACACAAACATACTTTTGAAACAAGAACTTTTGGTATACAAAACTAGAAACTTACCAGTAAAGGGTTTAATCCATTTTATTAAACCAATATAACTTAAAAGACCTTAGGTGGTTAAGTCTATAATACCTTAGTTTATACATCAGAGTTATATACAATTAATATCCGATAGGTAGTTAGATGTATGCTTTCCGCCTCATTTCCTGTTCCTTGTTTGGTTGTGGGCTTAGGGCAGATTCACACAATTAACTATTTGTTCGATATTAGATTATATATAGCTAGTATAAACTAATGATTATAGAAGGAACTACTGTGGTTACCATTTTATGTTAAGAAATAAGGGTTTTCTTAAGGAATCTTTTCATCAAACTAAAGGAACTATTATAGTTAACTCCGTGAGTACCAGGTGAATACGCCAGGGTTATATACAACAATGATCTAACAAACAATGGGATGTGTGCTTTCCGCCTCATTTCCTGTTCCTTGTTTGGTTGTGGGCTTAGGGCAGATACACCCAACCGATTGTTTGTTTACTCTGAGTTTTATATAACTTGTATACACTTAATACTCATAGAAAGGACTGTTGAGTCATTTTTACTTATCTTTCATCAAAGCAGGAAATATAGGATTTTCTGGAGGAGCAGGCAAACTTTTCTAAACGGAACTTACTTCAACTTACTACAACTTTCTACAACTTTCTTACTACTTACTACATCACTTAAATCTTATGAACTCACCAGCTTAAATGCTTATCTACGCTTTCAAAATAACTTGTATTCTCAGGAGACCAGTAAACAGGTTTGCGCACTGGGATTCAGAAGATGGAGCAGTATAGCTTCATGTCTTTTTGTTATTTGCTATGTATTCTATATTGTGTGAATCATACTTTGTAAGCACTTTCTTTCTAATGAAATGGTTGTTTATTACTTTGCTTACTATGATGCATGTCTTGTGATACTAAACATGACGTCCTCCACCCCAGAACGTTTCCGCCGTTCCGGTTTTGGGGTGTGACACATACCCTTTACCTAACTAGGTCAAAATGATGAGAAAATGACATAAAACTCATGCATGGCTCTTAAAACTCATTCACTTCTAGATCCAGAAGTTATATTGACTAAGGGACCAAGGAGAGCTATAAAGTTGCAAACTTTATCTCATCTAACCAACCCAAATTAAAAAATGAGCCAAAATATGCTATACAACCTAGACTATGAAGAGAGAACCAAAAAGGTGGAAACTTGCGGATTTACAAAGAGTCTAGAGGGTGCATATAAAGAGTAGAGACAAGTTGCTTGATGATCTATGCACACGAGCTCCTTCTTCTTCCTTCAAAGATCACAAAACTACCAAAAATGAGCCAAGAACTTTAAAATGGAGGTTGGTTTTATCAAAGGTGTTTTGGAGGTGATGGAGGTTGAGGGTGAAAGAAACCCTAGCCATCACTTCCTTTAAATAGGGCTCAATGACCGAAGATTAGGGTTTGACAAAAACGAGTCACCACGTCGTGGCAAATGCATAACCACGACGTGACACTCATCTAATGAAATACGTGATCTTGGCAGAATGTCACGTCGTGGTGATCCTTCCACCATGTCGTGACAATCAGAATTCTCACAATTGGAATATAAAAATCATACCTGAAATCCGGATGTTACAACTATTATAGTTTAAGTATAAGCATTAACTCTTATATTTAGTAGCAGTGTGGTTTGTAATATGTAATTTTTTAAAATTGTATAATGTGGTGTGGTTTACAGTTTGTAGTTATAAAACCAACGATTCAAACGTCATTTCATCGCACTCCTGCGTGCGCGCGCGCATATATATATATATATATATATATATATATATATATATATATATATATATATATATATATATATATATTATATATATATATATATATATATATATTAACTTTATGTGATTGTCCACCCATAACTCATCCAATATACCCATCAACTTCTATTCTTGTCGACGTAATTAATCCATATATATTACTTTTATATGATTGTAGGCCCATAATACATCCTATATACCCATCAACTTCGCTTTTTGTCGACATAATTCGTACAAGAATTGATTACACTTTTAGTTCATGGCACCTTCGTGCACTTTTAGTTTATATTTTAGAAATTTTGATACGAACGTTTAGAATCGTAAAGGAATATGAACAATTGTTATTTTATGTTTGGGCAAATTGTATAAAAAATATTAAGTTTATATAAAATTTTGATTTTGGTATGTGTTTTTATTTTTTCTTAATTAAGTCATTAATTAGATAAAAATGAATGTTTTTGTTTGGCCTCTTCTTTTATTCAAAATTCCTACTAGACATAACCTTTCTTTTAAAGATTTGGAGATTAATTCGATTTTATGCTCCATATGCAACAAGGAAATGGAGAGCATTGGTTATCTTTTTCTTGGGTGTGATTTAACACTTGATTTATTGCATCTTCTTTGTAGATGGTGGAATTTTTTTAACTCCTATTATCCTTTCTTTTCAAAATTGGATTGATTGGTTTACTTCTCTACGTTTGTCTTCGGTTTGTAAGGAGTTTTTGGAGGTCGTTTTCTACACTATGTGGTGGTGTATTTGGTGTCTTAGGATCCTATTATGTTTATTTCCTCATTGTAATTGGTTCCTTTGTCTAGCTTCTTGCTAACTTTCTATGAAATAAATGTCGTTCTAAAAAAAATTAAGTCATTAAGTTTATATTTTTGTTGTAATTTTAACCAATTGATTGGTTTGGTTAAGGTTTTTCATGTTTCGTACTAATAGGTTGGGAAAAAAGCCGATGATGCTTTCACATATGATCTGAATTGGCAAACATTTGGGTTAAGTTGAACCCTTACGTAATTATATACTCACTTTTCCTTATTTTTTTTTCTATGAGGGAATCACAATTTTATGCAATGTCTTTCCAAGGTCACTCAAGTGGTTTATAATCCTATAGTGGTAAAAGCAAGACAATGAATGTTTCCTTTAGGAGATGTTACTTTTGTTAACATTCTTTGTTTTACTTACACCATTTTAGGATAACGTTTGAGCGATTTTGAGAAGGAATTGCACAAAATTATAATTTTCTAAGAGTATAAAAGAACAAAAAAATTATGAAAAATAAGGGTTCACATAACTTTTGTAGATATAACTTTATTAATTAGACAAAACTGTAAGAATGGTCCTTGTGGTTAGGTGGAAATTGTCACTGTGGGCCAAAAAAATGTTTGGACTAGCAATCATGGTCCAAAAGTTTTCATTTTCTTGCCACTTTGGTCCAATTTACTTTAAACTTTTTTTTTGTAATGACGATTTTGCCCTTTGGTTTTTGTTTTTGTCACCACCACCTTTCGACCACCGTCCTCCACCACCACAGTCTGCCACATCCATCTCTACCTAATTCATATCTGATGGACACACACACAATCAGATCAAATGTACACACGCATACACGTACGAAATAAGATGAAAACACACGAAATCGGATGAACACACACGAAATCAGATGAATACACACACACACACACAAAATTAGATGAGCACACACATGAAATCAGATGAACACACACACACATACAAAATCTGATGAACACAGACATACACACGAAATCTGATGA
Source organism: Lactuca virosa (assembly GCF_052849685.1). Classification (NCBI taxonomy): domain Eukaryota; kingdom Viridiplantae; phylum Streptophyta; class Magnoliopsida; order Asterales; family Asteraceae; genus Lactuca; species Lactuca virosa. The sequence goes on along the minus strand of NC_136433.1, from coordinate 35,613,358 downwards.
ACACACACATACATACGAAATTGATGAGAGGTTTGGTTTTGTCAATGGAAAACCTACAAATTGAATTCAAACACTAAAAAAACTCACAAAAAAACGATCGAGGGTTTTGGTGGATCTGAAGGAGTTAGAAGATTGGAGGCGTCCATCGTCGGAGGTCTGAGCCCTTGATTTTCAGGCAACAAACAGGTTGAGATCTTCATTTTCCGGCAACAAACATGTGGTCTGAGCCCTTCGTCTGAGATGGGGGTTTAAATTTGGTGTAGATCCGAAGGGTTTCGGCGGCGCTGTGACTCGAGGGTCGTAGAAGGTGAGAGAAGGTAGATGTGGCAAGGGTTTTCACGAAGCTAGGGTAAGGGTTTCTAATGGCGGCAGACAACCATAACTCAAGAAACCCACTTCAAACGAATTTGGTAAAGAACACAGTGCTAGATTTGAAGACGAAACGACGGAGGACGAAACAGATCTAAAGACACAACGATGGCTTTGACGACTACCCTCCCTTCTCTGATAGGTTTTCAACCCAAAACAATGAACATATATATTTTCTTCAGTGGCGAAATCGATGAACATGTTCATAGGGCCAACGTCGTTATGAGCAGGTGGAAGAGGTCACCGGAGAGGGCTTCTTCGCCGACCATCACACACACCCCTTCGTCTCCTGAAGAATCAATTTATAGGCATCGATTTTTGCTCATTTTGAGTTTCTACACATACACACACACAGACACACACACACAGAAAGATTTCTTTTTTATTTTTCTTTAATTATAAAGTATTTAAATAAATACATAAAGACAAAAACGAAGTCGTCGTTACAAAAATATTTAAAGTAAATTGGATCAAAGTGTCAAGAAAATGAAAACCTTTGGACCATGAGTGTTAGTCCAAACTTTTTTGGCCAAAAGTGGCAATTTCCATCTAACCACAGGGACCATTTTTACAATTTTGTCTATTAATTACTAGTAAAATTTAATTACATATACGGATGAAATGTTGTTATTTAAACGAATATTATGTTAGATATTATATATTAGGTGTAAAATCCGTATACTATAAGGGTTGATTAAAAAAATCAAATATCAAAATATAACTATAAGTATTTTTTAAATAAAATTTTGAAATCTACTATAACAAATGAAGATCCATTATAGTAGATTTATTATAGGAGATAATAATTTTTAATTGCAAATTGTTATGGTACAAATTTATAAATAGGTATATATCTATTTAGCTCATTCCATTTCTTAAATTCCACATACGACATATTCAAGAAGAAATAGTGCTTTGTCCTCGTCAATTCATCTTTTGTATTATTTAAATATTTGATACGTGGATACGTCCTAGTGAAACTTCTGGAGAAGTAATTAATTGTTATTGTTAATCCATTTTTTTCGCGTCTTTAATTTCTGTTTTGACCTTTTAATCTATTTTTTAATATTTATGATTTCATTTTCGAAAATGTATCTACACACAATAATAGGACACAATAATAGGAATGTCCAATCCGTTTGGGGAACCCACCCGTCCCAATTGATCCTCGAACTATTTGACGCCATATGGTTGTTTGCTTTTAAGGCACTCGATTTTATCTAACATCCGATCAGACATTGTCAGTGGTAATGTTATATGAAGATCAAAATGGTCATCTCATGGATAAAAAGAACGGGCTCTACGATTAACTTTCAATCATTATAAACTCAAGTGGATATCTGTTATTTTGCAATGACTTGACTTATAGAAGAAGTTTGCAACTCTTTTACCTACATCAATCTTATTCACAAACTACCTAACATTGATACCAAAATCCTTGAAATAGATGTGTAATTTTTACATGAACCTAAAACATCTTAAATAGACACATTTTACAGTTTGCGAAATAATGGAATCTCGCTAGTTATTCTTGAAGCCCTGTGTTTCCATTTTCTATACAATTATTAGCCAAATTGTTTTGCTAAATTAATATGAGTTTGTCATGTGTAAAATACATGATCATTGTATAATAAAACTTCAAAAATATATATATATATATATATATATATATATATATATATATATATATATATAATTATTTCATAATATTCTTACTGCTTTCTTGCTTATTTTGTGATTACCCCAATTTTGAAAACACGTAAATGACATTAATTTTGACTTCAAATAGACGTGGGAGGATATATGTTTCCTGTTCGTCGGTGGTAGTTGAGAACGTTGGTCACCTCGTTACAAACATACATGATGTGGATGAATCTAGGAGGTGACAGTTGTGTTTATGGATATCTTTTTGACTCATTTACCTATTTTTCTAATGGAAGAATCCGGATAATATGCCACGTGTCATAAGTAACTGAACCAACTACTTGTTTATAGCAGGTAGTTAGATTTGGGCGGTGCAAGTTATACCGCAAGTTTAGCAATAATCTCCACACTCGCATATCCTGGAGAGTTCCGGGGATTCCTAGCTAATTACCAGATTAACCCTTAAGTAATTATATATTTGCATCTTCATTTGGGATAATGACTTAAAAGGGTAATATATTTTTTGATTTGTACACATTTGGTCACTAACTTTTGTTTTCGTCCATATTTACCTCTTCAACTTGTTAAACTGTACATATTTAGTCTTTATGACCGACTACTCCAGGTTAGCCGGTAAAAATGACTTAATAGGGTAATATATTTATCACTTTATAGACATTTAGTCTTTAATATTTTTGTACACATTTAGTCCTTAATATATTTTTTTGTTGCAAAATAAGTCATTTTTGTTTTTGTACTCATTCAGTACTTATGAATGATTTCTTTAGGTTTTTTATAACATCTTACGTGACATAGCCATATGATGACGGGATAGGTTGAGGTGACCCTGCTATATGTTGTAGGCCAAGCTACGTAGTGTGGGTCGGCTATAAGTTGTAGGCACGGAGGCTCGAGAAGAGCGGTTGGGTTAAGGCGACATGCCGACAAACCTTTGTGCTTACCCAGTTGTTTATGTTTTCTGGTTCTATCGTTGATCGTGAGAAGACAAAGACATGACTATACACACTCATCAACTGTATTGAAGATTCCGCGTTTCTTATATTACTTTGATTTTCGATAAATGTATTTTAGAATAAATGTTTTTTTCTTAATAATGGATTTATAATTAGGGAGTTTTGCCTTATTTAAAAATGAAAATTTTTTGTTGTGAAAATGAGACGTTACACATAAACATCAACAGCCCCACACATTTCATCAATAATTGTCCCACGTAAGATGCCGTGAGAAAAACTTAAAAAAAAATCATTCATAAGTACTAAATGAGTACAAAAACAAAAATGACTTATTTTGAAACAAAACAATATTAAGGACTAAATGTGTACAAAAATATTAAGAACTAAATGTGTACAAAATGAAAAATATATTACCTTATTAAGTCATTTTTCTCGGCTAACATGGAGTAACCGGTCATAATGACTGAACGTGTACAGTTTAACAAGTTGAAAGGGTAAATGTAGACGAAAAAAAAAATCCAGTGACCAAATGTTTACAAATCGAAAAATATATTACATTTTTAAGTCATTATCCCTCTTCATTTATATAATTTAACATGCGTAAAATTCAAACAAATAATGAGTCCAACGAGTTACATGTATTTTAATGTTTATTATAATAAAGTATTCAACCATAATATACTTCTATAAATATTTTTACTTTTAAATCATTTTTACATATTTAGTTGTTTTATAAATTTGTTTTATATCTTCCTTTATAGGTATGTTTTTAGCATGGGATGAATATATAGTATATTCAATACGTTTATTAGGTAATATTCGGTATTGATTCAAATATATTATTGAGATCGTCATATTTTTATCTACATAATAATATAAATTTATTTCATCCCGGTATATATTATATAGATATAACTTATTTTCAATCTATAAATTTATTTTTTATATCATTAAAAAAAAAATCTATATATCATTATAAAGTACTTTTTTCATACTTATACACAAATCTTTCACACCGTCGCATGGATATAACAATATAACATCTAGCTTAAGCTTACAATTGATAACTTTAATATTTTATGGTAGAAGATGAAATGAGGTGTAGTGACACGTGGGAAACTAACTCATCCAATTCTCATTAACTTGTACAACGTATTGCATAGGAGAGGTGGAAGCTCTTTCGTTCCTACAAATGACGCGTGTGTCCCCTTCACCGGCGTCCTATTGGTTCTTCCCATTTTGGCTTTTGCCATGGATGAAATGGAATGGGTTAAATATGAATTGAAATCTATTTTTAATTAAAAGAATAAAACTACGATATCTTCACTAAAAAGGTCATATATGTAGAAACTGTATATATATTTTTTAATACACAGATTCTTTGAATATTAAGAATTACATCGTCACATTTACTCGTTCAATTTAAAGAATAAAACTATGACTCTTTGAATATTAACAATTACATCGTCACATTTACTCGTTCAATTTAAAGAAATATAGAGGGAAATCGGATTCGGGACACGTGTCGAATATAAGTCATCCACTGGTCGCGTTTGTAGAAGGTGATTGAGTTGGCGGTGGACGTTATCTCTATGTGAGAAACATGACGATGCGTTTTCATGGGGTTTCGTCAACTTCTGACTTTTTGCTTTTTAACCAAAAAATAAATAAATAAATAAATAAATATGCTCTTTGGAGGCGGACTTCCGGCCTACGGCCCATTCCATGGGTTCTCAAGAAAATATGGTTTAATCCCGCCCAAATTCGCCCACTACATGAGCTCTCAAGAAAATATGCTTAAATCCGGCCCAAACCACTGTAGACTTGTTTACTTCTTTAAACAAGCCTAACATGTGATATAGCGATTTTGCCATCACCAGAAATGAAAGTATTTTAACTTTTATATAAATTTGTTTTTATCTTTATAAATCATTCAACTGTAAATGGAATGTTACATCAACGTCGTATTTTTAAGTATGTCATTTATCTTTAAGTAAATTACTGAAATAGTTCGTGTGCTCTTTGACTTAGTTGCATTTTTTTTCTCTATTATTTTTTATTTTGTTTCATCACTGGTCCCTTAGGCTAACAACTGTTAATGGACTTCTGTTAACTCATCTCGTGTGCATTGAACATGATGGCAGTATGGTCATGTCCCCTTTTTTTATATTTATAAGAAAATAAAGAAAACAAATAAAACCTGTATTATGTCGGAATAATCCCGAATTTGTAAACGTGGGTTTTTGTTTTTATCTATTTTTTTTAATGTAATAAACTAATGAATTAACGACTAATTAGAAGTCTTTTGGCCACCGTTTCCTATTTGTTAGTAGAAGTCTTTTGGTGGATAGTTAGACCCTCGGTCACCTTCATAATTGCGGTGGTGATGTGTCATCGTTGTGGTGCAATGAACACCACATAGATCAGGTGGTCGGAGTGAGGTAAGCCCACCGCATGAGAAAGCGTTGCCACAACACTTTATTATTATTATTATTATTATTTATTTTTATTTAAAAAAAAGATAAACACTATATATACTACATTCTATATCACATTTTTCAAACAACCAACACTTTGGATTCATAGAAAACCTTTCAAATTTTTGTTTTCCAAAAATGAATCCAAACAATCCTTAATTTACCGCTCGAAACAAATCGCGTGTTTGATATGGTTTTGAGGGCTAGAACGAAAATGATGAAAAAATATTACAATTAGTCTTATACCGTAGTGTTTTAATTTAATTATCATGTAATCGTTTTTAATTAGATTAATTAACTAGTTTTCTTTTATAAATTTTATATAATTACATTTTATTAAATTATATTTTATTTGATTAAAATAATAATAATAATAATAATGTGACATGACACCCACCGGTCTTATAAGGTGATGAGAAAATGATGTAGCAGGCTAAAAATATGGTATGGTATGGTATGATTGTGACATCCTTATTCCCGCTATGTAATTTAATCTGATTTTATTATGCTTTTTCGTTGAAATCTGAAAAACTGAGAATCTGGAATTTATCGTAAAATACGCGGGAGACTTTTAATAGTCGTGGGATGCCCCGACCCATGGGTTGAACGTCTTTTTAGGGTTTGGAGGATATTTAAGCGTCGTTAACCTCTAGGGTTTGATCATTCTTAGCCTCCTTGACCCTTTCAACGATTTCTCAGAAAACCTAACCCTTTCTCTCTCACTTTTGAGCTTGTAGTTGATTTATAAGCTTATTTTTCCCATTCTTGAGTGAAGCTTGAAGATCAAGAAGCTCTCCTAGTATCTTTGAAGGAAGGTTCAAGCTTGGATCCAACAAAGTCACTTCATTTCTGGACCTTTTTTAGTACAAAGTTCCTAACTTTCTCTTTGGATTGCTAGATCTTGTTATTGGTCATATTTGTCGCTTTTTGGTCCATGTTGTTTATGACTTTGGAGTTGAGATGACTCCAACTCCCTTTTAGCACATAGGTATGCTCAATGGACCTTTTGAGCTTAGAAAGTTGATACTTAGTGCATGTCCTTTAAGATATGCAAGTTATTTGGTCCTTTGACTCATTTTAGTGTAATAAAGTTTAGATATTGCTTGATGGGGATGTCTTATTGGGTAAAGTTGGAAACTTTATCCATTAATACATTGTCAAGGACCAAATCTGGAAGTTGGAACTTTGACTTAACGGAATAAGTCGAAAATCTAAGTGGATGAGGGGCATCCTTTATAAGGCATGGGGCGTCTGTTTGGCTAAATGTTGACTTTTTGAGTAAGTTTGACCTTGGGTTAAACTTTTAGGTTTTGGGTCTTAGGCTGAGGCTTGACTTTATAAAATGGCTAGGTGGTTCGTATGACCAACTTTTACTTTATTCGCGTGCAGTGGTGATTATCTGGCTATCTGTAAGGTGAGTTTTCTCACTATACTATATAATGTAGTATGTGTCCTAGTGTGTGCTAGGATGTGGATAGATTGTATTATGTTGTTAGGCAGGTAGACTTGTAGATTGTTACTTGTGGTGTTGAACTGTTTGTCTAAATGTATTATGTATATGTCAACATATGATGTGGTGGGCTGAGGCGTTCCAACTTTGTGCGGAAGGCCAAGATGAGAGCGGACCAACTTTATGCTGAAGACCAAGAGGTGAGTTGATGAAAATATCAACGTTAAGAGTTGTGATTCTAGACACTCACAAGGGGCGAGTTGATGGCAAGATCAACTAAAGTGTTATGAGCCTAGATACTCGATGTTGTTCAGGCGGATCGGTTTTAGTGTCGAGAGCCTTGCTTGCATGCATGTATGTTTAACATTTTTAGGTACTTTCAAGGATTGTGGGAAGACAAAGGTTTGACTGTACACATACATAAATTGTATGGGTATTTTGGGACAACTTACTTAAGCTCGGCCGATTGCAAGCATCACACTCCTTTTCTTTTATAAAAAACCTTATATTTAAATGTTTCTTTTTATGGAAAAACCTATCAAACCCTCGATTTGAGTAAAGGACATTCGAGAGTTTCAAAAGAGTCACATTGTAACATAATATCAGAGTACAAATCCTAAAATCACTAGTGCAGAAAAATCAGGGAGTGATGTGGTGTGATTTTGTCGGGCCCTTCCCCTTCGAACTAGAGGTACCTGAAACAGAAACTAAAAATTGTAAGCACAAAGCTTAGTGAGTTCCCCCAATATACCACATACTAAAGTGTTAAAGTTTTATCTTAAACATGCTTGAGTTTTATCTTAAACATGCTTTAAGTATTAAAGTTTTGGTTTTGATTCTATTACTTTCTTGTGATTGAACTTGAACCTACACGTTTGAATTTGATGATTCAAATGATGTTACTTTTGGCAAGTTTATGGAAAATTTGATTGAGAAGGAAATACATAAATGTTTTCCAAAGCAATAAGCTTTTATCTTGTGACAACCCGTAAATTTCTATCTTGTGAGTCAATCTAATCAATCAAAAGTCAGACTTGTTTTCTGCTATCTTTTAGAGAGTGTTAAGGGTCATATATAGATTTCTAAGCCTTGTATACTTATGGATTGGATGTTGAGAAGTGTTAGCTTGGGATTAGATGAATGCAATCGAACCAGAAAACTCATCAAAGGGTGTTCACGGCCGTGAACCCCTCTCCATATATATACATTTCTTTCATTTATTCCTCATTTCTTCCATCCTTGGCCGAAAACGTCTCAAGTATCATCCAACAAAGGCTCTCATTTCACCCCAAAAACGTAAGTATCTCATCCTTACTTGTTCATGCTTAGAAACCCCTTTATTCTAGCTTTGATTCGTCACTTTTCACCACCGTCTTCAAAATCTTCAAGGGTTCTGGCCGTGAACCCTTCATCAAGGGCCGTGAACCCTTCATAAGATCTTGGGCCGTGAACCACCCTAAGGTCGTGAACTCCCCCTTGTTTGGCCGTGATCACCTTCCAGCCTTCTAGTTTCGATTCCAACACCTTATTGCAAGTGTTCCTACTTCCTAAGGTCGTTTAATATGCAAATTAGTTGTTATAGACACTAATTGTATGATTATATATGTTGTTATATGCTAAGTAGGATCCATTGGTGCTTCGGGACTTCATTTGTGATCTCAAGCATCCTATATCTATCTTTCATAGCAATCACTCACTAACAAGTGAGTTCATACCCCTACAAATATACTTTTAAATTCTTTTTAAATGCTTTGGGGGGGGGGGGGAATACAAGTAGAACACAATGAAATTGTGTTAACCAATTACACGTGAAAACAACATCCAAAGGGATTTCTTATACTCAAAACTTGTTAAAACTCTTTTAAATCTTTTATAAACTTCTTTTATATGAAATCGTATTCGTCTATCTTTTTACGTATAAGTATGCTTTAACGGACTTAGGACTACTGCTAGATACCTTAACTCCTATTCCTTGTTTGGTTGTGGGCTTAGGGTAGGATCACTAGTCCGAATGTCGGCTAAATCATAGTTATACTTATTAAATACATATATGAATATTAAACCCATTTTTAAATTACATACTTAACTTAGTTGCTTATGGTGAGTAATTGAGTCTTTTCTACAATCAGTAGCAGTTCAAACAAACATACTAGTAAAATTATAATAGGTATAGTTTAGAGGATTACTACTTACTATTTCTAGAACAGTGAAACATACATGAGTCAGTTCATACATACATACTATAACTAGAACAAGAAGGAACATACATACTATAACAAGAACAGAAAAGAACATCAGAAAGGAACATATATACTATAACAATAACAAGATAACAATAATGTGAAACTACTACTTCACGACATAGCAATATACTTGTTATGTCGCGTTTTGTAACCAGAGTCTTCTGGAGGGAGAGCGGGCATTGTGTGTATAGATCTATACGGGACTGACAATCCCATATCCCAACTGTTAGCTATAGTCCGGAAGACAAGCCAAGGGGTGACAAATGTCACATTAGTTTCGACGCCAACATGTCGTCGTGTTAAATACTAGTCAATCAGCAAGGTTATAACCACATCACATTTTAACCTTAATTAACAAATTGGTTTTAAGGTAGTTAGTGCTTTAATAGTTATTTTATACAACATTACTGTACACTTTCATTTTTCCATTACATTCATGCTGTGATATTCTCACATTGAGAAATGCAAACTACTTTCTAGTAAAGATAGTCATAAAACTTGGAAAAACATACATTTTACGAGAGAACAAACATACAAAACAGTTGAGTCTTGGTAGAATACTACTTTTAGTAGAAAATATAGGATTTTCTAGGAAGTATACAAACATTTTCATCAAACACTTACAAACATTTTCATGAATCAGATGCAAACTTTTGACACAAAAATACTTATGAACTCACCAGCTTAAATGCTGATCTACTCTTTCAAAATAACTTGTATTCTCAGGAAATCCAGTAGACAGGTACACTCTCGGAGCTTTTGAGGAGACAGCCTAATACCGTGCTGCGTCTTTTGTCTTTTACTATATCTACTTTTGATGTCCGATTATGTAATGTTTAAACACTTATGTAAAACTTATGCATATTAATGCAATGGTTGTTTGTACTTTGATTACTATAATGCATGTGTTGTGATACTTGACATGACGTCCTCCGCCCCCGAACGTTTCCGCCGTTCTCGGTTTGGGGGTGTGACATATCTTGCTTTCACTTGTCAGTTTCTCGTGCTTGCAAAGGTCAAACAATAAGAAAATTCAATTTTTTTAATGGAAATCTCTATAATTTTAATTCAACAATTATTGGAAGATGTGGAAAAATACGAGAAAAGTAAGTTACACAATTATTTATTATTTTATTATATGTCTCTTGTATAATATTTATAATTCTAATTTGACTTTTTATGCTTAATTTCACTACAGAAATCAGTCGCAATACGGAAGATATCTTACAAGGGGATAAGTAATTGTTGTTGTTGCTTTTTTGCTGTTGTTGCTTGTTGTTGTTGTTGTTTGTTGTTGTTGTTGTTTTCCGATGTTGTTGTTTTTGTTGTTATGTGATGTTGTTGTTTTTGTTGTTATGTGATGTTGTTGTTGTTGCTGATTTGTGTTGTTGATTAGTTGTGTTGTTGCTGGTTTTGCTGTTATCATTGCTGTTTTTTTGTTGTTTCTATTGTTGTTTTTGCTGTTTTTATTGTTGTTGTTTTTGCTTTTATGAATTACAATTTCAGTATGCTATTGTTATTTTATAGTTTATAGTTTGTTGTTGGTTCTTGCTATTGTGTTAATTGAAAGTGGGGAATGTTTTTAATAGCTTGTTATTTAAAAGATCAATTTTTTTTAAATGTTTTGGTTTTATATATTGTACTTATATTGTTTGTTATAGGTTAATTTACACCATTTACATGACATGTATAAAATAACAAGTTTTAATACTCAAGAAGTCGGGTACCTAGAACTGGAACCGGTTCCAATTTTCAAGAAACTGGTGTAGGCAGTTCCGGTTCCAATACCAAAAACTTAAGAACCGTCGCATCCGAGAGCAGTTCCGGTTCAAGCTGAAATAGGCGGGTACCAGGATATGCTCATCCCTACTGTTAGCCCATTGGGACTGCTGATAGTCCACATGGTTGCTAATAACCCATAGTTGCTTATTTGTGTTGTGTTGTGTGTGGTATTTTGGGGGAACTCACTAAGATTTGTGCTTACAATTTGTGGTTTAAATGTTTTAGGTTTTCTTATAATAAAGGAAGGGCACAGCTCGATTGCATCGCATCAATGGGGACTTGTGTTCATCACAACTTTTAAATGATACTCTGATAAATGTTTTAAGATATTACAGTTGCGATTTAAATAAATACTTAAAGTTTTAATACAAAAAGTTGGGTTGGAATTTGGGTCGTTACACTCTGAGACAGGTTTCCATTGAATTCTTCTTTCTCTTTCACTTTCTCCCCCTCTTGCATGGGATGGCCCTTGCCTCCGATGCAAGCATATATTCAGATTTGAGTTCCTTCAACCATTCAAAAACTCTTTGAAAGACTATGTTGAGTTGTTTGGTGAGAGCATCGTATGCCTCGGTTGTAGGAGCTTGAGCCTTGAGATGGGAAAATGTTTCATCGAGAATTACGAGCATCTCGTCAAACTTGTTGTTCGGAATATCAACAACATTACAAGTTGCACGAATCAGATTGATAAGTACCTCTTGCATTATCATGTTCATGGCATCCTTTTTGTGAATCTCCTTTTTTAGTCTCTGAATCTGTTTTTCATGACGAACACGAGTCTGCTTGATGAGTTTGTTGGTAGCATTAATCATGTCGTCATGAATATTGAGAATAATGGTGGTGGTGGAGATGTGATGATTGAGACTGTCATTATACTTCTGTTCAACTTCTTCAATAGTGTGCTTGAGCCCGAGAGAAATGAGTTGGTCAAGTTGATTGGCTCGGTCAAATTCTAAAGGACCAGCAACTTGGATCTCGGAAAGAGATTTGAGAATGATCTCTAGTTTGGAATCAAATTTTGTAACCTTGTGATCAATCTTCGAATCAAGGTCTGTGACTTTCTGATCGATGGAGTCGGCTTTGGAGATAGCAGAGGCAACATTGTCTCTGAGTTCTAACAGGGCAAAAGGATCTGTAATGTTTTCATCCGAAGATCCTGTGTCCGAGGTAAACCTCTCAGACTTCTTATCATTATTATCATTTGTATCATCACGAGGTTCGGAGGGCTTGTAATCATCAACAGGATTAGTTTGAGCATCGTTACCTTGATTGCTTTCCAAGATAACTACGAAAGAGGAGTGCTTGTAATCATCAACAGGATTAGTTTGAGCATCGTTACCTTGATCGCTTTCCAAAATAACTACGGAAGAGGAGTGCTTGTTGGCTTCAACATCTTCTTCTTCTTTGGATTCCTCGGAGGAGGAGGAAAGACTGAAATCATAAGTTGTCACACCCCGAAACCGATGGCGGAAACGTTCCGGGGCGGAGGACGTCATGTGTAGCATCACAACCAATGAATAACAGCAATCATAGCAACACAACCATTACAGTGAATACTTAAATAAAAATGTTTACATCAGTTTGAAACTTTGTCTGAAACTTAGTTTGAATTACATCCAATAGCTTTGTATAGCATAAACATAAAACTCTTATTGTTCCAGTTCCTCGAAAATCCAACAAATACCTGTCTACTGATTTCCTGAGAATACAAGCAGTTTGAAAGAGTATCAACATAAAGCTGGTGAGTTCATAAGCGGTGGTTTGTAGTGAAAATCGTTGATGAGTTCTTAAAATGTTTGCATAGTTCCAAGAAAATCCGATATTTTCTTTAGTGAGGATGTAGTGTTTTTAATTCTGTATAAAACCATGAATGTTTGTCACTGAAAACTGTAGTGATATGCGAAATTATTACTTCATGTGACTAGCTAATGCTAATCATGATGTAATAGAATTTCGTGCGTGAAACCATTATATGCTCGTTTCTGTTTGAAAACCCTGAAAGTTCTCCAATTGTAGTGTGTATTAGTTCTATTTAATGTAAATAAAACTGTTGAAGAGTGTCAAGTTGTAAACTAAAGGTGATTTATACATATTCTGAGTCGTATAACCATGCTTGATATGACTAGAGACCTTTCCAACGTTCTTCAGGCGTCGAGTTAAATGACATTTGTCACCCTAGGCATGCCTGCCCAACTGTAGCTAGCAGTTCGGGTGTGGGATTGTCAGTACCGAATAGATCTATTCACAAATCTCACGCTCTCCCTCCGGGAGACTCTGGTTATACTATGATAGGATTTATCCCTGTACACCTAAGGGTACAGCAGTGAAGTAGCGCCTCACGGTATCTTACAATCTAGCTTACATGTAGTGTAGTAGTGTTCTACCATAGTGAAAATTCGTATGTATACCGTATGTAGTGATAATTACAGTTATGAAAACCATGATAAAATAGTGATGTAAGTGTAAACTGTTTCTGTCTTAGCGCATATGTTTCGTAGTGAAAGTTTCTGTACTTGTTATGTTTAGAAAAATCCCAAACTATACCGATTATAGTTTGCATGTATAGTGAATAGCGTGTCCGGAAAACTAAGCAATTTTAGTGAAAACGTCCCTTATGCTCAACACAGTACAAAAGGGTCAAAGTATGAGATTTGCATAAGTTTTGAAAACATTTATGTTTAGCTTGTATCCCCCCTGAAAACATTAAAAATACGGAAAATGTAGGGGTATGAACTCACCGTTGTTGCGTGAAAGCGCTGACTGAAATGAAGATCCTCGAGTTATCAAATAAATACATATCAAATAAATACATATGTGTATCTAAATTAGCGATTTCGTTAGATAAAGTGTTAGAGGAACACTTGTATTCGGTTGAGGAATGTTACCGGGACTTGATCGAATCGATGAAAGTGGGTTTTCAGCCAAAAGCACCACTTAAAAGGTGTTTACGGCCGTGAACAAGGGTTTACGGTCGAAAGACAGTTTACGGCCGTGAACAGGATTTACGGCCGTGAACTGGGGTTTACGGTTTCTGAAGGCTCGGTGAGTTTACGGCCGTAAACTCAAGAACAGAGTTTACGGTCTTTGAAGATGGACCGTAAACTCAAAAACACTGGTGTTGATTTCGAAGAGATAAACGTTTCCAGACGTTCCGAAGTGACCCCAAACGGTGTTTCTCGATGTTTCCCGAAGTTTGAAGGTGTTTTTAGGTGTTTACGGACAATGTTCTTAGAGAGAGAATGAGAGAGTTTTTGGCCAGAAATGTTCAAATGAAGGTGGAGGTCTCGTATTTATAGGGGTCTTGTGGTCGGTGGGGGGTCCACTCTTTACTGGTCGTAAACGGGTTTTTTATTAACTAGATTATTTTCTAAACCAAGAAGTTTGACGGAAAAGTTAATGAATTTGAAATTTTATTAACGGAAATCGCGTAACGGAAATGGACAAAGTTTCGGGTTGTCACATCATCCCCCCGTTAGAGGGAATTTTGTCCCGAAATTCGAACATAGAATACAAATCATGGATTAGGAAAGAGATGCGGATATTTCTGTTTCATCTGATCTTCGCGCTCCCAAGTGAATTCAGGTCCCCGCTTGGCATTCCAGCGAATCTTCACTATCGGGATGCGACTTTGTTTCGTTCGTTTGATCTCTCTTTCCATGATTTCGACCGGTTCTTCCACGAAGTTGAGGTTCTCGTTGATTTCAATCTCATCGAGAGGAATCACAAGTGTCTCATTAGACAGACACTTCTTTAGGTTCGATACGTGGAAGACAGGATGGATGTTGCTGAGCTCCCGTGGTAACTGAAGTTTGTATGCTACGGGACCGATCCTAGCAAGGATCTCAAACGGTCCAATGTACCTTGGGTTTAGCTTTCCGCGCTTCCCAAAGCGTATCATGCCTTTCCAGGGTGAGACCTTCAGAAGGACGCGGTCACCAACCTGGAACTCCAAGGGTTTTCGTCTCTTATCGGCGTAGCTCTTTTGTCTATCTCGTGAGGCTTTCAGTCGTTCCCGGATTTGTACAATCTTCTCAGTTGTCTCTCGGATGATCTCAGGACTAGTGAGAGTATTGTCGGGAACTTGACCCCTGGCTAGCTGCGTGTCACCCACCTCACCCCAGCACAGAGGGGATCTGCACTTACGGCCATAGAGGGCTTCAAACGGCGCAACCTTGATGCTGGTATAGTAGCTGTTGTTGTAGGAAAATTCAACCAAAGGAAGATGAGTGTCCCATGATGCGCCAAAATCGATGACGCAGGCTCTCAACATGTCTTCCAATGTCTGAATTGTTCTCTCACTCTGTCCATCAGTCTGTGGATGATAAGCCGTGCTCATATCCAATTTAGTTCCAAGAGCTTTCTGTAGTGACTGCCATAACCTCGATGTAAACCTGCTATCTCGATCGGAGATAATGGATGCAGGTACACCATGAAGGCGAACTATCTCTTGAAGGTAGATCCATGTGAGTCTCTCCATCTTGAAGCTTTCTTTGATTGGCAGGAAGTGGGCGGACTTCGTCAACCGATCGACAATTACCCAGATGGCATCGTTCCCACTCGGAGATCTGGGTAACTTGGTGATAAAATCCATGGTTATCCTTTCCCACTTCCACTCAGGTATTTCCGGTTGTTGAAGTAGACCTAAGGGTTTCTGATATTCGACCTTCACCTTGGAGCAAGTCAGGCACTTGCCCACGAAGGTAGCAATCTCTGCTTTCATGTTTGGCCACCAATAGAGCTGTTTGAGATCCAAGTACATCTTATCCGACCCTGGGTGAACGGAGTATTTCGTCCTGTGAGCTTCGTTCATTACAACCTCTCTGTAACCACCGAACTTTGGGGTCCAGATCCGGTCCATGAAATAATAGACTCCGTCTCCCTTGAGCTCCAAGTTCTTGTCCATTCCTCGCAGTGACTCATTTGCCACGTTTTCTGCTTTCAAAGCTTCTACCTGAGCCTCTCTGATTTGCGCGGACAAATAGGAATGGATGCTCATTGTTAGTGCCTTCACCTTACGTCCTGAATACTCCTTTCGACTGAGGGCATCTGCTACCACATTGGCCTTGTCGGGATGATAGCGAATTTCGCACTCGTAGTCACTGAGTAGCTCTACCCATCGCCGTTGTCTCATGTTCAACTCCTTTTGATCAAAAATATGCTGCAAGCTCTTATGGTCGGTGAAGATAGTGCACTTGGTTCCATAGAGATAGTGTCTCCAGATCTTTAACGCAAAGACCACTGCTCCCAACTCCAAATCATGAGTTGTGTAATTGACCTCGTGTGTTTTCAACTGCCTCGAGGCATAGGCGATGACCTTTCCTCTCTGCATGAGCACACACCCTAGGCCCTGATTGGATGCATCACAATAGACTACGAAGTCTTCCGTCCCTTCGGACAGGGACAAGATAAGTGCGCTGCATAGGGCCTGTTTCAAGGTTTGAAACGCAGTGTCTTGCTTAACTCCCCAACTAAAGGTTACACCCTTTTGTGTCAAGGTAGTTAAAGGCTTTGCGATTTTGGAGAAATTTTGGATAAACCGGCGATAATAGCCCGCGAGACCCAAGAATTGTCGGATTTCTGTGGGTGTCTTTGGTGCAGACCAATTCTCAATCGCTTTGACCTTGGAAGGGTCCACGTGTATTCCTTCTTTGCTAATCACGTGTCCAAGGAAATTTACCTTCCTGATCCAGAATTCGCACTTCGAGAATTTCGCGTATAGTTTTTCTGCCCTTAATGTTTCCAATACCTGCCTTAAGTGTTGTTTATGATCGTTCTCACTCCGCGAATAGACAAGTATATCTTCGATGAACACAATCACAAACTTGTCTAAGAAAGGGCGGCACACCCGATTCATCAGGTCCATGAATACTGTCGGTGCGTTGGTTAGACCAAAGGGCATTACTACAAACTCGTAGTGTCCATAGCGAGTTCGGAATGCTGTTTTGGGTACATCATTTTCATGATCTCGCAACTGATGGTACCCTGATATTAGATCGATCTTTGAGAAATAACTGGCTCCCTAAAGTTGGTCGAAGAGATCGTCGATTCTGGGTAAGGGATATCGGTTCTTGATGGTCAGCTTATTCAGCTCTCGGTAATCAATGCACATCTTAAAGGATCCATCTTTCTTTTTCACGAATAAGATCGGCGCTCCCCAGGGTGAGGAACTCGACCTTATGAATCCTTTGCTGATCAGCTCATTAAGTTGGCTGGATAATTTCTGCATTTCCGCTGGCGCTAGACGGTAAGGAGATATAGCTACAGGAGTAGCTCCGGGGATTAAGTCGATACGAAACTCGACTTGGCGCTCGGGAGGGATTCCTGGGAGATCTTCGGGGAAAACCTCAGGAAAGTTACGGACTTCGGGGATGCTCTCGAGGTCTCTAACTTTTTGCGTCTCATCGACAACATGAGCTAGGAATGCATGACACTCCTTCCGCAGATACTTATGAGCTTTGATGCACGAAATGATACGGAGGTTCGAACTGAGTTTATCACCATAAATCATAAGGGTTTCGCCAGAGGAAATATTGAGACGGATAGCCTTCTCGAAGCAAAGAATATCAGCACGATTGGAACTCAACCAATCCAAGCCGATAATGACATCGAAGCTCTTGATGGACACATGCATAAGATCGATGGAAAAGGAATAATTGTCTAGGATAAGAGTACAGCCTATGAATATGTCGTTAGTGCTCTCCTTCTTTCCGTTAGCCATCTCGACGGTAAATGTTTCGGTTAGAGGTTGGGATTTACATTTGATTAGATGTTTGAACGTATGACTAACAAAACTCCCCTACGCACCAGAATCGAAAAGAATGCATGCATAAGAGTTGTCAAGGAGGAACGTACCCGTAACAACGGTAGGATCAGCAACTGCATCCTCCTGGCCCATCACCAAAACTCTTCCTGTATTGCCACCAGTTGTTGTCTTGGGGCAGTTTCTCCTGAAGTGCCCAGTTTCTCCACATCCATAACAAGTTTGACCAGCGCCCGCTCCCGGAGCCTGGTTGGTTGGTTGAACCGGTGTCTTGCAGTATCGTGCTGTGTGTCCCTTCTTTCCACAGTTGTTGCAACTCAACTCACGGCAGGGTCTGTGATGATGGAAGTTACACTTGTTGCACAGGGGTAGTTTTCCAGCATAACCACCGGCAGGAGATTGGGTGGTTGGAACAGCAGTGGGAGCAGCAGCAGGAGCAGTAACAGCATGAACTGCCACTGTTTGTTGTTTCTTGGAGGGCTCCTGCGAAGACTGGCCCTTTCGTTTGTTACCAAACTTCTTCTTTTTCCCACCGCTTTCCTTTTGTGGCTCGGAGTCAGCTGCCACCTCATCCAGATCGATTCCATGATCGATCAGGGTCTGTGCCAGATCCTTGGCGCTTTCAAAAGTAATTGGTCTAGCAGCCAAGACATTCCCCTTTTTTGGTTGTGTCAGTCCCCAGATGTATCTTTCGATTTTCTTGCTTTCCGGGGTGACCATTCCCGGACAGAGGAGAGCCAGATCACAAAATCTCGCGGTGTAGGCAGCGATGTCGGAACCCTTCATCTTCAAGTTCCAGAGTTCGTGCTCCAACTTTTGCACTTCGCCCCTCGGGCAGTACTCCGCGAGCATGAGCTCCTTCAGTCTTTCCCAACCCAGGGCATTAGCCACTGGCAGGGTTAGGGTTTTGACTCGACCATTCCACCAGGTCAAAGCTCTGTCGGTGAAGGTGCAGGCAACGAACTTCACCTTGTTTGCTTCAGAACAGACGCAAATTTCGAAGATGGATTCGATCTTCTCGAACCCCCGTATAGATCTATACACAAACTCTCGCCCTCCCTCCAGGAGACTCTGGTTACAACTACAGGCTACGGCCGACACTTATTGGTGCCAACCGATAATTCTCACTAAATCCCTATTATTACCCCATGAATTTGAATAACATTGATTACAACCCGTTTGATGTTTACATGAATATGAATAAAACCTAACAAACACGAATGAGGACAACTATGGCCCACTACTCATGTATGTTATTACAGACTGTCGAGTATGCGACGGACACGTTGTCCCGTTAAGCATATAATTGATTTGGACCATACTAGCAATGCCAATGGGCCACTAAGGCCCAATACCATCTAATGCCATTGATGGTCCATTAGGCATGTAATTGGGCCACCGGAAGCCCAATAAACATGTATTATTTATGTTGGGCCCAATAGTCATGTTAATGAGTCACGAAGGCCCAATAAGCATGATTAAAAATATTAAAGCCCAACCGATATAATGTTTACTTGTTTTGTATAGTATTAATGTCGTAAGGTTTGTTTCACACGAATTGTTTAATCGAAAAGTCACCACATTCGCCAAATTGTTTTATAATGATATATATATATATATATATATATATATATATATATATATATATATATATATATATATATATATATATATATATATATATATATATATATATATTCTATTTAAATCCATAAGTTATTAAAATCATGTATTTTTGACCCAATTATTTTAATATTGACATAATTGACCCAGAAATAATTGTTTGACCAATTCAACCCCTTTTCTAGTAAAAATGACAAATTTTTACCCCTTTTATGAAAAATGACATTTTAGGTCGATTATGTTTCTTGACATTTTCGGCCCAAAAGCTCATTTAAATAATGATTTCAGCCCAAAATAAAGTTTTGGACAGTTTCAGCCCTTTAATTAAAAAGATTTACACCTGTAGTCCAAATTTTTGCAATTTTTACAGTTTTAGTCCGAAATCCAAAAACTTTGCATTTTTAGTCCTATTTGGTAAGAAAGACATTTTCAGCCCCTGAAATCTGTTTATTTGTGTTTTTGACTCATATTTTGATAAACTTGCAAATTCAGTCCCTTAAGTTTCATATTTTTCGCAAATTGGGCCTAAAAGCCCAAACTTTAGCCCATTAGGCTAAAATTTACAATTTTAGTCCTTTAAAAACCGTGATTTTCATAATAACTCATATTTTAAGTGATTTGACCCTTTTGACCCTTATAAAAACCGTAAATGACATCATTTCCTCCATATTTTGCTTATTTGTCAAAAATGGTTAATAAATAGAATTTGTGTTTTGTTTTACTTAGTTTGGACTTGTATAATACTTTTGCCTTGATAATAATATGTATAAGATATATTAGGTCACATATCTCCTTAACAAGGTTAAGAATCTCGAATAGATCAAGTTTCTAACACATATTCATCAAATAAATTCAAGAAATCACACATATCATACAAAAACATATGGATCTACACATTTTACTTGTATTCTCCCCCATAAATCATGTAAAAACCAAAAACAAGGGGGGTATGAACTCACCTAGCTTAGTTGTTCTCGGTTTGAAGAAGAATTGGAAGAGGTTGAGGTGATTCTCGGCCCTAGCAAGCTTCTTGAGAGGTCTTTGGGCTTAGATGGGTTCTAAGAGGCATGATCATGAATTTGCATGAGTTAAGATGAGATTTTTGATGAAGTATAGAAGTTAAGCCATGGATTCAAGTGAAGACTTACCAAGAATGATGATATTACTTGAAAAACTCCTTGAAGACACACACCAATGTTCGAAAATTTAGAGAAAAGGGAAGGGTTCTTGAGAGTTTTCTTGTAGGAGTTTGATCAAAAATGAAAATGGTGGTGGTGTGTGGTGCTCTCGGCCATAGATAAGGAGAGAGGGAAGAGAGAAAGGAGTGAAATGATCATTATGGATATATGTTGGATTATGCATGGAAATATGAAGGGTAATAAGGAGGTGGCAATCTTAAAGTCAACTCTTCCTATTTCTCTTTTTTTTATATGTAGTTGGTGTTGGGTTTTGAGCATTCTAACACTTCCTAAGTGTACATGCAACCCTATTAAACCTTGGATCTATGTTTGTCTAAGATACATGCAAAATATTATTTTCCAAGGTTTATAACCTATCTAGCATGGCATGGGGTACTTTTAACCATAAAAGAACTAGATGAATTACATACCTTTTGTTGATTGTTGATTCCTTGGAGTTTGAGAGCCAATCACCAATAATGTGAATGCCTCAAATGGAAATCACAAATCACCACAAACTTGGAAAAGATGTATGAGAGAGTATACTAACTCTTGATTTTGGCCACCACACTTACACACACATTAGTGTCTTTTTCATGCAACATAATCTTGTTTATATAGTGTACATGGCTAGGGTGAAACCCTAATAACCCATGTCTTTTCCTCTTCCAAGGATCCATGGGTAAAAGCTCCATGGATCATCCATGGACTTCCATATAAGCTTAGCCCATTCCAAATGAGTGTTAGCCCACACCATATAAATATAATAGCCCATGATTTAATTAGTCTTCCTTTTAATCACTAAATTAATTCATAATTAATTCAAGATTAAAACTAATTAAGTAACATGACTTTATATTAATATATTATAACTTATAATATATTAATAAATCGTAAGTATACAACTCTCATAAAATTATCCATAACTAGTTTGGGTGAAGTGCAACCCAAATGGACCATGCCGGGTCGGGTCAAGTTTATACCAAATAAGTTATGGACTTAGACACCTTATCCAACAGACTCCCACTTGGATAAGTCTAATAACTGTATTTGCCTATATTACTTCAGGAACCAACCGGCAATCGTAGCTCTCGAAAACTCTTGTGAACTATGAAGCGCCATTTTAGATAAGTGATCATATAATCCTCTGCTCTCATGATATCAGCCGGACAAATACATGGAACAATGTCTTACTTATTGTCTAGCAGTTGTTTCTCGATTTCCGATTTGTTTGACAAAGAACTTAACTGAACACATCAATTTAGTTCTGACCGGGCCCGGTACATGGGTCAACACAAAATCATCGAGGGGCCCAGATATCGCTTCTATTTCTAGAAGGAACAGATAAACTTCGACTCATATGCTTGTTCTACTACTTATTGAATTGCACACAAAGGAACGTTTTATAACATCAAGTTACTGATGCGTTTACGTGCAATCAATGCACAACCAACTCATAGGTAACAACTCATATCTCTAGGTTTGAAGACTTATATGATATTACCGTCTCACGATCACTCGAGATAAATTCCATGAAGTGATACAAGTGAGCGTGGGTTTATTCCAATACTCATAACTTATGAGTACTCATGAATGTTGTAGCAACCATTGCTATGGCACACCTTTAGTCATCTACAATCCCAATTCATGACAGTCTTGATTCATACCTACTTCCGACATATGACCGACTGTGGAGAGTTTGAATAAATTAATTATTCTGGAAGTCAAAACATGCAAAACTGAAACAATAGTAAATAATTGACAATGATAGCAACACTTTACTCATAAATAAATCACAAATTTTATTCATCATCAAACGTCGATTACATTTTACAAGTTTCAGAAAAGGCTATCTAATCTGTAAAACTAATATCGTCCCTCAGCCCGATGCGCCTCGCATGCTGCAAATGCTTCACCCTCGTCAGTCCCTTCGTAAGGGGATCCGCAGGGTTCTCATATGACGATACCCTCTTTGCCACGAGGAGTCCCTCTTCTATCTTGTGTCTTATGAAGTGATATTTTCTGTCAATGTGTCGGGATCTGCCATGATCTCTTGGTTCCTTGGCTAAGGCAACCGCACTATTGCTGTCACATAAAATCTCCATAGGCTCCTTAATAGCTGGTACAACTCCAAGGTCTCCGATGAAGTTCCTCAGCCATATCGCCTCCTTTGCCGCTTCACTCGCTGCTATGTACTCTGATTCACAAGTCGAATCAGCTACAGTCTCCTGTTTGGAACTCTTCCAAGTGATTGCCCCTCCATTTAAGGTAAAGACCCAGCCCGACTGAGAGCGGAAGTTATCCCTATCAGTCTGAAAGCTAGCATCACTATACCCTACTACTCTCAAGTCATCACTCCCAACAAGGGTAAGGATCCAATCCTTAGTCCTCCGCAGGTACTTGAGAATATTCTTTACCGCAGTCCAATGAGCCTTGCCAGGGTTCCCCTGATATCTGCTGACCATGCTCAAAGCGAAGGCCACATCAGGACGGGTACAAGTAATAGCATACATGATCGAACCAACAGCGGAAGCATAAGGTAATCGACTCATCTCAGCTATCTCATCTTCTGTACTCGGGCTCTGAGCCTTGCTCAGTTTGGCATTGCTTTGGATCGGTAATTCTCCTTTCTTGGAATTCTGCATGTTGAACCTTTTCAACACCTTATCCAAGTAGATACTCTGACTAAGTCCAATTAGTCTTTTACTCCTTTCTCTTAATATCCTTATCCCTAGGATATAGGTAGCTTCTCCAAGGTCCTTCATAGCAAAGCACTTCCCAAGCCAGGATTTAACCTCCTGCAAGGTTGGGATGTCATTTCCTATGAGTAGTATGTCATCCACATACAGTACCAAAAAGCTAACTATACTCCCACTAGCTCTGACATACACGCAGGACTCATCTTCACTTCTTGAAAAACCAAACTCTTTGACCTTCTCATCGAAACAAAGATTCCAACTTCGAGATGCTTGTTTCAATCCATAAATGGATTTCTCAAGCTTGCACACTCTATTGGGGTACTATGCACTGACAAAACCTTCTGGCTGATTCATGTAAACATCCTCAGCCAACTTTCCGTTAAGGAAAGCGGTTTTGACATCCATTTGCCATATTTCATAATCATGAAATGCAGCAATGGCTAGCATAACCCTAATAGACTTAATCTTTGCTACTGGTGAAAAGGTTTCATCATAATCAATACCCTGAGTCTGAGTAAACCCCTTCGCAAGCAGTCGAGCCTTATAAGTATGCACCTTCCCATCCATGTCGGTCTTCTTCTTGAAGATCCATTTGCACCCGACTGTCTTACGGCCTGGTACATTGTCAACCAAGTTCCAAACTTGATTGTCATACATGGACTGTATCTCGCTGTCCATAGCCTCCTTCCATTTAGCAGACTCTGGGCCTGCCATGGCTTCCTTAACACTGTTCGGTTCATCCAGATTTACCAGTGTACTGTCACTGATAAATGTATCACCTTCCGTAGTAATATGAAATCCATAATAAAACTCAGGTGTGTTCCTAACCCTTGTGGAACGCCTCGGAAGTATAGACTCGTCAGCTGGATCAACAGGAATTTCCTCCTCAAGTTGATTGCAAGTGTCTGAGGTTCCTTCACCAATTGAGTCTTGAATTTCTTCAAGGTCAATTTGCCTCCCACTGTCTCCTTGGTTTATTAATTCTCTCTCTCGAAAGACCCCTCTCCTAGCCACAAAGACCACATTCTCACTGGGTCTGTAGAAGAGGTAACCAAAGGATTTTTGTGGGTAGCCGATGAAAATACACCTTTCACTTCGAGGTTACAGCTTGTCATGAGTTTCGCGCCTCACGAAAGCCTCGCAACCCCAAATCTTGATATGGTCCAAATTGGGAACTTTCCCAGTCCACATTTCATGAGGTGTTTTGGCAACCTTCTTTGTAGGGACTAGATTAAGGATGTGGGCGGCAGTCTCTAAGGCATACCCCCAAAAAGAGATTGGTAGCGAAGCTCGACTCATCATAGAGCGAACCATGTCCAACAAAGTTCGATTGCGCCTCTCAGCTACACCATTCAGCTGTGGTGTCCTGGGAGGTGTCAATTGTGAGACAATCCCACACTCCTTAAGATAGTCGAGGAACTCAGTACTAAGATACTCACCACCTCGATCGGATCGAAGCATCTTAATGTTCCTGCCCAATTGATTTTCTACTTCCTGTTTAAACTCTTTAAACCTTTCAAAAGTTTCTGACTTATGTTTGATTAAGTAGACATAACCATATCTACTAAAATCATCAATAAAAGTCACATAATAGCGATTAGCATCCCTTGTGGCGGTTTTGAATGGTCCACATACATCAGTATGTATAAGGTCCAACAAACCCTCACCCCTTGCACAAGTACCAGTGAAGGGTGATTTTGTCATTTTTCCAAGTAGATAAGACCCACAACTATCATCCGACTTGAGGTCGAACGACTCCAAGACTCCATCCTTTTGGAGCTTGCCTATGCGTTTCTTGCTTACATGTCCAAGACGACAATGCCACAAAGATGCTTTATCCAAGCTAGTAGAAGAATCAATACATAATACATTATTTCCTAAATTATCTACAACCGATACAGCTTCATACACACCATCACAAGGTAATGCTTTAAAATAAAGAACATTATTAAAGAAAGCATTAATACTACCAACTTCATTATCAAAAGAAAAGGTAAAACCTTGTTTGTACAAAGCATGAAAGGAAATAATATTCCTCGCCATTTCAGACGAGTACACACATTTATTCAAATCTAACTTTAACCCACTATCTAGCAACAAAGTATAAACTCCAATCTTGGTAACAGGTGCAACCTTCTTGTTCCCCATGATTAAGTTTATCTTTCCGTGCTCCACATCCTCACTTCTTCTTAGGCCCTGCAAGTCACAACAGATGTGAATACCACAACCTGTATCAAGAACCCAAGAATTAGAATATGGTGAGTTATTAGACAATATAGAGTAAATACCTGCATGGGATGGTTTCACTTTCCCATCCTTGACATCCTGCAAGTACTTTGGGCAGTTTCGCTTCCCGTGCCCCTTATTTTGACAGTAGAAGCATTCAGCATCCTTAGGGATGGCAGAAGGAGTGATAGAACCACCTTTGGTTCCAGATGAGGAGCCTTCAAGGGACTTTCCCTTGGTACCCTTCGAAGGGTGCTTCCTCTTCTTCCCTTTGCCTTGCCCGATAGCCAAAACAGGGGTAGTAGTAGGAGTAGGAGTAGCAACCGACTTACTCTTAAGACCACTTTCGGCAGTCTTCAGAAGTCCTTGAAGCTTACTGAGTGTGACTTCTTCCTTGTTCATGTGGTATGTCATACGAAATTGATCATAACACGATGGCAAGGAGTGCAAAATGATATCAATTGCCAACTCCTCAGGGAAGTTCACATTCAGTTTCATTAGACGGTCCACATACCTTTGCATTTTCTGCATGTGGCTCGTGATTGGTTCGCTATACTTCATACGGGTAGTGATCATGGAGGAGATTATTTCATACCGCTCTTGACGAGCACTCTGATGGTACCTTTCCATCAGATCCTGATGCATCTCAAAAGGGTAATAGTCCTCATAGGACTTTTGGAGTTCAGCTGTCATGGTGGCCATCATGATGCATGCCACCTTGGTGGCATCTCTTTCATGTGCCTGATACTCAGCGACCTCCTCAGGAGTAGCAGTGGACTCATCAAGCTCCTTTAGCTCCTTATTGAGGACATATTCCTTGTCCTCGTAACGAGTAACCATCCTGATGTTCCGGATCCAATCCATGAAGTTGGAACCATCAAAGATGACCCTCCCACAAAGGTTCATGAGGGAAAAGGAGCCGGTAGGGTTAGAGCCCGAAGCTTTGTTGTTGGAAGACATCTGAAAAGAAGAAAACAAGTTTAGATTAGATATATCGAATCCTTAATAATACACCCAAATGTAATATTAAGGCTAGGATCCAACACAATATATTATAACTTAGAAGAGGGATGCCGTAATCTAAGCTATAATATATTTGAAGGTAGGTGAATGACGATTCACCAATTTCCACCATGAAAACGAAATGAATTATTAGGTTTAATTGGTTTTTGAAATTCCTAGATTCTTTTGAGATTCATTGAACTTTTCAATGGCATGTTTCAATCTCGATTGTGCCCTTCAAGTTTTGTGACTGGGATGCCGAGGATCACAAAACAAGGTGTGAATAACCATGCAAATTCACTTGGTACCCTTAATATTATCACCTAATCAATGTGCCGGTTAACCACACACGCTCCACCGATCTATGATAAACATTAAGTCACCCTTCGTGATCCTTACTAGTCCAAGTTAGTGTGCCGGTTAACCACACACGCTCCACCAACGACTTGGTAAGGTACAAAGTGTGAATTTCATGAGTTAGCACCATATTCACATTTTCCTAAAGTAACTAAGATTGGGAATTTATAAAAGGTTTAGTTACTTTATAATATTCATCATACTTTTAATGAGAATTTATAAGTCCTTGTCCTACCCGTTCGGCTAACGACCCTCCACCAGTCAAGCAAGCGGTGGGTAAGAGTGGACACCCATTAAGTTGCCATTTTATAGGCAACAACCTTATACCCACCTTATAGACTGGCTTCGTGAATGAGGCGTACTAGCGGTAAGACGACTTTGATCTTATACATATATATAATAATTAACCATTAATGTTATAAATAGTATAAGGGTTGAATTTTAACTTTTAAAACTCTAAGGGTTTGGAATTAAAGTATATTAAAGTGTGTGTAACTTTACAAATTCCAAAACTTGAGGACAAGTTTTGAAACTATTCAAAACCTTTCATTTCATAACTTATGAATTAAAGGTTCATAAAAATGAAGACTCTTCATTTCCATGTAACTTATGTGTTTTAAGTGTGTGTTTAAAAGAAGTTTCCTTTGGATATCCATAACTTGAGGACAAATTATGGACTCCATTAAAACACATAAATGATCAAGAATTAATCCTAAACAATTCAGCAAATAATTCCTATCATCTTCTAAATTCATAAGAACATGAACATGATTATCAAAGTTTCAAAAATTATATGAACACATACAAAGCATGAAATTTTGATATATGCTATTGTAAATGGATTAGAACAACCATTACACCAACCAAAAACAAGTTTTAAAACACCAAAACAGTTTAGGGTAATGTTTCTAGTCCATTTCCAGCAGCAAAAGTCGAAAATCTGCATTCTGAGGCTCCTACTCGCCGAGTGCATGAACCTACTCGCCGAGTAGGATGAGTTTACTCATGAAATCGGCGAGTCCCCCCATGGACTCGGCGAGTTTATCAGGCAGACAACAAAAAATTCGACTTTTTTCACTATTTTGCATCAAGTATCAAACAAACAAGCCTAGGCTCTGATACCACTGTTGGGTTTTGAGCATTCTAACACTTCCTAAGTGTACATGCAACCCTATTAAACCTTGGATCTATGTTTGTCTAAGATACATGCAAAATATTATTTTCCAAGGTTTATAACCTATCTAGCATGGCATGGGGTACTTTTAACCATAAAAGAACTAGATGAATTACATACCTTTTGTTGATTGTTGATTCCTTGGAGTTTGAGAGCCAAGCACCAATAATGTGAATGCCTCAAATGGAAATCACAAATCACCACAAACTTGGAAAAAATGTATGAGAGAGTATACTAACTCTTGATTTTGGCCACCACACTTACACACACCTTAGGCTGTTTTTCATGCAACATAAGCTTGTTTATATAGTGTACATGGTTAGGGTGAAACCCTAATAACCCATGTCTTTTCCTCTTCCAAGGATCCATGGGTAAAAGCTCCATGGATCATCCATGGACTTCCATATAAGCTTAGCCCATTCCCAAATGAGTGTTAGCCCACACCATATAAATATAATAGCCCATGATTTAATTAGTCTTCCTTTTAATCACTAAATTAATTCATAATTAATTCAAGATTAAAACTAATTAAGTAACATGACTTTATACTAATATATTATAACTTATAATATATTAATAAATCGTAAGTATACAACTCTCATAAAATTATCCATAACTAGTTTGGGTGAAGTGCAACCCAAATGGACCATGCCGGGTCGGGTCAAGTATATACCAAATAAGTTATGGACTTAGACACCTTATCCAACAGTAACCCTAATAGCCACCATATAAAAGAATCCCATGGCTCAAGAAATCGTACACTAATGTGTGAGTGTGAGGGCTAGACGATTTCAAGGAGTGTTCAAGTTTCTCTCAGGTTATTCCAAGTGTATTTGGTGTTGTGTGAACCATTTGAGGTGTCACACTTGGGGCACTAGGCACTCAAGCTTCATGAAGACATTCTACATCAAAGAGGTATGTATTCTATCTTGTTATATTTATTATTTTGTATGCTAGATTAGGATAATACCTTGGATGTTCATAATTGTATGTATAATAGAGAAAACATAGATCCAAGGTATTTAGGGTTGCATGTACACTTAGGAGTGTTAGAATGCTCATAACCCAACAGTGGTATCAGAGCCTAGGCTTGTTTTCTTGTTATACTTGCAAAAGTAGCTGAAAAATCGAGTTGGATGCATATATTCGATTGTTTTGGCTGGAATTGGACTAGGAACATTACCGTAAGATGTTTTTGGACTTATAAACTTGTTTTTGATGTGGTAATGTTAATGCTAATCCAATTTCTAAGATAATTGTCATAATTTCAAGATTTGTATTAGTTTGTATGTTCATGCTAATTTCTTGAAGATTGATGATTTGAATTATCTTTTCTTATGAGGTTCTTAGATTAATAGAAAAGTTGTGTGAAATAGTTGTTTTCAATCCATTTTAATCTAAGAGTTGATTCCAAAGTGTGTTTTTGTAACTTGTCCTCAAGTTATATGAAAAGTCACATTTAAGAATCATAAAACTCATAAAAGTTGGCAAAGGTTACAAAATGAAGAGTCTAGTTCTAATTAAATGGTTTTATGACTCCATAACTTGTCCTCAAGTTATGGAGGTTCAAGAGTCTCTTCATTAAATTAAAAAAAAAAGTGTAACCTTAATTAGTTCCATAAGTTACAATAAAAAAAAGTTATTTTTTTTTATTAATTAGTTTAAAGTCTTCCATAACTTGTCCTCAAGTTATGGAACTTGAAGAGTTTTTTTTTTTTTTTAATTAAAACTACTTTAAACTCATAAGTTATGGAATTAATTAGTTTTGAATAGTTTCAAAACTTGCCCTCAAGTTTTGGAATTTGAAAAGTTTTCACTTATGAATACTTTAATTCCAAGTTAGCCCTTAAAATTTTAAAAGTTAAAATTCAACCCTTATACTTTATAATATTATAAGTTAATAATATTTATATATATGCATAAGAGTAAAGTCAGTCTTACCGTTAGTAGGTCTCATTCACGAAGCCGGTCTATAAGGGGGGTATAAGGTTACTGCCTATAAAATGGCAGTTTAATGGGTGTCCACTCTCACCCACCGCTTCCTTGACTGGTGGAGGGTCGTTAGCCGAACGGGTAGGACAAGGACTACAATTCTCCTTTCATTAAAAGTATTAATGATAAATACTAAGTAACTAAACTCTTATTAATACCCAATCTTAGTTACTTAGGAAAATGTGAATTTGGTGCTAACCCATGAAATTACACTTTGCACTTTGCTTAAATCGTTAGTGGAGCGTGTGTGGTTAACCGGCACACTAACCTGGACTTAACAAGGTAGGCAAAGGGTAACTTAATATTTATCATAGTATCGGTGGAGCGTGTGTGGTTAACCGGCACACTGATTAAGGGGTAAATATTAAGGGTACCAAGTATATTTGCATGGTTATTCACACCTTGTTTTGTGATCCTCGGCATCCCAGTCACAAAACCTGAAGGGCACACTCGAGATTGAAACATGCCTTTGAACAGTTCAATGAATCTCAAAGATCTAGGACTTTCAAATCCAATTAAAACCTAATAAATTATTTCGTTTTTCATGGTGGAAATTGGTGAATCGTCATTCACCTACCTTCAAATATTTTATAACTTGGATTACGGCATCCCTCTTCTAAGTTATAAAATAGTTTGTTGGGTCCTAGCCTTAATATTTCATATTGGGTGTCATATTAAGGACTTTAAATCAACTATCTTGAATATCTCCCAAAAAGATGTCTGGTCTAGACATTTATGATCTTCCCAAATCTCTTGAAACAAGCTTTCCTAAATGAAGATGATGTCCCATGGATATCATACTTCTTTCACCTCCTCCAATTATTCTCCCTAACCCACAAGTTCCTAAAAAGTTTAAGGTCACTCAAGCCCTATTGGCAAGGCAAGGTCTAGGTGTGATCACATCTTGGAGATGTAGTCACATATTGACAAGCCGGGAGAGTTGGGTGTCAAAGTCTTGAGAAAGTTGGTGGCTCAACTACTTTCTAAGTCACATAGTGAGTTCTTTTGGGAATCCTATGAAACAGACTAAGACAAGACCCTTAATGATCTTATCTATTTGCTAAGATCAACTTCCTAAAACGCTATGGACATTGACAATGATGACACTGGATATCCAGTAAAGCTCTCTCTTCCCAATGGAAAGGGATCGGCTATAGTCAACTCGGTTGACCCAATGGTAAAGAGAGAGGCGAAGTCTGAGATAGTCCCATTATCAAGGGTCCATAGGTAACTATTGCTAAAGGAAGGGGCATTGGTTACGAAGCTGCCAAATTTACCTAAGGATGTTAAAGTCAATAAGTTTGGCTCTACTTCAGGTAAAGTCCATTGTCTAACTCTATTAAGTACATGCTGATTCTGATCGCGAAGATGGATTTCAATCGCATGGTTCGGTGATCATAATTTTGGGCTATTAATTAAGAGTTATGATATTTATATTGCTTAGGAATAGATAACAACAAGGTTTTCATATGGATTATAAGGATAAGTTTTTTCGCAAAGTTTTAAAATAAAAGAAAAAGGTTTTGATTTTATTTATTTTAAGTATCCTTACAATGGCATTTGTGAAAAGTTGTTGCTTATAAGATTCCATTGATAGCAATATTGGAAAAATGGATTTGATTCTTTCGGTTGTGGTAGTGTCTAATATTACCAAATAAGGAAATATTCTCATCACCCAAGGTTCAATTGGACCGAAACTTGGAATCATGCAAGCTGTATAGTATGATGAATGAGAACTTTCAGCTTGGAAAATTAAGGCTAATTCCTTATGTGAATAAGGAAAGGACTAAGGGATCGAGTACACATTCTTGTGCACCGGTCAAGTCCACCACAAAAGATCAAGAAGACTATTCGTCATGATTTACTTAAGTTCAGTAAATATGGTTATACTTATAAGCTTAAGTAGAAGTCTGTAGCATTGGAGAAGTTTCAATGTGAGACAGAACGAATAAGAAGAATCAAAGTATGGCAGAAAGATAAAAGTTTCTCAAATCTGAAAAGATGGGAGAGTACTTTAGTATCATGTTTATGATCATCTTAATGATTAAGATACCATATCACAATTGGTCCTCTAAAGTCATCTTAGTGCATTCTTATGACTAATAAGAGGAGTCATGAATTGTTGAAATGGTTAAATCAAAAAGATGAGTCATACTTCGTTCCAAAACAATTCTTAGAGTCATACTCCAAGATTGTAACTTGAGTGACATATCTTAAAGAGGGTTTGTTAACACTAGTCAAATGTAAGAGTAAAAGGTTATCTACTCTATTTGAAATTGGTAAGTTGTGATGTTTTGGATAAAACAGAGACCAACTTAGGCCAATTGTGTAAAGTGTTAGTCTTGATAAAGAATCCGCACTATCTCTTGAATATTTGACAAGGGAGTCTTATATGTCAAGAGGACAGTGGGAGTCTTAAAGCTCTTGAAAGTTTCAAGACTTAATCAAGAATAAAACCTAAAGTCCTTCACTAGCACACGACTTGAGGTTTATAACCTATCGTGTTGAAATTTTTGTGCCTATTCAAGTTGGCTTTGCATAGGAGTTCTGAGAGTTCTCAATTGGTTGCACAACTACTTGGAAGCAATGGCAGGCACCTGAGCTGCCAAATGGCAAGAATTTAAGATTGCACAAGTTTAATCAATATGAGTTTGGATTTGTCACTAACCTTGTCTTGTGATTATGGTTTTGACAAATTCACATGGATAAGAACACATACACTATTAAATCTAAGTGTCATAAGGTTTCTCTCCGATTCATGAAAATGATGGTGAGGAAACACTTTCACTAAGTAGATTTTAGCTAGATATCAATTATGATATTTGCATTCTCAAAGTCGTTAGTAGAGCGTGTGTGGTTTACCGGCACACTAACATGGACTTGTGAGAAGTGGCAAAGGTCTAAACAACTGAGACTATGATTACGGCATCCCTTTTCATAGTTCTAAAATTGTTTAGACACACATGTGAGCTATCTAAGAGAGGTGTATGATTTTGATAAAGTTTTATCAAAACAATCTAGTATCAGAAATCTGAACTTTGGTAAGAAAGTCAGCTGATTTCTGAGTACATGTCAAAGCTAGTGGGAGCATAAGTGTTATGCTAATAATCATCATGTTAGTGGGAGCATGATAATTATGACAAAGGTTGCAAGTTAGCAATGTTAATTATAGAAAACAAAAGTTTCAATTCGTGAGGTTGCAGGGGTTGAAAAAGTTGTTTTGCAATAATTAAGGGAGAGGAAATTATACTTCATTTCAATTCTAAAAG
The DNA here is from genome assembly GCF_052849685.1 of Lactuca virosa. NCBI lineage: Eukaryota > Viridiplantae > Streptophyta > Magnoliopsida > Asterales > Asteraceae > Lactuca > Lactuca virosa. Next base: position 35,580,139 of record NC_136433.1, on the reverse strand, counting down.
CTTAGATTGAGATTTTAATCGTATTTAATCAAGGATATATATATGAATTTCATGTTGGAAATGGCTCAACATAAGGAAATTCTATATATGGGTCCATTATTTGCGTTCTAAAATTTGATTATGATTACGGCATCCCTTTTCATAATCTGAATTTTGAGAACTTGGCAAATTGAAATGGAAATATTATAGCAAAAGACTGGTTTAGTCTTTATGTGAGACATCATGAATCGTGTCCCATATGCTTCGGATATAGGATCGATTACATGTGTTATATTCATCCTTTCTATAAATTTCCAAATGCCTGGGGCATTATGAAGGGAAAAGGTCTAGAATTGGATATGACTAAAATGATTAAGCAATTGTCGAGGACAATCTAAGGTTTACCAAAGATTGGTTGCTCAAGGACAGTTGGAAGTATAATGTTAATTCTGGAAGGACCATATTGACATAATCTGTAAGGAGGCAACTCTTGTTCAGAAGTGATAGTCAAAATGGAATATGGAAATGTTTCAAAGTTAGAAATTATTCAATCCGTGTAAGATTAGGAAACTTAATGAAAGAAGGATGTTTCCAAGGAGCTGGTCTCCTTTGGAATGCTCTGTAATGATTGTTGTCAAGTCTTTCTGACTTTGTGCATAATCATTAAGAGGATCAATGCATATAAGTTTAGAATCTAACAGATTTCAGTAAATGGCATGAATTTGGAATTCTTGCATTTGCAGTAAGGATTTGGGACTGTGAAAAGAGGATCATTGGAGTGATGTTCAATTGATCTATTTTACAAAGTAAAGATCATAGACAAACATAGTATGCATACTTGGTGTATGGCATGACTAGTGTTTAGAAAACATAGTGTACATGCTTGGAGCATGGGACAACTATTGTTTTACATTCAAGTATAAAGTTGATAAAACCGAAACAATGAATAATGAGTAATCAGTATGGTGATAAATAAAAGTGTTTATTTATATTCATAGGGTTTGATACCATATTTGATTCATTTATTCTTGTGTTTCACTTTGCATGTTTTGACTTCCAGAATAACTAAGTCGCTCTTCCTGAATGATTAAGTTATTCAAACCATCCACAGTCGGTCATATGTTGGAAGTAGATATGAATCAAGACTGTCATGGGTTGGTTTGTAGAGGTCCAAGTTGGTGGACAAAGTGGTGCTACAACACTCATGAGTGCTCATAAGTTCTGAGTATTGGATTCAACCCGCGCTCATTTGAATCACTTCATGGATTTTATCACGAGTGATCATGAGACGATAATATCTTATATTCTTCAAACCTAGAGATATGAGTTGTTACTATGAGTTGGTTATACATTGATTGCACGAAAACGCATTGGTAACTCGATGTTACAAAACGTGCCTTTGTGTATGATTCAACAAGTAGTAGAACAAGCCATATGAGTCGAAGTTTATCCATTCCTTTTACCTTCGGGATAAAAGCGATATCTGTGGGCCCCTCGATGATTTAAAGATGATACATGTGAGTGCTTGGCCAAGCCAGGACTGATTTGATTTGTTCAATCAGTCAGTCATCATGAATCGGAAATCGGGAAACAACAAATGGACAGAGAGAATGATTGATAATCCATGTCTCAGTCCATATGATATCTAGAATGGAGGAATATATGATCCCTTAACTAATGGACAAGTCATTGACAAAGGTCAGAGTTCATCGACAAGGTCAGAGTTCGACAGAAGCTTTTGAGAGCTACGATTGCTGATCGGTTCCTGAAGTCATACGCAATAATAGTTTTAGACTTATCCAAGTGGGAGACTGTTGGATTAATGTATAAGTCCATAACTATAATTGGTAAGACTTGACCCGACCCGGCATGGTCCATTTGGGTTGCATGGCATCATGCATTTGGATAGACTATAATGAGAGAAATAACACTTAAGGTTGGTTAATATATTATAAGTTCTAATATATTAATAAGGTTATTTAATTAGTATTGATCAAGAATTAATTTGGAATTAATTAAGTGATCAAAAGGAGACTAATTAAATATATGAGTTGATTGTGTAAATCATTCATTCTTATATATGTGGGCTTGTGATCCAAGATTCCTTATGTTGGACTAAGTCCATGGGGTGACCCATGGATACTCCATGGAGGTTAAAATCCATGGAGCATAAGGAATGGGTAAAGTTATGAGTTACATGGTGTAACCCTAATAGCCACCATATAAAAGAATCCCATGACTCAAGAAATCGTACACTAATGTGTGAGTGTGAGGGCTAGATGATTTCAAGGAGTGTTCAAGTTTCTCTCAGGTTATTCCAAGTGTATTTGGTGTTGTGTGAACCATTTGAGGTGTCACACTTGGGGCACTAGGCACTCAAGCTTCATGAAGACATTCTACATCAAAGAGGTATGTATTCTATCTTGTTATATTTATTATTTTGTATGCTAGATTAGGATAATACCTTGCATGTTCATAATTGTATGTATAATAGAGAAAACATAGATCCAAGGTATTTAGGGTTGCATGTACACTTAGGAGTGTTAGAATGCTCATAACCCAACAACCTCCATTTCCGTCGAAGGACTTGGGTTTTGCAGTCATGAAGTCCTTGTAGGAACATTCTTTTTGATGTCCCTGACTTCCACCTTGTCTCTGTGGGTCGGTTCCACCTCCATCCCCACCAGCGTTCACTTGTGCCATTGTTGCAGTCACGGCGGCGGTAACTGCTGCCTGGAACATGACGGGATCGAACTGAGGAGGTGGTGGTGGTGGCGGAGTGTTGTCGTTCCTACTGACGGGTCTTGGTCGGGGAGGCATCTCGTTCTAGAAATCAATCAGGAAGAAGAGGATGGTAAGTCCTCGAGATATATAAAACAAAATATATCTCATCCTGATAAAAAAAAGTATACTACCGAGCGATAAGCACAGAAAGGTTACTAACGCAAGTAAGTTATCGCTTAAGGAAGAAGAGGTAGCAACACTTAGAGTGAATCTGTATACTGAGTTTGGCTCTAGCTAAAATACTCCTATAGTATTTTATGTAGAATGATTTTGGTAAGTTTTTAGGCCTGCTGTAATACCACAGTCACTCCCAAGCACATGTTGGTCATGTCTCGACTGAATATAGTTGATCAGGCTATATTCACCCTAGACATGATTACATAACTGCCCAGGTTTAACCGCAGCGTTCCAGCATCCAAATACTTTTGTTCTGTTCTACTAGCGACACGAATTTTGTTATGTACGCATGCTCGTATACTTTTATAAAAATACTTCTATTTTTGAAAGTATACTTTTAGCGTAGAGCACTTAGGCCCCTTAGTGTTTATAGTTGTATACCACGTAAGGTTCGGTATACTAGTTCGCTATAAACAAGGGCTCTGATACCAATCTGTCACACCCCGAAACCGATGGCGGAAACGTTCCGGGGCGGAGGGCGTCATGTGTAGCATCACAACCAATGAATAACAGAAATCATAGCAACACAACCATTACAGTGAATACTTAAATAAAAATGTTTACATCAGTTTGAAACTTTGTCTGAAACTTAGTTTGAATTACATCCAATAGCTTTGTATGGCATAAACATAAAACTCTTATTGCTCCAGTTCCTCGAAAATCCAGCAAATACCTGTCTACTGATTTCCTGAGAATACAAGCAGTTTGAAAGAGTATCAGCATAAAGCTGGTGAGTTCATAAGCGGTGGTTTGTAGTGAAAATCATTGATGAGTTCTTAAAATGTTTGCATAGTTCCAAGAAAATCCGATATTTTCTTTAGTGAGGATGTAGTGTTTTTAATTCTGTATAAAACCATGAATGTTTGTCACTGAAAACTGTAGTGATATGCGAAATTATTACTTCATGTGACTAGCTAATGCTAATCATGATGTAATAGAATTTCGTGCGTGAAACCATTATATGCTCGTTTCTGTTTGAAAACCCTGAAAGTTCTCCAATTGTAGTGTGTATTAGTTCTATTTAATGTAAATAAAACTGTTGAAGAGTGTCAAGTTGTAAACTAAAGGTGATTTATACATATTCTGAGTCGTATAACCATGCTTGATATGACTAGAGACCTTTCCAACGTTCTTCAGGCGTCGAGTTAAATGACATTTGTCACCCTAGGCATGCCTGCCCAACTGTAGCTAGCAGTTCGGGTGTGGGATTGTCAGTACCGAATAGATCTATTCACAAATCTCACGCTCTCCCTCCGGGAGACTCTGGTTATACTATGATAGGATTTATCCCTGTACACCTAAGGGTACAGCAGTGAAGTAGCGCCTCACGGTATCTTACAATCTAGCTTACATGTAGTGTAGTAGTGTTCTACCATAGTGAAAATTCGTATGTATACCGTATGTAGTGATAATTACAGTTATGAAAACCATGATAAAATAGTGATGTAAGTGTAAACTGTTTCTGTCTTAGCGCATATGTTTCGTAGTGAAAGTTTCTGTACTTGTTATGTTTAGAAAAATCCCAAACTATACCGATTATAGTTTGCATGTATAGTGAATAGCGTGTCCGGAAAACTAAGCAATTTTAGTGAAAACGTCCCTTATGCTCAACACAGTACAAAAGGGTCAAAGTATGAGATTTGCATAAGTTTTGAAAACATTTATGTTTAGCTTGTATCCCCCCTGAAAACATTAAAAATACGGAAAATGTAGGGGTATGAACTCACCGTTGTTGCGTGAAAGCGCTGACTGAAATGAAGATCCTCGAGTTGTTGAACGTGACACTTAACGAAATCCTATTATCAAATAAATACATATGTGTATCTAAATTAGCGATTTCGTTAGATAAAGTGTTAGAGGAACACTTGTATTCGGTTGAGGAATGTTACCGGGACTTGATCGAATCGATGAAAGTGGGTTTTCAGCCAAAAGCACCACTTAAAAGGTGTTTACGGCCGTGAACAAGGGTTTACGGTCGAAAGACAGTTTACGGCCGTGAACAGGATTTACGGCCGTGAACTGGGGTTTACGGTTTCTGAAGGCTCGGTGAGTTTACGGTCGTAAACTCAAGAACAGAGTTTACGGTCTTTGAAGATGGACCGTAAACTCAAGAACACTGGTGCTGATTTCGAAGAGATAAACGTTTCCAGACGTTCCGAAGTGACCCCAAACGGTGTTTGTCGATGTTTCCCGAAGTTTGAAGGTGTTTTTAGGTGTTTACGGTCAAGGTTCTTAGAGAGAGAAGAAGAGAGTTTTTGGCCAAAAATGTTCAAATGAAGGTGGAGGTCTCGTATTTATAGGGGTCTTGTGGTCGGTGGAGGGTCCACTCTTTACTGGTCGTAAATGGGTTTACGGTCGTAAACGAGTTTGCGGTCGTAACCTCACTTAGGACGGAATTGTTTGGTTTTTCGAGATATTCGGGTTCCCGCGCGATTTTTGGTTCCGACTTGTAAATAATTTAATTATATATAACTAGATTATTTTCTAAACCAAGAAGTTTGACGGAAAAGTTAATGAATTTGAAATTTTATTAACGGAAATGGACAAAGTTTCGGGTTGTCACATAAGTCGATTTGGAGGAGGAGGGATTTCGCAACATTTTGAAGGATGTGAGGATCATAATAGCACCAACTGTTGTGTTGTCATCTTTGAACATTACATCATCCAAGAGATCCTCGTTGGTAGGATGCTTGGGAGCTTATTCGCTTGTAAACATCGGAGGAGGTGTTGGATTAGGTGTCTAATCTTATAACTATAATTGGTATGTACTTGACCCGAAAGTAGCATGGTTCATTTCGGGTTGCATATCACCGGGACAATTTGATAGGATGGATACTTGAGTAAGAGGTTACTTATGATTTATTAATATATTATAAGTGCTGATATATTAATATGAAATCATATTATTTAATTAGTATTGATCAAGAATTAATTTGGAATTAATTATGTGATCAAAAGAGACTAATTAAATGTATGGGGATTGATTTGGTAAATCAATGATTCTTATAGTGTGGGCCAATTGTTATGTAGGATGGGCTAAACCAATATGGTAGTCCATGGATAGTGCATGGAGGTTTAACCCATGGAGCCTAAGTAATATGAAAGGTCATGGGCATTAGGGTTTGCATGGATATAACCCTAGACTTTTCCACACTATAAAAGGACTCCCTTAGCACCCAAAATCAGCTACTAGAGTTCTTGGAGTTCATTAGAGCCGATTTTGAAGCTAGCAACATCTCACTCAAGTTCTCCTTTGTCCTAGGTGTGTTGTGAACCGTTTGAGGCATCACACTTGGGGTGCTAAGTTCTTAAAGGCAAAACACAACAAGCTACATCAAGATGTAATCCTATAACTCATTTTTATGTTGTTTATGTCTATTGTATGCTAGTTGTAGGCTTAATGCTTTGGAAACAATATTGCATGTATAATTAGAGAAAACATAGATCCAAATCATTTAGGGTTGTATGTGAACCATAGGATGTTGTAGTATACCAAAACCCAACAGGAGGATCATCCAAAACATTTGTAGGATCGGGAACATCTCCTATAGCAGTTTGTTGAGCTTCTTCGGAAGGATTGAACGCCTGATCAGTCTCTTCATCGGATGGAAAAGTGAATGATAGACGACTTTGAAGAGCTCTTTGACGCATATAAATAAGTGTATATTTTACTTGTGCTCTTATTAGCTCTGAATGCCTAGAGTGAGCCTTATAAACAAATCAGACCAGTATTTGTCAAAAATACCCGATCGTCCTTTACCTGAGGCATGTATCAGACCGGTTGTGGCTTTCGAAGTAGGAGGGACTGCTCCAGCTTTAGAAAGCTTAGAATCAGAGGCAGGAACCCCTGATTGTGCTTGTGTAGAACCGAAAGGGATTTTCGAAAAGACTCGAGAGTGTGTCCTAGAGGGCTTCAAGGGACTATGTTCTATACCTGCACAATCTTTTGGGGAAGATGGGGGTAGATTATGTGCAGACTCCCCGTGAGTGTGTGCATGCGATATTGAAACTCCGAAGGGTACTTCGGAAGAGTGGATGGGAAGGGTCGGTGGTGATCCAGAGTCAGATCAAATGCCAATCTGTGAATCTTGTTGAGAGGATTCACTAGCTTTAGTTCTCTTGTTGGCTCGGACTTTAGAAGGTGATTTCTTTCTTTTAGCCATGTGCTTCTTACGTCCTCCTGAAGAAGTCGATTTGTTCACATCCGAGGCTGGATCATCCGAGATTGGGGTAGATTGTGTTGGCTTGTACACAACCGAAATTTCAAGATGATGTTTGAGATATTGTGAGTTGGATGGAATTGTGGCTAACATATGTTATGGCAAACGTCTGATAGGTCTGAAAGCGGATCAGTTCGCTAACCTATAAGTTTTTATAGCTTTAAAGGAACAATATACCTCTTTGATATCCGAGCTGAGAGGAATGGATTCGAGTCTCTCAAAGTACAGTTGTTGAACCGCAAGAGCCCAGAATCTCATACTTGATATCTCATTGGGCTTCCTCTTGATGGTGAATTTCTAAAAGTCTTGCCATAGCACCTCGGCTAGGTCAATTGCATTGTTTCTTCGGAGAAGATGTTATACACCACATACGACCAATCCTTGCTCATGGTGTCTGTGCCGCCATGTTTGTCGGACAATCCTCGAAGGATTAAGTGCATCAGTATGGTCCATAGTCCAAGAACTACAGACTTCTTGAACTCGTTTGCCTTGAATTCTCCATTATACCCAATTTGATTCAGAAACAAATGAAACTCTTCAGTCGTTGGTTCTTGAACACGAAAACCTTTGGGGTTTTCTGCAATGCGGATGGCCTTGAAGAAGGTGTTCTTGTGGAGTGGAACAATTTTATCATTAACAATCTTCACTTCCAGTGCATTATCTTCAATATTGATTCGTTCAAACTCTTTGTGAAGGATGCGAAGAGGAAGGTCAGGGTTAGGGATTTTAGTGAGAGGAACTACGATAGGGTGGTGAGAGATTACTCGATCATGATGCGAGTGGATTCATCGTAATCCATGGGATCAGGAGAAAACAGTTGAGTTGTTTCTCTGAGGATGAACTCAGTGGATAAAGATGAGGCGGAACCCTTAGAAGATTTCTTCTTCTATGTAGGTTTTGAAGCTTTGGGAGCAGTTTGAGAAGACGTCATTGATGAAGGTTTGAGAGCTTTAAGAACAGAGTGCAAAGAGAAAGGCTCTAGGAAGACGATAGCAAAAGTGAAAATTGGGAATCTTAGTATTCAAAATCATTTTATAGGTTTGATATTTCGGGTCGGGTCGAATAAAGTAATGATGACACCCGAACACAAAGTGGGTTGCATTAAATGCATTTCCGAAAACGGCTTCCTAAAGGACTGTAGCACACAAACGATGGTACGTTTGTTTGTTCAAAAGAAAAAACCGTCGTTTCAGTATTGATTTTGCTCATTACTTTATTGGGACGTGTGCTAAAGCACGTTTATTGAGAATTAAAAGGATAATCATGAAGAAAAATTACCATTAATATATAAATGAAAAAAATTTTGGAATAAAAACTTTAATCACAACCTTAAAATTCTTTTATTGTTGAGGATCCCAGAATAGTCAGATTTCGAGATGAGATGTCATAAGATACTTTAGAAAGAATATGAACACATCATTAGTACGTAATATAGAGTTTAAGATGGCACGATCTCAAACTGAATACCAAAGGTAAAAATGCATGAAGATCTTAAAGGACCAATTTCAAAAGATTTGAGATCCCAAGAATTGAAGGAACAGAGCTCAGAGGAAGATAAAAGATGAACTCACATTACCATTTCGGATTTGAATTCCAAGATGAACTTCATAACACATGCTTGTTTTTGACATATACTCCAAGATGAGAAGATTTTAAGTAATCCGATGTAACTATATCGGTCAGAACTTCAAGTGATGAGGAAAGCTGAAACAACTTAAAACTAGAAGAAGATGTTAGACAAAAAGATATATATAATGATCCTATATTTTCCGAAAGGAAACAATTCCGAGGAGAAAAGCATTTGACTTCAGAATTATTTTACTTTCTATTGTTTCCATTAGAGAGTACAAGCCTCTGGGAAGAATTGTGGATCAGGCATCATCATTCCCGTTTTGTTAAGAAACCCGTTAAATTTGGTTTCGTCTAATGACTTAGTAAAGACATCAGCAAGTTCATCATTAAATGGAACAAAAATGAGATTGATGTTTCCTTTTAAAACATGATCCTTAATGAAATGGTAGCGAATATCAATGTGCTTGGTAATGGAGTGCTGAATTGGATTGTGAGAAATCGCAATTGCACTTTGAGAGTCACAATAGATTGGAATCTATTGAAATCGATAACCATAGTCCAGAAGCTGAGATTTCATCCAAAGAACTTGTGAAGTGCAGCTTGTAGCAACGATGTATTCTGTTTCGGCTGTGGATAGAGCAATACAATTTTGTATCTTCGATGACCAGCTAACCAATCTTCCACCCAAAAATTGACAAGCTCCAGATGTGCTTTTTTTTATCCTGTTGAAGACCTCCATAGTTTGAGTCTAAATAGGCTTGAAGAAGGAAGCTTTCATTTGCCGGATACCAAATTTTGAGGTTATTTGTTCCTTTGAGATATCGGAAAATTTGCTTGACAGCCAGAAGATGAGACATCTTCGGATTAACCTGGAATCTAGCACACAAGCATGTAGAGAACATGATGTCCGGATGACTTGCTGTAAAGTAGAGTAGCGATCCAATCATTCTCCTATACTTATTCTGATCAACAACAACACCTGATGGGTCCGAGAAGATCTTGTGTCCGAACCCTATTGGAACATTTTCAGATGCACGAGTGTCCATTGAATACTTTTTTAGAAGTTCGGAAATGTATTTCTCTTGATAAATAAAGATTCCTTTGTTGGTCTTCTTAACTTGAAGTCCGAGGAAGAAACTTAATTCACGATTCATGCTCATTTGAAATCGATTAAACATTAACTTTGCAAAATCAACAACCATTGTTGAATCCGTAGATCTAAAGATGATATCGTCAACATATATTTGAACTGAAATGAGATGGTTTCCATTCGATCTTTGGAATAAGGTAGGATCAAGAATTCCGCTTTGAAAACTGGAACACTTCAGAAAACCAGTGAGAGTCTCGTACCAGACACGTGGAGCTTGCTTGAGGTCATAAACAGCTTTTTGAAGTTTGTAACGGTAGTTTGGATAAGAAAGATTTACAAATCCAGGGGCTATTAAAGATACACTTTGGTATCAAGTTCACCATTGAGAAAGACACTTTTGACGTCCATTTGGTAAACTTTAAAGCCTTTGTGAGCTGCATAAGCGAGAAAGATTTGGATGGTTTTAAGACGATCAACAAGAGAAAAGGCCTCGTCGTAGTCGGGTCCTTCGATCTGAGTAAATCCTTTAGCCACCAATCTCGTTTTGTTTTTTATTATAACTCTGACATCATCGAGTTTGTTTCAGAAGACCCATCTTTTGCTAACAATATGGTGATCTTAAGGAGGAAGGACAAGAGTCCAAACTTGATTTATATCAAATTCTGCTAACTCTTCTTGCATGTCTGTAATCCAATCATCATGTTCTAAGGTTTTCTTGATGAGTTTTGGTTCAACCGTTGATATGAATGCCGTGAAGTGACACTCATTTTGAATGTTAGTAGCAGAGCGAGTTTGAACACCAACGTTGAGATTTCCAATAACTTGATTTGGAGGATGATCTATTGTCCAGATAAGCAATCTCGTAAGTTTTGGTGCAGCGGATGATCCGATATCAACAATGAGGTTGTGTTGCTCCCCCTGAATAGTTTGAATTTAAGGATGATGCTCCCCCTGAACTTCTGAACCGGATATTTCAACGTCTTCATCGTTCAGACAGTCAAAGAACTCGACATCGTCTTCATTGTTGTTCAGAATGGGATCAAATTCAGCGAATTGATCTGCTGCATCTTGAAATCCATCAACATTTGATTCGAGGTTTGGATGACTATTTTCCCCCTCAACTTAAGAAGGTTGAAATATATCGGAATCAAATAGAGGAAAGGTTGGTGTCGGACTAGAGATATTTTGAGAAATCGGAGCTTCAGATGATGAGGACGGTCTTGATCGAGATTCTGAGTCTAGAGCAATTTCTCTTGGTCTGAACAGGATTTCGAAATCAACTTCATGGATAATTTGGAGATTCGTAGACCCAGCAGGTAGAGCATCAGACTCCATGATATGTGTTGTAACATGATTAGGATCTGAGTTCCAAACAAAATTATCATCAAAAGTGACATCAAAGCTTTCTTCAAGTACACGATTCCTATAATTCAGAACTCTGTAGGCTTTGGATTTAGCTGAGTATCCCAGAAAGATTGCTTCATTGGCTTTTGGTTGAAACTTGGTGAGTTGATCATGGTTATTTTTGATAAAGCATCTACAACCAAAAACGTGTAAGAACGAGATACTCGACTTTCGACCATTCATAGCTTCATACGGTGTCATGCTGAGATGGCGATTGATGATACTTCGATTTTGAGTGAGGCAGATAATGAATACAACTTTAGCCCAAAGATAAAGAGGAAGGTTTGCAAAGTTCAACATCGATCGAGCGACTTCAACGAGAGTTTGGTTTCTTCTTTCAACCGCACTGTTTCGTTGAGGAGTGTAGGGACCAGAGAAATTATGGGCGATATCTTTGTCAGAGAGGAATTTCTCAATGGTGGCATTGGTGAATTCGGAGCCATTTCCACTTCGGATTCTTATAACAGGGAGTTTGATAAGAACGTCAATTCCTTTAATGAAGTTAATGAGTTCAGAGGTTGTTTCGGATTTTATCCTAAGGAAGAAGACCCAAGTGAACCTTGTATAGTTATCAACAATCACAAGAATATACTTTTTGTGATGCATAGTTTCTACGATGGATGGTCCACATAGATTGATATGAAGAAGTTATAATCGTTCCGAAATTGACTTTTCAATGATTACAAGATTGACCTTTCTTGAATTGCTTCCCACATTTACATGTAACACAAAGATGATCATTTTCGAATTCGAGGAGTGGCAGACCTCATACTATTTCACCAGAAACAAGATCATTCATGTATTGGAAGTTGAGATTAGCTATCATTCGATGCCATGGCCAACTTACGTCAGGAATGGCCTTTGAAAGAAGACAGAGTTGAGGCTTTCTGATGATCATGTTGATGTCTAAAGGATACATGTTTTTGATGCGATCATATTTGATAAGACATTCTTTCTGGTCTTCTGTCATAACATAGCTATGCTTTTTGCAGAATTCAACTCTTCGGTTTGCATCAGTGAGTTGAGCCACGCTGATCAGGTTATGCTTGAGATCAACCACATACGCTACATTAGAGACAAATAATTTTTCATTGGTCAAGACGCCATAACCTCGAATTTGTGAATTCGAATTGTTGCCATATGTCATGTAACCAATGTTAGGAGCGAGCTTCAGATCACGCAGAAAGTCTTTCTGCCCAATCATGTGCATGGAACAAGCACTATTAATATACCATATTGTATCTTGTTCCGAAGCACAAAGTGACGGCAAAGTTAGTGAGTTTTAGAGTTTTTAGGCTTTGAGTTAGACTTAGGGACTTTTACATGGGCTTTGGACTTGGATTGTGACTTTTGAGCAATTGGCATCTCGGAGGGCTTGTTCCGAGATTATTTTGGAAAGAAGCAGAATGTCATGGTGTTTTCATTTATCCAAAAATCGTATTCAACCAGTGGTTGTTTGGATACTACTTTTCTCGGAGCAACAATTTTCCGAGATGTTGTAGGAATGATTGTGTTCACAGATGTCATAAATGTGTTTTCAGAACTTTTTCCTTTCCATTCAAAGTTTTGTTTCGAGTCTTTTGAAGATTTCTGAACAACAGTGTTCCTAGCAACTTGTCCTTTGTTTGCTACTTTCGAAGGCACATTAGGTTGTGGAAATTGTTTTGGTTTGAAAATCGTGCCATTGGATTTAGCAATAAACACAGAAGAAGAAACTGTCCGAGGAGAGTCAGTTTTCACATAAGGAGTCTCGACAGTGACCTTTTTTGTACAATTATTGACAGATTTGTTTTGAGCAACCGAACTAGCAAGATTAGATGGCCTCTTAAGGATCCTAACATGCATGAAGGTATCGTGGTTCCTAGTAGTTGGACTAACTGTTCGAGACACTTTCTTCTCGGACTTCTCAATGAATTTGGAATCTTGCATGGACCTAATTTCTTTCTTAAGGGCATTCTTAGCTTCGGTCTTTGGGTGAACAATGTCTTTCTTATTCAGCCAAGGTTTCTTCCGAGATTCAGATGATGACTTGGAAGTTTTTCTAGTTGATGAATTGTTGACACGAGGCTTAATTGGCACTAGAGTCGATTTCGATATCACATCAGAGTCAGAGATACAAGAGTCAAATGAATCGTCACAAAAAATTTCTCCATCTATATCACTATCAAATGACGCCCAAACAAAGTTGAATTTGTCAGATTCATGTCCATTTGTCTCAGGAATGAGTTCATCGACACCATAATTGTTTGGTGGGCCGGAGTTCAAAAACTGAACTCCAGTACAGTCGGTGTCAGGGAAAGATCATGAAGACTGATTTAGGTCTAGGGATATTAGAGGCGGAAGAGGCGTGGAATCAACACATTTAAAAATGATAGGTTTTGAACTCAGGAATCAGAGATTGGAACTAGTCTGAAGTATCAGGAAGGGACGAAAATGGTGAGACAGGGGTATCCGAATAAGTATGGTTTGGAATGTCTCCCATAAACGTTAGGTTTTGAAGTTCCTTCAAGGGACGAACAACAGGTTTCAGAAAACTCGATTTTGAGACCTGGTGCTTTGGACCATGGGTGACGAAAATTATGTGCCATCCGTTCGTTTGCTTCAAGAATATCAATAGACTTGTTCAAAGCATCAATTTTGGCGTTAATACGTTTGTTATCAGTAACTAAGATGTTTATTTCACTGAAAGTAATTTCACATTTGTCTTTCAAAATAATACATTCATCCTTAGCCATTAAAAGTTCTCTCTCTAAAGATTCAATCTTAAGCTTGCAGTCTTCAAAACGTAATCTAAGACGAGTCAATTTACTATCCAGTTTCTCACTAACTTCTATGCCAGACTCATAGGCTCTATGAATAACTGTCATTTCTGATTGAATTTGAGTTGGATAAGGTTCATAAATAGATAAATCAAAATTATTGTCAGTGATCGTGGATTTTACCTGCTGGTGATGCTTCTGCCTAGTGGATCGTTTGTTTCCATGTAGCAAAAGTTTGGCTCAACATCGTCATTTTCTTATTCTGAACCAGAATACCATTATCCTTCATCACACTCAATTTATTGTCTAACCATAAGATACATGTTCCTTGCATATCTTTCTTCACTCTCATCACCAGAAAGACCAGTACCCATCAACCCATCTTGAAACCATAGTAACAAAAGCCCTTTCGCTTTCAGTGAGTTCTTGGGCTTTATGAGCATAGTAGTCAGAGTCTTTTACCTTCGGTTTTTAGGAAATTTCAGCCAAATAGCCCTTTGCAAAGTGGTTTCCGAGACCACATTTGTGACAAACAACCTTGGATTTGACTGGTTTCGGAACTTCCTGAGGTTCTGAGGAGTGATTTGGAATGTTGGGTCGGTAAGCTAGTGGGTTTTATGTAAGTTTAGGAAAAGGTTGAGGATTGCTTTGATGAGGGGCTTGAAATCGGTTTTGATAGGGTTTATGACTGGCATTCTAGGGACGTTTGTACTTCATAGACAGAAGTATGAATTCTTGTTGGAAGCGAAGTTCGGAATTAGCTGAATCAGGATCAAGATTTTCTTAAAATGAGTGGTTCAGAACAAGTAGGATAGGTGGAGTAGGAAGTGTTGGTTGAACAAGTGAAACAGGTGGGATAGTTCCAAAAGGATCCAAAACAGATGGGCTCATAATTAGTGGGTTAACACAACTAACTAAGGCAAGAGGACCTCCTGACAATTCTCTTAACGTTTGAGCAACATTAGATTCATGGCTTTGCAATTCGTCAAATATTACTATGAAGACATGACTTAACATTCCCCCATCCATTTATGAGGCTGTTGATGAACTTCATATTGTACTTGAGAGGAGTTCTGACTATTCCATGTGCAATCATGTTGTTAACAACGATCCTATACCGATTTGATGCAAAGGCTACGGATTCACCGGGAGTTGTAGTGAAGGTATCAAAGTCATTGACGACAGATGTCAAACGTTTATCCTTCATGTTTTCAGACTCTTCGAACAAGTCTTGAAGTGTATCCCAAATCTCTTTGGCAGGTTTGCACGACTTAATGTTCTCAAAGAGAGAAGGGGGAACACCAAACACCATATCTGAGAATGCAATCTTATCTGCATGAAGCTTTTCGATGTCTGATGCAGTTAGAGGTGCTAGACGTTGTTCTTCTTGACCCATGCGAGTAGCAGTAACATCTCTGACCATTTGTCTTACTGGAACATGAGTACCTTATTTCACAGATCTCTATATCTCTTCACCTTTTTCCTTACCAAGTAAAAATCTGTAACATCCCAAAAATCAAGGTTAAAAATTTCATTTTTATTATATTCAAAAAACCATTGCAAATTTGTCCAACCATTGAAAAGCATTTAAATAAAAACTATTATCAGAGTTCATTCCCAAATATCACATATTGCGGATAACACAGGTGTATGCGTTGCGATCGTCTCGAGCCCCTTTCATTTGAAAACCGTAATACCTGAAACATAAACTGAAAACCGTAATCACAAAGCTTAATGAGTTCCCCAAATACCACATACAAAACATATAGTGGGCCCCGCCCGGTCATCGAGCTGAGATCGGAAAGCATATAAACACATACACATGTGATATACACAACATACAAGTAGTCATCGGGCTTCGCCCGACGTCAGACCTTAGTCCAAAAGCATATAAACACAGGTACATGCAAGAGTCACAAAGACAACTAGCATTCTATCAACATAACATAAACATGGGCCGACATTGGTACCTTTGACTTGCTAAACCCGGTAAGGAAACTCACCTCGAATGCAGAAGCTTCTTGAAAAAATTCCCTAGTTGCCGCCATGACAACACCTCCGAACTATCAGATCAAGATTAACACCAAATAAAAAATTGGATTTCCATTCCAAGGCCTACTAACCATACTTGGGGTAAATTGACTATTTTACCCCTGACCCAAACAAGAACCAAAACTGAGGCCCAACCTTAATAACCAAGAAGGCCCAAAACCAAAAGATCCATAAAGGCCCACTAATGGCCCAATTTTCCAAATTGGGCCCAATCCCATATGGGCCTTATCCTAAGCCCATACTTCCCTTAATTACAAATCAGAATACCTCAATTACCCCCTTGGGACAAACTTGCTCAAAGTTATAAATCAAAAGTCAAAGTCAACGGTCCAAGTTGACCCAACTCGCCGAGTGCCCTTCAACTCGTCGAGTTTCTTCATTAGACCGCAAAGAACGGGCAAAACCCCATGAACTCACCGAGTTCACCCATGAACTCCCCGTGTTCACCAGAAACCCAACCTCTTAATTCATTAAGCCGGCCTTTTCGAAACTAAGGGCTTCTCAACCCATATCTTAACTGAAATGGCCTCAAAAAGGGTAAAGTTTCCAACTTTACCCGTAAGAACCACCAAAACTGGTTCAAAACCCAAACCCTAAACTTAAAAGGGTAAGGACTTAAGCATTAAGCACTTAATCTACAATGACACAACTCCAAGATGCAGATCTGACCATATGAGGCTAAATGGCCATGTAAAGTTTCCAACTTTACACTTATTCATGATTAGAAGAAGTTCAAAAGCTTAAAAGAGGCCAAAAGAAGAACTTAATGAATGCATGAAGCCCTTACGACCATAAAGTTGGCACCTTTATGCCAAAAGAGCTCATGGAGATCATAGATCTAGAAAGGATAAACACTTAGGACTTCTACTTCCTCAACAATCACCCATCCATGGCTAAAAGCACACAAATAAACCCAAGAAGATACCTAAGCCAATACTAAGCAAGGTTAGAACTTTACACCCAAAATGTGTTGGAAATGGAGCAGAGAATCAAGATCTATGAGCTCCTTCTTGAACCACCACCTTGCACCAAACTTCTCCTCCTTGAATGAGCTTCAAACACACAACAAAACACACACAATAGACTCACAACACTCTTGGAGGCGCTAGGGTTTCAAGATTAGGGTTAGGGGCTAAAGAGGATGGAAATGAGGCCAACATTTGGAACTTAAGGTGTTTAAATATGGTGCAAAACCCCAAAATTAGGGTTTCCTAAACAACGCCCAACTCGTCGAGTTGGCTCCTCCAACTCGCCGAGTTGTCTCATTAATCTCACGACCAAAACAACTTCTACTCGCCGATTTGATGCTCATCAACTCGTCGAGTAGACCCATTAAATCCTCACGATTCTTCATCTTCAACTCACCGAGTTGGCTCCTCCAACTCGCTGAGTTCAACTTGAAATTGGCATAATTCCACAATTAACCTTCTAGATTTCGGGTGTTACAAAATCTCTCCATTCTAAATTTCCAGTGATCACACTCTTTAACAACTAGCAATGGGGCGTTGGTCAACCCACACTATTTGTTATTTGCATTGAATACATTTGTTGAGTTAGATTAAGAGCAACCATTGAAGTTAAAGTATTAGAGCTGAAGCGGTATATAGAAGAACTTTTATCCTGAACACAAAAATGATTGAGATACCAAGGTAATCTCAAATCAATTATAATATGTTCTTATGGATTCAAAGGACAACCACTTACGCTCTGATACCAATTGAGAGTGCAAGAGTATGTGCGGGGACAAGGGTTGAAAACTCAAACCTTGAATTAACTTAAGATCAATGTATGCTGCTAATATTGTCACACCCCCGAACCAGACGGCGGAAACGTCCGAGGGCTCGCGTGACTTAAATTGAAATATCATCTCAATGAATATACATGAAACATAACACATTCATCACCAACCATTACATAGTACAACTGACATTGTTTACATCAAGTACATGGTTTACATTACATGATACCAAAATATAAAGTGTTTGATGATTAGCAACTACAAAAGAAACTTTCAACACACTGGATGCTTCCTCGTTCTAACGGTTACCTGAGAATACAAGTTATTTTGAAAACGGTCAACATATATAATGTTGGTGAGTTCATAAGTATGTTTGATGTAAAATAGTTTATGTCGTTTGTAAAACCCAGAAAATCCGATATTTTCTGAAATAAGACTTTTCACGAAAATGTTGTGATGATCCTGTAAGTATATGCGTGAATGATTTCAAAACGTGTATAAATGAGAAGTTTTGCATTATAGTTATTGAAAGTACAAGTGAATAAGATTGGTTTCCCCGGAAAACCCGATGTTCTCCGATAAAATAGTATGATTGTTTTGTATTATTGTATCGTCACAGCGAATGAATATGATTTCCCATGATTACTTAGATGGTATTGGATCTCTATGTGAGTCGTTATAACCATGCATGATAATGACTAGTTCGTATGTCTTAGCATTCTAGTGAACGCCGGAATTGATCTTAAGATTTTGTCACCCTAGACTGGCCTAGTCTAACTGTAGCGAACAACTTAGGTGTGGGGGAGTCACCCCCGTATAGATCTATACACAAACTCTCGCTCTCCCTCCAGGAGACTTTGATTATAACTACAGACTACGACCGACACTTATTGGTGTCGCCCGTTATTACTCACTTAATCCAAATGAATTTGATTAACCTTGATTAACGACCTGATTTTGTTTACTTGAATAGAAGGTAAGCCTAACAGACGAGGAGAAGAGGACTACTAGGCCCTACTAATTACGTATGTTATTTAAGGCTGTCGAGTATACGAAAGACGCGTTGGCCCATTTCGCATATGATTTATTTGGACCTTACTAGCAATGCTAATGGGCCACCGAGGCCCAATAGCATGTAAAAGCAATTGAAGGTCCCTTAAGCATGTAATCGGGTCACAAGAGGCCCAATAACATGTATTATTTATGTTAGGCCCAAAAGTCATGTTAATGGGTCACGAAGGCCCAATAAGCATGATTAGAATCTTTCAAGCCCAACAGTTAGAATGTTTACTTGTTTTGTATAGTATTAGTGTTGTGAAGTTGTTTAATCGATATGTCGTAATAATCACCAAATTGTTTTATAACGATTCATAGATTTATAAAAATATATATTTTTCTATTTAAACCCATACGTTATAAAGTTTTGTATATTTTGACCCAATTATTTTATTATTAACATAATTGACCAAAAATATTAGTTTGACCTATTCAGCCCCTTATTTTGGTAAAGTTGGCCATTTTTAGCCCTTTTTATGAAAAATGACATATTAGGTCCTTGAACTATTTTTCTTGACATTTTTGGCCTAAACACTTAATTAAATAATGTTTTAAGCCCAAAATTTTATTTTGGACAGTTTCAACCCTTTAGTTAGAAGATTTGCATTTAAATCCACACTTTTCGCAATTTTTACAAATTTTACCCAAAATCCAAAATCTTTGCATTTTTAGTCCCTTTTGATAAATAAGGCCATTTTAACCCCTGAAATAGGTTTATTTACGTTTATAGCCCATGTTTTGAGAAAATTTTCCAATTCAGCCCCCTTAAATTTGATTTTTCGCATTTTTGGGCCTAAATAGCTGAAAAGCCCAAATTTTAGCCCATTAGGCTAAAATTTACATTTTTAGTCCTTTAAAAAGCCTAGTATTTATAAAAACTCTTATTTTAGCTGTTTTGACCTTTTGATCCTTGTAGAAACCGTGAATGACATCTTTTTCCCCATCTTTTGTTTATTTATCAAAAATAGTCCAATAACCAATTTTATGTTGTAGTATGTTTATTATAAACTTTGTATGGTAGTTTATCTTGACATGTTAAGTGAAATACATCCTAGATCACATATTTTTCCTTCTTGAACTATAGATCTCGAAATATCTTTCATTTTTAGCACATATTTACCACATAAGCACAATAAATCACACATAACATACAAATACACATAGATCTTCACATTTTACTTGTATTCTCCCCCATAAATCATATGAAAACCGAAAATAGAGGGGTATGAACTCACCTTGAGTTTTTGGATTCGGTTTTTGAAGAAGATGTGGAAAGATGAAGTGATTTTCGGCCCTAGCAACTCCCTTGAGTAGATCTCGAACTCAAGAAGATTTATAGGAGTATGATCACCAAACACTTTGTTTAAAAGAGTGATCTATCATGAAGATGGAGTTATGAAACTTGAATGTGTAAAGGCTTACCAAGAATGATGATTATCTTGTGAAGATCCTCTTGAAACCTAAGTAAATCTTGAAAATGTGATGAAAGTGAGGAAATGTTCTTGTAAGATTTGAGAGAGTTTGGGGAGAAGATTGAAGAGGGTGGTGGGGGTTTGTGGTCTCGGCCGAGGATAGAAAGGAGAGGGGAGAGAGAGGTGAGTTGACTTGCATGGAGATATGAGAATGGTGCATTGATATCCTATGTACATTTATGAGGTGGCACCACTAATGTCAACCCTCATTTCATCCTTTCTTTTTTTTTTTTATGTTTGGGCCGAAAACATGGGCTAGAATAAAAGAGTTGCTTAGTTTGGGCCATTATTTGCCTCATTTCGAAATTCTAAGGCCCAAAGAGTATTTCTCGGCCCATTGGGTCTTTGTGAATGTTCACGGCCCAATGTGATATTAAGGGGATGGATTTATGGCTCATTAGGGCTAATTTGATTAGTTATGGTCCAATAAGGCCCAAAAGAGGTACACAATTCCATTTTAGGCCCATGATGGCCCAACAGGTTAGGTTTCATGAATGTGGGTCCAATTATGGCCCATTTGAAGGTTCTAAGCCCAACAAAGTCAAGTTGGAGGCTTATTGGCCCATTAGGCCCAATAAGAAAATTCTAGTCCATAATGAGCTTAAACCGAGATTTTTAGGGTTTTCAACTTTACTTGATGAATCTAGGTTTGAATTTGTTTCCATAGGTTGAACTTCAAACATAACATGAATTAGGGTTACGAGTTTACAGTATATAATGTTTATAAGAGTACAGAATTTCCTAGCTAGAATGCTAGTTGTGACATCATCCCCCCGTTAGAGGGAATTTCGTCCCGAAATTCTTTTTGAAGCTAAAGTTTAAGAATGCGAGAATAAGTGAGGGTACTTCTGTTTCATCTGGTCTTCGCGTTCCCAAGTGAATTCCGGTTCACGCTTTGCGTTCCATCGAACCTTTACTATTGGAATGCGACTTTGCTTAGTACGCTTCACCTCCCTATCCATGATCTCGACGGGTTCTTCCACGAACAGGAGATTCTCGTTGATTTCGATTTCTTCCAACGGGATAACGAGAGTCTCGTCGGATAAGCACTTTTTCAAATTTGAAACATGGAACACGGGGTGTACACTGCTAAGCTCGGTAGGTAGCTGCAGTCTATAAGCCACTGGACCCATTCGGGCAAGAATCTCGAATGGTCCAATGTATCGTGGGTTTAGTTTTCCCCGTTCCCAAAACGAATCACCCCTTTCCAGGGAGATACTTTTAACAACACCCGATCCCCGACTCGGAATTCCAAGGGCCTTCGCCGTTTATCAGCGTAGCTCTTCTGTCGGTCTCGTGATGCTTGAAGTCGAGCTTTGATTTGAACTATCTTCTTTGTCGTTTCGCGTATGATTTATGGTCCTGTTAATGCATTGCTTGGTGTCTGTTCTCTTGCTAGCTGAGTGTCACCTACCTCAGCCCAACACAACGGTGATCTACATTTACGTCCATATAAGGCTTCAAAAGGAGCAACTTTGATGCTTGAGTGATAACTATTGTTGTACGAAAGCTCAATTAAAGGCAAGTGGGTATCCCACGACCTTCCAAAGTCTATCACGCATGCGCGAATCATATCTTCAAGCGTTTGAATGGTTCGCTCACTTTGACCATCGGTTTGTGGGTGGTAGACAGTGCTCATGTCGAGTTGTGTTCCCATAGCTTTCTGAAGCGATTGCCAAAAGCGTGAAGTAAATCTACTATCTCGAACTGAGATGATAGATATTGGTACTCCATGAAGTCTCACAATTTCCTTGATGTATATTCTCGTCAATCGTTCCATCTTGTATGACTCCTTTATTGGCAGGAAATGAGCGGATTTTGTCAATCTGTCGACTATTACCCATATAGCATCCAATTCGTCCGCTGTCTTGGGTAATTTGGTCACGAAATCCATGGTAATCCTCTCCCATTTCCACTCAAGTATTACCGGCTGTTGTAATAGTCCCGAGGGTTTCTGATATTCTACCTTCACTTTAGCACAAGTGAGGCACTTGCTAACGTAAGTGGCAATTTCTGCCTTCATGTTAGGCCACCAATATTGTTGCTTGATATCCAAGTACATTTTATCTGAACCCGGATGGATGGAGTATCGTGTCTTATGGGCTTCATTCATGACTACTTCTCTGAATCCCCCAAGTTTAGGGATCCAAATTCGGTTCATGAAATAATATGCTCCGTCCTCCTTGACTTCAAAGTTCTTTTCCATTCCACGTAACGTTTCGCTTGTTCTGTTTTCTATCTTCATGGCATCGAACTGGGCTGCTTTGATTTGCGAGGACAGATGGGATTGAATGGTTATTGAAAGAGTCCTCACACGACGATTTTAGTATTCTTTTCGACTCAAGGCATCAGCTACCACGTTAGCCTTGCCTGGGTGGTACTTGATTTCGCACTCATAATCGTTTAGCAGCTCAACCCATCTTCGCTGCCTCATGTTTAACTCCTTTTGATTTAAAATGTGTTGGAGACTCTTGTGGTCGGTGAAAATGGTGCACTTGGTACCATAAAGGTAGTGCCTCCAAATTTTCAAGGCGAAGACCACAGCTCCCAATTCGAGATCATGGGTGGTATAATTCACCTCATGTGTCTTTAGTTGTCGGGATGCATAAGCTATCACCTTTCCACGTTGCATGAGTACACAGCCTAAACCCTGATTCGAAGCATCGCAGTAAACTACGAAGTCCTCTGTTCCCTCTGGTAGTGATAGTACTGGTGCACTACAGAGAGCTCGCTTCAGATTTCGGAAAGCAACCTCCTGCTTTTCTGTCCATTCAAATGGCACGCCCTTTTGTGTAAGCATGGTAAGTGGCTTGGCTATTTTGGAGAAGTTCTGAATGAATCTCCTGTAATAGCCTGCAAGACCTAAAAATTGACGAATTTATGTGGGTGTCGTTGGGACTGTGTAACGCCCGGGTTTCGGGGCTAAGCATTTTAGACGATGTAATAGTCTAGGTCAACTATTGTAACTCTTTTGATGTAATAAAGATGAAATATTTGAGTATTTTGTGAATTATGTGAATTTATATGCTTAATGTTTAATTATAAATGTATAATTAATAAAGAATAAAAATAAGCGTCAAAATTAAAGTATGAGATAAGCGTGATATCTTTACATAAAGTTGTAGTGGTCGAAACAAGGATTCCGGAGATATAAAGAACGCCGAAATCCAAGTTATAACGAAGAAGTTATGACCCGTCGAAGTTTCGCAATGGAACCGGCACGATACCGGGAATCGTAAATAGTGAATTTACGATAAAGCGATTTTTATCCCTAGCGATCTAAACAAAAGTCATAGAAAACGTTAAACCGAGAGCGTCCATAAAAAGAACGCCCAAATCTGACTTCGTATGAGGAAGTTATGATTTTTCGAAGTTTCGGCTTAGCAGTATACAACCCGAAGTTCGAATATTAGATCGAGCGGTTTTTAGCCGGCACAACCTAAACGAGAATCGAAGATCTCGTTAATATTAGCGTACCGATAAAAAGACAGACGAAAACGGACGTCGGATGAAGAAGTTATGAATTGTTTAACAGACCAATCCTGTCCCGACCTGTTAAAAATATAACTTTTAAAATAAAGTCAAAATTAGCCGACGGAGTCTAAACGAAAGTTGTAGAGTACGTTCCCGCCTACGCGTGGATATAAAGAACGTCGAAAATGGAGCTCGTATGTGAAAGTTACGAATTTTTAAAGTCGAGAGTGCAATTTACGAAATCTGATGCAAGACACGATGACGTGGCTCAATCCCAGCCTTCCCTTGCTCCCCACGGTCTCGCATCCGATGAACGCCACGTAGCCTCGCTTCGCCCTACGCCCCGCGTCCAAGGCTGGTACGCCCAGCGTACCTTCGGACCTGATCCTCTTGCGAGTGCGAGCCAACTAGTGCGAGTTGGCACCCTTATCCGAAGTTACGCCCCGCGTAGATCCGAACTTCGGCCCCTATAAATACCATGCGAGGGCTGCCGAGGAAATCACTCATTTCTTCATTCCTTTCTCTCTCTACTTTCTCTCACTACCCATTTTAACCCCCTAAACCCTAGTAAAAATCCCTAGCACCCTAAGGAAGCCCCGAGGCTCCCAGAGTCCCGAGAAAAAGGGTCTTTCAGTTCGGAAACGCTGCTCCGAGCAAAGCCCGGTTTTCTTTAAAATCCGCTGTAAGTGAGCTACGCCTACGCAATTTTTAATATAACTTTTAAATAATTATAGTAATGTTATTAGGTCCTTAAAATAATTATTTGAGCTATTATTATGAGTTATATTGAGTGTTATTTAACGCTTATATAATGATAATAATAGCTAGACTATTAATTAGTCACGGTTAACGTTAAAACTAAACCCTAGTGATATTGATACTAGGTTTTGGTCAAGGAAAAATTGTTTTGAGATAACGAAGCGCTGTTCAAGTACCGAGTCACCACCTAATCAGGTGAGTGCATAGTTACTTTCATCTTACACATAGATATGAAGTATTTTATATAAATTACGTGCTATGTGTGCATATTATCTGAATACTTGCTGTCTATGTTGGATGAATGATTTTTATACACGTTTTTCATGATTTAAACTGTATATGTATTTTATATCTACAAAAATGTTGGGGTAAAACATGGGTAGATGTAATAAGACGATGTGTGATAAAATGATGAGAGGCATCGATGTTGTTGGTGATCCAGTCATCTAGCGGAGTATAGATGACGACCACGGACTCTTCTAGACAGTCCAGTGGAACGCTAGCAGGCTCGCAACCTGTAGGTGTCTGTGAACGATGTGTTCACCGGTGTACTCCATCCCCCTCATGGTTGCCTTTAAGACATTTATTGCTGAGGAACCCCCTTAGCGGTAGTGTCCATCCCGATGATGATCCTTAGGCTAGGTCCCTTATGATAGGTGTTTAGGGACGTAAAGTGAGGATAACGGGAACGGGTAATCGGGTTATTGTTGATTGATGAAATTAATAAACTTATTTATTGTGGGTTGAAAACCCTATGTGCTCACCAGGCTCCCAAGCCTGATCCACTCAGTTTCATGTATTACAAGTAGTGGCGCTCGAGAATAGATGTGATGTTTTGGGATGAGGGATTACGGATATAGGCCTGTAGATATGAAATAATGTAGTAAGGCTTATGTTGTACTGTTTATGCTTTTGATCTGTATCGAACATGATATCCCGAGTCTTTTAATGAAATACATTTCCTTGGACATGCTTTTGATAAATCTTTATCATATTTTGTTTTGGGACAAATTCCGCAACACTTTTATTTAAAATGTTACTATGATTTTCAAACAAGCATAAACAAAATCGGTCTTTTCTGGCCGTGAAAATGGAGATGTCACAGTTGGTATCAGAGCATTAGATTAAGCGAACTAGGAATTTGTAGGATTTCTAGACATAAACTTAGAATGCTAAGCAATGATTGTGAGGTGTGAGCACTAGCTTATTTTAGGAATTATGCCTAAAATGCTTTTATGTGCTAAATGCTTTGTGCCTGATATGCTGTTATTTGTTCGGATCTATGGTCTGTTGCCGACCGGATCTGGAAACCTTATGTGTTTAGGATTCTAAACATACGACTACGATATTAGAACTAACATGTAAACGTTTCGTAGTGATAAGGATGATTTAAACGTCTATCCTAAATAAAGATCTAAATTCACCTTATTCGGTGTATAGATCAAAATGGCAAGAACCCGCAGTGGAGCTGGGAATGCAAATGGGAATAGGAATCAACTCCCAGTGATTCAGCAAATACCTGTTGTAGCAGATGTTCCTGAGCCAATCACGATGGTCGGAGTGCAAGCGATGATCCAGATGATGTTGGATCGTCAAATGGAGGAAACCAGGCGTTTGCTCCAACAAAATTGCGAGAAAGCTACCATACCAATCGTAGAGCCCGAGCTGAATGATGGGCAGTCAGAAGGAGGAAACTACAGTGGGACTGTTGGTCAAGCCAACCCACTGATAGTTAGGCAAAACCACTAGGATGGAGGAAATGACGGACGTGGATGCAAATACAAGGATTTCATGGCATCTAAACCACCGTGTCTATCTGGAAGCCTGACGCCGGTGGAAGTCATGAACTGGATCTCCGAGATGGAAACGATGTTTGAGAGTTGCGAGTGTAGCAACAGGTAGAAGACCGCTCTCGCGGTTCCTCTGTTGAAATCTGGAGTACTAAGCTGGTGGAAGCTACTAGCTGATTCAATGCCCAAAGGAGAAGCGAGCAAGATGTCGTGGGAGGATTTTCTGGTGCAGTTAAAGATGCAATACTGCTCTGAGCAGGATCTTCTGGAGATCAACAAAGAATTCCAGAATCTGAAGAAGGGAAGAATGAGCGTTACTGAATACGTTGCAAGCTTTACAGAGAAAATGAAGCTTGTTCCTCACCTCGTCCCAACTGAACTCTCCAAGGTTAAAAAGTTTGCCCTCGGATTACCAGCGGACTTCCGTCCAATGGTCAAGCAAACAACCACCCTGAAAGCCGCCATCTGGGCTGCTAAGAATGTGGAGACCCAGATACGAGAGAAGGGTCTGGAGAGAGCGGAGGTGGGAGAGAAAAGGAAATTTGATGGGTCGTCGAAATTCAGCAAGAAAAGCAAGTTCTCAAGGTCTGGTACGCAGAAGTCTGGAGGAGGTGAAGCCAAATGGTGCGACAAGTGCAAGAAGAAGCACCAGGGGAAATGTGACGGATGAGTCACTTGTTTCAAATGTGGAAAACCTGGGCACTATGCCAACGAGTGCACGTTCACTAAGAAGGTATGTTATGAGTGCAACGAGGAATGACACATTTCGAGGGACTGTCCGAAGAAGAAGGAGGCAGGAAGACCCAACATTCCACCGAAGCCGAAGGCAAGAGCCTTCCAGATGACGCTCGAGGCTGCAAAGGAGGCAGCGGACGTCGCTTCAGGTACCTTTCTTGTAAATGGATTGCCTGCCAATATACTATTTGATTCGGGAGCAAACTATTCCTTTGTATCACATAGATTTGGATGAAAATTAGCATTTCCTGTAGAAAAACTTGATAATGCCCTAATTGTGGAACTTGCCAGTGGCAAGTTCGTACCTGTTAGTAATCGTATTAAGAACATCGTCATCGACCTAAACGGAAACGAATTCCACGAGGAGCTGTTACCCATAGAATTGAATGGTTTCGACATCGTTCTGGGAATGGATTGGCTTAGCGCCAACGATGCTGAGATTCAATGCCGAAAGAAGATAGTAAGGGTAAACCCACCAGGAAAAGAGTCATTTATGGTGTACGGGGACAAACGCCGAGTAAATTCTGGAATCATCTCCCTGATAAAAGCCAGAAAATGTTTGTCCAAGGGATGTGCATCATACTTGACATTCGTAATCGATACGAAGAAGGAAAAGAAAGAGGTGCAAAATATACCGGTTGTGTGTGATTATCCGGAAGTCTTTCCCGAAGATCTTCCCGGATTACCGCCTGATAGACAAGTGGAGTTCAGAATAGACTTGTTACCAGGAACAACACCGATAGCGAAAGCACCATACCGATTAGCACCGACGGAGATGAAGGAGCTCATGACGCAACTTCAGGAGTTGTTGGACAACGGTTTTATCAGACCTAGTTCATCACCCTGGGCAGCTCTGGTGCTATTCGTGAAGAAGAAAGACGGAAGCATGAGAATGTGTATAGACTACCGAGAGCTGAACAAGGCAACGGTGAAAAACAAGTATCCATTGCCAAGGATTTATGACCTATTAGATCAGCTGCAAGGTTCGAGCTATTTCTCAAAGATCGATCTTAGGTCAGGATATCATCAGCTGAAGGTGAGAGATCAGGATATTGAGAAGACTGCGTTCAGAACGAGATATGGACACTACGAGTTCCTGGTTATGTAGTTTGGACTAACCAATGCTCCAGCAGCATTCATGGATTTGATGAACAGGGTTTGTAAACCATTCCTCGATAAGTCCGTGATAGTGTTCATAAATGAAATTCTCATCTACTCGAAAAGCCAGGAGGAGCATGGCCAGCATCTACGAGAAGTGTTGGAAGTCTTGAAGAAGGAGAAGCTATATGCAAAGTTCTCCAAGTGTGATTTTTGGATCCGAGAAGTCCAGTTCTTGGGTCATGTGGTTAACGAAGAAGGGATAATGGTTGACCCAGCAAAAATCGAAGCTGTAATGAAATGGGAACGTCCAAAGAGTCCCATAGAGATTCGAACCTTTCTTGGATTAGCTGGATATTACCGACGATTTATCCAAGGCTTTTCTTCGATAGCTGCTCCATTGATTGCTTTGACCCACAAAGGAGCTACTTATACATGGAGCGAGAAGCATGAAGAAGCATTCGAGAAGCTAAAGAAGAAATTGTGTGAAGCACCGATTCTTTCTCTACCCGATGGAGTTGAAGACTTCGCGGTCTATAGTGATGCATCTGGAGTCGGGTTGGGTTGTGTTCTGACCCAAAGAGAAAAGGTGATAGCATACGCATCTCGACAATTGAAGGAGCACGAAAAGAACTACCCCACTCACGATTTGAAGTTGGCAGCGGTAGTTTTTGCTCTAAAGATACGGAGACATTACCTCTATGGAACGAAGTGCAAACTTTTCACTGATCATAAGAGTCTCCAGTATCTCTTTAATCAGAAGAAATTAAACATGAGACAACGACGCTGGCTAGAATTACTCAAGGACTATGACTGTGAGATACTTTACCACCCCGGTAAGGCGAATGTTGTTGCTGATGCCCTCAGTTGGAAAGTCAATCTTGAAAGGAAAAGGCCAAGAGTGTTGAGAATAGAAGTTGTCTCGACGATTGTGGAAAGTATCAAGAAAGCTCAAGAAGAAGCTTCAGAAAAGAATGACCGAAAGGAAGAACGTTTAGGAAGGACGTTGGTGTTCGGTACAAACCGTCAAGGACTGAAGGTATTCCAAGATCGGATTTGGGTACCTAAGACGGGAGGGATAAGAGATCTTCTGATGGAAGAAGCTCACAAGACCATGTACTCGATTCATCCCGGTAGCACAAAAATGTATAGGGACCTAAAACCCTACTACTGGTGGCCGACGATGAAGATCGATGTTGCGAAGTATGTGGCCGAGTGTGTAACATGTGCGAGAGTTAAGGCACAACATCAGAAACCATACGGGAGTTTAGAACCCTTATCTGTACCCATGGGTAAATGGGAAGACATCACCATGGATTTTGTGACTAAACTACGCAGGACGAAGAACGGTCACGACATGATTTGGGTGGTCGTGGATCGTTTCACAAAGAGTGCACACTTCATAGCTGCCAACGAAAGGTGGTCTATGGATAAGCTTGCAAATGCTTACGTGAAGGAAATTGTGAGACTTCACGGTGTTCCTCTAACGATTGTATCGGATCGTGATAGTCGTTTCACGTCAAGGTTTTGGAGAAGTCTACAAGAGGAGTTGGGTATGAAGTTGTGTTTGAGTATGGCTTACCATCCGCAGACTGATGGTCAGAGCGAAAGAACGATTCAAACGCTTGAAGATATGTTGAGAGCATGTACCCTCGAGTTCCAAGGTAACTGGGATGAGCACTTACCTTTGGTAGAATTTTCCTACAACAACAGTTTCCACTCGAGCATCAAGATGGCACCCTATCAAGCTTTGTACGAGCAAAAGTGTCGTACGCCGTCTTGTTGGCTTGAGGCTGGAGAAAAGCAGTTTATGGGCCCCGAGATAGTCCATGAGACTGCTGAGAAGTTAAAGGTGATCAGGGAAAGGATGTTAGCAGCTCAGGATCGTCAGAAGAGCTATGCTGACAAGAAAAGACGACCGATGACCTTCGAAGTTGGGGATTCGGTTTTGCTTAAGGTCTCACCGTGGAAGGGACTTATAAGATTCGGAAAACGAGGAAAGCTAAGTCCAAGGTTTATTGGACCGTTCAAAGTTCTTCAGAAGATTGGGAACCACGCTTACAAGCTGGAATTGCCCGAAGAACTCGATGGTATTCATAACACCTTCCATGTGTGTTATCTGAGGAAATTCACGGGAGAAGTTCCGGACATAATTCCGATCTCAGAGCTAAGAATGGATGAAAACAAGAGGCTGATTGAAGAGCCCGAGATAATTGTTGACCGTAAGACTAAGAAGTTACGACGCAAGATGGTCGACTTAGTGCTAGTCCAATGGAAACATTCGAATGGGCCGAATCTCACTTGGGAAACAGAGGATGACATGATGAGTCGCTATCCGCATCTGTTTGCTGACGCATGATTCCGAGACGGAATCATCCTAAGGGGGAGAATATTGTAACGCCTAGGTTTCGGGGCTAAGCATTTTAGACGATGTAATAGTCTAGGTCAACTATTATAACTCTTTTGATGTAATAAAGATGAAATATTTGAGTATTTTGTGAATTATGTGAATTTATATGCTTATTGTTTAATTACAAATGTATAATTAATAAAGAATAAAAATAAGCGTCAAAATTAAAGTATGAGATAAGCGTGATATCTTTACATAAAGTTGTAGTGGTCGAAACAAGGATTCCGGAGATATAAAGAACGCCGAAATCCAAGTTATAACGAAGAAGTTATGACCCGTCGAAGTTTCGCAATGGAACCGGCACGATACCGGGAAGCGTAAATAGTGAATTTACGATAAAGCGATTTTTAGCCTTAGCGATCTAAACAAAAGTCATAGAAAACGTTAAACCAAGAGCGTCCATAAAAAGAACACCCAAATCTGACTCCGTATGAGGAAGTTATGATTTTTCGAAGTTTCGGCTTAGCAATGTACAACCCGAAGTTCGAATATTAGATCGAGCGGTTTTTAGCCGGCACAACCTAAACGAGAATCGAAGATCTCGTTAATAGTAGCGTACCGATAAAAAGACAGACGAAAACGGACGTCGGATGAAGAAGTTATGAATTGTTTAACAGACCAATCCTGTCCCGGCCTGTTAAAAATATAACTTTTAAAATAAAGTCAAAATTAGCCGACGGATTCTAAACGAAAGTTGTAGAGTACGTTCCCGCCTACGTGTGGATATAAAGAACGTCGAAAACGGAGCTCGTATGTGAAAGTTACGAATTTTTAAAGTCGAGAGTGCAATTTACGAAATCTGATGCAAGACGCGATGACGTGGCTCAATCCCAGCCTTCCCTTGCTCCCCACGGTCTCGCATCCGATGAACGCCACGTAGCCTCGCTTCGCCCTACGCCCCGCGTCCAAGGCTGGTACGCCCAGCGTACCTTCGGACCTGATCCTCTTGCGAGTGCGAGCCAGCTGGTGCGAGTTGGCACCCTTATCCGAAGTTACGCCCCGCGTAACTTGCTGAACGCCCCGCATAGATCCGAACTTCGGCCCCTATAAATACCATGCGAGGGCTGCCGAGGAAATCACTCATTTCTTCATTCCTTTCTCTCTCTACTTTCTCTCACTACCCATTTTAACCCCCTAAACCCTAGGAAAAATCCCTAGCACCCTAAGGAAGCCCCGAGGCTCCCAGAGTCCCGAGAAAAAGGGTCTTTCGGTTCGGAAACGCTGCTCCGAGCAAAGCCCGGTTTTCTTTAAAATCCGCTGTAAGTGAGCTACGCCTACGCAATTTTTAATATAACTTTTAAATAATTATAGTAATGTTATTAGGTCCTTAAAATAATTATTTTGGCTATTATTATGAGTTATATTGAGTGTTATTTAACGCTTATATAATAATAATAATAATAGTTAGACTATTAATTAGTCACGGTTAACGTTAAAACTAAACCCTAGTGATATTGATACTAGGTTTTGGTCAAGGAAAAATTGTTTTGAGATAACGAAGCGATGTTCAAGTACCGAGTCACCACCTAATCAGGTGAGTGCATAGTTACTTTCATCTTACACATAGATATGAAGTATTTTATATAAATTACGTGCTATGTGTGCATATTATCTGAATACTTGCTGTCTATGTTGGATGAATGATTTTTATACACGTTTTTCATGATTTAAACTGTATATGTATTTTATATCTACAAAAATGTTGGGGTAAAACATGGGTAGATGTAATAAGACGATGTGTGATAAAATGATGAGATGCCTCGATGTTGTTGGTGATCCAGTCATCTAGCGGAGTATAGATGACGACCACGGACTCTTCTAGACAGTCCAGTGGAACGCTAGCAGGCTCGCAACCTGTAGGTGTCTGTGAACGATGTGTTCACCGGTGTACTCCATCCCCCTCATGGTTGCCTTTAAGACATTTATTGCTGAGGAACCCCCTTAGCGGTAGTGTCCATCCCGATGATGATCCTTAGGCTAGGTCCCTTATGATAGGTGTTTAGGGACGTAAAGTGAGGATAACGGGAACGGGTAATCGGGTTATTGTTGATTGATGAAATTAATAAACTTATTTATTGTGGGTTGAAAACCCTATGTGCTCACCAGGCTCCCAAGCCTGACCCACTCAGTTTCATGTATTACAAGTAGTGGCGCTCGAGAATAGATGTGATGTTTTGGGATGAGGGATTACGGATATAGGCCTGTAGATATGAAATAATGTAGTAAGGCTTATGTTGTACTGTTTATGCTTTTGATCTGTATCGAACATGATATCCCGAGTCTTTTAATGAAATACATTTCCTTGGAAATGCTTTTGATAAATCTTTATCATATTTTG
Source organism: Lactuca virosa (assembly GCF_052849685.1). Taxonomy (NCBI): domain Eukaryota; kingdom Viridiplantae; phylum Streptophyta; class Magnoliopsida; order Asterales; family Asteraceae; genus Lactuca; species Lactuca virosa. Next base: position 35,547,232 of record NC_136433.1, on the reverse strand, counting down.
TTTTGGGACAAATTCCGCAACACTTTTATTTAAAATGTCACTCTGATTTTCAAACAAGCATAAACAAAATCGGTCTTTTCTGGCCGTGAAAATGGGGATGTCACAGACCGCCCATCCTTCTATGGCTTTGACCTTAGAAGGGTCCACATGTATCCCTTCTTGACTGACAACGTGACCCAAAAAGTTCACACTACGGAGCCAGAACTCACACTTAGAGAGTTTTGCGTATAATTTTCGGTTCGTAGGGTTTCCAAGATTTGCCGGAGATGTCGGCCATGCTCCTCTTCGCTTCGAGAATAGACTAGGATATCGTCGATGAAAATAATGACAAAATTGTCGAGGAATGGTCGGCAGATTTGACTCATCAGGTCCATGAATGCGGCAGGGGCATTCGTTAGACCGAAGGGCATTACAACAAATTCATAATGTCCATAGCGAGTTCGGAAAGCGGTTTTGGGGATATCCTCTTCCCGGACTTTGAGTTGGTGGTATCCGGATCGCAGATCTATCTTAGAGAAGTAACTTGCTCCTTGGAGCTGGTCGAATAGATCGTCGATTCGCGGAAGTGGGTAGCGATTTTTGATAGTGAGCTTATTTAGTTCTCTGTAATCAATACACATCCTAAAGGATCCGTCCTTTTTCTTAACAAAGAGGACCGGAGCTCCCCAGGGTGAGAAGCTAGGTCGGATGAATCCTTTGCTCAAGAGTTCGCTAAGTTGGCTTGACAGTTCTTGCATCTCCGCAGGAGCCAACCTATAGGGTGATTTGGCAATGGGCGTAGCTCCCGGCATCAGGTCAATTCAGAACTCGACTTGTCTTTCTGGGGGTATCCCCGGAAGATCTTCAGGAAAGACATCCGGGAAGTCGCAAGCCACTGGGATGTCTCGAATATTGACCTCTTCCTTGGACTTATCCACTATGTGAGCCAGAAACGCCAAGTCCTTCTTTTGTAGATACTTTTGTGCCTTAATGCACGAGATAAGACGAAGGTTCGTACTGGGTTTGTCCCCGTATATAATTAGGGTTTCGTGGTTAGGGAGATGAAGGCGAACGGCCTTCTCGCAACACATAATTTCAGCATGATGGGGGCTCAACCAGTCCATGCCGACAATCACATCAAAACTCCTAATAGTTACAGGCATCAAGTTTATTTGAAAGGCGTGATGATCTAAAGTTAGGGTACATCCTACATAGATTTCCCCAGTTTATTCTGTTTTCCCATTAGCCATTTTCACCGTAAAGGTTTCATTAAACTTTTGGGGTTGTTGTTTTAGCAAGTGTTTGAATTTATTACTCACAAAGCTTCGCTCTGCCCCGGTATCAAACAGGATGCATGCATATGAGTGGTTAAGGAGAAACGTACCGGTGACAACAGCGGGATCCTGAACCGCTTCTCCTTGACCCATAGTCAGCACTCTTCCTGCTGCTTCTGTCGCCTGGTTGTTTGCATTGGGACAATTTCGCCTGAAATGTCCGGTCTTCCCACACCCATAACAGGTATAACTGGCTCCATCCTTTGTGTTGTTGTTGTTGTTGTTGGGCATCTGGTTTTGTGGAAGCTGGGTCCTACAATACTTTGCTGTATGGCCCTTCCGGTTGCATCTTGTGCACATCATCTCTATGCATTCCCCGTGGTGATGGTAGTTACATTTGTTACACTTGGGAAGATACCATGTGTACTGTTTCGGAGCATTCGGCGTGGATGAGGCTGGAGCATGTGGTGCTGTGGTAGCTTGGGTTGCTGCATGGACAGTCATTGTCTGTTGTTTCTTAGATGATTCAGAGTTCTGTTTTCCTCTTCTCTTGTTGTTCTTCCCTTTCTTATTCTCTTCTTCCTTCTTAACATCCGCTTCCACAATCTTAACACTCTTCTTGCTGCCATGATCATACAGTTTCTTGGCCAATCTTTTGGCGCTATCAAACGTCTCAGGGTTTGCCGCAATGACATTCCCTTGGATAGGTGCAGTCAATCCCCAGATGGACCTCTCAATCTTTTTCCCTTATGATGTGATCATACCCGGACACATAAGGGATAGCTCGCTAAACCTGGATATGTATGCGTCGATATTGGAGTTCTGAACTGTCAAGTTCCACATTCTTGTTCCATCTTTTCTATCTCGCCTCTAGGGCAGTGCTCTGCCAACATCATTTCCTTCAGTTCTTCCCAGGGCATCGCGTTTGCCACTGGAAAGGTCATGGCTTCGATGTGACCGTTCCACCATGAAAGAGCTTGATCAACAAAGGTACATGCTGCGAACTTGACCTTGCACCCATCTGGACACCTGCAAATTTCAAAGACGGATTCAATTTTCTCAATCCACCTATTTAGGGCTATGACACCTCCCGTTTCATTAAAGGTTCGTGGCTTGGCGTTGGTAAAGTCTTTATAAGAGCATGTCTTGGTAGGTCCTTGATTTATTCCGTTGTTTGAACTTCCAGCCCCCTGCCCGTTTCCTCCGCCATTGTTCCCTTGGTGGATTTGCGCCATGGTTGTTGTGACTGCAGCAGATACAGCTGCTTGAAACGCAGCTGAGTCGACTTCCGGTGGTATCGGTGGTTGGTTATTTCCACGGTTTGGTCTCTGCGGCATCTTGCTGTTACGGAACAAAAAGATGTTGAGTATGTATTGTTTTTAAGTTGGGAATTTTGTGAATCGGTTTGCACATCTAAGTGTTTCCATAATTTACACTAAGCAATAAGAACATAAAACACATAACAGATAACAACATCACAAATAAACACATAATATTTTCCACTAATATTATCCGCACTTTGATACATGAAAATTTGCTCGAAAGAGCATACATAGAGGTACAAAGTTCGACAGCATAACGACTCTATGAGTAGCGTAATCACTTAAACATGGAGTCGGTAGTACATAATATAGTGCTTACAAAAGAAACCTAGCACTAGTAGAGAGGTCTACTGGTCTGAAGTGCTCTGAGATGCGTCGGGTGGTGGGGCTGATGATGTGGATGCGCCCTGAAGACGCGCCACCTGCCGCTCTGTGGCTCGTAGTCGATCCTCCCAAATTGCTTGGCGTACCTGAAACTTATGGATTACTTCTTGAGTTTCTCGTTCCGCTCTTGCCACTGCGGCGCGCATCTGATTCAGTTGCTCGGCCGTGTTCTGGGCTAGGTCGCCCGTGTTCCGTAACCGCCTCACCATGACAGGAAGTGCCCGGTCGGCTGGCCTTCCGTCTCTCAGATCATAAAATTCCCTGGCCATCCCATATGGGGGTCGCTGCCCCTGCTGCCTGCTCCATCTCCAAAAATCCACGCCCCATGGAGGCGTGGGGCCATTTGGGCCCATCCGATGAGCGGGCACCCTAATCGGGTAAGGTGGGTTGATGACTTCGGACTCCGCGTCCGAATCGCCATCGTCGTCATCACCGGGTTCTTCCTCGGACTCCCCTTCGGGATCTTCTTCGGCCTCCAAGTCTACCACTGGCTCAGCAGGTCCGCCCTCGACTTCCGCTTCAGGTTCCTCTTCAGACTCCTCCTCGGGGTCTTCTTCAGGTTCCTCTTCCAGCCATCCGTTATTTCCCTGGTTAGGGAAATACGGATCTCCAGGATGATGGAAGCCGGCCATACTGTCTGCGAGAGGGTATTTAAATAAACTATTATTACTCCTAAGATTTGTTATTTATATATAAAAAAAATTGGGTTGATGCGTTCTCCTTGTTTAACAATAGGGTATGCCTTAGGTTTACTGACCATCGCGATCGTCCCAGGGCATGTGATAGTTGTATTACGAAGAAATGTAGTTGATCAGGCTACATTCATCCCTAATACAACTGTGAACAGTCCTGGCTTAACCGGGATGTCACGTTCTCCCAATCATCTTATTTGATTTGTTATTATGTTCATTTTTCTAAGTCGCACAAGTAAGAGTGTTTATTAGCACATTTTATTTGTTTTGTTCAGAGTTATTTAGTCCCTTGCTGGGTTTATAGTTGCATATCAATGTGTGGTTAGATATGCCAGTTCACTATAAACAGAGCTCTGATACCAACCTGTCACACCCCCGAACCAGACGGCGGAAACGTCTGAGGGCTCGCGTGACTTAAATTGAAATATCATCACAATGAATATACATGAAACATAACACATTCATCACCAAACATTACATAGTACAACTGACATTGTTTACATCAAGTACATGGTTTACATTACATGATCCCAAAATATAAAGTGTTTGATGATTAGCAACTACAAAAGAAACTTTCAACACACTGGATGCTTCCTCGTTCTAACGGTTACCTGAGAATACAAGTTATTTTGAAAACGGTCAACATATATAATGTTGGTGAGTTCATAAGTATGTTTGATGTAAAATAGTTTATGTCGTTTGTAAAACCCAGAAAATCCGATATTTTCTGAAATAAGACTTTTCACGAAAATGTTGTGATGATCCTGTAAGTATATGCGTGAATGATTTCAAAACGTGTATAAATGAGAAGTTTTGCATTATAGTTATTGAAAGTACAAGTGAATAAGATTGGTTTCCCCGGAAAACCCGATGTTCTCCGATAAAATAGTATGATTGTTTTGTATTATTGTATCGTCACAGCGAATGAATATGATTTCCCATGATTACTTGGATGGTATTGGATCTCTATGTGAGTCGTTATAACCATGCATGATAATGACTAGTTCGTATGTCTTGGCATTCTAGTGAACGCCAGAATTGATCTTAAGATTTTGTCACCCTAGACTGGCCTAGTCTAACTGTAGCGAACAGCTTAGGTGTGGGTGAGTCACCCCCGTATAGATCTATACACAAACTCTCGCTCTCCCTCCAGGAGACTTTGATTATAACTACAGACTACGACCGACACTTATTGGTGTCGCCCGTTATTACTCACTTAATCCAAATGAATTTGATTAACCTTGATTAACGACCTGATTTTGTTTACTTGAATAGAAGGTAAGCCTAACAGACGAGGAGAAGAGGACTACTAGGCCCTACTAATTACGTATGTTATTTAAGGCTGTCGAGTATACGAAAGACGCGTTGGCCCATTTCGCATATGATTTATTTGGACCTTACTAGCAATGCTAATGGGCCACCGAGGCCCAATAGCATGTAAAAGCCATTGAGGGTCCCTTAAGCATGTAATCGGGTCACAGGAGGCCCAATAACATGTATTATTTATGTTAGGCCCAAAAGTCATGTTAATGGGTCACGAAGGCCCAATAAGCATGATTAGAATCTTTCAAGCCCAATAGTTAGAATGTTTACTTGTTTTGTATAGTATTAGTGTTGCGAAGTTGTTTAATCGATATGTCGTAATAATCACCAAATTGTTTTATAACGATTCATAGATTTATAAAAATATATATTTTTCTATTTAAACCCATAAGTTATAAAGTTTTGTATATTTTGACCCAATTATTTTATTATTAACATAATTGACCAAAAATATTAGTTTGACCTATTCAGCCCCTTATTTGGGTAAAGTTGGCAATTTTTAGCCCTTTTTATGAAAAATGACATATTAGGTCCTTGAACTATTTTTCTTGACATTTTTGGCCTAAACACTTAATTAAATAATGTTTTAAGCCCAAAATTTTATTTTGGACAGTTTCAGCCCCTTAGTTAGAAGATTTGCATTTAAATCCACACTTTTCGCAATTTTTACAAATTTTACCCAAAATCCAAAATCTTTGCATTTTTAGTCCCTTTTGATAAATAAGGCCATTTTAACCCCTGAAATAGGTTTATTTACGTTTATAGCCCATGTTTTGAGAAAATTTTCCAATTCAGCCCCCTTAAATTTGATTTTTCGCATTTTTGGGCCTAAATAGCCGAAAAGCCCAAATTTTAGCCCATTAGGCTAAAATTTACATTTTTAGTCCTTTAAAAAGCCTAATATTTATAAAAACTCTTATTTTAGCTGTTTTGACCTTTTGATCCTTGTAGAAACCGTGAATGACATCTTTTTCCCCATCTTTTGTTTATTTATCAAAAATAGTCCAATAACAAATTTTATGTTGTAGTATGTTTATTATTAACTTTGTATGGTAGTTTATCTTGACATGTTAAGTGAAATATATCCTAGATCACATATTTTTCCTTCTTGAACTATAGATCTCGAAATATCTTTCATTTTTAGCACATATTTACCACATAAACACAAGAAATCACACATAACATACAAATACACATAGATCTTCACATTTTACTTGTATTCTCCCCCATAAATCATATGAAAACCGAAAATAGAGGGGTATGAACTCACATTGAGTTTGTGGATTCGGTTTTTGAAGAATATGTGGAAAAATGAAGTGATTTTCGGCCCTAGCAACTCCCTTGAGTAGATCTCGAACTCAAGAAGATTTATAGGAGTATGATCACCAAACACTTTGTTTAAAAGAGTGATCTATCATGAAGATGGAGTTATGAAACTTGAATGTGTAAAGGCTTACCAAGAATGATGATTATCTTGTGAAGATCCTCTTGAAACCTAAGTAAATCTTGAAAATGTGATGAAAGTGAGGAAATGTTCTTGTAAGATTTGAGAGAGTTTGGGGAGAAGATTGAAGAGGGTGGTGGGGGTTTGTGGTCTCGGCCGAGGATAGAAAGGAGAGGGGAGAGAGAGGTGAGTTGACTTGCATGGAGATATGAGAATGGTGCATTGATATCCTATGTACATTTATGAGGTGGCACCACTAATGTCAACCCTCATTTCATCCTTTTTTTTATTTTATGTTTGGGCCGAAAACATGGGCTAGAATAAAAGAGTTGCTTAGTTTGGGCCATTATTTGCCTCATTTCGAAATTCTAAGGCCCAAAGAGTATTTCTCGGCCCATTGGGTCTTTGTGAATGTTCACGGCCCAATGTGATATTAAGGGGATGGATTTATGGCTCATTAGGGCTAATTTGATTAGTTATGGTCCAATAAGGCCCAAAAGAGGTACACCATTCCATTTTAAGCCCATGATGGCCCAACAGGTTAGGTTTCATGAATGTGGGTCCAATTATGGCCCATTTGAAGGTTCTAAGCCCAACAAAGTCAAGTTGGAGGCTTATTGGCCCATTAGGCCCAATAAGAAAATTCTAGTCCATAATGAGCTTAAATTGGGATTTTTAGGGTTTTCAACTTTACTTGATGAATCTAGGTTTGAATTTGTTTCCATAGGTTGCACTTCAAGCATAACATGAATTAGGGTTACGAGTTTACAGTAGATAATGTTTACAAGAGTACAAAATTTCCTAGCTAGAATGCTAGTTGTGACAAATATTAAAAGTCCAATCAAGTCTGGTAAAACAGTCTTGTCTTGAAGTAAGAAGTTCAACAAAGTATTTAAGTAATAAAAAATGAGTATGAACAATGTAAAGATAACTTAAGAACAATGAGAATGATAGAGATAATGATTTGACTTGCAAATTAGTATTGATGTGAAAGAGAATGTTGATCAAAGGCTACGTTGCATGGAAAACTCATTTACTTAAGTAGCCAATGAGTGATAAAAAGACAAAATACAAAACTGCATGGAGAAAGGAAAATTAACATTTGGTCAAACCAGATGTTTCATGACTTGATGGTCCCTAAAATTGTTCGTTAGAAAAATGAGTAAGAGTCGATCAATTTGTATGTGTGTTGTATATATAAGACCCGCCGATGTGCAGCGGGAATAGGGTGTGGGAGTTGTTCCTGCACATCGGAACACCATATTGTGACTGCGGGAACGGTGGTGTGGGAAAGAGATGGGGGAGCCGGTTGCCGCACTCTCTTTCTGATTCCTATTGGCCGATTTTATTTATTTATTTATTTATTTTTTAGTAACGGTAATGTAATTGGAAATGTGTGTGTGAATATATATATATATATATATATATATATATAATTTTTTTTTTATTTCTTTCCCCCACTACAAATACCAACCCAAAACCCAACATTATTTTTAACTCATTTCTACATATTCTCTAAAAAAAACACTAAAACACAATGCCATCATCTTCGTCGTCCGATTCAACGGCTCAAGAGGAGACATTATTTGTCGGTTCCGTCATTGCGAAGACTGTTGCATATTTTCAAAACCGACGAGGCCAAACTTCACGTCCAAGAACTAAACCAAGAAAACAGTCGTTGCGTAGAAATCACGAAGCCGGACACAATCGTCTTATAGAAGAATACTTTGTAGATGACGATGTGTACGCTGAAAAGTTTCGACGACGGTTCCGGATGAGGAAAGAGCTATTCTTACGTATTGTTGGCGATTTGGAAGATCGTTTTCCATATTTCCAATGGAAGTTGGATGGTAAACGCAAAAAGGTTTATCTCTAATTCAAAAATGCACGACCGCAATTCGTCAGTTAACATACGACATGGGCGTATACAAATGGGACGAGTATTTAAGGATGTCCGAGCATACCGTACGTGAAATGTGTGTACAAGTTCTCCAAAGCTATTACTTTGGTGTACGAGCTACGATATTTGGGCAAACCAACTATCAACGATGTCCACCAGTTGTACACGATGCATGAAGGCAAGCATGAGTTCCCATGAATGCTAGGTAGTATTTATTGCATGAATTGGGCTTTGACATTGTGCCCTAATGCATGGCGTGATCAGTACATTCGAGGCGACCACAGAGAGTCGACGATTGTTATAGAAGCAATCGCATCACATGATCTTTGGATATGACATGCATTCTTTGGTCTGGCTGGTGCAAACAACGACATCAATGTTCTGGACCAATCGCCGGTATTCAACAATGTCTACATTGGAAAGTTGCACGATGTACCTTTCCAAGCAAACGGGGTAGCGTATAAGCGCGAGTACTATCTTACTGACGGTATATATCATCCCTTATCTGTTTTTATGAAATCGTTTACATGTCTGAATGACGAAAAAAAAGTTTAAAGAGACGCAAGAGTCAGCTTGGAAGGACGTGGGGCGAACATTTGGTGTACTCAAGATGCGTTGGCAAGTACTAGCAGTCGGGGCACGTCCATATGAAGTATAAAGGTTGCAACACGTAATGTATGCGTGCATCATATTGCATAATATGATTATTGAAGACGGAGGAATAACGATATGTCGATACAACGAGAACGAAGTTTTGCCCAATGTCGAAGGTATGCAAGAGTATAGGGCAAATAGAAGATAAATATGCGATAGCGACATTCATCATGCCATTCGTGCTGATTTGGTGGAGCACGTTTATAGGGCTCACATTCAGTCGCCGATAGAGTATTGATACGATGATTTGTTTAACGAATCAAATGAGGATTCAAATATGTTCGTCGAGAGCGAGGATTCCGATGACGACGACGAGGATGACAATTTCGAGTGACGTATTTTGGTTTTTTAAAATTCGGATCTTAATTATGTTTTCTAGGTTGTGTTTTTTAATATTTGTTGTTTTCTACTTTTCTTTTGTTTTTTTAAATCTTTCTTATTTTAATGTAATCTTCCTGTTCTAATAAAAGAATAGGTTGAATCTTCTTTTGCCACATGTCATTCTATTAGATCTCTTAATTAATGTAATGTCACATGTCAACTTATTGATTCTCCATTTCAAATTTCAAAATTTAAATTTTCTATTATAATTACATTAAATTAAATAACATTAGAATTAAAATTAAAATAAGGGCTAATGTCATAAAAACCCTCAAGTTTTCAGGGTTTTGTCGGTTTTGCCCAAAGTTGAATTTTATGTCCGTTTTTACCCTAACATTTTCCAAAAAATGTTCGATTTTACCCTTTTACCGGTAATAACAGGTTACCATCATATTAACTTCGCAAAAAACCCTTAAGTTTATAGTTTTTTTACGTTTTTACCCTTAAGTTTATAATTTTTTTTTACACTTTTACCCTATATATTTTTTTTCATATTATACGTATTCATGCAGAAAAATCATATTTATATACGAAAAAAAAATTAATTAAATATTGTATTTACATTTTTAATGTTATTTCTTATATATATATATATATATATATATATATATATATATATATATATGTATATGTGTGTGTATGTGTGTGTTTTTAATGTTATTTCTTCACATATATATATATATATATATATATATATATATATATATATATAACATTAAAAAATGTAAATACAATATTTAATTAAAAAAAATTTCGTATATAAATATGATTTTTCTGCATGAATACGTATAATATGAAAGAAAAATACATAGGGTAAAAGTGTAAAAAAATTATAAACTTAAGGGTAAAAATGTAAAAAAACTGTAAACTTAAGGGTTTTTTGAGAAGTTAATATGATGGTAACCTGTTATCACCGGTAAAAGGGTAAAACCGAACATTTTTTGGAAAATGTTAGGATAAAAACAGACATAAAATTCAACTTTGGGCAAAACCGACAAAACCCTGAAAACTTGAGGGTTTTTATGACATTAGCCCTTAAAATAAAATTAATACAAATTATAAGGTCAAATATTTATTTAAATCAACGATTATAATTTTATATAATTAAAAAATATCTCTTAATTAATAATTTATTTAAAATATTTTAGTAATAATTTTAAATTTTTATTATAAAAGTTTAATTAATTTTGTAACCGTGGTTTCCACGGGTTATAAAATAGTTTTTAATTAATGAAGTGGTTTTTATTTTTAAGTAGTTTTTATGTTTATTACTCATTTAAAATATATATATATATATATATATATATATATATATATATATATATATATATATATATATCATCAAAATCAATTATTTTTATTTAAAAAAAAAGTGAAGGAAGCTTCATACACACACCCTAATGTTTGATGAGGGAAAGAAAAGTGAGAGAAATGATGATGTGACAACAGACAAAAAATGAGGGAAGCTTCCCGTACACACACCGGCCTAACCCCTTGATAACTTTTGGAGTGAAAAATACTCACACAATAGTTTCTTTTCTTACTTGTAAAAGGTTATTTGATATATTTTATTTTCTCAAATTGATAGATTTTATTCGGAACAAAACAAAATATAATGGTAAAATAGTTATTTTATGAATTCAAAATTCAACACATCAGTCAGATATGTAATCAAACAATATGATTTTAGAGACAAATATAGTTAGAGCTTGAGACAAATATAGTTAGAGCTTCTGATCCAGTCAAATTCTTACTCGGTCAGATTTTATAATGGTAAAATAGTTATTTTATGAATTCAAAATTCAACACATCAGTCAGATATGTAATCAAACAATATGATTTTAGAGACAAATATAGTTAGAGCTTGAGACAAATATAGTTAGAGCTTCTGATCCAGTCAGATTCTTACTCGGTCAGATTTTACTCTGTCAATAACTATCAAACAGTTTTTATATTTTGCACAACGAATAATTGTCTACTTCAGCATAAATAAATTATGTTTTGGATATATCTGATTTAAGTTAGCAAACAAGTTGACGCTAAATCAATTTCGATTTTATAAAATTAAATAAGAAAGCAAAATGAAGAGGAGTGTGAAGAAAATAGAATAAGTCAATAAAGATAAAATGAAAATTTGAAAATGGAAAAAGTCAAAATAAAGATAAAATGCCCTTCATCCGATAGTCATTTGTTGACACTATTGGAGATTTAAATAAGGTGAAATCGACTATTTTAGATAAAATTGAGAAAAACGTTTCTCCAGGTACTGAACATGCGCTGTAATGAATAATTAAAGGACTGAGTTTGTACTATTACTCCTCTACATAACAATTATACGGGACCCACTTTGTCTTGCTTGCGTGGCGATAACCAAAATCTTGTTTTTATTTTATTTGTTTCTTTTTTCGTTGAGTAATAATTTATTTTATTTATAAATGATTTCCCCATAAAAACAGCTGAGAAAACCAAACTCGTCCGAAAATCAGAATCCCTCTTTTTTCTCTCTCCTCTCGCCATCATCACCGGAGTTTCGACGTCCATGGCGATGCCAAGAAATCGACGGACAACTTCCCTCCGTGACTCCGATAGTCGACTCGGTGAGTCCGACAAGATTGATGGAGCCGGTAGTTGGGACGCTATTGAGTGGACCAAGATCGATGTAACATACTCTTCTTCTGCCTTGTAACCCTAGGGTTTTATTACTCAATTTTTTTATTCCTCACCATATCACAAATGTATCTTCGATCTTGTGTAATTGAATTCATATTTGGTCATATTTGTTTTTGTGGAATTCACAGCAGCCTGTTTCAAGGCCTGTTCCTCATGGATTATCTGATTTTTTGTACGAAGCTGAGGAGGTTATCGGTGAGGTAAGATTTTGACTTGATTAACTTTTCAATTGACTAATTCTCAGGTTTGTTTTTTTAATTATATACATATTCTATACATATTAATGCCTCCCTTCAAGGACAACTTCAATAAGTATGCAACCAAGTACATCTGGAATACGAACTTCATATGGAATCTGTTATAATATAAAGCCAGCCTGTTCTAATTCTACTTACGTACTTTTGTAGTCCTTGCCATAAAGTTCAATGTACTAGGAAAAAGAAATGTTGGTAATTAATCTCAGTTTCCAAATTGAACAGTAACTCAATTGCCATCCATAATCAAATTGTGGCCTGTTTTGAATAGAGATTAACAGGCCTGCAGATGACTGTTTATCTCTATGTTCGAAGACAATACTTACAATTTACATGGAAACATTTACATGAATACGTTTGTCCTTTTTATTACACTGTGTTCTGTTATCAAAGGGATATGGATGCTTTCTTAGATAAAACAACTATATTTATTAAGACGGTAACAACTAATAGAAAATGGATTGAGTAGTCCTTGTTCTCTGCTTCCTAATCTATGTCCATATGATTATCTTGTATGCTTGCTCCTGAAATTTTATAAACATAATGAAAATATTTTTCTGAGTTTTTGTAATTTGATTTTAGGGGTATGGCGTTCTTGTTAACACTGATGAAGCAGGTACCTTGTTTGTGACCAATTTTCGTCTTCTTTTTTTGGTAAGTTGTCCATTACTGAAAACTTTTTAGTTTATGCACTCCTTCTGCATAGCAGTTATACTCATCGTTCTTTCCCAGTTTGTTTAAAATCCACACACTTTAAATCTATATAAACAACTATCTATGTATGGGATTGACCAAAAAGGTCAATATTTTGCTCGTAGTGCATAGAAAGAAATTTGCATCTTTATTTGTTCCAATTAGTGGTAGGCCCTTATGGCATTAGACAATAATATACAATTTGAAAGCTAGCAGATAACCATTTTAGGATTGTGTACTCAACATCGTGTCACTCAAGGATATGCATTGTCTGCTTATATCAATTTGCATGTTTGCTCTTTTGCCTCCTATAGCACATCTTATAATATTTTGGTTATATTAAGTATTAACACTATGCATCTGATGATATTTGAAAATGCTCCTATATGTTATATCTAACTTTTTGTTATTTTTTCTCGAAGAGTGAAGGGTCCAGGGATATTATCGCACTAGGAACTATACCATTGGCAACTATTGAAAAGTTTAGCAAGATTGTAAGTTATGCATTATGTTTATGTAGATTTTGTTTGATATTACAGCTTCTGTGGTTCCATACCATTTTTTCATTTAATAATAAACTAGTGTTGTGCCAACAAGTTATAATTTAAGGCTTGTGGGGATGTTAAGAGGTTAGTTTAGTGGCATGGATTAGTTTTGTAACAAGAAGTTAGCAGCAAATGAGAAAAAAAAACAAAGTCGTTGAAGGAATAGGTAGAAGGAGAAATAGAGAAACAGTCAAGTGAAAGGCTTTTTTTTTTTATTGAAAGAGGTAACTCATGCTTGAACAATTGACTGAACACATTTTATGTCTTGTTGATCCATAGTTCCAAAATATATGACAATACCTTGTGGGGGTGTTTTATTATAAAGATTATGTGATGCAAAACATGCTGCATAAGATGGTATTTGGATGTGCTGCTCTTGCTTAGTTATGTGACAATTAGTTGATTAGTTATTTAGGTGTTTGGAAAATTCTTATTATAAAGGATTTATTAATAGTTTTCGTTTATAAATTTGTCATCTCTAATTCCAATAATTATCTTTTTTTCATTAGGATCCTTGTTTATTTCGAATCTTATCCTAGGAATCAATTTAAACTTCAAGCAATACAATTCTTTTCCCTAGAAGCATAGTTTTGGGTGCTTTGATGTTGAATGACAAGCTCTTTTCTTTCATGATATACTGATTTTATGAAGAATCTGTTATGAGAATATAGGTTACAAAGCAACAATCAGGTCCTAGGCAATCTGACAAGATTCCTTCACGAAGGCTTCTTCAAATCGTTGGTATGATACAATACTATATTTTTTTAACATCACTTAATTGTTATTAGTTTGTTCCAAATCCATGTCAACTAAGAAATCACATATCCATGCTTGTTATTTTCAGGAAAAGACATGAGAATTATTATATTTGCTTTTCGCCCTCGAACCAAACAGGTAATTTTAATTATGGAATTTAAGATCACATTATTTATTGATAAATATATTCCATGTGATTTGAATCTTGCAGAGAAGAGCTGTCTTTGAGGCATTACTGAGGTGTGCAAGGCCTCCAAGGCTGTGGGATCTTTACACTTTTTCTTCTGGTCCTTCAAGGTTCAGCAATACAAGCCCTAGAGTGCGTCTAGTGAATGAATACATACGCCTCCTTGGAATGGAATCACATACTCCATCAGTAACCTCCATTGAAGATGGTTCATTCACCTTGTCTAATGATTGGTGGAGAATCAGCGACATTAATGCAAACTATGACATGTGTCCAACTTACCCTTCTTCTTTACTATTACCAAAATCCATCAGGTAATGTCAATATGTCGGTTGTTTTCCCAATTCCCAGTTTCCAATGGTTTTAATCTTGTGTTAACTTTGTCTGTTTGTTGATTTTTAGAGATGAGGATGTGCTGCAAGCTTGTAAATTTCGTGCACGTTGTAGATTGCCTACAATATCATGGTGTGATGCACGTAAGAATGCACACTTTTGTTTGAACAATTCTTCACAATTTATATATATATATATATATATATATATATATATATATATATATATATATATATATATATATCACTGGCATCTGATTGATGTTCTAAATTCTAATGACATGTAGGCACTGGAGCTGTTCTTGCAAGATCATCCCAACCACTAGTTGGGCTGATGATGAATATGAGAAGGTAATGCTGCTATATGCTAACTTTACCATACTATTACTATTTACTACCCATGAGAATGCATGGGTAAAATTGTCTTATAATTTTTTTTAATGCAGCAATGCTGATGAAAATCTGGTTGGTGCTCTCTGTACTCAACTTTCTGGTGGAAAGACAGGACGCAGGTAAAATGAATTTTCTATGATCAATCACTTCACTTCACTCATATATTCTTTCTGATCTAATAAAATGAATATTGTTTTTTTAGGAAGTTATATATAGCGGATGCAAGACCTCGGAAAAATGCATTGGCAAATGGGGCAATGGGAGGCGGATCGGAGTCGTCTTCCAATTATTTCCAGTCTGAGGTCTGTCAAAGGTTTGAGCTATAAATAAATATGTTTTCTGTAAAATATTAGTCTCCACAGTTTTAAATTGCTAACATTGGGTTATGTTTTTAGATTGTGTTTTTTGGGATAGATAACATCCATGCTATGAGGGAAAGCCTTGTTCGCCTCAGAGACTACCTGGATACACATGGAACCAAATCTTCAGATGGAATGTCATCATTTTTGGTATAATTGTATTTTTTTTTTTCTTTTTCTTGAGTTTGAAAATTTCTATCTAAAATCATTAATATTTGAACAGAGAAATGGCGGATGGACATGGGGTGGAGGTAATCTTAGCAGTATGTCTGCTTCTGTATCGACACTTGGTGACAGTGGTTGGCTAATACACATCCAGAATGTTCTTGCTGGATCTGCTTGGATTGCTGCTCGTGTGGCAATAGAGTCTGCATCTGTGCTTGTTCATTGCAGGTAAAATTATTTGCATTATTATTATTTTTTTTTTAAAAAAGGTATTATATTTATATTTTTAAAAATAAAGTATACAATAATTGTTTTGTACAGTGATGGATGGGACAGAACAACACAGCTAGTTGCACTTGCAAGTTTGTTGCTTGATCCATATTATCGCACCATAAAGGGATTTCAGGTATTCAATGGAAATATTGTTCATGTAAATAGGATATAAAATTTTAATACTTGTATGCATATGTAGGCACTTGTGGAAAAAGATTGGCTTGCATTCGGGCATCCATTTTCAGATAGGGCAGGAATGGGAAGCTTATCTGGGAGTGGTTCAGAATTACCCAGACAGTCTTCAAGTACAAATTTCCCATCATCACCCATGCGTCAAACAACTGGTTCATTCTCATCACAATCCCCAGCTTCTACACAAACACAAACACAAACTTCAAACAATTATTCTCCAATATTTCTTCAGGTCTCTTGCCTTTCCACTTTCCATGTTCATATATTTTTATTTATTTATTTGTTTATAGATCGTTACTTAATGTGTTCGTTAATGTTGTATTTAACAGTGGGTTGATTGCGTCTCCCAGTTATTACGAATGTACCCTTTTGCATTTGAGTTCTCATCGGTACGTTTTTTTTTTTTTTTAAATAAGACAGTAATAATCATTTGTTGTTTTTTAACATGTAACATGTCTTGCATTGCAGGTTTTTTTGGTTGATTTTCTAGATTGTATGCTTTCATGTCGTTTTGGGAACTTTCTGTGCAATAAGTAAGTATAACTTTCAACTTTACATACCAAGCATTACAATTTATAGTTTTTTAGACACTATTAAAGTAAAAGAGTTGCGATTTTTGTAAATCAGTGAGAAGGAAAGGGAACAGTTTGGTGTTTCTGAGGCGTGTGGGTGCATGTGGATGTATTTAGATGATTTACGTGCTTCAGGGGGGAATTCTCACGTGCACTACAACCTCTTCTATGATCCGTCAAAACACAATGGTCCTTTACTGCCGCCAGCTGCCGCCTTGGCCCCGACCTTGTGGCCCCAATTCCATCTCAGGTGGGCATGTCCTTCAGAAGCTCAAGCTGGGGAGGTCGAAGCTCAGTGTAGGAATATGGTAGAAAAGATCTCTGAACTTCAAAAGGTAATTCATATTTCACACCCACCTCTTTTTTTAAGGAAAAAAGTTGAATTTTGGAATCCAACTTTCCCCATTTTTTGTTCTATTTATACCATTACAACCGGCTATCATAGATTTAGTTGGTTTTAATGCACATATGGTATTCCAAAATGGTCACTGAACAATTTTTTGTCTTTTTTATACATTTATTTACTGATGTTTAATAGAGTCAACCTCAAGAATGGTCCCTATGGTACACCACTTTTCTTCTTTTCAGTCCAAAAGGATCCCTTATCTAGAAAAAAGGTCCTTATGGGCCCTTTCGTTCCAAGTTTGGTCCCTCCCTTTAACACGTTTACTTTAGCTATAACCACAAATGGTGAGTATACTACTATGCTTTATGTGGATTGAACATAAATGATGGCCATTTTTGTAGCTTCAACCTTATCTGTGGGATTTTAGCTAGAGAAAAAGGTTGAACAATTACTGTATTTGGGGAGTATTGAGAGAGAAATGACAAAATGTACAAACAATTATTAGTAATAATAGAAAAATATATAACGGAGGGCAAGTTATTTTATAGCATATTTAACGGCCAAAAAGTAACTCCATTATGTCATAAGGACTACTTTAAAAAAAAAACCTTTTTGGACCGGAACCAAAGATAGTAATGCACCAGAGGACCTTTCTTGAGGGTTACATTGTTTATTATTTATTATTATTAATATATATATATATATATATATATATATATATATATATATATATATATATATATATATATATATATATATATATTACATTTTGTGCTTTTTATATCATTTTTTGTGCATCTAGAAGCCGTAAACAAAATATTGTTATAAAGAAAGTTCTTCAATAGATAATTGGTTTGCATTTCGATATTTACTCTGCAGTTGAAGTTTCTTGGATTTCTTTGTTGAAGAGTTTAATCTCGATTTTATTTAAAAGCACAAAAAATAATATATATTTTTGTTTTGAGACCTAGGTGTAAAAATAGAATGCATAAGTATCTTTTTTCTTTAGGGATCCTATGTGTACAAAAAAAGGTACAAAAAGCGAATCATATTTTTATTTAAAGATACCATTTTTCTTTTATTTAGAGATCCTATGTGTACAAAAAAAGGTACAGATAAAATGGTATATAAAGGTACCATTTTTCTTTTATTTAGAGATCCTATGTGTACAAAAAAAGGTACAAAAAGCGAATCATATTTTTTGTTTTTAGTTGTTGATGATAAAAATTAAATATCAGTAATAATGATATAAAAAACACATTTTATTTTGTTTAGGGACCTTAAGTATACTAAGAAAAGTTGAGGGACCATTTTGAAAAACCATATATGCGTTAAAACCGGCTAAACATGTGATAGCTGGTCATCAATATCATGTTAATAATAGCACAAAAGAAATTGTTTTAAGAATCAAATCCCCTATGCGTATGGAAATATGGGGAAATTTGGTTTTTGAAATTCAACATATTTCCCTTATTTTTTATAAACATATATTATAAAATTTTGGTGATAAAATAATATTATATTTATATGAACAGGCAAAGGACGTGGCTGAGAGGAAAGCCAGAGAAGCGATTGCGTCAATGGAGGCAGTAAAAGCAGAGATACGAAACGAAAAACAAGTGAGCAGTTCAGCCATGAATCTGGCAAGAAAAGCAAACAGAGAAAACGATATGATAAAGAGAGCCATACAATCACTGGGGTGTAGGATTCATGTTTCTGGGAATGATGACTGTACGATTGACATTGAAACCAATGTAGCCGACATACCACAAAGAATAACATCATCTTCAATGAGGGAGACAGGAGGTAGTGAGGAAAAGACGGATATGCCCATCTCGGTTACCATAACAGCTGATAACAACAATGATGTGTCTGAGAACCCGATTCTGAGGGTTTGTGAATCTTTGTGCCCGCAAAGGACTCGGGAGGGAGGGTGTAAGTGGCCTGATGCTGGTTGTGCTCAACTTGAGAGCCAGTTTGTAGGTTTGAGAGCTAACTATGATGCTTTTGACCGTTTGTCTATCTATGATAGCTACTTTCAGCCAAAATGACAAATCACAAATGACAAATTTACCCTCCTAAACGATAGGAAGAATAGCGGGATATTGTACAGTCTAGTCTGAGGGAGAAACAAGAACAAACAAACCACTGGATAAAGAAAAGTATCAACTCAACTAAAAAAAAGCCCTAGTTTGAAAGGGAAAAACTTGCTAAATTATATTCTTGGATGATGTTTGGTTTTAGGAATGAATTAATTGTACAGGTGAAGTGTAAAGGAGGTGGCGTTTTTCATGGTTATGTTTTTGAGGTGGTGGCCGGTGGCTGGTTGTGTACACTGTACAGATTGTTGTTGGTAGTTAGGTACTAGGTACTAGTTAGTGTAGGTGTATTAATTAATTCTGAAACTAGAGATGTAAAAGTAGTTCATCAACTTTTTTGTTGGTTAAAACTTCAGAACTTAAAACAAGCAACTCAATATATACTAATATGCTGGTTTCAGGCTGTTTTTACTTTTTACTTTTGTATTTTATGTTGCATTTCGATAGATAAAGCATATATCAACTCATACTAATAATGTGCTTATGTTCTGGTTTCAAGCTGTTTTTACTTTTTAATTTTGTATTTTATGTTGCATTTCGATAGATAAAGCATAGGATATATTAAGGATTACGACCAACATTTAAATTCAGGTTTTTTATACATGGTAAAAACAAAGAGTACTCCTTGATTATGTGCCATTTTACAAGTAAACTGAATCCAAACACCATTTTACATGCCTATTCATCGGCTCCTGATGCTGCTGGTGGTGAATCTTCATTTGATGGCTTCTTCTTATTTGCCCTTCGCTCTTTCCATCTTGCCAAAACCCATCTCAAAACGAAAAATCCTCCAATTGCATAAACCTGATTTCAAATATTATCTTTGTTTATTAGTAATCAACGATGAATGATATGCAATAACCCTACATCACCTAACCATAATTGCTATATGAAATTTCAATAATATCTTCTACTCTCTTTGATTGTGATCAAAACAGCATAATACTTTTATTTCCACTGGATTAATGAGTATATTTCTATAGAAAGTTGAGAGATTGATTACCTTCAGATAGATGAATTCAAAAAAAGTGTTACGCATCCATTCATACCTGCCAAAGAACAACAGGATTGGTATCTTGCTCCAACTCTTCCGCTTCGACCTTCAACGGAGGAACTGTCGTCGTCCGAGCATCAGGAAACCTGACAACCACCGGTTTCGACACCTCCGGTTCCACCACTTCACTACTGCGAAAAACTGAATCTCCACTCCCTTTGCTCTCCGTTTCCACCTTCACTACGTCTTTCTCCGCCGGTCGTGGTGGAAAACGGGAGTTAACAAACTTAGTGAACTTCGAGATGACCGAAAGCAAAGGATTAGGAGGTATACTGGATTCGTCCTCGGGTTTGCGAACCATCGAAGCTCCTTTCTCCGCCATTGTTTTTTCAGTTTGAAGAAATGTTATGTGTGAGTGAGTGTGAGCGCGCGCGTCAAAACGGTGGAGATTCCGTAATGGAGATGCCTAGAGGAGCGTTTGGTGAAGCTAACGAGGGTGGCACTCAGCCACTCGCTATGCGAGACGCGTGTACAACATGACAGGGTAATGCGGGCCTTAAGTTCTTGTTCTAGGCCCATTTTATTGGGTTTAATGGCCTGGCCCACTTAATAACTTTTATAAATGTAAAGTATTTCAAAAGTAAAAATATTTCGTAGAAAAGTTGCCAAATGCTTTTAAAACTTATAAAATATTTTAAAGCTGATAAATATTGAAATTGAGTTTTATTTTTTCTGTTTATTTAAAAATTTGTCAAAAAAATAATTTTTGTGATTATTCTATTAAAAATATTTTTTAAATTTGTTATATTTAAGTTTCATAAAAAACTATGAGGAAATAAATTAAAAACATACAAAATAGTTAATAGATCGATTCTATCTCTTTCTTTTTCTATTCCGTGTACCAAACAATCTCTCTAATTACAGAATCCACGTCATCCAGTATAAGTTGGTGAAAAACTTTGCAAAAGTAAGTAAGTAACAATTTTGTGGGGACCATAAATAATCACGCATCAGACTTGTCCCAGTGCCACGTGTACCTGGGTTTATCTAAAATGAATCCATCTTCCAGAGCTACAAATGTTGAACTCAAATTAATAAAGCTCTAATGATTTGCATCTTCCGCTTAATACTTGTACCTTTTTTGAGATTCAGCCATTTCAGACGTGAAAAAAGGACCTCTCTCTTTCTCTGATGATCTGGATCTTAATCGGCGACGGTTCTCCCTCCACAAACAGAAAGTCTGCTTTTCATCAGACTCGTCATTTCGCACTCTTAACACAACGATCGCTTATTTCTTCCAATTTGCTGATAACTAGTAGTTGTTTGTAGTAGTAAATTCATCGGAGAAAATGCATTCCCATCACTTGCAACTCGAGGAACCTATCCGAATGGCTTCAATTCTCGAGCCTTCTAAACCTGTAAGGATCAAAGTCAAACCATTACATTTTCGATTTATTTTCATTTTTTTTGCTGTTCGAAGCTCCCAGTTCAATAATTTTCAGTATATTTCAGTAATCGTGTCTCTGATTGCTTGAATTTCGAACTTGTGAGATTGCCAGAGGTTTTATGTAATAATTTTCGGTATTAGATTAGGTGTTATTGGAAAAGTTGAGACTGTTTTGTCTTGTTAATTTTCCTTTTCAACCTTTTCGTAAATGTAAACGAGACGCCTGTTTGATTACTGTTGTCTAGAGCTTCTTTCCCGCCATGACGAAGATCGTCGGAACCTTGGGCCCGAAATCGCGATCTGTTGAAATCATTTCGAGCTGCCTTCAAGCTGGGATGTCAGGTGATCTTCACTTTCTATTGTTTAAGTCAGAATTTAGAACTACCTCGGGTTTATAGTAGATGCATTTTGGACTTCACGGTCAAATGTGTCAAAATTTTGAATTTTGACTTTGTCAGGAGTTTATATTTACTTTTGAATATTCAATTCTCTATTAATACTTCATTTTCCTGCAGTTTAACATATTTCGATTGTATTCATTCAAATATCCAAGCATCTGACTCAGTTGCTTATCATGTGAAAACACAAGTTGAAATACATCTATGGTTTTGGAGGATTTTGCTTTGTGTTTATCCTGTTTATGTTATGGAAACTTATTGAACTTGTATAGCTGAACTGAAAAGTGAAAATGCTTCCATTAGTTTGACAATTTTTCCATAAAGAACTTGCTTATGTATTGTCTTAAGTGTTTAATTGTACTACAGTACTGAATAATCTACCTTGGAGTCATGTTGTCCCTGAAACCTTCTTATCTCTCTCTTTTTGTATGTGTAGTTGCAAGGTTTGATTTTTCATGGGGTAACACTGAATTTCATCAAGAGACACTGGAAAATCTTAAGATGGCTATCAGGAGCACAAAAAAACTATGTGCTGTAAGTTTGTTTCCTGCACCAAAAGAATGAAAAACTATCTATCTGAATATCACTCACTTGTGAAGTTGATAATTCCTTATATACAAGGGTTTTTAATTCATAATATGATGTTAATATATAATTATATATAAGTTTATTTGCATCCTTTCTACCAGGTGATGTTGGACACTGTGGGTCCAGAGTTGCAAGTTGTCAACAAAACTGAGCATCCTATTTCTCTGGAAGCAGAAACCTTGGTCATTCTCACACCCGATCAAGAAAAAGAAGCCACTTCCAATCTTTTACCAATAAACTTTAGTGGGCTTTCAGAGGTAAATAATTATGTTGAGATTGTTAAGCTTGATTCAGAATGTGAGAGCTTCAATATAAAAACTTTATGATATTGCTTGAACTTTTATCTTTACAGGCAGTGAAGACTGGTGATACAATTTTCATTGGTCAATATCTGTTCACAGGAAGTGAAACAACTTCAGTATGGTTGGAGGTAAGGCAAAATTATAACCTTGGATGATTTGCAAATTATCAAATTTTGATTTATTAATAATACACAGGTAAATGAGGTGAAAGGAGAGGATGTTGTTTGTTTGATAAAGAATTCTGCTACTCTATCTGGTTCGTTATTCACCTTGCATGTATCCCAAATACGTATTGAGCTGCCAACTCTCACTGATAAAGATAAGGAGGTGAAGTTTCTCTTTCTTTTTTTTTTCCATTGGATGTTTCTGATCATATATTTAAGTTGTAAAATTTATGGAAAATTGAAGGTTATTAGCACATGGGGAGTGCGTAACAAGATAGACTTCCTTTCTTTGTCATATACCCGCCATGCAGAAGACATTCGACATGTAAGGACTCTTCTTCCTACCAAGTGATAATATTTAGGGTTTTTATTGGTTGAATGGAATGATGATAATATATAGGATCTATTTGATTGAATGGAATGATGAATGAAATCATGCCAAGATAGTGGAATGAGTGATTACATTTCATGAATCATGATCATGTTTGATTGCATGATAAGAATTGAATGAATTTATATATTATATGTAAATAAAAGGTAACTTTTAAGTTTTAACACTAGTCTATATATCATTTAATTATAATATTAGAATTTATTATTTACAAAACCAAAAAATTAAACATGTTTCAAAAACTCAACAAAACCAAAATAGGATTATAATAAAAAATATATTTTCTAGTTTTAAAAACTAAAATTTTAACCTTCTCCACTATTTTTGTGATTCTATCATGCAGGCCCGTGACTACCTCACCAAGTTGGGTGATCTCAGTCAAACTCAGATTTTTGCAAAGATTGAAAATTTTGAGGTCAGATGCCACATTTTTCAAGCTGTATGTAATCCAATTGTCTCTGAAATACATATGTATATTGCTTTTTATTGCAGGGCCTTACCCATTTTGATGAGATCCTACAAGAAGCAGATGGTATAATCCTTTCTCGAGGAAACCTTGGCATAGATCTACCTCCAGAGAAGGTTCATTTTATAACTCAGAACTTTAAGATTGAAAGAAGTACTGATCAATTAGAATGAAAATTTGTCGGACCATACACACACGGGTGGAAAGCCAAAACTCTTTCAACAGTGTCACTTCGGCCTGTGCAATGTCAACACACTTTCAAAAGTGGTCTCCTGTCTCCACTAACAAATCAACAACTACTTCATACTTTTTAACACATATATCTTAATTAATTGTAATTATAAATATTTATTAAAATCTTTTTATTTTTGAGAACTTAAATTGCTATAATATTTTTTAATTAAATAATATAATATTCTGTTAAAAATTATTGAATTAAGCGTTAAAATGTATTTTGTTAACTTTAGAATCAAACTTTTTTTAACAATATTATATATATATATATATATATATATATATATATATATATATATATATTCACAGATAATAAATTAATTTAATACATAAATATAAAAAATGTAATAATAAATATAAATAAATGATAACGTAATTATATAAGGTTGGGGGGAGTGATGCCACTTAAATCACACTTTTTGCTTTACCACGTCACTGTCATGTCATTTTTATCATAAAAGTGTAGTTTCTTTGCCACACTAGGATTGGTGCCGCACTTTTTTTAACAATTTAATTTATATAAAAACTTCAATTTTAATTAAAAACATAACATTTCATTACTTCAAAAAAAATATTAAATTGCATTACTTAAAGAAAAACATTACATGACATTAAAAAAAAAGTAAAAAAAAAAAACTAGAAATCTTAAACCTACAAACTTACAAAAAAAAATACACATCAAATGATTAAAAGTAGCTAGAAATTTTAAACCTACTTAGCATAACGTTTTTTGACGTCGACTTTCATCGCCAAAGCAATTTCAAGCTCCTCCTCGCTCATGTTCGTTGTGTCTAGCGTTAGTATTTTAATGTCACTATCTCTTTGTTTCTTACGCTCTCTTTCAGAGGCAATTTGCAAAAACTTGTCAATTCTTTCTTCTATACCCTTCACATCGTCCCCCATTTCTTTCAAATCATTCTAATCTACCGATTTGCCTTTGTCTTGGCGTTTTGTTTTGTCCCTTCCCATTGGTCGGGAAGGTGGTGCAAATTGAACGGGTTCATCATCGTTGAGATCGAAACCAACATGAGCATCCGATGTAGTGCGGTCGGATTCGGATGTTTTGAGCGTTTTGAACCACTATCGATTTGCTCGCCGGATGTTTTGTTTTTTTTCCATTATATGTTATCTTTCACAAGATACCAAAAGTCAATAAACTTGAAAACCTTCTTGTTTTTTTTTTGGTACACTTTTAGAGCTTTCTTCAAAATCACTTCATCACTTTCTCCGCTTTTCCATTGACGTTGCATGTTATACAAATCATTAAACAACATGACTTCCTTGTTTGTCTTCCCCCATTTGGAATACACTTAGTCCTTTGAACGATATTCTGGAAGGTTCAATCATTTGTGGAACCTTTTTGTAACTCGCCTCCAAAAAAGATCATGTTTTTGGTCTTTTCTTGTCTTCACGTCTTCAGATCCATGATTTGTGCCAATGCCATAACTTCTTCGGGTTTCCATTTGTTGGCCGCCGCCTTCTCTTTTCTTTTACTTGGTGCTTTAATGGGTTGGGTTTCTGAAACGATTTCGGGTTCAGAATCAGAAGTGGGCGCTTGAGTCTCTTGAGTGAATTTGGGTGAGACAAAAAGCCAAACGATTAAACTCAGGTTCATTTTGTGGTTGTGTGTGTGTTTGCGGTTGTGGTTGTGGCTATGAGTATTGTTGTGAGAATTGGTGCGGATAATTTGGTAGCATACCATTATAGTGATAAACCGGGGGCGAGTAAATCATACGACGATCCTAGGGTTGTGGTGTTTCTAGTGGGTGTTTTTTAATTGTTTAGGTTGTTGGAAGAAGACATGTTGAAAGTTTTGAAAAAAAGAATTTAAAAGATAGAATAATTAGATGAAAATGTGGTAAATAATGGTTGTAAGGTTTTATTTATAGGTAAAAAAAATCGAATTTAAATATTTGACCTTTCAAAGGTTGGGAAGAAGGAAATTAAGAGAGAGAGTGTGCGGCTAAAACCTACGTATGCGGTTAAGCTGCATTGGAAACCACGGTATGGGGGCGGTGTTCCCAACTACCACCATGGCAAAAATGCGGTAGAACCGCACCCACTCCGTTGGGTCTAAGTGTGCCCAAATTATTAACAGAGTTTTGGACTTCTGGTCATGTCATGTCATCTTATGTTCTTAGATTTCCCATGAGGAAACTGTGCTGGAATATATATCCTAAATCCTTACTTTCTGTTGTTAATGTTCTGTTTAGGTGTTTTTGTTTCAAAAGGCAGCTGTTTACAAGTGTAACATGGCTGGAAAGCCAGCAGTGATTACGCGTGTTGTGGACAGCATGACCGACAACTTAAGACCCACTCGAGCAGAGGCAACTGATGTTGCCAATGCCGTCTTGGATGGTAACTTAGTTTATTGCATTCTAATGTTTTTTTTTTTTTTACAAGGGAGAAAAAACATTATATTCCATTAATCATTAATTTGATATTCTTTTTCTGGTTCAGGAAGTGATGCAATTATTCTAGGTGCTGAGACTTTGCGAGGATTATACCCTGTTGACACCATCTCCATTGTTGGTAAAATTTGTGCCGAGGTAAGCTCCTTTTTGGCTGATACCATTAGTGCTAATATATAAGATTACTTTAACCGTCCCCTCAATTAGAGCCTAGTGGTTTAGGTGTGGAACTTCACACACGAGTCAGGAGGTCCTGTTACATCTAAAATATTATTAGTGTTATCAGTTATTTTATTTTTCATTTTTTTTAAGATTATTTGAAACTCTTATAAATCTTGTTTGCAGTCAGAGAAGGTGTTCAATCAAGATTTATACTTCAAGAAGACTGTCAAATTTGTTGGAGAACCCATGTCCCACTTGGAATCTATTGCTTCCTCTGCGGTAGTTTACCATTCTTCAACCTTTTCACCTCAGTTTTGGATCTTTTCGTGTTTATATTTAACATTCACTTGCTTGATCCAGGTGCGTGCTGCCATAAAGGTCAAGGCTTCTGTTATCATTTGTTTCACATCATCAGGGAGAACTGCAAGGTCTGTGCATTGAGAGAAAAAATATATATATATATATATATATATATATATATATATATATATAAAGAGAAAACAAAATATGGGGTGAGAGAGGCTCGAACTCTCGACCTCAGGATCACTCTTTAGCTATGAGACCTACGCGCTAGCCAACTGCGCCACCACCCCTTTGTGATAACCTATATAATTTCGTATATTTGTTATCGCAGATTGATAGCAAAGTACAGACCAACTATGCCTGTGATCTCTGTTGTGATTCCTCGGCTCAAAACAAATCAACTACGATGGACATTTACTGGCGCTTTTGAGGTACACACAACGCATTATCAAATGGTCTAATTTATTTACTTACGTAAAATAATACATCTAATTCTTCTGCTCTCTAAAAATTCTATTTCTAGGCAAGACAAACTCTTATTGTTAGAGGTCTCTTTCCAATACTTGCAGATCCTCGACATCCTGTAAGATTTCTCACTTCTCCAAAATCTCTTTTTACTTTCATATAGTATTTTTTATAGTGTCACATCAGCAATCATATTCCAAAGTCTTCTCTACTTTTATGAGAACTCAATGGAGGCACGATTTCTTATTTTATATTTTATTCCATTACTTGGAAACAGGCCGAGTCAACAAGTGCAACAAATGAGTCAATCTTAAACATCTCACTGGATCATGGAAAAGCCATTGGTCTCATCAAGTCCCATGATCGTGTTGTCATTTGCCAAAAGGTTGGTGATGATTCTGTCGTCAAAATCATCGAGCTTGAAGAGTAAAGACTAATAAGTCACTAAATTACCTTTTATGAGGTATTTCTGATTCGGCTAATGAACAATTTGACATGTCTGTACAATAAATACACATATTCTGCAACTAGCCAGAAAGAAAAACAACCAGATTATGTCATTCCATTTGAAATATTCATCACCCAGAATGATTCAACAAAACTACCTAATCTTCATGTATCCCTTTTTCCCCAAATGACACCCAACAAACAAGACTTGCAACATAACATAACAAAAACATCAAAAACCAGATCAACCAACAACAAAACGCTACAAAACAAACATCAAATAATGCTGTCTAATTTCTAAAAGTCTACCCATGTTTTGCTTGAAAATCCTTCATGAAAGCAACCAACTTCTCAACACCAGCAAAAGGCATTGCATTATAAATCGAAGCCCTCATTCCACCAACCGATCTATGCCCCTTCAACTGAACCATCTTCTCTTTAGCAGCTTCCTTCACAAACTCACCTTCCAATTCCGATTTCTCAAGTGTAAACGGCACATTCATCAACGACCTCACAGATTTCTCAACCGGACACCTGTAAAACCCTTTGCTCTCATCAATCGCATCGTACAGAATCTGCGCCTTCTTCATGTTCTTCTTTTCAACCTCCACCAAACCACCCTGCGCCAACAGATCTTCAAACACCAATCCACACATGTAAATCCCGTAACAAGGTGGTGTGTTGTATAACGAATTGTTGTCGGCGTGGATCTTGTAATCCAACATCACCGGTGTAATCTCTTGAGCGTTTCCGATCAAATCTTTCCTTATGATCACTATTGTGACACCAGATGGGCCGACGTTCTTCTGAGCTCCGGCGTAAATGATCCCGAATTTGGAAACATCCACCGGCTTTGAACAGAAGTTGGAGGACATATCAGCGATTAGAAGCGCGTCTTTGTTTTTAGGTGTCGGGTAGTCTTTGAACTCTACGCCGTGAATAGTTTCATTCGCGCATATATGCAAATACCTGGCGTTCGGGTTCTGATCCAACTCATCGAACGACGGAACCGCGGTGTATTTCTCCGATTTACCGGACCAGATCACTTTAGGTTTGCAGTATTTTGTTGCTTCCTTGAATGCCTTGTCGCCCCACGACCCGGTCACAATGTAATCAACGGGATCTTCAGGTTTACAGATGTTGAGAGGGATGCCGGCGAATTGGGTGGTGGCGCCGCC
Organism: Lactuca virosa; assembly: GCF_052849685.1. Taxonomy (NCBI): domain Eukaryota; kingdom Viridiplantae; phylum Streptophyta; class Magnoliopsida; order Asterales; family Asteraceae; genus Lactuca; species Lactuca virosa. Next base: position 35,518,093 of record NC_136433.1, on the reverse strand, counting down.
TTGGAGGAACAGAACGGCGTAATCTTCAGAGATATCGAGTAACTTTCTCAGATCTGACTCTGCTTTTTGGATGATGGAGAGAAATTCCTTCCCTCTGTGACTCATCTCCATAACACTCATTCCAGCTCCCCGCCAATTGTAGAGCTCCGATTCGGCTTTCCGGAGAACATTTTCGGGCAGCGTGGCGGGTCCAGCGGCGAAATTAAAAACCCGATCTTGAGCGGAGGCCGAAGCTGGTGGTGCAGCGACGGTGGCGGAGTATGAACATGTGATTGAGATGGGCTTGTTGGTGGCGCGTTTGATCGGGAAGGCATGGATGGAAGGGGTGGTGGTGGTTGTTGAGGTTTTTAAGATGCTAGGGTTTTTCAAGAGGAGGGTGTGAGGGGTATTGGCTGACATTGCCATGGCTGCCTTGAAATTAGAAGGTTGGATGCAGATTTTGAGGGCGTGTATGTATGTGTATATATAGGACAAAATATAAAAATAATAATTAATTTATGTTTATAAAATCAATTACTATATATTTCAAAACAAACATTTTAAGATAATCACATAATGTATCGCACTATCTTTAATCACAAAAATGACCAAATGATTGTTCATAATTATAGAAAATGACTATGATTCACATAATAGATTATCCGAAGAACTAATCAAAAATAGAAATTTGTGATATATTGAACGACAAATGAGATGTTACACTTTATTGCATGGATTGGAATTTACATTAAATTGTTCGATGTTCGCTTTGAGGTTTTTTAGGATCAAAGCTTTGCTCGTTGAATTATATAACATTTTGGTGTGCTTTTTAAAGAAATCATGTAATGGATTTTGACCTTAGCATTCACAGACTACGAATTACCTATGAGTTATTTGTTGGATTAGTGTCTAAGCCCGTAACTATATTTTGTAAGTACTTGACCCGGTTGTGCATGGTCCTTTTGGGTTGCCTTCGTCATTGCAACTTGACAGGGTAATTTATGAAGAGAGAGAAGATATTATGATTTATTAATATATTATGAGAATAATATATTAAAGGAATAATCATATTATTTAATTAATATTAGTCATAAATTAATTGATAAATGATTTGCTGACTAAAAGAGATTAATTGAATAAAGGGGCTTAAACTGTCAAATGTGTGATAGTTGCATTTTGGGCTGGGAAACCTTTATGGTTAAGGGGTGGACGAAATTGTGGGTAGGACCCTTGGGATATGATTTTCGGCCACTTGTTCTCCTGGAAACCCTAGAGCCGAAAATCATAAGTCCTTACCCTCTCCCATATTGCCCTCTTGCCAATTAGTGTTTGTAAGTCATTAGAGGAGTGACACTTGTGACTCTAAGCTCCAAGAACAAGAAGATTCAAGCAAGCAACAAGAGGTAATCATCTAGATCTGATTTGTTTCATTAATTTCGAATTATACTCATTAGATCTAGGGTTTGAAAGTCTTGGATGAATGCATGTACAATTAGAGAAACCTAGATCCACGCATTAGGGTTTGCATGTGCACATAGGAAAGTTTTTATGGCTCAAACCCATCATTATTTTCACACAACTTTGTCATTGTCGTTATGTCGTATAAACTAAGGATGACCATTTGGACCGGGGAACCAAACGGAACCGGAACCGGATAGAACCGATTGGGTCGGGACCGGGACGATATTCTTGTGGATTTTTGGAACCGAGAACCGGTAGAACCTGTAAAAACCGAAACCGTAACCGAAATATTTCTCAAAATATGTTGTTATTTCTCTAGGACCGATTCCAACATTGAAGACCCAGCAAGAACCGGTAGAAACCGGAACCGATAGAACCAGAACCGGTAGAACCGGCGGTTCGATTCGGTTCCTATTTTCCACCAAGTTCGGTTCCCGGACCGGTTCCGGTGCTCATCCCTAGTATAAACACTAATTTTCTTTTATTTTCATTTTCCATAACAACTTTGTTGAAAATACCAAGTGTTTTTAATATTCAATCTCATATTTATTAATTATTGAGTTTGGGTGTTTTGTGTCAATATTACAATTCCTGGTTTTCTCTCATTAATGAAATATATTTGTTATAAGGGGTTATTCCTGGTATTTTGGGAATGTTGTGGACTGCGGCTCGTTTCTTTCAAACTACAGGTATGACACGCAGATCTTATCCATGGATAATATCCAAGACTCGGTTCATATCCATGACCCGAGGTATATATTGGTGAGAGGTGAAGGGTTTCATCATATTCAGATCATTTTTTGCTCCCAATACTCTCTCTCTCTCTCTCTCTCTCTCTCTCTCTCTCTCTCTCTCTCTCTCTCTCTCTCTCTCTCTCTCTCTCTCTCTCTCTCTCTCTCAGTTAGGGTTTCACAGTTGTAATATTTTGTGTGATTGATCATCATGTTGTTCTTGATCATTGTAGTGGAGGTTGAGTGTTTCATTTTGAGAGTAGATTGGGGTTTTGTAGTGAGGTTTGATTTGTAAGTAAATTGAAAACTTTCTCTTTCTTAATCCTCAAATGATATAAGAAACGTTGATGTTGCGAAAATTTGGTTTATCGTTTTTTAACAAAAATGATATAAAATTATACAAAAGGATAGGAGGACCTTATAATGACATTCACTCACATATAAGTTTTAACCAACATCAAAATAACCAAAACACAAACTAATGAAAATTACAAAAAATAAATAAATAAATAAAAATAAAAAAACAAACAAACAAACAAAAACACCAAATTTGCAATTGTTTTCTTCAATTGTTTCTACATATTTGGATGATACTTAATCATCTTACTCAAAAGCTTTTGCATTTCAATATTTTTCTCCTTGTACCAATTATTAAGTAGTAATTCATCATACACACCCAAAATACGTACAATCTCTATCATTATTTGAAAATATGAGCAACCAAAGAAACGCTTACATGGTTTTTTGTTAGTCGAAAAAACTATAAACATACCTTGAATATCACAATGGCATCTAGGAAATAGTTGACTTTGAGTTTGCATTGGTAAGTTTGAGGCTTGCACCACTTGAACAAGAGTGCATCGTCATTATTAGATTGGTTGCCACTCTGCCAACCCAAAATGCAATTTTAATGAAATGTTATTTAAAATCTGAAATGAGTAGTTTCAATTTGAATTAGTGTATGTAATGTAATATCATAGTTCATATTGATTTAGTCTCGTATCAACGATCTTCTAATAGTCAGACTGATACAAAATCAATCAGTCTAAAAACATCCTATTTCAAAGAGGATGGTCATTTTATAAAGGGATAATGACTTGATAGGGTAACGAACTTTCAACTTTGTTCATATTTAGTCACTGAACTCTACCGGTCATAAGGGTACAATGTGAACCATTTCAAATAATTCAGAGGTAAATCAAGCATTAAAAAGAGTTCAGTGACTAAATATGAACAAAATTGAAAGTTCGTTACCCTATCAAGTCATTATCCCTTTTTGCAATCATCCCTTATTTTATTTTGCCTATTGGTAGCAACTACGATTAATAATTTTGATTTCAATCACTACGAATTGTTTTGAGTTGTGTTTGTATAAAGTATTACAAAATAGAATATGTACCACATAACTATGTTGTAGTCCATGGCTTTAATCCTAGTCCATGAGATAAACTTTTAACTAGAGTTTCTTTATTCATGTATAAGTGAAACATCAACCCACAGGGAAGAAATTATCAAAAGAGTTACACAAAGGGAAAAAGAGACATACGAGCAATTAAACAAAAAAATAAGATCAAAAATCAAAAGGAGCACGGTGAGAAGGAACATATAGAACTAACAACAATTAGAAAAGTTAGATGCAAGTAATAACTAGCAAGAAAAAGGAAGGCGGTCGTGATAGGGAAAGGGATTCTGAATTTTTGAACCACGAAACACTCGGTTTCCATTTCGGTTGTACGTGCAATCATTCAAAAGGAGAAGGATCGGACAAAAGAAGGTGCGACAAAACAAGTTAAAAGTAAAAACAATCAAAACTGGGCAAATGCACAAACAATGTAAAGGAAGCTAGCACCTAGACTACTCATGTACTGCTCCACAACCCTGAGCTTTTTATCCACTTTGTAATTAAAGCTCATGTCCTTGTAAAGAGAAAAACCGCATTCAAATCTAACATCGTATTATCTTCAAAACAACCGTCTCCATCTTCTGCAGTGAAAATCGTCACCTATGCCCTAAGTATATATTCTTTTTTCCTCACACGATCTACAACTGTCGTCTCCACCTTTTGGAGTGAAAACTGTCTCCTACGTCCTAAGTATATGTATGAAACCACCATATTTTTTTCCCTTCAGTTTTTGTGATTGAAGCCTCACCTACTGCATTTATAAGTGTTGTTTATGGTACCTTATGCTATAAATATATATCACACGATTACAACAACATTATCACTTTTGTGACCTCCATAATCTTTTTGCGATCATCATTAATAACATTTAGAACCATTTATAGAATAATGACTTGAAAAGATAACAAACTCACTTTTGTTCTGGTTTAGTCATTGAACTTTTTTCGTGTTTGATTACCCTTAAATTATTTAAAATTGTTCACATTTTACCCTTATGATTGGTTGTAACCGGCTAAAAGCACTAATAAAAGTAACATTTATACGTTTCAACAAGTTTAAGGGTTAATATCCCAAATGTGATCAAAAGATAAAATACGTTACCCTCTCAAGTTATTATCCCAAAAAAATGGTTATATTGGGTCACATATCTAATTATTATCTTTATAATTATCTCAATATGTGATGTATATATGGTATATACGTGTAATTACACATTTTCGATCTTTATTTTTAGCTTTTTAAAAATAGAGCGTTTAATAATATTTCAAACTATATATAATTATTTTTAAGTACTGAGAATAATTATCATATATTACTATGATAATTGTGAACCACAAATCTTATTGATAAATATACTTTCAGAACCAATGTCAAGTCAAAATATTAGATCTATTTAAAATAGAGTAAAGTGTAAACTACTCGGTTGGTGAGGGGCCTGGAATAAGTAAAAGCAGCGGTGTGTGCCGTCGTTGGTGGGTAGGTGAGAGAGTCACATTCCCAAGAATACCCTTTCTTTCTACATAATTATCGGGTTTGCCATCCTTTGGACTTTTTTCTATTCAAATTACCAAAAAAATTGACTATTTTACAAGGTTAATATTTTATTTAAAGATCGTTGTTGCTTCCAAACATTGTGATTGTAAAATAATTTGTCAAATAAAAGCAATTCAATCGCAATTGTTGTATTTTCGGTTTCACTCATCATAATTATACTTTCTCTTCCAGAATACTGATTTATTTGGTTTTTATACGACTTCAAATTATTTTATAAACAAAGATATTCGAGTTGAAACAAAGAGTTAGCTTTAATTTGATTTTACATTAACGTATAATCTTGAAAGTTTTTTGCAAAAAATAAAAATAAATAAATATTATTCGAAAGGATTTTTCTTTTATTTCTGTCACATACCCAAAACATGTTTTGATTGACCTTGACAAATGTCCTTTTAGTTAGACCAGGATTAAACCCGCCATCAATTTCGATATTAAGAGGTTAAAATAAAGTAAAAGCAACTTAAACTAACGATTCCAAGTACGTTATTACACACCTCGAGTAGTCTATTTAAATTAATTCAAAGTTAAGAAACAAAATAGAGAACTAATAATGGTTTGATATCATTGGATAATGGTCGATTCCTGTAAGATCTAGAAGAGTGATTTAAAATTCGAAATTTCTACAACGAAAATATGAAAACATTTAAGCACTGGTAAATTTGGTGACGGCCTTGGTACCTTCAGAAACAGCGTGTTTCGCCAATTCACCCGGAAGAACAAGTCTCACAGCTGTCTGAATTTCCCTAGAAGTGATGGTAGGCTTCTTGTTATACCTCGCGAGTTTTGAAGATTCCTGTGCCAGTTTCTCAAATATATCGTTGATGAATGAGTTCATAATTCCCATAGCTTTTCCTGAGATTCCGATATCAGGATGAACTTGTTTCAGAACCTTGAATATGTAGATCTTGTAAGTCTCCACCGACTTCTTGTTCTTCTTCTTCTTCTTATCGGTCGTTGATGCATCCTTTGGTAGCTTCTTCTCCGCTTTCGGTTTCTTCTCTGCCGGTGCCTTCTCCGCAGCTGGTTTTTTCTCCGCCGGTTTCTTCTCTGCCGCCTTTGGTGCCATTTTAAGTGGGAGGGAGATTGAAAGTTGGCGCGCTTTTGTGTAGGAAAGAGGACTGGTGAAGGAAGCGATTGATGATAATGAACTTGGTTCGAAATGTTTATATATAAGCCAGGGAAGCGTTTTGATTGGTGGATATATGTTCACGCGGATCGCTGTTTTATACCGTGGATGATATGGGATACGTCTTTTGACGGTGTAGATTAAAGTACTTGGTATTTGTCGAAAATATTTGAAGTTTTCTCTCCCGCTGAAAAGAAATCGGTAAAAATATTTGGTTGTAAATGGTTTTTAAAAATGTAAATTTACTATATTTTCCCCTTGTTTATGTTCTACCATTTTTACCTTTTTTTCACGTTTTATTTTTTATCATCTTCACTATTATAAATAAATAAAATTCAATATTATTTGTACCAGTTACACTAAAACCATTTGCAATTATACTTTTATTGCAACTCCAAATCAAAAAAACTAACAAATAGTACACACCTAAGTTATCAATCGGATAAAAAGCAACTCTATTAGGCTAAATGGAGTGTAATACATTGTGTCGTGTGGCCAAGTCACGCATAAGAATGTATGCCACACCGCCCCCCATATGCGTAAGTTTAATTTCTCGTGAAGTTGGTTGCGTCTCGTTACAAATGAAAGAAAAGAAACAACCGTCTTGTAACCGTTGAGAACGAACCGTCGGCAAAAAAAACATTTTTTTAAAAACCTTTAAATTATACATATAAAGACTATTATATCTCAACGCAACACACACAACTTTCACTTCTTTCTTTCTATGCTACAATCTCAAAAATGGATCAAAATCCAAACACCCCACACATACTCACTTCACCCACCGGCACATCCGCACTCGATACAACACCTCGTCAATACCTGAAATTTGAATCGTCACCGGGAGGTTTCATGAATATTCTCCTTCCAACAAACTCACCAATTCCACAATCACCTATTTTCCAACAACCATATCAACAAAACTATTTCTAACAACCACACTCTTATCAAACACCAAACCAATTTGATCAATTCCAACAATCATAATTTCGACAACTTCAAATTCAACATTCACAACAACCACCTTCCTAAACCTAATCTTCCCACAATGATAATGTCGAAAGGGTGTCGGAATCTCAACCACAATCAACAAAAAGGCAATCAAAGGACAAAGGAAAATGACTCAAAATAAATGGGATGAAAATGAGGAAACGACGTTAATAAAAACTTGGATTGCAATATCAATCAACGAGCTTGCTGGAAACACCCAAATCGAGACAACATTTTGGAACCGCGTTCTAGCATACTTCCACATGTAAATAAAAAAAGGAACAATCTAACATATTTTATTTAAATATATATATATATATATATATATATATATATATATATATATATATATATATATATGGCACAAAACTCACTAACATTTCATTTTTTCGATTTTGGCACCGTGTTTTTTTTTAGAATTAAGTAAGTATGTTTTCAATTTGTTGTAATTCTGACCGGTTGATCGAGTTGATTCAACTCATCTAGTTGTCACTGATGACGTGCCAGAAGCGGAAAAAAATGACGGAAAAGACACGATGTTTTTATTTTATTTTTGCGATTTTGACATTGAGATTTCAATCTTTTGCAATTTTGACACTAACTTTTCGATTTTATCCGGTTTGCAATATAAATAAAATAAACATATGCAAATACATAATTTCTCAATTCACCCTATAATATAATAAAATATGTGTAAAATAGATTATAAAAAAATTAAAAAATTAAAAAAAATAATATAAATGAAATAAACATATGCAAATACATAATTGCTCCATTTTTATGTGCTTGATTTTCTTTCTATTTTCGAACTCACTCTCCATAAATGGGTTTTCATCACTTCCTTTCGACCACCCAATAACCTGAAAAGTTATGGTTGGGCTTTATCATCCGTGGAGAAACCGACGACATCAACAAAGCCATTGTCTTTCATGAGGTTGAAGAAGAAGTTTGGGTGAATGTTTTATGTACGACTTTGGTAACAAGAGTTGTGATTGAATGATTGGTTTAGAGGGAAAAATGTGACATTGTTAATATTAGTTCGGGTGTTGCTATTGTTGTACATTCACATCCTCTCTATGCGATCTATGTTGTCAGCAAAGCGTAAATTGGTCGTTAATTGTCTCTTTCTTTATTTTAATTCGATCTATGGTGCTCTATTTATGTTATAAGATCAAATTAAAGGCATATATATAGTTTAATTTTGAATCAATCAACATGCATGCAAGCAATTACTTGTTGTGCTAAAAACGAGGATGTAACTTCCCAAAAATTAATAATAAACATTTCGATTTTTAGATTAATAAAACCATTATCCAAAACAATATCATAAAAACATAGTGAATCAGAGTGTATCAACAAACATTAGAGTCATGTAATATGTGTAACAATGTGGTGTGTGTAATGCAGTCATCCCGAGCTCTTCTCTTTCGAAACAAAAGTACCTGAAACATAAATTGTAAATCGTAAGCACAAAGTTTACTGAGTTCCCCAAAATACCACATACCATACATATCAAACATATAATGGGCCCCGCCCGGCATCGAGCCCCGGTTGGAACAGATCTGTCAGTCATCAGGCGCCGCCTAGCATCGGGCCTCGCTCGGTATACATACAAACATATACACATGCATAAATCATAAAGATAAATAACATACAATATAATCATCAAGTCTCGTCTGGTATACATATAAACACATAACACATGCAAGAGTCACACAGACAAATAACATCCTAAACATAATAAACCATGCGCCGACATTGGTGTCTTCGACCCGCCAAAACACAGCGAGGAAAATCACCTCTAGCAGCTCAATAAAATCTCAGACTGCTGATCCGGAAAATCTCTGCGCGCTAGCACCATCAAATAATATCCAATTAATAATTAGATCTTGACCCATAATCAATAATCTAAATTACTTGTCCAATATCAATGGTAAAAAGCCATTTTACCCTTTTTCTTACTTGGCCCAACCCATTTCCTCAAAAGCTCAATCTCCTAAATGGCATCCCAATGCCCAATATGGCCCAACTTCTTAATTGGGCCCAAAAACCATCATGAACCTAATTCCAAGAAAGCCCATAGTCTATCCATGACCCAAAGCCAGAAGTTCAATGGCCCCACAATGCCCAACACCTACAAGGCCCAAAATGGACACCATGGAGAGTATGCCCTGCGTACCAGAAACGTACGTCCCGCGTACTCACCCTTGAAGCACCACGTACAAGCAGCTGATGCATGATACGTTGTGCGTACTCCTACATACGTCCAGCGTACTCATCAGAGGCACAAAAATCCATATTAAGTTCTTATTAGGTTAAGTCAAATTGTCCAAACACATATCTGATCCTAGATAGGGTCTTAAACCATAAAGTTGCCAACTTTACTCCCTTGCATGCCTTAAGGGGACCCAAAACCCGTTTTTATCCTTATAAGCCCATAATATGAACACCAACTTAATCATGACTCACCCAAACCCATCAAGATGACATTTTTATGTACCCACAACCTCATAAGTGCTAAGATCCAACATTCTAGGCTCTTGGAGTATCTCATACTCACAAGGATGACTCTAAGGACCAAAATAAACCCAAAACATACCCTAGACTAGATCTAACACATAGATTTATCAAGTTAAAAACTTTATACCTTCTGGAAGTTGATGAAGATGATTAGAGCTTGGATCCACAAGCTCCAAGCCAAGCAAAGATTCCAACAAGAACTCCTTCTTTTCCAACGCACACCAAAAACCTCAAAATGCTCAAATGGAAGCTAGGGTTTCGAATATAGGGTTTAATGGGATGGAGGCTGAAGATAAGAGGGATTAGAGGTGAGTTAATATCATTAAATAGTGTCCAAGACCCTAAATTAGGGTTTGCATGAGGCTGGAATACGCCATGCGTACTCCCAGTATGCCCAACATACTCCATAAGGTGACCGCGATCCTCCTGCCTAGTACACCCAATGTACTCCCTATGTATGCCCAGCGTACTAGGCTCAGCCTTAAAGCCACCAAACTTCCGAAGGCCATAACTTCTTCGTTCTAAATCAGATACGGTCCTTATATCCACGAAAAGGTAATGAGAATCTCTACACTTCTATCAACTCTACCTTGCCATAAAACTTTCCGAACTAAAATCCAAAATTCATAAAAGGCCTGAACTGTCACTTTACTGATATATCCTTGGACTCCAAGACACAAAGCGAACTCCTAGATCATCTAACCTACATCATCCACACTCAAAGGGGTTTAAGTCTCTTTCTCAAATTCCCTAAACCTTATGATAACCTACATCACCCACACTCAAAGGGGTTTAAGTCTCACCCTCTCCCCAACCATCATCACCTAGAGATACCACTTCACCCACATCACCTACTCACATCACCCCAGACTTTACACCTTTATAAACATTAATTCCAAATCATACCATATGAGAAGAGGGAGGCAATAACCCTCATACACCACGTGAGCAAACCCTTCGCTAATGGGTGAGGCAAAAGGTTGTTCATCAAACTCTTTGCATCACTTACCCGGCTACAACCAACCTATAACTAAAATACAGACTCATCCACCTACTCCCAAGCTCTATATGGCTAAAAATGAAGAGCCCCATAAGTTCCTCATAGAGTTCCATGTTGTTTTTGTGGGCATAAAACCAAACAATGTCACGGGTGATTAGATCAAGCTTAGGGCATTCCCTTTTGTAGTGCAATACTCAGCGGACGATTGGCTCTATGATATCTCACTGGGGACAATCAACACATGGGTAGATCTTGCACAATTTTTTTTAGACAAGTACTATCCAAATATGAAAGCTCCAACCTTGAGAAGGGAGATCATTGGAATCAAGCAAAACAATAATGAAGCATTACACACCTATTGGGAAAGATTCAAGCAGTTGTGCTCCCGGTGTCCAAAGCATGGTATATTCGAATACAACCTCCTCCATTAATTTTGTTAAGGCATGCTACCATGGTAGAGGCGACTCATTAATGCTTCAATTGGAGGGTCAATTGTTGATAAAAACTCCAATAGAAATTCGGGCGTTAAGTAAAAACATGGCGAAAGATTTTAAGCACACTTTTCACGAAGATAGTTGGTACATGGATCCACCACGGGAAGTGAATGAGGTGAGCACTCCACATATCGAATCTTAACTATTAGAGCTTACAAAGTTATTGATGATGCCCACGAAAGACAAAGGTATGCAACCCACACCCCGAATTTGTGGTATTTGCACTCAAGTGGGACACCCAACCAATATGTACCCCAACTTCAAGAAGAAGATTATGAATATGCATATGCTTTAGAAGGCTATTTCGAGTCAAATCAAAGAGGTTATGATTAGTCCTAAGGAAATAAAGGGTAGAACAACAACCAAAACATGAGTTATCAACAAATACAACCACCCCATTACCAATGTAACGCCCGCAACTTCAAGTTAGACATGTAAGATATAATAAGCGATAAAACATCATTTTAATAAAAGGCAATAGGGTGGACCATCGTGTATATCAAACGGTTGAGTCCTTTAATATGCATGCACAAGATTCTCATGGAGGAAGACTTCAAACCAACCCGAGAGGCACAAAGAATATTAAACCCACCCATGATGGAGGTAGTAAAGAAAGAAATTACAAAGCTTTTTGAAAGACCCAAACTTTCATACTAAAGACATTGTTACTCCAAGTTACTCCAGAACATGCTACATGCATATTCAAAAATAATATTTTACATTGATAATTTGATTACAAAAGACTAGATACAAACCGACTAAGTTTTAGTATATTACATAAATACCCAAGATATTAAAGCTTTTATACAAACGTAAACCCAAGTACAAAAGTAATAATATAAACTGTTCTAAATCTTCCAACAGTATATGACTATACTGGATGCTTATTACCTGCAATTATTAAACACTGAGAGGGGTAAGCGGTGACGCTTAGTGAGTTCAATAATAGATACAATATAACGTTATGCCATATATATACTTCAATATGGTAGAAGCAAAGGGAACAAGGAACAACAAAGGCAAATGTGAATCATGCGACAAGATTTCCATATCAATCAATGATTTGATTCAAAGATATACAATCAATGAGACATAACAATTTCAATACTTGATATACATCAATAACGCTTCGGCCCAAATGGCATAGAAGACATACAATTTTTGATTAAACATTTTGGTAGATTTCAGGCTTTCAACCCTATCTAACCTTCTGGCAATGCCATAGGGGTAGAAGTCATTCTCTTGCTAGACATGCTCTACACGGCCATAGGCTACATACCAATATCACTGTGAATCTAAGTCATTTCACTGATCACATGGCCAAAGGTACAGCTTTGCTATCAAAATAGCACGAAATAATAACACGGGAAAATAACATGGAAAAGCACATAGCATATATAACACATAACATACAATTGTTTCTATATATTGCACTCATCGTGAAATAACCGGAGGTTAAAATAGTAATTTGTGCAGCACTTCGTGTCTAAAAATGACTTTCTTTGATGAAAACGGGGAATTTTAGTTGAAAACCGGCCTTACGCGGGCAGAGTTTCGACTTGAAAATATGATTTTCTCGGGAACTTCGGAGCGTCGGGACTTGCTTCGGGTGTCGGGGATGATACCGGGACCTCGGGGGGTTAAAAGTAGCTAGAGAAGAAGCAGAGAGTGAGAGAGAATAGATTTTGTAAACAAAACCCGGAGGTCTTGCTTTCTATTTATAGGGTGCTGAATCACGATTTACGTTGGGCGTAAATCCTTATGTACGTGGGGCGTACTGCTCTGATAATCTATCCGTTGGGCGTATACTCCATTACGCGGGGCGTAATGCATTACGGCTTAGTACGTTGGGCGTACACCGAGTACGTTGCACGTAGCGTGATGCGTGGCATCAGACGTGTCAAACCTGCGTGACACGTGTCGTATGCGAAGAAGGCGTTGACGTGGCCAGCTCCGGATCACAAACATGAGTACGCTGGGCGTACACTGATTTTCTAAACTTCTAAAATCCAAATATTTTGCATACGAGCTCTGTTTTTGACGTTCTTTATATCCACGCGTATGCGAGATGATACTCTACAACTTTCGTTTAGACTCTGTCGGCTAATTTTTACTTCATTTTTAAAATTATATTTTTAATAGGCCGGAACAGGAAAAGTCCGTTAAAAATTCATAACTTCTTCATCCGACGTCCGTTTTCGTCTGTCTTTTTACCGTTGTACTACTATCAATGAGACCTTAGATTCTTGTTTAGGTTGTGTCGGCTAAAAATCACTTGATTTTTATTTCGAGTTTTTAGATGTATATTGTTATATCGAAACTTAGAAAAATCATAACTTCCTCATACGAAGTCAGATTTGGACGTTCTTTCTATGAAAATTCTCGGTTTAACGAATACTACGACTTTCATTTAGATCACAAAGGCTAAAAAGTAGTTCATCGTAAACTCGCTTTTTACGTCATATGGTGTCGTGTCGGTTCTGTCGCGAAACTTTAAGGAGTCATAACTTCTTCGTTATAACTCAGATTTCGATGAGGTTTTCTCCTAAATATTTCTAACGAGATTCTTTACAACTTTCAATAATATAATTTTACTTATTTTCAACTTTATATTTTTGTTAATTTCAATAGCTGACATTTGATTGGAATCTCATAAGATTTCCCATCAGTTTCTGAACGATTCTATACATAGATTTACTTCAATTCTAGTAAAAACTATCATGTTAGAACTCAACGCTCAAATTCATATAATATTTCATTATGTTATTCACTTTTAAAATTACATAACACGATAACTGAACGTGTATGTTACACTTTTGGACATAGGTATAATCTATCCCGTCTCTGATAGTAAATGGGTTAGTCCCGTTGGTGGTTATCGAGGCCAACAAAATAAACACCTTAAATATTACACACTAAAATAGTGTATAGCGTAAAAGAGATCGTATCCACGGAGATTGGTTCAATTTAAATCTCTATGTAAATCACGTGTTCAAGGACTTATAAAATAAGAGTAAAAGTAAAATGAGGGAGGGGGGGGGGTAATCTTTTTGATTGCTTGAGATAATTAAAACTAAGCTAGAATGTAAATATGACAAGTAAATAAGTAAATGATTTAGTTAAGTTCAATGAAGTAAAGTTGGTTGATTTTGGGATACACCACATGGACGACATAGTTGACTTATCATTAGACTAAGTGGAACAACACTTATGAATTAATTTAACTTGGCTATAGCAATTCATAAGCACAAATTACCTCAACTCTTCATTGTTATTAAAATGGTTAGAGGAGCTCTTAACATATTCCCTTAATTAAAGTCACAAAATCAATGAAACATATAATCTTGTGAAAATCAATTAGCTTTAAGTTCTAAGCGTTACCAAGTCCAAAAGATAATCAAATGCTTACATTATCATTATGGAGGAAACATTTCCATGGTTTAAATGAAACGAAAACAAACATAGAAACCATTTGTTGCTTGCTAATTTGAGGGCCCATTACTTAACCAATAAATTAGTCAACAAAAATAAGCATTCATTCATCAAAGCTCATGATCAAGGACAAATAAACACAAGAAGATGTTTGACTAGAAAACATTTCCATAAACTTCAAACACAAGATAGAATAAGTCTTCAAAACAACCAATCATCCATGGGCTAAACCCCGATCAACCAAATATAAGTCTAGTCAAGCATGGCTAAAATAAAAGAAATGCAAAGTAGTTTAGAGGTACCAAACATGATTCAAGTTGCAAGATGAAATGAAATTACACCAATCTTCTAAATCTTCAATTTCTTCCAAGACTCTTTTGAGAGCAAAAAGAGTTGTTCTTGAGAGTGTTGTTGTCGAACTCCATTCAAAATCTCCAGTAAAAAGGGGCTTATTTCCGGATCTAAAAGTTGGCCAAAAATAATCCACCAACCTTCCCAAAGTAGATACTCATGCCAAAAACCCGGATCCTTCACATTACGATCCACGCAGACCGTTTGTGGTTCCATGCGGACCGCGTGGGTCTCGCTGAATGGATGCATTGGCCCATTTAAATAATACACCAGCACAATCTTTTCATTAATATCTCAGCCCATTTGCACAATTTCTTGGGAGCCCAATTATGCTTTTCCAAAGCTGTCAAAGATGATCCAATGCTCCTTTAATCTTCCTTAGCTCGAGTCCTCGACGTCTCGTCATCATTCTCGTCCAAAAATTAAGTCCAAATCGTTTTCTTGTTTATATTGACACAAAGCCCAATCGCACCACCTCAAATCCACAAGCAAATCTAAAGCCTCCAATAGTCTTGCACTTATTCCATACCTCCAATGACAAATAGTCTTCGGTAGATCCTATAATTAAGCTCAAAATACTGGAAAGCACCCGATAAAGGAGAAAAATAACAAAAAGAGAAAATATGCATGAAGATTAACTAAAATGAGATGGTTTTTAACTAAAAATAAACTAAGAATAGAAGTAATAAAATGAAACTATCACCTATTCGGAATGTCCCGAAAAAGGCTGGAGTCACGGTGGTAAAGAATTATGAGGGAGATTTAGTGCCCACCCGCATGAAAAACAGGTGGAGAGTCTGTATTGATCATGGAAAGTTGAATGCTTCAACTAGGAGAGGCCATTTCCCTTTCCATTAATCAATCAAATGCTAGAAAGATTGATCGGGAAGTCCCATTATTGTTGACTCGATGGTTTCTCGGGTTTTCATCAAATTCTGGTTGCCCAAAAAAACCAAGAGAAAAACACATCCACTTGTCCTTTTGGCACTTTCGCGTATAGACACATGCCCTATGGGTTATGCAATACACTCACGACATTGTAAATATGTATGGTGAGCATCTTTTCCAAGTATGTTGAAAACATCATAGAAGTTTTCGTGGACGACTTCACAATCTATGGAAACCTTTTGATTAATGTGTACTAAATCTCACCAAAATCTTACAAAGGTGCATTGACACAGACCTAGTACTCAATTATAAAAACTCCATATAGCCTTACTAGTAGTTTTGATATATTCTCGGATTAAGAAATTTGTAAACAAAACATCACAATTGATAATTATGTTAAGCCACTTAATATAGAATGAATCGGAAACTCTAAAGCCTTGTTGAATACACATCACGAAACCTTTCGTGATGTACGTGGAAATAACGACGAACCGTGAACACCATCCTAGTTGGTTTCTGATTGGTCGTGGTTGTGTGATTTGTGGTGTACAACACGAACCACATCAACCAATGGGAAATGGAAGCTTCATTTGACTCGGGCAGACCATTTAACTAGTTGTGGAACGACAAAATTATATATATATATATATATATATATATATATATATATATCAAGGATAGGTCAATTTTGTTAGACCTATCCACCAACACTCCAGCCTGCCAACAACTTTGTAGTATAGCCTAGTTGTTACTTAACAACAATACTCGACAACATAGTAAGAGAACACCGCCTTGCAACATCTTTTGGCAGCTCAGCCCAACCATGGCTGGTTAGGCTTGAATTGAGTTAGCCCAAGGCATGACCTAAATTCCCTTTTGACCTAGCCCTATAAATAGAACAGATCCTCATCCATGAGAGGGACTTCTTCCGGCTTCAAACATGACCCCCATTACACACACTCCCCCTCCTCACCAAGATGGTTCTCTCTGGCTACGAGAAACCATCTCACTTCATACACTGATCTAACTTGACTGTCAGAGCCTGCTCTCGTGGAATAGTCCTTGGGGTGGTTCTAAAGACTTTGTGTTGAAACATGCCTTCTGAATATGACAAGTGTTCAATAGTTTAAGGGTCATTGGTGTAACTTTGCTTTTGTATATATATCAGAAATCATACGTGATTTGTAATTGACCTACGACAACTATTAAACTACAATTGCTTTTTTTTCTTTGCAATCAAGCAAGTCGACGACTACCAAAAGGGTTTTAAACCTAATCTCTTAATCACTATTACAACTCATTGTAATATCGTTTTTTTCTCACACCCTATAAACCCTTCAAGTTATAGTGGATTGATTCTCGGATTCCTCCGCCCGTGATTTTTCCCGTTTTGGGTTTTCCACGTAAATCTATGTTCCTCTTTTATTTACTACATTGTTATTCTCGTTGGTGGTTGTTTACGTTTGATATCTTAATTTTATTCCACTCGAACTAATATTATTATAGTTATTCGGATTCTTGGTGTGTATTTCTATTCACGTTTACTACAATTGGTATAAGAGCTTCCGAGTTTCAGTATTAGTTTATTGGAATTATTTTATCAATTGGTTGATCATGTCTACGATGAAGTACGGTATTCCTTTGTTGGATTGAAACACTAGGTTTGTGTTATGGCAAGTAAAGATGAGAGATATACTCATACAAATGGATTTACGCAAGACACTTTTGGGTTTTGGTAAGATACTCGTTGCATGGTCGGAAGAAGAAAAACAGATGAAAGATCTAAAAGCTTTCTCCCAAATTTGTTTGCATTTTTCAAACGATGTCGTTTACGATGTTCTGAAGGAAACTTCTACGACTTCTTTATGGCTAAAGTTGGAGCAACTATCGATGACTAAAAGCTTACCAAACAAGTTTCACCTAAAACAAAGATTGTTTAATCTCAAGATGAGCAAAAGGAGTTCTTTAGCCGATCATATATCCACATTCAAAGAGTTAGTCGGTAATTTGGAAAATATGGATGTTGAATATGAAGATACAGAAGTAGCTTTATTCTTACTGTCGTCGTTGCCCGAAACTTATGGTCATTTTCATGATAATATCATTTATAGTCGTGACACTCTCCTGTTAGATGAAGTTTTGACATCTTTGGATTCAAAAGAGAAGATGAAGCACATATTATACGGTGGTTCAAGTGATGTGAAAGTCGAAGGTTTAAATGCTAGAGGAAGAACGACAAAGAGAGGCAAAAGCCCTCAATCTTCCAACATGGCGAGACCCAAGTCTAAAGGCAAACGAAAGTTTACAATTACTGTCACAACAAGGGACACACGATTGATGAATGCTTCATATTGAAGAATAAAGAAAAGAATAAAGCAACAACAAATGGTAAACAAGGTGGCACTTCGGGTGAAGTTGATGTGCAAAGGTTGGTTGTGTTGGAGAACTTCTAACAATTTACTTAGGCAAAGTGGTTTCTACTAGTGAATGGATACTCGATTTCGATTGTATTTTCATATGTGTCACAATAAGAGTTGGTTTTATAAATTTGAAAAAGTTAACAGAGGACCAAGGTTAAAACCGTAGCAAGCCCAAAATATTGTAAGTGTTTCATGATAAACAACTCAAATAGGTTTTGTATAGGTTTATATTTGCCGTTCAGATTGTAGGTTTACCATTTTTTAAATAATGAAACCTAAAAAAATTGTCAATTCAACTAGAAATCATGCATCATAAGTCCCAAAAATCTCACTGACCATCATCACCTCAATCATTTATCTCTAATTAAATACAACACCATGACACTAATGTTAGTCGATTTGTGATTTTATATACCTTGAGTTGTCATGGTCATCGTGATCTTGTTTCTTTTCTGCCTTAAATGTTATTTTTATAACATTTGCCACAAAAAAAAAAAATTATGGTTTTCACTTAAAAAATAAACTTGACTTCATCATCCATATGTTAATCAACATCAATATGTCATGATACATAATGGGTATTACAATTATTATTCGTTAATCTAAAGCTTTAAAACTTCGGCAAGCCATGATCAATATAAATACCAATACTTAAAGTTCTATATTGAAAATGACTTGAGGAAAACCATAGTTCCTTCGACTTCAATTTTCGCCAAGTTAGGTCCAACAACTTTTTTCTAACCTTCAACAAACCCTAGCAATTCGAATTATTTTCAATTACATAAAGATAAAATAAGGGTTCATAATCCAAATTCACAGTTATATCGTCATTACAAATGTACTGTTATTTTAGGGAAAAGGGAATTAAAATACACCAGAATGATGTACGAAAACTTCAAATCTATGACGAATTTGGGAAAAGGGAAGAATTAGTTCATCCGTTCCTATTCGATTGAATTATATACCTTCGCATTTCAGTAATTAAGATATGGACATAATGAAATTAAAGGAAGAAATATGCAGTCGCATTCAGTTATAGAAATTGACATTAAAGCTGAACAAATACTACTTTCATATCATTTAAAACTGGTGGATTACTGTAAGATTCTACAGGCACTTCAAATTTGAAACTTTTACATCGAAAATTGTCGATTAACACCTTCAAGACATTTTAAGTGCTGGTA
Source organism: Lactuca virosa (assembly GCF_052849685.1). Taxonomy (NCBI): domain Eukaryota; kingdom Viridiplantae; phylum Streptophyta; class Magnoliopsida; order Asterales; family Asteraceae; genus Lactuca; species Lactuca virosa. The sequence goes on along the minus strand of NC_136433.1, from coordinate 35,498,561 downwards.
AATTTGGTGACAGCCTTGGTACCTTCAGACACGGCATGTTTTGCCAATTCACCGGGAAGTACAAGTCTCACGGCGGTCTGAATTTCCCTAGAAGTGATGGTAGGCTTCTTGTTATACCTTGCGAGTTTCGAAGATTCCTGGGCCAGCTTCTCAAATATATCGTTGATGAATGAGTTCATGATACCCATGGCCTTCCCTGAAACTCCGATATCAGGATGAACCTGCTTCAGAACCTTGAATATATAGATCTTGTATGTCTCCACAGACTTTTTGTTCTTCTTCTTTTTCTTATCGGTCGTTGACGCATCCTTTGGTAGCTTCTTCCCCGCTTTTGGTTTCTTCTCTGCCGGAGCTTTTTCAGCAACTGGCTTCTTCTCCGCCGGTTTCTTTTCTGCCGCCTTTGGTGCCATTTTTAGAGACAATGGGAATGCTGTGTATGCACGAAAAGGAAATGAGCCCGGTTGTGTTGATAAAACTTGTTTTGGGTTGTTTATATACAAGCGAGATATGCGTTTTGATTGGTCGATGTTTATTGACGCGGATAATCATTCTACACCGTGGATCTACATGGATACGTATTTGACGGTGTAGATGCAGTTAGTTTGTATTTGATTGGAATATTTCAAATATTTGCTGTCGCGGGAAAGAAATTGCTTAACGTGGGGTTCTTTAGTTTTACTTTTTACTTCTTTTAGTTTTTACATATAAGCATCGACCTATTTTAGAGCTTTTTTGAGATTCTTTCTAAAATTCTTATTGGAAAAACCATTTTTTATAACTAAATATTTAGTGTTTGTCAAACATTTTTTTAACTTATTAGTTTTTTGAAAAACCAATAAATCAATAAGTCATTTTAAAAAGCACTCATAAACATCAGTTTACTATATTCATGGGCGAAGATAGTATTGGGGCGGTATGTAGACAACATTTCTTAAACCCCTTACTCTTTAGCCAAAATATCATCACCTAAACCAATCCAATTTATGGCTTAATTTTTTTAATTTGACTAATCAATTCCGAATAACTTAGTCAGGTCAATTACATAAATAAATAGATAACTAAAAATTAAGTTATCTATTTATTTACTTTTTATATTTGTTACGATTATTGTTATATATTATTATTTTTAAAGATACTTGTCCATGTTTGTAAATATATATATATATATATATATATATATATATATATATATATATATATATATATATATATATATATATATTAAATTATAGGTATGAAGTTAACGGTAAATTACTATAAATTAAGAATACCTCAAATTTAGGTGTTCCTTATTGTAATTGTGGTTATTGAAATTCGATTGATTTCAGATTGTGGCTGAAACAAAAGAGATCCATTTGTTATTAAAAATTTGATATTTGAAGCTAAAATTTATAAACTATTTTTTGTTAATCGACAATGATAAACAACTATTGTTGTACTCAATAGTTTATTTTGAAAATAATATATATATATATATATATATATATATATATATATATATATATATATATATATAAAAGGAGGGTTCAATTGAGAAAAAAAAGGTTGAGAATGGGGGAATCATTCTCAGTCAATCATTTATTTTTGCCGCAAAAACCTCCAACGTACCGGCAGAAATGGAAAAGGAATGCATATGTGTTTTCCAACAAAACATGTTTCCTTAAACTATGCTAAGCATTACCTTAATATATACAAAAACATAGTTTTTTTGTTTTTATTTTTTATTTTTAAGAAACTATTTTTATCGAAAAATGATTTTAAATATACCAAAATTCATGATTTTTTATTCTCTACAAATAGACATCCATGTTGATATAGATTTAAGATAAAATAAAAAATTTATTTTTTTTATATTTTCAGCTCTCGTTATTCATAAGTGAATAAAAATGAATCAGGTTTTTACTACAGTACATTCGTTATTCACTTATGAATAAAAACTATGATTAATTTTTTTTACAATTTAAGTATCATTCATATATGAATATAGCATATACTAAACATAGTATATTCATATTTAAATATTAGACGATGCATTCACTTGTGATATTACATAGTATATTCACTTGTGAATGTTAGATGGTATATTCACTTATGAATATTAGATGATATTTTCATATGTGAATATTATATAGTATTACATGGTATATCACATGAGAATAGTACATACTATATTCACTTGTGAATATTATATCGTATATTCACTTATGAATAATAGTTGGTATATTCATATGTGAATATTGCACAATATATTCATATATGAATATTACAAGGTGTTTTCAGAAATATATATAATTTTTATATGTTATTCACATATAAATAACATACAGACTTGCATATTTTTTTGTGTTTTAATAATCACATATTGATTCAGGTGAAAAATATTCATATGTGAATATAACGTGGTAATTTAGTTTATGCATTTCATCAAACAGTTGGAGTGCATACAAGTTAACTTTTTTAAAAATGTGATAAATATGATACTTTGACTATTTAAATCTTACAAAATAGTAGATTGGTAGAGAAATATATGAAAATTTTCAAACAAAAAATGATTTGATCTTTTTCTAACCTTAATTTCGATGTTTTATTTGATGAACGATGTTGAATGAATGATACGAATTGAATTTTTTGTTGATTATCGATGATGTTGTTCTAATGATGCTGGGAGTATAATTAACCGTAGATGTTGAAGATATATTCGTATTCAAGCAGAATTGAAGGTTGGATTGAAAGAGCAAAAAACGAATGAATTTCAACTGTTATCTAATTCTCTACACTTACGTATTTGTGATTGAAGGCTATTATATCATATTTACAAGTTTGTCACTGTGTCCTTTATGTTTAGAGGCTAATTAAATGAGTGACTAAGAATGATTCCCCCATTCTCAACCTTTTTTATTTTCTCAATTGAACCCACCTCATATATATATATATATATATATATATATATATATATATATATATATATATATATATATATATATATATATATATATATATTGTTTTGAGGCGTGTTTAAAAATTTTATGAGTTCGTCCTAAGTAAACTAAATAGTGCACACCCTAAAAATAATTTACCTTCAAAACACAGAAGTGTCAATTGGCATTAAATACTAGTTATTGTTTATGGTTTTAATAAGTTATATTCAAATGATCGTGTTCTAAATTTGTCTCGATTTAATTACTACGTTATTCGTAAAATAAAACTAAGGTCTTATACCGTTATTATCAAATTTTAATTCTGCTTCTATCCTTAGTGTAAATTAAATTTGAAAGATAATATTGATAGAAGTCATGTATTATTGCATTTTTGTAGATAAGTATACAAGTGTCTGGACACACTGATCAGTCTTCAGTAGATGGTGTCTTCATACCTTTGGTGTTGATAGAGTCTTCAGGGTCTTTCAGTCATCTAGGGATGTTATTCAGTCTTCGGCATATGAACTTTCATCAGCATATCTTCAAATTAACTATCTAACTATAACTATAATGTATATATTTTGCATCATCAAATCTATACAATTGAGTGACTTAAAAATATGAAAACGATACACAAACTTGAGTAGTATGTCACACCCCCAAACCGAGACGGCGGAAACGTTCGAGGGCGGAGGACGTCATGAACAATATCATCACAATTAAATAGTAGTAATCAAAGCAACAACCATTGTATTGATAATATAGTGTTTACATTATATTTGAAACATAGCTTTGAATGACTTCCAAATGTATATAGTAAAAACTAAGACTAGAAGCTATTATGCTAAGACTATAAGCTATTATGCTCTGTCTTCTTGAAAACTTGCGCATGTATCTGCCTACTGGTTTCCTGAGAATACAATTAATTTTGAAAGTGTATCAACATTTAAGTTGGTGAGTTCATAAGTATTTTGTTTTAGAAAAATAAGTTATTTTTCCTTGAAAATGTTCGTATGTTCCTCCAGAAAATCCTATATTTTCTTAGTAAAATGGAATGTAGTCATAGTCCCTTCGGACCAAAATGTATAAATGTTATCGTATGCTTGAGTGGTAATATTACATAGATTTTTAAATTTGTATAAAAACCATTTGGATGCATGATTTCCGAAATGAAAGTTGTTTTGTACTTGAAAACGGTGCAAAGTAGTTTTATAACGATACAACCCTTATGTATGCATGCTCTCGGGGTAAAAGTTACTCCAGATATGTAAATTTTTGTGTCTTAAAATAGTGTACTTCTAGAAAGACCTATAACTTCCTTCTATAATCCCCCAGTGTATATAAGTTATATAAAAATCAAGATCGAATAAACCGTCGAATATAATGGGTCTGCCCTAAACCCACAACCAAACGAGGAACATTATCTAATGCATACCCAGCCATTTCCAAGTAGATCGTGTCTAAATTTTATATAACCCTGCCGTATACACGTAGCAATTATGGATGGAATCTAACCATTCTAGACGAAATGTAGTCTTAACTACCCTAAGACCAATAAGAGCGAGTGTTTGTTCGTGAAAATAATATACTGTAGTAGTAGTAGTAGTAGTACATAAAGAAAATTTATTTCTTTATAAATGTAATGTATGTTCAAGAAAAATCCAATAATTTTCCTTATAAACTGAGTTGTAGTCTTGAAACCCAAGACCGAAATGTACAAGTATTTTCCATACTTATGAGAGTGAGTACAGTTTTAAATAAATAAATCCCTTAAGAATGTATGAATCCTCGTAAACTATATGTGTCGTTGTTTCCCTATGTGAGTTATTATAACCGTGCAATTGACAAAATAATGCCTGTTACGACGTTCTTCGAGCGTCGGGATGTTTTGACATTTGTCATCCCAGACCTACCGGTTTAGCTATTGTAAGCAACTTAGGGTGCAGGATTGTGAGTCCCAATATAGATCTATACACAAGTATCACGCTCTCCCTACAAGAGATTAAGGTTATAACACAGGACTTTAACCAGTACTCTATGAGTACAATGAAGTAGTGTCCCACAAATTTGATTCAACGTATGTGTCGTTGTTTCCCTATGTGAGTTTTTGTAACACCCAAAAATTCAAACCAATTTAAACTTTTTAAAAACATTTCAAACCATTAAAAATCATTACAACTTTGTTTTCAAAATGTATAATATCAGAGTTTTCCCAGAAACATAGACAAAACATGAGGAGCTGTACGATCACGCCTTCGCCTTGTCGCGATCCCCTGATGTACCTGAAACAATAAACTGAAACTCTAAGCCCGAGAGCTTAGTGAGTTTCCCCAAAATACCCATACCCGCAACAATACACTGTAACGCCCCGATTCTCAGGTATTGTTTAAATAAGATTTATTGGGTGAAGCTCTACTCGACGTGTTGGTGGACCTACTCGTCGAGTAGCAGCGGGGTGGGATCGCGTGTTAAGTGACCTACTCGACGAGTCCATATTGGGACTCGACGAGTAGGAGCTGGCAGATGAAACCCTAAATCCCAGGGTTTTGCACCCTATTTAAGGAAGCATAGGCCTCCTTTGGCCTCTTTGCAGTCCTTGAGAGCTCAGAAAAAAACTCTAATTCGTGTGGTGTTCATTATTGTGTGTGTAAAGCTTTGGAGAGGAGATCTTTTGAGGAGAGAAGCTTGGGGAAACAAAAGGCTAGGAGCAAGGAAGTGTGGGAGATCAGAAATCTACCTCAAATAGCATCATTTGGAGGTATAAAGTCGTCACCTTTTCTCCTTTTTCTTTCTAGACCTCTTTTGGTTGAGATCTAGGGTTTTTATGGGTTGGTTGAGATGGTAATGTGGGATATGAGCTAGATCTGAAGTTGTAACTTCAGATCTGTAACCTTCTTTGGTTCTAGAGTCATAAAGCTATGATTTTGGTCGAGAATGAGGCCCTCCTTGTGCATAAATCCCCATTAAGAACTTAGTTTTGGCATTAAGAGCCTTATTAGTCATGCATGCACGTAAAGTTTGCAACTTTACGTGAAAAGCATGCCCTAGAAGCTTGGACCTGTGATTTGGAGCTGCTGCTTGGCTCAAAACAAGTCTGTATGGAAAATGGACTGAATGGACTCAGCGAGTCGCAAGGTTGACTCGGCGAGTCACATGAAGATGGCCGTGAACTCGACGAGTTGGATGAATAACTCGGTGAGTCCGAGGAAGATCACCATATGACTCGACGAGTTGAAGAACAACTCGGCGAGTCGGATGAGTTTTCCCTAGGATATGCATGCGTATGTGCCCGTCGAGTGGAAATGAGGGAACTCGACGGGTAGCCTTAGAGTTTGATCGGGAATCGAAGGAACTCGACGAGTCACCCCGATGACTCGGCGAGTGGAATGTGCTTCGAGGAACTCGGCGAGTAGCCAAGGGTACTCGGCGAGTTGGGGGTCAACATGGATTGTTGACCTTGACTGAGGACTTTGACTTTGACCAGGGTTGACTGGTGGGTTATGGAGTACCTTATAGAGTTAAGGACTTATGAGTATATTATACTATGGTCATAGGTGGTGGAGTATGTGACAAGTGATCCGAGAATTTGAGTTTACCTTTCGAGTCGACATCTGCAAGGTGAGTCATCCTCACTATATCGATAGGGTCTACGGCACCAAGGCCGACCCTTTTTGTTGTTATTGTTATGGTATGCTACATATGCTTTGGTCTGCTAGATCAGAATCAGGGTAGACAGTATGTTATGCTTTATGATCCGTAAGGATTGGTATGTTAGTGACCTGCTAGGTCGGTACTCTCGTTACGAGAGGATTCTATGGTTGATGATCAGTGTGATAGATATGTTTGATGTTGTATATGCCAATATATGATAGTTATGTGAACTTGGTTATTTGCTTATTGGTTGGGTTGAGGCGGTCCTGCTTTATGCTGAAGGCCAACATACCCTATGAGCGGTCCGGGGAGACTGCAGGCCCACGAGGCGGACCAGTCATGCCGAAGGCTCGGGATAGACTCTGATAGACTGAAGGCCCGGTAGGGAGGTCCAGTCAGGCCGATGGCCCAGTATGCATGAATAGATTCAGTTAGACTGTAGGCCCGGTAGGGCGGACCAGTCAGGCCGATGGCCCAGTATGCATGATTGATTGATTGGTTGTTACTGATATGGTATTGTTAGTGTGGTATTGGTATTTTGGGGATAGCTCACTAAGCCCTCGGGCTTATAGTTTCAGTTTATTGTTTCAGGTACTTCAGGAGATCGTGGCAAGGCGAAGGCGTGACCGTACCGCTCCTCATCCTTATGATATGATTTTGGGACACTCTGATGGATATTGATTTGAAAACATTTTGTAAACAATACTATTTGACTTTTATTTATGGTTGAAAAAGTTTGAATTTGGCGTAAAATTTATGGACGTTACAAGTTGGTATCAGAGCCTTGGTTTGAGTGAATTGGAGGAACACTCGTGTGAATCCAGTCTCAAACCAAGGAGATTTTTGGGAAGTAAGTTTTAAAAATGGTTTTCAAAAAAAAGGATGGAGGATGCAGAGGGTACGATCAGCCGGAGCCTGTAAGTAAACCCCAAAATACCATACAGTTATTTGATATTCTGATATGTTAGGACATCATGCCAGTGCTAGGCTAGGGATCTTCAGGAATCGCATGATAGATTTGCCTGATTATATGATACCTATTAGCCTAGGGTTTCTTGTATATGGGATTGACATCATAACTGTAGATGTTTAGTGTATGCATCACGGTCGTGTATAGTTAAGATCTTATAGCCTGAGAATGTCTGACTCGATCTTAGGGTAGGATTGGATATTCGAAAGTCTATCGGGTCCAGCGTTATGTGCGGCTAGCATACACTAGCGCTGCAGGGGCTGATGGAAGTTCCATGGAAGTATGAGTTGTGCAGAGCTGTGGGATCAATAATGAGATAGGCAATGTCCCCTAGTAATGAGTGTTGAGCGCACATTATGTTGAGTATAGTATTAGGGAGTTATGGTGATACTTGAGACAAATATGGGTAGGTGTGGAAGGTAGTATGGGCCCGTACTACTGGAAGCACATGACCCATACGCGTAGCAAGGAAGTCACAACCCCTAGGATTTGTGAGTTTTGGTCTCCCGATAATATGTTGTGTATCTGATGTCTTGAACGTATTTTTCAGTATGGTGGTGACGAGACGTTTTGCTGTTGGGTCCGGATCAGGGTCGGGACAGGGGGACGGAGGGCCAGAGGTGCCGGTAGCACCTAAGCCCGTGGTTCAGATGGGGACTGAGGAGCTGGATGCCAGGATCCGGGAGATTCTACACGATGAGGTCGCTGCAGCTTTCCGAGCGCAGCTACCAGAGATGTTTGGGTCGATCAAGACCGCGATGGTCGAGTATTTTGATGAGCGATATGCAGCTCTAGCAGAGACAGCAGCCGCTGCAGCCACTTCGGCTGTAACTGCGGCAGGGGTTGGAGGAGGAACCAACAGGGCTTTCCAGTACCGGGACTTCGATAATACGAAGCCCCCGACATTTGATGGTACTCAGGATGCGATCAGGGCTATACGGTGGTTGTCTGACGTGGAGGGCTGTTTCTTCACGTGCTCATGTCCTGCTGACCAGAAGGTCAGGTGTGCTCTGAACCTGCTTAGGCTCGGGGCAAAGGAATGGTGGAGATTGACGACAAGTTCATATTCTGATGATCAGCGGGCTGCTGTTACTTGGGAGCAGTTTCGGGATATGTTTCGCACCCGCTACGTTCCGCGCGTGGAACGAGAGCGGCTTGCTCAAGAGTTTTTGACATTGAGACAGGATGGGGAGTCTGTGATGGAGATTACCCGGATGTTCACGGAGAGGGCGATGTTTTGCCCGGAGTTTGCGTCGGAGCAGTCTCAGATGACTAGTTATCTGAGTATGCTCAAGACGGACATACGACAGTTTGTGGCTACACAGCGTTGTGAGACCCTCCTGGATCTACAGGAAGTCGCGAGGCGGTGTGAGTTGGAGATAGAGCTGCAGCAGAAGGAGCAACATCAGGCACCGACACAATCTCAGCCGGCGCCTAAGCGGTCTAAGACCGCAGATGCACGGTCTGGGGGTCAGCAGAGCCGCACTTGTGGAAAGTGTGGCAGGGTTCATTCGGGAGTGTGTAGAGCAGGAGGGGGGTGCCACAAATGTGGAAAGGAGGGGCACTATGCCAGGGACTGCCGTCAGTCCGCCCCTCCAGCAGATATGAGGATTTGCTACCATTGTCATCAGGTTGGTCATATGAAGACCAACTTTCCGCAGCTCGCCACCAAGTCGGCGCAGGGTCTCGCGCCAACCACTATGAGGATTGGAGATGGGAGGCCAGGCAGGGTGGAGCCTCCGAAGGCTCAGGGTCGCGCCTTCCAGCTCACGGCCGAGGAGGCCAAGGCAGCACCGGATGTGGTTGCTGGTAAGTTTTTATTCTCTGTCTCGGTTATTATATTGGTGTTATGCTTATTGATTGTACCTGTGGTTAGGTACGTTTTTAGTGAATTCCTTGCCCGCTTTGGTATTATTTGACTCGAGGGCGAGTCGGTCGTTTGTATCTCAGACCTTCTCTAGAGGGTTCAGTGTGCCGATAGGTGATCTTGAGTGTCCGTTGCGAGTTTCGATCGCCAACGAGCACGGGGTTTCTGCTTCTTCGGTTTTCCGAGGATGCGAGTTGGAGATTTTCGGGGTGTCCTTCCCAATAGATTTGATTCCTATCCCCATGGGGGATGTATGTGTGATTGTAGGGATGGATTGGCTTAGCCGTTTCGGAGCCATGATCGACTGTGAGAGGCAGCGGGTGGTGGTTCGAACCCCAAGTGGGGGAGAACTGGTAGTATATGGCGAGGGCACTAGGTTGGGATCAGGGTTTTGTTCGGCAGCCAGGGCTCGACAGTATATACAGCACGGGTGTGTCGGTTATTTGGCGTATGTAGTAGATACGCGGGTTAGGGAGCAGCTCTCAGTTTCAGAGGTTCCGGTGGTTAGGGAGTTTGCTGATGTGTTTCCGGATGAGTTACCCGGAGTGCCTCCAGAGAGGCAGGTTGAGTTTAGGATTGATCTAGTGTCGGGTGCGGCCCCTATCGCTAAGGTGCCGTACCGACTGGCACCACCAGAGATGCAGGAGTTGTCGTCTCATTTGCAGGAGCTGCTGGGTAAGCAGTTCATTCGTCCGAGTAGTTCACCCTGGGGAGCACCGATCCTTTTCATCAGGAAGAAGGACGGTTCGCACAGGATGTGCATTAACTATAGGGAGCTGAACAAGTTAACGGTGAAGAACCGTTATCCGCTTCCGAGGATAGACGATCTTTTTGATCAGCTGCAGTGTGCATCTTGGTTTTCCAAGATTGATTTGAGATCAGGATACCACCAGGTCAGGGTGAGGGGGGAAGACGTGGAGAAAACCGCGTTTCGGACTCGTTATGGTCATTACGAGTTCGTGGTGATGCCGTTTGGGCTTACCAACGCGCCAGCAATGTTCATGGATCTGATGAACCGAGTCTGCAGACCGATGCTTGATCTCTCAGTCATTGTGTTCATAGATGACATCTTGGTATATTCCAAGACCCGAGAGCAACATGAGGAGCATCTCAGGGAGCTGCTGGGGGTACTGCGACGAGAACGGCTGTATGCCAAGTTCTCGAAGTGTGAGTTTTGGTTACGAGAGGTTCAGTTCCTCGGACATCTCGTTAACCAGGATGGGATTTTGGTTGATCCGGCCAAGGTGGAGGCGGTTATGCAGTGGGAGACTCCGAGATCTCCCTCAGACATCAGGAGTTTCTTGGGTTTAGCAGGGTATTATCGGAGGTTCATTCGTGATTTCTCCAAGGTTGTCGTACCCCTCACTCGTCTATCGAGGAAGGGAGTGGATTTCCGGTGGGGCCCTGAGCAGCAGAGGGCGTTCGAGACCCTCCGGCAGCGGTTATGCGAGGCGCCAGTGTTGACACTCCCTGAGGGAGGGGAGGATTTCATGGTATTTTGTGATGCGTCCATCACAGGCTTAGGGGCAGTCCTCATGCAGAGGGGACGAGTGATAGCTTATGCATCGCGGCAGTTAAAGCCGCATGAGACGAGATACCCCACACATGATCTTGAGTTGGGAGCGGTGGTCTTCGCTCTCAAGATTTGGAGGCACTATCTGTACGGGGTCCGTTGTACCATATACACGGATCACAAGAGTTTGAGGCGCATTATGGATCAGCCAAACCTAAACATGAGGCAGCGCAGGTGGCTGGATGTAGTCAAGGACTATGATTGTGAGATCCTTTACCATCCTGGTAAAGCGAACGTGGTTGCGGATGCTCTGAGCCGCAAGTCAGCTGGGTCCTCGACCCCAGCCAGGTGTATGAGGATAGAGGTGGATTCCCCGCTGGTGGGTCTGGTAAGGGATGCTCAGATGGAGGGTATGAGACCAGAGAACTGGAAGTTGGAGAAGATTAAGGGCGAAAGTGCCCGATTTGTTCAGGATAGCCGCAGATTGTTGACCCGTTACGGTCGGGTTTGGGTTCCGATGACCGGAGGGGTCCGGCAGACAGTGATGGAGGAGGCTTATAAGTCTCGGTTCTCTATTCATCCAGGAGCCACCAAGATGTACCGTGATCTGAGTTCGAGTTATTGGTGGCCGGGCATGAAGCGAGATATCGCTTGGTTTGTTGAGAGGTGCTTGACCTGTAGGATGGTTAAGGCCGAGCACCAGAGGCCGCATGGTAAGCTGCAGCCCCTGGAGATTCCCATGTGGAAATGGGAACGGATCACGATGGATTTCATCACGAAGTTGCCAAAGACGACAAAGGGTTTTGATGCTATATGGGTCATCGTGGATCGATTGACCAAGAGTGCCCATTTCCTAGCTATACGGGAGAGTTCGTCGGCGGAGAAGTTGGCCGACCTGTACGTCCGCGAGATTGTCTCTCGCCATGGGGTTCCAGTTTCCATAGTTTCCGACCGGGATGTCCGATTTACTTCCCGTTTTTGGCAGAAGTTCCACGAGGAACTAGGTACGTGAGGACCATACAGACCCTCGAGGATATGTTGAGGGTGTGCGTCATTGATTTCGGTGGGAGTTGGGAATCCCACCTACCGCTTTTAGAGTTCTCCTACAACAACAGCTATCATTCCAGTATTGGCGCCTCGCCTTTCGAGCTGTTGTATGGGCGGAAGTGTAGGACCCCAGTCTGTTGGGGAGAGGTGATGGGTTTTTAAGCATTCTAACACTCCTATGGTGTACATGCAACCCTAGAAACCTTGGATCTATGTTTGACTAAGATACATGCAAATAATTATTTTTCCAAGGTTCTTATCCTAACTAGCATGGCATGGGATACTTGAATCAAATAAAACTAGTAGAATTATTTACCTTGTAGTAGTAGTTGATTGCTTGGAGTTTGAGAGCCTAGCACCAATAATGTGGATGCCTCAAATGGAAGTCACAAATCACCACAAACTTGGAAACTTGAGAGAATAGTCACAAACTTCTTGAAATTGACCCTCTTGGTTTACACACATCAACCAGTGTCATTTCAAGAACCAAAGCCTCCTTTATATAGTGTGGTGGATTAGGGTTACATCCATGTAAACCCTAATACCCATGTCTTTTCATTTCTATGAGATCCATGGGTTAAAGCTCCATGGAGTATCCATGGACTTTCCATGCAAGCCTAGCCCATTCCAAATAAGCATTAGCCCACACTATATAAATACAAGAGCCCATATTTAATTAGTCATACTTTTGATCTCTAAATTAATTCTAAATTAATTATAGATCAACACTAATTAAATAATATGATTTTATATTAATATATTAGAACCTATAATATATTAATAAATCATAACTTATACTATTCTCAAAAGATTATCCGTAAATTGTTCGGGTGAAGTGCAACCCAAATGGACCATGCCGGGTCGGGTCAAGTACATACCAAATATAGTTATGGACTTAGACACTATCTTCAATAGTCTCCCACTTGGATAAGTCTAATAACTATAGTTGTAAGTATGACTTCAGGAACCGATCAGCAATCGTAGCTCTTAAAACTCTGTTGAACTATGAAGCGCCATTTTAGATAAGTGATCATATAATCCTCTGTTCTAGATATCAGCCGGACAAATACATGGAACATGGTCTTGCTTATTGTCCAGCATTTGTTTCCCGATTTCCGATTTGTTTGACATAGAACTTAACTGAACACATCAATTTAGTTCTGACCGGGCCCGGTACATAGGTCAAAACAAAATCATCGAGGGGCCCAGATATCGCTTCTAATTCTAGAAGGAACAGATAAACTTCGACTCATATGTTTGCTCTACTACTTGTTGAATTACACACAAAAGCACGGTTTATAACATCGAGTTACCAATGCGTTTTCGTGCAATCAATGCATAACCAACTCATAGGCAACAAATCATATCTCTAGGTTTGAAGACTTATATGATATTACCGTCTCACGATCACTCGAGATAAATTCCATGAAGTGATACAAGTGAGCGTGGGTTGAATCCAATACTCAGAACTTATGAGCATTCATGAGTGATGTAGCCCCGCTTTGTCTAACATCTTAGACCTCTACAAGCCAACCTATGACAGTCTTGATTCATATCTACTTCCAACATATGACCGACTGTGGAGAGTTTGAATAATATGATATAAACCATAACATAATTATTCTGGAAGTCAAAACATGCAAAGAGAAATAATAGTAAACGATTGACAAGAGATAGCAACACTTTACTCATAAATAACAGCTTTTATTTATCATCAAATGTCAATTACATTTTACAAATTTCAAGATTATCTAACTACTAAAACTAATATCATCCTTCAGCCCTATGCTCCGAGCATGCTGGAGATGCTTAGCCCGATTCAGTCCCTTCGTGAGGGGATCTGCTGGGTTCTCATCCGATGATACCCTCTTTGCCACGAGGATTCCTTCTTCTATTCGATGTCTGAAGAAGTGATATTTTCTGTCAATGTGTCTGGATCTCCCATGATCTCTTGGTTCCTTGGCTAAGGCAACCGCACTATTGCTGTCACAGAAAATCTCCATTGGCTCCTTTATAGCTGGTACAACTCCAAGGTCTTCGATGAAGTTCTTTAGCCATATAGCCTCCTTTGCTGCCTCGCTTGCTGCTATATACTCTGATTCACAAGTGGAATCAGCCACTGTCTCCTGCTTGGAACTTTTCCAAGTAATTGCCCCTCCGTTTAGAGTAAAGACCCAGCCCGACTGAGAGCGGAAATTATCCCTGTCAGTCTGAAAGCTATCATCACTGTACCCTACAACTCTCAAGTCCTCACTGCCACCGAGGGTAAGGACCCAGTCCTTAGTCCTCCGTAGGTACTTGAGGATATTCTTTACCGCAGTCCAGTGTGCCTTGCCAGGGTTCCCCTGATACCTGCTAACCATGCTCAAAGCAAAGGCTACATCAGGTCGAGTACACGTCATAGCATACATGATCGATCCTACAACTGAAGCATAAGGTATTCGACTCATTTCTGCTATCTCAGCCTCGGTACTAGGGCTTTGTGTCTTACTCAATCTGGCGTTACTCTGGATGGGTAACTCTCCTTTCTTGGAGTTATGCATGTTGAACCTTTTCAACACTTCGTCCGCATAGGTGCTTTGACTAAGTCCAATTAGTATTTTACTCCTGTTTCTCAAAATCCTTATCCCTAGGATATAGGCAGCTTCTCCAAGGTCCTTCATAGCGAAACACTTCCCAAGCCAGGACTTTACTTCCTGCAGGGTTGGGATGTCATTTCCTATGAGTAGTATGTCATCCACATACAGTACCAAAAAGCTGACTATACTCCCACTAGCCTTGATATAGACACAAGATTCATCTTCACTCCTTGAAAAGCCAAATTCTTTGACTTTCTCATCAAAGCAAAGATTCCATCTGCGAGGTGCCTGTTTTAATCCATAAATGGATTTCTCGAGCTTACACACTCTACTGGGGTACTCTGTACTGACAAAACCCTCTGGTTGAACCATGTAAACATCTTCAGCCAACTTTCCATTAAGGAAAGCGGTTTTGACATCCATTTGCCATATTTCATAATCATGAAATGCAGCAATGGCTAACAGAACCCTAATAGACTTAATATTGGCCACTGGTGAAAAGGTCTCATCATAATCTGTTGGATTAATGTCTAAGTCCATAACTATAATTGGTAAGACTTGACCCGACCCGGCATGGTCCATTTGGGTTGCATGGCATCATGCATTTGGATATACTATAATGAGAGAAATAACACTTAAGGTTGGTTAATATATTATAAGTTCTAATATATTAATAAGGTTATTTAATTAGTATTGATCAAGAATTAATTTGGAATTAATTAAGTGATCAAAAGGAGACTAATTAAATATATGGGTTGATTGTGTAAATCATTCATTCTTATATATGTGGGCTTGTGATCCAAGATTCCTTATGTTGGACTAAGTCCATAGGGTGACCCATGGATACTCCATGGAGGTTAAAATCCATGGAGCATAAGGAATGGGTAAAGTTATGAGTTACATGGTGTAACCCTAATAGCCACCATATAAAAGAATCCCATGGCTCAAGAAATCGTGCACTAATGTGTGAGTGTGAGGGCTAGACGATTTCAAGGAGTGTTCAAGTTTCTCTCAAGTTATTCCAAGTGTATTTGGTGTTGTGTGAACCATTTGAGGTGTCACACTTGGGGCACTAGGCACTCAAGCTTCATGAAGACATTCTACATCAAAGAGGTATGTATTCTATCTTGTTATATTTATTATTTTGTATGCTAGATTAGGATAATACCTTGGATGTTCATAATTGTATGTATAATAGAGAAAACATAGATCCAAGGTATTTAGGGTTGCATGTACACTTAGGAGTGTTAGAATGCTCATAACCCAACAGTGGTATCAGAGCCTAGGCTTGTTTTCTTGTTATACTTGCAAAAATGGCTGAAAAATCGAATTTTGTTGGTGTCTGAACAGCAGACTCGCCGAGTCCATAAAGGGACTCGACGAGTTGGACCCCCTGACAGCATGTATTCGACTGTTTTGGCTGGAATTGGACTAGGAACATTACCCTAAGCTGTTTTTGACCTTATAAACTTGTTTTTGATGTGGTAATGTTCATGCTAATCCAATTTCAAAGATAATTGTCAATAGTTCCATGTTTTGTATTAGTTTAAGTGTTATGCTAATTACATGAAAAAGTTTGATTCCAATTATCTTGTTCATATGAGTTGCTTAGATTAATAGAAAATGTTGATTGATTATGTGTCTTTGATCCATTTTAATCTAAGAGTGGATTCTAAAATGTGTTTGTGTAACTTGTCCTCAAGTTACATGAAAAGTCACATTAAAGTTTCTTAAAACTCATAAAAGTTGGCAAAGCTTACAAAATGAAGAGTCTTGTCTTCATTGAATGATTTTATGACTCCATAACTTGTCCTCAAGTTATGGAGGTTCAAGAGTCACTTCATTAAGTAATAAAATGTGTAACCTTAATTAGTTCCATAAGTTACAAAAATAAAGAAAAGTTACATTCTTTTATTAGTTTAAAGTCTTCCATAACTTGTCCTCAAGTTATGGAACTTGAAGAGTTTTTTAATTAAAACTACTTTAAACACATAAGTTATGTAATTAATTAGTTTTGAATACTTTCAAAACATGCCCTCAAGTTTTGGAATATGTAAAGTTTCCCTCAAGAATACTTTAATTCCAAGTTAAGCCCTTAGAGTTTTAAAAGTTAAAATTCAACCCTTATACTTTATAATATTATAAGTTAATATATATATATATATATATATATATATATATATATATATATATATGTATAAGAGCAAGTCAGTCTTACCATTAGTAGGCCTCATTCACGAAGCCGGTGTATAAGGGGGGGTATAAGGTTGTTGCCTATAAAATGGCAGCTTAATGGGTGTCTACTCTCACCCACCGCTTCCTTGACTGGTGGAGGGTCGTTAGCCGAACAGGTAGGACAAGGACTATAATTCTTCATTCATTAAAAGTATTAATGATAAATACTAAGTAACTGAACACTTATAAATTCCCAATCTTAGTTACTTAGGAAAATGTGAATAAGGTGCTAATCCATGAAATTACACTTTGCACTTTGTATAAGTCGTTAGTGGAGCGTGTGTGGTTAACCGACACACTAACCTGGACTTAACAAGGTAGGCAAAGGGTAACTTAATGTTTATCATAGTATCGTTGGAGCGTGTGTGGTTAACCGACACATCGATTGAGGGGTAAATATTAAGGGTACCAAGTATATTTGCATGGTTACTTCACACCTTGTTTTGTGATCCTCGACATCCCAGTCACAAAACCTGAAGGGCACACTCGAGATTGAAACATGCCTTTGAACAGTTCAATGAATCTCAAAGATATAGGACTTTCAAATCCAATTAAAACCTAATAAATTATTTCGTTTTTCATGGTGGAAATTGGTGAATCGTCATTCACCTACCTTCAAATATTTTATAGCTTGGATTACGGCATCCCTCTTCTAAGTTATAAAATAGTTTGTTGGGTCCTAGCCTTAATATTTCATATTGGGTGTCATATTAAGGACTTTAAATCAACTATCTTGAATATCTCCCAAAAAGATGTCTGGTCTAGACATTTATGATCTTCCCAAATCTCATGAAACAAGCTTTCCTAAATGAAGATGATGTCCCATGGATATCATACTTCTTTCACCTCCTCCAATTATTCTCCCTAACCCACAAGTTCCTAAAAAGTTTAAGGTCACTCAAGCCCTATTGGCAAGGCAAGGTCTAGGTGTGATCACATCTTGGAGATGTAGTCACATATTGACAAGCCGGGAGAGTTGGGTGTGAAAGTCTTGAGAAAGTTGGTGGCTCAACTACTTTCTAAGTCACATAGTGAGTTCTTTTGGGAATCCTATGAAACAGACTAAGACAAGACCCTTAATGATCTTATCTATTTGCTAAGATCAACTTCCTAAAATGTTATGGACATTGACAATGATGACATTGGATATCCAGTAAAGCTCTCTCTTCCCAATGGAAAAGGATCGGCCATAGTCAACTCGGTTGACCCAATGGTAAAGAGAGAGGCGAAGTCTGAGATAGTCCCATTATCAAGGGTCCATATGTAACTATTGCCAAAGGAAGGGGCATTGGTTACGAAGCTGCCAAATTTACCTAAGGATGTTAAAGTCAATAAGTTTGGCTCTACTTCAGGTAAAGTCCATTGTCTAACTCTATTAAGTACATGTTGATTCTGATCGCGAAGATGGATTTCAATCGCATGGTTCGATGATCAGAATTTTGGGCTATTACTTAAGAGTTATGATATTTATATTGCTTAGGAATAGATAACAACAAGGTTTTCATATGGATTGTAAGGATAAGTTTTTCCGCAAAGTTTTAAAATAAAAGAAAAAGGTTTTGATTTTATTTATTTTAAGTATCCTTACAATGGCATTTGTGAAAAGTTGTTGCTTATAAGATTCCATTGATAGCAATATTGGAAAAATGGATTTGATTCTTTCGGTTGTGGTAGTGTCTAATATTACCAAATAAGGAAAGATTCTCATCACCCAAGGTTCAATTGGACCGAAACTTGGAATCATGCAAGTTGTATAGTATGATGAATGAGAACTTTCAGCTTGGAAAATTAAGACTAATTCCTTATGTGAATAAGGAAAGGACTAAGGGATCGAGTACACATTCTTGTGCACTGGTCAAGTCCACCACAAAAGATCAAGAAGACTATTCGTCATGATTTACTTAAGTTCAGTAAATATGGTTATACTTATAAGTTTAAGTATAAGTCTGTAGCATTGGAGAAGTTTCAATGTGAGACAGAACGAATAAGAAGAATCAAAGTATGGCAGAAAGATAAAAGTTTCTCAAATCTGAGAAGATGGGAGAGTACTTTAGTATCATGTTTATGATCATCTTAATGATTAAGATACCATATCACAATTGGTCCTCTAAAGTCATCTTAGTGCATTATTATGACTAAGAAGAGGAGTCATGAATTGTTGAAATGGTTAAATCAAAAAGATGAGTCATACTTCGTTCCAAAACAATTCTTAGAGTCATACTCCAAGATTGTAACTTGAGTGACATATCTTAAAGAGGGTTTGTTAACACTAGTCAAATGTAAGAGTAAAAGGTTATCTACTCTTGTACATTTGAAATTGGTAAGTTGTGATGTTTTGGATAAAACAGAGACCAACTTAGGCCAATTGTGTAAAGTGTTAGTCTTGATAAAGAATCCGCACTATCTCTTGAATATTTGACAAGGGAGTCTTATATGTCAAGAGGACAGTGGGAGTCTTAAAGCTCTTGAAAGTTTCAAGACTTAATCAAGAATAAAACCTAAAGTCCTTCACTAGCACACGACTTGAGGTTTATAACCTATCGTGTTGAAATTTTTGTGCCTATTCAAGTTGGCTTTGCATAGGAGTTTTGAGAGTTCTCAATTGGTTGCACAACTACTTGGAAGCAATGGCAGGCACCTGAGCTGCCAAATGGCAAGAATTTAAGATTGCACAAGTTTAATCAATATGAGTTTGGATTTGTCACTAACCTTGTCTTGTGATTACGGTTTTGACAAATTCACATGGATAAGAACACATACACTATTAAATCTAAGTGTCATAAGGTTTCTATCCGATTCATGAAAATGATGGTGAGGAAACACTTTCACTAAGTAGATTTTAGCTAGATAGCAATTGTGATATTTGCATTCTCAAAGTCGTTAGTGGTGCGTGTGTGGTTTACCGGCACACTAACATGGACTTGTGAGAAGTGGCAAAGGTCTAAACAATTGAGACTATGATTACGACATCCCTTTTCATAGTTCTAAAATTGTTTAGACACACATGTGAGCTATCTAAGAGAGGTGTATGATTTTGATAAAGTTTTATCAAAACAATCTAGTATCAGAAATCTGAACTTTGGTAAGAAAGTTTGTTGATTTCTGAGTACATGTCAAAGCTAGTGGGAGCATAAGTGTTATGCTAATAATCATCATGTTAGTGGGAGCATGATAATTACGACAAAGGTTGCAAGTTAGCAATGTTAATTATAGAAAACAAAAGTTTCAATTCGTGAGGTTGCAGGGGTTGAAAAAGTTGTTTTTTTCTATAATTAAGGGAGAGGAAATTATACTTCATTTCAATTCTAAAAGCTTAGATTGAGATTTTAATCGTATTTAATCAAGGATATATATATGAATTTCATGTTGGAATGGCTCAACATAAGGAAATTCTATATATGGGTCCATTATTTGCGTTCTAAAATTCGACTATGATTACGGCATCCCTTTTCATAATCTGAATTTTGAGAACTTGGCAAATTGAAATGGAAATATTATAGCAAAAGACTGGTTTAGTCTTTATGTGAGACATCATGAATCGTGTCCCATATGCTTCGGATATAGGATCGATTACATGTGCTATATTCATCCCTTCTAAAATTTTCCAAATGCCTGGAGCATTATGAAGGGAAAAGGTCTAGAATTGGATATGACTAAAATGATTAAGCAATTGTCGAGGACAATCTAAGGTTTACCAAAGATTGGTTGCTCAAGGACAGTTGGAAGTATAATGTTAATTCTGGAAGGACCATGTTGACATAATCTGTAAGGAGGCAACTCTTGTTCAGAAGTGATAGTCAAAATGGAATATGGAAATGTTTCAAAGTTAGAAATTATTCAATCTGTGTAAGATTAGGAAACTTAATGAAAGAAGGATGTTTCCAAGGAGCTGATCTCCTTTGGAATGCTCTGTAATGATTGTTGTCAAGTCTTTCTGACTTTGTGCATAATCATTAAGAGGATCAATGCATATAAGTTTAGAATCTAACAGATTTCAGTAAATGGCATTTGGAATTCTTGCATTTGCAGTAAGGATTTGGGACTGTGAAAAGAGGATCATTGGAGTGATGTTCAATTGATCTATTTTACAAAGTAAAGATCATAGACAAACATAGTATGCATACTTGGTGTATGGCATGACTAGTGTTTAGAAAACATAGTGTACATGCTTGGAGCATGGGACAACTATTGTTTTAAATTCAAGTATAAAGTTGATAAAACCGAAACAATGAATAATGAGTAATCAGTATGGTGATAAATAAAAGTGTTTATTTATATTCATAGGGTTTGATACCATATTTGATTCATTTATTCTTGTGTTTCACTTTGCATGTTTTGACTTCCAGAATAACTAAGTCGCTCTTCCTGAATGATTAAGTTATTCAAACCATCCACAGTCGGTCATATGTTGGAAGTAGATATGAATCAAGACTGTCATGGGTTGGTTTGTAGAGGTCCAAGTTGGTGGACAAAGTGGTGCTACAACACTCATGAGTGCTCATAAGTTCTGAGTATTGGATTCAACCCGCGCTCATTTGAATCACTTCATGGATTTTATCACGAGTGATCATGAGACGATAATATCTTATATTCTTCAAACCTAGAGATATGAGTTGTTACTATGAGTTGGTTATACATTGATTGCACGAAAACGCATTGGTAACTCGATGTTATAAAACGTGCCTTTGTGTATGATTCAACAAGTAGTAGAACAAGCCATATGAGTCGAAGTTTATCCATTCCTTTTACCTTCGGGATAAAAGCGATATCTGTGGGCCCCTCGATGATTTAAAGATGATACATGTGAGTGCTTGGCCAAGCCAGGACTGATTTGATTTGTTCAATCAGTCAGTCATCATGAATCGGAAATCGGGAAACAACAAATGGACAGAGAGAATGATTGATAATCCATGTCTCAGTCCATATGATATCTACAATGGAGGAATATATGATCCCTTATCTAATGGACAAGTCATTGACAAAGGTCAGAGTTCATCGACAAGGTCAGAGTTCGACAGAAGCTTTTGAGAGCTACGATTGCTGATCGGTTCCTGAAGTCATACACAATAATAGTTTTAGACTTATCCAAGTGGGAGACTGTTGGATTAATGTCTAAGTCCATAACTATAATTGGTAAGACTTGACCCGACCCGGCATGGTCCATTTGGGTTGCATGGCATCATGCATTTGGATAGACTATAATGAGAGAAATAACACTTAAGGTTGGTTAATATATTATAAGTTCTAATATATTAATAAGGTTATTTAATTAGTATTGATCAAGAATTAATTTGGAATTAATTAAGTGATCAAAAGGAGACTAATTAAATATATGGGTTGATTGTGTAAATCATTCATTCTTATATATGTGGGCTTGTGATCCAAGATTCCTTATGTTGGACTAAGTCCATAGGGTGACCCATGGATACTCCATGGAGGTTAAAATCCATGGAGCATAAGGAATGGGTAAAGTTATGAGTTACATGGTGTAACCCTAATAACCACCATATAAAAGAATCCCATGGCTCAAGAAATCGTGCACTAATGTGTGAGTGTGAGGGCTAGACGATTTCAAGGAGTGTTCAAGTTTCTCTCAAGTTATTCCAAGTGTATTTGGTGTTGTGTGAACCATTTGAGGTGTCACACTTGGGGCACTAGGCACTCAAGCTTCATGAAGACATTCTACATCAAAGAGGTATGTATTCTATCTTGTTATATTTATTATTTTGTATGCTAGATTAGGATAATACCTTGGATGTTCATAATTGTATGTATAATAGAGAAAACATAGATCCAAGGTATTTAGGGTTGCATGTACACTTAGGAGTGTTAGAATGCTCATAACCCAACATAATCAACTCCCGGAGTTTGAGAATAACCCTTTGCAACCAGTCGTGCCTTATAAGTGTGTACATTACCATCCATGTCGGTCTTCTTCTTGAAGATCCATTTGCACCCAACTATCTTACGATCAGGTACATTATCAACCAAGTTCCAAACTTGATTGTTATACATGGACTGTATCTCGCTATCCATAGCCTCTTTCCATTTAGCAGCCTCAGGGCCTGCCATGGCTTCCGTGTAGCTGTTAGGCTCATCCAGATTTACCAGTGTGTTATCACTGATAAGTGTCTCACCTTCTGCAGTAATATGAAAACCATAATAATGCTCAGGTGCATTCCTAACTCTGGTGGAACGCCTCAGAGGTATAGATTCTTCAGTCGGCTCAACAGGAGTTTCCTCCTCAGGTTGAGGGCTAGGGTTTGAGGTTCCTTCACCACTTGACTCTTGAATTTGCTCAAGGTCAATTTGCCTCCCACTGTCTCCTTGGCTCATGAATTCTCTCTCTCGAAAGAATCCTCTTTTTCCTACAAAGACCACATTATCACTGGGTCTGTAGAAGATGTAACCAAAGGATTTCTGTGGGTAGCCGATGAAAATACACCTTTCGCTTCGGGGTTCGAGCTTATCGTGAGTCTCGCGTCTCACGAAAGCCTCGCAACCCCAAATCTTGATGTGGTCTAGATTGGGAACTTTTCCAGTCCACAACTCGTGAGGTGTTTTGGTAACCTTCTTTGTAGGGACTAGATTAAGGATATGGGTGGCAGTCTCTAAGGCATACCCCCAAAATGAGATTGGCAGCGAAGCTCGACTCATCATGGAACGAACCATGTCCAACAAGGTCCGATTGCGCCTCTCAGCTACACCATTCAAATGTGGTGTCCTAGGAGGTGTCAATTGTGAGACAATCCCACATTCCTTAAGATGGTCAAGGAACTCAGTACTAAGATACTCACCACCACGATCGGATCGAAGCATCTTAATGTTCCTGCCCAACTGATTCTCCACTTCTTGCTTAAACTCTTTGAATTTCTCAAAGGTTTCTGACTTATGCTTGATTAGGTAGACATATCCATATCTACTAAAATCATCAGTAAAAGTCACATAGAACCGATTAGCATCTCTTGTGGCGGTTCTGAAGGGTCCACACACATCCGTGTGTATGAGTTCCAACAACCCTTCACCCCTAGCACAAGTGCCAGTAAAAGGTGACTTTGTCATTTTACCAAGCAAACAAGATTCACAACTATCATCTGACTTTAGGTCAAATGACTCCAAGACTCCATCCTTTTGGAGTTGGCCTATGCGTTTATTGCTTACATGTCCAAGACGACAATGCCATAAGGATGCTTTATCTAAGCTAGTGGAAGAGTTAATACACAATACATTATTTCCTAGATTATCTACAACAGATACAGTTTCATACACGCCATCACAAGGTAATGCTTTAAAATAAAGAACATTATTAAAGAAAGCATCAATACTACCATTATTATTATCAAAATAAAAGGTAAAACCTTGTTTATACAATGCATGAAAGGAAATAACATTTCTTGCCATTTCCAAATCTAATGTAAACCCACTATTTAGCACTAAGGAATAAACTCATATCTTGGTGACAGGTGAAGCTTTCCTGTTTCCCATGATCAAGTTTATCTTTCCCTGCTCCACATTCTCACTTCTTTTTAGTCCCTGCAAATCACAACATATGTGAATACCACAACCTGTATCAAGGACCCAAGACTTAGAATGAGGTGAGTTATTAGACAATATAGTGTATATACCTGCATGGTTGGGTTTTACTTTACCATCCTTCAAATCTTGCTGGTACTTTGGGCAGTTTCGCTTCCAGTGCGACTTTTCATGGCAATAGAAGCATTCAGCCTCATTAGGGTTAGCAGAAGGAGTGACAAAACCTTTCTTGGTTTTGCTTGAAGAGGAGCCTTCAAGGGTCTTACCCTTGGTACCCTTAGAAGGGTTCTTTCTCTTCTTCCCTTTGCCATGCCCGATTGCCAAGACATTGGCCGCAGTTGGAGTAGGAGTAAGAGTAGTAACAACCGACTTACCCTTTAGACCACTTTCGGTGGTCTTCAAGAGTCCTTGAAGTTTGCTGAGGGTGACTTCTTCCTTGTTCATGTGATATGTCATGCGGAATTGATCATAACACGATGGCAAGGAGTGCAAAATGATGTCTATTGCTAACTCCTCAGGGAAGTTCACATTCAGCTTCAGTAAACGGTCCACATACCTTTGCATTTTTCTGCATGTGGCCTGTGATGGGTTCACCATCCTTCATTCGGGTTGTTATCATGGAGGAGATTATTTCATATCGCTCTTGACGAGCACTTTGATGGTAGCGGTCCATCAAGTCCTGGTGCATCTCAAAAGGATAATAGTCCTCATAGGACTTTTGGAGCCCGGCTGTCATGGTGGCCATCATGATGCATGCCACTTTTGTAGCATCTCTTTCATGTACCTCATATTCAGCAAGCTCTTCAGGAGTAGCAGTTGGCTCGGGTACCTTCAGCTCCTTGTCGAGAACATATTCTTTGTTCTCATACCGAGTGACCATCCTGATGTTTCTGATCCAATCTGTAAAGTTGGACCCATCAAAGATGACTCTCCCACAAAGATTCATGAGAGAGAAGGAGTTAGTAGGGTTTGAGCCAGAAGCATTGTTATTGGAAGACATCTGAAAAGAAGAGGGAATAAATTAGATTAGATATAGAGATAGTCCTTAACAAAACACCCAAATGTAATATTAAGGCTAGACCCAACACAATATTTTATAACTTAGAAGAGGGATGCCGTAATCTAAGCTATAAGATATTTGAAGGTAGGTGAATGACGATTCACCAATTTCCACCATGAAAAACGAAATATTTAATTAGGTTTTAATTGGTTTAGAAACTCCTAGATTCTTTGAGATTCTTTGAACTTTCTTCAATGGCATGTTTCAATCTCGAGTGTGCCCTTAAAGTTTTGTGACTGGGATGCCGAGGATCACAAAACAAGGTGTGAAGTAACCATGCAAATTACTTGGCACCCTTAATGTATTACCCCTCAATCGATGTGCCGGTTAACCACACACACTCCATCGATACTATGATAAACATTAAGTCACCCTTTACCTACCTTGTTAAGTTCAAGTTAGTGTGTCGGTTAACCACACATGCTCCACTAACGACTTAAACAAAGTGTAAAGTGTAATTTCATGGATTAACACCTTATTCACATTTTCCTAAAATAACTAAGATTGGGAATTCAATAAAGTTTAGTTACTTTAGTATTATAATTATACTTTTAATGAGAATTTATAAGTCCTTGTCCTACCCGTTCGGCTAACGACCCTCCACCGATCAAGGAAGCGGTGGGTGAGAGTGGACACCCATTAAGTTGCCATTTTATTGGCAACAACCTTATACACCCCTTATAGATCGGCTTCGTGAATGAGGCGTACTAGCGGTAAGACGACTTGATCTTATACATATATAAATATTATTAAACTTATAATATTATAAAGTATAAGGGTTGAATTTTAACTTTTAAAATTCTAGGGGTTGGAACTAAAGTTTTTAATATGACTTTAAATGTTCCAAAACTTGAGGGCAAGTTTTGTAAACTTTCAAAACTTTTCATTTCTCATAACTTATGAGTTAATGGTTATTAAAAATGAAGACTCTTCATTTTTTGTAACCTATGTGTTCTTTTAATGGTTATTTATAAATGTGACTTTTGGTTATCCATAACTTAAGAACTAGTTATGGACTCCATTAAAACACATAAAGATCAAGAATTAATCTAATCAATTATTAGCACATAATTTTTATGATCTTCTAAACTCATATGTTTATGAATGTTCATATCAAAAATTTCAAGAATCGTAATAATAACTGATCATAACATTCAGAATTTAGTAAAAAAAATTATAAGTTTAATACATATACAAAACTTGAAATTTTGATACGAGCTTTTGAACAAAACTTCGATTTTCAAGTTTTTTTTTTTTTTTTGCATCAAGTATCAAATAAACAAACCAGACTCTGATACCACTGATGGGTTTTTAAGCATTCTAACACTCCTATGATGTACATGCAACCCTAGAAACCTTGGATCTATGTTTGACTAAGATACATGCAAATAATTATTTTTCCAAGGTTCTTATCCTAACTAGCATGGCATGGGATACTTGAATCAAATAAAGCTAGTAGAATTACTTACCTTGTAGTAGTAGTTGATTGCTTGGAGTTTGAGAGCCTAGCACCAATAATGTGGATGCCTCAAATGGAAGTCACAAATCACCACAAACTTGGAAACTTGAGAGAATAGTCACAAACTTCTTGAAATCGACCCTCTTGGTTTACACACATCAACCAGTGTCATTTCAAGAACCAAAGCCTCCTTTATATAGTGTGGTGGATTAGGATTACATCCATGTAAACCCTAATACCCATGTCTTTTCATTTCCATGAGATCCATGGGTTAAAGCTCCATGGAGTATCCATGGACTTTCCATGCAAGCCTAGCCCATTCCAAATAAGCATTAGCCCACACTATATAAATACAAGAGCCCATATTTAATTAGTCATACTTTTGATCTCTAAATTAATTATAGATCAACACTAATTAAATAATATGATTTTATATTAATATATTAGAACTTATAATATATTAATAAATCATAACTTATACTATTCTCAAAAGATTATCCGTAAATTGTTCGGGTGAAGTGCAACCCAAATGGACCATGCCGGGTCGGGTCAAGTACATACCAAATATAGTTATGGACTTAGACACTATCTCCAACACGAGGTTGGGCACAGAGTGATGGGTCGGACAGAGGTAGTTCTGCAAACTACCGAGATGATACAACAGACTAGACATCGACTGCAGACCGCTCAGAGTCGGTAGAAAAGTTATGCCGACCGACGCCGATCTGAGCTGGAGTTTCAGGTGGGTGACATGGTTCTCCTGAAGGTTTCACCCTGGAAGGGAGTGATCCGCTTCAGGAAGAGGGGAAAATTGGGTCCCCGCTACATCGGGCCGTTCAGGATTGTTGCCAGGGTTGGCAGGGTGGCTTATAGGCTAGAGCTTCCGGAGGAGCTTAGCCGGATCCACAACACATTTCATGTTTCACAATTACGAAAGTGCATTATGGACCAGCAGGCAGTGGTATCCTTGGATGACATTCAGGTCGATGAACGCCTGAACTATGTGGAGAGGCCGGTGGCTATTTTGGAAAGGAAGAAGAAGATTATGCGGAACAAGGAAATACCTTTGGTAAAGGTACAGTGGGAACATTGGAGGGGATCCGAGTGGACATGGGAGCCGGAAGCGGATATGCGCGAGCATTACCCGGCATTGTTTATTCCGACGGACTTCGAGGGCGAAGTCTAGTTCAAGCGGGGGAGAGTTGTAACGCCCCGATTCTCAGGTATTGTTTAAATAAGATTTATTGGGTGAAGCTCTACTCGACGAGTTGGTTGACCTACTCGTCGAGTAGCAGCGGGGTGGGATCGCGTGTTAAGTGACCTACTCGACGAGTCCATATTGGGACTCGGCGAGTAGGAGCTGGCAGATGAAACCCTAAATCCCGAGGTTTTGCACCCTATTTAAGGAAGCATAAGCCTCCTTTGGCCTCTTTGCAGTCCTTGAGAGCTCAGAAAAAAACCCTAATTTGTGTGGTGTTCATTCTTGTATGTGTAAAGCTTTGGAGAGGAGATCTTTTGAGGAGAGAAGCTTGGGGAAACAAAACTCTAGGAGCAAGGAAGTGTGGGAGATCAGAAATCTACCTCAAATAGCATCATTTGGAGGTATAAAGTCGTCACCTTTTCTCCTTTTTCTTTCTAGACCTCTTTTGGTTGAGATCTAGGGTTTTTATGGGTTGGTTGAGATGGTAATGTGGGATATGAGCTAGATCTGAAGTTGTAACTTCAGATCTGTAACCTTCTTGGGTTCTATAGTCATAAAGCTCTGATTTTGGTCGAGAATGAGGCCCTCCTGGTGCATAAAGCCCCATTAAGAACTTAGTTTTGGCATTAAGAGCCTTATTAGTCATGCATGCACGTAAAGTTTGCAACTTTACGTAAAAAGCATGCCCTAGAAGCTTGGATCTGTGATTTGGAGCCACTGCTTGGCTCAAAACAAGTCTGTATGGAAAATGGACTGAATGGACTCAGCGAGTCGCAAGGTTGACTCGGCGAGTCACATGAAGATGGCCGTGAACTCGACGAGTTGGATGAACAACTCGGCGAGTCCGAGGAAGATCACCATAAGACTCGACGAGTTGAAGAACAACTCGACGAGTCGGATGAGTTTTCCCTAGGATATGCATGCGTATGTGCCCGTCGAGTGGAAAGGAGGGAACTCGATGGGTGGCCTTAGAGTTTGATCGGGAATCGAAGGAACTCGACGAGTCACCCCGATGACTCGGCGAGTGGAATGTGCTTCGAGGAACTCGGCGAGTAGCCAAGGGTACTCGGCGAGTTGGGGGTCAACATGGACTGTTGACCTTGACTGAGGACTTTGACTTTGACCAGGGTTGACTGGTGGGTTATGGAGTACCTTATAGAGTTAAGGACTTATGAGTATATTATACTATGATCAGTGTGATAGATATGTTTGATGTTGTATATGCCAGTATATGATAGTTATGTGAACTTGGTTATTTGCTTATTGGTTGGGTTGAGGCGGTCCTGCTTTGTGCTGAAGGCCAACATACCCTATGAGCGGTCCGGGGAGACTGCAGGCCCACGAGGCGGACCAGTCATGTCGAAGGCTCGGGATAGACTCTGATAGACGGAAGGCCCGGTAGGGCGGTCCAGTCAGGCTGATGGCCCAGTATGCATGAATAGATTCAGTTAGACTGTAGGGCCGGTAGGGCGGACCAGTCAGGCCGATGGCCCAGTATGCATGATTGATTGATTGGTTGTTACTGATATGGTATTGTCAGTATGGTATTGGTATTTTGGGGATAGCTCACTAAGCCCTCGGGCTTATAGTTTCAGTTTATTGTTTCAGGTACTTCAGGAGATCGTGGCAAGGCGAAGGCGTGACCGTACCGCTCCTCATCCTTATGATATGATTTTGGGACACTCTGATGGATATTGATTTGAAAACATTTTGTAAACAATACTATTTGACTTTTATTTATGGTTGAAAAAGTTTGAATTTGGCGTAAAATTTATGGACGTTACATACACATAGAATCATAACAGCACACTATGGGTCCAATCAACCATCGGGTTGGAATACCCCAAGCCCACAACCAACAGGTTGGATTGCCAACACACTATGGGTCCAATCAACCATCAGGTTGGAATACCCCAGGCCCACAACCAACAGGTTGGATTACCCACATACTCTGAGTCCAATCATCCTCGGGATGGAATACTCACGGCCCACAACCTACAGGTTGGAATGCCCAGGTCTATTGGCCTTCGCACCGAGCAGATAAGCCTTAACCGCCAAACAAACACGTGCATATATAATAGATAATCACATAACAGTCTATAAACAATACTTGATCTAACTGATCTTACCACATAACACATAACACCATCCTATCTACCATGATACCAATCTAACAGATCATACCACATATCATATATTATTATCCTACCCTCTAGGATACCGATCTAACAGATTATCCTAGCATAACCTGACCATATAATAATCCAAAGGGCCGGCCTTGGTGCCTTAGACCCTTGAGTATAGTGAGGAAAACTCACCTCGCAACTGTCGTCTGAAACTAGAAGCTCAACTCCCGGATCACCAACACGAACTCCACCACCTATTGTTACCATAAAACCCTTTTTCGTAAATCTCCAAATTACCAGAATACTCTCAGAAGTCAACTGGTCAACTTTTGGTCAAAGTCAAAGTCCTCAGTCAAAGTCAACAGTCCATGTTGACTCGACTCGTCGAGTGTAGTTCACCGACTCGTCGAGTCCTTCCTGAACTCGAGAAGTCGTGAAATCCTTGATTGGCTCGTTGAGTTCCCCTTTAACTCGCTGAGTTCATACGTGTCCAAGAATTGGGAGAAACCCTACCCGACTCGCCGAGTCTTCGAACGACTCGCCGAGTTCAAGGCAATCTTCAACGGACTCGTCGAGTTTGTTCATCAACTCGACGAGTTCACGACCATCTTCATATGACTCGCCGAGTTGACTATGCAATTCGCCGAGTCCTTGCAGACCTTCATCCATTCACACTCTTTTTAAGCCATGCCACGGTTCCAGATTACAGATCCAAACTTCTAAGGCATGTTTAACACGTAAAGTTGCAAACTTTACACACATGCAAGGCCCTAAAGGCTCTAAATGACCAATCTAAGCTTCTAATGGAGCTTTACACCTTGGGAAAGTCTCATCCTTGCAAAAGCTGGAAACTTTATGGACTTAGGACTCAAAAGAGGTTCAGATCTGAAGTTTCAACTTCAGATCTAGCTCCCATACCAAAATCCCTTCATGAAACTAAAGAAAGCCCTAGTTTTCACATATGAATGATTCCTAGAAGAAAAGAGGTTAAGGTAACAGCTGGTTACCTCTAAAACGTGCCCAAACTGAAGTAGACTCTGGATCCACACGGAAATCTTGATGCTAGCCTCTTGATATACAAGTTTCCTTCACAAAAGTCACTCCCTAAAGCTCCAAAACACTCTCCAAGCTCTCACTCACAGCAATTAGGGTTTTTGGGTCTCAAGAGGGTGATAGAGGACAGTGGGAGGCGCTAATGGTCCAATATATAGGGTGCAAAAACCCTGAAAATTAGGGTTTCCACTGCCAGCTCCTACTCGTCGAGTCCCAAGCCGACTCGACGAGTCACTCATTAATTGACGTGTCCTGGCCCGCTGCTACTCGACGAGTCATAGCGCCAACTCGTCGAGCAGACCTTCAACGTGAAGTCTAAAAGGAAAAAAAATATTAATAATACGTTGACGGTTGGGATGTTACAATTCTCCCCCGCTTGACTTAGACTTCATCCTCGAAGTCAGCTGTAGCGAATAACTCCGGGTAATGCTCCCGCATCTCAGCCTTCGACTCCCATGTCCACTTGGATACCCTCCGATGCTCCCATTGTATCTTTACCAACGGAACCTCCTTGTTGCGCAAGACTTTCACTTTCCTTTCCAAAACGGCAATCGGCCTCTCAATATAATTCATGCGTTCATCAACCTGAATGTCATCCAGTGGCACCACTGCCTCCGAGTCCACAATGCACTTTCGTAACTGCGAAACGTGGAAAGTACTGTGGATCCGACTAAGCTCCTCCGAAAGCTCTAGTCTGTAAGCCACCTTGCCAACCCTGGAAATGATCCTGAATGGCCCAATATATCGGGGACCCAATTTTCCCCCTTCCAGGGCGAGACCTTCAGGAGTACCATGTCACCGACCTGAAACTCTAACTCGGATCGACGTCGGTCAGCGTAACTCTTCTGCCGACTCTGAGCGGTCTGCAGCCGCTGTCTAACCTGTTGAATCTCGGTAGTCTGCAAGACCACCTCCGTCCGACCCATCACCCTGTGACCAACCTCACCCCAACAAACCGGGGTGCAATATCTCCGCCCATACAACAGCTCGAATGGCGGGGCGCCAATGCTGGAATGATAGCTGTTGTTGTAGGCGAACTCTGCAAGCGGTAGGTGGGAATCCCAGCTCCCACCGAAATCGATGATACACGCCCCCAACATATCCTCGAGGGTCTGAATGGTCCGCTCGCTCTGACCATCAGTCTGCGGATGGAAGGCCGTGCTGAAGTGCAACCGTGTGCCCAGCTCCTCGTGAAACTTATGCCAGAAGCGGGAGGTAAACCTGACATCCCAATCAGAGACAATGGAAATGGGACCCCATGGCGAGACACGATCCCGCGAACGTACATGTCGGCCAATTTCTCGGCCGATGAGCTCTCCCGTATGGCCAAGAAATGGGCACTCTTGGTCAATCGATCCACGATGACCCATATAGCATCAAACCCCTTCGCCGTCCTCGGCAACTTGGTAATAAAATTCATTGTGATCTGTTCCCATTTCCAAATGGGGATCTCCAGGGGCTGCAGCTTGCCATGCGGCCTCTGATGCTCGGCCTTGACCATCCTACAGGTCAAACACCTCTCGACGTACCAAGCGATTTATCGCTTCATGCACGGCCACCAATAGCTCAAACTCAAATCCCGGAACATCTTGGTGGCCCCCGCGTGAATAGAGAAATGAGACTTATGAGCCTCCTCCATAACCGTCTGCCTAACCCCGCCAGACATCGGAACCCAAACCCGACCGCATCGGGTCAATAATCCCCGACTATCCTGCTCAAACCATGTATTCTCACCCTTGATCCTCTCCAGCTTCCAATTCTCCGGTCGCATGCCCTCAACCTGGGCATCTCTGATCAGACTCACAAGCAGGGAGTCCACTGTTATCCTCATACATACCGCTGGGGTGGAAGACCCAGCTGACTTGCGGCTCAGAGCATCCGCAACCATGTTCGCTTTACCAGGGTGGTAAAGGATCTCGCAATCGTAGTCCTTCATTACATCCAGCCACCTGCGCTGCCTCATGTTTAGGTTCGGCTGATCCATGATATGTCTCAAGCTCTTGTGATCTGTGTAAATGGTACAACGGACCCCATAAAGGTAATGTCTCCATATCTTGAGGGCGAATACCACCGCCCCCAACTCCAAGTCATGCGTAGGGTATCTTGACTCATGCGACTTCAATTGCAGCGACGCATAAGCTATCACTCGTCCTTTCTGCATGAGGACCGCCCCTAACCCTGTGATGGATGCATCACATAACACCACAAAATCCTCAAGTCCCTCCGGGAGTCTCAAGACTGGGGACTCACACAACCGCTGTCGGAGGGTCTCAAACGCCCTCTGCTGCTCATGGCCCCACCGGAAATCCACCCCCTTCCTCGTCAGACGAGTGAGGGGTACCGCAATATTGGAGAAGTTCTGTATGAATCTCCGGTATTACCCTACCAATCCCAAAAAGCTCTTGATGTTTGAGGGAGATTTCGGAACCTCCCACTGCATAACCGCCTCGATTTTGGCCGGATCGACCAAAATCCCCTATTGGTTAACGAGATGTCTGAGGAATTGGACCTCTCGTAGCCAAAACTCACACTTCGAGAACTTGGCGTACAACCGTTCTCGTCTCAAAACTCCCAACAACTCCCGCAGATGCTCCTCATGCTGCTCTCGGGTCTTGGAATACACCAAGATATCATCTATAAACACTATGACCGAGTGATCGAGCATCGGTCTACAAACCCGATTCATCAGGTCCATGAACACCGCCGGCGCGTTGGTGAGCCCAAACGGCATCACCACGAACTCGTAATGTCCATAACGAGTTCGGAACGCGGTCTTCTCCACGTCCTCCTCTCTGACCCTGACCTGATGATACCCAGACCTCAAGTCTATCTTGGAAAACCAAGATGCACCCTGCAACAGATCAAAGAGATCGTCTATCCTCGGGAGTGGGTAACGGTTCTTCACCATTAATTTATTCAACTCTCGGTAGTCAATGAACATCCGGTGCGAACCGTCCTTCTTCCGGACAAAAAGAATCGGTGCTCCCCATGGAGAACTGCTCGGACGAATGAATTGCTTGCCTAGCAGTTCCTGTAGCTGTGACGACAGCTCCTGCATCTCTGGTGGTGCCAATCGGTACGACGCCTTAGCAATAGGGGCCGTACCTGGCACCAGGTTGAACCTGAACTCGACCTGCCTCTCCGGAGGTATCCCCGGCAACTCCTCCGGAAACACATCTGCAAACTCCCTGACCACCGGTATATCGGAAACCGAAATCTGATCCCTGACCCGCGTATCTACCACATACGCTAGATAACCCGCACACCTGTGCTGAATGTACTGCCGAGCCCTGACAGCTGAACAAAACCCTGATCCCACTCTAGTGCCCTCACCATATACATTCAGTTCTCCCCCACTTGCGGTTCGAACTACCACTTGTTGGCCCTCGCAATCAATCATAGCACCGAACCGACTGAGCTAATCCATGCCTACAATCACGCACACCTCCCCCATGGGAATCGGAATTAAATCTATCGGGAAGGACACCCCGAAAATCTCCAAATCACACCCTCGATAAACCGAAGAAGCAGAAACCCCGTGTTCGTTGGCGATAGACACTCGCAACGTGTAACAACCCAAAACTTTTATCTTGTACAATCGATCTTTATATCAATACTAAACTCGATTTCCGTTACCTTTTAATGTCATTTAAGGATCCGTCTAAGCGTTATAAGCTTGAGTACAGTTGGGAATGAGATTAGGAATGAGTCAACAAGTCGTATAGAGACAAAACCGGACCTTACACCTTCCTGAGAGGTGTGTACGACCGCACACATGGGTGTGCAGCCGCACACCCACCCTCCAGCTGCACACTCACCCTTATTTATATAAGGTGGCTTCTTCACTCATTCCTTTCCTTTGGCTTTCTCTCACTACTTTCTCTCTCTAAAAACTTCATCCAAGAACACTCTAAAGGCCTAAAAAACGTGAACTACTTCATCAATCAGCTTGTTATAGTGGTAAGACACCTGAATCTAAGCCTAAAACTCATATTGTTCTTCGTGTTCTTCATCCTTTGAAGGTGTATGGCCGCACACCTTCATAAGGTGGCCGCACACACCTTAAAGCTCTCCAAAGTGAAGAGTTTGGCCTTCATTCACTAGTGGGACTTGGTATTAGCACAAGAACACCTCAAAATCGATATTTCGGGAACAAATGAGGAGTGTACGGCCATACACTCCTGTGTACGACCGTAAACACCCTCTGTACGGCCGCACACTCTTGTGTGCAACCGCACACACAGTCTGGCCGCACACACACACTAATGGCCGTACACTTCCTTTATTCGATCATTTATGGCTCCGACACTTAGTTCCAAGCATTTCCAAGTCCCTAGGGTGGTTTCCCATCGTGTTTTATCATGAAATGCCTTAATCTAATACGTATAATCATTATTATATGTTAATAGGATCCACTTGTGTACAAAACATCAGTTGACACTCAGTGCTCGAAACCGATCGTACATCCGAATCCTACGTCAAACTGTGAGTTCATACCCCTACGCTTTTATAAGTTTTTATAACGTTTTCAGGGGGGAATACAAGCCAAACATAAAGGTTTTCACATCACAAAAACTAATGCAATTACAATGGTTTTACGTTAAACATTTAGATACTTTATCCCTTCTGTAGTATGCGGAGCATAAGGGACGTTTCTAAACATAGTTGCATAGTTTTCCGAATGGTTCTCAAACATAACTTATCAATCAAACTATAATAGGTATAGTTTGGAGATTTCATTTCCAGTTTCAGAAACAAACTCCATGCAAGTCAAATGTATAAACTATGAACGATTTAGTTTATCTATACGAATAACGAGAGTATCTTACCAGATAATTATACTCCACATTGTTTACCAACGCTTTCGAACTCGAAAACAACTGAACTATACGTAATCTAGTTAATACATGATTGTGAGACTAATCTTCGTTATGCCCTTAGGGGTACCAATAAATCCTCTCCGAAAGTATAACCAGAGTCTCCTGGAGGGAGAGCGTGAAATTTGTGAATAGATATATTCGGGACTGACAATCCCACACCTGCACTGTTAGCTACAGTGGGGCGGGCACGCTCGGGGTGACAAATTTTGTAATCGTACGACGTCTGAAGAAACATCAAGGAGGTCACGGGTCATATTAGCATGGTTATCCGACTCACAATATGTAAAACTAACCTTTGTTTACGGGATTACTTCTCCCATGGTTTTATTTTATAAAACTACCTATCTACTTACTGGAAGGTATTCCAGCGATCTGATTCATAGTTTTATTTGAGTAATAAAACTACTTATCTACTAATGGTAACCAGGGTTTTCGAATGAAACTTACTTTTATTCAAGTATTCAGCGAACATGTTAGAAAATATTGGATTTTCTTGGGAAGCATGCATACACATTTCTGAACTCAATAACGAATGTTTTCGATACGAAACGATATTTACTTATAGTAAAAAGGAATAAATTTTACAAATTCAGTGACTAGTTTCCAATACAAAAATACGCTTATGAACTCACCAACTTTATGCTGACCCGTTTTCAAAATCGCTTGTATTCTCAGGGCATCGATAGACAGGTACCTCCACTCATTTTGGAGAAGACGGAGCATTTTGAAGTCCAGTCTTTATCTTTTGTTTCTTTTGAATATAATGATATGTACAAATTATGTTTCTAAACAAATGTAAATATTCATAATGTAATGTAATGGTTGTGTTTACTTTGATTACTATGATACGATTGTTGTGATACTACGCATGACGTCCTCCGCCTCGGAACGTTTCCGCCTTTGGTTCCGGGGTGTGACAGATTGGTATCAGAGCTATTGTTTATAGTGAACTAAGTATACCGAACCTTACATGGTATACAACTATAAACATTAAGGGGCTAAAGTGCTCTGAACTAAAAATATACTTTTCAAAATATAAGTATTTTCACAAAAAGTATATGAATATACCTACGTACCAGAAACAGTCTCACGAGTAGAACAAAACAAAAGTATTTGGATGTTGAACGCTGCAGTTAAACCTGGGCAGTTATGTAATCATGTCTAGGGTCAATATAGCCTGATCAACTATATTCATTCGAGACATGACCAACATGTGTTTGGGAGTAATTGTGGTGTTGCAACAGGCCCAAAACTTACCAAATATCCATACACCAAGTCATCAAAAGAACAAAACAGTCAAACTTAAAATACTATAGGAGTATTTTACTAGAGTCAGATTCATCGCAGAAATTCACTTTCAAGTGTTGCTACTCATTCCTTTAGCGATAAGTTAATTGCATTAGTAGTCTTTCTTGCTTATCGTTTAGTAGAACACTCTAGCTCTCATATTGAGATATATATTCTTGTTTCATATCTCTTGATTCGATTCAGAGGACTTACCATCCTCTTGTTCCTGATCCTTTTTAGAACAAGATGCCTCCAAAGAAAAGACCCAACAAAAAGAACAACGATCCCCCAACAAATTCAGCTCCTCCACCACCTTAATTCGATCCCGCTATGTTTCAGGTGGCTGTTACTGTTGCGGTGGCTGCCACGATGTCACAGATAAATTCTAGTGGATCTGGCGGGCAGGGAGGTGGTACTCATCCTGAAGGAAGTCAAGGGCACCAGAAGGAGTGCTCCTATAAAGACTTCATGAACGCAAAACCCACATCCTTCGACGGCACTGGAGGTGCTATTGCCCTGACTCGATGGTTTGAAAAGATCGAGTCTATCTTCAAAATCTACTCTTGTTCTGAAGCCAACAAGGTGAAATTTGCCGCTTGCACTTTCACCAACAAAGCGTTGACCTGGTGGAATGGCCGGGTCAAGTCCCTAACCCTGCCAATAGCAAATGCTATGGGTTGGGAGAGCTTGAGAGGGCTCATGCTAGCTGAGTACTGCCCACGGGGCGAAATGCAGAAACTGGAGCACGAACTCTGGAACCTAAAGATGAAGGGTTCCGACATTGCTGCTTACACATCTAGGTTCGAAGACCTAGAACTTCTCTGTCCGGGGATGGTCACTCCGGAAAGCAAAAAGGTCGAAAGATACATATGGGGACTAACCCAGCCGACCAAAGGAAATGTCTTGGCTGCTCGGCCAACTACGTTCGATAGCGCCAAGTGCCTGGCGCAGACTCTGATCGATCATGGAGTCGATCTCGATGAAGTGACAGCCACCCCTGAACCGACTAAAGGGAGTGGTGAGAAAAGAAAATTCTAGAAACAAAAGAAGGGTCAGTCTTCGCAGGAGCCCTCAAAGAAGCAACATACGGTAGCAGTTCACGCTGCTACTACCCTTGTCGCTGCTCCAGCAACTCAAGCACCTACCAGTAGATATATTGGTACCCTCCCTTGGTGCAACAAGTGCAGTTATCATCACCTCATCCCTGGTCCATGTCGTGAGATGGTCTGCGACAACTGTGGTAAGAAGGGGCACTTGGCTAAAGGCTCTAGGAACCCGACTCAACCAACCGATCAGGCCTCTGGAACAGGTGTTGGTCAAGCTTGTTATGGCTGTGGGGAAGTTGGGCATTTTAAGAGAAACTGCCCCAAGGCAGCAACAACTGGCAACACCGGAAGAGTACTATCTATGGGGCAAGAGGAGGCTGTGGCTGACCCTACCGTTGTGACGGGTACGTTCCTCCTCGATAACTCTTACGCATGCATTCTTTTCGATTCTGGTGCTGAAAGAAGTTTTGTTAGTCATGCATTCAAGCAATTTCTTAAACATAAACCCCAACCCTTAACCTAAACGTTTACCGTCGAAATGGCTAACGGTGAAAAGGAGAGCGCTAATGATATAATTCGCGGTTGTACTCTTACCCTGAACGATCATTCGTTTCCCATCGATCTTATGCCAGTTTCCATAAAGAGCTTTGATGTCATCATCGACATGGATTGGTTGAGCCCCAATCGTGCTGATATCCTTTGTTTCGAAAAAGTTGTTCGTCTCAACCTACCCTCTGGTGAAGCTCTCATAATCTACGGCGATAAACTTAGTTCAAATATCCGTATCATTTCGTGCATCAAAGCCCAGAAACTCCTGCGGAAGGAGTGTTATGCATTCCTAGCCCACATCATTAACTAGAAGCAGAAAGTTAAAGACCTCGAGAGCATCCCCGAAGTCTGCAACTTTCCCGATGTCTTTCCTGAGGAGCTTCCGGGAATCCCTCCTGAACGCCAAGTCGAGTTTCGTATCAACTTAGTCTCCGGAGCTACCCCCGTAGCTAAATCTCCATACCGCCTAGCACCAGCAGAAATGCAGGAGCTATCTAGTCAGCTCAATGAGCTGCTCAACAAAGGATTCATCAGACCGAGTTCCTCACCCTGGGGAGCCCCGATCTTGTTCGTGAAAAAGAAGGATGGATCCTTTCGGATGTGTATCGATTATCGAGAGCTGAACAAGCTTACTGTCAAACATCGTTACCCTCTTCCTCGCATCGACGACCTCTTCGATCAACTTCAGGGAGCCAGCTACTTCTCGAAAGTAGATTTAAGATCAGGGTACCATCAGCTACGAGTCCATGAGGATGATGTTCCTAAAACAACATTTCAGACTCGATATGGTCACTACGAGTTCGTAGTTATGCCCTTCGGTCTGACCAACGCACCGGCTGTGTTCATGGACCTGATGAACCGGGTGTGTCGTCCTTTCATGGACAAGTTCGTCATCGTGTTCATCGATGATATACTTGTCTACTCCAGAAGCGAGGAAGATCACAAACAGCACTTGAGATTGGTGTTGAAAACTCTATGGGCGGAGAAGCTTTATGCAAAATTCTCCAAGTGCGAATTCTGGATTCGAAAAGTAACCTTCTTAGGTCACATGGTAAGCGAGGAAGGCATACACGTGGACCCCTCCAAAATCAAAGCGATAGAGAACTGGTCAGCACCAAAGACACCCACAGAAATCCGTCAATTCTTGGGTCTCGCTGGCTACTATCGCAGGTTTATCCAGAATTTCTCCAGAATTGCCAAACCCTTAACCACTCTAACTCATAAAGGCGTACCCTTTTGTTGGAATGAAAAGCAAGACACTGCGTTCCAAACGTTGAAGCAGGCCCTATGCAGCGCACCTATATTGTCTCTGCCCGAAGGGACGGAGGACTTCGTTGTCTACTGTGATGCATCCAATCAGGGCCTAGGCTGTGTGCTCATGCAACGGGGAAAAGTCATTGCTTATGCCTCAAGACAGGTGAAAGCACACGAAGTCAACTACACAACACACGACCTGGAATTGGGAGCAGTGGTCTTCGCATTGAAGATATGGAGACATTATCTCTACGGAACCAAGTGCACTATCTTCACTGACCATAAAAGTCTGCAGCATATCTTCGACCAGAAGGAGCTGAACATGAGACAACGGCGATGGGTTGAGCTACTCAGCGATTACGAGTGCGAAATCCGCTACCATCCCGACAAGGCCAATGTGGTAGCAGATGCCCTCAACCGGAAGGAGTACTCAGGTCGTAAAGTGAAGGCACTGACCATGACTATCCATTCCCATTTATCCGCGCAAATCAAGGAGGCTCAGTTGGAAGCCTTAAGACCATAGAACATGAAACCTTGAGAGGAATGGAAAAGAACCTATAGATCAAGGGAGACGGAGTCTAGTATTTCAGGGACCGGATCTGGACCCCAAAGTTCGGTGGTTACCGAGAGGTTGTAATGAAAGAAGCTCACAAGAGACGGAGTCTAGTATTTCAGGGACCGGATCTGGACCCCAAAGTTCGGTGGTTACCGAGAGGTTGTAATGAACGAAGCTCACAAGACCAGATACTCCGTTCACCCAGGATCGGACAAGATGTACCTCGATCTCAAGAGACTGTATTGGTGGCCGAACATGAAAGCAGAAATCGCTACCTTCGTGGGCAAGTGCCTGACTTGCGCCAAGGTGAAGCTCGAATATCAGAAACCCTCAGGTCTACTCCAACAACCAGAAATACCCGAATGGAAGGGGGAGACGATCACTATGGATTTCATCACCAAATTACCCAAGTCTCCGAGTGGGCACGACGCCATCTGGGTAATAGTTGACCGACTAACTAAATCCGCTTACTTCATACCAATCAAGGAAAAATTCAAAATGGAGAGACTCACACGAATCTACATCCAAGAGATAGTTCGACTGCACGGTGTACCTGTATCCATTATCTCTGATCGAGATAGCAGGTTCACTTCGAGGTTCTGGCAGTCACTACAGAAGGCTCTTGGAACTAAGCTGGATATGAGCACATCTTACCACCCTCAGACTGATGGATAGAGTGAGAGAAAAATTCAGACATTGGAAGATATGTTGAGAGCCTGCGTCATCGATTTCGGCGCGTCATGGGACACTCATCTTCCTTTGGTTGAATTTTCCTACAACAACAGTTACCATACCAGCATCAAGGCTGCGCCTTTCGAAGCTCTCTATGGCCGCAAGTACAGATCCCCTCTGTGCTGGGCTGAGGTGGGTGACACGCAGCTAGCCAAGGGGCAAGCCCCAGATAGCACTATCACTGGTCCGGAAATCATCCACGAAACCACAGAAAAGATTGTACAAATCCGATAACGACTTAAGGCCTCTCGTGATAGACAAAAGAACTACGCCGATAAACGACGAAAACCCTTGGAATTCCAGGTTGGAGACCGTGTCCAGCTAAAAGTCTCACCCTGGAAAGGCATGATACGCTTCGTAAAGCGTGGAAAGCTAAACCCGAGGTACATAGGACCGTTCGAGATCCTCGCCAGAATCGGTCCTGTAGCCTACAAACTCCGATTACCTCAAGAGCTTAGTAACATTCATCCCGTTTTCCACGTCTCGAACCTGAAGAAGTGCTTATCTGACGAGACTCTTGCTATCCCTCTCGATGAGATTGAAATCAACGATAATCTAAACTTTGTGGACTGACAATCCCACACCTGCACTGTTAGCTACAGTGGGGCGGGCACGCCCGGGTTGACAAATTTTGTAATCGTACGACGTCTGAAGAAACGTCAAGGAGGTCACGGGTCATATTAGCATGGTTATCTGACTCACAATATGTAAAACTAACCTTTGTTTACGGGATTACTTCTCCCATGGTTTTATTTTATAAAACTACCTATCTACTTACTGGAAGGTATTCCAGCGATCTGATTCATAGTTTTATTTGAGTAATAAAACTACTTATCTACTGATGGTAACCAGGGTTTTCGAATGAAACTTACTTTTATTCAAGTATTCAGCGAACATGTTGGAAAATATTGGATTTTCTTGGGAAGCATGCACACACATTTCTGAACTCAATAACGAATGTTTTCGATACGAAACGATATTTACTTATAGTAAAAAGGAATAAATTTTACAAATTCAGTGACTAGTTTCCAATACAAAAATACGCTTATGAACTCACCAGCTTTATGCTGACCCGTTTTCAAAATCGCTTGTATTCTCAGGGCATCGATAGACAGGTACCTCCACTCATTTTGGAGAAGACGGAGTATTTTGAAGTCCAGTCTTTATCTTTTGTTTCTTTTGAATATAATGATATGTACAAATTATGTTTCCAAACAAATGTAAATATTCATAATGTAATGTAATGGTTGTGTTTACTTTGATTATTATGATCTTAATTATGTACGACCGTGATGCATACACTAAGCAACTACACTAATGATGTCAATTTCATATAAGGGAAACCCTAGGCTATCAGGCATCATACAATCAGGTAATTCTATCATGCAATTCCTGAAGACCACTAGCCTAGCACTAGCATGCTGTTCTAACATATCAAATAATTGTATGGTATTTTGGGGCTACTTACTGGCTCCGGCTGATCGTACATCCTGCATCCTCCTTTACTTATTTTGAAAACCTTTTTAAAGAAATCATTTTGAAAATCCTTTCACTGATTTGAGACTGGAGTTACACGCATGTTCCTCCAATTCACTCAAACCAAGGCTCTGATACCAACTTTTAACACCCAAAAATTCAAACCAATTTAAACTTTTTAAAAACATTTCAAACCATTAAAATCATTACAACTTTGTTTTCAAAATGTATAATATCAGAGTTTTACCAGAAACATAGACAAAACATGAGGAGTTGTACGGTCACGCCTTCGCCTTGCCGCGATCCCCTGATGTACCTGAAACAATAAACTGAAACTGTAAGCCCGATAGCTTAGTGAGTTTCCCCAAAATACCCATACCCGCAACAATACACATAGAATCATAACAGCACACTATGGGTCCAATCAACCATCGGGTTGGAATACCCCAGGCCCACAACCAACAGGTTGGATTGCCAACACACTATGGGTCCAATCAACCATCATGTTGGAATACCCCAGGCCCATAACCAATAGGTTGGATTTCCCACATACTCTGAGTCCAATCATCCCCGGGATGGAATACTCACGGCCCACAACCTACAGGTTGGAATGCCCAGGTCTATTGGCATTCGCACCGAGCAGATAAGCCTCAACCGCCAAACAAACATGTGCACATATAATAGATAATCACATGACAGTCTATAGACAATACTTGATCTAACGGATCTTACCACATAGCACATAACACCATCCTATCTACCATGATGCCAATCTAACAGATCATACCACATATCATATAATATTATCCTACCCTCTAGGATACCGATCTAACAGATTATCCTAGCATAACCTGACCATATAATAATCCAAGATGCACACTGCAACAGATCAAAGAGATCGTCTATCCTCGGGAGTGGGTAACGGTTCTTCACCGTTAATTTATTCAACTCTCGGTAGTCAATGCACATCTGGTGCGAACCGTCCTTCTTCCTTACAAAAAGAATCGATGCTCCCCATGGAGAACTGCTCAGACGAATGAACTGCTTGCCTAGCAGTTCCTGTAGCTGTGACGACAGCTCCTGCATCTCTGGCGGTGCCAATCGGTACGACGCCTTAGCGATAGGGGCCGCACCTGGCACCAGGTCGAACCTGAACTCGACCTGCCTCTCCGGAGGTATCCCCGGCAACTCCTCCGGAAACACATATGCAAACTCCCTGACCACCGGTATATCGGAAACCGAAAT
The DNA here is from genome assembly GCF_052849685.1 of Lactuca virosa. Lineage (NCBI taxonomy): Eukaryota > Viridiplantae > Streptophyta > Magnoliopsida > Asterales > Asteraceae > Lactuca > Lactuca virosa. The sequence continues at coordinate 35,454,324 of NC_136433.1, read as the reverse complement.
CTGATCCCTGACCCGCGTATCTACCACATACGCTAGATAACCCGCACACCCGTGCTGAATGTACTGTCGAGCCCTGTCAGCTGAACAAAACCCTGATCCCACTCTGGTGCCCTCACCATATACATTCAGTTCTCCCCCACTTGGGGTTCGAACTACCACTCGTTGGCCCTCGCAATCAATCATAGCACCGAACCGACTGAGCCAATCCATGCCTACAATCACGCACACCTCCCCCATGGGAATCAGAATCAAATCTATCGGGAAGGACATACCGAAAATCTCCAAATCACACCCTCGATAAACCGAAGAAGCAGAAACCCTGTGTTCGTTGGCGATAGACACTCGTAACGGACATTCTAACTCGCCCACTGGCACACTGAACTCCCTACTAAATGACTGAGATACGAAAGACCGACTCGCCCCCGAGTCAAATAAAACCAAAGCAGGCAAAGAGTTCACTAAAAACGTACCGGCAACCACATCTGGCGCTGCCCTGGCCTCCTCTGCGGTCAACTAGAAAGCACGACCCTGAGCCTTCGGAGGCTCTGCCCTGACTGCTCTCCTATCCATGATCCTCAAGGTAGTCGGCGCTGGAGCCTGTGCCGGCTTGGCGGCTAGTAGAGGACACTGGGCCTTCATATGGACCACCTGCTCACAATGATAGCAAAGCCTGAATCCGAAAGTCAGAGTCGGCTGCCTGCAATCCCTGGCCAAATGGCCCTGTTTGCCACATCGGTGGCACCCACTCCCTGTCCGGCACATCCCTGAATGAGCCTTCCCACACTTCCCACAAGTGCGGCCTGGCTGTCCCCCAGTCCTCGTATCAGCGGTCTTGGACCGCTTTGGCACCGGGTGTGACTGTGCCAGGGCCTGCCGCTGCTCCCTCAACTGCAGCTCAATCTCCAACTCACGCCGTCTAGCGGCTTCCTGCAACTCCAGAAGAGTATCACATCGCTGGGTAGACACAAACTGACGGATGTCAGTCTTGAGCATGCTCAGATAACGGGTCATCTGAGCCTGCTCGAAAGCAAACTCCGGGCAAAACATCACCCTTTCAGTGAACATACGGGTGATCTCCGTCACCGACTCCCCATCCTGTCTCAGACTCAGAAACTCCTGTGCTAAACGCTCCCGCTCGACCCGCGGAATGTAACGGGCGCGGAACATGTCTCTGAACTGCTCCCAAGTAACAGAAGCTCTTTGGTCATCAGTGTACGACCCAGTCGCAAGTCTCCACCAGTCCTTGGCCCCGGACCTTAGCAGGTTCAGAGCACACCTGACCTTCTGGTCAGTAGGACACGAGCAGGTGAAGAAACACCCCTCCACATCCGAGATCCACCTCATAGATTTGATGGGATCCTGCGTCCCATCAAAGGTAGGGGGCTTCGTGTTATCGAAGTCCCTGTACTGAAAAACTCGCCCCGCTCCCCCTTCCGCCGCTGTTACAGTCGCGGTGGCTGCAGCGGCAGCTGTCTCAGCGAGGGCTGCATATCTGTCATCAAAATACTCCATCATAGCGGACTTAATAGTCCCGAACAACTCCGGAATCTGACCCCAGACAATCTCGACCACCTCCTCGCGGATGATATCCCTGACCCGATCCTCTGTCAACATTGGCCCCTCCTGGCTGATAGCCGCAGGTGCCACTGGGGCCTCCTGATCACCCTGTTCTGATCCTGATCCGGATCCCAACGTGAAACGCCTCGTAACTGTCATTCTAAAACATAACAGGAAGGTATCAGACAATCCACATAAGTAATTGGGAACCAACTCCCGACTAATCCCTAGGGGTTGTGACTTCCTTGCTACGCGTATGGGTCCTGTGCTTTCAATAGTATGGGCCCATACTACCTTCCACACCTACCCATATTTGTCTCAAGTATCACCACAACACCCTAACAGCATATATATCATAGAGAACACTCAATCCTCACTCCTAGAGGAAGGCTAACCGTCTCACAACTGACCTACCGGTCCCCTACAACTCACCCATCCATGAAACTTCCACCAACCCCTGCAGCCCTAGTGTATGCCAGTCATACATAACGCTAGACCCTATAGACTTTCGAATATCCAATCCTACCCTAAGCTCCCAATCAAACAAGAACAGAACATAAGGCTAAATCAAACATTCTTAGGCTATAAGATCTTAATTATGTACGGTCGTGATGCATACACTAAGCAACTACAGTAATAATGTCAATTTCATATAAGGGAAACCCTAGGCTATCAGGCATCATACAATCAGGTAATTCTATCATGCAATTCCTGAAGACCCCTAGCCTAGCACTAGCATGCTGTTCTAACATATCAAATAACTGTATGGTATTTTGGGGCTACTTACTGGCTCCGGCTGATCGCACATCCTGCATCCTCCTTTACTTATTTTGAAAACCTTTTTAAAGAAATCATTTTGAAAATCCTTTCACTGATTTGAGACTGGAGTTACACGCATGTTCCTCCAATTCACTCAAACCAAGGCTCTGATACCAACTTTTAACACCCAAAACTTCAAACCAATTTAAACTTTTTAAAAACATTTCAAACCATTAAAATCATTACAACTTTGTTTTCAAAATGTATAATATCAGAGTTTTACCAGAAACATAGACAAAACATGAGGAGCTGTACGGTCATGCCTTCGCCTTGCCGCGATCCCCTGATGTACCTGAAACAATAAACTGAAATTGTAAGCCCGATAGCTTAGTGAGTTTCCCCAAAATACCCATACCCGCAACAATACACATAGAATCATAACAGCACACTATGGGTCCAATCAACCATCGGGTTGGAATACCCCAGGCCCACAACCAACAGGTTGGATTGCCAACACACTATGGGTCCAATCAACCATCATGTTGGAATACCCCAGGCCCATAACCAATAGGTTGGATTTCCCACATACTCTGAGTCCAATCATCCCCGGGATGGAATACTCACGGCCCACAACCTACAGGTTGGAATGCCCAGGTCTATTGGCATTCGCACCGAGCAGATAAGCCTCAACCGCCAAACAAACATGTGCACATATAATAGATAATCACATGACAGTCTATAGACAATACTTGATCTAACGGATCTTACCACATAGCACATAACACCATCCTATCTACCATGATGCCAATCTAACAGATCATACCACATATCATATAATATTATCCTACCCTCTAGGATACCGATCTAACAGATTATCCTAGCATAACCTGACCATATAATAATCCAAAGGGCCGGCCTTGGTGCCTTAGACCCTTGAGTATAGTGAGGAAAACTCACCTCGCAACTATCGTCTGAAACTAGAAGCTCAACTCCCAGATCACCAACACGAACTCCACCACCTATTGTTACCATAAAACCCTTTTTCTTAAATCTCCAAATTACCAGAATACTCTCAGAAGTCAACTGGTCAACTCTTGGTCAAAGTCAAAGTCCTCAGTCAAAGTCAACAGTCCATGTTGACTCGACTCGTCGAGTGCAGTTCACCGACTCGTCGAGTCCTTCCTGAACTCGAGAAGTCGTGAAATCCTTGATTGGCTCGTCGAGTTCCCCTTTAACTCGCCGAGTTCATACGTGTCCAAGAATTGGGAGAAACCCTAGACGACTCGCCGAGTCTTCGAACGACTCGCCGAGTTCAAGGCAATCTTCAACGGACTCGCCGAGTTTGTACATCAACTCGACGAGTTTACGACCATCTTCATATGACTCGCCGAGTTGACTATGCAACTCGCCGAGTCCTTGCAGACCTTCATCCATGCATACACTTTTTAAGCCATGCCAAGGTTCCAGATTACAGATCCAAGCTTCTAATGCATGTTTAACACGTGAAGTTGCAAACTTTACACACATGCAAGGCCCTAAAGGCTCTAAATGACCAATCTAAGCTTCTAATGGAGCTTTACACCTTGGGAAAGTCTCATCCTTGCAAAAGCTGGAAACTTTATGGACTTAGGACTCAAAAGAGGTTTAGATCTGAAGTTTCAACTTCAGATCTAGCTCCCATACCAAAATCCCTTCATGAAACTAAAGAAAGCCCTAGTTTTCACATATGAATGATTCCTATAAGAAAAGAGGTTAAGGTAACAGCTGGTTACCTCCAAAACGTACCCAAACTGAAGTAGACTCTGGATCCACACGGAAATCTTGATGCTAGCCTCTTGATCTACAAGTTTCCTTCACAAAAGTCACTCCCCAAAGCTCCAAAACACTCTCCAAGCTCTCACTCACAGCAATTAGGGTTTCTGGGTCTCAAGAGGGTGATAGAGGACAGTGGGAGGCGCTAATGGTCCAATATATAGGGTGCAAAAACCCTGAAAATTAGGGTTTCCACTGCTAGCTCCTACTCGTCGAGTCCCAAGCCGACTCGACGAGTCACTCATTTATTGACGTGTCCTGGCCTGCTGCTACTCGACGAGTCATAGCGCCAACTCGTCGAGTAGACCTTCAACGTGAAGTCTAAAAGGAAAAAAATATTAATAATACCTGACGGTTGGGATGTTACAGTTATCATAACCGTGCAATTGACATAGTAATGCCTGTTACGACGTTCTTCGGGCGTCAGAATGTTTTGACATTTGTCACCCCATACATGCCGGTCTAGCTATTGTAAGCAACTTAGGGTGCGAGATGGTCAGTCCGAATATAGATCTATACACAAGTATCACGATCTCCCTACAAGAGATTAAGGTTATAACACATGACTTTAACCAGTTCTCTAATAGTACAATGTAGTAGTGTCTCACAAATTTGATCCAACGAGTTTACGTGTAGTGTGAATGAAGCCTTCCTTGGTATGTTCATAGTGTTAATGTACCGTAAAGTATACCTATTATAGTTTATCAAATGTGTACCTTTCTTGGTATGTTCGTAGTGATAGTGTACCATAAACTATAACTATCATAGTTTATCAATGTGTTCCTTTCTTAGTATGTTCGTAGTGATAGTGTACCATAAACTATACATATCATGGTTTATCAATGTGTGTCTTTCTTAGTATGTTCATAGTGCCTTTCTTAGTATGTTCATAGTGATACAAGCACTAGTTGAGTTTACCGGTTTGACTCGTTGGCTTAGTTTGACTTTCACTTGACCAGAAATTGACGGTTGTCACATAGTACGGGAATTCTGACGATAAACATGAGTTGAACATTATTTAAATTAATGATGTAACACCCTGTTTCGAATTGTTTCCTATGTGGGGGTGGTGACCCAAAGACCGAGTATCATCAGGCTTAGGGCATTTGAGGAAAAGAGAATTAGACCCATTTGGGTGTGGGTAATGTAATTTGGATGATCTGGGAGTTCGGTCTGTGTTTTGGCGCCAATGGGTATTTCGATAAAGTGTCAGTTCGGGCTTTTATGAATTTTGGATTTTTGTTTGGAAAGTTTTAAGGCAAGGATGAGTTGATAGAAGTGTAAAGCTTCTCGTTACCTTTCTGTGGATATAAAGAACGTCAAAATCGGAGTTAGAACGAAGAAGTTATGCATGTTTGAAGTTTGGTCGGTTTTGGGTTATGCTGAGTACGTTGGGCGTACAGAGGGGAGAACGTTGGGCATACTAAGGCCCCCTGAGTACATTAGGTGTACCAGAAGTACGCTGTGTGTACGCAGTCAATGCCCAAACCTTATTTTCATGGTTTGAGCACTCCTCCAAACCCACTCTATTCTCATCCTCCACCCCTCCAACACCCCTTCCGTGAAGCCCTAACCCTAGTTGAGCCTTGTGTACTAAAAGAAGGTGTTTTTGAGTGCTTTGGAGTATGCATGGTGCACCTTGGAGAAGAACGAACTTCTTGGAGAAGTGTTGGTTGCATTGGAAGTTATAGATTTGGACTTTGTTCACCTTGATCTATCTTCTAGAGGTATAGAGTTCGAATCTTGATGATGCATTTGTTAGATCTAACTAGTTTTGGATGTTATGAGCTTTTGGTCATTTTAGTGCATAAATTTTAGATCTTGAAAGTTTGTGACCTTGTTGTGGATAAAGTTGGAAACTTTATTCATCTAAACTTCATTTTGATTCAAATTTGAAAGATGGAGACTTGTACTTAATGGATTAACTTGAAAAAGATGAACTTTTGGGTCCTTTTGAGACTTACAGACTAGATCTTATTTTTTGGGACCATTCTAATGAATAAAGTTGTAAACTTTATCCATTATAAAGCTATCATGAACTATAAAAATGTGATCTTGGCCCTTCTATTCCTTCCATGCAAGAGTTGTGATGTCTTATTGAGTTAAGAACTTAGGGTTTTGGACATTAAGGACTTTATAGCCATGCAAAGTCATAAAGTTGGAAACTTTATGACTTAGGTCATCATTTTGGGCTTGGATCTGAGTTTTGGATGTAAGAACTTAATGGAATAAGCTCTTAATGGAGTTTTGGGACTGGACTGAGTACGTTGGGTGTACCTGGTGGTACGTTGCGCGTATGCAGTCAACGCCCCGATTTTTGTCAACATCGGAGTACGTTGGGCGTATTCTCTTGGTACGCAGGGCGTACTCCGCTGGGAACAAATATTTACTTTTGGACCTTGACCGTTGACTTTGACTTTGACAAGGGTTGACCAAGTTTGACATAAGGGTATTTTGGTTATCGGGTTAATTATTGATTAAGATTGTATTTATTGTTAGTTGACGTGAGGTTATCCGGTTCGGCGGTCCGAGCGGTTATTTGATTATCAGCGGATTGAGGTGAGTCTTCCTCACTGTTCTTACGGGTCGAAGGCACCAAGGCCGACCCATTGGATTAGATATCCTAATATGTGATAGTATGATGTTATGCTTAGTGATATGTAGATCTACCTGATTGTCTGTTGATTGATTATATGTTTATCTGTATATGTGCACATATTTGGTTGGTAGTTGAGGCTTTACTGCTTTGTGCGTGAGCCAAAAGACCGAGGGTATTCCATCCTGATGATGATTGGACCCAACATTGGCATTCCAACCTAGGGTATTCCATCCCGAGGATGAATGGACCCATCATTGGCATTCCAACCTAGGGTATTTGATCAATGTAACATCCCCAAATTCTCATAACCAAAAAAAGTTTTATTTATGCTTTAAAATCATAATATATTTGTTTGTGGAAAATCTCAGTACAATAAAACATTTTGTTGAAACTGTCTCGTTTTATTAAAATATCTTTGAGTATAGATGTTGTTTTCAAAATTAAAAACTCTAATGATATCATAATCAATACTTAACATTGTCACAACGTAAAGACCTAGTGGTCATGAACACTATTGCAAGTTGTCTCTTAATCACTTGACATCCTAATCAAGTTCCAACAACTTTTACCATATTATCTTTGATGCATATAATTTGAGTGGGTTAGGTTGGGAAATATGGTGAGACACATAGGGTTTTCAATCCCACGATGTTATTATAATAATAACTTATACTACCACCGTCTCATATTTATTGTCCACTTTTGACTTTTGAAGTCTTTATTCTTTAACCTTGACCTTAAATATTTTTATTTGTGTTATATATTACTTGATGAAACTCATAACAATGAAAAAGACATTTAAAGAACAATCCATTCATATATTTTGTATCGAGTATTATATATCAAAAATACACATATTTAAGGTAAAAGTTGAAGAATAAATACTTCAAAAGTCAAAAGTGGACAATAAATATGAGACGGTGGTAGTATAAGTTATTATTATAATAACATCGTGGGATTGAAAACCCTATGTGTCTCACCATATTTCCCAACCTAACCCACTCAAATTATATGCATCAAAGATAATATGGTAAAAGTTGTTGGAACTTGATTAGGATGTCAAGTGATTAAGAGACAACTTGCAATAGTGTTCATGACCACTAGGTCTTTACGTTGTGACAATGTTAAGTATTGATTATGATATCATTAGAGTTTTTAATTTTGAAAACAACATCTATACTCAAAGATATTTTAATAAAACGAGACAGTTTCAACAAAATGTTTTATTGTACTGAGATTTTCCACAAACAAATATATTATGATTTTAAAGCATAAATAAAACTTTTTTTGGTTATGAGAATTTGGGGATGTTACATTGATCAAATACCCTAGGTTAGAGCTCCTCTAGCCATTTTAATAACAATGAAGAGTTGAGGTAATTTGTGCTTATGAATTGCTATAGCTAAGTTAAACTAATTCACAATATTTACTCCATTTAGTCTAATGATAAGTCAACTATGTCCTCCATGTGGTGTATCCCAAAATCAATCAATTTCACTTCATTGAATTTAATCAAATCTTTTACTTGTTTACTTGTCATATTTACATTCTAGCTAGTTTTAATTCTGTCAAACAATCAAAAAGAATTAAACCCCTCCCCCCATTTTTACTTTTACTTTTGTTTTACAAGTACTTGAACAATATTTTCATAGAGTTATAAAATTGAACCAATATCCGTGGATACGATCCCTTTACCACTATACACTATTTTAGTGTGTAATATTTAAGGTATTTATTTTGTTGGCCTCGACAACCACCAATTTTTGGCGCCGTTGCCGGGGATTGGTTTATATTTAATCAGTTTGTTTCTCTATGCCTAGATCTCATTGTGCAGGTACTCTAGTTTAAAACTGAAAAATTGAAAAAAAAAGTATGGTTCGGAAATGAACACTCCTTGCATTGAAGAACAACTTTCTGAGCTAGCTCAGTTAGTTATGATGATTGAAAGTAACTAAAGTGTGCAACCCATGCCTCTTATTTGTGATTTTTGCTCCCAAAATGGACATCATTCCGACATGTGTCCATATTTACAAGGAAGATGGGAAGAAGTACAAGAAAAGGGAAGCTACTACTGGTTAAACCAATGGAGTTATGATCAACCTCAACATGATCAATGGTGGGACAACAACCAAGCTTGGGGATACAACCAATGCCAAAGCCCATACGAAGCTTGGAGAAGTGACCAATACCAACCAACTCCACAATTCCAACATCCATATCCTCCACCTCCTCAACAACCTGAAACGCCAAGCATGTCCTTAGAGGAGATTGTGAAGAGCATTGCCACTTTTACCCAAAATTTGCAAGAAACAACGCAAGCTAGCCTCAAAAGCTTGGAGCAACAAATAACACAACTTGCTCAAACAATAAGTATAATGGAAGCTCAAGACAAACTACCATATGAAGAGATCCAATGGCATAGCGCATGTACCATTCCTTTGAAAGATGAGAAAAGTTTTGATGGCCCAATAGTGTCATATGAAGAAGAGGAAGAAGAAGTAGAAGTGGAAGAGGCTGTCAAGGAGGAAGAAAACATTGAGAAAGTTGACAATGGAATTATAGAGGAAGTGTTGGGTGTTAATGAAAGAGAGGTTGAGCCACCCAGTATCATTGAGAAACTAACTCCAGTGGTAGAACAACCACAAGAGCCAGAAACGCTAAATCTGTCGGACCCTTCAAAGGATATGTATCCCGAGAAAGAAGACGCCCAGCCGGTCACCTACTCAACAACCATGTCAAAGAGGGAAGAGTTAGTCACCTTATTGAACAAATACAAGAAAGAATATGGTTGGATGATTGCCATTATCAAAGATCTAAGTCCGATATGGTTTTCTCGTAAAAAGAAAGTCAAATACAAGAAAGGAGTCCTAATGGAGGTGTGGAAATTAAAAAATGTCGACACGGGGCAAATCTTTAAAGTCAATGGGCATCGTTTGAAACCTTTCTATGAAGATTTTAATGCAAATTTGCTAGATGTCATCCATTTGGATGCCCCGGTATACTGAAACCGAGAGGGAAGGACGTCTCGCCAAACATGTTAAAGAGGGGCATTTTTGGAAAACTTAGTGTTTTCATCTTTTCTAATTCCAAATAAATGTTTTAGATAAATTCTTTTTGCATTTCACATTTATTCTTCTCCCTTCTTGCAGTAAAAGAGTGCTGAATTTTAAGCCCCCGGTGTTCGTTTTGGTCGAGCATGAAGGTTTGAGATCTTTCACAGGTTCACAAATGGACCGCGTGTATTTGGAAGGGCGTCCGCGTGGGTTATACAAACGGACCGCGTGTGGCCAATAAAATCGACCAAGTTATTCTTCAAATATGGATGGTTACAGACCTTTTTACGCGAACCGCGTATACTCGAGGGGTTGTCCGCGTGGGTTATTGAAATGGTATGCGTGTACCCGATGCCTTGTCCGCATGTACTACAAATGGTTCGCGTGTACTCCAGAAACTGTCCGCGTGGATTCGTTGACCAACTTTGACTTCCATTAACTTTTGACCAAATAACTTAAGTGACATGCAATCCTTCTTTTTCATTAGCACACCAGTTGTTTCCCTCTCTCTATGCATTCTTTCTCTCTCAAGAATCAATACCCATATCCTCCTCCCGATCCCCCGGTTTAAGTACTTTCGCCTTACCCCAAGCATTGAGGACAATGCTTATTTCTAAGCTTGGGGTGGGGTATCCCCTTTTTTTTCTTTTTGCTTTCCCATGCATTCTAACTTAGGTTGCATAGCATTTTAGCTAATTTGCATTCATTTTTTTTATTTTATTTTTTATAAAATTCCAAAAAGATTTTATTTTCTTCTTTTCTACTTTCTATTTTTGCATAACACTTAGCTTAGGGCATTAGCATTCATGCATTTTTGTTATCTGTTTATTCTCACCCCTTGGATACCATGGAACAGGTTCACAGTTATTGTATCATTATTGGTCCAGGATCTTGTCGCTATCTCACCCATCGAACCGGGACCACTAGCTGCAGCTTGGGACTTCATACTTGGGATCAGATGTTGGAAGCTTAAAGGGGTAAGTGATCATGGCCAGGTAGTTTCACGAAGAATTATGCATGTAATACTAACAACTGTAGGATATACTATAGCAATGGATGTTCTTAGCCTTGCGGTCCATTCCGCCAAGAGGATCACACTTGATCATGTTTGAACCATTAGGATGAAGCACTGGTGCTTGTCCTCGAGTAGAATCCTTATTCGGTCTCTTTACATCACCATATTCTTTTTGCGATTTACTTAGGATTTTAGACAGTCTTTTAGCCTATATTTGGGCATTTTCTTTATTTTTGAAAAATCGCAAGTTTGAAAAGGACCTTACATCTTTACGCTCCACACATGGTCATTTTCACATTTAGACCATTCATATTATATTATTACTCCCTCGGTTCCACTTACATAATTTTGGGAACCAAATTTTGAGTCAAAAAGTTTTCTTGATAAAAACAAAAATTCAATATGTTAGTGAATTACCTTCAAGTTTACTGGTATTCATGTTAAAAAAAAACCTCAAGTAAATTCCAAGCGGCGATTATCTTAGATGGGTGACCGGTTCAATTATTGAACAAACTTTCCTACATTCTGGTCACCCGACGTTTGATATTCATTTATTTAGGTATGTTTTATTGTATATAGATCGAGTTGTTTTTCGCAAATTGGTGATGTTAGGGAGATTGTTGAGTCGGATACTACGGGAGGTTTGGGCCAACACTAAGTGAACTGATTCCTACAATGGTGCCCGAGCGATGAAACCCAATCACATTTGAGAGTGGCCGACAGACGTGAGATCACACAACTTTCGTGATAAGAGTGTACACTTAAAGAAGAGCTCCACTCGAGCCCATCCAGTTGCTTTCTCCCTACTACATATGTTCTTCATTGTATGCATGTTCCATTGGGGCTGCGATTGACCATCCCTCCTTACTCACCTAGAGGAGTTGTCCTAGTTGTGGTTTATGGTTCCATTGTCATCGGATGAAAAAGTAATGAAATAATAGCAAGATCAATTTTGACCATGTTGACTAACGTTGATCAGGTTCCGCGGTTCTATCCATTCTTTTTATTTTCTTAGGATAGTTTATCCCGAGTTCATTTTAGTCTTGTCTTACTTGAGGACAAGTAAGGTTTAAGCTTAGGGTGATTTGATAGTTTCATTTTATTTACTTCTTTTTATAGTTTATTTTAGCACATTCCATCTCATTTTAGTTAATCTTCATGCATATTTTCTCTTTTTGTTATTTTTCTCCTTTATTGGGTGCTTTCCAGTCTTTTGAGCTTAATTGCAGGATTTACCGAAGACTATTTGTCATTGGAGGTATGGAAGGAGTGCGGTACTTTTGGAGGCTTGCGGTTTGCTTGTGGACTTGAAGTGGTGTGATTGGGCAGGTTGTCAACATAATCAAAGGAGCAAGTTGGGCTTAATTTTAGATGAAGAATGATGATGATGTGAAGAGAATTTTGAACTAGATAAGATCAAGGAAGCAATGGACCATCTTGGGAGAGTCAAGAAGACACAATTGTGCTATCAAGAACCTTCACATGTGGGCTGGACCAAGAAATAAAGGAGAAAAACGAGAAGGACAATCAAATGGGCCAAATGGCCCAGAATCCACGCGATCCGCGTGGATTTACAAATGGTCCGCGTGGATCGCACTGTGAAGAATCCGAATTTTTGACTTTTTGAATCTATTTTAGGAAGGTTGGTGTAATGCTTTTGGGGGACTTTTGGATCCGATTTTTGACCACTTTTACTGGAGTTTTGAATGAAGAAGGAAGAAAAACACATGGAAGAACAACTCTACTTTTCTCTCTAGAAGGCTTGGGAAGATTTTGAAGATTGTTGTCATTTCATTTCATCTTACACTTTGAATAATGTTTGGTATCTCTAAACTATATTGCATTTCTTTTACTTGGGCCATGCTTGGCTAAACTTTCATTTGGTTGATTAGGGTTTAACCCATGGATGATTAGTTGCTTTCAAGACTTATTATTATCTTGTGTTTGAAGTTTATGGAAATGTTTTCTAGTCAAACATCTCCTTGTGTTTATTTATCTTTGATCATGAGCTTTGATGAATGAATGCTTATTTTTGTTGACTAATTTCTTGGTTAAGTAATGGACCCTCAAATTAGTAAGCAACAAATGGTTTATATGTTTGTTTTCATTTCATTTAGACCATGGGAATGTTTCCTCCATAATTATAATGTAAGCATTTGATTATCTTTTGGACTTGGTAACTCTTAGAACTTAAAGCTAATTGATTTTCACAAGATTACATGCTTCATTGATTTTGTGACTTTAATTAAGGAAATGGGTTAGAGCTCCTCTATCCATTTTAATAACAATGAAGAGTTGAGGTAATTTGTGCGTATGAATTGCTATAGCTAAGTTAAACTAATTCACAAGATTTACTCCATTTAGTCTAATGATAAGTCAACTATGTCATCCATGTGGTGTATCCCAAAATCAACCAATTTCACTTCATTGAATTTAATCAAATCTTTTACTTGTTTACTTGTCATATTTATATTCTAGCTAGTTTTAATTCTGTCAAACAATCAAAAAGAGTTAACCCCCCCCCCCAATTTTTACTTTTACTTTTGTTTTACAAGTACTTGAACAAGATTTTCATAGAGTTATAAAATTGAACAAATCTCCGTGGATACGATCCCTTTACCACTATACACTATTTTAGTGTGTAATATTTAGGGTATTTATTTTGTTGGCCTCGACAACCACCACACGGGAAAGTCAGCTCTTTGACTGACACTTCAAAATTCCTTTTAAAACAAACTAAACACGAATATTACTAAGCCTTAATATACGTTCGTATTTATAAAGTTTAATCGTTATAATGTTTTTCTCAGATTTATCAATAATACCAAAAGAATATCGACTTATAGTTGATAGGGAACAACCATGTAAGATCGTATCGGATGTAGGATTTGTTTGGTATATAGAAACATATTGTTTGAAAAATCCACTTTAAACACCTCACATATCTAGCCTAGACATCACTCCTATAAATAGATCGATCAGTATAACGACTGATATTACTAATAAATATAATTTATAAGTTCCTAATAGAGATTACGAACATAAGTATAAGTTATACTTAAAGTACGATAAACATAACTCGACTTACATGTTGTTTGGCAAAAAAACTCGGACATTACACGGCCAAAACTTCAAAACTAAAAGCTCTATTTCTTCGAGATCTCTAACGTTTCATAGCTTCGCTACTAACACCTAAGAAGTTCTAAGATTAAGCCTCAAGAAATTGGGAGAGCTTGGGAGAGAAATGGAGGGAATTGGCAACTAAAAGTGTTGGAAAACAAGCAAATATACAGGAATTCTCAGGGGGGGGGGGGGGGGGCGCACCGTGCCTGAACATGTGTCAAGATCCGAGCTCAAGACCTAGGGAGGAAGGGTGGAGTAGGATGGTGCCAAGTGTCGCTCATCTGTTATGCCACATGTCGCGATCTTGAATGTCCGAATTAATTATTTTTCTAAAAATCATAACTTTCGCATACGGACTCCGATTTTTGATGGTTTTTATATCCAAACGTATCTATCAACGAGTACTAAAACTTTAATTTATACCTCGTCGGCTGATTTTTAATTTATTTTTCCTTTTATGGTTCGAGAGGGCTTACACTATAAATAACATCGTGAAATTCATAACTTTTTCATACGAACTCCGTTTTTGATGTTTTTATATCACTGACTTTGTATTGACGAGTACTACAACTTTCATTTAGACAATGTCGGCTAATCCTCATTCTATTTCAGTTTTATATATCTGTACAGATTTCGACGCTTTCGAAACTTAGGGACCGAGTTTTGTTCATATCTTTCGCATACGAGTTTCGTTATCGACTGTATTTATATTGAAGAATTCATATCTATGATATCTTCAACTTTTGTTTACATTGTTTTGGCTAACAATCAACAGGTTTTAATTTTGATTTTTGTGTCGTTCACTGTTGTACTGTGTGGCACACAAAACTTAGATAAATCATAACTTCCTCATACGAAGTCAACTTTAGGCGTTCTTTATATATATGCATTCCTATTTACGATTAATACGACTTTCATTTATGATACTTAGGCTAATAAACAACTTATCTCCGATTCACTTTTTATGACACACGTTGTCGTATCGGTTTGAACGTGACACTTAGATAAATCATAATTTCCTCATACGAAATCAGATTTGGGAGTTCTTTATACCCACATAATCATCATCAGGACTGATACAAATTTCGTTAATATTGTTTATCCTAAACATTCTTTTATTTTTATTCTTTATTTTATCGCTTCAACGATAAATTTTATATTAAAGTTTTTCTACAAATATCATATAATCCTAATATTTATCCACATATCATATATACGATAAATATTTATTAGCTCGTAACACATATGAAGAACAACACATATGAAGAACAATTACTCTAATCAACGATCTTAATTGTTCGATAAAGTGTATAATTATTATTATACCTTAAACGTCAAGCCCTGAATTGCGGGCGTTACAATCAGCTTCAGGGTGCATCTTGGTTTTTTAAGATTGATTTGAGATCATGTAACCATCAGACTGGATGAGGATGTTCAGGAGATGACCTCCTAGACTCATTATGGCAACTCCGAGTTCATGGCGATGCCATTCATGCTAACCAATGCACCGACATCGTTCAAGGATATGATAAATCGGGTGTGTAGAGCGATGATTGACCAGGTTGTGATTGTATTCATTGAGAAGTTGTGGGAGGGTCTCAAGATTTTTAGGAGGGAGATGTTGTATGCCAAGTTCTCCGAGTGTGAGTTTTGGTTGTGTGAGGTTCAATTATTGTGACACCTCGTCAACCAGAATGGTATATTGGTCGATTCGACCAAGATCGAAACAATGATGCAGTGGGGGTTTCCAAAGACTACATCTGAATTTCGAAGTTTCCTTGGGTTGAATGCTTATTACCGAAGATTTATTCAGGACTTTTCCAATATAGTCATACCCCTGACCCGTCTGACGAAGAAGATTGTTGTTTTCCAATAGGGGCCTGAGCAGCATACAACGTTTGAGACATTAAGACAGAATTTGTGTGAGGCACTGATTTTGACCCTTCCCGAATGTGTGGATGATTTGTGGTTTACCCTGATGCTTCGATTTTAGGTATGGGAGTCATGCTCATGCAGAGGGATCATGTTATCATGTACTAGAACAATTTTCACACCAATATCGGTATGACTTCATTCGGGCTGCTTTATGGGAGGAAATGCCAGAACTCGGTTTGTTGGGGAGAGGTTGGTTAGAGAGTTATAGGAGCACCAAAGTCGTGATCAAGAGTATTGAGCTTATACAACAGGTGTGTGTGGGGGATTACATATTGCACATAGTCTACATCAGATTTATGTAGACCAGTTTCGGTCCGATCTTGAGTTCCAGGTCTAGGATTTTGTACTTCTGAAAGTGTCACCTTGGAAGGGTGTCATCAGATTTAAGAAGCGGAGCAATCTGGGCCCCAAGTATATTGGACCTTTCAGAGTGGTTACACGTGTGGGCAAGGATGTCTACCGATTACACCTGCATGAGGAGCTTAGTCATATCCATAACACTTTGTGTGTTTTGTAGTTACGGAAGTGCTTAGTGGACGATTTTGCAGTTGTTGTGTTGGATGATATTCATTTAGACACGCGTCTAAATTATGTGGAGAGATCGATTGCTATTTTGGATAGGAAGACAAAGGCCTTGCACGAAAAGGTATTTGGTTTGTTTAAGGTGAAATGGTAGCATCATAAGGGTTCTGAGTAGACTTGTGAGCCTGATGAGGAGATATATGAGCATTAACCGAAGTTATTTGTTGAGGCAGATTTCAAGGACGAAATATAGTTCAAGTGGGGGAGAGTTGTAACACCCGTTCCTCATGTATGAAGCATTATCTTATTGAATTATTTTATGTTTGCGAGTTATGGTTTTTCATCAAATAGTGACGCAGACATTAGTGTGTTGCAATGTGGTTCAGGTCAACAAGTAGAGACCCTGTCGGGTAGGCACCGCGGCGTGATGGCGGATGGGATCAAAACCCTAAATATCGGTCCTTGAGCCATATTTAATCAACATGTTGATTAGAATTTCTTATTATATGATCCTCCAACTCTCATAAACGAAACCCTAGCCTTTATATTGTGATTTTGAAGAACTATGGATTTTTGATGTGTTTTTTGTAAAAGAAATAGCTTATGGATCTTAAAAGAGCAATTTGAAGCTGAAATTTTTTGTTGGGTTTTTATTCAAAAATTAGTTTAAAAAACATAAGATTTTAGCAACAGAAGACTTTAGAATTAGAATGAACATAAAACTAGTTTATACCCACCAGGGATCTTCTTGCAAAGTTTGGAAAAAAAAAAAACAACAGCCAAAGAAGAAGAAGACAACCTTTGTAGTCTTTGAATCCTAAAGGGGAGGCTTGGAAGTTGTAGAATAATGTTTAAACCTTTAAGACACCAACATTAATCCAACTTTACGATGATGCTAGTCTTTAACCTCTTAAAATCTTAAGCTTAAAGTTCATATCCAAATATGAACTTCAAGAGAACAAAAAATGCAAGTATTCTTCAAGTAAATGAACAAAAAACTAAAGAGAACGAGCAAGGGAGAGAGAGAGAGAGAGAGAGAGAGAGAGAGCTATGTTTTTTGCTCAAAAAATGACCAAAATGAAAGCCTCATGTCTAGTCTTTAAAGTTGAATCAATATCCAAAAATCGTTATCACATTAAGCACTTTATGACATTAGACCATCTTGTTCCATATGATTGCAAGCCATGCTTTACTTTCCTTTTAAAATAATCAAAAGACCATGACTAGTCTAACTAGTTACATGATTTATAAAAGAAAGTCAAAGTTTTATAAATTTTATAAACTCTCTTGTAAAATATAAAACTTAAATTTTGGGACAAACACAAAAATTCTTTCTAGTCCAAAAATATGTACATGACTTGATAAATCATACTGTGTGATATATTATGTTACTTGCTAATGAAAATTATTATTTCCAAGAAATAAATAATTTCAATTAATTATAAGAGTTTATTGAATATTTATTAAAATCAATTTCTAATAAATAATAAATTGTATTGTAACACCCTAAATCTGGTACGACTCGAAACCCTCAAGAATTTACATTTTAGCATAATAGGTCCTTTAAGTACGTTGGGCGTACTTAAGAGGACGCTTAACGTACTATGTATGGATGGTCGAGGTGGAGCTGGACGTATGTGCCAGGGGTCCAAAACCCTAATTTTCGGACATGAGGCCTATTTAAGCGACCTTAAGTCCATTGGACTTAACCCTAGAGAGCCTCCGCAGCCTTAGAACGTTCTTTCACTCCAGAGAAACTTGTGAGACCATTTTGAGCTTTAAAGAGTGCATTTGTAGCCCTTTTAGTGTTCATTCCAAGAAGAAGAGGTGGTCAAGCAAGCTTGGGACGAGTTGGTGCTTCAAGAACCTGCATCTTGGTCATCTTGCAAAGCTTCTGGAGGTAAAAAGCTTGGATCTTTCATCTTAAATCTGTAGATCTAGCTAGGGTTTTCTATCTTGTCCCTTTTGGTTGATTTTGGACCTCCATTGGTGAGTTAAGCAACTCCAGTGGATGGGAATGACAGATCTGGGGTCCCTTGGTCTTTTATTATCATAAAAATGGAGTCTTGAAGGAAGTATTGGCCTCATGCATGGGTTAAAGACCTTGAAAAGGTCTTAATGGAGGTGTTGGGTGTATATGAGGCATGCAAAGGCATAAAGTTGCCAACTTTATGCCTTAGGACGTCTTAACAAGCTTAGATCTAGATTTTGGACGTAAAGGAAGCGAGTATTAAGCACTTAATGGAGAGAGTGCTTAAACTGGTAGTACGTTGGGCGTAACCCACCCAAGACCCCAGTACGTTGCGCGTACCAGGATGGTACGTCGAGCGTACACATCACAGTTGGGCCGAATCTTTTTTGGGCCTTTGAGCTATTGGGCCTCATTTGATTATTGGGCATGGTTGTATTCTGGGAATTATGAGTCATATAATCTGTTATGGGCCATGGACATATTGATTGGGCCTTATTGGGCCAAGAGGCCCATTAAGGATTTTAGACTTGGACTTTGGGCCCATTAGCAAGGGATGGATAATTGGGCCTTATGGAAGGGTTTGAAGTTTGGGTTTCCTTTGATTAATTAAAGTCCTAACATTGTTTACTATTATTATTCAGCTCGGGAGGTTACAGACTGTTAGGAGAATAGCTTTTGTATTCAGCAGATAGAGGTGAGTCTCCACCATACCAATGGGTCTAAGGCACCAAGGCCGGCCCATTTTATGATGTGTAGTATCCTAGCTGAGATTGCATTATGTGACATGTTAGTTGGTATGAACTAGGAAGTATGCTTTTGATATATGTGGTATGTTGTATGGAAGACCATGAGAGAGCCCATGGCACTCGGATGTAAGACCATGTGGAGAGCCCATGGCTTTCCTATCAAAGACCATGGGAGAGCCCATGGCACTTAGGTGTAAGACCATGCGGAGAGCCCATGGCATCCTGGAGTAAGACCCTGGGGACGAGCCCACGACATCCTTCTCGGTTGTATGCATGATTTATGTGATGTATGTAGCCTTAGGGCTAGTATGATATATAATATTTGAATTGTATGTGTGGTATGCTCTTGGGAACTCACCAAGCATTCGCTTACAGTTTTTGGAATTGTTTCAAGTACATCTGAGCCCAAGGGCAAGGGCAAGACATGATGGTGCGGCGTGCACTCTATCTCTCATTATTATGTTACGGGACACTCTGATGTTTTAAACAAAGTTGTAAATGATATGTTTTTGAAAACAATTGTAACTGGTTTTGTGGATGTTAAACATGCATTTTGGATAATTAAAAATAAAAATTTGTCTTGAAAAATTTGGGTCGTTACATGTATCAAGTTATTATTAGTATGACCCTTAGGATCATATGTTAATTAGTAATATCACTTTAATATGACTATTGAGCATACAAGATCTTTCTGTTTCCACCTTATAGACCCATTATTTGCTTTGTAAGTCATAATGTTCAATGATTTTATCATTTGCAGGCATAGATCTATGTGTGCAGTGAGATCTTGGTCCCTTTTGGTGTTTTCCCTTAAAGTTACTGGAGCTTGGAGAACTCCAGGAAAAATGGTTAGATTGGAATAACTTGTGGACCATTCTTGAGTTAGAAAGTTGGTACTTCATGCATCACCTTTGTGACATACTTGAGTCTTGGTCATTTTAGTCCCTTAAAAAAGTTAGGGTTTATGATCTTGGTTGCTTGGGTTGAGAAATGGATAAAGTTGTAAAATTTATCCATGCAAATCATTAGGCAATTCAGACGTGAGATTTGAAGCTCTGGACATTAAGGATTCAGATTTTATTAGATTAAGTTTTTTTGGACGTAAACCGTGGCACAGTGGGTTGTACGACGTGACGTGGATCGTGAGATCCAGCCACGACTGTATTGACGTTTAGTCGCGACATGACCAATGAGTTAGTCGCGACGCAGTGGTTTGTGACTGTTGACTTTTTAACCATATTGAATTTTGGTCAAGCTTGTTAAAAATTGAGATATAGGATAAGTAAGGACCTCTAGCTGATTTCTAGGTGGTTCGTGTTGTTGATTCTTCCCTGTAACGAGTATTTATTGTTTCAATTTTCGATTTAGGTGAGTCTTCTCACTATATTACCTATGTCCTGATTGGATCTTTTGTGTGTTGAATGAATGTGTATTATTATGACATGTTAGTATGCTTAGGTAGACCAATAAGGTATTGATTGTGGATCGTGGTTTGAGGCTTGTTGTTTGTTTGATTATTGATTGGTATGTTATGTGCTTTGTTAGGTTGATGACAAGTTCGGGTTAGGTTGTGAGTCAAACAATGCTCAGTGGATTGATGACAAGATCGGGACAAGTCATGAGTTAAAGAGTACCCTATTGGGATGATAGCGAGATCGAAATTGGTCGTGAGCTAAAGAGGCCCAATACTTGCATGTATAGTTATTACTATGATGTTTGTAATATTTTGAGGAACTCACTAATCTTTGTGCTCACAGTTGTGGATTAAGTGTTTTCAAGTTGTGCTTCTGGCAGTGGGAAGGCTCTAGCTGGATTGTGACACATGCGCATCTCCTATCTATTATATTATTTGGCTTCCGCATTTCTAATACATTTCACTGGGATATCATGATTTTAACCTTTTGGTACTTCAAGTTTTTATAAAACATGGTTTTTGAATGTTTAAAATATAGTTGAAAAATGAAAATTATGGTTGGAAATTTGGGACATTACATGATTTCAATCTTTGTTGATGAATTCAATTCTTCATTTATACTTCAATATCCAACATCAGAGTTATCTTTCAATGTTTAAATTTAGTGATTCTTCATCCCCTCGTCAATTATGAGATCTTGCTTCACAAGATATAATTTTATGAGAAAGTGCTTGATTCTTCAAAGAACAATATCAATTGCTTCAAACTCACTCATGGGAGGAAGAAATCACAATGGAGGAGATTCTCTCTAGCTCTCAATTAGTTATATTGATGAAATGAGAAAAAGGGTTGCATCTTATAAACATATTTTTAGTTTCTACCCTTCTTTCAATATATTTTGATAAAATGGGCCTAATCCACCAACTAGTTGGCCTTAAATCAGGGAGTTAGCCCTCTTAGTCTATCTCCATTCATGTCATGAATAATAGGGTCCACGAGTCAATTAAGTGTTTCAACTCTATGGTCAAACGTACTTTCACTATTTTGACACTCTTAGTCTGTAACTTCCAAATGTTTTAAATTTCAAGTTTCACTCATTTCATCTACCATATGAACTATTTGCATGATTCATTATTTTACTTATTGTCATTATAACTTATTTATTTTTGTGTTTTTTAATTTAATTAAAAATTAAAATTTACTCGAGAATTCTAACTACCAAAGAGCGGGAGTTACACATTCTAACTTAATTATTATTACAAAGTTATCATTTCATATTTATGACTTAACGATTAAGTTATTTTGAATTCACAAGAGCTTAAGAGGAACTCTTATTGTAATTCCCCATTCCTTTTAACCAATCAGGTTTAAATGGTTCCAACATTAACAATAAACTTTCCAAGCAATCATTAATGTCTTATACCACTTCCTAATCATCTCATTAATATTAGGAATGTCGAATTCCATTGGAGTCATGAGTTATGGTAGGTGATTCTAGAGTTGATGCAACTCAAAATTTATTTTACCACATTTACTTACAATACTTCAAAATCCTTTTTCCAACAAACTATTTTTCCAATTCGAACCAATTACTTAACATAGTTCCCCATTGATTGATATTTCCAACCAAATTTGAATCAAACTATTGGAATCATAGTCACAATCACATGGCTGCCATTTAACGCATATATTAAGCCCATACTCAATTTATGAATCCAAGTAGTGACGTCCATGGCGTTTTATGATTATTTAACTTGAGATTTGATCATAAACCACTGTAACAACAAATACAATCATCAAAAATCACAAAAATCCATTTACAATAGAATTCCACCATGGATGAAGCTCTAAAGTTCCAAATCCTCACCAAACTTAAAAATAATAATTCAGGGTTTGATTCCATGGAATTTAGGAGTTCAAATCCAACAACTAACACTAGATTCAACCATAATCATCATAATAGAATCTAATTTTAATATTTGGATACAAAACCTAAGCCCTGGTTCGAGTTTATAAAAATAGAGGGTGAGTTTTTACCTTCTAAGTCTTAGTTGATCCCTCACACTCAAACCGTAACTCCATTTTCAATTGTTTCACTCCAATCAATTTAGAATTGCTTGGAATCATCCATGACACTATGACAACCAGTGAAAATGAACAATTATAAGGATTACTGGAGTTGGTGCATGGTTTTCAAACAACAACAAATCCAAATTCGTACATATGGATGCTTGATTCGCTTGGTCTTTTACTGTTAATGCAACTAGGAAACATATTTATGATGTTTCTCTTGCTATTGGTGTTAGAAGTACAAGGTGGTGTAAAATAGTTCCCAATAAGGTAAATATTTTTATGTGGATGTTAGTTCTTGATAGACTTCCAACTCGGTTTTCCTTATAAAAAAAGGTATCAAGTTAGATTATTTGAAGTGTCCAGTTTGCAAAATGGGTGTGGAAACAACTTCTCATCGATTTTTTCAATGTCAAATATCGATGGACGTGTGGTCACGTGTAGATAAATGGTGCGATATTGTCTTCCCTGCAAACAACTTTATAGTTGAATGACATTCTTGGGTAGATGACACCAAATGGTCGAGTAATAAAAAGAACTAGATTGAAGTGATTATTATGACTACGGTATGGGTGCTAAGCATTGAATTTCGGTGGTTTATGATGAGATTCCTACTCGTAATAATTCCATTTTTGATAGTATAGTTTTAAATTAGTTTTCTTGGTTAAATAAAAAGCTTCCAAAATATATGTAAATTGGAATGAGTGGATGCAATGCCCACTATAAAGAAACGTTTTTTTAGTTCTAGTCATTTGCTGGAACTCGAATATATATACATATAGTTGTTCAAAAAAAGCCTCATTACTCTCCTCCAAGTTGTGTTTCTCCCAAATATAGAGAAACACTCAAGCTTATCTACATACATCCACATACTACATTATGGTCCCTCATTTTTTATTTCTCTTATATGGTCACAATTTGACCAATTTTTTAATGGAAATTTATATTCTAACACATTGCCTCATAATTTGCCCATTCATATCAATATGGTCATGACTAAGTCAAAGTCCTTCAAGTTTGTCTAATTGCCAGTTTTAGTCATCCAACTTCAAAAGTTTTCACCTAGGCCGTTATTTTGACTTGGAAACTAATTAGTACCTTAATATTTCCTAAATAATCATTCTTCGTATAATTTATGACTTTCAAGTCCTATTTGGTCAATCAAAAGTCAATTCTCAACTTTCACGATTTGACAACTTTGGCCCTTAATCATAAAAAACATTTTTCACTAAAAAGGAAAAATCTTTTAGGTCCATTGTGAGGATTTCACTGATTCTCAGCCATTTTCACTTTGAACTTGGACTTTCGCTGTTTGATATCTGCAATTGAATTTTTTCCTTGGCATTTATGAACTATGGTATTAAATATGGGGTTATAGTGGTGGCAAGTTTGCCAATTTCATGATAGTGTTATCATATATTTAAATGTAACGTTAGCAATTAAAACAATTTTGGCTTGCAATTTGTATATTCATGGTTATATGCTTGTGTGCATTTAAAAGTGAATTTTGATGTTTGGAGGTGCATTTTGCAGTGAATAAGCCATTTTAGTATGTATTAAGGAGGGTAGGTGATGTCATGTTCTTGAATGTTGCATCCGGAAAACAGGAAGGGAAGTTGGTGGGACAAGTAACAAGTCTGTCTTTGTACCCGTGATGGCTTGCTTGTTGGAGTAGAAAATTGATGCAACATGTACTTGGTGTAAACATAACAGTTCAGTTTGCTATGCTATTAATCCAGTAAGTTTCAAGTAGATATGCTAGTCAATCTTGGAATTTTGTTAGGTGAATTGTTTGGTAAAATTTGGAATTTTGATGCTTTTGATTGCTCGTTGACATGAATTTTAATTGAGGTTGTGGTGTTGTTTTTGTTCAAACTAATTTTAATGTTCAAATTTTGTCGTTTTAATTGGTTTTTGGCGTTCATTATCTTTTATCTATATCGGTGTTAAGTGTTAACCGATGTATTTCTTCATATTTATTTCTTTTTTATTGAAGATAATTCACGACTTAGTGCAAGTTCTTGATTTGATGTTGTCATGAAATTCTAAAGTGAAGGGTAAATCATTTTTCATTAAACACACACATCCAAAGACATAACCAAAAAATATATTTTCATCATAAGCAGTTTCATTAAAAGTATATAAATCATTTGAATCATCTAAATCATTCAATCATTAAGAGGTTGCCAAAAGGTTATCAAACAACCCAAAAAAAAACAACCATATATAACTGTATAGATTAAATACATAACCTATTAAGCTCCTTAAGTAAGAAAAGAAACAATCATTAACTTTTTATCATATCATCACTATTTTAGACAAACAACTAAATAAGTGCAAGAAGTTGTAGCTAGTGTCAGCTATAACTTTTATTTGTATATGAGTGTTAGACAAAATAACTAAAAATTTTAAAATATATAAAATTATAAAAAATTCTTCAGAATATATATATATATATATATATATATATATATATATATATATATATATATATATATATATATATATATATATATAGAGGTAAAAGTTCAAATGAGAACCCCTAAAGGTTAAAAACCTCTAAACTTAAACTACAAAATAAGATCTCAGTTATTTTTCTTGCATCCAAACACTCCCATTCACCTTCAAAAGCTCAAACACAAACCCTCAATCTATCATCATCAACTACCACCATTGCCGCCGCCTACCGGCGTCGCCACCGCCGTTGACCGACGTCGATTCCGGCCATCGTCACCATCATATTCAAGCATCATCTTTTTTTTCCTTATTTTTTTTTGTGAAACACCACCAGATCTACATCAGATCTGGTGTGTTTGATGCATTTCAAGTCTAGATCTACTCCACCACCACACATATCTACTTTACCACCACATCAGATCTACTCCACCACAGATTTTCGCCACCACCGATGTTCAGATCTGTGAGCTCTGATGACACATCTTCATCTCGCCTTTATCTTTTTTTTTTCTCTCGATCTCCATGAAAGACCACCAGATCTGTTCAGATCTGGTCTGCCACCACCTCTACCAACCATAGATGTATATCGTCAACCTCCAAAATCCTTTGTTTTTATCAGATCTGAAGCGATTCAGTCCAGATCTATGATCTCCGACGTTAGATCTATGATTTCCGACAGCAGAACTATGATTTTTGCTTATGGATCTATGATTTATGCCTTCAGATCTACGACTTCTGACGAGATTGACGGACTAGATCTAACATCGATGTCAACTGCCACCACAACTACTGCCTTCCCGCTCCGGTGTAGCACCGCCAACTCAACTCCATATTTTTCTCCGTTATCTTTAGTGAAACAACACCATATTTGCATCAGGTATGTTGATATTCGTTTGTTTTTTTTTTCTTTCTGTTAAGTTATGAATTTAATGTTCTAATCTCTCATTTGTTGTTTACTTTTGTTAAACATAATTTTTTTATACTATTAAGTTGTTAATCCATGTTTATTACGTTTTTTTATAATGTTTGCATCAAGTTTTTATTTATTTTATGTTTTATTGTTGTTAAGTTGTGGATTGAATTTAAAATGTGTGTTATTATGTTAGTGTTTTCTCAAATAATATGAATTTTGATTTTTTTAAGCTTTGAACTGTGATGTTTTAATGTTTCAACTATTGTTTAGTTCTATTTAAGTTGGTTACTGTGAATGCATGAATTAATATGTTTTTATGTTATAAATACAATGAATGAGAGTCTTAAACTGATTATTAAATTGTGAATGAGTGTTCTGAAAAGCTCTATTAAACTGTGAATTTATGTGGTGCACACAATGTATATGATTAATTTTGTATACTAAACTGTGAACTGTGTATTACGTTGTAAATTTTATTCACGACTTAATATATTAAATTCACAATTTAATACATATAAATGTCTTCATATATTAACGTCTAAATATAAGTTTTAATTTGAAAATATGACTATAAATATATATTTTTTTTGTCTTAAATTATAAATTTATTATATTAAGCTGTGAATTTTGTATATTAAACTGTGAATTGTCTGTATTAAAAGTTTTAAATTGATATTATTGTTGTGAATTTATATTTTTTGTATTAAACTGTAAATTTATTGTAATAAACTGTGAAGTTTACGTATTAAGAAATGATTTGTATTTTAAACTTTGAATTAACTGCATTAAGATGTGATTATTTATTTAAATTGTGAAATTGACTATATTAAACTGTGATTTTTGTGTTTAAAAATGTGAATTGATTGCATTAAACTATGGATTTCTGTTTAAACTATGAATTGACTGTATTTTGCTGTAAATTTTTTATTATTTGTGTTAAAATATAAATTATTTATGTATAATTTTTTTTGTTCATTTTCTTATGAATATATTTATTTTTTTGTTATATAAATTTGTAAGAATCCACTAGTTTTTATAATTGTTTTGCATTAAATTCAAAACGAGTTAATTAATATGCTTTATTAGACTATGAATGTAGTATTTAAGTTGTTAATGCATGACTTTATTTACATATCTGATTTGGAAGAAATGACGGCTACTATGTTGATACACGTGGTTGGTGGCGGTATGTGGTGGTAGAGTTTGAGTTTTTCGACTTCTTTGAATTAGTGAATTATTGTAAAACATATTAGTGAGAATATGTGATAATGACAACAGTTATGTAAGATTGAACGTATTCATATTATCAAACCACATATTTTCTTATGCATGATAATGACAATAGTTATGTAAAATTGAACGTATTCACATTATCAAACAATATATTTTCTTTGTCATTCTCACAAAATAGCAATGTCCATACGTCCACACTATAGATGTCAATCCACATTTGAACCTATATATATATATATATATATATATATATATATATATATATATAGGCTTAGGTTATTTTGTTTTTACTAACTATTGTGTGCCAGAATGCACAGATCTGGACTAACGGATGGAATTAATTAAGAATTTTTTGCATTAAATTGTAAATGGACTGTGTAAATCTGTATTTTATATAAGTTTTGTGTTAAAATATGAAAACATATATGGATGAAAATATTAGACTGTAAAAATTATAAGTTTGCTCTTTTAATACCAAAAACACAAAAAATTAGGATTTTAACATGTTTAATAAGAGTACCGTGTAAATATTTACTAATTAATTGTGGTTCTTAATCTTTTATGGTTCTCATTTGAACCGCTCCATATATATATATATATATATATATATATATATATATATATATATATATATATATATATATATATATATAGTGGTTCAAATGAGAACCATAAAAGATTAAGAACCCTAAGAACCGCAATTAATTAATAAATATTTAGACGATGCTCTTATTAAACATGTTAAAATCCTAATTTTTTGTGTTTTTGGTAAGAAAAGAGCAAACTTATAATTTTTACAGTCTAATATTTATGCTCTCATATTTTAACACAAAACTTATATAAAATACAGATTTACACAGTCATTTTACAGTTTAATGCAAAAAATTCACAACTTAATACAAACTGTTTACAATAATTCACTAATTCAAAGAAGTCAAAAACTCAAACTCTACCACCACATGCCGCCACCAACCACCTGTATCAACAGAGTAGCCGTCATTTCTTCCAAATCAAATCTGTAAATAAAGTCATGCATTAACAACTTAAATACTACATTCACAGTCTAATAAAGCTTATTAATTCACTCGTTTTGAATTTAATGCAAAACAATTATAAAAACTAGTGGATTCTTACAATTGTATACAACAACAAAATAAATATATTCATAAGAAAATTAACACAAAAATTTATACATAAATCATTCATATTTTAACACAAATTATAGAAAATTCACAGCAAAATGAAGTCAATTCACAGTTTAAACAGAAAATCCATAGTTTAATGCAGTCAATTCACATTTTTAAACACAAAAGTCATAGTTTAATATAAAAAAAAAATCACAGCTTAATATAGTCAATTTCACAATTTAAATAAATATTCACAACTTAATGCAGTTAATTCAAAGTTTAAAATACAAAAATCATAGCTTAATACGTAAAATTCACAGTTTATTACAATAAATTTACAGTTTAATACAAAAAAAATATAAATTCACAACAATAATATCAGTTTGAAACTCTTAATACAGACAATTCACAGTTTAATATACAAAATTCACAGCCTAATATAATAAATTCACAATTTAAGACAAAAAAAATTATATACACAGTCATATTTTCAAATTAAAACTTATATTTATAAGATAATATATAAAGACATTTATATGTATTAAATTGTGAATTTAATATATTAAGTCGTGAATAAAATTCACAGCGTAATAAACAATTCACAGTTTAGTATACAAAATTAATAGATTAATATAATAAATTCACTATTTAATATACAAAAATTATATATTCACATCAATATTCTCAACTTAAAACGAACATTTAAACATTTATATCTATATTTAGATCTATATGGTAGTGTTTTTTTAAAGTTTATTTGCACAAATATACACAATTTAAATTTTATATACTTTATTCAAAATTAGATAAAATCAGATATATGTATAATTCTTTTTCATCTCATATTTAAGAAGCAAAAATTAAATTCATAAAAAATTACATTTTAATACAGTAAATTCACAAATTAATACAATAATTACAACTTAATATAGTCAATTCACAGTTTAATATAGTCAATTCACAGTTTAATAAAATCAGTGAAGAATCTAGAAAATAAAATTAAAATATGCAATGAATATCCATAAAATAGGTCAAACATCATAACTTAATTTGTGAAAATTAATTAAAAAACATACCATATCATTGGTTTTAACACAAATAGACTACATGTTACAATTTTTATTTGATTGAGTTTTTATTTTTTGAAATTATTCCAACTTAAAAAAAAAGTTATATGACCTTTTTTAATTTCAAGCAAAACCAACAGCGTAATTATATATCACCATAAAATTAACATAATTTACCATTTAAATTAGAATAAATATCTAGAACTTAACGATCCATACAATTTTAAAATTAACCATCTAAAATTTATATTAGAGCTAGCAAAATTATTACCGTAGACTATATGCATTACAAATTAAAAATAAACCTAGATGAATGACAAATACCTATATTATAATCAACTAAGTAAATGAAATATAAAAAATCTATAAATAAAACAACCTATAATTATTTAAATGTTTATTATATCCACATAGTAACATTAGCCAATAAAGCTATGACAATGACCGTAAAGCTGGGACAATGACTGTATACTTTTGCACTGTGGATATCAAGAGTAATACAAGACTCATAATTGTTTATTTTATAATTCGTTCTTTCATTCCCGATGCAATGAAATAGGAGAGAGATAAAGTAGTTTAAAACTTTTAATAGTAATGTTCATATCTTTGATTTTGTTAAAACATTTTATCAAGAGTAAATTACACGAATGGTCCCTATGGTTTAGCGTAATTTACATGTTTGGTCCCTAACTTATTTTTTTAACTCGGAAGGTCCCTACTGTTTGTTTTTGTTACGCGCTTGGTCCCTATCTTAACTAAAAAAATACTATTTTGCCCTGATTTTTTAATTTATTAAAAATAAACAGACTCCCAACCCCACCCCTCACCTTACCTTACCTATCCCACAATTTTTCGCTATTTAAATAATAGTCTTTTTAGGTAAGATAGGGACCAAACACGTAACAAAAACAAACAATAGGGACCAAGCACGTAACATAAACAAATAGTAGGGACCTCCCGAGTTAAAAAAATAAGTTAGCGACCAAACACGCAAATTACCCCAAACCATAAGGACCACTCGTGTAATTTACTCTTTTATCAAAAGTCAAAACAACTCTAACACATAAGTTCACAGTTTAATAAAACATTTTGAGATATTCATTCATATTTTAATAAAACAGTTTATCACTCTCATTTATAGTATTCATATCTAAAAAACATACTTTTGATTTTTATTGAAGCATTTCATCAAGCATTTTGTGTGCAACATACAAATTTACAGTTTAATAAAGCATTTCATGACTCTTATTAATAATAGCTCAAAAACATACCTGATTTTCAGCGGTGGTCGACTTCAAATCCAGATCCGACAAAGGTAGAGCAACGGTGGCCGATTTCAGTTTTCCGACGACATTAGCAACTATTTTTAGCGGTGATTCATGGTGGTGACTTCAGGATCGATATCTGATTCGTGGTGGTAGTTTTAAGATCCAAATCTGATGTAGATCTGATGTGGTCTGATTTAGATCTAGTGAGGTCTGATGCAAATCTAGTGAGATCTGATGTAGATCTAGTGAGATCTGATGTAGATCTAGTGATTCAAAAGAGATCAGAGAAGTGGTGGAAGAAGTCGTTGGAAGAGATGGTAGTGGTGATGTTATCGACAGAGACGACGATATAATCGCCACCAGCCACTAGGAGAAGGCGAGTTTTCATCATTTCTCTTCATATCTAACCACAAAACAACTTTTTCGGCTTTAGATCTTAGAGCTTGCTATGTCGAAGTCGGCTACCGGAAAAAGTTTGACGAAGCATGAGCCATAGATATGGAAGAAGGTGGAGAGGAAGCAAATCTGTACGGAGGTGGTTGTGGCGGATCTTCACCGGAACTTCATAGATCTGTAGTAGAGAATCGTAGATCTAGAAATGAATATTGTAAATCTGAGGTGGAAATCACAGATCGGGAACTGACGTGAACTTGTACAACTGATGACGGTAGTTTACCGGTGGTAGTGGATGACGACGGTATACTGAAGATGCAACAAAGAAGAGGTAGCGACGGTTCAATCCCGTCGTCGACGGTGATAAGTTCTTCGGCGGTGGTGGTTGTGGTGGTGTTCATAGAGGTGGCTGAAGATGGTTGAAGAAAGATTGGTTGAAGAAGATGAGATGATTTTTTTTGTTCTTGACTAATTATGAAACAATGTTATCAAATCAAAAGTTATAGAATGGATTTTACACAAAGACCATTATGACCTTATTGTATTTATAAAAAACTTAAAAAATCAAAATATTATAAAAGACAAAATTAATATTAATAATAAGGTAAAAATAAGTAGTTCTTAGGGTTAACATTTTTTGGTTCTCATTTGAACCTATATATATATATATATATATATATATATATATATATATATATATATATATATCTTACTACTTTATAATACATATATAATTATGGGCCCCATTAATTTTAAGACTAAAGTCTTAAAAACAAGGAGAACAAATATGAGCCATTAGATTAATTTTGAATGGTTTAGATTAAAAACTTGGTGATGAATAAGTATTAACCAATTAAATATAACAAATAAAAAACCCTCATATAATAGATAATGTATAAGTAACTACTCATAGACTGCAAATATACGCATATGAAATCACCGTTTTTTTTAACGCGGATGAAAAATGACAATCCACCTTCGTTCCCTCCAACCGTCTCTTCGTTTCCATATCCCTTCCTGCTACATTCTGTCCTATGTCTACTATCTCTATGAACGAATTCAGCCTCCACAACCATCCCTCCCACGCCCTATAAAAAAGTAACTCATTTTATGGATCAAATTACTCTCACACACTCTATCCCTCTTTACAAGCTATAATCTCTCTCTGAAGAAATCTACAATCTATACAAGCTTATATATTTACCATCAACCGTCTTTTATCTTCACCACTCTCCATCTCCCTCTCTCCATGGCTGCCTACAACCATTCTTCGAGAAGTCTTTGCTACACCGACGTTGCTAAGTTGTCGCGACTTCTGTTTTGGTTCGTTCTTTAGATATGTTGATGTGTAAGTTGTAGATTTATGTAGGTTTGTACATTTGTTTTCCAGATCTGGGTCTTCAAATGAAGGTTAGAGATATACCCTCTACTGCATGCTACCAACACCAAAACTCACGGTCTCTTGGTTTACTCTGATGTCCTACCTCTCTCTAAACCGCAGCCACCATCACTCCCGTTCTACCAGTGGTGCCACTACCTGACCACCACCATGTTTCAATCGATGCCGATATCACCATCACTTAACACCGGATCTGCCAAACCACCACTATAAGTCAAACACCCCACCTACATCGCCACTTCTCTCTGAACAAATCCCTCCATGACAACCCAACATCGGTGCTGCCAAACACCACCCCCATTTATTGCAACACCAATATTCTTTACCAGTTTCAACATATTTTGTTCTTTTAAGTTTTAATTTTTATGTTTTTTCAGAGCTTGAATGTAAAAAAGAGACATCTGACAATTTTTTGATGTCTACGTACTTGGTGTATACAATAAATAACATGTTTGGTTGATTTTTTGTTCATGAGTTTCTAAACTGGATATATACATAGTGAGTTGAAATCACGTGTTTATTTTGTTTTATGTTAATCATTTTTCAGATATGGAAATGTAAGATGACTTGATATTTTGTTTTTTTTTTTTAATTTTAAGATAAATAAAATCAGATGAAATGTTGCATGCACGATTTATCATTTGTTGTTGATATATATATATATATATATATATATATATATATATATATATATATATATATATATATATATATTATTTCTTATATGTATTTTAAATTTTACAGATTTTTGTGTGTTTTCTAAAGATATTAAGTTTTAAACCTCACTAATTTCAAACTAATAATCAAAGAACAAAGTCGTGTAGAGATAAATTAGTTTACTGGTTTTATATATTTTGTTTGTCAGGAAGATGATTTTTTGATTTAGTTAGCATTGGAAAAGGCAAGGGAATTTTGTTCTCAAAATTTTGATTTGTTAATAAAACATTTTAATCTTTATTGTTAATTTGTAATGATATTTTTAAATCATATCTGAATGTTGTTTTGTTAATATTTTCATATGTTGATTAATAACAAATCTAAATTAGCACTTAGATATGGTTTTTGCTTGATTTAAACGGCTAAGTTAAATAAAAAGGTGGATTTAAGAAATATATTATTTTTAATAATCATTTTCTTTATATATATTTTGATTTTTTTTATCTCAAGTATGTCATATATAATGTGACTGGTCGTACCAACTCCAATGGTAAAACACTAAAATGGTGATATTTACACATTAAAATAGTTTTTTCAATCCAATCACACTAAAATGGTGGCTTTTAGAGGCCATGTATTTTGGCCTTTATATTTGGGGTCTAAAATTATCTCACACACTAAAATGATGTTTTTTAGAGGTTGGTTGGAATTAAATAGCCACTTTTTTGGCTTCTAAAATAGTGTTTTAGTGTTCTATTGGAGTTGTTCTCGGTGTGTGTTTATGGAAATAGAAATTACTTTAGGTATCTTCAAGAAAGACATGTAAAGATTTTGTACAGAGGAAGAAGTGTCTACAAAATAGACATGGGTTATGGTGTTTGTCAGTAACTATTATATTGATATATCTAAATTTAAAAGACACAACGTAATTGCTTATATTTTTTGTTAAAAATTCACAAAAGTATTATTCTTACCACGATTTTCTTTTATTTGAGTAGATGATTACAAGATTTTTATTTAAAATCAAATGTTATAATTTTACATGTTATAACAGAATTTACAGACGAAAAGTCACTTTTTTTCTATTTTTTACATTTCATATAAATTTAAATAGTATTAAAATATATTAAAATGTAAAATAATAAAAAAATATGAAAATTCATGATTTACATTGAGTATTGTGTAATCACCGACAAACTCTCTTTCGTATCACCATCACCACAAATCGAAGTACATTATTAAAACTATTTTTCTTTACTTTAAATTAATCTTTTTTTAGTTTTTTTAATATCTCTCTATTAAATTTTGATTAGTTTATATAAATAGATAATAAAAAAAATGTTTTTTTAATCATATTAAATTATTATTATGATTTTTCTAAGTGTCAAAAAATTTATCGTACATAATAAGATATAGATATTTAGTTATATAACGTTGTCTTATAAGACAATTTATGACAAATGTATAAATACTGTTGAATACATATATAAATTATAATTAGAAAATCTTAATTTTATGCTTAGTAACATTTTTGTTTATTATTTAATACTTTTTGTATTGTTTATCGCTTATTGGTTGAAATGAAACTATTTACCACGCACCAAAAATAAAAATTTAGAAACAAAACTATTAAAAAAAACAATCCATCACCCACTGAAAATAAACTAATTCATTGAATGGAAACTAATTGTCGTCCAAGTTTTTATTTTTATCTTTTACTCTTCAACAAGTCTAAAGTTTAAACTTTAATGGTAATTGGTATTTCTAAATACAGTACGTATATTTAGTAATATGAGATGTTTTTATATACAAACAAACCTTGGATAAGAAAATTATCAACCACCAGCCGCATGGAAATAAATAGCCATAATAAAACTATTTTTGTGGACACTTAATTTGTGAAGATAAGAGAGTAAAATAATTTTTTTGAACTTCAAAAAACTAATTTCCTTTTTTTAACTTAAATAGAAACATTTTATATTTAACCCAAAATAAGGATGTAATTTTATGTATAAGGCTATAAGCCAAAGTAGCGCGCTTTTAACTTTAACACAAAAGTAAAATATTTTTTTTTTTGAAACCAAACTAAAATCGTATTTTTAAAGCAACCTGCCAAAAAAAATTAACCGACAAAAGAAACTATTTGACACCGCTGCATCGTGCGGGTACCCAACTAGTATATATATATATATATATATATATATATATATATATATATATATATATATATATATATATATATATATATATATAATTTAAAGGTGATCTTGTATTAGTTTAACATAAAAGGTAAAAACTCCTATCAGCGAACAAAGGCTTTTTTTTTTTTTTTGTAAAACTCCCAAAACATTGTGCCTAAAGACGAACTTTGTCTACTAAACAAATACTCCATCCGTCCCAAAATTATTGTCCACTTACAAAAAAACACATAGATTAAGAAAAAGCAATCATTAGTTTTGTCTTTTTGAGTAAAAAATGACCCTGTTGCCCTTTTCTAAAACCAATAAAAAATATGCGTTTGAAATTATTCAAGTTTACTTTATTAAATGTTAGGGGTAATATGGTAAAAATGTATATGTACTTTTGGTAGTGGACAATAATTTTTGGACAAACTAAAATAGTAAGGTGGACAATAATTTTCAAGTTTACTTTATTAAATGTTAGGGGTAATATGGTAAAAGTGTATATGTACTTTTGGTAGTGGACAAACTAAAATAATAAGGTGGACAATAATTTTGGGACGGAGGGAGTAATATATAAACTAGGTGAATCCTAGTGCGATGCGCAAAAATATAACTATATAAATAAAATAATAACTTTTATCAAACTATAATTCAATATTTATACACGAAAAACCAATATTAATAGCAACACAAACCTATAGCTAATTTATATTTTTATTAAGCACAATAATTTTAAATAATTTGTTATGCCATCCAATAATTGATTTTTTTATTACCTTTTTAAGTTGTGTATTGTGTAAATTGTATATAAAACACATGTTGATTTCTACATATAACAAATAACAATAAGAACGAAAAAATATTTTAACTTTCAATAATATAAAAACACTACAACATTACTATAACATATGTAACAAAAAGCTTATTTAACACTTATAAATCATACAAAAAGATTATAAAAATCAACATATGTTTTATATATAAAAACACTAATATCTCAAGAAAAATCTGCATTATTATAATCATTGACGTGTCAAAACTTTCACATTTGAATTTTTTTCAAGCACTATGAATTTTTTTGTGAACAAAACTTACTTATATAGCTTAAATGTGTACAAATGAAAGGAAAAAAGACATTACCAATTAATAAGCTGAAAAAACTATTGACATGTAATGATTAGTTAGCTTAAATTTGAAATCATAAATACACATAAATTAGAAAACTTTTAAGTTGCAGTAGGAGTTTCAAATGAATAAGATTCAAGTATTTTGAACTTTATTATAATAGATATATAGATAAATATTATCGCTAATCAAGAAATTTGCAATACAACAAACCTTATTAAATTAAGTTAAAAAAATGCATCTTGAAAGCTATGCTGAAGAATCAACTAATAGATTAAGACGAAAGTAACCAACTATAAAAGGTATGAGAACTTGTATCCATCTTTTTGAATCTAGATAAGAAATAAAATTGTTCTTTTTTAACAAAAAAATGAGATTAAGAGCAAGTGAAAATATATCACCCGAATGAAGGAATATAGCGATTTAGTTATGAAAAAAATGAGGCTGTTAAACTCATCCAAAAAGGCAACAAATTTTTGAAAAAAAAATTGTGTAAAAACAAAGATAATGCAGCAACAACAAGAACAACAAAAAGTATCATAACCAAGACGTGTAAGTGTTGATGTTTAGAGGCAGTAAATGGAAGAGGAGCATTAAGGTAAAAAATCAAAGCAATCAAAATTCTTTTAGGTATGATTGTTTCATTTCTTTAGATAAAACAAACTTCTTTTTACATTCTATGATGAATCACTTCAGTCCTGCTATCAAACACATAAATGAAATGTTTATATATGAAACTGCCAGCATATGATCCTTGTAACACCATTGTATCAAAACATGGACAGATTAATTGCCAATAAATCAATAATGTTGACATCCAAAAGATCAAAGAGAAAACATTTGCTAATGCTAACAAAATCTTTTCCAAACAATAAGAACAGAATATGAATGATAACAGATACCGGATCTTGCCATGAAAAAGTGATTCTTAAGTCAATCCTAAGCAATCCTAAACAAAAATCAAAACCATAATCTTAATAGATTCTGGGGTTTAGTTCTTTGGATGCAAAGCGAAACTGAATTCAATACACAAGGACCTGAAATCATTCAGTGTTTAAGGAAATCACACAAGTCATTCTATCAAATTTTGCTATTTTCATACCCAATCTGCTTCAATTGTTATCATTTCATGTTCATTAGAGGAAAGAGATGATAAGACACAATCATGCCCAATGTATTCGAACCAAATTAGACATCATCGTCCTCAAAGATACTAAAATCTCATACTCATTGGGAAATAAACTCAATTAAGAAATGTTTACCTAATAGATTCAGTAACTATCAAATGCAACAGAAATATCACTCAAAATAAAACACTTCAAAAAAAAAATGTGAACTACCGGTAATCAAAGTTTATCATGATATTGACGAAGACGACAAAATTTAAACCAGAGACAACTCATCTTATACTTAGAAGCGGAGCTTCGAGAAAAACCAACGGTTTTTTCCAGTCTTGAATCGGTCCTCGAGCCGTGCTTTGATCTCCTTGCAAGCAGTAACCTTCTTGTCACGTGACTGAAGTGCATCAACCGTTACAACGTCCTTCAGATCTACGTCGAGGGTGTACCTCGTCGGCATGATGTGGTTGTAGTTAACGAGCTTGATGAACGCCTTCACACGCGACTTCTTCGCTGTCTTCTTTGCTGAATCCTTGCGAATCACCTTCTTTGGGTACTTTGCGATTCCGGCAACGAGGCAGTGGCCGTAAGGTCGGTCACGAGTGCCGTCGTCAAATTGCCTAACAATGACCGCCTTCCTGCCGGCAAAGCGTCCATTGAGGACAACGACGGCCTTATTGGGCTTCAAAAACTTCACCATCTCCGATTCCTCTCGATGTCCTCCGCCGCCGCTGCTCAAACAAAAGTATGCACCAAGCTATTGCTAGGGTTTCGAAAACTCGACTGACCATTTCTATTTATAATGTAGTTATTAATAAAATTACGGAATTGCCATTAGGTTTTCTCTTTGGTCTTATGCAGTTTATACCCTTGTTCTTTCATCATGGTGCAGACGAGCACCTTGAACTTTGAAGTGTCTCTTCCATGTTTGTTTTTTTTTTAACCATACAATATCTATTCTAATAAATGAATTGTTTTAATATCCTTTTGTCAAGTGTCACTCTAATATAACTCATCATTAATATTAGGTCATGTGTCATGTAGATATATTAGACAACTCATTTCAAAATTCAAATTTATATTTTCTAACTAGGTTATAACCCGTGGAAACCACGGTCGGTATATTTAAAATTTCTATATAAATAAAAATAATAATAAATGTAAAAAAACCAAGATATTGTCGATTGTAAGTAATTATGAATTAATTTGTTAAGCAAAATAAAATAATAATGTTATTAGGATAAGATTTTGTATTTTCAAAATTTGGATTAAATATGATTTGTTACAAAAAAAAAGGAAATAATAAAAATCATAGAAAAATGTCACGTGTCAAAGAGTCATTCTAAAAAACTGACACGTGTCATTTTTAGGTTTCATTTATTAGAAGAGGTACATAATAATAAATGTAAAAAAAAACAAGATATTGCCGATTGTAAGTAATTATGAATTAATTTGTTAACCAAAATAAAATAATAATGTTATTAGGATAAGATTTTGTATTTTCAAAATTTGGATTGAATTTGATTTGTTAAAAAAAAAAGGAAATAATAAAAATCATAGAAAAATGTCACGTGTCAAAGAGACATTCTAAAAAACTGACACGTGTCATTTTTAGGTTTCATTTATTATAAGAAGTAGAAGTAGATTATATGTTAAATTTGAAGTTATAATAACTTTAAAAATTTGATATATCTCTTAATTAATAATTTATTTAAAATGAATTATTTAAAATAATTGATTAATAATTATATTTTTTTATTATAAAAGTTTAATTAATTTTATAATCGTGGTTCTCACGGGTTATAAACTAGTTATCTAAATATATTAAACTAAGGTCATCCACATCAGTGCAATGTCACTAATTTTTCGATTGTGACACATCAGTTTTGCAATGACTACTCACATCAGTGCAATAACATTCATCTTTCAAAAATGGTCCCCACTGCCACATCAACTATTACTTTATATATATATATATATATATATATATATATATATATATATATATATATATATATATTAATGTTTACTCAATAATAAATCAACATAAATTACATTAGTTAAATTTAAATCTTTTATTTAGTTAATAAAATAATTACGAAATAGATAATCTAATAATAGTATTTTAATCGACCAATCACTTAAGTAATTATGAAACGAGATAATGATTTAAAGATGTGTAATATATTAACTAGCAAATCGGTAAATAAAAATCACGATGATACTTTAATCAATTAAACAAGTGATTTAATTAAATAATTGAAAAGCATTGTAATATAATTATATATAGCAAGTAGCACATTGATGAGTGGAGGGACCCACTTTTGCATTTGAAAGCCTTTCTATATTTGCAAGAACTTGTTGAGTTGGATTTGCCATGTCATGTTCACAGAGGTTTGCTAGTTCATTTACAATACCGCTGTGGATGCTCTAAGGTTCATGAAAAAAAAACTCAGCATTTTTAATAAAACATATGATAACTTATAATCTAAAAAAGTTTTTGGTAGTACTGTTTGTATTTAAAAAACAATAAACGTACTATTTGAAAGAAATCCGAGTTGATTGAATATATGATACTATTTTGTCTGAATCATGTGAAAATGGGATCCCAAACTAAAGTAAGCTTGTATGAGACTATGAACATGAAAATATAATACGTGTATAGAGAGGAAAATGTGTTAAGTATAGTCAGAGTAAGTTTAGATAGCTTGAAGACAAGTTGGTGCGTCCAACAAATCAAACTAAAATCGTTATTGTTTTTGCTTTTAAAAAATATTTATTTTGAAAATCAAATTAACTTTATTTTCGGTAATTTTCTTCATGTTCAAAAGTGTTTGATAAATCATAACTTCCTCACATGTTTACATTTATAATATTTATAATGTATGTAATGAGTAATGACATTTAAATTTAATTAGGAATGAATCATCCTCGGTGTTGAAAATGGATGTTGTTACAAAATCAAATAACGAAAGTGAACAAGTAGACATAACCCATGGTGACTCGACCAAACGTTAATCCAATCATAAATTATCAAACAACGTCTACTTGTTTACATAAAATAATAATTTATCCTTAGGGTTTTTTAGTGAAAGCTTTGTCGGGTGAAGTGGTCCCATGATTTACAAATGGTATCACGTTCAGGATATCAGTAGAAAGCGTTACACTCAAGGTCCTTTCGGTTTCAATTTTTGCATGAGTGGTACATGTGGTTTTATTTTGTTACAAATTTGATCTAAAATTACTATTTTACTCTTATTAGACATTTCATTGAACTTTATTTTTATAATTCAATTTAAATTTAATAAAAAACTATTTTTAATTTTAAACAAAAAACCTTATTAAACCACACTACACCCTTTTTTTCCCACTGGTTCCCCACATCATCGAGTTCATCTTCCCAATGTCATACTTCCGTTGGAATCAACACCCTCCTCCCCCCCCCCCCCCCCAAAAAAAAAAAAACCACCATGGACCTCTGTTATCATCACCACTTCTTCTAACATCACCAGTTACCTCCATTCTCTAATGTCTCATCGCCAACATCATCTCCAAGCAACGGTAATCCTTTAACATCTTCAAGAACTGATAAAGACTTATATTTTTATACAAATTAATTGATATATACAAAATATTTTGTATACAAAGATGAACATATGTCTATTTGTTCATTATCGACTCCTCATCTTCATGTACAAGTTCATTATCGATGCAACACACGTGTTTTGGTCAAAAATCAACTAGGTGGATATCAACCAAAGTATATGAGAGACTGTGGTGCTGTAAGTAAAACGATTAACGAAATTAGAACAAGATTACACAAGTGGTTTACAAGGAAATCCCTTGATCCTTGCTAGGATTTCCGACACAAAACCTTGGGAGGTGATAATTATCACCTTATTTGATGATTTTATTGATCGAAAATGATCGATTACAGAGAATATGTAAAGAGTATAAATACAAATGTTATTGTTTTGCTAAGTCTCGTGTGCAGTGTGATGAATACAAGTGATTTGTATAGTCAAAGGATAATAACTAGTGAAAATTATGGGATCCTCCGAGATCAACTTATAGTCGTTGCTTGCTGAGGTGGTCCTCTGGGTCTTTTGCATGGTTGTGACGACTATTTGTTGAAAGCATGACTTTGACTAGTTATTTCTGCACATGTGAGAAGGCAAAAGAATATCTGGCTGTTATAAATAATAAAAAATATTAGTCAGGATCCTGGAGTATATTCGGAATCCTGAGGTTTGAGGATCCTGAGCCTTTGAGGATCCCTAGTCTTGAGGATCTCAAATTAGTTCCGAGATCCTATCCCTAACAACACGTATCTTCAGGTATTGTTCTTTGAAGTTCTATGTTATTAAAATGTTTATTTTTGGAAAGTTATGTCTTACGCTGAGCATAGTATAGTCCCATCCGTTGAGTATATGAGAGAGATTTGATGTGGATGTTTAATGACCTATGTTAAACATAGGTTAAGCTACGTTGAGCGAAAGTGTCTTGGACCAAAACCCTAAACCTAGGGGTTGGTGAGCCCTATTTAAAGGCTCTAACTCAATGGGATCCTCCCCATGCATGCTCAACCTCCACCTTCATAAGCAACCACCTCGAAACTCTAGCAACCATGTGTGAGTTTTGAGCTCTTACAGTGTTTTGTGTGCATTTTTGAAGGAAGAGTTGCATCGTGGAACCATTTGGAAGCTCCAAGCCTTTTAGATTTAGAATTTGCATCACATCATCCACCTCCACAAGGTATAAAGCTTTTATCTTGGTGCTCATTCATGTTAGATCTAGTTTGATTATAAGTTTATATGCTTTTTGTCCCCATAACCTGGTCTTTGTGAGTATGAGTTACTCCATACCATTTGAGTGCCATTTCCAAATGTCTTTGGGGTTGTTGAGTCATAAAAATGCGAGCTTGGTCACTCTCATCCATCCATGCATGAGTTCTTGAGCAACAGAAGACTTTATAAAATTAGGGGATGGTTTTGTGCTCGTTGATGGCATGCAAATGGATAAATTCAGAGACTTTATCCATTAAGATTTTCATTAGATCGGATCTGAAAGTTTAAGGAGCTAACTTATGTATTAAGAGCTTAATGAAGTTTTGGGACATCAGATGGCTACGTTGAGCATAGATTTCTCTACGCTAAGCGTAACATAGAAAAAGACCCGTTTTTCAGGAGCTCTACGCCGAGCATATAACAGTATGCTACGTTAAGTGTAAGTCAACTGAGGGTTGATCGTTGACTTTTTGACCAAGTTTGAATTTTGGTCAAATGTGTTGAGATTTAGTCTTGGAAAGGCAAATGGTCTTTTGCCCCTATGAGAGTTAGTTATTACCTTAATTGTTAATTAGGGTTTATTATGTATGTTAAGCGTGAGGAGATTCGATACCATCAGCTTGAGTGTATGGTTTGTATTGTCTTTGGATTGAAGTGAGTCTTATCACTATATTATGTAGGATGCTAGTTGTCACACCTTCCACGGCCGCTGGCGGAAATGTCGAGTGGTGACGGTATTTACATAGATTACCCAAATCACAGAACGCAAACCATAATTATCTCTTTGTAAACAAAATATATTACAAGGAATTAAATGAAACCTATCTATCTTCAAGTTGATTGTCCTTCCTTACCTTGATCCTTATTCCATCATAGGAATACATACGATTTTGAAAACGTCAACTTGATGTTGGTGAGTGCATAGGTTTTGAGATAAACATATAATAAACTATTTTGAAAACTTTTTAGGAATTTTTACGATGATTATAATTATTTTACTTCTATTCCTTGTTTCTTATGCTTTATTATATTGTCTCTTTCAAAATTTCATTTCATCTGATAACATAATCCTATCTTATTATCTTTGTGAGATACTTTATCGCTCTTATCTTATTATCTTTTTAGGATATTCTACTAATCCTAACATTTTATTTATATATGATACTTTACCAATCCTATTTTATTATCTTTTAGAATATTTTATCAATACTATATTACTATATTTGTATTTTAGGATATTTTATTAATCATAAGTTCATAACATATTTTATTTAATACGTGAAGGCGTCCCTTTAGGTAGTCGGATCTCTAAGTTGGTTATAATGTATTACCATGAGCCCCCATAATCAACATTGTTTGACTAATAATTTTCCCGCACGATGGTTCATCGGACGTCGAATACCGTTTGAATAATAAAGAAAGTTATCATGTCGGGATTGTAGCTAACAATCATAGGTGGGAGTGTCAATCCCTGTATAGATCTATATATATATTTCTAGCTCTCGCAATATTAATGATTACAGGTTCAGGCTAGACAAATTTAATCAGACTAAGGATGAATAATAACAGCTCACTAATGCATTAACCTTAGGTAATTTTTATCTTTTATCTTTTATTTCCTAATGATTTCCTATAACTATCACAATATAAGTCTTTTACTTTATATTTGATAATAATAACTTTTTGATCTCATATTTATCTTTTATATATATATATATATATATATATATATATACATACATCCTAATTATGGTTAATTTGAAATAGGATATTTGGGAAGGGTAACGATTAGGTACATTACATATCCCTATAATTGACCAATATTACTTCTAGGTACTATCTTATCCTAGGGAATTGACAATCATAAAATCTAGATAATATCTCTTCCTAGACTATCGGACATCATAACTCTTAGGCATAATATCATAGCTTACAACTAGGTATAGTATATATGACTACATTATCCTAAGGTTTCATGTTTTATATCACGATTAATATTTATAGATATAAATAT
Organism: Lactuca virosa; assembly: GCF_052849685.1. Lineage (NCBI taxonomy): Eukaryota > Viridiplantae > Streptophyta > Magnoliopsida > Asterales > Asteraceae > Lactuca > Lactuca virosa. Next base: position 35,410,006 of record NC_136433.1, on the reverse strand, counting down.
ATTTTGATAAAACAGTTTGTTAAGCATGTATAACCCCCTATAAAACTTTTAAAATAGTGAAAAGGGGTTGTGAACTCACCCTAGTAGCGTGATCAGAAGCATCCTTGCTACTACACCTGAAACTTCGCGCCATCAGGAGGATTTCCGAAATAGCTCAAGATATATATATATATATATATATATATATATATATATATATATATATATATATATATATATATATATATATAGAGAGAGAGAGAGAGAGAGTGTGTGTGAGTGAGAGAGAGAGATACATGTTTTGGATGTGAGGAAATCAGAAAGTGATGTGCAAACGACTCGTGGATCCATCCAGAGTTTGCCATGTTTCATACTTCTGATGGTCCACGTCTCTCCAATCTTGACGAATCTAGTTGTCAGACGTGCGCGTCGAGTATGGCACACACTTGGGGTGCAACTCTAAATCTTTTATAAAAATTCATATCTTCCTTATATAAATCTTGTTTCTTACCATCTTTATATATTTGTGTAGCTCTCTACTAGTACTACAACTTCCCTTAAGGTTGCGTTGCCAAATTTTAACTTTTATTTTTAACTCGTATTATATATTTTTCTAAAAATTGTATATTCTTTAAGCGAACTCCGTTTTTGACATTTTTCCTTTTAAAGTTCTTATCTCTCAGAGTACTACACTTTTCTTTTTAGTGATGTTAGTCAAAACTCAACAGATTTATGTATACTATTTTGACGTTAATAGCATTATTAACGCTGTTGATTTTTACTTTTTATAAAATCATAACTCCTCCAGTCGGAGTCAAAATTTTACCACTTTTATATCTTTGGGACCAGTTTGGTGTGCACTTTCCTAGTATAATGACCGTTATTAATAGTGGTACGACTTTAGGTCACTCATTTTTTATCCTATTAAAATCATAGTATATTTGATCATATTTTCCCGAAATATGTAAAACTCTATTGTTTGTCATCTATCGATACTAATCTCTAGTGACGGTTGATGACGAAAATTTCTCAATTGTCACACGAGTTGTCTTCATGACACTTGCATGGAAGACCATGATTTTGCCCCTAACACTTGTATGAAAGACCACGATTTGGCCCCTGACAATTGCATCAAAAGTCAATATTTGACTCATGGTACTTGTATGTAAGACCAGAATTTGGCCATTGACATTACAAGGAAAGACCATGATATGACCCATGACAAAAAGTGATTGTTTGACTATGATTTGGCCCATAACCTTCACTTGGGGTTGGAATCGACGCGTGAATGTATGTATGGTATGTGACATTTTGGGAAACTCACTAAGCTTTGTGCTTACGATGTAATTTTTAAATGTTTCAGATACTTTTGGTTCCAAAGGGAAGGGACCAACTTGATCGCACTGCATTTCCTGAAGTTTTATTCCACATTTTCTATTTTATGACTTTATTCTAATGTTTTGATTTTGATAATACTCTTTACTTTGATTACTTTGTTAACAAATGAATGAATGGTTTTGGATGTTTGAAAATGAATATCTTTACTTAGTATTTTTGAGACTTTTGAGACGTTACAATCGAAACCATATAATTATAATAAAATCCATAACCACACCGTGGTGATTCCAGAAAATTACTCAACTCAAATCCTATCGTAAGGATTCCGACTGAGAAGTTGATTTGATCTCTGACACGAGCCACCTCCACGATGGACAACCACACTACCAATATTTTGACGTTTATTTCCTTAAGATGTTCCGGTTTCCCTTTCTCCATCATACCACTAAGACCTTGTGGTATACATACCACGAAGCAAATCGTGGTCTAGCTGGCCACGAGAAAGTCTCGTGCACACCACCCCGACGTTCCGTGGTCGGGCGTGGTCGTGCTCATCCGTGCTCTCGACAACGAAATCAAACGGAGAAGATGATTGGTTGTTGGTTTATTTGGCCGTTGAACGACTATTTTGACCGTTTGTTTTTTTTTCAAACTCAATTCACTACATAAATAAACCTTCTATTTTCACCAAAACTTACACCTCATTCTAATCTTCATTCTCTAAAACCACAAAACACATATACAAGGATTCCACAAAACATATTGAATTTCTAAAAGCTTTTGACTCGGATGACGACGTAGAATTCGTCGACACATTCTTCAACGTTGTGCAACACATTCACGACGAAGAAAGTTCGAATGCAGCTCGTACAAGGGCGGTCGTCAATTGTGATCGCCAAGCCGCACACGACTTATTGGTACGTGATTACTTTGCCGATAATTGTCTTTATAATGACAATTCCTTCGAACGTCGTTTTCGTTTGAATAAGGCTATATTTTTACGTATTAGTAATGCTTTAAAATCTCGTTATGATTTTTTCAAACAAAAACCCGATGCTAGAGGAAGAATGGGGTTTAGTAGTATACAAAAATGTGCGGCTGCTCTTAGGTATTTGGGATACGGTATAGCATTCGATGCATCTGACGAGTACTTGAAAGTATCCGAGAGGACCGCAGTTGAATGTGTAGATTGGTTTTCTGCATGTGTTTGTGAGGTTTTTCACGAAGAATATTTGCGCAAACCTACTCAACGTGATATTGAGAGATTATATTCGGCTCATGAAGAGAGACATGGATTTCCGGGTATGATTGACAGTCTAGATTGTACGCATGTGGCTTGGGAAAAATGTCCAACTGCATGGCGTGGTCAGTTCACTCGAGGAGATATAGGTGAACCAATTATCATCCTAGAGGCTGTTGCATCTCAAGATTTGTGGATATGGCATGCCTTTTTTGGAGTAGCGGGGTCTAACAACGATCTTAATGTTCTTGGCCAGTCTCCACTTTTCAACGATATTTGGACCGGCAAAGCACCTGATATGACGTTCACGGTGAACGGGCACGCGTACAAATACGGTTACTACCTTGGTGATGGGATATACCCGGATTATTCTACATTGATGAAGGCATACTCGGTTCCTCGAAGTAAAAAATCAAAGTTTTTTACAAAAAAACAGGAATCGGCGAGAAAGGATATCGAGAGGGCATTTGGAGTCCTTAAGCAGACATGACATGTAGTGAAATATGCTACACGACTCTGGGATAAAGAAAGAATTAAACGAATGGTCCTAGCATGTATTATAATGCATAATATGATTATTGAAGATGAAGGTCGAGCGATTTGCACGTATGATCCGAACGACGTTGTCGTTCCAATTGAGGAGTTAGTACCCGGAACGAATGCGTTTTTAGAGCGAGTTCTTGAAATTCATAACAGTGAAACGTGTTTCAATCTTCGAGAAGATGTCGCAGAACATTTGTACCAACATAGCATGAACGACGATTAGGTTTTTTATATGTATGTTTCTTTGTTTTTTTAATTAATGTAATTTTTTTTTCTAAATTAACTAAGTAATGTAGTTTGAAGTTGTAATTTTATTTTTATAATTAATGAAACACTAGTTTAAAAAAATGAATGCTTTTTAATTATAAAAAATGTAATTTTATTGTATTTTTGAATTAAAAATAAATAAAAATAATGATGTGGAGTGGTGTGTTAGTGGTAGGTATCCCATGTTAGTGGTAGGGGATTGTGGTGCTGATGTGGCACCCACCACATATGTGGTATGTGGTGGGTATAGCGGATGACCTAATTGTTGACTTCTAATTGAGAGCATAACCTCGAATTTTGAAAGAGTACGTCTCTTTCATGTAAGCCTTGAACTCCCCAGCCTTTTTGTTTAGATCGTAGCCTGTGATGCCTTTCGGAGGAAGGCCAACCGGAGAATCGTACTCTAATAGCTCATCGTATGTTGTTGGCCGTCGATATCAATGGATGAAATTAAGTGGAGAAACAGGAAGAACGATGATAGAAGAAGACACCGAGTCAGCGAAGAAGAAGAACCATTAATCCACCAGAGAAAATCTGTTCTCATCTTCTTAGACCTTCATCTTGAAACCTTTGCTAAATCCATCATATATGAATTTGGGGATGATGCAGATCACCTAAAATTGGAAAAAGTTAGTGGCGGCTGATCTGGTTCACCGTTGGAGAACATAACTTCAGAGAACAAAGAGAGGCGGGTGGTGAAAGGGGAACGCCGGTTATTGGTTAAGGTGATGTTGAAACCACCATATTTAGAGGATAGGTGATGTTAAAACCACAATCTTTGGATGATAGAAGGATGTAGAGGAAGAGGTGATCGAGGGAGCGAAGGAAAAGGGTGTTCATAGGGGGTGTTGAAGCAATGGAAATGGTGGGTGTTCATGGGTGGTGATCGGTGACACTGTATAGGGAGAAAGGGAAGATGAGTGAAAGAAGTGGGTTGTACGAGAGAGAGAGTATATTTATTATTATTCTTTTTTATTTTAAATATAATTAATCAAAAAGAAAATAAAAAATAAAAAAAGGGTATTAAAGTCATTTTACCGGGCTTAGAGACCAATCATGCAAAAATTGAAACAGTAACATTTTCTAAAAATATCCTAAAAATGTTTCTAATTTTTAAATTTCAAATTCTTGCAAATCCACATGCTAACCGCTGACAGGCCACAGCAGAGGAGACTAAGCAGCTAGCCCAAAGATGGTAACCATGGAAGCCCAATTCAAGGCCTGGGTAGGATAGGGCTGTTAGGCACTTAGGCTGTACCGTTGTAGGGGCGTATTAGCCCAACAATGGCTACACAGACACACTCATACTGATACAGTCCTACACGGCTACACTACTCATCGTCTCTATAATTCTATATCCATATACCATAGCCAGACGTCTTCACCGAAAACACGAGTCAGACAAGACCACTGTGTACGCCTTCGGTGTACACGTTCTGCTCAATTTGTTTGTTTTTTTTTTGTTACTGTTTTTTGTCCTTTATAGTTCGTTGCTAACTTCAATCTCTCACAATTCTGGAGTTTTCAATCTCCAGGTGGATAATTTTCATATTGAAGCTTGATGGCCCCTCTTACATTAACTATTAACTCGAAGAACTCATCAATGTCTTCACCAGGTAACTTCAATTTGTCAACATTTCTCAATTTTGGCATAATTAATCCAATAATTCCATTAATCATCTTAAATTCAACACTTCTCATCTGAACGAACAAGGGTCCAATGTCCATATCCAATTCAATTCATTGATGAATATGATAGCACTATTAGAAAATTAAGCATTATTAGAAAATTAACCGATTGGTAAATAAATAGCTGAAGATATGAATACAAACATAAGAGCCCCACGTTTCGTCACTCATATTGTAATATTGTCTCTGTTAGTGCCATTTATTTTGAGCAGGTGTGTGGTTTTGCAGATGTATCAAATGGGAAATCACAAAGGTTGCAGTTAATACCAAAAAAGTCTTTTGCATCAATCAGCTCAGGGGAAGATAAGCCAGTTGATTTCTTACGAACATTATTTGGTATTTCTTAAATTTGTTTACTTGTATCGATTTTTTCTCAAAGTATACTATTGTTAATCTTGTTCGTAAGACCCAACTAAGAAGTTGTTGATGCGAGTTGAATGTTATGGAAAAGTTTGTTGTTACAAAGTTATAATTATTCCTGTGATAGTGCAGAGGGTTTCATAGCAGGAGGAACAGCTGGAGTTGTTGTTGAAACAGCTTTATACCCAATTGATACAATAAAGACAAGATTGCAGGTATATCAATTTAAATCAACTGTTTGTTGTATAATAACAAAAGAGTTATCTATGAGTTAATATCTTTGAATTACTTTGGGGAAAAACAAAAAATTCTAACATGTAAAAAAAAAACTTTAACATGATATTTTGATTGTAGGCAGCTCGAGGTGGAGGAAAGATTGTTCTCCAGGGGCTATATTCAGGATTGGCTGGAAATCTTGTTGGTGTTTTACCGTAAGTATTGACTTGTCTACATAAATGACTATTTTACCCTTTTGTTTGGAAGTGATGCTTATAACAAATTACTGAATGTAGGGCTTCTGCTTTGTTTGTTGGTGTTTATGAACCTGCAAAAAAGAAACTACTGAAGATGCTCCCTGAAAATCTTAGTGCTGTTGCACATCTCGTAATTCTTATTCTCTCAAATGGAAAATAGTTAAATACAGCTTCTTGTTTACAAGATTAAAAAAAAAAAAAAAACTTTTTTAAGTTTATGATGTTTTTTTGATTTTTATTTCAAAAATTTGCAAAATGTTATGTAGACTGCAGGTGCTATCGGAGGAGTTGCTGCATCTCTAATACGCGTTCCAACAGAGGTAAACTTATTATTTTTCATGAACATTTCCATTTCTCTTTTACTTCTTTTATAGGGTCAATTTACCTTTTTACCCTTTTAACTTCTTGAGTCTTGACAAATAGGTTGTAAAGCAAAGATTACAAACTGGTCAATTTTCTTCAGCTCCTGATGCAGTTCGCCTTATTGTTTCCAAAGAGGGGTTTAAAGGTCTATATGCGGTATGCATCTTTCTATTTTTGTCACCAAATTGCAGAAAATAGCAATGTACTTATATAACAACTTACTTACATTTATATACTGATAATAGCAATATATATATAATATGAAACTTGTAAAATGGTTACAAGTTTAATGTTACATGTTGCTCTTATCAATTAAGAAATGTGTAAATACATTTCTATTATGTGTATAGAAATATAAATGCATGGTTATTATTTATTAAGGAGTTGTAAAAAACATTCAAGTGTGAATAAATTTAGGGATATGGATCTTTTCTGCTACGAGATCTACCTTTTGATGCTATTCAGTTTTGTATATATGAGCAACTTCGGATCGGCTATAAGTTGGCTGTGAGTATTTATTTAAAAAAGACCAAAATTTATATATATGCTAAATTACGAAATCGCCCCTTGCAAACTTTTGATTTGTTTTAAAACATCCACCAGGCACGTAGAGACCTTCATGATCCAGAAAATGCTGCAATTGGTGCTTTTGCTGGTAAGTGGTAACCCTTCCCTCTCTATATATATTTCATTGTTTGTGAAATTGTCTAAAATACCCTCCAACAAATAAAGGACAAATAGGTAATTCTTGAATTATGTTTTGTAGGGGCGATTACGGGAGCGATTACTACTCCACTTGATGTGATAAAAACTAGGTTGATGATTCAGGGATCAGCAAATCAATACAAAGGGATATTTGATTGTGTTCAAACAATTTTGAAAGAAGAGGGACCTCCTGCTCTTTTAAAGGTATGTGTGTGAAAATTACTAAAATGCCCCTGGACTGTGGAAATTTAAAGTGTTGAGTTCTGAATTTGTTAAAAAAAAAATAGGGTATTGGACCTCGAGTTTTGTGGATTGGAATCGGAGGTTCGATTTTTTTTGGTGTTTTGGAGAGAACAAAGAAAATTCTTGCAGAAAGACAGTTTCTTCAACCACCTAATGATCAAAGTTCTGATACCCCAAAGCAAGATTAAGGCAGCTAAAATGTAATTTATTTTTATATGAGAGAATGAATTAGTGAAGATTTGCTAAAATAGCAACTTTTCTATTGATGTGGAACGCTAATAATATTGTGTATCTTTTCAAGTTTCTACACCCAGCCTATATCATTTCTCAAATCTACATTTGCTACAAAAAAAGAATAACACCACAAACCAAAAATAAACAAATCATGAGAAACACTTTTATAATATTAACTAACTAAAAAGTAAATACCTTCATAACAAGAAACCCAAAACAAAAAAAAAGAAGGGAATATAAAAGTAACACGGTGGAAAGAAGCTCATACTTGTGAGTTGTGAGATGGATGACTTTTGTTATAAATAAAACAATCAATTTTTTTTTCTTAAATAAAACAAATTCCTCAGCAGAATCCAACTGTTCATAGGATTCCCAAGGTCCAGCATTAATGTTACATGAAAAGAATGTGTAAACAAACCAAATAGAATAGAAAAATCATCGGTTTTGAAGGGCTTCAATTGCCTTTTTCCATTGATAAGCTCTCTGCTTTGGATCCTCAAATGACATCACTTTCTTCGGCTGCATAAAAATCAAACAAGATAATAAAATATAATATACAAATATATTTTCTGTATATCACTCATTAGACAACATTTAATGAGAAATTCTTTTTGGGCAATCTCGTGTTAAATTTTTAGGTTGAGTAAAAAGGTGACATAGGGGGAAAAGCGAAGGACTCACTATGAAAACTTTGAAATGTGAAGGGCTTGAAACTTGGATGCTAAGATCATTGGGATCATCAGACCATATCATGTTCCCTTTTCCAGCTAGCTTTGAGGGGTCCACATATATCAACTTTGGCTTATTGGTCAAAATAAGTTGCACTTTTTTGCTTGATAGTTTTTGCAGTTTCTTCACCATTGAAATCATAAGAATAGATTCACCTGGCTCCAAAAATTCTTGCCTGTTGACAAGTCAAAATAAGTCAAAACATTTAGTCATCATCCTTCATGTTCCATATTTTGTGAGATCATACTTTGTAAGGAATAGGAATGTACCTATATAGCAACATATTTATATTTTCTACCCATAATAGCAACATACATTGTAAGAAAATCAAGCTTAATAACAAAATTTATATTTTACCATTTTGAGTCAAATGAGTCTATTGTCGCGAGTTTAGTTATATGGCTAATATCAGAAGAAGATGTAACATCGGAAAAGGTATTTCCAATTCCGATTCCGTCACCAATATGTGTGGGATTCCAAGAGGAATCTGGTGTGTCATCGCCCCCACTTGTCCTACCACCCGTGTGACCCTGTATTCCAACATTTTTAACATTAGTAATTATTAAAAAAAACAATGACTTTGGTCTCCATAGACATTTAAAAATACCTTCTCAAATACAAGTTTAGGAGGACTTCGTGATCTTATATTATGCCAATCAATTCCTTGAAAGAAAGGATGATTTTTTAGTGAGTTATAACCATCACGCCCTGCACCAGGTCTTTTTGTAGGATCAGTATCCTGCAATTTTATTTTTTTATTTTTGTGATTTAAGTTGTTAAAAAGAAGAAAAAAACATAAATAAAAGAATAACATGATTTGAATGTTAATGTTACCAATAATTTATCAATGAGATCTCTGGCATCATGAGAAAAGTATTCTGGAAATCTGACATCACGGGCGATAATTCGTTGAAAAATGAGCCACTCACTTGCATCTTTGAATGGAGAAGTTCCAGATAGCATCTGAAACAATGTGCATCCAAGTGCCCACAGATCATTTCTGTTTACAAGGGGCATAAAAGTCATTTCCACAATATGAAAACAATAAAGAGTGAATGATAAACAAGAACAATACTCACCCGATAGTTGCAGGAGAGGAATTCAATACTTCTGGAGGGACATAAGCAGCTGTCCCCACAAATGTGCATGCCTTGTCATCTGAAGAAGAAGAAGAATATAATGATTTTAACACATGAAAAAGAAAAAAGAAAAAAGAATAAAAAAAAAAAGGAAACCTGATGCTGCATTTGGAAGGACTGTTATTTGGCTATCTTGCATGGGTTTTACACTACCAAAATCAGCAATCTTTATGTGTCCATCTGATGTAAGAAGCAGATTCTCTGGCTGTTATTAACATCATGTCAGAATTCAGAAATAGTTATTCAATGTGTGTGTGTGTGATTATAATTTATAAATGGTAGCAATTACATTAAAATAAAACAAGATTTTCAATTGTGATACCTTAATGTCTCGATGTATGAGACCTAAATTATGTATGTATTCAAGAGCATCTATAACTTCAGCTGCATAAAAGCGAGCTTCATCCTCTGTCAATCGACCTTTCTGTAAAAAAAAAAAAAACAATTTAATAAATATCTTACAATGAAAAATATACAAACTAAAGAGAACATAACTACAAATACTTACCCTTGTTATTTGATCAAAAAGTTCTCCACCTTCACAGGACTCGAGTGCCATGTCTTCAATATATAAAGATTCAAAACATAAATATATATATATATATATATATATATATATATATATATATATATAACAAAGGAATTTTAGGGTAATATAAGATTAACAAAATCCACAAAAAAACTGTGCTTACATAGTGAAAAAGTATCTTGGAATGTAAAATGGAGTTGCACGATTCCAGGATGAGTCAGCTGATCCAATACAATCCTCTCTAGTTTCACATAAGCAGTTTTATTTTCTTTAGTTATGAATTTTTTATCCATGATCTTTAAAGCATAAACTTTTCCTGTGTCTTTCTTTCTTGCTCTTACAACCTGATAATGTCAAATTGCAATGTTTATATAGCATATATTGCAAAAGAATCCAAATATGCAACAAGATTATTTTTGTAAGAATAGGTCAATAAAAAACTGTAGGGTGAATGATAAATGGATAGAAGATACGCAAACATTGACCCACAAGTCAAAATTAACAAATAAGCAACGTAATAATTGAGCTACTATTGAGATAAAGAATTGATAATTCAAAATATAATCAATAAAATAATCAAAAATGGACCTTTGAGTAAGAACCAACGCCATAGATCTTCCCCATTTCGAAATCCTGGATGGTGAAATTCTCTTGTGGTGCCCTAAATTTAAAGCTGTTAGATTTATTGATATCTTTGCCCCCATGGTTAGCTGAATTGTCCTGAATATGCAGCTTAGATTCGACATCCTTCTCCATTTCGCCCCCAACCATTGCCATCATTTATTTCCTGAATTTCGCCCAAAATTGAACCCTAGAAAATCAAGCGCATCCATGCGAAAACGTTGCGTCCGGTGGAAATATCCCCTATAAAGATAATTGCTTGTCTCTTTCAATCTCTACAAACCTCGGAAATGGAGTGTATTACACGGCCTTCAAGAAAAGCGGGGAAATAAAGACCTTTGAATAACAGAGCATATCATAATAACACAAACGTCAGATCAGAGACCCATATCGCCTTTTCATCTGAACCCAATTCGATAAAGCCAGCAAACATCAATTGAAACAACCCAAATAAAGCAATTGTGATGCTTCGTAGCATAAACGCATTCAAAACCCTAGAAAGCAAAATTGAATGGAAAAGGATGGGGATTGAAGATGAGAAAGAAGACCCATTTGAGTAAATGATGGGGAATTCTTTTTTTATCGATGTATCAATCTATTTTTCATCACTTTTTTGGTTTTTTGTCAATAATTTCTTCTACAAAGGGAAGTGATGGAGGGAACAAAGTTAGAGCGAGAAAGCAGGGGTAGAGAGAGAAGAAAGACACGTGTTAATTGGATGGGTGCCTAAAAAGCATGAAAATTTACACATTGGAAATGCAAATATACAGGTCTTGACGATGAGATTGGCTTTGGTTGTTCCTTGTATTCTTTTTCCATTTTTATTTATTATTATTAATATTATTATTATTATTCTTTTTCTGAAAAATGCTGATAGTATAATGAAATTTGGTTATTTTATCTAGGACTTATAATATTATAAATTTTTTATTTTGACACCAAATTATTATTTTTTTCGTAATTATGTCATTATATTTATAATTTTGTTGCAATATCAACAAAATGACTGATTTTTCATGTTCTTTCGATAACCACTTTTCCTAAACACTAAATATATCAAGATTACGATTTTGACACCGGGTTTAAATTTGCAAGAAAATCACTATATTACCACAAAATTTTAATTTTGACACCGAGTTTTTTTTTTTTCAATTATGTGATTATATTTACAATGTTGTTGCAATGTCAACCAATTGACCGGTTCATATGATTTTATTGTGGTTTAGAAACTCAATTTATAAGTTCGATTTGTACAACAAATAAATAAAGGTCGGTCACATGCTTCAAACTCACTTACAAGTAAGTGAAAAGGGTATAGTCACCATTTCTGGAGATGTTATTGTGGTTTAGAAGCTCGATTTGTACAACAAGTAATGAAGACCTCTACAGGGTCGATTTAGTGGTTCAAACTCACTAAGCATCTCCTGAATCGACATTTTAGGGGTCTCTATTTACTTGTTGTACAAATCAAACTTCTAAACCATAATAACATCTCCTAAAAGGGTGAGTACGCCCTTTTCACTGGCTTTCAAGTGAGTTACCACTAGATTGACATTTGGATGTCATTTGTAAAGAAATACTTTGACGAGAATTAAACATTATATATTATAATAAAAAGTTTCACCTAAAAGGATGAATGGATGAGTACACCCTTTTCGCTGACTTTTAAGTGGTTTGAACCACTTGATTGACCTAAAAAGATGTGTGAAATTGGGTTTGATACAAATTGAGCTTCTAAACCACAATAACATCTCCTGAAAGGGTGACCATGCCCTTTTCGTTGACTTGTAAGTAAGTTTGAACCATTGGACCGACATTCATTTATGTGTTGTATAAATCGAGTTTCTAAATCAAGCTTCTTAACCACAATAACATCTCCTAAATCGGTCAATTGATTGACATTGCAACAAATTTGTAAATGTAATGACATAATTGAGAAAAAAAACTCGGTGTCAAAATGAAAATTTTGTGGTAATATAATGACTTTCTTGCAATTTGAAACTCATTGTCAAAATCGAAATTTTGGTAAACTTAATGACTTTATTGCCGTTCAGGAAAAATGGATACACGGAGAACATGGAGAACCGGTCATTTGATTGATATTGCAACAAAATTGTTAATATAATGACATAATTGCGAAAAAATAACGTGGTGTCAAAATCGAAATTTCGTGGTAATATGGTGACTTTCTTGCAATTTGCCCTTTTATCTATTAATTCATTTAAGTTTTTATGCAATTAGCTTTTAAAATAAGAAATTATATTTTAATGTAAAATTCAGTTCAGGTGAGCAATTGTCAAGTTTAAAATTTCAAAGGATTTAACCCTACTCATGACGTGAGGAATGTATGTCGTGTCGTGAGGAGTTTAATGAGTACACACATCACTTTTGGGCTCACGACGTGAGCACATATTGGCTCACGACGTAAGGACTGCCTGAGAGGAAACCCTAATTTTGGGGGTTTTATTTCCGTCTTTAAAGGAAGTGAGGGTTAGGGTTAGCCCACCCTCATCCTCCATCACCTATTTGCACTCCCCTTTGAAACCCTAGCATCCATATTTGATCTTGAAGCTTATTTGTGGTGATTTTAGCCAAGGAAAAGAAGAGGAAGAGCATCTAGCCCATTGTTTCTGCGTTCAAGTCTCACCACCAAGCATTTACACATCTTCGGGACCTTTTGTGAGTTTTAAGTCTATTGCTTTATGAGTCCATAAGCTTATATATAAGTTTTTATGCTTAATCCTTCATGTTCAAGATGATGTAATGGTTAAAAGCCATAAAGTTGCCAACTTTATGGATCTCTAGTGTCCTTTGAGTAGTATAGATGCTAGATCTGGAAGATGATTGAGTTTTATGGCTCTTGCATGAGATTTGATGCCATTTTTCATTTTTGTCCCCTAACTATTGTTTGGGACATGCATTGGACATGCATGTCCAAAAAGCCACGATTCTTATGATGTTTTGTAGTAAATAAGACTCTATGGGGGATTTGGTTGATGGGCCAAAAGAGATTTAGAGGTTCATTAAGAACTTCTGATTAGAGCGTTCTCAAGAAGTGAACATAAGGGTATCACGACGTGAGGATGGGGTTCCTCGACTATTTTGGACTTATTAGGTCACGACGTGACCACTAGGGGTCATGACGTGATTAGTGGATTGTTGGAATTTTGAGTGTGGATTGATTTTGACTTTGGACATGGTTTGACCTGAGGGTATTTTGGGTATTTTGAGTTGTAATTGAGACTAGTCATTATCTGATGATTAGGTTACCGTTGGGTTGAGATTCGGAGCTGTGTCCTATTCATCGATCTTTTTCAGACTGAGAGATGACTTTTCCTCGCTGTACTTGTGGGTCGAAGGCACCAAGGCCGACCCATTGGAGTGATATCATTTTATCTCTCTCTCTCTCTCTCTGTATATATATATATATATATATATATATATATATATATATATATATATATATATATAGAGAGAGGATAGTTCATGTGAGAACAAATATTATTGTGAGAATGTAAGAACACCTATCAACCATTAGATCAAAATAATAGATGGCTTAGATTTCTGTTATTAAATTAGGTAATTTGTGAATTAAAAAATAAAAAAAATATTATTTATTTCGAAATAAGGGTAAATTGGTAAAATAGCTAAAAATTAAATATGGAAATATAATTAGTTTCCTATTTTTGAGGAGTTTTTAATGGAGCTTTTGAAATACTAGATTTAAAACAAAACAAATTAAATTTCAAAATTGAAAACGTGCAAGTTCTGATATAATTCGAAATTTCAATTTACAATTATTATTTTACAATGTTGGTATATTCTAATCAAAATGTGCAATATTTTTAAAAAATTCTTATATGAATATTAAATTCGTGATATGAATTTGAAACATATTATTATTCATATATAAACACACACATAATCTTCATAGACAAAACATTAATATTCATGACAGAATATATTAAGATACAATTTTTTTAAAGAAAAGCATAAATATTCATGGTAGAATACACACACATAATTTTCATAGAGAAAAATATAAATATTTATGACAGAATATGTATACATATAATTTACATAGGATAAAACATAAATATTACAGAATAGATTATACACACATACAATATTCATAATAGAATAAACGCACACACAATCTAATGTTTATCTATAAGTTCTTGTGTAAGTACTCATGGTGCATCCAGAAAAACTTCATCAACTCGACTTGGAATTGCTTCATCAACCCACCTGCATAACACAATTCAATAAAATCATCAAATATTCATTTATACAAACATGAATACTGTATGTACATGAAAAACCACATACATACAAATTCACACATGAAAATTTTAAAGCAATATCCATTCATTCAGGCAACAAATATTCAAGTGACAGTTAAATAATCTATTTAAAAAGCATTAAACATATAACATGATATCACTACAAAGTATTTACATATAAATATGCTTTTGACAAAACATTCAGTATAGAGTATTCACATATAAAAACTTACTATTCTTAATAGAATTTTTATATTAAGCATTAAATATGACTAATCAAAACCCAAACAAAAAGAAAAGCAAAATACAAGTGAAATTCATATTGAAGATAAATAGAATTGTGACATGAAGTCCAACTAATTAATTGAACGGAGGGATAAAAAAGTAAAATTTCAGGGAAAAAACTGAAAAAAATACCTATACGAATCAATGGAAGTTCAACGCAAAAAAGATTATAGAAATTTCAATCGACGACATTGAGGACAACCATGAAATCAATCTCTCTTCTTCTGTTAAGATTAAAATTGAGCTTTTTAAATTCAAAATATAATTTCAAATAACATTTTGATAAAGATTAAATTCAATACAGAATATTTAATAGAGTGTTTAAATTGAAAAGTGAATTTCTAATAGCAATTCAAGTTCTTAGAAACAACTAACATTGATACAAGAATTATTGCATGTTGCTTAGGAAAACCTTGGAAAATCAAGAACAGTCTACAAGAAATAGTTGGAGAAATGTAAAATTCTTACCACACAATTGCTTTAATGGTTTCTTGTATGTTTATAAATTCATTTGTCGGAAAAACCGATTGTACTTGCTGCAAAATTCGTTGTCACTGTCAATTGGTGACCATCAAGTATCCATCATCATCCCTTCTTTTTGCCATCATCGTGACCTAAATACACTACTCCCTGCACCGATTGACCATGGTGATCTCTCTTGTTTCCCAGAAACGCAAACAACATGTAATCACCATCGAAATCAAGATGGGAAATACAGAGAATTAGGGTTCTGATTTCATGAAGCAAGATGTGAAAAAAGAAAATAAAATGAAGATTACCAAAACATAAAAGAGAAAAACATACTTGTTGATACCTTGATCGACGACGACATTGACAAGGGGATCGATTTCTTGCACGAGTGGACGAAAAGAGCAGCAATGGCCGAAAGCGGCTAACTTGAGGAAGCGTTAATCGGATCTCATAAAATGCGTATAAATGGCAGCCTAATTGGAGAGATAAAAACCAATTTCCAAAAATATAGGATTATTTAATTATACTGTATTAATGACATATGTAAAATACCATGAACGCCCTTTTACTATTTTTTTATTATTGAATTAAATGGATAAAATGATTGGCTGAAAAGCGTTCTTACGTCCTCACAATAATCTTTGTTTTTATTTAAACCTACTTCTATATATATATATATATATATATATATATATATATATATATATATATATATATATATATATATAGTGATTGATGATATATTGAGTATGTGGTAGATCAGTATGATTGTATGATGGTTGCTGATATACGTTAGGCTGGTAGATATGTAGGACTACATGTGATTATGTATGTATAATTATCTGTCTGCTGAATATGCTTATTATCTTTTATATGTCGACATGTTATATTGGGATTGAGACTACTGCTTTGTGCTGTTAGTCAACAGATCGGGGCAATCCAACCGAGAGGTTGTGGCCCAGGGTATTCTAATCGGGAGGTTGTGGGCCAGGGTAATTCAACCGGGAGGTTGCAGACCCAGTACGTGACATGCAGGGCAATCCAACCGGAAGGCTGTGGGCCAGGGTAAGCCAACCGGGAGGTTATGGACCCAACATGCAGGATTGTATATGTTATGTGTTGTGTGGTGGTACTTTGGGGAACTCACTAAGCTTTGACTTACAGTTTCAGTTTATTGTTTCATGTACTTCAGATGAATGTGGCAAGACGAAGGCATGATCGTGCACATCCTTTGGTTTTATGTTGTTTGGATTTTGGGATACTCTGATTACTAAAATACACTTTTGAAACAATGGTTTTGTAAACATTTATGGTTATGGGTTTTTTTTAAAAGTTGAATTTTATTGTGATTTTTGAGAATGTTATATTTAATTTACCATTATGCATCAAACAACAGGAACAACTGGTTGCATTCATGATGTGACATTACAACTAATCGGTGTTGTAAAACTCGGCCAACTCGGGCGAGTACTCGAACTCGACCTCTTACCAAGGCGAGTTAAGCCAACTCGGCCAAATAACTCGGAAATCGGTCAAAATCGGTAAAACTCGGACCAAATCGGTCAACTCAGGCGAGTACTCGGCCAACTGGGTCAAAATTGTCTTAAGAAGAGGGAAAAAATCAAGAATTTCAAAATTAATATGTATAATACACTTAATGATTTATTATTTAACACACACATGTGATTACTACTACATATATATCTTAAATTTTCAGTAATTATTCACAAAATGAGACATTGTGTGTATTTCAGTTTTTATGTATTCACATGTATCTAATTTTTTTATATATTTCAATCAACTTATGATTTTAACTTATGATTTTGACATATATAATTTCCTTAAAAATATTTCTACATGAATTACCGAATCTGAGTACTCATCGAGTACTCTCGACTACTCGCTACTCGGCAGTCGACTGAACGAATGCTAAATAGCGAGTTCTACAACCTTGCAACTAACTAGACAAAAAAATTATCAATATCCACGTAAGTAATTCAATTATCCACCTCACATTATTTAACATAAAGTCTACTCTCTTCATTCTAATCTTAGAGATCAAGAATGAAAAAAGTCTAGGGTTTAATCTTGTTTCTCCGATCGAAGTCAAGAAGCAGCCAACCATCTGACAATGTCAACCTCGATGTCAAACCCTACTGAATTGTATCCTCTAGTGGAGCTGAACTTCAAATGTGTTTTTCTTCGAAATCCTTTCCCGTATAATCATGGTATCAAATTCACATTCACTGATCATGATTTTGTCAGAATGACATACTCTGAGTGTATCACATTTCCCGAACGTTTCATGCAAGAAAGTATAAAGAAGTTATTCTACTATGAGCCATCTAATACCTTATTGTATGGTATTACTCCTATTACACATGATGAATATTACGATGATTTCATTTTTGATGACTATAGAACCGATGGTATAATTTCCCTCTATGTGGACCATGTCGGTGAAGGGTGAAAGATTAGTATGGTTCTGAGATAAAAGAAGAAGATGGTGAGGATTCATGTATTAATGGTGGTGAAATGAAGAAGAAATTGATAACCTTAGAGATGTGGAGGTAGAATTTAACGTGGAAAGAATCACTATGAGCAAAACAAAGAGTGATGAGTTTTTTAGTCAATTATGTGGTGAAGAGGAGGAGGCAAATGATAACAAAAAAGATGATGATGGCGAGTGTGAAGCAATACCTATGAATTAAGAACATTTAATTTTTAATGAGTCAACACCTAGGAAAAAGCAGAAGCTCATACTTGGAATGAGATTCCAAGATCCAACTCAATTAAAATCCATGTTATGCAACTATGTTGTTGCAAATGGGTACCAAATTTGCTTTGAAAAAAAATGATAGGAAAATATTATTGGTTAAGTGTTACAAGGGCAGGTGCACATTTAGGTTGTAGGCATCTTGGATAAGGGAAGAAGAAAGCTTATAAATCAAGTCTTTAAAGGTAGATCGTAAGTGTACAGGGAACTAAAAGTTAGGATTAATGGCCGCTTATTCCTGGATAGGGAGTCATTATACAAAAGAAATCATACTTTGACAAAACATGAGTGTTAGAAAGATAAGATTAGCAGTAACATAGAAGTTTGGTATTCATGTCAGTATTGGTCAATGCAAGAGAGTTAAGAAATATGCAATGCAACTAACAAATGGTACCCTTGTTGACCATTATGCAAAGTTGTGGTGATATATAGAAGAGATTAGGAGATAAAATCCAGGTTCCACTATGAAGCTTGATGTGAATTATATGCCAGATGGGAAGAACTACTTTAGTAAGTTCTATGTTTTCTTTGATGGATTGAAGAAGGGATTGAGGGATGGGTGTATAAAGATAATAGGACTAGATGGTTGTTTTCCTAAAGGGATTTGTAAATGGGAGTTGTTATGTGTTGTTCTTAGGGATGTAAAGAATGATATTTATCCCATTGCATGGGCAGTAATTGATAGGTTTTCTATATACTTCCCTAGATTATTATTTGGTAGCGGAAACATGTATTTTAGTCTAAGGCATGCAAACAACTAAAACCTACAAGAATATTTAACCTAAATAATATGAACAACTACAAGAAGGATGAAGTATTACTAACCTTTAGCTAAAATAATTTGCTTGAATAACCTTTGATGTAGATCTCGAATTCCACTAAGCTAAGCAAGATAACAACCAAAGTAGATTGCCTATAATGGTTCACACCTAACAATTCCAAATTATTAGTGTTAGAATATTAACCCTTAGAACAATAGAGACTAGCTAAAGAATTAATCAAGAGAAAAGAGAAAATCTATATGTGTAGAGTGGGACGAAATTTAGGAGTGCCAAGGAGGGGGTATTTATAGTTTCTGGTTATTTGGAAAGAAAGTTGATTTGAACTGGAAACCATATAAAGATAATAATTAAATAATCCAATTTATCTGAAATTCAAATCCCTTCCTTGTATAGCCTTGGACGAAAATTCCAAGGGATATCCATACTAATTTTCTTTCATCCCTTCCAACTATTCAACTATTGAATAATTAACATTTAGTCCTTGTACTTTTTAATTAGCACAAATTAATTCCAAATTAATTCTAATTAATTCAAATCATTTCCAAACTAGTTTCTAATTAATTTATCATCACATGAATAATTTATAAACTATTTGTATATCTCTCTCTTATAATATTCTAATATAATTTGGATCATTGAGGGTAACCCAAAAAGGACCATGCCATTAATGTAATTCTTACCAATTAGCTATGACATTGGACACCATTCCAACAGTAGTTGTGTGGAGAATAAAGAAAAATGGAAGTGGTTTTTAGATCTACTTATTAATGACTTAGGACTTAATTTAGGACAGGGATACATTATCATATTTGATCAACACAAGGTACTTTACTTCATTCTACTATAAGACAAATTAGTCGGGGTTTTCTCACTAAACAGGCGTGCATGAGAAAAACTAGGAAACACGTCGTGGTCCTAAAAGACACGTTGCGTCTGCCCTAATTCAACAACTTCAAAATAACTTAATCTATTAAGTCCAAGCTTCCAAATTCAATATCTAGATCTAAATGATGTATTAATGGATAAATTTTCCAACTTTATCCATTAAAACATCCCAAACTAGCTAGATCTAGAACTCTAGTTTCTTAAAAGTCCAAGATCTCATTTTTCTTCAATCAAGGAGTAAAGAGAGCTTGTGCATGCTTTCTAAACTCAACCAAAAGGTCAAATATAAAGTCTAATATGATTACAATATCATGTAGTTGTACAAACTTCAAATATCAAACCATTAAAGGGACCAAAACACCAAAATATGGACCAAAACACCATTATCTCATAAATCCAGAGATGGAATACAATAAAGTAAGGACTTTGTAACTTACAAAGGTACAAAAGGTAGATGGAGGTTTAAATCTTCTTTCAAAGCTCCAATAATCAATATTGCAAGAATACTTCACTCTAGAACCACCAAAAGCACACAAAATGGATGAGATGAGAGAAGAGAGGCTCAAAACTAAGAAATGGAGGATATGGTTTCTGAAAGTTCTCTCAAAATGTGATAAAGGATGAGAATGAACCAACCCTAGGGGGTTAATGGCATTTAAATACCCCCCAAAACCCTAAAAACACGTTCAACCCAAGGGCTTGGACGTGTCACGACCAACAAATAGGCCCGCCGCGTCCACCAGACAATCCTCAGATTTTCAAATTTTATGATTAATTCCTTTAATCTTTAGTCTCCGCTTCTACATTTCCTTGAACTATAAAACCCCCCAATAAAAGTGTGGAAAACATCATCTGGATATAGAGTTACAATATCTTATTCAACAGCCTTTAAGGTATGATTGTAGAGATGAATGGACATAATGAAAGTATGTCGACAATAACGCAAGGGCTAGATGATAAAATGGAATGGGAATATTAGGGAGATAATGGATAAAGGTTCCACTCATTTGTTGAAGGAAGTTAAAAGTGATATTTTTTGTTCATTCTTATGTTATAAAGGGAATTTATGTACCTTTGAATACATACACAAAATAAATAGGAGGAAGAAGGGACAATGAGAGTCAAGAAAGCTACAAAGTAAAAAAAATAAAGATGAATAGATAGAGGAAACGAAAGAGATATTGACAATAATGAGAAAACTTCAAAAATAAAAGTGGAAATGGAATCTTCTAATCAAATAAAGAAGTTGTACTTGCTACACGTGTAAGAGGAAATGAAATTCTATGAGGGGTGTAGACAAAAAAAGATGTCAGTATTTGATAATTGTACACTAGAATGTAAAGTGTTGAAGATCTGGAACAAAAAAGAAAAGTTCATTAGACGACTGTAGCTGTGGTCCGGGAGAATGCGAACATGAATGCAATTCATGTATACAAGTATGTTATATATCTATAAGTTTCTAGTCAACTTTGGATAAATTAAAATCTGTAGGAGGGGCGAAAGATACAAGAATTTGGAAAAAAAAATTATACATACAAGTTACAACTAGTAGTATTATGTGTAGACCAGATAGAAAGTTGGAATAAAACCGATAAAGGTCTCATGTGTGTATGTAAGGGAGACTAAGAAACGAAAGTAAAAAACTTTTATTAAAATCTCTTTAATAATGAGTAATGTATGGAAATGGATCCCTCCAATGTATGAGTTTAAAATGATAGATTTCATAATTAAATTTGAGGATTTTGTATGGAAACCCCCGGTTTATTATGAAGGCGAGAAGTAATTGAAGTTCGTGGTAATGAAGGATTATAGGTGTTGGTGACTTTAGTATTATCACTTAGTGTATTTATTATTAAGCTTGAGATATGTTGAGTTCTATTTATTCACCGAGGATGGAGGTGTGGGGTGCAAACTCAGAGTGATAAATGTGAGCTTAAAATACGGGGTACGAGGCAATGCCCCTATGTACAGGATTCCAAGGGGCAGAGCCCCTGGCGGTTGTGACATCATTATGATGTAAGAATCAATTATATCTTATAACCACCGTTCTAACTACCGGTTTTGGTGCCAAAATGGATGTGATCTGTAACGTCTCAAAATGAAGACAAAAAATTTTCATTTTTATTTAATAAAACTATTATCCAAAAGACATTATCATAAAACCATGGTGGAAACAAAGTGTATCAAATACATCATATCACATTAGAGTAATCATAAAATGCAGAATAAGGTGGTGTGTGCACTGCAATCATCTCGGTGTAACATCCCGATTTCTAGGTATGAGATTTGTCCTTAAAAAGCAAGTTTTCTTTTGGACCAACTCGGCGAGTTGATAGCCTCAAATCGGCATGTTGGAGGGCTTTTGGGCCGCACATTCTTTTGGACCAACTCGGCGAGTTGGTGTGGATAACTCGACGAGTTGAAGGCTGGGTGGAAAACCCTAAATTTGAGGGTTTTGCACCCTATAAAACCTCCTTAAGTCCTTAAGGATGATCTTTTATCAGCCTCCAAACCCCCATATCGGCCCCTTGTGAACCCCAATCACCTTTCCCTCTCATTTTGTCGTCTAGTGTGGTAATTTTGGAGCAAAAGGAGAAGAAGTAAGAAGAAGGAGGCAAGAATCTATCAAGTAAGGCTCTCATCTTCAGTTTGAGTCTCTTCTGGACCTTTGTAAGTGTCCAAGACTCGATTTTTATCTATCTATGTAGCTAGATCTTGAGTTTTTGTAATGCCCGTGTTTCTAGGCTAGGCATTAATATTGACTTTATAGTCTAGGTTAACCTTTGTAACTCATTTTGAATAAATGAAAAGGAATTATGTGAATATTATGTGAATTATGTGTTTTATGTTTAATTATTAGGGTTTAATTAATTAAGAATAAAAATGAACGTCAAAATTAAATATTAGATAAAGTCGATATCTATTAAGAAACTTGTAGTGGGCGTGACAAGGATTACGGATATATAAAGAATGCCGAAATCCGAGTTATAACGAAGAAGTTATGACCTGTCGAAGTTTCGCGACAAAACCGGCACGGTGCCGAATGTCGTAAAAAGTGAGTTTTTGATAAACTACTTTTTAGCCTTAGTGATCTAAACGAAACTCGTAGTGGTCGTTAAACCGAGAGTAGGTATAAAAAGAACGCCCAAATCTGACTTCGTATGAGGAAGTTATGATTTTTCGAAGTTTCAGCTTAGCAGTAGACAACTAAAAACTCGAAGTTTAGATCGAGTGATTTTTAGCCGACACGACCTAAACGAGAATCGAAGGTCTCGTCATTTGTAGCACAACGGTAAAAAGACAGACGAAAACGGACGTCGGATGAAGAAGTTATGAATTTTTAACGGATTTCCTGTCCCGGTCTGTTAAAAATAATAATATAAAAATTAAATTCAAAATTAGCCGACGAAGTCTAAACGAAAGTTGTAGAGCGTAATTTTACCTACGCGTGCATATAAAGAACGTCAAAAACGGAGCTCGTATGCGAAAGTTATGGATTTTAGAAGTTTTGGCGCGAAAACCGAGAAATTTCGCATAGGTGGCTTCGGCCACGTCACCTTCGCTTAGAACGTGCCACGTGTCCGAAATTGGTGAGTCATGCGAGCCACGTGTCCGAAATGCTGCTGAGTCATCCGATCTCGTGAGTCATCCGAACCGGAGAGCAAATCCGAAGAGGTCCACAAAGGATCCGACGCGTGTCTACTATCACATGTCCGAGTCTCGCAAGGGGGTGCCACGTCCGAAGTCTCGGACTAGACCTCGGTCCAATCAGCGGTTGCCACCGAGACCCTCGCACATGCGAGCCATGTGCTGCGCGCCTTCACCCTGTTGCCGCGTGTCCTCGCATGCTGACTCCTCTCCTCCTTAAGCCGACTTCGGAACCCTATAAATAGAAGGGTATGCGAGCCTTCTCGATTATAACCCCCGGAATACGCCACGAAAAGCCCGAGAAGCCCGAAAAATTTATCTTTTCGGTTTCGAAGCCCGGCCCTCGCAGAGCCCGGTTTCTGAATAAAACTCCCGGTTTTATTAGAAACGAACGTTTTAGGAAACGAATTGCTGCCCGAAAATCAAGTGAGTGTATAGTCACCTTCATCTTACACCTAGATATGAAGTATTTTATATAAAATACGTGCTACGTGTAATTATATTAATTGTTTAAACTGTATATGTATTTTTATCTACAAATATGTTGGGTAAAACATGGGTAGATAGTGATGTGTGATAAAATAAAAGTGATGAGAGGCCACGATGTGATTTGAGATCCAATCATCTAGCGGAGTTTGGATGACGACCACAGACTTTCTAGACAGTCCAGTGGAACACTGGCAGGCCCGCAACCTGTAGGTGTAATGAACTAGAGTGTTTATTCGCTGTACTCCATCCCCCTCATGGTTGCCTTTAGGACATGTATGGCTGAGGAAACCCCTTAGCAGTAGTGTCCATCCCGATGATATTCTTTAGGCTAGGTCCCTTGTGATAAGTGTTTAGGGACGTAAAGTGAGGATAACGGGAACGGGTAATCAGGGTTATTGTTGATTGGTGAACTTAATAAGTTTATTATTATTGTGGGTTGAAAACCCTATATGCTCACCAGGATCTCAAGCCTGACCCACTCAGCTTTTTATGTTACAGGTAGTGGACCCCGAGCATAGTCGGAGGACGATGAGAGATTTTGGATCATAGGCCATTAGTTGTATATAACTGTTGAAAGGCTTATAATGTATTGTTTATGCTTTTGATCTGTATCGGAACATGACATCCCGAGGTTTTGATATGAAATGAAATTATATATTTCTTAAAGAAAGGTTTTGACAAACTTTTATCATATTTTGTTTTGGGGACCAATTCCGCAACATCTTTTAAAAAGATTTCTCTGATTTTATTTTAAAAAGCATAAATTAAATCGGTCTTTTCTGGCCGAGAAATTAGGGGATGTCACAGTTGGTATCAGAGCATTAGTTTAAGCGAACTAAGAAATTGTAGGATTTCTAGACTTAAACTTAGAATGCTAAGTGATGATTGTGAGATGAGTGTCTACCATATTTTAGACACGAGCACTAGTTTATTTTAGGAAAGGTGCCTAAAATGCTTTTATGTGCTAAATGTTATATGTTTGCCATATATGCCATTATTTGTTCGGATCTATGGTCTGTTGCCGACCGGATCTGGAAACCTTATGTGTGTAGGATTCTAAGCGTACGATTACGACATTAGAACTAACATGTAAACGTTTCGGAGTGATAAGGGAATTTAAATACCTATCGAGGATAAAGACCTAAATTCGCCTTATTCGGTATATAGATTGTAATGGCAAGAACTCGTAGTGGAGTTGCAAATGCAAACGGAAACAGGGATCAACAGCCTCAACCTCAAGTAGTTGAGCAAGTACCTGTTGTAGGAGCTGCACCTGAGCCAATGACGATGGCTGGGGTACAAGCAATGATGCAGATGATGTTAGATCGCCAGATGGAGGAGACAAGGCGATTACTACAACAGAATAGGGAAGAAACTACGATACCTGTTGAACAGCCCGTATTGAATGAAGGGCAATCAGTAGGAGGGAACTACAGTGGGACTCTTGGTCAAGCCAACCCACCGATAGTTAGACAAAACAACCAGGATGGAGGAGTTGATGGACGCGGATGCAAATATAAAGATTTCATGGCATCTAAACCACCATGTCTATCTGGAAGTCCGACACCGATGGAAGTCATGAACTGGATCTCCGAGATGGAGACGATGTTTGAAAGCTGTGAGTGCAGCAACAAACAAAAGACCGCACTTGCAATTCCTCTGTTAAAGTCTGGTGTACTGAGCTGGTGGAAGTTACTAGCTGATTCGATGCCCAAGGGAGAAGCTAACAAGATATCTTGGGAAGATTTTGTGGTACAGCTGAAATTGCAATACTGCTCAGAGCAGGATCTTCTGGAAATTAATAATGAGTTCTAGAATTTAAAGAAGGGAAAGATGAACGTTACTGAATACGCTGCTAGTTTTACGGAAAAGATGAAGCTCGTTCCTCATCTAGTTCCAACTGAACTCTCTAAGGTCAACAAGTTTGCCCTCGGATTACCAGCGGACTTTGGTCCGATGGTCAAGCAAGCAACCACTTTGAAAGCCGCCATCTGGGCTGCTAAGAATGTTGAGGTTCAGATCAGAGAGAAGGGTCTGGAGAGGGCAGAAGTTGGTGAAAAGAGAAAATTTGAAGGAACTTCAGGTTCCAACAAGAAAAGCAAATTTTCTAAGTCTAAGAAGTTTGGAGGAGGAGGAGGTGAAGTGAAATGGTGTGAGAAGTGCAAGAAAAAGCACTCTGGGAAATGTAGCGAGGGGGTGACTTGCTTCAAATGTGGAAAGACTAGGCATTATGCCAACGTGTGTCCGTCCGACAAGAGGGTATGTTTTGAGTGCTGTGAAGAAGGGCATGATTTTAAAGACTGTCCAAAGAGGAAGGATGCAGCAAAGCCCAATCTACCACCAAAGCCAAAGGCGAGAGCCTTTCAGATGACACTTGAAGCCGCGAAAGAAGAAACCGATGTCGCTTCAGGTACCTTTCTCGTAAACGAATTACCTGCCCAAATTTTGTTTGATTCTGGAGCCAATTACTCCTTTATATCTCATGAATTTGGTAGAAAACTAGCTTTGCCTGTAGATAGACTAGTTAATGCCTTATTAGTCGAGATTGCTAGTGGCAAGTTTGTACCTGTTAGCCATCGTATGAAAAACGTCCTCATTGACTTGGATGGGAATAAGTTCCACGAGGAATTATTGCCTATCGAGTTAAATGGATTCGACATAGTTTTAGGAATGGATTGGCTTAGCGCCAATGACGCCGAAATATTGTGTAGGAAGAAGATAGTAAAAGTAAACCCGCCAGGGAGAGAGTCGTTTATGGTGTATGGAGACAAACGCAGAGTAAACTCTGGAATCATTTCCCTAATGAAAGCCAGAAAGTGTTTGGCCAAGGGATGTACATCATATCTAGCGTTCGTGATCGATGCTAAGAAGGAGAAGAAGGAGGTGCAGAATATTCCGGTGGTGTGTGATTATCTAGAAGTCTTTCCCGAAGATCTTCCCGGATTACCCCCTGATCGACAAGTAGAATTTCGTATCGACTTGTTACCAGGAACGACGCCGATAGCAAAAGCACCGTATCGATTAGCACCAACAGAGATGAAAGAACTTATGACACAACTTCAGGAGTTATTGGACAAAGGTTTCATTCGACCTAGTTCATCGCCCTGGGGAGCCCCTGTGTTGTTTGTAAAGAAGAAAGACGGGAGCATGAGAATGTGCATCGATTACAGAGAGCTGAATAAAGCGACGATAAAGAACAAGTATCCGTTGCCGAGGATCGATGACCTGTTCGACCAATTGCAAGGTTCGAGCTATTTCTCTAAGATCGATCTTAGGTCGGGATACCATCAACTGAAGGTGAGAGAGCAGGATATCGAGAAGACTGCGTTCAGAACAAGATATGGACACTATGAATTTTTGGTTATGTCGTTCGGATTAACCAATGCCCCATCAGCTTTCATGGATTTGATGAACAGGGTTTGTAAACCATACCTTGATAAATCTGTGATAGTATTCATTGACGATATTTTGATCTATTCGAAAAGCAAGCATGAGCATGAAAAGCATTTGCGTGAAGTGCTAGAAGTTTTGAAAAGGGAGAAGCTGTATGCAAAGTTCTCCAAATGTGAATTTTGGATTCAAGAAGTCCAATTTTTAGGTCATGTGGTTAACCAAGAAGGAATAATGGTTGACCCAGCAAAGATTGAAGCTGTGATGAAGTGGGAACAACCAAAAAGTCCTACGGAGATTAGACGCTTTTTAGGATTAGCTGGATATTATCGAAGATTTATCCAAGGCTTTTCTTTGATCGCTACTCCATTAACAGCTTTGACCCACAAAGGAGCTACTTATGCTTGGAATGGGAAGCATAAGGAAGCCTTTGAGAAGTTAAAGAAAAGATTGTGTGAAGCACCGATTCTTTCATTACCGGAAGGAGTTGATGACTTCGCAGTCTATAGTGATGCCTCTGGAGTTGGGTTAGGATGTGTTCTGACCCAAAGGGATAAAGTGATAACGTATGCATCGAGGCAGTTGAAAGAGCATGAAAAGAACTACCCCACTCATGATCTGGAGTTGGCAGCGGTAATATTCGCCTTAAAGATATGGAGGCATTATCTTTATGGTACTAAGTGTAAACTTTTCACTGATCATAAGAGTCTTCAATATCTCTTTAATCAGAAGGAATTGAACATGAGACAGCGACGTTGGCTAGAGTTACTCAAGGACTACGACTGTGAGATACTTTACCACCCTGGTAAAGCAAATGTTGTTGCTGATGCTCTCAGTCGGAAGGTGAACCTTGAAAAGAAAAGGCCAAGAGCGTTGAGAATTGAAGTTGTCTCTACGATTGTGGAAAGTATAAAGAAAGCTCAGGAGGAAGCTTTAGAGAAAAATGACCGGAAGGAGGAACGTTTGGGTAAAACGTTGGTGTTTGATACAAACGGTCAAGGACTGAAGGTATTCAAAGATAGGATTTGGGTACCTAAGACGGGAGGAGTGAGAGATCTTCTGATGGAAGAAGCTCACAAGACCATGTACTCAATTCATCCCGGCAGTACGAAAATGTATAGGGACCTAAAACCCTATTACTGGTGGCCGACGATGAAGCTCGATGTTGCTAAGTATGTGGCCGAGTGTGTAACTTGTGCTAGGGTTAAGGCACAACATCAGAAACCGTATGGGAGTTTAGAACCTTTACCTGTACACATGGGTAAATGGGAAGATATCACTATGGATTTTGTGACTAAACTGCCCAGAACAAGGAACGGTCACGACATGATTTGGGTGGTCGTTGATCGCTTCACTAAGAGTGCGCATTTCATAGCTGCTAACGAGAAATGGTCTATGGATAAACTTGCGAATTCTTATGTGAAGGAAATTGTGAGGCTACACGGTGTTCCGTTAACGATTGTATCCGATCGTGACAACCGTTTTACCTCAAGGTTTTGGAGGAGTCTACAAGAGGAATTGGGTACCAAGTTGTGTTTGAGTACAGCTTACCATCCGCAAACTGATGGTCAGAGCGAACGAACGATTCAAACATTGGAGGATATGCTAAGAGCATGTACCCTATAATTCCAAGGTAACTGGGATGAACACTTACCTCTAGTAGAATTTTCCTATAATAATAGTTTCCACTCAAGCATCAAGATGGCACCTTATCACGCTTTGTATGGAGAAAAGTGTCGAACGCCGTCATGTTGGCTAGAAGCTGGGGAGAAGCAGTTTATGGGCCCTGAAATAGTCCATCTGACTGCTGAAAAGTTGAAAGTGATAAGGGAAAGGATGTTAGCTGCTCAAGATCGACAAAAGAGTTATGCTGACAAGAAAAGACAACCGATATCCTTCGAAGTTGGAGATTCGGTTTTACTTAAAGTCTCGCCGTGGAAGGGACTTATAAGATTTGGTAAAAGAGGAAAGTTGAGTCTAAGGTTTATTGGACCATTTAAAGTTCTTCAGAGGATCGGGAATCAAGCTTACAAGCTAGAATTACCGGAAGAAATGGAGGGTATTCATAACACCTTTCATGTGTGTTATTTGAGAAAGTTCACGGGAGATGTGCCCGACATAATTCCGATTTCTGAGTTAAGGTTGGATGAAAACAAGAGGTTGATTGAAGAACCTGAGGCAATCGTTGACTGTAAGACTAAGAAGCTGAGACGCAAGATGGTCGATTTAGTGCTTGTGCGTTGGAAACATACGAATGGGCCAAATCTCACTTGGGAAACGGAGAGTGACAAGATGAGTCGCTACCCGCATTTGTTTGCTGATGTGTGATTCCGGGGACGGAATCATCCTAAGGGGGAGAGAATTGTAATGCCCGTGTTTCTAGGCTAGGCATTAATATTGACATTATAGTCTAGGTTAACCTTTGTAACTCATTTTGAAGAAATGAAAAGGAATTATGTGAATATTATGTGAATTATGTGTTTTATGCTTAGTTATTAGGGTTTAATTAATTAAGAATAAAAATGAGCGTCAAAATTAAATATTAGATAAAGCCGATATCTATTAAGAAACTTGTAGTGGGAATGACAAGGATTACGGATATATAAAGAATGCCAAAATCCGAGTTATAACGTAGAAGTTATGACATGTCGAAGTTTCGCGACAAAACCGGCACGGTGCCGAATGTCGTAAAAAGTGAGTTTTTGATAAACTACTTTTTAGCCTTAGTGATCTAAACAAAACTCGTAGTGTTCGTTAAACCGAGAGTAGGTATAAAAAGAACGCCCAAATCTGACTTCGTATGAGGAAGTTATGATTTTTCGAAGTTTCAGCTTAGTAGTAGACAACTAAAAACTCGAAGTTTAGATCGAGTGATTTTTAGCCGACACGGCCTAAACGAGAATCGAAGGTCTCGTCATTTGTAGCACAACGGTAAAAAGACAG
The DNA here is from genome assembly GCF_052849685.1 of Lactuca virosa. NCBI lineage: Eukaryota > Viridiplantae > Streptophyta > Magnoliopsida > Asterales > Asteraceae > Lactuca > Lactuca virosa. The sequence goes on along the minus strand of NC_136433.1, from coordinate 35,379,602 downwards.
ACGAAAACGGACGTCGGATGAAGAAGTTATGAATTTTTAACGGATTTCCTGTCCCGGTCTGTTAAAAATAATAATATAAAAACTAAAGTCAAAATTAGCCGACGAAGTCTAAACGAAAGTTGTAGAGCGTAATTTTACCTACGCGTGCATATAAAGAACGTCAAAAACGGAGCTCGTATGCGAAATTTATGGATTTTAGAAGTTTTGGCGCGAAAACCGAGAAATTTCGCATAGGTGGCTTCGGCCACGTCACCTTCGCTTAGAACGTGCCACGTGTCCGAAATTGGTGAGTCATGCGAGCCACGTATCCGAAATGCTGTTGAGTCATCCGATCTCATGAGTCATCCGAACCAGATAGCAAATCCGAAGAGGTCCACAAAGGATCCGACGCGTGTCTACTATCACATGTCCGAGTCTCGCAGGGGGATGCCACGTCCGAAGTCTCGGACTAGACCTCGGTCCAATCAGCGGTTGCCACCGAGACCCTCGCACATGCGAGCCATGTGCTGCGCGCCTTCGCCCTGCTGCCGCCTGTCCTCGCATGCTGACTCCTCTCCTCCTTAAGCCGACTTCAGAACCCTATAAATAGAAGGGTATGCGAGCCTTCTCAGTTACTTTTGGAGTTTTGTCACTTTTAGCCCCTTTATTCATATTTTCTTCATTTTAACATTCCACAAAGCCCCAGTATCGATTATAACCCCCGGAATACGCCACGAAGAGCCCGAGAAGCCCGGAAAATTTATCTTCTCGGTTTCGAAGCCCGACCCTCGCAGAGCCCGATTTCTGAATAAAACTCCCGGTTTTATTAGAAACGAACGTTTTAGGAAACGAATTGCTGCTCGAAAATCAAGTGAGTGTATAGTCACCTTCATCTTACACCTAGATATGAAGTATTTTATATAAAATACGTGGTACGTGTAATTATATTAATTGTTTAATTGAGCTGACTGTTGAATTGATGTTTTATACAAGTTTTAAACTGTATATGTATTTTTATCTACAAATATGTTGGGTAAAACATGGGTAGATAGTGATGTGTGATAAAATAAAAGTGATGAGAGGCCACGATGTGATTTGAGATCCAGTCATCTAGCGGAGTTTGTATGACGACCACGGACTTTCTAGACAGTCCAGTGGAACACTGGCAGGCCCGCAACCTGTAGGTGTAATGAACTAGAGTGTTCATTCGCTGTACTCCATCCCCTCATGGTTGCCTTTAGGACATGTATGGCTGAGGAAACCCCTTAGCAGTAGTGTCCATCCCGATGATATTCTTTAGGCTAGTTCCCTTGTGATAAGTGTTTAGGGACGTAAAGTGAGGATAACAGGAACGGGTAATCAGGGTTATTGTTGATTGGTGAACTTAATAAGTTTATTATTATTGTGGGTTGAAAACCCTATATGCTCACCAGGCTCCCAAGCCTGACCCACTCAACTTTTTATGTTACAGGTAGTGGACCCCGAGCATAGTCGGAGGACGATGAGAGATTTTGGATCATAGGCCAGTAGTTGTATATAACTGTTGAAAGGCTTATAATGTATTGTTTATGCTTTTGATCTGTATCGGAACATGACATCCTGAGGTTTTGATATGAAATGAAATTATATATTTCTTAAAGAAAGGTTTTGACAAACTTTTATCATATTTTGTTTTGGGGACCAATTCCGCAACATCTTTTAAAAAGATTTCTCTGATTTTATTTTAAAAATCATAAATTAAATTGGTCTTTTCTGGCCGAGAAATTAGGGGATGTCACAATTTTGTCCCTTTTTCTCCTCATTCTTGGATGTTGCAATGGATGGACTTCATAAAGTTTGCAACTTTATGAATCTCCAGGTCAAGGTGACCCTATTGTGGTTTGGATCTGGTCTTTAGCCAAGTCTTGATGCCATGCATGGAGTTAGGTCACATTTTTCCTCTTTTGACCCATTCTGGGTTCAAGACATGCATTGGACATGCATGTCTATGAAGCACCAACCTTTGGGACGTTTTTGAGGTTTGAATCTCTTCTGTAAAAGTTTGGATTCCAGATCTCAAGGATTTCATGCTTTTTGGTCAAACCCTTGAGTTTTCAAGCCTTGTGGAGGAGTTTTTGAGCTCTTGGAGTAGCTCCAAAGGATAAAGTTGGAAACTTTATCCTTATAGACGACATTTGAAGTTTAGATCTGAGCCTTAGGGTCCAGGGAATCGAAGAATCAACTGTATGTATTCAGTTGGGAAAACTCGACGAGTTTTCCAGCCAACTCGGTGAGTTGACTAGGGTTTTCCCGAACTTCTGAGTATTATAGAAACTCGACGCGTTCATGGGTGCACTCGACGAGTTGGGTCAACATGGACTGTTGACCTTGACCGTTAACTCTGACCTTGACCATGGTTGACCAAGTTTGACTTTTGAGGGCAATTGGATATTTCGGGATTTTGATGGAATTTGTCACATGGTGGTTATGGGCATTAGAGTCGAGAGTTGAGATTTGGAGCCAGACCTTATCAGTTCTGCACTGCTTGAGAGGTGAGTTTTCCTCACTATACTTTCAGGTCGAAGGCACCAAGACCGGTCCATTGGTTTGATAACATGATATTGTTGATATGCTGAGTATGGGATATATGTGCATGCTAGTTTTGATATGTTAGTCTGGTAGATCTGTAGGACTACCTATGATACTGTCTGTTTATATGTATATGATATTATTTGTTATATGTCGACATATTGTGTGGGTTGGGTTGAGGTTGTACTGCTTTGTGCTGTAACCAACAAACCCTTGAGTATGCCAGATATGAGCTGAGGGCTAGGGAGGGCATGCCAGACTCATACTGAGGACTCATGAGTATTCTAGATATGAGTTGAGGGTCGGGTAGGACATGCCAGACTCATACTGAGGGCTCAGTAGCATTCCAGATACGAGCTGAGGGTCAGGTAGGGCATGCCAGACTCGTACTGAGGGCCGGGGAGCAAGCCAGACATAAGCTGTTGACCCAGGGGGCAAGCCAGACTTATGATGTGGGCTCAGGGGTAATCCAGTCTGTCAGTTGTGGACCCATTGCATGTTGTTATTATATTTGTGTTGTTTGCTATGTGTTGGTATTTTGGGGGAACTCACTAAGCTTTGGGCTTATAGTTTTGGATTATGTTTAAGGTATTTTAGGGGAACTCACTAAGCGCAAGTGATACAAAAGATCGGGTAGCTCCCGAATCAAACAATACCAAGGAAGAAATACCGTTCACGAGGAACGATCCTAAAATAAAACGCATAAATATAAGCAGACAATTCAATATAAATAAAGAGATAAGGAGAAGATACATACCCGTCACCACATCAGGTGCTGCGCGAGCCTCCTTGGCCATCAGCTGAAAAGCCCTGCTCCTCACCACAGGTGCATCCGCTTTGTCCTGACGGCCATCACTAATCCTTAGTATTACTGAAGCGGGTGCTACCACTGGCCCCGCTGCTGCCAAACTCGGACAATGGGCCTTATTGTGGCCCCTCTGATTGCAATGGAAATAAATCAGATCAGATACCATGGTGGTGGTGGTGGTAGTAGCAGTGCAATCCCTGCTAATATAACCTGCCCGACCGCACTTGAAGCAGCCAGAACCACTCGCCCTGCATGTCCCATCGTGCGTCTTGCTGCACCTACCACAGTGGCTCCAACCCTGCTGGCCTCTCGATCTTGTATCCATAACCTTAGGCCTCTTTCCAGAACCTCCTAAAACCTGAGCCTGATCCGACTTCCTCTTCCTCTCCATCTCGAGATCAATCTCTCTCTGGCTCTCGCAATCATGTCCTCTAGTGTCTTGCAACTGGATCGGTTCACAAACTGCCGAATATCACCCCTCAACATCTCGCGATATCTTTCCTTCTTCGTCTCCTTGCCCGCCACATACTGAGGAACCAATAACTCCCTCTCACGAAACATCACGGTGATCTCATCCACTTTCTCAGTTGTCTGGAGAAGGTCCTAGAACTCCATCGCCAACTGCTGCACCTCAATCACTGGTGCGAACTCAGCTTGGAATATGGTCGTAAAATCATCCCATGTCATCGAGTCAACAACCTCATCATCAACAGAGCGCCCAACCTCCTCCCACCAGTCTCGAGCTCTGTCTTTCAGAAGATAAGAAGCAAGTCTGACCTTTGCCCTATTGGGACAACTGCTAGTGCGAAAGGCGTTAGCGACATTAGCTAACCAACGTCTGGTCGCGATCGAGTCCTTCTCCCCGTAGAAATCTGGAGCCCCATATGCTCGGAACTCCCTGAAGATCAGCGAATTCCCCCCAATCAAAGCCACCATATCAGAACAGAAAGAGCCCAAGCGCTCCTACAACACCTCCATGATACCTTCCTTGATCATACCAAAGCTCACATGAGTCTGCTCAAGTATGTTGCGGGTAATATCAGACGAAATGAACTCCTGCAGCTGATCATCTAACTGTCCGACTCCAAAACTCGAGCCTAAACCCTCACCCGCACCAAAACCACCAACCGGTCTGCCTCGAAGAGTCACCATACTGAAAATAGACCATATAAACCATCAGAATACGCATAAATAATTTCGAGGACTCTCATACTCTACAAGTTTCCTGGTTTCATCGCAGCTCTCCTTGACTCGCATACGGATCCTCTACTTCCAGTAGTATGGGCCCATACTACCTTCCCCATCTATCCGTATATTCCTTAAGGATCGCTTTGAATCCTCCAAGTCACTCCTTATCCACATATACAACCCTCCGCAAAACAAGGCTCCTAACACTAAATCTCTTCCTAGGTTTTCCTAGGGCAGACACCACGCCACTCTCCACCATCAGCTGGAGAAGGAACTCCTACTAACACCCTCTAACAAGCTCACGAATATAATTACATATCGCCAACACCAGATAATTCTTAGAATGAAATGTCTCACACTACAACAGTTGGACTCAAACAAGAGTTGCGTAATAGAGTTAAAACCTAACCTTCTAAAACTATTTAGTCTCAATAACATGTAACTCAGCATATTCGCTTACTAGTTAGCTGAAGTTAGTGAGAACTCCAAAAAAGAACAAAGCAAGCAACATTCGAGCATCGAGTAATCGAAATCAAGCATAACCTAATCATGCCATCCTATCACTGACTGATCAGTACTAGCATGCAAGTCTAAAAGCTCATACAGTAGGCATATAAATGCATCTCTCCTAACATCCTATCATGAAAATCCTGAGCATATCCTTAGCCCTAACTAGCACGTGATTCACAAATTCATAACTCAAAACATATAATAAACATGTATGGGTATTTTGGAAAAACTTACTTGAGCTCGGTCGATTGCATGCACCACACCCTTTTCTTTTATTAGAAACCCTTTTCATAAAACATTTCTTTTTGAAAAATTCTACCAAACCCTCAGTTTGAGTTCATACATACTCGAGAGTACATCCGAATCCCTCAAACTAAGGCTCTGATACCAACTTGTAACGTCACAAAATTAAGACCAAAAAATTTCATTTTTAATTAATAAAAATATTATCCCAAAGACATTATCATAAAACCATGGTGGAAACAAAGTGTATCAAATACATCATATCACATCACAGTAATCATAAAATGTGGAATAAGGTGGTGTGTGCACTGCAATCATCTCGGGCTCTTCCATTCGAACCAGAAGTACCTGAAAATATAAACTGAAACCTGTAAGCACAAAGCTTAGTGAGTTCCCTAAAATACCACATACCATACATAATATGCATATGATGGGCCCCGCCCGTCATCAGGCGCCGCTTGGCATCGAGCTCCGCTCAGTATACAGATCTGTCAGCCACCGAGCCCTGGCCGGTATACATATAAACCTATAAGCATATAAACACATAACACATGCAATAATCACAAAGATAAATAGCATACATGATTGTCATCGGGCCCTGCCCGGTAAGCATACAAGCACATATCACATGCAAGAGTCACGCAGACATCTAGCATCCTATCATAACAAATAATGGGCCGGCATTGGTGCCTTCGACCCACTAAACACAATGAAGAAACTCACCTCTAGCTGTTGAAATACGCAAACGAATCTCTTCCTGCTGGTCCAGAAAATCCCCGCGCTATCAGCATCAAAATAACATCCAATTATTAATTGGATCTCGACCCATAACCAGAGTCTAAGATACTTAGCCCAAATTAGGGTAAAAGACCATTTTACCCTTTACCTAACTTGGCCCAAAGCCGAGGCCCAACCCAATTATTCAAAAGGCCCAAATCCTAAATTGTAACCCAAAGCCCACTTATGGCCTAATCTTCCAAATTGGGCCCAAAACCCACCATGGGCCTAAATCCAAGGAAGCCCAATATACTAGACCCAACTCCATAACATAAATTGGTTGGTCCAACAAGGCCCAACTATGAAAGCCCAAACTATGGTCCAATGCCGAGAATGGCCAAGCCCAACACCCATATGTTGAGTACGCGGGGCGTATTCAGCTTGTACGCCTAACATACTCCCCTGTCCACAAGTCCTCATCATTAATCACTTAAACGGTTAAGCCCTTTCTCCAAACTCTCAGATCTGGTTCCTAAGGGTAACTTATCACGTAAAGTCAGCAACTTTACACACATGCATGGCTTAATGGGTCTCAAAGCTCAAAAAGGAGCTTAATAAAGGTCTTAATGCTTGCATGGACCAATATCTTCCATAAAGTTGACATTTTTATGAATAAGGGGACTGAATGGAGCTAAAATCTAACATCCATTACTTCTAGAGTAGATCAAAATCTCATCTTTACTTCAAAAGACTCTGAAATGCCCAAGAAACACCATAAAGTAGAACTAACATAAATGATCAACAAGGTGAGAGATTTTTACCTCAAAAAGCTTGCAAATGAGAAGAAAGTCCTAGATATACAAGCTCAAGCTATCCCCTCAATTGTTCCTCTTCTTATTCTCCTTCACAAAACACCAACAAACACTCTTTCAAGCTAAAAAACTCACCAAATGCTCTAGGGTTTTGATTTCAGGGTAAAGAGAGATGGAGGCTGGTCTAAAATGTACAGAGGATGTTATAATGAGGTTTAAATAGGGTGCAAAACCTAAAAATCAGGGTTTGCCCAAACCATACGTACGCCCAACGTACGTGGGTGATGTCCGCGACCAACTTATAGCTAGTACGCTAAGCGTACTTATAGAGTACGCCCCACGTACTAGCCAAGGACAAAAATGAAGTAATTTTTGCATTAAAGGGATAAAAGAGAAACTTACCAAAACTTGAATGTTACATGATCACTTTTAACCAACTTTCTCTCATGTATAAGAACATAGTAAATGTTCCAGAAAAGGGTTGGATTTTCTATACTTGAAAATTGATCATCAAATTCTCTCTATCTCTCAAAACACAAAATAACAAGGTTCTTTCTGTGTTTTGAATTTGGAAGCGAAATGACTTTTAAATTGTCATTCTTAGATTATCCAAAATCAGATTTTGTGATACCCTAGGCAAAAGTGTCGAAATCACATATTTTGGAAAATGATTGCAATCACAATTCAAGTATTATCCAAGTATATATTGATATTCTTAGAGTAACAAGAGGTACTCATGGGAATGTGAAATAGTAATATTTCTAATGAATACTTAGTATATTTGGTTGGATAAGGCTAAAGGGAGTGGTAGCACTCTGAGCACCTTGCCACATCACTTTTTTGATTGCCATGTCATTTTTTGCCACCTCATTAGCACCTTATTCTTAGCATTTCATAGGGAGTGATAACATTCCTAGCACTCTGCTTTTTTTATTTTCTTTTTCAAGTTTAATTAATTTATATTTTTTTAAAACACAAACAATTAATATTAAATATTTTTTTTAAAAATCACAAACAATTAATATCAAATAAATTATATTTTTAAAACACAAACATTTCATATTAAAATAAAAAGTTACAATAAATTAGAACTTAAAATACCTAAAAACACGACTAAACACATAAAAACACACTTTATAACTGAAACACGCTTCATAAAAAAACACACTAAAGTAATGAGTTTTCCTCCGAAAATTGGCCTTCCAATTCGTCTTCCGGTGGCATATTAATATCAAGATTGTCCATCATCCAAAGATGATCGGTTAAATGGCGGTGAAGATCGGCATGGATTATTGCATTGTTGACTATCCTCATTATCCATATCCATTATTGACCATAAAATTCAAGTGGTTGTGTCTCGGGGATGACTTCATTCTCGTCGTACACACATATCATGTTTTCTTCATGTTCTAGTATTATATTATGTAATGTGATACACGTATACATCACATTTGTCACAGTAGAAACATCACGAAACAAAGATGCTTTGGCAATTATCCGCCAACGCTTTTTAAGTGCTCCAAACGCTTGTTTGATATCTTTTCTCGCCTTTTCTTGGACTCTCTTAAATTTGGACCTTTGAGGGTGATCCGAATATGACAAAGTTTTAACGAAAACATAAAGGTCAGGATAGATACCATCAACAAGATAGTACCCAAATTTGTATTCCGTTCCTCGAAGTACAAATGACGAATCTGGGACAATACCACCATACACCTTGTTAAATATTGGTGAATTATTGAGAATATTAATGTCATTAAGCAAACCGGAACTACCGAAAAAGGCATGCCAAAACACAAATCCTATGAGGCTACAACTTCAAGTACGATCGTAGGATAATGATAATTGTCCTTTGTATATTGTCCATGATATGCATTAGGACACAAATTCCATTTCCAATGCATACAATCTAAACTTCCTAATATCCCAGGTAAACTATGCACGTTTGCATGATGAGCATACAACTTTTGTATGTCACCAGAAGTAGGATGACACAAATATCGTATACCGTACAAAGACATGACATATCTACAAAATTCGTGAAGACTTTCTCGTGCAGTACATGCAGATATCCTAAAACTCTCTTATAGTGCATCAGGAGGTGCTGTATGCTAACATACACAATACAATGTTATCAACGTGTCACAATGCCTAACAAACAAATAATATAAATAAAAATATTGATCTAATGCACAAGGGGTTAGTACGAGAAAGCAATGTCGAATCCACATGGACACGTCCGAAGGTCTGTGCCACTCTTGCGTAAGGCACACACTAAATTAACAATAATTTAAATGGGGGGATTTGTTGACTATTAAAACTAACTTGGACATAAATTTATAAAAGAAAAAATGCAATTTAAATACGAGAATAAAATTCAGAAAGTAACAGCAATTTCAGTGTTGCGGTGACACTCCTAATCATGAAATAACCTTCCACACAATTATTGAATCGTGTACTGTTTAAACTGGTATTGAAAATTATTAATAAGCTTTAACAAATCTCTTTTACTAAAATGTTTAACCAAAACAAGCTCTTTGAATTAAATCTTACTTTTTACTTAATTAACCAAATAAGCTCTTAATTAATTTATAGAAAAGTAGCATTAGATACAATGTGAAATTCCAAGTAAAGTCCAATACTTCTCACAAGCTCGGAAGCGTAAAGACTTGTTTGATAAGTTTATATTAGAGCTAACCTTAAACACATAATTAATCTAATATTTGCTACTTTTATTGATTAATAAAGACAATTATGGATCTAAACAAATCAGATAACTGGAATGATTCATTAACAATTAAAGTGGCAAAAAAATGAATCAAAATCAAACATTCAATTAAGCATAAAACTGATCAAAATAAACAATAAACACAATAAAAAAATCGTGCCTAATGATTACTTGCACAAAAAGTCGAGTTGTTTGCAAACCTGAATCTAAGGTTTTTAGCCTCACATGGCTAAAAACAAATTACAAGAATTAGAAACAAAACATAATTGATAAATCTTACCAAACGAAAATAGAAATATAATCCTATTTTTCAGATCGGTGTTCGGCACTCGAAAACCTCTGAAAACCGCCTCTCAGTCGTCTGGAATCACGAATGGTCGAAAGTTAGGGTTGTAGGAATGTTAAGAAGACTTATTTATACGTCCAGAAAAATTCAAGTAACAAATTCGATTGAATTTTTTTGTAAGCACGGTCGATTTTATTTTATTTTTTTGCTTCGATCGAATTTTTGCTCGAATTGTGCATTTTCTGATTTTTTTGAAATTCTGATCTTCGAAGACTTTATTCGATCGAATTTCTTGGAAAATTCGATCGATTTTTTTTGCTTTTCCTTTTCTTTGAATGAAAACGAACTGATAAATCTTCGAAACATTTATTCGATCAAATTTCTGAATAATTCGATCGAATTTCTTGAATATTGTCTGAAACGACGATTTTTCCTCGATTAAAGCAGCTTCCAAGCATTTCTCAGTATCCTCCACAAGTTCCAAGCTCCAATTTGGCTCCAAAGCTCCATCAAATGCATCCTCCATTTATCGTATTCTCAATCCTTGCTAATTTGCCCTAAAAATCATAACAAAAGTGAGTAGTACGAGCATTCTGTAAACATAATGAGAGACATACAATTATAATAAAACAAGGGAAGTAGTTAGCATTTTATAAGAAGATAGTGACAAAAACGTGCTAATAGATGCATATAAAATGCATCTAACAAAACTCCCCAAGCTTAGACCTTACTAGTCCTCGAGTAAGGAAAGGATAGGCATCGAAAATAGATGTGAGGGAAAAGGGTAGTAAGGGGATAACCTAGACGAAACTAACAACTTAAAAGGAAAACCTAACTGGCAAGATCAACAGAAAAATAAATAGAGAATAAAATATGCATGTAAAAACATAACAAAATGAAAAATAAATAACGATACGGAAAAGAAAAATAAACAACCTTAATTAAATTTCTTCTCTCTCTCTCTCTCTCTCTCTCTCTTTTATTTTTATTTTATTATTATTATTATTATTATTATTATTATTATTATTATTATTATTTTTTACGATCAGACTCCACATCGAGCGACTCCAATGGAATCCTTACCTAGACGACCATCTTGCTATCTTCCATGTACCATAAACTCCCAAAGTCAGGAAGACCCGCAATGGTGTAACCCAATAATCTAACCATAGTTTTATTTAAACTTTATACCTTAATTAGCCTTACGAGCGAAAATAACACAATTTGGAATCTCGTATCCTCAAGACTAGATAGTCAAAAACCAAAATCGACGCATCCTTAGGAACCCGACATGTCCAAATCAGCATTCGCCAAAGCAACAATTGGGCAACCCCTCTATGCTTTCACTTGGTAAAGAACAAAAAATATCATATCACACAGTTCTTATTGCACCAGATTTGTCTTCGTTATGACTCTTGATTTGATTGAACTTGAATTTGTATCTTGTCTTTAGCTTGAGTTCTTCAATCAACTTTTTGAATTTCTTGAGATTTCTTCGATTAAGTGCTTGAACTTTGACTTGGGTACCGGATATGACAGTTGTACCCTTCTTTTCTTCTCGACTGTGTGGATCTGATATAATCTCAGTTATCGCAAGGGTAACACGTGTCAATAAATAGGACCATGTTATGTGGGTTCAGACTTGTCGATAAGGGTTCTTTTTAAATATTCAAAAGCAAATCATTCCAAAGTTGTTATTACCTCCCACACAGTGTTTCAGTACACCTTATTTTTTTATTTTTATTTTTATTTTCTACAGTCGGGGTCTCAGATCACGGTGTTTTGCGTCTCCTAGTTATGGTAGCTGATTCTACACTTCCAATAACGATCCAGTCGCTTCAGACTTTCATTTTCCACATTCGCAGAGCTATTGAATGTAAAGAGTATATTCATCTTGTATTTTTTTTAAATGCAAATGCAAACATGCAGAAAATAAGAAAATATTTTTGTGTTTTTTTAAATAAAAAAAAGGGAAAACTAAAGGAAACAAATTGGAAAATATTTTTGTGTTTTTTTTTTCGTTTTTTGTTTTATATAAAAAAAACTAACTAAGACAAAAACAAAAAGGAGAAATCTTGGATTTTTAAATTTTTTTTTGATTTTTTGTTGTTTTTTTTAACGAAAACTAATGCAAAAGATAATAAAAATTTTGTACAAAATGATTACAAATCCCCCCCCCCCCCCCAAGCTTAAAATAAAGCATTGTCCTCAATGCTTGGGAAGGAGAAGGAAAGGTCTACTGAGGAAGAGGTGGAGGTGGGAGTCGGCGGAGCACCTCCTTCTGGAACTAGTCAAAAGTGGTATGAAATTTCCAGAAATTAGTATCATGTGGCCCATGTCGGTGCGAATATCAGTGATATACTGATGGATGCCAGAAATATCCTCACGCATGTCAGTAATATCCTGACAGATCTCAAGATATTGCTAGTAAGTGATAGGGGAGGTAGGGTCAAAGTGAGGTGGTGGGTGGGGGTGGGTGGGGGGCATCTTGAAAGTCGGCCTAAAAGTCAACTAGCATAGGGTCAGGCTGCTGATAATTGTTATCATGAATGACGTGAAGAGGATCATCCTGCTGATAGTCAAGATAAATAGTAGATGATGAGGGGGCGCCAGGATGTCGTGAAGATGAAGGGCGGGTAGAATGATGAGTACGGGTGCGAGGCTGCTGAAAAGCTGGCACAGGAATACTAGGAACATTCGGTAAAGGTAACCAGTTCGTTGAACCGGTCAGATCTGAAAGAGAAATAATAGAGGAATCGAAAAGGTGTAGGTATTTGTCACGCCCGAGAAACCAAATGTGACCTCTTGGGGTTCGACAACAGATATGCATTGACTCTAGATTCTGAACAGTTAGCTGATTTTGCTGTTCGGCGCCCCTTATAAGCTGAAACTTGTCAAGTATGTGTTCAGAAAGGTGCATGGCGATAAGAGTGACTAAGCCAAAGCCACCGTATACGATCTTGCTCTTCCAAGCTCGAGAGATTTTTATGAGTTTCTGAACTATCACATATCCGAGATGAGGGCAAGCTTCCTGGGTGATCATGCACCAAAGGATTTCGAGCTCGACGAGGCCGACTTTGGTGGTTTTTTATTGAGGAAAAATAATATTGCAGATCAGTCTGAATGTGAGATTCAGATTGGGATGGAGGATATTGGACGCTAAGGATGTAGAGGGGTTATAATCGTCCAGTCCTGAAATAGATTTCCAAAAAGAAAATCTTTCGAAGTTATGTGGTCGAAGGTGACGGGTGTCAGGGGGCCATAAGTATGGTCAATGGGCGCATCAACCATGGTGCAAACATGGTTGATATGAACATGGTGTCTGACACCTGAGCAACGAAAGGTAAAGTTTCCATCCAAATTAAGATTAGATAGGGTCGCAAGAAACTCCAGAATCAGAAGTGCAAAAGTAGGATAATGAATCCCCAAAAGGCCTTCCCATCCAATATTGGCAAAGAGGACATAAACCTGCTCATAGATATGAAGCTCACAAAGAACAACAGAAGTAGGAGCAAAACGCTGGATAGAGATTTCCCTTGTGATAAGGACCATGTACTGATTCACTGCTGCTTTTGAACCTAGGTCAAGGACTCGACGCTTGACAACAACATTAAAGTTCTGGTTTTGGGGAGGGGGTTTCCATCACGATTGGGTCGGGGAGGCATTGTTTAGTCAAGCTTGGGACATGTCTGATGCAAAGATTTTTTTTTCTTCAGATAAGAAAGAAAAATTAGCTAACAAATATCTAACTATTCCCAAGCTGATATGTAAGCCCACACAGATATATTTGACAATAAGTAAAGAGTTCCAGTTTCAGAATAAATATACCAGACTGTGCGCTGAGCAGCAGTGAATTTATCGCGCCCGACTTGTTTTTTTTTTATTTTTCAAATTCTGTTTCGATGACCCTCTTATGTTTATAGTGTAGAACAAACAATCATAAGCTTGAGGCATGATCCACTCTAACAAAGTATAGATCTAAAAAAGAAGTTTAAGATTTTTCAAAAATTTGAAAAGTAGATTTCGAAAATCTGAACATTCCAAACCTTTCAATGTTGTTTCTAGAGGCTTAGAAGTGTAAAGGAAGTAAAAAGAAAAAGATTATACCTTCCGTGTTTAATTCCGACCAAAAACATGGATTTTGTTGTGTTTCTGGAGTATTTTCGAGTTCAGAGGAATTTCAGAGAGCAAGGAAGGATTTTGGTGGAAGTGGGAGTTAGAAAATGAGGCTTAAGCTCGAATTTATAGTTGTCCAAGAAAATTCGATCGAATTTTTTACTGTAGCACTCGAATTTTTTTTCTTTAATTCCGATTAAAAACTTCGAAGCATAAATTCGATCAAATTTTTTGACAAATTCAATCGAATTTTTTACAAAATTCTTTTTTTTATAATTTTTTTCAACTTACCGTATTCGGTCGAATTGGGTGAAAAATTCGATCGATTTTTCTTTTCAAGAATTCATTTTTTGCTTTTAAAAATAAATGCAGAAACCTCTTTTGCTCCCTTGCTTTCAAAAACACGATTTCATTTTAAAACAATTTAATTAAATTCTAAAAAAAACCACACTAAACGAAGGGAAAAAAAGGCTTTAAACACTCGGGTTGCCTCTCGGTAAGATGCCATTGTTTAATGTTGTTGGCTCGACGTTGTTACTTGGTTTCTTCAATTGCGATAAGTTGGGACCTCAACAAGCTCCACTTCTTCGTTTGTGACTTGGAACCCTTCATAAAAAGGTTTGAGCTGGTGACGATTAACCTTGAAAATTTTACTTGTTTGTTCACTTTTAATCTCTATGGCACCATGATCAAACACATTAGTAACAACAAAAAGGTCCCACCCAACGAGACTTTAATTTACCGGAAATAAGTTTGAAATGAGAGTGATATAAGAGTACCTTTTAACCGACAGTAAATACCTTTCACGAGACCATCTTGTCATGAAAGCTTTCGTTTTCTCCTTATAAATCGCTTCATTCTCGTAAGCATTGTTCCAGATTTCTTCAAACTCTTGAATATCCAACCTTCTTTTCTCAATGGCTTCAACCATGCTCATATTAATTTTCTTAACAGGCCAGTACACTCGATGCTCTAACTCCATAGGAAGTCGACATGGCTTCCCAAAAAATGATTCGATAAGGCGACATTCCGATTAAAGTTTTATATGCTGTCCTGTGAGCCCATAATGCATCATCCAAGCGAATACTCCAATATTTCTTAACTGGTTTGATCGTTTTTTCAATGATACCCTTAATCTGTCGGTTAGAAGCTTCAGCCTGCCTGTTGGTTTGTGGATGATAAGCAGTTGACACCCGATGCGTAACACCATACTTCTTCAAAACAACCTTGAGGGTACGGTTGCAGAAATACGTGCCCCTGTCACTGATGATGGCCTTTGGTATCCCGAACCTAGCAAAAATATTGGTTTTAATGAAATCAACTACAACCTCCGCGTCATCTGTCCGAGTAGCTTTCGCCTCAACCCATTTTGACACATAATCCACTGCTAGTAAGATGTACACAAACCCAAATGATGGTGGACACGGACCCATGAAGTCTATCCCCCAAACATCAAAATTTTCACATACTAGAATCGGGGTGAGTGACATTTGGTTCCGAGAGGTTAAAGATCCAGTCATTTGGCACCTTCACAGGTTTTGCAAAACAGGAACGAATCATGAAAAATATAAGGCCAATAAAGACCGTTGTCCAAAAATTTGCGCATGGTTCGTTGTGGATGATAATGCCCTCCACAAGCTTCAGAATGAAAAAAGTTCAAAATTGATTTAACTTTGTCTTGGGGCACACACCTTCTAATAATTTGATCAACACAATATTTCCATAAATAGGGCCCGTCCCAAACGTATCTTTTTGCCTCCTTCTTTATTTTATCTTTCTAAGCTCAAGTGAGATCTGAAGGGAGTTTTGTGGAGACCAAGTATTTCACTATATCAGCAAACCATGGAGGATTCTAAATAACAAAAAGATGCTCATCAGGAAAGGTTTCGCGGATCAGTGTCGGGTCTTCAGGTGGGATCAGTTGGCTCAAATGATCAACTACTAGATTTTCTTTCCTACTATTGTCTCTGATCTCTATGTCGAATTCCTGTAGCAGCATAGTCCATTTGATCAGCCTTGGCTTTGAATCTTTCTTGGAGAGAAGATACCAAATGGCTGCATGGTCAAAAAAAATTATGACTTTCGTCCCCAGCAAGTATTATCTGAATTTTTCCAGCGCGAAAACAATTAACAACAGCTCTTTTTCTGTGGTTGAATAATTTGCGTTCGCGCTGTCCAAGGTTATTGATGCGTAGTAAATAACATGGGGGACCCGATCTTTCCTTTGTCCCAACACAACTCCAACAACAGAATTGCTCGCGTCACATATAATCTCGAAAGACAAACTCCAATCTGGTGGCCGAATAATGGAAGCTGAAGTGAGTAGATTTTTCAGCATGTCGAAAGCCTTTTTGCAATCTCTGTTAAAATCGAACTCTACATCTTTTTGCAGCTGCTGGCACATGGGCATTGTGATCTTTGAGAAGTCTTTACTAAACCTCATGTAAAAACCTGCATGGCCAAGAAAAGAACGCACTTTCCGAACACTCTTCGAGTAGGGTAAGTGTTAACACGTTATCGCGGGCATATTAAGCAAATAAAAGTTCGCTGCTGGTTGCACTAATAATATAGCACAAGGAAGCAGGGTCGAATCCTCAGGGACATAGCCTAACGGTCAATGCTTTTTTGCATCAGGCAGATTCTAGTCAATAAAACATATATTATAAGGAGGGGGGGGGGGTTAAATTAAACTAAAAACTAAAAATTACAGTGAAATTAAACTAAACGAAAATCAATAATAAAAACGATTTCAGTGTTGCTGCGACTTTCCTAATCATGCATATGGTTATTCAGAATGCGTTTTATCTTAGCCGGTACTGAGAAAAACTAACAAGCTCTAGTATAATCTATTTTACCTAAATTAGTTAACCAAAACAAGCTCTTTGAATTAAACCTAACTTTTTTACTGTTCAATTAAACAAACTCTTAATTAAATCAGAAAAACAGCTTTATGGTTTGTGTAAAATTCCCAGCAATACCCAATACTTTTCACAAGCTCGGAAGCGTAAATATATGATTTTTACGGTATATATCAGAGTTAAATCCCAAACACGGAACCAATATGATATTTGTTACTTATTACCAGTTGACAAGAACAATTACGGATTCTATTAACTGATTAATTGGAATGATAAAAACCCTAGCTAGGCGATCAGACTAACAAGAATTAAAAATCAAACATTCATTAAGCTCAAAACTGAAAAATCTAGATAGAAACACAAAAAAAGAAAACCAGATCTGGAAAACTAATAACATGAAAAGTACTAGTCTATGCAGAGCTGAAAACTAGGGTTTTAGCTAGATATGACTAAAAACGAATCTAAACTAGTAAAAAGAAACATTAATCGAATAATCTTCTAAACTAAGTGAATGGGATGATTCACAACCTTCAGATCTCCATAAGTCGCTGAAAGGAATCAGAAATCGCATCCAGAAGTGTTTTTCGTCGCCTGGAATTGTCTAACCCTTGAATCTGATTATGAGGGTCGTATTTATACTCAAGAGGGAAGCTTCTAGAGAAAGAAATCGAAAAATGCGATCGCAGAAAAGGGAATTGTGATTGCAGAAATCAAGATAAATTCCAGAAATGCCCTTAAATGAAGTATGATGTTATTTTTGAAGTTTCTGGGGATTTGGGAGAAAAATGTGATAGGAAATATGGGTTATGCGATCGTAGATTTTCAAATTTCTTCTCAGATGGCTTCCAGATGACTTATTTCGGCAATGGGAAACTTGGTGACATTTATACTTACTTGCTTCATTCTAGGGCTTGGACCTTGGAGTGAATGATGGAGTCGATTTTGTAATCAAGAAACACAGCCTTGCCCTTTAACTTTTGTTAATTGTCGAAGGGGACAGGGATGGAAGAAACACGAAGAAACAGACAAAAGGGAAGAAACACGAAGGAACAGACAAAAGGGAAGAAACAGTGAGGTCGTGACTAGTGAGGAGGGTGCCTCGTGACATAGCCTAACGGTCAATGCTTTTTTGCATCAAGCAGACTCTAGTCAATAAAACATATATTATAAAGAGGGGGGGGGGGGTTAAATTAAACTAAAAACTAAAAATTACAGTGAAATTAAACTAAACGAAAATCAACAATAAAAACGATTTCAGTGTTGCTGTGACTTTCCTAATCATGCATATGGTTATTCAGAATGCGTTTTATCTTAGCCGGTACTGAGAAAAACTAACAAGCTCTAGTATAATCTCTTTTACCTAAATTAGTTAACCAAAACAAGCTCTTTGAATTAACCCTAACTTTTTTACTGTTCAATTAAACAAACTCTTAATTAAATCAGAAAAACAGCTTTATGGTTTGTGTAAAATTCCCAGCAATACCCAATACTTTTCACAAGCTCGGAAGCGTAAATATATGATTTTTACGGTATATATCAGAGTTAAATCCCAAACACGGAACCAATATGATATTTGTTACTTATTACCAGTTGACAAGAACAATTACGGATTCTATTAACTGATTAATTGGAATGATAAAAACCCTAGCTAGGCGATCAGACTAACAAGAATTAAAAATCAAACATTCATTAAGCTCAAACCTGAAAAATCTAGATAGAAACACAAAAAAAGAAAACCAGATCTGGAAAACTAATTACATGAAAAGTACTAGTCTATGCAGAGCTGAAAACTAGGGTTTTAGCTAGATATGACTAAAAACGAATCTAAACTAGTAAAAAGAAACATTAATCGAATAATCTTCTAAACTAAGTGAATGGGATGATTCACAACCTTCAGATCTCCATAAGTCGCTGAAAGGAATCAGAAATCGCATCCAGAAGTGTTTTTCGTCGCCTAGAATTGTCTAACCCTTGAATCTGATTATGAGGGTCGTATTTATACTCAAGAGGGAAGCTTCTAGAGAAAGAAATCGAAAAATGCGATCGCAGAAAAGGGAATTGTGATTGCAGAAATCAAGATAAATTCCAGAAATGCCCTTAAATGAAGTATGATGTTATTTTTGAAGTTTCTGGGGATTTGGGAGAAAAATGTGATAGGAAATATGGGTTATGCGATCGTAGATTTTCAAATTTCTTCTCAGATGGCTTCCAGATGACTTATTTCGGCAATGGGAAACTTGGTGACATTTATACTTACTTGCTTCATTCTAGGGCTTGGACCTTGGAGTGAATGATGGAGTCGATTTTGTAATCAAGAAACGCAGCCTTGCCCTTTAACTTTTGTTAATTGTCGAAGGGGATAGGGAGGGAAGAAACACGAAGGAACAGACAAAAGGGAAGAAACACGAAGGAACAGACAAAATGGAAGAAACAGTGAGGTCGTGACTAGTGAGGAGGTTGCCTCGTGACATAGCCTAACGGTCAATGCTTTTTTGCATCAGGCATATTCTAGTCAATAAAACATATATTATAAAGGGGGGAAGGGTTAAATTAAACTAAAAACTAAAAATTACAGTGAAATTAAACTAAACGAAAATCAATAATAAAAACGATTTCAGTGTTGCTGCGACTTTCCTAATCATGCATATGGTTATTCAGAATGCGTTTTATCTTAGCCGGTACTGAGAAAAACTAACAAGCTCTAGTATAATCCCGTTTACCTAAATTAGTTAACCAAAACAAGCTCTTTGAATTAACCCTAACTTTTTTACTGTTCAATTAAACAAACTCTTAATTAAATCAGAAAAACAGCTTTATGGTTTGTGTAAAATTCCCAGCAATACCCAATACTTTTCACAAGCTCGGAAGCGTAAATATATGATTTTTACGGTATATATCAGAGTTAAATCCCAAACACGGAACAAATATGATAATTGTTACTTATTACCAGTTGACAAGAACAATTACGGATTCTATTAACTGATTAATTCGAATGATAAAAACCCTAGCTAGGCGATCAGACTATCAAGAATTAAAAATCAAACATTCATTAAGCTCAAAACTGAAAAATCTAGATAGAAACACAAAAAAAGAAAACCAGATCTGGAAAACTAATTATATGAAAAGTACTAGTCTATGCAGAACTGAAAACTAGGGTTTTAGCTAGATATGACTAAAAACGAATCTAAACTAGTAAAAAGAAACATTAATCGAATAATCTTCTAAACTAAGTGAATGAGATGATTCACACTTGAATCTGATTATGAGGGTCGTATTTATACTCAAGACGGAAGCTTCTAGAGAAAGAAATCGAAAAATGCGATCGCAGAAAAGGGAATTGTGATTGCAGAAATCAAGATAAATTCCAGAAATGCCCTTAAATGAAGTATGATGTTATTTTTGAAGTTTCTGGGGATTTGGGAGAAAAATGTGATAGGAAATATGGGTTATGCGATCGTAGATTTTCAAATTTCTTCTCAGATGGCTTCCAGATGACTTATTTCGGCACTGGGAAACTTGGTGACATTTATACTTACTTGCTTCATTCTAGGGCTTGGACCTTGGAGTGAATGATGGAGTCGATTTTGTAATCAAGAAACGCAGCCTTGCCCTTTAACTTTTGTTAATTGTCGAAGGGGACAGGGAGGGAAGAAACACGAAGGAACAGACAAAAGGGAAGAAACACGAAGGAACAGACAAAAGGGAAGAAACAGTGAGGTCGTGACTAGTGAGGAGGTTGCCTCGTGACATAGCCTAACGGTCAATGCTTTTTTGCATCAGGCAGATTCTAGTCAATAAAACATATATTATAAAGGGGGGGGGGGGTTAAATTAAACTAAAAACTAAAAATTACAGTGAAATTAAACTAAACGAAAATCAATAATAAAAACGATTTCAGTGTTGCTGCGACTTTCCTAATCATGCATATGGTTATTCAGAATGCGTTTTATCTTAGCCGGTACTGAGAAAAACTAACAAGCTCTAGTATAATCTCGTTTACCTAAATTAGTTAACCAAAACAAGCTCTTTGAATTAACCCTAACTTTTTTACTGTTCAATTAAACAAACTCTTAATTAAATCAGAAAAACAGCTTTATGGTTTGTGTAAAATTCCAGCAATACCCAATACTTTTCACAAGCTCGGAAGCGTAAATATATGATTTTTAGGGTATATATCAGAGTTAAATCCCAAACACGGAACCAATATGATATTTGTTACTTATTACCAGTTGACAAGAACAATTACGGATTCTATTAACTGATTAATTGGAATGATAAAAACCCTAGCTAGGCGATCAGACTAACAAGAATTAAAAATCAAACATTCATTAAGCTCAAACCTGAAAAATCTAGATAGAAACACAAAAAAAGAAAACCAGATCTGGAAAACTAATTACATGAAAAGTACTAGTCTATGCAGAACTAAAAACTAGGGTTTTAGCTAGATATGACTAAAAACGAATCTAAACTAGTAAAAAGAAACATTAATCGAATAATCTTCTAAACTAAGTGAATGGGATGATTCACAACCTTCATATCTCCATAAGTCGCTGAAAGGGATCAGAAATCGCATTCAGAAGTGTTTTTCGTCGCCTGGAATTGTCTAACCCTTGAATCTGATTATGAGGGTCGTATTTATACTCAAGAGGGAAGCTTCTAGAGAAAGAAATCGAAAAATGCGATCGCAGAAAAGGGAATTGTGATTGCAGAAATCAAGATAAATTCCAGAAATGCCCTTAAATGAAGTATGATGTTATTTTTGAAGTTTCTGGGGATTTAGGAGAAAAATGTGACAGGAAATATGGGTTATGCGATCGTAGATTTTCAAATTTCTTCTCAGATGGCTTCCAGATGACTTATTTCGGCACTGGGAAACTTGGTGACATTTATACTTACTTGCTTCAATCTAGGGCTTGGACCTTGGAGTGAATGATGGAGTCGATTTTGTAATCAAGAAACGCAGCCTTGCCCTTTAACTTTTGTTAATTGTCGAAGGGGACAGGGAGGGAAGAAACACGAAGGAACAGACAAAAGGGAAGAAACACGAAGGAACAGACAAAAGGGAAGAAACAGTGAGGTCGTGACTAGTGAGGAGGTTGCCTCGTGACATAGCCTAACGGTCAATGCTTTTTTGCATCAGGCAGATTCTAGTCAATAAAACATATATTATAAAGGGGGGGGGGGGGTTAAATTAAACTAAAAACTAAAAATTACAGTGAAATTAAATTAAACGAAAATCAATAATAAAAACGATTTCAGTGTTGCTGCGACTTTCCTAATCATGCATATGGTTATTCAGAATGCGTTTTATCTTAGCCGGTACTGAGAAAAACTAACAAGCTCTAGTATAATCCCGTTTACCTAAATTAGTTAACCAAAACAAGCTCTTTGAATTAACCCTAACTTTTTTACTGTTCAATTAAACAAACTCTTAATTAAATCAGAAAAACAGCTTTATGGTTTGTGTAAAATTCCCAGCAATACCCAATACTTTTCACAAGCTCGGAAGCGTAAATATATGATTTTTACGGTATATATCAGAGTTAAATCCCAAACACGGAACCAATATGATATTTGTTACTTATTACTAGTTGACAAGAACAATTACGGATTCTATTAACTGATTAATTGGAATGATAAAAACCCTAGCTAGGCGATCAGACTAACAAGAATTAAAAATCAAACATTCATTAAGCTCAAAACTGAAAAATCTAGATAGAAACACAAAAAAAGAAAACCAGATCTGGAAAACTAATTACATGAAAAGTACTAGTCTATGCAGAACTGAAAACTAGGGTTTTAGCTAGATATGACTAAAAACGAATCTAAACTAGTAAAAAGAAACATTAATCGAATAATCTTCTAAACTAAGTGAATGGGATGATTCACAACCTTCAGATCTCCATAAGTCGCTGAAAGGAATCAGAAATCGCATTCAGAAGTGTTTTTCGTCGCCTGGAATTGTCTAACCCTTGAATCTGATTATGAGGGTCGTATTTATACTCAAGAGGGAAGCTTCTAGAGAAAGAAATCGAAAAATGCGATCGCAGAAAAGGGAATTGTGATTGCAGAAATCAAGATAAATTCCAGAAATGCCCTTAAATGAAGTATGATGTTATTTTTGAAGTTTCTGGGATTTGGGAGAAAAATGTGATAGGAAATATGGGTTATGCGATCGTAGATTTTCAAATTTCTTCTCAGATGGCTTCCAGATGACTTATTTCGGCACTGGGAAACTTGGTGACATTTATACTTACTTGCTTCATTCTAGGGCTTGGACCTTGGAGTGAATGATGGAGTCGATTTTGTAATCAAGAAACGCAGCCTTGCCCTTTAACTTTTGTTAATTGTCGAAGGGGACAGGGAGGGAAGAAACACGAAGGAACAGACAAAAGGGAAGAAACACGAAGGAACAGACAAAAGGGAAGAAACAGTGAGGTCGTGACTAGTGAGGAGGTTGCCTCGTGACATAGCCTAACGGTCAATGATTTTTTGCATCAGGCAGATTCTAGTCAATAAAACATATATTATAAAGGGGGGGGGGGGGTAAATTAAACTAAAAACTAAAAATTACAGTGAAATTAAACTAAACGAAAATCAATAATAAAAACGATTTCAGTGTTGCTGCGACTTTCCTAATCGTGCATATGGTTATTCAGAATGCGTTTTATCTTAGCCGGTACTGAGAAAAACTAACAAGCTCTAGTATAATCTCGTTTACCTAAATTAGTTAACCAAAACAAGCTCTTTGAATTAACCCTAACTTTTTTACTGTTCAATTAAACAAACTCTTAATTAAATCAGAAAAACAGCTTTATGGTTTGTGTAAAATTCCCAGCAATACCTAATACTTTTCACAAGCTCGGAAGCGTAAATATATGATTTTTAGGGTATATATCAGAGTTAAATCCCAAACACGGAACCAATATGATATTTGTTACTTATTACCAGTTGACAAGAACAATTACGGATTCTATTAACTGATTAATTGGAATGATAAAAACCCTAGCTAGGCGATCAGACTAACAAGAATTAAAAATCAAACATTCATTAAGCTCAAACCTGAAAAATCTAGATAGAAACACAAAAAAAGAAAACCAGATCTGGAAAACTAATTACATGAAAAGTACTAGTCTATGCAGAACTAAAAACTAGGGTTTTAGCTAGATATGACTAAAAACGAATCTAAACTAGTAAAAAGAAACATTAATCGAATAATCTTCTAAACTAAGTGAATGGGATGATTCACAACCTTCAGATCTCCATAAGTCGCTGAAAGGAATCAGAAATCGCATTCATAAGTGTTTTTCGTCGCCTGGAATTCTCTAACCCTTGAATCTGATTATGAGGGTCGTATTTATACTCAAGACGGAAGCTTCTAGAGAAAGAAATCGAAAAATGCGATCGCAGAAAAGGGAATTGTGATTGCAGAAATCAAGATAAATTCCATAAATGCCCTTAAATGAAGTATGATGTTATTTTTGAAGTTTCTGGGGATTTGGGAGAAAAATGTGATAGGAAATATGGGTTATGCGATCGTAGATTTTCAAATTTCTTCTCAGATGGCTTCCAGATGACTTATTTCGGCACTGGGAAACTTGGTGACATTTATACTTACTTGCTTCATTCTAGGGATTGGACCTTGGAGTGAATGATGGAGTCGATTTTGTAATCAAGAAACGCAGCCTTGCCCTTTAACTTTTGTTAATTGTCGAAGGGGACAGGGAGGGAAGAAACACGAAGGAACAGACAAAAGGGAAGAAACACGAAGGAACAGACAAAAGGGAAGAAACAGTGAGGTCGTGACTAGTGAGGAGGTTGCCTCGTGACATAGCCTAACGGTCAATGCTTTTTTGCATCAGGCAGATTCTAGTCAATAAAACATATATTATAAAGGGGGGGGGGTTAAATTAAACTAAAAACTAAAAATTACAGTGAAATTAAACTAAACGAAAATCAATAATAAAAACGATTTCAGTGTTGCTGCGACTTTCCTAATCATGCATATGGTTATTCAGAATGCGTTTTATCTTAGCCGGTACTGAGAAAAACTAACAAGCTCTAGTATAATCTCGTTTACCTAAATTAGTTAACCAAAACAAACTCTTTGAATTAACCCTAACTTTTTTACTGTTCAATTAAACAAACTCTTAATTAAATCAGAAAAACAGCTTTATGGTTTGTGTAAAATTCCCAGCAATACCCAATACTTTTCACAAGCTCGGAAGCGTAAATATATGATTTTTACGGTATATATCAGAGTTAAATCCCAAACACGGAACCAATATGATATTTGTTACTTATTACCAGTTGACAAGAACAATTACGGATTCTATTAACTGATTAATTGGAATGATAAAAACCCTAGCTAGGCGATCAGACTAACAAGAATTAAAAATCAAACATTCATTAAGCTCAAAACTGAAAAATCTAGATAGAAACACAAAAAAAGAAAACCAGATCTGGAAAACTAATTATATGAAAAGTACTAGTCTATGCAGAACTGAAAACTAGGGTTTTAGCTAGATATGACTAAAAACGAATCTAAACTAGTAAAAAGAAACATTAATCGAATAATCTTCTAAACTAAGTGAATGGGATGATTCACAACCTTCAGATCTCCATAAGTCGCTGAAAGGAATCAGAAATCGCATTCAGAAGTGTTTTTCGTCGCCTGGAATTGTCTAACCCTTGAATCTGATTATGAGGGTCGTATTTATACTCAAGACGGAAGCTTCTAGAGAAAGAAATCGAAAAATGCGATCGCAGAAAAGGGAATTGTGATTGCAGAAATCAAGATAAATTCCAGAAATGCCCTTAAATGAAGTATGATGTTATTTTTGAAGTTTCTGGGGATTTGGGAGAAAAATGTGATAGGAAATATGGGTTATGCGATCGTAGATTTTCAAATTTCTTCTCAGATGGCTTCCAGATGACTTATTTCGGCACTGGGAAACTTGGTGACATTTATACTTACTTGCTTCATTCTAGGGCTTGGACCTTGGAGTGAATGATGGAGTCGATTTTGTAATCAAGAAACGCAGCCTTGCCCTTTAACTTTTGTTAATTGTCGAAGGGGACAGGGAGGGAAGAAACATGAAGGAACAGACAAAAGGGAAGAAACACGAAGGAACAGACAAAAGGGAAGAAACAGTGAGGTTGTGACTAGTGAGGAGGTTGCCTCGTGACATAGCCTAACGGTCAATGCTTTTTTGCATCAGGCAGATTCTAGTCAATAAAACATATATTATAAAGGGGGGGGGGGGGTTAAATTAAACTAAAAACTAAAAATTACAGTGAAATTAAACTAAACGAAAATCAATAATAAAAACGATTTCAGTGTTGCTGCGACTTTCCTAATCATGCATATGGTTATTCAGAATGCGTTTTATCTTAGCCGGTACTGAGAAAAACTAACAAGCTCTAGTATAATCTCGTTTACCTAAATTAGTTAACCAAAACAAGCTCTTTGAATTAACCCTAACTTTTTTACTGTTCAATTAAACAAACTCTTAATTAAATCAGAAAAACAGCTTTATGGTTTGTGTAAAATTCCCAACAATACCCAATACTTTTCACAAGCTCGGAAGCGTAAATATATGATTTTTACGGTATATATCAGAGTTAAATCCCAAACACGGAACCAATATGATATTTGTTACTTATTACCAGTTGACAAGAACAATTACGGATTCTATTAACTGATTAATTGGAATGATAAAAACCCTAGCTAGGCGATCAGACTAACAAGAATTAAAAATCAAACATTCATTAAGCTCAAAACTGAAAAATCTAGATAGAAACACAAAAAAAGAAAAGCAGATCTGGAAAACTAATTATATGAAAAGTATTAGTCTATGCAGAACTGAAAACTAGGGTTTTAGCTAGATATGACTAAAAACGAATCTAAACTAGTAAAAAGAAACATTAATCGAATAATCTTCTAAACTAAGTGAATGGGATGATTCACAACCTTCAGATCTCCATAAGTCGCTGAAAGGAATCAGAAATCGCATTCAGAAGTGTTTTTCGTCGCCTGGAATTGTCTAACCCTTGAATCTGATTATGAGGGTCGTATTTATACTCAAGACGAAAGCTTCTAGAGAAAGAAATCGAAAAATGCGATCGCAAAAAAGGGAATTGTGATTGCAGAAATCAAGATAAATTCCAGAAATGCCCTTAAATGAAGTATGATGTTATTTTTGAAGTTTCTGGGGATTTGGGAGAAAAATGTGATAGGAAATATGGGTTATGCGATCGTAGATTTTTAAATTTCTTCTCAGATGGCTTCCAGATGACTTATTTCGGCACTGGGAAACTTGGTGACATTTATACTTACTTGCTTCATTCTAGGGCTTGGACCTTGGAGTGAATGATGGAGTCGATTTTGTAATCAAGAAACGCAGCCTTGCCCTTTAACTTTTGTTAATTGTCGAAGGGGACAGGGAGGGAAGAAACACGAAGGAACAGACAAAAGGGAAGAAACACGAAGGAACAGACAAAAGGGAAGAAACAGTGAGGTCGTGACTAGTGAGGAGGTTGCCTCGTGACATAGCCTAACGGTCAATGCTTTTTTGCATCAGGCAGATTCTAGTCAATAAAACATATATTATAAAGGGGGGGGGGGTTAAATTAAACTAAAAACTAAAAATTACAGTGAAATTAAACTAAACGAAAATCAATAATAAAAACGATTTCAGTGTTGCTGCGACTTTCCTAATCATGCATATGGTTATTCAGAATGCGTTTTATCTTAGCCGGTACTGAGAAAAACTAACAAGCTCTAGTATAATCTCGTTTACCTAAATTAGTTAACCAAAACAAGCTCTTTGAATTAACCCTAACTTTTTTACTGTTCAATTAAACAAACTCTTAATTAAATCAGAAAAACAGCTTTATGGTTTGTGTAAAATTCCCAGCAATACCCAATACTTTTCACAAGCTTGGAAGCGTAAATATATGATTTTTACGGTATATATCAGAGTTAAATCCCAAACACGGAACAAATATGATATTTGTTACTTATTACCAGTTGACAAGAACAATTACGGATTCTATTAACTGATTAATTGGAATGATAAAAACCCTAGCTAGGCGATCAGACTAACAAGAATTAAAAATCAAACATTCATTAAGCTCAAAACTGAAAAATCTAGATAGAAACACAAAAAAAGAAAACCAGATCTGGAAAACTAATTATATGAAAAGTACTAGTCTATGCAGAACTGAAAACTAGGGTTTTAGCTAGATATGACTAAAAACGAATCTAAACTAGTAAAAAGAAACATTAATCGAATAATCTTCTAAACTAAGTGAATGGGATGATTCACAACCTTCAGATCTCCATAAGTCGCTGAAAGGAATCAGAAATCGCATTCAGAAGTGTTTTTCGTCGCCTGGAATTGTCTAACCCTTGAATCTGATTATGAGGGTCGTATTTATACTCAAGACGGAAGCTTCTAGAGAAAGAAATCGAAAAATTCGATCGCAGAAAAGGGAATTGTGATTGCAGAAATCAAGATAAATTCCAGAAATGCCCTTAAATGAAGTATGATGTTATTTTTGAAGTTTCTGGGGATTTGGGAGAAAAATGTGATAGGAAATATGGGTTATGCGATCGTAGATTTTCAAATTTCTTCTCAGATGGCTTCCAGATGACTTATTTCGGCACTGGGAAACTTGGTGACATTTATACTTACTTGCTTCATTCTAGGGCTTGGACCTTGGAGTGAATGATGGAGTCGATTTTGTAATCAAGAAACGCAGCCTTGCCCTTTAACTTTTGTTAATTGTCGAAGGGGACAGGGAGGGAAGAAACACGAAGGAACAGACAAAAGGGAAGAAACAGTGAGGTCGTGACTAGTGAGGAGGTTGCCTCGTGACATAGCCTAACGGTCAATGCTTTTTTGCATCAGGCAGATTCTAGTCAATAAAACATATATTATAAAGGGGGGGGGGGTTAAATTAAACTAAAAACTAAAAATTACAGTGAAATTAAACTAAACGAAAATCAATAATAAAAACGATTTTAGTGTTGCTGCGACTTTCCTAATCATGCATATGGTTATTCAGAATGCGTTTTATCTTAGCCGGTACTGAGAAAAACTAACAAGATCTAGTATAATCTCGTTTACCTAAATTAGTTAACCAAAACAAGCTCTTTGAATTAACCCTAACTTTTTTACTGTTCAATTAAACAAACTCTTAATTAAATCAGAAAAACAGCTTTATGGTTTGTGTAAAATTCCCAGCAATACCCAATACTTTTCACAAGCTCGGAAGCGTAAATATATGATTTTTACGGTATATATCAGAGTTAAATCCCAAACACGGAACCAATATGATATTTGTTACTTATTACCAGTTGACAAGAACAATTACGGATTCTATTAACTGATTAATTGGAATGATAAAAACCCTAGCTAGGCGATCAGACTAACAAGAATTAAAAATCAAACATTCATTAAGCTCAAAACTGAAAAATCTAGATAGAAACACAAAAAAAGAAAACCAGATCTGGAAAACTAATTATATGAAAAGTACTAGTCTATGCAGAACTGAAAACTAGGGTTTTAGCTAGATATGACTAAAAACGAATCTAAACTAGTAAAAAGAAACATTAATCGAATAATCTTCTAAACTAAGTGAATGGGATGATTCACAACCTTCAGATCTCCATAAGTCGCTGAAAGGAATCAGAAATCGCATTCAGAAGTGTTTTTCGTCGCCTGGAATTGTCTAACCCTTGAATCTGATTATGAGGGTCGTATTTATACTCAAGACGGAAGCTTCTAGAGAAAGAAATCGAAAAATGCGATCGCAGAAAAGGGAATTGTGATTGTAGAAATCAAGATAAATTCCAGAAATGCCCTTAAATGAAGTATGATGTTATTTTTGAAGTTTCTGGGGATTTGGGAGAAAAATGTGATAGGAAATATGGGTTATGCGATCGTAGATTTTCAAATTTCTTCTCAGATGGCTTCCAGATGACTTATTTCGGCACTGGGAAACTTGGTGACATTTATACTTACTTGCTTCATTCTAGGGCTTGGACCTTGGAGTGAATGATGGAGTCGATTTTGTAATCAAGAAACGCAGCCTTGCCCTTTAACTTTTGTTAATTGTCGAAGGGGACAGGGAGGGAAGAAACACGAAGGAACAGACAAAAGGGAAGAAACACGAAGGAACAGACAAAAGGGAAGAAACAGTGAGGTCGTGACTAGTGAGGAGGTTGCCTCGTGACATAGCCTAACGGTCAATGCTTTTTTGCATCAGGCAGATTCTAGTCAATAAAACATATATTATAAAGGGGGGGGGGGTTAAATTAAACTAAAAACTAAAAATTACAGTGAAATTAAACTAAACGAAAATCAATAATAAAAACGATTTCAGTGTTGCTGCGACTTTCCTAATCATGCATATGGTTATTCAGAATGCGTTTTATCTTAGCCGGTACTGAGAAAAACTAACAAGCTCTAGTATAATCTCGTTTACCTAAATTAGTTAACCAAAACAAGCTCTTTGAATTAACCCTAACTTTTTTACTGTTCAATTAAACAAACTCTTAATTAAATCAGAAAAACAGCTTTATGGTTTGTGTAAAATTCCCAGCAATACCCAATACTTTTCACAAGCTCGGAAGCGTAAATATATGATTTTTACGGTATATATCAGAGTTAAATCCCAAACACGGAACCAATATGATATTTGTTACTTATTACCAGTTGACAAGAACAATTACGGATTCTATTAACTGATTAATTGGAATGATAAAAACCCTAGCTAGGCGATCAGACTAACAAGAATTAAAAATCAAACATTCATTAAGCTCAAAACTGAAAAATCTAGATAGAAACACAAAAAAAGAAAACCAGATCTGGAAAACTAATTATATGAAAAGTACTAGTCTATGCAGAACTGAAAACTAGGGTTTTAGCAAGATATGACTAAAAACGAATCTAAACTAGTAAAAAGAAACATTAATCGAATAATCTTCTAAACTAAGTGAATGGGATGATTCACAACCTTCAGATCTCCATAAGTCGCTGAAAGGAATCAGAAATCGCATTCAGAAGTGTTTTTCGTCGCCTGGAATTGTCTAACCCTTGAATCTGATTATGAGGGTCGTATTTATACTCAAGACGGAAGCTTCTAGAGAAAGAAATCGAAAAATGCGATCGCAGAAAAGGGAATTGTGATTGTAGAAATCAAGATAAATTCCAGAAATGCCCTTAAATGAAGTATGATGTTATTTTTGAAGTTTCTGGGGATTTGGGAGAAAAATGTGATAGGAAATATGGGTTATGCGATCGTAGATTTTCAAATTTCTTCTCAGA
This sequence comes from Lactuca virosa, assembly GCF_052849685.1. NCBI lineage: Eukaryota > Viridiplantae > Streptophyta > Magnoliopsida > Asterales > Asteraceae > Lactuca > Lactuca virosa. The sequence goes on along the minus strand of NC_136433.1, from coordinate 35,348,453 downwards.
TGGCTTCCAGATGACTTATTTCGGCACTGGGAAACTTGGTGACATTTATACTTACTTGCTTCATTCTAGGGCTTGGACCTTGGAGTGAATGATGGAGTCGATTTTGTAATCAAGAAACGCAGCCTTGCCCTTTAACTTTTGTTAATTGTCGAAGGGGACAGGGAGGGAAGAAACACGAAGGAACAGACAAAAGGGAAGAAACACGAAGGAACAGACAAAAGGGAAGAAACAGTGAGGTCGTGACTAGTGAGGAGGTTGCCTCGTGACATAGCCTAACGGTCAATGCTTTTTTGCATCAGGCAGATTCTAGTCAATAAAACATATATTATAAAGGGGGGGGGGGGGTTAAATTAAACTAAAAACTAAAAATTACAGTGAAATTAAACTAAACGAAAATCAATAATAAAAACGATTTCAGTGTTGCTGCGACTTTCCTAATCATGCATATGGTTATTCAGAATGCGTTTTATCTTAGCCGGTACTGAGAAAAACTAACAAGCTCTAGTATAATCTCGTTTACCTAAATTAGTTAACCAAAACAAGCTCTTTGAATTAACCCTAACTTTTTTACTGTTCAATTAAACAAACTCTTAATTAAATCAGAAAAACAGCTTTATGGTTTGTGTAAAATTCCCAGCAATACCCAATACTTTTCACAAGCTCGGAAGCGTAAATATATGATTTTTACGGTATATATCAGAGTTAAATCCCAAACACGGAACCAATATGATATTTGTTACTTATTACCAGTTGACAAGAACAATTACGGATTCTATTAACTGATTAATTGGAATGATAAAAACCCTAGCTAGGCGATCAGACTAACAAGAATTAAAAATCAAACATTCATTAAGCTCAAAACTGAAAAATCTAGATAGAAACACAAAAAAAGAAAACCAGATCTGGAAAACTAATTATATGAAAAGTACTAGTCTATGCAGAACTGAAAACTAGGGTTTTAGCTAGATATGACTAAAAACGAATCTAAACTAGTAAAAAGAAACATTAATCGAATAATATTCTAAACTAAGTGAATGGGATGATTCACAACCTTCAGATCTCCATAAGTCGCTGAAAGGAATCAGAAATCGCATTCAGAAGTGTTTTTCGTCGCCTGGAATTGTCTAACCGTTGAATCTGATTATGAGGGTCGTATTTATACTCAAGACGGAAGCTTCTAGAGAAAGAAATCGAAAAATGCGATCGCACAAAAGGGAATTGTGATTGCAGAAATCAAGATAAATTCCAGAAATGCCCTTAAATGAAGTATGATGTTATTTTTGAAGTTTCTGGGGATTTGGGAGAAAAATGTGATAGGAAATATGGGTTATGCGATCGTAGATTTTCAAATTTCTTCTCAGATGGCTTCCAGATGACTTATTTCGGCACTGGGAAACTTGGTGACATTTATACTTACTTGCTTCATTCTAGGGCTTGGACCTTGGAGTGAATGATGGAGTCGATTTTGTAATCAAGAAACGCAGCCTTGCCCTTTAACTTTTGTTAATTGTCGAAGGGGACAGGGAGGGAAGAAACACGAAGGAACAGAAAAAAGGGAAGAAACACGAAGGAACAGACAAAAGGGAAGAAACAGTGAGGTCGTGACTAGTGAGGAGGTTGCCTCGTGACATAGCCTAACGGTCAATGCTTTTTTGCATCAGGCAGATTCTAGTCAATAAAACATATATTATAAGGGGGGGGGGTTAAATTAAACTAAAAACTAAAAATTACAGTGAAATTAAACTAAACGAAAATCAATAATAAAAACGATTTCAGTGTTGCTGCGACTTTCCTAATCATGCATATGGTTATTCAGAATGTGTTTTATCTTAGCCGGTACTGAGAAAAACTAACAAGCTCTAGTATAATCTCGTTTACCTAAATTAGTTAACCAAAACAAGCTCTTTGAATTAACCCTAACTTTTTTACTGTTCAATTAAACAAACTCTTAATTAAATCAGAAAAACAGCTTTATGGTTTGTGTAAAATTCCCAGCAATACCCAATACTTTTCACAAGCTCGGAAGCGTAAATATATGATTTTTACGGTATATATCAGAGTTAAATCCCAAACACGGAACCAATATGATATTTGTTACTTATTACCAGTTGACAAGAACAATTACGGATTCTATTAACTGATTAATTGGAATGATAAAAACCCTAGCTAGGCGATCAGACTAACAAGAATTAAAAATCAAACATTCATTAAGCTCAAAACTGAAAAATCTAGATAGAAACACAAAAAAAGAAAACCAGATCTGGAAAACTAATTATATGAAAAGTACTAGTCTATGCAGAACTGAAAACTAAGGTTTTAGCTAGATATGACTAAAAACGAATCTAAACTAGTAAAAAGAAACATTAATCGAATAATCTTCTAAACTAAGTGAATGGGATGATTCACAACCTTCAGATCTCCATAAGTCGCTGAAAGGAATCAGAAATCGCATTCAGAAGTGTTTTTCGTCGCCTGGAATTGTCTAACCCTTGAATCTGATTAGGAGGGTCGTATTTATACTCAAGACGGAAGCTTCTAGAGAAAGAAATCGAAAAATGCGATCGCAGAAAAGGGAATTGTGATTGCAGAAATCAAGATAAATTCCTGAAATGCCCTTAAATGAAGTATGATGTTATTTTTGAAGTTTCTGGGGATTTAGGAGAAAAATGTGATAGGAAATATGGTTTATGCAATCGTAGATTTTCAAATTTCTTCTCAGATGGCTTCCAGATGATTTATTTCGGCACTGGGAAACTTGGTGACATTTATACTTACTTGCTTCATTCTAGGGCTTGGACCTTGGAGTGAATGATGGAGTCGATTTTGTAATCAAGAAACGCAGCCTTGCCCTTTAACTTTTGTTAATTGTCGAAGGGGACAGGGAGGGAAGAAACACGAAGGAACAGACAAAAGGGAAGAAACAGTGAGGTCGTGACTAGTGAGGAGGTTGCCTCGTGACATAGCCTAACGGTCAATGCTTTTTCGCATCAGGCAGATTCTAGTCAATAAAACATATATTATAAAGGGGGGGGGGGTTAAATTAAACTAAAAACTAAAAATTACAGTGAAATTAAACTAAACGAAAATCAATAATAAAAACGATTTCAGTGTTGCAGCGACTTTCCTAATCATGCATATGGTTATTCAGAATGCGTTTTATCTTAGCCGGTACTGAGAAAAACTAACAAGCTCTAGTATAATCTCGTTTACCTAAATTAGTTAACCAAAACAAGCTCTTTGAATTAACCCTAACTTTTTTACTGTTCAATTAAACAAACTCTTAATTAAATCAGAAAAACAGCTTTATGGTTTGTGTAAAATTCCCAGCAATACCCAATACTTTTCACAAGCTCGGAAGCGTAAATATATGATTTTTACGGTATATATCAGAGTTAAATCCCAAACACGGAACCAATATGATATTTGTTACTTATTACCAGTTGACAAGAACAATTACGGATTCTATTAACTGATTAATTGGAATGATAAAAACCCTAGCTAGGCGATCAGACTAACAAGAATTAAAAATCAAACATTCATTAAGCTCAAAACTGAAAAATCTAGATAGAAACACAAAAAAAGAAAACCAGATCTGGAAAACTAATTATATGAAAAGTACTAGTCTATGCAGAACTGAAAACTAGGGTTTTAGCTAGATATGACTAAAAACGAATCTAAACTAGTAAAAAGAAACATTAATCGAATAATATTCTAAACTAAGTGAATGGGATGATTCACAACCTTCAGATCTCCATAAGTCGCTGAAAGGAATCAGAAATCGCATTCAGAAGTGTTTTTCGTCGCCTGGAATTGTCTAACCGTTGAATCTGATTATGAGGGTCGTATTTATACCCAAGACGGAAGCTTCTAGAGAAAGAAATCGAAAAATGCGATCGCAAAAAAGGGAATTGTGATTGCAGAAATCAAGATAAATTCCAGAAATGCCCTTAAATGAAGTATGATGTTATTTTTGAAGTTTCTGGGGATTTGGGAGAAAAATGTGATAGGAAATATGGGTTATGCGATCGTAGATTTTCAAATTTCTTCTCAGATGGCTTCCAGATGACTTATTTCGGCACTGGGAAACTTGGTGACATTTATACTTACTTGCTTCATTCTAGGGCTTGGACCTTGGAGTGAATGATGGAGTCGATTTTGTAATCAAGAAACGCAGCCTTGCCCTTTAACTTTTGTTAATTGTCGAAGGGGACAGGGAGGGAAGAAACACGAAGGAACAGAAAAAAGGGAAGAAACACGAAGGAACAGACAAAAGGGAAGAAACAGTGAGGTCGTGACTAGTGAGGAGGTTGCCTCGTGACATAGCCTAACGGTCAATGCTTTTTTGCATCAGGCAGATTCTAGTCAATAAAACATATATTATAAGGGGGGGGGGGGTTAAATTAAACTAAAAACTAAAAATTACAGTGAAATTAAACTAAACGAAAATCAATAATAAAAACGATTTCAGTGTTGCTGCGACTTTCCTAATCATGCATATGGTTATTCAGAATGTGTTTTATCTTAGCCGGTACTGAGAAAAACTAACAAGCTCTAGTATAATCTCGTTTACCTAAATTAGTTAACCAAAACAAGCTCTTTGAATTAACCCTAACTTTTTTACTGTTCAATTAAACAAACTCTTAATTAAATCAGAAAAACAGCTTTATGGTTTGTGTAAAATTCCCAGCAATACCCAATACTTTTCACAAGCTCGGAAGCGTAAATATATGATTTTTACGGTATATATCAGAGTTAAATCCCAAACACGGAACCAATATGATATTTGTTACTTATTACCAGTTGACAAGAACAATTACGGATTCTATTAACTGATTAATTGGAATGATAAAAACCCTAGCTAGGCGATCAGACTAACAAGAATTAAAAATCAAACATTCATTAAGCTCAAAACTGAAAAATCTAGATAGAAACACAAAAAAAGAAAACCAGATCTGGAAAACTAATTATATGAAAAGTACTAGTCTATGCAGAACTGAAAACTAAGGTTTTAGCTAGATATGACTAAAAACGAATCTAAACTAGTAAAAAGAAACATTAATCGAATAATCTTCTAAACTAAGTGAATGGGATGATTCACAACCTTCAGATCTCCATAAGTCGCTGAAAGGAATCAGAAATCGCATTCAGAAGTGTTTTTCGTCGCCTGGAATTGTCTAACCCTTGAATCTGATTATGAGGGTCGTATTTATACTCAAGACGGAAGCTTCTAGAGAAAGAAATCGAAAAATGCGATCGCAGAAAAGGGAATTGTGATTGCAGAAATCAAGATAAATTCCTGAAATGCCCTTAAATGAAGTATGATGTTATTTTTGAAGTTTCTGGGGATTTAGGAGAAAAATGTGATAGGAAATATGGTTTATGCAATCGTAGATTTTCAAATTTCTTCTCAGATGGCTTCCAGATGATTTATTTCGGCACTGGGAAACTTGGTGACATTTATACTTACTTGCTTCATTCTAGGGCTTGGACCTTGGAGTGAATGATGGAGTCGATTTTGTAATCAAGAAACGCAGCCTTGCCCTTTAACTTTTGTTAATTGTCGAAGGGGACAGGGAGGGAAGAAACACGAAGGAACAGACAAAAGGGAAGAAACAGTGAGGTCGTGACTAGTGAGGAGGTTGCCTCGTGACATAGCCTAACGGTCAATGCTTTTTCGCATCAGGCAGATTCTAGTCAATAAAACATATATTATAAAGGGGGGGGGGGGTTAAATTAAACTAAAAACTAAAAATTACAGTGAAATTAAACTAAACGAAAATCAATAATAAAAACGATTTCAGTGTTGCAGCGACTTTCCTAATCATGCATATGGTTATTCAGAATGCGTTTTATCTTAGCCGGTACTGAGAAAAACTAACAAGCTCTAGTATAATCTCGTTTACCTAAATTAGTTAACCAAAACAAGCTCTTTGAATTAACCCTAACTTTTTTACTGTTCAATTAAACAAACTCTTAATTAAATCAGAAAAACAGCTTTATGGTTTGTGTAAAATTCCCAGCAATACCCAATACTTTTCACAAGCTCGGAAGCGTAAATATATGATTTTTACGGTATATATCAGAGTTAAATCCCAAACACGGAACCAATATGATATTTGTTACTTATTACCAGTTGACAAGAACAATTACGGATTCTATTAACTGATTAATTGGAATGATAAAAACCCTAGCTAGGCGATCAGACTAACAAGAATTAAAAATCAAACATTCATTAAGCTCAAAACTGAAAAATCTAGATAGAAACACAAAAAAAGAAAACCAGATCTGGAAAACTAATTATATGAAAAGTACTAGTCTATGCAGAACTGAAAACTAAGGTTTTAGCTAGATATGACTAAAAACGAATCTAAACTAGTAAAAAGAAACATTAATCGAATAATCTTCTAAACTAAGTGAATGGGATGATTCACAACCTTCAGATCTCCATAAGTCGCTGAAAGGAATCAGAAATCGCATTCAGAAGTGTTTTTCGTCGCCTGGAATTGTCTAACCCTTGAATCTGATTATGAGGGTCGTATTTATACTCAAGACAGAAGCTTCTAGAGAAAGAAATCGAAAAATGCGATCGCAGAAAAGGGAATTGTGATTGCAGAAATCAAGATAAATTCCAGAAATGCCCTTAAATGAAGTATGATGTTATTTTTGAAGTTTCTGGGGATTTAGGAGAAAAATGTGATAGGAAATATGGTTTATGCAATCGTAGATTTTCAAATTTCTTCTCAGATGGCTTCCAGATGATTTATTTCGGCACTGGGAAACTTGGTGACATTTATACTTACTTGCTTCATTCTAGGGCTTGGACCTTGGAGTGAATGATGGAGTCGATTTTGTAATCAAGAAACGCAGCCTTGCCCTTTAACTTTTGTTAATTGTCGAAGGGGACAGGGAGGGAAGAAACACGAAGGAACAGACAAAAGGGAAGAAACACGAAGGAACAGACAAAAGGGAAGAAACAGTGAGGTCGTGACTAGTGAGGAGGTTGCTCGTGATTTTTTTCTTTCTTCTAATTGCCGGCCAATCACTTTCAAACCATTGACGATTGGGCTATTTTGTTTGATTCATTTTTTATTTGGGGTTTTGGGCTACAAATACAATTAATAGTGGATTAAAACACTAAGCTTCTAATTGGCTAATTATAAGTTGTAAACTTCTAATTATATTTTTGGGTTTGGTAATTCTTGATAGAGTGACATATTTATTTTACGTAGTTGCACAAATTTTTTTTATGTGGATGTACAATTTTTTTACGTAGCGGCACAGCAGGTAAAAATTAAAAAAATCGAATTTTTTTCCACTACGTACGGGGAAAATAGGTGTTGTCGGTGTTATGCCAAGACACCTCACTGAAACCGCCCCTGCCTGGAAGTCTCCTAATTTGGGTTTAAATATACCATGATTAACCTTTTGGTGTAGGTGATTAAGAGGAAATAGAGGATGATTACGGATTAATCAAAAAGGAATAATGTCTAGGAATTTAATGACAAATGGAAGATATGGTGTATGAAGAGTAGACGTAATGTGAATTATTTACAAGTTTACCCTTGGTAAGTAATTATACATGTATTAGAATATAAGAATCAAATCTTAAAACTTAAACTCCGATAGATATTTGGATTTAGATAATAATTTGATTCGAATTGTATTCTGAATCCAAATCAATATCTAGACCACATCATCATAATCTTCTTTATTTCCTTCAATGTGAAATAGAAATTTAAATTTAACTAACACGTTTTTACTTTATGCTTTTTTTCACCGCCTTTCTTTCTTCTTTATCCTTCGTCAACGTTTTCCAAACCCTGCTGTCAAACTTCCTTTCCTTCGCACAGGTAAGTAAGCACCAAGTACTGTCTAATATTTGTATTCATACAAATTTATTTGTAAAACACTATAAAATTAAAATTGTAAGAAAAAATAAAAATTTGGATACATGTCACACCGATTGGCAAACACAAAGGACCGCTCATAACTAATCTAATGAGAAAGAATAACAAACTAATTACAAAGAGGAATCCCTATTTTGGAGGGAAAAAGATAAGTTGAAGTTTGCAATGAAATATAGGCATTTGGGTTTTGATGTAAAGAATGGAAGGTAATGTTTGTGTTTTAGGTTTTGATATAAAACTATGTTTCTTGTGTTATTTATGTAAACTGTATCATGCAAAAAACTGTAAAATGTAAAAGAACCAAAAAGATTGTGTTGTATGTGATATGAGTAAAATTGATTGGATATCGACAAAATGTGATCATATTTGTATCTACATTTTCTTGTTTAATGTGGATAGGAAGATAGTTTTCTTTATTGCAACTTTATTTTTACGAAACAATGCAACAATCCTAGATACATTTTATTCACTACAAAATAGAACAGAATGGTAAAATGATTATTTTCAACATTTAATACTGTCAGTCAGATACATAATCAAACAATACAGTTTTAATCAGAGACAAATACAATCAGAACTTTAGACCCAATCTGACTAGATCAGATCAGACTCGGTCAACAACCATCAAACAATCCCTTAAGATACTTATCACATTAAACAGCCCCTTAAGATACTTGTAACATTGATTAAAGATACCTTCTACAACATGCAATTAATCATGTTCATTTCATTTTCATACTATTTCAATTTTCATCGGCCATATTAAGATATAACAACAGAATAAATCACCATATCAATTGTCCCTGTACACAAGACTTCACCAAGTAACTAGAAACAGAATTCGATGGCTTATTCAAATAACCATTCTCTTTTATTGTCTACCGTATTACCCTTTGTATACAAAAATATACTCCAAAATTTTTGCATAATTGACAACAATCCTTCTCCGGAATTAAACTTTCCATAGATCTATCGATCCCAACCGTCCTTCCTCCTCCGGAATCCAACTTTCCATTCCGTTATCCCCCCATACAACTCCGTAAACTTCTCCAAACACCTACTCCTCACCCGATAATGTGCTTGTGTATTCCCACTAATCGCAACCCCGGAAAACTTGGATGTATCAATCGCCCAAGCCGGTTTTATATATTCCACCGAATGCCCCCCAGGGGTAGAATTGGAATATAAAAAATTCATCAAAACATCCTCACAATTAAAAACCTCATCCACCATTTTCCTTCCCAATTCCGCTTCCTCACTCCAATACCTCTCAAACGCAAATTCCCGGTCAACAAACGCCGCCCCGGTCAAAACCATGTTATAACCGTCATGTTTCCGGGCATGTTTCTCGGGTCGGTACTTTAACGGTGGCGGCGCGGTGACTAACCGCGGGTAAAACCCGACTAACCGGGTCGGGTTTTCCCGCCAGACTTTAAACCCGCGTTCAAGATCATCACAATTCATCATGATGTCATCGTCTAGTTCGAGAACCGCTTTGGTTTTGATAAACGGGTCGACCCGGAACCGGTTGTTCAACGAGTTTTTCTCCTCGACCCGGATCCGAACCGGAACCGCGGATTCCAATTCCGATGGGTTTGGCGGTTTCCCTTTGTTCCAAACCACCAAGATTTCGCGAACCGAGGCGCATTTGGAATAATGATTTACGTACATTTTCAAATTCCACATTCGGGCATCATATGTCATTGCTAATAAAGTGAATTGTGAAAAATGGTTGTTAACCGGATATGGTTTTTCCCACCCGTTTCCCCCATACATGTACCCGAATCCAACACATGCTATCACGATTGATAGTATTAAAAGAACCGTTAAAATAAACTTACCCATGTAAGTATTAGGGTTGATTGTTTGATTCAACCGGAGTCTCAATTTCAATCTCTCCCAATTTAAAATGGAATCATTTCTTTTCTTGATATGTGTGAGTGGAATAAAGCACTTGATAAACCCTAGCAACCAACATGTTAAAAGAACGATTGAACCGGAGGTGATAATCAAACCACACCCAACCACGTGTCTACTTGTCACATCCCCAAAGTGGGTCCGGTCCCCGTCTGCAACCGCGACCCATTCGCCGGTTCTCAACCGTTGAACATCCAAGTGGTGAGATCGGGCCCCATTCCATGCGTTTATACCTTTTGTTGACTTTTCAACCTTGAAGTTGACTTCCGATTCTATGTAATGGTGAGTTGTAAGATGTTCGATCTTGAACACACGGATGTTTTCACTGTGACCTAATCGGTAAAGATTCCCGTTGTAAACGAAGGGTCGACCTCCGTTTCGTGGTCCTGTAAACGGGTTTTTCATGTGTGGGGTCCACGGCCCAAACGGGGTTTTACTATACCAGATTTCAAGGTCACCGAAAGTCAACCGGGTTTGGTAAGAACCGAAAATCCAATACATATTTTCGTGGTATATGATGACGGAATTTACCAAAGGGTGTTCTAAAATGATCTTTTCAAGTTTCCATTTGAAAGGAAACTCGATTGCTTTGTAAAGACGAATGTCACGGGTTCCACTTCCTTGAGGCATCATGTATATCTATTAGAGAATGTAAAAGAAGATGAAATATGAATGATGAAATGGAAAATTGGAAATAAAGAAATTGGGGGTTTAAAAGTAGAGAGTTTTACTTGATGATTGTAGTTGAATACATATGGATGTGAAAGATGCCAATCTTCATCCAAAACTACTCCTAGTTGTTCCCAATTTACTCCATTATCATTGCTTCTTGCAACCCCAATATCTCCTTGCATTGTTATCACATTCTTGGTTTCAAAGAACATGTAAAGAAAATCATCCTGAGTCATAATAAGTGTTGTTAGGATAAATGATGCTTAAAAATATGGGAAATGGAAGGAAAGATCAAATAAGGGCAAGTTTATAAAAACTAAGGGCTTTAAAGACAACAGACTCATTTTTCTGTCTTTTTTTTATTTAATCGTTCTTTAGAAAAACGTCTTAGTTAAATAAATGAGGGCGTCTTAGTTAAATAAATAAGGGCAAATTTGTAAGAAGTCAACACTTAATAGGAAAAGACTAATAAACCCTTATAAAAAGGGTACTTTTAAGCGATTATAACTCTCATTATTTCCTAAAAAAACGGAGCAAACTATATATAGACAATAAGGGAGTAAACAACTAACTCAAATAAGCTCCTAGACATGATAATTTGAGGTCACGATAGGAGCCCACTACCTCTTTTCCTTTTCAAAAAGAGCAATATTATACCACGTAATATAACAAACCATTAAAGAAAGTGAATCTTTAACCAGCTCTGGATCCAAGATTCTTGATTAGGGTATACAACAGATCTTCTACATCTTGAAGTGATATTAAAAACAATTAAAGAAAGTGCATCTTTAAAAACTTTAGCCATCAAATTTCATAAAAGTGACATATGCTTTAAGAAAGATTGGTGGAAGCCTAATCCTTGGTTAAAAAACAGAATATATGATCAAAATTCATTTCATGTGATCATGAAATTGGAAAAGGAAAATACAATAAAGAAATTACCTTAGCATAAAGAAAAGGGTCAGCAACATAATTACTTGGGAACCCAGAATTAGTAACAGAATCACAAGTCAAAATTGGGTTTGCTACAGGCCATGCTGCACTTTTGTTGTCCCAAATATTCATCTGCAATCCATTCAAACAAAGATGAAAGACCCACTTCATATATCAAAACCCCACAAAAAAAAACTCTTATCTTTTTCTTAATCTAATTAAAGAATTCAAATTGAGAATCTTAGAACAGTAATACCCACTTGAGATAATCACAAAAGCCAGCAAAAAAAAGACAACTTCTTTGATTAGTTTGACTCCCAAATCAGATATATAATAATACATACATCCATCATATATCTATAACCCACAAAAAGCCTAACGTTTTTCAAAATAATCAAAGAAATTATATAAAAAGGTCATAGAAGAGTAACACTCGCATCATAATAGCATATACCAAAAAAAGTCAAGCGAAGAACACAATTTCTTTAATTATTTTGATTCCCCAATTAAAAAGTTCATAATAGTCCCACACCATAGTCCATTCATATATAAGACCTTAGAAAAAGGGTTCTGACCTTTTAGAATAATGTAATGATTTCAGATAATAAACCATAACAAAGTTTGATTCCGAAAAAAATAAACAAAATCATCAATTTTTGGGAGCAATGTAAATCCCTAAATAAGGAAGATGCATAAGAAGGTAGACGATTGAGTTGAGAACTTACATCTTCGATGGGTTTAAGAGAAAAAGGGGAATCACCATAGAAAGCTCCGATTGCCCATGAACCATCGTTATCCTCTTGACAACCGAGTGAATTATTATAATTCAAATTAGGGTTGTTGAACAAATAAAAGATGTAGAAAACCCCAACCGAACTACACAACAGAAACGAAACAAACAGGTAGTGCACAGTCGGTGAATGACCACCGCCATTGTCGTGCACACGCCACCGGGACCCGTGGGTTTTATCCGACGTTCCGCCGGTAATGCCCACAAACGGACTCGAACCCATGTCGCCGGGAACAGTAAACTGCAACGGCGGTGATTTAAATCGATCAACAATCCGTCGATAAACAGATCATCTCATACACAAATCTCCAGATTATTGAATATCAAAAGGGTTTTCAAATTACACAAAGCATTCGCTCCAAATATCGATATGCGATGGAGATTATATCAAGAATTCTGAGTGGGTGGTGCTTGTTTCTCTATCTAAAATTCCCAAAATGGTGGTGAAAGAAAAGGTGGCAGACACCTATGCGGTGGTGTGTGTTGGGATAGCGTGACGTGCGTGATTATATATATAAAGATTAAAGATAAACCGGATGATGTGTATGTGTAATTTGGGAATTGTTTATAGCTATAAATTTCATGTAGATCACCAATAAAGGTAGATATGTGTTTAATGTCGACAATCCGAAACAAGAATGATGCCTAATGATATTAAAGACTCGAGATGTGTTGTAATTTTCAATTTGCCGCTTACACTACAAAAAGTTTTCTTGACGTGTGAGTTGTAAGTTTTAACTCACGTTTTCCGTCTTTTCAATTCTTTTATTGCATTTAATACGAAGGTAAAGGAAGTAAGTTGTTTAAATCTTGTATAACGATTTCGATTCTTGTATGTGATAATTGAAAGTTGTTTGTTCTATCTTTGTCCATAATTTTTTTTAAATATAATATGATTAATGACCACCGACCACTAGTAATTTACATTATGGATAAAAATATCATATTATGAAATTTATTTGAAAACACTACATAAATAATTGAAAATTGTTATTTTTGTTTAAAAATGTTTGGACTAGCAGGTTTAAATTTTTCATTTTGTTGCTATTTGGTCTAATTTGGTGTGATTTTTTTTTAAATGATGATTTTGCCCTTTATATTTTCATGACAAAATTTCACAATTGGTCCCTGTGGTTTACAGAATATCGCACTTTGAGGATTTCCTAGCAAAAAGTCACGCGACTGGTCCCTGTGGTTTGTAAAGTTACATGAAAGGTCCTCCTGCTGTTAAATCTAAAGTTTCAGCAGTTAGATTTTAATGGAAAAAACTATTTTGCCTCTGTACCAATATTGCAATACACTACAAACCTCAAGGACCATTCGTGTAATTTTATAAATTTGAAATTTTATATATATATAAATTATAAATTTCGCATTTTTTATTTATATAAGTTATAAATATAAATTTTATATATATGTATATATATAATTTCAACAATTTGATAATTTTTTTTTTATCTTTTTGACATTTTGTTTTCTATTTTTATTTTATAGTTTTAGTTATTTATGGTTTTTTGTTATATTTTTATTTATTTTGAATCAAGTAAATAAACTTAAATTCGATAAACCATATCGAAATTATTTTTCTTTAATTTTTATTATTTGTGAATTATTTGTTTTTTTTATTTTTTTTTTTTAATTTTATGCCGTTATTGTTCTTGTTTTTTTTTTGATGCTCCATAGTTAATATCGTTAGCAACTTTAAATTTGCATTTATCATTATCATTATTTGATCTTTTGTTTTCTATTTTTGTTATAATTTTAATTATTTATTATTCTTCTATTGTTTTTATTTATTTTGATTCAAGTAATGAAAAATAGAAAAACAAAAAACAAAAACTCAAACACCAAATTCTAATATACTCTAATATATTAATACATTTTACATTTTCATCTTTTTTTAGTTTTTTCGTATTTTTTTAAAATTTTTTAGTATTATTTTGTTAAATTTTTTTCATATTATTTTTTAATTATTTCTTATTATTATTTTTTAATTATTTCCTATTTTTAATTTTTTCGTTGTTTCGTTTTTATTTTTCATCAACTTGATAACTTTTTTTTGACCTTTTCCAAAAAGTGTAAAATGTATGAATATATTAGAGTATATTACAATTTTGGTGTTTGAGTTTTTTTGGTTTTTTATAATTTTGGTTATTTATGGTTTTTGTAACTTTTTTATTTTGATTCGCGTAAATAAAATAGTTATATTTACAAATATAAATAAATAAAATAAACATAACTTTTTTATTTACACAAATAAAAAAAAAAGTTACGAAAACCATTAATAACCAAAATTAATAAAAAAAATGCGAAAAAAACCAAAAAATATGAAAATTGTAAAATGTATTAATATATTAGAGTATTTTACAACTTTTGGGGTTTGAGTTTTTGGCTTTTTGTTTTTCTATTTTTCATTAATTGAATCAAAATAAATAAAAACAATAGAAGAATAATAAATAACTAAATATATATAAAAAACACAAAAGATAAAATAATGATAGTGATAAATGCAAACATAAAGTTGCTAACGATATTAACTATAGAACATCAAAGTAAAATAAATAAATAAATAAATAAAATAAACTGTAACAACAAAAAATTAAAAAAAAACATTAACGTTTCATTTCATAATTAAGAAAAAAAAGGTTTTGATATGGTTTATCGAACTTAAGTTTATTTACTTGAATCAAAATAAATAAAAACATAAAAAAACCATAAATAATTAAAATTATAAAATAAAAATAGAAAATAAAATGTCAAAAAGATAAAAAAAATTATCAAGTTGTTGAAAAAAAAATATATATGTATATATATATATATATATATATATATATATATATATATATATATATATATATAATTTACATTTATAATTTATATATATACGAAATTTATATTTATAATTTATATATACACAAAATTTCAAATTTATAAAATTACACGAATGGTCCTTGAGGTTTGTAGTGTATTACAATACTGGTACAAAGGCAAAATAGAATTTCCATTAAAATCTAACTGTTGAAAAGTTAGATTTAATGGCAGGAGGACCTTTCATGTAATTTTACAAACCACAGGGACCAGTCGCGTGACTTTTTGCTAAGAATTCCTCAAAGTGCGATATTTTGTAAACCACAGGGACCAATTGTGAAATTTTTGTCTATTTTCATTTTCTATTTTTTTTAAATTACAATAACTTAAAAAAGAAAAAAGAAATTCTTTACATCTCTCTCTCTCTCTCTCTCGCTCTCTCTCTCTCTCTCTCTCTCTCTACATTACATACACTTTTATAACCTAAACTTGTAAAACATTTCATCAGATCTCCGGCTCCGATGAAGGCTGCTCGTCAGACCTCCTCCTTCTTTAACTATAGTGTCGCCGCCGCCGCCTGCCATAGACCATAATCTCGTCGTTGTCATCCATCTGTAAACCCTTGTTCCAATCTCCGATCTCGTCGCCACTGTCCATATATGTAAACCTTTGTTTTTTCGGCGATCTGAACACCATTGCTACAACTCGACGAAGCTCTAATCTGCAACTCGACGAAGACGATGGTCCGATCTGAACACCACCGCCGCAACTAGTGGCGAATCTAGAAAATAAAATTAGGGTATGCAAGTATAGATTTAAGGTATGAAAACAATAAGATTTAATATATAAAACTTTATTCTCAAAGAAAATAGAATAGGTAAGAAAATTTTAAGGGTATGCAAGTGCATATCCTTCTTCTATACTAGATACACCCTTGGCTGCAACTCGACGAAGCTCCATATCTGTAAACCCTCGCTTTTCCGGCGAGCCTCATCTCTCTCTCTGCATCTTTCTTCGCCTTCTTCATCAGCAAACCCTAGTGATTTGCCAACGATGTTCCAAAAAAGACGATGGGTGACGACAAGTTAGGGTTTTCAGAAAACCCTAACCAGTTATTCTTGTTTCAGCGCAACTATCTTCCACCGAAACCCTAGCTTCGCCATCTTCATCAACATAACCTAGCACCGGTATGTGTTGAACGACGACCCTACCTTTGTCTTTCCATTCCGACGAGAAATAAGAAAGAAAGAGGGTGACAAACAGATCCGATGGCTAATTTCTTTTTCTGTTTTTTTTGGTTGATTTGGTGTTACTGGTGGTTTGGCGGTGATTATATGTTGATGACAGTTGATGATGTTTCAATGGTGGTGTGATGATGTGATAGAGAAGATGATGGGTTCTAGGGTTGGTGGTGGCTAATGGTGTTTTTGGGTTGTGTCTGATGGTAATATAAGCTGGAATGGGTTTGATGGTGTTCACGGTGGTGGGAATGGAGATGGAGAATGGTGGTGTTGGGTGTTGGTGGATGATGAAAGGTTTAGCTGAGGTTGAAGGTTGGTGAAGGTGATGAATTGCGAGGGTAGTAAAAGGGTGTTGGGTTCAAGTTCGGGTTATGAAAGGAGTAAGGGAGAAAGGTTTATTTTTCTTTTAATCAGAAAAATATTTAAATAAATGAAAAAACTAAAAAAATAAAATATTGTGGGCAAAATATCATAATAAAAAAGTTTAAACAAAATTGGACCAAACTCGCAACAAAATGAAAAGTTTGGACGTCTCGTGCTATTCCAAACCTTTTTGGACCAAAATGATAATTTTCAGCAACTACAAGGATCATTCAAACAATTTTTTCAATTTATTTTATAGCTTATTACTATTTGTTTTATTTTATTTATAACTTATTATTATTGAAACTACTAAATTATTTGTGTTTTTATTAATCACTCAATATATATTAAATTGTTAATATACTTTCATGTTTAGTATATTTATCCCCTCATCTTCTAATCATATTTTTTTTACTCTTTAATTATATTTAGTTAAAAATATTTTTAGTTTATTGACTACTATTTCTATCAAATATTTAATGACAATTTATTTATGAAATATAAATTTATAATGATTATATAATATTTTCAATCTTTTTATAATTATGATGTATTAATTATTTCGTATTTTACGTTTGTAAATAAAGACCCAATATACCTTTACTTATGTTTTCGTTAGTTTGTTGCATTCAACGTTTATAAAATATAATGTGTGTTTAAAAAATAACTAATTAAATGGAAAGGGTTTTATAAAATATTTTAAATAGATAATGATAGATTAGGTAAAATTCAATAAAAAACTATTGGAAGAGATTAATCATTTGAGATGTTATTTAATTATAGTTAGTGTTAATGAAATGGTGATGCGACAATAATTTTAACTGATAGTATAGGTTAGCGATTGGAGATGTTTTAACAAACGTAAGGCAAAAAGGTATCTACATTCGAAAGTCCAATCTTGTTGCATTTTGTCTGTATTTTGTCTATTTCACAACGAAAAAACGAGTAAAGATAATGTTATTTTTTGCACTTTTGGATCATCAGTTGACAAACAAGCTCTGTAGTAAACAATATGTAAGAAAACTGGTTTTAACCAATTTCTAAAAATGTTTTTTTTCCCATTTTTAGCATCAGTTTCGAACCCTAACATTATAAAAGTGGAAAAATGATTATATGTGTGTGTTCGTTTCCATGATACCTTCGTTTCGGTATATTACACATCCAAAACAGATTAAAGATGAATGAGAAAGTAAGGTAGTTGGAAGAAATTAACAAAATGGTTAAATAAGTTTTACTTCATCACATATGGATGGGAGTATGTGCGTGTTCTTTTCTATGATACCTTCGTTTCGGTATATTACACGTCTAAAACAAATTAAAGATGAATGAGAATTTGTATAGGAAAGTAAGGTAGTTGGAAGAAATTAAAAAAAGGGTTAAATGAGTTTTACTTCATCACACATGTGTGGGAGAATGAAAAGGAAATAAGCTTATAACTATAAAGATTTTTTAGCTTTGCAGGTCTTATAGCATAAATGTTCTCTCTTGCGCTTGCGGGGTGCAAATGCGAGCCAAATTGGCTTGAGTCACAAAACTTGTGTGTGAGCACGCGTCCTACGAGTACAAATATACCATCGGCCGACCAAAAAAGTTCAAGGAATTAGAAGATAAAATACGTCGTGATAAAAGTTATGCCTAGACGTTTGAACTTTGAAGCATCATATATATGTTAGGAATTTGAAGATGAAAGTGCAAGAAATTCCATTTACTTTATGAATGTAAGAGGACGAAGAAGGAACATCAAATGTAGAAGTCATTAATTTCTTTTATATGTAAGTGAAAATATGTGACCCATGACTTAAACCAGATAAAGGAAGGATACCTTGAAAGTTTAATGATAATGAAAGTAGACAAATCTTAAAAAATGGTCCATAATCAAACATCTTGTAATATAGCGATTTAACCACAAGATTGACCAAAAATTTCAAGACCATTACTCAGATTTAATCAATCACCTTTGTATCTCCCACTCATGTAATAATAGTAAACACCACAACCAGATCACTTGCCTTTATGAAACTCACCCTCGTTGTAACGTCCCAAAAATACCGAGTAAAACTTTCTTTTTAAATAAATCAAAACCTTTCATTCATTATTCCAAAAGACGATCAGAGTAAAAGTATTCTCAAAACATCAGAGGAAAATCATAAACAATCGATGCAGAATAAATCTCCAGGGGATGCAGTACGATCAAGTTGGGCTCTTCCTTTTGAAAGTGGAAGTACATGAAAATGTTTAAACCACAAAACCGTAAGCACAAAGCTTAGTGAGTTCCCCAAAATACCACATATTATACATATAGTTGTCATGGGCTACCCCCATGGTCTTTTCCCTAGAATGTCATAGGCTACCCCCATGGTCTTACAACCAAGTTCCATGGGCTACCCCTTGGTATTTCCTTGAAATTCCATGGGCTACCCTCATGGTCTAACATCCAAGTGCCATGGGCTACCCCCATGGTCTTTCATGCAATTGTCATGGGCTACCCCCATGGTCTTTCATACAAGTGCCACAGGCTACCCCCGGGGTCTTCCAAGCAAGTATAACAAAGACAACTAGCATTCTACATAACACAATCCAATGGCCCGGAGTTGGTGATATCGACCCAATGACCCATGAGTACAGTGATAAGATTCACCTCTCAGACGATAATCAACTGCTACTGCTCTCACTGTCGAAGATACAAATGTTATACACCACCTATATAGTCACACAAAGTGAACCCTTAGCCCACCTTCCAAAAAGTAGGAGTTTGACCCCAAAGTCAACTCAAGTCAAAATTCAACGGTCAAAGTCAAAGACAAAATTTCCAATTAGTAGCCCTCCACGTCGTAATCTTCCTTGACCACGTTGTGGGCACTAAATGCCAAAACAGTCAATGATTCCCCAGTCGCCACGTCGTGGGTACGTCCGGACAAAACAGACGTGATAAGTCCCGCCACCAAGCCGTGGCCTTCCTTGGCTACACCGTGGTCTTCAGCCTGAAAGGATTTTCTTCAATCAGGGCTTAATCCATAAGGACCAAAGCTAAAATCATCATATCTGGTTCCTAATAGCTTCATAATGGATAAAGTTTCCAAATTTATCCATTAGGATGGTCCAAACCACCAAGATCTAGGCTTTAAGTCACAAAGGGACCCAAAAATGAATCTTTCTAGACTTAATCCATTAAGTCCAAGTCTCCCACTTTTCCAACCTGAATCAACAAGATGTCTAGATGGATAAAGTTTCCAACTTTACCCATAATAATGTTTCAAACTTTCAAGATCTAAACTTTAATACACCAAAATGACCTAAAGGACCAAGATAACTTGCATGGCTAAAAGGGAAGGCAAAATATCATAACTTTCCTAGTCCATGAGGTCCAAGAAGCATTCCAAACTGATCAAAAGATGTTGGAGTCCACTCAACTCCAAGATCACTCATAAAATGGACCAAAAGTGCCAAAAACCACAAATGAAGAGATCTAAAGAACTAAAGAGCAAGATTGGAATTTTATACTCACAATAGTCCAGAAATGTAGTGCCTTTGATGGATCCAAACTTAAAGCATCATTCCTTGCAACAAAAAAAAACCTTCTTGATCTTTAAGCTTCATCAAAATATCATAAATAGCATTCAAAAGAGGAGAAAGGAGAGATGATGAGCTCAAATCTTCAAGGTGGAGGTTGGGGTTTCTCCCAGGGGGTTCTAGAGGTGATGGAGGCTAAGAAAATACCCTAAAACATGAATCATTACCTTTAATTACCTTGAAAACCCTAAAAAATATGGGCTTGGGCTGCACAATTCTCACCTCATGACAACCTGCTTCTCACCTCGTGAGAACGAGTTTTCACGCAATTCCATTCCAACTTTAAATAATCATAACTTATTCATTCATACTCCATTTTCGAATATATTTATATGGACGGGAAGGTATTGATGAGCCCCACAGTCCTATATAATTACTTTTGACTTAATACATGTCGAACTAAAACCATAATTCATGCTAGAAGCCCGAAATATTACTTTTCCAATTTTACCCTTTTTCTTCAAAGCACAAATAGAAGTCTTTAATCACTTAACCAACATTATCAACACCCAATAAGGTCTAAACCCTATTCCATTGAATCCCAAGGCCTTTACTCGATCCATTTATAGCCCACAATCCCGAAATAAGAAACTTATCGAAACATGATGTTACAACTCTCTCCCACTTAAACTGGATTTCGTCCTCGAAATCCATCTTGGTTAGAATCTCTGAAAACAACGCCAACATATTCCATAAGCTCCCTCTAACCACTTCGAAATCAAGGCATCTATAAAGAGCACCCGAGAGATCACTCAAAAACCCACAACTGCCAACAAGCAACTAAATAACTTGAAAATACTCAACCGCAACCACTATCTTTCTCTCCCTAACTGTGAGACCCAACTTCCTGTGAAAACCACTCAAACTGGGAACTCTAAAAACTACAACCACCAACCAACTCCATCAATATACTCCCCGAAACCGGGAACCCATCAGTCTAAACTTCAGAAACCATACCCTAAGACTGATGATCATCCATTATTCGTACATATCCCTAGTTCCCTTACTAGGAACACTAACAAACCATGCAAAAAGAATACTCAAAACATCCCGATCGTGAATTTCTACCAATCCCAAATTCAAACATTATGCCCAAAAACCTGAAATACACACTTGACTTCCTGACAAGTTATCACTAACCCAGTGCTCCCATGACCGTAATGATGGTCCATCCAAGAATCTGACATTGCATCCAAATCCCTTATCAACTCGGTGCACATCCACCTGAAAAATCACTCGAGAAATTTACAACGAACTTCATGACTTGAGATTTCAGAAACAATACCCAAAATTGGTAACCAAACTCCTAATAAACAACCCACAAGAAAAACGGGCTCCACAATTGCAAATATCCATCAAACGACTTCCGATGCACAACTAATACATCAACCAAAACAAACTTTTACTATCCACATGATCCAAACCAGTTGGTCACTGAGTCTCCTGTTTCCCAAAAATGCACTAACACTCAACCATGCCAAAGACTAACGATCCGAGACCTAAGAGTATTAATCAAATGACTATGTAACGCCTAGTTCCTGGTATATTTAACTTATAAATTATCCATTTTTATAGAGCAACTCGACGAGTTGGAGGCCCCAAACTCATCGAATAGAGACTTCATGGACCGCGCGTTTTTGGTGACCAACTCGACAAGTTGGGAGGTCCCAACTCGACGAGTTGGTTGGGTGAAATGAAACCCTAATTACATGGTTTTGCACCCTATTTAAACACCTTAACCCCCATAAGATGGCCTCATCTCTAGTCTCCATTGTCCTAAACCCTAGCATCGAAACCCTAATGCATTTTTGAGAGTTTTGGAGCTAATCTTGTGCATTCTTGGTGATTTTGAAGAAGAAAGAGCTTGAAGAAAGAGCAAGAACGTGTAGGAGGATTGTAGATCCAGGAGTTGGGCTTTGTTTCTGATTCATTTGAGGTATAAAGCTTCCACGTTGTCCATGACATGTTTAGATCTAGTCTTAGGATGTTTTTACTTCATGTATTGGTCCAAGTATATTGGTTGTTGGGATTTGGACATCCCATTTGGGCAAACCCTTCAGATCTAGGGTCTTGAGGGGACTTCATGGCATAAAGGTGCCAACTTTATGGCCATGGAAGTCCCATGCAACCTTTAGACCATCATTGTGGCCTTTTAAGCCCCATTAGGTCATGCATGCGAGTAAAGATTGGAACTTTACGTGACCATCCAATCTCTAAGGTCTAGATCTAGGTTCTTTATACCTATCTTGAAGTTTTGACGGCTTTTACATTTAGATCTAAGCCATTTTGGACTAGGGTTTGAGTTTTATACCTTGGGAGAGGTCCTTAGTGGGTAAAGTTGGAAACTTTACCCTTCTAGACGTGTTTCCAGCTTAGATCCATAAGATGGGGCCATAGTTAGAGGAATATAGAGACTTAATGCATTAAATAGGTTGACAGATTGATGAACTCGTCGAGTTCATAAGAGAACTCGATGAGTTGTTCTGGAAATGTCTCGGCTCTGTTGGAAAAGAGGGACTCGACGAGTTGTAACGGAAACTCGACGAGTTGGATCGCGATATCACGATTCTGTGATTTATGGAAACTCGACGAGTTGAAGGATAACTCGGCGAGTTGAGTCAACTCGGAATGTTGACTTTGCCTTTGACTAGGGTGTTGACTTTGACTTGGACCTTGAATAAGTTGACCCTTAAGGGGTTATGAGTATGGAAAGGTACTTAAGGAAATCTTTTATGTTTAGGCGATTTAGTTGGATTGATATTCGGAGCCGGGGACCGTTCAACAACTTTCCAGTATTCGAGGTGAGTTACCTTCCCTATATGAGTGGGTTGAAGGCACCAATGCCGGACCACTAGCAGTTGTTTATAGTAGAGATGATTGTCTTTGTTATAATTGTATGGTATGCCACTATATGTAGAGATTTATGTTCTTGTATGCTATGTTATTATGTGGTAGTGGTAGAAGGGTTAAGTAGGCTCCGTAACCGGTTGAAATAAACCGGAGGGTAGGTCGGGCACCCAGATATTCCTGACAGTATGTTATGATATGATATTATGTGGTAGTGGTAGGGGTGAAATAGATCCCGTAACCGGTTGAAATAAACCGGAGGGTAGGTCGGACACCCAGATATGCATGACATGGGTAGGTCGGGAACCCAGGTATGCCTGACATGGGTAGGTCGGGCACCCCGGTATGTATGACATGGGTAGGTTGAGCACCCAGGTATGCTCAGCAGGGTAGGTCGGGCACCCAGATATGCCTGACAATATGTTTATTGTATGGTATGTGGTATGATGGGGGAACTCACTAAGCTTCGTGCTTACGGTTTACAGTTTTGGTTTAAGGTACTTCTTCTTCGAAAGGAAATGAGTCGACATGATCGCAGCGCATCACACTATGATTTTCCGCATATGAGATCTTTGGGAGTTGTACTCTGATATTATATTACTATGACATGTTTTGGCACTTGTGTTTGATTATGATACATGATGATATTTCCGATGTTTTAGACTACAATTTTTATACATTACCTAATTTAAAATGAAATTTTTAGCTATGAACTTTGGGTCGTTACAAGTTGGTATCAGAGCCTTGGTTTGAGGGATTCGGACACACTTTCGGGGGTGTCTGGACTCAAATCAAGGGTTTGAAAGGTTTTTACAAGAAAAATAAATTTCCTAAAATTTAAAATTAAGGGTTTTTGAGAAAGAACAAGGAGTGTGATGCGTGCAATCGGCCGAGCTCAAGTAAGTTTCCCCAAGATACTATACATGTTTGCTTTGATATATGATATGATTATGAGAATTGCATGCTAGATTAGGGCTAAGGATCTAGGAAGGAGGCATTGTATGCCTACTGTATGTGTATGAGAACTGGATGCTAGATTAGGGCTAAGGATCTAGGAAGGATGCCTGGTATGCCTACTGTATGTGCTTATTGAACTACATGCTAGTACTGATTAGTCAGTGATATGATGGCCTGATTAGGATATGCTTGGTTTTGGTTACTCAATGCTCGAATGCTGCTTGCTTTGTGATTTTAGGAGTTCTAGTTATCTTTAACTAACTAGTAAACGAATACGTTAAGTTACATATTACAAGGAATAAATAATTTTTAGAAGGTTAGGTTTAGCCCTATTTCGCAGCTCTTGTCTGAGTCCAACCGTTGTAGGGAGAGACCTCTCATTCGAAGAATTATCTGGTCTTAGTAATATGTTATGGTATTCGCGAGCTAGTTAGGGGGAGATAAAAGGGACTTCTTGTGCAGCTGATGGCGGAGAGTGAGTCGGATATTACCCTAGGGTAAGCGTAGGATGAGATAAGTGCAGCGAGAAATAGTAGTGAAAGGGACTTGGTGAATTCAAAGCAATCCTTGAGGGAAGTACGAATAGATGTGGAAGGTAGTATGAACCCGTATTACTGAAAGCATAAGATCCGTACTCGAGTCAAGGAGGGCTGAGATAGAACCAGGGAACTTGTAGTGTGTGTGATCCCTCGAGTTATGATGAGTATTTCTGATGATTGTTATGGTGTATTTTCAGTATGGTGACACTACGCACTAGACCAATTGGCAGTTCTGGCTCCGGTGAGGGATCAGGCTCGGGCTCTGGAGTCGGGCAGCTCGATGACCAGATGAGGGAGTTTATTACATCCGAGATTACGAGAGGCATCCTTGAGTCGGCCCCAGTGATTTTCGGGTCGATCAAGGAAGGTATCATTGAGCTGATGGAGGATCGCCTGAGGGCATTCAGGAGTGACATGACACCTGGCCAGTCAGGGACTCGTACGCTCTCCTTCAAGGATTTCAGGGGATGCGGAGCACCAGACTTCTGTGGGGTGAAGGGCCCCATTGTAGCTAGGTGATGGATTGTATACATTGAGTCTACACAGGTGACGAGCTTCTGCCCTGAGGGGTCGAAGGTCAGGTTTGTTGTTGGGTGTTTGAGGGAGTGGGATAGAGACTGGTGGGAGGCAGTCGGTGTTACTTTGGGAGCCCCAGCCTTGGAGGCCATGACTTGGTCGGATTTTGTGACCAAGTTCCGGGCAGAGTTTGCGCCAGCTGTGGAGGTTCAGCAGTTGGCCAGGGAGTTCTTGGATATGAGACAGACTACTGAGACAGTGGCAGAGATTACCGCAAAAATCAGGGAGAGGGCCTTGTTGGTACCCCAATATGCGGGTGATGAGGAGATGAAGAAAACCCGGTACCATGACATGTTGAGAGCTGACATGCGGAAATATGTCAGTTACTCGGCGTACCCGACTTTGGATGATATGATAGCCAGGTCATGGGAGAGGGAGATTGATATAGAGCACCTTAGGAAGAGGAAGGCAGAGACTGGGAAGACGACTGGGGTTTCGGCAAAGAAACCCAAGGGATTCGACTCGAGGTCGAAGGGCTACCAGGGTCGGAGCCGCTGTGGGAAATGCGACAAGCCACACGAGGGAGTTTGCAGAGTTGGGGGATTGGGCTGCTATAAGTACGGCAAGACTGGGCACTTTAGCAAGGATTGTATTGCCCCTACCCCCACCATTCAGACATCAGACCTGATTTACTCTCATTGCAATCAGAGGGGCCATAAAAATGTCATTTGCCTGAGATTGGTATCAGGAGCGCCAGTAGCGGCGCCAGCTCCAGCGACCCTGCGTATCACAGATGACCGACAGGGCAAGACAGATGCTCCACTGGTGAGGAGCCAAGCCTTCCAACTAACCGTCGAGGAGGCATGTGTCACACCAGATGTGGTGACAGATATGTTTCTTCTCCCTATCTTTTATTATATGTCAGTTTTGATATTTATGTTCCATGTATTATGTTTTAGGATAGTTCCATGTGAACGATATCCCAGTGTTGGTGTTATTTGACTCGGGAGCTACCCGATCTTTCGTTTCTCTTGCACTCAGTAAGAGGTTTGTTGAGTCTACGAGCATGTTGGATTGTCCTTTAGAGGTCAAGATTGCGGACGATCGATCCGTACGAGTTTCAGAGGTTTATAGGGATTGTGTTCTGAGGATGTATGGCGAGCGTTATATCGTGGATTTGGTTCCCATTCCTTTGCGTGGGAACAAGGTCATCATAGGTATGGATTAGTTAAGCCCCAATGGAGTGGTGATCGACTGAGAGCAGTAGTTGGTTTGGGTTAGGACCCCAAGTGGGGGAGAGCTGGTGATTCAGGGTGAGAGACCGCAACGTGGACCGATCATGTGTTCAGCAGCGAGGGCTAGGCACTACCTTCAGCAGGGTTGCGCATGTTATGTCGCCTACGTTATGGATACCCGGGGGAAGGGTAAGGCGACCATAGATGAGGTACCAGTTGTGCGGGAGTATCCGGACGTGTTCCCAGAGGATTTTCCTGGGGTACCTACGGAGAGACAGGTGGAGTTCAGGATTGAACTAGTTCCGGGTGCGACTCTGATAGCCAAGGCACCATATCAGTTGGCTCCTCCCGAGATGCAGGAGTTGTCTACACAGTTACAAGAGCTCTTAGACAAGGGATTTATCAGGCCGAGCAGTTCTCCATGGGGAGCCCCGATTTTATTTGTGAAGAAAAAGGACGGGTCTCATCGGATGTGTATAGATTACCGAGAGTTGAATAAGGTAACGATGAAGAACCGTTATCCCCTCCCGAGGATTGATGATCTATTTGACCAGCTACAGGGTGCATCTTGGTTCTTTAAGATTGATCTGCGATCGGGTTATCACCAGATGAGAGTCAGGGACGAAGATGTGCATAAGACAACCTTTCGAACTCGATATGGTCATTACGAGTTCGTGGTGATTCCGTTTGGGCTCACCAATGCTCCTGCCATATTCATGGATCTCATGAAACGCGTGTGTAGACCGATGCTGGATCGGTCTGTGATAGTCTTTATCGATGATATCTTGGTTTACTCCAAGACTCGGGAGCAGCACGAGGAGCACTTGAGGGAGGTGTTGGAGACATTAAGGAGGGAGAGACTTTTTGAAAAGTTCTCCAAGTGCGAGTTCTGGTTGCGCGAGGTGCAGTTTCTGGGGCGACTTATCAACCAGAAGGGTATTCTGGTCGATCCAGCCAAGGTAGAGGCCGTGATGAGATGGGAGGTTCCGAGGTCTCCATCTGAGATTTAGAGTTTTCTTGTTCTGGTAGGTTATTATCGGATATTCATCCAAGATTTCTCCAAGATAGCCGTTCCATTGACCCGACTGACCATGAAGTCGGTGACATTCCACTGGGGGCCTGAGCAGCAGGCAGCTTTCGAGACTTTGAGGCAGAAGCTGTGCGAGGCACCGATATTGACACTGCCAGAGGGTGTCGAGTCTTTCGTAGTATACTGCGACGCATCTATCTCGGGTTTAGGCGCATTGTTGATGTAGAGAGGGCGCGTCATCGCTTACGCCTCGAGGCAGCTAAAGCCTCACGAGGCGAACTACCCGACGCACAATTTGGAGTTAGGGGCCGTGGTTTTTGCCCTCAAGATTTGGCGACACTACCTATATGGGGTTCGTTGTACCATTTACACGGGCCACAAGAGCCTGAGGTATCTGATGGACCAGCCAAATCTGAACATGAGACAACGTCGTTGGTTGGACGTGGTGAAGGATTACGACTGTGAGATCCTTTATCACCCAGGGAAGGCCAACTTAGTGGCCGATGCTTTCAGCCGCAAGGCGGTCGCGGCTCCGATTCGGGATATATGCTTGAGGATGACAGTGATTACTCCATTGTTGGAGCAGATCCGAGAGGCACAAGTAGAGGCTATGAAGGAAGAGCACCGGATGAGTGAGCGCATTGTGGGTCAGGTGGATTCCTTCGATTATGATAACCGTGGGTTATTGACCCTGCATCGGAGGGTCTGGGTTCCATATCTGGGCGGTGTACGTCAGGTTTTGATGGAGGAGGCCCACAAGTCTAGGTTCTCCATCCATCCCGGGGCGACGAAGATGTATCGGGATCTTCGCCCTGATTACTGGTGGCCCTGCATGAAGCGGGATGTGGCCTGGTATGTGGAACGGTGCTTGACTTGCAGGAAAGTCAAGGCCGAACATCAGCGACCTCATAACAAGATGCAGCCGTTGGAGATTCCCGTGTGGAAATGGGAAGACATCATTATGGATTTCATCACAAAGCTTCCCAAGACCGCACATGGAGTGGATTCTATTTGGGTCATCGTGGATCGATTGACTAAGAGTGCGCATTTCATCCCAATCCAGCAAAGTATATCGGCTGAGAAGTTAGCCGAGATTTACATTCGTGAGGTAGTCGCACGTCATGGGGTGCCAGTTTTGGTAGTGTCAGACCGAGATGTTCGCTTCACTTCCAGATTTTGGAAGCGGCTTCATGATGAGTTGGGCACTCGTCTCCACTTTAGTACAACTTTTCACCCTCAGACGGATGGGCAGAGTGAGAGGACGATTCATACTCTGGAGGATATGCTACGCGTATGTGTAATAGATTTCGGTGGGAGTTGGGATACGTATCTTCCGTTAGCGGAATTTTTGTATAACAACAGTTATCACGCTAGCATAGATCGACCTCCCTTCGAGATGCTCTACGGGAGGAAATGTAGGACCCCAATCTGTTGGGGCGAGGTCGGTCAGAGAGTCATGGGGAGTACTGAGGTGGTACTCAAGACTACTAAGTTGATCCAACAGGTCTGAAGAAGGCTCCAGACTGCTCAGAGTTGGCAAAAGAGCTATGCCGACAAGCGCCGACCGGACCTAGAGTTCCAGGTGGGGGATATGGTTCTCCTGAAGGTGTCACCATGGAAAGGTGCCATCCAGTTCAGGAAGCGGGGAAAGCTGGGCCCCATGTACATCGTTCCGTTTAGGGTTTTGGCTCGGGTGGGCCGGGTTGCGTATCGACTGGATCTGTCAGCCGAGCTCAGTCAGATCCACAGTACCTTTCATGTTTCCCAGCTGCGGAAGTGTTTAGTGGATGACTCTGCAGTTGTGCCCTTGGAGGATATTTTAGGTGGACGACCGCCTGAACTACATTGAGAGACCAGTGGCGATATTAGATCGGAAGGATAAAACCTTGAGGAACAAGGTCGTGCAGCTAGTGAATGTGTAGTGGCTGCACCGCAAGGGGTCAGAGTGGACATGGGAGCCCGAGGAGGAGATGAGAGAGCATTATCCAGAATTATTTGGGGCAGCATACTTCGAGGATGAAGTCTGAGACAAGTGGCGGAGAATTGTAACACCTGGTTCCTGGTATGTATTTAACTTATAAATTATCCAACTATATAGAGCAACTCGACAAGTTGGAGGCCCCAAACTCGTCGAGTAAAGACTTCATGGACCGCACGTTTTGGTGACCAACTCGACGAGTTGGGAGGTCCCAACTCGACGAGTTGGCTGGGTGAAATGAAACCCTAATTTTGGGGTTTTGCACGCTATTTAAACACCTTAACCCCCATAAGTTGGCCTCATCTCCAGCCTCCATTGTCCTAAACCCTAGCATCGAAACCCTAATGCATTTTTGAGAGTTTTGGAGCTAATCTTTTGCATTCTTGGTGATTTTGAAGAAGAAGGAGCTTGAAGAAGGAGCAAGAACGTGTAGGAGGATTGTAGATCCAGGAGTTGGGCTTTGTTTCTTATTCATTTGAGGTATAAAGCTTCCACGTTGTCCATGACATGTTTAGATCTAGTCTTAGGAGGTTTTACTTCATGTTTTGGTCCAAGTATATTGGTTGTTGGGATTTGGACATCCCATTTGGGCAAACCCTTCAGATCTAGGGTCTTGAGGGGACTTCATGGCATAAAGATGCCAACTTTATGGCCGTGGAAGTCCCATGCAACCTTTAGACCATCAATGTGGTCTTTTAAGCCCCATTAGGTCATGCATGCGAGTAAATATGGAAACTTTACATGACCATCCAGTCTCTAAGATCTAGATCTAGGTTCTTTAGACCTATCTTGAAGTTTTGATGGCTTTTATATTTAGATCTTAGCCATTTTGGACTAGGGTTTGAGTTTTATGCCTTGGGAGAGGTCCTTATTGGGTAAAGTTGGAAACTTTACCCTTCTAGACGTGTTTCCAACTTAGATCCAAAAGATGGGGCCATAGTTGGAGGAATATAGAGACTTAATGCATTAAGTAGGTTGACAGATTGATGAACTCGTCGAGTTCATAAGAGAACTCGATGAGTTGTTCTGGAAATGTCCCGACTCTGTTGGAAAAAGAGGGACTCGATGAGTTGTAAGGGAAAGTCGACGAGTTGGATCGCGATATCACGATTCTGTGATTTATGGAAACTCGATGAGTTGAAGGATAACTCAACGAGTTGAGTCAACTCGGAATGTTGACTTTGACTTTGACCTGAGTGTTGACTTTGCCTTTGACCAGGGTGTTGACTTTGACTTGGTACCTTGACCAAGTTGACCCTTAAGGGGTTATGAGTATGGAAAGGTACTTAAGGAAATCTTTTATGTTTAGGGGATTGAGTTGGATTGATATTCGGAGCCTGTGTAACACCCAAAATCCGGAATACTAATTAAGGAAAGATAATATGCAAATTGAAGGTCAACTCGTCGAGTCCAAGGGGGATATCTCGACGGGTAGGAATAAGTTTGGACGCGGGTTGAGAAACCTACTCGACGAGTTGGGGAGGACGACCAACTCGACAAGTTGGTCTGGGTTTGGGAAAACCTTAAATTCGGGGTTTTGCACCATATTTAAGCATCTTAATCCCCACCTATCAGCCTCATTTCCAGCCTCCAAGTCCCAAACCCTAATCCACGAAACCCTAATGCTTTGGATGAGCTTGTGAGTTATTTTTTAGTGAATCTTGTGTGTTTTGAAGATTGTGGAAGAAGGATAGGATTGGGGATTCAAGAAGAAGCATTAGATCTGGGATCTTGTCCATCTTTTGCAGCTTTCTGAGGTAAAAAGTCTTTAACTTGGTGATTCATAGCTTAAATCTCTTCTAGTTTTGATTTATGGGTCTTTTTGACCCCATTGTGGAAAAAATGATACCCTCCATGGATTGTATGTTAAGGATTCCCACTTTCCAGTAATATTTGGCCTTTAGAATCATAAAAAGGGTCTCAAACCCGTTTTTGTGCAAAAAAAAGGCCATGTTTATGGAAGTATATTGCTATATTTCGAGATTGGGTCCATTTGAGGCGTGTAAAGCTATCAAGTTGTCAACTTTACAGAAATAGGTTATGGAAACAATATGGATCTGTATTCTGGAACCTTAGATCTGAGGAAAAAGCTGTATAGTCTATAAATGCAAGGGACTCGACGATTCCATAGAGGAACTCGATGAGTTCGGTCGAATATTCCTGATTCTGTTCATGTAACTCGGCGAGTCCACAAGGGAACTTGACGAGTTGTATGGAAAAGTCCCGATTTTGTTGAAAAGGAGAGAACTCGATGAGTTAAGGTAAAACTCGACGAGTTGATTTGTGACATCCCCAAAATCACGGCCAGAAAAAGACCGATTTGTTTATGCTTTGATTTAAAATCGGAGTAATCGTTTAAAGAAAACTGTTGCGGAATTTGTTCCCAAAACAAAATATGATAAGAATTTATCAAAGCATTTCTTTAAAGAAATGTATTTTCATTAAATAAAAAAATCTCAGGATGTCATGTTCCGATACAAACCAAAAGCATAAACAGTATAATATAGACCTTACAACAATTATTTATAACTATTGGCCTATAATCCATTATCTCTCGTCATGTCAACCAACTTATGATCTTGAGCCACTTCCTGTAATACAAAGAAAACTGATTGGGTCAGGGTTGGGAGCCTGGTGAGCATATAGGGTTTTCAACGCACAATAGTACAATTATTATATTCAATCATTAAACAATCAACCCAATTACCCATCCCCATTATCTTCTTTATTTCTTAAGGTTTTACCCTAAGAATCAACTACACTTCATTCATTCATTCCTAAAGGTTGACCTAAGGAATTGGCATAAAGTCCATTGCTACATGAGGTGCGGCTGCCAGGTTTATGACATTCTCTTTTAGGCGCATCTGCCGACGTTATCCTATAAGCACATCTGCTAGTATTATGACATTCTCTATTTGGCGCATCTGTCGACATTATCCTATAAGTGCATCTGCCAGGATTATCCTATAAGCGCATCTGCTAGTATTATGACATTCTCTATTTGGCGCTTCTGCCGACCTTATCCTATAAGCGCATCTGCCAGGATTACGACATTCACTATTAGGCGCATCTGCCAACATTATCCTTTAATCATCTTTCATACCTCATCATTTATCTACCCATTTTTTCCCCATCATATTCGTAGATATAAAATACATATACAGTTTAACTTATTTAAAACCTGTACCAAACATTGCACTCAACACCCATCTCAAATAAACAAACAACTTATTAACACATATCATGTATTTTATAGCCAAAGCTTCATATTCAACACCCATCTCAGATAAACAAACAATTTATTAACACATAGTACGTATTTCATAGCAAATACTTCATATTTATGTGTTGGAAGAAAGTGACTACACACTCACTTGATTAGACGATGCTCGGACAGCACTACGGCTCTTGAAAACCGGGCTTCTCGCGGGCAGAGTTTCGGCTCGGAAACTCTTTTCTCCTCGGGATTTTCGGGGCTTCGGGACTCGCTTCGGGTCTCGGGATGATACCGGGGCTTCGGGGGTACTTCGGGATGATACCGGGGCTTCGGGGGGTTAAATTGCACGTAAAACGATGTAATACGGGAGAGAGGAAAGGAATTGAGCAACAAAACTCGGCTGGCCTTCAACTTCTATTTATAGGGTCATTTTCTGTACTCACGTCGTGAGTTTTAAGTGCTCACGTCATGAGCACAGTAGTTCACTGCGTTTGTCATTCGTCCACTTGCTCGGGAGGACGTCCAGTCTGTTCTCACGTCGTGAGCACTGTGCTCACCTCGTGAGTTCTGACACAGCCTCGAATATTGTGTTCCGAACTGCAGAAATTCATATCTCTCGCATACGAACACCATTTTCGATGTTCTTTATATGCACGCGTAGGTGAGATCATGATCTATAACTCTCGTTTAGACTCCGTTGGCTAATTTTGACTTTATTTTTATTATATTATTTTTAGTAGGCCGGGACAGGAAAACTCCGTTATAAAATCATAACTTCTTCATCCGATGTCCGTTTTCGTCTGTCTTTTTACCGTTGGACTACTATCGACGAGATCTTCGATTCTAATTTAGATTGTTTCGGCTAGAAACCACTCGATCTCATATTCGAACTTTGGGCTGCATACAACTAATTCGAAACTTCGAAAAATCATAACTTCCTCATACGAAGTCAGATTTAGACGTTATTTTCATGCACACTCTCGGTTTAACGAACTCTACGACTTTCGTTTAGACCACTAAGGCTAAATATCGCTCTATCGTAAATTCACTATTTACGTCGCGCTGTGTCGTGCCGGTTCTGTCGCGAAACTTCGACAGGTCATAACTTCTTCGTTATAACTCGGATTTCGGCGTTCTTTATATGTACGGAATCCTTGTAACATATACTACAACTTAGTTAAGATTACTCATTCTAAATAATGTTCCATCAAAAAGTCATTTTTGATGCTTATCGTCTCTAAATTGATTAGCCCGGATCTACGGGCGTCACATGATTCATAGTATCACGATACTGTGGTTTATGGGAACTCACCGAGTTGAAGGCCAACTCGACGAGTTGAGTCAACTCGGACCGTTGACTTTGACTTTGACTTGGATATTGACTTTGACCTTGACTTGACTTTGAGCAAGGTTGACCCTTGGGGGTTATGAAGTACAAAATGGGTTCTAAAGGGTAGTCCCATGTAAGGGTTTGGGCCCAATTTGGAAAATTGGGCCATTGATGGGCTTTCATGGATTATATAGTATGGACCTCGATGGGTCGATGGTGAAACGGTCATTTCACCCCAAGTAAGGATTTTGGATCAAAGTTTGAGACCCAGTTGCTAATTAGGTGATGTTTTGGGTATTGATAGCTCGAGGAGTTGCCAGTGCAGCAGCTAAGGAACTCTTGCAGTGGACTTCAGCAGTATGAGGTGAGTTACCTTCCAATAGAAGTGGGTCGAAGGCACCAATGCCGACCCACTAGTAAGAGTTATAGTAGAGATGATTGTCTTTGTGATAATTATCTGGTATGTCACTATCTGTTATGATTTATGTGCTAGTATGCTATGATATTATGTGATAGTGGTAGGAGGGGTAGGATAGGCCCCAATACCGGTCGAAAGGTCCGAAGGGGTATGCCAGCACCCTGATAAGCTCGGCAGTATATGACTTATGTGTTTATGAGTTAGGATGTTATATGGTAGAAGTAGGGGGTGAAATAGTCCCCGGTACCGGTCGAAAGGACCGAAGGGGTAGGCTAGCACCCTTGATATGCTAGGCGAGGTACCGGTCGAAAGGACCGAAGGGGTAGGCCGACACTCTGATATGCTAGGCAAGTTAGCAGTTGCAAGAGACCGAAGGGGTAGGCCAGCACCCTGATATGCTAGGCAGTTACCGGTTGAAAGAGACCGAAGGGGTAGTCCAGTATCTGGACATGTTAGACAGTATGATTATTGCATGGTATGTGGTATGATGGGGGAACTCACTAAGCTTCGTGCTTACGGTTTACAGTTTTTGTTTCTGGTACTTCCTTTTCAACAGGAACGGAGCCGGCAGGATCGCAGCACATAACACTATGATTTCCGCATTATGAGATCTTTGGGAGTTGTACTCTGATAATACTTTTCTATGACATGTTTTAGTTATTTGAAATACTGGTTTTTGATTATGAAATGAGTTAACACTATGGATGTTTCAGACTACTGGTTTTGTACTTACTTAATTAAAAATGAAATTTTTGGCCTTAAATTTTGGGATGTTACAGCCGGGGACCGTTCAACTACTTTCCAATATTCGAGGTGAGTTACCTTCCCTGTATGAGTGGGTCGAAGGCACCAATGTCGGCCCAATAGTAGTTGTTTATAGTAGAGATGATTGTCTTTGTGATAATTGTTTGGTATGCCACTATCTGTAGAGATTTATGTGATTTTATGTTATGTTATTATGTGGTAGTGGTAGAAAGGGTGTAGTAGGCCCTGTAACCGGTTGAAATTAACCAGAGGGTAGGTCGGGCACCCAGATATGCCTGACAGTATATTATGATATGATATTATGTGGTAGTGGTAGGGGTGAAATAGACCCCGTAACCGGTTGAAATTAACCGGAGGGTAGGTCGGGCACCCAGATATGCCAGACATGGGTAGGTCGGGCACCCAGGTATGCCTGACAGGGGTAGGTCGGGCACCCCGGTATGTCTGACATGGGTAGGTTGAGCACCCAGGTATGCTCAGCAGGGTAGGTCGGGCACCCATATATGCCCGATAGTATGTTTTTTGTATGATATGTGGTATGATGGGGGAACTCACTAAGCTTCGTGCTTACGGTTTACAGTTTTGGTTTCAGGTACTTCTTCTTCGAAAGGAAAGGAGCCGGCATGATCGCAGCGCATCACACTATGATTTTCCGCATATGAGATCTTTGGGAGTTGTACTCTGATATTATTTTACTATGACATGTTTTGGCACGTGTGTTTGATTATGATACGAAATGATATTGTCGATGTTTTCAGACTACTATTTTTATACATTACCTAATTTAAAATGAAATTTTTAGCTATGAATTTTGGGTCGTTATAGACTACCAGGTTCCACCCATATGATTCATACAACCACTGGTTCATGATACATCATGACACCTTCTAACCACTAAAACAATAAGCTCACGGTACTATGTCGATCTTGCCGTCATTCCATCACTGGCCTGAAGACTCACGATCAGCACCAAATGGGCCTAAAGATACTCAACCATCAACCCACCGACTTGCAGGAACCCAATCAACATCCCTCTCAACACTAACCAAACACAGCACGACCTATACCCTTCTATAACACACAATTCCTCTCACAGAATAGGATGCTATCAATGCAAAATCAAACAAAATATGGTCACACACAACCAAAGAATGAGATAGGAAGTTGCACTCTTGTTCCAATTCAAGGGCTATAAACCAAATAAGAACCATGTCAACCACTTGAGCTAAGTGTTCTCATGTTATCATACTCAATCCACATACACTCCTCATGATAATATCTAATGAATTTACCACAATACACACCCTCAAGGGAAACCATAACCAACCCTAGATTTAATGCTTTCCTTCTTCCTCACAACCTTACCCAAAGGGTGAAGTACCGGTAGGTCTAACAGGATGATGAACCTCAACCGTTAACAGAAACATCCACATGAACAACCGAAACAAGATCCCATATATTGATTAAAACCGAGCAGATTCCACCAGTACGTAACTAGCTCAATAAAACTTCAAAAATTATTCAGAAATGTTGTCAAAACCCTAGTCGGATCAATTCAAATACCAAGCATGCTGACACATCATGCCAAAATTGGATTCTACGTACATCCAAAGCCACACCTAAAAAACTAAACAACACCGCTCCAACGTCTGAAATCCCAATAACCAAGGACAACTGCCAAACCCGAGCCCGCTGTGAACAATACTTCCATAACCAACAATTAAGTGTACCCATACCCATAAACCAAAATGTATAATCTACAGATTTTGACGATAGGTTGACGCATACATTGAACTTCAACTGATAAATCTTAGAACTTTTGAAGAACTTCAGCTATTGACGATGAACAAAATGACCAACGATCGAGATTGCATTGACAACTAATCTAGTGATCCAATACACTACTGAACAAGGCCCATGTGGAACTAAACATACCAAACTTCAAATCCGATTAACCGATCAACAGCTGTCCATCCTAGACTATAGATAGAAATCTATACAATGATCTGACAAATCCCTCAATAACCGATACTCAACCTGAGAAACCCAAACGCCTCTTAACCTATTCATCGGCACTCCCGAAAGCAACCACAAGCTACAAACAACTTCCTGTCGTGAATACCACTCATGCATTCCTAAGCACATACATCTGATAGAAACTTGCTCTGCACCCCCCTTCTTGACCAAATCTTGAACCAAAGTATCGCATACCCGAACCGCAGATCCCTATGACCCATTCTTCCAAAACCATAAACTCGAGCATGTCGATGATACTCCAGGAAGAAATACCCAGTTCTCCCCCACTTAAGGGTCGAACTACCACCAATTGACATTGTAACAAACCAAATCCCAAACCGGCTCAACCAGATACATACCATCCCTAACTCTTGGAATGTATAACACTATAGAAGATGTTCCTCCAGATAAAGACCAACCAACCTCAAAGATATTCTGAATCTTGGGTGGAGATCTCGGAAACTTCCAAATCATAACCTCCCTTAACATCAATAATACCATGCAGATGCAGAAGAAATAATTTTGACAGTCCATTTATATCACCGATTCTCTATCTAAAAAAATTAGGCTACCACACTCCTCGCCTACAACTACCCAACCATCAATTCATTGCAGGAATCATTCATAATTACAAGGGGT
This sequence comes from Lactuca virosa, assembly GCF_052849685.1. Taxonomy (NCBI): domain Eukaryota; kingdom Viridiplantae; phylum Streptophyta; class Magnoliopsida; order Asterales; family Asteraceae; genus Lactuca; species Lactuca virosa. Next base: position 35,310,765 of record NC_136433.1, on the reverse strand, counting down.
ATCATTTTCATAGTTGGGATACTTCAGAGATAAAAAAAGTTGTCATTCCCGAGTCACTTCCTTGATCACCTGAAACAATCAACCAGCACCTGACCTGACTATATTCAAAGAAAGCAGACCCTTGATCTCATCTCAAGGCAACCCTACCACAAGAATCCTCTTGTGAATTCCCACACTGCCATACTTGCCGCCAAAAACCACAACTATCTAGCCCCATGCTGGGTCTATATCCAAACTCAGAAAAATCACATGTCTGCTCTCTCTTTCCTCCGAACATGGCAAGCTGGAAGAGCATAACCCCGTTTGTAGAAAGTGACATCTGAATCCATCTGCCAATCACTCAGCCTCCTGCTGCAATCCTCGAGCCGATTATCACAATCGCTTCCTTCTTGAGTCACACAACTCAACTGCCATTACCGATAAACCAATAAAACTCTTATGCCGACTCTCAGCTGTATGGAGTCTACTCCGAACCTGTTGTATCAACTCAATAGTCTTGGGTACCACCTCGGTACTCCCCATGACCCGATGACCGACCTCACCCCAACAAATTGGGGTCCTGCATTTCCTCCCATAAAGTATCTCAAAAGGAGGTCGATCGATGCTGGCGTGATAGTTGTTGTTATACAAAAATTCCACTAACGGAAGATATGTATCCCAACTCCCACCGAAATCCAAAACACACGCCCGAAGCATATCATACAAGGTCTGAATAGTCCGCTCGCTCTGACTGTCATTCTGCGGATGGAACGCCGTGCTGAAATGGAGACGAGTACCCAACTCGTCATGGAACCTCTTCCCAAATCTGGAAGTGAACCGAACATCCCTTTCTGAAACCACTGAAACTGGCACCCCATGTCGCGCTACGACCTCCCTAATGTATACCTCAACCAACTTCTCCGCAGAGATACTTTCCTGAATCGGGATAAAATGCGCGCTCTTGGTCAATCAATCCACGATGACCCAAATCAAATCCACTCTGTGCACAGTACGAGGCAACTTCGTAATGAAATCCATGGTAATCTCCTCCCATTTTCAAACGAGAATATCCAATGGTTGCATCTTGCTGGGAGGTCGTTGATGCTCGACCTTTACTTTCCTGCAAGTCAATCACCTCTCCAGATATCAAGCCACATCCTGCTTCATGCAGGGCCACCAATAATCAGGATGGAGATCTCTATACATCTTTGTCACCCCGGGATGAATGTAGAACCTTGACTTGTGCGCCTCCTCCATTAGAATCTGACGCACACCGCCCCAATACGAAACCCATACCCTCCGATGAAGAGTCAATAACCCTCGACTATCATAATCAAAGGAAGCCACCTGACCCACAATGCGCTCAATCTTCCGATGCTCTTCCTTCATAGCCTCGTTCTGAGCCTCACGAATCCACTCCACAAGAGGAGTAATCACGGTCATCCTCAAACAAATATTCTTGATCGGAGTCGCGTCTGCCTTACGGTTGAGAGCATCGGCCACCACATTGGCCTTCCCCGTATGGTAAAGGATCTCACAATCATAATCCTTCACCACATCCAACCACCGGCGCTGCCTCATATTCATATTCGGCTGATCCATCAGATACCTCAGGCTCTTGTGATCCGTGTAAATAGTACAACGGACCCATTGAGGTAATGTTGCCAAATATTAAGGGCAAAAACCACAACCCCCATCTCCAAATCATGCGTCGAATATTTCGCCTCATGAGGCTTCAGCTGCCTCAAAACGTAAGCGATGACGCGGCCCCTTTGCATCAAAATTGCCCCCAAACCCGTGATAGAAGCATCACAATAAACCACGAAGTCCTCAACACCCTCCGACAGGGTCAAAATTGGCGCCTCACACAATCTCTGCCTCAGGGTCTCAAAAGTTGCCTGCTGCTAAGGCCCCCAACAAAAAGTGATAGTCTTCTTCGCCAATCGGGTCAAAGGAACTGCTATCTTGGAGTAATCCTAGATGAATCTCCGATAGTAACCTGCTAAACCAAGGAAACTGTGAATCTCAGATGGAGACTTCGGAACCTCCCACCTCATCACGACCTCGACCTTGGCCGGATAGAGCAGAATACCGTTCTGGTTGACAAGATGCCCCAGAAACTGCACCTTGCGCAACAAGAACTCACACTTGGAGAACTTTGCGAAAAGTCTCTCCCTCCTCAAAGTCTCCAAAACCTCTCTCAAGTGCTCCTCATACAGCCTCTAGGTCTTGGAATAGACCAGGATATCATCAATGAATACAATCATAGACCGATCCAACATCGGCTTGTATACGCGGTTCATGAGGTCCATGAATACGACTGGAGCATTGGTGAGCCCGAAAGGAATCATCACGAACTCGTAATGACCATAACGAGTCCGGAAGGCCATCTTCTGAATATCCTCTATCTGACCCTCATATGATGGTAACCCGAACGCATATCAATATTGGAAAACCAAGATGCACCATGAAGCTGGTCAAACAAATCATCAATCCTTGGGAGTGGATAACGGTCCTTCACCGTTAGCTTATTCAACTCCCGGTAATCAATACACATCCGATGAGACCCATCCTTCTTTTTCACAAATAGGATCGGTGCTCCCCATGACGAACTGCTTGGTCGAATAAATCCCTTGTCTAACAGCTCCTATAGCTGTGTAGACAACTCCTGCATCTCTGAAAGAGCTAACCGATATGGTGCATTGGCTATCGAAGCCACACCAGGAACTAGGTCAATCCTAAACTCCACCTGCCTCTCCAGAGGCACCCCAGACAGATCCTTCGGAAACACATCCGGGTAATCCTGTACAATCGGCACATCATCCACGGTCGCCTTACCCTTATCCCGGGTATCCATAACATAGGCGAAAAATCCGGAACAACCATGCTGAATATAGCGCATGGCCTTAGCTGCTGAACATAAATTCGGCCCACGATGAGCTCTCTATCCCTGAATCACTAACTCTACCCCACTTGGAGTCCGAATACGCACCAACTGATGCTTACAATCAATCACCGCCCCATTGGGGCTCAACCAGTCCATCCCTATGATAACCTTGTTCCCGCGAAAAGGAATGGGAAACAAATCAATCGGATACTGCTTGCTGAATATCTGAAGAACACAAACTTGATGAACCCTAATACCTAGACAGATCGATCATCTGCAATCTCGACGTCTAAAGGACAATCCAGCTCCTCCGGAGCTCTAAAAAACCTCTTGCTAAGCCCAAACGATAAAAATGATCGCGTAGCCCCCAAATCAAACAATACCAAAGTAGAAATACCATTAACAAGGAGCGATCCTAAAATAAAACACATATATATAAGCAGACAATTTGATATAAATAAAGAGATAAGGAGAAGATACATACCCGTCACCACATTAGGTGCCGTGCGGGATTCCTCGGATGTCAACTGAAAACCCTTCTCTTCACCACAGGTGCATCTGCCTTACCCTGGTAGCCATCGTTGATCCCCAGCATCATTGGAGCGGGTGCAACCACTGGTCCCGCTGCTGCCAAACTCGAACAATGGGCCTTTTTTTGGCCCCTCTGATTGCAATGGAAGCAAATCAGATCAGATACTAGGGTGGTAGTGGTAGTATCGGTACAATCCCTGCTAATATGACCCATCCGACCGCATTTGAAGCAGCCAGAACCACCCACCTTGCACGCCCCGTCGTTCGTCTTGCCGCACTTGCCACAACGGCTCCGGCCCTACTGGCCTCTCGATCTAGAATCAAATACCTTGTACCACTTGCTCGAACTCCCTGAAACCTGAGCCTGATCTTGCTTCCTCTTCCTCTCCATCTCAAGATCAATCTCCTTCTCCCTAGCATTCGCTATCATATCCTCCAGTATCCTACAACTGGATCGGCTTAAAAAATGCCAAATATCACTCCTCAGCATCTCATGGTACCTCTCCTTCTTCATCTCCTCATCCGCTACATACTGCAGAACCAAAAGTGCCCTCTCACGGAACATCGCGGTGGTATCTGCCACCGTCTTAGTAGTCTGGCGAAGGTCCTGAAACTCCCTCGCCAATTGTTGCACCTCAATCACTGGCACGAACTCAGCTCGGAATTGTTGGTGATTTTATATCACTAATATTATTTAAGTGTAATGGGGTTAATTTGTTGATCAATGTCACTTTGATAATTATTGAACAAATCGGTATGGTGCAGAGTGCACATTTGTTTAATTTTGTCTTTGTTGAAAGTATATTGCTATTTAGGGGTGAAGCCCCTGAACTGACAGGGGTTCGGGGGCAGCAGCCCCTGGTGGGGTCCAAGGGGTAGAGCCCATGGCTGGGGTCGAGCTGCTATATAAAAAATGCCTCAAAAATCTGTATTGTTTTGTAAATACACCCGGTTTTGTGATCCATTTATAGACCCGGTTTTATGTTAGTTTGTGACAGGTAATATGACAGTTTTTGGACAGGAAGTTTTTTTCCTTTAACTACCATATGGCAGTTTTAAGATAGGAAGTTAGTTCCTGTTATATGACCGATTTCGATTTCATTTTGGGTACAAATTTCATAACATCTTATTCACTCTCCATTCTAGAAAATAGTGAGTTTCATCCGATTAGATATTTTGAGTGTACCATCGAAATGCTTTAATTTGAAAGTGTTTCACAACTCTCATTGATCCAAGTATATCTATAACCCGATTTTCTAACAAACATTAAAGCATTTTGTGATCATGGCAAGTGGCGAATCTGTGAAGGACATGACAAGCAAGTTTCACAGACTGAACAAGTTTTAATGTCAAGATTTTCGTAGATGGCAGAAGAAGATGCACTTTCTCCTCACTACTCTGAAAGTGGTGTATGTTCTGAGTACACCCATGCCATAATTTGTTGATGATGAAGCTTTGGAGGCAACAAGGAGAAACTCAAAGTGGGACAATGATTACTACATGTGTCGTGGTTATATTCTCAATGGTATGTCTGATTCTCTGTTTGATATCTATCAAAATGTTGAAACTGCAAAAGAATTGTGGGATTCTCTTGAATCCAAGTACATGACTGAAGATGCTTCATGCAAGAAGTTTCTTGCAAGTAACTTTATGGGTTACAAGATGACAGACTCCAGGTCTGTTATGGAACAATTTCATGAAATGTTAAGGATCCTGGGACAGTTTGCTCAACACAATCTAAAAATGGATGAATCCATTTATGTGGTTGTGATCTAACAAACTTCCCCCTTCTAGAAAGATTTTAGACATAATCTGAAACATAACAAAGAGGAATTAACTTTGACTCAACTTGGAAGCCATTTATGGATTGAAGAGTCCTTAAGGACTCAAGAACTTGATAACAATCCTAAAGGCAAGAACCAAGTTGGTTCCTCTTATGTGAACATGGTGGAAGGAGAAAGTTCAAAGAATCCCAAGAAGTCTAATGGAAAAAAGGAAGTTTAAAGGAAAGGATGACAAGTCTTCCAACAAGAAGGCTAAGTTGGTTTTTTGGAATTGAAACAAACCGGGTCACTTCAAGAAAGAATGTCATCTTCGCAAAGTGAACACGAATGGTGCTGGACCAAGTGGATCCAAGGATCCAAAAAAGCAACAAGGTCAGATTTTTGTTTCCATGCAGAATTCTAAATATGTTCAGAATTATATTTCTGTGATTTTTGAAGCATTTTATGTGCAGGATGATGATGTTGCATGGTAGGTTGATTTGGGAGCAACAAGCCATATATGTAAAGATCTTCGTTGGTTCAAGGAATGTCAACCAATTGAAGATGGATTTGTGGTGAAAATGGGAAATGTTGCAACTGAACCAGTCAAGGGTTTAGGATCTGTTTTACTTTATTTTACTTCTTGAAAGTGTTTGTGTCTGAACAATGTTTTATATGTACCAGGGATTCGAAAGAATCTTGTGTCTGAAATTGTTTTAAATAATTGTGGTTACAAACAAGTATTAGAAAGTGACAAGTATATCTTGTCAAGACAGGGTTCTTTTATGGGTTTTGGATATGTATGTAATGGAATGATTAGGCTTAATATTAATTATCATAGTTATGATAATTTTTTTTACATGGCTTCTTCTAGTACTAGCAATAACTTTAATAAATCTGATTTATGGCATGCTAGACTAGGAAACATTCATTACAAGAGATTAAAAGACATGTCAAAAATGAGTTTAATTCCTGCTTTTGATATAAACAATGAAAAATGTAAAACATGCATGTTAACTAAAATCACAAGAAAACCTTTCAAAGATTTTGTTAGGGAATGCAAGGTGTTGGAACTTATACATAGTGATTTATGTGATTTCCATGCAACACCTTCCTTTGGAAACAAAAAGTATGTTGTTACTTTTATTGATGATGCATCTAGATATTGTTATGTCTATTTGATACATTCCAAAGATGAAGCTCTTGTTAAAATTAAGATTTATAAACAAGAGGTTGAACTTCACAAAAATGAATTAATAAAAGTTTTACATACTGATAGATGTGGTGAGTATTATGATCCGATTTATTTGAATCAACTGGAATAATACATCAAACCACTGCTCCTTATACACCACAACAAAATGGTGTAGCTGAAAGGAAAAATAGGACTTTAAAAGAAATGGTTAATTCCATGTTATCCTATTCAGGTTTAAGTGAAGGTTTCTGGGTGAGGCTATGTTAACTGCATGTTATATTTTGAATAGAACTCCAAACAAAAGGAGTAAGAATACTCCTTATGAACTTTGGTGTAAAAAGGTACCAAATCTGAGTTATCTCAAAACTTGGGGTTGTCGAGCAGTTGTGAGGCTCACTGAACCCAAAAGCAAAACATTGGGTGAAAGAGGTATAGATTGTATCTTTATTGGATATGCTGAGCATTCCAAAGCTTATAGATTCTATGTTTTAGAATCTAATGACTCTATGTCTGTGAACATTGTTATAGAGTCAAGAGATGCTATCTTTGATGAAGAAAGATTTACATCTATACCAAGGGACATGATTCAACAATCTTTCAGTAAGAACACAACTTAAGCTGAAGATTCTTCTGGTGGTACAAGTTCTATGCCTGAACTTAGAAAGAGTACTAGAGCTAGAAAAGCTAAATCTTTTGGATCTGATTTTCAACTATATGTAGTTGAAGGAACAATGGATGCGACTGTGTCTCAACATCAATATTGTTTTAATATATAGGAGGATCCAAAGACTTTCAGTGAAGCTATGGCTTCTAGGGTTGTTCATTTTTGGAAAGAGGCAATTCAGGATGAGATTGATTCTATCATGTATAACAATACTTGGGTATTGTATGATTTACCTCCTAGTTGCAAGGCATTAGGATGTAAATGGATCCTTAAAAAAAAATGAATGTGGATGGCAGAATTGATAAGTATAAAGCCAAATTGGTTATCCAAGGCTTTAGACAAAAGGAAGGCATTGATTTCTTTGATACTTATGCTCATGTTGCCAGAATGTAACACCGTAAATTTTGAGAGAAATTTTTCATTTTTAAAACACATACTTCTCAATATCACATTCCAAAAACCACAAGTGTCAAATTGTCAAAACACAAATTCATAAATTGTTTGATAAAAACCAGGATCCACAAATCATAAACTCTATCTCAGGTGTGTGTGTGTACAATCAAGTCGGCGCCTTCCCACGATCCTAAGAAGTACCTGAAACACATAAGACATAACACGGTAAGCACGAAGCTTAGTGAGTTCCCCAAAATACCACACATATCTCATTAGCCTCTCATGGATATATCTCAAATAAGACCCTCCGGTCCATGTGTCTCAGTGGGACCCTCTGGTCCCACAACTCGGGTGGACCCTCTGGTCCTAACTCAGTAAAGCTCATCATAAATCACAAAGACATAATGCAGAATATCACAATACTCAATAATAGCATACAAGACCCTCCGGTCACACAAATTACCACTCAAGGTAAGTATAGTGAGAAGACTCACCTCGTAAGCAAGCAAATGAATCTCGTACACGAAACACCGATCTAGCCTCCGCCTAATCACATGCGATAATTATCTCTAATTAATACTTACATCACAACTCTAAGTAAACCAAGCTATTTTCTCTCTTTAATCTCTCGGAATGGATAAAAGACCATTTTACCCCTCCATGGTCTCCCTATTCTCTGTCTTGACCAAACCCTAAAGTCAACAGAAGTCAACACCTGATTCAACAGTCGATGTTAACCCGACTCGTCTAGTGCACCTATGTGACTCGCCGAGTCCCCTTGTTCCAGAAGTGTCGCGAAAGTCCCCCTGAGCTCGTCGAGTTGTCTCATCAACTCGTCGAGTCTCACGTGTCCAGACTCGTCGGGGAAAACCCTAACCGACTCGTCGAGTCAGTTCTCTGACTCGTTGAGTCCTTTCAGACTTTATTCTTATTCAGACGTTTCAAGGCAGATTTACAACCCCAAACTCTAGATCTAGCCTCCTAGGGCTAATATACCACGTAAAGCTACAAGCTTTACGTCCATGCATGGCATTTAGGGCTTGAAATGGCAAAACAAGTTCTATTTAGGGTCTTAAGCACACAAGCTCCTCTATAACTGGATAAAGTTGGGACCTTTGTTTCTAGGGACCTCACAAGGTCCAGATCCGAAGTCTAAACCTCTTGGTAAGCTCAACACACTCAAGGCCTCAAAGAAAGATGGAATAAGCCCTAAACTTCCACAAAATGAGATCTAATCAAACTAATGATCAAGGTGGAGACTTTTTACCTTCAATAAAAGCTCTAGATGAAATAACACCAGATCCAACAGTCTCTACTCGTTCCTTGCTTGGATTCTCCACTCTTCTCTTTAAAAGGTGCACTAAAACGCCCAAAGATTAGCTCTCTCTCTCTCTCTCTCTCTCTCTCTCTCTCTTAGCTCAATGTAGGCAATTAGGGTTTCACACAGGGGAGTAAGGTGGCTGGTGAGGCGGAAATGAGGACTTAAGGTCCTTTAAATATGACCCAACCCCGCAGAAATTAGGGTTTCCTCTCACAGCGCCTACTCGTTGAGTTGGCTCTCTGACTCGTCGAGTTGGTCATAAAACCCACGTGGTCAATCCACCTCTACTCGACGAGTTGGGGCATCGACTCGTCGAGTCACTCATACAACTCATAAATAAACATATAAATATTATACCTGAGAGTCGGGATGTTACACATAATTTCCACTATTAGATTATTATTAGCTCTTGTAGCTATACATAATCTTGTGATTCACCAAATGGATGTGAAAACTGCATTCTTGAATGGTGACCTGGATGAGGAAATATACATGAAACAACCTGAAGGGTTTGTGATGCTTGGAAATGAACACAAAGTGTGCAAGTTGAAGAAATCATTATATGGTTTGAAACAAGCACCAAAAAATGGCATCAAAATTTTGATGATGTTGTCTTGTTTAATGGTTTTGCATTAAACCAAGCTGACAAGTGTGTATATAGCAAATTCGATACTTCTGGTAAAGGAGTTTTCATTTGTCTATATGTGGATGATATGTTGAGTTTTGGTACTGATTTAGAAGAAGTTGATAAAACCAAGAAATTCTTATCATCTAGTTTTGAAATGAAAGACCTGGGGGAGGCTGGGGTAATTCTTGGTATAAGAATTAAATAAGGAAACAATAGGATTTCAATTTCTCAATCTCATTACATTGAGAAGATATTGAAAAAGTTTAACTTTGAGAATTGTTCTCCTGTTATCACTTCTATAGATCCTAGTCTCAAGATTCTACCTAATAAAGGATCTCTAGTGTCTTAACTTGAATATTCAAGAGCTATTGGTTGTCTAATGTATGTCATGATTAGTACTAGGCCTGATTAGTACTAGGCCTGATATAGCATATGATGTGGGAAGGCTTAGTAGATATACTAGTAGTCCTAGTACACATCATTGGCAAGCTGTGAGTAGAGTATTCAAGTACTTGAAAGGGACCATGAATTATGGTTTAACTTATAATGAATATCCTTCTATTTTGGAAGGTTATTCTGATGTCATATGGATTAACAACTTAGAGGATCACTCCTCTACAAGTGGTTGGGTGTTTCTTCTTGGAGGAGGTGCCATTTCTTGGGCATCCAAGAAACAGACTTGTATTACTAACTCAACCATGGAATCTGAGTTTGTTGCATTGTCTGCTGCTTGTAAAGAAGCTGAGTGGCTAAGGAATTTGATTTATGAAATTCCACTCTGACCAAAACCGATATCTACCATTTCTATCAGGTGTGATAGTGTTGCAACCTTTGCTAAAGCTAATGGTCAAGTGTATAATGGGAAGTCTAGACATTTAGGTGTTAGACATAGCATGATTCATGAGCTCATCATGACTGGTGTCATATCTGTGGAGTTTGTGAGAACTCAATTAAACTTAGCCGACCATTTAACCAAAGGGTTAGCCAGAGATCTTGTGTACAAGGCGGCTGTAGGGATGGGTTTAAAGTCCACCTAAACTCTTTTATATTAAGATACCTAATTCCCATCTAATGCAATATTAGATGCTGAATTGAATGTGGGAAAACTTGATATTTGAAGATTGGAACACATTATTATCATCATCCCAAGGTATGTGTTCAGTACTGCAAGTTAAAGAGGTTGAAATTTTATTTCTTAATATTTCTTTGAAAAAATGCATTTGCAGGTGCAAGAATAAAATAACTACCTATATAAGCATGAATTTTAGTTGCTTCAAGAAGTTGGGAGTTAACTTTGATATGCTTATTGAAGGATGGGACACAAGCTAGTAAAATATAGTGTCAAGTTAGAACTTTTAGAATGTAAACTGTTGTGTATATTATCTTCATGTATTCACTTAGGATAGAAAGGTTTCAATCCTTAGTGACACCCTGATATTCAAATATTTGGAATGGGCAATATACTACTGTGAAATTCAATCGGTACGATATTTCATTTATGTATCAGTTTGTTGTTGTTATGATTTTAATTTTAAGTTAATCAAGATTACACTTAAATGGGGGAGGTTTGTTGGTGATTTTATATCACTAATATTATTTAAGTGTAATGGGGTTAATTTGTTGATCAATGTCACTTTGACAGTTATTAAACAAATCGGTATGGTGCGGAGTGCACATTTGTTTTTTTTTTTGTCTTTGTTGAAAGTATACTTCTATTTAGGGGCGATTCCCATGAACTGACGGGGGTCCGGGGGTAGCGCCCCTGGGAGAGGGGTCCAAGGGGTGGCAACCCCTAGTAGGTAATATGACAGTTTTTGGACAAGAAATTGTTTTCCTGTAACTACCATATGACAGTTTTAAGACAGGAAGTTAGTTCCTGTTATATGATCGATTTCGAATTCATTTTGGGTACAAATTTCATAACATCTTCTTCATTCTCCATTCTAGAAAACAGCGAGTTTCATCCGATTAGAGATTTTGAGTGTACCCTTGGAATGCTTTAATCTGAAAGTGTTTCACAACTCTCATTGATCCAAGTATATCTATACCCCGATTTTCTAACAGGAATCTGGTCGTAAAATCATCCCATGTCATCGAATCAATAACCTCATCACCAACAGAGCGCCCAACCTCCTCCCACCAATCTCGAGCTCTGTCTTTCAAAAGATAGGAAGCAGTTCTGACCTTTGCCCCATCGGGATAATTGCTGGTGTGGAAGGCGTTTTTGAAATCCGCTAACCAATGATTGCTTGTAATTGGGTCCTTCTCCCCGTAGTAATTTGGAGCCCCGCATGCCCAAAACTCCCTGAAGGTTAGTGAACGTGTCCCAATAAAAGCCACCATATCAGAACTAAAAGAGCCCAAACACTCCTCCAACACGTCCATAATATCCTCCTTGATCGCACCAAAGATCACAGGAGTCTGCTCAAGTATGTTGCGGGTAAGCTCAGACGAAATGAACTCCCACATCTGGTCATCCAACTGCCCGGCTCCAGAACCTGAGCCCAAGCCCTTACCAGAACCAGAACCACCAACTGGTCTGCCTCGAAGAGTCACCATACTGACAATAGATCATATAAACCATCAAAATACGCATCAATATATATATCGAGGAGTCCCATACTCTACAATCTCCATGGTTTCATCGCAGTTCTCCTTGACTCGAGTACGGATCCTCTACTTCCAGTAGTACGAGCCCATACTACCTTCCACATCTATCCATACTTTCCTGAAGGGTCGCTTTAAATCCTCCAAGTCACTCTCTATTCACATATACAACCCTCCACAAAACAAGGTTCCCAACACTAAATCTCTTCCTAGGTTTTACTAGGGAAAACACCATACCACTCTTCGCCATCAGCTGCAGAAGGAACTCCTACCAGCACCCTCTAACTTGCTTACAAATACAATTACATATCACCGACACCAGATAATTCTTCGAATGAAAGGTCTCACACTACAACGGTTGGACTCAAACAAGAGCTACACAATAGAATTAAAACCTAACCTTCTAAAATTACTTAGTTTTCAAAATATGTAACTTAGAATATTCGCTTACTAGTTAGCCGATGTTAGTGGGAACTCCTAAAAAACACAAATCAAGCAGCATTTGAGCATCGAGTAATCGGAATCAAGCATAACCTAATCAGGCCACCCTATCACTGACTCATCAGTACTAGCATGCAAGTCTACAAGCTCATACAGTAGGCATAAAAAGGCATCTCTCTTAGCATTCTATCATGCAAATCCTAAGTAGATCCTTAGCCCTAACTAGCATGTGATTCACGAATTCATAAACCAAAGCATATCATAAGTCATGTATGGGTATTTTGGGAAAACTTAGTTGAGCTAGGTTGAGTGCATACACCACACCCTTTTCTTTTGTTAAAAAGTCTTTTTATAAAATGTTTCTTTTTGATTTTTTTTACCAAACCCTCAGTTTGAGTTCAGACATACCCGAGAGTACATCCGAATCCCTCAAACTAAGGCTCTGATACCAACTTGTAACGTTCCAAAAATTAAGACCAAAAATTTTCGTTTTTAAGTTAATAAAACTGTAATCCAAATATCATCATAAAAACCAAGATAGAACAAGGTGTGTCAAATACATCATGAAACATCAGAGTAGTCATAAAATACGGAACGAAGTGGTGTATGCACTACAATCATCCCAGGATCTTCCCCTTTTACAAGAAGTACCTGAAACATAAACTGAAAACCGTAAGCACAAAGCTTAGCGAGTTACCCAAAATACTACATACCATACATAATAAACACATAATGGGCCCCGCCCAGTATACATACAAACATATAAACATATAATCATACAACATATGTGATAATCAGAAAGATAATAGCATACAAAATAGTCATCGGGCCCCGCTCGGCATCGGGCCTTGCCCGGTAAAGATACAAGCACATAACACATGCAAGAGTCACGCATACCTCTAACACCCTAACATAATAAACCATGGGTCGACAAACCCGCTAAACACAGTGAGGAAACTCACCTCTGAATTTAAAAGATAGCTGATGAGGTCCCGACTCCGAATCTCATCTCTAACCGATGCCTAACCATCAAAAGACCAATTCTCAAACATAATCCAGAATACCCAAAGTACCCCCTTGGGTCAAACTAGGGAAAATGGTCAAAAAGTCAAGAAGAGTCAACTCAGCTGACAACCATGTCGTGGTACCCCTTTACCACGTCGTGATGTTGGATATGACAAAATAGTCGCGACCAGCCCCGTCACCACGTCGTGGTGGCCTTGCCATGTCGTGGTAACCGAGTTTCCAACAACTTAACGTATTCAACCATTTTCTTTTATTCTAAAGGGTCTCCAACTTTGATCTGGTTCATAATAGGGTCTAGATGGATAACGTTTCCAACTTTATCCAATAGAACCCTCCAAAGTGTATAGATCTCAACTTTAAGGTCCAAAACACTACATGGCTTAAGCAATAATCACTCAATCTTTAAGGTTAATTGTCTAAAAGCTCCAGAAGAGTTTCGAACACCAAATACATCATAAAAATAAGTGCTTTTCAGACATGCATGCCCAATGCGTGTCTTGAACTCTTATTAGGTCAAATTAGGGAAAAAGGGCCAAGATTCCATGCATGGCCTCAAAAATCAAATCTAAATCAGATCCAAAGAGTCAAATGCTCCAAATGGCCTGAAGATTCATAAAGTTGCAAGTTGTATGAGATTCAACCTTCCAAAGCAACAAGGCATAGAGAAAAGTGGACAAAATTCATAGATCTATCAACTAAATCATCAAGATGAAGACTTTATACCTCCTTGAGATGCTTGAGGAAGATAAACTCCAGGACCTACATTGCTTCAGACTCCCAATATGATCTTCCACCACCTTCTTCCTTCATAAGCACCAAACACACACACTTTAAGGCTAAAAAGTCACACACGGTATCTAGGGTTTGCAAGGGACGATTTGGGGAGATGGAGGCTGACTGGAGGGAGGCTATCAAAGGTTAATGAGTTTAAATAAGGCTCAACCCTTAAACTTTAGTGTTTTCTCCAACAGCCGCCACCACGTCGTGGCAAAATCACCACGTCGTGGTGGTTTATTAAACTCCCACGGCCCAAAAGCTTATCGCCACTTCGTGGTAAGGATTCGCCACGTTGTGGCCAAAAAAACAAATCATATACAATCGGAAATAATTTCATACCTAGAATCAAGTGTTACATGATTTGTGCAGTGAAATGTTGCTAGACGTTCACCACTGTCTATATCAGTCTAATATGAGTCTTGCGTAAGTGGGGGTTTGAAAGATCTAATATGCTCAAGAGTCATATTGGAATGATATTGCTAATTAACATATGATACTAAGGGTCACACTAACAACAACGTGATACAATTGATTATTTATTAGAAATTGATTTTAATAAATATTCATAAAGTTATAATAAATTGGAAAAATATTTATTTCATGGAAATAATTATTTTACAATACAAGTAACACATTATTTCATAAGGAATGAATTAATAAGTCATGTACAATATTTTGGACTAGTTGAGTCTTTTGTCTTCAACCTAAAGACAAAGTTTATATTTTATAAAATTTGAGTTTATAAAATTTAAACATTTTGTCTTCTTTTAGTGAGCATGGACGAAACTAGTAAAGACTAGTGAAGGGCATGGATTTTGCATTTGTTACTGAAAAGTAATCACCCTAAGAAAGACATGTTGATTACATAGGGACATGGTTGTCTTAAAGTGCTAAAACCTACTGGTTAAGGACTTTGCTTTATGACTTAAGACTAGTGGCTTGCATTTGGTGATTCATTTTTCCATGCTAAAACTGTAACTCCCTCTCTCTATGCTCTCTTGAGTTGATCTTGCAAGGCTTAAGGAGTTCTTACTTGTTTTTATGCTCTCTTAGATCAAATATTTGAGTATTTGATTCTAAGCTTAAGAGTTAACAAAAAGAACTAGCATTCTTATCAAGTTGATCATTTGTTGGTGTCTCAAAGTTCATCCATCTTCTTCAACTACCATGCCTCCCCTAGAGGACCCAAAGTTCATCAAAGATTGTTGTTACTTCTTCCTTCTATGGTTGTGGTTTTATCTTTCCATTTCTTGCAAGAAGATCCCAGGTGGGTTGTAATTTGTTATTAAGTTCTAAATTTTCAAGCCTTCCGTTGCTAATATTTTGAGTTTTTGGAAACTATTTTTTGAACAAAACCCACCATCTAGAACCTTCCTAGAGCCTTGGACGGTTTTCGGAGGAGTTTTAGGGTTCGAGAATTATCCTTGGAGGATAATCAGGAAACTGGATAATTACCAAATCAAGATAATATTATTATATTGGTTTTAGGGTTATCCAGGGTTTCAAGGTTGTACTATATAAGGACCCCTAAGCCATACATTTTTGGCAACTCGTTCTTCTAAAGAGATAGCCAAAATTATACTATTCTCTCTCTCCGCTCTCTCTCTCTATAGTCTCCTTTCTTGCTAGCTTGGGTGTGAACCATTAGAGGCACGAAAATTGTGGTGCTTGCTTCCAAGAGATATACAAGTGAAGGATTCTTCTATTTACTATAATAACAACAGGGTATGTAAACCTAAACCCTTCATGATTTTCAAAAATATGTTTAGGGTGTCTTGTTTGATGTTCTTAGTTATAGGTTTAATAGTGAAAACATAGATCCTTAGGTTGCATGTGAACTTAAGGGTTTTAAGTTTATCTGTTTTACCTAAATCCTATCATATTGGGACTGTACTAATGAAAGCACATGATCGGTACTTGAATCGAGGAGGATTTCGGGGATTGTAAGGAGCTAATGGAGGGTAGATTGTATGGTTAGCACCATAATTCACTGAAGTGTGGTTTCGTTCTTATCGTTTTATTGGTTATGGTTGTTCAGACTGAGGATGGGTTTGGTGAATTGTTGGGGGCCTTAGTGGCCATGTCAGTTTGGGTTTGAATGGTGCATACTTAGATGAGTTAGCTAATTTTGAGGTCTTGAGGGTCTGCTTTCTTTGAATATAGTCAGGTCAGGTGCTAGTTGATTGTTTTAGGTGAGCAGGGAAGTGAATCGGGAACGAAAAACTTTTGTTGTCCATAATATATCCCGACTATGAGAATGATGCCTCTTGAATTGACAAACGATTATCGCGCTAAATTGATGGTTGGGGATTTATAGACAAGGTGTGTGGTAGTCCATTTGTTCTAGATAAAGACTTGGTGTTATGAATGGACTGTCAGAAATACTGCTTGTGCATCTGCATGGGATTCTTGATGTTAGGGGCAGTCATGATTGGGGAGTTCCTGAGGTCTCCATCTGAGATTCAGAATCGCTTTTTGTTTGTTTGGTATTTATCTGGAAGGTTATATGGCATTGTGTTATACATTCCAAGGGTCAGGGATGCTATGTATCTGGTTGAGACGGTTTGAGTTTTGGTCTCTTTTCAATGCCAGTTGGTGGTATTTCGAACCATAAGTAGGGGATAACGGGGTATTCTTGTTGGAGGGTCATCGATCTGTTAGAGTTTATGGTTTTAGAAGAATGGGTCATAGGTATCCGCGGTTCGGGTGTGTGAGATTTTGGTTCAAGATTTGGTGAAGTCGGGGTGTAGAGCAAGTTGCCATCAGATGTATGTGCTCAGGAATGCATGAGTTGTCTTTGCGGCAGGAATCTATTGGACAAGGAGCTCGTTGAATCCAGTGGTTTCTTTCGGGATCGCCGATGGTTAGGTCATGTGGCGCTTAGGTCGCTCAGGTTGAGTATCAATTATTGAGGGATTGTTAGCTCGTTATATAGATTGGTATCTATAGTCTAGGGTGAACAGTTTATGACCTGTCAATCAAATTCAAATTTTGGTATGTGTAGTTCCACATGGGCTTTGTTCAGTTTTGCATTGGATTTGTGGATTAGTCATCAATGCATTCTCGATCGTTGGTCTTTTTGTTCATCATCAATAACTAAGGTTCTTTGAAAGTTTCAAGTTGTATCAATGGAAGTTCAATGGATGTGTCAACCTATCGTCAAAATTTGTACGTTGCATATTTTGGCCTCTGGGTACGTTTACCCCCCCACTTGTTCGTTGTGGAATTATTGTCGATAGTAGGCTCAAGTTTGGCAAACGTCTTGGTTACTGGAAGTTCGGATGTTGGGCAGTATTGTTTAGTTTTTCAGGTATGGCTTTGGATTTACGCATAATCAAACTTTGGCATTTCGTATCGACAGGGTTGGTATTTGGATTGATCCGACCAGGGTTTTAGCAGCATTTCTGGATAACTTTGGTAGTTTTATCGAGCTAGTTACATATTGGTGGAATCTGTTCAGTTTCAGTCAAGGGGTAGGACCTTGTTTTAGTCAATTATGAGGATGTTTCTTTTAACGATTGAGGTTCTTCATTTTGTTAGATATACTGGTACTTCACCATTTGGGTAAGGTAGTGAGGAAAAAGGAATGTAATAGATTTTGGGTTGGTTTTGGGTTATAGAATTTCAATTAGAACAAGAGTATAACAGCCTATCTTATTCTATGGTTGTGTTTGACCATGTTTTCGTTTGATTTTGCATTGTTCGCAACCTGTATAGTGAAAGGAATGGTTACTTATAGAAGGGTATGGCTCTTGTGGTGTTTGGTTATTATTGAGAGGGATGTTGATTGGGTTCTTGCAAGTCGGTGGGTTGATGGTTGTGTATCTTTAGGCCCATGTGGTGCTGGTCGTGAGTCTTCAAGCCAGTGATGGAATGATGACAAGATTAACGTAGTACCGTGAGCTTATCATTTTAGTGGTTAGAAGGTGTCATGATGTATCGTGAACCAGTGGTTGTATGATTCATGTTGGTGTGACCTAGTAGTCATTTGACTGAGACTCTTAGGTCTTGGATCGTTAGTCTTGTTGGCATGTTCGGGTGTTAGTGCATTGATTGGGAGTCGGATGATTCAGTGACAGTCGGTTTGGATCACGTGGACAGTAAACGTTTGTTGGGAGGGTTAATTGTGCATTAGAAGTCTCTTGCTGAATGTTTGCATTATGAACCCCGTTTGCTTGTGGGCCACATGTTAGGAGCTTGGTTACCAATGTCGGGTATCGGTACTGAAATCTCGAGTCATGGAGTTCGTTGTAAATATCTCAAACATTTTGTCAGGTGGATGTACACCTAAGCTGATGAGGGATTTGGGTGTAACGTGAGAATTCTTGGATTGACCATCCTTATGCTCGTGGGGGCAGAGGGTTAGTGATAACTTGTCTGGAAGTTAATAGTATATTTAAGGTTTTTGGGCATAATTTACGGATTTGGGATTGAGTGAAATTCACGACCGAGATGTTTGAGTATTCTTTCTGCATGGTTTGGTGGTGTTCCTAATTAGAGAACGAGGGGTAGGTTCGATGATTGGATGATCGTCAGTCTTAGGGTAAAGTTTATGAAATTTATATTGAAGGGTTCCCAGTTTCCGGGAGTATAGTGACGAAGTTGGTTTGTGGTTGTAGTTCTGAGAGTTCCCGATTGAGTGGTTTTCTCTGGAAGGTGGGTCATATAATTTGGGAGAGAAAAATAGTTGTTGCGGTTGAGTATTTTCAAGTTATTGGGTTGTTTGTTGGCAGTTGTGGGTTTTCGAGTGGTCTCTTGAGTTTTCTTTTTAATATGAATTGATTTCAAAATGGTTAGAGGGAGCTTATGGAATATGTTGGCGTTGTTTCAGAGATCCTAACCAAGACGGATTTCGAGGATGAAATCCAGTTTAAGTAAGGGAGAGTTGTAACATCCTATTTCGAGAAATTTCTTATTTCAGGATTGTGGAAAACAAATGGATCAAGTAAAGGCCTTGGACTTCAAGGTAATAAGGTTTAGACCCTATTGGATGTTGATAATATTGATTATGCGATCCAAGCCCTTGGTTTGTGTTTTGGAGCCAAAGGGTAAAATGGAAAAAGTGATGTTTCAGACTTCTTTCATGAAATAAGGATTTTAGTTCGGTATGTTTTAAGTCAAAAATAATTAGATAGGATTGTGGGGCTCTTCAATATCTTTCTGTTCATATAAAGAACGCCAAAAACGAAGTTGAAACGAAGAAGTTATAGTTGTTTGAAGTTGAAGTGGAAAATATGGACGTTTGATTACGCATGGCGTAATTTAACGTTACGCAGGGCGTAACGAGGGTTTAATGGGTTACACAGGGTGTAATTTATGTTACACAGGGAATAATCTAGGCAGATCAAAACCCTAAATGTTCGGTTTTGAGCCCTATTTAAGGGCTCTAACTTATAGGAAACCCTCTCATTACCAACCTCCATCACCTATGAACATTCCTTGAGAAACCCCTAGCCTCTTCTCACTTGTTTTTGAGACTAGGCATCATTTATCAGCTTATTTGTCCATTGGAAGGTTGAATCTTGAAGAGCAAGGTGGTGTAAAAGTGTATAGAAGACGAGTTCAAGTATAGATCCAACAAGATTACGTCATTCCTGGACCATTGTGAGTAAAAAGCTTCTAATTTTCTCATTGGGTTCATAGATCTAGTCATTTGTCATATTTGCCACTTTTTGGTCATTTTAGTCCATAAAGTTTAGATCTTGAAAGTTTGCGACCTTGTTATCGATAAAGTTCGAAACTTTATCCATCTAGACATCATATTGATTCAGAACTGAAGGTTGGAGACTTAGACTTAATGGATTAAGTTGAGAAAAATGCAATTTTGGTCCCTTTTAGACTTACATACTAGATCTTGGTTGTTTGGACCATCCTAAAGGATAAATATGGAAAATTTATCCATTACCGAGCTATTAGGAACCAAATATGAGAATTGGATGGTTAACTTTCTGTATTAAGCACTTAATGGGAAGTTTAGTTTCAGCGTGAGTACGTAGGTGTACATTTCGGTACGCAACAAGTAGCTCTTTGTTGTCTCGTAAAATCCAAGCAATACTTTACACAGGGCGTAAATTTGGAATACGCAGGGTGTACTCGGTTTGATGTTGACTTTTGACTTTTGACCGTTGACCGTTGAATTTCACCAAGTTTGAGTTTAGGTTATTTGGGGTAATTTGAATAGTAGATTGAGGCTGGGTCCCTATTTGATGTTTAGGTGACATGTAGAGCCGGTATTTGGAGCAAGTGATCAGTTCATCTATCTTCTAGACTTTGAGGGGAGTTTTCCTCATTGTACTCGTGGGTCGAAGGCACCAATGCCGACCTATTCGGTTGTGTTATGTATCGTGGTATATAGGATGTTGCTATGCTGTAAGGAACTATTAGATTGGTAGATCTGTATGATTACATGTACTTGCTGATTATATATTTATGTTTATTTGTTGCATATGTCGACATAGTGCGGTTTGGGTTGAGTCAGTCCTGGTTTGTGCTGAAGGGTTTAACACAAAGCGTTATCCCTACTCTAAGCTCAAATTGATGGGATATATTAGACATATTATTATTATATAAGAATTTGTATTGGATTAGGAAATTATTTGTTAGGTAATGCTTCTATATTTATATTATAGCCTTTTATATAAATACGTTATTAATCTAATGATAAGGCATGTGGTTGATTTACAAACACTATCAAAAGTAACGAGGGTGAAGTAGTATGTGGGGTAACTTGAGAGTTTTCATTGTAGCCCAATGAGATTTTAGAACATATACGACTGTAGGAGTAGGCATGTAAACCAGTCCGAAACCGAAAAACGAAGCTGTAAACTAAGAACCAAAAATCGGACCGAATGCCACTATCCAGATATGAATTAGTATCGGTTCGGTTTGGTTCTACTAAGAAATATGTTATTTAAGAAGGTGTCTGGATCTGGAACCGACCTGAATTGGACCGGAACTAGAAAATTGGAAGTCGAATAAGCCATAAACTAAGAACTGATAATCAGATTGGATATCACTAACTAGTTCCAACCGGTTCCGGTTTGGTTTTTGGGTTAAAAAACTCATCCCTATGCAGGAGGATACAAGTTATGATTTGTTCAATTAAGGTGATAGAATGTTTCATAAACAATAAGCATAAGGTAGATGACGAGGAAAACCGAAGGGCAACAAAAAACAAAAAAGAAGGGTCGTGGAAGGCAATGACATCATCAATGAGAAGAAGATGTCAGATAGGAAGGCCTAAGAGACGGAGGCAAGTGTATGACTAATTTTATTTTTAATAAAAATTACAATTTTTTTTTGAACGACGATCAATTATATATTAGCAAAAAAAATCAAACAAGCTAAAGCGAGAAGGTCTAGCTGATTACAAAAAAATGTTAGAGATAGGAGACATGCAACAACAAAATCAATCAAGTATTTTCAACTTAGATCTGTGTTTGATAAAATTAAAGATGTTGGTACTAATATCGTCTGTAATAAGCATAATTGTTCGCTTTTTTTTTTCCAGAAAACGATTGTATTTCTTTCTTTCCACATCATCCACTATCCATTGTGTTGTGTTAGAAATTTGGGATATAGAAATGCTTGGAAATTCTAAGAATTATGATATCACTTTCATAGTAAAGTATTTGGGTGGTACTCTCAATCTTTAATCGGATAAGACTCAGAATATGAGTAAGAAACGAGTAAGAACAGAGAATGTGATTGTTATGAATTTCGAATGTACCAGAAAATGAGACCAAAAACTGATTTATGATCTCTGTTTCAAACTGTCATATGACAGGTTCAAGCAGTCATAAAACTACCAAAACTAACATAAAAATGGGTATTTCGACCCCGTCTAAGGGCTCTGCCCCTTGGATCCCGCCAGGGGCCTTGGACCTCACTCATAGGGGCGCTGCCTCCGGACACCCGTTCGTTCAGGGGCTTCGCCCCTAAATGACAATGTACTTTGGTCAACAAATTAATCCTATTACACTTAAATAATATTGATGATAACAAATCTTCAACATGTTGTACACGCTAAGTAAACAAAGTTTAAAGTACAAGAACTTTGTAAATATTTTTTGAAACTACAATTATATAATAAAAACTCAACAACTTTCATAATGTTGGTCCAAACCTCATTATCTAAAGCACCAGTCGAACCTTGACTAAAGAGCCCATATTCACCATGAATCGCTTTAATTACCTCGACCAGAAAAAAATAATATCGGCATTCGAAAGCTCCAATTCCATTTAAAAATCAAAGCACAGATGAAAGCAAAAGGGATAATGACTTGAAAGGGTAAGCAACTATACCCCTTGTACATATTTGGTCACATAACTTTTTTTCGTGCACTGTTAACCCTAAAACTTGTTTTTTTGTTTAAAACATACCACTATGACCGGGTATAGTGGGTTTTTGCCGGGTTCTGTCGTCTTTTCCGGCAAACATGAGTTTTCCGGCTACCTTCTACGACCAAACATGAATTTTCCGGCGAAGTTCCTTTTAAGGAAGAACAAACCTGGGAATTCGGATCTATCATCTCCGGTCATCTTCTCCGGCCTCACTTCTCCAGATTATATCATCGCATCTATCATCAATGAGTAAAACAGAAAACCCATTTCACCATCGTTCAACCCAATAACCACAAGAAACAAGAAATTAATAATCATCGTTTCGATTGATCATCATAATATTATCATATCTAAGCTCCATATCCAGAAAATAAAACTCCTTCATCCCTCATCAAAGTCTCTAATAAAATGAAGAACTCGAAATCATCAAAGTCTCTAATAAAATGAAGAACTCGAAATCAGTGATTCGAATCCAACATCCAAACATATCTTTATCCCCATCAAAACCTTAAACCATCTTCAACATTATTCACATTGACCAATTCAAAGTATTTACAAATTTATAAAAATTAATATCATCATCGATATACAAATATAATTAGTGAAATCATTATAAAAAATTAATATCATCATCGATATACAAATATAATCAGTGAAATCATTGGGAATAAAAAAACTCATTTCATCCAAACGATTTAAATCAAAATCGACAATCATAGAATATTGGTTGAAAAAAAATGATGAATAGAATATTGGTTAAAAAATTAATTGAACTCGAAGATGGAAGATGAACCCTAAATCCCCCATCATAGAATAGATAGAAATCGATGTGATAATGAAACCAATAAGCTTAATCGACGTGTAAGCGTATTTAATTTTGGATTCACGACGATGAAAACAACAATAGGATACGTGAGAATGAAAACACGAAAAGCCCTAAATATATGGGTTTCGTTTTCCCGAGAACCCCAAAATCGGAACTAAATTGATGGTTTTGTTCATTAAAAACCCTAAATCGATGGGTTCTCCAAAGGAAATCGATTGTAGGTGGGTTATTGTTCTTCAAAATCGAATATGAATATGTAAAAACGAAATGAAGCTCCAAAAAAAGCTTGATTTCTGAAATCATTTACGGTTTTTCTTGTTCTTGTTCAAAATATGAAATGAAGCTTTGAAATCTGAGATGAATCTTGAAATCTGAAGCTCGATATCTGTTTGTGTTCATGCTTCAGATCTTAGAACTCCAAACAAGTCTCAAGAACACCATTAAGAAAGAGAGAGGAAGAGAGAGAATAACTCATCTCGCCGGAAAATCTATTTTGGCCGGAGAAGATGACCGACAAATCATACTTAGCCGGAAAAGACGCAGGAAACCAGAAAAACCCTCTATACCCGGTCATAATGGTATATTTTGAACAAAAAAAAAAAGTTGAATGGTTAACCGTGCACGAAAAAAAGTTAAACGACCAAATATATACAAATAATATAGTTTGTTACTTTTTCAAGTCATTATCCCAGAGCAAAAAAACTATCAACCTCAAAGGTCCCCATCTTTCCTACTAGACATGACTTTCTTCATACTAACACATCCAAGTTTTAATAAAACCCCCATCTTTCCTACTCGACATGACTTTCTTCATACTAACTCGTCCAAGTTTTATTAAAACCGTGTTTGAGACTTTTAAAACCATGTCTGACAATTTAAACATAGACATAAGTAAATTCCCAAACTACCCTAAACGAACTTCAAAAGAATAAGTCGTTTGCCAAATAGAAAAAAAATCTTGGCCATTAAACCAATATGGCCAACTTAAGTCTGTCTAACTGGTCCACACTAGATCCAAGTCTTAATCATATATTCAATTAAAATACGTGGTCGAGTAGAGAACAGTCGAGTATAACCGACCAAAAATCAAGCTTGACTGGTTCCACATCTTATCTTTACTTTTTGGGTTTTCCCCATCTTCATTTATACGTAATAGTTTGTGCAAAATTGGATAACACATTACCACTACAATTATCATCAAGAATTTATTTACATGCAACAGTTTGTGAAATCTTTTAACAAACCCTTAAAATTTCGCATCATATATGAAAAGCATAAAAAAAAAAAAAAAAAATAATTGGATAATGACATATATTGCTCATTTTGAAAATTTTTATATAATATATTCCACCTATGTCCACAAAGGGACTTAAACCCTCAATCTTAAGGGGAGAAGACAACACTTGATACCATTTGGCTAAAAGTATTTTGATAAACTACTAGTAATAAATATGGTTTAGGGATAAATTTAGTATAAGTTTGTTACCCATATTTAATTTTTGGGGCCTAAAAAGTACAATTAATTATAACTTCAACAATTATAAAAAAAAAATGATAATCAACAGTGAACGGTCCACGTCAATCAGTCATAAGGTCTATGTGGGAGATTAATTGCAGAATAATAAAAATATTTTGAGCGTAACAAGTTTAAACTTAACATTGGACATCATGTATGATATTTCATTCCTCAACCACTATACTCCTTTCACGGGACAACGAAGATATTATAGCTATAGAAATTAAAAAATGAGACCGTTTTTTAGAAAACAAGAAACAATTTGCACAGAAAACTTATTTTTAACTTCTATTATTAAAGAAAAAATGAATTTCATTTAATATAACTAAAGAAAAAAAATACTAATAATATATTTCTTGAAATAAGAAATATAAGTTCTTTTACGTATAATTTACCAAACATAAAAAAGCTAACACTTGTCATTGTTCTTAGTTTTATAGAATTAACTTTGGAAATAAATTCATAATGGTCTTCTACGATTTCTAATGTAGATGAGTATTTTAAAAGGTAAAAAGAAAATTATTCTACGTTTCTATATGCTTATGGTTCTATTCTCATGTGTAATCTTTACGTAAATGAAATAAATAATATGTTAGATATCAAAGTAAAAAAAAAAAAACAAAAAAAAAAAATCTGTTTGAGGAATTTGTAGGTTGATTTTTATATAATTATATTGTTGTTAAACTATGGTTAAATTCCAT
The DNA here is from genome assembly GCF_052849685.1 of Lactuca virosa. NCBI lineage: Eukaryota > Viridiplantae > Streptophyta > Magnoliopsida > Asterales > Asteraceae > Lactuca > Lactuca virosa. The sequence goes on along the minus strand of NC_136433.1, from coordinate 35,285,167 downwards.
TTGTGGAGATCTCATATGAATACTTGGTGGACACAATATTTAATATTGGTTGTTAGAGTGATATAAAGGCTAAGGTTGCTATAGCTCGTGGTCCAATTCCATTGCAATCATCAAACATTACAAGTGGTTAAGGAGTGTAAACATTAAAACCCAAAATCCCGATATTTCCAAATTCCAATGGTATCCCAACACAGATTACAGAATATGCCAATTATATATATATATATATATATATATATATATATATATATATATATATATATATATATATATATATATATATATATATATATATATATACTAGTTGTGTACCCGCGCAAAGCGGCGGTGACGAATAATTTTCGAGCGGTGATCAATTCTTTTCGGCGACGGTTGTATCCTTGTGTCGATTAGTCCTATTCGGTGAATAATTTTCTTGTTTAGATTAGTTTTATTTCGGAAAAAATGTCGCATCTCCAAAAAAAACATGCAATGCATCGGTAAATAAGATATATCTATTGGGTTACCTTGTGCAATGTGGTATGCGACAAATATTTTCCTTTCGATGTATAGTTTCTTCTATTGGATATTAAAAAAAAATTACATGCAGGCATATCGAAGGAGTATATATTCTTCTTGACCCACAAGAATAGGGTTAAACTGATAGATTGTTGAATATTGAATTACCAATCATATTTTCATGTGATATAATGGTATGTGTCTCTATGATTCATTTTTTTTAGAATCATCCACTTATGCCTTGTTCCTAAGGGTTTTTTTTTTTTTTTTTTTTTTTTTTTTTTTTTTTTTTGTATATTAAATAAAGAAAAGGGAAAGAAAATATTGATAAAAATAAAGGGAGGGAAGGAATAAATTTCTTATTCTTTGTTCCCGAGTTCAAAGGAAATGAAAAGAAATTTCAAGTTTTTGTGTACCTGATTAAGGAGGAAAAAGAAAATATAACTAAAAGGTTTTCCTTCTCTTCATTTTCTTTCGGAATCCTCCCAATTTGGAAGGAAAATTTAGAAGAAAAATATGACTTCAAAATCCTTTCATTCCCCTCACTTTCTTCCATCAATTAAACTCGAGAACACGATTTTCCTTCGAAATCCCTCACGTTCCCTTCATATCCATCAATATCCCTTCTTAAGTAGAACCTGTGAACAAGACGTTAGGGACATGTTCACATTGTTCCAGAATCGTCTTTTTAATGAATAAATGTCTTTTTAATTACCGCTTTCACATAAAGAATCATTTTCAATAACAATTGTTTTTTTAATTAATAACTTCCAATTTACCTTATTATTGTATTTTTTTGTCAAAAATAAATAGATATCAAGTTACTGTAATTATGTATTATCACTAACCATTAGCATTTAAAATAAAGCATATTATAGTCTCTAATATATGTGGCCAAATTAGATTTTATTTTCAAGAAGAAAACAGTGGCTCAAATTAAAATCCTAAAATGAAGTAATGAACTTTTTAATTACCATCACTAAAAAGAATTATTGCACCATATTTTAATTGCAATTATCTATCTCAAATTGCTAGTAGATAACCGGCTATTTGGTTATTATCCGTCTCTAATTCACAATGGTTAAACAACGTAAATTTTGAATTTACTTTGACATTAGAAGTTGTTTCCTTATATTTGTATATTGCATGTCACGTTTATAAAAACTGATAAAACCTAACTTAAAATGTCATGTCATACACTCCACAAACTTGAGTCATCTTCTAATATTTAATAAATAAGCAAAAAAGAATAACAAAAAAATAATAAAAAGTTGAAAATGTTAGTTTAACAAAAAGTTATGTTATAAATGTTACACAAATCAGAGACAAACATGTCGTATATGAAATTGCATCGTTGGTTAGTTTATTTAGCCCTTACCAAAGAGACCATTTAAACTTGCATTCTCATATTAGCAGAAAAGAAGTTGTTAACAAACATACTTACATTTCTTTTCACGTAATTACAACATGCCAGCATTTCTTACCAATAATAGCATCCTACTTAATCAAATAAAAATAGTAATTTACTTTCTATATTTACTAATCAAACCAAGGTCAATTGGAATCAAATACAATTCCTTTTAACATCCAATTATAGTAAAAAGAACAAGCCCAACACTGAGAAGATAGAAAATCAATGTTTAAACCAGGAACAACAAACTCACACACACTTGACAATAATTAAGCATTTATTCAATATGTAGAAGCGGCTACGCGGCTACATGACACAAACAAATGACAATTAAAATATCTCTTGTCGTCATTAAGTTAGAAGAGTAAAAAATGCCTTATGTATTTGTTTTCTTATAGCAATGAGTTGCAAAATCACACACTTACCTTCAAATTTAAATTTAACCAATTTGGCATATACTTGACCAACCTTATCCCTTCCAAAACCATGTGAATATTGGGAAACCATTAATATGAAATCCTAACTATGTTACAACATCTTTATACATAAAGATTCCAACAGTTTTTCTTTTTTGACCAGATTACCTCTTTCAATATTATCCATAACCAAACCTACTTGTTATTGTTGGAATATAATTTGACCCGTGTATATTTTATTATAATTAAAAAAAGAAAGTATGATGCTATTAAAAACATATGAATGACATTCGATATTTGTTTCACCAATTAGCAGCTTACAAATAATGAAATTTGATATTTGTATCACTAAATAGTGACTTACCTGCAAAATGGATTAAAAACGGCCTCCAAATCCTTATAACTCTCAAGCTCTGTAATATTGTGATGCCTATACACAACCCCCCACATAAAAATTCAAACACCACACAAAGGAATAAACATCTAAATCCTTTGTTGGTGACCCTGTTTGTATGAATAGCAAATCACAATACCCTATCATTCATACATCACACAAGAAGCAAGCACATAAAAGAAAAATAGCATACTTTTAATACTAATTAGATCATTATAAGAAATTGGTGATGAATAAAAAATGTTAGTTAGTGATGCAACTCTACCTTCTTCCTCGTGAAGACCATATTCAAGGCGATCCATGTTGGAACAAGGCTCATGAGCTACAATAACTATGTTAGTCTTACCCAACCATTTTGCTGCAGATCCACACTTGAACATGATTTACAAGAACCAACTCCAGTTCATAAAAAAATGGTTTTAAATACAACAGAAAATAAACATGTATTTTCTTTGACAAAGCCTCCAGGTCAACCTGAATAATGAAATAAAAGCTTAAATATTTAAGCAACTAAGATACACTTGTTTTACCGGTTTATAAAACTAATCCAAAAAATAATGCCAAATCTCAATTTGTGGAAAGCCTTCGATGGCTTCCTTATGAAAACATCCATTTTTATTTGGGTATAGACGGTATCTCTTTATTCTTCGTGATATTGACCACATTTCTGATTCCTATTTGCATTTTAGTAGGTTGGTCTGGTATGAGAAGTTATGGGAATATTACAACATCTCTAATTCGTGAATTTCTAATGATCGCTGTGTTCCGCATGCTGGATCCTCTACTATTCTTTGTTCTTCCCGAAAGCGTAATAAAAATGTGACAAACTGAAACATGGAATAACAAATTGGTAATAATCGACATTGTTACATAAATGGTAGTCTTACCTAACCATTAATGAATTTAAAGTGCTTTTCTATTATCTAGGATAACTTCAAACTGGTAAATTAACTAATTACCTTCTTTACACCTCTTGATCTAGTTTGCCATGCTCTTTCTTGACTTCTCCACCTTGGTATCCAATCGATTCTACAAAGAACCAAAAAGACATAAGAGATTTAAAGAAAAAAAGTGCGAACACACAAACAGAAGTAGAAATAACACAAATGCTTCTATCAGTAAAGAAAATTTATTGAGATAATTACCCTGATAATCCTGTATTTTGGTTCATAATTCTTCACAATCTCAACAGAATCATAAATCAATCCAAACATGTTGACTTGGCACCACCAAAGTGATTTCTTAATTTGAATACAAAGATGACATTTGGATCTTTAACCTCGTACATCCTTGCCAACTTCTCCTTGTTCTTCCCAATAGAAGCAACTGATTTTTTTTTTCCAAAATGTTAAAATAGATACCAACATAACTTTCCTCAACCTGAAGCTACAATAAACATTCAAGATAATTTGAGGCTACATGAACTTACTCAAGGCTATAAAAACATTCAAAAAGAAGAAACAATGAGTATGCTTTTGATAACAGGCACCAGAAAAGGGTTTTTTTGATAAAGTGTAACAAACACAAGAATTTTGTTTGCTAACCTGCAACAAACCAAATGAAGAATAATCAAAAGCCAGATACACAGATATGTATTACAAAACACTGAAAGCTACACATATCTGCAACAACTCATAGAGATCAATTTGTCTGTCTCTACCATTCGTATATCCAGATCCAAAAACATGAAACATAACCTATTAGAGACCCGAATCTGAAAACATTAAAGAAATACCCACATATATTGATTTATACGTAAAACATATTTATACTCATTCACACACCAACATAAACTGATAAACTTATAAAACATAAGCATAATATAAAAAATACACACATCTTCATTTTCGAAATACAAAATAAAAACACACGCACATCTGACATATCTTATCGTATTTGTGTTCGGTAGTGGTGGTGGTACTGTCGTGATAGATAATATTGACGTCGATGTTGCTTGGTGGTGGTGCTAGCAGTGGTGGCTGACCGGACGTCCGAGATAAAGATAGGGTTAGAGATCACTCCATTTGATAATTTGATATCCTTTTTCTACTTTGTGTTAGTCTCCGATGTTCGAAGTTGGTGAAGTCGATGTTGATTGGCGGCTGCTTTAAGGTTTATGGAAAACGATGATGGTTAGGGTTTAGAGCGATAAAGATCAACCAGTGATGAATTTGGAGAAAGTTGTAGAAGTGGAGCAACAAATCCCTCTCTTTCCTCCGTAATTATGGCTTGTTATTTGAATGAGTGTTGTCTTTCAACTTGGAAATACCGACGTATAAGGAAAGCCCAATCAAATGAAATTGAATCTTTTATGCATTGCAAATGAAATTGAATCTTTTATGCATTGTATCGGATGTTTGTACGTGTAATATCATTTGAACATTTAATATTATAATATTATTTTATTATTTTATTACTGGTTATTTGTACTATTATTTTAATGGTTTCAACATTTTAAAAAAATAATATTATTATATTAAATTTATTTATAAAAGTAATAAGATTTTTTTTATAAGATAATATATATATATAGGCCCGACCCAGGCATGGGCGAGTTGGGCTATGGCCCAGGGCAGAAAAAAAGAGGGGCATAAGTCTGTCCAATAAATAATTGTATATTTGGTCCAAAGTTTAGTCCAACAAGTGGTCCAAGTTCAATGTCTGCGTCTGCGTGCGATGTTGGGACTGGAGGCAAATATCGACAAGCTAAGAGCGTGGGCGCCAAATAATCCAAGCAAGAATAGCAATCGCCAAACCTATCGATCATCTAGAAAAACGAAATATATAGAGATCGAGGAGCCTCTAATCGACTAAATACATTTTCATCCCTCTGATCTGATTGATTTCTATTTCATTCTCATTCTAGTTTCTCTGTTTCTCTCTTAAACCTACTGCACGTATTTGCTATATCATCCAATAATCCAAATTCCGATTTGTGTTACTTCAAGACTCCAAGTGTTTGTGCTTTATGGTGGTTAACTTGGACTCAATTGTTGATACCCTTCCTCTAGTATGAGTTCATTTTTTTATTATTATGAAGCAAACATAAAAAATATGAAGATTTTGAGAGCTTTTGATTTCTGGAGTGGGTGAGTTTGATCTCTATGAATTCCTTTTTTTATTATTCTGATTTCTTTCTTCTCATTCCCGTTTCCAATTGATGTTCACTATATTCGGAGTTTGATTTTTTTTTTCTGAAACAAATACCGAAAACTGAAGATTTGTGAGGTTTCGATGAATATGATTTTGATTTCATACAAAAAAGAGTGATTTTGCAGGGAATTAAATGAGCTAATTGAAAGAATTTGGTGCTTTGAATTTTTGTCAAGATTTTAAGTTTGTGCTCACCAAGCTTTGATGTAATTCCAAAGAAAATAAATTAAGAATGTCTTTTTTTGTTCAAAGAACAAAAGTAAGAGTTAGGAATAGAGAGCTCCAACTTGCTTTTGGTTAGTATTTTTTTTTTTTTTTGGCTTTTATTAGTTTCCATTTGTAGAGTTTTGCTCATCTGTTGTATGTTCCACATCATACAGATGGTCATAGTTGCAACTGCTCTAAGGGCAATTCAGTATGAACTCAAGGTATTGCTTTAAACTTGGTTGTTTGATTATATTATAGCTACTTTTATCTTAGGAACTTTTCATCTTTTTTGAAAGTATAGATATAATTTACTTTATTTTTCACTATTTTTGTTAATATTACTTTTTTTTCCCTGTTTTGTAGTGTTCACCAAGTTATGAAATTTATAGTGTTGTGCATAAAAATATCAAGTGCCAAGATATTGTTCATAGATGCAATCTTGTTGTGCTTAAAATGTGAAAACGGTTTAATTGGAGTAACAATGATGAAAAGAAGTAAATCTTTGATTGAAGTTTAGTTGTGTAAACTTTCATAAGTGATAGCATCCGTGTTTTCAGAATCAAATAAAAGAAAAGGACATGGTAAATGGAGTTTGCTTGTTGTTAATGTTTTCTTAACTGAGAAGTACATAATATTTTTTTTTTTAGTGTTTTGATAATAAATGAATGCTTGCTGTTGAGGTTTTTGTAATTGAGAAGTACATAATATTTTTATTTTTAGTGTTTTGATAGTAAATGAATTAACAATTTAATGTTTTATAGTTAGTTTCATTAGTTGTTGATGTTTATATTAATTTGCGCATATATTTAATTATTTATTTAAGTAGATACAAAATAATAAAAATATTTTTTTGGACATAAGGGCATTATTTCATCATTTCGCCCCAGGCATGAAAAACCAATGGACCTGCCTTATATATATATATATATATATATATATATATATATATATATATATATATATATATATATATATTATATATATATATATATATATATATACACACACACACACACACACACACTAGGGTTTAAACCCGCGGAAACCACGGTTAAAAAAACATTATTTATAATTCAAAATCGTAATGACTAATGAAATATTTGCAAAAAAATTATTAACAAAATTCAATGATTATACTGTTATATTATAATATCATTCTCTTGAAATAAACCCAAAGAAATTAATACTTGATTCACAATAGTATAATGATGTATACTTGATTCAAAATCAATTAAAAATGCAACATATCACTTGCAGTAGAGGAGCACCCATGATTGAGAATGGTTCTAAACAATGTTGTTTTAATACATGCTTTTTACTCGCTTGTTTAACCTCCTATCCAATTATCGAACCCCTGTAGATACTCACTCGAGATGCAAAAGCACTAAATATTAGTGTAGATTTGCCACACAAACTTTCCCAACCTTTGCGATCAAAATATCATATACAAATCAAACATATATATTTAGCACATATTATATTAGCAACAAAAAATAGAGTTTAGATTTTGACAACTTTGGGGAATAGTCATTATAAAATGAAACTTTTGTTCGATATGAACTGATAAAGTGGTTTTGGATTCTCTAGACAAAATTGGACAAAATTGCCCTTGGATGTTTTGGTCTTAAGCCTCGCACACACATTTAGGTGTGGTTTTCATTTGACATGTTCATATAATAAGTAAAACTTGCACTCACATTCTTCTTTTCCGTATTTCCTGTCCAATTGTAATCTCATGTATTTTACTTTCGAAATATATGTACTAAAGGCATTTCACCTATAATATAAAAATACAATGTATTATTTACATTGCTATTTATCACATTTAACCCTTTATAATTATATATAAAGAATATATAACCATTTATATCAAGTTAAAATGTAACTAGAAACAAATCTATAATGGATGTACTTTGAGGCAACCAACACAAAAAAAACCTATTATCCGAAAAAAAATCAAAACTAAAAGACTGATGCCAAACCAAATCCACAACCATTCATGCAAACCAAACTTCAATCATGGTGTTACGGAAGAATTAGTTGTTCAAGGCTAAGCAATATCTTTCCAGAAAATTTAGAGCATATTCAGGACGAATTGAAGTTTATAAAAATGGTTCCAGCTATTGAATTGTAGAAGAAAACAATAAGATAGTACCTAATGAAGCTGTTAATGCAACCTCAATTTCACTATTCTTTTCTTGTTCATTGTTTGTTTCCTGAAACAGGTCATCACTAAAAACAGATTATATAAAACAAACGTCAACTTACATATTTTACCATTAAACAATTTAATGCAACTTTTTTACAATTATATTACCATTTAACACAACCAACTTACATTTTTACCATTCTGTTTCTTGGAACAATTAGCCTTTTTAAAACCACAAACTATTCTGATGCAATTCTTTGAATAATCTCAGATTGACCAGAATATTTCACAATCTTGCAAGCTAAATCTTGTATATTAGTCCTTATAAATATTAGTACTCAACAATAAAAATCCAGTTTGAATTATTTACCTAATAAACAATGAAGAGTGAGTAATAAAATAGACTTTCCTCATTTTTATAAAAAAGGTAAAACAGTAAAAATTAAAACTATTTCTTTATGTTGAGAAATCTCTGCCAGTACATTTTTATTTCCTGCGAGATGTTCAACAGTGAAAGTATATCGTGAGAACCACTCTTGCCAACGTATTAGTCGACCTAATTTGTTGTCTCCTGCAATCTTAGTTCGGAGGAAATAAGTAAAATTTTTATTATCTGTACGAACCAAGAAATTTACTGGTGTTAAATATACAGAGAATTTTGTAATAACTCTTTTTACAGCGAGTAATTCTTTTTCATTGCTATGGTAGTTTTTCTCGGCTGCTTTGAAACTGTCAAAAATAATTTTGAAAAATTCTTCGAAGTTATTCCTTATGAACCCAGGTGATAAACCATTCACCATAACCTATCTCATAGGATATGCCCTGACCAATAGTCACCATAGCATAGACTACAAGAAAGACGAGTACATCGAACTTGATAGCAATGTGGGTGTACGGAATTTGTTTTATATTTTTAAAATTTAGAAGGAAATAGATGCACAAACAAAAAAGCTCTAGGAGAAACTCTTAGACCAAGAATTTCTATGGATTCAATCACGTATTCTTTCTTTTCAGTATTGTCGTCAAGAGTTTTAATTTTTACTGTTTTACCTTTCTTATAAAAATGAGGAAAGTCTATTTTCACAGACCACACAGACCACAGGCCTGTAAGATTAGTGAAGGAAGTTGAAAGGCTTGGTGGACTAAATTTGCATCTGCTCCTTCGAGGAAGTTGATAAATGTTTTGTGGTATTCCAGACACCTACAAATTCCGTACACCCACACTGGTATCAGATCTGTATGAGACGAAGATCTTCTTGGCTGGTGTCCATAACCTATCTCATAGGATATGCCCTGACCAATAGTGGTCTGCGAGTAACAAATCCCTGTTCAGAAATAGAATGTTTGTCAATAGACTGGGTTAGCTTGATAGTTAGTTTATTTTGTCTTTCAAAATTATTTTTATCAAGATTGTTTTTAACCAAAATGGCTAAATCGTTTTTAAATTGGTTAAAAGGTATTTTATTTTTTGAAATATCTGGCTTGAGGAATATGTCATTTCTCTCTAATCTCCCCCTCTCATGTAACTCACGATATAAAGAGGGGCTTAGGCCTGCCCAAGATTAGTGAGAACCACTCTTGCCAACGTATTAGTCGGCCTAATTTGTTGTCTCCTGCAATCTTAGTTCGGAGGAAATAAGTAAAATTTTTATTATCTGTACGAACCAAGAAATTTACTGGTGTTAAATATACAGAGAATTTTGTAATAACTCTTTTTACAGCGAGTAATTCTTTTTCATTGCTATGGTAGTTTTTCTCGGCTGCTTTGAAACTGCCAGAGGTGTACCTGCAAATTTGTTCTTCGTTTTTGGGGTTTTTAGCCTTTAAAACACCTCCCCAAAATTCATCAGAAGCATCAGTTTCAATAATTAAACTGTCTTCAATGTTTGGAAGATAAAGTTTTGGAAAATTGATTAAAACTTTCTTTATCTTTTTGATGTAGTCTGTATCAGTATTTGACCAATTCCAGATGACATCTTTTTTCAATTTTACCTGTAAAGGTTTTCTCATGGCTGCAAGTTTTTCAATATATGTTTCAGCATAAGTTAAAACACCAAGAAATCTTTGCAGTTGTTTTTTGTCTTCTAAAACATTTGGAAAGTCATGTAAATGTTCAAGAATATGCTTTTGAGGACAATGAGTACCCTCATTTATTTCTAAACCCAAAAAATTAATTTTTGTTTTGAAAAGATGAGCTTTCTTTTTTGAAAGTATTATTCCATATTTTAAAATGGTTCTGAGAACCTGTGTAACATGAACATAGTGCTCTTGTTCATTTTTGCTGAAGACCATGATGTCATCAACGTATACAGTACAGAAACTTTCAAGTCCTCGAAGGGCGTTCTGCATGTGTCTTTGAAAAATACTAGGAGCTTGTTTAAGCCCAAAGGGTAGTACTTTCCATTGAAAGAGTCCATCAGGACATGTGAAGGCAGTGAGAAGCTGCGATTCTTCATCAAGTAGGACTTGCCAGAAACCTGACTTGCAGTCAAAACTTGAATACATATTTTTTCCTCGTAGGAGAGTCAAAAGTTCGTGCATATTGGGAAGATTATGTGAGTCTCCAATAGTTGCATCATTGATTGCTTTGTAGTTGACAACCATGCGCTTCTTTCCTCTTCTTTTCTCTGCTTCTTTGTTGACAAGAAAGGCAGGGGACATATGAGGGGATTTTGATTCTATAATTAGTCTCATATTAAGTAATTCCTTGATTTGTTTGGAGAATTCTTCTCTATCTTGTGGAGAGTAAACCATAGGTTTTTCTCTAATAACCGTTTTGGGATTAATGAGCTTAATTGAAGCTTTCATCCATCCTTTGGTTTTATCTGGATCAATAGGATTTTCAGAACAAACTTTTTCAAGAAGATCTTCAATCTGTTTGAACCTGGTAGTTTGAATAGAAATAATCCTTTCTTCATTAATTCCTTCTTGGGTTATATTAGTACCCGGAATTTGTTTTTCTTTAGAGCCTTTTTCTTGAGTTTTAAGAAAATCTGGTTTTCCTTTGCTATAGGCTTCTGTAACCTTTTTTATAATTACCATATCATTATTAAGATGAAAGACAATTCTATCTATCCATTGTATAAATGGTCCATAAACTTGGCAAAAGTTATTACCAATTATGATATCAATTCCTGAATTTTGTTGATAAATAGTGGGAACGTTGAAATGTTCTCCTGAGAGTTCGAGATTAATATTTCTACAAACTTTATTTATCATTATGGTTTCACCATTTGCAATAGTGGCACTAATTTCTTTGGGAGCATTTTCCCAGAGCTCATCCGGAATGATGAATTTGCTTGCAAGACATAAAGATGCACCTGTGTCTACAAAACAATGTACTCTAAATTTCTTATATCCTTTAAAGTTAAGGAAGGCGGAAACATAAATAGAGTTTGGATTAGTGAGGTTCATGATAAGGGAGTCATTAATTTTTTGGAGGTTCAAGTTAAACTCCTTCTCCCTAAAAAGTGGAGTCTGTATGAGACTAGTTTGAGTCATCCGTGGTTGATTTGTTTTCATCAGAATTTGATGAAGAATCAGTTTCAACATGAAATGTAAAGACATGTTGTATACCTTCATACTCTTCTTCAAGAGCTTCATATCCTCCATTATTAGCGGTTTGTAAAACCTTGACTTTGTCAGGGTATTTTTTTCTATTTGGACATTCATTGGCATAGTGTCCTTCTTCATTGCAGATCCAACATCTACATTTTTTCTTTCCTTGTGGACAGGAAGTAGTCTTCTTAGGTGATTCTTTTGAAGGTTTTTTGAAGTATTTTCCTGGTGAAAATTTTCTTCTTTTCTTCTTCCAGAAAGATTTGTATTTCTTTTTGTTTTTATACTTTTTCTTAGTATAAGTTTTCCTTCCAATATCAAAATTTTTGAAATCAGAAAGAATGCTACAACAATATTTACTTATTGTTTTGAGCTTTTGTTGTTTATATCTGTCTTGACAGATTCTATCAATTTCTTCCTTTGCAATTTTTGTTGCATAAGAAAGACTGGTTTGCTGGATTTCTCCAGTAGCTTCTTTTTTCCATCTTTCAGTACAGATTTCTCCAATAATTGGCATTTTCATGAGATAAGCAGATATCCATTGTGCATATTCACTTCTCTGGGGAATATCATATAGATATGATTCATACATACATGTGTATTTGTCGAGAAGACTAATATCATGTAATTGGAGTTTTGTCATTGAAACTCTTGCTACGTCAACTTTCTTATTAATGGTAAAGTCTTTATTAGAAATATAATCAAGACCTAAGAAAGTAGTGTATATGACATTTATGAGATTATCAAAAAGATCTGAACCATGCAAATCTTCATTCCAATTATTGTTTCTTAGGAACTTTTGCACAATTCCATCAGTTTTGTGTTCTAAAAGTAGAAGAACATTTTTTGCTTTCTCAAATTCATCTGGGTTTGTTTGTAAGATTAGTGAAATCTCAGTAACCCATTTTTCTACAACTCTTTCTCTGAGTTTTAGATCTTGGATACAATCAATATTGAGTACATTGATCGTATTGGGTCCTTTGCTACTGTCTGGAATACCATTGTGGACAGGCATTTTGAACTCATATTTCTTTTTATTGCTTCTTCTTGCGGCTGTATAAGAAGATTCTACTTCATCATCTTCCATATCTGAATATTCGAACTTTACAGTTTTTGTATTAGTTTTAAAGTTATCTTCTTGTTCTGATTCAGTATCAGGTTCATCTATTTTAGTCATTCTAAAATATTGATCAAAAAGTTTAGGTTCTTTTTGATACAATTCTTCGCATTCTTCAGTTTCTAAAGATAAAAGCTGAATAAGTTTTTGGTCAGCCTTATCATAATCTTCATATTGAAGGTTAAAGAAATATTTCTCAAGTTTCTCAGAGATTGTTTCTTTCATTTTTGCTCTTTTTTGAAAATATCAATTTTCTGGGAGTCTTTTGAGCTTCCTAAGTCAGGGTTTCCAATACTAGGATTGGGAGGTGAGTATTTCTTAAGACCTGAATATTTTCCAGGTTTGGTTTTTTGTTCTATGATGGAAATATTCTTGATGTGTTCAAGAATGTTTTTATTACAAGGGCAAGAGTCAATCTTTTCAGATAACTCTTTAGTAATGTCTGCAATAATTTTTGCAGATGCTACTTCTAACTGTGTAGTGGTTACGTATTTATTGGCCGTTAAGTTAAAGTTTATAATCAACCCATCTATTTTTTCATTAAGGAGGTTGATTGATCTATTGAGCTCGGGTATCGAGGTCATCCTATCAGTTGTTTTAACTGCTCTTGTATATTAGTGATCTTAAGGTTGTTTTCCTTAAGAGTGCCTTCAATATTTGCCTTTTTGGCGACTTCTTCAACAAAATGGTTGTTTTTTAAAGAGTTTTCTAAAAGAATAGAATGTTTGTCAATAGACTGGGTTAGCTTGATAGTTAGTTTATTTTGTCTTTCAATAACTTCGAAGAATTTTTCAAAATTATTTTTATCAAGATTGTTTTTAACCAAAATGGCTAAATCGTTTTTAAATTGGTTAAAAGGTATTTTATTTTTTGAAATATCTTTAGAAATATCTTTTGAAATACCAAGGTAATGGCTTATTTTTGAAGTTTTTAAGAGACATCTTGCAATGATCTGGTTGAGATTAATGCAATGATTTACAATTGTTTGAATACCAGCTTTTCCAGAAGTAGAGAAAACGTATTCTTTCTTTTTAGTATTGTCGTCAAGAGTTTTAATTTTTACTGTTTTACCTTTTTTATAAAAATGAGGAAAGTCTATTTTATTACTCATTTATTACTTCAGAGATTTGTTTGATATTCTGACGTAGACTATCAATTTTTAAAGACATGTTTCTTATTAAGTTACTATCTTTTCTTTCTGAGCTTTCTCCTATATCTTGAGGATTTATGTCGCAGAATTGTTTATCTTTGACATGGCCTATTTCTGAAAAGACATCATCAAGTTCGATGTACTCGTCTTTCTTGTAGTCTATGCTATGGTGACTATTGGTCAGGGCATATCCTATGAGATAGGTTATGGTGAATGGTTTATCACCTGGGTTCATAAGGTCACTTCTTTCAAAGTGATGTATAAAAGATAAAGTTTTATCTATATTTGCAGATTTCAAATCCAGAGCAAATTTTGGATAGACTGAAAACATAAATTTTTGGTAAGCAAGGTTTCCCCTAGCAGCACCTAAGATGCAGTCCTGTCTGTCTGTAATTCTGTTGTCAATTAAGGCCATTTTTATGGGAGAATTTATTCCTGCTTGGAATTGGGATTTTATCAAAATTTTTACAGCTCCGATATGGACCATTCTTATTTTTGATCTAATCTCAACTGGAATACTTTTTAAGTTATTGTTTATTTGTTCTTTAGTCAAAAGGGGTAGAAAGACAGCTCCTATTGTGTCTTTTATGTCTACATACATTTCTTTAGTACTAACAAAGTAGAAAATTTCATTTTTCCTTTTAAGTGGATTTAAAATACTAAGTTTAGAAGGAACATTTTTGAAAATGTTTTCTTTCTTTATTTTTAAATCTGTTTTCTTAACTCGAGAGAGAAGGTCTTGTTTTATTAAGAGGTTTGCATGGAAGCCGTCTTCATCCTCAACATAAGTTAGGATTTGTTTTTCTTCTGAATCATTTTCTTCAGAAATGTTGAAAATTTCTTTATTCATGTTTAAGAAATGTTAACAAGTTAAAATCCTTTTTCTGAGTTCTGAAACTGAGTTTAAAGCTTTATCAAGGTGTTCTTGATGCATTTTTTGCCTATGAAGGAGGTACTTACGTATATTAACCATGGTTGGTATATATTCGTGAGTATGTTTATTTTGTGCTTGTAGAATTCTGAAATTTATATGCACTAAATCTTTTTTATTACTTAAAAGTATTTCTTTATGTTGAGAAATCTCATCCTCTTTGTTAAAAATATACGATCTGATTACCACGAATAAAAGGCTCAGTTACCAGTTACTGGGTGACAGATATATATATTTAATGAGATTAGATGCGGAAAGATAAGAAGTGCGGAATAAATAAATACTGGAAACCTATAAATGACTGAAAGCTATAAATGAAATAAATGACAGTATTTAAATGACATAAAGCTGTAATAAAATATATAAATATAGATATAGTAGGTGGGTTTTGAACTGGACTTGTGGAACGACTGGTCTATAAAGTACGTTTTGTCAAATAAATGACTGAACGGCTTAAGGTTGGACTGGATCTTAATAGACTGTGTCTCTATTTGTTCAATGTTCAATCAGGTATAAGTAACATAAAATTTATTCAAAATTCTGTTACTCAATTGTTTATACAGTAAGACAAATACACTGGTTTTTATGTAATTGTATTTAAGGTATTTCTGGTTGTTTTGAAAGGTTGTTGTTGGTAATGTAGGTATGTTGTCTTGGTTGATTTGGGTGTTGGTATTGGTTGTTTTGGGTGTTGGTATCGGTTGTTTTGAAAGTTGGTATTGGTTGTTTTGATGTGTTGGTATCGGTTGTTTTGGGTGTTGGTATCGGTTGTTTTGGGTGTTGGTATTGGTTGTTTTGATGTGTTGGTATCGGTTGTTTTGATGTGAGAGAGGTGTTTGGTGGTGATTGGTGTAGTAAACAAAGGTGGTATAGGCTTTGTTTGATGGGTTGAATGTGTGGAAGATGATGAATAGTGTTTGTGTTCTTGAGTTGTTCTTGAAGAAGAGGTTGTTCTTGAAGCTTGTTGGTCTTGGCTTTGGCTTTCTTCTTTTGGAGTGAAAGAGTTACAGAATATTACAATGAAAACTCTTTAAACACTCTCTAACACACACAATACACTCACATACATCCACACACACACATACTCACGTATGCTCTCTCTCTCTCTCTCTCTCTCTCTCTCTCTTTTTGGTGTATTTACCCACAACACTCCCACACTTTGGTGATTTTATTCACACTTTGGTGTTTTTCTCTACTACTCTCTTCTTGCATGCATCTATATATATATATGCACAAATACTCCAGGTAACTCTCATTTGTTTAAGGGAAAGTAAACATTGTTGAGGAGTGAAAGCTGGAAAGAAGTTGGAAGCATGCAAGTGGGTTTTCTTCTTTTGTGTTGTCTTTGCTTTCTTTCCTCACAGCACATACACATATACACTATGCATGTGCATGTATATATATTCAAAAGTAATTTCTAGGTGGTATGTATGCTGGAAGTGATGATGAAGCTGTGAGTTTAGAAAGAAAGAAGAAACACATGTGATGGAGACTTTTGCTTTTGTGTTTTCTTGTTTCTTCCTTCATATGTATATATATACGATACATGTATATATATGTATATATATATATATACATATACACACAATATACATATATATAATATATATTCGTGGATATTTCTTGCATGGATGAGTTTTACGCGGGTGTGCGTGCGGGCCGCGGGTCGGTCGCGTGCATGGCTGCTTCTTGCGATCTGAATAGCTGAAGTAAAAATTCGATGTATGCGGGTATGGGCGCGGGTCGCGGGTATGGGTGCGGGCCGTGGGTAGGTCGCGTCTTGCGTTCTGAATAGCTGAATTGAAAATCTCGATCTACGCGGGTCGCGGGTCGGTCGCTGGACCTGATCAGTTTTGTGCGGTTTGTCATGCGGGCCGCGGGATGGTCGCGGGACCTGAATGGTTTTGGTTCTGAATTTTGGATTTGATCCATGATATCCGCGGGTATGCGAGTCGAGTCGGGTTCGTGAATCATCTTGCTTTGGTTTGATTCGTTTGTGATCTTTGTATTCGGTTTTGCAAGTGGTTTGAGTTGCATGACTTGAGTCTTGAGATTCTTATCTTCATGCGGTTTGAGACTTGTCGAGTTGTGAATTTACGTCTTTGCGTTTTTGTCATTCACGTGTTTTCGTATATACCGTTTTGATTACGTATTGATACAACCTGAAATAACTGATAATATTTGTTAGATAACATCAAAACAGTTCGTCTTATTTCAGTGATGGTCACATACAAAAACATTTTCCAACAATTTCCCCCTATGTGATCATTGATGAAATAAGGACAAATATTATCACATTAACAGTTTTAATCTTGAAGATTTGGGATAATTGTTTTTGTCAAAGATAAGATATATATAAAACATAGTGATTGTTTTGAAAGCTTGTGACTTTGTTTAACATATCTTATGTAAAAGATTTTCAGAAATTTGTTTCCAAATCAAAGTCTCGGGTTCGGTTATCAAAGGGTAGCCATATATGTATCTAAAGAGATTTCTTAAGATTTTATAGCATTATTTCTGACGACAAGTGGTTTAATAGGTCGATTCAGATGAACGCTTATTGGTATAACTCACACTTCACTTGGGTGTTTGGTTGTTCTGGCAGCAGAACAGGTTAATGATCACTAAAAATGAGTGATATCTCTCTCTGACGACTCACACTCATATTGGAGGTGTTCAGCTATGCTTTTCCTGTAAGTCACTTAGTCTCATTATTAGATAATCAATCACATAAGACTGGTTTCGGCATTACTCAGCGGGTTTCTTCATTCATGCCATTAAAGTTCACTCTCTCTCCGTCGGGAAATACATGTAGAGGGGTTTAGCAATTTTCATAGTGCAGTTTGCAACTAAGATTCTTCAGTGATGAAGGCTACAGTATCCCGGGAAATCCATTGTTGTTGCAGCTTCTTCTTTGATAGTATCCTATTTGTTGATCAATATCGATTTACTGTAAAAAGATATTTTGTTTTAGCATTGAGAATTTGCTACATTTGAGACCTTTTTAAGAGTATTTGACTTGAGTGATTGAGATATCTTCTTTTGTGAAAAATGGTTAAAACAAATCGCGGGATTTTATGATTTTTGTTTTGAAATAACCATTTGGTTGAAGGTTTGTTTGAAAATACCAAATATAGAATATTTTTTTTGTTTTGTTTGGTATATCTTTATTGAATCCATTTGTTTTCTTGTTGATTTGTCTTTGAGGATTAGATGTTGATAGATATTTGTTTCTCCTTTGGTTTTCTTGTAAGGATATGTCGTTGTTTGCTTGATGGATCATGGGATCGCAAGTCTTCATTTTTGGTTGGCTTTTATCTAGGTAGGGATAGGTGGCATAAAAGACAGTTTGTCTAGTATGTAAGAAATGAATGTATCGTCCCTGGTCATTTTGATATCTAAGCAAAAATGAGACCGTGACAAGGTATAATTGGGTATACCTTATAAGCAATAGTGACACACCTAAGCTCACAAGAAATGAATTCCACAATGATTTAGATCGACGAGGCACAAATTCTCACATGGGTTTTTGTTTTCATCTGAACCTCCTAACCTTATGTCCCTTGATTGTTTAAAATCGTCAATAATGAAATAAAATCGAAGGAAATAAAGTTATATACATTATGAAAAGTAAGATATTTGAACCTTCACTCCAATTGAGAATCAATATGACTTAAAATCTTCATCGAGCATAAGCATCTGAAAATTAAGTCAAGAGGAGATTAATCACAAGGTTCTATAAAAGCTTATTATGGCAAGTCTTTTATTAATTTTTTTTTGAAGATTTGTTTTTCTGAATGTTTTTGGAAATATTGGTTATTTGAATGTTTTTGGTAATTTTTAAAAGGAAAGCAATTTTCAATTGTTTTTGAATTTTCCTTTTGAATGAAAGTAAACACACTTTTGTATAAACAAAAAGTAAAAGTTTAAGGATAGATGTTATATGGATTTAACATTCCTAGACGGCCTAGGAAGTATTGAACTTTGTTTCATCGAGAGCCTTAGTGAAGACATCGACAATTTGATCTTCGGTGTTGATGAAGTGCAATTCGATATGACCCTTTTGAATGTTGTCTTTGATGAAATGATATCGAATGTCGATGTGCTTTGTCATGGAATGGTGAACGGGATTGTGAGAAATGGCAATTGCACTGGTTGAGTCACAAAATATGGGAATTTGTGAAATTTTGAAGCCATAGTCTCGCAGTTGAGTTTGCATCCATATGACTTGCGAACAACAGCTGGCGGCAGCGACGTATTCAGCTTCTGCTGTTGATGTGGATACACAAGTCTGTTTCTTTGAAGTCCAACTCACTAGTCTACCTCCTAGGAATTGACAGCTACCAGATGTACTCTTTCTATCTAACTTGCATCCTCCATAGTCTGAGTCGGTGAAAGCGTTCAGCTGAAAATCGGATTTAGCTGGATACCAAAGGCCAAGTTTAGGAGTGCCTTTTAGGTATTTGAAGATGCGTTTCACAGCAACTACATGGGATTCCATAGGATTTGCTTGGTATCTGGCACAGACACATGTAGAAAACATGATGTCAGGTCTGCTGGCAGTGAGGTATAAGAGTGATCCGATCATTCCACGATATCTTTTCTGATCAACAGGTTTGCCTTTTAAGTCTGCATCGATTTTGTATCCAAAAGCCATTGGGGTTTTTGCGGTATTGGATTTGTCCATTGAAAAGCGAGTGAGTAGGTTTTTGACATAATTCTCTTGGTTGATGAAAATGCCATCAGTTGACTGTTTGATTTGAAGTCCGAGAAAAGTAGTCATCTCCCCAATCATGCTCATTTCAAATTTGCTCTTCATTAGATCTGCAAACTTAATACTCAAAGATTCATCAGTAGAACCAAAAATAATGTCATCAACATATATTTGTACGATTAAAAGATGTTTATTATAGATTTTACGAAAGAGGGTTTGATCGATTGAACCTCTTTTAAAACCTGATTCTTCGAGAAAGGTTGTCAATGTGGCATACCAGGCTCGGGGTGCTTGTTTTAAGCCATAGACAACTTTCTGCAATTTGAAGCTGTGATCAGGAAATTTGGGATCTTCGAAACCTGGTGGTTGTTGGATGTATACATCGCGATCTAACTCTCCATGTAGGAATGCACATTTAACATCCATTTGGAATACTTTGAAGTTCTTATGTGCAGCATATGCAAGAAAGATGCGAATTGCTTCAATTCTGGCAACTGGAGCATATGTTTCATCGTAGTCGATTCCTTCTTGTTGTGAATATCCTTTGACTACGAGACGTGCCTTGTTTCGACAAACGATTCCTTGATCGTCAGTTTTGTTTCTGAATACCCATCTTGA
The DNA here is from genome assembly GCF_052849685.1 of Lactuca virosa. Lineage (NCBI taxonomy): Eukaryota > Viridiplantae > Streptophyta > Magnoliopsida > Asterales > Asteraceae > Lactuca > Lactuca virosa. The sequence continues at coordinate 35,264,851 of NC_136433.1, read as the reverse complement.
ACCTATAACATAAACATCGGGTGGGGTAGGGACAAGATTCCATACGTCATTTCTTTCAAATTCTTCTAGCTCTTCTTGCATAGCTTTTACCCAGTCTGGATCTTTGAGAGCAGAATGTATGGTTTTGGGTTCAGTCATGGATAAGAAGGCTCCAAATAAACAATCATTAGAAGTTGCGGCTCTAGTTTGGATGCCTGAGTTTGGATCTCCGATGATTTGGTCAGTTGGGTGGTTTCTGGTCCATTTTATTAAGCGATTCTCTTCCGCTATAATAATTGGAATTTCAGTATCCCATTGTTCTTTTCCGGGAGTTTCATCTTGGAATAGGTTTGAAGGTTCCCCCAAAAATGATGCATCGGGATTGTTTTGGATATTTGGGGATGGGGTATTTAAAGGAGGATTTGGTGTTTGTTCCAATGAAGAAGTATGTGTAGGTGGTTCCCCCTCGAATTGATCTGCATCATTTCGGTTTGTCTGTGGAGTTCCTTCAGTGGTTGTTCCTGTAGAATCAATAGAAGTAGTTAGAAGTTCAGAATTGTAAGCGGTTTTGGGTTGTTCAAAAAGTAAATCAAGATCGATTTCAATATCTCTGTCAGGAGAAGGTGTTTGTTGAATTGGATTTTGAAAAATATTATCGATCATTTTTGAACCAAAATGTTCACGATCCAATTTCCTGACATAAAATTCATCGAAATGAACATCGGTACTTTCTTCAATTACTCTGGTACGTTTGTTCAGTACTCGATAAGCAGCTGAGGAAAACGAGTAACCAAGGAAAATTCCTTCGTCCGACCTTGATTCAAATTTTGAAAGGTGATCTTTATTGTTCTTTATGAAGCATCGACAACCAAAAATATGGAAAAATTTGATGTTTGGTTTTCGGTTGTTAATGACTTCATATGGTGTTTTATGAAGATGTTTATGGATTAAGGAACGATTTTGAGTGTAGCAAGCTGTGGCTATTGCTTCTGCCCAGAAGTATTGTGGCAGATCAGCGAAGATAAGCATTGATCTTGCAGCTTCACATAGAGTTTTGTTCCTTCTTTCGACAATGTCGTTCTGTTGTGGAGTGTATGGGGCTGAGAAGTTATGTTCAATTCCTTTGTCTTTGAGATATGAATCTAGAGTCTTGTTTTTGAACTCTAAACCATTATCACTTCGGATTCTTCGAACAGGTCGTTTGAGCTTCAGTTCGATTTGTTTGATGAAGTTGATCATTTCTTTAGGTGCTTCTGATTTTAGTCTTAAGAAAAAGACCCAAGTAAAGCGCGAGAAACCATCAACGACAACAAGAATATACTTCTTCCCTTGTATGGTTTGGGTTTTGGCAGGGCCACAAAGGTCTATGTGCAGTAATTCTAGTGGTTCGGATACACTAGATTCTGAGATGCTTTTGTGAGTTGATTTGGAAAGTTTTCCTTTTTCACATGCGGCACAAAGAGTTTCATTATCAAGATTCAGAAGTGGCAGTCCTCTAACAAGATCATCGCCGATCAGTTTGTTGATGTACCCAAAGTTTAGATGGGAAAGGCGGCGGTGCCATAACCAACTGATATCTGCTGGGGCTTTTGATAGCAGACATATATCGGGTTTACCATAGATAAGATCCATGTCAAGTGGATACATATTTCCGGCACGGTAAGAATCAACAATGATTTCTTTGGTTTTGGCGTCCATGATCAAGCTTCTTTGTTTGGTGAATAGGACTTCAAGATTGTTATCACACAGTTGAGAAACACTTATGAGGTTGTGTTTCAGGTCATCGACATAGGCAACTTTCTTTATGGTGAAGTTACCATTTGTTATGTTTCCATAACCTTTGATTTTTGCCGTCATGTTGTTGCCGAAGGTAACATCTTGATTTGTTTGGGTGGGTTTGAAGTCACGCATGTAGTTTCAGTTTCCTGTCATATGCTTGGAGCAGCCACTATCAATATACCATGTATCATCCTTGGGTTCTCCAGCATTAGATACCTGCAATTTAGACAGAAGATTTAGGTACCCAAATCTGAATGGGTCCTGGTTTGTTAGTTGTTTTTATTTTGGGTTTTTTGTTTACCGAACTTCTTGTAGCATTTGACTTCATATTGCTATAAGAGTTTGGTTTATAAGGATGGAATGGTTGAGGTTTGATTTTATTTATCAAATTTTCCCAAAAAGTGATTTGTTTCTGAAAATTCGTTGGTTGATAAAATCTGTGATTTGGTGAATGATATCCTAGATGTGAATTTTTTTTGAAAAGTTCTCTTCATATCTGGGATGTGATTGGCGGTTATGAAAGGCTTTTTGAAGATGATGTTTTGAAACTTTCTGATTTGGTCGTTTTTGAAAGTTCATTGAATATTTAAAGGTGATCTCTTGAAAGCGGTTTTCAAAAGGTTTTTGAAAAGGTTTTGGTTTTTGTTTGGAAACCTGTTTTTGAGGTATGACGTATGGTTTAACAGGTTTCTTTGGTTTGTTTTCAAAAGCCTTTGGTTTGTTAAGTGGGGTTATGGTTGCTTCATTGGTATGTTTGATTTGGTTTGTTGAAGAACTAGCAGAGTTTGTTTCAGATTTTACAACTCTTTTGATAGACTTTTTGGAAACAGTGAAAGCAGTGTCATCTGGGCTACAGTTGATAACTGTTTCGTCATCTGAATCTTCCTCATTAGCAGATGTGAAAAGATCTGGAAGAGTGGATTCAGAGTTTTCACAAATTGTCATGTTTTCTTGTTTAGCTAGTTCATTTTCAAAGGATTCTCTTCCAATTCCTGGTCTGTAATTCGTATTAATTTTGCCAGTTCCTAAGGTGTTTGCCTTGGTGAAAATATCATCACTTAGCTTTCTGGCAATTTTGATAGAATCCATGTTCCATACCAATCTTTTGTTTTCTGTTTCAAGAAAATTGATTTGTTTAAAGGAATCATTCAGTTTTTCTTTTAAAGCATTGTATTTTTCGGTTGATTCTTGAAGGTTTTGTTTCAACTGAAGGATTTCCATTTCTAAAACATCTTTTGTTTCAGAAGAAATGGCCGACTGAATTTTTTGTTCCAAATCCCTTTTCTGAATTAGGGTTTGATTTAATTGTTCCAAGACGTGATTATAATCTTCTGATTTTCTTTCAACGTCTCTTTCCAATTTGTTCTTTATCCTTGTTGATTCTCCAAATTTGAGTTGCTAGGTTTGTAACTCAGATTTGCAGATATCGGAATTGATCATTGTGTCATGATATTTTTTGAGATCAGCTTCTAGACTTTTCTCAATCTTGGTTATATGGGACTCAAAAATTGATTTCGAAAGACCAAGTTCAGAGATCATAGACCATACCTGTTCTATGACGTTTGGAGCTCTTGAAGGTCTATCAACACCAACTACGAAACAGAAGTTTGATTGTGTTGGTTCATTGTCAGCTTCGTCTTCAGAAGTTGGCCAGTATTCCACGTTTGGTTCATGGATTGCCATCAATGCTCTTTGCTTATCTTGATTTTCCTATTTCTTTAATTCATCGGCTTTTTGAGCGTAGTATGCTGAGTCTTTGACTTTGGTTTTGTTTTTGGCTCGGCATTCTCTGGCATAGTGATTAGTTCCTTTGCAGTTGTGACAAATGATCACTTCTTCATCACTGTCATCCTTTTGACTTTTAATCGGAAGTCTTTCAGGAGCTTGAGTTTGGATTTGTTGGGAAGATTGGGAAGGGTTCTGTTGGAATCCAAAATTTTGGTTGTTTTGAAAGCCATTGTTTTGATTAGTGTAACCTTGATTTTGGAATCCTCTGTTTTGGTTTTGAAAACTGTTGTTTTGGTTATTGTTATGATGACTTGAGTTGGGATTGTTTTGAAATCCTTGGTTTTGAAAACCTTGGTTTGAATTGTTTTGGAAGGAAGGTCTTTGAAAATTTTGTCCAAAATAAGGTCTTGGTTGAAAACCTGAGTTGTTTTGAACAGGTTGAGGTCTTGGTTGAAATCCAGAATTATTTTGTCCAAATGATGGTCGGTTTTGAAAATTTGGTTTAAAATTCGATTGACCGTGATTTGGAATAAATCTCTGGAGGTTTGTGTTTGCTACCAAAGCACACAGTTGTTGGTAGTCTGCTTCATCATTTAAATCAGATTGATCAAAAAAATTGTTCAAAAAGGGTTGGTTTTGAAAAGATGTCTGATTAAAATGATTGAAGTTTTGTTCATTAAAAGGTGTTTGGTTTTGAGAAGATGTGGAAACGAGAGCAAGTGGTCCTCCAAAAGCTGTAGTGGTTGGTGGGTCAATCGAGGATTCATACGATTGAAGTTCTCCATACATATTGTATAGAGTTTCAGTATGAATGGCTGGATTTCCCTGAATGATGAGTTTAACCATCTTCCAGCTTTCGTAAAGATTGTTTAGAAACTTGAGATTTATCTCGTGTTGTGTCTTTTTGATGCCCAAATTGTTCATTTTTACCATGATAAAATTGAACCTATCATGAGCATCATGAATGGTTTCTGATGAAAGCATCTTGAAATTATCGAATTCATTTAAAACAGATGTTCTTTTGTTTCCAATAATTCTTTGATTTCCACAAAAACGATTTTTTAAATTTTCCCAGATTTGATTTGCAGTCAACAGTATTATGTCATCCATTTGACTTAGAATACTGTGGGGAATTCCAGACACAAGTTCCTTTTTGGCTTGGAGTTGCAGTTTTTTTTCGGTTTCAGCAAGAGTGGCTTGATTTGTAGCAAGAGTAGCCATATTTTCTGGAGTAACATATGTTCCTTCTACACAATTCCAGACATTTTCATTTATGGAGTTGAGATGAAGATTCATACGACCAACCCACGAATTATACTCTTCAGGAATAAGTATGGGTGCCCGTGAACCAGATCCCAAGCTGTTAGCAATAGAAACAGAGTTCATGTTGGAGTAATTAGCAGAAGACATAATAATTTTTTTGTTTTTTTTTGAAAGGATTTTGAACAAGTGATATTAAAATGAAAATTTCAAAGAAACGCTAATGGAAGGTTTTAAAAAAAACGCTAACCAAAGGTTTTCGACAAAAATTTCAAAGTAAATCACGCAAGCTCTGATACCAATTGTTAAAAATATACGATCTGATTACCACGAATAAAAGGCTCAGTTACCAGTTACTGGGTGACAGATATATATATTTAATGAGATTAGATGCGGAAAGATAAGAAGTGCGGAATAAATAAATACTGGAAACCTATAAATGACTGAAAGCTATAAATGAAATAAATGACAGTATTTAAATGACATAAAGCTGTAATAAAATATATAAATATAGATATAGTAGGTGGGTTTTGAACTGGACTTGTGGAACGACTGGTCTATAAAGTACGTTTTGTCAAATAAATGACTGAACGGCTTAAGGTTGGACTGGATCTTAATAGACTGTGTCTCTATTTGTTCAATGTTCAATCAGGTATAAGTAACATAAAATTTATTCAAAATTCTGTTACTCAATTGTTTATACAGTAAGACAAATACACTGGTTTTTATGTAATTGTATTTAAGGTATTTCTGGTTGTTTTGAAAGGTTGTTGTTGGTAAGGTAGGTATGTTGTCTTGGTTGATTTGGGTGTTGGTATTGGTTGTTTTGGGTGTGGGTATCGGTTGTTTTGAAAGTTGGTATCGGTTGTTTTGATGTGTTGGTATCGGTTGTTTTGGGTGTTGGTATTGGTTGTTTTGATGTGTTGGTATCGGTTGTTTTGATGTGAGAGAGGTGTTTGGTGGTGATTGGTGTAGTAAACAAAGGTGGTATAGGCTTTGTTTGATGGGTTGAATGTGAGGAAGATGATGAATAGTGTTTGTGTTCTTGAGTTGTTCTTGAAGAAGAGGTTGTTCTTGAAGCTTGTTGGTCTTGGCTTTGGCTTTCTTCTTTTGGAGTGAAAGAGTTACAGAATATTACAATGAAAACTCTTTAAACACTCTCTAACACACACAATACACTCACATACATCCACACACACACATACTCACGTATGATCTCTCTCTCTCTCTCTCTCTCTCTCTCTCTCTCTCTCTCTCTTTTTGGTGTATTTACCCACAACACTCCCACACTTTGGTGATTTTATTCACACATTGGTGTTTTTCTCTACTACTCTCTTCTTGCATGCATCTATATATATATGCACAAATACTCCAGGCAACTCTCATTTGTTTAAGGGAAAGTAAACATTGTTGAGGAGTGAAAGCTGGAAAGAAGTTGGAAGCATGCAAGTGGGTTTTCTTCTTTTGTGCTGTCTTTGCTTTCTTTCCTCACAGCACATACACATATACACTATGCATGTGCATGTATATATATTCAAAAGTAATTTCTAGGTGGTATGTATGCTGGAAGTGATGATGAAGCTGTGAGTTTAGAAAGAAAGAAGAAACACATGTGATGGAGACTTTTGCTTTTGTGTTTTCTTGTTTCTTCCTTCATATGTATATATATACGATACATGTATATATATATATATATGTATATATATATATATACATATACACACAATATACATATATATATATAATATATATTCGTGGATATTTCTTGCATGGATGAGTTTTATGCGGGTGTGCGCGCGGGCCGCGGGTCGGTCGCGTGCATGGCTGCTTCTTGCGATCTGAATAGCTGAAGTAAAAATTCGATGTACGCGGGTATGGGCGCGGGTCGCGGGTATGGGTGCGGGCCGTGGGTAGGTCGCGTCTTGCGTTCTGAATAGCTGAATTGAAAATCTCGATCTACGCGGGTATGGGCGCGGGCCGCGGGTCGGTCGCTGGACCTGATCAGTTTTGTGCGGTTTGTCATGCGGGCTGCGGGCTGGTCGCGGGACCTGAATGGTTTTGGTTCTGAATTTTGGATTTGATCCATGATATCCGCGGGTATGCGAGTCAAGTCGGGTTCGTGAATCATCTTGCTTTGGTTTGATTCGTTTGTGATCTTTGTATTCGGTTTTGCAAGTGGTTTGAGTTGCATGACTTGAGTCTTGAGATTCTTATCTTCATGCGGTTTGAGACTTGTCGAGTTGTGAATTTACGTCTTTGCGTTTTTGTCATTCACGTGTTTTCGTATATACCGTTTTGATTACGTATTGATACAACCTGAAATAACTGATAATATTTGTTAGATAACATCAAAACAGTTCGTCTTATTTCAGTGATGGTCACATACAAAAACATTTTCCAACACTCTTTATTACGAATTCTATCGAAAATTTCATTGTAAAGTGTTTTATTATAATGTAATGCCATTTTTAACATTGAACCGAAATGGGAGTACTCCTACAATATTTTACACCCACACTGGGTTGAGGATGAAGACGACTTCCATGCAAACCTCTTAATAAAACAAGACCTTCTTTCTCGAGTTAAGAAAACAGATTTAAAAATAAAGAAAGAAAACATTTTCAAAAATGTTCCTTCTAAACTTAGTATTTTAAATCCACTTAAAAGGAAAAATGAAATTTTCTACTTTGTTAGTACTAAAGAAATGTCTGTAGACATAAAAGACACAATAGGAGCTGTCTTTCTACCCCTTTTGACTAAAGAACAAATAAACAATAACTTAAAAAGTATTCCAGTTGAGATTAGATCAAAAATAAGAATGGTCCATATCGGAGCTGTAAAAATTTTGATAAAATCCCAATTCCAAGCAGGAATAAATTCTCCCATAAAAATGGCCTTAATTGACAACAGAATTACAGACAGACAGGACTGCATCTTAGGTGCTGCTAGGGGAAACCTTGCTTACCAAAAATTTATGTTTTCAGTCTATCCAAAATTTGCTCTGGATTTGAAATCTGCAAATATAGATAAAACTTTATCTTTTATACATCACTTTGAAAGAAGTGACCTTATGAACCCAGGTGATAAACCATTCACCATAACCTATCTCATAGGATATGCCCTGACCAATAGTCACCATAGCATAGACTACAAGAAAGACGAGGTCATCGAACTTGATGATATCTTTTCAGAAATAGGCCATGTCAAAGATAAACAATTCTGCGACATAAATCCTCAAGAAAACTTTTGGGTTTTAAATATAGCTAGAAACAAAAAAGCTCTAGGAGAAACTCTTAGACCAAGAATTTCTATGGATTCACTCCATATAGGAGAAAGCTCAGAAAGAAAAGATAGTAACTTAATAAGAAACATGTCTTTAAAAATTGATAGTCTACGTCAGAATATCAAACAAATCTCTGAAGTAATAAATGAGTAATAAAATAGACTTTCCTCATTTTTATAAAAAAGGTAAAACAGTAAAAATTAAAACTCTTGACGACAATACTGAAAAGAAAGAATACGTTTTCTCTACTTCTGGAAAAGCTGGTATTCAAACAATTGTAAATCATTGCAATAATCTCAACCAGATCATTGCAAGATGTCTCTTAAAAACTTCAAAAATAAGTCATTACCTTGGTATTTCAAAAGATATTTCTAAAGATATTTCAAAAAATAAAATACCTTTTAACCAATTTAAAAACGATTTAGCCATTTTGGTTAAAAACAATCTTGATAAAAATAATTTTGAAAAATTCTTCGAAGTTATTGAAAGACAAAATAAACTAACTATCAAGCTAACCCAGTCTATTGACAAACATTCTATTCTTTTAGAAAACTCTTTAAAAAACAACCATTTTGTTGAAGAAGTCGCCAAAAAGGCAAATATTGAAGGCACTCTTAAGGAAAACAACCTTAAGATCACTAATATACAAGAGCAGTTAAAACAACTGATAGGATGACCTCGATACCCGAGCTCAATAGATCAATCAACCTCCTTAATGAAAAAATAGATGGGTTGATTATAAATTTTGACTTAACGGCCAATAAATACGTAACCACTACACAGTTAGAAGTAGCATCTGCAAAAATTATTGCAGACATTACTAAAGAGTTATCTGAAAAGATTGACTCTTGCCCTTGTAATAAAAACATTCTTGAACACATCAAGAATATTTCCATCATAGAACAAAAAACCAAACCTGGAAAATATTCAGGTCTTAAGAAATACTCACCTCCCAATCCTAGTATTGGAAACCCTGACTTAGGAAGCTCAAAAGACTCCCAGAAAATTGATATTTTCAAAAAAGAAACAATGCGAAGAATTGTATCAAAAATGAAAGAAACAATCTCTGAGAAACTTGAGAAATATTTCTTTAACCTTCAATATGAAGATTATGATAAGGCTGACCAAAAACTTATTCAGCTTTTATCTTTAGAAACTGAAGAATGCGAAGAATTGTATCAAAAAGAACCCAAACTTTTTGATCAATATTTTAGAATGACTAAAATAGATGAACCTGATACTGAATCAGAACAAGAAGATAACTTTAAAACTAATACAAAAACTGTAAAGTTCGAATATTCAGATATGGAAGATGATGAAGCAGAATCTTCTTATACAGCTGCAAGAAGAAGCAATAAAAAGAAATATGAGTTCAAAATGCCTGTCCACAATGGTATTCCAGACAGTAGCAAAGGACCCAATACGATCAATGTACTCAATATTGATTGTATCCAAGATCTAAAACTCAGAGAAAGAGTTGTAGAAAAATGGGTTACTGAGATTTCACTAATCTTACAAACAAACCCAGATGAATTTGAGAAAGCAAAAAATGTTCTTCTACTTTTAGAACACAAAACTGATGGAATTGTGCAAAAGTTCCTAAGAAACAATAATTGGAATGAAGATTTGCATGGTTCAGATCTTTTTGATAATCTCATAAATGTCATATACACTACTTTCTTAGGTCTTGATTATATTTCTAATAAAGACTTTACCATTAATAAGAAAGTTGACGTAGCAAGAGTTTCAATGACAAAACTCCAATTACATGATATTAGTCTTCTCGACAAATACACATGTATGTATGAATCATATCTATATGATATTCCCCAGAGAAGTGAATATGCACAATGGATATCTGCTTATCTCATGAAAATTCCAATTATTGGAGAAATCTGTACTGAAAGATGGAAAAAAGAAGCTACTGGAGAAATCCAGCAAACCAGTCTTTCTTATGCAACAAAAATTGCAAAGGAAGAAATTGATAGAATCTGTCAAGACAGATATAACAAAAGCTCAAAACAATAAGTAAAGATTGTTGTAGCATTCTTTCTGATTTCAAAAATTTTGATATTGGAAGGAAAACTTATACTAAGAAAAAGTATAAAAACAAAAAGAAATACAAATCTTTCTGGAAGAAGAAAAGAAGAAAATTTTCACCAGGAAAATACTTCAAAAAACCTTCAAAAGAATCACCTAAGAAGACTACTGCCTGTCCACAAGGAAAGAAAAAATGTAGATGTTGGATCTGCAATGAAGAAGGACACTATGCCAATGAATGTCTAAATAGAAAAAAATACCCTGACAAAGTCAAGGTTTTACAAACCGCTAATAATGGAGGATATGAAGCTCTTGAAGAAGAGTATGAAGGTATACAACATGTCTTTACATTTCATGTTGAAACTGATTCTACATCAAATTCTGATGAAAACAAATCAACCACGGATGACTCAGACTAGTCTCATACAGACTCCACTTTTTAGGGAGAAGGAGTTTAACTTGAACCTCCAAAAAATTAATGACTCCCTTATCATGAACCTCACTAATCCAAACTCTATTTATGTTTCCGCCTTCCTTAACTTTAAAGGATATAAGAAATTTAGAGTACATTGTTTTGTAGACACAGGTGCATCTTTATGTCTTGCAAGCAAATTCATCATTTCGGATGAGCTCTGGGAAAATGCTCCCAAAGAAATTAGTGCCACTATTGCAAATGGTGAAACCATAATGATAAATAAAGTTTGTAGAAATATTAATCTCGAACTCTCAGGAGAACATTTCAACGTTCCCACTATTTATCAACAAAATTCAGGAATTGATATCATAATTGGTAATAACTTTTGCCAAGTTTATGGACCATTTATACAATGGATAGATAGAATTGCCTTTCATCTTAATAATGATATGGTAATTATAAAAAAGGTTACAGAAGCCTATAGCAAAGGAAAACCAGATTTTCTTAAAACTCAAGAAAAAGGCTCTAAAGAAAAACAAATTCCGGGTACTAATATAACCCAAGAAGGAATTAATGAAGAAAGGATTATTTCTATTCAAACTACCAGGTTCAAACAGATTGAAGATCTTCTTGAAAAAGTTTGTTCTGAAAATCCTATTGATCCAGATAAAACCAAAGGATGGATGAAAGCTTCAATTAAGCTCATTAATCCCAAAACGGTTATTAGAGAAAAACCTATGGTTTACTCTCCACAAGATAGAGAAGAATTCTCCAAACAAATCAAGGAATTACTTAATATGAGACTAATTATAGAATCAAAATCCCCTCATATGTCCCCTGCCTTTCTTGTCAACAAAGAAGCAGAGAAAAGAAGAGGAAAGAAGCGCATGGTTGTCAACTACAAAGCAATCAATGATGCAACTATTGGAGACTCACATAATCTTCCCAATATGCACGAACTTTTGACTCTCCTACGAGGAAAAAATATGTATTCAAGTTTTGACTGCAAGTCAGGTTTCTGGCAAGTCCTACTTGATGAAGAATCGCAGCTTCTCACTGCCTTCACATGTCCTGATGGACTCTTTCAATGGAAAGTACTACCCTTTGGGCTTAAACAAGCTCCTAGTATTTTTCAAAGACACATGCAGAACGCCCTTTGAGGACTTGAAAGTTTATGTACTGTATACGTGGATGACATCATGGTCTTCAGCAAAAATGAACAAGAGCACTATGTTCATGTTACACAGGTTCTCAGAACCATTTTAAAATATGGAATAATACTTTCAAAAAAGAAAGCTCATCTTTTCAAAACAAAAATTAATTTTTTGGGTTTAGAAATAAATGAGGGTACTCATTGTCCTCAAAAGCATATTCTTGAACATTTACATGACTTTCCAAATGTTTTAGAAGACAAAAAACAACTGCACAGATTTCTTGGTGTTTTAACTTATGCTGAAACATATATTGAAAAACTTGCAGCCATGAGAAAACCTTTACAGGTAAAATTGAAAAAAGATGTCATCTGGAATTGGTCAAATACTGATACAGACTACATCAAAAAGATAAAGAAAGTTTTAATCAATTTTCCAAAACTTTATCTTCCAAACATTGAAGACAGTTTAATTATTGAAACTGATGCTTCTGATGAATTTTGGGGAGGTGTTTTAAAGGCTAAAAACCCCAAAAACGAAGAACAAATTTACAGGTACACCTCTGGCAGTTTCAAAGCAGCCGAGAAAAACTACCATAGCAATGAAAAAGAATTACTCGCTGTAAAAAGAGTTATTACAAAATTCTCTGTATATTTAACACCAGTAAATTTCTTGGTTCGTACAGATAATAAAAATTTTACTTATTTCCTCCGAACTAAGATTGCAGGAGACAACAAATTAGGCCGACTAATACGTTGGCAAGAGTGGTTCTCACGATATACTTTCACTGTTGAACATCTCGTAGGAAATAAAAATGTACTGGCAGACTGCCTCACCCGTGACTTCAGGTATACCTTACATCATCCATGATCTCACTTGCTCCTCTCGAGCCCTATAAAAGGATATGATCCTCATGACATATTCCTCACAAAAAAACTTCACCTACAAAAAAGAGAGGGGGAGATTAGAGAGAAAAGTAAACAAAAACTGAGTTTACAAAAATGGAGGACCTCAACACTTTGAGGATAAAGAAACAAATGCTCCTCATTGAGCTATCTGCAATTGAGCAGAAAATCAACTTGTATGAACAAGTAACAACGGTCACCAATGTACCGGAAAGCGAAAGCTTAAAAACAAAGGCTATTCCAGTGCAAACGGCACCTGGTAAAGAATCAACAAATCCGTTGAAAGCTGATGCTTTGCTAAAAAGCATAATAAAGGAGACAGCTACTCCTCTTCCTGAAGGAAAAACTAGCTTATTGGTTAACCCCAATCCTTGTACTGAAGGAATCAGTAAAATAACAACTTTGTCACCCACCAACAAATCTGTCCAGGAGTTTACACCAGATTACAAAAAAGCTCTTAACAAAGAAGTTGAAAGATTTTATGTAATCTACAAAGGACCACATGTCGGTGTTCATACTGACTGGGGAATTACAGAAACTTTCTGTAAAGCTGATAAAGTTACTTGCAAAAAATTCAGAAATGAAGCATCTGCAAGATTAAGCTTGGCCACCTATCAAGATGATACAAGCAAAAATAACCAACCACTTCTTCGACCAAAAATCCAAAAAGTCAAAGAAGCTCACAGAGACCAAAGGTTTGACGTTCCAATTGACGTCCAACAAACGGTTAACTATCCTGAAATCTCTTTTGAAGATTTCAGAACAATCTGGAAGAAAGCGAGAGCTGCATGCCCAGAAGACCTTATCTATGAATTTTTTTTTACTACGGATAAGAAGACAAAAAGTCTGTTCAACTTCCTCGAAGGAGAAGATGCAAATTTAGTCCACCAAGCCTTTCAAGCTGGACTAATCGACAATATCTACCCAAGTTGCAACCTTCAAGAACTCAAATTCTTCCCAAGCAGCATGGTAGAATCCATTAAGAACTTTCGAAAGAAAGTACTTAAAGCAAAAGATAATCCGATCTACATCAGATGCATCTCTTCACTCCCAGAATGGATTCAAGAATCAACTCTTTCTCCATACCATTTTCTGGAAATTGGTCTTTCTAAAGCCAATAGAGAAATTGAGCAATCTCAACCAATGGAGGATACAGATCTACCATTCATAGAAATTCTTCATCCCAATCGCATCAATGGTTTAAGAAGAATCTCAGAAAAAATCATTGAGATTATCTCTGGATCAAAAAAGAAGATTAACTATACCGACTCGCATTGTATAATTACAAGCTGGAGTTACAACAACACCAGCCAAGAAGATCTTCGTCAAGCCTCCAAATATGGCGAAAAATTCATGAACAATAGCATGGAAGTATCCAACGCTACACGCCAACACTTCTGCCGACATGCAGAACAACTTTTCGAAGAACATCTTTGTCACTTTTGCGAATGCAAAGATTCGGAGACAAAAGAGGGGCCCTCCTCTGAAGATGACAAATCCTCATCATCATAAAGAAAGATGCTTCACGTGTCCCCTCCACTCAAGATAATAATGCTTTCTTCATTATTAAAAGCTTTCCAGCTGTCCACAATAATGTAATTTTTAGTGGATAAATACGTCATGCCTGACATAATAGGAAAAAAAAAAGACCCTCTCAATGATCTATAAATTGAGAGTTATATTTTGTTTAGGGATCATCGCAATAACGAGTGCAACAAAAACACTCTCTATCTTGTAAATTTTCCGTTCAATGTCTTGTGAGTAAAATCTCCCTTAGAAGGGAGAGATGTAAAATATTGTAGGAGTACTCCCATTTCGGGAGCTCTTTTATCAATAAATCTATGTTTTGTTATACTTGAGTGTTCTTACAAAATAGAGTCATGAAACCTGTAAGTGACAGAGTGTCAGGTCGACGATGGTCAACAGTACCACATGCATGAGGCCAACAGGGAAAGCAACCACACAGACCAATGATTGACACAGGCTGGCTTGAATAGTTTCTATCTATGTAAGTAATACTCCTTCCACAAAACATTTATTGATTAATGAGTTTTCTCTTTACAATTTTGTGCATCTATTTCCTTCTAAATTTTAAAAATATAAAACAAATTCCGTACACCCACACTGGTTCCTAATCACACCTACAACCATGGTAATAAAAATGCATCAAAGACATAAAACCATATCTTTGGTAGAAACAACACCTACGACCAACTCCTTTCCTTGGCACCTGACTTGGATACGTCAAGATACATAACCACAAAGAACTTCAGCTAGTTAAAGATCTTAATAAAAAAGGTGAAGGAGACATTATCAGTTTCAAGATGATATTGTTAGGATTTATTAAAGGCTACATCATCTAGAAAACAGTTATTAGAAACCACATCTACAAAGGGTTACGATAAAAGTAATCAAAAATTGACTTTTTAAGAAATTACTAATAGAATAACCATATTAACCATTTTTCAAAAGGTTTAACTTGGTCATGATGGTGCTCACCTTTTCTCAAAGCCTTTGTAACCGGCTATTATGATCTCTTTCATTTCCAGACCTTATAAGTGTTCTTCTCATCTTCAACAAAACCTTTTTTTTGTCTGTTAGCATGAAAATAGAAAGAAAACTCAATAGCAGCCTTTATGCACCACAAAAGAAAAAAAAATCACGGATGAATTTGAAAAAATAGGATCGAGTGTGAGTTAATGATCCTTTGAGTAAAAAATCTTCAAACCGAGTTTTTTTTTGTAATAATAGACAGAGTTACTTCACTATTCTCATTACTCGAGTGTGAGTCAATATCGTTCCAAACCAACAAACACGCCTCAAAACCAATAAAAATTACAGAATTGAAGCCATACATGAGTTTGATTCTTCATGTCGCTCAATGATTCCTACATAGATGTAAAAGAAGATATATATGGTCGGTCATGGTGGTGATAGCGGCGTATAGTGGTGAAAATTAGATTAGGGTTTTTTTTATAGAGAATGTTTACGCTGACTGAGAGATTTGGGGAGGAATAACCGTAACTTGATGCCTGAATTATTGAGATTGTTGTTCGAATTCAAATTCAAAAAAAGAAGATAATCTTAGATCGGACGAAGAAGACGAAATGCAAGAGGTTTATAATAGATAAGGGTAATTTCGGTAATTCACTTTGAAACCTGAAGCGCTGATGAAATGACACGTAGGATAAACTGTACTGTTTTATTAGTTTGAAACCTAGAGCGCTGATGAAATGACACTTAGGATAAACTGTACTGTTTTATTAGGATAGGGGATATATATATATATATATATATATATATATATATATATATATATATATATATATATATATTATAAAGCATATTAGTCATATCTTGAATTTTAAGAGGTATAAGTTACAAAACTTATTGTACAAATCAATTATACATAAATAAATCATTAATAGTTGTCAAAAGTTTGAAGCATTAAGTTAAGCAGGTTATTAAGAAAATTATTTTCGAGCAAAATGGCAATTTTAAACTATTTAATTCATCTATATAAATTAATCGGTCTCTTTGTTTTACTATCTAGAATCCCTACTGAAAACCCTAGCCCCACCCTGCTGTCTGCCGTTGTTACCACCATCCACCGCTTTCACCGTCACCGGAGCACCACATAACCATCTATGTTCCTGTTTTGATTTATAGAAGTAAGTGAAACAAACTTATTTAACATTCGCACATAGGGTGTTTGATGTAATTACTCACATAGTTATTTGTTTCTAACTAGGATAATAATGGCTCTGGTAAGAGGTTAGTTTCTTCTTTCTTTACTACAAATGCCAGTCATGATAATCTCCTTCCAAAATGATCGTGATGACTATAATTTGTTGATTTGAAGCGAAGAATGGCAAATGACTTTAGTAAAATAGCAACAATGATAATCAAAGTAAACCCAATGTGAGTTTTATGTTTTCTGACTTTTTTCTTCCAAAGCATTACAATTACATAGAAAATGTTTTGAAAATATATGGACTCAAGTTGATAAATCTGGATGCATATGAACTTTTTTTTTGCTTAATCTTTTTTTCTTATGTTGGTCCGACTTTTGGTTTCCCCGAAACGAGATGAATACAATCATGACATCTATTTGGGATTATGCATCATTTGTGGTGAATGTGTTATTGTAATACTTTTCTATTTACTTTTCATTTTTTCAAACATTATTGTAAAACTTGGCAGATGGACGTAGTGTTATATCTGATACAATATCAGAGAAATTGCTTCAGAATCCGATATCAAAATTGCTTTTAGAAAGCATTAAAGGTATTTCTTAACATTTTTCAAACATTTTGGTGTTGTTTTTTTAATAGAAGGATCATGTTGATGGCTTAGTTTATATGAATGTAGACATTCATAATTTGTTCGAAAACAAAACATTTTATAATCTTTTATAGTTTAAATTAAATCAAGTTCAAAGAGTTGTCAAATAGCCTGTTTGAATGTGTATAAATATGTTAAGCATCCTTCTTTTCACTAGGAAGACTTTTGTTTATCCAAAAAACACTGCTTTTAAAATATATGTTATAAGTGAGTCATTTCTTTCTTTTCTTTATCACTAATTTTTGGGGTTATGACTTTGATTAATAAGCTTATGATGGTGTTCACTACTGACAGATCAAAGAAAGATTCAAATGATATATGTACTATCTTTTAGTCCCTCGTCGACAAATATGGTGGAGGGGTGAGTCTTCAAAGCCTACCAGTTCGGAGTTTCAAGCTGTGTGGGTAAAAATGAAAAAAAAATGCAAGAGAAGAATACTGAAGGTATCTTTGGAACAAGAAATAACATTGTACTTCTATCATTTTGTTTATTATAACATTATCATAATTTTTTTTCCTGTTGCACAATTTACCTGAACTCAACTACCAATTATAACAATGTAATAATGTAGATTTTTCGAAATATAATGCCCAAATAAGAAAAAGTTATAAACTAAATTGCTATTTCTCTTTAACCTTCATGATATATTTCGAAGTAAAATAGAGAAGAGTATTGGATTATTAGTTATGTTTCTTCTTGAACATTTTATTAAGACACATTGTGAGGAAGATGATGATAGTTTTGAACATCCCATTGTTTCAAATGAGGAAAAGGGTACTAGCAGTTATTATTTTAACTTTTCCCTTTATAACATCCAGTGTTCTCAATTATATGTTTGAATTATCAGTCAATTATACATGGTCTTATGTTGACAAACCACCCTAAAAGAAAACTATGCACAACTATTAGCGCTTCACTTACTTTATTACTCATTTTTACAGGAGGGGGCTCTTGAGAAATTTACAAATGGTTAGGTGATCTACTGATCAAGTCCCTTACTTTGATTATACTTTTTGATGTAATTCAAGAGTCACAAAGATGCATGATGTATTTATCTAAGATGTTTACATTGTTGTACATGTTTTTTTTTTGTTTTTGGTAGTTTCATCAAATTATTTGGCCGTGGTGGGTTACTACATGTATCTTGAATCTTCGTAGTCAGGAGTCGAATTCATTATAATATTTACTTATATGTTTTACAATCAATTGATTTATTTAATCTAATATTTTATACTTTGTGCATACATAACAAAATTAAATACAAATAACTTTTAAGTTAGATTAAACGTCAAACTTTAAATTTATTTTTCTATTAATGAAACTAATATATATATATATATATATATATATATATATATATATATATATATATATATATATAGAGAGAGAGAGAGAGAGAGAGAGGTTCAGGTGTTCAAAGTAATTATTGTGTGATTGTATGCATAAATGTGGGCCAATCAAAATTAAATAAAAAATTAAAAAATTAAATAAATAAATGAGGGTAATTTAGTAATTTGTTTAGTAACTTCCAAAAATAATCCCTATAATCATGGTATTGACTTTTAACCTAAATAAATAAGCGTGTATTCCTCAATCTCTCACCCGATAAAGCCCTAGCATCCTAGAGGGTATCGACGCTTTCAGATCGTGTTCAGAAACCCCTCACTGATCGTCCACGAGTTCTAATCGGAAATCCGGAGTTGCAGCCTTTATCTAATCAGTTGAGGAACAACCGAAGGTAGTCACGGAGGAAAGCACCAAGACAACGGTGTGGCTCTGGGGCTGCTGGGTCGTGGGAGAGAAGCAGCGACATACCCGGTCGTGGGAGAGAAGCAAACCAGCGAATGAAGATCCAACCTTTGATTTCGGATTTGAGATATGCTACACTTGCTGCAATTCGTTGGTGTGACAGCAAGCCAACATCCAAACTTTATTTTCGGATTTGAAGTATCCACTTCTCACATTTTTTTGTTTCAGTTGCGGGATTTTTCAGTGTATGATATCCTAAATCGGCCAACGGAATTTGCTTAGCTCAGATTCTCCGATTTACATTGTTTTCATGTTGTTTCTCTGATCAAGGTGTAATATTTTTGGTGAATTGGGAATTTGTTCTGATTGTCTAATTTTTACAGGAAATTGAAAGTTGTTTTGATGCACACCAAGCGCTCGCTAAAATGCTTCAACTGAATGGTATTTCTTCGTTTATAGTATTCTATCAGAAAAGAATGTTTTTTATGATAATCATGAACATATTATGTTAGAATGCCCGAATTAATATAATTATTGGTAAATGAATTCCAATTCTATCAGAATGGAATCACGAATTCCAATTATGTTAGAATGGAATATGAATATTTTCTCAATAATTTAATCATTGGATTTGTTCCCACAGAAGCTGATGCTTGAAGAACGGACCACGAAATTTGAACGACGCCTCTTAGCAACATTATTCTTTTAGAATGTATTAGTGTCTTTGTTAGATTTTGATGTTTTTTTCCAGATTTGAAAGTTTTTTTAGTTTTATTCTTTAACAATAAATGTAATTTTTAGCAATTGTTACATGTATTCTATAAGAATTAATGTAATTTTTGTTTTAATTCTTCAATTGATGGTTCGAGAATTTTGTTATTCTACAAGAAATTTTTAAAGTCATGATCAAGAAATATGTTCAAGAATATATTTTTATTATTTTATGGTTCAAGAATATTTTTATTTTTGAACATACTCAAACATATTCTGTCAGAATGTCCGAATTAAAAACCTTATAATTCGTAAAATCGGATTTTTAAAATTAATAGAATCTATGATCCCTTAAAATATGCAAATTTCCTTTATTAAATCTATATTAATTGACTAAAATACCCTTCTAGTTAAATTAGATGATATTTTTCAATTATATTTAATTCAATAATATGTATTAATCACTTTCTTAAAATAAGTAAAATGATTGGCCACATTTATGCATACAATCACACAATAATTAGTTAGAATATAATAACCTATATATATATATATATATATATATATATATATATATATATATATATTGGTAAGTTCAATTAAGAAAATAAAAAAGGTTGGGAATGGGGGAATCATTCTCAGCCACTCATTTATTTTTGCCGCAAAAGTCTCCATCGTACCGGCGGAAATGGGAAAGAAATACACATGTGTTTTCCAACAAAACATGTTTCTTAAACTATGCTAATCATTACCTTAATATATACAAAAACATATTTTTTTTTCTCTTCGTTTTTTTAATTTTTAAGGAACTATTTTTATCGAAAAATGATTTTAAATATATCAAAATTCATAATTTTTGATTCTCTATAAATAGACATCCATATTGATATAATTTTAAGATAAATTAAAAATTTTATTGTTTTTATAGTTTCAGTTATCGTTATTAATAAGTGAATAAAAATGCATCATATTTTTACTACAGTACATTTGTTATTCGCTTATGAATAAAAAATATGATTAATGTCTAAATAACATTGAATCACCGACAACAATCTGCAAGATTTCAACACTTATTAGCAATTCGATGGGCGACGGGAAAACGGACCTCCGATCCTTGGTTTTCATCTGATCGAGAAGGCTAATCACGAACGAGGCAGGGACAGGGAAGGCTTGGGGGAGAAAAACGATCCCTACAAGAATAAATACACTTAATGGAAAAATGGAAGTAAATTGCAGAGAAGATAAAAGGGGGAAGTATGGTAGAATACCAGCCTTAACGAGAGCATCATAGAGCTCTTTCGGTAATAACTTGACCCGATCGATTCAAAGAAAGGCTCAATCTTTCTGGGTCAAAATTGTGGAGCTTTTGTTAATGGCGCACGAGAGAGGTCAGGAGGTTAGAAAGAGAGAGAGAGAGAGAGAGAGAGAGAGAGAGAGAGAGAGATTGGGGTGTGGGCCCCATTTTATTATTAATAAAACATTAAATTAAATAGAAAAAAATATAAAAAATATATCAAGAGGACAATTTAGTCATTTCAATTTTCGGAGGGACCATTTTCACATACAAACTAGTCCAAAAGGACCACCAATCCAAAAAAGTCGAGGTTTGAACTAAACCCCCCAAAAAATGCATACCACAGGGACCATTTTTGCAATTTTGTCTTGTGTATATTAAGGTAATGATTAGCATAGTTTATGGAAACATGTTTGGTTGGAAAACACATGTTTATCCGTAATCCATTTCCGCCGGTACGCCTAAGTGTTTTGCGGCAAAATAAATGTGTGGCTGAGAATGATTCCCTCATTCTCAACCTTTTTTTTTCTCAATTGAACCCTCCTCTCTCTCTCTCTCTCTCTCTATATATATATATATATATATATATATATATATATATATATATATATATATATATATATATATATATATATATATATATACTAAGGGGTTTCCCCAGCCATACATGCCCTAAAGGCACTCATGATGGGAATAGAGTACAACGAATGAACACTCAAGTCCATTAACACCTACATGTTGCGAGCCTGCTAGTGTTCCACAGACCGTCTAGAACAGTCCATGGTTGTCATCCATACTCTGCTGAATGACGGGGGTCAACGTTTGGGTAAGGGCTTTTCTCATATTGCACCACTCACGCCAACGTTTCGGTAAGGGATTTTCTCATATTTCACCAGTCACTCTCAACTCATGATCTATATCACTGATCATCTCATCTATCCAACTCACCTTTCATCACACACCCACTATTTAACTCATGATCTATATCACCAACTCATAAAGTTCATCCGATCACTTCATAAAAGAACAAAGACTCCAAAGCTCTTCCAAATAAAAGTATAGGGAAAATACTGATAAAGTACTCCCGTACCCCGACACGTAATAGTGTCAAAAAGAAGAACTAACGGATGAACACATAGTTCAAAAACACCTAATGAACATATAGTTCAAGGACACTTTATGAACATATAGTTCAAACATACGTACCGATTACAAGTCTACTAACGTTCCATTGGATTATCTAAAATAGTCTGTGGCCGTTGTCTATACTCTGCTAGATGACTAGATCATCTTAAACATCGATACCTCTCATCACTTTTATTTCATCACACATCATCTAATTCATCTACCCATGTTTTACCCAACATATATATATATATATATATATATATATATATATATATATATATATATATATATATATACAGTTTAAAACTTGTATAAAACATCTATTCAACAATCACCTTAATTAAACAATCAATATAATTACACATAGCACATATTTAAAAGAAAATACTTCATATATATGTGTAAGGTGAAAGTAACTACACACTCACATGATTTAACGATAACCGGGCAGCACTTCGTTGCCTAAAACGATCGTTTCTAATAAAACCGGGAGTTTTATTGAGAAACCGGGCTCTGCGAAGGGTCAGGCTTCGAAACCGAAAAGATAAATTTCCCGGGCTTCTCGGGCACTCCGGGACGTGTTCCGGGCGTTGGAAATGATCTCGGGGCATCGGGGGAGGTAAAAATAACCAAAATATTGAAAAAGGGGTAAAAATGGGCAATTTCCCAAATTTACCCGGGAAGGCTCGCATGCCTTCTATTTATAGGAGGGAAGATCCGAAGTCGGCCGTGAAGAGGCGGTGCCAGCGAGGGTTCGGACGCGACACGCGTCCCACATGCGAAGGCAGCAGGTGGCAGCCGCGGAGCGAGACCAGGTGGCGGGTGCGAGCTTTGGACACGCGGCACCCTCGGATTGGACCAGCGAAGCTCGGATGATGAGTCAGAAGCGAGGCACGTTGGATACGCATTGGGCCGCTGCTCGGACGAATCAGAAGGCGACGCGTCATCAGCTGGGTCTTCGGCTCGGACACGTGGCTCGCATGACTCAGCCATTTCGGACATGTGGCACTTATACAGCGAAGGTGACGTGGCCAAAGCCACCTATGCGAAATTTCTCGGTTTTTGCGCCAAAACTTCTAAAATCCATAACTTTCGCATACGAGCTCCGTTTTTGACGTTCTTTATATGCACGCGTAGGTAAAATTACGCTCTACAACTTTCGTTTAGACTTCGTCGGCTAATTTTGACTTTAATTTTTATATTATTATTTTTAACAGACCGGGACAGGAAATCCGTTAAAAATTCATAACTTCTTCATCCGACGTCCGTTTTCGTCTGTCTTTTTACCGTTGTGCTAAAAATGACGAGACCTTCGATTCTCGTTTAGGTCATGTCGGCTAAAAATCACTCGATCTAAAATTCGAGTTTTTAGCTGTCTACTGCTAAGCTGAAACTTTGAAAAATCATAACTTCCTCATACAAAGTCAGATTTGGGCGTTCTTTTTATACCTACTCTCGGTTTAATGAACACTACGAGTTTCGTTTAGATCACTAAGGCCAAAAAGTAGTTTATCAAAAACTCACTTTTTACGACATTCGGCACCGTGCTGGTTTTGTCGCGAAACTTCGACAGGTCATAACTTTTTCGTTATAACTCGGATTTCGGCATTCTTTATATATCCGTAATCCTTGTCACGCCCACTACAAGTTTCTTAATAGATATCGGCTTTATCTAATATTTAATTTTGACGCTCATTTTTATTCTTAATTAATTAAACCCTAATAATTAAGTATAAAACACATAATTCCTTTTCATTTCTTCTAAATGAGTTACAAAGGTTAACCTAGACTATTATGTCAATATTAATGCCTAGTCTAGAAACACGAGCGTTACAGTTTCTAATGTGTTATATCCCTTTATCACCGGTTTGTGTGTTTCAGAACTGACAAACGGTCTTTCTAAATTGATGATGGTCTATGTTTTGTTTTTGGAAAGAGAACTTTCCTAACGAGGGTTTTCGGGCCAACTTTCGCGCACCGACTAATCTCCCGTTGCGAACATGAAGCTATGTTTCATGCCCGAAAAATCTCCCACTACGAACATGAAGCTATGCCTCATGCCTTGTAGTCACTGTATGCAAACCTCCATGGCCATAGAGGCTGAGTAGTGCCAAAGTTTGAACATTGGTCAACAGATTATCCACCATATCTTCCACATGTCTTACTATGTCATCATAACAATGTTTTAGACCCATCTGATCATACACGAGGAACACATATCGTAAAATGTAAAATGGGAAAACAATGACTCAAATTCCCAATTTACATGATAGACCTATGAATTTCACTATTATAAATAAGGTAATCTTTCTTTAAATGGGTTAAATTAAACACTTGATTTTTAGGCTAAAGTCATAAGAAAAATAATTAAGTTCGCTGAAAGAAAACGAATTACCGAAACAAACTATTCACACCCGTCGCTTAGCACGGGTAAACGGCTAGTATATATATATATATATATATATATATATATATATATATATATATATATATATATATATATATATATATATATATATATATATATATCAAACATTTGAAGTGGTGGGAATCTAAACATTAAAAAGAAGGGATTCTTATGAAAACAAAACATTTGTGCAAATGTCGATATTTATAAATTGATTAAACTTTTCATGTCTTAGGGAATTTTTTTTGAACGGCAAAATAAATAAAAAAAGCACACTAGCAACGGGACAAAAATACAATTACAAAAAGAAAACATAAATGAACTTCAAGGATGAAACTACAAACACCACCAAAGAACAGCTCAACATAAGGTTACAACTTTCAAGGTAGGCACTAAGACGATCTTCAATCTATCTTCATTTTTTCCCATATAAATAAAGTAAAAAATAGGATAAATAGTATTTTATCTCCGATCCTATATTATTTTTTATCCCATTTTTACCTCAAAAATTATATTTCTAGAATATTCCATTTTTATAATTTATATACATTATCAAATACACCCCTTTACTAATTAAATCATAACAAATATATATTATATTTTTTCATTACAAAAATATTACAAATTATATTATCATAAATAAAATGTTTATATATAATAAATTTAAATTAATTATTACTTTATTATAAATAATTATTAAATAAATAAGATTATATTTATAATAAATATATCAAGAGCACGATCATATTTGATTACTATATTTCATAAATTATGTTACCGTGTTTCAAGTCTTTAGTATATATTTAATTTTTTTATATGAATTCGATAAATAAATATTAAACTTTATATTTACGATTAATTAATATAAATTAGTATATAACATGATATAGAAAATATCAAATATTGCATTTAAATTATAATTAGTAGATAAAAATAAATTAAAATTGTATAAAATAAAAATAAGAGGGAGTAAAATGTACAACTGAAACTTCAACTCTATTTTTGGAGATATTAATAGTATTCCCTCAAATATGGGGGAATACTATTCATATCTCGGAGATGTAAATGGGGTAGGGTTGAAGGAGAATGGGGAAAAAATGGAGTTTGGAGGTGGGTTTGAGATGCCCTAAAAGCCATATACTTTCAAAGATGTACCAAACAAGTCCAAACATATAGTTGGTCCAGGGCGAAAAAGAAAGAAAGGCCCCATATATATATATATATATATATATATATATATATATATATATATATATATATATATATATATATATATATATATATATATATATAGAGAGAGAGAGAGAGAGTCAAGATCAAATAAGGAGGAAAATTTTGGTAGGAAGGTAACAAATTTTTGATATACATATTTTTTTAGCAAAAAAATGAAATGAATCATCAGATGATTCAAAAGTAAGATGATTCATAAGAAAAAATTACGAAAAAAACACTTTTATGATTCATTTTTAGGTAAATCAAGAAAAAAAATTCACTTTTATGACAATTTTAGTGAATATCAACAAAATCATCGTAAAAATGAATCATCGAAATGTTTTTTCGGGATTTTTTTTTTCTGTGAATCATGTTATTATTGATTCATCTAGTGATTCATTTGTTTTGTTCGCCAAAAAAATAAGCCGAAAAAAAATTTCTTACCTTCCTACCAAAAAAAATTTCTTACCGGATATATATATATATATATATATATATATATATATATATATATATATATATATATGACTAAGTTATTGTGAGAACTAAAAAAAACCTGTGAACTTGCGAACTCATAATCAACTCATTATTTTTTAACACTAAAAACATCAATCTTCTCCAAATGGTGTGTCTAAGCCATATCTATGCTCAAAAAAAGGACTTGACATTTTTTTTATTTATTTTGGAAATTTGCATGTATGCATAATCAGCAGTTGTACGGACTGCTGATGAGCACAATCAAAAGTTATATGGACCGCGTATGTGCACAATTAACAACCATATAGACTGCTGATGAGCAATCAACAGTCCATATGACTGCTGATTGTACTCATGAGCAGTCCATATGACTGTTGATTGTGCTCATCAACAGTAATACAAAAAAAACAAAAAAAATCGTCAAATCTTCTTTTGAGCCTAGATATGGCTTAGACGCACAATTTGGAGATGATTGGCGTTGAAAAATGATGAGTTGATTATGAGTTCGCAAGTTTTCACAAATCTTTTGGTTCTCAAAAGAACCTGGCTCTTTTCTCTCTCTCTCTCTCTCTCTCTATATATATATATATATATATATATATATATATATATATATATATATATATATATATATATATGGCTAGGTTATAATGTGGATGGACAACTATTGTGCGGACGTGTGAGCAGTGCTATTCTATGAAAATTACTAAGAGAATAAGTTGTTTAGTAATGTGAATACATTTAACCTCACACAACTATCATCATTTCCATGCATTTTCACTAATTTTTATTCATTTTTGTTCTCATGCATTGTTTTTTACTCATTTTCATTCTTACAGAATACGACTCAATAAACATTCTGACAACATTATGACAGAACGAGAATAATAATAATAAATCTATAATAACCTTATAGACGATTTAATTAGTGAGAATGCATGATAATAGTTATGTAAGATTGAACGTATTCACATTATCAAACAACCTATTTTCTTTGTCATTCTCACAGAATAGCACTGTCCACACGTCCGCATAATAGATGTCAATCCACATTTGAACCTAGCAATATATATATATATATATATATATATATATATATATATATATATATATAGAGAGAGAGAGAGAGAGATTGATAGATAGATAGATAAGTTCATATATAATCTCTATCTATTGTGTGACAGATTCTCATCCAATCAATATATGAGGGTTTATAATAAATTCAATAATTAGTAAACTAATTACCAAAATTATAAACCTGTAACTATGGAAAGAAACCTAAAAAACGCAAACACTTATTTACTTTTTCCTGTACACACCAAATTCAGCTCTCATCTCTCTCGTCGGTTGCTCCACATCACCACCTCGAACGTCTCCCTCCTCCATCGCCTGACTGCCCTCCTCCGTCAGTTCCTCCTTTTATAAATTTGCTAATGCCGATATTCTCCTCTATTTCTCGACCATTTGTTCAATTGAGCTATCTCTAATGGTTATCTGGAGATTAATCCTCAACCCTATGACACCTCCGTCTCTCTTCCACCACTACAGACTACCACAAACAGATAGTCCTATTTCCTCAAATCCCCGATGCTATTAAAAATGGGATCGACACCATCTGAGAGACGCCTCCAGAAGAAACTAAGTCATCGTCGCCAGATTTTTAATGAATCCTCTTTCGACGATTTGCACCGGTAAGTTCTCTCTGATCTTCTATCACAACTTTAATCGAATTCTCTTTTATTTATTTATTTAACGAACATAGTTTTTATTCAGTGTTCTTGAAAATTTTGTATGGACTTATTAATGTATGTCTTACTTATCATCCTTTATAATGTAAATTACCTAGTGGATGCATAACACTACTATTCTAGTTTCTAACTAATGATTAATAACTTGTATGTAGCTCATATTAATAAATATTATGATAGAGATTTGGCACTTGTAGCTTGTGAGTTTTTTTGATTGATTTGTTATATAGCATTTGTGCTTTTATCATGTTCTTGACCAATTTAGTAATTGCAATTATGATTGGGAACTGATAATCGTATGTTGAATATTTACGAAAATAAAAATTAAACACTTTAGTAGGAAAATATGATATTATTATGATTTAGGCTTCAAATGTCCTTTTCGGGACGAAGCATTAAGTTTGAGATTACTAAGCAAGTTTAATCTTTAATCTTAATCAATCCAGTTGTCATACTTTAAATTTTTCTCACATCACATTGATTAAGTTTCATTCTTTGTTCAGGTCAACCTCTCAAGTTTCCTCATTTGAATGGCATTTAGTTCTCACAAAGGCAACAATTATATGGTGTTGCTTTATATTCATCAATGTATTTATGAATTGTGATATTCTCAAGTTGTATATTTTTAACAACTTTATAGAAAAGTAAAGTTTATCATATATATAAAAGAAAAAAGCAGAATCGACTCTATTACACAATAAGATGCAGATAATTCAAACTAAAGTTATATTTTTGAAATTGATTATCCTTTTTTTTATTTTGTTTAAATACTTTTGGTTCTTAATTGTTCACATAGAACGGCTTAGCACCAGACATGTTACTATCACTAATTCTGATGAAATACAGCTTCGCATTGATCCAAATCATGTTGACCTAGATGATGAGATTGGTGGCCTCTATAAATAACTTAGACTGTTAAAGAATGTAAGTAACTTTTTATTTTTATAGTTTTCTTGTGTTACGATTTTTATATCAATTGTATAATCTTGGCGTAGATAATCTGAAGTGATTAAAGACTATATATTTTACATGCAGCCATAGATCGAGTTAAAATCCAAGAATCAGAATGAGTTCATCTCTCGTGTCTTTTAGTTTTTTAACTGAATGATCTGTTTCTTCAAGAATGATGACAGATTCTTAAAAAATGTAGTATATATATATTATAATTTTTTTGTATATTCTTCAAGAATAATGTTAGATTCTTCAAGAATATAATGTAGAATGTTGTGTATATTCTTTAAAATTTTGTGTGTGTATATATATATATATATATATATATATATATATATATATATCCTTGTTTTATATTATAAAATGGTTGTTTTATGTTATAATAATGGTTATTGTTTTTATAGTATATATTCTTGATCATTACAATACATTTTTCTTAAAAATGATGTGTTTTGTTCCAAATTATATTCTTTAAGAATAAAAAACCAAAAATACTATTGAACGAAGTTGTATTTTTATTTGTTGAATGAAGTCGTATTCTTATAAAAAAATTGATTTAATTTAAATGTTTTGAATAAAATATGAGATTTGATTTTGATTTTGATTAATTAAGTTTACTTAATTGCCTAAAATGTAAACAACTTTCATTTCTCTCTCTTATAATTAATTATATGTAATTATAAAGTATATGCTAGTCCATGTTAATAACACATGGACCTTAACATCACAACCTTTTATTTTTCTTAATCTAAAGGCCAGAATTTGGTCACACATTCACACAATACTTGTGATTCACATTTGATTCTAGCCCGATATATATATATATATATATATATATATATATATATATATATATATATATATAAAGTAAATGTTAATTCGAAAATAGACACAACGTTACAATATGCACTCATAATATTAAAAAACACAAATAAGGCCACAACATTACAAAAACAATATATTTAAAGAAAAATACTTCTCCTTGCGTTTTAGATGCAAAATCGTTAAATATTACAATCATAATATTGTCAAACCATTCAACATTTCTTCCTATTTTGGATTCCGAAAAAATCAATAACTAAACACTTTAAGGAAAAGATTACACCTTACTTTTGATTTTTGTCTCAAAGTTGTGGAAGCCTAATATCATATCCAAAGCAAACTGTAACTGCAAAATAAAATAAGAAACAAACATCAGAAAATTTAGAATTGGATTAAAACTTCTGAATCAAGTACATACAAACATATTACCCGATTGAGTCAAAAATCTGAAATGTAGAGGCTAGAAAGAATCAACTTCAGGCTGAAACTGAAGAAACGACTTCATGCTAAAATAATCTAGTCCTGAAATATGACATACAAACAAAATCAGAAATATGATATACAAACAAAATCAGGAAAACGAATAATAATCAATAGTTGGGATCTAACCTTATCTCGTAACGATCTTCATGTACTTAGAGAGAGATTAGAACCTAGTGTGTGTATGAATTGAAATCTGGCACGAGAATGAGTAATCAGATCAGAAACCAAGTGTAATGAACTAAAGTTTGGTACTTTATAGAAGACTAAAATTAGAATTTAGAACCGAGTATGATCGAGAATTCAAGTGTGAGAAGGGGAAGAACTTAGAAGAGTGAGAATGAGAAGAAATGTGACATCCTCTAATTTTTAGAACCAAAAATAACTTTTTTTACGCTTTAAAAATCATAATACTTTATTTGTGGAAAATCCCAGTATATTAAAATCTTTTTGAGTACAAATGATTGTCTCAAATAAAATCCTAAGGATGTCATAAATCGATACAATACATATGTTACAACGTAAAGACCTAATGGTCCTGAACATTGTTGCAAGTCTTTTCTTCATTCACTCAACATCATATTCAAGTCTTTAGTAGTCTAAACAACGCTATCTGTGACACATATAAAATGAGTGGGTCAGGTTGGGAAACCTGGTGAGATACATAGAGTTTTCAATCCCATAATATATATATATATATATATATATATATATATATATATATATATATATATATCAAACCTACAAAACGAACTATTACCAAACAATATATGGGTATATCTCTAGCTTGAATATGTATAAAACCATACACCCATACATACTCATCCCAATTCTATCCTCTCAGATCCTAGTCCATGATTATCAGGGAGAATTATCTCACCTAGTGAATCATTTAGAGCAAGGTTTTGACTACACTAGTAGAGTCTTCCTTGACCGGATTAAGTCATAAAGGCACTCGATCTATCAGAGTATTTGATGAATATGGTATCCCATTTCATCTACGTATGTGGGTTATGTGCCGACATTAGAAATGTAATTCACAAGACCGTCTAGAATGATCAAGTGTTGTCATTTTACTTTGGGAGATGACCATACATATCGTTACAGTTGCCTGATCTTGTAACACGGGCATATTCGGGTTAGACGCTTAAGATATTATAAGCGATAAATATGACTCTTTGATAGAAGATTATTTAGTATAAATAATCTTAACTAAAATTATAGTATATGAGACAAGGATTCCATACATATAAAGAACTCTGCAATCCGACTTTGTAGGAAGAAGTTATGCTTTTTCGAAGTTTTGCGATTAAACCGACACGACTCCGCGTATCCTAAAAAGTGAATTTGTGATAGAATACTTATTAGCCTAAGTAATCTAAATAAAATCCATAGTAGTCGTAAAACTGAGAAAGAGAATATAGATAACGTCCAAATCTGACTTCGTGAGAGGAAGTAATGATTTTTCAAAGTTTCAACGTAGGAGTATACGGCTCAGAAACCAATATTGAAATCGGCCGATTGTTAGAAAAAAAATATGAACAAGAATTGAAGATCTCATTAATAGGAGTGCGTCGATATAAAGACAGTCGAGAACGGACGTCAGACGAGAGAGTCATGAATTTTTAACGGACTTTAACAGTCAATGCTTCTTAAAAATAAAACTTTAAAAATAAATTCAAAATTAGCCGACGGAGTCTAAATCAAAGTTGTATATCTCGTCGATAGGTATGCGTGAATATAAAATACGTCAAAACGGAGCTCGTATGAAGACGATACAAATTTTTAAAGCTTTATAAAAATTCGCACAAAGGCCCATGCGCCTCTTACATACCACAAGATTGCGACATGTGTCACCACCCAGATGAAGCCATGTCAGCACCTCCGACCAAGTGTACGGCGCGCACCCGACCAAGTGCGTGACGTGCATCCCAAATTTTCCTATAAAATGTTGCGAAATCTCCTCATTTCTTCACACCTTTCTTCCGGATTCTCTATGAAACACATTCCACCCTTAAGCCCTTTTACTCTCTAGTTTCCGACTACTTTAGCGAGGCACTGCAGTGTCAGACAGTCGGTGAATAGAAGCTCCCGGATCAGAGTTGTGCTCGCACAATTTCCCGATTTTCTCTAAAAAAAACTCTGTAAGTTAAGCTACACTTATTTTATTCAAGTGTAATTTTTAATTATAGTCATAGTCGTTATTATGAAGCTATAATTAAGATTTATCGTTGATTCCAAGTTATTATATTGATTGATCTAGTTACGGGGATGATGTCTAGGCTGGATTTAGTGAGGTGTTTAAAGTGAGATTTCCAAACAGTATACTCTATATACCAAACAGATCCTACCTCCAATATGATCCTACCTAGTGGTTTCTTACTCGATAGATCTTGATGGAGACATTGAGATTAGTGAGGAATCTAGACTATCATTAGTCGCTAGGAATATAAGACTAAGACTTAGGGGCTGTTTGGTAGCCTCTTAATTGGTAAATTAAGAGGCATCCTTTTAAATATTCAGATTCAGATTGTTTGGCAAGGTCTTATTTTTTTGCCTCTTAATTAGAAAATAGCCTCTTATTTATTCAGACTTCAGTATACATCTGAAAATAAAAAAAAGGCATGCGTTCTTGTTTTTTCCTCGCCCTACCCTCGTCACCCATCTTCTCGTCGTTCCTGCAGCAATCAAACAACACCCGCCTCCATCCTCTCCAGCCTCACATCTCCGGTCGTCGCCACCTACCACACCTCCGGCGCCACCTCCTACACCTCTGGCGTCGCACCTTCGCCCGCTGGTAAGCCCTAATCATTTTTTCCATGTAACCATCTCTTCTCTGAAATCGATTTTTCTATGAAATTGATTTTTCCATGTAACCATCTCTGAAATTGAAAATACTTTCAAAAATCCTTATGCTGAAATCGAAAATATGTGGATGTGTTCTAATGACCAGAACTTTCCATGTAACCATCAAGGTAAGGTTTTTTGTTCTTACCCTAAAACTCGTCCCTTTTCGCTGAAATGGTTTTCTTATGTTAGTAGAATCGGTTTTTTGTTCTCTGAATTTGCTGGAGTTGATGTTGTTTTCCCTTTTTCTACCTAATGTGTGTCCCTTCAGTGTGGTCTACTACATGTTCGATGAAATGTCTAGGAGTAATGTATTGGACTAAATTTGTGATAATGTTCAAATAGGGGGTTGCATTATAAGCATGCTTCGGTATTGTATGTGTCTGATTAAAGTTAAAAATTGGAAATCATTTTAATATGTATTAATTAGTATATGTGAAATTTAGAGTTTTGGAAATCATTTGGCTTACAAAACAGGTACCCTTATGGCCATGAACAAAGAACAATGTATTCATACTTGATTTGTTTTGTAACACCCGTATTTTCGACTAATAAAACTAAGTATAGTTTACGACGTCAATTATCGATTATTAAAGTTAGATCGATCGTAAAATAATATTTATTATATTTTAGAAATAGGTCGTATTTAGATATTATAAAATATAAAGTTTTATTAATGTATACGATCGAAAAGATGTATAAGTAATTATAAAATATATATGTTTAATTAGTTAAGTTATTAGTTATTATAAATAAAAGAATAATATATATTATTTTGGAATTTAAAATGGACACGTAATAAAGTTAGTCAAATCAAATAAGTATGTTAATCAAACAAATACGTTTTTATAAAAGGAAAATAATATATATATATATATATATATATATATATATATATATATTAAACTAATAAATTATAATAGGTTATAAGAAATCGTAATGTAATAAATTTATATGCTCAAAGTTATAAGAGAAACATTTTGGTTTAAATAAATTGAGAAGTAAAAAGTTAATAAAAAAAATATGTAAATAAAAAAAATAATAATTCATGCACCATAAGGATACTGGATGCAATTTGTTAGTAAATTGGACGTTAATCAACTAGGGATGCTTGCTCACCAATCTAAATACTACGTGTTCATCAACTAGTGAATCGTACAAGAATACGTGACACTTATCTATTGGTTCAAGTTCTTTATCTATTGGTTCAAGTTCTCTATAAATAGGAGTTCTTATTACAAATTAAATGATACAAAATCATCCAACGAAATATTTTAGAAGGAATGTGAGAAAGTTTTGGAAAAAAAATACAACTTCTGATAACAAAAGATCGAGGAATCGCATTGGAAATTATTTGGAAACAAGACATATATCTTCATTGTTTGAGGTGACTTATCTCACTATACTATCTATTACAACATATATCAATGAATGTTAGGATAGAGAGCTAGTAGAGTAAAAGTATAGTCTTTATGTGCTTTATGTTATTATACTTGAGTTATTGAGTGGAGCCGAAAGTATAGTTTCTATGTGCTTATTATTACTGTACTTGGACTAGTATAATAGTGCCGAAAGTGTAATCTCTATGTGTTTAAATGTTATTATATTTAAGTTATTACGGTTAAGTTAGGGGTTGACGGCGGAACGGCGACAGGTCGGGAGCCTATAGCCCCGTGTGTTGACGACGAAATGGCAGGTAGGCCGTAAGTCTAGATACACATTTTATTGGTGGATCGACGAAAGGTCGTGATCCATTGATTGTATGCATGTATATGTATTGTGATATATGGTGTTTTGGGAAAACTCACTAAGCCTCGGCTTACAGTTATTGAATAACTATTTTTCAGGATGTTCTTCTTATCGTGGAAAGGCTCCAGCATGACTGTACTCGCATCGAAGAAATTAATAATGTTTTTAGACTTCCGCTAAAACTCTCTTTTATGTTTAATAAATGTATGACAATGATATTTAAATAAAAATTGGCTTTTGGACATATTTTCTATATGTTTAAAATTTTTTTTTGTTGAAAATCGGGACATAACATGTTTGCCCCTAATTTCTTGGAATAATTACTATTTTAGGCTCACTGTAATGTAGAAAACAATATGATTGATGAGGCATTTTAGGAAGAGGAAGCGAAGAGACTTTGCTTATCATTTGTGCAACTGGTTTGTTTTCTTGTGTTTGTGTCTTTGTGATAAGTGTTGGATTTGAAATTAAGATAATCTGGGATGAAAATGAAATTGGTGATCTTTTATGTTATTATGTGCAGTTTCATTATGGTGTGTTTATTTTTTGCATACATGAGGCCGAGGGAGCATGAAATCAGGAATCTGTGAAGACTTTGAAGCACAAAAAATGTAGACTTTGAAGCACCAAAAGAATGTAGCATTGGATTTGCAAGTAATAGATTATGGTCATTAGATGATTATTCTTGAACTGATTTAATTGATCAACTTTCGGTTGTTGTTATGGTCTTTAGAATAACAACATTTTTCCATTCCCATGTTCAAGAACATATATGATTGTATTTGTATACATGATTTTATTATTTTTCTATTGATAAAGATCTTTCCTAGTTTTACAATTATAATCTTAAGAGTACATTGTTTATATTCTTTTGTATGGTTTTTAAATTTATTTTATACTTATTTAAGAAATTGGTTCGATTATTTTATAAACAAAAACATTGAATTCAACAAAAAATAATACACAAGGGTAAAATGGTCATTTTATAATTCAGCACAACAATTCAGAGGTTTCAACCAAACAGCATGTTAAAAATTCAGATCTTAAAAATTCAGACCCTCTTAGAAATTCAGATCTCTTAAAAATTTAGATCTTAAAAACTCAGATTCTGCCAAACAGCCCCTTAGTAATGTGAATCTAGCTCATGTCAGATAAAGTACCAAGGCGAAGTTCTCCTCAAATTCCGAGGCATTCACTTTTATGATGTGAGTGCATAGTAAGATATGAAGTATTTAAATAATTGAATACTATATGTGCTTATGCGCAAATATGTTCTGTGTTAGATGAAATGTTATAAAGATAAATCTATATGATTTTTACCGTACATGTATTTTTATGAATATAATACATTGGGTAATGAAGGATAATGAAAGGTAAATGATAAAATGCCATAGTACGATGAAAGACGAAAATAATAATAAAAGGAACTAGTACTACTATACTAACAATGTAAGAACTAGTATTACTGTACTAGCAATGTAGGAACTAGTACTACTGTAGTAACGATGTAGGAACTAGTACTATTGTACTAATGGTGTCGGAACTAGTACTATTATACTATCTATGTAGTTATTTAATAGAATATATATGGTAATAATGATGGTTCTTAAGATATGACTCTATACATGAATAAAGAAGAAAATGGAGATGAGTAATTGGGTTAACTGTTTGTTAATTTAACATATTAATTATATTATTGTGGGTTGAAAACCCTATGTACTCACTAGGTTTCCCAACCTGACCCACTCAACTTCTTTGTATCACATGTAGCGATACAAAGGTACATGAATGATGAGAAATTCAAGGAGATGTAGACTGTTAGTCTAAGATACTGTAAGGCCTATATGTGCTTATGTTTTTTATCAGTTATGACATCCCAAGCTTTTATAAATCACTTAAAAACATTTCTTTGGATATAATTTTACGGGACCAATTCCGTATTTATAAATAAACTATGTTTTAAATAATCATAAATACAAAGTTTTAAAATGGCCGTAAAAATTAGGGATGTCACAGTTGGTATCAGAGCATTAGTTTAAGCTAACTATGAGTTTTAGGGAATTTCTAGACTTAAAATTAGAATGCTAAGCAATGATTGTGAGGTGTGAGTCTATTTTATTTTAGGTAGTATACCTGAATTGACACAAACACTAGAATACTTAGGGAATGTGCCTTAATTGCTATTATATGCTAAATGATTCATATGATAGCATGCTATTTGAAGATGCCCTAATTGCTAGAATATATATATATATATATATATATATATATATATATATATATATATATATATATATATATATATATATATATATATATATATATAATAAGTAAAGTATTACTATATGAATATAATCAAACCTACAGGTTTAGAACGACATGACGATCACGAGGAGTGGTAGAGTTGCCAATATCGAAGGAGGTCCAACACCTTAGAATGCCGGAGCGGGAGTTGCTCAGCTCCCGATGAATGAAGTTCTATTGATGATGCAGAACATGATAAATCAACAAAGCGTGAGTTTATGGAACTCCTAACCCAAGGACTAGCTAACACTAGGGGTGGAGTACTGATAGTCAACAAACCGATAATCGTTGAACGAGTCAACAATGGACCGGTTACCTCTTGTCCAACAACGGTTCAGGAAAGTAACGATGACTCAGAAAGTCATCAAGGACCAGTCCCTCCTCCGGAAGACTCAGAGATCCGAAGGAATAATGAGTCTAGAGGCTACTACAAGTATAAGGACTTCACGAGTTGCAAACCATCGAATTTTAATGGAAATGAAGATCTTATTGGAAATATGGATTGGATCTCTGAGATGGAATTAGCCTTCCTAACTTGTGGTTCCAAAGGCAAGTTACAGACCAGTTATGTGGTGTGACAATTCAGAGGCGGGGATGTTCGCTGGTGGAATACGTTAGGAAATATCATAAGCCCTAACGAGCCACTACAAATGACATGGGCATAATTATTGGTTCACTCAAGCGTAATTTCTGCTCAGCCCAAAACATGTTAAAGCTGGAGAACTAGCTTTTGATATTAAAGAAGGGCAACTTGTAAGTTGATGAATACACCAATGCCTTCGCATACAAGATCGAGTTTGATTTGAACCTGGTACCCGACGAGCTTATAAAAATCGATAGGTACTTTAAGGGACTACCATGGGAGTACACTGTGCCATTTAAGCAGGCTCCTACTTTTAAAGTAGCCATTTGGGCTACAAGGTCTATGGAAAGCATGATCAAGGAAAGAAACGCCTACAAGACTGAAGTTGGTGATAAAAGGAAGAGTTAATAATTCCCGAACTCCTATAGGAAGAGTAAATTCTCAAAGTTAGACCCCGACGACAAGAGATTTAGCGGTAGCAATGAAGCAAAAACGATACGATAAGTGTAGGAAGAAGCACTTTGGAAATTGTAACAAGGAAGTAACCTGCTATAAGTGCGGAAGGGCTGGCCATTACTCCAAGGATTGCACGTTCAAAGATAGAATGTGTTATAGATGTGGAGATAAGATGCATCTATCAAATGATTTCCCAAGGAACAACGAACCAGCAGAACCGAATGCGCCACTGAAGCCAAAGGCAAGTGAGTTCCATATGATCCTTGATGAAGCAGATGACGCTATAAGTGATCAAGAATAAGGAGTTGCTTATACGAAGTACAAGACATGAAAAAGACACCTTATATAGATAATAACAGGTTGAGTAGCCTAATATAAGAGGCATAAAGTATAATAGACTTTGAATATAATTGTAACCATTTTCAGAAGTTATAAAAATCCCTAACTATGTTTTACTATCCAACGTGTTAAGTTGCTATGTGGTTTTCTTGGATGGTGACTTGGGGACTGCGAGTCAATTCTTGGGATGAGTACGAGTAGGTGTTAAAGGTAGTAGAGGCATATACTACCAGAAGCACTGATTCGCACTTGGATCATGGAAAGTCACAAGGTTACCAAGACAGTAATAGTTGAATTCATTTTGTTCATTTCCATCATTACCTTTGTTTCGGTAATGACTAAGAAGATGAATGC
This sequence comes from Lactuca virosa, assembly GCF_052849685.1. Taxonomy (NCBI): domain Eukaryota; kingdom Viridiplantae; phylum Streptophyta; class Magnoliopsida; order Asterales; family Asteraceae; genus Lactuca; species Lactuca virosa. The sequence goes on along the minus strand of NC_136433.1, from coordinate 35,226,355 downwards.
TATTCCGACCTTAGTGTTCATATCGAATCGAGTCCGACTAAGATAAAAGCTACAAAGTAAGTTACTCAATTCAGAGAACCAAGTTCGATGTAGCATTTGAATTAAGTCAGGAGATCGAAGGAAAAGACAAGCGAAACGATAAAAAAGAGTATCACAACCACCGTTAAGATTTAGCATCATGTAGCTAGAAATGCTACCTATCATGATGTGATTATATCACAATAGAACATGAAGGAAAGGTATCATCAGTGTTGGAGTCTCACTCAAAGAGACCTAAGTCTAGCCATTGCATCATACGATAAAAGGTCATTAGAGCATGACCTATCGGTCTGTTGCGGTAACCTAAGTAAAGACCTCATCTTAGGGTAAGTATATTCTTGAAGGAGTAGCATCCTCCAATAAAAATCGAATTTAGAATGAAGAGCAGATGCAAGGTTGAGCACCGTCATCAGTCAATAAGTCCAAGAGTTGGAAACTCATTTGAAAAGACACAAGAGATTATAGTTATTACTTATGATGGAAAGGTAACATGATGAGTCATTGTACAAGCCCTGTTTTCTTGATGATTTTAGGACGTAAACATTCTACGAGGGAGATAATTGTAACACCCGCAGATTCGGGCTAGACGCTTAAGATATTATAAGCGATAAATATGACTCTTTGATAGAATATTATTTAGGATAAATAATATTAACCAAAATTATAGTATATGAGACAAGGATTCCGTACATTTATAGAACTCTGAAATCCGACTTCGTATGAAGAAGTTATGCTTCTTCGAAGTTTCAAGATTAAATCGACATGACTCCGTGTATCGTAAAAAGTGAAGTTTGATAGATTACTTATTAGCCTAAGTAATCTAAACGAAATTCGTAGTAGTCATAAAACCAAGAGCGGTGTTATAGAGAATGTCCAAATCTGACTTCGTGAGAGGAAGTTATGAGTTTTCAAAGTTTCAGCGTAGCAGTATACGATTTAGAAAACAAAATTGAAATCGGTCGATTGTTAGGAAAAAAAATCTAAACGGGAATTGAAGATCTCATTAATAGGAGTTCGTTGATATAAAGACAGTCGAGAACGGACATCGGACGAGGGAGTTATGACTTTTAACGAACGTTAATAGCTAAGCATGTTAAAAATATAACTTGAAAAGTAAATTCAAAATTAGCCGAGGAAGTCTAATTGAAAATTGTATATCTCGTCGATAGCTACGCGTGGATATAAAATGCGTTGAAAACGGAGCTCGTATGAAGAAAATACAAATTTTTGAAGTTTTATAAACAATTCACGCGCAGGCGCGTGCGCCAACAAGGTGTGCGACGCTCCTATGACATACCACAAGATCACGACACGTGTCACCACCCAGACGACGCCTCGTTAGCACCCCCGACCAAGTGCGTTTCGTGTATCCCGAATTTTCCTATAAAATATTGCGAATTCTCTTCATTTCTCCACACCTTTCTTCTGGATTCTCTCTAAAACACTTTCCACCGTTCAACCCTTTTACTCTCTAGTTTCCGATTACTTTAACGAGGCCCTGAGGTTTCAAATAGCCGATGAATAGAAGCTCCTGGATTAGAGTTCTACCCGCAAAATTTCCCAGTTTTCTTTAAAAAACTCAATAAGTTTAGCTACACTTATTTTATTCAAGTGTAATTTTTAATTATAGTCATAGTCGTTATTATGATCTTATAATTAAGATCTACCACACTTTCCACCGTTCAACCCTTTTACTCTCTAGTTTCCGATTACTTTAACGAGGCCCTGAGGTTTCAAATAGCCGATGAATAGAAGCTCCTGGATTAGAGTTCTACCCGCAAAATTTCCCAGTTTTCTCTAAAAAACTCAATAAGTTTAGCTACACTTATTTTATTCAAGTGTAACTTTTAATTATAGTCATAGTCGTTATTATGATCTTATAATTAAGATCTACCAGTGATTCCAAGTCATTATACTAATTGATCTACTTACGGGGATGATGTCTAGGCCGGATTTAGTGAGATGTTTATAGTAGGATTTCTAAACAACATACTTTATATACCAAACGGACCCTACTTCCGATATGATCCTAGCTATTTTTTCCTTTGATAGATCTTGATGGAGACATTGAGATTAGTGAGGAATCTACACTATCATTAGTAGCCAGGAATATAAGACTAAGACTTACTAATGTGAATCTTGGTCAAGTCAAATAAAGTACCAAAGCGAAGTTCTGCTCAAATTTCGAGGCATCCACTTTTATCATGTGAGTGCATAGTTACTGTCCTCTTACACACACACATATATATATATATATATATATATATATATATATATATATATATATATATATATATAAAGTATTTAGATAATTGAATGCTATATGTGCTTATGCACAAAGATGTTATTAGTTAGATGAAATGTTATAAAGATAAATCTATATGATTTATACCGTATATGCATTTTTATGAATATAATACATTGGGTAACGAAGGATAATGAAAGGTAAAAATGAAAAAATGCCATAGTACGATGAAAGAAGAAAATAATAATAAAAGGAACTATTACTACTGTACTAACGATGTAAGGACTAGTACTACTGTACTAACGATGTATGAACTAGTACTACTGTACTAACGATGTAGGAACTAGCTAGTACTACTGTACTAACGATGTAGTCATCTAATAGAATATAGATGGAAATAACGATGGTCCTTAAGATAGGACTCTATAGTTGAATAAAGAAGAAAACAGGGATGGGTAATTGGGTTAATTGTTTGATAACTAAACATATTAATTATATTATTATAGGTTGAAAACGATATGTACTCACCAGGTTTTCCAACCTGTACCACTCAGCTTCTTTGTATCACATGTAGCGATACAAAGGTACATGAATGATGAGAGATTCAAGGAGTGTAGAGTGTTAGTCTAAGATACTGTAAGGCCTGTTTATGCTTATGCTTTGTACCAGTTATGACATCCCAAACTTTTATAAATTAATGAAAAATATTTCTTCAGAAATACTTTTATGGGACCAAATTTCTCATTTATAAATAAACTTTGTTTTAAATAAGCTTAAATAAAATGTTTTAAAATGGACGTAAAAATTGGGGATGTCACAGATCTGGACACACCATTTCCGGTCATCCAAAATGAATACTATATTGTACTCTAGTACATAATTCGTACATCGACACCTGATAGTGTCACGGAACAGAACTCTACTCTCTGTTCGTAACTTACATACATTCTCCGAATGAGACTACCCAATATCAAACTTAATTAAACTAGGCATCTACAATAAGTCTTATCTCATTAATGGGAAATACTACAAGGCTCATAATCAACTTCAAATACCAACTCCGTTTAGGTAACACTATCCTATTTTTACTGTATATATTTAACACATAACATTTAGGTATGAATATACTTTTATCTTTCTTGCTAATAATACTTTATTTATTATCATCATGTAATAATATCATTTATACATCTTTAACACATATAAAACCATATATGCTTCGTACATAGTACATCATCAATATACATCTAACACACATTCCTAGCAATACACATATATTTCATATATAACTTTCAATAGATATTTAATACTTTAATTAATACTTGTATTATAATCATGTTTATTAAATGGACTATACAATCACTTGTTAAAAGTGGATGACTTGCGATTTGGGCAGCGCTTCGCCTAACACCTTAGCTTTTCCTTTGATGTGACCTAAGCATACATCTCACTAAGTCTTAGTCTTATATTCCTTGTGACTATAATACCGATAGTCTATATTCCTCAATAATCCCAATGAATATTTATCTATAGCTAATAAGGAACAACTAGGTAAGATGATATCGGATGTATGGTTCGTTTGGTATATAGAGTATACTGTTTGGAAATCCCACTTTAAGAACTTCACTAAATCTAGCCTAGACATCAACCCCATAAGTAAATCAATTAGTATTTTGACTAGGAATCATTAATCTTATTTATAGATTCACAATAACGGCTATGTATATAAATATAAGTTACACTTGAAGCATAGTATGTGCAGCTTAACTTACAGGAATTTATAGCGAAAACCGAAAAGTTTGCAAGAAAAACATCCAAACCGAAAGCTCTATTTCACTGGGCTATGTGGTGCTCCAGAGCCCCGCTAAAGTACTCAGAAGTCCGGAAAAATTCAGACTCAAGGGTGCGAAAAACGTCTCAAAGAGAAAGAGACTTGAACTGTGAGAGAAATAAGAGAAAATGAGCCGGTATTTATAGGACTACATGTAACACCCGTTTACCATTATGGATAAGTGGATCATATAAAGGAGTCAAAGGTATGGTTTTTGAGGATAACCATGTGCCACAATGTGCCGTATAGAGCGCCACGATATAGCATGCAAGATGGAGAATGCGTGTTTTGGGTAGGCGCCACGACGTGGCAAAAGAATGGCTACGATGTAGCGAGCGATGCAACCCAAGCCCTTGGATTTTTTAGGGTTTTCTCCATATTTAAGCACCTTAAATTTTTTTTTTGGGTTTTCTCCATATTCAATCCCTTCAAATGTTCTTGGTGTTCTTGGCCATTTGAAGACTCATTTCTCATATTTTGGTGTGGAGCTTGAAGACCAAGTTTCTTGCAAAATTGTTTTGGTGAAGAGCTCAATTATAGATCTAGCAAACAGACTTCATTTATGGACCATTGTGAGTAAAAAACTTACATCTTGAACTTTAGTTTGCTAGATCTTGTAGTTTGATCATGTATGTCCTTTTTTAGTGCTTGTGCTTTGGATTTAAGTGAACTCCAACACATCTTGAGATTATTTTATCATCTCATAATCTTGTTGGATTAGAAAAGTTTGCATCGTATCTTCTTCTTGAAGCCATGCATGTTTTCGAAAAGGATTTATGCTATTAAGGACTTTGGGTTATAGATCTAGCTTTGGGAAGGAGTCCTAATGGATAAAGTTGGAAAATTTATCCATTAAGTCAGTAAAAGGAACTAGATATGAGATTATGGGCCTTGGTCTGAAGGAATTAAGCACTTAATGGAGATTTTGGCATTCTTCCAGAAGCCACGACGTGGCGTTGCTTGGAATCGTGATTGTTTTGTCTTGACATTGGCACGATGTGGCCAAGGAGGGCCCACGACATGGAAATGTCATGCATGTTGATTGTTTGACCATACATTCCCACGACGTGGCCAAGGAGGGCCCACGATGTGGTGTTGACTTTGACCAAGTCGACAGTTGACTTTTGACCAGTTTGACTGTAACATCCCAACCGTCAGGTATCATTATTTTCCATTTAGATTTCACGTTTTAAGTTCTACTCGACGAGTTAACGCTGTGACTCGTCGAGTAGAAGCGGGCCGGGACACGTCATTTAATGAGTGACTCGTCGATTCGGCATGGGGGACTCGACGAGTAGGAGCTGGCAGTGGAAACCCTAAGTTTCAGGGTTTTTGCACCCTATATATTGGACCATTAGCGCCTCCCACTATCCTCTATCACCCCTTGAGAGCCAGAAACCCTAATTTCCATGAGTGTGAGCTTGGAGAGTGTTTTGGAGCTTTGAGAAGTGATTTTTGTGAAGGAAACTTGTAGATCAAGAGGCTAGCATCAAGGATTTCATGTGGATCCAGAGTCTACTTCAGTTTGGGCACGCCTTGGAGGTAATAAGCTGTTACCTTGACTTCTTTTCTTCTAGAATCATTCATATGTGGAAGCTAGGGCTTTCTTTAGTTATTCATGAAGGGATTTTGGTATAGGAGCTAGATCTAAAGTTGAAACTTCACATCTGAACCTCTTTTGAGTCCTAAGTCCATAAAGTTTCCAGCTCTTGCAAGGATGAGACTCTCCTAAGGTGTAAAGCTCCATTAGAAGCTTAGATTGGTCATTTAGAGCCTTTAGGGCCTTGCATGCGTGTAAAGTTTGCAACTTTACATGATAAACATGCCTTAGAAGCTTCGATCTGTAATCTGGAACCTTGGCATGGCTTAAAAAGTGTCTACATGGATGAAGGTCTGCAAGGACTCGGCGAGTTGCATAGTCAACTCGGCGAGTCACATGAAGATGGTCATGAACTCGTCGAGTTGATGAACAACTCGGTGAGTCCGATGAAGATTGCCTTGGGCTCGGCGAGTCAGTCGACTGACTCGGCGGGTCGGCTAGGGTTTTTCCCAAATCTTTGGACACGTATGAACTCGGCGAGTTAAAGGGGAACTCGACGAGCCAACCAAGGATTTCACGACTTCTCGAGTTCAGGAAGGACTGGACGAGTCGAGTCAACATGGACTGTTGACTTTGACTGTGGACTGTGAATTTGACCAAGAGTTGACCAGTTGACTTCTGAGGGTATTCTGGTAATTTGGAAATTTATGAAAAAGGGTTTTACGGTAACTATAGGTGGTGGAGTTCGTGTTGGTGATCCGGGAGTTGAGCTTTCTAGTTTCAGACGACAGTTGCGAGGTGAGTTATCCTCACTATACTAAGGGGTCTAAGGCACCAAGGCCGGCCCATTGGATATGTTATCCTAGCAGTGTTAGATGTTGAGTATGAGTTAGTGTTGCATGCTAGTGATTATGCCAGTTAGGTAGACCTGTAGGACTACCTGTGATGTTATATGATTATTGCATGCTCAGTGGTTATGTTGTATGTTATATGTTATGTGGGATGGGTTGAGGTTGTACTGCTCCGTGCGGTAGCCGACAAACCCTAGGAGCATTCCAGTTACGGGCTAAGGGAGACTCGTACTGTGGGCTCGGGAGCATTCCAGTTACAGGCTAAGGGAGACTCGTACCGTGGGCTCGATGGCAAGCCAGATGTGAGCTGTGGGCCCGTAAGGCAATCCAGACTCACACTGTGGGCGCAGGGGTAATCCAGTCTGTAAGGCTGTGGACCCATTACATGTTGTTCAGTTTGTTATGATATGTTATTGCTGACATGGTTATGTGGACTGTATGTGTATCGGTATTTTGGGGAAACTCACTAAACTCTCGGTCTTACAGTTGTAGTTTATTGTTTCAGGTACATCAGGGGATCGCGGCAAGGCGAATGTGTGATCGTACAGCTCCTCCTGATTTGTTTATATTTCTGGGAAAACTCTGATATTATATATTTTGAAAACAAAGTTGTATGGATTTTAATGGTTTGAAATGTTTTTTTTTAAAGTTTAAATTGGCTTGAATTTTTGGGTGTTACAAGTTGGTATCAGAGCCTTGGTTTGAGTGAATTGGAGGAACACTCGTGTAACTCCAGTCTCAAATCAAGGAAAGAATTTTCAAAATGATTTTTCAAAAAGGTTTTCAAAATAAGTAAAGGAGGATGCAGGGTGTATGATCAGCCGAAGCCAGTAAGTCGACCCCAAAATACCATACAAGTTATTTGATTATGAGATATGTTAGAACAGCATGTTAGTACTAGGATAGGGATCTTCAGGAATTGCATGATAGAATTGTCTGATTACATGATGCCTGCTAGCCTAGGATTTCCTTTGTATGAGATTGACATCATTACTGTAGTTGCTTAGTGTATGCATCACGGTTATACATAACCAAGATTTTATAGCCTGCGAATGTTTGATTTGGCCTTATGTTCTGTTCTTGTTTGATTAGGAGCTTAGGGTGGGATTGGATATTCGAAAGTCTATAGGGTCCAACATTATGTATGGCTAGCATACACTAGTGCTGCAGGGTTGGTGGAAGTTTCATGGATGGAGGGGTTGTGTGAGGCCGGGAGGCCAGTCATGAGATATTTAGCATTCCTCTAGGAGTGAGGATTGAGCGCTCGCAATGTTGTGTATTCAATTAGGGCGTTGTGGTGATACTTGAGACAAATATGGGTAGGTGTGGAAGGTAGTAGGGGCCCATACTACTGAAAGCATAGGACCCATACGCGTGTCAAGTAAGTCACAACCCCTAGGGTTAGTAGGGAGTTGGATCCCAGTTATTTATACGGATTATCTGATATTTTGTGGTGTGTTTCAGAATGGTGATGACGAGGCGCTTTGTGGCTGGATCCGGTTCGGGATCAGGATCAGGGGACAGAGGCCAGGAGGGGCCGAGAACACCTGAGCCGGTGGTGCAGATGGGTACAGAGGAGTTGGATTCCAGGATTCGAGAGATCCTGCATGATGAGGTTGTTGCTGCGTTCCGGGCACAGTTGCTGGAGATGTTCGGGTCGATTAAGACCGCCATGGTGGAGTACTTTGATGAGCGCTATGCAGCCCTTGCAGAGACAGCCGCCGCAGTAGCTGCATCAGTTGTATCAGCGGCAGGGGGAGGAGTTGGTAGAGGCTTTCAGTACAAGGACTTCGATAACACGAAGCCCCCTACTTTTGATGGGACGCAGGATCCCATCAAGGCTACGAGGTGGATTTCAGATATGGAGGGGTGTTTCTTCACCTGCTCGTGTCCTACTGACCAGAAAGTCAGGTGTGCTCTGAACCTGCTTAGGTCCGGGGCCAAGGACTGGTGGAGACTTGCGATTGGGTCGTACACTGACGATCAGAGGGCTGCTGTTACTTGGGAGCAGTTCAGGGACATGTTCCCCGCCCGTTACATTCCGCGGGTTGAGCGGGAACGTTTGCCATAGGAGTTTCTGAGTTTGAGACAGGATGGGGAGTCGGTGACGGAGATCACCCGTATGTTTGCTGAGAGGGCGATGTTTTGCCCGAAATTTGCTTCGGAGCAGGCTCAGATGACCCGTTATCCGAGCATGCTCAAGACGGATATCCGTCAGTTTGTGTCTACCCAGCGATGTGATACTCTTCTAGAGTTGTAGGAGGCCGCCAGACGGCGTGAGTTGGAGATTGAGTTGTAGTTGAGAGTGCAGCGGCAGGCCCCGGCACAGTCTCAGCCGGTGCTGAAGCGGTCTAATACCGCTGATACTAGGACCGGGGGTCAACAGAGCCGCACTTGTGGGAAGTGTGGAAAGGGTCATTCTGGTGTGTGTCGAGTTGGTAGTGGGTGCCACAGGTGTGGCAAGGAGGGGCATTACGCGAAGGACTGTCGCCAGGCAGTCCCAATTCAGGATATGAGTTTATGTTATCACTGCGATCAGGTTGGCCACGTTAAGGCCAACTGTCCGTTGCTAGCCGTCAAGCCGGCGCAGGCTCCAACGCCGACTACCTTGAGGATCACGGATGGGAGACCAGTCAGGGCAGAGCCTCCGAAGGCTCAGGGTCGTGCTTTCCAGCTTACAGCCGAGGAGGCCAGGGAAGCACCGGATGTGGTTGCTGGTATGTTTCTATCCTTACTCCCATTGGTTATATCTGTTGTATGCTTATCTGTTATACTTGTGGTTAGGTACATTCCTAGTGAACTCCTAACCTGCACTGGTTTTATTTGACTCGGGAGCGAGTCGGTCTTTTGTATCTCAGACATTTAGTAGGGAGTTCAGAGTACCAGTAGGCGAGCTAGAGTGTCCGTTGCGAGTTTCTATCGCCAACGAACACAGGGTTTCTACTTCTTCGATCTATCGAGGGTGCGAGATGGAGATCTTCGGGGTACATTTTCCGATTGACTTGATTCCGATCCCCATGGGGGATGTGTGCGTGATTGTGGGGATGGACTGGCTCAGTCATTTCGGTGCCATGATTGACTGTGAGGGTCAGCGGGTAGTGGTTCGAACCCCAAGTGGGGGAGAGTTGATTGTATATGGCGAGGGCACCAGAGTGGGATCATGATTTTGTTCAGCCGCCAGGGCTCGACAGTATATTCAGCACGGGGGTGCGGGTTACTTGGCGTATGTATTGGATACACGAGCCAGGGATTAGATTTCGGTTTCTGATGTTCCGGTGGTCAGGGAGTTTGCAGATGTGTTTCCGGAGGAGTTGCCAGGGATACCTCCGGAAAGGCAGGTCGAGTTCAGGGTCGACCTGGTGCCAGGTGCGGCCCCTATCGCTAAGGCGCCATACCGATTGGCACCGCCAGAGATGCAGGGGCTGTCGTCACAGCTACAGGAGCTGCTAGACAAGCAGTTCATTCGACCTAGCAGTTCTCCATGGGGAACACCGATTCTTTTTGTCCGGAAGAAGGACGGTTCGCACAGGATGTGCATCGATTACCGGGAGTTGAATAAGTTAACGGTGAAGAACCGTTACCCACTCCCGAGGATAGATGATCTCTTCGATCAGTTGCAGGGCGCATCTTGGTTTTCCAAGATAGACTTGAGGTCTGGGTATTATTAGGTCAGGGTTAGAGAGGAGGACGTGGAGAAGACCGTGTTTTGAACTCGGTATGGACATTACGAGTTCGTGGTGATGCCGTTTGGAGTCACCAACGCGCCAGCAATGTTCATGGACCTGATGAATCGGGTCTGCAGACCGATGCTCGATCGCTCGGTTATAGTGTTTATAGCCGATATCTTGGTGTATTCCAAGACCCGAGAGCAGCATGAGGAGCATCTACGGGAGTTATTGGGAGTTATGAGACGAGAACGGTTTACACCAAGTTCTCAAAGTGTGAGTTTTGGCTACGAGAGGTCCAGTTCCTCGGACACCTCGTTAACCAGGAGGTGATTTTGGTCGATCCGGCCAAAATCGAGGTGGTTATGCAGTGGGAGGTTCCGAAATCTCCCTCAGACATCAGAAGCTTTTTGGGATTGGCAGGGTACTACCGGAGATTCATACATGACTTCTCCAAGATTGCGGTACCCCTCACTCGTCTGACGAGGAAGGGGGTGGATTTCCGGTGGGGCCTTGAGCAGCAGAGGGCGTTTGAGACCCTCCGACAGCGGTTGTGCGAGGCCCCAGTCTTGACACTCCCGGAGGGAGTAGAGGATTTTGTAGTGTTCTGTGATGCATCCATCACAGGTTTAGGGGCGGAACTCATGCAGAGAGGGCGAGTGATAGCTTATGCGTCGCGGCAGTTGAAGCCGCATGAGACGAGATACCCTATGCATGGCTTGGAACTGGGGGCGGTGGTGTTCGCCCTCAAGATGTGGAGACATTACCTTTATGGGGTCCGCTGTACCATTTACACGGATCACAAGAGCTTGAGACATATCATGGATCAGCCGAACCTGAACATGAGGCAGCGTAGGTGGCTGGATGTAGTCAAGGACTATGATTGCAAGATCCTTTACCACCCTGGTAAAGCAAATGTGGTTGCAGATGCTTTGAGCCGCAAGTCAGCTGGGTCTTCCACCCCATCGGTATGTATGAGGATAGCGGTGGACTCTCCGCTTGTGAGTTTGATCAGAGATGCCCAGGCTGAGGGCATGCGAACGGAGAATTGGAAGCTGGAGAGGATCAAGGGTGAGAATACCCGGTTTGAGCAGGATAGTCGGGGATTATTGACCCGATGCAGTCGGGTTTGGGTTCCGATGTCTGGTGGGGTTAGGCAGACGGTTACAGAGGAGGCTCATAAGTCTCATTTCTCTATTCACCCGAGGGCCACCAAGATGTAACGGGATTTGCGTTTGAGCTATTGGTGGCCGTGCATGAAGCAAGAAATCGCTTGGTATGCCGAGAGGTGCTAGACCTGTAGGATGGTCAAGGCCGAGCACCAGAGGCCGCATGGCAAGCTGCAGCCTCTAGAGATTCCCATGTGGAAATGGGAACAGATCACGATGGATTTCATTACCAAGTTGCCGAGAACGACGAAGGGATTTGATGCGATATGGGTCATTGTGGATCGATTGACCAAGAGCGCCCATTTCTTGGCCATACGGGAGAGCTCATCGGCCGAGAAATTGGCCGACGTGTACGTTCGCGAGATCGTGTCTCGCCATGGGGTTCCCGTTTCCATTGTCTCTGATCGAGATGTCAGGTTTACCTCCCGTTTCTGGCAGAAGTTTCACGAGGAGCTGGGTACACGGTTGCACTTCAGCACAACATTCCTTCCGCAAACTGATGGTCAGAGCGAGCGGACCATTCAGACCCCCTAGGATATGTTGAGGGCGTGTGTCATTGATTTCGGTGGGAGCTGGGATTCCCACCTACCGCTTGCAGAGTTTTCCTACAACAACAGCTATCATTCCAGCATTGGCGCCCCGCCATTCGAGCTGTTGTATGGGCGGAGATGTCGCACCCCGGTTTGTTGGGGTGAGGTTGGTCACAGGGTGATGGGTCGGACGAAGGTGGTTTTGCAGACTACCGAGAAGATTCAGCTGGTTAGACAGCGGCTGTAGATCGCTCAGAGTCGGCAGAAGAGTTACGCTGACCGACGCCGATCCGAGTTAGAGTTTCAGGTCGGTGACATGGTACTCCTGAAGGTCTCGCCCTGGAAGGGTGTGATCCGCTTCAGGAAGAGGGGAAAATTGGGTCCCCGATACATTGGGCCGTTCAGGATCATTGCCAGGGTTGGCAAGGTGGCTTACAGACTAGAGCTGCCGGAGGAGCTTAGTCGGATCCACAACACTTTCCACGTTTCGCAGTTGCGAAAGTGCATTGTGGACACGGAGGCAGTGGTGCCACTGGATGACATTCAGGTTGATGAGTGCCTAAATTATATTGAGAAGCCGATTGCCATTTTGGAAAGGAAAGTGAAAGTCCTGCGCAACAAGGAGGTTCCGTTGGTGAAGATACAAAGGGAGCATCGGAGGGGATCCGAGTGGACATGGGAGTCGGAGGCTGAGATGCGGGAGCATTACCCGGAGTTATTCGCTGCAGCAGACTTCAAGGACGAAGTCTAAGTTAAGTGGGGGAGAATTGTAACATCCCAACCGTCAGGTATCATTATTTTCCATTTAGATTTCACGTTTTAAGGTACACTCGACGAGTTGACACTGTGAATCGTCGAGTAGAAGTGGGCCGGGACACGTCATTTAATGAGTGAATCGTCGAGTCGGCATGTGGGACTCGACGAGTAGGAGCTGGCAGTGGAAACCCTCAGTTTCATGGTTTTTTCACCCTATATATTGGACCATTAGCGCTCCCACTGTCCTCTATCACCCCTTGAGAGCCAGAAACCCTAATTTCCGTGAGTGTGATCTTGGAGAGTGTTTTGGAGCTTTGAGAAGTGATTTTTGTGAAGGAAACTTGTAGATCAAGAGGCTAGCATCAAGGATTTTGTGTGGATCCAGAGTCTACTTCAGTTTGGGCATGCCTTGGAGGTAATAAGCTGTTACCTTGACCTCTTTTCTTCTAGAATCATTCATATGTGGAAGCTAGGGCTTTCTTTAGTTATTCATGAAGGGATTTTGGTATGGGAGCTAGATCTGAAGTTGAAACTTCAGATTTGAACCTCTTTTGAGTCCTAAGTCCATAAATTTTCCAGCTCTTGCAAGGATGAGACTCTCCTAAGGTGTAAAGCTCCATTAGAAGCTTAGATTGGTCATTTAGAGCCTTTAGGGCCTTGCATGCGTGTAAAGTTTGCATCTTTACGTGATAAACATCCCTTAGAAGCTTGGATCTATAATCTGGAACCTTGGCATGGCTTAAAAAGTGTCTGCATGGATGAAGGTCTGCAAGGACTCGGCGAGTTGCATAGTCAACTCGGCGAGTCACATGAAGATGGTCATGAACTCGTCGAGTTGATGAACAACTCGGCGAGTCCGATGAAGATTGCATTGGGCTCGGCGAGTCAGTCGACTGACTCGGCGAGACGGCTAGGGTTTTTCTCAAATCTTTGGACACGTATGAACTCGGCGAGTTAAAGGGGAACTCGACGAGCCAACCAAGGATTTCACGACTTCTCGAGTTCAGGAAGGACTCGACGAGTCGGTGAACTGCACTCGACGAGTCGAGTCAACATGGACTGTTGACTTTGACCGTGGACTTTGACTTTGACCAAGAGTTGACCAGTTGACTTCTGAGGGTATTCTGGTAATTTGGAAATTTATGAAAAAGGGTTTTACGGTAACTATAGGTGGTGGAGTTCGTGTTGGTGATCCGGGAGTTGAGCTTTCTAGTTTCACACGACAGTTGTGAGGTGAGTTATCCTCACTATACTAAGGGGTCTAAGGCACCAAGGCCGACCCATTGGATATGTTATCCTATCAGTGTTAGATGTTGCGTATGAGTTAGTGTTGCATGCTACTGATTATGCCAGTTAGGTAGACCTGTAGGACTACCTGTGATGTTATATGATTATTGCATGCTCAGTGGTTATGTTGTATGTTATATGTTATGTGGGATGGGTTGAGGTTGTACTGCTCCGTGCAGTAGCCGACAAACCCTAGGAGCATTCCAGTTACGGGTTAAGGGAGACTCGTACTCTGGGCTCGGGAGCATTCCAGTTACGGGCTAAGGGAGACTCGTACTATGGGCTCGATGGCAAGCCAGATGTGAGCTGTGGGCCCGTAAGGCAATCCAGACTCACACTGTGGGCCCACGGGTAATCCAGTCTGTAAGGCTGTGGGCACATTACATGCTGTTCAGTTTGTTATGATATGTTATTGCTGACATGGTTATGTGGACTGTATGTGTATCAATATTTTGGGGGAACTCACTAAGCTCTCGGGCTTACAGTTGTAGTTTATTGTTTCAGGTACATCAGGGGATCGCGGCAAGGAGAAGGCGTGATCGTACAACTCCTCATGATTTGTTTATGTTTCTGGGAAAACTCTGATATTATATATTTTGAAAACAAATTTGTAAGGATTTTAATGGTTTGAAATGTTTTTTTAAGATTTAATTGGCTTGAATTTTTAGGTGTTACATTGACCTAGGGTTGAACTTGGAGGATGTGGGTTGCTGATTGAGGATTCACCTGTATTGGTGTTAGTCGGTTCGTGGGATTGAGCAGTAAAAGGTGTGAGACTGTTGTTGTAAATGTTCAGTTCTTTAGCTCTAGTGAGTTTCTCACTATGCCACGTATCCCATTGTATATCCTTTGCATGTTAGGATAAAGGTGTTGTTAGATCACAAGTATGTTAGTGGTTGAGATAACTCCTTTGTGTGTGTGTGAGTGTCTATATATATATATATATATATATATATATATATATATATATATATATATATATATATATATATATATATATATATATAAGTAGTATGGGACACTTAGTGTCATTGTATGCTAGACTGGTAGGGTCTTGTATGTTGATCGTATGGTATTGTTAGGGGTTATGTTTGGTTAAGGTAACCGGGGTAGACCGATTATCATGGCTATGTATGATATACCAATGAAGGACTTAATTTAGAAGTGGTCAATGGCAGGGTAACTAGGAAAATCTAGTTAACAAGGGTATGGACATACTAGTATTTGCTAGGTGCTTATGTGACATGTTTATGTGATATTGATAGCTTGGGTTCTATGTAGTTTAAGTTGGATAGCCAGATAACTCTTGTTCTAATACCTGATTGTGATGTTCTTGTCTGATTGTTCACTCTTGGGTGGGCCATCTGTTCTACTGTCTATCAGATCCATGACTACATATGACTTTGTAAACTAATATGATAGACTATGGTTGGATCACAACACTGATAAGGAAGACTGTGGTTAGATCACAACACTGATAGGAAAAACTGTGGTTGGATCACAACACTGATAGGGAAGAGTGTGGTTGGATCAAACCACTGATAGAAAAGACAGTGGTTTGATCAAAACACTGATAGGAAAGAATGTGGTTGGATCACAACACTGATAGGAAATACTATGGTTGGATCACAGCAATTGTATGTAAGACCAGGGTTCAGTCCCTGACAATGGAGTCAAGGGTAGGCCCATATACTCCCTAGGGCAGGGCCGTGTAAGGTCACACCGTATGATCTGATGAGTCAAACACTTTAACACTATCTGTCAACGTCAACATCAACTACATCTACAATGCCACCGTATCAAGCTTATCAGCGTTAGTGTATAGCGTAGTTATTCTATGTAATATTTTGTATATTAGGTAATGATATAGATAAGTATAGAATAAATCACAAATCCGATATCTTTATGATAAGATCGGTTCTTAGTATAGATCTGATATGTATAGATTAGTATATGTACAACATTAGGGAAAATCCTAATTTTGTGAACACTGCTTGGTGTCCTAATTGACTTTGTGACAACCATCTTCTTTGTGAGGACAAAACCTCTTCCTTGGTGAAAGAAAACAATTTGGAGAAGTCTTTTTGTCTTTTAATTTATGCTCTTTATTTTTCATTGTTTAAGTTTCTCTTTAGTCTTTATACTTGAAGTGTATCCGATCGATACAAACCTTTAATTGGTATTAGAGCAGGTTTGTGATACACTCAAGTAATCATGTCGATCTCTCTCACTCCAAAATCAACTATCTGCATCAAGATTCCTCCATTTGATCAACAAGACTTTTCTACTTGCAAATTAAAGGCCATGGAAACTCTCGAGTTCATGGAATTTGACATGCTCGATGTCATTAATAAAGGTCCTATCACCGCTATGCATAAATCAACCAATGATGGTGCCTCTGGTTGTAAGCTGAAAGGGAAATCTGTTCCCGGATACAACAGGGAAGAGAAAGGGATGTTGAATCTTGATGTAAATGTGGGAACTGCTATTGGAAACTCACTTCTATTTTCTGTCTATCGGTTGGTCCAAAACTGCTCAACCGCTCAAGAGATGATGATCACTTTATCATCAACATTTGAAAAGGAAAACTCCTCAGACGATGAAAGTAAGTGTCTCATGGCTAAGATTTTTGAATCTCACGCTGACGATTCACATGACAACATTGGAACCCTTGATGCTGATCTTCCTCACACTGATAAAAATCTCAAGTTAGAATGGGACGATACCTCAACGTATCAGGTAAAAAATCTTGTTCAATTTTATTCTGTTGATCATATCGAAAAGAATGACGCAATCAATCTCTTGCATTTTGATTTATCAGTCTCAAATAAACAAAAATCTGCTCTCAGTCTTGAGTTAAAGAAACTCAAGGAAAAACTCTCTTTTCTCAAAAATTCTCTTTCTATATTAAAATGGGAAAACACATGGATCTCACTGACCAATAATTTTCTTCACACTGAAAAAGAAAAGGTTGTTGATCATGCTAAAAACAGTCAACTTATTTTAAAAAACTGGGCATCTTCTCAGTTTAGTGTCACAAGAATTATTAATGCTCAAATTCCAGATCAGTGTGAGAAAATTCTTGGAGGTGATATAAAAGGTGATGTTTCCTTAAACAAAGTTGTTGAGACTAAGCAAACGTTTTATAATGTTGTCTGTTTAAAAGAAGATTTTAAGTGTAGATTTGTGAGTTCTTATTTATAAATCAAGCTTTAATTGACACTCACTGCTCTAATGATTCTAATGCCATTACCAAATGTGTTTCTAAATTATCTGCTTTTGATCCTTCTCACCAACCTTCTCATCGTGAGTATGTTCTTCCTTCCACTAGAATTTTACTAAAGTTTCCTATATGTAATGGTGAAGTTCATTATGTGAATGATGCATGTTTCCTAAGTGCCCAATTAGCAAATCTAAACCTGAAGATCAATCAAAGTCTTCTACTTCTGATGAATCTTCAATGCATCATGAGCCTCATGAAAAACTAATATATGAGCATACCATCAATGACATTCCTTGTTCCAAAACTAAATCAAGAACTTTTAAATCAAAAAATCAAAGTTCTTAAAACTTAGCAATTGAAAAGAAATCAAAATCTAATGTTAAGGGAAAGAATTCTGGAACCAAGGTTTGTTATCGATGTGGTGATGCCTCTCACAAAGTCGGTGAATGCACTTTTGAAAAGAATTTCGTTCATGCTGAAAACATCATGACTCGCAATGATAAGTGGATCAAAAAGGGAAACTCCTTGAACTGTCACCCTGATGACTGTTATAATATCTTTTCTTGAGTGACCCTTTGCAAATGGGTCAATGTATATTGTGTACATTTTTGTTTGTTTTCTTTTTGTTTTAGGGCTTACTATATATCTTAGTTTCAGGGTAAAGAGCATATTTGGTAATTAGACAGCGGATGCTCAAGACATATGACCGGATTCAAGTCACTTTTGGAAGACTTTATAAAGAAAGATGGTCCGACAGTCACGTATGGAGATAATGGCAACTATGAAGAGATTCGGATCTATCAAGTGCAACTCCGTTGTTTTCAAGAATGTCTCTTATGTGAAAGGTCTTCAGCATAATCTCATTTCTATCAGTCAACTATGTGACGCCGGCTATGAACTTCTCTTTAACAAAAGAGAAGGAAAGGTTGTTGATCAAAATAATTTCACTGTTCTTACTGCAAATTGACAAAACGACGTCTATGTTCTGGATATGTTTTCTGATGACAACTCTTTTTGTCATTGCTTCTTTTCTCGTGCTCAATCTCATCTAAATTGGCTTTGGCACAAGAGGCTATCGCATCTGAACTTCAAGAACATTTCGAAGATTATTGGGAATCAGCTTATAAGAGGAATTCCTAAAGTTCAATTTGTCAAGGACAAGTTGTGCTTAGCATGTGAAAAGGGGAAGAAAACCAAGTCTTCCTTTAAGCCAAAATCATACTCTTATATTGTCAAGCCTTTTCATCTTC
This sequence comes from Lactuca virosa, assembly GCF_052849685.1. NCBI lineage: Eukaryota > Viridiplantae > Streptophyta > Magnoliopsida > Asterales > Asteraceae > Lactuca > Lactuca virosa. The sequence continues at coordinate 35,207,969 of NC_136433.1, read as the reverse complement.
TTCACATGGATCTATTTGGATCAGTTCCGGTTAAGTCAAGGGCTAGAAAGATATACACTATTGTCATTGTGGATGAATTTTCAACGTTTACATGGGTTGTCTGTTTAAGAAAGAAGAGTCATGCTGCTGATGAAATCATTGCCCTCATTAAGCAGTTGGAAGTACTCTATGATCACAAAGTAAGGCAATTACGTAGTGATCATGGAACTGAATTTAGAAACTCCTATCTGGAAGATTTTTACTCAATCTCAGGAATTTCTTTGAACTTTTCGGCAGTTATAAATCCTCAGCAAAATGGTATCGCAGAGAGAAGAAATAGAACTATTATTGAAGCTGGAAGAACTATAGTCGTTGAAGCAGGTCTTTCCTTGTCATTTTAGGCTGAAGCTGTCAATACAACTCGCTACACCCAAAACCGGTATGTCATTTTTAAGCGTCATGGGAAAACTGCTTATGAGCTACTGAAGGAAAGAAACCAGACATCTCTTATTTTCATGTGTTTGGATGTGTTTGTTACATCTTGAATCAAAGAGATCGGTGTTTGAAGTTTGAAGGTAAAGCTGATGAAGGAGTTTTTCTAGGTTACTCTAGCATATCCAAGGCTTTCAGGGTATTCAATTTTTCAAGGAAAATTATTGAAGAAACAATTCACGTTAACTTTGATGAAGACTCATTCATTCATGATCGAGTTGATCATCCCTCATCAATTATGAATGAACTTACTTACACTCCCTCTGATCCCGTTCCTAAGTTTTTACCAAGTGACGTTGAGCATGTGGTACCAAACGTTGATCAATTAATCAATTAACAACCTATCTCTGAAGATCATACTGTCATCCCTGATAAAATTGAACCATAAAATCAAGATGACTCTGCTCAAAGTAATACAATCGAAAGTTTAAATCCAATAATTCTCAGAGATCATCCTGAATCTCAAATCATTGGAGATGTAAATTCTGGAATTCTCACCCACAGTAGAGTAAACAACAAATTCTGCATGTTTGTTAATTTTATCTTAATGAATGAACCAAAAAATGTCGCTTATGAATTGAAAGATGATGAATGGATCAAGGCTATGCAGGATGAGCTGAATGAATTTAAAGACATTGTGTGTGCACTCTTGTTCCAAAACCTGAAGGGAAGACTATTATTGGCACTCGTTGGGTTTTTAGGAACAAAATGGCTGAGGATGGAATTGTTATAAGAAACAAAGCTGCATTTGTGGCTCAAGGTTTCTATTAACTTGAAGGGTTGGACTATGATGAAACTTTTGCTCTTGTTGCCAGACTTAAAGCAATTTGCATGTTTCTTTCTTTTTCTTCTTTCAAGAACTTCAAAGTTTATCAGATGGATGTGAAGACTGACTTTCTACATGGTGATCTTCAAGAAGAAGTTTTTCTAAAGCAACCTCCAGGGTTCGAACGTGAAGAATTTCCAAACCATGTGTATCGTCTTGATAAAGTTGTTTATGGTTTAAAGTAGGCGCCTAGGGCATGGTATGACACATTGACAAGCTATCTTATTTCAAATGGATACAATCGTGGAAAGATTGAAAATACTTTGTTCAAAAAGAATTCGGGATCCCATATATTTCTTGCACAAGTGTATGTGGACGATATCATCTTTAGATCCACTGATGAAAAGCTTAGTTCAGAATTCGCAGAGCTTATGTCCAGAAATTTCGAGATGAGCATGATGGGTGAACTAACTTTCTTTTTGGGTTTGCAGGTCAAACAACTAACTGATGGTATTTTCGTTTGTTAAGTTAAATATATTGCAAATATGCTGAAGAAGTATGGATTATCTGGTTGCAAGCCGGCCAAGACTCCAATGTCCTCATCAACATCTATTGGCACTATTCCAAATGGTGCTGATGTGAATGCAACTCTATTTAGAGGAATGATAGGCTCTCTAATTTATCTTACTACTAGTCGCCCTGACATTGTGTTTGCTACTATATTGTGTGCTCATTATCATGCCAGTCCAAAGGAATCTCATCTACTCGTTGTGAAAAGAATCTTTCGGTATTTATAGTTTACACTCAATCTTGGGTTATGGTATCCTCATGACTCTGAGTTCAAGCTGGTGGGATATACTGACTCCGATCTTGGTGGATTTGACATCGATGGGAAAAGTACTTCAGGAGGAGCTCAAATGCTTGGAAATAGATTGGTAAGCTGGTCCAACAAAAAGTAGACATCAATGGTTTTTTCTTCCCCTGAAGCTGAATATGTTGCTGTTGGAAGGTGTTGTGCTCAGATTCTATGGATTCAGAATCAGCTCTTGGACTATTGTCTAAACTTCTAGAAGACACCCATCTGTTGTGACAGCACCAACGCTATTCAGATGATACAAAAATCCAGTGCTACATTCCAAGACCAATCACATCGACATTTGTCATCATTCCATCAAGGACATAGTTCAAAAGGGAAAAGTGGAGTTGTTCTACATCCCATCCATTGATCAGTTCGCTGATACTTTCACCAAGGCGTTGGATGAAAAGACTTTGAACAAATTTATTGCAGATCTTGGCATGCTTTGAATGATTTAATTGTTCTCTAACTTTGAATTTAACATTGCTTCTGTTTGCTTGACATAAAAACACAAAAAAATGCTACTTTTATTATGTTTATAGATGTTTACATAGTATGTTTAAACCTTGTTTATTTACGAGTATTCTTTTTTCTCTTATACATCTTTCTGGCCTATTTAAGATTTGTATACATCTTCTTTCTTCAGATTTTGCAAGAGCTGAAAGATATCAATGATCTTGGTGCTGAGAAAAAGAGCGGCATCATGTCCTCTTCTTCTTGAGGATACCCTCTTTCTCCTCCACTCACTGTTATGGATGCAAAGAGCAACCATCAAAGCAGTAAGTGTTGTTTTCATCTACTGACTCATAATCGGATAAAACCTCGAATGCCCTCATGTTGATCTTGAAGACACAATGGTTTTATGGATCCGAGTCAGTTAACTCGTAGGTTACAAAGACTACTTCTTGCTCTTTTCTTTCCCCTGATGAACATGAACCTTGGAAAGCATCTGAAACACTTCAATGATAAATGGCCTCATCACTCTTGATTCATAATGAGACGTTTACTGATGAGTTTATCTTTGCTTGTGTTCTCTTTTCTAGCTAAAAATTCAAGGGGTAGATATCTTGGAAAATGGAAATGCATTGATCACCATTCAATTCCAAAGATTTGATGGAACAAGTCTTAATCTCCTTTCTGAAAAAGCGGCACATATTTCCCTGGTTAAACTATTTTCTTGTTTAACTAATTCTTTTGTTTGTATTCTTATTTTGTATCATTTTTATGAAAAAGAATCCGATGGTGGCAACTTTAAGCCTAGTATGCCACTTTTGACACATCATCGTCCCTAGAAGCATGCTGCTGTATGTGACAAAATCTCTCTAAGTTTGTCATCTGCGAAACCGTCTGCTGGGAACATTGAGTCACCCTATCACGCTGATTGTCTAGCATTGTCTAAACTCTCTAAGTGAGATTGCCTGGTCCAAATAAAGAACTATTGATAAAAAGGTTGAGGTGTTTATTTTTAAATAAATTATCTTTACCTAAACCTGTCCTTGGAAGCATGCTTATCATATGCATCAAGTCTTATGTTCTGCTGAAACATTGAGCAAAACCCAATGGCTTACCCTGATTGCATACTCATCAGCGTAAGAGATACTTGTCTAGTCCTTAAATGACAAAGGGTTGTTCATGTCCCCGACCTCCTAGTTTGAGGAATGACATGGTACCATTATGAATTAACGGTGAATCTTTGATTTTAGATTGCAAGTTACTCTATGATACAAAATTTTAAACCACTTCTCGTTGATGAGTAAAACTTTTAGTGATTCACGCTGATTTCACCTCAGCGCGACTGAAACAATCCATTCTATCATTTATCTTCTTAATAAAACTTGATGATTCACTGTTGTCACACCCCGCTAAAGCGGAACACAGGACGCGACAATATAAAGGGTCTCATAGCAAAAGTTAAAAGGCAACACCAACCATAGTATTAAAAGCTTTACAATTTACAATAAGTTTGAACAACTTTTAAAAGTAATTACAATGCATAAAAAGAATCACACATGTGAATGCTCCTACAAGTGATATGTCTCTATGTGCCACTTACTCGATGATTCCTGAAAAATCATGTAAAACGAGCGACAACTATAAAAAATAGTTGGTGAGTTCATAGGTTTACAAAAATATTGGTTTCATGAGTCGTAATCAAAGTTTTGATAGAAGTTTCCATAAATAAAAGTACATTGCTAAAATGCGTAAATAAGTTTGCATAAACAAAGTTCGTTGTCATCATGAGAAATAAAGTACGTTGCCAAAATGAGATGCAAAGTTCGTATTCTCATGGGAAATAAAGTTCGTTGCTAAAATGAGTAAACAAGTTTCGTTGCTAAAATGAGTATACAAGTTTCATTGCTAAAATGAGTAAACAAGTTTCATTGCTATAATGAGTAAGTAAGTTTCATTGCTATAATGAGTAAATAAGTTTGTATGTATGTAATAATCTTTGTATGCACGTAACAATCAACAATGAGTTCACAACCAAGCCTAATACTGATGCCCTATCAAGATCTATGCTTATCGTTCCATAGATGAACATGGTAAAGTGCACTCAAGAAATCGGGCGAGTGAGGAGTTGTCAATTCCTAATAGCGCTATGAATAATGACCATTGGCTCAAAGAGTTAATGGTTGGAGTAAAGTGTAAGGGACTTAAGACGATAAGGCCTCATATTTCAAGTTGCATAAAAATACATAGTAAAATATCGCAAAATATAGCAATCAAGTTTGATAAAATTCAATATACATACATCAAACATAAATAGTTAGGACATGCTTTTCCACCCCAAAACATTTAAAAACCGAGAATAGGGGGGCTTGAATACTCAAAATGATGCGTGAAGGTATTTGTGATGCCTTGAGCTAACTTCCCTCACGTCCTATTACCGACTCCCTACGATAAGGTTACACACTAGTAAGTCTCTAGTCGAAAATCTAACACTAGTATACTTAATTTCTACAATAGAATTATGCCAATATTGTGTCAAAATTAGGTTTTGTATAAGTTACAAACATTTTTATGTAAATTCAGATTTCCATGGTTCAATTTGTTAAATAACAAATTTAAGTGAAAAATACCATTTTAACTGAAGTCAAAGACCTTAAGATAAATTTCCCAAACTTTGTGTTTCAATTTTAACTGAAGTCAAAGACCTTAAGATAAATTTTCTTGAATTTTTGATTTGTCTAACTATTTTTCACCATTTTAATTTCTTGAATAATCACAAAATCATGGAAAAACAGTAAATGATCATGAAAAATTCTTAGACATTTTGTGTAATTGTTTCACAACATCCCTAAACTGGGAAAATTATTAAATGTTACTTTTGATTAATAAAACCTGGTTTTTGTAATTTAATTGTGTTTTACATCAAGAAATTCTAATTAAATAGAAAATAGTAATTAAAAATCACACAACTTTTTATTTATGTTCTAGTTGTAGTCAAAGACTTTCAGAAAATATTTCATGAGTTTTAGATATGTATAGGTATTTTTCCCATATTTATCCATTTGAATTCTCACAAATTCATGGAATAATAGTAAAACAATTAATATAAATTATCAATATTTTTATACAATGTATATAAGCTGGAAAAATATCAAAAATGATTTTCATGTAGTAGAGTCCGGTTTTCATGATTTATATGTATTAAATGAGAGAAATAAAGAATAAATAGTAAACGGATTTGATAATCCTTTAAAGTTTTTGTAAAAATGTTAGTTAATGAATACAATTTGGGAAAAATATCAAAATTGGTTTTCGAAGAACTTAACTTGTTTTTATGATTTTTGTGTATTTATTCTATTAAAAATGAAAATAAATATCAAACAGTTTAGAAAATTTCCCAAAATTTTTATTTGAGTTTAAAATGTACGTTACGATGTTATAATGATTTCTTGTGATTTTTAGAATAGTGTAACTGTTTTTCTTTTATTTATTTTCATAAATAAGTATTAATTCATAAAAAATTACTAAATAGTAAGAAAAAATCAGCAAGCTTTTTATTTACGATTAATATGTAATATAAGATATCCTGATGAAGTTTTATAATTTTTGAGTAAGTGTAGCTGTTTTTAATCAATTTAATCCCTTAAACATTCATTAAATCGGGAAAAATAAGAAATTATCATGGAAAAGTCTGTATATTTTTGCATGGAGTCTTTATGCTATCCAGAAGATGCGAAAAGTATGAAATATGGATTTGGACATTCATAACTGTATTTTACTATTTATTTCTCTTTATAAAAAGCTCATTAATTACATCTTGACTTTTATAAAAGTCCTTATATTTGAACTCATATTATATGATTAATGTTTGATAATTAAATTTTTATATCTTTTATTATATCCCATAACTTAAATATTGTAAATTTTATGTAATGAGGTTCATACCAAATTTTATGCAGTTTTTAGATGATGTGTCTACATGATTCATGCAAAGACGTTCAAGTCAAAGAATGACCTGAATTTGGATAGTTGTTACAGTTCAAGTAGTTGTAGCATTCACATATCAATGTGAAATCTAAACTTAGCCTCTAGTTACTAAATCTAGCATATGTCGTGGCTATACGTGCAACTAAGTTTATTCAAATCTAGAATTGTCTTGAATGTTGACGGTTGTCACAACTGTGCAAAACCACACACTGATAAAAGTTTGACAAATCTGTGACGATGGGTATATCATTGTCCGTGATATGTTACACGTAACTATCCACTCTTTCCATTTTTCTTCTAATAAAATAGATTTATGATTCAGTGTATGACGCCACACGCTAATGAGATCTTGCAATACTATATTGATGACTGATAATTAAAAACCCACACTATTAGAAGACATCACAATCCTATGCTACACTACAAAGTTGCATCACTGATACTCACCTTCAGTTTTGTTCTCCTGCTGATGTCAAAAAGGGGGAGAACTGGATATTCAACCCAGAGTTAACTGGATATTCAAACCAGAGTTAAAGGGCACCGAGCTAAATTTAAGGGGGGAGTTAAGCTGATTACTAACATTTTCATCCTCAACTTATCATTTTTTTGTTCATCTGATGTTCTTCATAACCAAGTCAGATCTGTTGCCTTAACTGCTTGAAAAATACAAAATGGGAAGTCACTTTTATTCTTAGGGAGAGCATTCGTTAAAGCTGAAGAGTTAAGCATTCATTCCCAAGGAGGAGAACGAGCTAAAAAATTCATTGAAGATTAGTTTTGACATCATCAGATAGGGGAGATTGTAAGGTCACACCTTATGATCTGATGAGTCAAACAATGTAAAACTAACTGTCAGCATCAACATCAACTACATCGACATCGCCAGCGTATCAAGCTTATCAGTGTTAGCGTATAGTGTAGTTATTCTATGTAATATTTTGTATATTAGGTAAAGATATAGATAAGTATAGAATAGATCACAGATATGGTATCTTTATAATAAGATCAATTCTTAGTATAGATTAGATACAATCCCTTTAATCATGGGATTGATATGTATAGATTGGTATATATAAAACATTAGGGAAAACCATAATGTTGTGAACATGGCTTGTTGTCGTAATCGTCTTTATGACAACCATCTTCTCTGTGAGGACAAAACCTCTTTCTTGGTGAAAGAAACAATTTGGAGAACTTTCTGTGTGTTTTAATTTCTACTCTTTATTTTTTGATGTTTAAGTTTCTCTTTAGTCTTTATACTTGAAGTGTATGCGCTCGATACAAACCTTCAGGCCCATTACGCATGATATATGTATGTGGATAAGAGATTTGATTGCTCGGTGCTAGAGTCGAGATCTTGCGTGGATGCATTGTATGTATGATGGAATATGTGGTATATTGGAGAAATCACTAATATATATGCTTACGGTTGTGGATTAAACATTTTTGCAGGTCGTTCGCAATAAGAACTCAGCAGGACTGTACACATGCATCGAATATGTTTGTTTCCACATTTTTGTAAAATTAACTTCGATATTGTATGGTTTTAATCAAACGGATGTTACCTGATGGTTTTTGAAACAAAGTTTTTAACTGGTTATTATATTTTAGAATTGAAAAATCTCTTTGAAATTTTTGGGACGTTACAAGTTGGTATCAAAGCCTTGGTTTGAGGTATTTAGGTGCACCTTGTCACACCCCAAAACCGGAACGGCGGAAACGTTCTGGGGTGGAGGACGTCATGCGTAGTATCACAACAATTGTATCATAGCAATCATAGTAAACACAACCAAACATTGAATACATGTATGAAAAAGGTTTACGTATGTTTAAGTCTTGTTCAAATACATCATAACTGTAAGAAAATATAAAGACATGACTTTGTTGCTCCGACTTCTCAGACTCCAGGGGTACCTGTCTACTGATTTCCTGAGAATACAAGCAGTTTTGAAAGAGTATCAGCATAAAGCCGGTGAGTTCATAAGCACTGTTTGTATATTGAGAACCGGTTGTTAACTCTGAAAATGTTTGCATGAATCCAAGAAAATCCAATATTTTCTTTAGTAAAAGTGAGAAAATTTTAGTAAAATGTTGTATGATTGGACTACCACTAGATGTATTGTAGGATGAACATTGTATGAAAAACCGTTGTATGAAATGTTCTGTTTGAAAACCCTGGTTACTAGCAGTACGTATAGTAGTATTAGTTTTCCTTGAGAAACCATGTATTTGTCCGTACTTGTACTAAACAAGTATTGTTCGTGTGATATTATTACGTAAGTAAATCGTTGTTATCTACATTGTGAGTGTCATGACCATACTTTGACTTGATATGGCGCGAATCGGGCACCAGTATCTTTTATGACTTTGTCACCCGTAGACCTGCCGGTCCTACTGTAGCTAGCAGCAAGGTGTGGGATAGTCAGTCCCGTATAGATCTATACACAACAGTCATGCTCTCCCTCGAGGAGATTCTGATCACAAGTGCTAGTCCTTCACTCAGTTAAGTTTGTGAGTGTTACCAAGGACGTGTCTCCAACTAGACTAACAAATTTACAAGTAATAATGCTGAAAACCCTTTTTGTAAATAACTAAAAGGTTTATAAAGTGTGAGTTTGTAAACTGTGGTATGAATTCCCAAACTATACCTATTATAGTTTGTGTGTACGTATATGTATAACCTTGTATGAATTCCCAAACTATACCTAATATAGTTTGTGTGTACGTATTTGTATAACCTTGTATGAATTCCTAAACTATACCTATTATAGTTTGTATGTTCGTAAGTTTAAATCATGTATTGTTCTGAAAACTATGTGGTTAAGTTCGTACGTTGAAAACGTCCCTTATGCTTCGCATAATACAGAAGGGATAAAATATCTAAAATATTTTGTAAAACTGTAGAAACTGTGTGTTTGTACTGATTTCGTCCGTTTTAAGTTTACTGAAATCCGTTTGTGCAACGTTCATAAAATCAATTATGTTTGGCTTGTATTCCCCCCCCTGAAAACATTAAAAACTCGGAAAATGTAGGGGTATGAACTCACCTTGAGTGAGTGGTTTGCACGGAAGACCGGTATGAGATGTTGAGTGTCAAGTGAAGCCTCAAACACAATTGGATCCTAATTATCATGTAATAGCACATATATGATTCGAATTAGGGTATTTGCAAGACTAGACATGATAGAAAACCACCCTATGGACTTGGAAACGCTTGGACTAAGTGCTAAAATCACATATGATTGAGTGAAGGAGGTGTACGGCCACCCTAGGGGTGTGTGCGGCCATGGGTGTACGGCCCATGAGTGTACGGCCGTACACTCATGAAAATGTATGCTTTTGAGTTGTTTCCAAGGCTCTAACTAGCATCCAAGAGGTGTTCTAGGTCCCATGCATAGATAGAATGCAAGTTTGTGGCCTAAAATGATTCATCAAAGTGGGTTTGCGGCCCTAAGGGGCGTGTGCGGTCGTACAAAGGGGTGTGCGGCCGTACACTCCTCATGTTGATGCCCAGGTTGTCGACTTTAAGGTGCATCAAGGCTAGGATCATGCCCAACTAGGAGATGGGGCCAAACTCTCACTTTGGAGGGTCTTTAAGGTGTGTACGGCCCACCTTATGAAGGTGTGCGGCCGTACACCTTCCAAGGATGATGAATAATGTTGAAACTTGGTGAATCAAGGCTTGGTTCATGAGGTCTTTCAAGTACAATAAGCTAGAGGATGGAATACTCATGTTCTTGAAGCCTTGGAGGGTTCACGGTTGAAGAAACTCGAGAGAGAAAGGAGTAGTGTGCAGCCAAGAGGAGAAAGGAATGAAGGAAGGGGGTCTACTCTTATATATAGGGGTGAGTGTGCGGTCATGAGGGGTGTGTACGGCCGTACACCCATGTGTGCGGCCGCACACTCCTTCAAAAGGGGTGTATGGCCCGAATTTCTACTTTGTAACTTGCTAACTCATCTCCAATCTCAACCTTGGTTGTACTTAAGCTTAGAACACTTAAACGAACCCTTAAACCGTGTTAAAAGGTAACAAAAACGAGTTCATCATTGATTGATTTGAATAAGTGTACAAGTTAGAAGTTCCGGGTTGTCACATCATCCCCCCGTTAGAGGGAATTTCGTCCCGAAATTCAGACACTGACAACTAATCATGAACTTGGAATTCGATAAGGGTACTTCTGTTTCAGTGAATTCAAGTTCTGGCTTGGCCTTTCAGCAAACCTTTGCTATCCGGATATGGCTTTACTTCCTTTGTTTGACCCCTCGGTCCGTGTTCTCTATTGGTTCTCCCACGGAGTTAAGGTTCTCTTCTAGTTCGATCTCATCGAGGGGAATTACAAGTGTTTTATCGGACATACACTTTCTTAGGTTCGACTTGTGGGAGGCAGAATGTACGCGGCTAAGGCCTCGGGGGAACGAAATTTGTATACTACGGGACCGATCCTTGTGGGAATCTTAAATGAACCTATGTGTTTCTGACTCAACTTTTCACGCTTCCCAAAGCGTTTCGTGCCCTTTCCTGGTTGAGACCTTCAAAAGGACACGGTTACCAACCTGAAACTCCACAAGCGTTCGTCTTTTATCAGCACGACTCCTTTGTCTATCTCTTGAATATGGATTTATGTCAATCTCTAAGCTTAACCTCGACCTATGGAACGAGTGGTAGCTCTGGAGAGTCCACTGGGTATACTTCGGAAGGGTCTCGGAGGGTAAGGTACTATTCACATAAGTTCATCGGGGTCTAAATTATGAGGAGGGCGATTCTGAGGTCTAGGTCTGGTTGTCGTTACGCATGGCAAGGATTTCGTGAGTTTGACGGTCAGGGCGTTGGAAACATATGAACTTAATATGGTGAGGAACACACCAATTCATGACGAAGGATGATAACAGACTCTTTATAGAGACAAAATTTAGACCGATTTGAAAGAACTGATTGCTATACGACTGTGTATCTTTAGTGTGCTTGACAATGTACTTTGTGTATACGTTCTAGTGTTTTCTGTTTTCTTTTTGATTCTACCAGTTGTAGCACTGTACCACTATGGGTGAGTACAGACAGTGCAAGTGTTTTGATAACTAGTGATGGTACTTCATATTTATGATTCTTCTTGGTATATCTATGGTTGCTTGGCATATACAAATTATGTATAGGTAAGATGAATAAGACGGTCGTCTGAATGACTTTGTCGTAAGTCCACAATCCGACAAGGAACAGAAATTGAGGCGGAATTTCTCACTCTAAGTCTGCAACAACTCGGCTATACACAACCCTGGTGTATAAACTAAGCCATTATAGTTTCCTTAAATGGATCTTTAGTTTTCTTATGGATGTCGGGACTTGTTTGAACGAGTGAATTATTTATAATCACTTCCAAATTTTCCCCAAATTTTTATATTAATAAAGATTAAAATTCTAAGGAAATTTTTGTTTGGAATACGCACCAGAGCCTCAAAGAGGGAGTGGTTCCTCGTTGTTCCTACATGTCATGCTGTTACACTCCTCCTTTTCCTTTGTCATTTCTCTCCGTCGGAGAATTTCTCTTGAAGTGCCCCATTTCACCGCATGCATGGCACACTTGAACTATACTGGCATCGGTAGTGGAAGTGATATGATGAGTCGGGGTCCTTTCGAAGCGATCTTCCTTCCTGCCTTTAGTCCTTGGACAATTTCTTTCAAAATGTCTGGGTTCGCCACAGCTGTAATAAACCTGATCCATTTTCACGCCAAAAACTGAGGTGTTTGGCTGTGCCGGTGCCCTGCAGTAACGAGTGGTGTGTCCTTGTCTATTGCAGTTCTTACATCGCAATTTACGGCATTTTCCTACGTGATGGAAATTGTACTTCTCGCAAATTGGTAGATTCCCAGCATATCGCCGTACTTGCGTTGGCACTGGAGTGGGAGATGTTGTGGCTGTAGGAGTTGGCACGGATTGTTGTCTCATGGAAAGTCTTTGGGATGAATTACGCTCCCTCCTACTCCAGAATTTTTGTTTAGCACTCATAGGTTTGGGAGTTGGAGTATCCTCCTGGTTAAGCCCTTGTTGGTTTCCTGGTGCGATGCTACGGTTTAAAGTGTTGGTACTGTTCCCATTCCCATTTGGGTTGTTGAATTGTGCCATGACAGCGTTTACGGCGGCTGTGACTGTGGCCTGAAATGTAGCGAAGTCCATCTGTAGAAATGGTGTCTCGCCAGTCGGTTGGTTATCTTCTTGTGAAGACATGGTTCTGTGACATGACAGGAAACGATATAGTGAGGAACGATAGTCATCGGTGGTGGTATTTCATGAATTTATATACTTTTTAAATTTTACGCCCTGGAGCTACCCTGAATGATTCCGATAACTATCCAATAAGGAGGTCTATATGAAATAGACTTTTGGATTTCAATTGGCTATTCCGGAATGAATTTCTGATGAGACGTTTTTGAGGTGGCATAATGCTGCCAAAAGGTCCAAAAAGACGCCCGAGGGTAAATCCCTAGGTGTTACGAATCGATGTTATCTTAGTTTTGAGCGTTCCATGTTCTGACATTCGAAGCATCTCATAATAGAGATCTACGTAACATAGACTTATGAACTTGGTAGTGACTACCCTCTTGATGAAGTTACAGAATCTGGTTTACTGTTGCTTAACTGATATGATAAAGGCCATAATCCTGACACGTAGTGTGAGTAGAGACATCACTAACTCCCTAAATCATATTAGTTAATTACTCATTTGCATGCTACTGATCCAGAATATATTTTTGATACTGAAAATATTTAACTGGAATAAGATTGTTGTCACTGTAGTTGGTATTGAAATCAAACGAAGTTCGGAAAATTTTGACCTAGGAGTAGGTCTACAACATACCAACAGAGGAATAAATTGACAACATAAGGAACTAATAAATCAGTACTTGCAAAACAGGAATGTTTACGGGAAAAAGTGCTACTTAGAGCATAGATATGAAGGCTATTCTTGGAACCAAAAAGGAAGGATGAGTAGAGTATTTCCTATCAGCGACGGGCACCCCTCGGATGAATCCTTAATTCGGCCAGTTGACATTCCACATCAAGCAGGTGTCTTTCGTATACTGATTGGCGTGCTCGGAGCTCCATGACCTCAGCTTGGGTTGTTGCTAAATCTTGCAGCAGAGCTTCATTGTCTCTCATAACTCTCCTATGAGCAATTTCTAGGCGGCGAATGCGATCCGTACTGGCGATTGAATCCACCCCAAGCTCTACTGTTCGTTGAATGGTTGCCACACCTAGCTCCACATTGCGAGCCACTCGGCGAACCAGGATTGGACGGGCCCTGTCGGCGGGGCCTCCCTCGTTCAGATTGTAGAAGTTGCGGTTTCCGTTGTATGGGAGGGGTTGGCCTTGCTCGTGACTCCACATATTCAAACTCTCAACCCACATAGGCGTTGGACCTTGGAATTCGCGTTGGTGGTTAGGATTTGGTATTGGGGCCACTTGGGGCAAGTCCTCGACTTCAGGTTCTGAGTCAGTCTCTTCAGGGAATTGTTCTGCAAGGTCGTCGTCCAAAGGAATTTCATAATTTCCTTCTGGCTCTGCCTCGAGCCATCCATCATTCCCTTGATTGGGAAAGTACGGGTCGCCAGGGAGATAGAATCCATCCATGCTATCTATGCGAGAATAGGGGTAAAGAGATAGTTTAATAGACGTCGAATCTGGTAATACCGCTATTGTATTGTATGTGTATGCTCGATACTTTGTTGCCATCTCATCCTCATAATTAAAGTGTTCTACCAAGCGATAAGCAAGGAAAGATTTCTAATACAATTAAGTTTATCGCTTAAAAAAGAATAGGTAGCAATACTGGGAATGAATCTCTATGCTGAATTTGGCTCTAGCTAAAATACTCCTATAGTATTTTAAGTTGAATGCTTTTGTTCTTATCGATATCTGATGTATATATTCTTGGTAAGTTTTAGGCTTGCTACAACACCGCAGTCACTCCCAAGCACATGTTGGTCATGTCTCGAATGAATATAGTTGATCAGGCTATATTGACCCAAGACATGATTACATAACTGCCCAGGTTTAACCGCAATGTCCAACATCCAAATACTTTTGTTTTGTTCTATTTATGACACTGATTCTGGTAGTCGGGTATACTTGTATACTTTTTATGAAAATATTTATATTTTTAAAAGTATACTTTTAGTTTAGAGCGCTTAGGCCCCTTAGTGTTTATAAATGTATACCATGTATGGTTCGGTATACTTAGTTCACTATAAACAATGACTCAGATACCAATCTGTCACACCCCAAAACCGGAACGGCGGAAACGTTCTGGGGTGGAGGATGTCATGCGTAGTATCACAACAATTGTATCATAACAATCATAGTAAACACAACCAAACATTGAATACATGTATGAAAAAGGTTTACATATGTTTAAGTCTTGTTCAAATACATCATAACTGTAAGAAAATATAAAGACATGACTTTGTTGCTCCGACTTCTTAGACTCCAGGAGTACCTGTCTACTGATTTCCTGAGAATACAAGCAGTTTTGAAAGAGTATCAGCATAAAGCTGGTGAGTTCATAAGCGCTGTTTGTATATTGAGAACCAGTTGTTAACTCTGAAAATGTTTGCATGACTCCAAGAAAATCCAATATTTTCTTTAGTAAAAGTGAGAGAATTTTAGTAAAATGTTGTATGATTGGACTACCACTAGATGTATTGTAGGATGAACATTGTATGAAAAACCGTTGTATGAAATGTTTTGTTTGAAAACCCTTGTTACTACCAGTACGTATAGTAGTAGTAGTTTTCCTTGAGAAACCATGTATTTGTCCGTACTTGTACTAAACAAGTATTGTTCGTGTGATATTATTACGTAAGTAAATCGTTGTTATCTACATTGTGAGTGTCATGACCATACTTTGACTTGATATGGCGCGAATCGGGCACCAGTATCCTTTATGACTTTGTCACCCGTAGACCTGCCGGTCCTACTGTAGCTAGTAGCAAGGTGCAGGATAGTCAGTCCCGTATAGATCTATACACAACAGTCACGCTCTCCCTCGAGGAGATTCTAATGCCGGTCCTAAGGGGCGTGTGCGGCCATACAAAGGGGTGTGCGGCCGTACACTCCTCATGTTGATGCCTAAGTTGTCGACTTTAAGGTGCATCAAGGCTAGGATCATGCCCAACTAGGAGATGGGGCCAAACTCTCACTTTGGAGGGTCTTTAAGGTGTGTACGACCCACCTTATGAAGGTGTGCGGCCGTACACCTTCCAAGGATGATGAATAATGTTGAAACTTGGTGAATCAAGGCTTAGTTCATGAGGTCTTTCAAGTACAATAAGCTAGAGGATGGAATACTCACGTTCTTGAAGCCTTGGAGGGTTCACGGTTGAAGAAACTCGAGAGAGAAAGGAGTAGTGTGCAGCCAAGAGGAGAAAGGAATGAAGGAAGGGGGTCTACTCTTATATATAGGGGTGAGTGTGCGGTCATGAGGGGTGTGTACAGCCGTACTCCCATGTGTGCGGCCGCACATTCCTTCAAAAGGGGTGTATGGCCCGAATTTCTACTTTGTGCCTTGCTAACTCATCTCCAATCTCAACCTTGGTTGTACTTAAGCTTAGAACACTTAAACGAACCCTTAAACCGTCTTAAAAGGTAACAGAAACGACTTCATCATTGATTGATTTGAATAGGTGTACAAGTTAGAAATTCTGGGTTGTCACACACCTTGTGGTGTGTCTGAACTCAAACTGAGGACTAAGAGATTTTCTAAATATGTTTTTGAAAGATAATTCCTTTATTGAAGAAAACAATTTCCTAAAAAGATTTTATTGGAGGATATGATGCGTACAGTCGGCCGGAGCTCAGGAAGTAAGTAATTCCCAATATACACATATGATCTTGTATTTGTGCTATGAATTGCTATGCATGCTAGAATGTAGGCTATAGATCCACTCAAGAATTGCATGATAGAACTGCCTGAAATTTGTGATGCCCTATAGCCTACATAATTGTTTGTTATGTGTTGCTTGAAGTCTTGATTGGTAATGTAATTTGCTAGGTGTATGTTTTAGAGTTGTATACGATCAGGATTGCATAGCCTTAGAATGATTGATTTTTCCTTATTTCTTGTTCCTTGTCTGGTTGTGGGCTTAGGATAGAATTATTTGACAGTCTTTTTGATCCTGTAATTTGTATAACTTGCATGTACGAGGAACTCGACAATGTTAATAGGGGTTATAGCAGTGCGGAAGCGAGTGAGAGGAAGATCCTAGAGGGAGAGTCTAGGAAGTGTGGTATTATGCATATGGCTAGACATAAGCTTAATGTTAGCCCATTTTGCTCATTTCTAAGTCAGCCTCCACACTCAAAAAAACCCTAAATCGACCTTGTAGCCTCTTGGTGGTGTTGTTGAGCTCTTAGAAGGTTTTTAGTGCACATTTTCCCTCAGGAAGAAAATAAGAGAAGCTTGAATTTGTTTGGAATGGTTAAGAGGCTTTGGATCCAGAATCATCATCTTGTGGGGAAGCTTTTTAAGGTAACAAGTTTGCATCTTGGCTTATGTATGATTAGATCTCTTCATGGCTAGTTTATTATGATTTTGGTCTTCTTTTTGAAGTTATGGATGAGTTAGGTTGTTTGAGGGTTCATCCTTTCAGATTTTGAGTTTGTTTTGGTATCCTTGAGCATAAAGGTGCAAGTTTTAAGTGTATTATGGAGTCATGCATGCATTAAGTTAACCATTAAGTCCCTTTTTAGCTTAAGAGCTTCATTTAGCCATGTATGGACATAAAGTTGGGAACTTTATGTGATAATCCAACTTAGGTAGGTCAGATCTGTGGTTTGGAAGCTTTGTCTTAATGGATTAAGTGAAAATTGATTTTGGGCTGAATGAGGGGGAGTACGCTGGGCGTACAAGCTGGTACGCTTAGCGTACAAGCCTCCAAGACAGTACGCTGTGCGTACGTGCTTGTACGCCCAGTGTACTCGATCTACTAGGCTTTGAGTATTTGGGCTTCAGTTTGGGCTACCTTTTGGGCTTGGTTGCTTGGGGCTTTGTTGTGCCATCTGAGAATGTGTGTTTTGGATTAGGGATAAGTAATGGGCTTTATGGTAAGGCCCAAGTAAGGGGTTGGGCCCAATTTGGAAAATTAGGCCATAAGTAGGCTTTGGATGATGATTTGTTTGTGGGCCTTTATGATTGAGAGTTTGGGCCTTAGTCTTGGACCAAACTAGGTGAGGGGTAAAATGGTCTTTTACCCCATATATGGATTATTGGATTAGGTGTGGAACCCAATTGTTAATTGGGTGTTATTTTTTGATAGCACGAGGATTTTAGCGGATCTATAGTCAGAGAGGATCCTTGGGTTCAGCTGTCCGAGGTGAGTCTTCTCAGTATATCCATGGATCGAAGGCACCAATGTCGGCCCATTTCTTGTTATGTGGTATGCTAGTTGTCTCTGTGATGCTTGCATGAAAGACAATGGGGGTAACCCATGACACTTGGATATCAGACCATGGGGGGAGCCCATGGTATTCCCGTTAAAGACCATGGGGGAGCCCATGGCATTCCTGGTAAAGACCATGGGGGGATCCCATGGCACCTATATGTATGTCTCATGATATTTTGTGGTTGTATGTATGTGGTATTTTGGGGGAAACTCACTAAGCTTTGTGCTTACAATTTTCAGTTTATGTTTCAAGTACTCCAGTTTTCAAATGGAAGAGCTCGGGATTATTGCAGAGCACACACCACATGATTCCGCATTTTGTGAATTACTATGATTTGATGATGTTTTGTTAAATTTTTGTAAGTCCCTAATCTGCTTGTGTATCAATCAGATCCAATTGATGGTGCGGAATCCCAATCAATTGGATGATGTCAGATCAAATAGAAGAGAAAGAGAAGAAGAAGATGATGAATCTTGAATGTATTGATTAGAATTAAGATCCAGATACACAAGATTCACACACTTACACACACTAAAACTCCTCTCTTCTCTCTTGGCCGTACACTCATTTTTTGTTCATCAATCCCTCATCAACCACCTAACACCTATATATATACTTGGGGAATATGGGCCATAAATGGGTTTAAGGCTGTAAATGGGTTTACGGCCGTAAACACCCATTGGGCCGTAAACAGGGTTTACGGCCGTAAACCTGTTTACGGCCGTAAACCTGTTTACGGCCGTAAACCTGTTTACGGCCGTAAACACCCACCTGGCCGTAAACCTGACCGTAAACTCATAAAATATTACATAAAAATACAATTGCTCAAAAAAGCAAAGTATAAACCATAATTTTGACCCAACAATCTCCCCCTTGGTTTATAGCTTTCTTTTCTTAATTGACCCAACAAGCTCCCCCTAAAAAGTAGCTGGCTTTTCTTGATAATCTTCATTGGGAGCTTGGCTTCAGCATTTATCTTCAAATTCTTCACAGCTTCAAGATGAACATGATGAATCTTCAATAATTGACTTCATCTTGAGCAGTTGGGCATTTCTTCAAGATTTGACTCTGAACGCACATTGGGTGAGGAGGCTTGATGTACTGATTCTTGAAAGATAGCGCTTTCAGCTTGAGAATCTTCAGAGAGAACATCAGAGAGAACAAATCTTCTAGATCACTTCAGCAGGTTCGTAGATAACAGCAGACTGATTGAGGAGGCTTCAATGCAATCCGTCAAATAATCTTCAATTTCAGCTTCACCTTGCTTCTGGGGTCGAAAGATTCAATGTCGAAAGAATAATCTTCATTTCTTGCTCCTTCGAATGAGAATTCTTCGATGATCACAGATGAAGCCTTAGCTCAGAAATCTTCGACACAAACTTCCATGAGTTTCATCTTCACATGAATTCACTATTCAAGACAAAACAAAACTAAAAGAAAAATTTAGCACACAATATTTTTGGATTTTTCATATTTTCTGAAAAAGAAATAAAACAGAAATAACACTATTTTTGGATTTTTAATTTTCTGATTTTTGTTTGGTTTTTAAAATTTTTAATTCTCCCCTAATATTTAAATTAGAAGAAACTATGAACAAATTTAACAAAAATAAAATGATATCTAACTTTAAGAGTGATTTGGTATCAAAGTTTTTAGACAACCTTTATCCGTTTATCAGTACCTCTCCCTTCATGAATTGATCTGGTCAATCGCCGGTATTGTGGTCTACTTAAACACGAGAGATTGTGACAAAATTAGGACATACTATAAGTGACAAGACAATGTGATCCTAAGTTCCTAGATAATATTCCTTAAGGACCATTCAGCTAACGACGACCAAAGATATTGTTGTCCACCTAAATTGAGCAGCGAGATCTACAGACAACCTAGTGATTGTTCAATTTTAAATGTACTATAACATGTTTCCCGCTTCCTGACATACCCCAATAATCAGGAACTTCCAAAGTACTCCTTACTTTAGGTGAGCAGACAATTATTATGAGAGAAGTCAGATTTAGAGTGCATATGCTATACACCCAGGTCAGATCTCTTCCAATCTCGCAGAGGGTGAAACATATGACTAACCAGATTTAGAGGGATTGAGAAGTAGAATGATGCATATGCTGTGTACCAGGTCGGATGTATTTCAATCACGCAAAGGAGACAACATATGACTAACAGACAGGAAGAATTGCATAGATAGAAGATGCAGAGAAATAGAATTGCATATGTTGCAGTCCAGGTCGGATGTATTTCAATCACGCAGAGGAGGCAACATATGACTAACAGAAAGAAAGCAAGAAAATAATTTCCTACAGACCTACTTTATCGGAATTCCCCAGTCGCCCCATCAATACCGGAATTAAGGACAAAGTCCGTACATCGAGGAAGAGTTAAACCACAGTTCTAGATACAGATTATTTTAGTGTGACCGGTGGATTATCATGTATATCTCCCTGCTCAACCTATCTGAGCGTCGTATTGTCAGGCTAAATGTATTTAACTAGGTCAAGATTTGTCAAGTCTTTGAATTCCTAAAGTTCAACTCTGCCTAGTCAAGTCCATTTAGAATCTTTCGTGCCTACCGGGGCATCGAATCATAGAGCGTAGACGATTTAGTTTTGGTACGTTACGTAGATTCAGATTGCCTGTTATCACATGACTATATCACTTCCCAAAACATCTCCCTCAAGCACATTTCATTAACACCATATTTTTGGATTTTTTGATTTTCTAATGTTTTTGGATTTTTTTTTTAAATATTCTAATTTTTGTTTTGTTTTTATTTCTCCCTAAAATTGTGCATAGGAGAGAAACGAAAGTAAATGCGCAAATTTAAACTATCCTAAAACAAAAATTAGTCTTTAAAGTGAATTAGCTTAAGAAAAACTCAAGAGTATAGAGAAGAAAACTCAAACCGTAAGTCACCGATTGAATTTGCATCCAGAAGGTCTGAGAACAGCACGCATAATCTCAGAACAGATCCGAAAATTCTTCATGTCATTAAGCATTAACCCCATGTGTGATCCCTTCTTTTTTTCCTTTCCCGCAAAGGACATATACTCCCAAACAAGGTTATGAATGTTGTACAGTTGAGAGATGTCCCCTATCATGTGCCTGGAACAGCCACTACCAACAAACCGAAGTCTAATTATATGCCTCCATAGCTGCTCCGACACAGAGCGGGATCAGTTGGTCTTTGGAAATCAGTCCATTTTGAAACTGGGTTGACCTTTTTCATCCTTGCACGGTACTCTCTCCCATGACATATCCTGTTTATCACAAACAGAAGATGAAGAAATATTAGAATCGTTAGAAGATTTGGGAGAGTGAGCCTTTGGAACCTATTTGTAGTTGGGTTTAACCCATTTCTTTTTCGATCTGGTGGGTGGCTCAGTACTTGCTTTTGATCTTGATGTCGGCCGTTGAGATGACTTTGACCTAATCAGTCTTTGTTTCACTAGAGCATCTCTTGGATTGGGCTTCTTGGCCGACATTCCCTTCTTGCCCTTGGGATTCGGATTCTTGGCCTTGTGGGTTTGATTCTTGGCCTTCTGCGTGTTCCAGTCGCCATTGTCTGAACGTGACCTTGAGGGGTTTCTTTTGGAGTATCTCCCTCTTGGCGCGTTCTGCCACCCTTGTGCATAGTAGGGAACATATGTGTGATTAGGACAATTTCTGGCAATGTGTCCAGGTGTTCCACAGTGAAAACATGTCTTTTTCTTCACTGTGAAGTTGTTTCTTCCTGCCCCTGGTGGCGTATCCTTGCCTTGTCTCTGATTTTTCCCACATGCACACTTACAACAGGCACTCTGTTTCACTGGAATTGGTGGCCTGTATTTCTCAACAGCAGGTTGATCAGAAGCAGCTGAGTTCGAAGCAACAAATTCAGAGCTCAAGGAGATGTTGGTTTGTTCAATGGTGTTCTCCTTGTTCTCATCCTCTGCTACTTTACCTGCACATGAAGTAGATGTGCTAGAAACAGGAACATCAGTATTTTCAAACAAATCATCAAATATGTCAAAAAAAATTTAACTCAACATGATCCGGAGCAGAAGCATCACAAGATGTATCATTGATTTTAACATCGGAAACAAAAGAGTTATCATTTGAAACAGAAACAGCAGGTTCAGAAACATTTTTATTTTCAGAAACATATCGTTCAGCTTCTTGCTTTGACTGATTTAAGGATTGATCTGCAGGGGAAGTAGAGACATTAGTACTTTCAACATTAATAATTCCTCCTGAAACAAAACCAGCTGGTTTGCCATAAACCATGAATGGTTTGTTGGCAATCTCCTCTTTAGACACAGGGTGATACTGATAATTATGATTGAAAGGAGGAGGCACTTTATCGTATCCTAAACCCTTTTGCTGGTTATTTAAATTGCAAACAATGGTCTATCATGTTCGCAACTACTTCGCTTGATACATCAAACCTTTTAAAATCAAAATTTGCAGTTTCAAATTGCCCTTTTAATGTATCAAGCTCAGTAATTAACTCAGCATTCTGTCTCTTGATATAATCATAATGTATACATTTGATACGGTAGTCTTCCTGAAGTCTCCTAAAGTCCTTTATTTTTGTTTCTAACTGGGACTTTAGGGGTTTTTGTCCTTTCCTGAGTTGATATCCTTCATATCTCAGGTCCTCAACTTCTCTTTTTAATAAATCAATTTGTTCCCGAAGAAATTTAATCGTAGTTTCACAAGCTGGAGTACATGAAACTTCATTTACCGGAATGGATTCGGAACTCTTTTTTTTTTTTTAAATTCTTTGACTAAAAACTCAAAGTCAACCTTAAAAGTCAAATTTAAAAAGTCAAACTTAAAAGTCAAACTTAAAAAGTCAAGCTTAAAAGTCAAACCGAAAATCTAAATTTGAAAATTTGAAGGTTAAACGAGAAAGTCAAAGTTTAAAGTCAAAGGTCAAATTTTAAAAGTCAAAGTCATAATTTGAAGTCAAAAGTCAAAATTAAAAAATTTAAAAATTAAAAGTTAAAATTTTGGAAGAAAATCGAATTTAAAATTAAAAGAAATTTGAATTTTGGGCTAAAGATGTCAAATTGGCGAAATTAGAAGCGACTGGGACGGTTTCGAATTAAATTTCGAAGGAATGGAACGTGATGCAAGCTAGTTCAACTGGTTAAGGCGCCTTCTTGATGAAGTAGATGGCCCGAGTTCGAATCCAAGCACGCGCAAAAACTCTTCCTAATTTTTTAAGGAAGCGCTGAATGACTAAGACGATTTGTTGCTGAACGAAGAATGCTGCTGAACGATGCTGATCGAAGATGGGCCGTATACTGTTGAGTCGTAAACGAGTTGGCCGTGAACTCCTGCTGGGCCGTAAACGTCCGAGAAACCCTAGCCGTAAACGCCGCCGCCGCCGAGAAACCCTAGCCTCAAACTGATTACGGCCGTAAACCCTTCAATGGCCGTAAACACTGCTTCAGATGTCGTGAAAAACAACGTTTTCACATCTTTTTGCTCCAAAACTCGTTTTTATCAAAAACGCGAAGAACAAACCCCCCCTAATTTTCAGAGATCTATCAAAAAACGCAAAAATCCTTCAAAAATAAGATCAAATAAGCTCCAGATCTGACAAAAATTGATTGATACAACCAAGCTCTGATACCAATTATAAATCCCTAATCTGCTTGTGTATCAATCAGATCCAATTAATGGTGCGGAATCCCAATCAATTGGATGATGTCAGATCAAATAGAAGAGAAGGAGAAGAAGAATATGATGAATCTTGAATGTATTGATTAGAATTAAGATCCAGATACACAAGATTCACACACTTACACACACTAAAACTCCTCTCTTCTCTCTTGGCCGTACACTCCTTTTCTGTTCATCAATCCCTCCTCAACCACCTAACACCTATATATATACTTGGGGAATATGGGACATAAATGGGTTGACGGCCGTAAATGGGTTTACGGCCGTAAACACCCATTGGGCCGTAAACACCCACATGGCCGTAAACCTGACCGTAAACTCATAAAATATTACATAAAAATACAATTGCTCAGAAAAGCAAAGTATAAACCATAATTTTGACCCAACAATTTTGGTTACCTTGGTTTTATGGGAAAGATATGTATTAACGACCTATTAATCTAGAAACAAAAAAATTTTATGTCATGATTTTCGAGACGTTACTAAATTCATTATACGTTTCGATAACATAAGTTTAGAGGTTATAAAATTCAACTTGCCCAATTTGAAATGAAAAGTGGCACCACGTATAATTCATTTGATTATATTAGCAACTTTATATCAACGTTATTACGTTGTCATTCTTCATAGCTAATTAAAAAGTTTTTCGAGACGTTTTTGGACAAAATTCATTTCAGATTTCACTTTACAAAAAATAAGTTTAGATGCAATAAACTTCGACTTGCCCAATTTGAATTGAGAAGTGACAGAAAATATAATTCATTTTATTATATTAGAAACATTATATCAACATTATTACGTTCTCATTCTTCAAAGCTAATTAAAAATTTTTTATAGATGCTTTTGGACGAAATTCATTATACATTTTGATAACATAAGTTTAGAGGCTATAAATTCGACTTGCCCAATTTGAATTCAGAAGTGGCACCAAATATAATTTATTTGATTATATTAGCATGTTTTTATCAACATTATTACATTGTCATTCTTTATAGCTGTCACAACTAGGAATTCTAATGCTTTTGTAAACATTAACAATGATAACATTTGTGACTAAAACTTGAAAGTATGCATGATGTTTATTCAATAACACCAAAGTTTCATCAATCACTCTATGCAAACACTTCAAATAGTCAACAAAAGATTGGAAACCCTAAAAATCCCGGTTTAAGTCCATTATGAACTAGGATTTCCTTATTGGGCCTAATGGACCAATAAGTTTCCAATTTGACTAGTTTGGGCATAGAACCCTTAATTGGGCTCTAATTCAACCCACCTTCATGAGATTTGACATTTTTGGGCCATATTGGGCCTAAAATGGAAATAAACTACTCCAATAAGCCTTATTGGGCCATAGATAGCCTAATTCACCTTGTTGGGCCATAAGTAATCTAATTAGCCCTAATGGGCCAGAAATTTAATATTTTATGCAAATTGGGTCGTGAACCACCTTAAGGGCCCAATGGGCCGAAAACTTCTTTATGGAACTCAAAATTTCGAACCAAGATAAGAAGTGGGCCAAATTAATCTATTTCCTTCCTCCTAGCCCAAGGTTTCGGCCCAAGATAAAAAAAATAAAAACTAATATGGAAGATATTATGGTGCCACCTCATAATCTCATGGTGGTTCTCCATGCAATTACCCCCTAAAAAACTAAGCAAATCTGATACATCTATGCACCTATCACATCTTCATCTCTCTCCTCCCCTCTCTTCTTCTACCTTCGGCCGAGAGTATCAACACCCACACACATAATTCATTCTCAAACATTTCCAAATTCTCTCAAGAACATCCTCTTCTCCATCCAAATTTTCGAAGAATCTAGGGTGCTTCCCAGAAGATCCTACACTTATATCACCATCATTGGTAAGTTAGTGTTATACATAACTCTTGGTTTCCATTCTTAAGCTAAGAACAACTCCTTATATGACTTCATTTGGTGATCATACTTCCTAGAAAACCTCATAGTTCGAAAGTTCTCTTCAAGGGAGTGTCTAAGGCCAAAAACCACATCACCTTCTTCCATTTATTCTTCAAAACCGTGAGCAACTAAGCAAGGTGAGTTCATACCCCCTTGTTTTTGGTTTTTATTTGTTTTTGGGGGGAGAATACAAGTACTATGTGTCGATCTATGTGTGTATGCTTGTTATATGTGATTTCTTTGGTTTAAGTTGTGAAAATATGATGTTATTTTCTAAATCTTGAAATCTATGGCTAAAGTGTGAAGAATACATAAACAATGTTCATAATAAACAACTCACTTCAAAGATCTAATGATCGTTAGGCTTAAGAAGTGAAAAGAAAGTCAAAGTACTTTTAAGTGTCATTTTTGCAAAAATAATCAAAGTTTGGGTAAAATATGAAATTTTCGGTTTTATAAGGACAAAATGGTATTATTTACATAGAAATCTAACTTTTATGAAAATAACACTTTTCTAGGGGTCAAAAACATAAATTTTAGCTTATTGGGCTTTAATTTGGGCCTCACGAGTGTTTGGGCCCAAAGTTGCGAAAAAATGAAATGTTGAGGGGCTGAATTGGAAAAACTTAACAAAATACGAGTCTAAAACGTGAATAAACTATTTTTAGGGGCTGAAAATGACTTTGATGCAAAAATTGGACTAAAAATGCAAAGTTTTTGATTTTGGGGTCAAAATTGTAAAACTTACGGAATTTGAGCCAAAAGTGTAAACTTTTTACAATTAAGGGCTGGAAATGGCAAATACAATAGTTTTGGCTGAAGTTATTATTTAAATAAAGTTTGGGTCTAAAATGTCAAGAAAAATGGTTTAAGGACCAAAAATGTCAATTTTCATAAAAGGGGACTAAAAGTGCCATTTTTATAGATAAAGGGGCTGAAATGGTCAAACTAAATTATTTTGGGCCAAATAGACAAATATTAAATTATTGGGTTAAAAATATTAAGTTTATAACGCATGGTTTTTAAATATATATGCTTAATGGGCTATAACATGTCTGTAGCATACTCGACAACCTATAATAACATACAAAGTTAGTGGGCCTCCGTAGTCCTCTTTTCTTCGTCTATTAGGCTTACATTTATTCAAGTAAACATAAATCGGGTCGTGAAACAATGTTATTCAATTTCTTTTGGACTAGTGAGAAATAACGGGCGACACCAATAAGTGTCAGTCGTAGTCTGTAGTTATAATCAAAGTCTCATGGAGGGAGAGCGAGAGTTTGTGTATAGATCTATACGGGGGTGACTCCCCCACACCTAAGTTGTTCGCTACAGTTAGACTCGGCCAGTCTAGGGTGACAAAATCTTAATTCAAGACTAGCATTCGCTAGAATGCCAAGACAGGCGATTTAGTCATTATTATGCATGGTTATAACGACTCACATAGAGATCCATTACCATCTAAGTAATCATTGGGAAATCATGTTCATATGCTGTGACGATACAATAATACAAAACTATCATGCTATTTATATCGGAAAACATCGGGTTTTCCGGGGGAACAACATTATTCACTTTTACTTACACCAACTATAATACAAGAAATTATTATGAAAAACATTTCACTTTTGCATGTCTTGAAATCATTTACACTTATACTTATGGATCATCACACCTTTTTTCGTAAAGAATTTCTGTTTCAGAAAATATCGGATTTTCTGGGTTTTACAAACAATACAAAACATTTTCATATCAACCTGCTTATGAACTCACCAACATTATATATGTTGACCGGTTTCAAAATAACTTGTGTTCTCAGGTAACCGTTAGAATGAAGAATTATCAAGAGTGTGTCTGAATGTCTTTTGTGTGATGTTATTCGATGAACAATTTATGTTTGAGATTATGTAATGTAAACAATGTACTTGATGTGAACAATGACGGTTGTAATGTATTAATGCATGGTGATGTTTATGTTATGTTTCATGTATATTCATTGTGATGATATTTCAACTTAAGTCACACGAGCCCTCAGACGTTTCCGCCGTCTGGTTCGGGGGTGTGACAGGTTGGTATCTGAGCTCTGTTTATAGTGAACTGGCATATCTAACCACACATTGATATGCAACTATAAACCCAAAGAGGGACTAAATAACTCTGAACAAAACAAATAAAATATAATAATAAACACTCTTACTTGTGCGACTTAGAAAAATGAACATAATAACAATTCAAATAAGACATTGGGAAAAATCCTGACATCTCGGTTAGGCCAGGACTGTTCACAGTTGTATTAGGAATGAATGTAGCCTGATCAACTACATTTCCTTCAGAATACAACTATCGCATGCTCTGGAGTGATCACGATGGTCAATAAACCTAAGGCATACCCTTTTGTTAACCAAGAGGAGAACATTAAACCAATTTCAATAATAACAAAAATATCTTAGGAATATTAATGGTTTATTTATATACCCTCCTTACGTGTTCCTCATCACAGTCACCATGGAAGAGGAGCATCAAGGCATTCAGTTTCACCAGGCCTTTGTGGCCCACGGAATGATTGAAGACGACCCCGAGGAAGGACAAGGGGCAGCACATGGCATTGGGCCCGTCAAGTACATGGATACGGACTACGAGTTTGAGGGGACCGATGACGACATGGAGGAGGAAAGAGACACAGACGAAGCCTCCGTCAAACCACCTACCGACGAGACTCATCAAGACCACCCTACCCCACCAGGAAATCCCGTGGGAGAGGATCGTTCTCTGGAGGCAGAGGATGCCGCACTACGGCAACAACTATTTGCCATGGAGGCACGAGCGGTACAGGCTGAACTAGAAAGGGATGAAGTCATCGGGGAGATGACCGAGATGGCCCAGATGTTGGCACAACATTTCGGAATATGATTTCGCTACCACCGTTGGGCGCCTTCTAGTGTGTTTAGGATCAGTAGACCCCCCTACTAGTGCTATGTTCTCTTATGCTTACCATGTTATGTACTACCGACTCCATGTTTAAGTGATTACACTACTCATAGAGTCGTTATGCTGCCGAACTTTGTACCCTTATGTATGCTCTTTCGGGAAAATTTTCATGTATCAAAGTACGGATATTATTAGTGGAAAATATTATGTGTTTTATCGTGATGTTGTTATTTGCTATGTGTTTTACATTCTTATTGTTTGGTGTAAATATATGGAATCACTTTGATGCTCAACCGATTCACGAAATTCCCAACTTAAATACAATACGTACTCAACATCTTTCTGTTCCATAACAGCAAGATGCCGCAAAGACCAAACCGTGGAAACAATCAACCACCGACACCACCAGAAATCAACTCAGTTGCATTTCAAGCAGCTGTATCTGCTGCAGTCACAGCAACACTGGCGCAGATCCACAATGGGAACAATGGTGGAGGCAACGGGCAGGGGGCTGGAAGTTCAAACAACAGGATGAACCAAGGACCTACCAAGACATGCTCTTACAAAGATTTCACCAACGTCAAACCACGAACCTTTAATGGCACAGGGGAAATGATAACCTTGAAGAGATGGATTGAAAAGGTGGAATCGGTTTTCGAGATATGCAGATGCCCTGAAGAAGTCAAGGTGAAGTTTGCAACATGTACATTTGTTGATCAAGCTCTCACCTGGTGGAATGAACATGTGGAGGCTATGACTCTTCCGGTGGCTAATGCCATGCCATGGACGGAATTGAAGGAAATGATAATGGCTGAATACTGCCCGCGTGGCGAGGTTCAGAAAAAGGAGCAAGAGTTATGGAATCTCACTGTCCGAAACTCCAACATCGATGCCTACATATCAAGGTTTAGTGAACTGTCTCTGTTGTGCCCTGGCATGATTACTTCGGAAGGGAAGAAAATAGAACGATTCATCTGGGGATTAACTCCCCCAATTCAAGGAAACGTGATAGCCGCAAATCCTGAAACCTTTGACAGTGCCAAGAGGTTGGCCAAAAAGTTGTACGACCACAACAACAAGAAGGGCGAGAAAGCGGGGGAAACTGAAAGCAAGAAGGAGAGTGATAACAAGAGGAAGGGACGACAAGGCTCAGAGTCATCGAAGAAACAACAAACAGTAACTGTTCATGCTTCAACCACCCAAGTTCCCTCCACACCACATGCTCCAGCCTCATCCACCCCAAGTGCCCCTAAGCAGTATTCCGGAAATCTCCCAAAGTGCAACAAGTGCAATCTCCATCACAATGGTGAATGCAGGGAGATGCATTGTACCAGTTGCAACTGAAAGGGTCACACGGCAAAATACTATAGGACCTATCCTCCCCAGAACCAACAACAAGGAAACAACAACAACAACCGCAACAACAACAACAACAACAACACCAACAACAACCACATAAACAATGCTGGGGCTAGCCACACCTGTTATGGATATGGAAGGACTGGGCATTTCCGTCGAAACTGCCCCAATGTCAACAACCAAAGGAATGGAGGAGCAGGGAGAGTGCTGACCATGGGTCAAGGAGAAGCGGTTCAGGATCCCGCTGTTCTCACTGGTACATTTCTCCTTAACAACACATATGCATGCATCCTGTTTGATACCGGGGCAGAGCGGAGTTTTGTGAGTAATAAATTCAAACATTTGCTAAAACAACAACCCCAGAAGCTTAATGAAACCTTTACGGTGGAAATGGCTAATGGGAAAATAGAATCAACTGGGGAAATCTACGTAGGATGTACCCTAACCTTAAATCACCACACATTTCAAATAAACTTGATGCCTGCAACTATTAGGAGTTTTGATGTGATTATTGGCATGGATTGGTTGAGCCCCCATCATGCCGAAATTATGTGTCGCGAGAAGGCCGTTCGCCTTAATCTCCCTAACCACGAAACCCTAATTATATACGAAGACAAACCCAATACGAACCTTCGTCTTATCTCATGTATTAAGGCACATAAGTGTCTACAAAAGAAGGACTTTGCATTTCTGGCTCACATCGTGGATAAATCCAAGGAATAGATCAATATTCGAGACATCCCAGTAGCTTGCGATTTCCCTGACGTCTTTCCTGAAGATCTTCTGGGGATACCCCCAGAAAGACAAGTCGAGTTCTGAATTGTTGAGAGAAAAACTTAGAGACACACTTGAACAAATGTTAGAACAAGTGTATTGCGGAATAGTTAATATCGAAGGATCTAAAAGCTCAACAATAATATTAATAAGTTAGAGTTAGATAGTTAGAGAGTTAGTTGCGGAAAAGTAAAGAAATAGAAATGACAACAATTGTTATATCAAGTATACACATAAGTTGATTCATAACAAGGAATGCATTCAAACCGAGTTAATAAGGAAGATCAAACTTAGTGATTAAGTCACGAAAGACTTGCTCAGAAGAGAGGTTATAATCAGTTGTATTCTAGTAATATTTGAGAGTAAGAAGGGACGAGTGATAGAGAGATAGAAACGATAACTTCAGAGATGTGTATTCAGAATAGATAGATGTGTAAGTATGAATACAGGAGGATGAGCTCTATTTATAGAGACTCATGAAGTACACTAGATTACATCTCTAAGAGTAGCCATGAAAGGCATACTGGACAATAGAGAGTATTATAATAAAGACAAGTAAAGTAATCTAGTTAAGTGACTGCGGTAGGTAGAGACTCCGGATGCGGTTGCTAAAGAAGTGGCTTGACTGCGGGTGCTGGATGGCTGCGGTAGCTGAAGAGGTTGCGGTAGCTGAAGTTCAAGAGGGTCACTTTTTATGATTCAACAATTTCCCCCTAAGTGACCTCTTTAACTTTTGTTCAGCTATCAAGTTTGAGGAACTTGATCAGGATCCACCAAAACTTCCTGATGTTTCAGCCAGATGATACTCCTTAAGATCTCGAACTTGACTTATGCGGTAGTGTGCTTCGATCTTTCAACTGCGGTTCGACAGATGTCAAGTTCTTCTTGGTGAGGTGATGCATGGCAGTCATAGGAATGAAATATTTGACATTATCGATCTTCCTTTTGAAAATGACTCCAAGTTCAGGAAAGTTGGTTGCGCCTAAGGATCTTTCTTGATAGCCTTCGGTAGGCATTAGTGCAGGGTCAAGTGGTGGCATATCAAATTTCTTGGCAATGATGGGGTAGATCTCTGCGTCGATCTTGGCAAAATCACAGACCGTTTCCTTCAAAACGGTATTAGCCCTTTCAAGCGCAATCTTCATTTTCTGGTGCTTCTCTGACTTGTTCTGGAACACCTTGGCAATGAGAAAGACTTCTTCCGGATTCATACAAGGGAAGTCTGCTTGGGTGCGGACATAGTCATGCTCCCTTCTAGTGAGGGTATACTGGATGTAGTCAACCTTCATGAACTTCCGAATCTTGTAGTTCTTGATTGCGGATGGTCTATCGTTAGACCATATCTTCTCAATGGGAGAGGCATGCTTAGCATGAAAAAGACTAAGTCTCTCAAATTCCATTGGCAGTCTTTTGTGATCTGGAAGGCTGCGGTCGAATTGCTCAAATACTGTGAAGTATTTGACATTTGGAGATATTGGGACATCCCAGTAGCCATCAGTAGGGGGTTCAGCATAGGTGAGGTGGGGTCTGTAATCTTCGTCCAACAGTCTGCGGTGAGGATTGATCCAAGAGTTTATCAAGGATTCGTCCATCATAGTATCAAAACCGCATTCTCTCCATATGAGCTCTGCAAGTTTGGCTGCCTTCCAATCTTGTTTCCTTTGGGTGGTGGCAGGAGAGTCATTTGAGCTTGGAGAGGACATGTGCTCAACCAGGTTTTTGAAGTGAGGGGGAGTCTCTGGTTTCTCAGGAGTGACCTTCTCTTGCGGTGGAGTGTTATGAGGTGGAGTATGATGAGATGGTTGTGGTGTAGGAATTTTTCCTGTGATGATGGGGGGGGGGGGCTCTGATGTTGTGAGATGGAATGATTGGAGTGATGGACTTCATCTTCACTGTGATGGACTTCGTCTTCACTTCCCCCTCTTGAGGAATGCAACAGAGGAGCTTCCTCAAGCCATTTTATATGGCCATCAACCTTGGCAAAAACGTCTTCAAATTGAACTTTAAGGGCATCGGCCAACTGTTGATTATTGGGAATGGTGGGGTTGAATAGCAGTCTATGAATTTCCTTGGTGAGCTGAAGAATCTCGGGACCATGGAAGTTAGAGGACATGGATCGTTGCAGTCTATTGATCGTGGCTTGAAGAACTGAGATAGTGGACTCATACGCAGTGTGAGTCTCAGCTATCAGTTTTTGAGACTGTGTGGCTTGATCCGCAATGGCTGCTTGGAGATCCTTTTTGATTGCGGTCACCTCAGAGATGAGGTGTTCCGCAGCAGCCATGAAGTCCTTGTGATCTGCTTTGCGGTTGTTGTCAAGGGACCGAATCCCCATTTCAACTCTGAGAGAAATTCTCTCAGCAGCCAAACGCTCACGTGTTTCCAGGCGTTCTATCCGTTCGATCAGTGATTGCGGTCCGGGGGAGTCTTCTGGTTGCGGTTGGGTTGGGTTGGCTTGACCGCAGCTAAGATTTGGTCAACTTTTGCTTGTAAGCTCAGAAACTTCTTTCTCGTGACCGCATTCTTCTTCTTTTTCTTCTTCTCTTTAGGTTTGGAAGTTGAATGGTGAGAGCCACTGGATTCCTCTTCTTCATCGAACATCATCAGGTCATCATCAGAAGGACTGGGCTTATTTACCTCCTGAATATCCTCATCATCAAGACCGAAGGTGGGAGCAGAACTGACTTCTATTGCGGTTCCTTCGTCTTGTGATTCATGAACTGTTGGAGTTGGAATTGGATTTGGAGTTGGAGTTGGAGTTGGAGTTACTCTGGAGGTACCTGCACCTTCACCAGTTGCTTGAGCTTTGAGGATTGTTTCAGCCATCTCGGTCATCCAGTCTTGAACCTTTAGAATGGTGGCTACGATATTGGCATTATTGATTGCGTCTGCCCAATACTTTGCCACTGACTGGATTTCTTGCTACTTTTGTTGTTGTTGCTTGATCTGTTGTTCCTTGCGGGCTTGAAATGCCCTTCTGAAAGCGTCATATTTCTTGATTTCTGACTCAGTTACCGGAGTGTAGCGTAACCATGAGTCGTTTGATTCATCTCCGTCAAATCCTTGAAAATGCACCGAAGTGTCCTTCGGGTCCACGGATCCTTGCATATTTGTGCTCACCGTGCCTAAACCACCTGCTGTGGATGTAAGCAGAGTAGGATTTCCTGAGCTTGCTTGGTCTCCTTGACCCGTGGTCAAGTTTGGCCTCAGCTCAGTTCTGGCATGGGCGTAAGAAGTGCCCTGCGGTTGGGGAGGTGTTTGAAGTGTTTGGGTTACGTTCAAGAGGATGGAGCGCAACTCCTCAGGTGAAAAGATATGCAGTCGGGAAGCCCTGGAGACCTTAGGGCGAGTACCAATGTCATCCTCGTGGGAGTGAACTGGGGGGGAGTCTCCACGATGTGGTGAATCAGACTCACTTTCTGAGTCTGATTGGAAAATGATAGTGGTGTTGAATGGGTCTGCGGCCACCCCAAGGACTACCAGAGCCTTTTGAGAGGCTTCAGTATCGGTCCGGTCACGCATTTGGCCAGAGGTATCGGTTTTTCTTTTCTTAAGGATAGCAATTGGTTGCCTATCCTCATCAGAATCACTATCAGGTGTGGTTGCGGTTGGTTTGATTTTACGTTTCTTGGTGGGTGCGGTTCATTTGGGAGCATCCTTCTTGGGTGTTCTTTGTTTCTTCTTGGTGGCCAATTTCTTTCTTCTTTGAGAAAGATTGGAGAGAGTAGTGGCAGAAGGGACTGCGGTACCTTCAGGGTTAATGGTTGCGGATGGATTTTGAAGAGGCGGGGTAGGAGGGTATGGGGCAATACCTTCCGTAGCCTCAATATGATCTGAGACATCAGCAGTCTCAAGACCAAATGTGGAAAGAATGTGGGTAGGGAGTCTTCGAATTGGTCCAAAATTAGATTGATCAGAGGAGGGATTGTACCTTTTAAGATCCTTGGTGACAAAGAAATTGATGTCACTGCCCATGTTGATTCCTGCATCCGCATGAAGGTCTGAAATGCAGAGTGACCAGAACCTTGCAAAGGTGAGCTCGGTTGGGTTCTCCCTTGGGTTCTCCTTGGGAATGTATTGAAGAAAGTCGTCCCATAAGATCTGCCCGTAGTTTACATCGTGTCCTGTAAGTATACTCCATACCAGCTCCAGAAGCTTGAGTCCCATATTATCCGTGCCTCCAGTTCTGCCGGATAGACTGCGGATGATAAAGTGGCAAACAAATTGCCAGACCGCAGGCAGTTGGTTTTTCTTGAATTCACCAATTCCTCTAATCTTCTTCTGATAACCCATCTGGTAAAGTGCAGAGGTAACGTCCGCCATGGATGGAGAGAAAATCTTGATGGAGGGATGAACAAGGAGGTTTATGGCAGAAAGAAATTTTTCCTTGGACAGAATGACCAAAGAATCATTAAACAGGTTAAGATGAACTTCTTGGGGGTTTTCGATTGGGCGATAAGCGGAGAATGCACATTTGAAAAGGGTTGAGATTGGGACAACATCTGTGAAAGCATCAAAGAGGCCAAACAGGGGATGATTCTTCAGAAACTTAATCATCAGCTTGGTTGGAGCATTGTAAGATGGATGATCTTCGAACACTGCTCTGAAGTTGCTTGATGCAATCGTGGGAGAGTCTGAACCAGTAGGGTTCACTGATCCTGAAGCCTTGGATTGTTTCTTGGATGCACCGGATTTCACCATTGTAGGATCTTGAGAGAAAGAGTAGAAAGACAGAGTTCTTGAAGGATTTAAGAGGGAAGGTTCAATGTTCAGAAAGCGTAAAGTGATTTTGGGGAAGAAGAAGGGTTTATAAAGGGATGAAATTTTTTACCCTAGGTAAAAAGAAAGGATAAGGTAAAACGTCGTTTGGGGGGAATCTTTTGAATCGGAGATTAAATCTCAGCCACATAAAATGAAATGGTTTAAAAGGATTTTTGAGATTTGTCAAAAGAGGGTTTGCATTTAATGAAAAGTCAGATGTACATCATCACGTCAGGTGATCGTGGGGTGAGGGGAAAGGAAGTTGTAACGGATGTGACGTTCTGGGTAAGCGGAAAAGACAAATTAAGGATGTGATTATGGAAAAACGTTCTTTTTGTCATCATACCTAAAAATAGGTCTGACACAAGGTTTATTCAGAAAGAGAATGAGACAGTTTCTTAAGGGAATGTTTTTTTTTTGTTATTTAATGTTTTATTTAATGAAGGATCATTAAATAGCACATAAAAGATTCAAGGGTTGATGAAACAGTTGAGAGATTATCAACGTGATTGCGGATGGAAACTTCATTGCGGATGACCAGGTGTCATTGTGGATGACCAGATGTCATTGCGGATGACCAGATGTCATTGCGGATGACCAGATGAATGTATGTAGTATAGGAACTGAGAAGAACACTTGTACAAAAATTAGTAATAACAAACAATAAGGACCCATGAAAGATAAGTATGATATACGGTTGCGGTACCTAGACTGCGGTACCAAAACCATCTATCATAAGTAAATTTCAGTTAGAACCGCAACAGAGACCAAGGATGGTCTGCGGTATCTAACAATTCAAAAAGAATTGCGGGTCTGGATTCATCATTCCTAACATTTGCAGGAAGGTGTTAAGTTTTGTAGAGTCGAGGGCTTTTGTGAACACATCAGCAATCTCTTCATGAGAATGAACAAAGATGAGTTCAATGTTACCTTTCAAGATGTGGTCTTTGATGAAATGATACCGTAGTTCAATATGCTTAGTCTTGGAGTGCTGAATTGGATTGTGAAAATAGCAATAGCACTTTCAGAGTCACAATAGATCGGTATCCGCAACATTCTGTATCCGTAGTCCAATAGTTGAGTTTTCATCCAAAGGACTTGAGAGCAACAGCTGGCTGCGGCCACATACTCAGCTTCTGCGGTAGACAGAGATACACAGCTTTGTTTCCTTGATGACCAGCTGACGAGTCTTCCACCCATAAATTGACAACCACCTGAAGTGCTTTTTCGATCTAGTTTGCATCCGGCATGATCCGCATCTGTGAATGCTTGAAGGCTGAAATCGTTGCCTGCAGGGTACCATAAACCAAGAGACTTGCTTCCTTTCAGGTACCGTAGTATCTGTTTGGCTACGGTCATGTGTGACACTTTTGGGTCAGCCTGATACCTTGCGCATACACCTGTTGCAAAGACAATGTCTGGCCTGCTTGCGGTGAGGTACATCAAAGAGCCTATGATACCTCTATAAGTCTTGTGATCCACATATTCGCCTGAGGGATCAACATAGATCTTATATCCAAAAGCCATGGTGACCTTAGCCGAAGAACAATTGTCCATAGAAAATTTCTTTAATAGTTCAGTGTTATATTTCTCTTGATGAATGAATATCCCTTGCGGAACTTGTTTCACTTGAAGTCCTAGAAAGAAGTTAATCTCTCTATTCATGCTCATTTTGAACTTGTTGGTCATGAGCTTAGCAAATTCATCCACCATTCCTTGATCAGTTGATCCGAAGATGATATCATCCACATATATTTGTACAAGCATAAGATGGTCACCATTTGCTTTTCTAAATAAAGTGGGATCAATCACTCCTCTTTTGTATCCGGACGAGACAAGAAATTTAGAGAGAGTCTCGTACCATGCTCTTGGGGCTTGCTTCAGACCGTAGACTGCTTTTTCAAGTTTGTAGCAGTGGTCTGGGAATTCAATACTTTCAAAGTCTGGAGGTTGCTGAAGATAAACCTCTTCTTTTAGTTCCCCATTGAGAAATGCACTCTTAACGTCCATTTGGTGTACCTTGACGTTTTTGTGGGCTGCGTATGCTAAGAAGATTCGGATGGCTTCCATTCGTGCCACCGGAGCATACGTTTCATCATAGTCAACACCTTCAAGTTGACTGTAGCCCTTTGCAACTAGCCTTGCCTTGTTTCTGACTACCGTACCAGATTCATCCAACTTGTTTTTGAATACCCATCTAGTACCAACAATGGTGTGACCGTGTGGCTTTGAGATGAGCTTCCATACTTTGTTTCTTTTGAATTCTTCCAGCTCTTCTTGCATTGCGGATATCCAATCAGGTTCTAGTAATGCTTCTTTGATCGTTCGGGGCTCAAATGAGGACATAAATGCTGCGTAGTGACAATGATCAGATAAGTCCTTGGGAGATCGAGTCTGGATACCTGCGGATGGGTTGCCAATGATTTAACCTGGTGGGTGGTCCTTCGTCCATACGTGAAGACGGGGTTGTAGATGATCAACAGCTGCGGTAGAGGGAATATCTTGAATATCAGAAGAATCTGCGGTTGGAGATGGCAGTTCCCCCTAGACTTGAGAACATCGTGCTGAGTCATCTTGGTTTGTTGGAACGAGAATGGAGTTTTCTTGAGCAGTTGGGAGAGGTTCCCCCTGGATTGCTGATGGGAGTTCCTTTGGAACCTAAGAAGGTTCCCCCTGGACTGCGGATGGGAGAGTGATAATCCTTGGATCGGTTCTCGTGTCAATGTTCTCTATGATTTCATCATCCGAATCCGAAGATACGTTTGATGGTAATGATTCTCTCCGGATAGGAACTTGAGCAGCATCAAGTACTGGAACCTCAACGGTTGTTGCTAGATCCGGAGTAGAGCTTTCCCCCTCAACCGGAGAGGTGAAAGTATTAAGAGATGCTACTTCAGATAGAGATGGTCCAGAAACATCAGCGTGTTGTTGTTGAGCTGTGGGTGACACAAGAACTTCGGATAGTTTCGCCGTTTCAACAGGATCGAAAAGATCGTCATAATTGACTTCAACTAGATTTAAAGGACTTGAAGAGGCAGGAATATCGCTTTCCATGATTGCGGTGGTTTCAGTGGATGGAGGGGCGTTGCGGATGTGAGAATCATCAAATTTCACATCGAAGCTTTCAATGATCAACCTTGTACGTCTGATGAGCACTCGATAAGAAACCTTGTTAGTGGAATAACCAAGGAAGATGCCTTCATCAGACTTCGGTGCAAACTTGTTAAGCTGATCGCGGTTGTTGATCACAAAACATCTACACCCAAAGATATGAAAGAAGTGAACATTTGGCTTGCGGTTGTTAAGGCCCTCATATGGTGTTTTATTGAGGCGTTTGCACACAATGCTTCGGTTTTGTACAAAGCATGCGGTTGCTACAGCATCAGCCCAGAAGTAGAGAGGAAGGTGTGCGAAGTTGAGCATGGATCTGGCTGCTTCTACTAGTGTGCGGTTCCTTCTCTCTACTACTCCATTTTGTTGTGGTGTATAAGGAGCTGAGAAGTTGTGAGTGATGCCTTTGGAAACCAAGAAACTGTTGAGAAGATGATTGGTAAACTCGGTTCCATTATCACTGCGGATACGTCTTACTGGAAGCTTGATCTGAAGTTCTATTTCCTTGATGAAATTGATGAGAATCTGCGGTGTTTATGACTTGAGTCTGAGGAAGAAAACCCATGTGAAGCGTGTGAAGTCATCTACTATAACAAGTATGTACTTCTTGTGATGGAGACTGGCTACGGTTGATGGACCGCAGAGATCAATGTGTAAGAGCTTTAGAGGTTCAGAGATTGAAGAATCAATCACCATAGGGTGACTTGCTTTGGATTTCTTCCCACATTCACATGCAGGGCAGAGAGTATCGTTGCTGAATTTGAGAATAGGGAGACCTCTGACTAGTTCTCCGGTGACCAAATTGTTGATGTACCTGAAGTTGAGATGAGCTAGCTTGCGGTGCCATAGCTAGCTGACTTCGGATATGACTTTGGATAGGAAGCACAACTGCGGTCTACCAATGATCAGAGAGACATCCAAAGGGTACATCGTACCTTCGGATCGGGATTTGATCAGACACGTGTTCCTATCACTTGTCATTACATAGCAAAATTGATCATCAAATTCAACTCGATGGCATGCCTTACATAGTTGGCCAACACTAATGAGATTGTGTTTAAGGCTTTCTACATAAGCAACCTTTTGAATAGAGAAGTTCCCCGTAGTGAGAACACCGTAACCTCGGATGATTCCATTTGCATTGTTGCCGAATGTAACATTTCCACCATTGCATATTGGCCTGAAATCCCGAAGGTATTCTAACCTTCCGGTCATGTGCAAGGAGCAGGCACTGTCAATTAACCATTCTTCTTCTTGTTCCTCCTTGCACAAAGCCTGAGAATTACACGG
Organism: Lactuca virosa; assembly: GCF_052849685.1. NCBI lineage: Eukaryota > Viridiplantae > Streptophyta > Magnoliopsida > Asterales > Asteraceae > Lactuca > Lactuca virosa. The sequence continues at coordinate 35,168,175 of NC_136433.1, read as the reverse complement.
TTAGTTTAGGCATACAAACTAGTTTGGAGCCTGGGGCAATTGGTGAATTTTTGAAAGATGCATGGACCGAGGTTGTAGGGACGGGTCTCTTGTCAACTTTTATTCCTAGTCCTGGGTGTTTGTGCAGATTTGGAGTGTTGTGTTTTGAAAAAGTACGAAGTTTCTGACTCTGACTAGATTTGACATAGGATGAATCCTTTTGACAACTACACTGACATTTACAAAAGCAGATTTTGTCTTTTTATCTGACACTATGCTTGGTCAGCGGTCCATAGGATGAATTGGACTTGTTACCGGTCCGAGGTTGAAAAGATCTGACATGAGTGTTGTTTGGTTTCTGAAAAGTTTGTTTTGAACAAGGTTTAGTACGTGTAGATCTTTGAGTCCTTTTTGGTGGATTTGGTAGAATACCCTTCCACTTGTGGAAATTTTGATGTGACTTTAAAAGTGTTGGTGTGGGTAAAATACCTTTCTATTTAGGATCATTTGAGGAATAGACCTGAAAACCATTGTTTTGAAAAGACTGAACACTCTTTTGGGTTGTGTCAGATGAAGTAGGAATGACTGATGTAATTTGACATTCCTTTTTGTGTGTTTTCTTGAAAGGAGAGTTTTTTGAAAAGTAGTGTGAGAAAACAAATTTTTCTGGACTTTTGGATTTTGGAAATCTGACATGTTTCTTGTTTTTCGGAAAAATTTGTCTATTTGTGCCACGGGATCAAATTTCTTCTTTGAAAGCCTTTTTAGCTAAGGATTTTGGTGAACCGTAGTCTCTGTTGTTCAACTGCGGTTTCCTAGAATCTTTTGAAATTTTGTGAAAACGAGGGCTTGAGTCATCATAACTTGAGGATTCAGGGATTTGAGAGCATTGACCCACTTCAAAGTTTTCTATGGGTAATTCGTGATGAATTATTTGAAGAGTGGCAAAACTTTTGTTTGAAGACTGCGGTAGGAATGACTTGACTACCTCAGAGTAAGTCTTAGTTGGGACTTCAGTGGGACATTTGTGGGACTTTTGACTACAGTGTGAGACACTGCGGTCTGAGGACAGAGATGGAAAGTCTTTCGAGACTTCGGGGCCCTCAATGACAATTTCTTCATCAACTACGGATGAGGTTTGAGAATTTGGATAAATGGTGCCACAGATAGGAATTTGATCACATGTGTGACCCGAAACCTCAGACACAATTTCCTCAATGACACAATTATTGCTTAGACTATGTAGTCTACCGAAGTGAGTTTTGATGTCTTCGGGAAAGGTCTTGTCATTGACTGGGAAATGAAATTCTCGGTCTGGAGGGACATACAGTCTGTCTTTATTGAACCGGGGTGAGGAATCCATTACGGTAGGATATCCATTCGACCAACCCCAATTGTATGTATTGTCCACGGTTCCATTGTTTACCAAATTTTCAATAGCTTCACTTTCATTAAACAAATTTTCAATTAAGAGATTTAAGCGTACAATTTCACTCTGAGCTAAATCTCTCTGGTTCAAAGCCATCTCTAATTGGGTTTCACTCAACATTCTTGCATCTTTTTCTAACTCTAGGTTCTTCTCTAACATAGACATTTTGAGTCATTTGTTATCCAGTCGTCCTCTCACGTGGAACATCTCTTGGGACGCAATGTTCTTCTCATCTAAGGCTTTTTTATAGTATGTAAGGATGGCAGTACAAGTGTAATTAAGATCATCTATGTAGGGCTGACAGTCATGCATGCTATAGTTTAGAGTTTGGATCATAAGTTTTACCTGTTCGACGATGCTTAGAGTTCCATCCTTTGCCATGTAGCAGTAGTTCTTTTCCAGCTTTGTAGACCCATCATCATCCGCAGTTGCCAGCATGCATATTTTCCCTTTTCCTTTGACACTGCTGATGGCTTCATCTTCGTCTCCGGATGACCAAACTTGATGGTCTCTTTTGACATGGGCTACGTATGCCCTTGCTTTTTCCTTATCTTCCAACTCTTGAGCCATTCTAAGGTAGAATGCTCTGTCTTTTACTACATTGGCCTTACAATCTCTTGCAAAGTGATTCTCTTTGTTGCATTTGTGACAAATTACAACATCAGTCTTGTCTTCTGGGGGAGTACCGGAGTCAGTGGTTTGAGTAGACTGTGGTGCTTCCTTTGGTTGATTATTTAGAGATTGCGGTGGTGGATGAGAACTTTTGGAATATCGAGGATGGTTATTCTGGGAACCGAAGTTACGGTTGAATGGAGGTTTGTTGAACTGTTGATTCTTGCGGAAGGAAGGAGGTGGTAGACGGTTGAACTGTTGGCTAACCAGAGCAATAGCCTTCTGAAATTCTTCTTCATCGTCATACTCTGAGTCAGCTTCGTATGACTGCGGTGAAGTGTCATACGAGGGAGAGTAGAGTGACTGTGGTGGGGCTTGTGCTACGAGAGCAAGTGGTCCTCCGAAGTCAGCACAGTCTTTGAGTACGGTGGATTCTTGTGCTTGCAGCTCTCCATAGAGGTTGTAGAGTGACAAAGAGTGAATCTTTCTATCGCCCTGGACTATCATCTTAGCCGTAGTCCAATGTCTTCCCAAACCATTAAGAAACTGTAGATTTGTTTCATGGTTACTGCGGATGGTGCCCGCATTGGATAACTTGGTGACTATCAGGTTGAACCTTTTGAAGGAGTCTTCCAAACTTTTGCCAGTATGAGCTTTGAAGTTGTTGAACTCATTGAGTGCGGTAGTAAGCTTCTTGTCTTGTGCTTGTTCTGAGCCTTCGTACAAATTCTTGAGAACTTCCCAAATCTCTTTTGCTGATTTGCAAATTATGATAATATCGAAGTTGTCAGGAGCAACTCCACAGGAGATTTCATAAAAAGCAACAACATCACTTTCCATTTTATCGAGATCATCCTTGGTGGGACGGTTCATGACTGGTTGACCTCCTCCTAGTCTGGTTGTAGCGCCGTCAGTTTGGACTGGTGTAAGGACTGGGACATGTGGTCCTTCTTCTACGGATCGCCATACATCTGTACCAAGTATCCTTAAGTATCTTTCCATTCTTTATGACCAGTGATGATATTCATTTGCTACCAGTATTAGGGCTCGATTAGAACCACCAACACTGTTGGAAACATTCAGAGATAACGATTGTGCCATTTTGAAGTTTTTTTTTAAGAAATGAGCTTTAGTGGTGAAGAAGGCCCTTTGAAAATCAGAGTTCCGTTTTCAAAAAGCAACCACTATGGCTCTGATACCAATTGTTGAGAGAAAAACTTAGAGACACACTTGAACAAATGTTAGAACAAGTGTATTGCGGAATAGTTAATCTCGAAGGATCTAAAAGCTCAACAATAATATCAATAAGTTAGAGTTAGATAGTTAGAGAGTTAGTTGCGGAAAAGTAAAGAAATAGAAATGACAACAATTGTTATATCAAGTATACACATAAGTTGATTCATAACAAGGAATGCATTCAAACCGAGTTAATAAGGAAGATCAAACTTAGTGATTAAGTCACGAAAGACTTGCTCAGAAGAGAGGTTATAATCAGTTGTATTCTAGTAATATTTGAGAGTAAGAAGGGACGAGTGATAGGGATATAGAAACGATAACTTCAGAGATGTGTATTCAGAATAGATAGATGCGTAAGTATGAATACAGGAGGATGAGCTCTATTTATAGAGACTCATGAAGTACACTAGATTACATCTCTAAGAGTAGCCATGAAAGGCATACTGGACAATAGAGAGTATTATAATAAAGACAATTAAAGTAATCTAGTTAAGTGACTGCGGTAGGTAGAGACTCCGGATGTGGTTGCTGAAGAAGTGGCTTGACTGCGGGTGCTGGATGACTGCGGTAGCTGAAGAGGTTGCGGTAGCTGAAGTTCAAGAGGGTCACTTTTTATGAATTAACACGAATCGAACTTGTGCCAGGAGCTACACCCATTGCCAAATCGCCCTATAGGTTGGCTCCTGCGGAGATGCAAGAACTGTCAAGCCAACTCAGCGAACTCTTGAGCAAAGGATTCATCCGACCTAGCTTCTCACCCTGGGGAGCTCCGGTCCTTTTTGTTAAGAAGAAGGACGGATCCTTTAGGATGTGTATCGATTATAGAGAACTGAATAAGCTCACTATCAAAAATCGCTACCCACTTCCACGAATCGACGATCTATTCGACCAGCTTCAAGGAGCAAATTACTTCTCTAAGATAGATCTGCGATCCGGCTACCACCAACTCAAGGTCCAGGAAGAAGATATCCCCAAGACCGCTTTCCGAACTCGCTATGGACATTATGAATTTGTTGTAATGCCCTTCGGTCTAACGAATGCCCCTTCCGTATTTATGGACCTGATGAATCGAGTTTGCCGACCATTCCTCGACAATTTTGTTATCGTTTTCATCGACGATATTCTGGTTTATTCTCGAAGCGAAGAGGAACATAGTCGACATCTCCGACAAATCTTGGAAACCCTGCAAGCCGAAAAGTTATATGCAAAACTCTCTAAGTGTGAGTTCTGGCTCCGTAGCGTAAACTTTTTAGGTCATGTCGTCAGCCAAGAAGGGATACATGTGGACCCTTCTAAGATCAAAGCCATTGAAGGATGGGCAGTCCCAACGACACCCACAGAAATTCGTCAATTTCTGGGTCTCGCAGGCTATTACCGAAGATTCATTCAGAACTTCTCCAGAACAGCCAAGCCACTTACCATGCTTACACAAAAGGGCGTACCATTTGAATGGACAGAAAAGCAGGAGATTGCCTTCCGAACTCTGAAACGAGCTCTCTGTAGTGCACCGGTACTATCATTACCAGAGGGAACTGAGGACTTCGTAGTTTACTGCGATGTTTCGAATCAGGGTTTAGGCTGTGTACTCATGCAGCGTGGGAAGGTGATAGCTTATGCATCCCGGCAACTAAAGACAAATGAGGTGAATTATACCACCCATGATCTCGAATTGGGAGCTGTGGTCTTTGCTTTGAAGATTTGGAGGCACTACCTTTATGGTACAAAGTGCACAATTTTCACTAACCACAAGAGCCTCCAACACATTTTAAATCAAAAGGAGTTAAACATGAGGCAGCGAAGATGGGTTGAGCTGCTAAACGATTATGAGTGCGAAATCAAGTACCACCCAGGCAAGGCTAACGTGGTAGCTGATGCCTTGAGTCGGAAAGAATACTCAAATCGTCGTGTGAAAACTCTTTCAATAACCATTCAATCCCACATGTCCTCGCAAATCAAAGAATCCCAGTTTGATGTCATGAAGACAGAGAACAGAACAAGCGAAGCGTTACGTGGAATGGAAAAGAATTTCGAAGCCAAGGAGGACGGAGCATATTATTTCATGAACCGAATTTGGGTCCCTAAACTTGGGGGATTCAGAGAGGTAGTCATGAATGAGGCCCATAAGACACGATACTCCATCCATCCGGGGTCAGATAAAATGTACCTGGATGTAAAGCAATATTATTGGTGGCCTAACATGAAGGCAGAAATTGCCACTTACGTTAGCAAGTGCCTCACTTGCGCTAAAGTGAAGGTAGAATATCAAAAGCCCTCGGGACTATTACAACAGTCGGTAATACCCGAGTGGAAATGGGAAAGGATCACCATGGACTTTGTGACCAAATTACCCAAGTCAACTGATGGATTGGATGCCATATGGGTAATAGTCGATAGGTTGACGAAATCCACCCATTTCCTGCCAATAAAGGAGACATACAGGATGGAGCGATTGACAAGAATCTACATCAAGGAAATTGTGAGACTCCATGCAGTACCAATATCTATCATCTCAGATCGAGATAGTAGATTCACTTCACGCTTTTGGCAATCGCTTCAGAAAGCTATGGGAACACAACTCGACATGAGCACTGCTTACCACCCACAAACGGATGGTCAAAGTGAGCGAACCATTCAAACGCTTGAAGATATGCTTCGAGCATGTGTGATAGACTTCGGAAGGTCGTGGGATACCTACTTACCTTTAATTGAGTTTTCGTACAACAACAGTTATCACACAAGCATCAAAGTTTCTCCTTTTGAAGCATTATATGGGCGTAAATGTAGATCATCGTTGTGTTGGGCCGAGGTAGGTGACACTCAGCTAGCAAGAGGACAGACACCAAACAATGCATTAATAGGACCAGAAATCATACGTAAGACGACAGAGAAGATAGTTCAAATCAGAGCTCGACTTCAAGCATCACGAGACCAACAGAAGAGCTATGCTGATAAACAGCGAAAGCCCTTAGAATTTCAAGTCGGAGATCGGGTGTTATTAAAGGTCTCTCCCTGGAAAGGAGTGATTCGTTTCGGGAAACGGGGAAAACTAAACCCACGGTACATTGGGCCATTTGAGATTCTTGCCCGAATCGGTCCAGTGGCCTATAGGCTGTAGCTACCTGGTGAGCTCAGCAGTGTACACCCCGTGTTCCATGTTTCCAATTTGAAGAAGTGCATATCCGACGAAACTCTTGTCATCCCACTGGAAGAAATCGAAATCAACGAGAATCTCCTATTCATCGAGGAACCAGTTGAAATCATGGACAGGGAAGTGAAGCGTACTAAGCAAAGTCGCATTCCGATTGTGAAAGTTCGGTGGAACGCAAAACATGGACCAGAATTCACATGGGAACGCAAAGACCAGATGAAGCAAAAGTACCCTCACCTATTCTCGCATTCTCAAATCCAGCTTCAAAAAGAATTTCGGGACGAAATTCCCTCTAACGGGGGGATGATGTCACAACTAGGAATTCTAATGCTTTTGTAAGCATTAACAATGATAACATTTGTGACTAAAAATTGAAAGTATGCATGATGTTTATTCAATAACACCAAAGGTCCATCCATCACTCTATGCAAACACTTCAAATAGTCAACAAAAGATTGGAAACCCTAAAAATCCCGGTTTAAGTCCATTATGGACTAGGATTTCCTTATTGGTCCTAATGGACCAATAAGTTTCCAATTTGACTAGTTTGGGCATAGAACCCTTAATTGGGCTCTAATTCAACCCACCTTCATGAGATTTGATATTTTTGGGCCATATTGGGTCTAAAATGGAAATAAACTACTCCAATAAGCCTTATTGGACCATAGCTAGCCTAATTCACCTTGTTGGGCCATAACTAATCTAATTAGCCCTAATGGGCCACAAATTTAATCTTTTATGCAAATTGGGTCGTGAACCACCCTAAGGGCCCAATGGGCCGAAAACTTTATGGAACTCAAAATTTCGAACCAAGATAAGAAGTGGGCCAAATTAATCTATTTCCTTCCTCCTAGCCCAAGGTTTCGACCCAAGATAAAAAAAAGAAAAACTAATATGGAAGATATTATGGTGCCACCTCATAATCTCATGGTGGTTCTCCATGCAATTACCCCCTAAAAAACTAAGCAAATCTGATACATCTATGCACCTATCACATCTTCATCTCTCTCCTCCCCTCTCTTCTTCTACCTTCGGCCGAGAGTATCAACACCCACACACATAATTCATTCTCAAACATTTCCAAATTCTCTCAAGAACATCCTCCTCTCCATCCAAATTTTTGAAGAATCTAGGGTGCTTCCAAGAAGATCCTTCACTTATATCCCCATCATTGGTAAGTTAGTGTTATACATAAGTCTTGGTTTCCATTCTTAAGCTAAGAACAACTCCTTATATGACTTCATTTGGTGATCATACTTCCTAGAAAACCTCATAGTTCGAAAGTTCTCTTCAAGGGAGTATCTAAGGCCGAAAACCACATCACCTTCTTCAATTTCTTCTTCAAAACCATGACCAACTAAGCAAGGTGAGTTCATACCCCCTTGTTTTTGGTTTTTACTTGTTTTTGGGGGGATAATACAAGTACTATGTGTTGATATGTGTGTGTATGCTTGTTATATATGATTTCTTTGGTTTAAGTTGTGAAAATATGATGTTATTTGCTAAATCTTGAAATCTATGGCTAAAGTGTGAAGAATACATAAACAATGTACATAATAAACAACTCACTTCAAAGATCTAAGGATCGTTAGGCTTAAGAAGTCAAAACAAAGTCAAAGTACTTTTAAGTGTCATTTTTGCAAAAAATAATCAAAGTTTGGGTAAAATATGAAATTTTCGGTTTTATAAGGACAAAATGGTATTATTTGCATAGAAATCTAACTTTTATGAAAATAACACTTTTCTAGGGGTCAAAAACATAAATTTTAGCTTATTGGGCTTTAATTTGGGCCTCACGAGTTTTTGGGCCCAAAGTTGCGAAAAATTGAAATGTTGAGGGGCTGAATTGGAAAAATTAACAAACTATGAGTCTAAAACGTGAATAAACTATTTTTAGGGGCTGAAAATGACTTTGATGCAAAAATTGGACTAAAAATGCAAAGTTTTTGATTTTGGGGTCAAAATTGTAAAACTTACGGAATTTGAGCCAAAAGTGTAAACTTTTTACAATTAAGGGCTGGAAATGTCAAATACAATAGTTTTGGGCTGAAATTATTATTTAAATAAAGTTTGGGTCTAAAATGTCATGAAGAATGGTTTAAGGACCAAAAATGTCAATTTTCATAAAAGGGGACTAAAAGTGCCATTTTTATAGATAAAGTGGCTGAAATGGTCAAACTAAATGTTTTTGGGCCAAATAGACAAATATTAAATTATTGGGTTAAAAATATTAAGTATAACGCATGGTTTTTAATATATATATATATATATATATATATATATATATATATATATATATATATATATATATATATATATATATATATATATATATATATATACGTATAACCAAGCTTCGTTATAAATCAAACATCAAAACAATCTTAACACTTCGAATAAACAACGAACTTACAACAAATACCTACATTACGAACTTAAGATCAATAAATTATAGACGATTCAATGGTTGGGCTCAAATATATTCTATTCGTGCTATTGGGCCTTTATGGCCCAATATCATGATTATTGAACCCAATATAATCACACATGTTTATTGGGCTTCTGGTGACCCAATTACATACCAAATGGCCTTTATCAGCTTTAACATGTTATTGGGCCTTAATGGTCCACTTGTATTGCTAATAAGACCTTAAACATTCATAATATGCTTAATGGGCTATAACATGTCCGTAGCATACTCGACAGCCTATAATAACATACAAAGTTAGTGGGCCTCCGTAGTCCTCTTTTCTTCTTCTGTTTGGCTTACCTTTATTCAAGTAAACATAAATCGGGTCGTGAAACAATGTTATTCAATTTCTTTTGACTAGTGAGAAATAACGGGCGACACCAATAAGTGTCGGTCGTAGTCTGTAGTTATAATCAAAGTCTCCTGGAGGGAGAGCGAGTGTTTGTGTATAGATCTATACGGGGGTGACTCCCACACACCTAAGTTGTTCGCTACAGTTAGACTCGGCCAGTCTAGGGTGACAAAATCTTAATTCAAGACCGGCATTTGCTAGAATGCCAAGACAGGCGATTTAGTCATTATTATGCATGGTTATAACGACTCACATAGAGATCCATTACCATCTAAGTAATCATTGGGAAATCATGTTCATATGCTGTGACGATACATAATACAAAACTATCATGCTATTTATATCGGAAAACATCGGGTTTTCCGGGGGAACAACATTGTTCACTTTTACTTACAACAACTATAATACAAGAAATTATTATGAAAAACATTTCACTTTTGCATGTCTTGAAATCATTTACACGTATACTTATGGATCATCACACCTTTTTTGTAAACAATTTCTGTTTCAGAAAATATCGGATTTTCTGGGTTTTACAAACAATACAAAACATTTTCATATCAAACCTGCTTATGAACTCACCAACATTATATATGTTGACCGTTTTCAAAATAACTTGTGTTCTCAGGTAACCGTTAGAATGAAGAATTATCAAGCGTGTGTCTGAATGTCTTTTGTGTGATGTCATTCGATGAACAATTTATGTTTGGAATTATGTAATGTAAACAATGTACTTGATGTGAACAATGACGGTTGTAATGTATTAATGCATGGTGATGTTTATGTTATGTTTCATGTATATTCATTGTGATGATATTTCAATTTAAGTCACACGAGCCCTCGGACGTTTCCACCGTCTGGTTCGGGGGTGTGACAGGTTGGTATCAGAGCTCTATTTATAGTGAACTGGCAAATCTAACCACACATTGATATGCAACTATAAACCCAAAGAGGGACCAAATAACTCTGAACAAAACAAATAAAATATAATAATAAACACTCTTACTTGTGCGACTTAGAAAAATGAACATAATAACAATTCAAATAAGACATTGGGAAAAATCCTGACATCTCGGTTAGGCCAGGATTGTTCATAGTTGTATTAGGAATGAATGTAGCCTGATCAACTACATTTCCTTCAGAATACAACTATCGCATGCCCTGGAGCGATCGCGATGGTCAATAAACCTAAAGGCATACCCTTTTGTTAACCAAGAGGAGAACATCAAACCAATTTCAATAACAACAAAAATATCTTAGGAATAATAATGGTTTATTTATATACCCTCCTTACGTGTTCCTCATCACGGTCACCATGGAAGAGGAGCATCAAGGCATTCAGTTTCACCAGGCCTTGGTGGCGCACAAAATGATTGAAGACGACCTCGAGGAAGGACAAGGGGCAGCACACGACATTGGGCCCGATGAGTACACGGATACGGACTACGAGTTTGAGGGGACCGATGACGACATGGAGGAGGAAAGAGACACGGATGAAGCCTCCGTCAAACCACCTTCCGACGAGACTCATCAGGACCACCCTGCCCCACTAGGAAACCCATGGGAGAGGATCGTTCTCCGGAGGCAGAGGCTGCCGCACTACGGCAACAACTATTTGCCATGGAGGCACGAGCGGTACAGGCTGAACTAGAAAGGGATGAAGTCATCGGGGAGATGACTGAGATGGCCCAGATTTTGGCACAACATTTCAGAATATGATTTCGCTACCACCGTTGGGCGCCTTCTAGTGTGTTTAGGATCAGTAGACCCCCTACTAGTGCTATGTTCTCTTATGCTTACCATGTTATGTACTACCGACTCCATGTTTAAGTGATTACACTACTCATAGAGTCGTTATGCTGCCGAACTTTGTACCCTTATGTATGCTCTTTCGGGCAAATTTTCATGTATCAAAGTACAGATATTATTAGTGGAAAATATTATGTGTTTTATCGTGATGTTGTTATCTGCTATGTGTTTTATATTCTTATTGTTTGGTGTAAATATATGGAATCACTTTGATGCTCAATCGATTCACAAAATTCCCAACTTAAATACAATACGTACTCAAAATCTTTCTGTTCCATAACAGTAAGATGCCGCAAAGACCAAACCGTGGAAACAATCAACCACCGACACCATCAGAAATCAACTTAGTTGCATTTCAAGCAGCTGTATCTGCTGCAGTCACAGCAGCACTGGCACAGATCCACAATGGGAACAATGGTGGAGGCAACAGGCAGGGGGGCGGAAGTTCAAACAACGGGATGAACCAAGGACCTACCAAGACATGCTCGTACAAAGATTTCACCAACGCCAAACCACGAACCTTTAATGGAACAGGAGGAATGATAACCCTGAAGAGATGGATTGAAAAGGTGGAATCGGTGTTCGAGATATGTGGATGCCCTGAAGAAGTCAAGGTGAAGTTTCCAACATGTACATTTGTTGATCAAGCTCTCACCTGGTGGAATGGACATGTGGAGACTATGTCTACCATAATTTAGACACGAGCACTAGTTTATTTTAGGAAAGTTGTCTAAAATGTTTTTTTATGTGCTAAATGCTTTATGTTATAGCTATAAAGATGCCTTATAATCTACTATTTGTTTGGATCTATGCTCTATTGCCGACCGGATCTGGAAACCTTATGTTCTCATGATTCTAAACGTTTAATCACGATATTAGAACTGGTATGTAACTTTTTAAAGTGATAAGGAGATTTATATGTCTATCGTAAATAAAGTTTTCCTATCTTAATTCTCATCACTGCACACCGAACGTCTGATTTGGTGTATAGATCGAAATGGCAAGAACCCGAAGTGGAATCGGAAATGCCAATACAAATAACAATCAGCAGCCTCAACCCCAAGTGATTAAGCAAGTATCGGTGGTAGCAGCTACACCTGAGCCAATCACAATGGCTGGAGTACAAGCCATGATTCGGGCTATGATGGCCGAACATAGGGAAGAGATGAGGCATATGTTGCATGAGAATAGGGATGAACCTACGATTCCTGTTGAACAGCCTGAACTGAATGAGGGTCAGTCAGAGGAAGGAAATTACAGTAGAACTGTTGGTCAAGCTGAACCGCCTATGGTTAGGAGGAATAACCAAGAGGACGGAGTTGAGAGAAATGGATGCAAGTACAAAGACTTTACGACTTGCAAGTCGTCAACTTTCACGGGAAAGGAAGATCCCATCGGAGTAATGGATTGGATCTCGGAGATGGAATTAGCCTTCATGACATGTGGTTGCAAAGGCAAGCTACAAACCACTTATGCAGTGCAGCAATTTAGGAGTGGGGTTGTTCGTTGGTGGAACACATTAGGAAAGATCATGAGCCCCAATGAGCCACTACAACTGACTTGGGCAGAGTTCTTGGTGCATTTCAAGCGCAAGTACTGCTCGGCCTAAAATCTGCTTGAGCTAGAGAACCAATTCCTGACATTGAAGAAGGGAAGCATGTCCATTGATGAATACACCAATAACTTCACAGAAAAAATAGAGTTTTCTTTGCGTATTGTCCCAGACGAGCTGACAAAAATCGACATGTACGCAAAGGGACTTCCATGGGAGTACGCGGTGCCAGTACGTCAGGCACCTACTCTAGAGGCAGCTATCTGGGCAGCCAAGTCTGTTGAGGAGATGATCAAGGGAAGAACCACCAGCAAGGTTGAAGTTGGCGAGAAGAGAAATTTTGAAGGAACTTCAGGTTCCAACAAGAAGAGCAAGTTCTCGAAGTCTGGTTCGAGGAAATTTGGAGGAGGAGCCGAAGCGAAGTGGTGTGAGAAGTGCAAGAAGAAGCACTCTGGGAAATATGACGGAGAGGTCACTTTTTTTAAATGTGGGAATCCTGGGCACTATGCCAATGAGTGCACCTTCAACAAGAATGTTTGTTATGGGTGCAATGAAGAAGGGCACATCTTGAGGGACTACTCGAAGAAGAATGATGCGGCAAGGCCCAATGTTCCACCAAGGCCAAAGGGAAGAGCATTCTAGATGATCCTTGACGAAGCGGGTGACAATGCAAGAGATCAGGAGTGAGGATCTATATGTCCTATCATCAGGATAAAAGTAGCCATATGAATAGAATCATATAGTGTAGCCTATTATAAGAGGCCTAGTGTAGGGTGAACTTGAACATCCATGTAATCGTTTCAAGAAATAATATAAACCTTAGTTATGTTATCCGATGTGTTAGATAAATATGTGAAATTCTTATATGGTGACTTGGAAAACTGCGAGACAATACTTGGGACGAGTATGAGTAGTTGAGAAAGGTAGTAGAGGCCTATACTACCAGAAGCACATAACTCGTACTTGGATCAGGGAAAGTCACAAGGTTACCAAGAAGCTAGTAATTGATTCCGTTTTGTTCAAGTTTGTCGTTACCATCGTTTCGGTAATGACTAAGAAGATGATTGATATTCTGATCCTAGTGGTCATATCATATCGAGTCCGACTAAGATATGTATTCTACGTGGTTCAGAGAACCAAGTTCGATGTAGCATCCGAATTAAGCCAGAAGATTGAAGTGAAAGATAATCGAAGCGATCAATAGAAGTATCGTGATCATTGTTAATGTAAGAAGCTTGTAGCTAGAAGTTCTACATGCTAGAATGGGATTATATCACATTAGAATATGAAGGAAGGTATATTCCATTATGGAATTTGACTATAAAAGACCTGAGTCTAAGCGTTGTATCATACGATGAAAGGTCATTAAAACATGACCCATCGGTCTGTTATGATAAATAAAGGAAATAACTTATCTTAAGTCTTTTAAGAAGAAGAAGGAGTCTTCAATAAGGATTATGTAACTCTAAGGTTACGATTGAAAGTCCAACGCAAGATAGAGAGCGGGTACAAGATAGAGCACCGCCTGCAGTCAAGAAGTCCAAGAGTTAGATACTCATTTGAAGGAAGATAGAAGTTACAGTTATTACATAGGATAAAGAGATAACGTATGGAGTCATTATACAAGCCTTGTTTCGTTGATGATTCCGGGACGTAATCATCCTAAGGGGGAGATAATTGTAGCACCCGCAGATTCGGGCTAGTTAATTTATAGATGATAAGCGTCAAAATTGACTTTTTGATAGAGGATTATTTAGAATAAATAATCTTAAGTAAGTTTTAGTATATGTCACAAGGTTTCCGTACATATAAATAACGCTAAAATCCGAGTTATAACGAAGAAGTTATGACCTGTCGAGGTTTCGCGACAAAAGTAGCACGACACCGGGAACCGTAAAAAGTGAGTTTACGATAAAGTACTTTTTAGCCTTAAGGGTCTAAAGGAAAGTTGTAGAGTATGTCTCCACCTACGCGTGGATATAAAGAACGTCAAAAACGGAGCTCGTATGCAAAAGTTATGAACTTCCGAAGATGCAGCTGTCTGAGAGCATTACACGTGTCGGAAACCCTAATCTGACTGGACTCACGACGTGAGCCTCTTTTCTCATGACGCGAGGAGTCAAAACGCCACTTTTCAATGCTAGAATACAGATGGAAAGTCTACGGAACGGGCTCACGACATGAGCATCAATTCTCACTACGTGAAGAGTCAAACGTACGCTATGCAAGCCTAGAACGCAGGTGGCGAAGCTACGAGGTGATTAGACATGGCTCACGACGTGAGCAATGTATTCTCACGACGTGAGAGGCCAAAAATCAGCCTATAAATAGCCATTTCAACCTCAACCATTCTTACACCTAAAATTCTTTCCTTTCTCTCGTTTGCTGAAGCCGTTTCCGCTTCCCGAGCCCGAAGATCACGAACCACTGACCGTACCTAAAATTCTTTCCTTTCTCTCGTTTGCTGAAGCCGTTTCCGCTTCCCGAGCCCGAAGATCACGAACCACTGACCGTTTCTAGATAGATTCTATTAAATCATGCTACAAGTGAGTGCATATTACTTTCATCTTACACATAGATATGAAGTATTTTATATAAAATTACGTGCTATGTGTGCATATTATCTGAATACTTGTTGTCTATGCAGGATGATCGATTTTATATACGTTTTAAATGATTTAAACTGTATATGTATTTTATATCTACAAATATGTTGGGGTAAACCATATGTAGATAAAATAGTTGGTGTGTGATGAAAAATGAGTTGGAAGATGAGATGAAAGGCGATATAGATCATGAGATGAGGGTGAGAGGTGAAAAGTGAGAAAAGCCTTTACCTAAACGTTGGCCCCGTCATCTAGCAGAGTATGGATGACAACCATGGACTATTCTAGACGGTCCGTGGAACACTAGCAGGCTCGCAACCTGTAGGTGTTGTGAATGACGTGTTCACCCGGTGTACTCTAAAAACCCATTGATATGTATTTCGGGTGGATTCCCGAAAATAATACTGTCGATAAATGAGTTATGGACTTAGCACCCGTTGGATGAACCCTGGCAACTATGGATTTAGTGTCTGTTGTATAAACCCTGGCGATGATGTACTTCATGCCTATTCCTTAGGAAAATTCCTTAGGAATGAGTGGTAGATAATTCTTAGGGTAGATCCTTAAGAGTAAAAGAAGATAATGGGGATGGGTAATTGGGTTGATTGTTTGATGATTAAATATAATAATTATATTATTGTGGGTTGAAAACCCTATGTGCTCACCAGGTTTCCCAACCTGACCCACTCAGTTTATTTGTATCACAAGTGTCGATACGAAGCTACTTTACACTGAGAGATTTAAAGGAGATGTAGATCACTAGTGTAAATAAATGTAAGGTCTGTTTATGCTTATGTTTCAGTATTGGCGATGACATCCCAAAGTTTTAATATGAACAAAATACATTTCTTCGGAAATGCTTTGATAATATATTTATCATGTTTTTCTGGGAACAAATTCCGCAATATATTTCTTTAAAAATATACTCGGATTTTTAAAATAAAGCATAAACAAATTGGTTGTTAGATTTCAGAAAAGCTATACACCGAAATGATCCTGCCTCCCAACTGTCCTGTCTGGCTGATCCTTACTTCATAGATCTTGAAGTAGACTTTGAATTAATCAAGACTAATAATTAGTCGCAAAAAATATTAGACTAAGACTTAGTGATAATGATACTAGGTTATGTCAAAGGAAAAGATAGTTGCTAGAAGCGAAGTGCTATCCGAATTTTGAGTCGTCACTTTAACAAGTGAGTGCATAGTTACTTTCATATTACACATAGATATGAAGTATTTAATATAAATACATGCTATATGTGCCTATTATCCGTGTTCCCGATATCTATGCTAGATGAACGATTTATAAATGTTTTACTTGATTTAAACTATATATGTATTTTTATACCTATAAATATAATGGGTAAATATGGGTAGATGAAAGATGATATAGATGATGAGAGATAAAATATGAAATAGATGATGAGAGGCCTTGACTTTAAAGATGACGTCATCTAGCAGAGTATAGATGACAACCACAGACTATTCTAGACAGTCTAGTGGAACGCTATCAGGCTCGTAACCTGTATGTGTTTGTGAAGCATGTGTTCACCAAATGTAATATAAAAACCCATTGACATGTATTGTGGGTGGAATCCCTAAAATAATACTATCAATAAAGAAGATAAACCCTGGCAACTATGGACTTAGTGCCTATTAGATAAACATTGGTAGCTATGGACTTAGTGCCTAATAGATAAAACTGGTAGCTATGGACTTAGTGCCTATTAGAATAACCCTAACAATGATGGACTCTGTGCCTATTCCTTAGGAAAAATCCTTGGGAATAATTATAGAAGAATATCTACTGACAAGTATCATGGAGGAATCCCTGAACTAGTACTGTCAGCATAGATGATCCTTAGGGTAGATCCTTAAGAATAAAGAAGATACTGGGGATGGGAAATTAGGTTAATTGTTTGATGATTAAACATATTAATTATATTATTGTGGATTGAAAACCCTATGTACTCACCAGTTTTCCCAACCTGACCCACTCAATTTATTGAATCACAAGTAGCAATATTAAAGATACATTCTGCTGAGAGATTCAAGGAGTATTAGGCCACTAGTTTAATTATTGTAAGGCTTGTAATATTTCGATATGCTTATGTTTCTGTATTGATGATGACATCCTACTGTTTTAGTATAAATAAAATACATTTCTTCGGAAATGCTTTGATGATATCTTTATCATATTTTTGGGAACAAATTCCATAATATTATTCTTCAAAAAGGATACTCTGATTTTTAAATAAGCATAAATAAATCGATCTTTTATGGCTGTGAAATTGGGGATGTCACATGTTAGACAAGGGATTTATTCGGCGGAGTAGTTCACCATGGGGAGCGCCGGTCTCATTTGTGAAGAAAAGGATGGGACGCATCGGATGTGTATAGACTACCGGGAGCTGAATAAGCTAACGGTGAAGAACTGTTACCCGCTTCCAAAGATCGACAATTTATTTGATCAGCTTCAGGGCACATCTTGGTTTTCCAAGATTGATTTGCATTTGGGTTATCACCAGATGAGGATCAAAGAGGAGGATATTGTGACAACCCGAAATTTTTAATCTTATATAGTAATCAATTCAATCAAGGTTAGACTCATTTTTGCAATCTTTTAGCCCTATTTGGAGTCTATTCGAGTATTCTAAACTTAGTACATCAAAGGAATCAGTGTTAGGATGAATTGGTTGAAGTTCTAGTCATGAAGCAAACCGAAAACCTCCTCAAAAAGGAGTTTTCGATCAAGATCTTTGGGTTTTCGGTCAAGGTGACCGAAAACTCCCTTATACATATATATTTCATGATCATTTTGATCATTCGTTCCTTTACAAGTCAAGAAAACTTCCATTCTCTCTCAAGTATCATCGAGTTCTTCATTCCAATCTTCAAAATTGTAAGAATTCCTTTCATCTAATTTGTTGATACAAAGCTTTATCTAGTACAACCCTTTGATTTCATCCATGAAATCATCTCTTTTGGGTTAGATCTTCAAAAACACCAAGAACACCAAGAACACACACTAGTGTTTTGGTCCAAAATCAACTCTATTAGCCTCTGAATCGTAAGTATTACTTCCCTATACTTGTTATCTAGTTGAAACTCTTGATTTAGGGCCTTGAAATCATCATTTATCCAAGAACAAAAGCTGTTTTCGGTCTAGTGCATCTCCTTAGACCGAAAACCCTTATGAAGGGTGCAATATGACTTTAAGCCTTTCCTAATACTGAGTATTGAGTCTAGAACACTTCATTGATTGTGGAAAGCCCTTAAAAATCACCAAACATCATGAGTTTTCGGCCAACCATTTGGTCCGAAAACCCTTTTGGGCCGAAAGCTCTTTGGACCGAAAACCCTTTGGGCCGAAAACCTCAAGAAACATACTACTTGGACCGAAAACTCCTTTAAGTGGCTATACAACCCTTTTATGCAATCCTAAGTGATTGTAACACTTACATTTAAGGATTTCTTAGTCCTTAAAGTGTTATTCTTTACCTGATTAGTTGAGTAAACACTAATTGTATTCATATATGTGTCTATATATGCTAAATAGGATCCGTGTGTGCTCAAGTCTTCACTTGACACTTAGCATCCTTTTTCCGATCTTACATTCGCATCACTCACTTCAGGTGAGTTCATACCCCTTAATCAACCTTTGAAATGATTTTAAATGCTTTTATGGGGGAGGGGGGATACAAGTTGAAACATTCTAGATATTGCTTTAATCACATGTAATTAATGTCTAGAACAAACAGAAGGATTTTCTATTACTTTCAAATTACTATCAAACTTATGGATTTCAAGCACTTCAAAACCCTTTATCAAACTATTTTAGATGCTAAAACTGTTTTCAAACCTTCTTAAACTTACATTATTTTCAAACTCATATCTACACTAATATATTTATATAAGTAAGACTTGAAGGACTTAGGAACGATAGCTCACCTTATTTCCTGTTCCTTGTTTGGTTGTGGACTTAGGGTATCCTGTTATTTGTCCGAATGTCGTTGAACTCTTAGTTATATATCATATATATATATATATATATATGTGTTGGATATAAAAACTTTCACTTCAGTTCAGTACCTTTGTGTAACGAAGGCATACAAACAACATTACTATTTAACTATTATAGGTATAGTTAAGGGATTACTACTCACTATTACTACTACAACGATACATACAAGAGTCAGTCGATTTACGAGTCACTACATAAGTACTACATTGAGAAACAATACATACTATACACTATACAAGAGAACATACTATACACTATACAAGAGAACATACTATACACTACACAAGAGGATATACTATACACTAGTACAGAGAAAACATTACTATACTATGACCTACTATACAAAACTTTTGAATACTATAAACAGAATGTGACATACTACTTCTCGATACGCCACTGCATTTTTGTATCACCTTGTAACCAGAGTCTCCTGGAGGGAGAGCGGGCATTGTGTGTATAGATCTATACGGTACAGACACTCCCACATCCCGACTGCTAGCTACAGTCCCAGCCGATAAGGCCAAGGGGTGACAGAATGTTACCTCACTACATATGACACCGGAGGGTCATCAGTTATTCAGCCGTCGATCAGTATGGTTACATACGAGTTCACATTCAAACCTTTAATTAACTATCTAATAATTAAAGGCAAACGGACTCCCCGAGGTGTATTGTACATTTAATACTACCTGGAATCTGCATTTTTATCATTTTCAGCCAGCAGTGCCACTGCTGAGGTAAAACATTATTTTCCCCTATTACAGTTATTTTGAAATCATCTCGCATAAGTGAGGTCTTAAACTATATTTTCATAAGGATAGTTTCACTGGGGAAAACTCTTACATTTACAAAAGAACAAACATACAAACAGTCGGGTCTTGGTAGAAGACTACATTTCACTAGAAAATATAGGATTTTCTAGGGAGTATAACTATTTACAAACATTTGAAATCAGTTACTAACATTTGCACTACGTTGTTACATATATTTTCATACAAGCAAGGACACTAAATACTTATGAACTCACCAGGGTTATGCTGATAAACTCTTTCAAAATAACTTGTATTCTCAGGTCATCAGTAGACAGGTACCGATGAAGCTTTTGAGAAGATGGAGCACATACAAGACTCATCTTTTATTTTGATCATTCTTTTGGTGTCTTACAAACTATACAGAACACACTTGTATTAAAATTATTATATTAATGCAATGGATGTTGTTGCTTGTCTTTACTATTATGCATTGTTATGATACTATACATGACGTCCTCCACCCCAGAGCGTTTCCGCCGTTCCGGTTTTGGGGTGTGACAGATTGGTATCAGAGCACTGTTTATAGTGATTCAAGTATATCAACCATAAAAGATATACAAACTATAAACGCAACAGGGATTAAAACACTCTGACCAAGAAATTATACTTTTAAATAATAAAATATTTAATTAAGTATATATACATCTATTCATACCAAGGTCAGTATTATACTAGATCAGAACGAAAGTATTACGATTATAGAACAACACAATTAGGCTTAGAGAAATATAGTCAAACCTAGGGGGATATAGCCTGATCAACTATATTTTCCGAGGAGTGACTAGCATGTGCCTAAGAATGATTGTAGTGTTGCAACAAGTCTAAAAAAACTTACCAACACTACTACAACAAGAACATTAGAACAGAACTTAAACCTAAAATACTATAGGAGTATTTTGTGTTACTATAATTACTTATGTGCAAACTAAAAAGGACCTTCATTAGTACGTCTATTAACTATTCTTTTCCCCACTCTCGCGTAGATAACATGGCTGGCTTCCATCTCCTCGGCGATCCGTATTATCCCAACCAAGGCATTGGGGGATGGCTTGATGATGAGCCAGAAGATGATCACCCAATCCCTTTGGATGATCACCTCGCAGAAGGCTTTTCGGATGGCTCCGACTCCGAACCAGAGGTCAACAACCTACCCCAAGAAGGTCAAGTCCCAAACCTCAACCCCCGTCCAACATTTCAAGGTCCCACTCCCTTGTGGGTAACAACCTTGAATCGTTGGAGTGATGAGCAGGGTCAGCCCTTACCATACAATGGGGACCGAAGTTTTTACAATCTAAGCGAGGGAGGATCAGCTGACCGAATCCTACCCATTATGGTCCGTAGGATTGCTCGGAATGACGAGCAAGGTCGTGCAGCTATCGACCGAGTAATGGAAGTTGACACCAACTCTGGCATTAACACAGTCCGTATTCGTCAACTCGAAGAGGCTATGGAAAGGACCAGGAGAACCAATGAGGCTCTGCAGAGTCAATTAGCTGCATCCCGAGCCGAAGTCATGGAACTCCGAGTGCGTCAGAGGGCGCATGAGCGACATCTTCAGGAAGTTGTACGCCAACTGGCAGACCTGAGGGTTTGCCCGAGGGATACCCGTCGCCGGTAGAAGATGTCGACTCATATTTACTTTTGGGATAAGGAATAGCCTTTTCTTTTCTGTGTTCTATGGAGCACTTGTCTGTAAAATATCCCTAACTTTTAAAAGTACTCTAACTAGACTCCTAAGCTGCCAACATTTTCCCTTATGGTTTGATGTAAGACCTACTGTTAGGTCACTTATCCCGAACTCATTTTACATCATTAATACCAGTAATATTGGCAGTTATCTAATCTATTGGAAAGTCCTTACTCTTGTGTTTCCCTACTCTATTGTTATGCCTCTATCTAATAGTTGGACTATGGCGATTTAGTCCATGAAACACTCTCATAATACTTGCAATTGATTCTTACTATTATCATCATCTTTATAAACTTTTAGTAAAGGATGCCGCCTCGAAAGCGTCCGACCAGAAACACGCCTGTGAATCAAACTCCACCACCACCACCCCCTCCGCAGTTCGATGCGGTGATGTTTCAAGCAGCGGTGACCGCAGCTGTGAACGCAGCCATGGCCCAAGTAAACCCTGGTGGTGCAAGTGGAGCTGGAACGGACACAAACTCTAGCCATGGTGAAATCCACCCACGTACATGGGAGTGTATCTATAAAGATTTCATCAGCTGCAAACCAACGTACTTCAACGGAACCGGAGGGATCATTGCACTGTCCCAATGGATCGAGAGAACAGAAGCAATCTTCGAGATGTGCTCATGCCCTGAAGGAAGCAAGATAAAGTTCGCTGCTTGCACCTTCACCGAAAGGGCCCTGACGTAGTGGAAAGGCCATGTCAAATCACTCTCACTGGTAGCAGCTAACGCCATGGGCTGGGTTACACTGAAGGACCTAATGACAAGGGAGTACTGCCCGAGGGGCAAAATTCAGAAGCTCGAGGAGCAACTGTGGAACCTCAAAATGAAGGGTTCCGACATAGTGGCTTATACAGCCAGGTTCTGCGACCTGGTGACTCTATGTCCCAACATGGTCCCCACCGAAAGCAAGAAAATCGAAAGATACATCTGTGGTCTAGTACCCCCATATCGAGGGAACGTTCTAGAATCACACCCTGCGACCTTTGATAGTGCCAAGGAATTGGCCCAAAGGCTCATTGATCACGAGGTTCCTTCTACTCCAACAACAACTACAATGACTGCCCCCGCACCAACCAAAACAGCTGACAACAAGAGGAAGCATTGGGACCGAAAGAAGGGCAAATCAGCTCAACCCTCTTCCAAGAACCAACAAACGGTGGCTGTCCATGCTGCCACTACTCCTGTTGCCCCTGTACCAGCCAAACCATATGCAGGGAGCCTACCCAAGTGCACCAAGTGCTCCTTCCATCATAACGGTCCCTGCCGGGAAGTGCACTGTACTAATTGCGACCGGAAGGGCCATACCGCCCGGTTTTGCAGAGCACCACCCAAACCCATCACCCAGGTTCCCGGTACAGGAGTGAGCCAGGCCTGCTACGGGTGCGGCGAGACTTGGCACTTCAAAAGAAACTGTCCGAAAGCTGGGAATGCGGGAGGAGCAGGAAGACTACTTGCTATTAGCCACAATGAAGTCGTGGCAGACCCCACAGTAGTCACGTGTACGTTCCTTCTCGATAACTTTTATGCTTGTATCCTATTTGATAGTGGGGCAGAGAGGAGCTTCGTAAACCAAAAATTTAAACACTTACTTAATCAAACACCGCAAGCACTAAAAGAAACCTTCGTCGTAGAAATGGCTAACGGAAAGACAGAGAGTTCTAACGAGATTTACATAGGTTGTACCCTCACACTAGACAATCATTCATTTCCAATCGACCTCATACCAGTAGCAATCAAGAGTTTCGATGTCATTGTGGGCATGGACTGGTTGAGTCTCCATCGTACCGATATTATGTTCTTCGAGAAGGCAGTCCGCCTAAACCTACCAAATAACGAAACCTTGTTGATCTACGGAGACAAACCCAGTACGCGCCTTCGTATCATCTCGAGTATTCAAGCCCAGAAGTACTTGCACAAGGAATATCGTACATTCTTGGCGCACGTTGTCGATACGAGCCAGAAAACAAAAGACCTGAAAGACCTCCCGTTATACGCGACTTCCCCGACGTCTTTCCGGAAGAGCTACCGGGTTTACCTCCCCAACGTCAAGTCGAATTCAGGATCGACTTAGTTCCAGGGGTTACCCCCGTAGCCAAATCGCCCTATCGTCTAGCACCTGCTGAGATGCAAGAACTGTCCCGTCAACTTAACGAACTGCTCAACAAGGGTTTTATAAGACCAAGCTTCTCACCCTGGGGAGCACCAGTCTTGTTCGTGAAGAAGAAAGACGGATCGTTCCGTATGTGCATCGATTACAGGGAACTCAACAAACTTATGATCAAAAATCGTTACCCTCTTCCTCGCATAGACGATTTATTCGACCAGCTGCAAGGGGCGAGTTACTTTTCCAAGATTGATCTGAGGTCCGGGTATCACCAGTTTCGAGTGCTGGAGGAGGATGTTCCGAAGACAGCCTTCCGAACTCGTTACGGATACTACGAGTTCGTAGTCATGCCGTTCGGATTGACTAATACGCCCGCAGTATTCATGGACTTGATGAATAGGGTATGCTGTCCTTACTTGGATTAGTTCGTCATAGTTTTCATCGATGACATACTTATCTACTCTCAAAGTAAGGAGGAACATAGCGATCATTTACGACAAGTCCTAGGAACCTTACGATCAGAGAAGCTCTATGCGAAGTTCTCTAAATGCGAATTTTGGATTCGAAGAGTCGAATTCTTAGGACATGTGGTTAGCGAAGAAGGAATCCACGTGGATCCATCCAAAATTAAAGCTATTGAGAACTGGTCAGCACCAAAGACGCCAACGAAAATTCGTCAATTTCTAGGCCTCGCTGGCTACTACCGCAGGCTCATATAGAACTTCTCTCAAATTGCGAAACCCCTTACGACATTGACCCAGAAAGTCGTGGCCTTCGACTGGGAAGAGAAACAAGAGAAGGCGTTCCAAACGCTGAAGCGAGCCTTATGCACCGCACCGATACTATCCCTCCCCGAAGGGATAGACGACTCCGTGGTATACTGCGATGCATCCAACCAGGGGCTCGGCTGTGTTCTGATGCAACGAGGTAAGGTCATCGCCTACGCCTCAAGACAACTGAAGACACACGAGGTCAACTACACCACACACGATCTCGAATTAGGAGCGGTTATGTTCGCCCTGAAGATCTGGAGACACTACCTGTATGGTACGAAGAGCACTATCTTTACAGACCACAAAAGCCTACAACACATATTCAACCAGAAGGAGCTTAATATGATACAACGACGGTGGGTCGAGCTACTCAACGACTACGAATGCGAAATTCGTTATCATCCGGGTAAAGCCAACGTGGTAGTAGACGCCCTAAGTCGAAAAGAATATTCTGGACGAAGAGTTAAGTCATTAACTATGACTATCCATTCGCATCTATCGGCACAAATTAAGGAGGCTCAGTTCGAAGCCTTAAAACCTGAAAATGTGGTGGGAGAATCCCTACGTGGAATGGATAAGAACTTGGAAGTCAAGGGTGACGGAGCCTTATATCTCATGGACCGGATCTGGACACCGAGACACGGTGGTTTCAGAGACTTGGTCATGACCGAGGCCTACAACACTCGATATTCCGTCAACCCAGGTTCAGATAAGATGTATTTGGATCTTAAAAAGCTATACTGGTGGCCTAACATGAAAGCAGAGATTGCTACTTTCATGAGTAAATGCCTTACTTGCGCCAAGGTTAAGGTCGAATACCAGAAACCCTCAGGATTACTACAACAACCGGAGGTACCTGAATGGAAGTGGGAGCGGATCACAATGGAATTCATAACCAAGTTACCCAAGACAACGGGTGGCCTCGATACCATTTGGGTGATCGTAGACAGGTTAACCAAGTCCGCACACTTCCTACCTATCAAAGAGACAGACAAGATGGAGAAGCTAACAAGAACCTACATTAGGGAGATAGTACGACTGCATGGTGTTCCTATATCTATTATCTCCGATAGAGATAGTAGATTCACTTCGAGGTTCTGGCAGTCGCTACAAAGTTCCTTAGGAACTAGGCTGGACATGAGTACAACCTACCATCCACAGACCGACGGACAGAGTGAGAGGACTATCCAAACCTTGGAAGATATGTTGCGAGCCTGTGTGATCGACTTTGGGAAGGCATGGGATACTCATTTACCCCTTGTCGAGTTTTCCTACAACAACAGTTACCACACGAGCATAAAGGCTGCTCCCTTTGAAGCCCTCTATGGCCGAAAGTGTAGATCCCCTCTGTGCTGGGCTGAGGTGGGTGACACCCAGTTGGCTAAAGGACGAGTTCCTGACAGCACCCTCACCGGTCCGGAGATCATTCGGGAAGCGACAAAGAAGATCGTTCAGATTCGTGAATGATTGAAAGCCTCTAGAGACCGACAGAAAAGCTACGCAGATAAACAAAAGAAACCATTGGAATTCCAGGTGGGCAACCGTGTTCTATTTAAGGTCTCACCCTGGAAAGGCTTGATACGCTTCGGAAAGCGTGGAAAGCTAAATCCAAGATACATAGGGCCTTTCGAGATTCTCGCTAGAATCGGCCCAGTAGCTTATAAACTCAATCTAACTAGTGAACTCAATAATGTACATCCTACTTTCCACGTATTGAACTTGAAAAAGTGCCTATCCGAAGAGACTCTTGTAATCCCACTAGATGAGATCGAAATCAACGAGAGCCTCAACTTCGTGGAAGAACCAGTAGAGATCATGGATCGAGAGATCAAGCAAACGAAACAACGCCATATCCCGACAGTGAAGGTTCGCTGGAATGTCAAGCGAGGACCGGAATTCACTTGGGAGCGCGAGGATCAAATGAAGCTGAAATATCCTCATCTGTTTACTTAGTTATTTGTAACAACTTCTTTGCTTAAAACTCTAATTTCGGGACGAAATTCTCTCTAACGGGGGGATGATGTGACAACCCGAAATTTTTAATCTTATATATTAATCAATTCAATCAAGGTTAGACTCATTTTTGCAATCTTTTAGCCCTATTTGGAGTCTATTCGAGTATTCCAAACTTAGTACATCAAAGGAATCAGTGTTAGGATGAATTGGTTAAAGTTCTAGTCATGAAGCAAACCGAAAACCTCCTCAAAAAGGAGTTTTCGGTCAAGATCTTTGGGTTTTCGGTCAAGGTGACCGAAAACTCCCTTATACATATATATTTCATGATCATTTTGATCATTCTTTCCTTTACAAGTCAAGAAAACTTCCATTCTCTCTCAAGTATCATCGAGTTCTTCATTCCAATCTTCAAAATTGTAAGAATTCCTTTCATCTAATTTGTTGATACAAAGCTTTATCTAGTACAACCCTTTGATTTCATCCATGAAATCATCTCTTTTGGGTTAGATCTTCTAGAACACCAAGAACACCAAGAACACACACTAGTGTTTTGGTCCAAAATCAACTCTATTAGCCTCTGAATCGTAAGTATTACTTCCCTATACTTGTTATCTAGTTGAAACTCTTGATTTAGGGCCTTGAAATCATCATTTATCCAAGAACAAAAGGTGTTTTCGGTCTAGTGCATCTCCTTAGACCGAAAACCCTTATGAAGGGTGCAATATGACTTTAAGCCTTTCCTAATACTGAGTATTGAGTCTAGAACACTTCATTGATTGTGGAAAGCCCTTAAAAATCACCAAACATCATGAGTTTTCGACCAACCATTTGGACCGAAAACCCTTTTGGGCCGAAAACTCTTTGGACCGAAAATCCTTTGGGCCGAAAACCTCAAGAAACATACTACTTGGACCGAAAACTCCTTTAAGTGGCTATACAACCCTTTTATGCAATCCTAAGTGATTGTAACACTTACATTTAAGGATTTCTTAGTCCTTAAAGTGTTATTCTTTACCTGATTAGTTGAGTAAACACTAATTGTATTCATATATGTGTCTATATATGCTAAATAGGATCCGTGTGTGCTCAAGTCTTCACTTGACACTTAGCATCCTTTTTCCGATCTTACATTCGCATCACTCACTTCAGGTGAGTTCATACCCCTTAATCAACCTTTGAAATGATTTTAAATGCTTTTATGGGGGGATACAAGTTGAAACATTCTAGATATTTCTTTAATCACACGTGATTAATGTCTAGAACAAACAGAAGGATTTTCTATTACTTTCAAATTACTATCAAACTTATGGATTTCAAGCACTTCAAAACCCTTTATCAAACTATTTTAGATGCTAAAACTGTTTTCAAACCTTCTTAAACTTACATTATTTTCAAACTCATATCTACACTAATATATTTATATAAGTAAGACTTGAAGGACTTAGGACAGATAGCTCACCTTATTTCCTGTTCCTTGTTTGGTTGTGGACTTAGGGTATCCTGTTATTTGTCTGAATGTCGTTGAACTCTTAGTTATATATATATATATATATATATATATATATATATATATATATATATATGTGTGTGTGTGTGTGTGTGTGTGTTGGATATAAAAACTTTCACTTCAGTTCAGTACCTTTGTGTAACGAAGGTATACAAACAACATTACTATTTGACTATAATAGGTATAGTTAAGGGATTACTACTCACTATTACTACTACAACGATACATACAAGAGTCAGTACATTTACGAGTCACTACATAAGTACTACATTGAGAAACAATACATACTATACACTATACAAGAGAACATACTATACACTATACAAGAGAACATACTATACACTACACAAGAGGATATACTATACACTAGTACAGAGAAAACATTACTATACTATGACCTACTGTACAAAACTTTTGAATACTATAAACAGAATGTGACATACTACTTCTCGATACGACACTGCATTGTTGTATCACCTTGTAACCAGAGTCTCCTGGAGGGAGAGCGGGCATTGTGTGTATAGATCTATACGGGACAGACACTCCCACATCCCGACTGCTAGCTACAGTCCCAGCCGATAAGGCCAAGGGGTGACAGAATGTAACCTCACTACATATGACACCGGAGGGTCATCAATTATTCATCCGTCGATCAGCATGGTTACATACGAGTTCACATTCAAACCTTTAATTAACTATCTAATAGTTAAAGGCAAACGGACTCCCCGAGGTGTATTGTACATTTAATACTACCTGGAATCTGCATTTTTATCATTTTCAGCCAGCAGTGCCACTGCTGAGGTAAACCATTATTTTCCCCTATTACAGTTATTTTGAAATCATCTCGCATAAGTGAGGTCTTAAACTATATTTACATAAGGATAGTTTCACTGGGGAAAACTCTTACATTTACAAAAGAACAAACATACAAACAGTCGGGTCTTGGTAGAAGACTACATTTCACTAGAAAATATAGGATTTTCTAGGGAGTATAACTATTTACAAACATTTGAAATCAGTTACTAACATTTGTACTACATTGTTACATATATTTTCATACAAGCAAGGACACTAAATACTTATGAACTCACCAGCGTTATGCTGATAAACTCTTTCAAAATAACTTGTATTCTCAGGTCATCAGTAGATAGGTACCGATGAAGCTTTTGAGAAGATGGAGCACATACAAGACTCATCTTTTATTTTGATCATTCTTTTGGTGTCTTACAAACTATACAGAACACGCTTGTATTAAAATTATTATATTAATGCAATGGATGTTGTTGCTTGTCTTTACTATTATGCATTGTTATGATACTGTACATGACGTCCTCCACCCCAGAACGTTTCCGCCGTTTTGGTTTTGGGGTGTGACAAATATACAGAAGACGGCCTTACAGACTCGTTATGGTCATTACAAGTTAGTGATGATGCTCTTTGGGCTTACCAATGCTCCTGCCGCATTCATGGATCTCATGAATCGCGTATGCAGACCCATGTTGGATCGGTCTGTGATTGTGATTATTGATGACATCATGGTCTATTCCTATACCCAGGAGCAGCATGAAGAGCATCTGAGGGAGGTATTGGAGACTCTGAGGAGGGAGAGATTATATGCGAAGTTCTCCAAGTATGAGTTCTGGTTATGCGAGGTGCCGTTTCTAGGGCACCTTGTCAACTAAAACGGTATTATGTTCGATCCGGCCAATGTTGAGGCGGTGATGAGGTAATAAGTTTCGAGGTCTCTATCTGAGATTCGAATTTTCCTTGGATTGGCAGGTTATTATCGGAGATTCATTCAGAATTTCTCCAAGATAACAGTTCATTTGAGTCGGTTGACGAAGAAGACCATCACGTTTTGTTGGGGGCCTGAGCAGCAACCAACTTTTGAGACCCTGAGATAGAGATTGTGTGAGGCACAGATTTTTACCCTGCCAGAGGGCGTTGAGGATTTTGTGGGATATTGTGATGCATTGTTTTAGGTGCATTTCATGCACCCATTTTGTAGTTTTATTTCATATAAGTGCATTGAATATAGGCTTAAGCTCATGCATTTTACATGTTTTTCGGGATTTTCCATGATATTATTTAATTCGCACACTTTTCTCATATTTTAGGGACTCTTGGAGGTAGGATCTCTCTTAAGGAGGTGAATAAAAGGTGCGGACAAGATTTCATGACTTTCGGAGCATCGGGAAGGAAGATTTGAGGATTGCAGCCATTTAGGGACTTCCACGGCCGTGTAAACTATAGCCATGAGTTTTCATGGGCCGTGTAATCGAGCATACTTCAACAACGTACTTTGAAGAACCAACCAATTTGAGCAGTCTACTTATTGCATTTACATGGGCCGTGTAAACGTTAGTGAAAATTTACACGGGTCGTGTAAATGTGGGCGTGGGTTTAAAAGCAGTTTCCTATCTTTCCTAAAAGAAGGCAACCAATTTCATTTTTCTCTCTGTCGAATTTGGGAGCATCTAGGGCGATTTTTTGCAAACCTTTAGAGTTGATTAACACTTGCAAACATTTGATTTCATTTTCTAAGAACTTTAATTTCATTTTCTAGGTTTGTGATCTTGTTCTAGTCATGTGTGGCTAGAACCTTAGTTTCTGAAACTTTATGTTTTGACTTCTTAGTTGTGATTTCAATCATGTGACTTGATGTTTGCTTTCAATTTCTATCTAGTGAATTTAATTTTGTTTCAATCGAATGTTTGATTCTAATTGTGATTCACATTGGCCATTTGAATTAGGGTTAGGCTATTCAAGTTATCTAATTGCAAAATTCATAATTGTGTTGTAAATTGGACTAGGTAACAAGCACTAAACTGATTTTTGTTGAATGAATTTAGTGTAAATCTTATTCACACTTTCTTACGCTCCCGAGCTTATGAGGAGTATTGAGTGTTGTTTGGAACATTCACATAAATCTCATTGCAACCTTTTGATTTCTATCTAAGAGCTTATTTTCAAATAGCTTGTTTCGAATTTGACAATGTGGTGAATGAGAAGTGTTAGAGCTTGTTAGCACTTCCAAGTACCAACTTAGATAAAATTGAACAAATATCATCTTATCCATGGAATCACATTGCTAAATTGTCTTGCATAGAGTTGGAGTCCTCATAAAACCTGAATTTATTTCATTTAGTCAATCATTTACTCATTGCTTTATTTTCTTATTTAAATCATTACACACAAACCCCCCTTTTTATGTGACTATTATTGTAGCTTGCGCAAAAAGGTATAAGCATTTGTTCTGTGTCTCTGTCGATCGACCCTGCTTACCTTGTATTACATTTTTAGTGCAAAGTAGTAGTGTTCTTGGAGTCATTTTGTACCCCCTTTATTTGTTGGGCTTGCCACACCTAACACATCGATCATAGGTTTGGGCGCAGTGTTGATACAATGGTTTCGTGTGATTGCTTACGCTTCGAGGCAGCTGAAGCCTCATGAGGCGAATTACCCTACACACGATTTGGAGTTATGGGTTGTGGTATTTTCCCTCAATATTTGGTGACATTACCACTATGGGGTCCACTGTACTATCTACATGGATCACAAGAGCCCGAGGTATTAGAAGGATCAACCAGATCTGAACATGAGGTAGCATAGATGGTTGGACGTGGTAAAGGATTATGATTGTGAGATTCTTCATCACCCGGGGAAGGCCAACGTTTGGCCGATGCTCTCATCCGCAAGGCGGTTTCTGCCCCGATCAGGGATGTATGTTTGAGGATGACGTTGATTACCCCACTATTAGAGCAGATTCGAGAGGCTCAGGTTGAGGCTATGAAGGAAGAGCACCGAAAGAGTGAGCACATAGTGGTTCACATGGCTTCCTTCGATTATGATAGTCGGGGGTTATTGAATCTTCATCGGAGGGTGTGGATTCCATACTGGGGTGGTGCGTGGAAAGTTCTGATGGAGGAGGCACACAAGTCAGGGTTCTCTATTCATCCCGGAGTGACAAAAATGTATAGAGACCTCCGACTTGATTATTGGTGGCCATGCATGAAGCGGGATGTGGCATGGTATGTGGAGAGCTGCTTGACTTGTAGGAAAGTCAAGGCCGAGCATCAGCAATTCCACAGAAAAATGGAGCCATTGGATATTCCCGTTTGGAAATGGGAAGAAATTTCGATGGATTTTATCACCAAATTGCCTCGGACGACGCACAGGGTGGATTCGATATGGGTCATCGTGGATCGACTGAACAAGAGCACACATTTTATCCCGATTCAGGAGAGTATCTCTACGGAGAAGTTGGCAAACATCTGCATTTGGGAGGTTGTGGAACGGCATGGGGTGCCGGTTTCAGTCGTTTCAGATCTGGATGTTCGGTTTACTTCTAGATTGTAGAAGAGTTTTCACGAGGAGTTGGGTACTCATCTACACTTCAACACAACTTTCCACCCACAGATGGATGGTCAGAGTGAGCGTACTATCCATAAATTGGAGGTTATGCTACGAGCATGTGTACTAGATTTTGGTGGGAGTTGGGATACGTATCTTCTATTAGCGGAATTTTCGTATAACAACAGTTATCACGCCAACATTGATCGACCTCATTTTGAGATGCTTTATGGGAGGAAGTGTAGGACCTTAATATGTTGGGGTGAGGTCATTCAACGGGTCATGGGGAGTACCCAGGTGGTACTCAAGACGACAGAGATGATTCAACAGGTTCGCAATAGACTTTAGATAACTTAGAGCCGACAGAAGAGTTACACGGATAGACATCGGTCAGACTTGGAGTTCCAGGTTGGGGATATGGTACTCCTAAAGGTGTGAACTTGAAATGTTTCATCTGATTCAAGAAGCAGGGCAAGCTGGTCCCCAAGTATATAGGTCCTTTTAGGGTTTTAGCCCGGGTAGGAAGGGTGATGTATCATTTGTAACTTCTGGAGGAGCCTAGTCAAATTTACAACACTTTTCACGTCTCTCAGCTGCGGAAGTGTTTGGTTGATGATTCCGCAGTGGTTCCATTGGAGGATATTCAGGTGGATGACTGCCTGAATTACATTAAGAGACCAGTGACGATCCATGACCAGAAGACTAAAACCTTGAGGAACAAGGTTGTGGGATTGGTGAACGTGCAGTGGAAGCACCGAAAGGGTTCTAAGTGGACATGGGAGCCAAAGGAAGAGATGAGGGAGCATTGGCCAGAGTTATTTGCGACAGTGGACGTCGAGGACGAAGTATGATTCAAATGAGGGAGAATTGTAACACCCGATTTGTCTGGTAAACTCTTAGCAAAACTATCTCATTTATTTGTTAACTTGGACCCGAGTACGATGGACGTACATATGGTACATTGGGCGTACTCCAATGCATGCATGAGGTGGGGTGTTCCCCTGGTACGCTGGGCGTACCATCGCGTACACAGGGCATACGTGAGTCAGGAGAAAACCCTTATTTTTAGGGTTTGCACACTATTTAAGCACATTAAGTCCCCTAAGTCGTTCACCTTATCAGCCTCCATTGCCTCTTGAGCTATACCTCGAACCTCTAACCCTTTTTATAAAGAGATTGACCTTGTGTGTGTATTTTGTGTGTACGGTGTATCTTGAAGAAGTAGAAGACTAGTGGAGAAGCATTGGACAAGAGGGAGCTTGTATATCCAAAGGTTATTCACCCTTTTTAGCTTATTGAAGGTATAAAGTTCCTACCTTGATGATTCATCTCTTAGTTCTAGATAGTTAGGGTTTTTGGGTTATTTTGGTCCCTTAAGATGTTTCTTGAGAGTATAAGCTACTCCAGAGGGTTATGATGATAGATCTTAGTGTTACTGATTTCCCTTGTGCATAAAAATGGTGTCTTGATGGTTTAAGCTCAATCATTCAAGGGTTGAGGGTTGTTTCATGAAGGTAGTATGTTAAAATCCAAGATTTGACCTTTCCAAGCCATGTAAAAGCCTAAAGTTTGCAACTTTATGTCTTAATACTTTTTAATAAGCTTAGATCTGAAGTTGGACGTTAGGTCTTAAGGAATTAAGACCTAGGAACTAATCTATGGCCAACTGGAGCGTAAGTCGGGCGTACGTGGCTGTACACTGAGCATATGCACCTTGAGTCCTGGCCTTATGAAGCACTCGAGTATGCCGGGCATACTTATGGTACGCTTAGCGTACTCAACAGATAGGTTTTTGGGCTTTTAGTTTTGGGCCACTTTTGGGCATAGAGATTTGGGCTCTTGTTGGGCCGAAAGCCTTGTTGTGCTGGGCCTTTATGGATTTGAGCCCATATTAGGCTTGGAATGCATTTTTCGACTTTGGGCTACTTTGGATTTGGGCCTTGGTATGTTAGGCCCAATAAGGGAAGAGTAAAGCAACCTTTTACCCTTAAATCCGAGATTTAGGGTTTGGACTCTCGGGTTGGGTTAATGGCCTAATTGGAAATTATGGATTTATTATTTATGATTTAGTGAGAGGATTTCACTATTTAGCAGTTCGAGTGTCACTTGTTTACCTTCATAATGAGGTGAGTTTACTTTGCTTTACTCGTGAGTCGAAGGCACCAATGTTGGTAGGATGATAATTGTCTTCGTGACAATTTCCTGTATTTCCTGTATATGCTTGTTGTCTCTGTGACTCTTACTTTTATGATTATATGTTAGCTGTAAGGGGTGAAATAGACCCAATACTAGTTGAAAGAGAACGAAGAGGTTGAAATATACCCAGTACCGGTTGAAAGAGACCGAAGAGGTTGAAATATACCCAGTACCGGTTGAAAGAGACCGAAGGGGTTGAAATAGACCCAGTACCGGTTGAAAGAGACCGAAGGGGGTTGAAATAGACCCAATTATGTTTTGACTGTTATGTATTTATAGTATGGGGTATTTTGGGGGAGCTCACTAAGCTTTATGCTTACAGTTTTCAGTTTTTGTTTCAGGTACTTCCAACTCAAAAGGGAAGGGACCATCTTGATCGCACCGCATCCGCCTGTGTTTTTCCGCATTATATGATTTTGGGATTTGTACTCTGATATTATTTTCATTATGATACACTTTTGGTTGTTTTGACATGACTACTGGATGTTTAGAATGAAAATTTTTATATGGAAATTTTGGGATGTTACAAACACAAATGTTGTCTCAAATGTTGGAGGTGGGAAAGGTGAAGTAACGAGGAAACGAGGAGGAGAATAACAAATATGGGTTTTTTTTCAGTCAATGACATTTTTCTTAAGGACCGAGTCAGAACATTAGTCAATTGATTCTTACCAGATCAAACGATTTTATCATTTATCAAACAAGCTGACCGGACCGAGTCAACTAAAAATGCCGAATCGACAAGGTCAACAACATATCTTATAGAGCCTAAGGGTTGAAATAACATCTAGTTAAGAGAAATTAATGATAATCCACATTATTGATCATTGATGGTTTATATATTAAACAATTAGAAAATTACTAATAAAACTGGATGCTCTACCTTTCGTCTACATACGCCTTCTTCGTATGATGATTGTACTACTTCAACATGACTTAATATACATTCTTCCAATACCATATAATCATCTACAAGGCATGTATATATCATCGTTTTTCCTATTTCAACCCTGATCGTGAGAGCGCTATGAGAATGTGTTGGCAAAACTTTTGTTGTTGCAAAATGGATGTCGCGTTACCTATACGGATGTCACTTTACCATATTGCAGTAATCATCCATGTTGTTTACCCTATGTGTCCGACCACATGCACATGTTTCCAAACCACCTTTTCCTGCTGCAGTCTGACTACGAGCTCCCCTATCAACTATATAGATATATTAGATGACGACACACCATATTCCACATCTTCTTGTTAAATTATATAATGTTCTTTTCTAGTATTACTGTTTGGAGGTTTGAATGTTATTGTTTGGTAATTTTTATAAAAATATTTCCGTCTACTTCTTTTTAGAAAAACCGCCGTTTGCTAAATTCAAAATACTAATTTCTCTATGTGAATGGTTCATGATATGCATTGTTGATTTGTTGATTGAATATCGTCTAATACATAGAAGAGCATTATTCCATGTTTCTTCCCTCCATCTACTACTCTATCATCTTTACCTTCCTATATCTTAGTATTTATTTATCATAAATTGACAATATGGTAGTATTATAGTATCTTTTTGTACTACAAAGTTGTGCAACAATGTTAATGGTGTTTGGGAGTATATTTCAACGAATGTTAATAATAAATTGCACTATGAATTTTCATGTGAGGATAACCTATAACCAGTTGACTGGTTGGTGTTTACAAAATTACATGTAGTGGATAATCACATCAAGTCATCTTAAAAATAACCAACGATTAAAACTATTGTCTATATAAATAATGATGACAATTGACTATGTTGTCTATATAATTAATAACGATAACTGTTCTACTTCCTTTTGGGATGAGGTCTAGTTAGGAAACGTGTATTTCTAGTTTTTGTTTTCCTAGGTTTTATTACATGGAGCCAAGTCAATAGGTAACAGTTACTAAGAAGTTGTCCCACTCATCAAATTTCTAGTGTTTTCGTTGTATGCCCATGTGAGGGGAAGAGAATGAGAAAGGAAATGTTATCGGGTTGTTGTTGGCCTCAATTATTTTTATTGTGATGCAAGATATGTGGGTCTAGCCTTTCACATGGTAACGACAGTTTTCTGTAGCTTATGCATGTGTTTTTGTTGATGAATATATAGTTGGTGGCAGTTCTAACTTATGTAACATCCATTTTCCAGGTATAAATCTTTTGACATTTATTTTTGTTCAAATTTGAGATGTAAGGTTTTCAGCATACTGCGACATAAACTTTAGTGTGTCGTGACGAGACCACATCACTTAAGTAGCGGCACGGTCAGATGTGGACCGCAACACGGTGGCGATTGGGTTTCAAAACCTTATGTCTCGGGCCTTGAGCCCTATTTAAGGTTGCTAACTTTTAGGGTTTCGTGTATTCTCCATCCTCCATCTTCTGAGAGAAAACCCTAGCACACTTGAGAAATGATCCTTTTGGTGCATTGTGTGAGTGTTTGGAGCCTTTTGGTGGAGATTCTTGAGAAATGAAGTTTGTAGAGAAAAGTTCCAGAGGGTGTGCTTCATTCTTCTCATTGATAGACCATTGTAGGTATCAAAGATCCTTAATTTCTTGATTTCCATCCATAGATCTAGGTTAATATGGTCTTTTGGTGGCATTTTGGTCCAATATCTTGTGATTGTTTGGAGTTTTGTGAACTCCAGTGGTTGATGTTGTCTAAACCTCACTTATGGACCATTTCATGTGTAACATCCGTCACTTGAGGTAATAATCATTTAATATTTCTTTAACTAATTATTGGGCTAAGAATTTAATAGATGGATTATTGAGGGGACCATTAGTAAGTGGGCCGTGTAGTTGGGCTGACCAAAAGACGTACGCTGGGCATAAGCTTGGCG
This sequence comes from Lactuca virosa, assembly GCF_052849685.1. Taxonomy (NCBI): domain Eukaryota; kingdom Viridiplantae; phylum Streptophyta; class Magnoliopsida; order Asterales; family Asteraceae; genus Lactuca; species Lactuca virosa. The sequence continues at coordinate 35,130,701 of NC_136433.1, read as the reverse complement.
TACGCGGGGCGTAGAGAAGCATTGGATTCGGGGGGCGCATGCACGTACGCGCAGCGTACGTGAGCAGACTCCAAACCCTAATTTTTAGGGTTTAAGCCATATAAATAGAACATTATGACTCAAACCCTAGCCTCCTTACCAGCCTCTCAACCTCAGAAACCCTAGATAGCCTCTCTTTCCTCATCCTTGTGTGTGTTTGGCCTTGTGAAGCTTGTTTTGGAGATTTGGATCTTGGAAGGAGAAATAAGAAGTTGATGAAGAAGAACTTGAGTATCTTGAGCTCAAGGATCCAAGTTTACATCACCATTCTGCACTTATTGGAGGTATAAAGCTTTCAACTTGCCTCATGAATGCTTAGATCTATGTTTATGGAGTTTTGGACCTCTTTAGGTCCCAAAAATGGATTTTTATGGTTCAACTTTGTTTCTAGGCTTAGGGTTGCCACCCTTAGTGCTAAATGTGTCCCAATATCAGTAAAGTTTCGATCTTTAAGGTCCTTTTGTGACCATGCATGAGATCTAGCCATTTCCATGGAAGTTAGTTGCTATATTCCGTGTTTGGGTTCATTTGGTGGGTTGCAAGCCACCAAGTAATTGAGTTTATGAGTTAAGAAATGCTAAGGGACTCAGATCTGTAATATGGACTTAAGGTCTTAATAGAATAAGCACTTTTGAAGTTTATGGCTTAACAGGGTAGTACGTTGGGTGTACAAGTCAGTTGGCGCAGCGTACAAGCCATGCAGGAGTACGCTTAGTGTACAGAGGAGTACGCCCAACGTACTCTCAGGTTTTGGAAGCGGGCCAAGATGGGCCCCAGATACATCTCGGGTGGGCCGGGTTGCCTACCGTTTGGATCTTCCAGCAGAGCTCAGCCAGATCCACAACACTTTCCATGTTTCTCAGCTGCGGAAGTGCTTAGTGGATGACTAAGCGGTTGTGCCTTTAGAGGATATTCAGGTTCATGATAGCCTGAATTACATCGAGAGACCAGTATCCATCCTAGACAGGAAGACGAAGGAGTTGAGGAACAAGAGGGCCGAGCTGGTGAAGGTGTAGTGGCAGCACCGCAAGGGCTCGGAGTGGACCTGGGAGCCCGAGGAGTAGATGAGGGAGCGCTACCCGGAGTTTTTTCCGGACGTTGCGGACTTCGAGGACGAAGTCTGATTCAAGTGGGGGAGAATTGTAACATTTGTCACTTGATGTAATAATCATTTAATATTTCTTTAATTAATTGTTGGGTTAAGAATTTAATAGATGGATTATTGAGCGGACCATTAGTAAGTGGGCCGTGTAGTTGGGCTGCCCAGAAGACGTACGTTGGGCGTAAGCTTGGTGTACGCAGGGCGTAGAGGAGCATTGGATTCGGGGGGCGCATGCACGTACGCGCAGAGTACGTGAACAGACTCCAAACCCTAATTTTTAGGGTTTTAGCCATATAAATAGAACATTATGACTCAAACCCTAGCCTCCTTACCAGCCTCTCAACCTCAGAAACCCTAGATAACCACTCTTTCCTCATCCTTGTGTGTGTCTGGCCTTGTGAAGCTTGTTTTGGAGATTTGAAGGAGAAAGAAGAAGTTGATGAAGAAGAACTTGAGTATCTTGAGCTTAAGGATTCGAGTTTACATCACCATTTGGAACTCATTGGAGGTATAAAGCTTTCAACTTGCCTCATGAATGCTTAGATCTATGTTTATGGAGTTTTGGACCTCTTTAGGTCCCAAGAATGGATTTTTATGGTTCAACTTCATTTCTAGGCTTAGGGTTGCCACCCTTAGTGCTAAATGTGTCCCAATATCAGTAAAGTTTCGATCTTTAAGGTCCTTTTGTGACCATGCATGAGATCTAGCCATTTCCATGGAAGTTAGTTGCTATATTCCATGTTTGGGTCCATTTGGTGGGTTGCAAGCCACCCAGTAATCGACTTTATGAGTTAAGACATGCTAAGGACATGTTTGGGCTTAAGGGAAGGCCCATTTAAGGAGTTGGGCCTAATTTTCCATTAGTGGGCCTTAGTGGGCTTGGAAATATTAGATGGAATTGGGCCTAGGTTATGGTCCAAATTAGACCAGGGGTAAAATGGTCATTTTACCCTAAGAAGGATTATGGATTTTGACTAAGTGATGTTGTGAGATTGATAGACGGGGAGTCGTTGGAGCAGACGTAGGATATTCGTTACCGTGAGATTTTGTTGTCAGCTTTGCGAGGTGAGTTTCCTCCTAGGAACAGGTCTAAGGCACCAACGCCGGCCTGTTTATGTATCTTAGCATGTGCCGGACTTCGGTCTGATGCCGGGCAGTGGCCGGTGTGGGTTTATGTGTTTATATGCTTCCAGACTTCGGTCCAATGCCGGGGAAAGCCTAAGGAATGTTTGTATGCTTGATGTCTTCGTGATTCTTGCATGTGCTTGTTTATATGTTCCGGACTTCGGTCTGATGCCGGGGAAAGCCCGATGAATGTTTATATTCTATGATATATGTTTCCGGATTTCGGTCCGATGCCGGGCGGGGCCCGAGGAATGTTTATATGTTTATGTTGTGTGCTTATTATGTGTATTGTTGATATGTTGATATGTACACCGAGCTTTTCTTGATGTCGGGCGGGACCCGATGCCGGACTTCGGTCCGATGTCGGGCGAGGTCTTATGTAGCGGGCAAGGCCCATGTTATGTATGTGATTATGTGATTATGTGTATGGTATGTGGTAGTTTGGGGAGACTCACTAAGCTTTGTGCTTACAGTTTTCAGTTTTGGTTTCAGGTACTTCCGGTATCAAGGGGAAGAGCTCGGGATGATTGCAGTGCACCCACCATTCGTTTAGCATGGGATGTTTATACTATGATATATTTTGACAGATGTTATGATATTTTGAGATACACGGCTTATGATTTTTATATGATGTTTGATGACTATGGTTTTCTTAATGATTTAAAATGAAATTTTTGGACTATATTTTTGCGATGTTACAAGTTGGTATCAGAGCCTTGGTTTGAGGGATTCGGGCACACTCTCGGGTGTGTCTGAACTCAAACTAAGGACTTGGTATAAAAAATTTTAAAAGAAAAACCATTTTTATCAAAAGGAATTTGAAAAGAGAAAAAGGGTGTGGTGCATGCAATTAGTCAAGCTCAAGTAAGTTCTCCCAAATTATCCATACAAGTTGTTATGTTATGATATGATTATGAGAACTGCATGCTAGATTAGGGCTAAGGATCTAGGAATGATGTCTTGTATGCCTGTTATATGTGTACGAGAACTGCATGCTAGTTATGGCTAAGGATCTAGGAAGGATGCTTTATATGCCTACTGTATGAGCTTATTGAACTATATGCTAGTACTGATTAGTCAGTGATATGATGGCCTGATTAGGATATGCTTGATTAGGATATGCTTGATTATGTTTACACAATGCTCGAATGCTGCTTGCTTTGTGCTTTTAGGAGTTCCAGTTATCTTTAACTAACTAGTAAACGAATATGTTAAGTTACATATTACGAGGACTAAATAATTTCAGAAGGTTAGTTTTAGCTCTATTTTGCAGCTCTTGTTTGAGTCCAACCGTTGTAGGGTAGGACCTCTCATTCGAAGAATTATCTAGTCTTAATGATATGTAATGGTATTCGCAAGCTAGTTAGGGGAGATAGCAGGGACTTCTTATGTAACTGATGGCGGAGAGTGGGTTGGTGATTACCCTAGGGCAAGCCTAGGATGAGATTACCATGGGATCAGCAGTAGTAGTAGAAGGGACTTGGTGGAGTCAAGGTAGTTCTTGAGGAAAGTACAGATAGATGTGGAAGGTAGTATGGGCCCGTATTACTGAAAGCTGAGGATCCGTACTCGAATCAAGGAAGGCTGAGATGAATCCAGGGAACTTGTAGTGTGTGTGATCCCTCGAGTTATGATGAGTATTCTGATGTTTTTTATGGTGTATTTTCATAATGGTGACGCTACGCACTAGACCAGTTGGCACTTCGGGAGTCAGTGAGGGATCAGGCTCGGGCTCTGGAGCCGGACAGCTTGATGAGCAGACGAGAGAGTTCATCTCATCTGAGGTCACACGCAATATTTTAGACCAGACTCCTGTGATCTTCGGTACGCTCAAGGAGGGCATCTTGGAGATACTTGATGAGATGTTGGGTGCATTCTGCACCGAGATGGCGTCCATGATAGGGGTACGCACAATGAATTTCAGGGAGTTTCGGGCTTGCAGAGCTCCAGAATATCATGGTGCTCGGGACTCCATTGCTAGCAGCAGGTGGTTGGCTGATGTCGCCAATGCCTTCCATACGAGCCAATGTCCCGAGGAGGACAAGGTCTGACGTGCTTCCTGTCTTCTGAAGGACAAAGCACGTGACTGGTGGGAGGAGGTCGGACATGCTATTGGTGATGACACAACACTTGATGCTATGACTTGGAGTGACTTTTCGGCCAGGTTCAGGGTCGAGTTTGCACCTATGATTGAGGTGCAACAGCTTGCTAGGGAGTTCCAGGATCTCCAGTAGACGACTGAGATGGTGACTGAGATCACCGCCATGTTTAGGGAGAGGTCCCTTCTCGTTCAGCAGTACGTGGCGGACGAGGAAATGAAGAAGGCCCGATATCATGAGATGATGCGGAGTGACATCCGCCAGTTTGTGAGCATATCCAGTTGCAAGACGCTGGAGGATATGATTGCTAGGGCTCGGGAGAGGGAGCTGGATTTGGAGATGGAGAAGAAGAGGAAACCGGAAGGGGTTCAGTCAGGGGGTGCGGGCAAGAAGCCCAAGGTATTAGATCACTGATCGAGGAGCCAGCAGGGCCGCGACCGCTGTGGCAAGTTGCACGAGGGGGCGTGCAGGGCGGGTAGTTCGGGCTGCTTCAAGTGCGGCCGAACTGGACATGTGAGCAGGGACTGTACTGCTACCACCACCAGATCTGATTTGCTTCCAATGCAATTAGAAGGGACACAAGCGGTCCCAGTGCCCGAGTTTATCAGCAACAAGACATGTGGCGTCACCCGCTCCTGCTACATTGAGGATTACCGACGGCCGCCAGGGCCGGTCGAAGACGCCAGTGGCGAAGAGCAGAGCCTTCCAGTTGACAGCAGAGGTGGTACGTGCGGCTCCTGAGGTGGTGACGAGTATGTATCTTCTCCTTATCTCTTTATTTATGTTGATTATTACTTATGTTTATGTGTTTCGTTATAGGATCGTTCCTTGTGAACAGTATATCGGCTCTGGTATTGTTTGATTCGAGGGCTACCTGATCTTTTGTGTCACTTTCGCTCAGCAAGCGATTTATAGGAGCTCTAGGGGAGCTGGACTGTCCACTTGATCTCGAGATAGCAGATGAAAGGACCATTCGAGTTGCGAGGGTTCATCGAGAATGTACCTGATCTTCTGTGGACTTAGTCCCCATTCCCCTGTGAGGGAATAAGGTTATCGTAGGGATGGACTGGTTGAGCCCCAATGGGGAAGTGATCGACTGCGAGCAGTAGCTAGTGCGGGTTCGGACCCCAAGCGGGGGAGGCTTAGTGATTCAGGGCGAGAGGCCGCAGGGCGGACCGACTCTATGTTTAGTAGCGAGAGCGAGGTGCTACGTTCAATAGGGTTGCACAGGTTATGTCGCCTATGTTATGGATACCCGAGATAAGGGTAAGTCGGCCGTGGATGATGTACCGATCGTGCGAGAATACTCGGACGTGTTCCCGGAGGATTTGCTTGGGATACCTTCGGAGAGGCAGGTAGAGTTCAAGATTGACCTAGTCCCTGGTGCAGCTCTGATAGCCAGGGCACCATATCGGTTGGCTCCTCTCGAGATGCAGGAGTTGTCTACACAGCTGCAAGAGCTGTTAGACAAGGGATTTATCAGGCTGAGCAGTTCGCCATGGGGAGCCCCGATCCTGTTTGTGAAGAAGAAGGATGGGTTATATCTGATGTTTATAGATTACCGGGAGCTGAATAAGGTAACGGTGAAGAACCGTTATCCCCTCCCGAGGATAGATGCTTTATTTGACCAGCTTCAGGGTGCATCTTGGTTCTCCAAGATTGACCTGCGATCGGGTTACCACCAGATGCGAGTCAGGGATGAAGACGTACCGAATACAACCTTTCGGAATCTCTATGGTCACTATGAGTTCGTGGTGATGCCATTTGGGCTCACCAAGGCTCCCGCCACGTTCATGGACCTCATTAACCGCGTGTGCAGAATGATGCTGGACCGGTATGTGATAGTCTTTATCGATGACATCTTGGTATATTCCATGACTCAGGAGCAACATGAGGATCACCTGAGGGAGGTGATGGAGACACTGAGGAGGGAGAGACTTTTCACAAAGTTCTCCAAGTGTGAGTTTTGGTTGCACGAGGTGCAGTTTTAGGGGCACCTTGTCAACCAGAAGGGTATTCTGGTCGATCCGGCCAAGATAGAGGCCGTGATGCAGTGGGAGGTTCCGAGGTCACCAACTTAGATTCAGAGTTTTCTTGGTCTAGCGGGTTATTATCGGAGATTCATCCAGGATTTCTCCAAGATCGTTGTTCCTTTGACCCGACTAACCAAGAAGTCCGTGACATTCCGCTGGGGGCCTGAGCAGCAGGCAGCCTTCGAGACTCTCAGACAGCGGTTGTACGAGGCACCGATTCTGACCTTGCTGGAGTGCGTCGACGATTTCGTGGTTTACTGTGACGCTTCGATTACGAGCATGGGTGTAGTGCTGATGCAGCGGGGTCACGTGATAGCATACGCTTCGAGGCAGTTGAAGCCTCACGAGGCGAACTACCCGACACATGATTTGGAGATGGGGGTGTAGTTTTCGCCCTCAAGATTTGGAGACATTACCTCTACAGGGTTCGTTGTACCATTTACATGGACAACAAGAGTTTGAAGTACCTCATGGATCAGCCGAATCTGAACATGAGGCAGCGTCGATGATTAGATGTGGTGAAGGATTACGACTGTGAGATCCTTTACCACCCAGGGAAGGCCAATGTGGTGGCTGATGCTCTTAGCAGCAAGGCAGTGGCGGCTCCAATTCGAGATATATGTCTGAGGATGACAGTGATTACTCCGTTGCTGGAACGGATTCGAGAGGCGCATGTCGAGTGTATGAAGGAAGATCACCGGAAGTGCGAGCGGATCGTAGGCGAGGTGGCCTCATTTCACTATAGCAGCCGTAGGTTGTTGACCCTGCATGGGAGGGTGTGGGTTCCGTACTAGGGTGGAGTACGACAGGTTCTGATGGATGAGGCTCACAAGTTGAGGTTCTCTATCCATCCCTGGGCGACGAAGATGTATCCGGATCTTCTCCCTGATTATTAGTGGCTCTGCATGAAGCATGATGTGGCATGGTATGTGGAGCGGTGCTTGACCTGCAAGAAGGTCAAGGCCGAGCTCCAGCGACCTCACGACAAGATGCAGCCGTTGGATATTCCTGTGTGGAAATGGGAAGACATCATCATGGATTTCATCACCAAGCTTCCCAGGACCGCACGTGGAGTGGATTCAATTTGGGTCATCGTGGATCGTTTGACCAAGAGTGCTCATTTCATCCCAATCCAGGAGAGTATATTGGTTGAGAAGCTAGCCGAGATCATGTACGAGAGGTGGTGGCACGTCATGGAGTGCCAGTTTCGGTTGTGTCGGAACGAGACGTCCGTTTTACTTCCAGATTTTGGAAGCGGTTTCATGACGAGATGGGTACTCGTCTCCACTTCAGCACCGCTTTCCACCCTCACACGGATGGGCAGAGCGAGAGGATGATTCAGACTCCCGAGGACATGCTGCGCGTATGTGTTTTGGATATCGGTGGCAGTTGGGATACATATCTTCCGTTAGCGGAATTTTCATATAACAACAGTTACCACACCAGCATAGACCGACCTCCCTTCAAGATGCTCTACGGGAGGAAGTGTAGGACCCCAATATTTTGGGGCGAGGTCGGACAGAGGGTCATGGGGAGTACTGAGGTAGTACTCAAGACCACCGAGAGGATCCAGCAAGTTCGGAGCAGGCTCCAAACTACTCAGAGTCGGTAGAAAATCTATGCCGACAAGCACCGTTTAGACTTGGAGTTTAAGGTGGGCGGCATGGTCCTCCTAAAGGTGTCACCTTGGAAAGGTGTCATCCGGTTCAGGAAGCGGGGCAAGCTGGGCCCCAGATACATCTCGGGTGGGCCGGGTTGCCTACCGTTTGGATCTTCCAGCAGAGCTCAGCCAGATCCACAACACTTTCCATGTTTCTCAGCTCCGGAAGTGCTTAGTAGATGACTGAGCGGTTGTGCCTTTAGAGGATATTCAGGTTGATGACAGCCTGAATTACATCGAGAGAACAGTATCCATCCTAGACAGGAAGACGAAGGAGTTGAGGAACAAGAGGGTCGAGCTGGTGAAGGTGCAGTGGCAGCACCGCAAGGGCTCGGAGTGGACCTGGGAGCCCGAGGAGTAGATGAGGGAGCACTACCCGGAGTTATTTCCAGACGTAGCGGACTTCGAGGACTAAGTCTGATTCAAGTGAGGGAGAATTATAACATCTGTCACTTGAGGTAATAATCATTTAATATTTCTTTAATTAATTGTTGGGTTAAGAATTTAATAGATGGATTATTGAGCGGTCCATTAGTAAGTGGGCCGTGTAGTTGGGCTGCCCAGAAGACATACGATGGGCGTAAGCTTGGCGTACGCGGGGCGTAGAGGAGCATTGGATTCAGGGGGCGCATGCACGTACGCTGCGCGTACGTGAGCAGACTCCAAACCCTAATTTTTAGGGTTTAAGCCATATAAATAGAACATTATGACGCAAACCCTAGCCTCCTTACCAGCCTCTCAACCTCAGAAACCCTAGATAACCACTCTTTCCTCATCCTTGTGTGTGTTTGGCCTTGTGAAGCTTGTTTTGGAGATTTGGAGCTTGGAAGGAGAAAGAAGAAGTTGATGAAGAAGAACTTGAGTATCTTGAGCTCAAGGATCCGAGTTTACATCACCATTTGGACCTAATTGGAGGTATAAAGCTTTGAACTTGCCTCATGAATGCTTAGATCTATGTTTATGGAGTTTTGGACCTCTTTAGGTCCCAAGAATGGATTTTTATGGTTCAACTTCATTTCTAGGCTTAGGGTTGCCACCCTTAGTGCTAAATGTGTCTCAATATCAGTAAAGTTTCGATCTTTAAGGTCCTTTTGTGACCATGCATGAGATCTAGCCATTTCCATGGAAGTTACTTGCTATATTCCATTTTTGGGGTCCATTTGGTGGGTTGCATGCCGCCAAGTATTCGAATTTATGAGTTAAGACATGCTAAGGGACTTAGATCTGTAATATGGACTTAAGGTCTTAATGGAATAAGCACTTTTGAAGTTTATGTCTTAACAGGGTAGTACGTTGGGCGTACAAGTCAGTACGCACAGCGTACAAGCCATGCAGCAGTATGCTTAGCGTATAAAGGAGTACGCCCGACGTACTCTCAGGTTTTGGGCTTTGCGACGTTTGGGCCTTGGTTTGGGCCAATCTTTGGACTTTGCAGTTATTGGGCCTTAATGGGCCATCAGAAGTCAGATAATGGGTCAAGGACATGTTTGGGCTTAAGGGAAGGCCCATTTAAGGCGTTGGGCCCAATTTAGAAAATTGGGCCATTAGTGGGCCTTAGTGGGCCATTAGTAGGCTTGGAAAGATTAGATGGAATTGGGCCTAGGTTATGGTCCAAATTAGACCAGGGGTAAAATGGTCATTTTACCCTAAGAAGGATTATGGATTTTGACTAAGTGTTGTTGTGATATTGATAGCCGGGGAGTCGTTTGAGCAGCCGTAAGAGATTCCTTACCGTGAGATTTCGCTGTCAGCTTTGCGAGGTGAGTTTCCTCCTAGGAACGAGTCTAAGACACCAACGCCGACCCGTTTATGTATGTTAGCATGTGTCGGACTTCGGTCCGACGCCAGGCAGTGCCCGATGTAGGTTTATGTGTTTATATGCTTCCGGAGTTCGGTCCGATGCCGGGGAAAGCCCGAGGAATGTTTTGTATGCTTGATGTCTTCGTGATTCTTGCATTTGCTTGTTTATATGTTCCAGACTTCGGTCCGATGTCGGGGAAAGCCCGAGGAATGTTTGTATGCTATGATATATATTTCCGGATTTTGGTCCGATGTCGGGCGGGGCCCGAGGAATGTTTATATGTTTATGTTATGTGCTTATTATGTGTATTGTTGATATGTTGATATGTATACCGAGCTTTGCTCAATTCCGGGCGGGGCATAATACCGGACTTCGGTCCAATACCGGGCGGTGCCCGATGTTGGGCGGGGCCCGATGTAGTGGGCAAGGCCCATGTTATGTATGTGGTTATGTGATTATGTGTATGGTATGTGGTAGTTTGGGGAGACTCATTAAGCTTCGTGCTTACAGTTTTCAGTTTTGGTTTCAGGTACTTCCGGTAGCAAGGGGAAGAGCTCGGGATGATTGCAGTGCACACACCATTTGTTTAGCCTGGGATGTTTATACTATAATATATTTTGACAGATGTTATGATATTTTGAGATACACGACTTATGATTTTTATATGATGTTTGATGACTATGGTTTTCTTAATGATTTAAAATGAAATTTTTGGACTATATTTTTGGGATGTTACATCATGTTATAAAGTTGAGTTTTTGTACCTTTTCCAAGCCATTCATGACCTTTTGGTCATTTTTGGGTTACTTTGAGAGTTAGGGTTTGTGTTTTGGACTTGGCTTGGTTAAGTAATGGATAAAGTCAGGAACTTTATCCATTAAGTCCCTTAGAAGCATCCGATCTAAGATTTTGAGCTCTGGATGTTAAGGGTTAAGAACTTCTGAGATTAAGTTGTTAGGACGTAAACCGCAAGGCAGATTCTTGGGGATCACGACGTGGGTCACATATGGAATCACGACTCTTTTGTGTAACGTCCCAAAAATACAAGGTAAAATTTTTATTTTTCCATCAACCAAAACCATTCATTCAATCATTCCAAAAGATAACCAGAGTATTTTGTATTCTCAAAACATCATAGTAGAGTCATAAAATAGATAGTGTGGAAAACTCAAGGGGATGCAGTGCGTTCAAGTCATTCCCTTCCATTTGGAACCAGAAGTACCTAAAACATTTAAACATAAAACCGTAAGCACAAAGCTTAGTGAGTTTCCCAAAATACCACATAACCATACGGGCTGTAACGTCCCAAAAATAAGACTAAAAATTTCCGTTTTTAAATTAATAAAACTATTATCCAAAAAATCATGGTGAATCAAACTGTATCAATAACATCCCAATACATCAGATTAATATAAAATGCGGAACGAGGTGGTGTGTGCACTAAAATCATCCCGGGCTCTTTCCCTTCGAACCAGAAGTACCTAAAAACATAAACTGAAAACCTTTAGCACAAAGCTTAGTGAGTTCCCCAAGATACCGTATACCATACCGAATAAACATATAATATGCCCCGCCCGACATCGGGCCCCACTCGGTATACAGATTTGTCAATCATCGGGCCCTGACCGACATCGGGTCCCTCCCGATATACATAAAAACATATACACATAAACACATCGCACATGCAATAATCACAAAGATAAATTGCATACAAAATGGTCATTGGGCCCCACCCGATATACATATAAAAACATAACATACACAAGAGTCACGCAGATGTCTAGCATCCTAAACATAACAAACCATGGGTCGGCATTGGTTCCTTTGACCCGCTAAACACAATGAGGAAACTCACCTCAAGCTCCAGTATCTCTCAGATAAAATCTCAGTCTGCTAATCCAGAAAATCCCCGTGCTAATGTCAGCAAAAAAATATCCAATTAATAATTGGATCTCGACCCATAAGCAAGAATCAAAGTTACTTGTCCAATATTCAGGGTAAAAGACCCTTTTAACCTCTTTCTTACTTGGTCCAAATCTAGGGCCCAACCCATTAGTGTAACACCGTAAATTTTCAAAATAAATTTATCATTTTAAATCACATAATTCTCATAATGTATTTCACAAAAATCTCTTTTATTAAGTTTACAACTCAAAACTTCATAATTGCTCGGTTAAAATCCAGGATCCTCAAAACATAACTCTTCCTCTGGTGTGTACAATCAAGCCGGTGCCATCCCGCGATCCTGAGAAACCTGAGACACATAACACATAACACGGTAAGCACGAAGCTTAGTGAGTTCCCCAAAATACCACATACAACAATTCACCACTTGAGGCTATACTCTGTAAGACCCTCCGGTCTATGTGTCTCAGCGGGACCCTCCAGTCCCGTAGCTCGTTGGACCCTCTGGTCCGGTCTAGCTCGTTGGACCCTCCGGTCCAGTCTGATTGAGAACCCTCTGGCCTCATAGTTCGTTGGACCCTCCGGTCCGGTCTAAGCAACAAATAATATAGCACACAATACATATCACACAATCATGCATAACTCAAGCAAGCACATAAGACCCTCTGGTCACACATAATTACCACTCTAGGTAAAGTATAGTGAGAAGACTCACCTCGACTGGCAGGTAACCGAAAAGCACTCGGAAATCTTGGACTAGCCTCCGCCTAACACATAAGACAAGCATTTCAATCATTATCCGCTTTATTACTCATTTACTCCTTAAGTCCTCTTTTCCCCTTTCTTACCCTCGGGATGGGTAAAAGTCTATTTTACCTCTCCTTGGCCCTTCCTGCCTCTTATTAACCCACCCAAGAAGTCAACAGAAAACCAGACTAAATCAATAGTCAAGGTTGACCTGACTCGCCGAGTGCACACTTGTGACTCGCCGAGTCCAGTCGTATTCTCCACGTTCATCCTAGGGTTCAATCAGCTCACTGAGTTGACTCCCAACTCGATGAGTTAACACTGGGTCCAGGCTACTAGGTCACACCCGCTACGACTCGTCGAGTCATCCCCTGGACTCGGCGAGTTGGCTCCATCGGATTTCACATTCAACCACCTGAGGTCAGATCTGAAACTCTAATTCATATATCTGACCTCCTAATACCCAAAAGTCACATAAAGGTCCGATCTTGATATCCATGCATAGCATATTTTGCTCTATATGCCATTTAGACTCCATTAAAGCTTCCTAACTTCAAAACCTCATGTTTTCAGAACAATGGCTTCCTACTTTCTGACTATCTGGATCATACAAGATCCATATCTATGGCATACTCATAAAAGGGGGGTTTGATTTAACCCAAAACCCCACCAAAAGTGATATGAGCCCTAATTTCTCATACTCAAAGGATCTATTCAATAAAACAGGAAAGGTAAGGGCTTCATACCTTGATATGAAGCTGAAGATGGGGATGAAATAGATCCACAAGCTCTCTTCTTGATCCTTGCAATACCCTTGATCTTCTCCCCAAGGAATGACCTCCAATGAGTCCCTTTCCCTCTCTTGCTCACCAATAACTCTAGGGTTTCTCTCATGTGACGAATGATACTGATGGGGGGGTGCCAAGGAGGCTATAAATGCCTTTAAATAGGCCCAGGCCCGGGAGAATTAGGGTTTCTGCCAACAGCGCTGACTCGGTGAGTCCATTTGTTAACCACGTCGCCAAGTCACGACCTTACTCGACGAGTTGAGGCACCAACTCGTCGAGTCCCTCCAAAATCCTTGAATTAAATACTCAAAATAGTATACCTGGTAAACCGGATGTTACAATTCTCCCCCATTTGAATTAGATTTCACCCTCGAAATCGCTCCTTAACCACACATAAATTGAATCCAACAACTCGAAAGCACTACCGAAATGATCTCCTACCACACCGATATCTTTTTCCATGGACACCTGAATCCACACAGAAATTCCCAAGTCCAGAACCAAACCAACGCTTCTACTGCTAAGTTACCCCTTTCTGACATTCCCAAACTCTGGAAACTCTAGTGGCCTGGCCCGCCGCCAGGCCGCCCATTCAAGCTATCACGATGATATATGCTCCTCGAACACCAACCCTGATAACTCACTACTCCACTGATTCACACAAGACAAAGTCCAAAAATCGGTGACTGATCACTCATACCAAATGATCTGAATCACGCCCCAAGGAACGAAAGGGTTCACCTCCCACCAGGGCTCATCCACCGAACTACCATCCGAACAATAAACTTTCAACACCCTATTCTCCGACACAAGAACAAAATGATCATGCTCGTTCAGAAGTCCTAAAACATCTAAAAATCGTAATCCTTCACTTTCCCCCATATATCTCTTTTTAACCTTTAGCACTTGGTCTACTTTCGACCTCACAATTGGGCCTCCAAAGGTTACCAACTACATGCCCAACACGTCTCGCCGCTTTCCTTCCCACAACACTATATCGGTCCATTGTGACACACAAGTCACAAGGTTATCTTTACTCCAAACGAACACTACAATCCCAACTGAAGATCGACTCAACCCTGACCTCTGTCGTCTACTGCTCATAGTTCCATGCATCTCGCGGTATCTCCCGTACCAAGCACTGACCTACAGTGGTCTAAGACACCAGATGACAACCAATACCCTTCAACATGGAACTCATCTCTGAATCTGGAATCTCATCTCGCCTACCCGACGCACTACCAGAGCCACACTCAAACTCGAGAGTTTGGTCTGACCCAGAGTTGGAACCACTCCTCCCAATGAACCACTCAACTCATGACTCATGACCCGCAACCCATGTGTACCCCACTTATCCACTTCTTTTTGGTTGCGACAACCATTACTCAATTCAGAATATAACGACTCCCGACAAATATGGAGACCCTAGTCTCGCCCCTGGTTCGACCACCAGGCTTCCACAAACTCAAATATTAGGGCTACCCAAGCCTAAAACCCTTCTGTGTCATGATCTGATCAGAGAGTACTTCATCACAACATTCTCTCGCTGACTAGTGGCTACTACGGCTCCCCGCAGTATCACAACGACCTCTCACTGAATAGTGAGTAATACGGCTCCCCGCAGCATCACAACAACCTCTCGCTGAATAGTGAGTACTACGGCTCCCCGCAGCATCACAATAACCTCTCATTGAATAGTGAGTACTACGGCTCCCCGTAGCATCACCACAACCTCTCATTGAATAGTGAGTACTACGGATCCCCGTAGCATCACCACAACCTCTCACTGAATAGTGACTACTACGGCTCTCCATAGCATCACCACAACCTCTCACTAACTCATTGAAACTGCAGCTCCCCGCAGTCTTACCGCACTTGCTCTTACCACTTCACAATCTCATCCTCAGGTCGACGCCACACTGCGATCATTAACTCATGCCTTGCGGACCAACCATAGATAGGTGTACACACTTACCCACATTATGCATTGCTATTTCTGACGACATTTGTCATAACAAAACACCTTTCCCTGCTGCAATCCACATTCTCGAATAATCTCGCTTGATGTCAATTGGCCAAAGGGACCCCACTGGAACCGTAGATACTTGATACACCACTTGCCATCTCAAAACTCAAAATAATCTGAGATTTAGGACATTAACTCGGATACCCCGGTACACCATCACAACGCCTCGCAATGTCTTGACTCTACTACTGATCTCATACTTATGGCATCATACTCACATACTGCATTGCGTCCTCGGAATCTCGCAACCGATCTTTCTCTCCTGCCACTTGTAATCCCGGAATACTCCATCTCCCAAATTGAAACACGGAGAAATCGCCAACGACTCAGAACACGAAGGTGACCCTTCGAAACTATTTCCATTGTTGCTCAAAACCAAGCGAGATTACGCAGGCCGACCCGAAAATTGGATGCCCGATCATCTCTTACCCTTTCCAAAGAGCATAGAATAATCCATTCATCGAACTAAAATTTCCCAACTGCCGAAGTATCCCTACGAACCAACCACCTCGAAAAATTCTTATCTACCACAAGGCCTCAGACCAACGGCTACCCGCCATGCAGACACTCATCCTTTCTTGAACGCGTACAACATGCATTAACTCCCTCTGCAACTCGCCTCGACCACCAATAACCCTGGTCTCATGAATCCATAATGCATGTCTCTATCCAGCTCCCTAACCGCTCTTGAACAAATCTCTGATCCTCTCGATAGAATACCCGGTTCTCCCCTACTCAGGGTGCGAACCATCGCCAATTGGCGTACCAATAATCTATTCCACATACTGTTTCCACCAGGAACATCACTCTTACTCTTGGAAGGTACTACGCAATTCTCGGTGGTCTCCCCGATAGAGACCCCGCGACTCCAAATACCCCAAATCTCGGATGAAATCCTTAGAAACTTCTCATCATGATTGCCTCTAATCATACATAATCTCATACCATGCCATTACCGGACATCTCAACTGTCCAATAGTAACTCTGACTCTTAATCTGAAAATAATGAACTATCATATTCCTCATCCTCGACTCCTCAACCAATGTTCCATCACGTGGGTTGTAATAAGAGCGGAGACCTCATTACCACCCTCGATACTCATCATAGACAATAAGAGCCACCGCCCCAATATCCTCTTCTTGATCGACCGACGCTGCAGCTAATACATGCCCTACTATACTCAAATAGGGTGTATCCTTGTCCTTGACCATGTCAGTCCCCACTGACAACCTGCTCATGCCATATCATTACCTCGCGGCAGACATACTGCCTAAATATTCTGGTGGAAGATCGCCATCAATGGTACTCCACAGGGTTTACCCCCAAGTTCAGAAACCGAAATCTCAACACCTCTTATGTTTCCCACAAGAAACGGAAATAATACCACCCAGGTCACTGAAGGTGACATCCCCACCATCGGCTGATTGCTCAACTCATGCCGCAATCCTCCATAAACGCCACCTCTACTCATCCTTGAGCCTTGCGACTTCATCTCACATCTCACCAAAAATACCTTTGAATCATCTCGACTTCCCTCACAAGGGATGCTTCGCTGGAACTTGTTCCACATGACCCTCTGACCTCATACTCTATCGCATCCGATCTCGGTCTAACCAATCACAACGGAATAACTGGTAGCACCAGTAACACTAACCGCCACGGATCATGGTACTCGAACCATGTGGCCACCTCTTGATCTGCTATAAACCATGGT
Source organism: Lactuca virosa (assembly GCF_052849685.1). Taxonomy (NCBI): domain Eukaryota; kingdom Viridiplantae; phylum Streptophyta; class Magnoliopsida; order Asterales; family Asteraceae; genus Lactuca; species Lactuca virosa. The sequence goes on along the minus strand of NC_136433.1, from coordinate 35,113,661 downwards.
ACTCGATCCATGTTATCTCCTCTTAATTTGCTACGGATCATGGTACTCGAACCATGTTCTCTCTTCTCAGTCCGCTACAAAGTATGGTACTCGAACCACGACATCACTACTCAATCTGCTACTTATCATGGTACTCAAACCATGACATCACTACTCAATCTGCTACTTATCATGGTACTCGAACCATGACATCACCTCTCAAACTGCTACTTAGCATGGTACTCGAACCATGACATCACTACTCAATCTGCTACTTATCATGGTACTCGAACCATGACATCACCTCTCGATCTGCTACAAATCATGGTACCCGAACCATGACATCACCTCTCAAACTGCTACTTAGCATGGTAATCGAACCATGACATCACCTCTCGATTTGCTACAAATCATGGTACCCGAACCATGACATCACCTCTCAAACTGCTACTTAGATCCTCCGGAATACTCCCTGCATCGAGTATGGGTCCTCTGCTTTCAGTAGTACGAGCCCATACTACCTGCTAGATCTACCCGTACTTTCTACACGGACCATCCCAGAGTTCCTAAGTAGCTGCTCAACCTTCTCAATCACCAATCTCGTCGCGCGTGCTCGCTCCCCAGCGAAATGCTCTACTCTGTCAGCGCACTCATCTGACCATGGTCACTCCCTAGGCTCTTCCTAGGTTCTCACTTTTTCCCGCCATCAGCTGCTGAAAACTCCTTATGATGCCAACCATCTACCTCCTGAATATCGTTACGTTCACTTGGTAGCTGACTATCATCATCGGGAGTTCCACAAAGCACGAAGCAAGCAGCATTCAGGCATCGATAAACACGTAAAACCCACTCTAGGTTACAACTCTATTGCTCTGCTCATACTCAACAGGTGTCACCGAACTCAGGCAACTCTACCCCACGCGGGCATCTAGCTAAATCTCTCAGTAGGTTCCTCTAATGCTCATATAGGTGTCTCTCCTAGATTACTCCTCTACTCGAAACTCTATCTCTGTAATATTCCTGCTGGATACTCTTACTCCGCACATACTCGAAAGCACATCAAAGATAACAGCAACTCCTAGACTAAGGCATCACAAATCAGGCCACTCTAGTCCTAAAATATGAAATACCTAACCTATCCTCTAGCATGCAGAATATCACAAAATATCTCATAGCACAGATAGGGTATTTTGGGAAATCACCGTTCGGGCTTTGGCTGATTGTACACACTACTCCTTCTCGTATTTTCTTAGAAACTCTTGCTCGTTTTAGAAAAATCATTTCCTTGAAATTTTTTCTCAAAACCTCAGTTTGAGTCCAGATTTACCCGAAGGTGCATCCGAATCCCTCAAACCAAGGCTCTGATACCAACTTGTAACTATTAAGAAAGTTGTAGTGGTCGTGACAAGGATTACGGATATATAAAGAATACCGAAATCCGAGTTATAACGAAGAAGTTATGACTTGTCGAAGTTTCACGACAAAACCGGCACGGTGCCGAATGACGTAAAAAGTGAGTTTTTGATAAACTACTTTTTAGCCTTAGTGATCTAAACGAAAGTCGTAGTGTTCGTTAAACCAAGAGTATGTATAAAAAGAACGCCTAAATCTGACTTCGTATGAGGAAGTTATGATTTTTCTAAGTTTCAGCTTAGCAGTAGACAGCTAAAAACTCGGATTTTAGATCGAGTGATTTTTAGCCGACACAACCTAAACGAGAATCGAAGGTCTCATCAATAGTAGTACAACGGTAAAAAGACAGACGAAAACGGACGTCGGATGAAGAAGTTATGAAATTTTAACGGATTTCCTGTCCCGGTCTGTTAAAATTAATAATATAAAAATTAAATTCAAAATTAACTGACAAAGTCTAAACAAAAGTTGTAGAGCGTAATTTTACCTACGCGTGCATATAAAGAACGTCAAAAACGGAGCTCGTATGCGAAAGTTATGGATTTTAGAAGTTTTTGCACAAAAATCGAGAAAAATGCCAAATCCGAGAAATTTCGCATGGTGGACTTCGGCCACGTCACCTTCGCTGCATGCGCGCCACGTGTCCGAAATTGCTGAGTCATCCGACGCGTGCCCAGGTGACTCCTCGCATCCGAAGCCGCCTCATCTCGCACCGACGCGTGTCGCACCACCTGACCGAGCTTCGCAGGCACCACGACCGAACCCTCGGACCTAGACCTCGGTCCAATCAAAAGGCCACACCTGGACCCTCTCACGTGCGAGCCATCTGACCTCTCTTCAGATCTGCTGCCACCTGGTAGCTTCTCAGCCCTTGGATCAGAAGCCTCGCCCCTATAAATAGAAGGGTGCGAGACCTCCCGGTGGTACTTTGAAAAATTGCCACTTTTCACCCCTCTTTCAATATTTCTTTCATTCCAACTTCCCCCAAAGCCCCGGTATCATACCAAACACCCGAAACAAGTCCTGAAGTGCCCGAGAAGCCCGAGAAATTTATATTTTCGGTTTTGAAGCCCAACCCTCGCAGAGCCCGGTTTCTCAATAAAACTCCCGGTTTTATTAGAAACGATCGTTTTAGGAAACGAAGTGCTGCCCGATTATCAGTAAATCATGTGAGTGTGTAGTCACTTTCGTCTTACACCTAGATATGAAGTATTTTCTATAAAATACGTGCTATGTGTAATTATATTAATTGTTTAATTGAGGTAACTGTTGAATAAATGTTTTATACAAGTTTTAAACTGTATATGTATTTTATCTACAAATATGTTGGGTAGAACGTGGGTAGACGAAATAGTCGATGTGTGTTAAAATGGTGAGAGGCCTCGATGTTGTTGTTTTTGTTATTGTTGTAGTCGTCTAGCGGAGTATAGATGACGACCACAGACCTTTCTAGACAGTCCAGTAGAACACTAGCAGGTTCGCAACTTGTAGGTGTTGATGAACTAAATGTTCATTGGCTTACTCCATCCCCCTCATGGTTGCCTTTAGGACATGTATGGCTGAGGATTCCCCTTAGCAGTAGTGTCCATCCCGATGATATTCCTTAGGCTAGGTCCCTTGTGATAGGTGTTTAGGGACGTAAAGTGAGGATAACGGGAATGGGTAATCAGGGTTATTGTTGATTGGTGAACTTAATAAGTTTATTATTATTATGGGTTGAAAACCCTATATGCTCACCAGGCTCCCAAGCCTGACCCACTCAGCTTTTTATGTTACAGTTAGTGGACCCCGAGCATAGTCGGATGATGATGGGAGATTTTTGGATTATAGGCCAGTAGTTATAAATAACTGTTGAAAGGCTTATAATGTCTTATTTATGCTTTTGATCTGTATCGGAACATGACATCCCGAGGTTTTGATATAAAAGGAAAATATATACTTTCTTAAAGAAAGGTTTTGATAAATTTTATCATGTTTTGTTTTGGGGACCAATTCCGCAACATCTTTTAAAAGGATTTCTCTGATTTTATTTTAAAAAGCATAAATTAAATCGGTCTTTTCTGGCCGAGAAATTAGGGGATGTCACAGTTCGTATCAGAGCATTAGTTTAAGCAAACTAAGAAATTGTAGGATTTCTAGACTTAAACTTAGAATGCTAAGTGATTATTGTGAGATGAGTGTCTACCATATTTTAGACACAAGCACTAGTTTATTTTAGGAAAGATGCCTAAAATGCTTTTATGTGCTAAATACTATATGTTTGCCATATATGTCATTATTTGTTCGGATCTATGGTCTGTTGCCGACCGGATCTGGAAACCTAATGTGTGTAGGATTCTAAGCGTATGATTACGATATTAGAACTAACATGTAAACGTTTCGGAGTGATAAGGGAATTGAAATACCTATCGAGGATAAAGACCTAAATTCGCCTTATTCGGTGTATAGATTTTAATGGAAAGAACTCGAAGTGGAGCGGGAAATGCAAACAGAAACCGACAACCTCAATCCCAAGTGGTGGAACAGGTGCCTATAGTAGGAGCTGCACCAGAACCCATCACCATGGCTGGAGTACGAGCTATGATTCAGACCATGATGGCTGAACAAAGGGAGGAATTGAGGCAAATGTTGTTGAACAACAGGGATGAACCTTTAGTTCCTGTTGAACAACGTGAATTAAATGACGATCGATCTGAAGAAGGAAACAACAGTAGATCTGTTGGTCATAGTGAACTGCTTGTGGTTGGGAGAAATAACCACGAGGATAGAGTGGAGAGAAATGGGTGCAAGTATAAGGACTTTATGAATTGCAAGCCATCGACCTTCACAGGAAAAGAAGATCCCGTCGGAGTAATGGATTGGATCTCGGAAATGGAATTGATTTTCATGACTTGTGGTTGCCAAGGCAAGTTACAAACCACATTTGCAGTGCGTCAGTTCAAGCGCAAGTACTGCTCGGCCCAAAACGTGCTTGAGTTAGAAAACCAATTTCTAACGTTGAAGAAGGGAAGTATGACCGTTGACGAATATACAAATAACTTCACAGACAAAATGGAGTTTGCTTTGCGTGTTGTCCCAGATGAGCTGGAAAAAATTGACAGGTACGCAAAGGGACTTCCGTGGCAGTATGCGGTGCCAGTACGTCAGGCACTTACATTGGAGGCAGCTGTCTGGGCTGCCAAGTTTGTTGAAGATATGATTAAGGGGAGAGCCGCCAGCAAGGTTGAAGTTGGCGAAAAGAGAAAGTTTGAAGGAAATTCAGGATCCAATAAAAATAACAAGTTCTCGAAGACTGGTTCGATAAAATTCAGAGGAGGAGCCGAAGCCAAGTTGTGTGACAAGTGTAAGAAGAAACATGCTGGGAAATGCAGCGTGGAAGTCACTTGTTACAAATGTGGAAAGCTAGGGCATTATGCCAATGAATGCACCTTCAATAAGAACGTCTGTTTTGGGTGCAATGAAGAAGGGCATATTTTGAAGGATTGGCCGAAGAAGAAGGACGCAGCAAAACCCAATCTTCCACCAAAGCCGAAGGCGAGAGCCTTTCAGATGACACTTGAAGCTGCGAAAGAAGGAGTCGATGTCGCGTCAGTTACCTTTCTCGTAAACGAATTGCCTCCCCAAATTTTGTTTGATTCTTGAGCCAATTACTCCTTTATTTCGCATGAATTTGGTAGAAAACTAGCTTTGCCTGTTGATAGACTAGTTAATGCTCTATTAGTAGAGATTGCTTGTGGCAAGTTTGTACCTGTTAGCCATCGTATGAAAAACATCTTCATTGACTTTAATGGGAATAAGTTCCACGAGGAATTATTGCCTATCGAGTTAAATGGTTTCGACATAGTTTTAGGAATGGATTGGCTTAGCGCCAATGATGTCGAAATATTGTGTAGGAAGAAGATAGTAAAAGTAAACCCGCCAGGGAAATAGTCGTTTATGGTGTATGGAGACAAACGCAGAGTAAACTTTGGAATCATTTCCCTAATAAAAGCCAGAAAGTGTTTGGCCAAGGGATGTACATCATATCTAGCATTCGTGATCGATGCTAAGAAGGAAAAGAAGGAGGTGCAGAATATTCCGGTGGTGTGTGACTATCCGGAAGTCTTTCCCGAAGATCTTCCCGGATTGCCCCCTGATCGACAAGTAGAATTCCGTATCGACTTGTTACCAGGAACGACGCCGATAGCAAAAGCACCGTATCGATTAGCACCAACAGAGATGAAAGAACTTATGACACAACTTCAGGAGTTATTGGACAAAGGTTTTATTCGACCTAGTTCATCACCCTGGGGAGCCCCGGTGTTATTTGTAAAGAAGAAAGACAGGAGCATGAGAATGTGCATCGATTACAGAGAGCTGAATAAAGCGACAATAAAGAACAAGTACCCGTTGCCGAGGATCGATGACCTGTTCGATCAGTTGCAAGGTTCGAGCTATTTCTCGAAGATCGATCTTAGGTCAGGATATCATCAACAAAAGGTGAGAGAGCAGGATATCGAAAAGACTGCGTTCAGAACAAGATATGGACACTATGAATTTTTGGTTATGTCGTTCGGACTAACCAATGCTCCAACAGCTTTCATGGATTTGATGAACAGGGTTTGTAAACCATACCTTGATAAATCCATGATAGTATTCATAGATGATATCTTGATTTATTCAAAAAGCAAGCAGGAGCATGACAAGCATCTACGTGAAGTGCTATAAGTTCTGAAAAAGGAGAAGTTGTATGCAAAGTTCTCCAAATGTGAATTTTGGATTCAAGAAGTCCAATTTTTAGGTCATGTGATTAACCAAGAAGGAATAATGGTTGACCTAGCAAAGATTGAAGCTGTGATGAAGTGGGAACAACCAAAAAGTCCTATGGCGATTCAAAGCTTTTTAGGATTAGCCGGATATTATCGCCGATTTATCCAAGGATTTTCATCGATTGCTACTCCATGAACAGCTTTGACCCACAAAGGAGCTACTTATACTTGGAATGAGAAGCATAAGGAAGCCTTTGAGAAGTTAAAGAAGAGATTGTGTGAAGCACCGATTCTTTCGTTACCTGAAGGAGTTGATGACTTCGAAGTTTATAGTGATGCCTCTGGAGTTGGGTTAGGTTGTGTTCTGACCCAAAGGGATAAAGTGATAGCATATGCATCGAGGCAATTGAAAGAGCATGAAAAGAACTACCCCACTCATGATCTGGAGTTGGCAGCGGTAGTATTCTCCTTAAAGATATGGAGGCACTATCTTTATGGTACTAAATGCAAACTTTTCACTGATCATAAGAGTCTTCAATATCTTTTTAATCAGAAGGAATTGAACATGAGGCAACGACGCTGGCTAGAATTACTCAAGGACTACGACTGTGAGATACTTTACTGTTGGGTTTTGAGCATTCTAACACTCCTATGGTGTACATGTAACCCTATAAACCTTGGATCTATGTTTTCTCTATTATACATGCAAATATTAACTATTCCAAGGTTTCATCCTAACTAGCATATTATGAAGCACCTATACTACAAAGTTCTAGTTAGATGACATACCTTTTGATGTAGCTTGATGTCTTCAAGCTTTAAGAGCTTAGCCCCAATAGTGTGGAAGCCTCAAATGGAATCACAAATCACCAAAAACACCTTGGAAGAACTTGAGAGAATATGTATGCACACTAAAATCGGCCCACTCTTATTTTCACACACTTGTGCCAATTTTGTGAGCCAAGGACCCCTTTATATATTATGGAGGATTAGGGTTACATCCATGTAAACCCTAATACCCATGACCTTTCATTTACATAGGATCCATTGGTTAAAAGCTCCATGGACCATCCATGAAAGCTTAGCCCAACCTAAATGAACTTGGCCCATTCCATATATATAAGAGTCCATATTTAATTAGTTCTTTTTGATCACTTAATTAATTCTAAATTAATTCTTGATCAATACTAATTAAATAATATGATTCCATATTAATATATTAGAACTTATAATATATTAATATAAATCATAAATATACTATTCTCAAAAGACTATCCATATAAATTGTGCCGGTGAAGTGCAACCCAAATGGACCATGCCGGGTCGGGTCAAGTACATACCAAATATAGTTATGGACTTAGACATTAATCCAACAGTCTCCCACTTGGATAAGTCTAAAACTATTATTGAGTATGACTTTAAAACCTAACTGGCAATCGTAGCTCTTAAAGCCGCTGTCAAACTCTGACCTTGTCAATGACTTGTCCATTAGATAATGGATCATATATTCCTCCATTCTAGATATCATATGGACTGAGACATGGATTATAATCATTCTCTCTTTCCATTTGTTGTTTCCTGATTTTCGATTTATGATGACTGACTGATTGAACAAATCAAATCAGTCCTGGCTTGGCCAAGCACTCACATGTGTCATTGCTAAATCATCGAGGGGCCCACAGATATCGCTTTTATCCCGAAGGTAAAAGGAATGGATAAACTTCGACTCGTATGGCTTGTTCTACTACTTGTTGAATCATACACAAAGGCACATTTTATAACATCGAGTTACCAATGCGGTTTCGTGCAATCAATGTACAACCAACTCATAATAACAACTCATATCTCTAGGTTTGAAGAATATAAGATATTATCGTCTCATGATCACTCGTGATAAAATCCATGAAGTGATTCAAATGAGCGCGGGTTGAATCCAATACTCATAACTTATGAGCACTCATGAGTGTTGTAGCACCACTTTGTCCACCAACTTGGACCTCTACAAACCAACCCATGACAGTCTTGATTCATATCTACTTCCAACATATGACAGACTGTGGATGGTTTGAATAACTTAATCATTCAGGAAGAGCGACTTAGTTATTCTGGAAGTCAAAACATGCAAAGTGAAACACAAGAATAAATTAATAAAATATGGTATCAAACCCTATGAATATAAATAAACACTTTTATTTATCACCATACTGATTACTCATTATTCATTGTTTCGGTTTTATCAACTTTATACTTGAATTAAAAACACTAGTTGTCCCATGCTCCAAGCATGTACACTATGTTTTTCTTAAACAATATCTTTGCCATACACCAAGTATGCACTCTATGTTTGTCTATGATCCTTACTTTGTGAAATAAACCAATTGAACATAATTTCAATGATTCTAATTTCACACTCCCAAATCCTTATCGAAAAATGTGAGAATTTCAAATTCCTATCATTTATCGAAATCTGTTTAGATTTTAAACTTATATGCACTGACCCTCCTGTAATGAATATGTACAAAGTCACAAAGACTTGTCAACAGTCATTATAAGGTATTCCAATGGAGATCAACTCCATGGAAACTAAGTCTCATATTCAAAGTACATTGCTTTGGACATGCTTCTTGCATTAAGTTTTCTAATCTTACACAGATAACTTCCACCTATGGAGACAACTCCATATTCTCATTTTGACTATCACTTCTGAATAAGAGATGCCTCTTTTCAGAATATGTCAATATGGTCCTTCCAAAATTAGCACTATACTTCCAACTGTCCCTAAGCAACCAATCTTTGGTAAACCTCAGATTGTCCTCGACAATTGCTTAATCATTTTAGTCATATCCAATTCTAGACCTTTTCCCTTCTAAATGCCTCTGGGCATTTGGAAAAATTTAGAAATGACAAATATTATAGCACATGCAATCGATCCTGTACCCAAAGCAAATGGTACACGATTCATGATGTCTCACATAAAGACATGATTCTAGACCAGTCTTTTGCTACAATATTTTTATTTGCCATGTTTTCAAAATTTAACTATGAAGAGGATGCCGTAATCATAATCGAGTTTTGAGAACGCAATATATAGAATTTCCTTAAGTTGAACCAATCCAACATGAAATTCATATATATATTCTTGACTAAAGATGATTAAGGTCTCAATCTAAGCCTTTAGAACTGAAATGAAGTATATCCTCTCCCTTAATTATAACAAAACAACTTTTCCAATCCCTGCAGCCTCACGAATTGAAACTTTTGTTTTCTATAATTAACATTGCTAACTTGCAACACTAACAATAATTATCATGCTCCCACTAACATGATGATTATTTGCATAACACTTATGCTCCCACTAGCTTTGACATGTACTCAGAAATCAGCTGGACTTCTACAAATCAATACTTTATTGACTTTCTTACCAAAGTTCAGATTTATGATACGAGATGCTTTGATGAAACTTTATCAAAATCATACACCTTTCCTTAGATAGCATGCATGTATGTCTAAACAATTTCAGAACTATGAAAAGGGATGTCGTAATCATAGTCTCAATTGTTTAGACCTTTTGCCATCTGCTTCAAATCTACTTGGTGGAAGTGTTTCCTCATCATCATTTTCATGAATCGGAGAGAAACCTTATGACCCTTAGATTTTATGGTGTATGTGTTCTTATCCATGTGAATCGTCAAAACCATAGTCACAAGACAAGGATAATGACAAATCCAAACTCATATGGACTGAACTTATGCAATCTTAACTTCTTGCCACCTGGCAGTATAGGGCCTGCCATTGCTTCCAAGTTGTTATGCAACCAATTGAGAACTTTCAGAACTCCTATGCAAAGCCAACTTTAACTGGGATGGGCACAAAATATGTCAACACGATAGGTTATAAACCTCAAGTCGTGTGCTAGTGAAGAACCTCAGGTTTTATTCTTGATTAGTTCTTGAAATTCTTTTTAGGATCTTTAAGACTCCCACTATCCTCTTGACATATAAGACTATCTTGCCAAATATTCAAGAGATAGTGCGGATTCTTTATCAAGACAAACACTTCACACAATTGGCCTTAGTTGGTCTTTGTTTTATCCAAAACATCACAACTTACCAATTTCAAATGTACAAGAGTAGGACACTTTTACTCTTACATTTGACAAGTGTTTTAAACCTTTCTTTAAGATATGTCACTCAAGTTACAATCTTGGAGTATGAATCTAAGAATTGTTTTGGAACGAAGTATGACTCATCTTCCTGATCTAACCATTTCAACAATTCATGACTCCTCTTCTTAGTCATAAGAATGCACTAAGATGACCTTTATAGGACTAATTGTGATATGATTTATAAATCATTAAGATGATCACAAACATGATACTAAAGTACTCCCCATCTTTTCAGATTTGAGAAACTTTTATCTTTCTGCCTAATTTGATTCTTCCCATTCGTTCTGCCATACATTGAGACTTTTCCAATGTTTCAGAATTATACTTAAACTTGTAAGTATAACCATATTTACTAAACTTTAGTAAATCAAATAGTCTTAACGAGCTTTGTGGTGGACATGACCAGTGCACAAGAATGTGTACTCGATCCCTTTAGTCCTTCACTTGACTCACACATCCATGTTAACAAGTAATTAGTCTTGATTTTCCAATGCTTGAAAGTTCTCATTCATCATACTATTCAACTTGCATGATTCCAAGTTTCGGTCCAATTGAAACTTGGGCGATGAGGAACTTTCCTGATTTGGTAAATTTAGACACTACCACAAATGAAAGAATCAAATCCATTTTCCAATATTGCTGTCAGTGGAATCATATAAGCAACAATTTTCCACAAATGCCATTGTAAGGATACTTCAAATAAATAAAATTAAACAATTTTCTTTTATTTTAAAACTTTGCGGAAAAACTTATCCTTACAATCCACATGGAAAATTGTTGTTATCTATTCCTTAGCAATATATCATAACTTCTTAAGCAACTACTCAAAATTCTGATGCGATCGAAATCCACCTTCGCGATCAGAATCAGCATATACTTCCTTTAAGATTTCTCTCTATTCTTTGATTCTTAAAACATCAACATGTGACCCAGTCACATCATGTAATGAGGATCTCAGAATAGAACTTAACAGAGTTAGATAATGGGCTCTACCTGATGTAGAGTCAAACTTATTGACTTTAACATCCTTAGGTAAATTTGGCCGCTTTGCAATCAACACCCCTTCCTTTGGCAAAATAAACATATGGACCCTTTGGTAATGGGACTATCTCAGACTTAGCCTTTCTCTTTACCATTTGGTCAACCGGGTAGACTCTGGCCAATCCCTTTCCATTGGGAAGAGAATGCTTTTTATGGATTTCCAGTGTCACCATTGTCACTGTCCATAAAGTTTTTAGGAAGTTGATCTTCTAATCAAATTTGCTTTACTATCGTTCCAAATCATTGCTGATTCAGCAGCACCAAGCAAATAGATATGATCATTAAGGTTCATGTCATAGTCTGTTTCATAATAGTCCCAAAGGAACTCACTATGTGACTTAGAAAGTGATTGAACATCCAACTTTCTCAAGACTTTGACACCCAACTCTCCCGGCTTGTCAATATGTGACTTCATCTCTAAGATGTGATCACACATAGACCTTGCTTGCCATTAGGGCTTGAGTGACCTTGAACTTGTGGGTTAGGGAGAATAATTGGAGGAGGTGGAGGAAGAGAAGTATGACTTCCATGAGCCAAACTCGGGAAGTCACATTCATTAGGAAAGCTTGGTTTGGGAAGATCATTGTTGTCTAAACCAGACATCAACAATGGGAGAAATTCACGTAAAGTTGATTTAAGTCCTTAATATAACACCCAATATGATATATTAAGGCTAGGACCCAACAAACTATTTTATAACTTGGAAGAGGGATGCCGTAATCCAAGCTATAAAATATTTGAAGGTAGGTGAATGACGATTCACCAATTTCCACCAAGATAAACGAAATGTATTATTAGGTTTTAATTGGTTTTGAAACTCCTAGATTCTTTTGAGATTCATTAAACTTTTCAATGGCATGTTTCAATATCGAGTGTGCCCTTCAGGTTTTGTGACTGGGATGCCGAGGATCACAAAACAAGGTGTGAAGTAACCATGCAAATATACTTGGTACCCTTAATATTTACCCCTCAATCGATGTGCCGGTTAACCACACACGCTCCAACGATACTATGATAAACATTAAGTTACCCTTTGCCTACCTTGTTAAGTCCAGGTTAGTGTGCCGGTTAACCACACACGCTCCACTAACAGCTTAAACAAAGTGCAAAGTGTAATTTCATGGATTAGCACCTTATTCACATTTTCCTAAGTAACTAAGATTGAGAATTTATAAGTGTTTAGTTACTTAGTATTTATCATTATACTTATAATGAAGGGAGAATTATAGTCCTTGTCCTACCTGTTCGGCTAACGACCCTCCACCAATCAAGGAAGCGGTGGGTGAGAGTGGACACCCATTAAACTACCATTTTATAGGCAGTAACCTTATACCCCCCTTATAGACCGGCTTCGTGAATGAGGCCTAGTAATGGTAAGACGACTTGCTCTTATACATTTAATATATTAAACTTTTAATATTATAATAGTATAAGGGTGTATTTTAGACATTTAAAATACTTGGTGGTTTAATCTATTAATTAAACTATACTCTTAATTGAATTAAATTTAAACCATGTCATTATGGAATTATTAATTCTCTTTTAATTAAACACTTTAATTATCTATTAATAAAGTCCATAAGAGTTAATTGAATTATTCAATAAAAACATCATAATTCCAATTATTAAATTCAAAATTAAAACCATTTAATTAATTGTTTAAGTTATGAACCCAAGAGTTTTAGAATTCAATTCTTTTTTTTATCATAAAAAACTTTTTCCAAATTCCAAAACTTGAGGGAAAGTTTTGTAACTCTTGAAAACTTTTGGATTCCATAACTTATGGAGTTAAATACTTGTTTTATGATAAACTTTTCATGTTCCATAACTTAAGAACAAATTATGGAATTCTTTAAAACATTAAGACCAAGTTTTGTAACTCCATAAAAAACTTTGAATCAATTTTTTTTAAAAACCTTTTTCATATCCATAACTTATGGAGGTTTCAAAAAACTCTTTAGATCAAACTTTTAAAACTAATAAAATAATCATATCATTTTATCTTTTACTAAATTTGACCTAATTCAACTCATATAGCAAATGATTCAAATTTTACAAATAATTAGTTTTTCACAAAAACAAGTAATTATCTTAAAATTTGACAAATGTCATGTTTTTTTTTTCCTTTTTTTTCCAACTTGAAAATAAAACATTTGCATCAATATAACAGAAAACAACCCATGGCTCTGATACCACTGTTGGGTTTTGATCATTCTAACACTCCTATGGTGTACATGCAACCCTATAAACCTTGGATCTATGTTTTCTCTATTATACATGCAAATATTAACTATTCCAAGGTTTCATCCTAACTAGCATATTATGAAGCACCTATACTACAAAGTTCTAGTTAGATGACATACCTTTTGATGTAGCTTGATGTCTTCAAGCTTTAAGAGCTTAGCCCCAATAGTGTGGAAGCCTCAAATGGAATCACAAATCACCAAAACATCTTGGAAGAACTTGAGAGAATATGTATGCACACTAAAATCAGCCCACTCTTATTTTCACACACTTGTGCCAATTTTGTGAGCCAAGGACCCCTTTATATATTATGGAGGATTAGGGTTACATCCATGTAAACCCTAATACCCATGACCTTTCATTTACATAGGATCCATGGGTTAAAAGCTCCATGGACCATCCATGAAAGCTTAGCCCAACCTAAATGAACTTGGCCCATTCCATATATATAAGAGTCCATATTTAATTAGTTCTTTTTGATCACTTAATTAATTCTAAATTAATTCTTGATCAATACTAATTAAATAATATGATTCCATATTAATATATTAGAACTTAAAATATATTAATATAAATCATAAATATACTCTTCTCAAAAGACTATCCATATAAATTGTGCCGGTGAAGTGCAACCCAAATGGACCATGCCGGGTCGGGTCAAGTACATACCAAATATAGTTATGGACTTAGACATTAATCTAACATTTACCACCCCGGTAAAGCAAACGTTGTTGCTGATGCTCTCAGTCGAAAGGTAAATCTTGAAAAGAAAAGGCCAAGAGAGTTGAGAATTGAAGTTGTCTCTACAATTGTGGAAAGTATAAAGAAAGCTCAAGAGGAAGCTTTAGAGAATAATGACCGAAAGGAGGAACGTTTGGGTAAAACGTTGGTGTTTGATACAAACAGTCAAGGACTGAAGGTATTCAAATATAGGATTTGGGTACCTAAGATGGGAGGAGTAAGAGATCTTCTGATGGAAGAAGCTCACAAGACCATGTACTCGATTCATCCCGACAGTACAAAAATGTATAGGGATCTAAAACCCTATTACTGGTGGCCGACAATGAAGCTCGATGTTGCTAAGTATGTGGCCGAGTGTGTAACATGTGCTAGGGTTAAGGCACAACATCAGAAACCATATGGGAGTTTAGAACCTTTACCTGTACCCATGGGTAAATGGGAAGACATCACCATGGATTTCGTGACTAAACTGCCCAGAACAAGGAACGGTCACGACATGATTTGGGTGGTCGTTGATCGCATCACTAAGAGTGCGCATTTCATAGCAGCCAACGAAAAATGGTCTATGGATAAACTTGCGAATTCTTATGTGAAGGAAATTGTGAGGCTTCACGGTGTTCCGTTAACGATTGTATCCGATCGTGACAGCCGTTTTACCTCACGGTTTTGGAGGAGTCTACAAGAGGAATTGGGTACCAAGTTGTGTTTGAGTACAGCTTACCATCCGCAAACTGATGGTCAGAGCGAACGAACCATTCAAACATTGGAGGATATGCTGAGAGCATGTACCCTGGAATTCCAAGGTAACTGGGATGAACACTTACCTCTAGTAGAATTTTCCAATAATAATAGTTTCCACTCGAGCATCAAGATGGCACCTTATCACGCTTTGTGTGGAGAAAAGTGTCGAACGCCATCATGTTGGCTGGAAGTTGGGGAAAAGCAGTTTATGGGACCTGAAATTGTCCATCAGACTGCTGAAAAGTTGAAAGTGATTAGGGAAAGGATGTTGGCAGCTCAAGATCGACAAAAGAGCTATGCTGACAAGAAAAGACAACTGATATCATTCGAAGTTGGAGATTCGGTTTTACTTAAAGTCTCGCCATGGAAGGGACTTATAAGATTTGGTAAAAGGGGAAAATTGAGTCCAAGGTTTATTGGACCATTTAAAGTTCTTCAAAGGATCGGGAATCAAGCTTACAAGCTAGAATTACTGGAAGAACTAGAGGGTATTCATAACACCTTTCATGTGTGTTATTTGAGAAAGTTCACGGGAGATGTGCCCGACATAATTCCCATTTCTCAATTAAGGTTGGATGAAAACAAGAGGTTAATTGAAGAACCTGAGTCAATCGTTGACCGTAAAACTAAGAAGTTGCGACGCAAGATGGTCGATTTAGTGCTTGTACGTTGGAAACATACGAATGGGCCAAATCTTACCTGGGAAACGGAGAGTGACATGATGAGTCGCTACCCGCATTTGTTTGCTGATGTGTGATTCCGGGGACGGAATCATCCTAAGGGGGAGAGAATTGTAACGCCCGTGTTTCTAGGCTAGGCATTAATATTGATGTGATAGTCTAGGTTAACCCTTGTAACTCATTTTGAAGAAATGAAAAGGAATTATGTGAATATTATGTGAATTATGTGTTTTATGCTTAATTACTAGGATTTAATTAATTAAGAATAAAAATGAACGTCGAAAATAAATATTAGATAAAGCCGATATCTATTAATAAAGTTGTAGTGGTCATGACAAGGATTACGGATATATAAAGAATACCGAAATCCGAGTTATAACGAAGAAGTTATGACCTGTCGAAGTTTCACGACAAAACCGACACGGTGCCGAATGACGTAAAAAGTGAGTTTTTGATAAACTACTTTTTAGCCTTAGTGATCTAAACGAAAGTCGTAGTGTTCGTTAAACCAAGAGTATGTATAAAAAGAACGCCCAAATCTGACTTCGTATGAGGAAGTTATGATTTTTCTAAGTTTCAGCTTAGTAGTAGACAACTAAAAACTCAAATTTTAGATCGAGTGATTTTTAGCCGACACAACCTAAACAAGAATCGAAGGTCTCATCAATAGTAGTACAACGGTAAAAAGACAGACGAAAACGGACGTCGGATGAAGAAGTTATGAATTTTTAACGGATTTCCTGTCCCGGTCTGTTAAAAATAATAATATAAAAATTAAAGTCAAAATTAGCCGACAAATTCTAAATGAAAGTTGTAGAGCGTAATTTTACCTACGCGTGCATATAAGGAACGTCAAAAACGGAGCTCGTATGCGAAAGTTATGGATTTTAGAAGTTTTTGCACAAAAATCGAGAAAAAATGCCAAATCCGAGCAATTTCGCATGGAGGACTTCGGCCACGTCACCTTCGCTGCATGCGCGCCACGTGTCCGAAATTGCTGAGTCATCTGACGCGTGCCCAGGTGACTCCTCGCATCCGAAGCCGCCTCACCTCGCACCGACGCGTGTCGCACCACCTGTCCGAGCTTCGCAGGCACCACGACCGAACCCTCAGACCTAGACCTCGGTCCAATCAGAAGGCCACACCTGGACCCTCTCACGTGCGAGCCACCTGACCTCTCTTTGGATCTACTGCAACCTGGTAGCTTCTCAGCCCTTGGATCAGAAGCCTCGCCCCTATAAATAGAAGGATGCGAGACCTCCCGGTGGTACTTTGAAAAATTGCCACTTTTCACCCCTCTTTCAATATTTTTTTCATTCCAACTTCCCCCAAAGCCCCGGTATCATACCAAACACCCGAAACACGTCCTGAAGTGACCGAGAAGCCCGAGAAATTTATCTTTTCGGTTTTGAAGCCCAACCCTCGCAGAGCCCGGTTTCTCAATAAAACTCTCGGTTTTATTAGAAACGATCGTTTTAGGAAACAAAGTGCTGCCCGATTATCAGTAAATCATGTGAGTGTGTAGTCACTTTCATCTTACACCTAGATATGAAGTATTTTCTATAAAATACGTGCTATGTGTAATTATATTAATTGTTTAATTGAGGTGACTGTTGAATAAATGTTTTATACAAGTTTTAAACTGTATATGTATTTTATCTACAAATATGTTGGGTAGAACATGGGTAGACGAAATAGTCGATGTGTGTTAAAATGGTGAGAGGCCTTGATGTTGTTGCTTTTGTTGTTGTTGTAGTCGTCTATCGGAGTATAGATGACGACCACAGAACACTAGCAGGTTCGCAACTTGTAGGTGTTGATGAACTAAATGTTCATTGGCGTACTCCATCCCCCTCATGGTTGCCTTTAGGACATGTATGGCTGAGGAGTCCCCTTAGCAGTAGTGTCCATCCCGATGATATTCCTTAGGCTAGGTCCCTTGTGATAGGTGTTTAGGGACGTAAAGTGAGGATAACGGGAATGGGTAATCAAGGTTATTGTTGATTGGTGAACTTAATAAGTTTATTATTATTATGGGCTGAAAACCCTATATGCTCACCAGGATCCCAAGCCTGACCCACTCAGCTTTTTATGTTACAGGTAGTGGACCCCGAGCATAGTCGGATGATGATGAGAGATTTTTGGATTATAGGCCAGTAGTTGTAAATAACTGTTGAAAGGCTTATAATGTCTTATTAATGCTTTTGATCTGTATTGGAACATGACATCCCGAGGTTTTGATATAAAAGGAAAATATATACTTTCTTAAAGAAAGGTTTTGATAAATTTTATCATGTTTTGTTTTGGGGACCAATTCCGCAACATCTTTTAAAAGGATTCCTCTGATTTTATTTTAAAAAGCATAAATTAAATCGGTCTTTTCTGGCCGAGAAATTAGGGGATGTCACACATTTCAATCATTATCCGCTTTATTAGCCATTTACTCCTTAAGTCCTCTTTTCCCCTTTCTTACCCTCGGGATGGGTAAAAGTCTATTTTACCCCTCCTTGGCCCTTCCTGCCTCTTATTGACCCACCCAGGAAGTCAACAGAAAACCAGACTAAGTCAACAGTCAAGGTTGACCTGACTCGCCGAGTGCACACCTGTGACTCGCCGATTCCACTCTGTTAGGGTCGAATTATATTGTAATATGTCGAAGTCTGTTTTACCGTTCGTATGTTTTGTAATGTTTATTTACTAAGGTGTATTTCGTACGAAGCTTAATTGTCAATGCCTTAGTATTTTTTGTATGCTTTCACTGTTCCTATAAATAGGGAACTTTACTAGAGTTAGATAAGAGTCCTTTACAGAACCTGTCTATTTTCTCTGTAAAAGTTGAAAGCGTAAATGAGTAGAAACCAGATCTTATTTACATCGTTTGTTCAATCTGCATTCGTTTAACTCTGATTTTGATTAATACTTGATTCTACATTTCATCAATTGGTATCAGAGCATGAATCATGATCTGAGATCTAATTTTCATTCTGTTTCAAAAGGTTTTTGAATCAAAATTCTGGTTCAAAAAGTTCCGCATCTTTTGACGTGAAAATTTTTTCTAGATCTTGAGTTGTGATTCGATTCTGCAACAGATTTGTTGAATCGAGTATTCTATATTGTTTTTCTGTTCAATTCAGCAATTTTCTTTCAAATTCTCTTTGATTTATCATAAATTCTCAAAAAATTTCTTCCGTACATCAGTGGCGAACTTCAATCTCAACTCGATGACTCCATACTCTCATCTGCTAGGATCTTCAACTAAGATACCTATGCTCATTCCTGAATACTATGATCAGTGGTCTGATCGTATGCAGGATTACTTGAATGGAATCGATGAAGAGCTTTGGACTTGCATCTCAGGGAATGTTACTCTTCCAACGAACCTTCAACCAATTGGATCTTCATCCAGTACTACGAGTGTGGAAAATCAAAATGATCGTATGAAGAAACTTGAAAAACGATGCATAAGGGAGTTGCGTGGTGCATTGCCTCCGATGGTGTATAACTATGTCAGAAGTTGTACAACAACAAAGGAAATCTGGAATAATCTCAAAGAAAAGTTTCAAGGCAGCGAGAAGACGAAAATCAATTCAGTTAAGCAATGTTTGATTGAATTGAAGGATTTCAAGCAAAAAGATGGTGAAACGATTGAAAGTTACTATGATAGGCTGAATGAGCTGATATACAAATGCAATCGTTATGGAATCACAAGGTCTGCCATGGAATTCAATCTCACCTTTGTTATGGGACTCCGTAAAGAATGGAGAAGCGTTAGCATGATGGTGAAAAATCAACAAAGTTTCGACACATCTTCTTTGAATGATTTGTATAATCAACTAAAAACTCATGAAAGTGAAGTGAATGAAATGGTAGAAGAGTCGAAGCTCAGTCTGGGAGGTCCATTAGCACTTGTCTCAAAAGTAACTGAAAAGTAAACTGTCGAAAAAGATGATTCTGATGATGAAGAGGGGTTTATAATGAATTCGGATGATGAGGCAATTTCTTTTTACTCTAACAACCGAGTCAAAAAGTTTTTCAAGAAACCGTTTAATTCGAAGGTGAAGCAAAGTGAAGGAAAAGGAAGTTTCGTGAACAAAGCTGCAGGAGAAGAGAAGAAGAAGTATGAGAAGAATGATGCGAAGGGTACTGAGGAAAAGAAAGAGAAGATATTGAAAGGAGATTCTGGTATGGATTATCACTATTGCAATGGAGCCAATCATTTAGCAAATGATTGTATGCTTCGAAAGAAAGATAAGAAGAAGAATAGAGTGAAAGATGAGGCATATTATGTGGAGAGGCTGGAAGAAGTACGTACGAAGGAGAAAAATCTGTCTTTGGTGGCTCAAGGTGAACAGGAGAATGATGGCACATATCAAATCTTGTCATCGGGCTCCGATGATGAGGAAATACGTAATCCTACGCATGGAGCAATGTATGCGAAGCTGGAGGAAGATTCAGACGAAGAGGTCAAGGGCCGTTTCTTCGTGTCAAAATCTGCTGATAAGTCTCCAATGACAACAAAGGTACGTACCATTCTTCAATCTTTCAATATTCCTTTGAGTGCATATGATTCTGAAATTGTTGCTTTTGATGATACTGTTGCTTATTTCGATAATCTGGTTGTTTCTGAGAGTAATGAAGCTAAGAAATTAAGCAATCAGTTGTTAGACACATAGAAGAAGTTAGATTCGAAAGTGGTCAAGATAGAATGTTTAGAATTGCAAATAACAAACATTATGTGTGATCGTGATTCATTATCTAGTGATGTAAAACTTTTGTTAGCTCAACGAAATATCTACTGCAATTCTGCTAAACGTCTATATGCGAAATTAACTGCAATGCATCATTCGTGTGATATTAGCAAGGAACAACATAGGAAATTATTACCTTTTCTAGCATACGAAAGAGCGAAGGTAGATAATATTTCATATGATTGTGAGAAAAACATTGATGAGTTTGACAAAATTCCTGATGATAGATATGCGTATGGAATTGTCAAAATTGATAAATGTCTTGATACAAATGAATTGGTTAACATTGTGAATGATACTTTGACAAAATCAGAACAAATCAAAATTTTAAAAAAGACTGAGAATTCGACATCTGATTCTCAATCTAATTTTGCCGATATTGAAGATAACTCTGACAATATTAGCGAAATTAGTGATATTGAGGATGTTGATTGTTCTCAGTTGTCTGTCATTAATGTTGCATCAAAATCTAAAGGAAAAGAAACACTTAAGGATTTGGAAGTTAAGATTGACACTGACAAACCTTCAACTTCAAAAGATTGTGATTATGAGTTTGTGGATATCCGAGATAGTCAAACGGATAGCAATGATGATGAAAATGATGATGACGAATCGAACAAAAAGGTCTCTTCAAACAAAGATTTGATAGAAAAAGAAATTCCTCGTGTTGTTGTTAATCAAGTATTTGGAGACACTAAAAATTTCAAAAAAGTGTTGTCTGAAAAAGGAGCCCATTATTTGGAAACAAATCAAGTGGTGTATCCTAATTTCAAGTGTACTGATGATGTTGTCTTTCCAAATCAAGTGTTTGTTACAACTGGAAATATTGAAAACATTAAACCAGAATTCACCAAAATGGTCGAAGATGACAACAAAAAGACAACGAATGAAGGATTCTTTTCGAATCAAAGCACAGTCGAAAATACCTTAACAAAGAATTCGTATGTTTTTCAAAGACAAAAACCACAATGCAAATGGGTTGAAAAATCAAAAATTGTGAAAGAAGTTCCAACAGAAGTTGTTGTGGAAAAAGATACTATTGTCAAATTAAATTCCAAAGAATTTAAAGAACAAATTGACAAGTTGTCAAAAGAAAATGCAATTTCAAAAAGACAAGCTCGAAAAATGATTTTTTGGCAAACAATGGAACTTCGAAAACAACAAAATGGATTAAATTTGAAAACAACTGAAAACAAAAAGACTAAATCCGTTGAAAACAAGTCTTCTCATTCAGAAATTTATTCAGATCTTAAGCAAAATCCCGCTCACACAAATAAATCTAAATCTGAATTTCAACCAAAAACAAATTTTTCAAAAGTTTCAAACTCATCATTTTCAAGAGATAACAAAAATACATCAAAGGATGTTCAAAATCAATCATCACATCAACGATTTTCTTCTAGTCAACAAACAAGGTTTTCTCAAAAACAAAAATCTCCAAATCGATTTTCTCAAAATCGAAGTATTGGCAACAATGATGGAAGTCGATACGGTATGGCATTTCGACCTAAATCAAATGTTGATTTCTTTCCACAAAAACCGAATTTTCCAAATCCTACAGGAAAACAAAATTTAAAAGTTTCGTACACAAAAGGGTTGTCTCGTGACAAAAACATCGATCATTGGCTTGAAGGAAAAGGTCGAAAATATCAATCAATGACATATTCTCAACAACAAATTCACGAAGCTTATGAGAATTATGTGAATTCTTCGTCAACGGAAAGCTCGTCATCAAAAGATTCGAATGTTTTGGTTAAAACTTGGCAACCGGTTTCGAAAGACAAGCTTGATCATACTCAATCTAAAAAGACGAAGGCATGTGTCAGTGACAATCCCAAACTAACTAAAACTTATGTTTCTGTTTCTTTAAATAATGATGTGGACTTAATTGATAGTCTCAAAACTAAAGTTTGTGAGTGGGTTAAAAGTTCTTCATTTCATTCTGTGTTTAAAACTAATTTCCAAGGACCCAAACAGCCTTGGGTACCTAAATTCTTTCATTGATCACAGGTATTATGTGACGAGCAATATGATGAAAAATGGTATATTGATAGTGGTTTCTCATGTCACATGACTGGACGAAAGGAAAACCTGAGAGATTTTCGTAGCTTGAAGAATGCAGGAGTTGTGAAGTTTGGCAATAATCACAAATGTCAAGTGAAAGGCTATGGTAAAGTCACGAATGGAAAATTCACTGTTAATCGCGTTGCTTATGTCGAAGGTCTTCAACATAACTTGATAAGTGTTTCCCAACTTGTTGTGGGCACTGGCAATCAAGTGGTGTTTAACGAAGAAGGTAGCATCATTTCAAATGTTGAAACTAACGAAGTTTTGCTCAAATCCAAACGACATGGTGATATGTTTCCTCTTGATATCAAACCAATCATCGGCAAACCCTCAGTGTGCTTACTTTCTAAAGCTTCCTCTGACATCAGTTGGTTATGGCATCGACGTTTATCGCATTTAAACTTTCGAAACTTAAATGAATTGGTTGTTGATGATCTTGTTCGTGGTTTACATGTACTAAAATTTGACAATGATACATTGTGTGCAACTTGTGAACAAGGGAAACAACACATGAAAGGCCATCCAATTGTGATAGATTCGAAAATTGTCGAACCATTGGAACTTCTACACATTGACCTTTGTGGACCATCGACTGTTAAAACTCTCAACAAGAAACGGTACATTTTGGTTATTGTTGATGATTTTTCACGATTCACTTGGGTATACTTTCTCAGGTTAAAATCTGAAGTTGCTCAAACAATGATCGAGTTTATTAATAAGATTGAGATGAGTCTGAAGAAAAATGTTCGAAAGATCAAAAGTGATAATGGATCTGAGTTTAAGAACAATGTGCTGGATTCATACTTAACAGAAAAAGGAATTTCGCATAATTTCTCTTCGCCTTATACACCGCATCAAAATGGTGTGGTTGAACGAAGAAATAGGTCACTTTGTGAAGCAGCAAGAACTATGTTGACATATGCGAATCTTCCTCAATATCTATGGGCTGATGCAGTTTGGACAGCTTGTTTCACTCAAAATCGATCTTTCATTCATCGTCGATTCAATATCACTCCGTATGAAATTATCAATAATCGAAAACCTAATGTCAAATTCCTTCATGTTTTTGGCTGCAGGTGTTTTATCATGAATCTCAAAGATAAGCTTTCAAAATTTCAAGTTAAAGCTGACGAAGGCATATTTTTTGGGATATTCGCACAATTCGGTTGCATACAGAGTGTTAAATAAGCGAACACGAAAAGTCGAAGAAACTTTCAATCTTACTTTCGATGATTATTATGTCAAACAAGTTGAAAAGCAATTTGAACAAAAAACAATTATTAATGAATCATCTGATGAAACTAAAGAATCAAATTCATCTGATTTTGATTATGATTTAATTTTTGGTATTCCAGACAGGGCTGTGGATGCTGAAGTTCATGCCAATGATAATCATCACTCTGAATCTTCGAAACATAATGATGACTTGCAAATTCCTCAAAACATTGTAGATGTTAATTCAACAACAAATTCTCTTGGACTTGGCGAAAGTATGCTTGATAATCCAGTCGTAGTAGAGCACTTGGATTCGAATACTCTGGTTGAGGGGGAGCATTCTTTCGAGGGGGAGAATGGGAGAATGGATGATGTTGTTGAGGGGGAGCATCTAGTTGAGGGGGAGCATCAAAATGATAATAGTGTTGAGGAGGAAAATGATACAACAAATTTTAATCCAAATGATGATTTTCATGATCTAAATGATAATGTTTCTGTTGTAGGATCTGAAAA
The DNA here is from genome assembly GCF_052849685.1 of Lactuca virosa. Taxonomy (NCBI): domain Eukaryota; kingdom Viridiplantae; phylum Streptophyta; class Magnoliopsida; order Asterales; family Asteraceae; genus Lactuca; species Lactuca virosa. Next base: position 35,089,366 of record NC_136433.1, on the reverse strand, counting down.
TGAAGAGGTGTACGAAGATACACCTTTGGAATTTGATCCAGCTTATCCACCGTTAGAGAAATGGACAAAGACTCATCCAATAGATCAAGCCATTGGAAATCCTCAAGATGGAGTATTAACAACAGCTCAGATTCGTGCGAAGAATGAGGTATTAAATACTCATCAAGAATTTTGCATGTTCAATGTTTTCATATCTAAAATTGAACCAAAGACAGTTAAGATGGCAATGGAACACTCGGATTGGGTTGTTGCAATGCAATCAGAACTGTCTGAATTTGAAAGAAACAAGGTTTGGAGATTAATTCCTAAACCTGAAAATGTTTCGATTGTCGGGTTAAAATGGATTTTCAAAAACAAAACCGAAAAAGATGGAAATATTGTACGAAATAAAGCACGTTTAGTTGTAAAAGGATATTCGCAACAAGAAGGAATTGATTATGAAGAAACCTTTGCCCCTGTTGCGAGACTCGAGGTTGTTCGAATATTCTTAGCATATGCAGCTCATAAGGATTTTGATGTCTATCAAATAGATGTGAAATGTGCCTTTCTCAATGGAGAACTCGAAGAAACTGTTTACGTAGAACAACCTCCAGGTTTCGTAAATGAAATGCATCCTGATCATGTATATATTTTAGATAAAGTTGTATATGGGTTAAAACAAGCACCAAGAGCATGGTATGTGTTAGATGTCATTTTATGCATCTTTTAGGGTAGTTTTCATTATTATTTAGTATCATATTTTGTACATTTGCATGTCATTTATTTAAATAATGTTCAGCTCATGTCTTTCGTTAGAATTCTCGTACTGCTCATGTTTTTATGTCAATTTCAGATAGTTCGAGTGGAGCAGTGCTTTGGGAGCAGTTGGATGCATGTTTGGAGCTTAAAGTGGAGCTTGGAACTTATGGAGTATGTTGTGGAATGTTTGGAAAATGCTTTGGTAATAAAAACATTCGATCGAATTGATCACACGAAGATAGAATATGCAATCTAAAGTTAAAGGATGTTGCTGGCAGCTTTGACCCCCTGTCAGTATTTTGACCATATCTCGAGAACCGTAACTCCGATTGATGCGATTCAAAATGGTGATCTGAAAAGTAGACAAAATTTCGGACGTCTTAGGCAGAACTTACGATCGCAGGTTGCCTTCATGCGATCGCATGGGGCCCTTTTGCGATCGCAGGTTAGGTCGCAACTTGTCTTCGAGGTTCTTTTGTGCCAAAAATTCATCCGGAAGTGAAAAATGAAAACCTGCGATCGCAGGTTGTGTACATGCGATCGCAGGTTGGCCAAAAAGTTCCAGAATAGCATCCTACTTCATTAAAAAGGCACGAGACGCGTTTACTTCAAAACCTGCGATCACAGGTATGCCCTTTGCGATCGCAGGTACGTCGTTTTTTGCTGCTGGACGTATAAATAGACCTTATAACCTTCCAGTAACGGAAGTTGGCGATTCCATAGGTTCCAGACGATGAAAATATGATTTTGGAGGCGTTTCTTCTCCGATTTTAGCAATTTCTGAAGATCTGAAGACTGTGGTTCATCTCCTACGTTTAGTTTAGTAAGATTTAGTAGTTTAATGTTTCTTTTTATTGTTTTAGATCAGAATTTAGCCATGTCTGGCTAAACCCTAGTTTTCAGTTCTGCAAAGACAAGTACTTTTCATGTGATTGATCATTAGATCTGGTTTTTGATTTGTGTTTCTATCTAGATTCTAGTTAATCAATTCACAGAATCCGTAATTGTTCTAATAAATTGGTAAAAGTAACAAGTATCATATTGGTTCCGTGTTGGGATTTAACTCTGGTATAAACTGTAAAAATCATATCTTTACGCTTCCGAGCCTGTGAGAAGTACTGGATATTGCTGGGAATTTTACATAGATTATAATGCAACTTTTCTGATCTTAATTAAGAGCTTGTTTGATTAGACAGTAAAAAGTTAGGGTTAATTGAAGAGCTTGTTTTGATTAACTAATTTAGGTAAAAGAGAAATTACTAGAGCTTGTTAGTTTTTCTCAGTACCAGCTTAGATAGAACGCATCACAAACAATCAGATCTGGATCAGTTGCATGATTAGGAAAGTCGCAGCAGAGAGCTGAAACCATTTTTATTATTGATTTTCGTTTAATTTAATATCACTGTAAATTTTAGTTCTAGTTTAATTAAAACTGCCTTTTATAATTTTTGTTTTGACTAGATGTGCCTGATGCAAAAAGGCATTGACTTTTAGGCCGTGTCCCTGAGGATTCGACCCTGCTTCCCTGTGCTATATTTTTAGTGCAACCAGCAGAGATAAATTTATTTGTTTAATACGTGCGCGACAGCGTGTTAACAAATTTGGCGCCGTTGCCGGGGACACAGTGCTTTCTAATAGTTTTATGCCAAGAATTTTTCGTTCAGGTACACCTTTAGTTTTTGATCCAGAAATCGAGCGAACTGCAAGGAGACTGAAAAAAGAGGCAGCAAGAAAGAAACAATCAGCTGGTCTTTTTAGTTCATCATCCTCCCTACCTCAAGAAACCTCCACACCACAAGGTACTCCCTTGTGGAACGAATCAGATCCGTTTTTTCCAAAAGTACCCCCGTCTTCTCCTCAAAACAGCCCATATAAAACTTACTCCCCACCCTCTTCCTTAAAATTTGAAACCACTGATTCTTCAGAAACCGAATCTGAAGACTTAACCATGAGTGGAGACGAAGCAGAAAAGACCCTTAGAGAGTGGGCCACTCAAGAGGTCAATCAGCAGCCCTTCTGTATCACTTTTCCGGGAGCCCAAAATTTCGAACTTAAATCTGGTCTGATTCATCTTCTTCCCACATTCCGTGGTCTAGAAAATGAAGACCCACATAAATTCCTCAAGGAATTTCATGTGGTTTGTTCTGGAATGAAGCCTCATGCAGTTACTGAAGACCAGATCAAACTAAGGGCATTCCCCTTTTCGCTTCGAGATTCTGCAAGAGATTGGTTGTGTGAACTCCCATCTGGTTCCATCACCACTTGGACAGAACTCGCAAAGCTGTTTTTAGAGAAATACTTTCCAGAAACGCAAGTATCTAGTCTCAGAAGAGAAATCCTTGGGATCAAACAAAGAAAAAGAGAAGCTTTACATACTTATTGGGAAAGATTCAAGAAGCTTCTGGTACGGTGCCCACAACATGGGATCAGCGATTATCAACTCTACAATTGTTTTTGTGAAGGCCTGACACCCATGGAGAGGCGCCTAATAAATGCTTCCAGTGGTGGTTCCTTGGGTGACATGACCCCATCTGAAATCAGGGAGCTAATCAAAAAGCTGGCGATCGAGTCTAACCATTCCGGGAATGAAGACGAGTGGTATCCCGATCAGCCAAGAGGGGTCAAGGAAGTCAGCAATGTTCATCTGGAAGCTCAGATATCTGAATTGACAAAAGTTGTTCTACTCTTGACTAAAGAAAAAGCAGCTGCAAAGAAACAATGTGGGATTTGCTTGAAGACTGATCACCCTACAGATATATGCCCAATATTGCAAGAGGATACAGTTGCAGTCAAAGCTGTCGGGGGCCACCCACAAAATTTTCAGAATAATTATTAGCAGAAACAACAATTTCAGCCTCCACCCGGATTTCAACAGCATCGGAATTTTCAGCAGCCAGGTTTTCAGCAAAATTTTCAGAATCAGCAGAATTTCCAGCACCAGAATTTTCAGCAGCCTTCGCAGCAACATTCTGGCAGCTCTAGTATGGCTTTGGAAGATATTGTTAAAAGTCTGGCCACCAGCACTCATGCGTTCCAGAACGAAACCAGAGCCAATATCAAAAATTTGGAGCAGCAGGTGTCTCAACTTGCCACTTTTGTGGGTCGTCTGGAGTCTCAAGGAAAGTTACCAGGGCATACTGAAAGCAATCCAAAGCATAATGTGAGTGCTATTTTCTTGAGAAGCGTGAAAACATATGAAGGCCCAAGCTCATCTGAACCAGAAAACAAAGATGAAGAAGAGTTTGAAGAGGTTCTGATAGAAGAAGGAGATGTGGAAGGGATAGAAAAAGAAGCTGAAGTTGAAGAGTTTGAAGAGGTGTTCGTTGAAGAAGAATTTGAAAAGCTGGAAGAAAAAGAAACTCCAACACTACCCAAGCCAATTCTGAAGGAGTACAAGCCATTAACTCCCTTCCCATCGCGACTGAGGAGCACGAAGCGAGAAAGAGATGATGAAGATATTATGGAAATTCTTCGCAAGGTAGAGGTAAACATCCTGTTACTTGATGTTATAAAACACATTCCTCGTTATGCTAAGTTTTTAAAAGAATTATGTGTTACAAAGAAAAAACTGAAATCTAATGAAACAATTAAAGCTGGTGAAAATATATCCTCTATTTTACAAAAAGGTTTACCTCCAAAGTACAAGGACCCGGGGATTTTTTCAGTTCCTTGTAAATTAGGGAACCTTGATTTTCCAAAAGCCATGCTTGATTTAGGAGCTTCAGTTAATGTCCTCCCGTTTTCTATTTTTGAAAAATTAAAATTGGGATCTTTGAAAAAGACCGGGACCATCATCCAGTTGGCGGATCATTCAACAGTACACCCAAAAGGTGTGCTTGAGGATGTTCTTGTCCAAGTGGGTGAGCTTATTTTTCCCGGTGATTTTTATATATTGGACATGGGAAACTTGGACATTTCAGATGTAAACTTTATTATTTTGGGAAGGCCTTTTATGAAAACTGCAAAAACAAAAATTGATGTTTTTAATGGAATGATTTCAATGGAGTTTGATGAGGAAGTGGTTAAATTTCAAATTAATAATGATGATTTTCCTTCTGAAAATGTTTCTGTCAATTATATGGTTACCAGCAGTCCTTTGTCTGAGGGTTGCTGTGAGTTTTCTAATGTCTCTGTGCAAGAAAAAATTTTAGACAAGAATTCATCTGATAATATATCCAAGGAGCTGGCAGAAGATAAGCTTGGGGAGGTGGAAGAGGTTGAGCTGAAATCTGCTACGGAAGAAGAATCAGATAAAAATATGAAAAGAAAAAAACTTTTGGAAAACAAAGGAGGGAACTTGGCTATTGAAAAGGAATGCGTAGAAGCTGATAAATCTGAAAAGAAGTTATCTGAAGGGGCTGAGATGGAGTTGAAAAGAAACAAACTTTTGGAAGAAGAAAAGGAAAAAGTGATGGTTTCTGTTAAGGTGAATTCTGGTATGAATCTGAAACGAAAAGAATTTGAAGAGAAGATTTCTGGGAAGAATAAGAAGATCAGAAAGAGAAAGAAATCAAACCATCTGGAAGACAATGTAGAATCTTTCAAGTCTGTTGAACAAGTTCCAGATCCACCCATCTTGCCATATTTGAAGGGATCTGGAGTCACAAGGAAAAGAGTTGAGCTTCAGAGAAGTCCCAACCACACCATTTAATAATCTGGTTGGGAAAAGTCGGGCCAACGACTTTAAAAAAGGGCGGCTTTCTGGGAGGCAACCCGATGAGTAGTTTTTACTTTTTATGCTTTCAATAAAGAGATGGGCGTAGTTCCAAGCAAGCTTGGGGAAATCAGAGGATCGACAGAGTTGCTGAAATTCAGATTTTTCGCCACATCTTCGTCAAAATCAGATTTCTGCAATCTATCAGGTACATTCATTCCTAGCTGCATATTTTTGCTTTTATATTCTTTTTTGAGCAGTTCATTCCTCTCTGAGCATTGAGGACAATGCATCATTTTAAGCTTGGGGAGGGGGTTAGTGTAAAAATTTGCATTTTTGTTTAAAATTTTAATTTTTCAGTTTTTTTAGTTAAATTTTTCAAAATTTTCTTTTTGCATTTTATTTTCTGCATTGCATTTGCATATAAAAAATTCAAAAAAAGTCCAAAAAATATTTTATTTTTCTGCATTCATAAATAAGAGAACAAAAAAAAACCAAAAATATTTTTATTTCTAGTTATTTTTTATTTTCTGCATATAAAAAAATCAAATTAAAAATCTTTAAAAAATATTTTACATGAGATGAGGATATTTTTTTACATTCGATAGCTCTGTTAAGATGAAGTGTGATAGTTACCGAAAATAACAGTCTCGTTACAATCAATTTTAAGAATTATTTTTTTCAAGTGTTTTAAATGTTTTCAATATAAACCAACATAAGAGTCGGATAATTTTTACAATGGAAGTGTGGGATGGAAAAATGAACAGTGTTTTGAAAATAATTTCCTTGAATGCCTTAAAAAGAACCTAGATTGGATAATCCTTATCATTCCTTGAAGTACTGAACCCTATAGTTTCTGCGCCTTTTGAGGTTGGGAGGGAACTCTCGTTATACCCACAAAATAGTTATCATTTTTGAAGTATTGAAAACATGGTGGGCCTCAAAGTAAAATCTGTGCCTGATCTATATATATGGTAGAAATGGTATATCAAGCAACTTGAAGAAATCTGCAATTCAAAGTCAAATCCAAGTCAAGTTCAAGTCAAAATCAAGAAGCAAGCAAGTTACATCTGAAGAGTTGATCGAGACAAAGAAGATGTGTGGTATAATGTGACATCCCCTAATTTCTCGGCCAGAAAAGACCGATTTAATTTATGCTTTTTAAAATAAAATCAGAGAAATCTTTTTAAAAGATGTTGCGGAATTGGTCCCCAAAACAAAATATGATAAAAGTTTGTCAAAACCCTTATTTAAGAAATATATAATTTCATTTCATATCAAAACCTCGGGATGTCATGTTCCGATACAGATCAAAAGCATAAACAAGACATTATAAGCCTTTCAACGGTTATTTACAACTACTGGCCTATAATCCAAAAATCTCTCATCGTCCACCGACTATGCTTGGGGTCCACTACCTGTAACATAAAAAACTGAGTGGGTCAGGCTTGGGAGCCTGGTGAGCATATAGGGTTTTCAACCCACAATAATAATAAACTTATTAAGTTCACCAATCAACAATAACCCTGATTACCCGTTCCCGTTATCCTCACTTTACGTCCCTAAACACTTATCACAAGGGACCTAGCCTAAAGAATATCATCGGGATGGACACTACTGCTAAGGGGTTTCCTCAGCCATACATGTCCTAAAGGCAACCATGAGGGGGATGGAGTACAGCGAACGAACACTCTAGTTCATTACACCTACAGGTTGCGGGCCTGCCAGTGTTCCATTGGACTGTCTAGAAAGTCCATGGTCGTCATCCAAACTCCGCTAGATGACTGGATCTCAAATCACATTGAGGCCTCTCATCATTTTTATCTCATCACACATCAAATATCTACCCATGTTTTACCTAATATATTTGTAGATAAAAATACATATACAGTTTAAAACTTGTATAAAACATCAATTCAACAGTCACCTCAATTAAACAATTGATATAATTACACGTAGCACGTATTTTATATAAAATACTTCATATCTAGGTGTAAGATGAAGGTGACTATACACTCACATGATTTGATGATAATCGGGCAGCAATTCATTTCCTAAAACGTTCGTTTCTAATAAAACCGGGAGTTTTATTCAGAAACCGGGCTCTGCGAGGGTCGGGCTTCGAAACCGAAAAGATAAATTTTCCGGGCTTCTCGAGCTCTTCGTGGCGTATTCCGGGGGTTATCATCGATACCGGGGCTTTGGGGAATATTAAAATGAAGAAAATAGGAAGAAAGGGGCTAAAAGTGGCAAAATTCTAAAACTAACCGAGAAGGCTCGCATACCCTCTTATTTATAGGGTCCGAAGTCGGCTTAAGAAGGGAGGAGTCATCAGGCGAGGGTGCGTGGCAGCTGCTGGGCGAGGGTGCGCAGGTGGCTCGCACATGGGTTGCGCGTGCGAGGGGCTCGCTGTCGCCTCCTGATTGGACCGCGGTCTAGTCCAAGGCTTCGGACGTGGCTCCTCCTGCGAGACTCGGACACGAGGAATGGGACACGCGCCGGACTCCTAGTGGACCCCTTCGGATGACTCAGTAGCTTGGATGACTCAGCCATTTTTCGGACACGTGGCATGCTCTAAGCGAAGGTGACGTGGCCGAAGCCACCTATGCGAAATTTCTCGGTTTTCGCGCCAAAACTTCTAAAGTCCATAACTTTCGCATACGAGCTCCGTTTTTGACGTTCTTTATATGCACGCATAGGTAAAATTACGATCTACAACTTTCGTTTAGACTTCGTCGGCTAATTTTGACTTTAATTTTTATATTATTATTTTTAACAGACCGGGACAGGAAATCCGTTAAAAATTCATAACTTCTTCATCCGACGTTCGTTTTCGTCTGTCTTTTTACCGTTGTGCTACAAATGACGAGACCTTCGATTCTTGTTTAGGTTGTGTTGGCTAAAAATCACTCGATCTAAAATTCGAGTTTTTTAGCTGTCTACTACTAAGCTGAAACTTCGAAAAATCATAACTTCCTCATACGAAGTCAGATTTGGGCGTTCTTTTTATACCTACTCTCGGTTTAACGAACACTACGAGTTTCGTTTAGATTACTAAGGCCAAAAAGTAGTTTATCGAAAACTCACTTTTTACGACATTCGACACCGTGCCGGTTTTGTCGCGAAACTTCGACAGGTCATAACTTCTTTGTTATAACTCGGATTTTGGCATTCTTTATATATCCGTAATCCTTGTCAAGCCCACTACAAGTTTCTTAATAGATATCGGCTTTATCTAATATTTAATTTTGACGCTCATTTTTATTCTTAATTAATTAAACCCTAATAATTAAGCATAAAACACATAATTCACATAATATTCACATAATTCCTTTTCATTTCTTCAAAATGAGTTACAAAGGTTAACCTAGACTATAATGTCAATATTAATGCCTAGCCTAGAAACACGGGCATTACAATTCTCTCCCCCTTAGGATGATTCCGTCCCCGGAATCACACATCGACAAACAACTACGGGTAGCGACTCACCATGTCACTCTCCGTTTCCCAGGTGGGATTTGGCCCATTTATATGTTTCGAACGCACAAGCACTAAATCGACCATCTTGTGTTACAACTTCTTAGTCTTACGGTCAACGATTGCCTCAGGTTCTTCAATTAACCTCTTGTTTTCATCCAACCTTAACTCAGAAATGGGAATTATGTCGGGCACACCTCCCGTGAACTTCCTCAAATAACACACATGAAAGGTATTATGAATACCCTCTAGTTCTTCCGGTAATTCTAGCTTGTAAGCTTGATTCCCGATCCTCTAAGGAACTTTTAAATGGTCCAATAAACCTTGGACTCAACTTTCCCCTTCTACCAAACCTTATAAGTCCTTTCCACGACGAGATTTTAAGTAAAACCGAATCTCTAACTTCGAATGATATCGGTTGTCTTTTCTTGTCAGCATAGCTCTTTTGAGTAGCTAACAACCTTTCCCTAATCACTTTCAACTTTTCAGCAGTCTGATGGACCATTTCAAGTCCCATAAACTGCTTTTCCTCAGCTTCCAGCCAACATGACGGCGCTCGACACTTTTCTCCGTACAAAGCGTGATAAGGTGCCATCTAGATGTTCGAGTGGAAACTATTATTATAGGAAAATTCTACTAAAGGTAAATGTTCATCCCAGTTACCTTGGAATTCTAGGGTACATGCTCTCAGCATATCCTTCAACGTTTGAATCGTTTATTCGCTCTGACCATCGGTTTGCGGATGGTAAGCTGTATTAAAAGCCAACTTGGTATCCAATTCCTCTTACAGACTCCTCCAACACCTTGAGGTAAAACGGCTGTCACGATCGGATACAATCGTTAATGGAACACCGTGAAGCCTCACAATTTCCTTTACGTAAGAATTCACAAGTTTATCCACAGACCATTTCTCTTTGGCTGCTATGAAATGCGCACTCTTAGTGCAGCGATCAACAACCACCTAAATCATGTCGTGACCGTTCCTTGTTCTGGGCAGTTTAGTCACAAAATTCATAGTGATGTCTTCCCATTTACCCATGGGTATAGGCAAAGGTTCTAAACTCCCATACGGTTTCTGATGTTGTGCCTTAACCCTAGCACAAGTTACACACTCAGCCACATACTTAGCAACATCGAGCTTCATCGTCGGCCACCAGTAATAGGGTTTCAGATCCCTATACATTTTCGTACTGCAGGGATGAATTGAGTACATGGTTTTGTGAGCTTCTTCCATCAGAAGATCTCTTACTCCTCCCGCCTTTGGTACCCAAATCCTATCTTTGAATACCTTTAGTCCTTGACCATTTGTATCAAACACCAACGTTTTGCCCAAACGTTCCTCCTTTCGGTCATTTCTCTCTAAAGCTTCCTCTTGAGCTTTCTTTATATTTTCCACAATTGTCGAGACAACTTTAATTCTCAACGCTCTTGGCCTTTTCTTTTCAAGATTTACCTTCCAAATGAGAGCATTAGCAACAACATTTGCTTTACCAGGGTGGTAAAGTATCTCACAGTCGTAGTCCTTGAGTAACTCTAGCCAGCGCCGTTGCCTCATGTTCAATTCCTTCTCCATATCTTTAAGGCGAATACTACCGCTGCCAACTCCAGATCATGAGTGGGGTAGTTCTTTTCATGCTCTTTCAATTGCCTCGATGCATACGCTATCACTTTATCCCTTTGGGTCAGAACACAACCTAACCCAACTCCAGAGGCATCACTATAAACTGTGAAGTCATCAACTCCTTCAGGTAACGAAAGAATCGGTGCTTCACACAACTTCTTCTTTAACTTTTCAAATCTTCCTATGCTTCTCATTCCAAGTATAGACAGCTCCTTTGTGGGTCAAAGCTGTCAATAGAGTCGCGATCGAAGAAAGCCTTGGATAAATCAGTGATAATATCTAGCTAATCCTAAAAATCTTCAGATCTCCATAGGACTTTCAATCGTAACCTTCGAGTTACAAAATATATCCTTATTAAGGACTCCTTCTTTTTCTTGGAATAAGTACTTTCCTTCATTTATTGTAACAGACCGATGGGTCATGTTCTAATGATCTCTCATTGTATACTGCACTACTTAGACTCAGATCTCCTAGAGACAAATTTCGGAACAAACTACACCTTCCTTCATGTTCTAATGTGATACAATCACAGTTCAACATGTATCATTTCTAACTACCAACTTCTTTAACAATGAGTGCGATACTTGTATTGATCGCTTTGATCATCTTTCACTTCAATCTTCTGGCTTAAGTCAAATGCTACATCGAACTTGGTTCTCTGAACCACGTAACATACTCATCTTAGTCGGACTCGATTCTATATGACCTCTAAGGTCGGAATAACAATCATCTTCTTAGTCATTACCGAAACGATGGTAACGACAGACTAGAACAAGACGGAATCAAATAATAGCTCCTTGGTAACCTTGTGACTTTCCCTGATCCAAGTACGAGTCCTGTGCTTCCGGTAGTATAGGCCTCTACTACCATTCACACCTACTTCGAGAAACTGATCCTGATCCTGAAGTTTTTCGACTTGGGTTGGCTCACATCAAGATTTTCATTGACAACTATTATGAGTGTTTAGCACTTACTGATGTTGAGTTAGCTACAACAAAGGGATTGACTGTAAAAGTGCCAATGGAACTTCCTTTAACTCAACCTGAGTTGAAGAAGTATGCTGACGGAGAAATATGTTTGAAACCATTTGGTATGGTATTTGCTGGGAAAGATAAAAATGGGAAGGCGAAAAGATTTTTGTTTCAAGCTTCCGAAGTGGAAAGATATACAACATCCCAATATACGAATTTCATTGTTCGTATGAATAGCTGCAAGAAGAATAATGAAGGAGACAAGAAGGAGCTAAAGAAGATAATCTCTTGGTACACTGAGATTCGAAGAGTTATGTTGTATGCTATACAGATACTCTTGAACTGACGAAGGTTGACATTATTACAAAGGGGGAGATTGTTAGGGTCAAATTATATTGTAATATGTCGAAGTCTGTTTTACCCTTCGTATGTTTTGTAATGTTTATTTACTAAGGTGTATTTCGTACGAAGCTTAATTGTCAATGCCTTAGTATTTTTTGTATGCTTTCACTGTTCCTATAAATATGGAACTTTACTAGAGTTAGATAAGAGTCCTTTATAGAACCTGTCTATTTTCTCTGTAAAAATTGAAAGCGTAAATGAGTAGAAACCAGATCTTATTTACATCGTTTGTTCAATATGCATTCGTTTAACTCTGATTTTGATTAATACTTGATTCTACATTTCATCACACTCGTATTCTCCACGTTCATCCTAGGGTTCACTCAGCTCACTGAGTTGACTCCCAACTGGATGAGTTAACACTGGGTCCAGGCTACTAGGTCACACCCGCTACGACTCGTCGAGTCATCCCCTGGACTCGGAGAGTTGGCTCCATCGGATTTCTCAATCAACCACCTGAGGTCAGATCTGAAACTCTAATTCATAGATCTGACCTCCTAATACCCAAAAGTCACATAAAGGTCCGATCTTTATATCCATGCATAGCATATTTCGCTTTATATGCCATTTAGACTCCATTAAAGCTTCCTAACTTCAAAACCTCGTGTTTGCACAACAATGGCTTCCTACTTTCTGACTCTCTGGATCATACAAGATCCAGATCTATGGCATACTCAAAAGAGGGGGGTTTGATGCACCCAAAACCCCACCAAAAGTGATATGAGCCCTAATTTCTCATACTCAAAGGATCTATTCAATAAAACAGGAAAGGTAAGGGATTTATACCTTGATCTGAAGCTGAAGATGGGGATGAAATAGATCCATAAGCTCTCTTCTTGATCCTTGCAACACCCTTGATCTCCTCCTAAGGAATGACCTCCAATGAGTCCCTTTCCCTCTCTTGCTCACCAATGACTCTAGGGTTTCTCTCAAGTGACGAATGATACTAATGGGGGTGCCAAGGAGGCTATAAGTGCCTTTAAATAGGCCCAGGACCGGGAGAATTAGGGTTTCTGCCAACAGCGCTGACTCGACGAGTCATCTCTCCGACTCGTCGAGTCCTTTAATTAACCACGGCGCCAAGTCACGACCCTACTCGACGAGTTGAGGCACCAACTCGTCGAGTCCCTCCAAAATCCTTGAATTAAATACTCAAAACAATATACATGGTAAACCGGATGTTACAATTAGCTAAAAAGGCCTAAATTCCTAAATGGCATCCCAAGGCCCAATAAGACTCAACTTCGAAATTGGGCCCAAAAATCATCATGGACCTAATCCAAAAAAGTTTATAGTCTATCCATAGCCCAAAGTCAGAAGCCCAATAGCCAAATAAGTCCCAAACTCTAAAAGCCCAAATATGGCCCAAACTGATAATGTTAAGCCCAAAAGTCCATCTGCTGAGTACGCGGGGCGTTCTCAGCTCGTACACTTAGCGTACTCCGTACAAGGTCAATACGCGCAACGTACCAGTTGGTTACGCCCAATGTACTCCCCAACTACCAATCCACTTCATTAGGCACTTAATCGGTTAATACAATGTGCCAAAATCTCAAATTTGATTCTATAAGGTAACTTATAACGCAAAGTTGGAAACTTTAAACCCATGCATGGCTTAATGGGACTCAAAGCTTAAAAATGAGCTTAATAAAGATCTTAGTACTTTCATGGACAAATATGTTGGATTAGATGTCTAAGCCCATAACTATTATTGGTATGTATTCGACCCGAGAGTAGCATGGTCCATTTGGGTTGCATATCATCAGGACAATTTGTTAGGATGGACTTTTGAGAGAATGTTATTTATGATTTATTAATATATTATAAGTAATAATATATTAATATGAAATCATATGTTTTAATTAGTAGTGATCAAGAATTAATTTGGAATTAATTTAGTGGTCGAAAGAGACTAATTAAATCTATGGGGACTAATTATGATAATTAGTTATATTTATATGTGTTGGGCTTATGATCCATGTTAGACCAAGTTTATGTATGGATACATAAAGAGTTGGGCCACATGAACCATGGATCATAAAACCCATGGGTATGGATTTGGGTTATATCCATGACCCTAGAAATCCCACATATAAATAGATACTTCATTGCCCAAAATCGCCACTTGTATCTTTTTAGAGTTCATGGTGTCTTTTGTGTGCATGGAATTCTCTCTCAAGTTCATCCTTTGTCCATGGTGTGTTGTGATTCCATTTGAGGCTTCCACACTATTGGGGCTAAGCTCTTTAAGGCCAAATACACCAAGAATTCAAGCTCCATCAAAAGGTATGTCATGCTAACTAGTATATTATAATTTTATGTTAAATGCATGCTAGTTGTAAGATTAATACCTTGGAAACTATTTGCCTGTATAATTAGTGAAAACATAGATCCAAGGTATTTAGGGTTGTATGTGCACCATAGGATGTTGTAGTATACCAAAACCCAACAGTGGTATCAGAGCCACAGATTGTTTTCAATTATACTTTATGCAAGTTGCTGAAAAAAAAACTGAAAAAAATCGAATTTTTTTGCTGTCGGGACAACAGACTCGACGAGTCCATGAACAAATTCATCCAACTCGTCGAGTTGGTTCATGCACTCGACGAGTTGGACCCCCTGACAGCTTATCTTCGAGTTTTTTGGCCTGTTTTGGATTAGAATCATTACCGCAAAGTGTTTTTGTTCATAAAATTTGTTTTTTGATACTATGGTAATGTTTATTCTCATCCAAATAAAGGATAATAATCAAAGTTTCAAGTTTTATACATGTTTATATGATGCTTGAAAAATGTTGATTATGAATGTTCATGTTTATGAGTTTGTTTAGATTAATAGGAAAAATTATGAGATAGTTGTTTTCAATCCAAATTAATCTTGAAGTTGTTCATAATATGTGTTTTTGTAACTTGTCCTCAAGTTACATGAAAAGTCACATTTATGAATTTTAAAACCCATAAAAATTCCATAAGTTATGAAAAAATGAAGAGTCACATTTTTAATGCTTTTAAAGTCTTCCATAACTTGTCTACAAGTTATGGAACTTGAAGGGTTTTTTCCATTAAACCACTTTAAAATTCATAAGTTATGGAAACCATAAGTTTTTTGAATTGTTCCAAACTTGTTCTCAAGTTTTGGAATTTGTAAAGTCAAACCTCATATACACTTTAATTCCAAACCCAAGAATTTTAAAAGTTAAAGTTCAAACTTTATGGACTTCATTAAATTAATTAAAGTGTCTAATTAAAAGAGTTAATAATTCCATAAAGACATGGTTTAAGTTTAATTAAATTAAGAGTATAGTTTAATTAATAGATTAAACCACCAAGTATTTTAAATGTTTAAAATACACCCTTATACTATTATAATATTAATAGTTAATACTTATATATATATATATATATATATATATATATATATATATATATATATATATATATATATATATATATATGTATAAGAACAAAGTCAGTCTTACCGTTAGTAGGCCTCATTCACGAAGCCGGTCTATAAGGGGGGGTATAAGGTTACTGCCTATAAAATGGCAGTTTAATGGGTGTCCACTCTCACCCACCGCTTCCTTGACCGGTGGAGGGTCGTTAGCCGAACGGGTAGGACAAGGACTATAATTCTCCCTTCATTAAAAGTATTAATGATAAATACTAAGTAACTAAACCTTTTATAAATACCCAATCTTAGTTACTTAGGAAAAAGTGAATAAGATGCTAATCCATGAAATTACACTTTGCACTTTGTTTAAGTCGGTTAGTGGAGCGTGTGTGGTTAACCGGCACATCGATTGAGGGGTAAACACTTAAGGGTACCAAGTAATTTGCATGGTTACTTCACACCTTGTTTTGTGATCCTCGGCATCCCAGTCACAAAACCTGAAGGGCACACTCGAGATTGAAACATGCCATTGAACAGTTCAATGAATCTCAAAGATCTAGGAGTTTCAAAAACCAATTAAAACCTAATAATATATATTTCGTTTTCATGGTGGAAATTGGTGAATCGTCATTCGCCTACCTTCAAATATTTTATAGCTTGGATTACGGCATCCCTCTTCCAAGTTATAAAAGTATTGTGTTGGGTCCTAGCCTTAATATTTCATATTGGGTGTTATATTAAGGACTTTAAATCAACTATCTTGAGTATCTCCCAAAAGATGTCTGGTTTAGATATTTATGATCTTCCCAAATCTCTTGAAACAAGCTTTCCTAAATGAAGATGATGTCCCATGGAAATCATACTTCTTTCACCTCCTCCAATTATTCTCCCTAACCCACAAGTTCCTGAAAAGTTTAAGGTCACTCAAGCCCTATTGGCAAGCAAAGGTCTATGTGTGATCACATCTTGGAGATGTAGTCACATATTGACAAGCCGGGAGAGTTGGGTGTCAAAGTCTTGAGAAAGTTGGTGGCTCAACTACTTTCTAAGTCACATAGTGAGTTCTTTTGGAACACCTATGAAACAGACTATGACAAGACCCTTAATGATCTTATCTATTTGCTAAGATCAACTTCCTAAAAACTTTATGGACATTGACAATGATGACACTGGGAATCCAAAAAAAGCATTATCTTCCCAATGGAAATGGATCGGCCATAGTCAACTCGGTTGACCAAATGGTAAAGAGAAAAGCTAAGTCTGAGATAGTCCCATTACCAAAGGGTCCATATGTTTATATTGCCAAAGAAAGGGGCATTGGTTGCAAAGCTGCCAAATTTACCTAAGGATGTTAAAGTCAATAAGTTTGACTCTACTTCAGGTAAAGTCCACTATCTAACTCTGCTAAGTTTCTATTCTGAGATTATTGATACATGATGTGACTGGGTCACATGTTGATGTTTTAAGAATCAAAGAAAAGTGAAGAAACTTAATGAAAGAATATGTTGAATCTGATCGCGTAGATGGATTTCTATCGCATAGTTTGAAGATCGGATTCTTGAGCTACTTCTTAGGAGTTATGATATTTTGCTTAGGAATAGATAACAACAAGTTTTCATATGGATTGTAAGGATAAGTTTTTCCGCAAAGTTTTAAAATAAAAGGTAAATCTTTTGATTTTATTTATTTTAAAATATCCTTACAATGACATTTGTGAAAATCTGTGTTGCTTATAAGATTCCATTAAGAGCAAGAGTGGAAATATGAATTTGATTCTTTCATTTGTGGTAGTGTCTAAATTTACCAAATAAGGAAAGATTCTCATCACCCAAGATTCAGTTGGATAGAAACTTGGAATCATGCAAGTTGTATAGCATGATGAATGAGAACTTTCGAGCATTGGAAAAATTAAGACTAACTACTTGTTCACATGGGTGTGTGAGTCAAGTGAAGGACTAAGGGATCGGGTACACATTCTTGTGCACTGGTCAGAGTCCACCACAAAAGATCGATAAGACTATTCGTCATAATTTACTATAGCTCAGTAAATATGGTTATACTTACAAGCTTAAGTGTAATTCTGAGACATTGGAAAAGGTTCCAATGTATGGCAGAGCGAATAAGAAGAATCAATTTAGGCAGAAAGATAAAAGTTTCTCAAATCTGAAAAGATGGGAGAGTACTTTAGTATCATGTTTTAAGACCATCTTAATGATTTTGAGACCTTATCACAATTCATCCTCTAAGTGCATTCTGATAGTTAAGAAGAGGAGTTATGAATTATTGAAGTGGTTAAATCAAGAAGATGATTCATACTTCGTTCCAAAAACAATTCTTAGAGTTATACTCTAAGATTGTAACTTGAGTGACATGTCTTAAAGAAGGTTTAAAACACTTATCAAATGTAAGAGTAAAAGTTTTCTACTCTTGTATATTTGAAATTGGTAAGTTGTGATGTTTTGGATAAAACAAAGACCAACTAAGGCCAATTGTGTGAAGTGTTTGTATTGATTAGAATCCACACTATCTCTTGAATATCTGACAAGAAAGTCTTATATGTCAAGAGGACAGTGGGAGTCTTAAAGGTCTTGAAAGTCTCAAGAACTAATCAAGAATAAAACCTGAAGTTCTTCACTAGCACACGACTTGAGGTTTATAACCTATCGTGTTGACATATTCTGTGCCCATTCCAGTTAAAGTTGGCTTTGCATATGAGTTCTTAGAGTTCTCAATTGGTTGCACAACAACTTGGAAGCAATGGCAGGCCCTTGAGCTGCCAGGTGGCAAGAAATTAAGATTGAGTTCAGTCCATATGAGTTTGGATTTGTCATTATCCTTGTCTTGTGACTATGGTTTTGACAATTCACATGGATAAGAACACATACACCATTAAATCTAAGGGTCATAAGGTTTCTCTCCGATTCATGAAAATGATGGTGAGGAAACACTTCCACCAAGTAGATTTGAAGTAGATAGCAATTGTGATATTTGCATTCTCAAAGTCGTTAGTGGAGTTGTGTGGTTAACCGGCACACTAACATGGACTTGTGAGAAGTGGCAAAGGTCTAAACAATTGAGACTATGATTACGGCATCCCTTTTCATAGTTCTGAAATTGTTTAGACACACCTGTGAGCTATCTAAGATAAGGTGTATGATATTGATAAAGTTTTATCAAAGCAATCTAGTATCAGAAATCTGAACTTTGGTAAGAAAGTCAATAAAGTTTTATCAAAACAATACTTTATTGACTTTCTAGAAGTTCAACTGATTTCTGAGTACATGTCAAAGCTAGTGGGAGCATAAGTGTTATGCTAATAATCATCATGTTAGTGGGAGCATGATAATTATGATAAAGGTTGCAAGTTAGCAATGTTAATTATAGAATACAAAAGGTTTCAATTGGGAAAAAGTTGTTTTGCTATAATTAAGGGAGAGGAAATTATACTTCATTTCAAATCTAAAAGCTTAGATTGAGGTTTTAATCGTATTTAGTCAAGTATATATATGAATGTTATGTTGGAATGGCTCAACATAAGAAAATTCTAATATAGGGTCCATTATTTGCGTTCTAAAATTCGATTATGATTACGACATCCCTTTTCATAATCTGAATTATGAGAACTTGGCAAACTGAAATGGAAATATTATAGCAAAAGACTGGTTTAGTCTTTTTATGTGATACATCATGAATCGTGTCCCATATGCTTCGGATATAGGATCGATTGCATGTGCTATATTCATCCTTTCTAAAATTTTCCAAATGCCTGGGGCATTAAGAAGGGAAAAGGTCTAGAATTGGATATGACTAAAAGGATTAAACAATTGTCGAGGAAAATCTAAGGTTTACCAAAGATTGGTTGCTCAAGGACAGTTGGAAGTATAATGATAATTCTGGAAGGACCATATTGACATAATCTATAAGGAGGAAACTCTTGTTCAAAAGTGATAGTCAAAATGGAATATGGAAATGTTTCAAAGTTAGAAATTATTCAATCTGTGTAAGATTAGGAAACTTAATGCAAGAAGGATGTTTCCAAGGAGTTGATCTCCTTTGGAATGCTCTGTAATGTTTGTTGTCAAGTCTATCTGACTTTGTCCATAATCATTACAAGAGGATCAATGCATATAAGTTTAGAATCTAACAGATTTCAGTAAATGGCATGAATTTGGAATTCTTGCATTTGCAGTAAGGATTTGGGACTATGAAAAGAGGATCATTGGAGTTATGTTCAATTGATCTATTTCACAAAGTAAAGATCATAGACAAACATAGTATGCATACTTGGTGTATGGCATGACTAGTGTTTAGAAAACATAGTGTACATGCTTGGAGCATGGGACAACTATTGTTTTAAATTCAAGAATAAAGTTGATAGCTGAAACAGTATACAATGAATAATCTGTAATCATATGGTGATAAATAAAAGGTGTTTTATTTATGTTCATAGGTTTTGATACCATATTCGATTCAATTATTCTTGTGTTTCATTTTGCATGTTTTGACTTCCAGAATAAACTAGGTCATTGTTCTGGATGACTAAGTTATTCAAACCATCCACAGTCGGTCATATGTTGGAAGTAGATATGAATTAAGACTGTCATGGGTTGGCTTGTAGAGGTCTAAGATGTTGGACAAAGGGCTACAACACTCATGGGTGCTCATAAGTTCTGAGTATTGGATTCAACCCGCGCTCATTGGAATCACTTCATGGATTTTATCACGAGTGATCATGAGACGATAATATCTTATATTCTTCAAACCTAGAGATATGAGTTGTTACTATGAGTTGGTTATACACTGATTGCACGAAAACGCATTGGTAACTCGATGTTATAAAACGTGCCTTTGTGTATGATTCAACAAGTAGTAGAACAAGCCATATGAGTCAAAGTTTATCCATTCCTTTTACCTTCGGGATAAAAGCGATATATGTGGGCCCCTCGATGATTTGGTGATGACAAACGTAAGTGCTCGGCCGGGCCTGGACTGATTTGATTTGTTCAATTAGTCAGTCGTCATAAATCGGAAATCGGGAAACAACAAATGGACAGAGAGAATGATTATAATCCATGTCTCAGTCCATATGATATCTAGAATGGAGGAATATATGATCCCTTATCTAATGGACATGTCATTTGATTTGTTCAGAGTTTGACAGCGGCTTTAAGAGCTACGATTGCTAGTCGGGATCTTGGAGTCATACTTGAATAATAGTTTTAGACTTATCCAAGTGGGAGACTGTTGGATTAGGTGTCTAAGCCCATAACTATTATTGGTATGTATTCGAGCCGAGAGTAGCATGGTCCATTTGGGTTGCATATCATCAGGACAATTTGTTAGGATGGACTTTTGAGAGAATGTTATTTATGGTTTATTAATATATTATAAGTAATAATATATTAATATGAAATCATATGTTTTAATTAGTAGTGATCAAGAATTAATTTGGAATTAATTTAGTGGTCGAAAGAGACTAATTAAATCTATGGGGACTAATTATGATAATTAGTTATATTTATATGTGTTGGGCTTATGATCCATGTTAGACCAAGTTTATGTATGGATACATAAAGAGTTGGGCCACATGAACCATGGATCATAAAACCCATGGGTATGGATTTGGGTTATATCCATGACCCTAGAAATCCCACATATAAATAGATACTTCATTGCCCAAAATCGCCACTTGTATCTTTTTAGAGTTCATGGTGTCTTTTGTGTGCATGGAATTCTCTCTCAAGTTCATCCTTTGTCCATGGTGTGTTGTGATTCCATTTGAGGCTTCCACACTATTGGGGCTAAGCTCTTTAAGGCCAAATACACCAAGAATTCAAGCTCCATCAAAAGGTATGTCATGCTAACTAGTATATTATAATTTTATGTTAAATGCATGCTAGTTGTAAGATTAATACCTTGGAAACCGTTTGCATGTATAATTAGTGAAAACATATATCCAAGGTATTTAGGGTTGTATGTGCACCATAGGATGTTGTAGTATACCAAAACCCAACAAAATATCCTCCATAAAGTTTGAATTTTTATGAACATAGGACCTTAATGGAGCTAAGATCTAACATCAATGGTTTCTAGAGTAGATCAAAAGCTCAACTTTAACTCAAAAGACTAAAAAATGCATAAATAACACCATAAAATGGATCTAGCTCAAAGGACCATCAAGGTGAGAGCTTTTTACCTCAAAAGGCTTGCTAAGGTGAAGAAACTCTAGATCTACAAGATCAAGCTATTCCCAAGCACCCTCCAAGTGTTCCTCTTCTTCTTCTTCACCACAAAACACCAACAAACTCACTTTTAATATCAAATATCACCAAATACACTAAGGGTTTCGATAATAGGGCAGAAGGTGATGGAGGCTGACCAATAGAGTGTCTAAGAGTGAGATAAGTTGTTTAAATAGGGTGCAAA
This sequence comes from Lactuca virosa, assembly GCF_052849685.1. Classification (NCBI taxonomy): domain Eukaryota; kingdom Viridiplantae; phylum Streptophyta; class Magnoliopsida; order Asterales; family Asteraceae; genus Lactuca; species Lactuca virosa. Next base: position 35,067,687 of record NC_136433.1, on the reverse strand, counting down.
CCCTAAAAATTAGGGTTTTGCCCCTGCCTCGCGTACGTCGTGCGTACTCCACGTACGCCCCGCGTACGTGGATGAGTCTCGCCATCCGAAAAGGGCTAGTACGCTAAGCGTACCCCTAGAGTACGCCCTGAATACTAGCTAGGGGACCAAAATGTAAAGTTTTTGCATTGAGGGCTAAGAGGGAAACTTACCAAAATACGAATGTTACAATTCTCCCCCACTTGAATCAGACTTCGTCCTCGAAGTCCAAAAGCCCCAAACAACTCTGGGTAGTGCTCCCTCATCTCGTACTCTGGCTCCCATGTCCATTCTGAACCCTTGCGGTGCTACCACTGAACTTTCACCAACTCAACAACCTTGTTCATCAAGTTTTTCGTCTTCCGGTCAACAATCACCACCGGTCTCTCGATATAATTCAGGCGATCATCCACCTGAATATCCTCCAATGAAACCACCACAAAATCATCCACTAAACAGTTCCACAACTGAGAGACGTGGAAAGCGCTATGGATCTGACTAAGCTCCTCAGGAAGATCCAAGCGATAAGCAACCTCGCCCACCCGAGCCAAAACCCTGAAAGGACCGATGTACCTGGGGCCCAACTTGCCCCTCTACCTGAATCAGATGACACATTTCCAAGGTGACACCCTTAATAGAACCGTATCCCCAACCTGGAACACTAGATCTGATCGACTCTTGTCGGTATAGCTCTTCTGTCGACTCTAAGCTGGATGGAGTCTACTCCGAACCTGCTGGATCAAATTGGTAGTTTTGAGTACCACCTCGGTACTTCCCATGACTCATTGACTGACCTCACCCCAACAAATCGGGGTCCTTAATTTCTCCCATAGAGCATCTCAAAATGAGGTCGATCAATGTTGGCGTCATAACTGTTGTTATACGAAAACTCTGCCAAAGGGAGATCCGTATCCCAACTCCCACCGAAATCCAAAACACATGCCCAAAGCATATGATCTAAGGTCTGAATGGTCCATTCGCTCTAACCGTTAGTCTGCGGGTGGAAGATCGTGCTGAAATGCAGACGAGTACCCAGATAGTCGTCGAACCTCTTCCAAAATCTGGAAGTAAACCGGACGTCCCTGTCTGAAACCACAGAAACCGGCACCCCATGTTGTGTCATGACCTCCCTAATGTATATCTCAACCAACTTCTCCGTAGAGATACTCTCCTAAATCGGGATAAAATACGCGCTTTTGGTCAATCGATCCACGATGACCCAAATTAAATCCACTCCGCACGCAGTCCGAGGCAACTTCATAATCAAATCCACGGTAATCTCCTCCCATTTCCAAACGAGAATATCTAACGGTTGCATCTTGCCGTGAGGTGGCTGATGCTCAGCCTTTACTTTCCCGCAAGTCAAGCACCTCTCCACATACCAAACTACATCCTGCTTCATGCAAGGCCACCAATAATCAGGACGAAGATCTCTATACATCTTCGTCGCCCCGAGATGAATGGAGAATCTCGATTTGTGCACCTCCTCCATCAGAACCTGACGCACACCTCCCCAATACAGATCCCATACTCTATGATGGAGAGTCAATAACTCTCTGCTATCATAATAAAAGGAAGCCACCTGTCTCACTATGCGTTCACTCTTCCGGTGGTCTTCCTTCATAGCCTCAACCTGAGCCTCTCGAATCAACTCCAAAAGTGGAGTAATCACGGCCATCCTCAAACAAATATCCTTGATCGGAGCCACGACCGCCTTGCGGCTAAGAGCATCGGCCACCATATTGGCCTTCCCCGTATGGTAAAGGTTCTCACAATCATAATCCTTCACCACATCCAACCACCAACGTTGTCTCATGTTCAGATTCGGCTGATCCATCATATACCTCAGGCTCTTGTGATTTGTGTAAATAGTATAGCGGAACCCATAGAGGTAATGTCGCCAAATATTACGGGCGAAAACCACAGCCCCCAGCTCTAAATCATGCGTTGGATAATTCGCCTCATGAGGCTTTAGCTGCCTCGAAGCGTAAGCGATCACACGAACCCTCTGCAGCAGAACTGCACCCAAACTTGTGATCGACGCATCACAATAAACCACGAAATCCTCAACACCCTCCGGCAGGGTCAAAATCGGCACCTCACATAGTCTCTGTCCCGGGGTCACAAAAGTTGCCTGCTGCTCAGGCCCCCAACGAAAAGTGACTGTCTTCTTCGTCAACCGAGTCAGAGGAGCCGCTATCTTGGAGAAATCTTGAATGAACCTCCGATAGTAACCTGACAACCCAAGGAAATTTCGAATCTCGGATGGAGAACTTAGAACCTGCCATCTCTTCACGGCGTTGACCTTGTCTGGATCAACCAGAATACAGTTCTGGCTGACAAGGTGCCCCAGAAACTGCACCTCGCACAACCAGTACTCACACTTCGAGAACTTTGCATAAAGTCTCTCCCTCCTCAAAGTCTCCAATACCTCCCCTAGTGCTCCCCATGCAGCTCTTGGGTCTTGGAATAGACCAGGATATCATCAATGAATACAATCACAAACCGATCCAACATCAGCCTGCATACGCAGTTCATGAGGTCCATGAACGCGGCTGGAGCATTTGTGAGACTGAAGGGCATCACCACGAACTCGTAATGATCATAACGAGTCCGGAAGGTCGTCTTCTGTACATCCTCCTATCTGACCCTCATCTGATGATAATTCGAACGCATATCAATCTTGGAAAACCAAGATGCACCCTAAAGCTGGTCAAATAAATCATCAATCCTCAGCAGTGGATAACGGTTCTTCACCGTTAGCTTATTCATCTCCCGGTAATCAATACATATCCGATGAGACCCATAATTCTTCTTCATAAACAGGATCAGTGCTCCCCATGGCGAACTTCTCGGTCGAATGAACCCCTTGTCTAACAGCTCCTGCAACACTGTAGACAACTCCTGCATCTATGGAGGAGCTAACTGATATGGTGCCTTGGCTATCAGAGCCGCACCGGGAACCATGTCAATCCTAAAATCCACCTGCCTCTCCGGAGGAACTCCATGAAAATCCTTCAGAAACACATCCAGGTACTCCCGTACAATCGACACATCATCCACGGTTGTCTTACCCTTATCCCGGGTATCCATAACATAGGCGACATAACCGAAACAACCCTGATAAATATATCGGCTAGCCCTAGTCACTGAACATAGAATCGGCCCACGCTGAGCTCTCTCTCCCTGAACCACTAACTCTCCCCCACTTGGGGTTCGAATACGTACTAATTGATGCTCACAATCGATCATCGCCCCCATTGGGCTCAACCAGTCCATACCTAAGATAACCTTGTTCCCACATAAAGGAATGGGAACCAAATCAATCGGATACTGTTCGTTGAACATCTCAAGAACACACCCCGATGAACCCTCGATACCTGGACAGATCGATCATCTGCAATCTCAAGATCTAAAGGACAATCCATCTTCCCCAGAGCTCCAGCAAACTTCTTTTCTAAGCATAAGCGCTACAAAATATCGGGTAGCCCCCGAATCAAGCAATACCAATGCAGAGATATCTTTCACAAGTATAAGCATAGAAATCAACATAAGTAAAGAGATAAGGAGAATATACATACCTGCCACCACATCAGGTGCTGCGCGAGCCTCCTCGGTTGTCAGCTGAAAATCCATGCTCTTCACCACAAGCGCATCCTCCTTGCCCTAGCGGCCATCAGTGATCCGTAGAGTCGCTGGAGCTGGTGCTTCCACTGGTCCTGCTGCTACCAAACTCGGAAAATACTCCTTATTGTGGCCCCTCTGATTGCAATGGAAGCAAATCAGATCAGATACTAGGGTGGTGGTGGTGGTGGTAGTAGCAGTGCAATCCCTACTAATATGGTCTGTCCACCCGCACTTGAAGCAGCCAGAACCGCCCGCTCTGCACGTCCCATCGTGCGTCTTGCCACACTTGCCACAACGGCTCCGACCCTGCTAGCCTCTCGATCTCGAATCAAATACCTTTGGCTTCTTTCCTGAACCTTCTGAAACATGATCCTAATCCGACTTCCTCCTCCTCTCCATCTCATGATCAATCTCCCTCTCCCAGGCTCTCGCAATCTTATCCTCCAGTGTCTTGCAATTGAATCAGCTCACAAACTGCCGAATATCACTCCTCAACATCTTATGGTAGCTCTCCTTCTTCATCTCCTCATCCGCCACATACTGTGGAACCAATAGCTCTCTCTCACGGAACATAGCGGTGATCTCATCCACCGTCTCAGTAGTCTGGAGAAGGTCCTGGAACTCCCTCGCCAACTGTTGCACGTCAATTATCGGTGCAAACTCGGCTTGAAATCTGGTCAGAAAGTCATACCATGTCATTGAATCAACCGCCTCATCACCCACAGAGTACCAAACCTCCTCCCACCAATCTCGAGCTCTGTCTTTCAGAAGATAGGAAGCAAGTATGACCTTTACCCCATCGGGGCAACTGCTAGTGCGGAAGGCGTTAGCGACATCCGCTAACCATCATCTGCTCGCGATCGGGTCCTTCTCCCCGAAGTACTCCGGAGCCCTACATGCTCGGAACTCCCGAAAGGTCAACATGTGAGCTCCCATCAATGCCACCATCTCAGACCGAAAAGCGCTTAAACTCTCATCCAAAATCTCCAGAATGCCCTCCTTAACCGTACCAAAGATAACAGGAGTCTACTCAAGTATGCTGCAGGTAATCTCATACAAAATGAACTCTCGCGTCTGATCGTCCAACTGCCTGACTCCAGAACCCGAGCCTGAACCCTCACCAGCACCAGAACCACTAACCAATCTACCTCTAAGAGTCACCATACTAAAAATAGACCATATAAACTATTAGAATACGCATAAATATATCGAGGAGTCTCATACTGTTAGTGGGATGTCAAGTCCACCAAGCAAATTACACCATTTGTTTGCAAATAAAACGTAATATAATGGTAAAAAGGGGTATCTATCCTCGGGGAAATGGTTGTATTCAATCACCAATGCAATCTAATAGAACTAGTGTAAATAAACTAACTAACTACAATTAAACTAAAAGGGGGGGGGTGTTGTGATTGCTTGAAAACTAAAATACCTGAATAACTAAAAAGCTTGCAATTAAGCAAGATGGTGAGATGCTCAAATGTTGAGAATAATTGGTTAACCAAGGCAATTCAACACAATGAACATTTGTGTGTTTATCATTAAGATTCAACATGAAGCTTACCATTCATCCCAAATTGGTTATAGCAATCATGAAGCATGATATGCCAAGATTCCTCTTAGGTAGTATGGAGGTTGGGGAAGCCCACAACACACCTTCTTAATCAAGATCAAGGGTTTAATTGAAGCAATTGAACCCAAGAAGTTAATTAGCCTTAAGAAAGAAGGAATCCCCAATTCCTAGAGGATGTCAATGCTTACACATCCATAAAGGAGCTATGATTCAAAAACTAGAGATGATTTTTACCATCATAAAGCCCTTGTTCTAAGTTAATTCAATCATTCAATGCAAAACAAAAGAAATAAACTAACAATAGCTCATTAAAATGCCAAGCTCATGATCAAAGCATTAAACAAGCATAAGAAATATGATCTAGAACCATAAACATAAGATAATTGATAATCTAGCATGAATCCTTCAAAAACCCACAAACATTCAAAGGTTTTAACCAAAGTTAACCAATATAGAGAGTTTAGCCACTCATGGCAATAGAACAACAATCACAAAAGTCTAATTGCATAAAGAAACTACCAAATAACTTGGAAAGATTAAAAGAAATGAGTCTTCAAGCTCCAAAATCGCCTTCTTCAGCTCTCCAATGGTGAAAAATCGAAGTTTTTGTTGCTAGATCTGATCCCCCAAGGTAATGGCAAGCCAAATGACCAAAATGCCCAAACTGGGCAGTTGCGCGGGCACCCGCGCGACGAAAATTCCACCCGCGCAAATGTTGTTGTAATGCTATTGGTCCTTCATTCCTCCACTCCACCCTTCCACTACCAAAGATTCCTTTGGTCCCCTCCATATCCATGTGATTTAAACCAACCAATCATCATCTAGCTACAAAGATGGATGCTCCAAGCCCAAAAATAGAAGTTTATGACCCATCTTCACAAGTCCAAAATATCCAAGTCTTCAATTCTTTAAGGCCCAAGTCTTCTTTTATGGATCCGCTAAGCCCAATAGCTCCTCGAGAGCCCACAAGTCCGTCTTCACTCTAATCCACAATCGCGATAAGCTCCAAAACCCTACAAAATTCCTCATGCTAAATAAAAAGTCCCCGATACGATCCATGATGAAGAAAATGTAGAATATACAATGCAATACTAATAAAAAGAGCTAAAAAGCTAAAATAAACTAATTAAAATAAGGAAATAAAATAAGCTATCAAATCACCCCAAGCTTAAGCCTAACTTGTCCTCAAGTTAGAACAAGACTAATATGAACTCGGGATGAGCTAAACTAAAAAGAAAAAAAAAAGAAAGGTACCATAGAACTTGGTCAACATCAGTCAACATGGTCAGAATTAGTCATTCATGGACCCTACGCATCTCCCAAATGTTCCCCGCTTTAGATCCATAAACCACATTCTCAACCACTTGATGGGCGAATAGATCACGGCTGGATGCAGTCGATGTGTGCAAGATAAAGGAAACAGAGATGCGCCCAGTGGGGGCACTTTAAATCACCAATGCAGACCATAGTGTATGAAGGAAAGGCGCCTCTTCACACACTATGATTCCTATATTTGTAAGGCTAAAGTGTATAGTACGAAATATGGTTTTGTAGCGCGGCCTCCGGGCAAACATCCGGTTTCAGAGGCTTCTCCCTTGTACTGTCCTTTACAGTTTACCGTCTCATCGTCAAGGCCTTTTCTCACCAAAAATCAAAAATAAAATAAAAATAATAAAAATTCTACTTAACCTAAATCTAAACCTAACAACTTAAATCTTCAATCTTGAACTTCTGTTATTTGGTCTTCAGCCTCTTTGTTGCTTGATATTTAGTCTTCTTAAATCTTCAATTTTTTTTATAGAACTAAAGCCTTGAACTTGGATTCTTGTTCTTCTTTTTGTGTTGCTCATTTTCTTCATTTTTTTCTTCTGTTTTTGTTGCTTTTCTTTAATCTTCTTCATTGTTTCTTTTTGTCTTCACTTTTCCAATTTCTTCATTTTTTTGTGTTTTCTTCTTTGAAGGTCTAAGGAATTTCATCATGTAACAAAGGATGGAGGCTAACATGAACACCTAATTATAATTGACAATGTGCCAAGATCAACTAAAAAGGGTGGGAAATGACTCAAAAATGGGTGTTACCGAAAAGACTTGGTCCCAAAAGATGTGAATTGGGGGACCCACTTCAAGGTTCATCAAGCACCACAATGCAAGGTGTGATAAACAAAATCTATCTAACTATCTACTCTAGACCCCTAGAAAAATGATAACCTATCTTAAAAAGGTGGTGAGAATCTAACTAAGTAAGGCTCGGACGAGACTCGGGAGTACTAAGGGGTACTCCCCCCAAAACCAAGATGCGAGTCTTCAATGTCTTCAAAATACCTTACCGGTCTAATCTTTGCTCGCACACATTGGCTTGACCAACCACATCCCTCTGCACCTAGACCCAATCAAGCTACCTGCATCTGACCCCCACACAAGCAGTCTCAAAGTGGTATGTGAGGCTCAAAACGTGTCCCATTTATCGAATACAAAGAATTCCATATCAAGGCCCGGGGCCAATCTATGATTCAATACTTATGACTCGACGCTATGGTACCTGTAGGGATGAGAAGACAAGACAGAACAAAAATGCATGAACTTAAACTAGAATTCATCTAAAAAGTATGAAAATTAGAAAAGAAAGAAATAAAATATGCAATATTTTTGAACTTTTTATGCAATTTTTATGAATGTCCTAAATGACTTACTCTAAATGCAACTATATACAACCTAAATGCAATAAAAAAATAAAATATAAGAATACCTCACCCCAAGCTTAAAATGAAGCATTGTCCTCAATGCTTAGGATGAGAGTAAGGAAGGATCATACCGGGATCAAGGTGGTGGAGGCACGCGAGGACAGTATGGAAGCAACACATGGGTCGTACAATGATGTGTGGGTGGAGTTCTTGGCCGCCTAAATACACATGGATGAAAGTTTGGCCGCGCAAAGGAAGCATATGAAATGGATCGAAATTTTCATATGAAGTGGCATATTTGCGCGGGTGGGGGGCAGTCTCGCAAGCTTTGCGCGGGTACCCTCGCAAACTTTGCGCGGGTGGGGAGCAGCCGCACGCATACATCAGAATGCAACTCGTGTTGGGGGGATTTTGAGCTTGGAATCTACGCGGCTGGGGGTCGGTCGTGCAACAGTTGCGCGGGCCCCCGCGCAAGTTGCAGATTTTGACATTTTTTGCAATTTTTCGCTCCACAAGCTCTGGTTTTCTTCCATACTTTACCAAGATCATTGCTAAACCTCAAGATGCTTATTTTTGACCAACTTCAAGCCTAGAAACATCAAAACTTCAAGCGGAGATTATTTATTTACAATGCATTTATTTAACATCTTTGCCGAGACATAGCCCCGCTTCCGTCAACCTTCGTAAATCGGAGTTTCCAATGTTACGTTGTCGATTTCTCCCGTGTCAAAGCCTTCATAAAATGGTTTCAAACGGTGCTCATTCACTTTGAATATTTTATTTGTTTCCAAACTCTTAATTTCAACCGCACCGTGATTAAACACTTTTATAACAATAAAAGGTTCGTGCCATCGAGATCGCAATTTTCTCGGGAATATCTTTAAGCGTGAATGATAAAGAAGAACTTCTTGACCCAAAATAAAGTGTTTTTGGGTTATGTTCTTGTCATGAAATGCCTTTTTCTTCTCTTTTCATCTTTTGAACCTTTTAATTATCTTCTTCTTGACCACTTCCATCAGTGGAGGATTCAATCTTCTTTGAGCCTTTGTCTTATGCTTGCAATCATCTTCCATGAGAATCTTGTGTGTGCATACATTAGGGCTTATATTGTTTATTGGCTCAATCACATCAACCCGGTACAATGGAGAAACGTTGCTAGGGTACCTCATTGCTTCAAAGATGTTGAAGTGAATGATCTCTCCGTCAAACTCCATAGTAATTTTCCTTTATGGACATCACCGATCGTGTGAGCGGTATTCATGAAAGGTCTTCCAAGGAGGATCATAGATGATTTGGAAGGAGTCTTCTCTTCAAGATCAATGACATAAAAATCCGTGGGAAAAACAAGGTGATTAACTTGTACTAACACATCCTCCAACACTCCTCTTGGAGACACACTTGACTTGTCTGCTAATTGAATGATTACTCCGGTTTCTTCCAAAGGTACAACATTGAGAGATTGAAAAACCGAGTATGGCATCACATTGATCGAGGCTCCAAGATCTAACATGGCACTTTCGACATGCAAATCACCAATGGTACAAGGGATAGCAAATATTCCTGGATCCTTGCATTTGGGAGGTAACTTCTTTTGGATAACCGCAGACACGTTTGCATTGACTTGAATCTTTTCATTCGATTTGAATTTCCTCTTCTCGGTGCACAAATCCTTGAGGAATTTTTCATAACTTGGAATTTTCTAAATAGCATTCAATAGTGGAATATTGATTTGGACCTTGCGGAAAGTTTCAAAGAACTCATTTTCTTCCTCTATCTTCTTGGAAAAGGCGAACCGGGAAGGGAAGGGTGGTGGTATGACCAATGGATTTATAGGCTTGTTGGAATATTCGGGTTGCTCAATTTTTGGAACAACCGGTTCCTTTGGAGGAACTACCACTTTCGAAGGTTCAACAATAAGAACTTCATCTTCATCTTCTCTTGAAACTCTTTTAGGGTTGCTTTCTCCAAGTGTTTTCCCACTTCTCAAGGTGATTGCACTCACATTAGGATTCTTCTCAGTTTGAGAAGGAAGTTTACCTCTTTGTTCCATCTTGTTGAGAGCGGTGGCCAAGTCTCCAATTTGTGCTTGAATGTTGGAGAAAGTGTTCTTGGTCTCTTGTTGAAATTGGGTTTGGCTTTGAGCAAGAGAAGTGACAAGTTCTTGAAGGCTCATTTGGTGGTTACCACTTGATTGGCCTTGTTGATGAGGTTGTTGGTAATTTGGAGGGGGATGAGATGTTTGTGGATATGCAGGTTTTTGTGATGGGTATTGAGAAAATTGGGGTCTCATCATAACATTTGGTGGGTTTTGCTTTGGTGGGTATGGGTTGTTTGGGTTATTCCTCCAATTTGGGTTGTAAGTGTTTTGAAATCCCATGGGTCTTGGTTGACCTTGATATCCGCCCATTACATTAACATCCTCCGGTTCACTACCAAGTGTGGGACACTTATCCGTATAATGTCCCGTCATTACACAAATACCACACACCATCAATTGTTGACCACTTCCCACCACCATTTGACTTAGCACATTAGTCAAATCCAAGAGCTTTGATTCCAAGTGTTGGATGTTGCTAACTTCACCAACCACTTGTGGAGAATTTCTCTTCATTTCATTTCGGGTCCCAAAGTTCCTTTGATTTTGAGAAATGGTTCAAAAAAGTGATCTTATCTCTTGAGGTGTCTTGTTGAAGATGTCACCACCACTTGAAGCATCAATCATCCTTCGATCTTTTTCATTCATACCCTCATAAAATTGTTGAAGAAGTAATTGTTCGGGTATATTGTGTTGAGGGAAACTTGTACACAAATTATTGAATCACTCCCAAAAATCATGAAAAGTCTCATTCTCCCCTTGACGAATCCCCAAAATGTCACTTCTTTGACTTGATATCCGGGAGGTGGGATAAAACTTGCTATTGAAGGCTTTGAGTAGTTCTTCCCATGTGTGAATAGATCCCGATGGTAAGTTGAATAACCACTCTCTAGCTTTATCTTCCAAGGTGAGCGGGAATGCGGTTAACTTGAAATAATCCAATGTCACATGTTTGGGCAACATGCTAACACATATCATATGAAAGGACTTCAAATGCTTTTGAGGATCTTCTCTATACAAACCATGGAACTTGGTGAGTTGATGTATGAAACTTGACTTCAATTCAATTCCTCGGCGATTTGCGGGATAAACAATACCAAGGGGTGTGTGAGTAACATCCGTCTACATCATTTGTCTAAGTGTCAACTCTTGAGGGGGGTTGGGTGGATTGGGGTTATTGGGATATTGTTGCATGTAATTGGGAGATTGTTGTTGGTAAGGTGGGTATGGTTAGTGATTATACATTTGTGATTAAGCAAGATGGTGAGATGCTCAAATGTTGAGATGCTCAAATGTTGAATAACTAAAAAGCTTGCAATTAAGCAAGATGGTGAGATGCTCAAATGTTGAGAATAATTGGTTAACCAAGGCAATTCAACACAATGAACATTTGTGTGTTTATCATTAAGATTCAACATGAAGCTTATCATTCATCCCAAATTGGTTATAGCAATCATGAAGCATGATATGCCAAGATTCCTCTTAGGTAGTATGGAGGTTGGGGAAGCCCACAACACACCTTCTTAATCAAGATCAAGGGTTTAATTGAAGCAATTGAACCCAAGAAGTTAATTAGCCTTAAGAAAGAAGGAATCCCCAATTCCTAGAGGATGTCAATGCTTACACATCCATAAAGGAGCTATGATTCAAAAACTAGAGATGATTTTTACCATCATAAAGCCCTTGTTCTAAGTTAATTCAATCATTCAATGCAAAACAAAAGAAATAAACTAACAATAGCTCATTAAAATGCCAAGCTCATGATCAAAGCATTAAACAAGCATAAGAAATATGATCTAGAACCATAAACATAAGATAATTGATAATCTAGCATGAATCCTTCAAAAACCCACAAACATTCAAAGGTTTTAACCAAAGTTAACCAATATAGAGAGTTTAGCCACTCATGGCAATAGAACAACAATCACAAAAGTCTAATTGCATAAAGAAACTACCAAATAACTTGGAAAGATTAAAAGAAATGAGTCTTCAAGCTCCAAAATCGCCTTCTTCAGCTCTCCAATGGTGAAAAATCGAAGTTTTTGCTGCTAGATCTGATCCCCCAAGGTAATGGCAAGCCAAATGACCAAAATGCCCAAACTGGGCAGTTGCGCGGGCACCCGCGCGACGAAAATTCCACCCGCGCAAATGTTGTTGTAATGCTATTGGTCCTTCATTCCTCCACTCCACCCTTCCACTACCAAAGTTTCCTTTGGTCCCCTCCATATCCATGTGATTTAAACCAACCAATCATCATTTAGCTACAAAGATGGATGCTCCAAGCCCAAAAATAGAAGTTTATGACCCATCTTCACAAGTCCAAAATATCCAAGTCTTCAATTCTTTAAGGCCTAAGTCTTCTTTTATGGATCCGCCAAGCCCAATAGCGCCTCGAGAGCCCACAAGTTCGTCTTCACTCTAATCCACAATCGCGATAAGCTCCACAACCCTGCAAAATTCCTTATGCAAAATAAAAAGTCCCCGATACGATCCATGATGAAGAAAATATAGAATATACAATGCAATACTAATAAAAAGAGCTAAAAAGCTAAAATAAACTAAAAAAAATAAGGAAATAAAATAAGCTATCAATTGTACACGTTTCCTGGTTTCATCGCAGCTCTCTTTGACTCGAGTACGGATCCTCTGGTTCCAGTAGTATGGGCCCATACTATTGGATTAGGGTCTAAGTCCATAACTATAATTGGCATGTACTTGACCCGAGAGTAGCATGGTCCATTTGGGTTGCATATCATCATGACAACTTGATAGGATTGACTTTTCAGAAGAGGTTATTTATGATATATTAATATATTATAAGTTCTAATATATTAATATGAAATCATATTATTTAATTTCTTTTGATCAAGAATTAATTTGGAATTAATTTAGTGATCAAAAGAGACTAATTAAATATATGGGGATTGATTGTGTAAATCATTCATTCTTATAAAGTGGGCTTATGATCCATTGTTCTTTATGTTGGGCTAAACCCATGTGGTGACCCGTGGATACTCCATGGAGGTTAAAACCCATGGAGCCTAAGGAATGTGGAATGTCATGCACATTAGGGTTTGCATGGTGTAACCCTAGTTGTGTCACACTATATAAGAAGCCCCTTGGTTGGTGAAATAAGGCACTAGTGTGCTCTTGGAGAGCCATAGAGCCGATGTCTTTGTCCTAGGTGTGTTGTGATTCCATTTGAGGCATTCACACTATTGGTGCTAAGTTCTTAAAGGCCAAATCCAAGAAGATCTACAAGCTACAACAAAAGCTATGTCATCTAACTAGAATCTTGTAGTATAGATACTCCATTGTATGCTAGTTAGGATGATGCTTTGGAATATTGATTGTATGCATGTATAATAGAGAAAACATAGATCCAAATAATCTAGGGTTGTATGTACACCATATGAGTGTTAGAATGCTCAAAACCCTTCAGTGGTATCAGAGCCTAGGGTTGTTTTCAATTATACTTGATGCTACTTGTTGTTTAAGCTTGAAAAATCGATTTTCTGCTGTTCTGGACAGTGGAATCGCCAAGTCCACTGGGGGACTCGCCGAGTCCAAGCACAATTCTGACCTACTCGCCGAGTTTATTCTTGCACTCGACGGGTTGATGCTCAAGAATGCAGATTTTCGAGGTTTTTGGCTAGAATTGGACTAGTGTCATTACTCTAAGATGTTTTTGAACTTATAAACCTATTTTTGATGTGGTAATGATCATGCTTATCCAATTTATAAGATAATTGTCAAAGTTTCATGTTTTGTATTAGTTTATATGATTATGCTAATTACATGAAATTTGTTTGATATGAATTATCTTGTTCATATGAGTTTAATCTAGATCATGGACATTATTTGACATGCTTGTTAGTTTATTTGATGATCTTTATGGCCTTTAATGTACTCCATAACTTTTCCTCAAGTTATGGAAAATGAAAAGTTCTTCTTTGAAAAGACTTCATTAAACTCATAGGTAATGGTCTTGAAGAGTTTTTCCATAAATGTTTTTTTATGAACTCCATAACTTGTCCTCAAGTTATGGATTTTCAAGAGCCTTTTCATTAAAGCCTATATTAATTTCATATGTTATGGATTCCAAAAGTTTTTGAATAGTTAAAAACTTTCCCTCAAGTTTTGGAATTTGTAAATGCAAAGTCTTACTTTGAAACATTAAGTTCCAAACCCTAGATATTTAAAAGTTTAACATTCAACCCTTATACTATTATAATATTATAGGTTTAATATTTATATATATGTATAAGAGTAAAGTCAGTCTTACCGTTAGTAGGCCTCATTCACGAAGCCAGTCTATAAGGGGGGTATAAGGTTACTGCCTATAAAATGGCAGTTTAATGGGTGTCCATTTTCACCCACCGCTTCCTTGACTGGTGGAGGGTCGTTAGCCGAACGGGTAGGATAGAACTCTAATTCTCCCTCCATTAAAAGTATAATGATAAATAAAAAGTAACTAAACTTTTATTAAATTCCTAATCTTAGTTACTTTAGGAAAATGTGAATATTGTGCTAATCCATGAAATTACACTTTGCACCTTGTTAAGTCGTTACTGGAGCGTGTGTGGTTAACCGACACACTAATCTAGGACTGACAGTGCATGGCAAAGGGTAGCTTGATGTTAATCATAGATCAATGGAGTGTGTGTGATTAACCGGCACATTGATTAGGTGGTTGTAACATTGGGTGTACCAAGCTAATTTGCATGGTTATTCACACCTTGTTTGTGATCCTCGGCATCCCAGTCACAAACTTGAAGGGCACAATCGAGATTTAAACATGCCATTGAATAGTTGAATGAATCTCAAAGGATCTAGGAATTTCAGTCCATTTAAAACCTAATGTTGAATTTCGTTTTTCATGGTGGAAATTGGTAAATCGTCATTTACCTACCTTCAAATATTTTGCGATTTGGATTACGGCATCCCTCTTCCAGATTGTAAAATATTGTGTTGGGTCGTAGCGTTAATATTTCATTTGGGTGTTATATTAAGGACTTAAATCAACTAAACTTGAATTTCTCCCGTATAGATGTCTAGTTCGGACAACTATGGTCTTCCCAAATATTTTAGAATTAGCTTTCCTCATGAATATGATATTCCACAAGACAATCAATGTGAAAGATTAATCCCTTCTTTGTGTTGTAGTGGAACTCCACTTCCTCCACCTCCTACAATAATTCTCCCTAACCCACAAGTTCAAGGTCACTCAAAAGCCCTATTGGCAGCAAGGAAAGTCTGTATGTGCTCACATCTTGGAGATGAAATTACATATTGACAAGCTGGGAGAGTTGGGTGTCGAAGTCTCGAGGAAGCTGGATGTTGACTGGGTTCTTCAATCACTTCCTAAGTCATATGGCGGGTTCTTTAAGGACTACTATATGACAAACCATGACATGACTCTTATCGATCTTACCTATTTGCTTGTTGCAGCTGAATCAGTAATGATTTGGAGCACTGGAAATGAAAATTTGGTTGGAAGATCCACTTCCCAAACTTCCATGGACATTGACAATGGTAAACATTAGAAGTCCATAAAAGATTCCTTCTTCCAAGGGAAAAGGAAAGGCTAAGTCTGTGATTGTCCCTTGTACCATTCCCAAAGAGTCCATATGTTTCTATCGCTAAGAGAAGGGGCATTGGTTGCGAAACTGCCGTATCTACCTGAAAGACCACAAGGATGGTAAAGTCAGAGTGTATGACTCTACTTCAGGTAAAGACCATTATCTAACTCTATTAAGTTCTTATTTGGAGATTCTTAATACATGATGTGACTAGGTCGCGTTTTGATGTTTCGTAGAATCAAAGAAATGAAAGGGAACTTAAAGGAAGAGTAAGTTGATTCTGATCGTGAATAGATGAATTTCGATCGCATGGTTCGATGATCAGAATTTTGAGCTACTGCTTAAGAGTTATGATAGATTGCTTAGGAATACATAACAACATAGTTTTCATTTGTATTTGCATTGTAAGGAAAGGTTTTTCCGCAATTTTATAAATAAAAGAAATTTTTTTTGAAATTTATTTATTTTTCCTTACAATGGCATTTGTGAAAATTTTGTTTATATGAATTTGATTCATTCGTTTGTGGTAGTGTCAAGATTTACCAAATAAGGAAAGATTCTCATCACCCAAGTTTCAGATGGATAGAAACTTGGAATCATGCAAGTTGTATTGTATGATGAATGAGAATTTTCGTCTTTGGGAAATTAAGACTAATTGCTTATTCACATGTATATGTGAGTCAAGTGAAGGACTAGGGGATCAGATGCACTTGGTTGTGTGTTGGTCAGGTCCACCATAAAGAACGATAAGAGTATTCGTCATGATTTACTAAAGTTTAGTAAATATGGTTATGCTTACAAGTTTAAGTATAATTTTGAATGATTGGAAAAGTTCAATGTATGGCAGAACGAATGAGAGGAATAAAATAAGGTAGAAAGATAGAAGTTTCTCCAATCTGAAAAGATGGGAGAGTACTTGAGTATCTGTTTTATGATCATCTTAATGATTATGAAAACCATGTCACAATTGATCCTCTAAGGACATCTTAGTGCATTTGTATGGCTAAGAAGAGGAATCGTGAATTGTTTGAAATGGTTAAATAAAGAAGATGAGTCATACTCCGTTCCAAGAACAAGTCTTAGAGTCATACTCCAAGATTGTAACTTGAGTGACATAATCTTAAGAAAGGTTTAAAACAGTTATCAAATGTGCAGTAAAAGTTTTCTACTCTTGTACATTTGAAATTGGTAACTTGTGATGTTTTGGATAAAACAAAGACCAACTAAGGCCAATTGTGTGAAGTGTTTGTCTTGATAAGAATCTGCACTAACTCTTGAATATTTGTTTTGTCAAGGAATGATTCATGACAAGAGAGACTTATATGTCAAGAAGTCAGTGGGAGTCTTAAGGATCTTGACAAGTTTTAAGAACTAATAGAGAATAAAACCAATTGTTTATCACTAGCACACGACTTGAGGTTTGTAACCTATCGTGTTGACATATTCTGGTTTCTGTGCCCATTTCAGTAAAGTTGACTATGCATGTGACTTCTATGAGTTCTTAGTTGTTTGCATAACAACCTTGGAAGCAATGGTAGGCCCTTATGCTGCCAGGTGGCAAGAAATTAAGATTGAACAAGTTCAGTCCATATGAGTTTGGATTTGTCACTAACCTTGTCTTGTAATTATGGTTATGACAAATTCACATGGATAGGAACACATACACCATAAAATCTAAGTGTCATAAGGTTTCTCTCCGATTCATGAAAATAATGATAAGAAAACGCTTTCACTAAATAGATTTTAAGGAGATAGCAGTTGTGATATTTGCATTCTCAAATTTGATTATGATTACGGCATCCCTTTTTATAATTCGAATTGTGAGGAATGGCAAAAAGTCTAAACATTTGAGACTTATTGCTGTAAGTTCTTAAATTGTTTAGACACACATGTGAGCTATCTAAGGAAAGGTGTATGAGTTTGATAAGCCTAGATAAAGTCTTATCAAAGCATCTCGTATCAAAAATCTAAACTTTGGTAATGAAAGTCAATAAGTATTGATTTCTAGAAGTCCAGCTGATTTCTGGCTACATGTCAAAGCTAGTGGGAGCATAAATGTTATGCTAGTTAAAGTAATGATTATTATGCTAGTGGGAGCATAATCAATTATGATTAATGTTGCAAGTTAGCAATGTTAATTATAGAAAACAAAAGATTCAATTCGCAAGTTGCAGGGTTTGAAAAGTTGTTTTGCTATAATTAAGGGAGAGGATATTATACTTCATTTCAAATCTAAAAGCTTAGATTGAGATTTTAATCAGATTTAGTCAAATACATATATGAATGCTATGTTAGATTGGTTCAACATAAGGAAATTCTATATATGGATGTGTTAATTGCGTTCTCAAAATTCGACTATGATTACGACATCCTTTTTCATAATTCGAATGATGAGAACATGGAAAATAGAAATATTATAGCAAAAGATTGGTCAAGTATCATGTCTTTATGTAAGACATCATGGATCGTGTCCTATATGCTTCGGGTATAGGATCGATTACATGTGCTATAATATTCATCCGTTCTAAAATTTACCAAAAATGCCTAGGGCATTAAGAAGGAAAATGACCAAAATTGGATATGACTAAAGTGGTTAAACAACTGTTAAAGAAAAATCTAAGGTTCGCCAAAGATTGGTCACTTAAGGACAGTTGGAAGTATAAAAATGGATGGACCATATTGACATATTCTGTAAAGAGGCAACTCTTGTTCAGAAGTGATAGTCAAAATGGGAATATGGATATGTTTCCATAGGTGGAAGACATTCCTTAAATATGTGTAAGATTAGAAAACTTAATGCAAGAAGGATGTTCAAAGGTATGTACTTTGAATTTGAGACTTCGCTTCCTTGTAATTGTTTTGTTGTCAATCTCCATTGGAATACTTTGTATTGTCTGTTGCCAAGTCTCTACGACTTTTGTGCATAGTCATTACAAGAGGATCATTGCATATATGTTTAAAATCTAACAGATTACAGTAAATGGCAAGAATTTGATATTCTTACATTTACGGTAAGGATTTGGGATTGTGAAATTAGCATCATTGAAATATTGTCAATTGACTTATTTCACAAAGTAAGGACCATAGACAAACATAATGTGCATGCTTGGAGCATGGCATAGCTATTGTTTAGACAAACATAGTCTGCATGCTTGGAGCATGGTATGACTATTGTTTTAATTTAAGTATTAAGTTGACTATTCGAAACATTATAAAATGAATAATGAGTAATCAAAATGACTCAAAAGTTTTTGGGCCATATAGGATTAGTATTATTGTTGTGTTTCACTTTGCATGTTTTGACTTCCCGAATAACTAGGTTATTCAAACCATCCACAGTCGATCATACTTTGGAAGTAGGTATTGAGGCAAGACTGTCGTGAATGGGTCTGTAGTTTGTCTAGATGTTTTAGACATAGCTGCAGTGTTCCTGAGTACTCCTGGAATAAAATTCGAGTATCGGATTCAACCCACGCTCATCTGAATCACTTCATGGATTTTATCACGAGTGCTTGTGAGATGATAATATCTTATATTCTTGAAATGGAGACATGTGAGCTGTAAACGCACCAGTAACTTGGTGTTATAAAACATATCATTGTGTGTGATTTGATGAGTAAGTACAAGAAAACATTTGAGTCAAAGTTTATCCGTTCCTTTTACCCCATGGGGATAAAATCGATATATGTAGGCCCCTCGATGATTTAGTGATGACACCCCTAAGTGCTTGGCCAAGCCTGGACTGATTTGATTTGTTCAATTAGTCGGTCGTCATAAATCGGAAATCGGGAAACAACAGATGGACAGAGAGAATAATTAAAATCCATGTCTCAGTCCATATGATATCTAGAATGGAGAAATATATGATCCCTTATCTAATGGGCGCGTCATTCACTAGATCAGAGTTCGACAACGAATTTTAAGAGCTACGATTGCTAGTCGGGTTGTGGAGTCGTACTTGCAATAATAGTTATTAGACTTATCTAAGTGGAAGACTGTTGGATTAGTGTCTAAGTCCATAACTATAATTGGTATGTACTTGACCCGAGAGTAGCATGGTCCATTTGAGTTGCATATCATCAGGACAACTTGATAGGATGGACTTTTGAGAAGAGGTTATTTATGATTTATTAATATATTATAAGTTCTAATATATTAATATGAAATCATATTATTTAATTAGTATTGATCAAGAATTAATTTGGAATTAATTTAGTGATCAAAAGAGACTAATTAAATATATGGGGATTTATTGTGTAAATCATTCATTCTTATAAAGTGGGCTTATGATCCATTGTTCTTTATGTTGGGCTAAACCCATGTGGTGACCCATGGATAGTCCATGGAGGTTAAAACCCATGGAGCCTAAGGAATGTGGAAAGTCATGCACATTAGGGTTTGCATGGTGTAACCCTAGTTGTGCCACGCTATATAAGAAGCCCCTTGGTTGGTGAAATAAGGCACTAGTGTGTTCTTGGAGAGCCATAGAGTCAATGTCTTATGTGCACCATACTCTCTCAAAAGTTATCCTTTGTCGTAGATGTGTTGTGATTCCATTTGAGGCATTCACACTATTGGTGCTAAGAAGGCCAAATCCAAGAAGATCTACAAGCTACAACAAAAGGAATGTCATCTAACTAGAATCTTGTAGTATAGATACTCCATTGTATGCTAGTTAGGATGATGCTTTGGAATATTGAATGTATGCATGTATAATAGAGAAAACATAGATCCAAAGCGTCTAGGGTTGCATGTACACCATAGGAGTGTTAGAATGCTCAAAACCCTTCACATACTACCTTCCACATCTATCTGTACTTTCCTTAAGGATCGCTTTGAATCATCCAATTCACTCCTTATCCACACATACAATCCTCAACAAGACAAGGCTCCCAACACTAAATCTCTTCGTAGGTTTTCCTAGTGTAATCACCACACCACTCTCTGCTATCAGATGCAGAAGGAACTCCTACTAGCACCATCTAACTAGCTCACGAATACAATTACATACCACTGACGCCAGATAATTCTTCGAATGAAAGATCTCACACTACAACGGTTGGACTCAGAGAAGATCTGTGCAATACGGTTAAAACCTAACCTTCTAAAATTATTTAGTTTCTGTAATATGTAACTTAGCATATTTGCCTACTAGTTAGCTGAAGTTAGTGAGAACTCCTAAAAAGCACAAAGCAAGCAACATTCGAGCATTAAGTAATCAGAATCAATCATATCCTAAAGAAGCCATCCTCTCACTGACTGATCAATACTAGCATGCAAGTCTACAAGCTCATACAGTAGGAAGATAAAGGCATCTCTCCTATCATTCTATCATGAAAATCATGAGCAGATCCTTAGCCCTAAATATCATGCGATTCACAGATTCATAAATCAAAGCATATCATAAAACATGTATGGGTATTTTGGAAAAACTTACTTGAGCTCGGTCGATTTCATGCACCACACCCTTTTCTTCTATTAGAAAACCTTTTTTTATAAAACATTTCTTTTTGGAAAATTCTACCAAACCCTCAGTTTGAGTTCAGACACACCCGAGAGTATGTCCGAATCCCTCAAACTAAGGCTCAGATACCAACTTGTAACGTCCCAAAAATTAAGACTAGAAATTTTCATTTTTAAATTAATAAAACTATTATCCAAAACATCATCATAGTAATCACGTTGAATCAAAGTGTATTAATAACATCCAAATACATCAGAGTAATATAAAATGTGGAACAAGGTGGTGTGTGCATTGCAATCACCTTGGGTTCTTCCCCTTCTTACCAGAAGTACCTAAAAATAGAAAATGAAAACCACAAGCACAAAGTTTAGTGAGTTCCCCAAGATACCACATACCATACATAATAAACATATAATGGGCCCCGCTCGGTATATAGATCTGTCAGTCATCGGGCCCCGCCCGATATATGTATAAACATATAAACACATAACACATGCAATAATCACAAAGACAAATAGCATACAGAATGGTAATCGGGCGTCTCCCGGTAAACATATAAACACATAACATATGCAAGAGTCATGCAGACGTCTAGCATCCTAAACATAACAAACCATGGTCTGACATTGGTGCCTTCGACCCGATAAACACAGTGAGGAAACTCACCTCAAGCTGCAGTATCTCTCAGATAAAATCTCAGTCTGCAAGTCCGGAAAATCCCCACGCTAATGTCAGCAAATAAATATCCAATTAATAATTGGATCTCAACCCATAATCAAGAATCAAAGTTACTTGTCCAATATTTAGGGTAAAAGACCCTTTCACCCTCTTTCTTACTTGGCCCAAATATAAGGCCCAACCCATTAGCTTAAAAGGCCCAAATTCCTAAATGGCATCCCAAGGCCCAATAAGGACCAACTTCCAAATTTGGCCCAAAAATTATGATGGACCTAATCCCAAAAAGTCTATAGTCTATCCATGGCCCAAAGTTAAAAGTCCGATGGCCCAATAAGGTCCAAGCTCTAAAAGCCCTAAATATGTCCCAAACCGAGAATGTCAAGCCTAAAAGTCCATCTGCTGAGTACGTGGGGCGTACTCAGCTCGTACGCTTAGCGTACTCCATCCGGGGTCAGTATGTAACGCCTGGTTCCTGGTATGCATTTAACTTATTTATTTATTCATTTTAAGAGAGGGAATCGACGAGTTGGTGGCCCTAACTCGTCGAGTAGAAGGCAGATTATGCTCGGGGTTTAAGCCATCTACTCGACGAGTCAAGAGCCCTCGACTCGGCGAGTAGATCGGCCAGAATGAAACCCTAATTTCAGGGTTTTGCACCCTATTTAAGCTCCTTAACCCCCACCCCTTAGCCTCATTTACAGCCTCCTTATCCCAAACCCTAATCCACGAAACCCTAGAGCATCTTGTGAGTGTGTGAGCCATTTGTAAGCAATATTTTGTGTTCTTGAAGCTTGAAGAAGAAGAAGGAGTTAGAAGGCTCAAGAGGAAGAGAGTAGATCCAGAACCTACACTTCTTTGGCTACATTTTCTGGTAATCAAGTTTCTATCTTAACCTCTAGTTCATTAGATCTCTTCCTTCCCCTCTTTTTATGAAGGTTTTGGCCCAAGAATGATAACCTTTGGAGAATGGATGACCCAAGTGGATAATCTTCAAGATTTAGGACCTAGAGGGGATGTTATGACATAAAGGTGCAAACTTTATGCCATTGCAGCCCCCATGCAAGACATAGAGTATCATATTGGCCTTTTTAGCCCAAAAGGACATGCATGTGGGGAAAAGGTGGGAACTTTACGTGCCCAAGTAGTGTTAGGGGTTTAGATCTGAGGTTGTAAGCTTTAGTTTGGTGTATGGAGGGGCTTAAGGACCAAATTCTAGGTCCCAAGGAATTAGCGTTTGAGCTAAACCCTTTAAGAAGTGGTATTAAGGGGGTAACGTCAGAAACTTTACCCTTAAAAGGGCATTTTTAGGGTTTATGTGAAGTATGAAGCTTGGATCTGAAGTGTAGGGGCTTAATCTTTTAAGATAACTCAAACAGACAGGAGAACTCGACGAGTCCAGTAAGGAACTAGAATAGTTGAGTCGGGTTGTCCCAATTGTATGCCAGGTAGAACTCGACGAGTTTGTGAAGGGACTCGAAGAGTTAACTCGGTTGACCACGAGTCTGAGTAGTGTAGGAACTCGCCGAGTTGGGAGATAACTCGACGAGTTGGGTTAACTGGGAGTTGACCTTGACTTTGACTTTGACTAGGACGTTGACTTTGACCAGGGGTAAAATGGTCATTTTACCCTAAGAAGAGTTAGCAGATTTTTGATTAAGTGTTATTGTGAAATTGATAGTTGGGGAGTAGTATCAGACTATGGTTCGATGTCGGTCGGGGCCCGATGTAGGTTTATATGCATTTCCGAATTTCGATCCGATATCGGGCGGTCCAGAGGAACGTTTGTATGCTTGATGTCTTTGTGATTCTTGCATGTGGTGTATTGTATGTTTCCAGACTTCGGACCGATGTCGGGGCGGTCCCAAGGAATGTTAGTATGTTACCAGATTACGTTCCGATGTCGGGCGGGGCCCAAGGTAGGATTAAGTGTTAATGTTATGTGCCTAGGTGTATGTGTATTACTGATTATGCTCTTATGTATTCCGAGATTTGCTCGATGCTGGGCGAGGCTCGATGCCGAATAGGGTTCGATGTCGGGCGGGGCCCGATGTCGGGAAAGCCGATGACAAGCTTGACTCGATGTAGCAGGGGCGGGGCCCAAGATATGTTATGTGTATGGTATGTGGTAGTTGGGGAGAATCACTAAGCTTCGTGCTTACAGTTTTCAGTTTTAGTTTCAGGTACTTCCACTAGTAAGGGGAAGAGCTCGGGATGACTGCATGGCATACACCATTGTTTTTAGCCTGGGAGGATTCACTCTGATTTATGATATGCGATTTTGATACATTGACAGATTTGATGATGTTTTGAGATACATGACTTGTGGTTTTATTATGATATGGATGGATTATGGTTTTCATAAATGATTTAAAAAGAAATTTTTGATTTATATTTTTCAGATGTTTCACAGTACGTGCAGCGTACCAGCTGGGTACACCCATCGTACTCCCCATACTACCAATCCACTTCATTAAGCACTTAATCGATTAAGAAAATGTGCCAAACTCTCATATCTAATTCTATAAGGTAACTTATCACGTAAAGTTGGCAACCTTACACCCATGCATGGCTTAATGGGACTCAAAGCTTAAAAAGGAGCTTAATAAAGATCTTAATACTTGGATGGACCAATATCCTCCATAAAGTTTGCATTTTTATGAACATAGGACCTTAATGGAGCTAAGATCTAACATCCATGGCTTCTAGAATATATCAAAAGCTCAATTTTAACTCAAAAGACTCAAAAATGCATAAATAGCACCATAAAATGGATCTAACATAAAGGACCATCAAGGTGAGAGCTTTTTACCTCAAAAGGCTTGCTAAGGTGATGATAACTCTGGATCTACAAGCTCAAGCTATTCCCAAGCATCCTCCAAGTGTTCCTCTTCATCTTCTTCTTCACCACAAAACACCAACAAACTCACTTTAAAGCTCAAATATCACCAAATACACTTAGGGTTTCAATATTAGGGCATAAGGTGATGGAGGCTGATTAATAGAGTGTCCAAGAGTGAGATAAGCTGTTTAAATAGGGTGTAAACCCTAAAAATTTGGGTTTTCCCCTGCCTCGCGTACGTCGTGCGCACTCCACGTACGCCCCACGTACGTGGAGGAGTCCCGCGATCTGGTAAGGGCTAGTATGCTAAGCGTAATCCTAGAGTACGTACCGCGTACTAGCTAGGGGACCAAAATGTAAAGTTTTTGCATTGAAGGCTAGGAGGCAAACTTAACAAAATATGAATGTTACACGGGCCCTGCCCAAATAGCGTAATGAGACGCCCCAACTAACATAACGGTCCCCTCCCTACATGCATCATGCCCTGCCTAACAAAAATAACAGGCGTCGCCCAACATACATGTAAGATTCACAAAAACAATCTAGCATCCTACACAGTATAGTGAGAAGACTCACCACAAAAATGCAGTCGAAAGTACCAAAGCTCTCACAGACGGTAAGTCGATGCTACACACCCCCTAATGAAACATTCAAGGTCAAACCTTAGACCACCATCTAAAACTACTCAGCTGACCAAAAGTCAACCCGGTCAAGAAGTCAACGATCAATGGTCACCACGCAGTGGCCATCCACTGGACACGTTGTGGCTATTCAACATAGTCGCGACCAAATCTGCTACCACGTCGTGGAAAACATGTCACCACGCCGTGGCAAGAACCCAAGAAAACAATTGAGAAACCCTCCTTAACCACACTGTGGCGAGCATCTTTCCACGTCGTGGTTTATGGCTGAAGACATCTTAATTGATTAAGCTCTTAATATGTTAAGCCCTTTGCTTAAAATTTCCATAAGGCTTCTAGGGACACTAAAGGTTCATAAAAATACAAATTTTATGGACATGCATGTCCTCACTCAAACTAGGTAAAAAAAGGTAAGAAAAATGAGTCTAAACTCCATGCATGGCACTAAAACTTCACAAGAGTTCAGATCTGGAACATATAAGGAATTTGGGAATCCCAAGACCCATAAAGTTGCAAAGTTTAACGTAACCAGCCATTCAAGCTTCACCAAAAGGACCAAAAGCTCATAAAATGATATAACAATAGATCTAGAGAAGTAATGAGCAAGATAGCAACTTTATACCTCTAAATGATCAGAAATGTGATGAAGATGATGGATCTAAGCCAGAACCAAGCACACAAGCAACAAGAGAGATTCCTTTTTCCTTCAACCTTCACAAAATGGGCTCATACAATTAAAACACATACAAGCTCACCTCACAAACGCAATCGAAAGTACCAAAGATCTCACAGATGGTAAGTCGGTGCTACACACCACCTTATGAAACATTCAAGGTCAAACCTTAGATCACCATCTAAAACTAATCAGCTGACCAAAAGTCAACCCAATCAAAAAGTCAACGATCAAAGGTCACCACGCAGTGGCCAACCACTAGCCACGTTGTGGCTATTAAAAATACAACCGCGACCAACTCTGCCATCATCTCGTGGAAAACATGCCACCACGTCGTGCCAACAAAACAATCACGAAACCCTCCTTCACCACGTCGTGGTGAGCATCTTGCCACGCCGTGGTTTCTGGCTGAAGACAACTTAATTGATTAAGCTCATAATCTGTTAAGCCCTTTGCTTAAACTTTCCATATGGCTTCTAGGGACAATAAAGGTTCATAAAAATCCGAACTATATGGACATGCATGACCCATGCATGTCCTTCACTCAAATTAGGTCAAAAAGGTAAGAAATGGAGTCTAAAACCCATGCATGGCACTAAAACTTCACAAGAGTTCAAATCTGGAACATATAAGGCATTTGGGACTCCCAAGACCCATAAAGTTGCAAAGTTTAAGGTATCCAACCATTCAAACTTCACCAAAAGGACCAAAATATCATTAAATGACATAAAATAGATCCAGTTAAGTAATGAGCAAGATAGCAACTTTATACCTCCAAATGATCATAAATGAGATGAGAAAGATGGATCTAAGCCGGAACCAAGCACACAAGAAACAAGAGAGACTCCTTCTTCCATCAACCTTCACAAAATGGGATCACACACAAGGATGCTAGGGTTTGGGTGAAATACGATCTCAGAGGGTGGAGGCTGCCAAATGAGACAACCCTAGGAGTTAGTGCCTTTAAATGGGGCACAAATCCTGATATCTAGGGTTTTGAACCCCACGTCATGGCAAAGGTCTTGCCACATCGTCAAGACAAACCTATTGAAATTCGATTGATGAATAGGTACAACTATTAAATCATACATGCATAGGTAGAATTCACTACAACGTCAAATCACACATACCACAACAATGAGGTTTCGTGAAAATGAAACATCGATTTCGCAACCGTTGAAAAGAGATTGTAATATACAATAGCTATTGTACCTTACAGTTCATAAAGTTCATAAACCATAATAACAATAATAAATGTTGAATTTTGGATATAACATTTAGAATAAAAAGTAGTTTAAGAATAGATTAGATTGGTAGTTCCAAAAAAATTAACAAATCGTTATAATAATCATGAATAAGTCAATAAAATAATATTTAGAATTAATTGTGAGGTTATTGCAAATAATAATACAAATAAAAAAAACTATTATTGAGAATTAGTTATCATAATTCGTTATGAATAATAAATACAAAAGCTATTATTGATTATTATTAATAATTATTGAGTTTTGTTTGTGCAATTAAGAGAAATCTTCAAAAAAAAAGTCTCATTATTTAGGGAAAATTAATGATTAAGTCCCAAATTTATTTTTTTAATAGAAAAGCTCAAGAAGCCAGCTAATTTCTTCACTTTAACTTATTTTGACCCGTGCAACAAGTCATGAGACCAAATCGATTATTTTCTCAAAACGAGATTTTTTTATAAATTTCCTTAAAATTTTTATATAATGTATAAACATATTTTTATGTGTTTATACGTAATTTTTAAGTAATTTTACGCATATATATATATATATATATATATATATATATATATGTGTGTGTGTGTGTGTGTGTCTATATATATATATATATATATATATATATATATATATATAAACTGAACTCGTCAAGTTCATCAGTCAGACATCAAAAATCGTTTTTCTTCTACTTTGGCCAGATCACTATTGCATCATATTTAATTGAAAAACGACCTATTCTATGATACCACTGATGGCTTTTGAGCATTACAACATTCATATGGTGCACATGCAACCCTAATTGCTTTGGATCTAAGTTTTTCTCTATTGAACATGCAAATTGAATACCAAAGCATAGAACCCTACAACTAGAATACAATTCGAAATTCATAACTAAACTAGGGCTTAGATGTTACCTCTTTTGTTATGTAGCAATAACAAGTTCACCTCGAAGATCTTTGACCTTTGAAAGCTTAGTGCCCCGAATGTTTCACCTCTAATGGAGTCATAAACACTCAATACAAAGAATGACTTGGAGAGAGGTGAAAATCGGCCACCTTAGGGTTTCTGAAACTTAGCGCTTATTTTCCTTAGTCTTGGGGTGTTTATATAGCTGAGTGGGCTGCTAGGGTTTCTGGAGGAAACCTTAATTCCTGCTTAAGGCTTAAGCAGTCCATGGACTTCTTCTTTTGAGCCCTTGGACGAAATCTGATGGCCTTACCCATAAATTTCGTCCACTCCACTCTATGGAGTCCATCAGGCCAGTTCTGCAACTATCATTGATTTGCAAAATAGCCCCTCCATTATTAATCAGTTCCTTTTAATCCCAAAATTAATACTAGATTAATTTCTGATTAATTACCAATTAATAATATGATCTCCAAATAATATATTAATCTTATAATATATTAATAAAATCATTTTTTAGTACCAATTTATTATTCATATAATAAATCCTACTCTCTCTCCACTTGTCATCCTGTCAAGTTGCATGAGTGAAGGCAACCCAAAAGGACCATGCTCATAATCAAATCAAGTACATACCAAATATAGTTATGGGCTTATACATCTAATCCAACTGTCTCCCACTTGGATAAGTCTAATAACTATTATTGCAAGTATGAAGCCAGCATCTGATCAGCAATCATAGTTTTCAAAAGCCGCTATCGAACTCTGATCTTATCAGTAACGCGTCCTTTAGATAAGGGATCAAATATTTCTCCGTTCTACAAGATATCGTATGGACATGAGACATGGATTATAATCATTCTCTCTGTCCAAGGTTTGTTTCCTGATTTCTGATTTATGACGACCGACTAATTGAACAAATCAAATCAGTCCATGATTGGCCAAGCGCTTAGGGTGTCATCACTAAATCATCAAGGGGCCCACAGATATCGCTTTCATCCCATTTAGGGTAAAAGGAACAGATAAACTTCGACTCATATGCTTGTACTATTTACTCATCAAATCACACACAAGAATATGTTTTATAACATCAAGTTACTGATGCGTTTACATATTATCAATGCACGACTGACTTGTAAACAACAACTATATGTCTCCGTTTCAAGAATATAAGATATTATCGTCCCATAATCACTCGTGATATAATCCATGAAGAGATTCAAATGAGCGTGGGTTTAATCTGATACTCAAATTCCTTTTTCAGGAGTACTCATCAGCACTGCAACAAACATTTGTTATGTCTAAGTACTTAGACAATCTACAGTCGGATTCATGACAGTCTTACCTCACTACTTACTTCCAAAGTATGATCGACTGTGGATGTTTAAATAATCTTATTATTCAGGAAGTAAAACATGCGAAGTGAAAAACAAGAATAACCTAATCCAATATGGTCTCAAAACTTTTAAATATAAATAAAACACTTATTATTTAATCACCATATTAATTAGACCTTACTCATTGTACAATGTTTTGATTAATCAACTAAATACTTGAATTAAAACAATAGTCATCCCATGCTCCAAGCATGCACACTATGTTTATCTATGGTCCTTACTTTGTGAAATAGATCAATCGAACACATTTTCAATGATGCTCATTTCACAATTCCAAATCATTATCACAAGTGTAAGAATACCAAATTCTTTCTAGTTACTAGAATATGTTGAAGTCTAAACTTTTATGCAATAATCCTTTCGTAATGCTAAGCCACCAAAGTCACAGAGACTTGGACAATGATATTACAAAACATTCCATTAGAGATGAAGTATCACATTCAAAGCACATTCCTTTGAACATCCTTCTTGCATAAAAGTTTCTAACTTACACATAGATTCTTAATACCCAACTCCCATAGCGGAAACATATCCATATTGCCATATGACTATCCATTCTTAATTGAATCCTATCTATTCAGAATCATGTCCATCCATTGCTATACTTCCAACTGTCCATAAGCAACCAATATTTAGCGTACTTCAGATTGTTCTTCACAGTTGTTTAACAACTTTTAGTCACATCTTGTTCTAGTCCTTTTTCCCTCTTAATGCACTAGGCATTTTGAAAAATTAGAAAGAGTGAATATTATATTATGTGCAATCGACCCTATACCCGAAGCATATGGGATACGATTCACAATGTCTTACATAAAGACATGATACTCGACCAGTCTCTTGCTATAATATTTCCATATATAGAACTTCCTATGGTGAAACATTCCAACATGAAATTCATATATTTTTACGACTAATTTCCATTAAAACTTCAATCTAAACTTTTAGATTCGAAATGAAGTATATGTATCTTCTCCCTTAAAACTTTCTATAGCGAAAAAATTTCCAAACTCTACAACTTTGCAAATTGAAAACTTGTTTCCTACAATTAGCATTGCTAACTCGCAACACTTATCATAATGATTATGCTCCCACTAGCATAATAATTATTCTTCCTAGCATAACAGTTATGCTCCCACTAGCTTTGACATGTATCCAAAAATCAGTTGGACTTCTGGAAATCAATACCTATTGACTTTCTTACCAAAGTTCATATTTATGATACATGGTGCTTCGATAAGTCTTTATTTAGACTTCTCAAGCTCATACACCTTCATTAGATAGCATATGTGCGTGTCTAAACCATTTCAAAACTTATAGCAGTAAGTCCTGAATGTTCAAATAATTCCTTGCCATTTCTCACAATTCGAACTATAAAAAGGGATGTCGTAATCATACTCGAATTTGAGAACGCAATTTCCACAACTTCTAACTCTATTGATACTAATCAATCCTTTAAAATCCACTAGTGGAAGCGTTTCCTCACACTCGTTTTCATGAAGTAGAGAGAAACCTCTCGCCACTTAGATTTTATGGTGTATGTGTTCCTATCTATGTGAACTTGTCATTTCGAACCACTATCATAAGACAAGGTTTATGACAAATTCAAACTCATATGGACTGAACCTGCTTATTCTTAATTTCTTGCCATCCGGCAGCACAAGGGCCTACTAGTGCTTCCAGGTTATTGAGCAGCTCACCCATACTAATCAATGTACTTTCACTGATCAAAGTGCTTTGCCTTATGAAATCAAATGAGAACTCATAGAACCCACATGCATAACCAATTTAACTGGAATAGGCACAGAAATAAGAATATGTCAACACGATAGGTTGTTAACCTTAGATCGTGTGCTAGTGATAACTAAAAAGTTTATTATTGATTAGTTCTTGAAACTATTCAAGACCATTAAGACTCCCACTAACCCCTCGACATATAAGATTATCTGTCAAGGAACATTCCTTGACAAACAAATATTCAAGATTTAGTGCGGGTTCTTATCAAGAAACAATTCATATAATTGGTCTTAGTTAGTCTTTGTATTTGACCAAAACATCACAACTACCAATTCAAAATGTGCAGGAGTAAGAAAACATTTCTACTCCACATTTAATGAGGTGTTATAAACCTACTTAGAATACATTACTCAAGCTACAACTTGAAGTAACCAGAGTATAACTCTAAACCTTGATTTTGGAACGAAGTATGACTCATCTTTTTGATTTAACCGCTTCAACAATTCCCGATACCTCTTCTTAGCCATACAACTGCACTAAGGTACTCTTAGAGGATCAATTGTGATATGGTTCCACAATCATTAGGATGATCATAAAACATGATTCTAAATTACTCTCATTTCCTTTCATATTGGAGAAACTTTTATCTTTCTGCCTAATTGATTATTCTTATTCGTTCTGCTATACTTTGAAGCTTTTCAAGGTATTAGAACTATACGTAATATTATAAGCATAACCATACTTACTAAACTTTTAGTAAATCATGATGAATAGACTTATCGTCCTTTGTGGTGGATCTGACCAGTGCACATCAATGTGTACTAGATCCTTTAGTCTTTCACTTGACTCACACACACATGTGAACAAGGAATCAGTCCCAATTTCCCAAGGATCAATATTCTCATACATCATACAATTCAAATCATATGATTTCAAGTTTCTGTCCAATTGAAACTTGGGGGATGAGAATCCTTCCTCATTTGGCAAATTACGACACTACCACAAACGATATAACCAATAATCAAATCCATTTTTTCAACATTGCTAATAATAGAAATATATAAACACAAATTTTCCATAAATGCCATTGCAAGGAAACATAAAGTAAATAAAACAATTTTATTAATAATGTGCGGAAAACTTATCCTTACATTGCAAGTACAAATGAAAACTATGTTACTAAATATTCCTAAGCAATCTATCATAACTCCTAAGTAGCAGCTCAAAAATCAGATCATCGAACCATGAGACCGAAATCCATCTCTTCACGATCAAATTCAACTTATTCTTATTTTAATCTTCCTTCCTTTTCTTCGATCCTACAAAACATCAAAATGTAATATTATCACATCATGTATTAATGTAACGCCCGTAGATCTGTGCTAGTCAATTTAGAGACAATGAGCATCAAAAATGTGTTTTTGATGGAAGATTATTTAGAAGGGGTAATCTTAACTAAGTTGTAGAATATGTCACAAGGGTTCCGTACATATAAAAATGCCGAAATCCGAGTTATAACGAAGAAGTTATGGCACATCGAAGTTTCGCGATAAAACCAGCACGACACTACGCGACGTAAATAGTGAATTTACGATAGAGGACTTTTTGGCCTTAGTGATCTAAACAAAATTTGTAATATACGTTAAACCGAGAACATACAAAAAAAGAACGCCCAAATCTGACTTCGTCTGAGGAAGTTATGAATTTTATAAGATTTGGCATAGCATTGCACGACCCGAAACTCGAATTTTAGTTCGAGCAGTTTTTGGCCTATGTGACCTAAATGAGAGTTGAATATCTCATTAATAGGAACTCAACGGTAAAAAGACAGACGAAAACGGAGCCCGTATGTAGAAGTTATGAATTTTACGCGGACATTTAACAGTATAATCTCCTCCTACTGTTAAATTTAAGATCGGTCGAGAATTAGCCGACGGAGTCTAAATGAAAGATTTAGATCTTGTTTTTACCTACGCGTGGATATAAAGAATGTCGAGAGTAGAGCTCGTATGTTAAAGATATGGACGAAACTTGGTCCCTACTCTTCGAGCTCGATAAATTCGATACAGTTTTGTAAATCTGAGATAGAATGAGAATTAGTTGACGGCGTCTAAATGAAAGTTGTAGTACTCGTAAATACCAACGTGTGGATATAAAGAACGTTAAAAATTGGGTTCGTATGAACGAGTTACAAATTATAATAGCATATTTACGTATTAAAATAAAGTATAAATCATATATACGTACACATATATATACAAATGTATATATCATTAGAAAGGTATCGACGATGCGGTTATTATAAGACTAGTGTTGAGTACGTTCGACATTAGTTTAGTACAAATACCGTTAAATCTATTTAAAATAGTATTATGAAGGGGTGTTTAGTCGTTTATATAACTATAAGGTCATTAAGTAATTATGGAGGGTAGTTTTTGTAAATTCAATTACTATAAATAAGAGGCTTGGGCTCTCATATTTCTTGCACCATTCTCTTGATTCAAGAGTCTTTCTCTTCTTATCCCCTGCGCATTTCGGTCCCTCGTGATTCGACTTCTCTTTCTGTAGTTTTAGTATAGTAAGGTGAGCGCTGAAGCGCTGCACGAATCTTTCTTAAAAAGATTCAGCGACGAAGTTCTGCCCCTGCAGAGCCCGACTCCTAGCTAAACCCCATTGTAAGTAAGTTATGCTTACCCTATTTTAATATAGCTTATATTTAAAATTAGTATTGTTATTATGAACTTATAATAAATATTTGAGCTATTATTATGACTTATATAAGTGTCGTTATAATATCTGTTTAACTACCCGATGAATGAACTTTAGCAGCTATGGAATTAGTGCTTTACGAACAAGCATTGGCAGCTATGGACTTAGTGCCTATCATATAAACCCTGGAAGCAATGGGCTTCGAAATGAACGAATGCAGGATAGATGATTCTTAGGTTAGATCCTTAAGAGTAAAGAAGATAATGGGGATGGGTAATTGGGTTGATTGTTTGATGTTGAACATAATAATTATATTATTGTGGGTTGAAAACCCTATGTACTCACCAGGTTTCCCAACCTGACCCACTCAAGCTTATTTGTATCACAGGTGTCGATATGAAACTACTTTACACTGAGAGATTTAAAAGAGATGTAGATCACTAGTGTAAATGAATGTAAGTTCTGTTTATGCTTATGTTTATGTATTGACGATGATATCCCAAATGTTTTAAAATGGATAAAAACACATTTCTTCGGAAATGCTTTGATAACGTATTTATCATGTTTTTTTTCTGGGAACAAATTCCGCAACATTTTTATTAAAAGAGGTACTCTGATTTTTATAAAGCATAAACAAAATCGGTCTATTCTGGCCGAGAAAATGGGGATGTCACAGTTGGTATCAGAGCATTAGTTTAAGTGAACTAGGAATAAGGATTTATTTCTAGACTTAAACTTAGAATGTTAAGCGATGATCGTGAGGAGTGTGTCTAATATATTTTAGGAAGTACACCTAAATAGACACGGGCACTAGCTCATTTAGGGAAGATGTCTAAATTTCTTTTATGTGCTAAATGATTTGTGATGCTTTATGATGCTATCGTTTGATCGAATCTATGGTCTGTTGCCGACCAGATCTGGAAACTTTGTGTGTTCAGATTTCTAAACGTTTAATTACGATATTAGAACTGGCATGTAATTTTTCGAAGTAATAAGGATGAATACGCTTCTAAAACTTCCTCTATCTATACTCTTGTCTCGATACACCAAACGACTGCTTTGGTGTGTAGAACATCATGGTGAAGACTTGTGGTGAATTGAGTAAATGGAGGAAATGAGAAGGCTTAAGATATTGAATGGTACCTATCGGAAGATATCGTAAGAGTGATATCATGCCTTTAGAATGAGTTTAATAAATAATACGTCTAGTACGGGAGAAGCACACTTTCGATTAGCAGAAAGAAAGATTATCCATGAAGTTATCCCATTGTCTGAAATTTCCATCACCAACCGAGTTGAAGCAGAATTGATGATTGAAGATACGCATGGAAGAAGTCCTAGTAGAGTCTAGGGAAAATTATATGATTGTTTGGACACATTTGTATGTGTTAAAATTGTTTTTGTAATAATGACTTGGAGAACTATGAGTCAATACTTGGGACGAGTATGAGTAGGTGTGAATGGTAGTAGAGGCCTATACTACCAGAAGCACAGGACTTAAGCTTGCATCAGGGAAAGTCACAAGGTTACCAAGAAGCTAGTAATTGATTCCATTTTGTTCAAGTAAGTCGTTACCATCGTTTCGGTAATGACTAAGAAGATGATTGTTATTCTGACCCTAGTGGTCATATCAAATTGAGTCCGACTACGATGAGTATGTTACGTGGTTTAGAGAACCAAGTTCGATGTAGCATCTGACTTAAGCCAGAAGATTGAAATAAAAGATAATCAAAGCGATCAGTAGAGGTATCGCGATAGTTGCTTGTAGCTAGAAATCTTACCTTTTAAGATGTGATTAGAACATGAAGGAAGGTATAGTCTATTCTGGAATTTGACTCTAAGAGACCTGAGTCTAAGCTTTGCAACATGCGATGATAGGTTATTAGAATATGACACATCGGTCCATTGTAGTAATAAAATAACTTATCTTAAGTTTGTTAAGAAGAAGAAGCAGTCTCCAGTAAGGATCGAGATTCTGACTTGAAGGTCATAATTCGGAGTCTAACGTGAGATAGGGAGCAGGTGCAAAATCGAGCACTGCCTGCAGTCACGGAGTCCAAGAGTTAAATACTCGTTCAAAGCAACATAGAAGTTACGGTTATTACCTAGGATGAAGAGTTAACATAATGAGTCATTATACAAGCCCTGTTTCGTTGATGATTCCAGGACGAAATCATCCTAAGGGGAAGATAATTGTAACGCCCGTAGATCCGGGCTAGTCAATTTAGAGACAATGAGCATCAAAAATGTGTTTTTGATGGAAGATTATTTAGAAGGATTAATCTTAACTAAGTTGTAGAATATGTCACAAGGGTTCCGTACATATAAAGAATGCCGAAATCCAAGTTATAACGAAGAAGTTATGACACGTCGAAGTTTTGCGATAAAACCGGCACGACACTACGCGACGTAAATAGTGAATTTACGATAGAGGACTTTTTGGCCTTAGTGATCTAAACAAAATTTGTAGTATACGTTAAACCGAGAACATACAAAAAAAGAACGCCCAAATCTGACTTCGTATGAGGAAGTTATGAATTTTATAAGATTTGGCATAGCATTGCACGACCCGAAACTCGAATTTTAGTTCGAGCGGTTTTTGTCCTATGTGACCTAAATGAGAGTTGAAGATCTCATTAATAGGAACTCTACGGTAAAAGACAGACGAAAACGGAGTCCGTATGTAGAAGTTATGAATTTTACGCGGACATTTAACAGTATAATCTCCTCCTACTGTTAAATTTAAGATCGGTCGAGAATTAGCCGACGGAGTCTAAATGAAAGTTTTAGATCTTGTTTTTACCTACGCGTGGATATAAAGAATGTCGAGAGTAGAGCTCGTATGTTAAAGATATGGACGAAACTTGGTACCTACTCTTCGAGCGCGATAAATTCGATACAGTTTTGTAAATCTGAGATAGAATGAGAATTAGTTGACGGCGTCTAAATGAAAGTTGTAGTACTCGTAAATACCAACGTGTGGATATAAAGAACGTCAAAAATGGAGTTCGTATGAACGAGTTACAAATTATAATAGCATATTTACGTATTAAAATAAAGTATAAATCATATATACGTACACATATATATACAAATGTATATAGCATTAGAAAGGTATCGACGATGCGGTTATTATAAGACTAGTGTTGAGTACGTTCGACATTAGTTTAGTACAAATATCGTTAAATCTATCTAAAATAATATTATGAAGGGGTGTTTAGTCGTTTATATAACTATAAGGCCATTAAGTAATTATGGAGGGTAGTTTTTGTAAATTCAATTACTATAAATAAGAGGCTTGGGCTCTCATATTTCTTGCACCATTCTCTTGATTCAAGATTCTTTCTCTTCTTATCCCCCGAGCATTTCGGTCCTTCGTGATTCGACTTCTCTTTCTGTAGTTTTAGTATAGTAAGGTGAGCGCTGAAGCGCTGCACGAATCTTTCTTAGAAAGATTCAGCGACGAAGTTCTGCCCCTGCAGAGCCCAACTCATAGCTAAAACCCCATTGTAAGTAAGTTATGCTTACCCTATTTTAATATAGCTTATATTTAAAATTAGTATTGTTATTATGAACTTATAATAAATATTTGAGCTATTATTATGACTTATATAAGTGTCGTTATAATATCTTTTTAACTACTCGTGGTACGGAGAATCTGGTTTAAAGGGCCGCATAGGGTTGTTGGATTTCAGAAGTGCTATATGCCAAAATGGTCCTGCCCTCCGGTGTTTTATGTCTGGCCCTGTCTGTACATAGTGGTTGGAAAGTATTGTTTAAACGCTTATATAATAATAATAATAATAATAAGACTAATAATTAGTCACGGTAAATATTAGACTAAAATCTAGTGGTAATAATACTAGGTTTCGTCGAATGAAATTATTTTAAAGTAAACGAAGTGCTGTCCGAGTACCGAGTCACCACCTTATCAAGTGAGTGCATAGTTACTTTCATCTTACACATAAATATGAAGTATTTTATATAAATTACGTGCTATGAGTGCATATTATATGAATACTTGCTTTCTATGCTGGATGAACGATTTTATACATGTTTTAAATAATTTAAATTGTATATGTATTTTATATCTACGAATATGTTGGGTAAAACATGGGTAGATGAATGATGAGAAATGAAAGATGATATGAGTGAACATCGGCAGCTATAGACTTAGTGCCTAACAAATAACATCGGCAGCTATGGACTTAGTGCCTATCGAATAAACATTGGTAGCTATGGATTTAGTACCTGTTAGATAAACGTTGGTAGCTATGGACTTAGTACCTGTTAAATAAACGTTGGTAGCTATGGATTTAGTACCTATTAGCGGAACACTGGTAGCTATGGATTTAGTACCCGGTGAATGAACTTTAGCAGCTATGGAATTAGTGCTTTACGAACAAGCATTGGCAGCTATGGACTTAGTGCCTATCATATAAACCCTGGAAGCAATGGGCTTCGAAATGAACGAATGCAGGATAGATGACTCTTAGATTAGATCCTTAAGAGTAAAGAAGATAATGGGGATGGGTAATTGGGTTGATTGTTTGATGTTGAACATAATAATTATATTATTGTGGGTTGAAAACCCTATGTACTCACCAGGTTTCCCAACCTGACCCACTCAAGCTTATTTGTATCACAGGTGTCGATATGAAACTACTTTACACTGAGAGATTTAAAAGAGATGTAGATCACTAGTGTAAATGAATGTAAGTTATGTTTATGCTTATGTTGCTGTATTGACGATGATATCCCAAATGTTTTAAAATGGATAAAAACACATTTCTTTGGAAATGCTTTGATAACGTATTTATCATGTTTTTTTTCTGGGAACAAATTCCGCAACATTTTTATTAAAAGAGGTACTCTTATTTTTATAAAGCATAAACAAAATCGGTCTATTCTGGCCGAGAAAATGGGGATGTCACAATTAAGAATCTATAAATAGGAACTTAATAGAGTTAGATAGTGGATTTACCTGAAGTAGAGTCATACAGTTTGACTTTATTATCCTTGCGATCTTTCAGGTAGATACGGCAACTTCACATCCAATGCCCCTTATCTTGGCAATAGAAACATATGGACTCTTTGGGAAGGACGCATGGGACTATCTTAGAATTTGCCTTTCTCTTATGATCAAATTTTTCGACCATGGCCGATTTCTCTCCCTTACGAGGAGAAACCATTTATGGACTATCACCTTTGCCATCACCAATGTCCATGGAAAATTTGGATGTGGATCTTCCAATCAAATTTGCTTGACCAGTGCGCCAAAGCATTGTTGCTTCAGCAGTAATTAGCAAATATGTTAGATCAATAAGGGTTACTTCGTTATCTATCACATAGTAGTCTTTAACAAACTGACTATATGACTCGGGAAGTGACTGAAGAACCAAGTCAACAGCTAGCTTCCTTGGGAAAACGACACCCAACATCCCTAGTCTATCAATGTGCGACTTCATCTTTAAGACGTGTGCACA
Source organism: Lactuca virosa (assembly GCF_052849685.1). Taxonomy (NCBI): domain Eukaryota; kingdom Viridiplantae; phylum Streptophyta; class Magnoliopsida; order Asterales; family Asteraceae; genus Lactuca; species Lactuca virosa. The sequence continues at coordinate 35,028,343 of NC_136433.1, read as the reverse complement.
CACATACCTTCCATCTTGGTGTTTACATGCTAATAGGACTTGAGTGACCTTGAACTTTTCAATTCGACGAAAATGTGGGTCAGGGAGAATCACTAGATGAGATGGAGGAAGAGAAGTATGATTTCCAGTTCTACCAATGCAATAACAAGGGATTGATCTTTCACCTCGATCGACACGTGGAATATCATCTTCATGAGGAAAGCTTTTTCCAAAGGATTGAGGAAGACCATATTTGTTAGAACTAGACATCTATAAAGGGAAAATTCAAGTTAGTTGATTTAATCCTTAATATAACACCCAAATGAAATATTAAGGCTAGGACCTAACACAATAATTCACAATTCGGAAGAGGGATGTCGTAATCCAATTGCAAATTATTTGAAGGTAGGTAAATGACGATTTACCAATTCCACCAAAACAAAATTTTAAACGAATTAGGTTTTAAATGAAATTCCTAGATCTTTTGAGATTCATTGAACTTTTCAATTGCATGTTTAATCTCGATTATGCCCTTCAAGTTTCTGACTGAGATACTGAGGATCACAAACAAGGTGTGAATAACCATGCAAATTAGCTTGGTACTCTCGATGCCATTTATCATCTAATCAATGTACCGGTTAGCCACACACGCTCCATCGATCTATGATAATTTACGAGCTACCCATTGTCATCCTTCATTAGTCCACATTAGTGTGTCGGTTAACCACACACGCTCCACTAACTGACCAATAAGGTGCAATGTGTAATTTCATGGGTTAGCATCAAATTCACATTTTTCCTAAAGTAACTAAGATTGGGAATTTATAAAAGGTTTAGTTACTTTTTATTTTCATTATACTTATTAATGAGGATGTCCTATCCTACCCGCTCGGCTAACGACCCTCCACTAGTCAAGAGTGCGGTGGGTAAAAGGGGATACCCAATGACGGTCATTTTACAGGCCACTTCCTTAAACACCCCTTATAGACCAGCTTCGTGAATGAGGCCTACTAACGGTAAGACTGACTTATTCTTATACATGTATATAACTTAAACTTTTAATCTTATAATAGTATAATGGTGTATTTTAAACTTTTTAAAATACGAAGTGGTTTAATCTTTTAAATAAATTAAACTTTTAATTTAATTAACTTTAAACCATATTATGGAATTATTAATTGTCTCTTTTAATTAATCTTTTAATTAAATTATTAATAAAAACCATAATCATACCTTCTAGGTGTTTCCATTTAAATTTCCAAAATTAAAACTTGTAACTTTAAATTTAAATCACAAAACCAAAAGGGTGTACTTTAAAACTTTTCAAAATACTAGGGTTTTAGAATTTCATATTTCAAAATTAAACTTTTAATTAAATTTTAAATTCCAAAACTTAGAGGGTGCAATTTGAAACTATTCAAAATTCTAGGTTAAATATTTGAATCAAAATAATCTTATATTATCCAAATTTAACCAAATCTTCAAATTTGATAAGGATATCAAGTTAATCGATTTTAGGCAATAAAAACGAGTTATGGTAATAGTCCTAATCAAACCAAGATATGAAAATCGAAAATTCAGGAATCTGATAGGCCAACTCGTCGAGTCCGGGTAGTGCACTCGTCGAGTAGGGCCAGCTCGTCGAGTTCTGGGCACTGCACTCGTCGAGTAGGGCCAACTCGTCGAGTTCCAAAACTGAACTCGTCGAGTTCATCTGTCAGACATCAAAAATCGTTTTTCTTCTACTTTGGCCAGATCACTATTGCATCATATTCAATTGAAAAACAACCGAGTCTCTGATACCGCTGATAGGTTTTGAGCATTACAACATTCATATGGTGCACATGCAACGCTAATTGCTTTGGATCTAAGTTTTTCTCTATTGAACATGCAAATTGATTACCAAAGCATAGAACCCTAAAACTAGCATACAATTCGAAATTCATAACTAAACTAGGGCTTAGATGTTACCTCTCTTATTATGTAGCAATAACAAGTTCACCTTGAAGATCCTTGACCTTTGAAAGCTTAGTGGCCCAAATGTTGCACCTCTAATGGGGTGACAAACACTTAATGCAAAGAATGACTTGGAGAGAGGGGAAAATCGGCCACCTTAGGGTTTCTGAAGCTTAGGGCCGATTTTCCTTAGTCTTGGGGTGTTTATATAGCTGAGTGGGCTGCTAGGGTTTCTGGAGGAAACCCTAATTCCTTCTTAAGGCTTAAGCAGTCCATGGACTTCTTCTTTAGAGCCCTTGGACGAAATCTTATGGCCTTACCCATAAATTTCGTCCACTCTACTCTATGGAGTCCATCAGGCCAGTTCTGCAACTATCATTGATTTGCAAAACAACCCCTCCATTATTAATCAGTTCCTTTTAATCCCAAAATTAATACTAGATTAATTTATGATTAATTACCAATAAATAATATGATTTCCAAATAATATATTAATCTTATAATATATTAATAAAATCATTTTTAGTACCAACTTATTATTCATATAATAAATCTTACTCTCTCTCTCTCTCCACTTGGCATCCTGTCAAGTTGCATGAGTGAAGGCAACCCAAAAGGACCATGCTCATAATCAAATCAAGTACATACCAAATATAGTTATGGGCTTAGACATCTAATCCCACAAATATGTCGACATATGCACATAAATACACAAACAAACAATAGCCAACAAGACATGTAATCATAACAGATCTACCAATCAAATAGATCACTACAACATACCAACATCTTGCACACAAGGATACATACTGCAGTACAAAGTATAGTGAGAAAACTCACATGAGCTAACTAGCAGAAGCTCAACATCAAACCTCAACAATTAGAACAGCTAACACAAGCTAACTTGCACCAAACCGAGATTAGATCTTAGCTAAACACTCAATTCTACCAAGGTTTGGCCAAAATTCAAACTGGTCAAAAAGTCAATGGTTAACGGTCAAAGTCAACAAGCCAAAAGACAATTTTGCTGGCCACCACGTCGTGGCCCATCATTTTCCACGACATGGAAATCTCTGGACAAAACAGTCGTGAGAACCTCATACGTCATGATGTTATGAGCATATAGCCACGTTGTGGGAACTGATCCTAGACAACTTAATGGATTAAGCCCTTAATCCATTAAGCCACACACTCATCTCATCTAGAATGCTTTCTTAAACCAAATGAGTCATTAAAATCACAGCTTTATAGTCATGCATGTCCAATGCATGTCTTTCCCAAGCTAGTTCATAACAGTGGTGGAAATGTGGTCAAAAATCTCATGCATGAGCCCAAACCCAACCAAATCTCAGATCTGGAACACTAAACCTCAAAGGGACCTCAAGGATCCATAAAGTTGCCAAATTTATAGAATCCATCCACTCAAACTCTCCCAAACATGGAGAAAGTGAACAAAAATCCTAAATTTAGAAGCATAACTCATAAATATTGGAACTTGGGGACTTACACGGGTCCAAAATATGTGCTCCAAGGTGGTGAAAGAACTTGCTTGCTGGATCTATGCACAAAAACATATTCTTCTTCTTCAAGCAACCAAAAGCTTACAAATGGATGAAAGAAGGGAGGGTAGGCTCAGAGTGGTGAAAGGGAGGCTAGGGTTTCTCTCAAAAGGCTTTAGATATGATGGAGGATAGAGAAATACCCTAAAAACATGGAACCACCCCTTTAAATACATAGAAAACCCTAAAAATTCATGGGCTCGGGCTGCCTAACGGTCAACTTGTGGCAACCTGCACGTTACCTTGTGATGACTTATCACGTTGTTGGGATCTTCTCCCAACTTCTTGACGACGAGTTTTCACCAAATTTCACTCCAACTTCAAACAATCATAACTTCTTCGTTTCAACTCCGTTTTCGGCGATCTTTATATGCACGAAAATGTATTGACGAGCCCCACGACCCTATCTAACTACTTTTGACTTAATAAATGTCGAACTAAAACCATAATCCATTCAAGAAGGTCGAAATATTACTTTTCTCATTTTTACCCTTTTTCTTCAAAACACGATTCGAGGGCTTTAATCACTTAATCCAACATTATCAACATCTGATAGGGTCTAAACTATATTCACTTGAATTCCAAGACCCTTACTTGATCCATTACGGCCTGCTATCCCGATATTAAAAACATCCTAAAAACTAGGTGTTTCATTGCAATCTTCATCTTCATCCATCATAAATACATACCAGATGTGCTTCTTGGGTTATCTGTATCACTAGGATAATCACATATAGGATTTCCTTTGTTTTTTTGTACAAGATTTCATAGTCTAAATATTACCCGTTTATTCGAGGTTGGAAGCCTTATGTTGCCCAATACGCGAACACGTGAAAATTTTGCTAAACTACATAAAAGTACGTAATATACTTAAAAGTTCATATAAATACGTAAAAAAAATACGTTTATACATTTAAAATACTTAAAAACGTAAAACAAAAAACTATATAAAAAACTTGAAAATACATAAATACGTAAAAAAATATATAAAAATAGTCAAAAATACTTAAAATTACATATAATTACATCAAAATACGTTTATACATTATATATAAATTTTGAGAAAATCAGTAGAAAAGTCTCATTATTTTGAGAAAATTAACGATTTGGTGTTTATACGTTATATACAAATTTTGAGAAAAATCAGTAGAAAAGTCTCATTATTTTGAGAAAATTAATGATTTGGTCTCATGACCTGCTGAAAATGTCAAAAATGGTTAAAATGAAGAAATTAACCGGTTTTTTGGGCTTTTCTATTCAAACAAATAAATTTGAGACTTTTCGTTAATACTTTCAAAATAATGAGACTTTCTGGAGATTTCCATAGAATTAAAGTGGTTACAAAATAGATAGAAAAGAGATTGTTCTGTTATCATGACGAATTAAAATTATGAACATAAAATCTAAAACAAACTTGATGATATCAGACTTAGACTGAATTGACCCATGAAGGCAGCCAACAAGTTTTTGTGTTGAAAAGAAGGGTTTGCTTATAATTTTCCAAAACAAATACTTGTCTTGATGGTGAGAATGGGTAGCCTTTCCGGTTGCAATTAAATCCATGAGTGATGGGGCCATGTTTCATGAGAACCAGGAAAGAGATCTAAAAAACAGTAAAGATACATTTTTTTACTGATACTTTTGTTGTGTTGTTAGAATAAACAAGAAAATCGATGCTAAAAGATCTTTATTATTATGTTTTTTGTAATCACTTAATTTTTGTATAAGATGATTTTGGGTGAAGAAAACATGAACGTTAACAAACAACAGTCAACAGAATATGCTGGTCGAATTCCAATACTAATTCCTTTTGGGTTTCTACTTTGTAGCATATGGATAATGAAGTGAATGAGGTCCACATGTAATATACATCTTATCCATAAACCAACCAATGAGACTTTAAACATAACTCCCATCAGACTTGAAAAAAGGTCAATTCATTCATTTGAATCGCAATCATATCCATAACATGGCTCATTCACTAACCCATGCGGTTGCGCCCATCTCAACCACCACGACTCCTCCGTCAAAAAACACATCCTTCCGTCCATCTCTTTGCCATATTCCTCGCAGGTACGTGGTTTTAACTCCCATAAATATTAATGACTTTTTGTAACTAGATTACTGAAATTGCATTTGCAGGGATGTTGCGTTGTGCTTGGTTGGTGCAATGTTTGGGTTGAGCATCGTGGGTGATAGGAGTGCAGATGCAGCAGCAAGGCGGCCCCCCCACCTACTCCAACAGAGAAGAAGGACCCGAATGTAAGTGGTGTATTGGCTAAGGTAATAGCTAGCAAGAAGAGGAAGGAAGCAATGAAAGAGAGCATCGCCCAGCTAAGGCAGAAAGGGAAGGCCATCAATGAGCCATCAACACCAACAGAATGAGTGAAGCTCATTAATATATGGTTCTTTTAGAAAACCATCCATAGACTTTAACTCATTAATGGTTAAGCCTCGTTGTATTGAGCGTTACTCAAGATTATAATAAAATTCATATTGATTGTTTTTATCAAAATTACCATAGACATTGGGTTCTATAATGTTTATACATTTCCAAATTAAAATAAAATAAAACTGCAACGTACTAGCATACACATACAAGTTGATCTAGTTCCATCTTAATAATATTGCGCAATATCTGTTAGCTAAACTATAATTTAACCGTACGACTTATCTACATTACTACTTAGTTATTTTAGTTACTTCTTGTTTCCTCATGTATATAACTGAATTGAAGATGTTTTGAATAACAAGATATGAAATTTTGGAAACTCTTTCTCTTATTATAACATGGTATCAGAGCACAGCATCCAAAATTCCGCATCCTATTTCTCAATTCTTGATCATTGAGATTGATTTGTTCTTTCTCGGTTCTTCAATTTTTTTTCTGATTCATATCATTTGATCTTTGATTCGATCAAATTCATTTAATCCTTGTTCTTCTTCATTTGATTTGATTTGTCCCGATCTCTCAAATCAATCACTTTCTAACTGATTCAATGGTTACTTCTACAAATTCAACAAATCTTACCAATTTTGTAGATGTCTCTAGTCCTTACTATCTTGGGTAATGTTCCTGTTTCAAATGTTTTCTCTGGAAATGGATTCTCTTCATGGAAGAGATCTATGCCTATTGCTTTGTCGACGAAGAACAAAATTGCTTTCATTGATGGAACAATTCATCAGCCTTCGATTGATTCTCCCACATATTCAAGCTGGTATCGAGTTAATTCCATGGTGATTATATAACGCCCAGTTCCGAATCGTTTCCTATGTGGGGGTGGTGACCCGAAGACCGAGTATCATCAGGCTTAGGGCCTTAGAGGAAAAGAGATTTAGACCCATTTGGGTGTGGGTAATATAATTTGGATGATCCTGGAGTTCGGTCTGTGTTTTGGTGCCAAGGGGTATTTCGGTATAGTGTCAGTTCGGGATTTTATAAAATTTTTTATTTTTGTTCGGAATGTTTTCAAGAAACTATGAGTTGATAGAAGTGTAGAGCTTCTCGTTACCTTTCTGTGGATATAAAGAACGTCAAAATCGGAGTTAGAACGAAGAAGTTATGCCCGTTTCAAGTTTGATCGGTTTTGGGTTATGTTGGGTATGCTGGGCGAACAGAAGGGAGTACGATGGGCGTACTGAGGCACCCTGAGTACGCTGGGCATACCAGAATTACGTTGGGTGTATGCAATTAGTGCCCAAACCCTATTTTCATGGTTTGAGCCCTATTTAAGCTCCTTAACTCCCCCAAACCCAGTCCATTCTCAGCCTCCACCCCTCCAACACCCATTCCATGAAACTTTAACCCTAGTTGAGCCTTGTGTGCTGAAGGAAGGTGTTTTTGAGTGCTTTGGAGTATGCATGGTGCACCTTGGAGAAGAAGGAACTTATTGGAGACGTGTTGGTTGCATTGGAGCTTGTAGATATGGACTTTGTTGACCTTGATCTATCTTCTAGACGTATAAAGTTTGAATCTTGATGATGCCTTTGTTAGATCTAACTAGTTTTGGATGTTATGAGCTTTTGGTCATTTTAGTGCATAAAGTTTATATCTTGAAAGTTTGTGACCTTGTTATGGATAAAGTTGAAAACTTTATCCATCTAAACATCATTTTGATTCAGATGTAAAAGTTGAAGACTTGTACTTAATGGATTAAGTTGAAAAAGATGAACTTTTGGGTCCCTTTGAGACTTAAAGACTAGATCTCGTTTGTTGGGACCATTCTAATGGATAAAGTTGGAATCTTTACCCATTATAAAGTTATTATGAATTATAAAAATATGATCTTGTCCCCTCTATCCCTTCCATGCAATAGTTGTGATATCTTATTGGATTAAGAACTTAGGGTTTTGGACATTAAGCACTTTATAGCCATGCAAAGTCATAAAGTTGGAAACTTTATGACTTAGGACATCATTGTAGGCTTGGGTCTGAGTTTTGGATGTAAGAACTTAACGGAATAAGCTCTTAATGGAGTTTTGGGACTGGGCTGACCTGGTGGTACGCTGCGTGTACGCGGTCAGCGCCCCGCTTTTGGTCAACGTCATAGTACGCTGGGCGTACTCTCTTGGTACGCAGGGCGTACTCCGCTGGGAAGAAATATTGACTTTTGGACTTTGACCGTTGACTTTGACTTTGACCAGGGTTGACCAAGTTTGACCTAAGGGTATGTTGGGTTATCGGGTTAATTATTTATTAAGATTGTATTTATTGTTAGTTGACGAGAGGTTATCCGGTTCGGTGGTCCAAGCAGTTATTTGATTATTAACGGATTGAGGTGAGTTTCCTCACTATGTTCAGTGGGTCGACGACACCAATGATGGCCCATGGTTTGCTATGTAGGGTGCTAGATGTACGCGTGACTCTTGCATGTGTATGTGCTTGTATGCTTACTGGGTGGGGCCCGATTGTTATTCTGTATGCTAGTATCTGGTTATGTATATATGATTTGTATGTGGGCGGGGCCATAGAGAGGCATGTAAGGTTGGAATTCCAATACATTTTAGATAGTGATAAGAATTTGGAATTGTGAAATGATTATCATTGGAATAATGTCTAGTTGATCTGTTCACAAAAGAAGGACCATAGAGAGGCATAGTATGCATGTTCATAACATGGCATGACTGATGTTATTTAATTCAAGTGGTAAGTTGATTGCTTGAAACATTATACAATGAATAAATTCGTAATTCTTATGGTGATTAAGTAATAAAGAATATTTATATTCAATAGCTTGAGACCATAATTAATTAGTTTATTATTGTGTTTCACTTTGCATGTTTTACTTCTCGAATAATGCAATTATTCAAACTCCACAGTCGTTCGTACTTTTGAAAGTAAGTAGTGAATTAAGACTGTCATGAATTTGATTGTAGATTGTCTGAAGGCTTTCGACATAGCAATAGTATTGTTGCAATGTTCATGAGTACTTAGAAATGGAGATTTAAGTATTAGATAAACTCACACTGAGAGAATTAATTTATGGATTATATCACAAGTAATTTTGAGATGATAATATCTTATATTCTTAAAACGGAGATATATGAGTTGTAATTTACAAGTTGGTTGTGCATTGGTAATGCGTAAACGCGTCAATAACTTGATGTTATAAAACGTATAGTCATGCATGATTTGATGAGTAAATAGTGCAAGCATATAAGTCAACGTTTATTCGTTCCTTTTGCCCTAACGGAAAAAGCGATATCTTTGAGCCCCTCGATGATTTGGTGTTGACTTATAGCATCGGGGCCGACCAAGACTAAATTTATGTGTTCAATTAGAAGTTTTGTGTCATTACAAATCAGAAATCGGGAAACAAAGTCTTGGACAATGAGATTGATTCTAATTCATGTCTCGTGTCCTTACAATTTCTTGAAGAACGAATGAATATTTGATCACTTATCTTAGGACACGTAACTGACTGGGTGAGATTTTTGCATCGGCTTTTGGAAGCTACAATTTGTTGATCGATTCAGAAGCTATACTGGCAATTATAGTTATTAGACTTATCCAAGTAAGAGAGTGTTGGATTAGGTGTCTAAGCCTATAACTAAAATTGGTATATACTTGAATTGATAGTAGCACAGTCCTTTTGGGTTGCACTCAAGACTCAAAATAAGTGGAACTAATAAAGGATAAATTAGTTTATTAATTATTATGGTTTAATAATTAATTAAAAACTAATTGGAAAAACAATTTGGGAATTAATTAACAGTTTGATTAATAGAAGGGTTGGATATCAATTAATCAATAGTTGGTTAATCAGGAATATTCCAGAACCCTAGGAAGAAGAGTGGTGGACAAAAATTCCCTTTGGATAAAGGAAATTTCGTTCATAGGGCTATCCTATCCCACATGGGCTTGAGGATAAAACCCCAGGAGGTATCCAAGGCTATAAATAGAGTCTTAGGGATTCCTTCCTCCTAGCTCATTCTTGGCTTGATTTTTCGCTACTTCTTTCTCCCTCCTTGTAGACGAACTCTCCTATAGTTTGTCCCCTCTTAGTTATTTTTTATTCTACTCTTTTGAGTTCATTGGGTGTGATTCCATTATAAGCACGACACTTGTGGTGCTTGCTTCAAAGAGATCAACAAAGGAGAATTCTAGTTCTTTACTATAATAACTAAAAGGTATGTAACCCTAAACCTTTTCTTTAGCAATTTTGAAAATTACTTAGGGTTTCTAGGGTTCTTATTTTGATGTTCTTAGTTATATGTTCAGTAGAGAAAACATAGATCATTATATGTTGCATGTGAACTTAATTGTTAAGTTTTTCCGCCACATGAAATTTTTGTTACCTATAAAAACCCATCATTTCCAACTTATCAAAGATTCAACCCATAATGAATCATTACAAATCTTGATAATTGAAAAAATTTCCTACTTCGAAATCATTATTTGAGTTAAGTTTTACTTTTACGGTAAAGCCAACATTTGATTATCATAAGAAATAAGGATCACTGTTTCTTTTCGAATAGAATTGTCAATGATTTAAAGCAAATAAGCTAAATAGATCGAACGACAAAAAATATCATTGTTAAATATTTAAATTTGAATATTTTATGGATGCAAATTCTTTTTCACAAAAACAGAAAGACTATTGTCACTGAAATTCAATGAAGAAACAACCGATACCATAAAGAAGCGCCCATAAACTAGAGAGTCTGGACCAATTTGAAAGACCATTTTGTGTAGTTGAAATAATTGAATTTTGGCATGTTCGATCAAATAAGGGAAACTCAATGGAATTCATAACTATCTCAATTTTTCCTTTTTTTTCTTTTTATTGTCTAAATATTCAGGAGCTAAGAATTAGCCCCTCCCGATCGTATTTCCCCGAGATAAAAGAAAAGATGGGAAATCTGTCTTTTCAGAGCTATCTCCCCAAACAAAAATATATTCTTGTCATATGCGTCAGAAATATAGAGAAATCACGTTTCATATTTTTTCCCCGGACCCTGCTACTAGGAAATACATTCACTTCTTAAAATATCCTATATACATAAGAGAAAATAGGGGAAAGGGGCCATATTTATCCTAACGGGAGCAAGAGTAATAATATAGTTTATAATGTTGAAACATCCGATATAGTAAGAAAAATCCTTCGGAAAGGAAAGGCTATAGCATTTCGTAACTTATTGGAAAATCCACTTTGATTCTCTATCAACCAATAATGTGGGACTATTCACATGGTTAAAGCTAAACTGTCGTTAGAATAGCTTCCATCGAGTCTTTGCACATATCCTTTTTTATTTCCACTTTCTGAAGCTTTGTTTGTTTTTTGGAAAACGTGATTTGGATCAGGATTGCCAATTTTTATTAATTCCATGGTTTTATCTGAATTTGAAAGTTATCACTTAGTAAGTTTCCATACTAAGGCTTAATCCAGTTAAGTCCACATCGTCTACCAATTTCGCCATATTCCCCTTTTTGAGATGAAAATCTGATTATGATATCGTTCCCCCCCCCCCTCCCTTTTTTTTAATATATACCAGAATTGTTGAATTCACTAGATAGATATACTATCTCAGAAGTTTCTTTACAACATAATGACAATAATACCCTAACTATCAAAACACTTCTTCAATACCTTCATCTTCTCAACCTCCGGTGCCTTTGAGAAGATATACATGTGATCATGTTCCATCCACTCGTTTACAAGGATATCAGTGAAACAATGTTAAAAAAATAGAGGTTCCTCGTTTATGTAGTCATATTAAAATTAACTTGTGTATTAGTAAAGTGTTTATAGATCAATCTTGGGATAGTTTATATGCTTAAGCGTCTTCAATCTTTAATGTGGTTCACTCTACTATTGAACCTGTATTCTATTATCAGGTCAAATGAATTCTAGAGTGGGATCTTGCCAATGAACATGAATTGAAAGATTTAAATGTAAATCACATGTGGGATCTTGTAAAGTTATCAAAAGGAAAAAAGAACTATTGCATGTCGTTGGATATATAAAGTAAAATATAAAGTTGATGATTCAATAGAACAATATAAAGCATGTATTGTGGCCAAGGGATTTACTCTGAGGTATTGACTACCATAAAACATTCTCACCAATAGTTAAATTTACTACCATTCAAAGTATTATTGCAATTGCAGTTAAAAATCACTGGGATATACATCAATTCGATGTCAATAACACATTCTTGCATGCAGAATTACTTGAAGATGTACATGAGATTTCCACCATGTCATCCTACATCATCTCAAGCTTTGTTTGTAAGCTCAACAAGTCTCTTTATAGATTAAAAAAAAGCCTCCAGACAATGATACTCCAAGTTATCCATTGATTTACATCATCAAGGATACACTCATTCACCTAATAACCATTCCTTATTTCTAAAAGAAGACTAGCACCTTCATAACCATTATAGCCATCTATGTGGATGATGTGTTAGTCACTGGAAATAATGTTGATGAAGTTACCAACTTGAAGAATTTTTTACATGATAAATTTCAAATCAAAGACTTGGGATTACTTCATTTCTTTATAGGTATTGTGTTTAATAGGATTCCAGGAGGAATGGTAGTTCTTCAAAGTAAATACATCAAAGAATTGTTACAATCTTATGATGTTCATAATTCATCATCAATTATAACCGCTCCTTTTCCTTTTCAACTAAAACTTCTTCCAGACATGGAGGATCCTTTACCTGATGCAACAGTGTATAGAAAACTCATTGGCAAGCTTAATTTTCTACTTCACACTATGCTTGATCTTTCATTCTCAGTTCAATACTTAAGTCAATTCAACAAGACTCCATCTCAGGCTCATTACAAGGCATCATTACATGTTTTACAATATCTAAAAGGAACTACTCATCAACCTTTACATTTGAATAATACATCACAATTTAAACTTGAGGCATGCATATTGTGATTCAGATTTGGCATCTTGTCCACAATTTAAACTTGAGGCATGCATATTATATCACTTTTGGTGGAACTCCTATCTCATGGAAGTCAAAGAAGGAAGTGTTTGTCTCTCTTTGTTCTGTAGAAGTTGAATATCGATCAATGAGAAGGGTTTGTATTGAGTTAGCATGGTTGAGTAGACTGTTTGGAGAGCTGAATGTGCCTAATATTACTCTTGTTCCATTGAAACGTGACAATATGGAATCCATTTATATTGCTTCTAATCATGTTTTCCATGAGATGAAGAAGCACATAGAACTAGATTGTCATTTTGTGCGAGAACAAGTACAAGATGGTGTTATTAATCTCTCACATGTATCTATTATTAATAAAAAAGCCAACATCTTCATGGATCAAGACTTACAAATGCAGTTTCCAAGCTTGGTGCTTTTTAATGCCCTCCAGCTTGAAGGGGGTGTTAGCTAAATTATAATTTTATAATTATTTCAGTTTGTTGTAGTTTGTTAGCATCAGGTGTAGTTTATTAATGTTACATCACTAGTTAGTTATTTTAGTTACTTCTTTTTTCCTCTTGTATATAACTGAATTCAAGATGTTTTGAATAACAAGATATGAAATTTTGGAAACACTTTCTCTCATTACAACAATATCAACACATATACATTATATCTATGGATGGAGGACAATCAAACAACCGTCTGATCTATGCAACCTTCAATCTTAACTCTTTAAAGTCTCTATTTACGATTTTCTCCTGATCAATCTTTGGAATCTCCCACGGCCTCCTCTCCACGCTGCTCAACCTTTCCTTAACTTCCCTGTAACCATCTCCCTCCATTAGCATATCTATGGTCGGAAAACTTCCTACAATCAAGCCAGAGTTTGGAGGGGCCATGCATCTCAGTTTCATTTTTCACCTCAAATATCGTGCAAGAAAATCTTCAATCCTCCGTCGACGCATGCAATGTAATAAGTTACTGATGCCATATTAAACCTATAAGAATGCAATTTATTCAATCAAATGATGTGATACAACCGATTTAAATATACCCATTTGGTCGTGAAAGAAAGTTTTTATTAGCACAAATTAGACCATAAACACTTGATTTTGATTTCAATTATTAGTGTGACCTTCCATACATATAAAACTAGTTGTTATGCTTGCATGACATCTAGATGTATAAAAACTGGTTTGACTTGTTATGGCATTATAAAAACGAAATCAAAATCATAAACACATTTTATTTTTGGGATTTTAACTAAACTAACCATTAGTAACAATGTTGGTAATAAAAATGACCAACCTTTTTATGTCACATTAAATACTACTTATTTTGATGAAAAAAATATATATATTCAAGGTTATTCTGGATTCCAGAACTTTCTGGATTACATTCGGACGAAAATGGAAAAAACATAATCCATAAATAGTTGTGATACATATGTACTACACAGATTTATTAAAAATAAATAAATAAATATGAAACTCTAAATGTTTAAGAAATTTGAATTTATAATGAAAGTAAAATTAAAATCCATTTATTATAATATATATTACAGTTATTACATTTAAATATTCTGTCCAATTTAATAAAATGGGAAAAAAAACCATAAAATGACATATGGACAAAATTTAATTTAAAATAATCACAAAATAACATGTGACAAAATGAATGAAAGTGTGACATGTAACAAAAAAAATATTTTTATTTATTAGAGTAGATTTCAAAACAAGTCCAAAATCAGATGAATTTTTTTTAAATTTTCAAGCAAATGTTTTGTATTTTACTCAAACCTAACAAAATTGTAAAGAAACGTAGTTAATGAGAAGTAGATAGGTAAAATATGATTTAAAATGTAACATTCGATTGAAAAAATGATATTAGAGACTTCAAAACAACAATTTCAAATATGAATAGAGAAGGTTTTTTTGAAAATTTTTTGATACAAATTAATAATAAGAAAAAAAAAATAAACATTATATAAAACACAAAAAACTTGATCACATTTTTTATTGGCAATCTCATTATAATATACTTTGGTTGATAACCCTTGATTTTTTTAGAAATTTCACTTTGAGTAATTCAAAATAAGGTGATTCATCAGTTTATGGCTATCTCTATTGGTATATATTGCTATAATAGAATAATGGGATAATTACATATAAATAAATAAAAAAAATATTGCATCATCACGATATATGTATATTATATTATAAAGCATATTAGTCATATCTTGAATTTTAAGATATATAAGTTACAAAATTTTTTATACAAATCAATTATGCATAAATAATCATTAATACTTGCCAAAAGTTTGAATACTTAAATTATGGAAGATTATTAAGAAATTAAATTTGGAGCAAAATAAAATTTTAAACTATTAAATTTATGTGTATAAATTTATTTATATTTTTTTAAACTAGCCACCGATATAAATTAATTTACATCAGTAGTATAAACAAACAATATAAATATATTTTTCAAAAGTGATAATTTTTTTTATTACATACTAACTAATAATAATATCTAACAACTATTTCTGTGTAAGAAACTATTTATCAAAAGAATTATTTATCGTTGCCGCTTTGCACGGAAACGTCTAATATGCCATTATACATCTACATACAACAATACATTGACTTTGGTACATAGCTTCATAAAAAGTTTTTTTTTTAAATTATGCAATGTCTCATAAATAAGAATAAACAAATTATCACACTGTGTGTAATTACTTTAATATCACAAAATATTTTTGCAACAATACATTGACTTTGGTACATACAATATAAATTAATTTACATCAGTAGTATAAACAAACAATATAAATATATTTTTTTAAAATGGTAATTTTTTTATTACATACTAACTAATAATAATATCTAACAACTATTTCTGTGTAAGAAACTATTTATCAAAAGAATTATTTATCGTTGCCGCTTTGCACGGAAACGTCTAATATGCCATTATACATCTACATACAACAATACATTGACTTTGGTACATAGCTTCATAATTTTTTTTTTAAATTATGCAATGTCTCATAAATAAGAATAAACAAATTATCACAGTGTGTAATTACTCTAATATGCCATTATACATCTACATATAGGGGTGTTCATAACCGGATATCCGAAATTTCGGATAGTTGATTTTTGGTATACGATTCGGTATCCGAAATTTCGGATACCAAAACGAATATCCGAAAATTTGTAATTTTGTTCAAATTTGAAAATTTTATATTAGAAAAACATATTTTTAAAATAGAAAGGCATATGAAGTAATATATGTATCTAATTAAGGGTATTATGAATATGTTTTAGTTACTAACATTCATATTATAAGACATATGTGATTAAAATAACATATAATGTATAAACTAAAATCAAAATTTTCGGATATCGGATATCCGAATTATCCGAAAAATCTGAAAAACACTATCCAATTCCGATTCCGAAAAATCGGATATCCGAAATTTCGGATATTCGATTTTTCGGATAATTCGGATTCGGAATTTCGGATACGGATATTTTTGAACACCCCTATCTACATACAACAATACATTGACTTTGGTACATAGCTTCATAAAAAGTTTTTTTTAAAATTATGCAATGTCTCATAAATAAGAATAAACAAATTATCACAGTGTGTAATTACTTTAATATCACAAAATATTTTAGCAATTCTTAATAGTTTATTAATGAGATAATAATAATAATTATACTAAACAAACATTTCTGACAACGAGAAAACGTAACGATTGTAAGATTTTAAATTCAAATGTTGAGATGATTGATAAGATACAAAGCATTGCTACTCCGCCTTGCAATACTCACAATACTGCTCCTGATCTTCTTCTTCACCGCTGGACTGACTTTTTGGTCGGAAAATTCATCAATGCAGGTGTACACATCGGTGATGGCGGCACTGGTCCAGGTCTTTGCATTGGAAATCGCGAATCTCTTGTTAACAGAGGAACCAAGGCTAGAAACTTCTTTCAGGGAGTTGGTAATTTCATCAATGGAGTCCTTGAGCTCTTCGATGCAGTCTTTGAGGATGGCGGCGTCGCCCTTGCTGATATTCTTGCTCTTGGCTAATTTGGAGACGGCGGAGCGGGTGGCAGATGCGGATTTGACGGTGGCGGAGAGGGCTTGTTTCACCAGTCTAATGGGGTTTGATTTGACGGAGTTGGCATAAGGGAGGAGGGAGGTCAAGCAGACGGATGGGTAAATGGTGGCGTTGCATGAGGTTTTGACAAAATTGGTGTAGGCTTGGGTGGTGGTACTGGTGGTGGATGACTGTGGATTCGCAGCCATTGACATTGCCATTGCCGTGGCTATGAAAGTAAGAAAGAAAAGCGAGAAGAAGTTGGCGTGTTCCATTGCTGGTTGTTCGGGTGATGATGAATTGATGATATTGAATTCTTAGAGATTTGTTGCTAAATTTATAGGGAGTTTTCCCAGGGGATTTGAATAAATATATTTTTCAAGATTAATTAGATAAAAACATTTTAATACTATCTATCTGTCTTCACATAAAAAACTTATTATCATTAAATATTTAATATAACTTTTTTTTATTAAATTATATATCTATTAAATGTATTTATAACATAAGAAAACTATAGAATAAAAAAATGTATCAATGAGTAAAAAGTCAACATATTAATTTGAAGTACTTTCCATGCAGTTAATTTAATTTTAAATTTTAACATTCTCTTAATTTTAAATTTTAACATTCTCATTGCAAATAATAGGGTTGTTCACTATTTGGATAAAACCGAATTGTCCAATTGGACAATTTGGATTTGACTATTTGGTTCGGATATTCGGATTTTTGGATTGGTTTTCAACAAAACCGAATTATTATTTTGGATTTCAGATTGGTTTTGGTTTATAAAATAAGAACCAAATACTCCAAAAAAAAACCGAACAAACGTTTATTATTTATTTATTTATAATATATATCTATAGTTATCTATTAATTTTGTAATTTATTTTTCAAATAGGTTCAAAACATTTCACCCGATAAAAAAATATCAACATGTATTATCTCTCAAAAGTTTTCTATCTATAAAATATATAACTATAATATATCTTCTTAATAGTTGTTTATAAATTTCAAATCACAATTAAATAATTTTTTTTCGCTTCTTGTGTAAAATTGGATAATATTATAATTATATGTCGTTTTAAAATATTTCGGTTTTTGAAAACCGAATTATAAAAACCGATCCAACCGAATTGTAATTGGATCAGATCGGAACGGATTTGAATTTAGTTTGGACTATTCGTATCCATGTTTTGAAAACCGAAATCAATTTGGATTCACTTGATTGGATCGGATCAAACCAATCCATCCAAACGAACACTCCTAGCAAATAATCATTTATAAATATTGTATTTTAATAACTTCAAAATAAGGGATAATGACTTAGAATTGTAATATATTTTTCGATTTGTACACATTTGATCACTGAGTTTTTTTTTCGTCCACATTACCCTTTCAATTTGTTAAACTGTACACATTCAGTACTTATGACCGATTACTCCAGGTTAGCCGGGAAAAATGACTTAATAGGGTAATATATTTCTCATTTTGTACACATTTAGTCCTTAATATTTTTGTACATATTTAGTCCTTAATATTTTTTGTTTCAAAATAAGTCATTTTGTTTTTGTACACATTTAGTACTTATTAATGTTTTCTTTAAGTTTTTCTCACGACATCTTATGTGAGACAATCATTTACGAAGTGTGTGGTGCTGTTGATGTTTATGTTTATGTGTAATGTCTCATTTTCACAACCAAAAATTTTCATTTTTAAATAAGGCAAAACTCCCTAATTCTAAATCCATTATTAAGAAAAAATGTTTATTCCAAAATATATTTATCGAAAATCAGAGTAATATAAGAAATCATTCATAAGTACCGAATGAATACAAAAACAAAAATGACTTATTTTGCAACCAAAAAAAATAATATTAAAGACTAAATGTGTACAAAAATATTAAGGACTAAATGTGTAAAAAGTGAGAAATATATTACCATATTAAGTCATATTTACCGGCTAACCTAGAGTAGCCGGTCATAAGGACTAAATGTGTACATTTTAACAAGTTGAAGGACTAAATATAGACGAAAAAACTTAGTGACTAAATGTGTACAAATCGAAAAATATATTACCCTTTTAAGTCATTATCCCCAAAATGAATGAAAAACTTAAAAAACAATATATCAAGGCTGGTTTTTTTTTTTGTTGAAAACCCGAATCTTCACAATTTGTTCGGTTTTTTACTATAAGATTATGAAAAGTCAAATCCAGCCCAAAGCCTAAATGATGTCATCTTATATATTGAATACTAGGTGTGAGACTCATGTACTACACGAATTTTTTTTAAATAATAATATAAAAAGTTGTAAGCATTACGTATATTTTACAATGCCAAGAATATTGAAATTTGTATCACGATCTTGTATTCTTGTGAAATCCTTTCCTTCAACATTATGTAATTTTCGAATTATTAATAGAGTTTAGTTGTGAAATGGGCTAACATATGCATATTATCATTAGAATAAAAAAGAAAGAAATAAAGGTTTGTTGAGCAATTAGTATGAGAGTTTAATATAATTAAATATCTTACATATATAAACTATATATTCAACTCCGTAATTTTTAATTTAAGAAAACTAAAAAAAATGACATGTAGAAAATAAAAAATAAATCCATATATATTATCTAAGAAAATTACATGTGACAAATACATGGAGAACATGGCATGTGGCAAAAATCACTTTCATTTATTAGGTTAGAAGATATGAGTGGTAGTCACTGGTTTAAATCCAGTGGATTTTAATGGAACCTATCCAATCTAATAATCTATTGAAGGTTGGATTTTGTCAACCGATCTGATCCAATTCGTTATCTGTGTAACACCCGGAATCCAAAAGACCAAGAAAGGAAAGAAAAACCCTAATTGAGAGGGCTACTCGTCGAGTCCAAGGGGATAATTTGACGAGTAGAGGCGGATTTTGGGTTCTTGATCGTGAAGTTGTAGGCAATGAGGAGTTGCTAGCAGCGTAAGGTTTCTCGTCACCTTTTCGTGGATATAAAGTTCGTCGGAAACGGACTAAGAACGAAGAAGTTATAGCACTTTGAAGTTATTGACAATATTGGTCCCTAATGGAAATGTTTGACAACTAAGTACCATGCATGCACGGTGGTAGGCGTGAAGGTACGCCCAGCGTAAGCTGGGTTACGCCCAGCATATAAGGCCATATGGACGCGGGTGCGGAGAGGCGTACGCCCAGCGTACGAGAAGTACGCCCAACGTACGCTCAGAGTCCCTAAACCCTAATTTTTAGGGTATGTCACTATATAAAGAACATAATACCCTAGATATCAGCTTCCCTCTTATCCTTAGACAGCCACCACGAAACCCTAAACCTCCCTTACGTGTCCTTGGAGCTTTGGAGGCCATTAGAGAGCATTTTGGTGTTGTGAAGCCATTTTCCAAGCAAGTGAAGAGCATAGCAAGGTGGTAGATCAAAGGAGAAGCGGTAGATCCGAGATTGTGGTTCCCTTATAGATCACCTTGAGGTATAAAGCCTTGAACTTTCCTCAAGTATGCTTAGATCTAGTGTTGTATGGTTTTGGAGTATTTTTGGTCCCAAGAATAGAGCTTTAAGGTTCAAATCCGACTCATATGCTTAGAGTTGCCACTCTCTGTGCTAAATGAGTCCCTAAGGTAGAAAGTTGCCATCTTGAATGTCTTAATGGGTTCATGCATGAGATCTATCCTTTTCCATGGAAGTTTGATGTCACATTTCAAGTTTGGGCTCATTTGGTGGGTTGCAAGCCACCAAGTAATCGACTTTATGGATTAAGACGTTGAAAAGGACTAGGATCTGTGATTGTAGCTTCTGGATTAGAGTATTAAGCACTTAATGGGAAAAGTGATTTAACGGAGAAGAACGTTGGGCGTACATGCAGGTACGCGCAGCGTACACACCATTCAACCAATACGCTTAGCGTACAGAGGAGTACGCCTCGCGTACTCAACAGATATGGGCTTGACGTGTTTTGGGCCTGGGATTCGGCCGTACTTTGGGTCTTTGGGCCTTAGTGAGCCATCTGAAGTCAGATGATTTGGGCCAAGAATATGTTTGGGCTTAGGGTAAGGCCCATTAGAGGGATTGGGCCCAATTTAACAAATTGGGACATTAGTGGGCTTGGAAAGCCTACCTAGTGTTGGACCTTTTTATATTATGGTTTTGGGCCTTAGATATGGACCAAATTGGACTAGGGGTAAAATGGTCATTTTACCCTAAGGAGGATTATTGATAGCTCGGGGAGCCAAAGGAGTAGCAGTTCGGAGAATTGCCGAATAGCACCCGGAAGAGTATCAGCGGGACTTCACCAGTGCAAGGTGAGTCTCCTCACTATGTGTATGGGTCTAAAGCCACAATGCCGGCCCATTTAGTTTATGCAGAGTAGGAAGACCCGGGGGTAACCCTAGGCATTGTATGCTAGTATGTTATTCCGGATCAAGGTCTGATGCCGGGTGGTTCCAGAGGAAGGTTTATATGTATGTTATGTTATTCTGGATCAAGGTCCGATGTCGGGGCAAGCCCGAGGAATGTTTATATGTTAGATTATACTTGTTGTCTGTATGATACTTGTATGTGCCTGGTAGGGAGGTAAGTGTGGGCGAGGTCCCGTATCTGACCACTAGCTGAGTATGGACGGGGTTCCGTATCTCATTATTAGCAGAGCATGGGCGGGGCCCGAGATAGGAGAAAGGTGAGTGTGGGCGGGGGCTCGTATCTCACTACCAGCAGGAGCATGGACAGGGTTCCATGACTCATCAGTAGCAGAACAGGGGCGGGGCCCAAGTTAGGCGAGGCCTTAGAACAGGAATACAGTAGAGTATGTTTGCTTTATGTGCTAATATGTTTATGTGATTGTATATGTATAGCGGGTGGGGCCCGGAGACAGGCGAGGCCTAAGAGAAACAAATCTGTATACCGAGCGGGGCTTGATGCCAGACGACGCCTGATGCCGGGCGGGGCCCGATGCCGAAGCGAGTCCGATGTCGGACAAGTCCCGATGCAGCGGGCGGGGGCCCAGTATGTGGTTATGTGTATGGTATGTGGTAGGTTGGGGAACTCACTAAGCTTCGTACTTACGATTTTTAGTTTTGGTTTCAGGTACTTCCGGTAGCCAATTATCCTAATGACTTTGCGGAATATAGCCAAAAAAAATCGAAATTACAAAAATGGCCATGAAAATCGCAGATGGGAATGATCCATCTACGATTTGCACATTCCATCTGCGAATGTACAAGTACCTAAAGCACAACTGTGCTTTAGGTACTTGTACATTCGCAGATGGAAAAGTCCATCTGCGAAATTCACTGTTCATCTGCGATTTTGCTTACGGATTTCTATAAAACGATTTTTTTCCCTCATTTTTCACTCTTCAATATAGAAAAACTCTCTCTCTCGGGGATTCCTTTTGACGATTTCTTGAAGAAAATGGACGATTACTTCAACAATCCTGAAAATATGGTTAGATTTTAACTCTTTTTATGTTTTAATTAACATTTATTTAGTATATGTCTTTATTATTTTATTATTTATTGTATTAGTTAGTGTAAAAAAAAGAAATTATATTGTTTGTGATAGGGTATTTTTTTTGTATTTGATAGTTTTAATATTTGTTATTACTAAACTTGAAGTTGAAATGCTATTTTGTTAGTGGTTGTATGAATGTACAAGTAGAGACTGCGTAGAGTGTGCATCGGGTAGTTGTACATTTAGTAAAATGGTTAGAATATGCTTATTTTTTTTTAAGTTATTAGTTAAATAAATTGTTAGAATAATATTTACAATATGTTTGGGTAGTGGTTTACAATATGTTTGGTTAGAATATGTTATTATATATAATTTGAAACTTAAAAATTGTTTGTATATTTGTCGTATAAGTTGAAAAATTGTTAATTTAGTTGTCGTTTTAGTTGAAAAATTGTTTGTTTATATGGTTAGAAAAAGTTATTTGATATACTTAGAAAGATAAAAATCGTTTGTATATTTGTCGTATAACTTGGAAAATTGTTTATATAGTTGTCGTTTAAGTTGAAAAATTGTTATAGTATGTTATTGTTTTTTAGCGTAAATATATAAATTATTTATTAAATATTTGTATTTGCATTGTTATTATTGTTTATGTTATTATTGCATTCAATAATAATATATTTTAAAATGAAATAGTTGTTTAGTTTTCTAATATGTTATTATGTTTTTTGCAGCATAATTATAATAATTTCGATGTAAAAGCTATTGTAAACTTAAAGGGATCGGGGTGTAACATATGGGAAGTATTTGAAGTGTTAGATGGTGTGAGACGTGATATATTTAGAGATACAGTATTTGGTTACTTGTTGGACGTCCCTCGTTTACAAGGGGACGGATTGCTGTTCCACAAAATGTTCCTTCATCAGATACGGCCGGACGTTGTTTTATCTCCAGATGGAATAAAACGGTTATATTTTAGAGTAGGCGATACGAAAATGATATATGGGCCGGAAGAGTTTTGTTTGATAACCGGGTTGAAATTTGCGGAGTATCCAAAAAACATCGGGAAAAAAGTGTCAGAAAAAATAGTTAATAGTAAAAAAAGATGTTTATTGCGTGAGCGGCTATTTCCGAACCATACAAATAGTTCGGTGAAAATCGGTGACCTGAAAAGTTTTATTTTAAATCAACCATTCTTAGAAGTTGACGATGCCGATGCAGTTAGAGTATGTTTGATTTACATTTTATGTGAAAGTTTTTTGGGAAAAGAAATAAATGTTCGCGTGCCACAAGATTGGTTTTTTTTTTTTTTTTTTGCTGAGAATTTGGATGTTTGGAACAGGTATTTTTTGTTTACTTTGAAAGTTTTATATTATTAATGTTAATTTATATTATAACTAAATTTCTTTTGTTTTGTTAGTTTCGCTTGGGGTAGCTATTTATGGGATTTTACGTATGATGACCTTGAGGATACATGGAACAAGATAAATAAATATTTATCACTTCCTGAGCGTCGTCAAACTTTAAAATACACCGTCTCAGGATTTACGGCTCCAATTAGGGTATACAAATTTACTTATATTTAAATGGTTTTATTGTTATGTTAGTTATTTTAATTTTAACTTTTATTACTATAATTGTAAAAATTGTAGATATGGATATATGAGATGCTTCCGGCTGTTCGTGCCTGTGGATTTGTATTGAGAAAAAATAGAGACATGCCTCAGATGAAACGATGGAGTGGGACAAAAAAATTGAAATGGGTTGATGTGAACAAGATTTTTTCAAAGATACAGGTTTATAAATTTTTTTAATTATTAAAAAAATTCATTATTATACATTTATCTGCATTTTTAATATGTTCAATTTTTTAGGAGGGACAACCACCAAGAAATAAAATGTCACCGAGTGTGATGAGATGACATCTTTTTATTATATGTCATTTCAAGAGTATGTATATGGTGAACGAAAATCAGTTCCATCCCCAGTACGGGACCATTTTAGGAGACAAGACGAATCTTCGTCTAGTATGTCGTCTAGTGGTCGCTCTCATGGTAGAGGTGGGCGTAGTGGAAAACCCAACCTAGAGGAGGTGTTGAAACGGCTACATGCACTGGAGCAACATGTGTTTACGAACCGAGAACCTACAGAGGTGTTTGTTAAAGAAGTGAATAATGAAGATCTATGGAATAACATCAGTTTTGAGGAGCCTGCAGTATTCCAAACAAAATTTGATGAACGGGTTAGTTACATGCTACATTTTTTTTTTTAATTTATTAACATATATTAATATTTGTGTTTATATTTTATATTTGCAAATTTAGGTTGTAGAAGATGAAGTGATGAATAAAAATAATACAAATGAAAATATTTTTGGTGATATTGAAGACGACAAGGTTATTATAGATATTACATTTACGATTTTAATAATTAATTTTTAATGTGTCTTTCGTTAATAACTATAATGTGTTAAATTTAATGTAGGAGTTGGAGGAGAGGAATGAGAATGCGGGTTGTAGTAGGAACAAATTTGATGATGATGTGTTTGATGTAAATGATAATGAAGCTAAAGAGGGTGTTATACTTACATTTATTTTAATTTTTATTTAGTAGATTGAAACATGTTTTAATTAGAGATTTTTGCTTATTAATTTAGGTGTCGGGGGAAGATGAAATACAAATTACGGGAAATGTAAATTATTTTGATGCTTATGGTTTTGATGGCAAAGAAGTTACACCCGATAAACCGAGGGCTCGAAATCCATCAAAGTATTTGTGCCCTCCGTACACCGAGGTATTCGTTTAATTTAAAAACTTATATCGTAATAATAGAATTATTTTTATGTGAATTATTTGAAAGATAGAGATCTAAACATTTCAATATTTTTTAGCTGCACACAACACCGAAGCAAAAAAGAAGAGCAAAAAAGAAGGTTGATATGAAATCAACAAGCCCCGTTCCTCCTCCAGCATTTGATGTTGCTCACGACTTCTCCGTGTTGCGCCTGCAACCTTACGTAGCAGGCGGTGAGGTTGTGATCCAGAATTATTTATTTCATTCATATGACATGCAGCATCGTTTGTTTAATTTGGTGTTAGATAGAGAATTTTGGAGCGCCTTGTTTGGGCATACACACGACGGATGGTTGGAGGCAGAGGTAAAATAATACTTAATTTTTTTTTTAAAGTATTATCTTTTTTAGTTATTAACAAAAGTATCATAATTTTGTGCAGCATATCACCCTTTGGTATAGAATACTGATGGAGAGACGTTTTGATAACGACCGACATACAATAATGCCGCCAAATTTTTTTGTTTGCCATGCTCTGGAGGAAGGGAAGGATTGGAGGGCGTTTATTGCTGGTATTGCTAAATACCCAACTTCATGGTTGCTTGGTGGGATGTCGATACGGTAAACTAAATTTTATTTTTTGAAAATATTATCGTTATTGTCGTTATGTTTTGGTATTCTTATTTCTAAACAAAATTTATTTCTTTTTTATCCTTATACAGGTCCTATTACCGATTCATTCAGCCCCTAATCACTGGTTATTTGGGGAACTACGATTGGCGAATATGGAAGTCCATATTTATGACAGTCTCGGTAGAGTGGCTTATGAAAAATTCAACTCTGATGGAACCTTTACCAAATTTAAGGCTCGGGTGGCAGATTATGTAGACAAGATTAACTATTGGGCCCGGAGGAACATCCCAAGGATTCCATTGAATATGCAATTCATATTCGAAACAAATGTTCCCCAACAAAGTAGCCATTTCGGAGATTACGGTGTTTTTGTTTGTATGTTTATGGAACAATTAGTTTCAGGCCAACCAATACGTGAACTTATTGACCCAAGGAACGCAGCTTTAGAGTTTCGCCAACGGATGGCAAAAATTTATTGGGGGTCGAGTCTTTGTCCTATGTAGTTGGATCTTATATTTGTATATGTAATTGTATGTTGGATTTAATGACCTAGTAATAACTTAAATACTTACAACATAAGAACGACACCACCATTTGTTTTAAAGTAACAAGTACAATGCTCTAAACATAACAACAAATACATCAATTTATTGATGTAACAAACTAAAAACTATTAAAACAATACTAAAAAGCTTACAACTTGTAAATAATAATTGCCAAAAACAACACCTAACTACAAACCAAGGCTATCTTTAACTGCTTATTTTCTGATTGAAAGAGCTTGTTACTGTTAGCTATTTTAGCTATTATGATAGATGATTGGTCCTTCTCTTCATCAACCCAACTGATAAACCCACATTTTGGTCCCTGTAAATTTAAACATTGACAATAAGAATTGTTGCTATATAATGATTAGATTGTAAATATGAATGAGGTTAAGAACATGATACCATATATGGGCAAGCGTAAAATAATCTTCCTGGGTTTTTAGTTGTACCCGAAATCCTAATGATACGTTCACCTCCGCAATTACAGTATGCCATTCGCCTTTTTTAGTCTATCTAATATGAATTAATTTCACATATAAATTTAATGGAGTTACATTACACCCATTTATAGAAGAAATTTTATTACAAACAAGTATCTTTGACTATGAAATGAACTGGTTTGACTACGAATTTAAAAAGTTGAACTATGAACTGCATACAAGTACATTGTCTTGTCTTGTCGGTCAGTGATGTTTGACTATGAAATGAACTGGTTTGACTACGAATTTAAAAAGTTGAACTATGAACTGCATACAAGTACATTGTCTTGTCTTGTCGGTCAGTGATGTTTGACTATGAAATGAACTGGGTTGACTACGAATTTAAAAAGTTGAACTATGAACTGCATACAAGTACATTGTCTTGTCTTGTCGGTCAGTGATGTTTGACTATGAAATGAACTGGTTTGACTACGAATTTAAAAAGTTGAACTATGAAATATGAACTGTAGAGAAACACCAATTTGTATATAATTAAAATTGTATTTGTGTGATGATTATAATACACTTTCATTGCTTGTGAAAATGAGTACTTACACCGAAAGAAGCTTTACTCAGCTACCAATATTCCTGCATAATCTACAAAGAACAAATCCTAATACCTTCACAGCCATCAAGAAAACGGATACCAACCGCTTTCAATTCTGTTTTGTGGCTTTAGGTTGCGTGGTATAACATAATAGTTTTATTGACTTAATTAAGATTTCTTGCTAATGTATCTCGTGTACTCTTTACTTATCACTAATTTATGTTTGTTTTTTTATGTAGATTCGTACCTTCCTTAGGTGCATGATACCGTTGATATATGTGGGTTATTTACCCCTTCTTGGGAGCTATCTGACAACAATGTACTTCGCAGTGGATTTGGATGGAAATCATGAACCCCTACTCTTAGCAATTGGTTTGGGAACCTTAGAGTGTGAAGAATCATGGAAATGTTTCATGATGAGGTTAAAAGAGTGTTTAGGTGAGGATACAGAGGTTGGTTTCATAAGCAACCTATGTGATAAAATAGATTTTGGTGTTCAGAGTGCCTACCCGGATTCGTATCATGGATATTGTCCTAAAGATATAGCTCGAAAAATACGTGAGTCTGTCGGACATAACGATACGGAAGTCGAATCGTTGTTTTGGAAGTCATGCAATGCATATAGTGTTCATGATTTTTACTTGTGTCTAGAAAGGTTGCAAAGTGCATGTAGGAAACCACCTTTCTACAACTTGCTTAGGAGTCCAATTTACTGGCTTGACGATATAGCAATTTCAAAATGGACACGAGCATTTTTCCCAAAAGTACGTTACAATGTTAAATCGATTGATGTCCCTGAAATGTTGCAATTTATATCCACACGTGAGTTTCCTATAACAACGATAATTGAGTTAATCAATACGTCGATACAATCAAAGTATGGTGAACGGGCTGAAGTGGCGGGTAAGGGAGATTGTTATATTTAGTTTTTTTCTTGTGTTATTAGTTTTCTAAAATTATCAAATTTTCCAGGGAGGTTGTCTGGTGGGTTGACCCCTTATGTTGAGAGTAAGGTTCAAAAACGTGTCAACAAGTCTTATAATTGGATGGCAAGACGTTTGTATGGGGATACATTTGAAGTCGATGACAATTTTGCCACCAGCAAAGTTCAACTTGAACGAAGGGTATGTAGTTGTGGGAAATGGCAAAAAAGCGGTATACCATGTGGCCACGCTATAGCATGTCTAAGAACCCGTACGTCTGAAGCCATTCACGAAATGGTTTATTACAAGTTCACTGTTTTCTTGTATCGACTTGCATATGGATCTGAGTTGGTGAATTCTATACCATCACATGTGCTCTGGAAAACACCAAATGAAACGGTGGTCCTGTTACCTCCCTCAATGAAGTAGTTATTCATGTACCCCGTTTGTATTTTATGTCGTATTATGTATTAGTTATTCATGTACCCCGTTTGCATTTTATGTCGTATTATGTATTACTTATTCATGTACCCCGTTTGCATTTTATGCCGTATTATGTATTAGTTATTTATGTACCTGTTTTGTTAATTCTTTTTTAATTGCGATTGAGGAAACAACATACATTAAAAGTAAGGGACATTTATTAAATAGTCACAAAACACACGTACAACAACAAGAAACTTAACTAAAGAAAAACAATTAACTTAACCAACATGCATATTAAAAATGAGGGACATTCTTTAAAAGATTCCATGCATCTGCGTGGGTAAACGCGCTACCATCATATTCAAAACGGTATAGTTCCAAAGCCACCTGTCGCAGAATGTCTTCATCCGTATTTTCATGTTCATTATCCAACTCGTTATAAATACGTTGAAATTGTTTCACCTTTATTTTCAAATCTAGAAACTTCGCTTTGACATATCTTCTTCTTCGATATTGAGTACGCCCCATTAAATGGTGAAACAAATGACAGACACGAGACCAAAATGATCCAGCGCGAACTTGTGGGGGACCCGGTGGAAAATCCTCCTCTACAATTACAATCCAAGCTTGAACCAAAGCGACCTCCTCTTCGTTCCTCCATATATGTGGTACAGGTGAGTCCATAATTGCAAGGGGAGAAGTAATACGATACAACTAAAATGGATATTAACAACTATTTATAGCGACTCCTTATTTTCTCGGTGCAATGGCTTGTCAACTCAAGTAGCAGTGTATTGTGTTGTCATTCGACGGAATGACTTGTCAACTCGAACAGTGATCTGTTGTGTTATCACTTAGTACACTGCGTTCGTCAGATAAGTTTGACTATGAATTGCATACATATTATGTAACATCCGGATTTCCAGGCATGACAATTTGAGTATTTCTTTTTGAGTTATGAGGAGGGACTCGACGAGTCGACGCCTAGACTCGTCGAGTAGGATCGTGATTTGCTGACTTGATTAATGAAGGGACTCGACGAGTCGATGGGTGGACTCGACGAGTCAGCGCTGTAGACAGAAACCCTAAATCTTGGGGCATGTGCCCTATTTAAAGGCCTTTATGGCCTTCATTTGCTGCCACTGCACCCCTGAGAAACCCTAGAGAGCAGAGAGAAAGCTTGTAGTGCAAGAGGACGGCTAATTCATCATTCTTTGGTGTGTTTTAGCAAAGGGAAGGGAGGATTTCAAGCTGGGCTAACTTGTGGGACTCAAATCTTCCATCATTTCGTTCAGAGCTGCTGTGGGAGGTAAGGATTCATGTCTATCTTCATTTGAGTAATAGATTTCATGAATCTAGGGTTTCATCTCTTCACTTTGGTAAGAGATCTAGTGTGTGTGATGTCCCCTTGTGACAATATTATCAGATCTGGACCTTGAGAGGTCCAGAGAGTCCCTATTCTTCAGCTTTATGCAATCCTTTATGAGTTTTGGGGCCTAGGTTATTATATTAAGGGTTATTTTGGCATATAGAGATGATAGTATGATGCATGGGCCTAAAGTTCGAACCTTTACGTGACTTTTGAGTGCTAGAAGGTTAGATCTACTAGTTGGTGAAGCAGATCTGACCTTAGAAGACCGTTTGAGTGCTGCCATGGAAGGAACTCGCCGAGTCCATAAGGGGACTCGACGAGTCGAGTCGGGTTGACTCGCGATTCATGACCAGTGGTGACTCGTCGAGTGGAAGGTTCGCTCGGCGAGTCCAGTGAGGTTTAGATAGACCCAGAGGACACGCTTGGACTCGCCGAGTCACCTATGTGCACTCGACGAGTCTGGTCAAAGTTGACCGTTGACTTTCGTTGACTTTTAGGGTCCAGTCAATGTTTGGACTTTTGAGCCATTGGAGGGGTAAAATGGTCGTTTACCCTCCTGAGAGAACTTAGAGAGGGAATAGCCTAGTCTTTGAGAGTCATATTGATTAGAGTAATTATTTTATGTGATTAGGCGGAGGCTAGATAAGTATTTCCGAGTTCGAGATTTATCGAGTTACCCGAGGTGAGTCTTCTCACTATACATTACCTAGAGTGGTATTTATGTGTAGACCGGAGGGTCTTGTATGCTATGTGTATATATGAGAATATGTGCATTGTGCTATATGTATGCTATGTGTTGAACAGACCGGGCCGGAGGGCCCAACGATATAGACCGGGCCGGAGGGCCCAACGATATAGACCGGACCGAAGGGTCCAACGACACAGACTGTACCGAAGGGTCCGACAAGCTATGACTGGGCCAGAGGGTCCAACGAGCTACGAGACTGGAGGGTCCCGCTGAGACACATCGACCGGAGGGTCGTACTGTAGCCTCGAGTGGTGTATGTGTTGTATGTGGTATTTTGGGGAACTCACTAAGCATTTATGCTTACAGTTGTTGTGTTATGTGTTTCAGGTACTAGCGAGGATCGCGGGAAGGCGCCGACATGATCCGTACACACTCATGAAGTTTATGTCTTGAGATTCTGGGATATATTTTGTTATGATAACATTGGATACACTATGTTTTGATAGTACCTTATGAATAAAAGTATGTTTTAAAAATGAAAAAATTGTTTTGGAAATTTACGTTGTTACAAGTTGGTATCAGAGCCTTGGTTTGAGGGATTCGGATGCACCTTCGGGCGTATCTGAACTCAAACTAAGGATTTTAGAAAGTTTTTCATAAAAAGGAACGATTTTTCTAAAAGAGTAAAAGACTTTGAGAAAAGCAGGAAGGAGCAGTGTGTACGATCAGCCAGCGCCCGAACGGTGATTTCACAAAATACCCTTACATTATGTATTATGAGATATGATATGATATGCTATGCATGCTAGAGTAGGCTAGGTATTCATATTAGGACTAGAGTGGTCTGATTTGTGATGCCTTAGCCTAGGAGATTACTGCTGCTATGTGATGCTTCCAGAGTGAGTAGGTAGCAGTGAGGAGCTTATGAGAGGTCTACCGAAGGGTAGCCTATGCTTAGCTAGATGTAGAGTACTTGTGATCTGGGATCCTAGGAGGAGGACTTGGGATGAATACTGATGCGGTGTGAAAGGTAGTATAGGGCCCGTACTACTGGAAACACCAGATCAGTGAGCAGTCCAAGTAAGAATCCTTAGGGTACCAAGGAAACAAGTAGGGTTGGGTGATCGAGTGCGAGTATACTCGATCGAGTCTCTGGTATCTTTGTGTTGTATTTCAGAGACATCATGGTTGGTACACCACACACCGGAGAGCAGCGGTGTTAACGATGATGAGATTCGTCGTATGATTTATGACGAGATGGTCGCGGCGATCCGGAAGGCTAATCCGGAGAATTTTAAGTAGTGGATTGAGAAGTGATGTCATGGTTCGAGTACTATGATAAGTAGCGGATTGAGAAGTGATGTCATGGTTCGAGTACCAAGATAAGTAGCGGATTGAGAAGTGATGACATGGTTCGAGTACCATGATAAGTAGCGGATTGAGAAGTGATGTCATGGTTCGAGTACCATGATAAGTAGCGGATTGAGAAGTGATGTCATGGTTCGAGTACCATGATAAGTAGCGGATTGAGAAGCGACGACATGGTTCGAGTACCATGAGTTGTAGCAGGTCGAGAGGTGATGTCATGGTTCGAGTGCCATGATGTGAGGTGGAATGAGAAGAGGGAACATGGTTCGAGTACCAGAATTCGTAGGAAATTAAGAGGAGATAACATGGTGCAGGTACCATGATTCATAGCAGATCGAGAGGTGGCCACGCGGTTTGAGTACCACGACATGTGGCGGTTAGTATTTCTGGTTTTTACCGGTTATTCCGTGGGGATTGTCTAGACTGAGATCAGAGGTGAATGAGTATGGGGCCAGAGGGCCTTGATGAACAAGTTTTAGTGGAGCATCCCTTGAAAAGGGAAATCGAGTGAGGTTCGAGGAATTGTGGGTGATATGCCAGTGGGAGTTGCAAGACTCAGGGATGAGTAGGGATGGTGCATTATGGGAGAATACGGTCCGGGCTGGGCGACCGGCCGATAGTGGAGAGGTCACTTTCTGTGACCCGAGTGGTGCTATTTCCGTTTCCTGTGGGAGACGTAAGAGGTGATGAGATTTCGGTTTTCGAGTTTGGGGGTGAGCCCTGTGGGATTGCACGAATGGTGATCTCCAACTAGAGTATATGGTCGTAGGTCTGCCACGAGGTAAAGATATAGCTTGAACAGGTCGTCAGTGGGGACTGAGATGGTCAAGGACCAGGATACACCCTAATTGAGTATAGTAGGGTATGTGTTAGCTACAGCGTCGGATGATCAAGAGGAGTATATCAGGGCGGTGGCCCTTATTGTCTTTGATGGGTATTAAGAGTGGAAAAATGGTTTCTTCTCTTATGATAAGTGACGTGATGGAACGTTGGTTGAGGAGTCGATGATGACGAGTACTGTAGATCATTACTTCCAGACTAAGAGTCAGGGTTAATACTGGACAGTTGGGAGGTCCGGTGATGGAATGGTGTGAGATTCTAAATGGCTAGAGGCAGTCATGGTGGGAAGTTCTGAGGACTTCATCTGAGTTTCAGGGCATTTGGAGTTGCTCGATCTCTGTCGGGAGATCATCGAGCGTTGCGTAGCACCTTCCAAGGTTAGGTGCGATGACTACTGGTGGAATCAGTCGGTGTGATGGATTGTTGGTGCGCCGATTGGGGATGGTTCGAACCCTAAGTGGGGGAGAACCGGGTAATTTATTAAGGGGATCAGAGATTCGATCGAGAATGGTTAGAGATCTGGGTATAGAGACCGGCGGTGCGAATTCATTTGAGCCCAAGGTTGTTGGTGATTGAGACGAGGTGCAGAGCGAGATAATGCATATGTTATGTTTGAAAAGGATGAGTGCCTCCACGGCAAGTGGCCGTTGATCGGAGACCGTGGGGTGAACGGGAATTCTTCAAGGTCATAATGGTGAATCCGAGATGGTTGGCTCGTAGGGTGAGTTCGGCGGATTAGAAATTTCGGTTCAATGATGGGGCTGTCATTCAGCTTGAAAAGGGCAGAAGTTGATTAGACAACCAATTTCAGGTTGTGGAATAGGAAGATCAGTGGATGAGACGAGACGTCGTGAGGTCCTATGAGGTGTATCGAGGTATCCGAATTTAATGCATTGGATTTCAGATAATTTTGAGTTTTGAGTGGAGACGGCAAGTGGTGGGTCAAGCATCGATGATTCCAGTAGGAGCCCTTTTCTGTTAATGACAGCAAGTGAGATTGTCCAAGAATATGGATCGTAGCAGGGAAGGGTGTTTTGTTATGACGATTGCCGCCAGATATAGTGATACATAATTTGGGTAAGTGCATGCACCTATCTATGATTGATCCGCGGATTGTGAATCAGTCAGAGGTTGTTGTGATGCTACGGGAAGCCGTAGTACTCACTAGTCAGAGGTTGTTGTGATGTTACGGGAAGCCGTAGTACTCACTAGTCAGAGGTTGTTGTGATGCTACGGGAAGCCGTAGTACTCACTAGTCAGAGGTTGTTGTGATGCTACGGGAAGCCGTAGTACTCACTAGTCGGAGGTTGTTGTGATGCTTCGGGAAGCCGTAGTACTCACTAGTCGGAGGTTGTTGTGATGCTACGGGAAGCCGTAGTACTCACTAGTCGGAGGTTGTTGTGATGCTACGGGAAGCCGTAGTACTCACTAGTCAGAGGATGTTGTGATGCTACGGGAAGCCGTAGTACTCACCAGTCAGTGAAAGGTTGATGTGATGCTATGGGAAGACGTAGTACACACTAGTCAGCGAGAAGTTGTCATGATAAAGTACTCTTTGATCAGAGCATGGCGCGGAAGAGTTTTAGGCATGGGGTGGCCCTAATTTATGAGTTTTTGGGAACCTGGTGGTCGAACCAGGGGCTAGACCGGGGTCTCCTCAATGATAGGGGGTCATTATGTTCTGAGTAAGGTGTGGTCATCGCAATCTGAAAGAATGGGATAAGTGAGATATGCATAGGTTGCGGGAAATGAGTTCTGAGTTGAGTGCTTCGTTGGGATGAGTGGTTCCAACTCTGGGTCGGACCAAACTCTCGAGTTGAGTTTGGCTCTGGTGGTGCGTTGGATAGGCGAGATGAGATTCAGGATTCTGAAGTGGGTTTCATGTTGAGGAGTATTGTTTGTTATCTGATGTCTTAGACCTGTGTGGGTCAGTACTCGGGTACGGGAGGTACCGCAAGTTGCATGGAACGATGAGTAACAGATGACAGAGGTCGGGGTTGAGTCGATCTCCAGTTGGGAAGGTAGCATTCGCTTAGGGTTAAGCGAACTTCGTTACTTGTGTGTCACATTGGGCCGATGTGGTTATAGTAAGAAGGAAACCATGGAGACGGTTGGGATAATGCAACAGATGACCCTGGAGGTTCAACTATTGGGTCGAGATCAGACATGGTACTCAGTGTTAAAAACGGATACGAGGGATGCAGCTGAGGCTTATGATTTTAGATGTCTGAAGATTTCTGAGCGAGCATGATTCTCTTGTGTCAGAGAACAGGATGTTGAAAGTTTATTGTTCGGATGGATTCTGATAGTAGTTCAGTGGATGAGCCCTGGTGGGATGTAAACCCTTTCGTTCCTTGGGGCGTGATTCGAACTGTTTTGGTACGTTGGTATGAGTGATCGGTAGCCGATTGTCGGATTTTATCTTGTGAGAATCAGAGGAGCAGTGAGTTATCAGTGTTTGATGTTCAAAGAGCGAATATCATGGTGAGAGCGTAAGTGGGCAGGTCTGGCGGCGGGCCAGGCCACTAGAGTTTCCCGATTCTGGGAAGGTCAGAAAGGGGCATTTTAGCGTCAGAGGGGTCGGTTTTGTTCCAAATTTGGAGTTCCTAGTCGGATCTAGGTATTCATGGAGAAAGATGTCGTTTGGGTGTGAGAACCTCTCAGTGGTGCTTTTCGAGTGTTTGGTTTCTATCTATGTGGTTGAGGAGCGATTTCGAGGGCAAAATCTATTTCAAGTGGGGGAGAATTGTAACATCCGGATTTCCAGCATGGCAATTTGAGTATTTCTTTTTGAGTTATAAGGAGGGACTCGACGAGTCGACGCCTAGACTCGTCGAGTAGGATCGTGATTTGCTGACTGGATTAATGAAGGGACTCGACGAGTCGATGGGTGGACTCGACGAGTCCGCGCTGTAGACAGAAACCCTAAATCTTGGGGCCTGTGCCCTATTTAAAGGCCTTTATGGCCTTCATTTGCTGCCACTGCACCCCTGAGAAACCCTAGAGAGCAGAGAGAAAGCTTGTAGTGCAAGAGGAAGGCTAATTCATCATTCTTTGGTGTGTTTTAGCAAAGGGAAGGGAGGATTTTGAGCTGGGCTGACTTGTGGGACTCAAATCTTCCAGCATTTCGTTCAGAGCTGCTGTGGGAGGTAAGGATTCATGTCTATCTTCATTTGAGTAATAGATTTCATGAATCTAGGGTTTCATCTCTTCACTTTGGTAAGAGATATAGTGTGTGTGATGTCCCCTTGTGACAATATTATCAGATCTGGACCTTGAGAGGTCCAAATAGTCCCTATTCTTCAGCTTTATGCAATCCTTTATGAGTTTTGGGGCCTAGGTTATTATATTAAGGGTTATTTTGGCATATAGAGATGATAGTGTGATGCATGGGCCTAAAGTTCGAACCTTTACGTGACTTTTGAGTGCTAGAAGGTTAGATCTACTAGTTGGTGAAGCAGATCTGACCTCAGAAGGCCGTTTGAGTGCTGCCATGGAAGGAACTCGCCGAGTCCATAAGGGGACTCGACGAGTCGAGTCGGGTTGATCCGTGATTCATGACCAGTGGTGACTCGTCGAGTGGAAGGTTCGCTCGGTGAGTCCAGTGAGGTTTAGATAGACCCAGAGGACACGCTTGGACTCGCCGAGTCACCTATGTGCACTCGACGAGTCTGGTCAAAGTTGACCGTTGACTTTCGTTGACTTTTAGGGTCCAGTCAATGTTTGGACTTTTGAGCCATTGGAGGGGTAAAATGATCGTTTACACTCCTGAGAGAACTTAGAGAGGGAATAGCCTAGCCTTTGAGAGTCGTATTGATTAGAGTAATTATTTTATGTGATTAGGCGGAGGCTAGATCAGTATTTCCGAGTTCGAGATTTATCGAGTTACCCGAGGTGAGTCTTCTCACTATACATTACCAAGAGTGGTATTTATGTGTAGACCGGAGGGTCTTGTATGCTATGTGTATATATTAGAATATGTGCATTGTGTTATATGTATGCTATGTGTTGAACAGACCGGGCCGGAGAGCCCAACGATATAGACCGGGCCGAAGGGCCCAACGATATAGACCGGACCGAAGGGTCCAACGACACAGAATGGACCGAAGGGTCCGACGAGCTATGACCGGGCCAGAGGGTCCAACGAGCTACAGGACTGGAGGGTCCCGCTGAGACACATCGACCGGAGGGTCGTACTGTAGCCTCGAGTGGCGTATGTGTTGTATGTGGTATTTTGGGGAACTCACTAAGCATTTATGCTTACATTTGTTGTGTTATGTGTTTCAGGTACTAGCGAGGATCGCGGGAAGGCACCGACATGATCCGTACACACTCATGAAGTTTATGTCTTGAGATTCTGGGATATATTTTGTTATGATAACATTGGATACACTATGTTTTGATAGTACCTTATGAATAAAAGTATGTTTTAAAAATGAAAAAATTGTTTTGGAAATTTACGTTGTTACATATTAGAAGATTGGACTGCGATATTGTGTATAAACTACTATAAATTGACATTAAGTTACATAAATAGTTTACTAAACGATGTTACAGTTGTTCATATATTATTTTTGAGATTTTACTCTCTTTGTTTCAATCAAAATGAGTTCTATACCATGGAGCAATGATGAGTTCTTGGTTCTTAAACGTGCTTATCTTCATGTGTACGAGACCAGCAAGTTGAACGATCCAATGTTTTGGAGTCGTTTAACCAATATTTTCAACGCTGAAAACCGAATGACTACAAGAAACGATCGTGACGAACTAGACATCTTAGCAAGATGGTATGAAATGAAAACCGAAGTTCTATTATTCAACGATGTTTATACCAAAATTGACGACACCCGTTTAATTGCTACTGTGGAGGTCATCTTGGAAGCTGCTAAGGAGGAATACAAGTCATTAAGTGACGGGTTGGAATTCTAGTTTGAAGCCCCTTGGAATATTTTGAAATATATCCTGTTTATTTATAATCTATTTCAGTTTATTAGGTGAGTACTAGGTTATTTTCATGTATTACGTATGTATTCGATGCATCTTCTATGTTTGATTTTAATTAATAAATGCCCATTCCATTAGTTTTCACAATACATTAGAATACATTACTAACAAGAATTCCATGAACCATTACAAACATTACAACAATTACATGAAAAACAACGACATACTACAAACAAAGAATTAAAATAAAAAACAAGTTCATGGGTTATTATTAATGGAAATTAGAGCGGTCTACATGAAATACTGATTATTTTTTACAACCTTCCAAACTTCCTCATATTCGAAGTCTCTGCCGTCACACTCATAGATGTAAAAATCTGTAACAACTTCCAAGAACTCATCTTCGTCCCGACAACGAAGTTTGGTACTTTTCGCATAATTACACGCTCGATTGAACCATGTCACTTCTTCCTTTACATCCATCCATTTAGTAACAACATCTGATTGTTCTCGTTGTTGTCCTTCTCCCATCTCATGGTTGAACAAAGCTGTTATGCGAGTCCATTCATCACCTACTAGGCAATGCGGGGGAGCAAGTAACGATACACCATCCTTAACACTTAGCCAGCATCGTGTAAGAACCAACACCTCGTTTGTCGTCCATGGCCTTTTAGAATTGGAACCAGGTACTTCATTCGAAGAACTTGCTGCATTCGACGACATTTCTAAATATGGGAGTTCGTTTCGTTTAGGTGATTTGGGTGTTTGGTTTTTAGATCTTAAACATCTATTTATATAAATAAATACAGGACTATGAATTACAACTTTGACTACGAAATGGTTGCATTTGGACTACGATTTGCAGATTTATGCAGTGACTTATCATGTCAAACAGTCATTTATGTCTTGTCACTTAAGAGTTTGACTACGATTTGCAGGTTACTGCAGTGACTTGTCATTAATGTCTAGTCATTTCAAAGTTGGACTATGAATTAGAACTCTGACTACGAAATGGTAGCATTTTGACTAGTATGTATAAATATCACTTATGGCACCAGTTTATTATAATGTCGACTTTATTATGAGTTCCTCACACAAATTCGAAGTTTGCTCATGCAACGAAGTAGATTGTTACTATTGTGATTCAGTCGACCCTTTTTTTACACCCTCTTCAGTCGGGCCATATATGTCAGATGAAAATTTTGAAGAATTGAAGAAGGCTGAAGAACAACAAGAAGAGGACAAAGAGTCATCACGACTTCTCACTCAACGTGGTAATGATATTGCATTGGAATGCAAACAAGCTCAAGAATGGATAGACCTCAATAAAAACAAAATCAAAGAGCATGAAGATTGGATAAAAAACACTAAGAAGACAATCAAAACGACTGAAAAATGGCTTGCTGAGAAAGACGAGCAGTTGATACACATTATGGTGCAAAAGGATTGTTTGGAAGACAAAATGAGAATTAGGGATGACTATATAACAATGGAGAAAGAGAAGTACCCATTGCAGTTCCCTGAGTTTAAAAATTAGTTACAAAATTGTTGTAATATTATCATGATACAGATTAGGTTGCAAAAGGATCGTTTGTTGTTTTTTTAAATAACATGTTGTAATTGTTATAATCTGCAAACTAAATTTTATAATATAAAAGCTTCATTAATTGTTATAATCTACAAACTAAACTAAAATATGAAAGCATAGCAATGTCTTGTAAGATTTAATAAAAAAATTACAATACATAATAAGTTAACAACTCTTCATTTCAAGGTTGTTTTATACCAAAATCAGCGTCATAGGTTTGTGAGCAACTCGCTGAACCACCAATATTAAATGCCATTTCTGTAGTAGAAATTGTGCGACGTGCTCCACTACCGGACGCCCTTCCAGTACAATTGTTTCTCGTGTGTCCTAGTTGACCACATGTAGAACACTCTTTTCTAATTGGACCCTCGCCTTGGGATGGAATGCGGTCTGTGTTTCTTGGCCTGCCTGGCTGACGTTTATCCATTATAGGTGGCTT
This sequence comes from Lactuca virosa, assembly GCF_052849685.1. Classification (NCBI taxonomy): domain Eukaryota; kingdom Viridiplantae; phylum Streptophyta; class Magnoliopsida; order Asterales; family Asteraceae; genus Lactuca; species Lactuca virosa. The sequence continues at coordinate 34,988,300 of NC_136433.1, read as the reverse complement.
AACAATCATCAAATCATCGGGGATATCCCATTCGGATGGCTTTGGCAAAGGATTTATTGATTCCTCATACGTTTTCCTCAGTGTTTCGGTAAAGTAAGCATTTAATGCATACCTCGAGCAATCTTGGTAATTGTTCACTGTTAAACATCTTATGACATGACCACAAGGTATCCCATCAAGTTGCCAATGCCTACATGTACATGTCATATGTTGGAAATCAACAATCACATTTTGTGCCCCCTTTTTGACCTCGCATTTCGTATTTGAGATCATGCAAACATCCCACTTAGTAAAAGTTTTTTTGTTTTCTTTTACAATTTCATTGGCCCAAGGGGTAAGTATTGTTGTTGCTTCCGCTAAAAAAACAGGCAAAATGAAGAAGTTAAGATCAATAACATTAAATTAATAAAACATTAATATTAAAAATTTACTTAATACATGCAAAGTTACGTCTTTGAAACCACCATTGTTGCATTGTTGCACGAAAAAAATCAATCAACATAAGTATTGGCACCTTACGTGCATGTCTAGATAATGCATTTATAGACTCCGCACTGTTGGACGACATAAGATTGTATCGGTTCCCTTTAAAATGTGTCATTGACCAAGTTTTTGGATTTATACTTTTTAAGTACTCCCATACTGGTTCTTTTGTCTTTTTCATAACATCCATGGCAGCGTCAAAAGCATCAACTGTGTACGCCCTACAAGCCTCCCAAAAAATTCCTTTAACTTTGTTACTCTTCCCGAATCTAGATACTATGTTGAAATACAAATGGACACCACATATTCCATGATGAGCGTGAGGAAAAATGTTGGCAACGGATGTTGCTATAGATGGAGACCTATCAGATATAATTGTAAGCTCCTACATATTTCCTATGCAATCACGTAGTTTTTGAAAAAACCATGTCCAAGAATCGGTACACTCATTTTTGCATATACCATATGCAACCGGTAATATTTGGTTTTCTCCGTCCTTAGTAACTGCAAGTAACATGGTACCTTTGAACTCGCCCTTTAGGTGGGCTCCATCTACTACTAGGGTCGGTTTACAAAATTTGACAAAAGCGCGTACCTACAATACATTGTATATCTATTCAAATACACCAAAATAAAAATGAAAAAAATAATAAAATATTATAATACTAACCGAGCAACCGAGTGCGACGTACAAAAACTCAAAGCGATCATCACCATCTGTGTTAATATGTGTCACCGTACCCGGATTATGTTTGACCAAATTGTGACAATAAGCCGGAAGTTTGGTAAAAGAATCCTCTTTCGTACCCCTTAACAACAACAATGCATATTGCTTCGCACGCCATGCCTGATGGTATGAGATATTGATATTCAATTGAGCATTCATATCATTAATAATATCTTTTCCCGATAAACTCTACTATAGTCTTCAGCCAAAACATCAGCAAGATATTCACCCAAAACATATTTGTTTTCTTGTCGATGATTAGGTTGCAAAATTGTTGAAGAACATGTGTGTACATCAACAAATTTATTCACTTGGAAAAGTCCATCATAATTTTTAATTGCTTTTGCTCTTAGTAACCAAGAACAATTTTTCGAAACACACACAACTTCATACCTTGATTTGGTTGATCTACTTGTCCTCGTCTGAAAACCTTCTCGAAGACATTTTTTTTACCAATACACCGCTTTAAAAGTTCTTTGTTCTTAAATATACTCTCACATTCAATCTTTTGAAGATTCATGTCTACCATCTGTGTTGGGATATCTTCATTAATATCAACTGGGCATGCTGGTACAGGGGGCATACCATAAAAAAGGTTATCGGGAAATTTAGCTTTAACTTCATCACGCAACTCATCTCTATCTGAATTGCTTTGTAGGTCGGTTATATCTAAACGTATATCAGCAACATCAACATAATCCCCGTAAACATGCTTTTTTTCATTTTTTTGACTCGAATTTTTTTTCCTTTTACTTTTATCTACTACACGCTTATTCATAACTTTAACTTCTTGTTCGGCAACATCATCACAACGACCACCCACATCATTAAGATATGTACCAACATTATCATCACCAACATACTTGTAATTCTCAGGATCCACATAGTTAATAGGTGAATAACTAACATTAACATTTTCAGCAACACTGTGAAACTGAGGTACACTAGGAGTATTGAAAGTACCTATCGAATCGTTGCTCCCTTTATAGATGCATAAATTACCAACCGGCTGATTTCCACTGTGACCACCCTCATTAACCTCATCTCCTTCATCAACCACCACAAACACTTTGACAGCCCTTCCTCCACTACATTTGATTACATTTATCAACATTCTAACATCCATGTCTTCAATTATAGCTATATAATAATTCAATTCAGGATGATGGAAACGAAGACTAATTCTATATTTATCTAACAAACCAATTTTGCTTCTCACCAAAGATACAAAATCACTATAACTAATATACTCAGAAAATATCAAAGCGAATTCAGAAATACCTCCCTGTAGACATACGTATTCCAGATTTGTTTCAATAACTTGTCATCTCCCACCGGTTTCAAGACAAACCAAACATTCAATCATTTTTTAGAGAGATTTTAGAGAAATTTCCTAAACAAATAACAACTAAACTGATAATTTTCTACAAAAGTTTATATATAGTAACATTATTTCGTAGTCAAACCAATTGATTTCATAGTCAAATTTAAAAAAAAAAAAAAAACGTAAATTCGCAGATCGAATACAGAGAAAATCGCAGATGGACACAGTCCATCTGCGATTTTAAGCCTGAAATGCCCTATATATACAGAAAAAAATTAAAAAAATTCAATCCACCTGCGAATGTACAAGTGGCTAAAGCACACTTGTGCTTTAGCCACTTGTACATTCGCAGATGGAATGTGCAAATCGCAAATGGACCATTCCCATCTGCGATTTTCCTGGCCATTTTTGCAAATTCGATTTTTTTTGGCTATTTTCCGCAAAGTGATTAGGATAATTAGCTATTTTTGTCACTTTTTTTAAAAAAATGTATCAATGAGTAAAAAGTCAACATATTAATTTGAAGTACTTTCCATGCAGTTAATTTAATTTTAAATTTTAACATTCTCATTGCAAATAATAGGGCTGTTTACTATTTGGATAAAACCGAATTGTCCAATTGGACAATTTGGATTGGACTATTTGGTTCGAATATTCGGATTTTTGGATTGGTTTTCAACAAAACCGAATTATTATTTTGGATTTCAGATTGGTTTTGGTTTATAAAATAAGAACCAAATACTCCAAAAAAACCGAATAAACATTTATTATTTATTTATTTATAATATATATCTATAGTTATCTATTAATTTTGTAATTTATTTTTTCAAATAGGTTCAAAACATTTCACCCAATAAAAAAATATCAACATGTATTATCTCTCAAAAGTTTTCTATCTATAAAATATTTAACTATAATATATCTTCTTAGTAGTTGTTTATAAATTTCAAATCACAACTAAATAAATTTTTTTCGCTTCTTGTGTAAAATTGGATAATATTATAATTATATGTCGTTTTAAAATATTTCGGTTTTTGAAAACCGAATTATAAAAACCGATCCAACCGAATTGTAATTGGATCAGATCGGAACGGATTTGAATTTAGTTTGGACTATTCGGATCCATGTTTTGAAAACCGAAATCAATTTGGATTCACTTGATTGGATCGGATCAAACCGATCCATCCAAACGAACACCCCTAGCAAATAATCATTTATAAATACTGTATTTTAATAACTTCAAAATAAGGGATAATTACTTAAAATGGTAATATATTTTTCGATTTGTACACATTTGATCACTGAGTTTTTTTGTCGTCCACATTACCCTTTCAACTTATTAAACTGTACACATTCAGTACTTATGACCGATTACTCTAGGTTAGCCGGGAAAAATGACTTAATAGGGTAATATATTTCTCATTTTGTACACATTTAGTCCTTAATATTTTTGTACATATTTAGTCCTTAATATTTTTTTGTTTCAAAATAAGTCATTTTGTTTTTGTACACATTCAGTACTTATTAATGTTTTCTTTAAGTTTTTCTCACGACATCTTATGTGAGACAATCATTTACGAAGTGTGTGGTGCTGTTGATGTTTATGTTTATGTGTAATGTCTCATTTTCACAACCAAAAGTTTTCATTTTTAAATAAGGCAAAACTCCCTAATTCTAAATCCATTATTAAGAAAAAATGTTTATTCCAAAATATATTTATCGAAAATCAGAGTAATATAAGAAATCATTCATAAGTACTGAATGAATACAAAAACAAAAATGACTTATTTTGCAACCAAAAAAAATAATATTAAGGACTAAATGTGTACAAAAATATTAAGGACTAAATGTGTACAAAGTGAGAAATATATTACCCTATTAAGTCATATTTACCGGCTAACCTGGAGTAGCCGGTCATAAGGACTAAATGTGTACATTTTAACAAGTTGAAGGACTAAATATAGACGAAAAAACTTAGTGACTAAATGTGTACAAATCGAAAAATATATTACCCTTTTAAGTCATTATCCCCAAAATGAATGAAAAACTTAAAAAACGAAATATCAAGGCTGGTTTTTTTTTGTTGAAAACCCGAATCTTCACAATTTGTTCGGTTTTTTACTATAAGATTATGAAAAGTCAAATCCAGACGAAAAAACTTAGTGACTAAATGTGTACAAATCGAAAAATATATTACCCTTTTAAGTCATTATCCCCAAAATGAATGAAAAACTTAAAAAACGAAATATCAAGGCTGGTTTTTTTTTGTTGAAAACCCGAATCTTCACAATTTGTTCGGTTTTTTACTATAAGATTATGAAAAGTCAAATCCAGCCCAAAGCCTAAATGATGTCATCTTATATATTGAATACTAGGTGTGAGACTCATGTACTACACAAATTTTTTTTAAATAATAATATAAAAAGTTGTAAGCATTACGTATATTTTACAATGCCAGGAATATTGAAATTTGTATCACGATCTTGTATTCTTGTGAAATCATTTCCTTCGAACATTATGTAATTTTAGAATTATTAATAGAGTTTAGTTGTGAAATGGGCTAACATATGCATATTATCATTAGAATAAGAAAGAAAGAAATAAAGGTTTGTTGAGCAATTATTATGAGAGTTTAATATAATTAAATATCTTACATATATAAACTATATATTCAACTCCGTAATTTTTAATTTAAGAAAACTAAAAAAAATGACATGTAGAAAATAAAAAATATATCCATATATATTATCTAAGAAAATTACATGTGACAAATACATGGAGAAAATGGCATGTGGCAAAAATCATTTTCATTTATTAGGTTAGAAGATATGAGTGGTAGTCACTGGTTTAAATCCAGTGGATTTTAATGGAACCTATCCAATCTAATAATCTATTGAAGGTTGGATTTTGTCAACCGATCTGATCCAATTCGTTATCTATGTAACACCCGGAATCCAGAAGACCAAGAAAGGAAAGAAAAACCCTAATTGAGAGGGCTACTCGTCGAGTCCAAGGGGATAATTTGACGAGTAGAGGCGGATTTTGGGTTCTTGATCGTGAAGTTGTAGGCAATGAGGAGTTGCTAGCAGCGTAAGGTTTCTCGTCACCTTTTCGTGGATATAAAGTTCGTCGGAAACGGACTAAGAACGAAGAAGTTATAGCACTTTGAAGTTATTGACAATATTGGTCCCTAATGGAAATGTTTGACAACTAAGTACCATGCATGCACGGTGGTAGGCGTGAAGGTACGCCCAGTGTAAGCTGGGTTACGCCCAGCATATAAGGCCATATGGACGCGGGTGCGGAGAGGCGTACGCCCAGCGTACGAGAAGTACGCCCAACGTACGCTCAGAGTCCCTAAACCCTAATTTTTAGGGTATGTCACTATATAAAGAACATAATACCCTAGATATCAGCTTCCCTCTTATCCTTAGACAGCCACCATGAAACCCTAAACCTCCCTTACGTGTCCTTGGAGCTTTGGAGGCCATTAGAGAGCATTTTGGTGTTGTGAAGCCATTTTCCAAGCAAGTGAAGAGCATAGCAAGGTGGTGGATCAAAGGAGAAGCAGTAGATCCGAGATTGTGGTTCCATTATAGATCACCTTGAGGTATAAAGCCTTGAATTTTCCTCAAGTATGCTTAGATCTAGTGTTGTATGGTTTTGGAGTATTTTTGGTCCCAAGAATAGAGCTTTAAGGTTCAAATCCGACTCATATGCTTAGAGTTGCCACTCTCTGTGCTAAATGAGTCCCTAAGGTAGAAAGTTGCCATCTTGAATGTCTTAATGGGTTCATGCATGAGATCTAGCCTTTTCCATGGAAGTTTGATGTCACATTTCAAGTTTGGGCTCATTTGGTGGGTTGCAAGCCACCAAGTAATCGACTTTATGGATTAAGACGTTGAAAAGGACTAGGATCTGTGATTGTAGCTTCTGGATTAGAGTATTAAGCACTTAATGGGAAAAGTGATTTAACGGAGAAGAACGTTGGGCATACATGCAGGTACGCGCAGCGTACACACCATTCAACCAATACGCTTAGCATATAGAGGAGTACGCCTCGCGTACTCAACATATATGGGCTTGAAGTGGTTTGGGCCTGGGATTCGGCCGTACTTTGGGTCTTTGGGCCTTAGTGAGCCATCTGAAGTCAGATGATTTGGGCCAAGAATATGTTTGGGCTTAGGGTAAGGCCCATTAGAGGGATTGGGCCCAATTTAGCAAATTGGGCCATTAGTGGGCTTGGAAAGCCTACCTAGTGTTGGACCTTTTTATATTATGGTTTTGGGCCTTAGATATGGACCAAATTGGATTAGGGGTAAAATGGTCATTTTACCCTAAGGAGGATTATTGATAGCTCAGGGAGCCAAAGGAGTAGCAGTTCGGAGAATTGCCGAATAGCACCCGGAAGAGTATCAGCGGGGCTTCAGTAGTGAAATGTGAGTCTCCTCACTGTGTGTATGGGTCTAAGGCCACAATGCCGGCCCATTTAGTTTATGCAGAGTAGGAAGACCCGGGGGTTAGCCCTAGGCATTGTATGCTAGTATGTTATTCCGGATCAAGGTTTGATGTCGGGTGGTTCCAGAGGAAGGTTTATATGTATGTTATGTTATTCCAGATCAAGGTCCGATGCCGGGGCAAGCCCGAGGAATGTTTATATGTTAGATTACACTTGTTGTCTGTATGATACTTGTATGTGCCTGGTAGGGAGGTGAGTGTGGGCGAGGTCCCATATCTCACCACTAGCTGAGTATGGACGGGGTTGCGTATCTCATTATTAGCAGAGCAGGGGCGGGGCCTGAGATAGGAGAAAGGTGAGTGTGGGCGGGGGCTCGTATCTCACTACCAGCAGGAGCGTGGATAGGGTTCCATGACTCATCAGTAGCAGAACAGGGGAGGGGCCCAAGTTAGGCGAGGCCTTAGAACAGGAATACAATAGAGTATGTTTGCTTTATGTGCTAATATGTTTATGTGATTGTATATGTATAGCGGGCAGGGCCCGGAGACAGGCGAGGCCTAAGAGAAACAAATATGTATACCGAGCGGGGCTTGATGCCAAACGAGGCCTGATGCCGGGCGGGGCCCGATGCCGGACAAGTCCCGATGCAGCGGGCGGGGGCCCAGTATGTGGTTATGTGTATGGTATGTGGTAGGTTGGGGAACTCACTAAGCTTCGTACTTACGATTTTTAGTTTTGGTTTCAGGTACTTCCGGTAGTGGAGGGAAGAGCTCGGGTTGACTGCATCACACACACACCATGATGTTTAGCATGGGATGTTTTACTCTGATATAATGAATATGTGTTTTGAAAAGATACTCTGATTTGATAGCTATGGTTTATTAATGAATAAAAATGAAATTTTTTGTCTTGATTTTTGGCATGTTACAATCTACAACTCAGTTGACTGGTCTAATTGGATATAAGATTAGATCGGTTTTACCCAGTTGATTGGTTATCCGTTATTCAACCAACTCTAATCTATTTTCTATTAAATAACAACCAAATATAATTATGATAATTAAAACTAAAACTGCAGACAATTACACTAAATAAAACTAACAAACAACACTTCGAGTCTTCAACTTCAACAACCAAGGTTCAAACATGCAAAATCATTAAGAAAATTAACTATGTTTGTAATTTTCTAATATTATACGGATATATAATATAATTAGATGTATTGGATTAATATTGAATATCTAGTTGGATGAACATTGGATTGGTTCAGTTTGATTATCCATTGGATTTTCAAAGTGATCCAAAAATCGATCCCATCAAAGTGGATTTTGAAAATTTGAAACCATTCCAATTTGGATATACAATACAGTCGGTCAATTCGTAATTTGGATCCCTCGGTTCGAATTGGATCGATTAAGTTTTGCATACGTGAAGACTTAGAGACGTCTTTCTTTGTTTTTATGAGGTCTATTGTTATAAAAGCCCTTATGTTTTCAAATAATTGTTGGTTTTACCCTTTGAAGTGTTTTAGGCTCGTTAAAGCCGGATATTTAGAGTAATCGCGTCAAAATCGCCATTTTAACATGTAACCAACAGGTTACCCGGTTACACTCTCACGTTGCTTCAATCCCCACCCACCGTCATCTTCATCCCCAGACCTCCTTCTTCCTTTTCTTCTCTTTGCTCTTATCTTTTGAATCTAACCTCATGTGCAATGAATCAAACCATGATGGTCTCCCTTCTTCTTCTTCTCTTCTAAATCGAACCCCAACCACCATGAAACCCGATTCAGACCTTGAAGATTAGGGCATGTGACTGATCAGACTTTTCTTCCTCCATGAAATCCGATTCAGATCGACATTGGGTGATGAACGGATCGATCTCCTCCACCATCTTTCCCTTTCGATTCTCCAGATTGATATAAGGAGCTACCCTACTTCCGTCATGCTCACATACATCAGATTCCATCATTGGAACATGAATCGAAGAAAAGGGGTTCATCACGTGTTCATCACCTTCATCACCCAATTCAGACCTTGGAGTCAAGGTCGCACCTGTTCATCAACCGATTCAGACCTCTTAATCTTTGATTTTAGGAAAACACATATATTTTGGGGTTCACTAATATCTGTTTTGTGATTAAAATTTTCACATAACACACAGTGTATGATTTGCTACTGATTTATGTGTTATGTGTTTATTTTTGTGTTCTTTTGTATTTCCAAGATGACCATGGTGAATAGGGTGAATGAAAAGGAGAGTGTTAGTGGAGGTGGTAGTGGACGATATCAATGTAGATATGGCATCGGTGGTGGATTTCAATGATGGTAACAATGGTGGATTTTAGGTTTGATGCTTTTGGAAAACATGATGAACAGAGAGAATAGGGGACGGAGAAGACGATGAAACGGTGGTGAGGGGCTGTTGTGTGCACCTTTAGTTATGGAGAATAGAGATGGTGATGGTTGAGATGAGGAGAGTTTGAATATCTATAGACAGAAAATTCGATTTGCAGATGCGAAGGTGATGGAAATGGAGATGATTTTAGGCATCTATAGATCAGTGGGTTAGATGGGTTGTATGTGACCGACAGTTGACTGGGAAACCCCCTAGAAGGGCATAAGTGCAATAATTAAATCAAATATCTGGCTTTAACGAGCCTAAAACACATCAAAGGGTAAAACCAACAATTTTTTGAAAACCTAAGGACTTTTATGACATTAGCCATTTTTATGAGCGACACTATATTACCTTATTGACCATTTTGATTTAATCATGCAAGATTATAACTTGATACCTTCATATATGAGGAGGCAGTATCATTAATTACCAAGTGATGTTTACACAATTTAAATTGATTGTGTTGGTGATTTAAAAAAATATAAATATTTGAACTGTTTTAATTTTAATATGTAATGTTTAAATAAAATAATATTTTGTTACTTATTAATCATTTGAATAATATATTATGGGCATCAAAATATTCAAAAAGCAACGAACATCATCGACATCTCCTTCTTTGAAGACCCCACCAACGCGCCTCCTTTCCTCCGGTAATCCTCCCCTTCTCAGGCGTTGTCTTTCTCTGGTGCTCCACTCTCAATCACACCTCCTCTCCTTCCGCGATATTCTCACTTCTCATCTCGTTCAATCATCAGTGCGATCTTCTCCCCTTCTCCAGCAACAACGCTTCGTCCCTTTTCCTCTCCCCTTCTCTAGTGATCTCGTGGTTGCTAGTTGCTACCCCCCTTAAGCAATGCTTCTGGTTCAATCGCGTTCTGGTTTAATTTTCTATTTGATTAATGAGGCTTTTACAGTTTTACTTAGATTGAGTAGTTTTAAAATTGTAAAAAAAAACACCCAGTACGTTCTCTTAATTTTGATTAGGTGTTTGATAAGGTTTTCGATTTCGATTCTCCTGGTACGATATCTTGATTTTGATTAGGTGTTTGATTACGTTTTAGATTTGATTTTCCAGGTAGGATCTCTTGATTTTATTAGGTGTTTGATTGTGTTTTAGATTTTGATTCTCATGGTACGATTTCTTGATTTTGATTGGGTTTAGATTTTGATTAGCTTTTTTATATGATTAGGTTTTATCATGTTTTTAACTTTGAAATGGTTTGTTTTTGTTTTTAACTTTGAAATGATTTTGTTAATGCTCATTGTTTTTGTGGGATATTGACAAAATTGTCACGAACCCTACTTTGAAATGGTTTTGTGGGATATCTTTAAAGATTTTTTTTAACGACAAATCTAATCTACTCCTTAAATTCAACATATGTCCACAACGGGACTTGAACCTTCAACATCAAGAAGGAAAGGCAACACATAATACGGCCGGGCTAGAAACCTTTTGATACTTTAGGTATTTAACCAATATTTTTGAGATTTACCAAAATGATCATTTTGTCTTGAATGGTGAGATCTTATATATTCTATCTATTTATGTGGTCCTCTTTATATAAATTGAATCCAACATGTGGTATCCACCACACCCTGTCTCATTCTTTAAAAACTTTCGAAGAATCAAAGCATAGATTTGCACTCGGCCGAGCATTGAGTGAACCATGCTAGTTTTTTAAAAAACTAGTTTTACGATTTCTAGTTAGATTGTTGAAGAAATGGTATCTCGAATAGTCGAATGCAATAAACAATTCCAGAATATGAAGAACAAGTTCGCAACTGCTTTGATATGTTTAGATAGAATATGTTTGTCTACCGCTCCTTGTTGTATTGTCTAATAGGGTTCATGACAATTTGTTGTTGGATTAAGCTACCCAAAAATATAAATAAAAAGTAAAAAATAAAATTATTCGGTACATAAACTCTAGTTAGGAACCCAAATAAACATCCTAGAGTGGACTTGTATGTTTTAATTTTAGTGTGTATAATTAGGTTTTACTTTGTGTGGTTTTGTTATAAAGTAAAGTATTATTTTTATATAAGAATGAGTATTTTTATACAATAAAATTTGTAAAATAAGTCTGAAATCCGAAACAATATTACGAATAGTCCGAAGGTGCTCCTGATCACTATCACTTTACATGGATGCTGATTAGGAAAGTTAGTTACACAAATGAGGAGATAACAACTGACTTCTCGGAACTTTCAGAATTGGAGCCATTTCCGATAAGTAATCTTATATATCCACATTTTATTGGGCTTGTATTTGTTGGTTGTCGAGACCAACAATTGAAAGAAGTTTGGATTATTCACTCACTCTCTCATAATTGCTTGTGATGGTGGTAAGTAAGATCGTCTCCACAACGATTCAGATTTAAACAATAATATGTCCAAGTCAAATCAAATGAGGGGGTGTATTATGGTAAAAATAAAATATTTGAATGAAATAAACATGCAATAATATGAAATGAAAGTAATCAGATTAAAAAGAATCTGACTTTAAGTATATTACACTTGATATGATCACTAATTGAAATGATGTTAGATGTTTGATTCTTAGTTTAAGTCGGTACTATGTGTGAACAAGTTGTAATACCAAAATATTTGAAAAATATTTGGTTAAAACAAGTTCTTTAACTAAACCTAAGCTAATTATCAATTTTTAAACAAGTTCTTGAATAATAACCGGAAGAATGCATTAACAAAACAAGTTTCCCGATAACGTTTTCCCTTTCTCACAAGCTCAAAATGTTCTAAACTTGTAATACATGTCATGATGTAAATGTTAACTCACAAAACACCATTTCTTACTTGGTAAAATTCCCAATACAATTATGTATTCTAGAAATTCTACTAATAACCACTTATAAATAACCTAACCTAAGTGGCCAATTCAAGTTAAGCAGATAAATAAGTTTGAATAAAAATGGCCAAACATGAACTACTAATCCGAAAAAAAAAAACAACAATCATCTATGACAGATCAGATGAACCATGTAACGTCCCAAAAATTACAATGAGATTTTTCATTTAAAATAGATTATCCAATTAAAAACCTTATAATTAAAATCATTAAGTGACATTCATTTGTTTGAAAATCATGATGTTAACATAGTCGAGTTGCAAAAACAACGGAAACCAAAATCTTCGATGTGTGTGTACATTCCTGTCGAGCTCTTCTCAAGAACAATCTGCAAAACATTTAATCCACAACTTTAAGTATAAAGCTTAGTGATTTTCCCACTATACCACATATGTCATCATACATACAATGCATCCAAGCAAAATCCTCGGCTCTAGTACCGATCTGCCCCACTCCTCTATCCACATACATACAATCATACGCATCATATAATACCACTCTCCCACTGGCTCTCAGCCACTACTATTATCGGATCTCAGCAGCCACTACTACCGGCTCTCAACCATCATGCAGTCATCGGCCTTTCAACGAAACCACATCTATACCGAGCCAATGCTAATAATGACAACCACCTCATGAACACGTAGTCATATGTAATCAGGAGTCAGATAGACAATCGAACCGATGATCCTACTCTAAAGCCACAACCAAACAAGGAACATGCAAGAAAGCCTAGACCAAGAGTTCTCAGGCTATCCAACTTAAACTACACAAAATCCCTAGGGTATCCACTCAACGATCAACCAATACTACCATTATCCTAACCAAACATGCCACAGAATCATATCATACTATCAACAAGCAAGACCCTACCAGTCTAGCATACCACGACACCAAGTGTCTAACATTTCACATACATAACAAGAAGTTATCCTAGTCAACAAGCATACATGTGATCTAACAAGACCACTATCCTAACATGCAAGGATATACAATATCATACGTGGCATAGTGAGAAGACTCACCTGAATTGCCAAAACTAGAGAAACACCGCAACACTCTTACTTCTTGCACTAATCAATCCCGCAAACCGACTATCACAAAATAAGGACAAATCCTTAATCAACAACTTAAACCCTTCAAGTTTGACCCAAGGTCAAACTCGTCAAAAGTCAACAGCCAACAAAAGTCAACGGTCAACAAAAGTCAATGGTCAATCAAGTCAATAGGCACCACGTCGTGGTGACCTATTGGCAACATCGTGGGCATAATCAGACAAAACAGTCGCGATGCAAAGAGCCACCACGTCGTGGGCCTTCCTTGGTCACGTCGTGGTCGCTGCCAGAAATATCTTTTCTTCATTAAGATCTTAATTCGTTAAGTCCTTTGCTCAAACTTTCCAGAAGGCTTCCTTGCCCTTAAATGAATCATAAAAATCCTTACTTTATGGGCATGCATGTTCAATGCATGAAAGTCTAGATCTAAAACATATGATGACTTCGGGACCTCCAGGAGTGATAAAGTTGCCAACTTTATCAAAACCATCCATTCTTATTAATATATCATGAAGAAAATGAGCTCAAAACCTAGATCTACAATGGATGAACCATAAAGATGAGAACTTGGAGACTTATAAAAGTCCAGAAGATGCACCAAGAGATGGAGATGAGTTTGCTAGCTCATCGTTTTCTCAACAAAGTCTTCATTCAACCTTCAAATGAACAAAACACCAACCAAGAGCTCAAATGACAAGATAAGAGGCTAGTGTTTGAGAGAGTAACTTCTGGGGGTGATGGAGGCTAAGGGTGGACAAAACCTAGCCATCACATCCTTTAAATACATCCCTAGGCCCGAGAATTGCGGTTTTTCATTCCAGCCACCACCACGTCCTGATAGGAAGCCTACCATGTCGTGGTTTTTAAATGGACACCACGCTGTGGTGCACACTCCACCACACCATGGTGTAGGGAAATTTTCCAAACCACAAATGCGTTTAGATCAAACTTATATCTGAAATTTCGGGCGTTACAAACTAAATGTAAAAATTGTTGGATTAGTGTCTAAGTCCATAACTATAATTGGTGTGTACTTGACCCGACTCGGCATGGTCCATTTGGGTTGCATGGCATCGGAACATTTGGATAGACCGTTTATGAGGAAAAGACATTTTGTGACATATTAATATATTATAAGTTCTAATATATTAATATGAAATCATGTTATTTAATTAGTATTGATCAAGAATTAATTTGGACTTAATTTAGTGATCAAAAAGAGACTAATTAAATATATGGGGATTGATTGTGTAAATCATTCATTCTTATATATGTGGGCTTATGATCCAAGATTCCTTTATGTTGGGTTTAACCCATGTGGTGATCCATGGATACTCCATGGAGGTTAAAACCCATGGAGCATAAGGAATGGGTAAAGTCATGAGTTACATGGTGTAACCCTAATAGCCACACTATATAAGAACCCCTTTAGTTCAAGAAATTGGCACTAGTGATACATATTTTGAGGGCTAGCCGATTTGAACATGTATGTCTTCTTCTCATGGTTATTCCAAGAGTTCATGATGTTGTGTGAACCATTTGAGGTGTCACACTTGGGGCACTAGGCTCTCAAGCTTCATGGAGTCAAGCAACAACAACAAGGTATGTATTCTATCTATTTTATTATCCTAGTATCAATGTTTTGGTATGCTAGTTAGGATAATACCTTGGATAATCATATTTGCATGTATAATATAGAAAACATAGATCCAAGGTATTTAGGGTTGCATGTACACTTAGGAGTGTTAGAATGATCAAAACCCAACAAAAATAACTTAGGTTGTGTTTGGCGCGCCACAGCCAGCTGATAAGCTAGCTTATTTTTCGAGCTTTTTTACGTTGTCGTGTTTGGCAAGCCAAAAAGTAGCTTATAAGCTAGCTTTTTGAAAAGCTACTTAGACTAGCTTTTTAGGAGCTTTTTTTTAATTTTCCAAATATACCCCTTAATTAATTATAGAAGTAAATACTCTTAAATGTCCTTTTATGTAATTTTATATATTTATGCTAGTTTTACCAAACGTCATTTTTTATCAGTTAGATTTTCAGCTATCAACTAGCTTTTTATCTAACAGCTAGCTTTTCAGCTATCAGTTAGCTTTTCAGCTAACAACTAGCTTTTCAGCTAGTACGTTAAATTTAGAAACTAGGGTTTTTTCGAACATCATGGCTAAAACGATGATCAAAATACTAAGAAATAGTCTAAACGTACTTGAAATTCGAAAGCACAACTTGAAAACTATGGTAAAAAAGGTGTCTTATCTTGCTTCTTGGTGTTTGTTTCACTTCCCTCCAAACACGAAGTCTAACCCTCCAAAATGGCCTTGGAACTTATATAATATGTATCTCAAAAATTCGTAACAAACTAGTTGAAAACATGCTACACGGTTGGACTCAATTTTTTCACAAGCGGGTCCGATTGGGATTGACGAGCTCGGATGGGCTTCCTTGGACCTGGTGGGCTTATAGACAATTTCCAAAAATGTCTTTTTGTTGAGACCCTATCCGGTTTGATTTGGGCTTGGGCGGGCATGTCCTGCATTGCTCATTTTCGACGTTGTTTTGGCTCGGTTCACATGGTGTGATCAATTATCTTGTCATAAGTGCTTCCTCAGTTTCCATATTTTGTTCGTATGGTTCATGATTGCTCTGTGTCCCTCCGCAAGAATGTGCAAATAACTTTGCTCCTGAAATAACGTGTGTAACGTCCCAAAAATATGATCCAAAAATTTCATTTTTAATTTAATAAAACAGTATTCCAACACATATTCCATACAACTCAAATGAAAATAAGTGTATCAAACATCATGTCAAATCATAGTAATATCTCTAAAGCGGAAACCATGTGGTGTGTAACATCCCAAAATCCAAGACCAAAAATTTCATTTTTAGTATAATGATTTATAAAAACAATTTGCAAAAGAACATCATCAAGTATGTTATTTCATAAAACCATAGTTCACTTGTCTCAAAACCATATCATCAAATAGTAATAATGTCAGAGTACAATCCCAAGAACATCAAGTGTGGAAAATAGTGGTGTGATGCGCTGCTACCGTGCCGGCTCATTTCCCTTCGACAAAGAAGGACCTGAAACAAAAACTGTAAACCGTAAGCACAAAGCTTAGTGAGTTCCCCCATCATACCACATACCATACAACATCATACTGTCAGGCATATCTGGGTGCCCGACCTACCCCTTCGGTTTCTTTCAACCTTTAACTGCCTAGCATATCTGGGTGCTGCCTACCCCTTCGGTCTCTTTCAACCGGATACGGGGACTATTTCACCCCTACTACTACTACATAATACCCTAGCATACATATATTTATCATATATTGCCTAACATATCTGGGTGCTGGCCTCCCCTTCGGTATCTTTCAACTGGTAACTGGGGACTATTTCACCCCTACCACTACTATACTATAACATAACATACTAGCACATAAAGCATAGTGGCATACCAAACAATTATCATGAAGACAATCATCTAACAAACATCTCCTACTAGTGGGCCGACATTGTGGCCTTAGACTCACTTCTACTGGAAGGTAACTCACCTCGATGTCGTGCAGTAACTGAACTGTCCTCGGTGCTGGGATCAACTTTCCTCAAACTCCTACACATAACAGTCTCATTCAATTACTCTTTCATATTCATAACCCCTTGAAGGGTCAATCTTGGATAATGGTCAAGGTCAAAGTCAAAGTCAACATCCTGGTTGACTCAACTTGCTGAGTTGACCCCTCAACTCGTCGAGTTCCATAATTCAGAAAATCTTGAATTCACGATCTAACTCGTCGAGTTACCCTCTAACTCGCCGAGTTTCTCCTTATGACAGAATCGGGACATTCCATTTGAACTCGTCGAGTCCTTCCTTGGACTCGTTGAGTTCTCCTTCATACAGGTCGGGACATTTGTTCATTGACTCACCGAGTTCATCCTTGGACTCGTCGAGTTCTTGACCTTAAGCCCAAAACACGTCTAACTGGCTGAGTCATCTTCTAGACTCAACAAGTTGCTAAGTATCAGAGAAGGTTTGGGGGAAACACAACCCGACTCGACGAGTCCTAAGAACAACTCGTCGAGTCCCCCATGATCCTAATACTATACAGTCGATTTTAGTCGGGCTTAACGCATCCAAAACATGGATCTGGCCTCATAGGGTCGATATCACACGTATAGTTACAAACTTTACGTTCATGCATGGGTTATCTAGCTCAAAAGACCTTAAAATGAAGTTCATAAGGTGCATGGGACTCCCATGGACATAAAGTTGGCACCTTTATGCCATGGAGTCCCTCAAAGGTTCCAGATCTGAAGTCTTAACCCCAAACATGCTTGCATCCATGAATGGTTCCAAAAATGGTTCCTTAAAGCCCTAAACTACTCCATGAAGGGATCTAGCAAATGAATAGTCAAGGTATAGACTTTATACCTCAAAAGAGATGGAAATGGAACACAACCTCTGGATCTACTTGCTTCCTCTTGAACTCCCAAGCTTCTTCTTCCTTCTCAAGCTTCAAAACCACTAAAAATACACAAAAATGGCTCAAGAACACTCAAAATGGGTTAGGGTTTCGAGTTAGGGTTTTCTGGACTAAGGGAGGCGATGAAGGAGGCCACAATGGGGGTGTTAAGGTGTTTAAACAAGGTGCAAACCCTGTAAATTAGGGTTTCACTTTGGCAGACCTACTCGTCGAGTCGAGGCTCCTCAACTCGTCGGGTAGACTTCAAGTCCCGCGTCCACATATCCAATTCCTACTCGACGAGTTTGGGGCCTCCAACTCGTCGAGTCCCTTTATAAAAATGCATAATTTCTTATTTAAATACTTACCACGAACCGGGCGTTACATGGTGTATGCGATGCAGTCATCCTAAGCTCTTTCCCTTGGAACCGGAAGTACCTAAAATATAAACTGAAAACCGTAAGCATAAACCTTAGTGAGTTCCCCAAGATACCGCATAACAATCATAAACACATAACGGGCCCATCCCAAAGAGTATAACGGGACCCACCCTAACTCGCATAACGGGGCCCACCCAAATGAGTATAACGGGCCCCGCCCTAACTAGTATAGCGGGCCCCGCCCATATAAAATTCATATCTCATAACAAATAATAGCATACAAGATAATCATCGGGCCCTGCCCATAAAGCATTCAAACACATACACGTACTAGTGTCACACAGACAATGAGTATTCTAACATACTAGATCCTGGTTTGGCATTGGTGCCTTCGACCCGCTAAACATGGTGAGGAAACTCACCTCTAAATCTGAACGATAGCTGAATAGGTCCCGGCTCCGAATATCAGCTCTACCTGACACCTAAACAGTAACAATTCCTTAGATACAAGTCCAAATACCTCCACATCCCCCTTTTAGGTCAAACTTGGTCAAAGACAAAAGTCAAAGGTCAATGTCAACAACCCATGTTGACCCACCACGCCATGTTTCCCTTTAACCACGCCGTGTTTCCCCTTTATCGACACAGGCGGGAAAATCCAAGCCAACACGCCATGTTTCCTTGAAAGCATGACGTGTTTCCTCGAGTTCCAACAACTTAATACATTAAGTTGTTTTCTTCAACTCCCAGAGCTCCCAAGCTCAGATCTAAACCCAATTGAGACTTAGAAGGGTAAAGTTTCCAACTTTACATCTAGGGACTACAAAAAAGGGTCCAAAACCCAACCATAAGACTTGATAGAGCAAAGACTTAACCAATAAGCACCTAGACCATGAAGAAAAACCCTAGAACCTAGATCTGACTTCCTTGAGCTGGAAAACCACGTAAAGTTGCCAATTTTACGTTTATGCATGCCTAAATGAAGCTTTTAAGCTTAAAAAGGGACTTAATGCATGCATGGGACCAATTCTTCTCATAAAGCTTGCACCTTTATGCTCAAGGAGTTCAAGACAAGCTCAGATCTGAAATGACAAGCCCTTAAATGACCTCACTCCTTTATAAACCCAAAAAGGAACAAAAGCATGAAATAAGGAGGTCTAAACATCTATAAGCCAAGGTTGAAACTTGATACCATAGGAAGCTTGCACAAAGGAAGATGATTCTGGATCTAAAGCCCTTCCACCAAGCAAGACAACTTCAATTCCTCTCCTTCCTTCACATAGGCAGAAGAATGGCACCAAAGACTTCTTTAAAAACTCAAGAACACCACCAAGGGACTAAAGGATCGATTTAGGGTTTTTGTGACAATGGAGGCTTGTATGGAGACCAGCCCTTGGAGACTTAAGGAGAATATATAGGGTGTAACGCCCTAAAACTTAGGGTTTCCTTACCAACCGCCAACACCTCGTGTTGAGACACCACAACACGTTGTGTTGGTCGATTAAACTCCGCGGGACAAAATCATATCATCACGCCGTGTTCAAAGATAATTCATGAACAAATTGGAAATAATTTCATACCTGGAATCGAGCGCTACAATTCTCCCCCACTTGAATCAGACTTCGTCCTTGAAGTCCGCCACCTCAAATAACTCAAGGTCGTGCTCCCTCATCTCATCATCCGGCTCCCAAGTCCACTCTGAACCCTTGCAGTGCTTCCACTGCACCTTTACCTGCTCAACTACCTTGTTCCTCAAGGTTTTCGTCTTCTGATCCAAAATCACCACCGGTCTCTCAATATAATTCAGGCGGTCATCCACCCGAATATCCTCCAATGGAACCACTGCGGAGTCATCCACTAAACACTTCCGCGGCTGAGAGACATGAAATGTGCTATGAATTTGACTGAGCTTATCTGGAAGATCCAAGCGATAAGCAACCCGACCCACCCAAGCCATAACCCTGAAAGGACCAATATACTCGGGGCCCAGCTTTCCCCGCTTCCGGAATTGGATGACACCTTTCCAAGATGACACTTTTCAGGAGAACCATATCTCTCACCTAAAACTCTAAGTCTGGCCGGCACCTGTCAGCATAACTCTTCTGCCGACTCTGAGCTGTCTGAAGCCTGCTCCGAACCTGCTGAATCAGCTCAGTGGTCTTGAGTACCACCTCAGTACTCCCCATAACCTATTGAACGACCTCGTCCCAACAAATCAGAGTCCTGCATTTCCTACAGTAGAGCATCTCGAAATGAGGCCGATCAATACTCGCGTGATAACTGTTGTTATACGGAAATTCCGCTAACGAAAGATATGTATCCAAACTCCCACCGAAATCAATAACACATGCCCGCAACATATCCTCAAGAGTCTGAATAGTTCGCTCACTCTAACCATCGGTCTGCGGATGAAACGATGTACTGAAATGAAGACGAGTGCCTAACTCATCATGAAATCTCTTCCAAAATCTGGAAGTAAATCGGACATACCTGTTAGAAACCACTGATATCGGCACCCCATGACGTGCCACAACCTCCCTGATATAAACCTCAGCCAACTTCTCTGCAGAAATTGAAACGTCCCAAAAATAAGATCCGAAAATTTTCATTTTTAAATTAATAAAACAGTAAACCATATCATTGTCACAAAACAAAGGTAATCGAATTTTATCAATACATCATCATCATCTGAGTAAATCACAAAATGCGGAAACGAATGGTGTGTGCTCTGCAATCATCCCGGACTCTTCCCTTTGAAACCAGAAGTGCCTGAAACATACACTAAAAACCGTAAGCACAAATCTTAGTGAGTTCCCCAAAATAACACATACCATACATAAATAGCACATAATTGGCCCCGCCCAATGAGTATAACGGGTCCCGCCCAATGAGTAGGGATGAAAGTGGGTCCAAACCCGGACCGGTTTACCCGGACCCGGAAAACCCGATAACCCGATAACCCAAAATACCCTTA
The DNA here is from genome assembly GCF_052849685.1 of Lactuca virosa. Taxonomy (NCBI): domain Eukaryota; kingdom Viridiplantae; phylum Streptophyta; class Magnoliopsida; order Asterales; family Asteraceae; genus Lactuca; species Lactuca virosa. Next base: position 34,967,163 of record NC_136433.1, on the reverse strand, counting down.
GGTCATACTTGGTCAACCCTGGTCAATGTCAAAATAAAACGGTCAAGATCTTACGCCCAGCGGAGTACGCCCTACGTACCTAGAGAGTACGCCCAGCATACTCTCATGTTGACCAATAACGGGACACTAAACGTGTACGCTCAGCGTACCACTAGGTACGCCCATCGTACTCATCCCAGTCCCAATACTTCATTAAGAGCTTATTCCATTAAGTTCTTACATCCAAAACTCCAAGCCCAAAATGATTCCCTTAGTCATAAAGTTTCCAATTTTATGACTTTTTATGGCAGTAAAGTGCTTAATGTCTAAAACCCTATGTTCTTAACCCAATAAGACATCACAACTCTTGCATGGAAGGGATAGAAGGGCCAATATCACATTTTTATAGTTTATACTAGCTTTATAATGGATAAAGTTTCCAACTTTATCCATTAAAATGATCCCAACAAACAAGAACTAGTCTTTAAGTCTCAAAGGGACCCAAAAGTTCATCTTTTTCAACTTAATCCATTAAGTACAAGTCTCCAACTTTCAGATCTGAATCAAGATGATGTTTAGATGGATAAAGTTTCTAGCTTTATCCATAACAAGGTCACAAACTTTTAAGATCTAAACTTTATGCACTAAAATGACCAAAATCTCATACATCCAAAACTAGTTAGATCTAACAAATGCATCATCAAGATTCAAACTTTATACCTCTAGAAGAGAGATCAAGGTGAACAAAGTCCAGATCTACAAGCTCCAATGCAACAAACACTTCTCCAAGAAATTCCTTCTTCTCCAAGGTGCACCATGCATACTCCAAAGCACTCAAAAACACCTTCTTTTAGCACAAAAGGCTCAACTGGGGTTAGGGTTTCATGGAAGGGGTGTTGGAGGGGTGGAGGCTGAGAATGGAGTGGGTTTGGGGGAGTTAAGGTGCTTAAATAGGGCTCAAACCACAAAAATAGGGTTTGGGCACTGATTGTGTATGATCAACGTACTCATGGTGCCTCAGTACGCCCAACATACTAATGGGTTTTGAGCATTCTAACACTTCCTAAGTGTACATGCAACCCTAATAACCTTGGATCTATGTTTGTCTAATAATCATGCAAAGTTGAATTCCAAGGTTATATTCCTATCTAGCATACATGGGGAACATTTTTAACTTGAATGAAAGATAGAATAACTTACCTTGTTGTTGATTATGATCCTTGAAACCTTGTGAGCCTAGCACCCCAAGTGTGATGCCTCAAATGCTTCACACAACACCAAATGCAAAGGAGTAAACTTTGAGAGAATCTTACACTTGCAAAATCGGCTCTAGCCCTCTTGTTTCTTAGTGTCGCCAATTTTGGTGGAGAATGGGTTTCTTATATAGTGTTGACACATCTAGGGTTACACCATGTAAACCCTAATGTGTCATGACTCTTCATTTCCATGACCCATGGGTTTGTAACTCCCATGGAGCATCCATGGAGCATCCTATGGGTGGAACCCAACTTGATAATCCATGGAGCCTCTTAGCCCACTATATAAGATATGGAAGATTTACATAATCTACCCATATATTTAATTAGTTATCTTTTGATCACTTAATTAATTCTAAATTAATTCTTGATCAAACTAATTAAATAATATTATTAATATATTAGAACTTATAATATATTAATAAACCATAAGTGTTATTTCTCTCATTTTAGTTTATTCAATTGCATGGTGCCATGCAACCCAAATGGACCATGCCGAGTCGGGTCAAGTACATACCAGAAATAGTTATGGACTTAGACACCTTAGCCAACAGTCTCCCACTTGGATAAGTTTAATAACTATAACTGCAATACTTCAGGAACCGATCGGCAATCGTAGCTCTTTCAAGGTCTCTCGGAACTGAGAAGATGATGATACGCCATTTAAGATAAGTGATCATATAATCCTCTGTTCTAGATATCAGCCGGACAAATACATGGAACAATGTCTTACTTATTGTCCAACAGTTTGTTTCCCGATTTCCGATTTGTTTGACAAAGAACTTAATTGAACACATCAACTTAGTTCTGACCGGGCCCGGTACATAGGTCAAAACAAAATCATCGAGGGGCCCAGATATCAGCTTCTAATCCAAGAAGGAACAGATAAACTTCGACTCATATGTTTGTTCTACCACTCATTGAATTATACACAAAAGCACGTTTTATAACATCGAGTTACCAATGCGTTAACGTACAATCAATGCATAACCAACTCATAAGTAACAAATCATATCTCTAGGTTTGAAGACTTATATGATATAACCGTCTCACGGTCACTCGAGATAAATTCCATGAAGTGATTCCAGTGAGCGTGGGTTGAGTCCAATGCTCAGAACTTATGAGCACTCATGAGTGTTGTAGCCATGTCCAACAACTTAGACCTCTGCAACCAATCATGACAGTCTTGATTCATACCTACTTCCGACATATGACCGACTGTGGAGGTTCGAATAATATGATATACCAAACATAATTATTCTGGAAGTCAAAACATGCAAAAGAAATATAGTAAACGATCGACAAGAGATAGAAACACTTTACTCATAAATAAAACACCTTTTATTCATCATCTAATGTCAATTACACTTTACAAATTTCAAGGTTATCTAACTACTAAATCTAATATCATCCTTCAGCCCTATGCTCCGAGCATGCTGGAGATGTTTAACCCGAGTCAGTCCCTTCGTGAGGGGATCTGATGGATTCTCATCCGATGATACCCTCTTTGCCACGAGGAGTCCTTCTTCTATTCGATGTCTGATGAAATGGTATTTTCTGTCGATGTGTCTGGATCTCCCGTGATCCCTTGGTTCCTTGGCTAAGGCAACTGCACTTTCACTATCACAGAAAATTTCCATTGTCTCTTTAATAGCTGGTACAACTCTAAGGTCTCCAATGAAGTTCTTCAGCCATATCGCCTCCTTTGCTGCCTCGCTAGCTACTATATACTCTGATTCGCAAGTTGAATCAGCCACTGTCTCTTGCTTGGAACTCTTCTAAGAAATTGCTCCCCCATTTAAGGTAAAGACCCAGCCTGACTGAGAGCGGAAATTATCCCTATCAGTCTGAAAGCTAGCATCACTATACCCTACAACTCTCAAGTCTTCACTCCCACCGAGGGTAAGGACCCAGTCCTTAGTCCTCCGTAGGTACTTGAGGATATTCTTTACCGCAGTCCAGTGTGCCTTGCTAGGGTTCCCCTGATACCTGCTAACCATGCTCAAAGAAAAGGCTACATCAGGTCGAGTACACGTCATAGCATACATGATCGATCCTACAGCCGAAGCATAAGGTATTCGACTCATTTCTGCTATCTCAACCTCAGTACTAGGGCTTTGTGTCTTACTCAATCTGGCGTTACTCTGGATGGGTAACTCTCCTTTCTTGGAGTCCTGCATGCCGAATCTCTTCAACACCTTATCCAAGTAAGTACTCTGACTAAGTCCAATTAGTCTTTTACTCCGGTCTCTCAAGATCCTTATCCCTAGAATATAGGCAGCTTCTCCTAGGTCCTTCATAGAGAAACACTTCCCAAGCCAGGACTTAACTTCCTGCAGAGTTGGGATGTCATTTCCTATGAGTAGTATGTCATCCACATACAATACCAAAAAGCTAACTATACTCCCACTAGCCTTGACATATACACAAGATTCATCTTCACTCCTAGAAAAGCCAAATTCCTTGACTTTCTCATCAAAGCAAAGATTCCATCTGCGAGGTGCTTGCTTTAACCCATAAATGGATTTCTCAAGCTTACACACTCTATTAGGGTACTCTGTGTTGACAAAACCCTCTGGCTGACTCATGTAAACATCCTCAGCCAACTTTCCATTAAGGAAAGCGGTTTTGACATCCATTTGCCATATTTCATAGTCATGAAATGCGGCTATGGCTAACAGAACCCTAATAGACTTAATCTTGGCCACTGGAGAAAAGGTCTCATCATAATCAACTCCCGGAGTTTGTGAGAAACCCTTTGCAACCAGTCGTGCCTTATAAGTGTGTACATTACCATCCATGTCGGTCTTCTTCTTGAAGATCCATTTGCACCCTATAGTCTTACGACCTGGTACATTCTCAACCAAGTTCCAAACTTGATTGTCATACATGGACTGTAACTCGCTGTCCATTGCCTCTTTCCACTTGGCTGACTCAGGGCTTGCCATGGCTTCCGCGTAACTGTTAGGTTCATCCAGACCTATTAGTGTCTCATCACTGATAAGTGTATCACCTTCCGCAGTAATATGGAATCCATAGTAATGCTCAGGTGCATTCCTAACCCTTGTGGAACACCTCAGAGGTACAGACTTGTCAATTCGCTCAACAGGAGTTTCCTCCTCAAGTTGAGTGCTAGGGTTTGAAGTTCCTTCACCACTTGACTCTTGAATTTCTTCAAGGTCAACTTGCCTCCCACTGTCTCCTTGGCTTATGAACTCTCTCTCTCGAAAGAAAGCCCTCCTAGCTACAAAGACCACATTCTCACTAGGTCTGTAGAAGAGGTAACCAAAGGATTTCTGTGGGTAGCCGATGAAAATACACCTCTCACCTCGAGGTTCGAGCTTATCATGAGTCTCGCGTCTCATGAAAGCCTCGCAACCCCAAATCTTAATGTGGTCTAGTTTGGTTACTTTACCAGTCCACATCTCATGAGGAGTTTTGGCAACTTTCTTTGTGGGAACTAGATTAAGGATATGGGCGGCAGTCTCTAAGGCATACCCCCAAAATGAGATTGGTAGCGAAGCTCGACTCATCATGGAACGAACCATATCCAACAAGGTTCGATTACGCCTCTCAGCTACACCATTCAACTGCGGTGTCGTGGGAGGTGTCAATTGTGAGACAATCCCACATTCCCTAAGATAGTCGAGGAACTCTGAACTAAGATACTCACCACCTCGATCGGATCGAAGCATCTTAATGTTCCTGCCCAATTGATTCTTGACTTCCTGTTTAAACTCTTTAAACCTCTCAAAAGTCTCTGACTTATGCTTGATTAAGTAGACATATCCATATCTACTGTAATCATCAGTAAAAGTCAAATATAACGATTAGCATCCCTTGTGGCATGTTTGAAGGGCCCACACACATCTGTGTGTATAAGATCCAACAAACCTTCACCCCTCTCACAAGAACCTGTGAAGGGTGACTTTGTCATTTTTCCAAGTAAGCATGATTCGCAACTATCATCTGACTTTAGGTCAAATGACTCCAATACTCCATCCTTTTGGAGTTGGCCTATGCGTTTCTTGCTTATATGTCCAAGACGACAATGTCATAATGATGCTTTATCCAAGTTATTATTATTAACAAAATCAATACACAATACATTATTTCCTAAGTTATCAACCACAGATACAGTTTCATACACGCCATCACAAGGTAATGCTTTAAAATAAAGAACATTATTAAAGAAAGCATTAATCGAACCAACTTCATTATCAAATGAAATGGTGAAACCTTGTTTATACAATGCATGAAAGGAAATAATGTTTCTTGCCATTTCTGGCGAATAACAACACTTATTCAAATCTAAACTAAACCCACTACTTAGCAATAAAGTATAAACTCCAATCTTGGTGACAGGTAAAGCTTTCCTATTCCCCATGATTAAGTTTATTCTTCCATGCTCCACATTCTCACTTCTTCTTAGTCCCTGCAAATCAGAACAGATATGAATACCACAACCGGTATCAAGGACCAAGAGTTAGAATGGGGTGAGTTATTAGATAAGATAGTGTAAATACCTGCATGGTTGGGTTTAACTTTCCCATCCTTCACATCTTGCTGGTATTTTAGGCAGTTCCGCTTCCAATGTGACTTTTCATGACAAAAGAAGCATTCAGCCTCTTTAGGGTCAGAAGAAGGAGTGACAAAAACTTTCTTGGTTCCACTTGAAGAAGAGCCATCAAGGGTCCTAGCCTTGGTACCCTTCGAAGAGCTCTTCCTCTTCTTCCCTCTACCTTTCCCAATTGCCAAAATCGGGGCGGAGTTTGGAGTAAGAGTGTTAACAACCGACTTACCCTTAAGACCTGTTTCTACGGTCTTGAGGAGTCCCTGAAGTTTGTTGAGTGTGACCTCTTCCTTATTCATGTGATATGTCATGCGGAATTGATCATAGCACGATGGTAAGGAGTGCAAAATGATATCTATTGCAAGCTCCTCAGGGAAGTTCACATTAAGCTTCAGCAACCGATCCACATACCTTTGCATTTTCTGCATGTGGCTTGTGACGGATTCCCCGTCCTTCATCATGGTTGTTATGATAGATCATATGATTTCATACCTCTCCTGTCGTGCACTTTGATGGTATCTTTCCATCAGATCTTGGTGCATTTCAAAAGTGTAGAAGTCCTCATAGGACTTTTGGAGTTCCGCTGTCATGGTGGCCAACATGATGCATGCCACTTTTGTAGCATCCCTTTCATGTGCCCGGAAGTCAGCGATCTCCTGGGGAGTTACAGTGGTCTCATCAATCTCCTTAAGCTCCTTGTCAAGGACATATTCTTTGTCCTCGTAGCGGGTAATCATCCTGATGTTTCTGATCCATTCATTGAAGTTGGATCCATCAAAAGTGCCTTTCCCACACAAGTTCATAAGGGTAAAGGAGCCATTAGGATTAGAGCCAGAAGCAACATTGTTTGAAGACATTTGAAAGAAGAGAACAAGATTAGTTTAGATATTAAGAGAGTCCTTAATAAAACACCCAAATGTAATATTAAGGCTAGAATCCAATCACAATATATTATAACTTAGAAGAGGTATGCCGTAATCCAAGCTATAACATATTTGAAAGGTAGGTGAATGACGATTCACCAATTTCCACCATGAAAAACGAAATATAGATATTAGGTTTTTAACTGGTTCTTAGAAATTCCTAGATTCTTTTGAGATTCAATGAACTTTTCAAAGGCATGTTTCAATCTCGAGTGTGCCCTCCAAGTTTTGTGACTGGGATACCGAGGATCACAAAACGAGGTGTGAAGTAACCATGCAAATCACTTGGTACCCTCAAGGTTTATTACTCAATCGATGTGCCGGTAAACCACACACGCTCCACCGATGCTATGGTAAACCTTAAGTCACCCTTTACCTACCTTGTTAAGTCCAAGTTAGTGTGCCGGTTAACCACACACGCTCCACCAACGACTTAAACAAAGTGTAAAGTGTAATTTCATGGATTAGCACCTTATTCACATTTTCCTAAAGTAACTAAGATTGGGAATTTAATAAAAGCATTTAGTTACTTTATAATATTCATCATACTTTTAATGAGAATTTATAAGTCCTTGTCTTACCCGTTCGGCTAACGACCCTCCACCGATCAAGGAAGCGGTGGGTGAGAGTGGACACCCATTAAGTTGCCATTTTATAGGCAACAACCTTATACCCCCCTTATAGACCGGCTTCGTGAATGAGGCGTACTAGCGGTAAGACGACTTGTTGTTATACATATATATATTAGTAACTTATAATATTATAAAGTATAAGGGTTGAATTTTAACTTTTAAAATTCTAAGGGTTGGAACTAAAGTTTTAATCAAGACTTTACATGTTCCAAAACTTGAGGGCAAGTTTTGTAAACTTCCAAAACTTTTCATTTCTTATAACTTATGAATTAACTGAGTAATAAAAATGAAGACTCTTCATTTTTATAACTCTTGTGTTTTTTTAATGGCTTTAATAAAAGTGAGACTTTTGGTTTTCCATAACTTGAGGACAAGTTATGGACTCCATTAAAACACATTATGATCATGAATTAAACTACCATGAAGGTTACAAACAATTCCTATGATCATCTAATCTTCATAAGTTCAAGAACATGAATATGAACACTTTCAAGAATAAAAAATTACACTTAAAAAAACTTGTAATTTTAATAATTGCCATTGTAAATGGATTAGCATAAACATTACACCATCTAAAACAAGATTTAAAACATCAAAACAGTTTAGGGTAATGTTTCTAGTCCATTTCCAGCAACAAATGTGCAAACTTTCATACGAGCAAAAAACAGAAAAACGATTTTTTTTTCAAGCTGTTTGCACACAAAAAAAAACAACAAACAAACCTAGGCTCTGATACCACTGATGGGTTTTGAGCATTCTAACACTTCCTAAGTGTACATGCAACCCTAATAACCTTGGATCTATGTTTGTCTAATAATCATGCAAAGTTGAATTCCATGGTTATATTCCTATCTAGCATACATGGGGAACATTTTTAACTTGAATGAAAGATAGAATAACTTACCTTGTTGTTGATTATGATCCTTGAAACCTTGTGAGCCTAGCACCCCAAGTGTGATGCCTCAAATGCTTCACACAACACCAAATGCAAAGGAGTAAACTTTGAGAGAATCTTACACTTGCAAAATCGGCTCTAGCCCTCTTGTTTCTTAGTGTCGCCAATTTTGGTGGAGAATGGGTTTCTTATATAGTGTTGACACATCTAGGGTTACACCATGTAAACCCTAATGTGTCATGACTCTTCATTTCCATGACCCATGGGTTTGTAACTCCCATGGAGCATCCATGGAGCATCCTATGGGTGGAACCCAACTTGATAATCCATGGAGCCTCTTAGCCCACTATATAAGATATGGAAGATTTACATAATCTACCCATATATTTAATTAGTTATCTTTTGATCACTTGATTAATTCTAAATTAATTCTTGATCAAACTAATTAAATAATATTATTAATATATTAGAACTTATAATATATTAATAAACCATAAGTGTTATTTCTCTCATTTTAGTTTATCCAATTGCATGGTGCCATGCAACCCAAATGGACCATGCCGGGTCGGGTCAAGTACATACCAGAAATAGTTATGGACTTAGACACCTTAGCCAACAGTCTCCCACTTGGATAAGTCTAATAACTATAACTGCAATACTTCAGGAACCGATCGGCAATCGTAGCTCTTTCAAGGTCTCTCGGAACTGAGAAGATGATGATACGCCATTTAAGATAAGTGATCATATAATCCTCTGTTCTAGATATCAGCCGGACAAATACATGGAACAGTGTCTTACTTTGTGTCCAGCAGTTTGTTTCCCGATTTCCGATTTGTTTGACAAAGAACTTAATTGAACACATCAACTTAGTTCTGACCGGGCCCGGTACATAGGTCAAAACAAAATCATCGAGGGGCCCAGATATCAGCTTCTAATCCAAGAAGGAACAGATAAACTTCGACTCATATGTTTGTTCTACCACTCATTGAATTATACACAAAAGCACGTTTTATAACATCGAGTTACCAATGCGTTAACGTACAATCAATGCATAACCAACTCATAAGTAATAAATCATATCTCTAGGTTTGAAGACTTATATGATATTACCGTCTCACGATCACTCGAGATAAATTCCATGAAGTGATTCCGGTGAGCGTGGGTTGAGTCCAATGCTTAGAACTTATGAGCACTCATGAGTGTTATAGCCATGTCCAACAACTTAGACCTCTGCAACCAATCATGACAGTCTTGATTCATACCTACTTCCGACATATGACCGACTGTGGAGGTTCGAATAATATGATATACCAAACATAATTATTCTGGAAGTCAAAACATGCAAAAGAAATATAGTAAACGATCGACAAGAGATAGCAACACTTTACTCATAAATAAAACACCTTTTATTCATCATCTAATGTCAATTACACTTTACAAATTTCAAGGTTATCTAACTACTAAATCTAATATCATCCTTCAGCCCTATGCTCCGAGCATGCTGGAAATGCTTAACCCGAGTCAGTCCCTTCGTGAGGGGATCTACTGGATTCTCATCCGATGATACCCTCTTTGCCACGAGGAGTCCTTCTTCTATTCGATGTCTGATGAAATGGTATTTTTTGTCGATGTGTCTGGATCTCCCGTGATCCCTTGGTTCCTTGGCTAAGGCAACTGCACTTTCACTATCACAGAAAATTTCCATTGGCTCTTTAATAGCTGGTACAACTCCAAGGTCTCCAATGAAGTTCTTCAGCCATATCGCCTCCTTTGCTGCCTTGCTAGCTGCTATATACTCTGATTCGCAAGTTGAATCAGCCAATGTCTCTTCCTTGGAACTCTTCCAAGAAATTGCTCCTCCATTTAAGGTAAAGACACAGCCTGACTGAGAGCGGAAATTATCCCTATCAGTCTGAAAGCTAGCATCACTATACCCTACAACTCTCAAGTCTTCACTCCCACCGAGGGTAAGGACCCAGTCCTTAGTCCTCCGTAGGTACTTGAGGATATTCTTTACCGCAGTCCAGTGTGCCTTGCCAGGGTTCCCCTGATACCTGCTAACCATGCTCAAAGAAAAGGCTACATCAGGTCGAGTACACGTCATAGCATACATGATCGATCCTACAGCCGAAGCATAAGGTATTCGACTCATTTCTGCTATCTCAGCCTCAGTACTAGGGCTTTGTGTCTTACTCAATCCGGCGTTACTCTGGATGGGTAACTCTCCTTTCTTGGAGTCCTGCATGCCGAATCTCTTCAACACCTTATCCAAGTAAGTACTCTGACTAAGTCCAATTAGTCTTTTACTCCGGTCTCTCAAGATCCTTATCCCTAGAATATAGGCAGCTTCTCCTAGGTCCTTCATAGAGAAACACTTCCCAAGCCAGGACTTAACTTCCTGCAGAGTTGGGATGTCATTTCCTATGAGTAGTATGTCATCCACATACAATACCAAAAAGCTAACTATACTCCCACTAGCCTTGACATATACACAAGATTCATCTTCACTCCTAGAAAAGCCAAATTCCTTGACTTTCTCATCAAAGCAAAGATTCCATCTGTGAGGTGCTTGCTTTAACCCATAAATGGATTTCTCAAGCTTACACACTCTATTAGGGTACTCTGTGTTGACAAAACCCTCTGGCTGACTCATGTAAACATCCTCATCCAACTTTCCATTAAGGAAAGCGGTTTTGACATCCATTTGCCATATTTCATAGTCATGAAATGCGACTATGGCTAACAGAACCCTAATAGACTTAATCTTGGCCACTGGAGAAAAGGTCTCATCATAATCAACTCCCGGAGTTTGTGAGAAACCCTTTGCAACCAGTCGTGCCTTATAAGTGTGTACATTACCATCCATGTCGGTCTTCTTCTTGAAGATCCATTTGCACCCTACAGTCTTACGACCTGGTACATTCTCAACCAAGTTCCAAACTTGATTGTCATACATGGACTGTATCTCGCTGTCCATTGCCTCTTTCCACTTGGCTGACTCAGGGCCTGCCATGGCTTCCGCGTAACTGTTAGGTTCATCCAGACCTATCAGTGTCTCATCGCTGATAAGTGTATCACCTTCTGTAGTAATATGGAATCCGTAGTAATGCTCAGGTGCATTCCTAACCCTTGTGGAACGCCTCAGAGGTACAGACTTGTCAATTGGCTCAACAGAAGTTTCCTCCTCAAGTTGAGTGCTAGGGTTTGAAGTTCCTTCACCACTTGACTCTTGAATTTCTTCAAGGTCAACTTGCCTCCCACTGTCTCCTTGGCTTATGAACTCTCTCTCTCGAAAGAAAGCCCTCCTAGCTACAAAGACCACATTCTCACTATGTCTGTAGAAGAGGTAACCAAAGGATTTCTGTGGGTAGCCGATGAAAATACACCTCTCACTTCGAGGTTCGAGCTTATCATGAGTCTCGCGTCTCACGAAAGCCTCGCAACCCCAAATCTTAATGTAGTCTAGTTTGGGTACTTTACCAGTCCACATCTCATGAGGAGTTTTGTCAACTTTCTTTGTGGGAACTACATTAAGGATATGGGCGGCAGTCTCTAAGGCATACCCCCAAAATGAGATTGGTAGCGAAGCTCGACTCATCATGGAACGAACCATATCCAACAAGGTTCGATTACGCCTCTCAGCTACACCATTCAACTGCGGTGTCCTCGAAGGTGTCAATTGTGAGACAATCCCACATTCCCTAAGATAGTCGAGGAACTCTGAACTAAGATACTCACCACCTCGATCGGATCGAAGCATCTTAATGTTCCTGCCCAATTGATTCTTGACTTCCTGTTTAAACTCTTTAAACCTCTCAAAAGTCTCTGACTTATGCTTGATTAAGTAGACATATCCATATCTACTGTAATCATCAGTAAAGGTCAAATAATAACGATTAGCATCCCTTGTGGCATGTTTGAAGGGCCCACACACATCTGTGTGTATAAGATCCAACAAACCTTCACCCCTCTCACAAGAACCTTATGTTTTTATGAGGGCTATTGTTATAAAAGCCCTTATGTTTTCAAATAATTGTTGGTTTTACCCTTTGAAGTGTTTTAGGCTCGTTAAAGCCGGATATTTAGAGTAATTGCGCCAAAATTGCCATTTTAACAGGCAACCAACAGGTTACCCGGTTACACTCTCACGTTGCTTCAATCCCCACCCATCGTCATCTTCATCCCCAGACCTCCTTCTTCCTTTTCTTCTCTTTGCTCTTATCTTTTGAATCTAACCTCATGTGCAATGAATCAAACCATGATGGTCTCCCTTCTTCTTCTTCTCTTCTAAATCGAACCCCAACCACCATGAAACCCGCTTCAGACCTTGAAGATTAGGGCATGTGACTGATCAGACTTTTCTTCCTCCATGAAATCCGATTCAGATCGATATTGGGTGATGAACGGATCGATCTCCTCCACCATCTTTCCCTTTCGATTCTCCAAATTGATATAAAGAGCTACCCTACTTCCGTCATGCTCACATACATTAGATTCCATCATTGGAACATGAATCGGAGAAAAGGGGTTCATCACGTGTTCATCACCTTCATCACCCAATTCAGACCTTGGAGTCAAGGTCGCACTTGTTCATCAACCGATTCAGACCTCTTAATCTTTGATTTTAGGAACACACATATATTTTGGGGTTCACTAATATCTGTTTTGTGATTAAAATTTTCACATAACACACAGTGTATGATTTGCTACTGATTTATGTGTTATGTGTTTATTTTTGTGTTCTTTTGTATTTCCAAGATGACCATGGTGAATAGGGTGAATGAAAAGGAGAGTGTTAGTGGAGGTGGTAGTGGACGATATCAATGTAGATATGGCATCGGTGGTGGATTTCAATGATGGTAACAATGGTGGATTTCAGGTTTGATGCTTTTGGAAAACATGATGAACAGAGAGAATAGGGGAGGGAGAAGACGATGAAACGGTGGTGAGGGGCTGTTGTGTGCACCTTTAGTTATGGAGAATAGAGATGGTGATGGTTGAGATGAGGAGAGTTTGAATATCTATAGACACAAAGTTCGATTTGCAGATGCGAAGGTGATGGAAATGGAGATGATTTTAGGCATCTATAGATCACTGGGTTAGATGGGTTGTATGTGACCGAAAGTTGACTGGGAAACCCCCTAGAAGGGCATAAGTGCAATAATTAAATCAAATATCTGGCTTTAACGAGCCCAAAACACATCAAAGGGTAAAACCAACAATTTTTTGAAAACCTAAGGACTTTTATGACATTAGCCATTTTTATGAGCGACACTATATTACCTTATTGACCATTTTGATTTAATCATGCAAGATTATAACTTGATACCTTCATATATGAGGAGGCAGTACCATTAATTACCAAGTGATGTTTACACAATTTAAATTGATTGTGTTGGTGATTTAAAAAAATATAAATATTTGAACTGTTTTAATTTTAATATGTAATGTTTAAATAAAATAATATTTTGTTACTTATTAATCATTTGAATAATATATTATGGGCATCAAAATATTCAAAAAGCAACGAACATCATCGACATCTCCTTCTTTGAAGACCCCACCAACGCGCCTCCTTTCCTCCGGTAATCCTCCCCTTCTCAGGCGTTGTCTTTCTCTGGTGCTCCACCCTCAATCACACCTCCTCTCCTTCCGCGATATTCTCACTTCTCATCTCGTTCAATCATCAATGCGATCTTCTCCCCTTCTCCAGCAACAACGCTTCGTCCCTTTTCCTCTCCCCTTCTCTAGTGATCTTGTGGTTGCTAGTTGCTACCCCCCTTAAGCAATGCTTCTGGTTCAATCGCATTCTGGTTTAATTTTCTATTTGATTAATGAGGCTTTTACAGTTTTACTTAGATTGAGTAGTTTTAAAATTGTAAAAAAAAACACTTGGTACGTTCTCTTAATTTTGATTAGGTGTTTGATAAGGTTTTCGATTTCGATTCTCCTGGTACGATATCTTGATTTTGATTAGGTGTTTGATTACGTTTTAGATTTGATTTTCCAGGTAGGATCTCTTGATTTTATTAGGTGTTTGATTGTGTTTTAGATTTTGATTCTCATGGTACGATTTCTTGATTTTGATTGGGTTTAGATTTTGATTAGCTTTTTTATATGATTAGGTTTTATCATGTTTTTAACTTTGAAATGGTTTGTTTTTGTTTTTAACTCAATGATTTTGTTAATGGTCATTGTTTTTGTGGGATATTGACAAAATTGTCACGAACCCTACTTTGAAATGGTTTTGTGGGATATCTTTAAAGATTTTTTTTAACGACAAATCTAATCTACTCCTTAAATTCAACATATGTCCACAACGGGACTTGAACCTTCAACATCAAGAAGGAAAGGCAACACATAATACGGCCGGGCTAGAAACCTTTTGATACTTTAGGTATTTAACCAATATTTTTGAGATTTACCAAAATGATCATTTTGTCTTGAATGGTGAGATATTATATATTCTATCTATTTATGTGGTCCTCTTTATATAAATTGAATCCAACATGTGGTATCCACCACACCCTGTCTCATTCTTTAAAAACTTTCGAAGAATCAAAGCATAGATTTGCACTCGGCCGAGCATTGAGTGAACCATGCTAGTTTTTAAAAAAACTAGTTTTACGATTTCTAGTTAGATTGTTGAAGAAATGGTATCTCGAATAGTCGAATGCAATAAACAATTCCAGAATATGAAGAACAAGTTCGCAACTGCTTTGATATGTTTAGATAGAATATGTTTGCCTACCGCTCCTTGTTGTATTGTCTAATAGGGTTCATGACAATTTGTTGTGGATTAAGATACCCAAAAATATAAATAAAAAGTAAAAAATAAAATTATTCGGTACATAAACTCTAGTTAGGAACCCAAATAAACATCCTAGAGTGGACTTGTATGTTTTAATTTTAGTGTGTATAATTAGGTTTTACTTTGTGTGGTTTTGTTATAAAGTAAAGTATTATTTTTATATAAGAATGAGTATTTTTATAAAATAAAATTTGTAAAATAAGTCTGAAATCCGAAACAATATTACGAATAGTCTGAAGGTGCTCCTGATCACTATCACTTTACATGGATGCTGATTAGGAAAGTTAGTTACACAAATGAGGAGATAACAACTGACTTCTCGGAACTTTCAGAATTGGAGCCATTTCCGATAAGTAATCTTATATATCCACATTTTATTGGGCTTGTATTTGTTGGTTGTCGAGACCAACAATTGAAAGAAGTTTGGATTATTCACTCACTCTCTCATAATTGCTTGTGATAGTGGTAAGTAATCAGATTAAGAAGAATCTGACTTTAAGTATATTACACTTGATATGATCACTAATTGAAATGATGTTAGATGTTTGATTCTTAGTTTAAGTCGGTACTATGTGTGAACAAGTTGTAATACCAAAATATTTGAAAAATATTTGGTTAAAACAAGTTCTTTAACTAAACCTAAGCTAATTATCAATTTTTAAACAAGTTCTTGAATAATAACTGGAAGAATGCATTAACAAAAAAAGTTTCCCGATAACGTTTTCCCTTTCTCACAAGCTCAAAATGTTCTAAACTTGTAATACATGTCATGATGTAAATGTTAACTCACAAAACACCATTTCTTACTTGGTAAAATTCCCAATACAATTATGTATTCTAGAAATTCTACTAATAACCACTTATAAATAACCTAACCTAAGTGGCCAATTCAAGTTAAGTAGATAAATAAGTTTGAATAAAAATGGTCAAACATGAACTACTAATTTAAAAAAAAAACAACAATCATCTGTGACAGATCAGATGAACCATGTAACGTCCCAAAAATTACAATGAGATTTTTCATTTAAAATAGATTATCCAATTAAAAACCTTATAATTAAAATCATTAAGTGACATTCATTTGTTTGAAAATCATGATGTTAACATAGTCGAGTTGCAAAAACAACGGAAACCAAAATCTTCGATGTGTGTGTACATTCCTGTCGAGCTCTTCTCAAGAACAATCTGCAAAACATTTAATCCACAACTTTAAGTATAAAGCTTAGTGATTTTCCCACTATACCACATATGTCATCATACATACAATGCATCCAAGCAAAATCCTCGGCTCTAGTACCGATCTGCCCCACTCCTCTATCCACATACATACAATCATACGCATCATATAATACCACTCTCCCACTGGCTCTCAGCCACTACTATTATCGGATCTCAGCAGCCACTACTACCGGCTCTCAACCATCATGCAGTCATCGGCCTTTCAGCGAAACCACATCTATACCGAGCCAATGCTAATAATGACAACCACCTCATGAACACGTAGTCATATGTAATCAGGAGTCAGATAGACAATCGAACCGATAATCCTACTCTAAAGCCACAACCAAACAAGGAACATGCAAGAAAGCCTAGACCAAGAGTTCTCAGGCTATCCAACTTAAACTACACAAAATCCCTAGGGTATCCACTCAACGATCAACCAATACTACCATTATCCTAACCAAACATGCCACAGAATCATATCATACTATCAACAAGCAAGACCCTACCAGTCTAGGATACCACGGCACCAAGTGTCTCACATTTCACATACATCACAATAAGTTATCCTAGTCAACAAGCATACATGTGATCTAACAACACCACTATCCTAACATGCAAGGATATACAATATCATACGTGGCATAGTGAGAAGACTCACCTGAATTGCCAAAACTAGAGAAACACCGCAAAACTCTGACTTCTTGCACTAATCAATCTCGCAAACCGACTATCACAAAATAAGGACAAATCCTTAATCAACAACTTAAACCCTTCAAGTTTGACCCAAGGTCAAACTCGTCAAAAGTCAACGGCCAACAAAAGTGAACGGTCAACAAAAGTCAATGGTCAATCAAGTCAATAGGCACCACGTCGTGGTGACCTATTGGCAACATCGTGGGCATAATCAGACAAAACAGTCGCGATGCAAAGAGCCACCACGTCGTGGGCCTTCCTTGGTCACGTCGTGGTCGCTGCCAGAAATATCTTTTCTTCATTAAGATCTTAATTCGTTAAGTCCTTTGCTCAAACTTTCCAGAAGGCTTCCTTGACCTTAAATGAACCATAAAAATCCTTACTTTATGGGCATGCATGTTCAATGCATGAAAGTCTAGATCTAAAACATATGATGACTTCGGGACCTCCAGGAGTGATAAAGTTGCCAACTTTATCAAAACAATCCATTCTTATTAATATATCATGAAGAAAATGAGCTCAAAACCTAGATCTACAATGGGTGAACCATAAATATGAGAACTTGGAGACTTATAAAAGTCCAGAAGATGCACCAAGAGATGGAGATGAGTTTGCTAGCTCATCGTTTTCTCAACAAAGTCTTCATTCAACCTTCAAATGAACAAAACACCAACCAAGAGCTCAAATGACAAGATGAGAGGCTAGTGTTTGAGAGAGTAACTTCTGGGGGTGATGGAGGCTAAGGGTGGACAAACCCTAGCCATCACATCCTTTAAATACATCCCTAGGCCCGAGAATTGCGGTTTTTCATTCCAGCCACCACCACGTCCTGATACGAAGCCTACCATGTCGTGGTTTTTAAATGGACACCACGCTGTGGTGCACACTCCACCACACCATGGTGTAGGGAAATTTTCCAAACCACAAATGCGTTTAGATCAAACTTATATCTGAAATTTCGGGCGTTACAAACTAAATGTAAAAATAACTTAGGTTGTGTTTGGCGCGCCACAGCCAGCTGATAAGCTAGCTTATTTTTCGAACTTTTTTACGTTGTCGTGTTTGGCAAGCCAAAAAGTAGCTTATAAGCTAGCTTTTTGAAAAGCTACTTAGACTAGCTTTTTAGGAGCTTTTTTTTTTAATTTTCCAAATATATCCCTTAATTAATTATAGAAGTAAATACTCTTAAATGTCCTTTTATGTAATTTTATATATTTCTGCTAGTTTTACCAAACGTCATTTTTTATCTGTTAGATTTTCAGCTATCAACTAGCTTTTTATCTAACAGCTAGCTTTTCAGCTATCAGTTAGCTTTTCAGCTAACAACTAGCTTTTCAGCTAGTACGTTAAATTTAGAAACTAGGGTTTTTTCGAACATCATGGCTAAAACGATGATCAAAATACTAAGAAATAGTCTAAACGTACTTGAAATTCGAAAGCACAACTTGAAAAATATGGTAAAAAAGGTGTCTTATCTTGCTTCTTGGTGTTTGTTTCACTTCCCTCCAAACGCGAAGTCTAACCCTCCAAAATGGCCTTGGAACTTATATAATATGTATCTCAAAAATTCGTAACAAACTAGTTGAAAACATGCTACACGGTTGGACTCAATTTTTTCACAAGCAGGTCCGATTGGGATTGACGAGCTCGGATGGGCTTCCTTGGACCTGGTGGGATTATAGACAATTTCCAAAAATGTCTTTTTTTGAGACCCTATCCGGTTTGATTTGGGCTTGGGCGGGCATGTCCTGCATTGCTCATTTTCAACGTTGTTTTGGCTCGGTTCACATGGTGTGATCAATTATCTTGTCATAAGTGCTTCCTCAGTTTCCATATTTTGTTCGTATGGTTCATGATTGCTCTGTGTCCCTCCGCAAGAATGTGCAAATAACTTTGCTCCTGAAATAACGTGTGTAACGTCCCAAAAATATGATCCAAAAATTTCATTTTTAATTTAATAAAACAGTATTCCAACACATATTCCATACAACTCAAATGAAAATAAGTGTATCAAACATCATGTCAAATCATAGTAATATCTCTAAAGCGGAAACCATGTGGTGTGTAACATCCCAAAATCCAAGACCAAAAATTTCATTTTAAATATAATGATTTATAAAAACAATTTGCAAAAGAACATCATCAAGTATGTTATTTCATAAAACCATAGTTCACTTGTCTCAAAACCATATCATCAAATAGTAATAATGTCAGAGTACAATCCCAAGAACATCAAGTGCGGAAAATAGTGGTGTGATGCGCTGCTACCGTGCCGGCTCATTTCCCTTCGACAAAGAAGGACCTGAAACAAAAACTATAAACCGTAAGCACAAAGCTTAGTGAGTTCCCCCATCATACCACATACCATACAACATCAAACTGTCAGGCATATCTGGGTGCCCGACCTACCCATTCGGTTTCTTTCAACCGGTAACTGCCTAGCATATCTGGGTGCTGGCCTACCGCTTCGGTCTCTTTCAACCGGATACGGGGACTATTTCACCCCTACTACTACTACATAATACCCTAGCATACATATATTTATCATATATTGCCTAACATATCTGGGTGCTGGCCTCCCCTTCGGTATCTTTCAACTGGTAACTGGGGACTATTTCACCCCTACCACTACTATACTATAACATAACATACTAGCACATAAAGCATAGTGGCACACCAAACAATTATCACGAAGACAATCATCTAACAAACATTTCCTACTAGTGGGCCGACATTGTGGCCTTAGACTCACTTCTACTGGAAGGTAACTCACCTCGATGTCGTGCAGTAACTGAACTGTCCTCGGTGCTGGGATCAACTTTCCTCAAACTCCTACACATAACAGTCTCATTCAATTACTCTTTCATATTCATAACCCCTTGAAGGGTCAATCTTGGATAATGGTCAAGGTCAAAGTCAAAGTCAACATCCTGGTTGACTCAACTTGCTGAGTTGACCCCTCAACTCGTCGAGTTCCATAATTCAGAAAATCTTGAATTCACGATCTAACTCGTCGAGTTACCCTCTAACTCGCCGAGTTTCTCCTTATGACAGAATCGGGACATTCCATTTGAACTCGTCGAGTCCTTCCTTGGACTCGTTGAGTTCTCCTTCATACAGGTCGGGACATTTGTTCATTGACTCACCGAGTTCATCCTTGGACTCGTCGAGTTCTTGACCTTAAGCCCAAAACACGTCTAACTGGCTGAGTCATCTTCTAGACTCAACAAGTTGCTAAGTATTAGAGAAGGTTTGGGGGAAACACAACCCGACTCGACGAGTCCTAAGAACAACTCGTCGAGTCCCCCATGATCCTAATACTATACAGTCGATTTTAGTCGGGCTTAACGCATCCAAAACATGGATCTGGCCTCATAGGGTCGATATCACACGTATAGTTACAAACTTTACGTTCATGCATGGGTTATCTAGCTCAAAAGACCTTAAAATGAAGTTCATAAGGTGCATGGGACTCTCATGGACATAAAGTTGGCACCTTTATGCCATGGAGTCCCTCAAAGGTTCCAGATCTGAAGTCTTAACCCCAAACATGCTTGCATCCATGAATGGTTCCAAAAATGGTTCCTTAAAGCCCTAAACTACTCCATGAAGGGATCTAGCAAATGAATAGTCAAGGTATAGACTTTATACCTCAAAAGAGATGGAAATTGAACACAACCTCTGGATCTACTTGCTTCCTCTTGAACTCCCAAGCTTCTTCTTCCTTCTCAAGCTTCAAAACTACTAAAAATACACAAAAATGGCTCAAGAACACTCAAAATGGGTTAGGGTTTCGAGTTAGGGTTTTCTGGACTAAGGGAGGCGATGAAGGAGGCCACAATGGGGGTGTTAAGGTGTTTAAATAAGGTGCAAACCCTGTAAATTAGGGTTTCACTTTGGCAGACCTACTCGTCGAGTCGAGGCTCCTCAACTCGTCGGGTAGACTTCAAGTCCCGCGTCCACATATCCAATTCCTACTCGACGAGTTTGGGGCCTCCAACTCGTCGAGTCCCTTTATAAAAATGCATAATTTCTTATTTAAATACTTACCACGAACCGGGCGTTACATGGTGTATGCGATGCAGTCATCCTAAGCTCTTTCCCTTGGAACCGGAAGTACCTAAAATATAAACTGAAAACCGTAAGCATAAACCTTAGTGAGTTCCCCAAGATACCGCATAACAATCATAAACACATAACGGGCCCATCCCAAAGAGTATAACGGGCCCACCCTAACTTGCATAACGGGGCCCACCCAAATGAGTATAACGGGCCCCGCCCTAATTAGTATAACGGGCCCCGCCCATATAAAATTCATATCTCATAACAAATAATAGCATACAAGATAATCATCGGGCCCTGCCCATAAAGCATTCAAACACATACACATACTAGTGTCACACAGACAATGAGTATTCTAACATACTAGATCCTGGTTCGGCATTAGTGCCTTCGACCCGCTAAACATGGTGAGGAAACTCACCTCCAAATCTGAACGATAGCTGAATAGGTCCCGGCTCCGAATATCAGCTCTACCTGACACCTAAACAGTAACAATTCCTTAGATACAAGTCCAAATACCTCCACATCCCCTTTTAGGTCAAACTTGGTCAAAGACAAAAGTCAAAGGTCAATGTCAACAACCCATGTTGACCCACCACGCCATGTTTCCCTTTAACCACGCCGTGTTTCCCCTTTATCGACACAGGCGGGAAAATCCAAGCCAACACGCCATGTTTCCTTGAAAGCATGTCGTGTTTCCTCGAGTTCCAACAACTTAATACATTAAGTTGTTTTCTTTAACTCCCAGAGCTCCCAAGCTCAGATCTAAACCCAATTGAGACTTAGAAGGGTAAAGTTTCCAACTTTACATCTAGGGACTACAAAAAAGGGTCCAAAACCCAACCATAAGACTTGATAGAGCAAAGACTTAACCAATAAGCACCTAGACCATGAAGAAAAACCCTAGAACCAAGATCTGACTTCCTTGAGCTGGAAAACCACATAAAGTTGCCAATTTTACGTTTATGCATGCCTAAATGAAGCTTTTAAGCTTAAAAGGGGACTTAATGCATGCATGGGACCAATTCTTCTCATAAAGCTTGCACCTTTATGCTCAAGGAGTTCAAGACAAGCTTAGATCTAAAATGACAAGCCCTTAAATGACCTCACTCCTTTATAAACCCAAAAAGGAACAAAAGCATGAAATAAGGAGGTCTAAACATCTATAAGCCAAGGTTGAAACTTGATACCATAGGAAGCTTGCACAAAGGAAGATGATTTTGGATCTAAAGCCCTTCCACCAAGCAAGACAACTTCAATTCCTCTCCTTCCTTCACATAGGCAGAAGAATGGCACCAAAGACTTCTTTAAAAACTCAAGAACACCACCAAGGGACTAAAGGATCGATTTAGGGTTTTTGTGACAATGGAGGCTTGTATGGAGACCAGCCCTTGGAGACTTAAGGAGAATATATAGGGTGTAACGCCCTAAAACTTAGGGTTTCCTTACCAACCGCCAACACCTCGTGTTGAGACACCACAACACGTTGTGTTGGTCGATTAAACTCCGCGGGCCAAAATCATATCATCACGCCGTGTTCAAAGATAATTCATGAACAAATTGGAAATAATTTCATACCTGGAATCGAGCGCTACAATTCTCCCCCACTTGAATCAGACTTCGTCCTTGAAGTCCGCCACCTCAAATAACTCAAGGTCGTGCTCCCTCATCTCATCATCCGGCTCCCAAGTCCACTCTGAACCCTTGCAGTGCTTCCACTGCACCTTTACCTGCTCAACTACCTTGTTCCTCAAGGTTTTCGTCTTCTGATCCAAAATCACCACCGGTCTCTCAATATAATTCAGGCGGTCATCCACCCGAATATCCTCCAATGGAACCACTGCGGAGTCATCCACTAAACACTTCCGCGGCTGAGAGACATGAAATGTGCTATGAATTTGACTGAGCTTATCTGGAAGATCCAAGCGATAAGCAACCCGACCCACCCAAGCCATAACCCTGAAAGGACCAATATACTCGGGGCCCAGCTTTCCCCGCTTCCGGAATTGGATGACACCTTTCCAAGATGACACTTTTCAGGAGAACCATATCTCTCACCTAAAACTCTAAGTCTGGCCGGCACCTGTCAGCATAACTCTTCTGCCGACTCTGAGCTGTCTGAAGCCTGCTCCGAACCTGCTGAATCAGCTCAGTGGTCTTGAGTACCACCTCAGTACTCCCCATAACCTATTGAACGACCTCGTCCCAACAAATCAGAGTCCTGCATTTCCTACAGTAGAGCATCTCGAAATGAGGCCGATCAATACTCGCGTGATAACTGTTGTTATACGGAAATTCCGCTAACGAAAGATATGTATCCAAACTCCCACCGAAATCAATAACACATGCCCGCAACATATCCTCAAGAGTCTGAATAGTTCGCTCACTCTAACCATCGGTCTGCGGATGAAACGATGTACTGAAATGAAGACGAGTGCCTAACTCATCATGAAATCTCTTCCAAAATCTGGAAGTAAATCGGACATACCTGTTAGAAACCACTGATATCGGCACCCCATGACGTGCCACAACCTCCCTGATATAAACCTCGGCCAACTTCTCTGCAGAAATTGAAACGTCCCAAAAATAAAATCCGAAAATTTTCATTTTTAAATTAATAAAACAGTAAACCATATCATTGTCACAAAACAAAGGTAATCGAATTTTATCAATACATCATCATCATCTGAGTAAATCACAAAATGCGGAAACGAATGGTGTGTGCTCTGCAATCATCCCGGGCTCTTCCCTTTGAAACCAGAAGTGCTTGAAACATACACTGAAAACCGTAAGCACAAATCTTAGTGAGTTCCCCAAAATAACACATACCATACATAAATAGCACATAATGGGCCCCGCCCAATGAGTATAACGGGTCCCGCCCAATGAGTAGGGATGAAAGTGGGTCCAAACCCGGACCGGTTTACCCGGACCCGGAAAACCCGGAAACCAGAATTGATGATTTATAAGAACCGAGAACCGGACCGGTATACGGGAACCGGTTCCGGTTCGGTTCCGGGTATCACACCGGTTAAAGTGGGTATGGAACCGGTTGGAACCGGAAATCGATAATTAGAACCGGATTCGTGTATTAGACCCGGAAATATCCAAAAACCCGGAAATAGAACCGGAAACCGGAATTTTGGAACAAAAGAAAAATGCAATATGTTTGAAAAAAATGAATCAAAGTGTATAAAACTAAAAATAATCATGTTCAATTTGTATCATCAGAGATATTTTTCTTAATGGCCAAACAATCAGCTAGGAAATGAAAAACAATTACCAAATGTTTATAGCCAACATTGTATTTTACAACCACACATCCAACTTACGTTAATTTTAGAATTTATATGAACTGACGATTAAAAGAAATACTAACAATCTTATCAAAAGGAATTTGATGTGTTATATACGAAACACCAAAAACACAAACTGTAAAATATTCAACATAAAGTTTAGATTATTGAAAGCTTAGCAGGTTACAACAATTATACAATTTTAAAATGCAATATGTCATTTAACGGTCTAGTTATGCATACAAAAGAAAAAAAAAGCAATATGTTAACATTAATACAATATTAACGTGACATTCTTTTTACAATGGACCTATTTTGGGTTTTTGACAAACCTCCCAAATGGAAAAATTGGAATTTGGTGGATGTTATTAAATGAAAATAATTAATATAATTGGAAAAAAATGAATCAAAGAATGGGACTTGGTAAATGATATGTAGCAATTATAGTGGACTGGTTTTTTTTAGTAGCCGATATCAGTTTCAGTTCATCTTATTGTGTAACCCTTCAAACTTCGGTTCAAGGCCCACTAAAACGGTTCCGGTTAATTAAACCTGATTCCGGGTTTTTTTTACAAATCCGGTTCTAAAACCTGGAATACCCGGACCCGAATTACCTGGAACCTGGATAAGGCTAATTTTTAAACCCAATACCCGGACCGTTTAAGCATTTTCTGGTTATACCGGTTCCAGTTCCGGTCCGGTTTTCCGGTTTTATAACTCATCCCTACCAATGAGTATAACGGGCCCCGCCCACATACAATTCATATAAATATAACAGGTAATGGCATACAGAATAACCATCGGGTCCCCGCCCAGTAAGCATAAAAGCACATACACATCCAAGTGTCACACAGACAACGAGTATTCTAACATAACAGATCATGGGTCGACATTGGTGTCTTCGACCCGCTAAACACAGTGAGGAAACTCACTTCAATCCGCTGATAATCAATTAACTGCTCGTACCGCTGAACCGGATAACCTCGCGTCAACTAACAATAAATACAATCTTAATCATTAATTAACCCGATAACCCAAAATACCCTTAGGTCATACTTGGTCAACCCTGGTCAATGTCAAAATAAAACGGTCAAGATCTTACGCCCAGCGGAGTACGCCCTACGTACCTAGAGAGTACGCCCAGCATACTCTCATGTTGACCAATAACGGGACACTAAACGTGTACGCTCAGTGTACCACTAGGTACGCCCATCGTACTCATCCCAGTCCCAAAACTTCATTAAGAGCTTATTCCATTAAGTTCTTACATCCCAAACTCCAAGCCCAAAATGATTCCCTTAGTCATAAAGTTTCCAATTTTATGACTTTTTATGGCAGTAAAGTGCTTAATGTCTAAAACCCTAAGTTCTTAACCCAATAAGACATCACAACTCTTGCATGGAAGGGATAGAAGGGCCAAGATCACATTTTTATAGTTTATACTAGCTTTATAATGGATAAAGTTTCCAACTTTATCCATTAAAATGGTCCCAACAAACAAGATCTAGTCTTTAAGTCTCAAAGGGACCCAAAAGTTCATCTTTTTCAACTTAATCCATTAAGTACAAGTCTCCAACTTTCAGATCTGAATCAAAATGATGTTTAGATGGATAAAGTTTCTAGCTTTATCCATAACAAGGTCACAAACTTTTAAGATCTAAACTTTATGCACTAAAATGACCAAAATCTCATACATCCAAAACTAGTTAGATCTAACAAATGCATCATCAAGATTCAAACTTTATACCTCTAGAAGAGAGATCAAGGTGAACAAAGTCCAGATCTACAAGCTCCAATGCAACCAACACTTCTCCAAGAAATTCCTTCTTCTCCAAGGTGCACCATGCATACTCCAAAGCACTCAAAAACACCTTCTTTTAGCACAAAAGGCTCAACTATGGTTAGGGTTTCATGGAAGGGGTGTTGGAGGGGTGGAGGCTGAGAATGGAGTGGGTTTGGGGGAGTTAAGGTGCTTAAATAGGGCTCAAACCACAAAAATAGGGTTTGGGCACTGATTGTGTATGCCCAACGTACTCATGGTGCCTCAGTACGCCCAACGTACTCCCCTATGTATGCCCAGCGTACTCAGCATAACCCAAAACTGAACAAACTTCAAACGGGCATAACTTCTTCGTTCTAACTCCTATTTTGACGTTCTTTATATCCAAGGAAAGGTAACGAGAAGATCTACAATTCTATCAACTCATCCTTGCCTTAAAACTTTCCGAAAAAATCCAAAATTCATAAAATCCCAAACTGACACTTTACCGAAATACCCCTTGGCGCCAAAACACATACCAGACTCCCGAATCATCCAAATTACATTACTCACACCTAAATGGATCTAAATCTATTTTCCTCAAAGGCCCTAAGCCTGATGATACTCAGTCTTCGGGTCACCACCCCCATATAGGAAATGATTCGGAACAGGGCGTTACAACTCTCCCCCACTTAAATTAGATTTTGTCCTCGAAATCACTTCTTACCACCCTCCTGAGAACCAACGTTCCGAACAAAACCTTCTAGTAATGAACAGATCAATGAACCCATAATTGTCGATTCAAAACGTTACTTCTATAATTCTGAAGCCCTATAACTTGCCTGACCTCCGTACTGGTAGAACCATTCCAAAACACAATCACAAGGGTCACCTCCTACCATCAGAACTGAAACATCCTTTTGACCCTGATCCTTCCAACTGATAACCCGGCGTACAGATTCCTAAATCCATACCTTGCTGAGATACAAATTTTGCACTTATACACTAACGATTCCCGATGCGAATCTCAACCAATAGCAAACTCGGTACATAACCCATAACCTGAGATCCAAGGATTTACACTTGCGTTTCACCCAAAATATTCTGATTCAAGGCAACCATTCCCTAAACCGGGATATAAAATCCCCAAACCACCGCTGAGACTGCCAGTCTCGCACCTGGTCTAGCAACCAGGTTCTTGAGAGTCTAACAGATAAGGTTATTCTAGCCTATGCACCACTGTATGCCACTCCATGGCCACATAATCATCCTACTAAAACCATATTCCAATTCCTTGACCTAACCGATCTATACCACGTCTCACCTGCATTACCATAATCATACGAGCCTTACCCACGGGTCTCACTGAACGAGAGCTACACAATCCCAACCCATCTTGGACCCCAATGGTCATATTCCCATAACAGAGATATACTCTCCGATCCCACTGTCTGCCTTGCCCAAGGCATTAATTGGTCCTCCTTTATACTCTCGCAACCCCAATGATGGTCTACCTCAATATGATGAATGCTACGATCCCATCGCATACTTACAACACTTCCATACAATCTGCCAATCCAGTGAATGCTATGGCCACCCCACAGTCTTACGACACGTCTATCTCGCCATGGTCACCGCCCATGGTGTTACCACACATAATTCCTTTCACATAACACATTGCTATCAATGCAAAATACGACGAAATCATGGCCGCACACGACTCGATAATAGGATAAACGGTCGTATTCTTGTTCCAATTCAAAGGCCATAACCCAAAAGAACCATGCATATAGTTCAAACCAAGTGCTCCAATGCTATCATGTCCAATCTCATACACCCCTCTCAGCAATACATATAATGAATTACCCAATGCACATCCATGGAGATACCATAACATCATCCAAAAAGGAGAGAAATATCAGAGTTCTATCGAACAACAAACCTCAATCACTAACAGAAGATATCCCCACGAATGATCAGAACAAGACCCCATACCTTGGTTGAGACTGAACAGATTCCACCAATACGCAACCAGCTCATGAAGACTTCCAAGATGATCCTGAATGCTACCAAAACCTGAGCCGGCTATGCACCAAAATTCCACACAACCATTATTGAGGGTAAACATAACCAGAGACCAAAGGAACATAAAACACACTGAACTTGATGATAGGTTGACACATCCATTGAACGTCAAATTTCACAACTTGAAATTTTCAGAGAACCTTCGATGAATGACGAACGATGCCACCAGAAATCGATGACGCATTGACATTAGATCAAATGATCTAAAACCCGCGTAGAGCTGATCGCACCCAATTCAGAAATTTATTCCCTAATCGACCTCTAAACAAGCTAGACTATAATTAGAAACCCATGCAACGAGCTGACAAAGTCCCTCCACAACCAATACTCAACCTAAGTGGTCCCAGCGGCTCCTCATCTATTCTTTAGCACCCCCACAGGAAGCCAATAGTTGCAACGAGCTCCTTGACTAACCACTTCATGCTGAGGGACAACTCATGTGTCTCCTTAACACATACATACAATTGCAACCTACTATATACCCTGCCTTCACCAAATCTTGAACCGAGATCCCACATGATTGCACCGCAGATCCCTATGAACCATTCTCTCAATACTACGAACCTGAACAGATCGATGATCCTCCAACCAGAATACCCAGTTCTCCCCCACTTAGGGTTCGAACTACCACCTACTGGTGTTGAAACCAAACCATAACTCAAATCAGCTTAACCAGGTACAAACATCCCTGACCTTGAAATGAATAACACACGCAAGATGATCTTCCAGATAAGGATCAAACAGATCCCAAGAGAATTCCTGAATTTCAGCTGAAGATCTCTAAAATTTCCCCAATCATGGCCACTTTAACATTGAGTATTCCTTGCAAGAGCATAAGCCAACACCGACTTACGATCCAAAACATGCCCTCCTATCCTACAATCCCAACCACCAATCTGGTACCTGACATGCCTATATCCCAAGAACACGGACCCTTGATCACATCACAAAGCATCCATAATAAATCAATCCACCCGCGTACTCCTGCACTGACATACTGTCGCCAAACATCGCGACCAACAGACCCCATGTTGGGTTTACATCCGAACTCTAAAAGTCGCAAGCCTGCTCACTCCTTCTCCGAACTCGGAGAACTAAAAGGGCATCACCCCTCCCACAGATGGCGGCATTCCAAACAATCAATCAACCACTTGCTTCAAGTTGTAGTCCTCTAGCCCATCATAACAACCTTTTCCTTCTTGAGTCTTGCGACTTAAATGCATGACCTCGAGCAACCCTACCACAATATTGATAGATACGGAACTACAACCATGAATCATGGTATCAAACCATGCCATCTCTCCCGACCAGCTCTTACAATCCCCGAAACTCTCCCCGATTCGAGTATGGATCCTATGCTTCCTGTAACATCCCGAAATTCAGGTACAGCTATTTAACCCTTCTCTTTTATCAAATTGTCAAAGTTAGCAATTGAGTGAAAAGTTGTAGAAAATGAGTACGCTGGGCGTACTCAAGAGTACGCTGCGCGTACTCATGCGCTTGAAATGGACGTAGACACTTAGAGGTACGTTGGGCGTACCAAGGTTACGCTGGGCGTAACCGGCCCAGATGCAAAACCCTAATTTAGACTTGAGCCCTATATAAAGAAGGTTATGGCCTTATCCTCAGCCACCATTTGAGTGAGTGAAACCCTAAAAGAGAGCCAACCTTCGTTTTAAGCTTGTGTGAGTGTTTTTGGAACTAAAGTGTCTTTGTGTGTTAGTAAGGAAGAAGAGGAGATTCTTGTGAAGGCTAGAAGTTGGAGTGCAAGCCTTGGATCTGAGTTCTACAGAGGGAAGAGCTTCACTTGGAGGTATAAAGCTCAAAGCTTTCCTTGTTATTTTGATTTGTGCTTCATGGACCATTTCTAGGGTTAAAGTCCCAAAGGTGGAGACTTTATGAGCATAAAGGACTCCATAGACCTAGATCTGTCCCTTTTCAGTGATATATGAGTTATAGATCCATAAAGTTTCCATCTTGGTCGTTGTTATGAAGTCATGCTTGAGTTATGAGCTTTCTAGAGTTGGGAAATGGAATGTTATGAGTGTTAGTGACTTGTCCAGCCATGCAAAGGCTTAAAGTCACCAACTTTATGGATTAAGAGGTTTAGAAAAGGTCAGATCTAGAAGTTGGACGTGAGTCTTAACTGATTAAGACCCTAAAAGCTAAGAAGTCTGAAACTGGGAATTACGCTGGGCGTAATCCCAGTACGCGCGGCGTAGGGGGTTGCATTCCCCGATTATGTGAGGTTGCCGGGTACACCCAGCGTACAGGTTTGGTACGCGCAGCGTAACCCGGAGAGTTGACTTTTGTTGACTTTTAGGGTTTTGGTCAACATTTGGACTTTGGGTCAGGGAGGGGTAAAATGGTCTTTTACCCTTCTGTGGGATTGTAGAAAAGGGATGTAGTCTAGCCTTGAGAGCCGTTAATGATTTGAAATAATTACTTTATGTGATTAGGCGGGGCTAGGTCGTTGTTTCAAGATTTAGGGATATCGAGCACGTGAGTTACTAGACATCATACGAGGTGAGTCTTCTCACTATACATTACCTAGAGTGGTATCTATGTGTAGACCGGAGGGTCTTGTGTGCTATGTGTTGTATGAGATTATGTGCATTGTGATATATGTATGATATGTGTTGTACAGACCAGACCGGAGGGTCCAACGATATAGACCGGACCGAAGGGTCCAACGATATAGACCGGACCGAAGGGTCCAACGATACAGACCGGACCGATGGGTCCAACGAGCTATGACTGGACCAGAGGGTCCGACGAGCTACGGTACTGGGGGGGGGTCCCGCTGAGACAGATCGACCGAAGGGTCGTATTATAGCCTCGAGTGGCGTATGTGTTGTATGTGGTATTTGGGGAACTCACTAAGCATTTATGCTTACAGTTGTTGTGTTATGTGTTTCAGGTACTAGCGAGGATCGCGGGAAGGCGCCGACATGATTCGTACACACTGAGAGGATTTATGTATATGAGATCTTGGGACATGTTTTGTTTTGTTACAGTGGACACATTATGTTTTGATGATTATCGTACGAATGAAAGTATGTTTTAAAATGAAAAAAATTGTTTTGAAAATTCACGTTGTTACAAGTTGGTATCAGAGCCTTGGTTTGAGGGATTCGGGTGCATCTTCGGATGAATCTGAACTCAAAATGAGGAATTGAGAAAGTTTTCATAAAATAAACACTTTTTCTAAAAAGAGTAAAAGATTTTGAGAAAGGCAGAAGGAAGCAGTGTGTACGATCAGCCAGCGCCCGAACGGTGATTTCCCAAATTACCCTTACATTATATGTTATGAGATATGTTATGATATGATATGCATGCTAGAGTAGGCTAGGTGTTCATATTAGGACTAGAGTGGCCTGATTTGTGATGCCTTAGCCTAGGAAGGATTTTGCTGCTATGTGATGCTTGAGAGCGAGTAGGTAGCAGTGAGGAGCTGATGAGAGGTCTACCGAAGGGTAGCCTATGCCAATGAGATATAGAGTACTTGTGATCTGGGACCCAAGGAGGAGGACTTAGGGTGAATACTGATGCGGTATGGACGGTAGTATAGGGCCCGTACTACTGAAGACACCGGAGCAATGCGCACTCTAAGTAAGAATCCTTAGGGTACTAAAGAGCAAGTAGGGTTGAGTATCGAGTACGAGTATACTCGAGCGAATCTCTGATTTCTTTTGTGTTATATTTCAGAGACATCATGGTTGGGACGCGCCACCACCCACGAGGCAGTGGTACCAGTGGTACCAGTGATGAGGAGATCCGTAGGTTGATTCATGAGGAGGTGGCTACGGCGATTCGAGCTGAGATACCAGAGATGTTCGGGTCTATCAAGACCACGTTGATCGAGACTTTTGATGAGCGGTACGCCGCTCTTACTGAGGCTGCTGTTGTTGCGGCCACCGCAGCTGTTGCTGCTGCCAGGCCGCAGGGAGGTGACTCGTTGCTGTACCGAGAGTTCAGCAACACGAAGCCACCAGAGTTTGATGGGACGCAGGACCCGATTGCTGCGATGAGGTGGATTTCTGATATCGAGGGATGCTTCTACACCTACTCGTGTCCAGAGCATCTGAGGGTTCGGTTTGCGCTGAACCAGATTCGCTTGGGAGCGAAGGACTGGTGGAAGTTTGTGACGGCAGACTTCACTACGGCAGAGCTGACTGCGGTGACCTGGGAGAGATTCACCACGATGTTTCGAGATGAGTATGTTCCCCCTGTGGAGAGGGAACGTCTAGCCCAGGAGTTCTTGTCCCTCAAGAAGGGAACTGAGTCTGTGACAGTGATTACGAGGATGTTTCATGAGAGGGCGTTGTTTTGCCCTGAGCACGTGTCGACTGAGCAGGCACGTATGAGCCGGTACTTGAGCATTCTGAGGAGGGATATCCGTGAGTTCGTGGCGAACTCGTCGTACCGGACATTTTCCGAGCTCCAGGCAAATGCCCGGAAGAGAAAGATCGAGCTGGAGACTCAGGTCAGGGAGGAGGCCGAGTCTCAGAGGAGGGATAGGCGACCGGCACAGGCACAGCAGGCAGCCAAGCGGGCAAAGCCCACTGATTCGAGATCTGGGGGTCCGAAGGGCAGCACTTGCGGGAAGTGCGGCAAGAGCCACGAGGGAGTGTGCAGAGCTGGGGTATGTTACAAGGGGTTCACGGTTTGCTTTCATTGCAACCAGACCGGCCATCGGAAGGCCGAGTGCCCACAGCTACTGCAGGGATCAGCGCAGGGATCTGCGCCAGCTGCTCGAGCTACTGAGACCCGGCCAGCGAAGGCCGAGACACCGAGGGCTCACGGGAGAGCTTTCCAGTTGACAGTGGAGGAGGTACGCGCAGCGCCTACTGTCATGGCTGGTACATATTCTTTCATTTATTTATGCTGAGTTATGAGATATTGTGCTTATATGATGATATGCGTAGGTACTTTTCTTGTGAGTTCTGTACCTGCCTTAGTGTTATTTGACTCGGGTGCGAGTCGATCATTTGTGTCGATAGCATTTAGTCGGCACATCAGTAGCAGACGAGAGGCGTTGAGTCGACCTCTGCGGGTTTCCATAGCGGACGAGCGAGCGGTGTATGCCACGGACGTGATTCGAGGATGTGTACTTGAGATCTTCGGTGTCGAGTTTCCAATAGATCTGGTCCCGATTGCGATGGGGGACGTATGTGTTATCGTGGGTATGGATTGGCTGAGCCGATTTGGGGCTGTGATAGACTGCGAGCGACAGTTGGTGACGATTCAGGAGCTGCTGGGGAAGGGGTTTATTCGACCAAGTAGCTCACCATGGGGAGCGCGGATCCTTTTTGTCAAGAAAAAGGATCGTTCACACCGGATGTGTATTTATTACCGGGAGTTGAACAAGTTGACGGTCAAGAACCGTTACCCATTACCGAGGATCGACGATTTGTTCGATCAGTTGCAGGGAGCGTCTTGGTTCTCCAAGATTGTTCTGAGGTCTGGATATCACCATATGAGAGTACGTGATGAGGATATCCAGAAGACGGCGTTCAGGACTCGTTATGGACATTACGAGTTCGTGGTGATGCCTTTCGGGCTCACCAATGCACCAGCAGCATTCATGGACCTCATGAACAGGGTGTGTAGACTGATGTTGGATCGTTCGGTGATCGTGTTCATCGACGATATATTGATGTATTCGAGATCCAGAGAGCAGCACGAGGAGCATCTGAGAGATATTCTCGGGGTATTGAGGACGGAGAGGCTTTATGCCAAATTCTCCAAGTGTGATTTCTGGTTGCGAGAGGTCCAGTTCTTGGGGCATCTCGTCAATCAGAAGGGGATATTGGTCGATCCGGCCAAGATCGAGACAGTGATGAGTTAGGAGGTGTCGAGATCTCCTACCGAGATCAGGAGTTTTCTAGGATTGGCCGGCTATTATCGGAGATTTATCAGGGATTTCTCCAAGATTGTCGTGCCTCTCACCAGATTGACCCGGAAGGGTGTTGCTTTTTCATGGCGTCCGGAGCAGCAGACCTCATTTGACATGCTTCGCCAGAAGTTATGCGAAGCCCCTGTGTTAGCCCTCCCGGAAGGGATGGAGGATTTTGTGGTATATTGTGACACATCGATATCGGGGTTAGGTGTAGTACTTATGCAGAGGGGGCATGTGATAGCATATGCATCGAGGCAGCTGAAGCCTCATGAGACGAGATATCCCACCCACGATCTGGAGTTGGGGCAGTGGTGTTCGCCCTCAAGATCTGGCGTCACTATTTGTATGGGGTTCGGTGTACCATATACACGGACCACAAGAGCTTGAAGTATTTGATAGATCAGCCCAATCTGAATATGCGTCAGAGGAGATGGTTGGACGTGGTGAAGGATTATGATTGTGAGATCCTGTACCACCCGGGCAAAGCTAATGTTGTAGCTGATGCGCTGAGCCGTAGGGCGGAAAGTGCCCCGATTCGAGGCACTTGCATGAGATTGACAGTGATGACCCCGGTGTTGGACACCATCCGGGAGGCCCAGGCAGAGGCCGTGATACCGGAGAACTGCAAGAGGGAGCGGGTGATCGGACAGGTGTCCGAGTTTGTTATCGATAGTCGAGGGCTGATGACCTTTCAGGGTCGGATTTGGGTGCCGCATGCAGGAGGGGCACGTACCATTCTGATGGAGGAGGCGCATAGATCGAGGTTCTCGATCCATCACGGGGCCACGAAGATGTATTTGGACCTGAAGAAAGATTATTGGTGGCCCTGTATGAAGAGGGATGTCGCGTGGTTTGTCGAGAGGTGCTTGACCTGTCGCCAGGTTAAGGCCGAGCACCAGCGTCCGCATGGCAAGTTGCAGCCGCTTGAGGTTCCCCAGTGGAAGTGGGAACAGATTTCCATGGATTTCATCACCAAATTGCCGAGGACCGCGAGGGGTGTCGATGCAATTTGGGTGATCGTCGATCGGCTGACGAAGAGCGCGCATTTTCTTGCTATCAGTGAGAGTTCTTCTGCGGAGAGGCTGGCAGAGTTGTATGTGAGGGAGGTGGTATCACGACATGGGGTGCCGATCTCGATTGTGTCAGATCGAGATGTACGTTTCACTTCCAGGTTCTGGAAGAAGTTTCACGAGGCGTTGGGCACGAGGTTGCATTTCAGTACCGCTTACCACCCCCAGACTGACGGACAGAGTGAGCGGATGATTCAGACGCTCGAGGACATGCTTCGAGCATGTGTGTTGGACTTCGGAGGAAGTTGGGACACGTACTTGCCGTTGGCTGAATTTTCCTACAACAACAGCCACCATTCTAGCATTGGTATGCCTCCCTTCGAGTTGTTGTACGGAAGGAGGTGTCGGACTCCCATCTGCTAGGGAGAGGTAGGACAGCGTGTGATGGGTAGTACAGATGTGACATCCCCATTTTCACGGCCAGAAAAGACCGCTTTTGTTTATGCTTTATAAAAATCAGAGTACTTCTTTTAATAAAAATGTTGCGGAATTTGTTCCCAGAAAAACATGATAAATGCGTTATCAAAGCATTTCCGAAGAAATGTATTTTTATTCATTTCAAAACATTGGGATGTCATCGTCAATACAGGAACATAAGCATAAACAGAACTTACATTTATTTACACTAGTGATCTACATCTCTTTTAAATCTCTCAGTGCAAAGTAGCTTCGTATCGACACCTGTGATACAAATAAGCTGGAGTGGGTCAGGTTGGGAAACCTGGTGAGTACATAGGGATTTCAATCCCACAATGTTATATCATATATAATTTAGAACACAAAATATACAATTTCCCCATATATATATATATATATATATATATATATATATATATATATATATATATATATATATATATATATATATATATATATATATATATATATATATATATATAATCAACTCTTACCCCACCCCCTTAATCCTCACAACGAGACTATCCATACTCTCGGACCTTAAATTTTACCTCTTACCTAATCCATACTCTCGGATCTAATCCATGCTCTCGGATAAATAATTGTGCCCATTCCATACTCTCGGGTTAGGGACAATTGGTCTATGTCCAAATCCATACTCCCGGATTAATGACGGATTATGTGTCCTGCCCATACTCCCAGACTGAGGACAACTGACTATGTCTTAATCCATACTCCCGGACTAAGGACAACTGACTATGTCTTAATCCATACTCTCGGATTAATGACAATTGACTATGTCCGATCTATACTCTCAGACTAGGGACAATGACTATGTCTAATCCGTGCTCCTGGATCAATGACATATACTAAAGTTCTACTCTCTAAGTATAACTCACTTGTACTCATAAGAAAATACTACCCAATGTTCCTCATAATTAATTTAGGTTTACTCTTTATCCTAAATTATCATATATAATCAGGTATGTTCTTTAACACGTATTTCAGGCGACATCAATTAACTCGCACATAAACATATAATTAATACTTCAATAAATACTTGTATTAAAATCATGTTCATGAAAGGGACTATGCACTCACTTGATTAG
The DNA here is from genome assembly GCF_052849685.1 of Lactuca virosa. Classification (NCBI taxonomy): domain Eukaryota; kingdom Viridiplantae; phylum Streptophyta; class Magnoliopsida; order Asterales; family Asteraceae; genus Lactuca; species Lactuca virosa. The sequence continues at coordinate 34,930,477 of NC_136433.1, read as the reverse complement.
GTGGTGATTCCGATCTCAGACAACGCTTCGTTATCTCAAAATAATTTTCCTCGACAAAACCTAGTATCAATACCACTAGGGTTTAGTTTTAACGTTAACCGCGACTAATTAATAGTCTAGCTATTATTACTATTATATAAGCGTTAAATACCACTCAATATAACTCATAATAATAGCCCAAATAATTATTTTAAGATCCTAATAATGTTACTATAATTAAATAAAAGCTATATTAAATATAGTATAGGCGTAGCTCACTTACAGCGGGTTTTTATCAAAAACCGGGCTTCGCTGGAGCAGCGTTTCCGAGCCGAAAACGTTTCTTCTCGGAGCCGTCGGGCGCTCCGGGGCTTTCTTCTCGTGATAGGGAGGTTCCCTAGACTTGGGAGGGGTTTAGAGAGGTTAGAGAGAAGTTAGAGAGAGAAAGAAAGGTTTGAAGGTGTGAGGAAATTATGAAGAGTTCATCTCTTATTTATAGGAATTGTATAGTAAAGTAGTCTCCAAGCTTCGTCCGTATCTTTCGCGTACGAGCTCCGTTTTTGTCTGTCTTTTTACCGTTGAGTTCCTATTAATGAGATCTTCAACTCTCATTTAGACCTCGTTGGCTAATTTTCATTCTATCTCGGATTTACAAAACTGTATCGAATTCGCCGCGCTCGAAAAGTAGAGACTAAGCGTCGTCCATAACTTTCGCATACGAGCTCCATTTTTGTCTGTCTTTTTACCGTTGAGTTCCTATTAATGAGATATTCAACTCTCATTTAGACCTCGTTGGCTAATTCTCATTCTATCTCGGATTTACAAAACTGTATCGAATTCGCCGCGCTGGAAAAGTAGAGACTAAGCTTCGTCCATAACTTTCGCATACGAGCTCCGTTTTTATCTGTCTTTTTACCTTTGAGTTCCTATTAATGAGATCTTCAACTCTCATTTAGACCTCGTTGGCTAATTCTCATTCTATCTCGGATTTACAAAACTGTATCGAATTCGCCGCGCTCGAAAAGTAGAGACTAAGCTTCGTCCATAACTTTCGCATACGAGCTCCGTTTTTGTCTGTCTTTTTACCGTTGAGTTCCTATTAATGAGATCTTCAACTCTCATTTAGACCGCATTGGCTAATTCTCATTCTATCTCGGATTTACAAAACTGTATCGAATTCGTCGCGCTCGAAAAGTAGAGACTAAGCTTTGTTCATAACTTTCGCATACGAGCTCCGTTTTTGTCTGTCTTTTTACCGTTGAGTTCCTATTAATGAGATCTTCAACTCTCATTTAGACCTCGTTGGCTAATTCTCATGCTATCTCGGATTTACAAAACTGTATCGAATTCGCCGCGCTCGAAAAGTAGAGACTAAGCTTCGTCCATAACTTTCGCATACAAGCTCCGTTTTTGTCTGTCTTTTTACCGTTGAGTTCCTATTAATGAGATCTTCAACTCTCATTTAGGTCGCGTCAGCTAAAAACCGCTCGAACTAAAATTCGAGTTTCGGGCTGTACACTGCTAAGCCGAAACTTTGAAAAATCATAACTTCCTCATACGAAGTCAGATTTCGGCGTTCTTTTTATGGATTTTCTCGGTTTAACGTATTCTACAACTTTTGTTTAGATCGCTAAGGCTGAATATCGCTCTATCCTAAATTCACTATTTACGCTTCTCGGTGCCGTGCCGGTTTTGCCGTAAAACTTCGACGGATCATAACTTCTTCGTTGTAACTCGGATTTCGACGTTCTTTATATGTACGGAAACCTTGAGACATATCCTACAACTTGGTTAAGATTATTTATTCTAAATAATCTTTTGTCGAAAAGTCGTTTTCGACCCCTATTATCTCCAAATTGACTTGCCCGGATCTACGGGCATTACAATTATCTCCCCCTTAGGATGATTACGTCCCGGAATCATCAACGAAACAGGGCTCACATGATGACTCCATACGTTATCTCTTCATCCTAAGTAATAACCGTAACTTTGACGTTTCTTCGAACGAGTATCTAACTCTTAGACTCCTTGACTACATGCGGCACTCGATCTTGTACCTGCTCGTTAGACTCCAATTTATGACATTCGAGTCACAATCTCTCTGGAGACTCCTTCTTCTTCTTAGCAACTGAAGATAAGTTATTTTATTACTTCAATGGACTGATGTGTCGTATTCTAATGACCTATCATCGTATATTGCAATGCTTAGACTCAGGTCTCTTAGAGTCAAATTCTAGAACAGACTATACCTTCCTTCATGTTCTAACCACATCTTAAAAGGTAGCATTTCTAGCTACAAGCAACTATCGCGATACCTCTACTGATTGCTTTGATTATCTTTTATTTCAATCTTTCAACTTAAGTCGGATGCTACATCAAACTTGGTTCTCTGAACCACGTAACATACTCATCTTAGTCGGACTCGATTTGACATGACCACTAGGGTCGAAACAAAAATCATCTTCTTAGTCATTACCGAAACAATGGTAACGACATACTTGAATAAAACGAAATCAGTTACTAGCTTCTTGGTAACCTTGTGACTTTCCCTGATCCAAGTGTGAGTCCTGTGCTTCCGGTAGTATATGCATCTACTACCTTTCACACCTACTCATACTCGTCCCAAGTATTGTCTCGCAATCCCCAAGTCCTAAAATCACAAAACAATTTAACACATACGAGTGTGTCCAAATAATCATAAAAAATTTCCCTAGACTCTACTAGGACTTCTTCCATGCGTATCTTCAATCATCAATTCTGCTTCAACTCGGTTGGTGGTGGAAATTCCAGATGATAGGAAAACTTTAGGAATTACACCAATCGCTCTATCATCCCGCCAATCAAATATGTACATTCAGATGTACCATACTTCTCTAGACGTACTACTATTTTATCAGACGTATTCTAAAGGCAAGATACCTTTCTTATGATATCTTATCATTCACTATCATAAGCCTTTTCATTTCCTCCATTTACTCAATTTGCTACGAGCCTTCACCACGACGTTACGTTCACGGAAGCATGTGTTCAGCGCATCGAGACGAGAATACAGATAGAGAAGGTTTAGACGCGTAATCCTCCTTATTACTCCGAAAAGTTACATGCCAGTTCTAATACCGTATTTAAACGTTTAGAAATCTGAACACATAAAGTTTCCAGATCCGGTCGGCAACAGACCATAGATCCGATCATATAATCCATATCATAAATCATTTAGCACAAAAAAGCATGTTAGGCATTTTTCCTAAATTAGCTAGTGCTTGTGTCTATTCAGGTGTATTACCTAAATTTTATTAGACACACTCCTCGCAATCATCGCTTAGCATTCTAAGTTTAAGTCTAGAAATAAATCCATATTCCTAGTTCGCTTAAACTGATGCTCTGATACCAACTGTGACATCCCCATTTTCACGGCCAGAAAAGACCGATTTTGTTTATGCTTTATAAAAATCAGAGTACTTCTTTTAATAAAAATGTTGCGGAATTTGTTCCCAGAAAAACATGATAAATGCATTATCAAAGCATTTCCGAATAAATGTATTTTTATTCATTTTAAAACATTGGGATGTCATCGTCAATACAGGAACATAAGCATAAACAGAACTTACATTTATTTACACTAGTGATCTACATCTCTTTTAAATCTCTCAGTGCAAAGTAGCTTCGTATCGACACCTGTGATACAAATAAGCTGGAGTGGGTCAGGTTGGGAAACCTGGTGAGTACATAGGGATTTCAATCCCACAATGTTATATCATATATAATTTAGAACACAAAATATACAATTTCCCCATATATATATAATCAACTCTTACCCCACCCCGTTAATCCTCACAACGAGACTATCCATACTCTCGGACCTTAAATTTTACCTCTTACCTAATCCATACTCTCGGATCTAATCCATGCTCTCGGATAAATAATTGTGCCCATTCCATACTCTCGGGTTAGGGACAATTGGTCTATGTCCAAATCCATACTCCCGGATTAATGACGGATTCTGTGTCCTGCCCATACTCTCGGACTGAGGACAACTGACTATGTCTTAATCCATACTCCCGGACTAAGGACAACTGACTATGTCTTAATCTATACTCTCGGATTAATGACAGTTGACTATGTCCAATCTATACTCTCAGACTAGGGACAATGACTATGTCTAATCCGTGCTCCGGGATCAATGACATATACTAAAGTTCTACTCTCTAAGTATAAATCACTTGTACTCATAAGAAAATACTACCCAATGTTCCTCATAATTAATTTAGGTTTACTCTTTATCCTAAATTATCATATATAATCAGGTATGTTCTTTAACACGTATTTCAGGCAACATCAATTAACTCGCACATAAACATATAATTAATACTTCAATAAATACTTGTATTAAAATCATGTTCATGAAAGGGACTATGCACTCACTTGATTAGGTGGTGATTCCGAACTCAGACAACGCTTCGTTATCTCAAAATAATTTTCCTCGACAAAACCTAGTATCAATACCACTAGGGTTTAGTTTTAACGTTAACCGCGACTAATTAATAGTCTAGCTATTATTACTATTATATAAGCATTAAATAACACCCAATATAACTCATAATAATAGCCCAAATAATTATTTTAAGGTCCTAATAATGTTACTATAATTAAATAAAAGCTATATTAAATATAGTATAGGCGTAACTCACTTACAGCGGGTTTTTATCAAAAACCGGGCTTCGCTGGAGCAGCGTTTCCGAGCCGAAAGCTTTTCTTCTCGGAGCTGTCGGGCGCTCCGGGGCTTTCTTCTCGTGATAGGGAGGTTCCCTAGACTTGGGAGGGGTTTAGGGAGGTTAGAGAGAAGTTAGAGAGAGAAAGAAAGGTTTGAAGGTGTGAGGAAATTATGAAAAGTTCATCTCTTATTTATAGGAATTGTATAGTAAAGTAGTCTCCAAGCTTCGTCCGTATCTTTCGCGTACGAGCTCCGTTTTTGTCTGTCTTTTTACAGTTGAGTTCCTATTAATGAGATCTTCAACTCTTATTTAGACCTCGTTGGCTAATTCTCATTCTATCTCGGATTTACAAAACTGTATCGAATTCGTCGCGCTCGAAAAGTAGAGACTAAGCTTCGTCCATAACTTTCGCATACGAGCTCCGTTTTTGTCTGTCTTTTTACCGTTGAGTTCCTATTAATGAGATCTTCAACTCTCATTTAGACCTCGTTGGCTAATTCTCATTCTATCTCGGATTTACAAAACTGTATCGAATTCGCCGCGCTCGAAAAGTAGAGACTAAGCTTCGTCCATAACTTTCGCATACGAGCTCCGTTTTTGTCTGTCTTTTTACCGTTGAGTTCCTATTAATGAGATCTTCAACTCTAATTTAGACCTCGTTGGCTAATTCTCATTCTATCTCGGATTTACAAAACTGTAAAGAATTCGTCGCGCTCGAAAAGTTGAGACTAAGCTTCGTCCATAACTTTCGCATACGAGCTCCGTTTTTGTCTGTCTTTTTACCGTTGAGTTCCTATTAATGAGATCTTCAACTCTCATTTAGGTCGCGTAAGCCAAAAACTGCTCGAACTAAAATTCGAGTTTCGGGTTGTACACTGCTAAGCCGAAACTTTGAAAAATCATAACTTCCTCATACGAAGTCAGATTTCGGCGTTCTTTTTATGGATTTTCTCGGTTTAACGTATTCTACAACTTTCATTTAGATCGCTAAGGCTTAATATCGCTCTATCGTAAATTCACTATTTACGCTTCCCGGTGCCGTGCCGGTTTTGCCGTAAAACTTCGACGGGTCATAACTTCTTCGTTATAACTCGGATTTCGGCGTTCTTTATATGTACGGAAACCTTGAGACATATCCTACAACTTGGGTAAGATTATTTATTCTAAATAATCTTTTGTCGAAAAGTCGTTTTCGACCCCTATTATCTCTAAATTGACTAGCCCGGATCTACGGGCGTTACAACAGAGATAGTGCTGCAGACGACAGAACAGATACAACAGGTTAGACAGAGGCTACTGACGGCTCAGGGTCGTCAGAAGAGTTATGCGGATAGACGACGATCTGAGCTTGAGTTCCAGGTGGGAGATTTCGTACTCCTGAAGGTATCTCCTTGGAAAGGAGTGATCCGGTTCAGGAAGAGGGGCAAGTTGGGGCCCCGGTACATCAGTCCGTTCAGGGTGACCGCGAGGATGGGCAAGGTAGCATATCGGTTAGAGCTACCTGCGGAGTTGAGTCAGATTCATGATACCTTCCACGTGTCTCAGTTGAGGAAGTGTATAGCCGACGAGTCGGCGGTGGTACCACTAGAGGATATTCAGGTGGATGCGAGCCTGAATTATGCTGAGAGGCCAATCGCGATTGTGGATCGAAAGATTAAGGTTCTGAGGAACAAGGAGGTGCCCCTGGTTCAGGTTCAGTGGCAACATCGGAGGGGGTCTGAGCTGACTTGGGAGACAGAGTCAGAGATACGGGAGCAGCATCCGGAGATGTTTACAGCATGAGACTTCGAGGGCGAAGTCTGGTTCTAGTGGAGGACAATTGTAACATCCCGAAATTCAGGTATAGCTATTTAACCCTTCTCTTTTGTCAAATTGTCAAAGTTAGCACTTGAGTGAAAAGTTGTAGCAAATGAGTACGTTGGGCGTACTCAAGAGTACGCTGCGCGTACTCATGCGCTTGAAATGGACGCGGAACCTTAGAGGTACGCTGGGCGTACCAAGGTTACGTTGGGCGTAACCGGCCCAGATGCAAAACCCTAATTTAGACTTGAGCCCTATATAAAGAAGGTTATGGCCTTATCCTCAGCCACCATTTGAGTGAGTGAAACCCTAAAAGAGAGCCAACCTTCGTTCTAAGCTTGTGTGAGTGTTTTTGGAACTAAAGTGCCTTTGTGTGTTAGTAAGGAAGAAGAGGAGATTCTTGTGAAGGCTAGAAGTTGAAGTGCAAGCCTTGGATCTGAGTTCTACAGAGGGAAGAGCTTCACTTGGAGGTATAAAGCTCAAAGCTTTCCTTGTTATTTTGATTTGTGCTTCATGGACCATTTCTAGGGTTAAAGTCCCAAAGGTGGAGACTTTATGAGCATAAAGGACTCCATAGACCTAGATCTGTCCCTTTTTCAGTGATATATGAGTTATAGATCCATAAAGTTTCCATCTTGGTCGTTGTTATGAAGTCATGCTTGAGTTATGAGCTTTCTAGAGTTGGGAAATGGAATGTTATGGGTGTTAGTGACTTGTCCAGCCATGCAAAGGCTTAAAGTCACCAACTTTATGGATTAAGAGGTTTAGAAAAGGTCAGATCTAGAAGTTGGACGTGAGTCTTAACTGATTAAGACCCTAAAAGCTAAGAAGTCTGAAACTGGGAATTACGCTGGGCGTAATCCCAGTACGCGCGGCGTAGGGGGTTGCATTCCCCGATTCTGTGTGGTTGCCGGGTACGCCCAACGTATAGGTTTGGTACGCGCAGCGTAACCCGGAGAGTTGACTTTTGTTGACTTTTAGGGTTTTGGTCAACATTTGGACTTTGGGTCAGGGAAGGGTAAAATGGTCTTTTACCCTTCTGTGGGATTGTAGAAAAGGGATGTAGTCTAGCCTTGAGAGCCGTTAATGATTTGAAATAATTACTTTATGTGATTAGGCGGGGCTAGGTCGTTGTTTCGAGATTCAGGGATATCGAGCACGTGAGTTACTAGACATCATACGAGGTGAGTCTTCTCACTATACATTACCTAGAGTGGTATCTATGTGTAGACCGGAGGGTCTTGTGTGCTATGTGTTGTATGAGATTATGTGCATTGTGATATATGTATGCTATGTGTTGTACAGACCGGACCGGAGGGTTCAACGATATAGACCGGACCGAAGGGTCCAACGATATAGACCGGACCGAAGGGTCCAACGATACAGACCGGACCGATGGGTCCAACGAGCTATGACTGGACCAGAGGGTCCGACGAGCTACGGGACTGGGGGGGTCCCGCTGAGACACATCGACCGAAGGGTCGTATTATAGCCTCGAGTGGCGTATGTGTTGTATGTGGTATTTGGGGAACTCACTAAGCATTTATACTTACAGTTGTTGTGTTATGTGTTTCAGGTACTAGCGAGGATCGCGGGAAGGCGCCGGCATGATTCATACACACTGAGAGGATTTATGTATATGAGATCTTGGGACATGTTTTGTTTTGTTACAGTGGACACATTATGTTTTGATGATTATCGTACGAATGAAAGTATGTTTTAAAATGAAAAAAATTGTTTTGAAAATTCACGTTGTTACACTTCCAGTAGTATGGGCTCAATAATACCTTCCACACCTATCCATACTTTCCTCAAGAATCATCTCATGTCCTCTAAGACCTGCTTAAAAATATCCTTCTGATACCTTCTCAACAGCGAAACAACCGCACTAAAATACTTCATAGGTTCTCCTAGGATTTCCCACCTCCTCTGACATCAGCTACTGAAGGGATCCAATCAATGTCATCCAGCCACTTCATGAATACATTTACATTGAACAAAACTTAAATAATCCTTCGACTAAAGGACCCAACCCTACGACGGTTAGACTCAAACGAGAGTTGCACAATAGGTTCAAATCCTTCACTCTAAGATTACTTAACCTCCATTACATGTAACTTAATGTATTCATTTGATAGTTGGCTCACATCAACGTGAGCCCCACAAAACACAAAGCAAGCAGCATTCGAGCAACGGAGACAATTGGCACTAAGATACTATAAAATCAGGCAGATCCTCATACGAAATTCTTGATCGCTATCTCCCATCATCTCGGATGCACCTTCGCCCTGCCCCAGTCTCTCAAGAGTGACTAATCATTCAACGCGCTATCTGGCCATGAATTGCACCCATTCAGGAAGTTTCCACCAACCCTGCAGCACTCGTGTATGATAATCATACATAACACTGGATCCTATAGACAGTCGAATACTTGATTCTATCCTAGGCCCTTCATCAAACAAGAACAGGAAATAAGGCCAAACTAAATATTCTCAGGCTACAGAATCTTATTTATGTACAATTATGATGCATACACCAAGCAACTACAGTAATGATGTCAATTTCATATAAGAAAGAAATCTAGGCTATCAGGCAATTCTATCATGCAATTCCTGAAGATCCTTTGCCTATCACTAGCATGCTGTTCAAATATATCACAGATTCATAAATCAAATCATATTAGATAACATGTATGGATATTTTGGGAAAAACTTACTTGAGCTCGGTCGATTGCATGCACCACACCGTTTCTTGTATTAGAAAACCCTTTTCTTTAAAAACATTTCTTCTTGAAAAACCTTACCAAACCCTCAGTTTGAGTTCAGACACACCCGGAAGTATCTCCGAATCCCTCAAACCAAGGCTCTGATACCAACTTGAAACGTCCCAAAAATAAGACTCGAAAATTTTCATTTTTAAATTAATAAAACAGTAAACCATATCATTGTCACAAAACAAAGATAATCGAATATTATCAATACATCATCATCATCATCAGAGTAAATCACAAAATGCAGAAACAAATGGTGTGTGCTCTGCAATCATCCCGAGCTCTTCCCTTTGAAACCAGAAGTGCCTGAAACATAAACTAAAAACTGTAAGCACAAATATTAGTGAGTTCCCCAAAATAGCACATACCATACATAAATAGCACATAATGGGCCCCGCCCAATGAGTATAACGGGCCCCACCCTAAATCGTATAACGGGCCCCATCCAATGAGTATAACGGGCCCCGCCCAATGAATATAGCGGGCCCCGCCCACATACAATTCATATAAATATAATAGGTAATAGCATACAGAATAACCATCGGGTCCCCGCCCAGTAAGCATATAAGCGCATACACATACAAGTGTCACACAAACAAAGAGTATTCTAACATAACAGATCATGGGTCAGCATTGGTGCCTTCGACCCGCTAAACACAGTGAGGAAACTCACCTCAATCCGCTGATAATCAAATAACTGCTCGGACCGCCGAACCGGATAACCTCGCGCCAACTAACAATAAATACAATCTTAATCAATAATTAACTCGATAACCCAAAAATACCCTTGGGTCAAACTTGGTCAACCCTGGTCAATGTCAAAATCAAACCGTCAAGGTCCAAAAGTTAATATTTCTTCCCAGCGGAGTACGCCCTGCGTACCAAGAGAGTACGCCCAACATACTATGATGTTGACAAATAGCGGGGCGTTGAACGTGTACGCACAACGTACGACGAGGTACGCTCATCGTACTCAGCCTAGTCCCAAAACTTCATTAAGAGCTTATTTCATTAAGTTCTTACATCCAAAACTCAAATCCAAACCCAAAATGATGTCCTAAGTCAGAAAGTTTCCAAATTTATGACTTTGTATGGCTATAAAGTGCTTAATGTCCAAAACCCTAAGTTTTTAACCCAATAAGACATCACAACTCTTGCATGGAAGGGATAGAAGGGCCAAGATCACATTTTTATAGTTCATATTAGCTTTATAATGGATAAAGTTTCCAACTTTATCCATTACAATGGTCCTAACAAACAAGATCTAGTCTTTAAGTCTCAAAGGGACCCAAAAGTTCATCTTTTTCAACTTAATCCATTAAGTACAAGTCTCCAACTTTCAGATCTGAATCAAAATGATGTTTAGATGGATAAAGTTTCCAGATTTATCCATAACAAGGTCACAAAATTTTAAGATCTAAACTTTATGCACTAAAATGACCAAAATCTCAAAACATCCAAAACTAGTTAGATCTAACAAATGCATCATCAAGATTCAAACTTTATACCTCTAGAAGAGAGATCAAGGTGAACAAAGTCCAGATCTACAAGCTCCAATGCAACCAACACTTCTCTAAGAAATTCCTTCTTCTGCAAGGTGAACCATGCATACTCCAAAGAACTCAAAAACACATTCTTTTAGCGCAAAAGGCTCAACTAGGGTTAGGGTTTCATGGAAGTGGTGTTGGAGCGTACTCCCCTATGTACGCCCAGTGTACTTAGCATAACCCAAAACTGCCCAAACTTCAAACGGGCATAACTTCTTCGTTCTAACTCCGATTTTGACTTTTTTTATATCCACGGAAAGGTAACGAGAAGATCTACACTTCTATCAACTCATACTCCATAAAACTTTTCAGAAAAAAAAATCCAAATTTCATAAAAGCCCGAACTGACACTTTACCGAAATACCCCTTGCCGCCAAAACACAGACCGAACTCGCGAATCATCCAAATTACATTACCCACACCCAAATGGGTCTAAATCTATTTTCCTCAAAGGTCCTAAGCTTGATGATACTCGGTCTTCGGGTCACCACCCCCACATAGGAAATGATTCGGAATAGGACGTTACAGAAATACTCTCCTGAACTGGAAAAAAATGCGCTCTCTTGGTCAAATGATCCACGATGACTCATATCAAATGCACTACGTGCGTAGTCCTAGGAAGCTTTGTGATGAAATCTATAGTGATTTCTTCCTATTTCCATACGGGAATCTCCAACGGCTGCATCTTGTCATGAGGTTGCTGATGCTCAGCCTGGACTTTACTGCAAGTCAAGCACCACTCCACGTACCAGGCCACATCCCACTTCATGTAGGGCCACCAATAATCCAGAAGAAGATCCCTATACATCTTCGTCGCCCCGGGATGGATGGAGAACCTATAATTGTGGGCCTCATCCATCAGAAGATGGCATACATCACCCTAATAAGGAACCCAAACTCGCTGATGCAGAGTCAAAAATCCACGACTATCATAATCGAAGGAAGCCACATGACCCATAATGCGCTCATTCTTCTGGTGCTCTTCCTTCATAGCCTTGGCTTGAGCCTCACGAATCCGCTCTAAAAATGGAGTAATCACGGTCATCCTTAAACATATATCCCTGATCGGAGTCGTGACCGCCTTGAGGCTAAGAGCATCAGCCACCATACTGGCCTTCCCCGGTTGGTAAAGGATTTCATAATCATAATCCTTCACCACATCCAACCGTCGGCGCTGCCTCATATTCAAATTCGTCTAATCCATCAAGTACCTCAGGCTCTTGTGGTCCGTGTAAATGGTACAACGAATCCCATAGAGGTAATGCCGCCAAATCTTGAGGGCGAAAACCACGGCCCCCAACTCCAAATCATGTGTCGGATAATTCGCCTCATGAGGCTTCAGCTGCCTCGAAGCGTAAGCGATCACGCGACCCCGCTACATCAACACTGCCCCTAAACTTGTGATTGAAGCATTACAATAAACCACAATCAATCCTGAAATCCACCTGGAACTAGATCAATCCTGAAATCCACATGTCTCTCCGGAGGCACCCCAGGCAAATCCTCTGGGAATACATCCGGGTAATCCATCACAATCGACACACCCTCCACGGTCACCTTACCCTTATCTTGGGTAACCATGACATAGGCGACAAAACCTGAGCAACCTTGCTGAAGATAGCGTGTGGCCCTCGCTGCAGAACACAAAATCGGCCCATGTTGCGGTCTCTTCCTATGAATCACCAACTCTCCCCCACCTAGGGTTTGAATCTGAACCAACTGTTGCTCACAGTCGATCACTGCCCCATTAGGGCTCAACCAATCCATACCCATAATGACTTTGTTCCCACGCAACAGAATGGGAACCAAATCCACCAAATACTGCTCGCTGAATATCTGGAGAGTACACCCGATGAACCCTCACAACTCGAACAGACCTATCATTAGCAATATCGACATCTAAAAAACAATCTAGCTCCCCCGGAGCTCCAGCAAACCTCTTGTTAAGCGCAAGAGATACAAACGATCGGGTAGCCCCCGAATCAAACAAAACTAAAGTAGAAATGTCGTTCACGAAGAACGATCCTAAAATAAAACATATAAACATATGCAAGCAATTCAATATGAATAAAGAGATAAGGAGAAGATACATACTCGTCACAACATCGAGAGTTGTACGCACCTCCTCAGCCGTCAACTAGTAAGCCCTGCTCTTCGCCACAGGCGCGACTACCCGGCCCTGGCGGCCATCAGTAATCCTAAAAGTAGCAGGAGCGGGTGCTGACACCGGTCCTGCTGCAGCCAAACTCGGAGAATGGGCCTTCTTGTAGCCCATTTGATTGCAATGAAAGAAAATCAGATCAGATACCAGGGTGATGGTGGTGGTAGCAGTACAATCCCTTCTAATATGACAAGTCCGACCACACTTGAAGCAACCAGAACCACCCACTCTGCACGTCCCCTCATGCGACCTGCCACACTTGCCACAACAGCCTCGACCCTGCTGGCCCTTCCCTCACGAATCAACAACCTTGGGCCTCTTTCCCGAACCCCCTGATGTCTGAACCTCATATGGCTTCCTCTTCCTCTCTATCTCTAGGTCAATCTCCCTCTCCCTAGTGCGAGAAATCATATCCTCCAACGTCTTGCAGTTGGATCGGCTCACAAAATGCCAAATGTCGCTCCTCAACATCTCATGATATCGGGCCTTCTTCATCTCCTCGTCTGCCACATACTGCAGAACCAAAAGAGCCCTCTCCCTGAAAATAACAGTGATCTCATCCACCGTCTCAGTAGTCTGGAGGAGATCCTGGAACTCTCGCGCCAGCTGCCGTACCTCAATAACAGGCACAAACTCAGCTCAGAACCTGGTCGAAAAATGATCCCAGGTCATCCCATCAACAACATCATCACCCACTGCATGACCAACCTCCTCACACCAGTCTCGTGCCATGTCCTTCAAAAGAAAGGAAGCTAGTCTGACCATGTGCCCCTTGGGACAACAACTGGTACGAAAGGCGTTAGCAACGTCTGCTAACCACCGCCTGCTCGCAATCGGCTCCCTCGCCCCGTGATAATCCGGAGCTCCACATGCCCTGAACTTCCTGAAGGTCAAAGAACACGTACCAACCAAAGCCACCATCTCTGTGCGAAAGGCGCTCAACCGCTCAAACAAGAACTGTGCAATAGAGTTAAAACCTATCCTTCTAAAATTATTCAGTTCCCATAGTATGTAACCTACCATATTCGCTTACCAGTTAGCTGAAGTTAGTAAGAACTCCTAAAAGCACAAAGCTAGCATCATTCGAGCATCAAGTAACCAAAACCAAGCATAACCTAATCAGGCCATCCTATCACTGACTGATCAGTACTAGCATGCAAATCTACAAGCTCATACAATAGGCATACAAAGGCATCTCTCCTAACATTCTATCACGCAAAACTGAGCAAATCATTAGCTCTAACTAGCATGCGATTCATAAATTCACAGATCAAAACATATCAGATAACATGTATGGGTATTTTGGGAAACTTACTTGAGCTCGGCTGATTGCATGCACCACACCCTTTCTTATTTTAGAAAAAAACCCTTTTCTTTTAAAAAGATTTCTGTTTGAGAAAAACTTTACCAAATCCTCAGTTTGAGTTCAGACACACCCGAGAGTTTGCCCGAATCCCTCAAACCAAGGCTCTGATACCAACTTGTAACGTCCCAAAAATATGATCCAAAAATGTCATTTTTAATTTAATAAAACAATATTCAACACATATTCCATACAACTCAAAAGAAAATAAGTGTATCAAACATCATGTCAAATCAGAGTAATATCTCTAAAGCGGAAACCATGTGGTGTGTGCGATGCAGTCATCCCGAGCTCTTCCCCTTGGAACCGGAAGTACTTAAAACATAAACTGAAAACTGTAAGCACAAAGATTAGTGAGTTCCCCAAGATACTGCATACCAATCATAAACACATAACGGGCCCCATCCAAAGAGTGTAATAGGCCCCGCCCTAATTCGCATAATGGGCCTCGCCTAAATGAGTATAACGGGCCCCGCCCTAACTTGCATAAGGAGCCCCGCTCAAATAAGTATAATGGGCCCCATTCTAACTCGCATAATGGGCCCCGCCCACATAAAATTCATATCTCATAACAAATAATAGTATACATGATAATCATCAGGCCCTGCCCATAAAGCATTCAAACACATACACATACTAGTGTCACACAGACAATGAGTATTCTAACATATCAGATCTTGGGTCGGCATTGGTGCCTTTGACTCGCTAAACATGGAGAGGAAACTCACCTCCAAACCTGAACGATAGTTAAATAGGTCCCGACTCCGAATATCAGCTCTACCCGACACCTAAATAGTAACAATTCCTTAGATACAACTCAGAATACCTCCACACCTCCTTTTAGGTCAAACTTGGTCAAAGACAAAGGTCAAAGGTCAAGGTCAACAACCCATGTTGACCCAACATGTTGTGTTTCCCTTTAACCACACCGTTTTTTCCCTTTATCGGCACAAGCGGGAAAATCCCAGCCACCACGTCGTGTTTCCTTGAAAGCACGCCGTGTTTCCTCGAGTTCCAACAGCTTAACACATTAAGCTGTTTTCTTTGACTCCCAGAGCTTCCAAGCTGATATCTAAACCTAATTGAGACTTAGAAGGGTAAAGTTTCCAACTTTACACCTAGGGACTACCAAAAAGGGTCCAAAACCTAACCATAAGACTTGATAGAGCAAAGGCTTAACCAATAAGCACCTAGACCATGAAGACAAAGCCCTAGAACCTAGATCTGACTTCCTTGAGCTGGAAAACCACGTAAAGTTGCCAATTTTACGTTTATGCATGCTTAAATGAAGCTTTTAAGCTTAAAAAGGGACTTAATGCATGCATGGGACCAATTCTTCTCATAAAGCTTGCACCTTTATGCTCAAGGAGTTCAAGACAAGCTCAGATCTGAAATGACAAGCCCTTAAATGACCTCACTCCTTTATAAACCCAAAAAGGAACAAAAGCATGAAATAAGGAGGTCTAAACATCTATAAGCCAAGGTTGAAACTTGATACCATAAGAAGCTTGCACAAAGGAAGATGATTCTGGATCTAAAGCCCTTCCATCAAGCAAGACAACTTCAATTCCTCTCCTTCCTTCACAAATGCAGAAGAATGGCACCAAAGACTTCTTTAAAAACTCAAGAACACCACCTAAGGACCAAAGGATCGATTTAGGGTTTTTGTGACAATGGAGGCTTGTAAGGAAACCAGCCCTTGGGGACTTAAGGAGATTATATAGGGTGCAACACCCTAAAAATTAGGGTTTCCTTCCCAGCCGCCAACACACCGTGTTGAGACACCACAACACGTTATGTTGGTCGATTAAACTCCGCGGGCCAAAATCATATCATCACGCCGTGTTCAAAGATAATTCATGAACAAATTGGAAATAATTTCATACTTGGAATCGAGCGCTACAACGTGCAACCCTTCAAAGCTCCTAAAATTCCTCCGCAAGAAAGTACAAATAACCTCCCAACCTTCAAAACTCTTGAAATTCAAAAAAAATTGTGCAAATAACTTCGCTCACACAAATTGGAAACATAGTTTTGCGAAATAAATGAAATCTCATCTACAGAGGCCAAATGCGAAAATAATGAGGTTGTAAAGGTTGTTAAAACTCAATCTGGAAGTAGAAAGAACTCCTAAAGATGGTACCGGGTCAAACTTTGATAAAACTATAATTTTAGATTAATATAATATTATATGATGTTTATAACTCCACGAATTAGTAAAATGTTTATGTATTAAAGTTTTATTTTGAACCACATAGTTATATAAATTCTAAAAGTTTTTTCACACTCAAGAATATTCACTATTACGTGACCTCCGCCATTCGAATCTAAAGTGATATGCCGTGAGGTTAGACAACGGAGTCTTATCGACAACATGGTATTAGAATTTGTTCATGATTTTAATTTTAAACGTGTATGAGTGCAATTTGAAGAATTGAATATCTCCTTACCGGCCTAAAAAGCCAAGGAGTATAAAAAGTTAGAAGTTTATAATGGATATACACACAAACGAATATATATTTGAAAAATATATGGAAATGGCCTAACTTTTGGGCATTTGCAAACATAATCACCGGTTCGTAATGACCATTCCATATTTCAAGAATCTTGTATAATAAATGAAGATTTTTTTTGTCATTTGTCACACTCTTATTCAATTTAACAAATGTCATTTTGTGGTTATTTTGAATTAAAATTTTTTCCATATATAATTTTATGAGTTTTTCTATTTTATTAAATTTGACATAATATTTTAATTTAATAATTGTAATAAATGGATATGAATTTCATTAATGAATTTACATTTTAATTTCAAAATTCTTAAAATTAAAGATCATTAGTTTCTTTTATTTATTTAAATTAGTTGTTTAAATTTACAAGATAAAAAACATTTCTATTATAATAATTCATTATTTATTTATTTATTTTAAATTAACTCATCTAATACATGAATCACACAATTAGTATTATAATATGTATTTTTTTTTCCTATTTGTACAAAACATTTTTCATAAACTCTGATTACCAATTTTTGAAATAACCATATTCAAGTGTTTAATATTATTGCTTTTCTAACCAAATGTTATTTTTATGCTTTCGTATATCATCCGCTTCCCATTTGCTTTATTTTATATATTATTTTTTTTAGTGTATTTCTGTTATTAGTATGGGCTCCCATAAGGTTGTTCACAATTTTGGTGAATATACAAAATTTGAACGTCAAACCTGCAAAAAAAAATTGTCCGTTTGTATTTTGGTTTAGTTCAAACCCCGATTTTTTGGCTTCATGGTTATTTTGGCCATGTTTTTATGCGGTTTTAGTCCATCTGAAAACTAAAATTATTGTAATACTCTTATGTATTTATTTTTTATTTTTCTTTCATTCTTTATTTATTTAAATAATTAAAAAAAAACTCATATCACACACATACATACACACACACACACTCTCTCTCTCTCTCTCTCTCACTCTCTCTCTCTCTCTCTCCATTAAACCATCTCCAACCCATCTCCATTTTTCCCCCATAAATGGAGTAAAAAATAAGGTAAATAGTGTTTCATCTCCAACCCTACTCTATTTTCTACCTCATTTTTTACCCCAAAAAGTATATTCCTAGAATATTTAATTTTTATAACTTATATATATTGTCAAATACACCTCTCTACTAATTAGGTTTTAACAAATATATATTATATTTTTTCATTACAAAAATATTTCAAATTATATTATCATAAATAAAATGTTTATATATAATAAATTTAAATTAGTATGTAACATGATATTATAAATATTAAATATTGCATTTAAATTATAATTAGTAGATAAAATAAATTAGAAATGTATAAAATAAAAATAAGAGGGACTAAACTTGGCAACCAAACTTCATTTCCATTTTTGGAGATATGTATAGTATTCCCCCAAATATGGGGGAATGCTATTCATATCTCCAAAAATTGAGGTGGAAATGGGGTATGGTTGGAGAAGAATGGGGGAAGAAATAGAGGAAAAAATGGAGTTTGGGGGTGGGTTGGAGATGCCCTTAGACCATCTCCAACCCATCTCCATTTTTTCTCCCATAAATGGAGTAAAAAATGGAGTAATCAGTGTTTTCATCTCCAACCCTACTCCATTTTCTACCCCATTTTTTACCCCAAAAAGTATATTCCTAGAATATTCCATTTTTATAACTTATATATATTGTCAAATACACCCCTCTACTAATTAAACTCTATATTTATGATTAATTAACATAAATTAGTATATAACATAATATTATAAATATTAAATATTGCATTTAAATTATAATTAGTAGATAAAATAAACTAGAAATGTATAAAATAAAAATGAGAGGGACTAAAATTGGCAACCAAACTTCAACTCCATTTTTGGAGATATGAATAGTATTCCCCCATATATGGGGGAATACTATTCATATCTCCAAAAATGGAGGTGAAAATGGGGTAGGGTTGGAGAAGAATGGGGGAAGAAATGGGGGGAAAAATGGAGTTTGGGGGTGGGTTGGAGATGCCCTTAGAATCGAAAGCTCCAAGCATCTAAATCACCACCCTCCACTATTTTCTTTCCAAAACCACCACCTACTATTACCATTACCACCTCTTGTCACCACCACCACCACCAGATTCCACCATTATAAAAGAATAAAAAATCATAACTCATTTTTGTTTCTTGTTTCAGCTTCTTGTAAAAGAAAAGTTGATCAGAATCATCAAATATTAAGCATTCATAACCAAAATCAGAGTAGAAAGCAACAATTTATCTTTGAATGTTCATCGATTTTACACAGAACATTCAAAATCATATTACAAAAGTACTAATCTATCCGAGAACATTCCTCGATTTTAAAGCACACAAACACATTCACAAATCAGTTTTCAAAACTAGATGCAAAAATCACATGTTAAAGCAAGCCCTAGCACACACAACGCATCACCACCAAGAAACCCTAGCCACCATGAGCATCCAGATCTTTGCAAAAATCAGATTTTTCATCCTCTATTTGGTAAGCCAACAAACCCAGTTCCACCAAGCATAAGCAACTGATTACAAAAGGAAATGAGAAGGTGGAGAAGACGATGAACAGTAGCCGCATATAGCTGGTACCAATTTTGAAGATCTGAACCGGAGAGTCACACACACACACATACATAATGTATTGAGGATCTGAACCGGAGGGAAGCCGACGTAAAAGATTAATCAAAACCACAACACAAAAATGGGCTGGAAACTTGGATTTTCCGGTGTATCTGAGGCCGGTGATGTTGGTGATAGTTAGACCACCGATCTGTCTTTTTTTTTTCTTTCGGACGCTCTTGTCTCGTGGATGGTGGAGCTCGACGGAGATGTTTGGGCTAGGGGAGAGGACCAATGGGTGAGAAAGGAAAAGGGGTGGCGTGGGATATTGTTCTCGCTCCTAAGCACAATGGAGGTCTCGGTGTCGGATCGCTCAAAGTTGCTAATTTAGCTTTGTTATCGAAGTGGCTTTGGCAGTTCAGATCGCATAGTGATGCTTTCTGTCATCTGTGCTACTCACAATCTCGTCCATAAATCTTGGGATTCTTTGTCCCTGAAATCTATTCCTAGAACTTGGAGAGATATTGTAAAGGTGATGAAGGTGCTCTCTGGCTTGGATATTGATATTTCACACATCTTTTCTTTAAAAATTAGGTCTGGTTCCTCCACGCTTTTCTAGAAGGATGACTGGGTGGGCATTGGACCGTTGGCCTCTAAATTCCCTATTCTTTATGATCTGGATAAAAGGAAGCCGGCGTTTGTGGCAGAGCGCTTCTCGAATAACGGGCCTCGTTGGGATTGGAAAAGAAGACCGTCTTCATCTCAGGAGGTTCACGAGGTTTCTCTACTGGAGGCTATTCTTGAAAATGTTACTCTATATGATAATTGGTCCTCTAAGCTCTCTCCTGATGGAGTGTTTCACGTGTACGAGCTTCACTCTTTGATTGACTACAAGATTACTAGACCCGTTAGCAATCCCACAATGCAATTTCAGCCAATAAAAATATTTAAAAAATTAATTAGGGTGTCCATATTGTAATATGAGGTGTCTTTTTAGCCAACCCCGCTTACTTAGATAGGCTTCCTACCGGGGCTGCACTATCTCGACGGGGTGTGGCTATTCCCTCCATAGTCTGTCATTTGTGTCACTCGGGCTTGGATAATCCAGATCAGTTTTCTGTTGGTTATATCTTTTCTCGTGTGGTTTTAGATTGGATCTTTAATTGGTGTGGTTTACCCGTTAAATTCTTCTCCTCGGTCGTTGAATTTATCGAGTTTGCGGAGAACCGGGGGAATTGTCCAAAAAAAAAATTGGCTTATCTTTTACGGTTTTCTTTGGTGCGTTTGGAAGGCGAAGATTGATAAGATCTTCAAAGGGATTATAACTTATACTTCTAGATTGGCGGATAATATTTTTTCCTTGGTTTTTCATTGGGTTAAGCATAGAAGGAACTTCAGGAGCGTAAATTTGATAGATTGGTGTATTTTCCCTTTCAACATTTTGTAATTTTCCTTTGTTTTTTTTTTGTTCCCTTGTTTTTTTGTTTTTTTCCTGTCTTCTCTCTTGTCTTCTCTCTTAGACAGGGTTTAATAAAGTTCCGCCGGTCCAAATTTTTTTTTTTTTTTTAATAAAATCAAAAAAGATAATTTTAGCTCATATTCCAATAAAATAGCCATTTTTGTAATATCACCATTTATACCTTTAAAATTTGTGAATATCCCCATTTATACCTTTGAGGTTTAAAATTTAACTACCTTATGAACTGTAATGCTGTATTGTTTATCTTTTTTTATAATATATTACCTCTTATCGTTTTTATACAAAATTATTATATAAAATGCTTTTTATATGCATAAAGATACGCTTTATCGTATTTAATATCCAAAAGCACGTATATTTTTTGTCCATAATTGAAGCAAAAATACACATGTATTACATCCAACTTTACATGTTATTATGAATAATGAAGCATGTGGAGATAATCAGGAAACATTTATTCTTGTTGTAGAAAAATTATTATAATTCACGATTAAATAAGCTCCCATCACCCCCGCACCCGTGGAACTGCATAATTTAACTAAGAAAATGGTTACCCAATTAACCATGATTGACTTTACTTATTAATAAATTTACTAATATTTATGTAGATTTTATATGATAAAGCATTATAATTATGTTTTAAAACAATAATTAAATGTATTTGTTTAAGGATTAAAAATACCTTTCCAACCATAAAACATATGAATTGAACTAAATTAATTTCAGTAGGACCAGAACCAGAAGTATTTGGTTCAATTCTCAGTTCTTCAATTTTGGATAAATCATTTCCTTCTAAAACTGAAATTAAAACTTAAGTCTTAATAAACATTCCGAATAAATATTTAATGTTATGAGAAATAGCAATAGTTTTATCATAAAAGCGTAGGCAGCTTAAGTATTAATAATTCAAAATTCTTAATCATGTCGATACATGTTTAATTATAAGACTAATATTTTATTTTTTTGTTTATTTATTTATTTATTTATGAATTGTTTTCTGATGCACATACCTTAAAAGAATTATGTGGAATTAAACGTATGCATTCACATGCCTATCCATGAGTGTTTAGATTGCTGCCCTGCTGGCTGGCACATGCATGGCCCAATGTTCAAATGAGAATAGGATTAGGACCATTGACCGTGGATGGTCTTGTTTCAATGTTAACTTTCAAAATCAATAGCATGCAAGAAGAAGACAAGTAAAAGTTGGGATTTGTTTTTAGCGAGAGACCAGATATAAAATTAGTTGTTATATAAACACTATGATTTTGGGGGAAATATAACATATTATACAAGAATAATTAAAATCGTAGATGCATCTTGCAATGGAAAGGTGATTGTGGCTCGATATAATAAATTGTTAAAAGAACAATCATCCTCTCACACACAAACACTTGTGACTTTTGAATTTTACTTTAGGAAGAGTAATTTATAATCTTACAACTGATGGGTAAAATCTAATCTCTTCAAGCTTCACATTCGCACTCAATCTCTCAAACTAAACACTAGACTGATGGGTGAATCACCCATCAGGAAGCTCAAACACTTAGAATGGAGTAAGTTACAATTTTACAGTTTTCATTTCCGATCTTTGGTATAGCGGAAATTAAGGATATTCACAAGAAAACCCTTAATTACATAAACCGAAATGGAACCACAAAATCTTGGTGGTGGTGGTGGTGGTAGGGGTTAGGGCGAGCATGCTGTGGTTGGATGCGGTTTTTGGCCAAAATCGAACCACAAACCGCAAATGCGGTTTTTATAATTACATAAACCGAAAGGTGCGGTTTTTCGGTTTTTTGATGTGGTGCGGTTTTATTCGGTTTTAAACTGCATAACAGCCATAACTTGGTACAGTTTTTTGGTGCGGTTTTTTACCGTGGTTTTAAACTTGTTGTGGTTGTTTCTTTTACACTAGTTGTGTAAGAAGGAAAATCCGTCGACATTTTAATATAAAGGTCAACTAGATTAGATTCATATATGTTGGAAATTATAGAGGTAATCTTACAAGTTAAGTTTCCTCTATCCCACATTGGCGGGGGAAGAAACCTTGTGTAGGTTTATAAGTCTTTTCCCTTGATAGGCCTTTAAAGGCTTTAGTGGATCAAAGGAATGAGTCAAGCCCACACATGTGTGCCTAACCTAGCCTAGTCTTAGCCGATGTCGCGATTTAGGCGCACTTGGCATGACACATCCGTCGTTGGGAGCTAAGGAGCTTTTTATTTTTGGCGAAGTTCGAGTCAAGTAGGTTTGACCGATCTGGTCAAACGGTTGACTTCGTAAATATGGCAACAGAATATTCTGAAAGGGTTAGAAAACGACTAGCTTGAAGAGCAATTCGTCGCCCTAGGGTTTCCAAGGGTCGAGCCATGTGGGCCTCTTTTCTGCATTCTAGGGTTTCGATGCCTATAAATACAGCTCCCTAGGAGTGGTATTTGAGACACGAATTTCGAAGCTCTCTGTGTGTGTGTGTGTGTGTGTGTGATTTCTTCCATTTTCTCAATATTCATTTTGCGTTTATCGTTTTTCATTGTTGTTGGAAACTCGGTAAATCTGCATTAAATCCTAGGGTTTTACTCTGTTGCTTACAGCCGATAGAAGCGAAGTAAAAACCTTTAAGGATAAGAGTCTGATCCGTGTAGTTATTCCAAAATCAAGATCCAAGATCAGTCGTCAAAAGGTTGGTTTTATATTATTGTTTTGTTTGTTAATTTCGTCCAATAACAGGTCACTCTTCTTCTACCTTTCTTATAATCAGATCTAATCGAGAAGGATTAATCTGGTTTCTAGATGAAACTTGGTAATCATATTAATAATAATTGAATCTATTATTTGCAACTAATCGACATATAATTCTCAATATTATTTGTCGGTTTCCTTGCATGTCTATTGGTTCTGATGTACAACAATATATACATATTGGGAAATCTCCAGAAAAGTCCTAAAATTTTAGGTCAATTTATGAAAAAGTCCCAAACTAAATTTTGTTTACAGAAAAGCACATAATACCGGTTAAAACTTCGAAAAAATCCTTTTCGGCCGGTTTCGCAAATTTAACCGGTATTCTGTCCTTTCGTTAGTTTGCTCAAAATTTTGGGACTTTTCCATAAATTACTTGATAACCAAAATATTGGGACTTTTCTGAAAATTACCATGGAATTAATGGATATTATTATTAACAAATAATTTATAAACATAAAAAATATTTTTATTATAAAAAAAGAAATACATTTGTTGCTAATTTCTAGGAATAAATTGGTCGTCTAAGTACTCATCTATTGTTTGCTGACCACTCAAACTCTCTACGTTCCTCTTATGCATTGTTGTGGATATGATGGTGAGATGTACTCAGTTAGTGTTCATTTAATGTTGGTGTTCATCTTATGTTGTTTAACGTAACTACCACTCAACATCCATACCTCACATGTTAACAACCATCAGCTAACACACATCTATCAAATGTGACAAGTGATCCATGAATGATAGTTTATATGGAAACAAGTGAATGGTGATTATCTATTTAAATTGTCATTCAAAGTTTACTTTTCACTCTCGATAGATGTGTAATTTGATGGTTGTTACTGGGTAATGTATGGAGGTTAGGTGGTAATTAGGTTAAAGAACATAATAAAATATCTATATGTTCAAGAATCTGTGTAATGATATTTTCTAATAACATGTGATCATATAGCGTCATGCCTAATAGCAAGTAGACATTATAGATTGTGTATTAATAAATATTATCAAATATTGTATTGGTCACGCCTAACAAGTTACTTCTTACTATGGCATCCACAACGATACATAGGAGAAACATAAGGACTTTGAAGTGGTCAACAAACAATAGAGAAGTACATAGTCGACCATTTTATTCCTAGAAATTAGCTAAAAATGTATTTACTTTGTTTATAATAAAAAATTTTATATGTTTATAAATGATTTATTAATAATAATATCTATTAATTTCATAGTAATTTTCAGAAAAGTCTCAATATTTTGGTTATCGGATAATTTTCAAAAAAATCCTAATATTTTGAGCAAACTAACGAAAAAGGACAAAATACCGACTAAATCTTTGAAACCGGGCAAAAAGGGTTTTTTCGAAGTTTTAGCCGGTATTCTGTGCTTTTCTGTAAACAAAAATTAGTTTGGGACTTTTTCATAAATTAGACTAAAATTATAAGACTTTTCTGGAGATTTCTCATACATATTTATAGTTAAAACCATGAAACAAATTTTTAGCTTTATCGATTATTTGTTGCAATTTAAAATGACCATATATCTTCGTTTTGTAGGGAGGATCATGTGATGACTTTTTAACTCATCTCATGTTGCTGTGGTGCAGTGGTTCAGGGGTGGCAAGAACTTGAGTTAACAAAATTTAAGAACTCATCTAAAAGAAATCTTTCTTGTGAAATCTATTAATCCCGCTGGAACAAGAATAATTTTTTTAACAATTATATAGTAAATATTATATATAACTATTTAATATGTATGTATAAATAAGTGCGGTTTGGTTTTAGCTTTAGTTTGTGTTCGGTTTGTCTATGCGGCACAATTCGATTTTTGTGTATAGAAATTAGGGCGTTAAACCCAACAAATAAAGAGGTAAAAAGTATCATATAGTTCACTACTCTACTACACTAAAACAAAGTATATGGCAAGTAGGTTCGAACCATAGAAACACGAAACAATGGTTTATACCTCTTTGCATAAGGTACATTGGTTACGAAGGAAGATTTTGTTTAAAAATATAAATAACAATCTACTTTTAAGGCATGCAGAAAATTAAATGGATTTGTAAAGAATTTGTTGAAATGGTTCCGGTTCTAATTCTCAATGTTGTCATTTAAATTGTTTATGTCATGACGCAGTTCAAATTTCTATTCTATGTTGGTACTGAAACATATTAACACGCTCTAATACCTCTTGCTTGCCAATTTATCTAATCAAAACACACTGTTTGATTAAACCTAACTTTACTAATCCAACATAAACACGCTCTTAGATTGTACTGAAAAACTTTTACAAGCTTCCCAACAATGTTTATTTCTTCTCATAGGCTCGGAAGTGTGGAAACATGTGACATATGTTCTACAATAAGAAAACATATTGTTTGTTAACTATCAATAACTTTACAAGGCGATAAGGTATCATACAAAGTCAATTAATGATAGTTTCATTTTATTGACTTCTTTTTATATTTTGTTTTAGCATATTTTAGTTTATTTTTAGTTAGTCTTCATCCATATTTTTCCTTTTTGTTATTTTATATGTATATCGTGTACTTTCTAGTTTTTGAAGACAAATGGAATTCGAGCAGATGATCGGGATTATTGGGGCTTATCAAAGAGAGTTAGATCGAAGATTGATGTCAATGGAGCCTACTTTGAAGATTATATGAAAGAAACTTAAGCTTGGTTGATTAAAAGATGGAATTTATGGGCTAAGAAATTGATGGATCTTTGGATGATTTCTGGTTTATGAAACTCTTGGGCTTATAATTGTGTGTTTTGGGCTCCTTGGTATGTGCATTTGGACCTTTTAGATCAGTCAACAAAGTCAAAGAAAGAGGACAAAATGGACCAAAGAGGAAAGGGGGACACAAAAGCTTTCTCGATCAGCACACCTCATGAGGCCGCATGAGATTTTACACTGCAGGTCACGAGGTCGCGTGGCTCCTACAGGGGCAATTTCGGGTTTTCAACTTTTATGGCTATTTGAAGGTATTTTGGTGGGAGCTTTTGGGGCATTCTTAGATCATATTTTTTAGCTTTTTCTCTAGGGTTTTTGGGCTCTTGAAGATGGGAAGAACGTGAATAAATCATCATATTTTCATCTAGATTCTTGTTGTATGTTTGGTACTTCTAAACTCTTTCTCTTTTGTTTAAGCTTAGCCATGTTAGGCTAAGTTCATTTTGGTTGATGTTGGTTTAATCCATGGATGATTAGCTACTTTGTAGATTTTTTATGAACTTGTGCTTGAAGATTATGGAAGTATTTTCTAGTTAAACATATTTTTGTGTTTGTTTATCTTTAATCATGAGTTTAGATGAATGAATGTTTAATTAGTTGACTAATTTCTTGGTTAAGTAATAGATCTTAAAATTAGCAAGAAACAAATGGTTTATGTGTTTATTTTCATTTCAAATAGACCATGGAAATATTTCTTCCATAATGGTAATGTAAGCATTTAATTACCTTGTGGACTTCGTGACTCTTAAAACTTAATGCTAATTGATTTTCACAAAATTACATGCTTCATTAACTTTGTGACTTTGATTAAGGAAATGTGATATGAGCTTCTCTAGCCATTATAACAATAAAGAAGAGTTGAGGTGATTTATAGTTATAAATTACTATAGCCAAGTTAAATGAAATCACAAGTATTGCACCATATCTAATGATAAGTTAACTAATTGTCTATGTGATGAACACCGATATCAACCATCTTTCTCTTCTTGATTTAAATCAAACTCTTTACTTCTTTACTTACAATTCTCATATCTTAGTGTACTTTTAGTTTCTTTAAAAATATCAAAAGACCAACCCCCCCCCCCCCCCCCGCATTTTATTTTTATTGTCTTTTTATAAATATTTTTGCAAACTTAACCAAACTTCGTGGATTCAATCCCTTTACCACTATACACTATTTTAGTGTGTAATATTTAGGGTATTTATTTTTATAGGCCTCGACAACCACCAATTTTGGCACTGTTGTCGGGGATTGGTTTATTTTTAATCAATTTGTTTCTCTATGCCCAAATCTCATTGTACATGTACTTTAATCTACAATCCAGACATTTTGGTCACAAATCTCCATTGCGGAACGAGTTTCCGGATGAGCATCTCTTTTCCCTTATTCAATCTATTACTTGATATGCCGATATTTTTGTCACAAAAAGGTATCCTGACACATTCACACGTGCTCAAAAATAAAAACTAAAAAGTGATGCAAAATACTATGTGTGGGATGAACCTTATTTGTGGAAACATTGTCCCAATCAAATCATTAGGAGATGTGTACCCCAACAAGAACATCAATCCATTTTACAATTTTGTCACGAACTTGCTTGTGGGGGACACTTCGGACCTAATCGAACTTTGAGACAAAAATCTTGAGTGTGGTTTATTTTGGCCAACCATGACACGTAATTGCTATTTGTTTTGTAAAAGTTGTGAACGGTGCCGAAGAACGGGGAATATAGCTCAAAAAAACCAAATGCCACAAAATCCAATCATTGTTTTTGAAGCTTTTTACGTGTGGGGGATTGATTTTATGGGTCTGTTTCCCGTCTTATTTGGTGACGTTTTCATCTTGCTCGCGGTTGACTATGTTTCTAAATGGGTTGAGACCAAAGCCACGAGATCAGATGATGCAAAAACGATTATCGATTTTCTAAAGTATAATATTTTTGTGAGATTCGGTGTACCTAGGGCCTTGATTAGTGATACAGGGACACATTTTTGCAACAAGATGATGGAGGCTTTATTGAAAAAGTACAATGTGACCCATCGTGTCTCTACCACCTATCACCCACAAACGAACGGTCAAGCGGAGGTTTCGAATCGGGAAGTCAAATTCATCCTTGAGAAAATGGTGAATCCAACAAGAAAGGATTGGAGTTTAAGGCTTGACGATACCTTATGGGCCTACCGAACTGCTTACAAGACCCCGATAGGCATTTCTCCATTTAGATTGGTTTTTGGAAAGCCATGTCATCTTCCAGTGGATCTAGATTACCGTGCATTTTGGGAGGTCAAACAATGCAATTTCAACATTGATGAAGTGGGGAGAAATAGGAAGCTTCAACTTCAAGAGTTAGAGGAATTAAGAAATGATTCTTACGAGAACTCAAGAATTTACAAAGAGAAAACAAAGCTTTTCCATGACAAGTCCATCACCCAGAGGCATTTCAAACCGGTGCACAAGGTGTTACTTTACCATTCATGATTGAAGTTATTTTTGGGCAAGCTAAGATCAAGATGGATAGGGCCTTTCATTGTAATAAAAGTTTTTGAAAATGGAGCGGTGGAGATCCAAAGCGAAGAAACGGGGAAAATTTTCAAAGTCAACGATCACCTGTTAAAGCCTTTCTACGAAGGTTTTGGTGCAAATGTCCTAGACATCATCCATTTGGATGTCCCGGGATACTAAAGAAAAAGTTGGAATCCATCTCGCCAAAGACGTTAAAGAAGGGAATTTGTGGAAAGCATTGTGCTTTCGTGTGTTAAAACCAAATAAAATGATTTTTTTTAAATATTTTCGAAGCTTTTAAACGTATTTGTTTTTGAAAAAATAAAGTTTTTTTTCCGTGTTCAGGGTCCCCTTTTTGTTGAAATTTTCAAACTGGGACTCGTCGGGATTCAGGATTAAAATAATTTTTGGAAAATACAGTTTTTGAGTTTGTGTGTTCAGTTCACGAGGTCGCGCCTCAATTTTGCCTTGAACCCGCGTGAAGCAAGCAAGGAGTCAAGAAGAAAAAAAGTCCAGTTATCGAGTCCGTATCAAAAATTGTCGAGACCACATAGGGTCCAGCAAGGCCGCGCCAAGGCTTCTTCTTCACCCCACATAGAGCGAACATCAGAACCAAACAAGTCTCCATTCGAGTTCATGAGGCCGCGTAGCATTCCAAGCCAAATTATGTCGAGACCGCGTTGATATGGCCCTTTTTAACTATGTATTTTAGGCCATTATCCTAATATATTTGAGTAAAAATGTTATATTTTAAGATATATGATACTTAATATTCTTTTAAATGTTCAATTACAGTTAAAATCAGATATGGGATGCAAAGGGAGGAGAAATGAGCTGAAAAAGATGCAAAAAGGATGTTGCTTGACAGCTTGACCCCTCGTCAGTGTTTTGGCCATATCTCATGACTCGTAACTCCGATTGAAAAGATTCAAAAGGTTCTGAAAATTTGACAAAATTTTGGACGACTTTCATGTTTTTAGAAAATGATGATTCCTAGTTCCCACGTCGTGGCAAAGCGTCTCCACGGCGTGACTGATGGGTTATGAGCATAACAACAACATATGTGTTCATGCAACCCTAATTGCTTTGGATCTAAGTTTTTCACTAGTTGAACATGCAAATTGAATACCAAAGCAAAAAACTAGATCTAGAATACATAAATCGAAATCTACATATAATTAGGGTTTAGAAGTTTACCTCACTTGTTATGTAGCAATAACAAGAAACATTGTAGATCCTTGACTCTTGAAAGCTTAATGACTCAAATGTGACACCTTTAATGGATTACAAACACCACTAGCAAGAGGATGAGAGGAGAGAGGAGGGATGCTCTTAGAATTTCAGCTAGGGTTTACAAAATGTAAGCATTGGCCGAAAATCATAGGTGGTGGGGTTCTTTATATAGTTGTGGGCTGCTAGGGTTTTCTGGAGGAAACCCTAATTTCCTGCTTAAGGTTTTAGCAGCCCATGGACTCCTCATCTAGAGGCCTTGGACGAAACCTATAGGGCATCCCTATAGTTTTCGTCCACTCCATTCTATGGAGTCCAGTAGCCCAGTTTCACAACTACCAATGATTTGCAAAACAACCCCTGTTCCTTTAATAAGTTCCTTTAATCCCAAAATTAATTTCAAATTAATTTCTGATTAAATACTAATTAAATAGCATGATTTCTAATTAATATATTATTCTCATAATACATTAATAAATCATTTATCAACCTTTCTCTCCAAAAGTCATCATGTCAAGTTGCTAGAGTGAAGGCAACCCAAAAGGACCATGCTACTATCAAATCAAGCACATACCAATGATAGTTATAGGCTTAGACACCTAATCCAACAGTGGAAAATCGGAAAATTTCATGCACGGGAAGATTCTATCTCCCACGGCGTGGCAAGCCTTTCTCCACTAATATGGAGCGAAGATCTGAAGGATTCGAGAGCCGATTGATGTCGGGAATCATTCGGTTTGCTTTTCTGATCACGATTAGTATTCCAATTGTGTTCCCTTTGTTTTTACTTTATGAATTTAGGTGTTAAAACCTTTTGCTTTGTGTTCAAGATTAAATGAATCATGAGATTTTTGGATTAAATTGCATATTTGGTTTGTTTATTCTTGTTCAATTTATCATGTCAAGTTTGATTGAAGATCCATATGTGTTAAAGATCGTTGCTTTATTACCTATTTTCGAGTTTATGTGATTAGAAGAACAATCTAGTTATATATTCTTGAATCATAGTTGTTTTTATTACCATAAAATGATTGTGACTAGTGTTGGATCAAAACCTAGGGTTAGGTTGATGAAGTTTTGAATTTTAATGTGTGTGCATGTTTTAGATGACCAATCCTAGCATGGCTTAATTGTAATAAGCTTTAGGATTAATAAAAATTGAATCTTGCAGGATACGAACTGAATAATGAATTTATGGATAACTAATAGCATGATGATGAAATTAAAAGTCCTTATAGTCATTAGTATTTGTGTATGGACCAAATACATAAATCAATTTAGGAATCGGTAAATAATGAACAAATGACCATTGCACTAAAGTAATTCTCCATTATTTTGAGATGTAATCTAATTTGAACCAAAGTAGATGAAGTGATTCATTTCCAGATAGTTTATCTAGTTAGTTTAGTTATAAGTGTGTTTGAGATTTCATAATAAAACCTCCTTTTAATGCTTTATTTTATTTAGTATAACTTATAATCAAATATTCTAATGTTAATTCACTACCGTTCCCCTTGAGTTCAACACCCTTGCTTATCAAAACTATACTATACTCGATCAGGTTCACTACCTGTAAGGTGTGGTTTAGATGTGATAGACTAGGAATTATAAATAAAAAAACTAGTGCATTAAAAATAACACATCACGCGTACAACCTCGTGTGCCCACGTACTGATCAACGAGCCCGTGCAACGCCACGCGTCTCGCCCTTCGAGCCTGCGTTGACCCATCTATGACTCACTTGACGTACATGTTGATCGATCCTTGACTCCTTTGATATGTATCACTTAATCGGTTCAAGGAGCCCTCCCTCATGAACTCTAACACTACACACAGTCGTCCCTACCTTCTTCTTCATTCTCTCTTAACAACTTCACCCCCACAACTCGTTTCGCCGGAAAAACATGACTTGTCAGAGTTCTACTAGTCGGATTTTCACGAAATCACCACCAATCTTTTTCTTTTCTTCTCCTCTACAAACCCCACTAAAAAAATTCCCCGATTCGTGACCGGAGCTACCATCACCGGCCACCACCTTTTGCTGCCTTCTCGATCATTTTCCGACCAACTATGGCCGCCATTTCCAATTCCTAAACCGGGGTTGTGCTCTACTCACCTTCCTCTACGAGCCTCACTGAAAACTTTCCTAAAAACTCACCGAAAATTTTTACCGGAAAATGAACCGCCACCGGAAATCTCAGCTCTTAAGGTAGAACTCGTTGTGTTGCACCCTTAGGCAAAACAAGCTTGAGGTTGTTGATTTTAGAGCATTTTTCAGATTCCGAGCAACCCAACAGTTACCGCCATTTCCAATTCTGAATTCAAGCTCACAATGGATTTGGTATATTCATTCTTTTTCATGCTCTTATCTTGAATATGTGTTTAATTGTTCAAACACTTAGGAATTTGGTGTATCTTGTATATTGCATTTGCGGCTTGTGAATTGTTTGTCCTGAATCATATATAGGCTTGTTTTGGTTGGTATAAATCGCTTGTAGAAACCCTTTGCACATGCCGACATCACGCAAGCGCCCCGTGCCTAACAAGCAAAAAAGATAGGGAAAAGAACATAGTGGCCCAAAATTCTCTAACAAGCAACATCGTGAAGCCTATCAAGCCCTTTCGGAAAGAAAGATCAAACCATCTAGATTCATTTTTCATGGCACATATTTATCATTGGGGGTGTTGAATGGTATCACTGCTTTATTTTAAAACATTGGGTGGGGCAACTTCCTGTTTCAATATACCAAAACCTTTGACCGCCCTGTAACGCCCGTCGATCCGAGCTAGTCAATTTAGAGATAATAGGGGTCGAAAATGACTTTTCGACAACATATTATTTAGAATAAATAATCTTAACCAAGTTGTAGAATATGTCTCAAGGGTTCCGTACATATAAAGAACGCCGGAATCCGAGTTATAACGAAGAAGTTATGGCCCGTCGAAGTTTTTCGGCAAAACCGGCACGGCACCGAGAGACATAAATAGTGTATTTACGATAGGGGACTTTTTAGCCTTAGTAATCTAAACAAAAGTTGTAGTATACGTTAAACCGAGAACATACAAAAAAAGAACGCCCAAATCTGACTTCGTATGAGGAAGTTATGAATTTTCTAAGATTTGGCATAGTAGTGCACGACCCGAAACTCGAATTTTAGTTCGAGCGGTTTTTGGCTTACGCGACCTAAATGAGAGTTGAAGATGTCATTAATAGGAACTCAACGGTAAAAAGACAGACGAAAATGGAGTTCGTATGAAGGAGTTACGAATTGTCCGCGGTCATTTAACAGTCTAATCTCCTCCTACAGTTAAATTCAAGATCGGTCGAGAATTAGCTGACGGAGTCTAAATGAAAGTTGTAGATCTTGTTTTTACCTACGCGTGGAAAAAAATAACGTTGAAAACGGAGCTCGTATGCGAAAGTTACGGGGTTTAGAAGTCGGCAGGGTGCTGTGCGAAATCGGGTGACGTGGCTGATTATGGGCCAAGGCTTTCTCCCCAAGGCAAGTCACCAGAAGGTGACATGTGGCATGGAATCGATGAGTAGGAGGACCTACTCGACAAGTAGAGCTGTTTTCCAGACTATAAATAGAGGTGTCGGGTTCCCTCATTCTTCACACCATTCCAACCTCTTCTCTCTCTCTCTAGAACCTCTCTCTAGCCCCTAAACCCCCCAAAAAGCCTAGGGAACCTCCCTAGCACCCGAAGGAAGCCCCGAGGCTCCCAAGGTCCCGAGAAAAGAGCCTTTCAGCTCAGAAACGCTGCTCCAGCGAAGCCCGGTTTTGAGAAAAACTCGTTGTAAGTGCGCTACACCTAACCGATCTTTAGTATAGCTTATGTTTTAATATAGTAATGTTATTAGGACCTTATAATAATTATTTGGGCTATTATTATGAGTTATATAGTGTTGTTTAACGCTTATATAATAATAATAATAGCTAGACTATTAATTAGTCTCGGTGAATATTGAGCTAAACCCTAGTGGTAATGATACTAGGTTTTGTCGAGGGAAATTGTTTTAAGAAGTAACGAAGCGCTGTCCGAATTCAGAATCACCACCTTATCAGGTGAGTGCATAGTTACTTTCATCTTACACATAGATATGAAGTATTCATAAGATAAATTACGTGCTATGTGTGCGTATTGTCTGAATACTTGCTGTCTATGCTGAGTGAAAGATTTTTATACATGTTTTAAATGATTTAAACTGTATATGTATTTTATATCTACAAAATGTGTTGGGTAAAATATGGGTAGATGAAATAGTTGCTATTTGATAACACGATGAAAGACATCAATGTTGGCAGTGATCCAGTCATCTAGTGGAGTATAGATGACAACCACGGACTATACTAGACAGTCCAGTGGAACGTTAGCAGGCTCGTAACCTGTAGGTGTTTTTGAACTAGGTACTCACTAGATATTTTTGAACTAAGTGTGTTCACTAGGTATTTTTGAACTAAGTGTGTTCACTAGGTATTTTGAACTGAGTGTGTTCACTAGGTATTTTTTGAACTAAGTGTGTTCACTAGTTACTTTTGAACTAAGTGTTTACCAGATGTTTTGGACTACGTGTTCACCAGTTGTAATCTATAAACCTTGGTAACGATGGACTTCGTGCCAATTCCTTAGGATGGTCCTTAGGAATAAATGAACGAGCAATAGCTGATTCTTAGGGTAGATCCTTAAGAGTAAAGAAGATAGTGGGGATGGGTAATTGGGTTGATTGTTTGATGTTTAAACATAATAATTATATTATTGTGGGTTGAAAACCCTATGTACTCACCAGGTTTCCCAACCTGACCCACTCAGTTTATTTGAATCACAGGTGTCGATATGAAGTTACATTACATTGAGAGATTAAGGAGATATAAATCACTAGTGATAATGAATGTAAGTTTTGTTTATGCTTATGTTTCTGTATTGACGATGACATCCCAATATTTTAAAATGAATAAAAATACATTTCTTCAGAAATGCTTTGATAACGTATTTATCATGTTTTTCTGGGAACAAATTCCGCAACATTTTTATTAAAAGAGGTACTCTGATTTTTATATAGCATAAACAAAATCGGTCTTTTCTGGCCGTGAAAATGGGGATGTCACACGCCCCCATTCGTGAGTTCCTTGCTTCCATGAGTCGTGACAACGATGAGAAAATAGCCCAATTTCACAATCTTGGCCAATCATTTGTGGTCTCCTTTAAAAACGTGAACACCATTATGAGAACTCCTAGACATGGCACTCACTTTTGCACCATGCCTTACCCACCCGAGTTTAAAGAGGATGAATTTTGGTGTGATCTCACAAGCTGGTGTTCTTTCACTTCGGGAGACTGAATGAACAATATTACTCTCCCTTGTATCTATCTTGCTCATCAAATTTCGGTTTGCACGATCTTTTCCCGACAGGAGGTCAGCCAAATTACAAAAACCAAACTCTTTTTCCTTTGGTGTATGACCCAAAGGAATGGCCCCCGTCCCGCCTTCTCATCCTATTTCTTCTAGAAACGCTTCGAGATCAGGGTGCAACCCACAGGTGACATCTATATTGGTGGCATGGTCACCATTTTAGCAAACAGTCTTAACCACAACATCACTTTTCCACCTTACTCTCCACTTCGAGGTTCTTGTTTGTTGGATATACCTTGTCTAATCTATATGCATCAAATCACTCCACACTCCACCAATGAATACTATTGGATCACCACCTATTCGAGCACGCAATGTATTCTTCCAACCGATGAGAAGCTCGCAGACTTCGACCCTTTCAACAACAAGAAGTTATATATGAGACCACCTTTACAACACGATTCCAACTCCAACTCTGATGTCGAATGCATATCCATGGACGCCGAACCTTCATCCTTGCAGCTTCCACTGTCTTTCCAGTTTGATTTTTTTGAAATCTTCAATAATCTTTGCTTTCAAAACCAACAAATATGGGATTGGCACAATAGGGAGGGGCATTTTGATTAGCATCCCTCTTCTCCTCCCGACTCTCTGATATAGTTTATTTCTACCCTTGCCTTGAGCATTAAAGACAATGCTTTTTCTTAAGCTTGGGGTGGGGTATTCCCTTTTCTTTTTTCCTTTTCATGCATTTTAGTTAGGATGCATAGCATATTAGTCTTTAATTTGCATTCATTTATTTATTTTATAAAAACTCCAAAAAGATTTTATTTTATTTTATTTATTTTTTGCATACATTTAGTTTAGGACATTAGCATGCATGCATTTTTGTTATCTGTCTATTCTCACCTCCTTGGATGTCATGGAACAGGTTCATAGTTATTGTATCATTATTGGTCCAGGATCTTGTTGTTATCTCACACATCGAACCGAGACCACTAGGTTGTAGTTTGGAACTTCATACTTGGGATCAACTACTGGAGCTTAATCATCAGGTAGTTTTCATGAAGAATTATGCATGCAATATTAACAACTGTAGGATATACTATAGCAATGGATATTTTTTTACCCTACGGTCTATGCCACTGAGAGGATCACACTTGATCATGCCTGAATCATTAGGATGAAGCACTGGTGCTTGTCCCGGAGTAGAATCCATATCTGGTCTCTTTACATCACCATATTTTTTGCGATTTTCTTAGGTTTTTAGAGTCTTTTAGTCTACATTTAGACATTTTCATTATATTTTGAAAATCACAAGTTTTAAAAGGATCCTACAACTTTATGCTCCATACATTGGTCATTTTCACACTTAGACCATTCGGATTACTATCCTTCGGTTCCAGTTACATACTTTTGGGAACCAAATCTCGAGTCAAAAGTTTTATTGGTAAAAATTTTGATATTTTACAATGTTGCCTTCAAGCATTACTTAAAACAAACATTTTCAAATCATAAAAGAGAAACTCAAACAAGCAATTCTAAGCTACGATTATTTTAGATGGGTGACCGGTTTAATTATTGAACAAGTTTTCTTAAATTTTGGTCACCCGGCGATTGCTATTCATTTAGATACGTATGTTTTATTGTATATAGATCGAGTTGTTTTTGCAAATTGGTGATGTTAGGGAGTCTGTCGAGTCGGATACTACGGGAGGTTCGGGCCAACACTAAGTGAACTAATTCCAACAACACTACCGAACGATGAAACCAAATCACACATGACAGAAACCATCAGACGTGAGATCATGCAACTTTCGTGATAAGAGTATACACTTAAAGAAGAGTTCCATCCGAGCCCATACATCTGCTTTCTCCCTACAACATAGGTTTTTCATTGTATGCATGTTCCATTGGGGGCTGCGACTGACCATCCCTCCTTATTCACCTGAAGGATTTGTTCTGGGTTGTGGTTTAGGGTTCCAATGTCATCGGATGAAAAAATCTTGGGATAATTGCAAGATCAACTCTGACCATGTTGACTAACTGTGATCAGGTTCTATGGTACTATCCATTCTTTTTATTTTTAGGATAGTTCATCCTAAGTTCATTTTAGTCTTGTCTTACTTGAGGACAGGTAAGGTTTAAGCTTGGGGTGATTTGATAGTTTCATTTTATTTACTTCTTTTTATAGTTTATTTTAGCATATTTTAGTTTATTTTTAGTTAGTCTTCGTTCATATTTTTCCTTTTTGATATTTTATATCTATGTCGAGTACTTTCTAGTTTTTGAGCTTTACTACAGATATTTAGAGAAATGGAGTGTAGCTTGAAGAGAGATTCGGAAGACAAACGGAATTCAAGCAGATGATCGGGATTATTAGGGCTTATTAGAGAGAGTTGGATCGAAGATTGATGTCAATGGAGCTTACTTTGAAGATTATATGGAAGAAACTTAAGCTTTGTGGATTAAAAGATGGAATTCATAGGCTAATAAATTGATGGGTCATTGGAAGATTTTTGGGTTATGAAACTCTTGGGCTTATATCTATGTGTTATGGGCTCCTTGGTATGTGCATTTGGACCTTTTAGATCAGTCAACAAAGTCAAAGCAAGAGGAGAAAATTGGACCAAAGAGGAAAGGGGGACAGCAAAGCTTTCTCGATCAGCACACTTCATGAGGTCGCGTGAGATTTTATACTACAGGTCAAGAGGTCGTGTGGCTCCTGCAGGGGCAATTTCGGGTTTTCAACTTTTATGGCTATTTGAAGATATTTTGGTGGGAGCTTTTGGGGCATTCTTAGATCAGATTTTTGAGCATTTTCTCTGTGTTTTTTAGGCTCTTGAAGATGGGAAGAACGTGAATAAATCATCATATTTTCATCTAGATTCTTGTTGTATGTTTGGTATTTCTAAACTCTTTCTTTTTTGTTTAAGCTTAGCCATGTTAGGCTAAGTTCATTTTGATTGATGTTGGTTTAATCCATGGATGATTAGCTACTTTAAAGATTGTTTATGAACTTGTGCTTGAAGATTATGGAAGTATTTTCTAGTTAAACATATTTTTGTGTTTGTTTATCTTTAATCATGAGTTTAGATGAATAAATGATTAATTAGTTAGCTAATTTCTTGGTTAAGTAGTAGATCTTCAAATTAGCAAGCAACAAATGGTTTATGTGTTTGTTTTCATTTCAAATAGACTATGGAAATATTTCCTCCATAATGGTAATGTAAGCATTTGATTACCGTGTGGACTTGGTGACTCTTAAAACTTAATGCTAATTTATTTTCACAAAATTACATGCTTCATTAACTTTGTGAATTTGATTAAGGAAATGTGTTATGAGCTTCTCTAGCCATTTTAACAACAAAGAAGAGTTGAGGTGATTTATGCTTATAAATTACTATATCCAAGTTAAATGAAATCACAAGTATTTTACCATGACATCTAATGATAAGTTAACTAATTGTCTATGTGATGAACACCAATATCAACCATCTTTCTCTTCTTGATTTAAATCAAACTCTTTACTTGTTTACTTACAATTCTCATATCTTAGTGTAATTTTAGTTTCTTTAAAAATATCAAAATATCACCCCCCCCACCCCCCCTAATTTTATTTTATTGTAATTTTATAAGTATTTTTGCAAAGAGATTTACATTGAGTTACAAATTGAACCAAATTTTGTGGATTGGATCCCTTTACCACTATATACTATTTTAGTGTGTAATATTTAAGGTATTATTTTTGTTAGCCTCGACAACCACCAATTAACTAAACAAAAACTCAATTCATACAAGTGGTCAATCAAACACAAACCAAATTCAAATATTCTAGTTAAAACAAGAACATAGTCACTAGAATAGAATCATAAACCAAATATCATGCCATATGCTTCAAGTCAAACAATCAACATGTTTTGAAGAAGAACTAGAAACTAGGATTTTTAGCCACACATGGCTAAAAACAAATCAAACGAAATGATGAAATTGAAAGTGTTTAATGTTTACAAACTAATTTAGCAATGGCATCCAAGTGTTTGCAATGATTAGAAGCCTTCAAAATTATCCAAAAAAACCCCCCTAGTTTCTCAAAAAACAGTTTATATGAAAAATGAACTTATTTCCTCTATTTTAGCACAAGTGGTAACTGCTCTTGGAAAAACACATAGTTGTGCTCACGACCATGAGTTTTGATGTTCAGACCATGAGTTTTGGATTAGACTGTGAGTTTTAAACTCATGACCATGCGTTTTTGGCAGTAGACCGTGCTTTTTGCTGAAACTTCAATTTGACTTTGATTTTTACCTCATCTTCGATTTAACTTCAACCTAAGTCGTGTTGCTCAAATATATGATAAAAAGGAAAAACATGACATGTGTTAGTGTAACACATACCGCTTTTTAAACATAGTCCTTAGACTCGTCTGATCCATCTTCTCTCTAATGCTCAATCATCCAAGCTCCATCAATTGCTCATTTACTCCACATACCTGCAATGCCTACAAAATAATTCAAAAATGATGAAGTACCAGGCATTCCGAATAAAACATGAAAGTTCGCCAATTGTTAACTAAATGCGAGAATTAAGAACTAGAGTGTAATAAAAAGATGGAATTAAACATGCAAAATAGGTGCGTAATATGCACCTTACAAACCACCCCAAGCTTAAACATTTCTTGTCCTCAAGAAAGAACAAAATGAAGAATAACCCTAGAGAATACGATAGGTGGCTAAAGGAAAAACTAAGATGAAAAGAACAGAAAGAACGTAGAAGGCACTAAAATTGCATGCATGCAATGAAAAGAAAAAGAAAGGTAACTTATATACAATGAAAAGATTAAGAAAGTTAAGGTTTGGAGAAATTTTCAAATAAACTTTGTTTTAGATCCATAAATTTCACTTTCACTTTTAATAATCGCCAAGGGTATAAAAGTCAACTACCAATCATCCAAACACAAAACATGATGCAATTATTGTTCTCACTCCAACAAAGACTCAACAAAGTAATGACTTAGGCGTTGTCCTTATAATAACAGTCGTAGGGTAGATTCCAAGGTCAGAGGGATGTGAGACTTTATGTAATAGCCAACGATTCAAGGATTTTGAAAATATAAATAAGCCATGTGCTTTATTACTTTGTTCAGGAAAATATCATATTTTTTTAAAAAGGTATAGATTCTATAAAATCCTTTAGAGTACTCCAACTTGACCCAACCTTGCATTCCATTCCAACCTTACTATTCATCTCAGGTTTACTTTTAAGGTTATCAACTATTACACTTACCCGATGTCTTTAATGTCTTGAATTGATGAACTTCATTTTTGTTTCTTCAAGTTGATTTGCTTTGCTTGAGATTGCTTGTTTCAATTTGAATTGCTTGCTTCTAAATCTCTTCAGGGAATACTTGGTTAATGGAATCTTTCATTTTTTTTAATTGATTGCTTGAGTACCATGTTTGATTGTGCGGATTCGGCCCGATTTGAGTGCAATGGCCAAAGAAGTCTGCCATACTTCAGAAAATATATATCAGATGAGAGCAACAAAATCCCCAATCGAGAGGTCTACCGAAATCAATTCTAAGGATGGGTGCCCAGTTTTTTCAAGTTGGAGTTGGCATTAAGTATCGTGTCTTTAACATTTAAAGTAAGAGATTTATTACAATTTTTATATTTATATTTTAACGAAGTCTTCCATACTTCGTTGGTGATTATTTTCCAAGTGGCTAAGTCAAAACAACGAAATACACGATGATGAGATAGGGTAACCAAGAAAGATGCATGGTGTGGAGCGTGGGGCTAATTTATGTGGTGAGGGTATGTGAGGATAACATAAATAGCCAAAGACACATAGATGAGTGAACATTGGAGGTTTATTAAACAACCTCATGTATGGTATTTCGTTTTTGATGGATGATTACAAGGTGATGTTAATAAGGTGGGTGGCTATGTTTAGGGCTTCCACCCAATAGGTAGGTGGTACATGGTCTTGAAAAGTTAAGGTACAAATAATATTATTGATGGTCCAAATCATACGTTTCGACTTCCCATTTTGTTGAGGAGTGTGGGGGGAGGGAAAAACGAAATGTAATACCCCTATGATCAAATAGATTATGAAAATGTTTATTGTAAAATTCACCACCATGATCACATTGAAAATATTGTATGTCGGTTTTGAATTGGTTATTAACAATAGCATGGAAATATGAGAATTTTCTAAACACGTCAGATTTTTTACGTAAAGGATATACCAAAAGAAAATGTGAATAATGCTCTAGAAATTATATATAATAACGGATACCAGTAGTGCAAGGAATGGGAGATTGCCACAAATAAAAATGAATAATCTCAAAAGGTCTAGACACATTATGTAACGAGCCAGACTTTTTTACATCTAGTTAACTAGGGAATTATCAGAGTTTCTACTAAAATGTGGAGTTCTGTTAACTCAAAAAATTTACATCTAAAGGTTAGTTTTAGTTTTATAGTAAAACATAATTACAAGTTAAAGAAACAAGGAAAATACAAAGAAATAAAATTGTTTTTCTATTCTAAGTTCTTATGCTCCTATCTTCTCACGTACCACGACTGCTACCAGAACCTGCAAAACATGAAACATCTTTACAACATCAGACAACATCGTCTGGTGATGTAACATCCCAAAATTTAAGACCAAAAATGTCGTTTTGATTAATTAAAAACCGCTTAATAAATCTTGCTCAATCATTTAATAACATTCTTAATAAAACAATTATCAGAGTTTTAAATCCCAAAGATCATCTAGTGTGGAAAACATGGTGTGATGCGCTGCGATCGCCCCGAGCTCCTTCCTTGGAAAAACGTTAATACCTGAAACATATAACTGAAAACCGTAAGCACGAAGCTTAGTGAGTTCCCCCAGATACCACATACCATACATATAAACTGATCCATACATGCCACACGTAACCATGAGCCATACATAACAAACATATCCATAATCAAGTAAGGTGTTATGTGCCAAACATAGTCTTGCTGTATTGCCACGGGCCGCACGTGGTCTTTCTTGTCAAGCCTGGGGGCCACTCCCTGGGTCTTACAGACAAGTGCCAAGGGCCACCCCTGGTCTTCCATGCAAGCATCACAAAGACAACTATACATACTACTCTACTAGGCTACTCAGCATACAGTGTGCTAGGAGCCACATCCTGGTCTTTCATTCCTAATAGTATACAGTACCAGGAGCCTCCTCCTGGTCTTTCATACATGTTGCCTAGGGCTAACCCCCAGGTCTTCCTACCATACATAATAACATATTGTGTGCCAGGAGCCTCCTCCTGGTCTTTCATGCATAATGCCTAGGGCTAACCCCCGGGTCTTCCTACCATACATAATAACATACTGTGTGCCAGGAGCCTCCTCTTGGTCTTTCATGCATAATGCCTAGGGCTAACCCCCGGGTCTTCCTACCACACATAAACTAAATGGGCCGGCATTGTGGCCGTAGACCCATACAAACAGTGAGGAAACTCACCTCCTACTGCTGAAGCTGAACCACGAAAGCACAACCCCGAATTACTGCTCCAAACTCCAACACCTAAAGCCATAAATGAACCATTGACATAAATATCCAAATTACCATAATACCCTTGAAGTCAATCGGTCAAAGTCAAAGTCCTGGCCAAAGTCAACCTTCCTGATTGACTCTACTCGCCGAGTCAACCCATAGACTCGCCGAGTTCTTAAACTCAGAAACCCTCATAATACGACTCAACTCGCCGAGTCACCCCAAGACTCGTCGAGTTCAACAATCTCTGAGTCCCATCCTGTCCAACTCACTGAGTCACCACTCAACTCACTAATCTGTGCCTTAACCAGAAGAGGTTGGGGGGTCTGCGACCTGACTCGTCGAGTCCAAGAACAGACTCGCCGAGTCCACGACAATATTCAACAGACTCGCCGAGTTGTTCTTCCAACTCGTCGAGTCCCTGCCCATCATCATACAACTCGCCGAGTCCACCCATGTGACTCGCCGAGTCTCTTCAGTCCTTAATCCATACAATGGCTTTTCGAGCCATGCAGGGGCTCCAACCCATAGATCCACTCTTCTAAAGTCTAACCCTCACGTAAAGTTGCAAACTTTACGTGAAACTAAGGAGCTAAAGGCCCAAAACACTCTAGGGCTAGGGTTTAAGACAAAGGGGCTTCACCAACAATTCATTGACTGCTGCTTTAAGACATTATGGACCATCACAACCCTAGATCTGAAGTATCAACCTCAGATCTAAGCCCCAAACCCGAAATAGATCTCAATCTTACCAAAATAGCCCCAAAATCTCATTCAAGAATAGATCTAGATACAAAAAGGGTGAAGGTAACAGCTTATTACCTCCAAGATGACCTCCCACTGAAGAATAATCCAAATCTCTGTAAATCCCCTTGATCCAAGCTTCTTGATCTTCAAGATCTCTTCACAAAAACCACTTATCTAAGCTTCAAATTGCTCCCAAGGACTCTCACTCACGATTTAGGATTTCTGGATCTCAAAAGGGTGGTAAAGATGCTGAGGGAGGGATATGATGTTCTTTATATAGGGTGCAAACCCTAAGATTAGGGTTTTTCTCGACCAGACCAGACTCGCTGAGTCCACTTGCCGACTCGCCGAGTCGGT
This sequence comes from Lactuca virosa, assembly GCF_052849685.1. Classification (NCBI taxonomy): domain Eukaryota; kingdom Viridiplantae; phylum Streptophyta; class Magnoliopsida; order Asterales; family Asteraceae; genus Lactuca; species Lactuca virosa. Next base: position 34,886,363 of record NC_136433.1, on the reverse strand, counting down.
CACTTACTCTATGACCCGGATCCCGCTCCGACTCGTCGAGTTCTTCCCTGGACTCGACGAGTTGACTCCTTGACTTAGAGCTTTTCCTTTCTTTTCTTGGCCTTTCTGATACTGGGTGTTACAACTCTCCCTCACTTAAACTAGACTTCGTCCTCGAAGTCCGCCACGGTCAACTACCTTACCATCCGGTTGCCACTTTACCACTAGCTACGCACTCCGCCCATCCGATCCAAACCTTGAAGATGTCATCTTCAGAATAACCCGATCCTTAGTACCTTCGGGTACAACACTTTTACCCAACCGGTAACCTTACCGATACTCCTGTTACACTTACCCCTGATAACTAAGGGGTTCACCCTCTTAGCCTGCACTGCCTCTGGCCTTTCCAAGGCACTTTCCACAAGCAACATGCCTTCCCAATCTCATTCGAGGACCAATCCTCTGCTGAAACCGTGATCCCGACCACTCCCAGTACCGGAATAATCCCACAACGATACTCCAATACTGAAAACTCCACTCAGCGTGAAAATTCAGAAAATTCTTCGGGTAGCAGATCCCTCTCTGCTACGATTAAGGCTCAGACGAGAAAAGCATCACCGAGCCAAATCATTTACTCTGAGATCATTTGATTTTGCGGTGAGCAACTCAACACCACCCGATCAGCTCACAGCTTCTTACAACAAATCCCTCACTATCATTCCTGCCTGAAGTCCTGCTGACTCCCATCCGCCTACCGGATGAACCGAGACCGCCCTGGTCCCAATTGATTTACCGCCTTCCGAATCCAATCATGATGTGACCCACTCACATCCGAGCGGCTGCCCCGCCCTATCTTAAACTATCTGAAAAAAAAACCTGCCAGCGAATCCCGCATCTGATATATTCGTACTGCCGAATAGGGACCGACGAATGCTACGGCCACCCTATAGTCTTAATATACTCATTCTCCAACTAGTGAATGCTACGGGCCACCCCCATAGTCTTACAACACTTCCGCGCTACCAGCCAACTAATGCTACGGGCCACCCCGCAGTCCCACCACATTTCTACGCTATCTGCCGACTGATGCTACGGGCCACCCCACAGTCTTACTATACTAATGCTACGGGCCACACCGCAGTCTAACTATACTAATGCTGCGGGCCACACCACAGTCTAACTATACTAATGTTGCGGGCCACACCACAGTCTAACTATACTAATGTTGCGGGCCACACCGCAGTCTAACTATACTAATGTACGATTGCTACGGTCCACACCGCAGTCTTACAACTCCCTTACTCTATCTGCTAACTAGTGAACGCTACGGGCCACCCCATAGTCTTACAACACTCCCACACTATCTGCTAACCATTGTTATCCGGTAGTCTGACAACACCTTCCACACTGACTCGACCGCTGATCATGGTCTTTCGCTCACTACTAATCCGTACATACCCATAATTGAGCATACAAACACAATCTAGTACCCCAAGCCGTACTCATGTCCTAACTGAAACCCCCAACTGATTCTTCTGAAACCTGCTATTAGACATCCCGCGAATGCAATCTCACAATTGGCAAGTTTTCCGAACTTCCAATTCACACTATCCTCAATTCATACAGTCGCCTGGGTCGTCTTTCTCCCTGACAGGAGAGCGAAGCTTATCCCAATTTCAAAACCGCTTCTGCTCCCATACATTGATTGCTTCTCCCCCACTTAGCTTCGGCTAAGTCTTCACGGCACGCGAAAATCAGAGGATTTCCATTCCTCCCTCCCTTACCCAAAAAGGCATGATAACTACCATCGCCTTAATATTGCTAGCGATCCGTCACTAGCCCACTCCAAATACCGAATACTGGATGAACACTTCCTGCATCCCTGATACTGATAATCCCCTGAGCTCAACTTTCGTCCTTAAGGTCTGAATAACTAATGCTCAGAGCAACCTCTTCAGTGATAGACCACTTCCCTTGATGCTTCCAAAAGATATCCCCAAACACCAAGACTAGAACCACCGAACCCTGATGATAGTGGATGCCTACTCCATGGACCCTGCCCACCGACCTCAACGTAACGCTCCTGAACCGTTTTCGGCCGTAACCGAGATAATACTGGATACTTCGAACCCGAAGTGAATGATGACCTTAAACTAGCTACTAATAGTTTCTGGTATGCAATTGGCATATGACAATTCTGAAAATACAATTCGAATACAAGCAGAGAGACGACTCGTACGTACTATCACCCGAGACCGAGGTAAGAACAATCATAATAGATGTATAATCGAAAATAGCCATTGATACATACCTGCAACATTCCCTGCTATAATCCAGATCTCCCTCATCCGTCACTGCAAGGCCCTACCCTCTCACCCATCTGTAATCCTCAAAGGGGCAGACGCACTCCCTGCTCCTCCCCTCATCGTCGGGCAGTCGGCCTTTTTGTGGCCGACCTGATTGCAGTGAAAACATAATGGGCTTGCCCCCCTGTGGGCAGTCCCTGCTGACGTGACCATCACTGCCACACTTGTAGCAGCCTGAACTCCTGGAACGACAAACTCCCTCATGCAGTTTCTCGCACGTGCTGCACTGACTTCGGCCCTGCCATCCTACTAATCGCTGATCTGAAGTCTTGGGTCTCTTCCCAGGACCCTCCAAAGTATGCATCTGATCTGACCTCCTCTTCGCAATGTGCTCCAAATCAATCTCCCTTTCCCGCGCCCTGGCAATCATAGAGTCCAGGGTCGGGCATGCCGAGAAGCTGACATGCTCCCGAATATCAGCTCTCAACATGTCATGATAGCGGGTCCTCCGCATCTCCTCATCCCCGGCATACTGAGTCACCAATAATGCCCTCTCCCGGAACTTGGCGGTAATCTCTACCACCGACTCTGTCGTCTGTCTCATGTCTAGGAACTCCCTGGCCAGTTGCTGAAGCTCCACAGCCGGTGCAAACTCCGCCCTAAACCTGGTCACAAAGTCGGACCAGGTCATAGCCTCAATCGCTGAGGCTCCCAAGGAATCACCAACTGACTCCCACCAATCTCTATCTCTGTCCCTCAAGCATCCTGCAGCAAATCGAACCTTCGACCCCTCAGGACAGAAGCTCGTTAACTGAGCAGACTCAATGTCTGCAATCCATCTCCTGGCAACAATGGGGTCCTTCACCCCGTGGAAGTCTGGCGCGCCACTCCCCCTGAAATCCTTGAAGGACAGTGTGCGCGATCCTGTCTGGATGGATGCCATATCACTTCGGAACGCTCTGAGGTGATCCTCCATCAGCTGAATAATCCCTTCCTTGATCGACCCGAAAATGACCGGGGTCGACTCAAGGATACCTCTCGTGATCTCAGACGCGATGAACTCGCGTAGCCCGTCATCAACCTGCTCGGATCCTGCCCCCGAGCCTGATCTTGATCCTGACCCAGACCCTGATCCTCCTGCTCCATGTCGCGTAATCATCACCATTCTGAAACGAAACACATAATCGTCAGGGTCACACGTAACCTCAGAAGGTCTCACATACTACAAGTTTCCTGGTTCTATCTCGGTCCTCCTTGACTCGAGTACGGATCCTCTGCTTTCAGTAGTACGGGCCCATACTACCTTCCACATCTATCCGTACTTTCCTCAAGGATTGCTTCGACTTCACCAAGTCCCTTCTACTTTTGTTGCACTCTGCCACTCTCATCCTGGGCTTGCCCTAGGGAAATCTCTGACTCTAACCAAACTAGTCCTCAGCTGCTGAAGGCCTCCTCGTAGCGCCAATTAGTCATCACTTGAATACCATCACATGTGGCGAGGCTCAGATAATCCTTCGAGTAAAAGACTCGTCCCTACAACGGTTAGACTCACACGAGAGCTGCGCAATAGGGCCAAATCCAGCACTCTGAGATTATTCAACCCTGATCACATGTGACGTGACGTATCCACCTAATGGCTAACTCTCATTACTCAGAGTCCCACATAGCACAAAGCGTGCAACATTCAGACAAAGGGAACGATATCAAGCAATCCTATGCTCATAACAAGAAACTGTACTAGCTTACAATGCTAAGCTCATACTATCAGGCATAACCTAAACAGTCTATCCTACTGCTGTCTACTCAATACTAGCATGCAATTCTCATAAGCTGAAACACATAGAGCAGGCACATAAGGCATCATTCCTAGGTCCTTAGCCCTATTCTAGCATGATGTTCTACTGAAGCTGATAAATATAACATAAACTTGTATGGGTACTTTGGGGAATACTTACTTGAGCTCGGCCGGTCGCGCACATCACACAATTCGTTCTTTCTCAAAACTCCTTTAACATATCTTTTAGAAAACCATTTTCTTGTAAAAAGCTTTTAACCCCTCGATTTGAGTCGAGACACCCCCGAGGGTGTGTCCGAATCCCTCAAACCAAGGCTCTGATACCAACTTGTAACATCCCAAAATTTAAGACCAAAAATTTCGTTTTGATTAATTAAAAACCGCTTAATAAATCTTGCTCAATCATTTAATAACATTCTTAATAAAACAATTATCAGATTTTTAAATCCCAAAGATCATCTAGTGCGGAAAACATGGTGTGATGCGCTGCGATCGCCCCGAGCTCCTTCCTTGGAAAAATGTTAATACCTGAAACAAATAACTGAAAACCGTAAGCACGAAGCTTAGTGAGTTCCCCCAGATACCACATACCATACATATAAACTGATCCATACATGCCACACGTAACCATGAGCCATACATAACAAACATATCCATAATCAAGTAAGGTGCTATGTGCCAAACATAGTCTTGCTGTATTGCCACGGGCCGAACGTGGTCTTTCTTGTCAAGCCTGGGGGCCACTCCCTGGGTCTTACAGACAAGTGCCAGGGGCCACCCCCTGGTCTTCCATGCAAGAATCACAAAGACAACTTTACATACTACTCTACTAGGCTACTCAGCATACAGTGTGTCAGGAGCCACATCCTGGTCTTTCATTCCTAATAGTATACAGTGCCAGGAGCCTCCTTCTGGTCTTTCATACATGTTACCTAGGGCTAACCCCCGGGTCTTTCTACCATACATAATAACATACTGTGTGCCAGGAGCCTCCTCCTGGTCTTTCATGCATAATGCCTAGGGCTAACCCCTGGGTGTTCCCACCATACATAATAACATACTGTGTGCCAGGAGCCTCCTCCTGGTCTTTCATGCATAATGCCTAGGGCTAACCCCCGGGTCTTCCTACCATACATAAACTAAATGGGCCGGCATTGTGGCCATAGACCCATACAAACAGTGAGGAAACTCACCTCCTACTGCTGAAGCTGAACCACGAAAGCACAACCCCGAATTACTGCTCCAAACTCAAATACCTAAAGCCATCAATGAACCATTGACATAAATATCCAAATTACCATAATACCCTTGAAGTCAATCGGTCAAAGTCAAAGTCCTGGCCAAAGTCAACCTTCCTGATTGACTCTACTCGCCGAGTCAACCCATAGACTTGCCGAGTTCTTAAACTCAGAAACCCTCATAATACGACTCAACTCGCCGAGTCACCCCAAGACTCGTCGAGTTCAACGATCTCTGAGTCCCATCCTGTCCAACTCACTGAGTCACCACTCAACTCACTAATCTGTGCCTTAACCAGAAGAGGTTGGGGTTCTGCGACCTGACTCTTCGAGTCCAAGAACAGACTCGCCGAGTCCACGACAATATTCAACAGACTCGCCGAGTTGTTCTTCCAACTCGTCGAGTCCCTGCCCATCATCATACAACTCGCCGAGTCCACCCATGTGACTCGCCGAGTCTCTTCAGTCCTTAATCCATACAGGGGCTTTTCAAGCCATGCAGGGGCTCCAACCCATATATCCACTCTTCTAAAGTCTAACCCCCACGTAAATATGCAAACTTTATGTGAAACCAAGGAGCTAAAGGCCCAAAACACTCTAGGGCTAGGGTTTAAGATAAAGGGGCTTCACTAACAATTCATTGACTGCTGCTTTAAGACATTCTGGACCATCACAACCCTAGATCTGAAGTAGCAACCTCAGATCTAAGCCCCAAACCCGAAATAGATCTCAATCTTACCAAAATAGCCCCAAAATCTTATTCAAGAATAGATCTAGATACAAAAAGGGTGAAGGTAACAGCTTATTACCTCCAAGATGACCTCCCACTGAAGAATAATCCAAATCTCTGTAAATCCCCTTGATCCAAGCTTCTTGATCTTCAAGATCTCTTCACAAAAACCACTTATCTAAGCTTCAAATTGATCCCAAGGACTCTCACTCACGATTTAGGGTTTCTGGATCTCAAAAGGGTGGTAAAGAGGCTGTGGGAGGGATATGATGTTCTTTATATAGGGTGCAAACCCTAAGATTAGGGTTTTTCTCGCCCAGACCAGACTCGCCGAGTCCACTTACCGACTTGCCGAGTCGGTCACTTACTCTATGACCCGGATCCCGCTCCGACTCGTCGAGTTCTTCCCTGGACTCGACGAGTTGACTCCTTGACTTAGAGCTTTTCCTTTCTTTTCTTGGCCTTTCTGATATTGGGTGTTACAGGTGAGTTATATTATATGTAATTATATATCTATTTTCATGTTATTCTACTCTTCTTTTAACTCATTCTATCTTCATAAACTCTAACTTTCTTTTCTCTATTATCGCATACTCTGTAATCTAATCTCTTCTTCTCATAGCAAACTCTGTTATTCTTTCTCATTCCATCTATCTCTTCTGCTCTTTTCCCATGCCTTCTTATCTCATTTATCTCATACTCTACCTTTTACCCTTCTTCTATAATCTTTTCTCCTCACCTCGTACACTCTCTTAGCTTCTTCTACGGCTCATCTCATATTTTATAAATACTCTATCTTCTCTTTCTTTATCTCTATTGTACTCTTCTTTTTTGCATCTCTTTTCTTGACCCTTACTCTTATCTCATCTCATACTCTATCTGTTCTTCCTATACTCTATGCATACTCTTCTCAGACCTCTTACTCTTAGCATGCCTTCTCATACTCTTCCTACACTTACCTCTCTATTCTCAACTTATCATACACTAGCATTCCATGTTGGCCTTTCTACGCATCAAATACACTCTAAAACTAGGTAGCGGAAAAATCGAAACAACGATATACCTATGTGTACATGCAACCTATGGATCTATGGCTTCATGCTAATTACATCAACCCTAGAAAACTAAAACATAAGTAAGAAAACATACCTCTTATGTAGCCCTTGATCTCCATGCTTGAGATCTTGAACCTCCATGAAGTTGCTTGGATGAAAGGATCCAAACCAGAATCCCTCTAATGGTATCACACCCAATGACACCAAAGAGTGGAATAAAAATAACTAGGAGAAGGGTCAATTTCACAAACCCAAAGGGGTTAGAAATCGTCCCTAAGAGGGGGAGGAAGAAGGGATGGCGAAACTTCAAGCCAAGGTGCAAGGAGGAATGAAATCCCTAAGGCCCTATTTATAGCCTTGGATGCCTCCTAGGGTTTAGTACTCCTTCCCATGTGGGATGGAGGCCTAACCAAGAAATTTCACTCCTTTCCCATGTGGGATGGAGTGATTTTCATCCAACCCTAATTCCATAAGGTTCTGGAACATTCCTGATTAACCAACTATCGATTAATGAACATTCAACCCTTTAATTAATTAAACTGTTAATTAATTCCCAAAATATATTTCTAAAATATATTTCCAATTAGTTTCTAATTAATTATTAACCATAATAATTAATAAACCAATTTCTCCTTTATTTATTCTACTCAATTTGGGTCTTGAGGGCAACCCAAAAGGACCCTGCTATTATTAGAAATATTAGCAATAGTTAATGACCTTGGACACTATTCCAACAGTCTCCCACTTGGACAAGTCATCAACTATACGAGGACTAATATTTCTCCAATAATCAACAGAGAGTTAGCCATCAAATGCAACTACCGAACTCTTGATCTAATCAAGATTCAGCCCTTAGATAAGTGATCAACTATCCCTTCGTTCTATGATATCTATATAAATTCGAGACATGGATAATGGTCAATCTCAAGAATTCAAGATTATGTTTCCCGATATAGATTTGTGACGACTACATCTGACTACTAAATCGAACACATCAATTCCAGTCAGGGCTCGGCCATCGGCCAAGCACTTTAGATGTCAACACCAAATCATCGAGGGGTCCATAGATATCACTTCTCCTATTAAGGCAGAAGGAACGAATAAACTTCGACTACATAGTTTTTATCTATTTCATCATGTCACACATGGACATACCCTTTATAACTACCAGTTACGGTTAGCGTTGGAGTAGACCAATGCATAACAGAATCATAAAGCAAAACCCCACATGTATCTAGGTTTGAAGAATATAAGATATTATCGTCTTAGAATTACTTGTGACTGAATCCATGAAGTAATCTCTAAGCGTGGGTTGGTCCAATACTTAAATCTCTATTAAGCACTCATGAGTGTTAGCGCAATCACTATGCTATGTCTAATCAATATGGACAATCCACCAATACTCATGACAGTCTTGAATCACTACTTACTTCCAAGAGTATGACCGACTGTGGACGTTTGAGTAAATTAATACTCGGGAAGTGGGTTCCAAACATGCAAAAGTGAGAACGCAGTGATAATCTAATTGAAATGACCGAACTCCATCATATATAAAGATCACCACTTAATAATCGCCAAATCAAATTAAACTTATACCGCTTAAAGTTCTCGGGTTTTTAAAACAAACCAAACTAAGAGTTTTTAAGCCAATTCACTTGCAAATCTAATGTCTATCGACTTTGTCTGACTGTCAGACTTGGTCAATGACATCAGCTTAGGAATGGATCGACAAGATTATCTTTCGATATGACATATTGACTATGATGTCTTTACATTTGACTCACCATCAAATGTGTTGGTACTTACTAAGTATGTTTCATGTGAGCTCGTGTGACTTGGGATCCATACTCGAGGTAAGTTCACCCAAAGTCACAAGAAACTTCATAAGGACAATCAATGATTGAATTTCAACAAAGATGTCACTAATGAATCTCTTTCAGTCACATTGTCCACTTTGCAATTTAACCAACTGCAATATACTCTAAGTATGTTAAATCCACTATGGTGTATTACCTGGTACTCTTTCAAGCTAATATATCACCATTCAGTAAAAGCACGAATTCCGACTGCGAACGGAATTGCCTTTATTAGTGCGGAACTTAGCATCAATGTAACTCTTACAATGATCTCTTCCATACTATCAAGATCATCTCTTCTGTCCTCCAAGGACACTTAAGAATGTTCTTGATCTTGATTCATTGATTCTTGCCAAATTAATCTAATCAAACTTGTCATGCTCAAGGCATACGAGTCATTAGATCTAGTACATGTCATGGCATTTATGATCGATCCCATAGCAGAAGCATGTGGGACACGACTCATTTGCTTTAGCTCAATAGTAGAACTAGGACATTAGCATTGCTCAATGTCATGCCAGCCTAAACTCCTTTTTGAGTTCTACATGTCGAGTTTCCTCAACATTTAATGTACTTTGGCTTAATCCAATGAATCACTCTGATCTATCTCCATAGATCCTTATTATGTACGTGTCTTGTATCTCCCATGTATATCATAGCGAAATAGTTCTCATACCAAGCCAAGCTTTTACACCTGCTAAGTTAGAATATAGTTTCCTATAAATCGTACATTGTCTATGTACAATACAAGGGTGACTACAGTGCTCCCACTAGCACTGACATATATATGGCTTATCTATGTTTCTCGAAATTCAAACTCCTTGAACTTTTCTCATTGAAACAAAGATTCCAATTACTCCCACTAGCTTTGACATATGTATGGCTCATCTTTATTTCTAGAAATTCATACACTTTGAACTTTCTCATTGAAATAATGATCCATCTTGCGAGATGCTTATTTCGGTCCATAAATGAACTTGTTAAGCTTACACATCTTTCAAAACCTATCTTGGTTTAATTATGTGTTTGTTCCTATCCATGATTGTCTCTACTTGAAGATCCGCTTGCACCTAAGGGTTAAGGTCAAGTGCTAGGTCTACCAAATAACAACATACATGGATTGAATCTCGCTTTCCAATTCCTCTTTCTATATTGTTGCCTTTAGGGCCTACCATAGCTTCCGATAGCTGGTACACTCTGATTGCTATCTACCAGTGACTCAAATACCTTAGCAATATAAACTCTTATATAACTAGGTCCATGACGTCTTCTATCAGATCTATAAGGAAAAATGGAAATATGTCAGTTTCCTTAATAGCTCTTTCAATTCCAAATTGAATGTTATGTCCAACTTTAGGCTCTTTGTTGGTTGGATCTCGAATCTTATCAAGATCAATGTGGCTCCCACTAGCCCTTTTGGAAATCAGCTCCCTCTCTCGGAAGACTGCCCTTCGAGCAACATACATTTTGTTCTCATAAGGATTGTTAAACAATTATCCAAAATGATTGATAGGTTCTCCAACTAGATAACACATCTCTATTCAATGTCCCAGATTGTCGAGCGCTTCAACGACGAGCGTAAGCCTCATAATCGTAGACTTATATATATGGAAGTGAGGATAGAATCCCACTTCACATATCATAGAGTGTTTCAGGAACCTACTTAGTTGGCACAAGACCAAAGGACTTCTTGTAACACTATTCATGGTACAATCCACGATTTGTTAGCAAATACAGTGCGACTCATCTAGTACAAAATCAATGAACGATTTGTTTCTCTATCCAACTAACACTTCCTAGTGGCAGTGTTTTGGGAGGAGACAGATCATGAAACTCTTTCACAATTACTTAGATGATCGATAAAGTTTGCACTGAGATTCTCACTATGAGTGTCTCATCCAATTGCCCAATTGATTCTCAACTTCACTTTATGAGAGCTCTGAACACCTGAAAGGTTTCAGACTCACATTCATACGAAGTTGGTATCACCATGTATTGCGATTAATCTGAACGGTCCATTAGTGTAAACTAATTCCAACAGATACTCACATCAACCAGTGAAACATTCATCATCTATCTTGATAAACAAGATTTGCATTTATCATGAGACTCGAGGTCAAATGATATCCAAAATCCGATCCAACTGGATACTTGGTAATGCATTTCTCGTTTATGTATCCAAGACTATGATTCCATAAATACATTTCACCCAAAACTTTGGATGTATTTGAATCAGTACATATTGTGGTCATTCTGAACGATCCATTAGTTGAACTAACATCAACAGATATTCACAATAATACACCTTATTTAAATGTTCGAATCAATTTTGAACGATTGCTACTATACTAGCTTCATAGATTTCATGACTTTCTTTTAACATGTTAGAATGCTCTACATTTAAATAAGTCAGAACTATCTCATGAATTATAGTATAAAAAATTTTAGTTATATTACCATAGACTAAACTCTTGAGGAGAATTGTCATTTGATCCCATGAATGTAGCAAGGGCTTGACATTCATGATCAAATTATCTTCTCCATGTTCTAGTCTTCTTACTTCATTTTAGTAACTGCACATTCTTGCAAATGTCAGTACTAATCCTCAGTAAAATACTCAAGGTTTAGAAGTAATGTTTTGATGGCATTATAAATTCATATATTTTTTGAATAACAAACATGAAAGAACTAGTTATCTTTTGATCCAATGGAAAGTAGCACGGGCTAGTGATCCATGATCAAATTTAACTTCTTCATGTTCCAGTCCTTTCACCTCAAATATACATTTGGGCAAGTTTGATTTCTTAGTCCTTTTCTTGTTATGGAAACGAGCAACTATCAGAACATGTCTTAGAATAAGCCTTCCTTTGTCCTAGGTATTAGGGCCTAGATTAGGTATACCCACACTAATCGCCTTTTAAACCGTGTGCAATTGGCTTTCTTCTTCTTGACACTTCTATTAATGATAGTAAAATATGGGAGTGTTTTGAAGTTTGAGTTTCTATGACTGCCATGTTAATTCCAAAAGAAAACTTTAACATGCTCCACAACTCCTTCATGGTCATTCCAAGTTGTTCATATCAAAATCAAAATGAATTGATTATATGTACATGTCAGCTAGTCGATTAATCCTAGTCAACTCCTAACTCAAGGAAATTCCATTTTACTTAAATATGTCATTTTACAACGTACATTTGACAATTGCTCTTTCTAACACTTTAGAATGCAATGTTTGAAGTAACCAAGGAATAGCTTTAACAAAGGCATGATCTTTCTTTTCGTTTATGAGAACTACTCCCAAACTACGAATTTGACAAGATTGATCATCCTCATAGCTAATCCTTTCAAAGGTTTTATAGTAGTAGATTTTAGTGGATAAGGTTATAGACATCATTCAATAACAAATTCCATTATAGTTTGTTTACTTATCCTTAGAAAATAATCACACTAAATAAAATTATTTTATAAGGCTAGGATCCATATTTGGCTCCATGATGTGTAAAGGGATGCCGTAAACACACCATAAAGTTATTTAGGTAGGCAAAGCCCTTTGCCAATTTCGATCACCACAAAATTCCTAGATCTTTGAGATTCATTGACTATCAATGGCATGTTAATCTCGAATTATGTTCATCTCAAATTCAATGACGGGGTCGCCGCGGATCATTGAACAGATGGTGAATCGACCATACAAAACCGCATGGTCCCCGGCTCAAGTTACGCTTGAGATTCGCGAGTTCCACATCATTCTCTACTTATACTCTCCAATTGACGTGCCGGTTAACCACGCGAGCTCCATCAACAAGTTATAAAGAGAATGTGCAACTTTTATGGATAACATAAAATTCACATTAAATAGATTGAGAATTAACCTTGCAAAATCGCATGGTCCCCGACTCTTGCGAGTTCCATATCATTCTCAACTATACCCTATATTGATGTGCCGGTTAACCACACGAGCTCCATCAACAGAATATAAAGAGAATGTGCAATTTTCATGGATAATATAAACTCACATTCTATTAATAAAACGGGATTTTGTTTTATACTTGTATTTAAAATACTTTTAGATTGACCATTATCACTATCAAACCCTTTCGGTAACTCCATTCACAAAATGTAATTGGGCGGTGAGGGTGGTAAGCGCGAAGCATATTAAAAACCGACATCATTAGGAATCAAAGAGACCTCCTTAAACCCCTACATTAGAACGGGTGAGCCTAGTCGATGTAAGACTGACAATGTCAATATTTAAACATGCGAGGGCGCATGTTGTAACTTTCTTATACATATAATAGACACAATTCTAATATATATAAATATAAGGGGTAAATTTAAAACTCTTTAAATTTAGTTGTCTATTATTAATTCTAATTAATTGCGAGGACGCAATGTAACAATTAATAAATCAGAAGGGGGTAATATTTAAATTTATAAATCTCTTTTATAAATAATATTAAATATTTAAATTCACTATTTAAATAATAGATAAATATTCAAATTCAAATAAACACATAAATATTCAAATTCAAATAAACATATTTAAACAATATTTATCTATTAATAAATATTCAAATTCAAATAAACACATAAATATTCAAATTCAAATAAACATATTTAAACAATATTTATCTATTAATAAATATTCAAATTCAAATAAAACATTTAAATAATATTTATCAATTTCCAGATTTAAAACATTTTAAAATTTGGTAATTATCCATATTTGATAAAGCTTCATATTTGAAAAATGGAAAAAATCTGAAAACCCTAATTCTGCTGAGCTCACGTCTTGAGCTCTAAGCTCTCACGTCGTGAGCTGCGACTAAGGTATTATCAATTACGAATTTTTCAATAATCCTTCTACCATTCAATTTCAAACAAAGTTTTACAGGAAACATGGATCTAGGGTGAACATAACCATGAACCAATGTCTCTGATACCACTGTTGGCCTTTCTACGCATCAAATACACTCTAAAACTAGGTAGCGGAAAAATTGAAACAACGATATACCTAAGTGTACATGCAACCTATGGATCTATGGCTTCATGCTAATTACATCAACCCTAGAAAACTAAAACATAAGTAAGAAAACATACCTCTTATGTAGCCCTTGATCTCCATGCTTGAGATCTTGAACCTCCATGAAGTTGCTTGGATGAAAGGATCCAAACCAGAATCCCTCTAATGGTATCACACCCAATGACACCAAAGAGTGGAATAAAAATAACTAGGAGAAGGGTCAATTTCACAAACCCAAAGGGGTTAGAAATCGTCCCTAAGAGGGGGAGGAAGAAGGGATGGCGAAACTTCAAGCCAAGGTGCAAGGAGGAATGAAATCCCTAAGGCCCTATTTATAGCCTTGGATGCCTCCTAGGGTTTAGTACTCCTTCCCATGTGGGATGGAGGCCTAACCACGAAATTTCACTCCTTTCCCATGTGGGATGGAGTGATTTTCATCCAACCCTAATTCCATAAGGTTCTGGAACATTCCTGATTAACCAACTATCGATTAATGAACATTCAACCCTTTAATTAATTAAACTGTTAATTAATTCCCAAAATATATTTCTAAAATATATTTCCAATTAGTTTCTAATTAATTATTAACCATAATAATTAATAAACCAATTTCTCCTTTATTTATTCTACTCAATTTGGGTCTTGAGGGCAACCCAAAAGGACCCTGCTATTATTAGAAATATTAGCAATAGTTAATGACCTTGGACACTATTCCAACATTCCATTCTCAACTTATCATATGATACTCTCATTTATCATCTAAGGGAAACGACATCCCACTAATGTTACCGGGTACACTCATCCGAACTTAATCCCTTCCCTTTGATCCCTAATAGATCTTTAAACATTCTTCTTCTCTTGAATCCCTCACGGATTATATCTAAGTTCTTAAGAGAACTTCTGGATCTTTTTCCACTCATGGAACCCTTCCTCTACCTCTTCTAACCACCATAATCTCATTCCCGCAGGAATCATTTATCTGCATTCCCAAAGGAATCATAGTCTTATTCTCGAAAAAATCATCTTTCCACTTTTCTTAAAATCTCTTTAACACGTGTTATGGTCTCACCATAGTATAACTTAACACTTGTCCCATGGACATTCTATCTCTTTATCTCATCAAGAGATCTTTTCTACTCATCTAGTACTTAACTCATTATTTACTTAATCTATATCTTAATCTCATACACATAAGTATTCTACACAATACCATTAACATCTATACATACATACATATTCATTTATATGATTATAATTCATATAATCATATTCTATATCCTTCTACTATCTTTTAGGTATTTAACAAATACCCTTCCCATCCAACCATTTATACTCTAAGTATACATACATGCTCAGATACATGATTTTAAATGTATAATCTTCATACATACTCTAATTATATATACATGCTCGGCTACATGATTTTAAATGTATAACTAGAGTCTATTTCCATCTAATAACTTGAGGGCATTTACTTAGTGCCTCAAGATCCAATGTACATGCATATATATATACATATATATATATATATATATATATATATATATATATATATATATGTAAGAACATAAAATATATAAACATTATCTAAAGAGAGAGTGAGAAATATAACTCATCTTGTTAGTTAGTGAATACTAACTACCACTTGGCTCCTTTCTTCCATTGATGCATTCTTGATCCATCTTCTTTGCTCAAGGGCTATTCATACAACATATAAGGTTTATTAAAACTTGTCTTAGCCTATTAAGAGATTAATGACTCTCTCAGTTAAAATGACCACTCACTAGATCATAATTCTATCTTCTAAATTTCTACCTCTAAACCTATACCAACCAATGAATTAAGCATCACATACTACCTAATTCATTACCCTGTTATCTCTAATGCATCAATCATAATCCTTACTAGTTAGGGTTTCAAACCCTAACTCTCAATGGTTTGTTTCACCATGGAAATTACTTCCAAAGCTTGATTAAAGCTTCTAGACACTCTCAATAGTGTCATACTTAAGTTATAGGTTGATCAAATCAAGAATTCTAACAAAACTAACACATTCACCATTAAAGCTCAAAGCTTAAAAAAATGGAGAAATGTTGACCTTAATGGAGAGAGGATGTTAATCACTGTTAGGCTCCATCTCTAGCTCATCTAGCCTCCTTCTTGGCATAAAAATCGCCTTCTCCAAGCTCCCAATCGATTCCCCAAAGAAAATGTGACAACCCAGAAAATACGTCGTCAGCCACCCTTAGGATCTAACGCTACCAACGACCCTTAATTGAACAAATCTGTAATAATTCAACATATAGATAAACATATTCGAATTTTGTCCTTAATTACATCGACAATTAAACTCAAAATTTTAGTGCACAAAAAACCATGTCATCCTACAAGCAGGTTAACATTTCTAGAACGTACGCGTTACCGCAAGCACGAAAATATAAAATTCGTAAAGATCCAACTTATTAAAGAAAATATATGAATTTTATAGGAAATAAAAATCTACTGCAAACAAAACTTTACAATTTTGAAAACTACGAAGAGAATGGTTGATCTTTTTCAAAAATCACCAAAATACGAAACGTAGTACTACTCAAAGTAGGATTTATGAACGCCTAAAACGAAACCCGTATAAGTGAGTTATAATTTTTATAAAATCATAAGGGTTATAAAATGTAGGCTAAAAACGAAAGTCAGTATTAGCCAAAATGGCCAAAAGGAAAGTCATAGTATACGTCGAAACCTACACGGATATATAAGGGTCATTGAAAACGGAGTTCGTATGCTAGAGTTGCGAATTTTTAAAGTTTATAAAACATCATCGCGTGCTCTTGCGCGCAGCGTGCGGCATACACCCTGACACCCCGCTTCGACAGGATACGGATGAAGTGGCACCATGAGAAGAGGACACGTGTCAACATCTGGGTGGTTCACGTGCAAGTTGCGCGGCGCGCACTACACGATGCGCACCCCAAAATCCCCTATAAATAGCAAGTTCCGGCTAATCCTTTCTCTCACCTCAAAACATATCTCACTCTCTTAATTTATGTACCACTGACTCCTAAGCGCCTCTCGAGTTTCGGACTCCTAAATTCTACCCTAAATCAACAGTTTCACGCTTTACACGTAAGTTCACAGCCCCATTTTCGAAACCTTTTCGGGGGGGGGGGGGGGGTTACATGTTAAAACACAAATATTTCATAATTATTACTAATTGTACAATGTTAGTTAGATAATTATGCTCATAATATTAGGATGATATTATGCCCGGTAGATACTCTGCTTAATTTTTAAGGATAATATTATGCCTAGTTGTTATACTGACTCACATTGATAGAAAACATCATACCTAGTTGTTACGCTGGCCAATTGCCAAGAAACGCCGATACTCTAGTCATCATTATACCCAACCTTTGGATAAGCTTAGTACCTAGTTGTTACTCTGCCCAAATACCGGGCTACGAAAAACATGAAAACTTGATTATATATATATATATATATATATATATATATATATATATATATAATAAAACACAACGAATGACCAGTGGAGGCTTCACACAAACAAGTTGTTAGATGAGACACGATTCATCAACACGCTGAATGACCTTCAGCTAGCCCTCGAACTATAATCATTAAATCTTAAGTGATCGGGAAAGATATGTATAGATCTATACGGGATTGAAACTCCCACCTGTGGTTGCTAGCTACAATCTGACGGCAAGTTGAAGCATGCATAACTTTCTAAACACATTTGGGACGTCCGATGAAGTGTCTTGGATTTTAGGGAACTCTCAACAGTCATAACTTGATTATAGAAACTCATCCTAACATTGTTAAACTTAAGCTACTACTCTTTAAGGGACTCCTCGAAGGGAGTAGTAGTACATGCAACATAATTAAAGAATACTAGAATAGCATTTTCCCTAGTAACAACAAAGGATTCTAGAAATTTTATAAAAAACTAAAGAAAGTAACAATATACATCTTTCTATTTATAAACAAAGGTCCATATTCAGATATAGTTACTAAACTATTTGAACCCACTACCAGAATCATTAAAGAAAACAGTTTTGTATATCCATATCCACTAACATAAGTTAAGATTACAACAAGTGTTAACCTAACAAACTCGACAATGTATTTTTAAAGTATACAAAACCTGTGAACTCACCAACATTATGTTGACCTTTAAAAAACCACATGTATTCCTAGGTCATCAATGGAGACAAAAGATCTTTCAAGAAAAGCTTATGAAGTGATTGCAGTCTACCGAAGAGTATAGTTACCAAGATAAAACTCAATGTAATAACATAAAGCCATTATGTAAGTTATGATTTGTTAAATGGAAGTGACATTTATGTTATGAAAGATATGTATCTGTGATCCAACATCCTAACGTCGTGCCACCCGGTGTTTCCGCCGCTAGGCCGGGGGTGTGACAGAAAATGATCGGAATGAGTTCTTTAACATGTTTAAATCCACTTCATGCGCGTCACCATGTTGTGGTGGCTTTCTAGCAGTCATAACTTCTTCGTTTCAAACCAATTTTCAGTGATATTTATATCCTATAAAAGGTATTAACAATACCTATAATTATATCTTATTAATTTTAGCTTAATTTGTATTGAACTTAATCCATTAAGCCATTTTAAAAACTCAGAATACCAGTATTTCCCATTTTATAATGCATCTTCAAAGATGCATATCTTCTTCATCTTATCTTCGGTTTCCACAATCTTATATTCATGCGAAGGTGGGGATGATTTATACAACTCCATTAATTCACTTCTTACCGACTTAATATAGGTCTTAATCTGTTAAGTCACAAAGTTGACCCAAAAAGCATAAAATTTTCCATTTTACCCTTTTAACCAAAATGCATCTTCTCATGTATTTCTTCTCTTGTACTTACTTATATAACTTCATCTAAGTGAATTAAACTCGTATTGGCTATTTTCTTGAAGTCACAACTTCATAAACTTACCAAATTATCATTAATGACCATTATTCCCTTTTGGTCAGTATTTGACTAAAAGTCAAATCTCTCTAAATTTCAGGTTCTTACACATTGGAAACGAAACTAGAAAATGGTAATCTTATGTGTTTGCCAAGTTGACAAGCTTGAGAATTAATAGAACTAGTGGTTTTATTACATGAAATGAAACGACTGGAAGTTAAACTGTTGAAGACATGTGTGCCAGGATGACCGAGACGCTGGTGCCACAATGAGGAACTGCCGGAAAGATGAACAATAGAAGACGGGAATGTAGGTGGAGCTAGATACAAGTCACCAGAACTGTCACACCTAAGCAGGACTTGGAGAGTGCCCAAATCCTTCACACTAAAACCATAAGGGTCAAATTAAATGGAAACAAGATTATCAGTGGTAAATCGATGGACGGGATTTAGATTTTTAATAATATTTGGCGTAACAAGAACATTGTGTATATGTAATGGTTTGTAAAAGGAATTAAGTTTAGAGTAACCAGCATGACTAACGGGTATGCAATGACCATTTCCAACAAAGACAGATTTAACATGACTATTATTTTTAACAGACAAGAGTTTATCTGTGTTAGAGGTGTTGTGAGATGTATCACTTGTTTCCACATACCATGAATCATCTGATCTGTCATTCAAGTTTATGGTATTGAATGCATGTGTAAGGTCGGTTGGTTGATCATCATGTATCATCTAAGGGAACCACTGCTACGGAGGAACAAGACCCGGGAACGTAGAGGTGAGATAAGTTGTTGGATTGTTGAGATAGGGTTGTTGAGTTGTTTGCGCTGCTGGATTTAGGCCAAGCAGCCCAATTTGTTATTGTTGATTTTTTGATGGACAACATTGGTTATGTTGGGCCAGTCCAGCTGGTCTATACGTGGGCCATACATATGGGAAAACCTAGGGGTGAACAAACCGGTTTTTTTTTTCAAACCGAACCGGTTCGGTTCAGATTCGTGAATAGTAAAACCGGTTCAGCCATAAACTGGTTCGGTTCAAACCGGTTCCGTCATAGAAAAACTCGAACCTATCTAAACCGGTTACACCGGTTCGATCGGTTCTAAACCGGTTCGATCGGTTTGACTACCGGTTCCAAACCGGTTCACGGTTATTAAACCGGTTTCAATATCTAAAATCTCGAACGGGTGCGAACCGGCGGTTCGGTTCTTGAATCGGTTCGGTTCATATTCGACCGGTTCGTAGTGAACCGGTTTACCGGTTCAGTGACCGGTTCGGATCCTGAACCGGTTTTTTTGTGCAAGCCTGGGAAAACCCATGGATAGGAAACCCACGGTGGAGGAACAAACCACAGATAGGTGGGTTGTTGGTAAGATCTGGACCTGACGAGATTTGAAAGGGCTTTGGCAACGCTGATTAGAGGAGTTGCCTCCACGACCTACCTTGGAGGACCGACAATCACGGACACCACGAGATTCACCTAAGTGCTAGAATTGGGATTGATCAGATGTGTAGAGAACAGTATGTGCGGTGGCATGATATGCATAAGAAGGTTGTTGTGGGCGGTGCCTTTGTAGGTGTTGTTCTTCTACAATGAGGGCGGAGCGAGCTTGAAGGAATCTTTGGAACGAGTCCTTTTTTCTTAGAATCATGGATATTGGTTCATACTGTAGTGAGAAACCATTGAGGAGATAAGTAACAAGTGTCTGTTCTAGTACTGGGTTTTGAAGATTGGCTAGAAGGTTGAAGATTGTGGTCATCTTCTCATAGTATTGAGCGATGGTTTGATCACCAAGTTTCAGGGCACGTAGTTCATTAAAATCGATCAAGTGTATTTATTGTCACAAAAAAGGTTTTCGAGACTTACCCATACGGACTTGGTTGTTGTATCGGGTTTGAGGATTGTGTTGAGAAGCGATTGTGTGAGGGTACCATAAATCCATGATTTTACCACTACATCAAGAGTGTTCCATTCTTCATCAGTGTCAGAGCTAGGTTTAGAGGAACATGTAAGATGGCCAAGGACTTGAATTCACTTCTTCAGCAGTTTAATCAGTTCTTGAAGGCCAATCAGAAAATGGATTCACAATTTGCAAATATGGCTCACTTTGGAGATTTTGCAGGTATGAAATTTTCATTACTAAATGCATTAAGAAGTGATTCTTTTGATAAAACTATATGGATATTGGATACTGGAGCTACTGCTCATATGTGTTCCCATATTACCCTCATGAAGAATGTAAATCCTGTGAATAGATACACACCAATTTTTCTACCAGATGGATCTATTAAACCAGTCACTCATACAGGATTAATAGAGTTAAATCCAAGATTAAGCCTCGAAAATGTATTACATGTACCAGACTTCAAATGTAATCTTTTATCAGTGAAATGTCTGGCTGCATCTGCAAAAATCGTCTTCAAGTTTTATTCTACATTTTGCATATTGCAGGACCTGGAAACTTCTAAGATTTTGGCAAGAGGGAAGATATTGGGAAAGCTGTATGTTCTAGACAATAAGAGTTTGTTGTTTGATCATGTTCATGATTCTCACAAAGCTCATAGTGTGGTTAATAACCAGCTATGTAATGTTGTTAGAACTCAGATTGTTAGCAATTTTTCAATATGGCACCAAAGATTAGGCCATTCTTCTCAATCTGTATTGGAACATTTGGATTTTATTCCTAAGAAGAAAGATTGTGAACATGTACCATGTATTTCGTGTCATCATGTAAAACAACAAAGATTTATTTTTCCTATTAGTGATTCTCATGCAGATGAAATATTCAAACTTGTACACATAGATTTGTGGGGCCCATATAAAATACAAACCATTACAGGAGCATACTACTTTCTGACCATTGTGGATGATTATTCAAGATCAGTTTGGACCTTCCTTTTAAGGGACAAAACCCAAGTCTTCAAAACCCTTTCAAATTTCTTTGCCTATACCGTGAATCATTTCAAAACCAGTGTGAAATACATCAGAACGGATAATGGTTCTGAGTTTATAAACCATAATTGTCGTAATCTTTTTTCTTCTTTGGGAATTATTCATCAAAGGACAGTTCCTTATTCACCACAACAGAATGGTAGAGTTGAAAGAAAACACCAACAATTATTACAGATTGCAAGGGCATTTTTGTCACAGTCTGGATTACCTATTCATTTATGGGGACATGCAATCTTGATGGCAACTTATGTGATTAATATTTTGCCTTCAACAGTGTTAAAGTGGGAAACACCATTCAAATATTTGTATAAAAGGGATCCTGGTTATTCAAATTTGAAGGTTTTTGGCTGCTTATGCTTTGTAACAAATGTGATCCCATACAAAACAAAATTTGAATCAAGAGCAATCATGTGTTGTTTTCTTGGATACAATCAAGGACAGAAAGCTTACAAACTATATGATTTGACAGATAAAAAGATAGTTATGTCAAGAGATGTAATTTTCTATGAAAATATATTTCCTTTCAAAAACAGTCCTCAAGCTCCTATGAGTGAAGAAAGTTTGGTACAACATATAGAAAATGAAGAATCTACTCAAGAAATCCCATTTCAAACACACCCTGAAGACTTTATCCCATCAGATTCCTATAATTCTGATGAATTTGATATCCAAAATGAACAAGAAGTACCTAATTTTGGTGCTGATCAAATGGTACAAGAAAATGATGCTGATCAAATGATACAAGAAAATGATCAAAATGTCCCACAAGAAGATGGCCAAGTTCATATCAGATCCACTACAAGAGTTTCAAGAAAACCTTCATGGTTTAACGACTACATAATGCATTGTAGTCAAAGTCCAAATTCCAAATATGTTTCAAAATCCTTCAGTTCACCACATTGTCCTCCTACATATCCTTATGTTGAATCTAATCTTCTAACTGAAACACACAAAAGTTTTCTTTATTCTGTTTCAAAAATCAGTGAACCCAAAAGGCCAAAACATATGAAGAAGCTTGTGATGATCCAAATTGGATTGATGCTATGAACAAAGAACTCAAAGCTCTAGAAGAAAATAATACCTGGACAGTTATGCCCCTGCCACCTAACAAGAAACCTATAGGGTCAAAATGGGTCTATAAAGTAAAGCTCAAACCAGATGGCACAATTGAAAGATTTAAGGCAAGATTAGTGGCAAAGGGGTACAATCAAACCTATGGGATTGATTATTTGGACAGTTTTTCTCCGGTAGCCAAAGTTGTTACAGTAAGGTTATTTTTGTCCATATCCACTGCCAATGATTAGTTTTTGCATCAGTTGGATATCAACAATGCATTTTTACATGGTTTTCTAGATGAAGAAGTTTATCTAAAACCACCTCAAGGATATCTTAATGCAAAAGATGGTGAAGTATGTAAGCTGAATAAGTCACTTTATGGACTTAAACAAGCCAGTAGACAATAGCATATTGAATTTTGTAACAAACTTTTGAGCTTTGATTTTGTACAATCAGCTCATGATCATTGCTTGTTCACAAAAGGAGAAGGTGATAATTTTTTGGCTTTAATTGTCTATGCTGATGATGTTTTGATCACCGGACCAAATGAAAAGTTAATTCAAGAGGTCAAAGATCAACTTCATAAAGCTTTTACAATAAAGGATTTAGGACAAGCAAGTTATTTTTTGGGAGTAGAGTTGTTAAAGACAGAAAAAGGGTTATTTGCCAATCAAAGAAAGTACATTATGGATATTTTAGATGATGTTGGATTAACTGGAGCAAAACCAACTACTACACCTGTTTTGAAAAATATACAACTTTGTTCTGATAAAGGAAAATTGTTACATGATCCTGAAAAATATCGAAGGTTGGTTGGAAGGTTATTATACCTTAACTTTACAAGGCCGAACATCAGCTATGCAGTACAATAACTGAGTCAATTCTTACATTCTCCAACAGAAATACACTGGAAAGCTGGTCTGCATGTTTTAAAATATCTCAAAGGTTGTCCTTCAAAAGGTCTTTTCTTCAAGAAAGGGACATTTCCTTTTACTATTACTGCATATAGTGACTCAGATACTGTTTGTGAGGCGGAATATAGAAGTCTTGCAGCTACTGTTTGTGAGCTTCTTTGGATAAGCTACATCCTTAGAGATATGAAAGTAAAATTCAAGGTTCCTATATCATTATGGTGTGATAATAAAGCTGCGATACACATAACAGAAAATCCAATCTTTCACGAGAGGACTAAACACCTCGATATTGACTGTCATATAGTGCGGGAACAATTCAAACATGGATTCATTTTACCACAACATGTTCCAACAAATAACCAGCTAGCAGACCTATTCACAAAAGGCCTTTGTGGACCCCAATTTCAATTTCTTCTATCCAAGATGAATCTTGATGACATTCATCAAAATTCATCTTGAGGGGAGGATATTAAAGTTTCAATTAAGGGAAGTCAAACGCAAGATAAAGAAAAGTCCAAGCAAGCAATAAGAAGATCAAGTCATCTGTTAGAAGGACCAATTTGTAATTCTAAATTGTACATGGTCAAAAATGTAAATATGTTTAGAATTGATAGAGTAAGTTTGACGCTATCTTTCATTAAGGTTTTTGTAAATGTTCATTCTGTCAATTTCAATCAATAGATGACGAATTCAATTTTTTTCTTCTCTCTAATACTTTGAACCCCAAACCCACAACAGTGGGTTTCAAACAATCCTCACCAGGCATCATAGTTAAGCTGATTTAGATCAAGAATGAGCGGGACTATGGTTTTCATATTAGTCATGTTGTAGGGTTTTTGGTTCGTAGAAGAGGATGGGTTAGTGAAGCCATATCCTGTCATGGTGAACCAACGATTTAGAGAAAGAGATATAGAAGAGAAGTCGGCAAAAAAGAAGGAACCATGGAGACGTGAAGCCGAGTGGGATTACCTGTAGTTGTAGGATTGATATAGGATGGGATATGATTAGTTCTATGATACCATAATAGAGTGATATTTTCCCATAAACATTGACATTTCATTCATCGAACATAATATACATAATACATGATACATGGGCTAGGTATTTACTAATCTAACTGGACTAACTAATATGGGCATATATACAAAATATGTACATAATACAATATATACATTAATACTCACGTATGTAGTTCAACATATTTATCTTTATATGAACGGTCCTAGATATCCTCTCTTCACAACTCATAAATGGATATTGCATTATGTTCTACTACCTTTTTTTCTTGCAGTTATTTGTCTTACCCTTTCACAATGTGATTGCATATTCTAATACTGACTACGTTGGTTGCCCCTCCTCCAAATGATCTTCCTCTACGTATTGTGTGTTTCTTGGCAATATCCTCATTTCGTGGCCCTCTAAACGACAAACCACTATGTCCCACCATCTAGTACCGAAGCTGAATATTGGGGTGTTTGCTAATGTTGTTGTTGAATCGTGTTTGTTGTGTAATCTCCTTCGTAAGCTTTTCGTGGCCCTCTAAACGACAAACCACGATGTCCCCTTCTAGTAATCAAGCACAATGAGAGCGAAATTCACTTCTTCGAGACAAAGTTTCTCTCTTCAAATTACAAGTCCCACATGTTTTATCGTCATCTCAGTATGCCGATTTTTTACCAAGGGTTTGCCATCTACTATGTTTTTAGAGTTTCGTTTCGGTTTAAACGTTCGGGACTACTGTCATGATCAAACCAAATTTGGGAGGTTGTTAACATATATATTATTTATGTATATTATACGTTGTAATTATCTTGTATTATTCTTGGCCCTTAAGTTAGCCGGTCCAATTATTGGTCCATTTATGAACATTATATTTTCAATATAAGCTTTGATTAATTTGGGAAAATATTAAATCTTCAAATGTAAGATACAGTCAAGTTGGAAGGTTTACCATCTACTATGTTTTTAGAGTTTCATTTCAGTTTAAACGTTCGGGGCCACTACCATGATCAAACAAATTTTGGGAGGTGGTTAAGGGCAGACGGAATCGTTGTTGGGTTCGCCGGCGGTTCAGGAATTTAGCGGCGGTACCGCCGGCTCATGTTTCCTTCACATGCGGGTTCTAGTGGGATAAAATATATATTGTATTTAACGGGTTCATCAACTCACTCTGACACTCTTGTACATACATATCGAGATGAATAGCCAATGACATAATTGCTTCTGGTGAGTTTTCTTTTTCATTTGATGCAAGATATGTCCTTTTCTATGTTTGTTTTTTTTAAGGGATGAGGGACTCAACCCACTCAATCCACTGTCACATCAATTTTTGTCTCTTTTTTCTTCATCTTTCCCAACCCACAACACACGGAAATCGTATCTTTCTCAACCCACTCAATTAAAAAAATACAAAACAACTAAGATACAAGTTTTAAAACACATGATACAATAGAAAATGAGAGAGAAAAAGTAAAGAGAGAGGATGAAGTGGGTTAGTGAAACTAATTAAACAACCCGCTGAAGAGGGAGTGGTACCGGCGATAACTATATTGCTAATTAAGATTTTACCTTGATTGTTTTGTATTTTTTTTTTAACTAAATTGATTGAGTAAGTCGAAAAAGATAGGGTTTCCGTGTGTTGTAGATTGAGAAAGATGAAGAAAAATAAATAAGAAAAACTAATGTGGCAGTGGGTTGGGAGGGATTGACTCCCTCCTCCCTAACAAATTATGTACAAGGTTTATTGTTTTTTTTTTCTTTTAATAGAACAAATTATTTTAGCATTTTTTTAGTTTTAAATTAACAAAACTCTATTTTTAAAGAAAACAAATATTATGTTTTATTTTATTTTATATTTTTAAATTTAATTAAATAAAAAAGAATGATGTGACAAATGGGTTGAAAAATGTAAGGTTTCCATGTATTATGGTTGGGAGGGTTGGAAGAGATAGGAGAAAGAAAAGCTAATGTGGCGTTGATGTGGCTGCGCGTTGAGTGAGTTGAGAGGGAAAGACTTTCTCTTCCCTTAACATATATATTATTTGTGTCTATTACAAGTAGTGTTCCAAATAGCGCGCCATGGCGGCGCCAAGGCGTGCCATGGCACGAGGCATGAAGAAGTCGTTACGAAAACATGCAAAACTTGTGAGGCGTGGCGCCCAAAATTCATGGCTAGGCGCGCCTTAACGCGTTATGACGCGAGTTTTTTACAATTCGTGAATTTTTATTTGTTTTTTTTTTTTTTTGTTTTTTTCAGATTAGGCATGAAAGATTCGAGTCGTTAACTTTTTCATGTTAAGTGTTGATATAATACTTGTAAAAACTTGCTATATTTGATATAATTCTATAATTATGTGATTTATCTTTTTTAATGTATAAAAACGTATCACGCCTTGAAAAACGTCATAAAAACGTCATGGCTCGTAATGTCTTGAGGCTTGACTTTGCTGCCACGCCTCACGCCATTTAGAACCTTGATTATAAGTTGTAATTATCTTGTATTATTATTGGCTCTTAAGTTAGCCGGTCCTATTATTGGTCCATTTATGATATGTGTCAAGTTGGAGGGCCTAAAAGTAGGATAATGTGTTAAAGTTGTAGTGCTGAGGTCTAGAAATGGAACTAAGAAATTACAATCGGCGTCTACCAAGACCACTTGCTGCTCAAGTTGAACAAGTGCTCTTGCTCAAACACAGATGTTAAAAGGATATTTATGTACGATATTGCAAAAGCGAGGCTTTTTAATATCTTGTAGATATTTTGGAATCATAATTGAACTAGAAACCATTCTAAATCTATCCGCTAAACAATCTGTAAAGAACAATAGGATGATGTAGATGTACGGGCCAACAATCAAAGCTGTATACTCTATTTCCTTCCACTTGTAGGCCAACCCTGAACAAAATTAGCACCACTAATGTCGTTTAGTGATGATAATTTGGAAATTAATCACTTTAAAAAAACTGTCTCGGTTTTAAATCCTACAGATTTCAATTTTAAAGTGGATTGTTGTAATATAAAAAAAATAGAAAAAAAGTAAACCTAATTAGCAAAAAAAAACCCTCGAAATGATGGTTCTTAAGACTACGTTGCCCACTCCCGTTATTGGGGCTAATAACGCCTAATAACACCCAAGAACACCGCCCCTTCACCGTTATTAGGTGTTATAGGCATGTACATTGCTTCCCGTTACCACCGCCACTTTCCATTAACGCCGTTTTCTTCTTTTTATCAAAAACGCCGGTTGCCCACACCTAGCAGCCTAATACCAACTTTTATTTCCACTCCAGTTGTATGTTAAAGACCAATGTTTTAAAACCCGGGTTTTTAGTTGACCCGGTGTGATGACCGGTTCACGGGTCAACCGGTTCAACCAGTTGAACCGCCGGGTCAACCCGGTTTATGATCTTTTTCTATTTTTATATATTTTTAGTTTCCTGCATAATGCATAAACATATAAAACCAATAATTTGATGTCCATAAAGTTTAAACATTGAAAAACACTGAAGAAACCGCAAACGGCTCGTTGTTTTGGCGTTTGCTACTAGTATCCAACTATCGAAACCCTATTAAAACGGGTCAATCCGATTTTAACCGGTTCAACATAAACGGTTGAACCGCGGTTTAGGGGAACCCGGCCGGTTCGATCCGGTCCGTATTTGTACAAAAACCCGTTCTCAATTGACCCGTCTTCTACCTCGGGTCACGGTCCAACCGGTTGAACCGGCCGGGTCGACCCGGGTTTTAAAACATTGTTAAAGACAAAATTTCATAAATGGTATTTGTGGATTTCAAAAAGTAGGATAACGCTTAAAAAATACTACAACGGTGTTCCCTGTGGTTTTAAATTTTGCATGGTTAGTCCATGTGGTTTTATTTTGTTACAAATTTAACTTAAATTTACTATTTTACCCCTAATTAAATATTTTATTGGTTTTTTATATTTTATTTTAAGTTAATTAAAAAACCCATTTTAGTTTTAAACATAAAACCCTATGAAACGAAATACCCCCCCCCCCCCCCCCCGCACGGTTTCTACCCGCTCCCACTTCATTTACTTCGTCTTCTTAATGTCACCCCTCCATCAAAATTGATCCCAAGAACCATCGCAAGGGACCTATGTCGTCGTCTTTACTTCTTCTAACATCATCAGTAACCTCTGTTCTCCATTGTCTCATTATCGCCATCCTCTTCGGGTAACAGTTTTGTCGGAAGGGTGGTAATCCGCATGTGTCTTCAAGAATCGATGGAGACTTAGATTCGTATACAAATTGATATACACAAATTGATTTTTATACAAATATGAGCATATATCTAATTGTTCGTTATCGTTTCCCACGGTTTTGTCGGAAGGGTGGTAATCCGCATGTGTCTTCAAGAATCGATGGAGACTTAGATTCTTATACAAATTGATATACACAAATTGATTTTTATACAAATATGAGCATATATCTAATTGTTCATTATCGTTTCCCAC
Organism: Lactuca virosa; assembly: GCF_052849685.1. Lineage (NCBI taxonomy): Eukaryota > Viridiplantae > Streptophyta > Magnoliopsida > Asterales > Asteraceae > Lactuca > Lactuca virosa. The sequence goes on along the minus strand of NC_136433.1, from coordinate 34,857,020 downwards.
TCTTCATGCACAAGTTCAACAAGATTCTCGATGCAAACATCCATCATAAAACACTCGTGACATCTTGAAAAAAAATCTATTTCCCACGTTCAACAGACAATTTTTATGCTGATTGGACCTTTATCTTGAAACCTTTGCTAAAGTCGTCACGTAGGGATTTAACAATTGTAGCGACTCACCCAAAATTAGAGAAGTACAGTGGCGGTGGATCTGGTTCAGCACCGGGGAATATGGAGTAGGGAGGAAGATGTGAGTGGTGAAGGGGGGACAACGATTATTGTTTTAGGTGATGTTGAAACTGCAATCTATGGACGGTAGAAGGTGGTAGAGGAAGGGCGATGGAGGAAGAAAAGGAAGGGTATGGAGGGAGGCGATGTTTCCCATTGGATTAAGTGTCTAAGCCAATAACTAAATTGGTATATATACTTGAATTAAAAGCAAAGTCCTTTTAGGTTGTCATCAAATCTAATAATTGACTAGAATGACTTTTGAAGAGAGAGGTTGATTTAATGGTTTATTATATGATTAATAAATAACAATAAATAATTTATTAATATATTATGAGATTAATATATTAATTAGAAGTAGTATTATTTAATTAATAATTAATCATAAATTAATTGAAATTAATTTTGGGATTAATTGGATTAATTAAGGTGTGAGGACCTAAGTTGTAATTGTTCAATAGTTGAACAAGAGAAGGATTCTAGAGGATTCTATGGGAGGTCTACAACATGTGGAACATAAAAAGAAACCCAACTGGCAGGAAACCACCTCATATCACAGTAGAAGTCTAGAACTACTGACAATCAAAATAGAATACAGATGAATACAAACAAAAATTTGATCAAAACAATTTCAGTAGGCGTAATGGGGTGGCAGATGGAATGCCACAACCTACCATAACGTTGGATCCTCTTCTCATTTAAAGTTTGCTTCTGATTTGGTAAGTTTTTTTTAATGGTTCATCAGAATTTGTATGTTTATGTGTATATATATTTTACATTTTATGGTATTTATGCAGAAGAGGAAATTAGGATGTGATCCACCACATAGTGAATTGTTCTTGTATACACATACGAGGAATCACGATGGAGTCACATTTACAAATGAAAAGGATAGAAAAATTCATGTAACATTTATTTCAGTGCAAATTTTTATATTGTATACTTCATGTTATTCATAACTTTAATATATTTCTAAATTATTATTTTGTAGGCGGACTTTACAGAAAAAAGAGAAGAGTTGGAAGTTGTAGGTGAAGAAGTTCAGGATGACCTAATATTTTATGATGTTGTTAGTGGTCATGACAAAAAAATAAGACTGTATGGATTTGGCTCATATGTAAAGACAGTTCTCATGATTTACGGTACAACGGAAGTATCTAATTACATCCCAGAAAAAAAAATGTTAAACTGGAAGAATTGAGGGAGCTTGTTAATCAGCAATGAAACATCCCAAAAATACTAGCCGAAAATTTTCATTTTCAAAATCATTTAGCAAACATAAGTGTCATCGCCATAATATAAGATCATAAGACATGTATCTCGAAATCTCATAAAATCTATCATCATAACACAATCTCATATAAAATATCAGAGTAAACTCCCAGGCTAAGAAAACTATGGTGTGTGCCATGCCATCATCCCGAGCCCTTTCCCTTGCTAGCCGAAGTACCTAAAACCAAAAACTAAAACTGTAAGCACGAAGCTTAGTGAGTTCCCCCAAATACCACATACCATACACATATATCATGCAACTAGGAGATACAGGCCCCGCCCACACTCTGCTGACTCTGAGATACGGGCCCCACCCACACATAGCTACTTCGAGATACGGGGCCCGCCCACACTCGACTACTATGAGATACGGGCCCCGCCCACACTCCTCTACTACGAGATACGGGCCCCGCCCACACTCAGCCATTAATCCAACATACAAGTAGCACACAGACAACAAGTATAACTAATTCTAACAGTCAGACATATATCCATATCCAAACTATACTACGAGATACGGGCCCCGCCCACACTCAGCTACTAACATTTCATACTATGGGCCGACCTTGGTGCCTTAGACCCGTTCCTACTGGAAGGAAACTCACCTCGCCTAACTGGCTGCTGAAACACTGAGCGGAAAATATCTAGTTGCTGCTCCGGCGACTCTCCGGCTATAATTTCCACAATGACACTTAGTCAGAAACTGATAATTATCCTTAGGGTAAAATGACCATTTTACCCCTGGCTAAAGTCTACATCCTGGTCAAAGTCAACTTCCCAGTTGACCGGACTCGCCGAGTTGGCCCGTCAACTCGCCAAGTCCCAATCCTCTCATCTACCCCAACCCGACTCTACTCGTCGAGTTTAGCAAGAACTCGACGAGTTCTCCTTCAATCATAACATCGGGACAATCTTCATCTGACTCGCCGAGTTCCTCCTGAACTCGTCGAGTTTATCTTCATCATAAGAATGTGTCTAGTCTGTGACTCGCCGAGTTGTATGAACAACTCGTCGAGTCCGTGTTCATGAGTTGGGAGATGACCTTGGACTCGCCGAGTCCCATGGTTTCCAGATCCATGGCTATGACTATTTCGTTGAGTCCTTTCTCTGGACTCATCTAAATCCCTTCTAAACTCAACTGGGTTCCTTTGAATCATAACAGTTTTGGGAACCAACCCACGACTCGCCGAGTCCCAAGAATGACTCGTCGAGTCTATGCATGTCCAAGTCTATAACTCGATTTCTGATGTGCAAAACTCATCCAAAAGGTAGATCTAGGCTCCTAAGATCGGTATGACACGTAAACTCATGAACTTTACGTTCATGCATGAGACTTTTATGCTTAAAGGACCCAAAAATGGGGTTTATTTCATACTTGGGGTTCTCATGGCCATAAAGATGGCACCTTTATGCCATGAGGACCCTCCAAGGTTCCAGATCTGAGGGTAAATCGACTTGGGACGTCCAAGTCCCAAGGATCAAGCTTCTTGGACCCAAAACTTCATAAAAATGGCAACAAAAAGATCTAAGAAACTACAAGTCAAGTATGAAGTTTGATTACCAGAAAGTGAAGAGAAACTGATGTTGTTCTTGGATCTACTATTTCTCCCTTGAATCTTCTACCTTCCAACTCTTTCACTAGCTTCAAAATACACCAAACAACTCTCAAAATCACCAAGGAAGCTCAAGATCACTTATGGAGGATTAGGGTTTCGGGATTAATGCTCTGGAGGTGATGGAGGCTGGACAAGAAGCCCATAATGTTGCTTAAATAGGGTGCAAACCCTAAATATTAGGGTTTCCCCAGACTGACCTACTCGTCGAGTCAAGGCGCGGACTCGCCGAGTAGATCACTTAAACCCGCGTCCAATCATGGCATCTACTCGACGAGTTAGGGCTACTACTCGTCGAGTAGCTCTTTATAAAATGACATTTAATGAATTAAATACGTACCAAAAAGAGCAAAACGAATAACTTAAGGAGATAATGAAGGCCAAAGATGACCAACACAACATAAGAATCGAGCAACTTAATATACAAATACAATCGGCATTGGCTGTTATTAGTGCTTTTTAACAACTACAAAACTAGTAGATCATAAAGTATTAATTTGTTTATTACAAAGTATTTATTTTAGATTAAGCACTTTTCATTTTCGATGCAATAAATATTTATTGTTTTATTTTATGATATAAATGTTATTTGATTTTTGTCATTTTTGTTTTTATATATTAGTACAAAATATTTGCTTTTGAAAAAGCCAAATTCAGACTTACGAATCTCACCATATGTGATATTTGCTTTCTAGATCATTACACTGTGACTATGAAACAAATATTTACAAAATAAATAATTCAACTCTATATCTTGAGTTGATCAAACAATATTTATTAAAATTTCTATTGTAGGACAACAATATCATAACATATTTATAACCGAATCTACAAATGCCACAATTTACAGTCTTGCATTTGCTAAGAGAATTGTTATTGATGAGATTCAAAAAATTTCTAATCTATCAAACACACAAAAAAAGACTAAAACGTTTTAACAAAAACTGTTGTAATCATTTAACATAAGAAAAACCCGTAGAACATGGATGCAAAATTACCCATAAAACAAAAAATTATTCAAATAAATCTTTTAATAAATATTCAAAAAAGAACTACAAAAGATTTTCAAAAAAGAAAAATACTAGACGGTTTAAACCGGGTTCTAAAAATCAAAAGATTTTCAAAAAACAAAAGACAAAAGTAAATTTTGTCCGAAAAATAAAAAGAATTACAGATGTTGGGTTAAACTCCTTGAAATAGCGTCATCTATGGACCTTAGGCCTATATAAGAACAATTTCAAGATGAACAAATCGTCTACACATTGATTGAAGAACTTCTTGATGAATCATCATCTTCTTCGTCCACAGAATCAGACACTGATTCAAACTAATTCAAAAGTCATGAACTCTAAAAACATGATACTAACTATCACAAATCCTAATTCGATCTATGTTAAAGACACTTTTAGATTCGTCGGATATAAACAGATTGATTTACATTGTTATATTGATACATGAGCCAGTCTTTGTATCGTAAGTAAATATGTTATTCCAAAAGAACATTTGATTAACACTCCAAAACCTATAAAGGTTGCTACAACAAACGGACTTGTAATTATCAACAAAAAATGTGTTGATTTACAGATAAGACTTGCCGGAGAAATCTTTCATATCCCCTTTGTATACTAACAAGAATGTGGAATAGATTTCATCCTAGGAAATAACGTCTGTCTTTTGTATAGACCATTTGTATAAAATCTCAAAACAGTTACTTTCCACAACAATGGTGTTCAAATCATTATTGATAAAATCACAAACTCTTATAGAAATGGAAAACCTGGATTTTTAGAGTCAATGAAAAATAATTCAAAAATTAAAAAATCAGAACCTGTCAACATCTCTCAAAGCAAAATTGAAAAAACTTTGCCTTTTAAAATTGGGGAGAACGAGGAAGAGTTTAAATTTCTTCTTAACCAAGAAAAATTTTCAAAAATTGAAAGTTTACTTGAAAAAGTTTGCTCTGAAAATTCTATAGACCCAATAAAGTCTAAACAATGGATGAAAGCAAACATCAAATTAATCGACCCGACCACTATCATCACAGTTAAATATATGAAATACAATCTTCAAGATGTCGAAGAATTTAGTAAACAAATCAAAGAACTACTTGAAATAAATGTCATCATTCCAAGTAAATCTTCTCATAGATCTCCCGCTTTCCTTGTCGAAAACGAAACAGAAATAAGAAAAGGAGAGAAAAGAATGGTAGTTAACTACAAAGCTATTAACAAAGCAACTATAGGTAACAATCATAATCTCCCTAATAAAGATGGACTTCTCACCCTTATTAGAGGAAAAACAATATTTAGTTCTTTCGACTGTAAATCTGGCTTTCGGCAAGTTTTACTTGACGTTAAATCACAACTCTTAACATCTTTCACATGTCCCCAAGGACACTATCAATGGACCGTCGTACCTTTCGGTCTGAAACAAGATCCATCTATATTTCAAAGACATGCAAAATGCATTCAGATCTTTTGAAAAATTTTGTTGCGTTTATGTAGATGATATCCTCATATTCAGCAACAATGAAAATGAACATTTATTACATGTAGCAGTTGTTCTAAAAAAATGTGATCTTCTTGGAATCATTATTTCCAAAAAGAAAGCACAAATTTTTAAAAGTAAAATAAACTTTCTTGGGTTAGAAATAGAACAAGGAAGTCATCGTCTTCAAAATCATATTTTGGAAAATATTCATCAATTTCCTAATAAAATTGAAGATAAAAAACAGTTACAATTTTTTTTAGTAATCTTAACATATGCTTCAGACTACATTCCTAAACTTGCAAAAATAAGAAGCCTCTTACAGTGCAAACTTAAGAAAGATGTCATGTTGTCATGTTGTCATGGTCTGAAGATGATTCTAGCTATATGGCAAAAATAAAAAAGAACCTAAAAGAGTTTCCACCTATATATCATCCTAATATAAATGATAAATCAATTATCGAAACTATGCTTCAAATAATTATTGGGGAGGAATCCTTAAAGCAATAAATTCGGAGGATCAATCCAAATAATTAATTTGCAGATACACCTCAGGATCTTTTAAGGATGCTGAAAGAAATTACCATTCTAATGAAAAAGAATATCTTGCTGAAAGATACACCTCAGGATCTTTGCAACGAAAATATTCCTACATAATTTTCTATAAAATCTGCTATATAATATAGACCACATATTTTGCTAAGGATTCATCACCACAGATTTAGCTAGGGATTCAACACCACATATTTTACTAGGGATTCATCACCACAGATTTAGCTATTGATTCATCACCATAGATTTTGCTAGGGATTAATCACAATGGATTTAGCTAGGGATTCATCACCATGGATTTTGCTAGGGATTAATCACCACAATTTTGCTAGGGATTCATCACTATGGATTTTGCTAGGGATTCATCACCATGGAATTTGCTAGGGATCTACTACAGAATTCGCAACAGAATACTACTATGGAATACACGATGGAATACCATCTACAACGGATTTCATTTCGTTGTCACATTTGCGACATAATTATTGTTTCCATCGCCAACCCTCGCTACGAGGTTTTTAGGGATGGAAATTGGTCATTGCAAATTCCATCGCTATTCGTCTTTTGCAACAGAATTTCAGCTTTTTGCAACGGATTCCTTCCCTAGCAAAATCAAAATTTTCTTGTAATGAGTTTGGTGAATATTTTGCTGCCTCCAATTCTGGTCTTGCCTTCCGATCTCATTTATTTCCTGTGGTTAAGAAGAATGAGTATGTGAAATTTAAAAATGTCTTTGTTGTGTTTGATGGGTCGCTTCATGAGTTATTAGACGAGGGTGTGGTCCGTGTATGTCTTTTATATATATGTTAGAGAAGGGTTTTAATGAGCGGTTCCCTCGTCAGCCTGTGAAATACGAGTTTTTGGCTTTGGTATCAAACCTTGATGAAATCAATAGGTATTTTGTCGTTAATTTATAATTGTCATTACTAATTTTTTTTTACAAAATTATTTGTGTATTATTTTATGTCGTAGATATCTGTAGGGGAGGACAATTTGGGATCAATTGTACTCTCAGCTCTACACTATATTCAATACGGTTGAGAGCCATATACATCCTATGAAAACAAAAAATACACAACCTCAAAAAATGATGTACACCCTAAGCGGATTTTTATACACTTTTAAGGTAAAATACATAATTATCCCCTTAACGTTTTATGTTTGCTAATATTCTAATACATGATTATTTCATATATGGATTCTTGAGAGTTTCCATGTGAGCTATTTGTTTGGTACCCGACAACTGAATGTCATCCATCAGGCTGTTGGATGGTCGAGACTAAAGAAATTACAGACATGGCAATGCGACAAGTTTCTTAACGTTGATAGGGTATGATTATTTATATAATTTATAATTTTCAATTATATATATAATTTATGAATATTTATAATTTTACAATTTTGTTAGTAGGATAATAGACTTATAGAGAAGTTGGAGTCGACATCAGATGAGAGTTGTGCTGACCGGTGGTCTTTTAGCTCCGAGTGGATTGAATGTCTTGCTTTAGCTATCGGACCCATTAACAGGGCACCTTCACTAATACCATCACCTCACAACTCGCCAACTTATGAGCCTCTACAAAAGAAAGCACGACCAGATGTTGCCAAAGGTCCATATGCATCTGACCCCCCACCACCAACAACCACTATACCAGCAACAAATAAGGACCAAATCATTATTCAGTTGCAAAAGGAGCTTACTGAATGTCGTAAGCATTTGATGGCACATAAGTTGTGTTTTCTGACTACTTGAAGTTACGGTGGGCATACGTGTACAACCTGATAATAAGGGTGTCGGAGATGATGATGGTACCTCGCAGGGGGTGGAGGTACATTATTAATTATTTCACTCTTGTACATTGTTATTTAACTTTAAGGTATACCCGTTATTGCACCATTTATAATTAAATTAATGGAACCGTACAACTATATATCATAGAGGACCTTAGTACTACAAATAACAATGACTTATGGGACCATATATATGTGTTAGATATGCATGTACATCCGCCGAATGACGAACCTGAGAAGACGTCCGCATATGTAGACCCGTCAGATCTAAAAGTGATTGTCCGGGAAGAATACAAAATGCCACTGTTACCTCTTAAGTGTCTGCATCGAGCAAAACATCTATTTGCATGGTTGAAGTCCCCATGGGTACATATTAGAATTAAAGACATAACACACCAACTCCCAGCACCGTTGGACAGATGTATAGACCCTAACATTCACAGTGTATATAAACAACAAGATGTTTCGCTAGGGTTTTCCCACCATTTTCTCACTTATATATCGACGATGGAGTTATGAACGTGCTTATATAGGGACTATAACTTGATCTAGTTGGAATGTGATGCAAGTTATATACATATTTGATCATTGCACACTAAATAGTCATTTTGGTTACTTACTTTATTGTGTATATATGTTGATTGACAATACATCATGATCCGAATTTCGTTGATGATAGAGTAAAGACCGGTTGATGCTCGATGGACATTTGTACTGACAGCTTTCAACACAAATGTAAAGGAGTGGCGTAACATGGATGATGGATCCATTTACACAGCTTGGTGTGAGTGTGATATGATATACTTATGTTTCAATTACATTACATAAGTAATAGTCACTTATAAAAAATAGTATTTGATAATTAGTTAATTCCAACATTTTGTGCAGTTTTACATCCCTATCAATATACCGATTGCTAACTGGTTTTTTGGAGTTTTGGATTTCAAGACATTCATAATGACTATATACAATAATCATTAGAAGGGCGGCTATTTTTCAGAAAATACATCTTGGTTTATAGATATCCAAACCCGTATCTGTTGGATTAGGTGTCTAAGCCCATAACTATAATTGGTATGTACTTGAATTGATAGCAGCACAGTCCTTTTGGGTTGCCCTCAACCTAGCAACTGGACAAGGAAATTATGAAAGGAGAGATATTAATTTATAAGATTAATGAATTAATATAAATGATTTATTAATATGTTAAAAGATTAATATATTAATTAGAAATCATTATGTTTAATTAATTGTTAGCCAGAAATTAATCAGAATTGATTTTAGGGTTAAAAGAATTAATTATAAGGTGCAGGGACTAGTTTGCAATTATCTAATAGTTGAGTGGAAGGCTCTAGAACCCCCTTGGAAGAGGGTGGACGAAATCTTTAGGGGAAACCCTAATAATTTCGTCCATAGGGGCTTGGATAAGGCCCTTGGGTTTGCTTAGGCCCTAAGCAAAGGATAACTAGGGTTTCCCTTAAACCCTAGATCCCTCAGCTATATAAGGAGCCTCCTGGTTCATGTTTTTGGCCACTCTTTCTTTTGAAGAAACCCTAAGGCCGAGATTTTGCATACTCCCTCTCCCCTCTCTCTTCTACTTTCCTTCTTGCTAGTTTGGGTGTGATTCCATTAGAGGCATTACACTTGTGGTGCTAAAGCTTCCAAGAAGATCAAGATCAAGATCAAGAGGATTGTCAATTGTTTGCTATAACAATTGAAAGGTATGTAAACCCTAAACCCTAGTTTGTTAATTTCGAAATCAGCCTCTCTCCTCTAGGGTTCTTGTTTTGCAATTCAAAGTTGTATGTTCAATAGTTAAAACATAGATCCAAAGTAGGTTGCATGTGAACTTAGGAATTGTTTTCTAATTTATTTGTTGTACCTAAAACCCATCAGTGGTATCAGAGCCATTGTTGTTTTAAATTGAATTGCTACAATTGTTGAATTGCAAACTAGGGTTTATAGCTATTAAACCCTAAAGGCCAAATTTTCGATTTCTAGGGTTTTGGATCAAAGGGTTTTTTCGAAAACCCTAGCCTCCAAAGAACCCTAATCGAAATTAGGGTTAGGGTTTTGAAAACCCTAGCCTCCTCCCTTATGAATGTCGAAATATGCTAAGAGGATAACTAGGGTTTCTTGTTTTTGGATAATTGTTACTTAATTAGATTAATTGGATAATTATCCTTACCCTATTTTTCGAAATTAGAGGGATAAGGATTAGGATTAAATTAATTGATTAATTTAATTAGATAATCCTTACAAGATTTAATAATTTGATTAATAGTTAATTAATAGATAAATATTAAATCTAGTTAATTGGTTTATTTAAATTTGAATTTAATAGCTTAAATTTCGAAATTTATATAAACCCTTGAAGTTTTAAAAGGTTTTAAAACACACCTTATATATATATTATAATTCAAGGTTTAATATTATATGTATAAGAATATGGTCAGTCAAATCGCTAGTATGCCTCATTCACGAAGCTAATCTATAAGGGGGGTATAAGGAAACTGCCTATAAAATGGTAGTTGAATGGGTGTCCACTCTCACCCACCGCTTCCTTGATTAGTGGAGGGTCGTTAGCAGAACGGATTTGATAGGACAACTACTTCTCATTAAAAGTATAATGATATTAAAAGTACTAGAACATTATTTTCAAAAATCCCAACTCTAGTTACTTTAGGAAAAATGTGAAAAGTATGCTAATCCATGAAATTGCACATTATGCTTTATTGGTCGTTAGTGGAGCGTGTGTGGTTAACCAGCACACTAAAAGGCACTAATAAAGAGTAGTAATGGGTATCTCATAATTATCATTTTGATGGAGCGTGTGTGGTTTACCAGCACATCAATAGTTAATGATAAAGACAATGAGGTTACCAAGCACATTTGCATGGTTATTCACATCTTGTTTGTGATCCTCGGCATCCCAGTCACAAATAGAAGAGCATAATCTGAGATTAAAACATGCCATTGAATAGTTTCAATGTATCTCAAAAGAATTAGGAATTTCACTTCGTTTGTTTCGTCTAATGGTGGAATTGGTGAATCGTCATTCGCCTACCTTTATGAAATTTACACTTGGATCTCGGCATCCCATTTCTGAGTTGTGAATCTTCATAGTTGGATCCTAACCTTGATATTATATCTTTGGGTTATTCTATTAAGGTATCTTGAAATCTAACTAAAACTTTCTTTCTTTTCAGATGTCTACTCCTGGAAACACTTCTACTTCATCCTCCTCCAACCAGAACTTCTCCTTGCTCAATATATGCTCCAAAGTCGTTATGGATGGCTCAAACTATAACGATTGGATGCGCAACATCAAGATGGCTCTTCGTTTCGAGAACAAAGAATATGTTCTTGAAAAGGAGCTCAAAGAGCTTGATGAGAATGAAGCTACTCCTGAAGATCTTGCTGCCTACAAGAAACATTACGATGATGCTACCAAAGTGGCATGCATCATGGTGGCAACTATGTCCCCAGAACTGCAGAGGTACTATGAGGACTACTGGTCCTTTCGAGATGAACAAGGACCTTATGGAAAAGTACCATAAGCGAGCTCGTCAAGAAAAGTTCGAAGTAGTCAAGTCACTCATGGCTTGCAAGATGAAAGATGGGGAGTTGGTTGTGTCACGTGTGCAAAGAATGCAACGCTACATAGAGCGTTTGGTCAAGCTCAATATTCACTTTGATAAGGAATTGGCCATTGACATGGTCTTGAACTCACTTCCTGAATGTTATGGTCAGTTTATTCTAACTTACCATTTGAACAATACTGAGCAGACCTTGGCCCAATTGCACAACTTGTTGCAGACAGCTGAGGCAGGGATGAAGGGTAAAAGTATACCCTCCACACCTACGAGTGCCCCTGTTTTGGCTATTGGACATGGAAAGGGGAAAAAGAGGAAAGGTCCTCCCAAGCAAAACTGGAAGAGCAAGGCTCAAGCTGGGTCATCTAGTAATGGCCCAAAGGCTAAGCCCAATGGTTCCACTCCCCATGTTTCTGATCCAAAAGAGGCAGTTTGCTTTTACTGCAACCAAAAAGGGCATTGGAAGAGATCTTGCCCACAATATCTGCAAGATATCAAGGATGGCAAAGTGAAGCCATCTTCGGCAGGTATTTACACTATTTCTGCTAATAACTCATTATCTTCTCGTTCATGGGTCCTTGATACAGGATGTGGTTTTCATATCTGTTCTGATTTGCAGGGTCTAAAGGAAAGTGAGGAGATAGAGCGAGGAAGGATAAACCTGGTCATGGGAAACAGAAAGTCTTCACCAGTAACCAAGATCGGAGTTTATCAGCTTCTGCTTAGTAATGATGTTAGATTAGATTTAATAAATTGTTGCTATTCGTCTGAGATGACGAGAAACATTATTTCATTTCATGCATTGTTCAGACAAGGTTTTACATATTCTTTTAATGATTTGAATGGTTCAATTTCTGTTTATAAGAATGGTGTTTTTATGTTAGAAGCTTTACCTTGTAATGGTGTGTATGAAACAGTGACTTGTGTTGATAGCCTAGGAAATAGTGTACTTAATATTGACTTGTCTAATAGTGTAGACAAGGCATGCTTGTGGCATTGTCGTCTTGGACACATTAACAAGAAACGCATAGCCCAACTCCAAAAGGATGGAGTGTTGGAATCATTTGACCTAAAGTCAGATGATATGTGTGAATCTTGTCTTTTGGGAAAGATGACAAAATCACCATTCACAGGGTCTTGTGAAAGAGGTGAAGGTCTGTTGGATCTCATACACACAGATGTGTGTGGGCCCTTCAGATCAACTACAAGAGATGCTAATCGATTCTATGTGACTTTCACTGACGATTATAGCAGATATGGATATATCTACTTGATCAAGCATAAGTCAGAAACTTTTGAAAAGTTCAAAGAGTTTAAGCATGAAGTCGAAAATCAATTGGGCAGAAAGATAAAGATACTTAGATCCGATAGAGGCGGGGAGTATCTTAGTATCGAGTTTAACGACTATCTGAAAGAATGTAGGATAGTCTCACAATTGACTCCTCCTAGGACACCACAGTTAAATGGTGTAGCTGAGAGGCGCAATCGAACCTTGTTAGACATGGTTCGTTCTATGATGAGTCGGGCTTCGCTTCCTATTCACTTCCGGGGGTATGCCTTAGAGACAGCCGCCCACATCCTCAATCTTGTCCCTACAAAGAAGGTTGCCAAAACACCTCATGAAATGTGGACAGGGAAAGTTCCCTTGTTAGCACACATTAAAGTCTGGGGTTGTGAAGCTTTCGTAAGACGAGAGACTCACGACAAGCTAGCAGCTAGAAGTGAGAAATGTGTTTTCATTGGTTACCCAAAGCAGTCTTTTGGATATTTGTTCTACAGGCCTAGTGAGAACGTGGTCTTTGTAGCACGAAGAGGAGTCTTTCTTGAAAGAGAGCTCATATTCAAAGAGGACAGTGGGAGCGCTATTGACCTTGAAGAAATTCAAGAGTCAGCCAATGAAGGAACCTTAGATGACACTAGCACTCAACCAGAGGAAACAGTTCCTGTTGAACCAATCGATAACTCATTACCTCTTAGAAGATCCACTAGGATGAGTGTGCCACCTGAGTTATATGGTTTTCATATTACTTCAGATGGTGACACATTCATAAGTGACAGAACACTGGTAAACTTAGATGAACCAGTCACTTATAAGGAAGCAATGGCAGGCCCAGAGGCTTCCAAGTGGAAAGAGGCAATGGACAGCGAGATTAAGTCCATGTATGACAACCAAGTTTGGAATTTAGTTGATAGTGCACCAGGTCGTAAGACAGTTGGGTGCAAATGGATCTTCAAGAAGAAGACAGACATGGATGGAAATGTGCACACATTCAAGGCTCGACTGGTTGCAAAAGGTTTCACTCAAACCCCAGGGGTTGACTATGATGAGACCTTCTCGCCAGTGGCTAAGATTAAATCTATTAGGATATTGCTCGCCATAGCTGCCTTTCATGATTATGAAATCTGGCAGATGGATGTCAAAACTGCTTTCCTTAATGGGAAGTTGGCTGAAGATGTTTACATGAGTCAGCCAGAGGGTTTTGTTGATGCAAAGTTCCCCAATAGAGTGTGCAAGCTTGAGAAATCCATTTATGGAATAAAACAAGCATCTCGCAGTTGGAATCTTTGCTTCCATGAGAAAGTCAAAGAATTTGGTTTCTCTAGAAGTGAAGATGAGTTCTGTGTGTATATCAAGGCTAGTGGGAGTATAGTAACTTTTCTGGTGTTGTATGTCGATGACATATTACTCATTGGTAACGATGTTCCAACCTTGAAAGAAGTTAAGTCTTGGCTTGGAAAGTGTTTTGCCATGAAAGACCTTGGAGAAGCTGCCTATATTCTTGGGATTAGAATATTGAGAGATAGAAAGAAGAGACTAATTGGACTTAGTCAGAGCACATACTTGGATAAGGTACTAAAGAGGTTTAGTATGGAAAATTCCAAGAAGGGAGAGCTACCTATCCAGAGCAATACCAAATTGAGTAAGACTCAATGCCCGAGTACAGATGTTGAAATAGATGACATGAGTCGTGTACCTTATGCTTCCGCTGTCGGATCGATCATGTACGCTATGACATGTACTCGCCCTGATGTGGCATTTGCTTTGAGCATGGTCAGTCGCTATCATGGAAACCCAGGTAGAGCTCATTGGATAGCAGTTAAGAATATACTCAAGTATTTGCGAAGGACAAAGGAATGGGTTCTTGTGCTTGGTGGCAGTGATACTTTGAGAGTAGATGGTTACAGTGATGCCAGCTTTCAGACGGATAGAGATAACTTCCGTTCTCAATCAGGCTGGGTATTTTTACTGAATGGAGGAGCAGTTACTTCGAAAAGTTCCAAGCAAGACACGGTGGCTGATTCTACTTGTGAATCAGAGTACATAGCAGCGAGTGAAGCGTCGAAAGAAGCAGCTTGGTTGAGGAACTTCATCGGGGATCTCGGAGTTGTTCCAACCATCCAGGAGCCTATGGAACTGTTCTGCGATAATGAAGGAGCGGTTGCCTTGACAAAGGAACCGAGAGATCATGGTAAGACCAGACATATCGACAGAAAGTACCATTTCATCAGACATAGAGTTGAAGAAGGCCATCTTATAGTAAAGAGGGTGTCATCTGAAGATAACCCAGCAGATCCCCTCACAAAGGGTCTGAGTAGGGCTAAGCATATTCAGCATGCTCGGAGCATAGGACTGAAAGATGATATTAATTTTAGTAGTTAGATTAGTTTTTGAAACTTGTAACAAAGTAAATGTAATTGACCTTTGGTGATTAAATAATAAAGTATTATTTATAAGTTTGGCTATTACCTTTTGTCAATTGTTTATTATTGTGTTTCATTTTTGCATGTTTTACTTCCTGAATAATGAGATTATTCAAACTCCACAGTCGCTCGTACTCTTGGAAGTAAGTAGTGAATTAAGACTGTCATGAATTGGATTGCAGATTGTCTAAGGATAGACATGGCAATAGAATTGCTGCAACATTCATGAGTACTCAGAAATTGAGATTTGAGTATTGGATAAACCCTCGCTCAGAGTATTACTTCATGGAATTCATCACGAGTAATACTGAGACGATAATATCTTATAATCTTGAAATGAAGATATATGAGTTGTGATTTACAAGTCGGTCATGCATTGGTGATACGAAAACGCATCAGTAACTTGGTGTTATAAAACGTATTGTCATGCATAATTTGATGAGTAAAAGATACAAGCATATGAGTCAACGTTTATTCGTTCCTTTTGCCCCAACAGGAAAAGCGATATCTGTGGGCCCCTCGATGATTTGGTGTTGACTTATGTGCTGGGCCCAGCCAGGACTAAATTGATGTGTTCAATTAGAAGTCCTACATCATCACAAATCAGGAATCGGGAACACATAGATTCTGGACAAAGAGATTGATTACATTCCATGTCTTATGTCTGGGGATATCATGCAGAACGAAGGATTATATGATCACTTATCTTAGGACACGTAACTGACTGGGTCAGAGTTCGGCAGCAGTTTTTTGGAAGCTACAATTTGCTGGTCAAATTTTAGAAGGCATACTAGCAATTATAGTTACAGACTTATCCAAGTGGGAGACTGTTGGATTAGGTGTCTAAGCCCATAACTATAATTGGTATGTACTTGAATTGATAGCAGCACAGTCCTTTTGGGTTGCCCTCAACCTAGCAACTGGACAAGGAAATTATGAAAGGAGAGATATTAATTTATAAGATTAATGAATTAATATAAATGATTTATTAATATGTTAAAAGATTAATATATTAATTAGAAATCATTATGTTTAATTAATTGTTAGCCAGAAATTAATCAGAATTGATTTTGGGGTTAAAAGAATTAATTATAAGGTGCAGGGACTAGTTTGCAATTATCTAATAGTTGAGTGGAAGGCTCTAGAACCCCCTTGGAAGAGGGTGGACGAAATCTTTAGGGGAAACCCTAATAATTTCGTCCATAGGGGCTTGGATAAGGCCCTTGGGTTTGCTTAGGCCCTAAGCAAAGGATAACTAGGGTTTCCCTTAAACCCTAGATCCCTCAGCTATATAAGGAGCCTCCTGGTTCATGTTTTTGGCCACTCTTTCTTTTGAAGAAACCCTAAGGTCGAGATTTTGCATACTCCCTCTCCCCTCTCTCTTCTACTTTCCTTCTTGCTAGTTTGGGTGTGATTCCATTAGAGGCATTACACTTGTGGTGCTAAAGCTTCCAAGAAGATCAAGATCAAGATCAAGAGGATTGTCAATTGTTTGCTATAACAATTGAAAGGTATGTAAACCCTAAACCCTAGTTTGTTAATTTCGAAATCAGCCTCTCTCCTCTAGGGTTCTTGTTTTGCAATTCAAAGTTGTATGTTCAATAGTTAAAACATAGATCCAAAGTAGGTTGCATGTGAACTTAGGAATTGTTTTCTAGTTTATTTGTTGTACCTAAAACCCATCAGTATCCACAAACTCCTAGTGGATATCAACTATTGGGATACCAAACTCACTGATATAAACCCCCTTAAGATTTTCAAAATCACCCTTGTAAAGGGTGCAGACGTACCACAACAGTTTGGCGGTAAAGAGAATTGTGAAGTGTTCTTATATTGGTCCCTAGAGATGTTGTTCACTGGGAAATCTGTGAGGACAGAGGATTCAACCAAAACCTGAGTCATGTCATATCGCAAACGAATCACATAAATTATATAGGGTCGAAGAAAAAATAGAAGTCAATTTGAACATTGTATTATTATTTAAAACATATTTAAGTTTATGTAATTATTACTTTTTGCAATAGATTTAAAGGTTTCAAACATTGTTATTTTTTACAATGAACAATTTATTTTTCAAAAACCATATAAAACTATAAATAAACACAAAAATGAACACACAAGAAATGACCAACCTTTAATTTAGTTTTTGAAAAACAAACAAATTTCTCCGGAATTCTCATCCATGAGGAACCCTGATAACGTCTATTTTATGCATATATTTATGATGTTTTCTTATTATTTTATACTATGTTTTTATGTTATTTATAACTAAAACATACTTAATATGCTTTGAAATATTCAATTACAGTTAAAATGGGAGCTGGAATACAAAAGGAAGAGAATGGAGCTGAAAAGATGCAAAAAGGATATTGCTGGCAGATTGACCCATCTTCAGTGTTTCGGGTATATTTGATGACTCATAAGTCCAATTGATGAGATTCAAAATGTTCTGAAAACTAGATGAAATTTCCTACGATTTATGTGAGAGAGACTTTTAGCTAATTCGGCATTTATCTTATCCAAAATCGGCCTTGAAGATAAAGCATAAAAGATGGACGGAAATTCCCTCCAAGTTACTAATTCCCCAAGCACCACTTACCTTATTTTTATTTCCTTAATCCCTAAGCCAACATTAGTTTCCTTATTCCTATCCAACTCTAATATTCCATATTAACTCCATATCCATTTAACTATAAATACCCCATATCATTCACCCATTTTCATAATCTATGATATGCCACTTCGACTTGTGCGACAAGAAAACTTCATAACTGCCGTTTTGAGGGTCTAGAAGGCGGCCGGAAGGCCGTTAAGCTGGCAGGAGCGAAGATCTGAAGGATTAGAGAGTGGATTCGTGTCGGTAATCATTTGGTTTGTTATCGTGACCATGTTTAGCATTCCACTGTGACACTATTATGTTTCTACTTTCTGATTTTTGTGTCAAAACCATTTGCTTTGAGTTTATGATTAGATGAAACCTTGATTATTGGATTAATTGCTATATTTGATTGTTTTATTCATGTTTAATTTATCTTGTTAAGCTTGTTAAAAGATCCTTATGTGTTAATGACAATTATTTTCTGTTAATTATTAAGTATATCGAGTTGTATGAACATCTGCTTGATTGCTTGCCTATTATGATTTTGATGACCATCAAGATTATATGCCTAGGAATAGTGAACATGTGGGACATCCCCTAATTTCTCGGCCAGAAAAGACCGATTTAATTTATGCTTTTTAAAATAAAATCAGAGAAATCTTTTCAAAAGATATTGCGAAATAGGTCCCCAATATAAAACATGATAATGTTTATCAAAACCTTTCTTTAAGAAATATATAATTTCCTTTTATATTAAAACCTCGGGATGTCATGTTCCGATACAGATCAAAAGCATAAACAAGACATTATAAGCCTTACAACAGTTATTTATAACTACTGGCCTATAATCCAAAAATCACTCATCATCATCATCCGACTATGCTCGGGGTCCACTACCTATAATCATAAAAAGCTGAGTGGGTCAGGCTTGGAAGCCTGGTGAGCATATAGGGTTTTCAACCCACAATAAATAAATTTATTGTACTTAAACATCAATCAATCAACCAAATTACCCCAAACCCATTATCTTATTAATTTCTTAAGGGTTTACCCTAAGATTCAACTATCACTCCTTCCTAAGGATTCATCCTAAGGAATAGGCACAAGGTCACACCATCACCAGGGTTTACACAACAGGGGCTAAATTCATAGCTCTTATTTATTGATAGTATTCACCCCTGTCATACATGTCAATGGGTTTTTAGAGTACTCCAAATGAACATATAGTTCATTACACCTACAGGTTGCGGGCCTGCTAGTGTTCCACAGACCATCTAGAATAGTCCATGGTTGTCATCCCTACTCTGCTGAATAACGGGGGCCAACATTTTGGGTAAGTGATTCTCTCAAATTTCACCACTCACCCTCAACTCATGATCAATATTACAGATCATCTCCTTTATCCAACTCACCTATCATCACACACCCATTATTTCATCTACCCATGTTTTACCCAACATTTTTGTAGATAAAAATACATATACAGTTTAAATTATTTAAAAACATGTATAAATCACACCTTCAACATCCAACTCAAATAAACAAACAATAAATATTCACACAGCACGTATTTTATGTAAAATACTTCATATTTATGTGTAAGGTGAAAGTAACTACACACTCACCTGATTTAATGAAAATCGGGCAGCAATTCGTTTCCTAAAACGATCGTTTCTAATAAAACCGGGAGTTTTATTGAGAAACCGGGCTCTGCGAAGGGTCGGGCTTCGAAACCGAAAAGATAAATTTTCCGGGCTTCTCGGGCACTTCGTGGCGTATTCCGGGGGTTATAATTGATACCGGGGCTTCGAGGGAAGTTGAAATGAAAGAAATATTGAAAAAAGGGCTAAAAATGACAAGTTTTCAAAGTTTACCCGGGAGGTCTCGCACCCTCCTATTTATAGGGTCGAGCCTCCTGATCCAACGGCTGAGAAGAAGCCACGCATCGCAGATCCGAGGGCTCGCAGGGAAGGCTCACACGTGGGCTCGCACATGGCTGCGCATGCAAGGGCCTCGCTGGAGGCTTCTGATTGGACCGCTTCGGACAGCTGGTGCGACACGCGTCGGGGCGAGGTAAGGCGGCTTCGGATGGAGGAGTCACCTGGCACGCGTCGGACTCTCGGCTGCACACGCGTCACTCCTCGGATGCTTCCACGACTTCGGTGACTCATCAACATTTCGGACATGTGGCACCTGCGAGGCGAGGACACGTGGCCGAAGTCCACCTATGCGAAATTCCTCGGTTTTGGGGATTTTTTCTCGTTTTTCGTGCCAAAACTTCTAAAACCCATAACTTTCGCATACGAGCTCCGTTTTTGACGTTCTTTATATGCACGCGTAGGTAAAATTACGCTCTACAACTTCCATTTAGACTTCGTCGGCTAATTTTGACTTTAATTTTTATATTATTATTTTTAACAGACCGGGACAGGAAATCCGTTAAAAATTCATAACTTCTTCATCCGACGTCCGTTTTCGTCAGACTTTTTACCGTTGTGCTACTAATGACGAGACCTTCGATTCTCGTTTAGGTCGTTTCAGCTAAAAATCAATTGATCTAAAATTCGAGTTTTTAGCTGTCTACTATTAAGCTGAAACTTCGAAAAATCATAACTTCCTCATACGAAGTCAGATTTGGGCGTTCTTTTTATCGAACTTCTCGGTTTAACGAATACTACGAGTTTCATTTAGATTACTAAGGCTAAAAAGTAGTTTATCAAAAACTCACTTTTTACGACATTCGGCACCGTGCCGGTTTGTTGCGAAACTTCGACAGGTCATAACTTCTTCGTTATAACTCGGATTTCAGCATTCTTTATATATCCGTAATCCTTGTCACGCCCACCACAAGTTTCTTAATAGATATCGGCTTTATCTAAAATTTAATTTTTGACGCTCATTTTTATTCTTAATTATTTAAACCCTAATAATTAAGCATAAAACACATAATATTCACATAATTCCCTTTCATTTCTCCAAAATGAGTCACAAAGGTTAACCTAGACCATTATGTCAATATTAATGCCTTGCCTAGAAACACGTGTGTTACAACTCTCTCCCCCTTAGGATGATTCCGTCCCCGGAATCACACAACGACAAACATCTACGGGTAGCGACTCACCATGTCACTCTCCGTTTCCCAGGTGAGATTTGGCCCATTTATATGTTTCCAACGCACAAGCACTAAATCGACTATCTTACGTTACAACTTCTTAGTCTTACGGTCAACGATTGCCTCAGGTTCTCCAATTAACCTCTTGCTCTCATCCAACCTTAATTCAGAAATGGGAATTATGTCGGGCACATCTCCCGTGAACTTCCTCAAATAACACACATGAAATGTGTTATGAATACCCTCCAGTTCTTCCGGTAATTCTAGCTTGTAAGCTTGATTCCCGATCCTCCGAAGAACTTTAAATGGTCCAATAAACCTTGGACTCAACTTTCCCCTTCTATCAAACCTTATAAGTCCCTTCCATGACGAGACTTTAAGTAAAACCGAATCTCCAACTTCGAATGATATCGATTGTCTTTTCTTGTCAGCATAGCTCTTTTGAGCAGCTAACATCCTTTCCCTAATCACTTTCAACTTTCCAGCAGTCTGATGGACTATTTCAAGTCCCATAAGCTGCTTTTCCCCAGCTTCCAGTCACCATGACGACATTCAACACTTTTCCCCATACAAAGCGTGATAAGGTGCCATCTTGATGCTTGAGTGGAAACTATTACCCTAGAAAAAGTCTACTAAAGGCAAATGTTCATCCCAGTTACCTTGGAATTCCAGGGTACAGGTTCTCAGCATATCCTTCAACATTTGAATCGTTTATCCGCTCTGACCATCGGTTTGCGGATGGTAAGCTGTACTCAAACACAACTTGGTACCCAATTCCTCTTGTAGACTCCTCCAAAACCTTGAGGTAAAACGGCTGTCATGATCGGATACAATCGTTAATGGAACACCGTGAAGCCTCACAATTTCCTTCATGTAAGAATTTGCAAGTTTATCCATAGACCATTTCTCGTTAGCGGCTATGAAATGCGCATTCTTAGTGAAGCGATCAACAACCACCTAAATCATGTCGTAACCGTTCCTTGTTCTGGGCAGTTTAGTCACAAAATCCATAGTGATGTCTTCCCATTTGCCCATGGGTATAGGCAAGGGTTCTAAACTCCCATATGGTTTCTGATGTTGTGCCTTAACCCTAGCACAAGTTACACACACTCGGCCACATACTTTGCAACATCGAGCTTCATCGTCGGCCACCAGTAATAGGGTTTTAGATCCCTATACATTTTCGTACTACCGGGATGAATCGAGTACATGGTTTTGTGAGCTTCTTCCATCAGAAGACCTCTTACTCCTCCCGCCTTAGGTACCCAAATCATATCTTTGAATACCTTCAATCCTTGACCGTTTGTATCAAACACCAACGTTTTGCCCAAACGTTCCTCCTTTTGGTCATTTCTCTCTAAAGCTTCCTCTTGAGCTTTCTTTATACTTTCCACAACTTTTGAGACAACTTCAATTCTCAATGCTCTTGGCCTTTTCTTTTCAAGATTTACCTTCCGACTGAGAGCATTAGCAACAACATTTGCTTTACCGAGGTGGTAAAGTATCTCACAGTCGTAGTCCTTGAGTAACTTTAGCCAGCGCCGTTGCCTCATGTTCAATTCCTTCTCCATACCTTCAAGGCGAATACTACCACTGCCAACTCCAGACCATGAGTGGGGTAGTTCTTTTCATGCTATTTCAATTGCCTCGATGCATACGCTATCACTTTATCCCTTTGGGTCATAACACAACCTAACCCAACTCCAGAGGCATTACTATAAAATGTGAAGTCATCAAGTCCTTCAGGTAACGAAAGAATCGGTGCTTCACACAACTTCTTCTTTGACTTCTCAAAGCTTCCTATGCTTCTTATTCCAAGTATAGACAGCTCCTTTGTGGGTCAAAGTTGTCAATGGAGTCGCGATCGAAGAAAAGCCTTGGATAAATCAGCGATAATATCCAGCTAATCCTAAAAAGCTTCCGATCTCCATAGGACTTTTAATCGTAACCTTCGAGTTACAAAATAAATCCTTATTGAGGACTCCTTCTTCTTCTTAGAATAAGTATTTTCCTTCGTTTATTGTAACAGGCCGATGGGTCATGTTCTAATGATCTCTCATTGTATACTGCACTACTTAGACTCAGATCTCCTAGGGACAAATTTCGGAGCAAACTATACCTTCCTTCATGTTCTAATGTGATACAATCACAGTTTAACATGTATCATGTCTAACTACCTACTTCTTTAACAATGAGTGCGATACTTCTATTGATCGCTTTGATCATTTCTCACTTCAATCTTCTGGCTTAAGTCAAATACTACATCGAACTTGGTTCTCTGAACCACATAATAAACTCATCTTAGTCGGACTCGATTCGATATGACCTCTAAGGTCGGAATAACAATCATTTTCTTAGTCATTACCGAAACGATGGTAACGACAGACTAGAATAAGACGGAATCAATTACTAGCTCCTTGGTAACCTTGTGACTTTCCCTGATCCAAGTGTGAGTCCTGTGCTTCCAGTAGTATAGATCTCTACTACTATTCACACCTACTCATACTCGTCCCAAGTACTGTCTCGCAGTCCCCAAGTCCTAAAATCACAAAACAATTTAACACATACGAATGTGTCCAATTAATCATAAAATTTTCCTAGACTCTACTAGGACTTCTTCCATGCGTATCTTCAATCATCAATTATTCTTCAACTTGGTTGGTGATGGAAATTCCAGACGATTGGGACAACTTCAAGAATTACACCAACCATTCCATTCATCAGATGACAAAACCAGGGTTTATATTATTTCCTTGAAACGATTACACAAAGGTTCAAGTTTACCCTATACTATGCCTCTAATAGGCTAAACCACTTGTTACTATTCACATTAGTACTTCGTAACTTGATCTTCGGGTATCAAGTCTTTACTTCTACTTCCTAGCATTATTAATTGCTTCGTCAAGGACCATCTGAATTTCCCTTGGCGTTGGCGGTGCACTTGGCCTTGTTATTTCACTTTTCTTCGGACAGTCCTTAGAAATATGGCCTTCTTCCTTACATACATAACACACCCTCTTGGGAATCATACAGTGATTGGCGTAATGCCCTATTTCTCCACACCTAAAGCACCTCACCTTCCCGTCACAATTCCTAGAGTGTTTATTTTTGCACTTTCCGCACCATTTTCCTCTACCTCTTCTTTTGCCAGACTTTGAGGATATGTTGCTCTTGTTGGGCCTTGAAGACCCCTCAAATTTCCTCTTCTTGCCAACTTCAATCTTGTTGGCGGTCCTGTCATTAATCATTTCTTCAATAGACTTAGCAACCCAGATAGTTGCCTCAAGAACAGATGCCTGACGTACTGGCACAGTAAGTTCATCCTTACTTTGTTGAAGTAAACGTTTTGTTTCTTCCATCTGTTGATCCAACATCGTACGCACCATTGCCTGCACCCCAGTCATCGTGATTGGCTCAGGCTGCGGATTATCGTTTCCGAATTCACTTTGTGTACTCACCATTTCGATCTATACACCAATCGTAGGTGAATTTAGATCTTTAATTTCGATAGAAGTTATATCTTCGTTATTACTCCGAAACGTTTATATGTTAGTTCTAATATCGTAGTCATACGTTTAGAATCCTACACACATAAGGTTTCCAGATCCGGTCGGCAACAGACCATAGATCCGAACAAATAATAGCATCATTATAGCTATAACACAAAACATTTAGCACATAAAAGCATTTTAGGCATCTTTCCTAAAATAAACTAGTGCTCGTGTCTAAAATATGGTAGACACTCATCTCACAATCATCACTTAGCATTCTAAGTTTAAGTCTAGAAATCCTACAACTTCTTAGTTCACTTAAACTAATGCTCTGATACCAACTGTGACATCCCCTAATTTCTCGGCCAGAAAAGACCGATTTAATTTATGCTTTTTAAAATAAAATCAGAGAAATCTTTTCAAAAGATATTGCGAAATAGGTCCCCAATATAAAACATGATAATGTTTATCAAAACCTTTCTTTAAGAAATATATAATTTCCTTTTATATTAAAACCTCGGGATGTCATGTTCCGATACAGATCAAAAGCATAAACAAGACATTATAAGCCTTACAACAGTTATTTATAACTACTGGCCTATAATCCAAAAATCACTCATCATCATCCGACTATGCTCGGGGTCCACTACCTATAATCATAAAAAGCTGAGTGGGTCAGGCTTGGAAGCCTGGTGAGCATATAGGGTTTTCAACCCACAATAAATAAATTTATTGTACTTAAACATCAATCAATCAACCAAATTACCCCAAACCCATTATCTTATTAATTTCTTAAGGGTTTACCCTAAGATTCAACTATCACTCCTTCCTAAGGATTCATCCTAAGGAATAGGCACAAGGTCACACCATCACCAGGGTTTACACAACAGGGGCTAAATTCATAGCTCTTATTTATTGATAGTATTCACCCCTGTCATACATGTCAATGGGTTTTTAGAGTACTCCAAATGAACATATAGTTCATTACACCTACAGGTTGCGGGCCTGCTAGTGTTCCACAGACCATCTAGAATAGTCCATGGTTGTCATCCCTACTCTGCTGAATGACGGGGGCCAACATTTTGGGTAAGTGATTCTCTCAAATTTCACCACTCACCCTCAACTCATGATCAATATTACAGATCATCTCCTTTATCCAACTCACCTATCATCACACACCCATTATTTCATCTACCCATGTTTTACCCAACATTTTTGTAGATAAAAATACATATACAGTTTAAATTATTTAAAAACATGTATAAATCACACCTTCAACATCCAACTCAAATAAACAAACAATAAATATTCACACAGCACGTATTTTATGTAATACTTCATATCTATGTGTAAGGTGAAAGTAACTACACACTCACCTGATTTACTGAAAATCGGGCAGCAATTCGTTTCCTAAAACGATCGTTTCTAATAAAACCGGGAGTTTTATTGAGAAACCGGGCTCTGCGAAGGGTCGGGCTTCGAAACCGAAAAGATAAATTTTCCGGGCTTCTCGGGCACTTCGTGGCGTATTCCGGGGGTTATAATTGATACCGGGGCTTCGAGGGAAGTTGAAATGAAAGAAATATTGAAAAAAGGGCTAAAAATGACAAGTTTTCAAAGTTTACCCGGGAGGTCTCGCACCCTCCTATTTATAGGGCCGAGCCTCCTGATCCAACGGCTGAGAAGAAGCCACGCATCGCAGATCCGAGGGCTCGCAGGGAAGGCTCACACGTGGGCTCGCACATGGCTGCGCATGCGAGGGCCTCGCTGGAGGCTTCTGATTGGACCGCTTCGGACAGCTGGTGCGACACGCGTCGGGGCGAGGTAAGGCGGCTTCGGATGGAGGAGTCACCTGGCACGCGTCGGACTCTCGGCTGCACACGCGTCACTCCTCGGATGCTTCCACGACTTCGGTGACTCATCAGAATTTCGGACATGTGGCACCTGCGAGGCGAGGACACGTGGCCGAAGTCCACCTATGCGAAATTCCTCGGTTTTGGGGATTTTTTCTCGTTTTTCGTGCCAAAACTTCTAAAATCCATAACTTTCGCATACGAGCTCCGTTTTTGACGTTCTTTATATGCACGCGTAGGTAAAATTACGCTCTACAACTTCCGTTTAGACTTCGTCGGCTAATTTTGACTTTAATTTTTATATTATTATTTTTAACAGACCGGGACAGGAAATCCGTTAAAAATTCATAACTTCTTCATCCGACGTCCATTTTCGTCAGACTTTTTACCGTTGTGCTACTAATGACGAGACCTTCGATTCTCGTTTAGGTCGTGTCAGCTAAAAATCACTCGATCTAAAATTCGAGTTTTTAGTTGTCTACTGTTAAGCTGAAACTTCGAAAAATCATAATTTCCTCATACGAAGTCAGATTTGGGCGTTCTTTTTATCGAACTTCTCGGTTTAACGAATACTACGAGTTTCGTTTAGATTACTAAGGCTAAAAATTAGTTTATCAAAAACTCACTTTTTACGACATTCGGCACCGTGCCGGTTTGTTGCGAAACTTCGACAGGTCATAACTTCTTCGTTATAACTCGGATTTCGGCATTCTTTATATATCCGTAATCCTTGTCACGCCCACCACAAGTTTCTTAATAGATATCGGCTTTATCTAAAATTTAATTTTTGACGCTCATTTTTATTCTTAATTATTTAAACCCTAATAATTAAGCATAAAACACATAAAACACATAATATTCACATAATTCCTTTTCATTTCTCCAAAATGAGTCACAAAGGTTAACCTAGACCATTATGTCAATATTAATGTCTAGCCTAGAAACATGGGCATTACAACATGAAACTAGGGTTAACTAGAAAATAAGTAAATTAATGTGTGAGTATATGTGACGACCAATCACATATAAGTTGATTGAATTGACAAATTTAATTAACTGTTATTACAAGTCTTGCTTGATACGAACTGAACACTAGGAAACATGTTAGTTTAATCAATTGATCACTGCTTGAATTGACTTGTTTGCTAAAGGATTAGTAATAGTGAACATGAACCTAATCATTTTAGAAATCAGTGAACATGAATAAATAAATCTGTGTGTGCAATTATCTATGATTTTAAGATATAATCTGTCTAAACCAATGTACCTAAAGAGATTTGTCTTCCTGTCAGTTTATCGAGATTTGCTATTTAGTTGTTCGTTTGAGATTTAATAAACCCTTTCTTTACTGCTTTTGTGTGTTTTTGTGTAACCTATAATCAAACATTTTAAATTAATTCACTACCGTTCCCTTTGAGTTCTACACCCTTGCTTATCAAAGCTATACTATACTTGATCGAGTTCACTGCCTGTAAGGTTTGGTTTAGATGCGATAAAATAGGAATTATAAATAAAAAACTAGTGCATTAAATATTCACATCAAGTTTTTGGCGCCGTTGCCGGGGAACGGTTTTCAATTAATTTAGTTTGTTTGATTATTCGTTATTTGTTTTTAATTTTTAGTTTTATTTTATGTTTATTTTTATTTACGTTGATATTATGTCACTTGTCGGGAAGGTTTTTGTTGTTATGTGCAGGAATTCGTGATCATACACATTGCTTGGTTTTACTTTTTGCATGAGTTTCGAGATTGCAAGCGATTAGGGAATTCTTGACTTGTTTAGTCTACTACTTTGGTGATTTGTCCAACTCAATCCACGAGGCGTAGTATAGCAAGGCGTATCGAGGTGGTTAAGTGAAAGACCGAACTCTTGCTACTCTTGACTAGTTGGGTCAACTCTTGTTCTACTTATTAGTTAATGGTGCAAAGAAAACAAAGGAAATAGTCTAACGGGTCCCAAAAGTTTTTGTTTTCACAAACCGCTTCTTGCATGCAAGGGATTTAATCAACAATTGTAGCTTGATTTCGATGAAGACGAGTGATCGTGATATCTTTTTTAGTTATTTTGGTTTGCTATTTTTTTAGTTATATTAGTGAGTTTTTATTTTTATTTTTAGTTTGTTTAAATTTTGTTTTCCATGTTGATGCTCTTGATGTTTCAGATCTTTGCAGAATTTTTGCCCTTCGGATGCTTCAGAAATTTCGACAATTGGGGTCGAATGCTGATTTGTCACAAGAGAAAAAGTCATGTGAGAGTTTGAAGTTTACAGTCGAGAGCCACGACTTTTAATAAGTGTGGGGTGCGTGTCGATATTGTGAGAGTTTATTATATAAAAGAGTGACATTTCTACCATACATTGATTCCTATGGCATGGATGAGTTGTTCCCACACCATGGAGTTTTATTTTGACACAAAGCAGAATTATTGTCCCGGCTGCCACGACATGGTTGACACTTTCCTATGTCGTGGAGGAGTTTTTCATCGCGAAAGGAGGCTGCCATTCTCGATACCACAACGTGGCCACCAATTACCACGTCGTGGTTATGCTATTATTCGCAATATAGATTTTACTTCACTAGACGACACGACGTGGTCGACACTTTACCACGTCATGGACACTACACATTGCATTAGTTTGAAATTCTTTGCACCACATTTCAGAAGTCGGTGTTCTTGATTTTATTTTCCGGCACATTCAGAAGCAGCAGCTCCAGTTTTCTATCTTCCAGCACATTTATGGAGCAACTTTTAGCAGCACCAATCGATCTCGCCACTACTACCCCAGGGAGTCTATTCATTTTTCTCTCTTTTTTACTGTTTTTATGTGCTTAATTAGTTTTATGCATCCAATGAGAGCATTGTATGAAATAAGTGTGGGGTAGGGGTCGAAAAAGGAATTTAAATTGGAAAATTAAAAATTGCTAGATTAGGAAATTTATAAATTTATAAATTTGAAATAATAGTTTAGTTTAGGAAAATCTAGTGATAATTTAAACTTTTGCTAATATTTTATGGGATGATCCGATGAGAACCCAAATGTTTACCTGAGCCTACACATGTTATAGTGTATTTGTGGCTTCCCATTTCCTAGTGAAAAATCATGAGATATGAAAGGTAATCTGGTAGTTTATATGGCATAATACATTTTGCAGCCTAAACCTGAAATCTATCCAGGAAAGCTTATGTAGTCATTGCACTTGGACTAATATCTTAACCAATAAAGGTTGAAGTTAAGCTCCTTGCTTAAGCATGTAGGGTATGAGCGAAAAAAGTGAGATATAAAAAAAATTTACCAAAAAGTTGAAAGAATTTTGGAGCAGTCATGTATGAAATCCAAAGATCAAAATTCTAAAGAGATCAAAAAGTTGAAGATACCAAAAATCAAACATAAAGGTGGTGAATTCAAAGAAATCAAAGCAAATATCAAAGAAGAGATGAATTCCAAGAGCTTCATTGTGGTATCAAAGTGTAATTCTTTCTAGAGTTTATGTATGCTTGGTAGTTTAACCAAAAATACCTTGAGGTTAAGAAAGATTTCTGAGGATTGATTCGGAGGGTTGCAAAAATGAATGCCGTATAAGCTAAGGGGTGAAGGTTCATAAAGATTGTGAGTATTTAGGAGTGGGAAGTTCTTAGGAATTGTAGACACACATACATGCATTGCGGTCTTGGGATAATGGCTGGGTTTGAAATGGATTATTCTATGCGATATTGGTGAGATAATAAAATCAGTTTTGCTTGAGGGCAAGCAAAAGGCTAGTGTGGGGTAGTTTGATAACGTCTATTTTATGCATATATTTATGATATTTTCTTATTATTTTATACTATGTTTTTATGTTATTTATAACTAAAACATACTTAATATGCTTTGAAATATTCAATTACAGTTAAAATGGGAGCTGGAATACAAAAGGAAGAAAATGGAGCTGAAAAGATGCAAAAAGGATATTGCTGGCAGATTGACCCATCTTCAGTGTTTCGGGTATATCTGATGACTCATAAGTCCAATTGACGAGATTCAAAATGTGCTGAAAACTAGACGAAATTTCCTACGATTTATGTGAG
The DNA here is from genome assembly GCF_052849685.1 of Lactuca virosa. Taxonomy (NCBI): domain Eukaryota; kingdom Viridiplantae; phylum Streptophyta; class Magnoliopsida; order Asterales; family Asteraceae; genus Lactuca; species Lactuca virosa. Next base: position 34,826,658 of record NC_136433.1, on the reverse strand, counting down.
AGAGACTTTTTGCTAATTCGGTATTTATCTTATCCAAAATCGGCCTTGAAGATGAAGCATAAAAGCTGGACGGAAATTCCCTCCAAGTTACTTATTCCCCAAGCACCACTTACCTTATTTTTATTTCCTTAATCCCTAAGCCAACATTAGTTTCCTTATTCCTATCCAACTCTAATATTCCATATTAATTCCATCTCCATTTAACTATAAATACCCCATATCATTCACCCATTTTCATAATCTATGATATGCCACTTCGACTTGTGCGACAATAAAACTTCATAACTGCCGTTTTGAGGGTCTAGAAGGCGGCCGGAAGGCCGTTAAGCTGGCAGGAGCGAAGATCTGAAGGATTGGAGAGTGGATTCGTGTCGGTAATCATGTGGTTTGTTATCGTGACCATGTTTAGCATTCCACCGTGATACTATTATGTTTCTACTTTCTGATTTTGGTATCAAAACCATTTGCTTTGAGTTTATGATTAGATGAAACCTTGATTATTGGATTAATTGCTATATTTGATTGTTTTATTCATGTTTAATTTATCTTGTTAAGCTTGTTAAAAGATCCTTATGTGTTAATGACAATTATTTTCTGTTAATTATTAAGTATATCGAGTTGTATGAACATCTGCTTGATTGCTTGCCTCTTATGATTTTGATGACCATCAAGATTATATGCCTAGGAATAGTGAACATAAAACTAGGGTTAACTAGAAAATAAGTAAATTAATGTGTGAGTATATGTGACGACCAATCACATATAATTTGATTGAATTGACAAATTTAATTAACTATTATTACAAGTCTTGCTTGATACGAACTGAACACTATGAAACATGTTAGTTTAATCAATTGATCACTGCTTGAATTGACTTGTTTGCTAAAGGATTAGTAATAGTGAACATGAACCTAATCATTTTAGAAATCAGGGAACATGAATAAATAAATCTGTGTGTGCAATTATCTATGATTTTAAGATGTAATCTGTCTAAACCAAAGTACCTAAAGAGATTTGTCTTCTTGTCAGTTTATCGAGATTTGCTATTTAGTTGTTCGTTTGAGATTTAATAAACCCTTTCTTTACTGCTTTTGTGTGTTTTTGTGTAACCTATAATCAAACATTTTAAATTAATTCACTACCGTTCCCCTTGAGTTCGACACCCTTGCTTATCAAAGCTATATTATACTCGATCGGGTTCACTGCCTGTAAGGTATAGTTTAGATGCGATAAAATATGAATTATAAATAAAAAAACTAGTGCATTAAATATTCACGTCAAACCCAAACGTCACTCCAAAATACATTGTTCCGGACAAAATGATCATTTTTTCAAAAACATATTAATTGATTATTTTTGTAAAAAAAAAAAAAAACATTTATGTAGGTTAAATTACTCAATTTTCCAATAATATATTCCCTGTTATGTACGGACGTTAATTTGATGTCGACACATGCATAAGACAAAAACAACATATTCTAGCGTTTTCGTTTAATGTTTATTAATATTCCTTGATTACGCTTTCAAAATAAGTGCTTAATTTAGCAATATCTATAGACTACTGTAGTACGTTATCCTTCCAACCAATCCGAAGCAATACATGTACTATCAAGTGGTCCGGAAAAGTTGATTGCAATTTTGTAGCCCCCAGCGGTCCAACCTCAACATACTGTATTGTCCCATTTCTAGACCCCGGTGAAGCCCCTTTCCAACAGTCCAAACTAATCATTCTTCATTATGTCGACCACTATTAACACATGTGAACTCAAAATATACTACAGAGAATTGAACTTAATCTAATGCAACTTATTAGCTTACAAATTATCTCCACGTAAGTTCCCATCATTTAATCAATAAAAGAATGGGTAGGTTTGCATAATTGCAAGTTGTTAAAGGGAACTCGAAAGTCGATAGATATTTTGGCACATGTGTAGTGTGTACACACACATTATCTTAGATAAAGACTAGAACTTGAGAAGATAAGCGCCATTTGATTTTCCTATAAATTTGGGAGTGCATTTGCTCAACCTTCACAACCTACCTTCAATTCTTAGCTTCAATCTTTAAGCTAGACAGCATTTCTTCAAAGTTCAAACCTTTCCTAAAAGAAGTTCAAAATATGGAAGGCTCATATTTTACATATTCTATAGCCCGTAACATTCTCCTAATAGCAATTTTTTTCACTTCCTCCATTAGTTTTATCTCCGCCCTTGAGAAAACAAATGTTGAGTTCATCAGAACATCATGCGGTTTGACAACTTACCCTACACTCTGCTTCAACTCATTGTCAAGTCGATCAGGTGCAATCCAAACAAGCCCAAAGCTACTAGCCCAAGCAGCTCTATCAGTCACCCTCGACACGACCCGCTCCACTTCATTAGCAATGGTAAAATTGTCACAAAAGCATGGCATGGCTCCCCTAGAGGTTGCAGCCATGAAAGACTGCATTGAGTTGCTGAGTGACGCGGTATACGAATTGAAAAAATCAATTGAGGAGATGAGTCAACCGGGTTCCAAAGATACCCGGCTAGTGATGAGTGACATACAAACATGGGTGAGTTCTGCAATGACGGATGAAGACACTTGCTCCGAGGGGTTTGTGAATGAAACGAAAATGAAAAATGTGGTGAGAGGAAAGATTGTGAATGTTGCCCATTTAACTAGCAATGCTCTGACTTTAGTCAACAGTTATGCTTCTCTACGCGGATAATTTAAGGAAAATAGCTTAGAGATACATTTCAAGAATCACATAGCTAGCAAGGCAAATGGCTGCTACTTAATTGCTAGTCTTTGATTGCAAATGCGATGTCTTTTATATTGAGAGAAAATGTTAATTTGAAAATATTATTGTGTATCAATGATCTCTTGACAATAGTATTTATGATGTCTCGTATTGCTTTCATACTTACTATTACCACCTCTCATATATATATATATATATATATATATATATATATATATATATATATATATATATATATATATATATATATATATATATAGGTTCTGTTCTAACTATATATTATATTGTTGTGTGAAGGTAGGAATTAATCATTTTACATCATATAATAAGAAGGATAAATATGTAAATCACCATATAATAATTAAATTAAAATAAAATAACTTCCATATTAAAATCCTAGAATCAGGGATTCGGTTATATTTTTTTCTAATTGCATCTGACGAACCAAAGAGGCGGCATCCGATTGTATATCCTCGATGAAGCGAAAAGAAGAGGAGTTCATGAACTGATCCGGAGAAGGAAAAATGTTTGGGTTTTAGTCCCGTAACCATGGATTACGACGTAAGAATGGAGGTGTGATGGGTCGTCATTCGCCTCCACCATGTACGATTTTTGTAATTACGAAAAAAAAGGAAAAAAAACAATCAAAGTCGCATTCCTTCGAATTACATGTAAGCTTCATCTACCCTATCAATTTTTGCGAGCCCATATCCATATGTGATTACATTTAGAGGATGGCATTTGCCTTTATTTCTTCTAGAAGGTTAAACAATAATCGGATTTGCGAAAAACCATGAATTAAAGGTTTGTTTATTGCTATTTGATTTTTATAATTATTGTGATATTGAAAAGGTTTGTGTATTGCTGAGTAAATACGAGATGACTATTTGATTTTCATCTACAGTATTGTTTTATTTATAATCCTATCATATGCATTTCTTGAAATTTTGTTTAATTTTTCTGCCCTCTAAGTGTTTGATAAAATGTCTATAAGACACCCTATAAGGAATATAATTCACGCTTAAGGTTCCCATTGTATTGATTGAAATTATATAGTACAACAATTACAAGATAAGATACAAGATAACTTATAATTTAAATACATTTAAATAAATCTAGAGATAATCACGTTTTATCTAGGTGTGTAAACGAGTCGAGCCGAGCTCGAGCCTGACCAAGCTCGAGCTCGGCTCGTTTAATTTTGAGGAAGCTCGAGCTCGAGCTCGAGCTCGATTCGAGCCTTAAAATGAAGCTCGAGCTCGGCTCATGAACAATTTAGTGGGCTCACGAGCCTAATCGAGCCTAAACAAGCCTCAAGCTCGAGCTCGAGCTCGATTCGAGCCTTAAAATGAAGCTCGAGCTCGGCTCATGAACAATTTAGTGGGCTCACGAGCCTAATCGAGCCTAAACAAGCCTCAATGTATATATATATATATATATATATATATATATATATATATATATATATATATATATATATATATATATATATGTGTGTGTGTGTGTATGGATGTATGTGTATATATATATATATATATATATATATATATATATATATATATATACACACACACATATAGGCTCGTTTAAGCTCGTTTAGGCTCGCGATCCCATTAATTGAAGCTCGGCTCGAGCTCGTTTAATAAACGAGCCTCATATTTAGGCTCGAGCTCGGCTCAGGCTCGTTTAATTCGATCTCGAGTCGAGCTTTTAACGAGTCGATCACGAGTAGCTCACGAGTAGCTCGGCTCACTTACACCCCTAGTTTTATCTCTAATACCCCCCGTCAAGCTGAGCGGTGGAGGACCAACACGAACCTTGGTTCGAAATCTCTCGAATAAAGGACGGGGGAGACTTTTGGTAAAAATGTTAGCTAACTGAAGATGAGTGGGAACAAACTTTGTACGGAGCTTTCCAGAGGCAACGAGCCCGCGTACAAAATGGTAGTCGATGTCGATGTGTTTGGCTCTCTTGTGTGCAATGGGATTTTGGCTGAGAAATAGTGCACTTCGGTTATCACTGAGGAGAGTAGGACAATCAGGTGGAAGAGCATGAAGTTCTCGCAGGAGATGACTAACCCAAACTATTTCTGCAACAGTGTTAGCCATGACACGATATTCAGATTCACAACTGGATCGGGAAACGGTAGGTTGCTTTTTAGCACTCCAAGAGACAAGGTTTCCTCCAAGAAATATTGAGTAGCCATATGTGGATCGTCGTGTTTCAATACACCTTGCCCAATCTGCATCCAAGTAACCAACTAATGAGGTAGATGTAGGTCTTGAAAAATATAAACCATAAGAGATGGTGCCTTTGACATAGCGAAGGATGCGTTTGACTGCCTGAAAGTGATCATTGGTTGGAGCATGAAGAAACTGATTGACTTGATTTACTGCGTACGAGAGGTCAGGGCGAGTGATTGTGAGATACTGTAGGGCTTCAACAAGTGATCTATACAGAGTAGGGTCAGAAAACAGTGATCCATGGGAAGTAAGCAACTCATAAGTAGACAATGGGGTAAAGACAGGTTTAGATTTGAGTAGACCAGCTCTCGTAAGTATGTCATGAGCATACTTAGTTTGTGTGAGAAACAAACCATTGTCGGGATAAGTAACTTCAAGACCCAAAAAATAACTTAGATTTCCAAGATCCTTTGTTGCAAATTCATTGTTGAGACGAGTGATGAAAGTCTTGATGAGAGCAGAGTTGTTTCCAGTAAGAATAATATCATCGACATAAACCAGGATGTATAGAAGATCACGATGTCGTTGAAACACAAAAAGTGACGTATCGGCACGACTACAGACAAACCCAAGACTGAGAAGAAAAGTGCTAAGTCTTTGAAACCATGCCCGTGGTGCCTGTTTAATGCCATATAATGCTTTCTTTAAACGACAAACATGGTTTGGAAATCGTTCATCAAGGTACCCTGGTGGTTGCTCCATAAAAACTGTGTCAGAGAGATGATCGTTTAAGAAGGCATTTTTGACGTCTAGTTGGTGGAGAGGCCATTTGTGTAGAATTGCAAGAGATAAAACAATACGAACAGTCGAGGCTTTGACGACAGGACTGAAGGTATAAGAAAAATCCAAGCCCGGAATTTGTGTGAACCCTTGAGCAACAAGACGAGCTTTAAGTCGTTCAACGGAGCCATCGGCACGAAGTTTTGTACGAAAGATCCATTTGGAACCAACGATGTTTGCATTTTTTGGACGGGGTACCAAATCCCAAGTGTTGTTGGTTTTGAGTGCAAGAATTTCATCCTCCATTGCCATGAGCCAATGATGGTGTTTGGAGGCAGATTTAAACCCTTTGGGTGTGGTAATAGTCAAGAGAGCATGATGTAATGCCGAGGGAGGAATGTGAGCAAGATCAACTATATATTTAGGTTTGAAAATGCCTGCACATGAACGAGTGACCATGGGATGGAGCCAAGTAGGTTGTGGAGTTGGTGTTCGTTGCTGAACCGGAGTAGACACGGCAGGAGGTGTAGGGTGTGATGTCGGTGATGAAGATGGAGTTGCTGGTGACGTCTCATGAGGTTCCATGTTTGGGATAGGGGCAGCGTCATCAGATGTAGCTGAGGCGGAAGCATGAGTGTGGGAGCTAGTAGCATGCGTTGTACAGGTAGGACAAGTGTGTGGTAACGCTATAGATGTGGGAGATGCTGCCATAGGTGGAGATGTTGCCATAGATGGAGATGTCGAGACAACTTTGGAAGGTAAAACATGACCAGGTTCGAAGCTTGCATATGGAGCATCATTCAAGTTAGATGATGTAAAGTGGCCAGCAAAGGGAAACACATGCTCATTAAATTGGGCATGTCGGGTGGTGTAGATACGATTTGTTGTTAAGTCTAGGCAATGATATCCTTTATATTGGGTGCAGTAACTAATGAAGATGCACGCCATGCTCCTAGGAGCAAGTTTATGAGGAGCATAATCCCTTAAATAAGGAAAAACTTGACAGCCAAATGTTCTAAATACATCATAATTAGGTGTGTTATGATAGAGCAACTCGAATGGACTTTTGTTGTCAAGAAGTTTGGTAGGAAGCCGATTAATGACATAGACAGCGAAACTAAAAGCATCAACCCAATAAGCAGCGGGAGCGTGAACATTAAATAACATTGCAAGCCCAGTCTCAGTAACATGTCTGTGTTTTCGTTCTGCTCTCCCATTTTGTTATGGGGTGTAGGGACACGAGTATCGGTGATAAGTACCATTTTGAAGAAAGATGTTGCTAACTCGATGATTAATGAATTCAGTACCACCATCACTTTGAAATTCCTTGACTTTGCAAGAGAATTGTGTTTGCACCAATTTTAAAAAGGCATCAAGAATTGTATGAAAATCTGACTTGGCCTTTAACGGATAGAACCATGTGAAGCGTGAGAAATCATCTACAAAAATCACATAATAAGAGTATCCATTTGTAGATATAATAGGTGCAGGTCCCCGTAAGTCACTGTAGCACCCGATTCCTGGTACGTATTTAAATTCAAGAAATGTTGCAATTTACTCTAGGACTCGGCGAGTTGGAGGCCCAACTCGTCGAGTAGACTCGACTATTGATCGGGGGCTTAAGTGACCTACTCGACGAGTCGGAAGACCGACTCGACGAGTAGGAGCTGTCTAGACAAAACCCTAATATTCAGGGTTTGCACCCTATTTAAACACTTTATCTCGTTCCAAACCAGCCTCCATCACCCTCCCAACTCAGAGAAACCCTAGATTGAAACCCTAAACCCTTTTTTAGTGATTTTGAGATTGTTGTGCCTTTTTGTGCAAGTTAGAAGGTTGAAGAGAAGAAGAAGGAGCTTGGGATTTCAGAAGGAGCAAGGAGATCCAGAGGTTTTGCTTCATTTCCTGTTTATAGAAGGTAAAAAGTCCAGACCTTGCTTCTTCTTTGATTAGATACTCTTTTGGAGTAACTTAGGGCTTTTGGAATCCATTTTGGAGCCATACTTGGATGCAACCACGATTTTGGGATAAGAACTTCAGATCTGGAGCCATTGAGGGTTCCCATGGCATAAAGGTGTCAACTTTATGGCCATGGGAGACCCATGCATCATATAAACCCCTTTTTATGGGTTTTTGAGCCAAAGGCCCCATGCATGTACATCAAGTTTGAAGCTTTACGTATAAAATGGACCCTAGGAGGCCAGATCTATGGTTTTGACGCGTTAAGACCCATTATAATCGGCTGTATAGTTTTGGACAAAGAGGGACTCGGCGAGTCACTTGGGTGACTCGGCGAGTCGGGACGCTTTTACCCCCAAAACGACTTCTGGAAATGGTTTTGGTTAAGTGGAAGGAACACTCAGCCTGCTAGGGGTTTGTTTTTGTGACATCCCCTAATTTCTCGGCCAGAAAAGACCGATTTAATTTATGCTTTTTAAAATAAAATCAGAGAAATCTTTTTTTAAAAGATGTTGCGGAATTGGTCCCCAAAATAAAACATGATAAAAGTTTGTCAAAACCTTTCTTTAAGAAATATATAATTTCCTTTTATATCAAAACCTCGGGATGTCATGTTCCGATACAGATCAAAAGCATAAACAAGACATTATAAGCCTTACAACAATTATTTATAACTACTGTCCTATAATCCAAAAATCACTCATCATCATCATCCGACTATGCTCGTGGTCCACTACCTGTAATATAAAAAGCTGAGTGGGTCAGGCTTGGAAGCCTGGTGAGCATATAGGGTTTTCAACCCACAATAAATAAATTTATTGTGCTTAAACATCAATTAATCAACCAAATTACCCCAACCCCATTATCTTATTAATTTCTTAAGGGTTTACCCTAAGATTCAACTATCTCTCCTTCCTAAGGATTCATCCTAAGGAATAGGCACAAGGTCACACCATCGCCAGGGTTTATACAACAAGTGCTAAGTCCATAGCTCTCATTTATCGACAGTATTATTGACAGTATTCGCCCCTGTCATACATGTCAATGGGTTTTTAGAGTACGCCTGATGAACGTATAGTTCACACACCTACAGGTTGCAAGTCTGCTAGTGTTCCACAGACATTTAGAATAGTCCATGGTTGTCATCCATACTCTGTTGAATGACGGGGGTCAACGTTTGGGTAAGTGATTCTCTCAAATTTCACCACTCACCCTCAACTTATGATCTCCTTTCACCACTCACCCTCAACTTATGATCTATATCACTGATCATCTCATTTATCCAACTCACCTTTCATCACACACCCACTATTTCATCTACCCATGTTTTACCAAACATTTTTGTAGATAAAAATACATATACAGTTTAAATTATTTAAAAACATGTATAAATCATTCCTTCAACATCCAGCTCAAATAAACAAACAATAATTATTCACACAGCACGTATTTTATATAAAATACTTCATATCTATGTGTAAGGTGAAAGTAACTACACACTCACCTGATTTAATGAAAATCGGGCAGCAATTCGTTTCCTAAAACGATCATTTCTAATAAAACTGGGAGTTTTATTGAGAAACCGGGCTCTGCGAAGGGTCGGGATTCAAAACCGAAAAGATAACTTTTCCGGGTCTTCGGGCACTTCGGGGCGTATTTCGGGGGTTATAATCGATACCGGGGCTTCGGGGGATGTGAAAATAGCCAAAATATTGAAAAAGGGGCCAAAATTGCCAATTCTTAAATTCTAGTCGGGAGGGTTCGCACCCTCCTATTTATAGGCTGCGAGCTGCTGATCGGACGGCTAGGAGAGAAGCCACGCGACAGCAGATGCGAGAATGAGTCACGTGGTCTGCGCATGCGAGGGCCTCGGTGCTGATCGCTGATTGGACCGCGGTCTGGTCCGAGGTGGGGGGGTTCGTGGCTCCTGCGAGGTTCGGACAGTTGGTGCGACACGCATCAGTACGAGACAAGGCGGCTTCGGATGGAGGAGTCACCTGGCACGTGTCGGACTCTTGGCTGCACACGCGTCACTCCTCGAATGCTTCCACGACTTCGGATGACTCAGCCAATTTTGGACACGTGTCGGATGCGAGGCGAGGACACGTGGCCGAAGTCCACGTGTGCGAAATTCCTCGGTTTTGGGGATCTTTCTCGATTTTCGCGTCAAATCTTCTAAAATCTATAACTTTAGCATACGAGCTTCGTTTTTGACGTTCTTAATATGCACGCGTAGGTAAAATTACGCTCTACAACTTTCGTTTAGAATTCGTCGGCTAATTTTGACTTTAATTTTTATTTTATTATTTTTAACAGACCGGGACAGGAAATTCGTTAAAAATTCATAACTTCTTCATCCAACGTCCGTTTTCGTCAGACTTTTTACCGTTGTGCTTCTATTTACGAGACCTTCGATTCTCATTTAGGTCGTGTCGGCTAAAAATCACTCGATCTAAAATTCGAGTTTTTAGCTGTCTACTGCTAAGATGAAACTTCGAAAAATCATAACTTCCTCATACGCAGTCAGATTTGGGCGTTCTTTTTATACCTACTCTCGGTTTAACGAACACTACAAGTTTTGTTTAGATCACTAAGGCTAAAAAGTAGTTTATCAAAAACTCACTTTTTACGACATTCGGCACCGTGCCGGTTTGTTGCGAAATTATGACAGGTCATAACTTCTTCGTTATAACTCGGATTTCGGCATTCTTTATATATCCGTAATCCTTGTCACGACCACTACAACTTTCTTAATAAATATCGGTTTTATCTAATATTTATTTTCGACGCTCATTTTTATTCTTAATTAATTAACTCCTTGTAATTAAGCATAAAACACATAAAACACATAATATTCACATAATTCCTTTTCATTTCTTCAAAATGAGTCACAAAGGTTAACCTAGACTATCATGTCAATATTAATGACTAGCTTAGAAACACAGACATTACAATGCTCTCCCCCTTAGGATGATTCCGTCCCCGGAATCACATATCACCAAAAAACTGCGGGTAGCGACTCATCATGTCACTCTTCGTTTCCTAGGTGAGATTTGGCCCATTCGTATGTTTCCAACGCACAAGCACTAAATCGACCATCTTACGTTACAACTTCTTAGTCTTACGGTCAACGATTGCCTCAGGTTCTCCAATTAACCTCTTGTTCTCATCCAACCTTAATTCAGAAATGGGAATTATGTTGGGCACACCTCCCGTGAACTTTCTCAAATAACACACATGAAAGGTATTATGAATACCCTCTAGTTCTTCTGGTAGTTCTAGCTTGTAAGCTTGATTCCCGATCCTCTGAAGAACTTTTAAATGGTCCAATAAACCTTGGACTCAACTTTCCCTTTCTACCAAACCTTATAAGTCCCTTCCACGACGAGACTTTAAGTAAAACCGAATCTCCAACTTCGAATGATATCGGTTATCTTTTCTTGTCAACATAGCTCTTTTGAGCAGCTAACATCCTTTCCCTAATCACTTTCAACTTTTCAGCAGTCTGATGGACTATTTCAAGTCCCATAAACTGCTTTTCCTCATCTTCCAGCCAACATGACGGCGCTCGACACTTTTCTCCGTACAAAGCGTGATAAGGTGCCATCTAAATGTTCGAGTGGAAACTATTATTATAGGAAAATTCTACTAAAGGTAAATGTTTATCCCAGTTACCTTGGAATTCCAGGGTACATGCTCTCAGCATATCCTTCAACGTTTGAATCGTTTATTCGCTCTGACCATCGGTTTGCGGATGGTAAGCTGTATTCAAACACAACTTGGTACCCAATTCCTCTTACAGACTCCTCCAACACCTTGAGGTAAAACGGCTGTCACGATCGGATACAATCGTTAACGGAACACCGTGAAGCCTCATAATTTCCTTCACGTAAGAATTCGCAAGTTTATCCATAGACCATTTCTCGTTGGCTGCTATGAAATGCGCACTCTTAGTGAGGCGATCAACGACCACCTAAATCATGTCGTGACCGTTCCTTGTTCTGGGCAGTTTAGTCACAAAATCCATAGTGATGTCTTCCCATTTGCCCATGGGTATAGGCAAAGGTTCTAAACTCCCATACGGTTTCTGATGTTGTGCCTTAACCCTAGCACAAGTTACACACTCGGCCACATACTTAGCAACATCGAGCTTCATCGTCAGCCACCAGTAATAGGGTTTTAGATCCGTATACATTTTCGTACTGCCGGGATGAATCGAGTACATGGTTTTGTGAGCTTCTTCCATCAGAAGATCTCTTACTCCTCCCGCCTTAGGTACCCAAATCCTATATTTGAATACCTTCAGTCCTTGACCGTTTGTATCAAACACCAACGTTTTGCCCAAACGTTCCTCCTTTCGGTCATTTCTCTCTAAAGCTTCCTCTTGAGCTTTCTTTATACTTTCCACAATTGTCGAGACAACTTTAATTCTCACGCTCTTGGCCTTTTCTTTTCAAGATTTACCTTCCGACTGAGAGCATTAGCAACAACATTTGCTTTACCAGGGTGGTAAAGTATCTCACAGTCGTAGTCCTTGAGTAACTCTAGCCAGCGTCGTTGTCTCATGTTCAATTCCTTCTCCATATCTTTAAGGCGAATACAACCGCTGCCAACTCCAGATCATGAGTGGGGTAGTTCTTTTCATGCTCTTTTAATTGCCTCGATGCATACGCTATCACTTTATCCCTTTGGGTCAGAACACAACCTAACCCAACTTCAGAGGCATCACTATAAATTGTGAAGTCATCAACTCCTTCAGGTAACGAAAGAATCGGTGCTTCACACAACTTCTTCTTTAACTTCTCAAAGCTTCCTATGCTTCTCATTCCAAGTATAGACAACTCCTTTGTAGGTCAAAGCTGTCAATGGAGTCGCGATCGAAGAAAAGCCTTGGATAAACCTTCGGTAATATCCAGCTAATCCTAAAAAGCTTCAGATCTTCGTAGGACTTTCAATCGTAACCTTCAAGTTACAAAATAAATCCTTATTGAGGACTCCTTCTTCTTCTTAGAATAAGTACTTTCCTTCATTTATTGTAACAGACCAATGGGTCATGTTCTAATGATCTCTCATTGTATAATGCACTACTTAGACTCAGATCTCCTAGGGACAAATTTCGGAACAAACTATACCTTCCTTCATGTTCTAATGTGATACAATCACAGTTCAACATGTATCATTTCTAATTACCAACTTCTTTAACAATGAGTGCGATACTTCTATTGATCGCTTTGATCATCTCTAACTTCAATCTTCTGGCTTAAGTCAAATGCTACATCGAACTTGGTTCTCTGAACCACATAATAAACTCATCTTAGTCGGACTCGATTCGATATGACCTCTAAGGTAGGAATAACAATCATCTTCTTAGTCATTACCGAAACGATGGTAACGACAGACTAGAACAAGACGGAATCAAATAATAGCTCCTTGGTAACCTTGTGACTTTCCCTGATCCAAGTACGAGTCCTGTGCTTCCGGTAGTATAGGCCTCTACTACCATTCACACCTACTCATACTCGTCCCAAGTATTGTCTCGCAGTTCTCCAAATCACCATACAAGAATTTCACATAGTCATTCAATTCATCAGATGACAAAACCGGGGTTTATATTATTTCCTTGAAACGATTACACAAAGGTTCAAGTTTACCCTATAATATGCCTCTAATAGGGTAAACCACTTGTTACTATTCACATTACTACTTCATAACTTGATCTTCGGGTATCAACTCTTTACTTCTACTTCCTAGCGTTGTTATTTGCTTCGTCAAGGATATTCTGAAATTCCCTTGGCGTTGGCGGTGCACTTGGCCTTGTTACTTCATTTTTCTTCGGACAGTTCTTAGAAATATGGCCTTCTTCTTTACATCCGTAACACACCCCCTTGGGAATCGTACACTCATTGGCGTAATGCCCAATTTCTCCACACCGAAGGCACTTCACCTTCCCACCACAATTCCCAATGTGTTTATTTTTGCACTTCCCGCACCATTTTCCTTTACCTCCTCTTCTGCCAGACTTTGAGAATATGTTGTTCTTGTTGGGCCTTGAAGACCCCTCAAATTTCCTCTTCTTACCAACTTCAACCTTGTTGGCGGTCCTGTCATTGATCATTTCTTCAATAGACTTAGCAACCCTGATAGTTGCCTCAAGAACAGATGTCTGATGTACTGGCACAGTAAGTTCATCCTTACTTAGTTGAAGTAAACGTTTTGTTTCTTCCATCTGTTGATCCAACATTGTACGCACCATTGCCTGCACCCCAGTCATCGTGATTGGCTCAGGCTGCGGATTATCGTTTCCGAATTCACTTTGCGTACTCGCCATTTCTATTTATACACCATTCGTAGGTGATTTTAGATCTTTATTTTCGATAGACGTTAAGTCTTCGTTATTACTCCGAAACGTTTATACGTTAGTTCTAATATCGTAGTCATACGTTTAGAATCCTACACACATAAGGTTTCCAGATCCGGTCGGCAACAGACCATAGATCCGAACAAATAATGGCATATATGGCAAAAATATAGCATTTAGCACGTAAAAGCATTTTAGGCGTCTTTCCTAAAATAAACTAGTGCTCATGTCTAAAATATGGTAGACACTCATCTCACAATCATCACTTAGCATTCTAAGTTTAAGTCTACAAATCCTACAAATTCCTAGTTCGCTTAAACTAATGCTCTGATACCAACTGTGACATCCCCTAATTTCTCGGCCAGAAAAGACCGATTTAATTTATGCTTTTTAAAATAAAATCAGAGAAATCTTTTTTTAAAAGATGTTGTGGAATTGGTCCCCAAAATAAAACATGATAAAAGTTTATCAAAACCTTTCTTTAAGAAATATATAATTTCCTTTTATATCAAAACCTCGGGATGTCATGTTCCGATACAGATCAAAAGCATAAACAAGACATTATAAGCCTTACAACAGTTATTTATAAGTACTGGCCTATAATCCAAAAATCACTCATCATCATCATCCGACTATGCTCGGGGTCCATTACCTGTAATATAAAAAGCTGAGTGGGTCAGGCTTGGAAGCCTGGTGAGCATATAGGGTTTTCAACCCACAATAAATAAATTTATTGTACTTAAACATCAATTAATCAACCAAATTACCCCAACCCCATTATCTTATTAATTTCTTAAGGGTTTACCCTAAGATTCAACTATCACTCCTTCCTAAGGATTCATCCTAAGGAATAGGCACCAGGTCACACCATCGCCAGAGTTTATACAACAGGTGTTAAGTCCATAGCTCTCATTTATTGACAGTATTATTGACAGTATTCGCCCCTGTCATACATGTCAATGGGTTTTTAGAGTACGCCTGATGAACGTATAGTTCACACACCTACAGGTTGCAAGCCTGCTAGTGTTCCACAGACCGTCTAGAATAGTCCATGGTTGTCATCCATACTCTGTTGAATGACGGGGGTCAACGTTTGGGTAAGTGATTCTCTCAAGTTTCACCACTCACCCTCAACTTATGATCTCCTTTCACCACTCACCCTCAACTTATGATCTATATCACTGATCATCTCATTTATCCAACTCACCTTTCATCACACACCCACTATTTCATCTACCCATGTTTTACCCAACATTTTTGTAGATAAAAATACATATACAATTTAAATTATTTAAAAACATGTATAAATCATTCCTTCAACATCCACCTCAAATAAACAAACAATAATTATTCACACAGCACGTATTGTATATAAAATACTTCATATCTATGTGTAAGGTGAAAGTAACTACACACTCACCTGATTTAATGAAAATCGGGCAGCAATTCGTTTCCTAAAACGATCGTTTCTAATAAAACTAGGAGTTTTATTGAGAAACCGGGCTCTGCGAAGGGTCGGGTTTCAAAACCAAAAAGATAAATTTTCCGGGTTTTCGGGCACTTCGGGGCGTATTCCGGGGGTTATAATCGATACCAGGGCTTCGAGGGACGTGAAAATAGCCAAAATATTGAAAAAGGGGCCAAAATTGCCAATTCTTAAATTCTAGCCGGGAGGGTTCGCACCCTCCTATTTATAGGCTGCGAGCTCCTGATCGGACGGCCAGGAGAGAAGCCACGCGGCAGCAGATGCGAGAAGGAGTCACGTGGTCTGCGCATGCGAGGGCCTCGGTGCTGATCGCTGATTGGACCGCGGTCTGGCCCGAGGTGGGGGGGTTCGTGGCTCCTGCGAGGTTCGGACATCTGGTGCGACACGCGTCAGTACGAGACAAGGCGGCTTCGGATGGAGGAGTCACCTGGCACGTGTCGGACTCTCGGCTGCACACGCGTCACTCCTCGGATGCTTCCACGGCTTCGGATGACTCAGCCAATTTCGGACACGTGTCGGATGCGAGGCGAGGACACGTGGCCGAAGTCCACGTGTGCGAAATTCCTCGGTTTTGGGGATTTTTCTCGATTTTCGCGCCAAATCTTCTAAAATCCATAACTTTCGCATATGAGCTTCGTTTTTGACGTTCTTAATATGCACGCGTAGGTAAAATTACGCTCTACAACTTTCGTTTAGACTTCGTCGGCTAATTTTGACTTTAATTTTTATTTTATTATTTTTTACAGACCGGGACAGGAAATTCGTTAAAAATTCATAACTTCTTCATCCGACGTCCGTTTTCGTCAGATTTTTACCGTTGTGCTACTATTTACGAGACCTTCGATTCTCGTTTAGGTCGTGTCGGCTAAAAATCACTCGATCTAAAATTCGAGTTTTTAGCTGTCTACTGCTAAGATGAAACTTCGAAAAATCATAACTTCCTCATACGAAGTCAGATTTGGGCGTTCTTTTTATACCTACTCTCGGTTTAACGAACACTACAAGTTTTGTTTAGATCACTAAGGCTAAAAAGTTGTTTATCAAAAACTCACTTTTTACGACATTCGGCACCGTGCCGGTTTGTTGCGAAACTACGACAGGTCATAACTTCTTCGTTATAACTCGGATTTCGGCATTCTTTATATATCCGTAATCCTTGTCACGATCACTACAACTTTCTTAATAAATATCAGCTTTATCTAATATTTATTTTCGACGCTCATTTTTATTCTTAATTAATTAACTCCTAGTAATTAAGCATAAAACACATAAAACACATAATATTCACATAATTCCTTTTCATTTCTTCAAAATGAGTCACAAAGATTAACCTAGACTATCATGTCAATATTAATGACTAGCCTAGAAACACAGACATTACAGTTTTGAACTCGAAATCTTAGGACTTGGCGAGTGTATGAACAGACTCGGCGAGTCCAATGCAATCTCTCAACTCATGAAGACGGACTCAACGGGTTGTTCATAGAACTTGGCGAGTCATAGACTGGACACATTCATAAGACGAAGATGAACTCGACGAGTTCAAGGATGAACTCGGCGAGTCGGTTGAATATGGTCCCGATACTATGGTTGAAGGTGAACTCGTCGAGTTCTTGCTATACTCGACGAGTAGAGTCGGGGGTTGTATCATTTTTAAAGGATAGGGAGTCGATGAGTTGGTGGACCAACTCGGCGAGTCAAGTCAACTGGATGATTGACTTTGACCAGGGTTTGACCTTGACTTTGACTTGGATTGGGATTTACCCTTGTAAGGGTTATGAGTATGCAATAGTGATCGGAAAAGGTTGTTGTGTAGGGATTGGGGAGTAGTGACGAGTCGATTCCCGTGCCGAGGATCGTGTAGATACTACACGACATCGAGGTGAGTTACCTTCCAGTAGCGGTGGGTCTACGGCCACAATGCCGACCCACTAGTAGGAGTTGTATGTTAGGTGATTGTCTTTGTGATATTCATCTAGGTTTGCTACTACCTGATATGTTTATGTGCTAGCATGATATGTTATATGTGATAGTGGTAGTAGGGAGGGAATAGTCCCCAAGTTCGGTTGTTAAGACTGAAGGGTAGGTCGGGCACCCTAGATATGCCTGTCAGTATGTCATGTTATGATATATGTGGTAGTAGTAGCAGGGGGTGAGATAGTCCACAGAGTTCGGTTGTTAGGACCGATGGGTAGGTCAGCACCCCAGAACTGCTTGACAGGGTAGGTCAGCACCCCAGACCTGCTTGACAGGGTAGGTCGGCACCCCAGAATGGCCGGACAGGGTAGGTCAGCACCCCAGAACTGCTTGACAGGGTAGGTCGGCACCCCAGAATGGCCGGACCGGGTAGGTCGGGCACCCCAGAATTGTCCGGCAGTATGTTTTGTTATGAGATTGTATGATATGTGGTATGATGGGGGAACTCACTAAGCTTCGTGCTTACAGTTTTCAGTTTTGTTTCAGGTACTTCTTCAGCGAAGGGGAATAAGCCGACGCGGTAGCGGCACATCACACACACGCAGGATTTCCGCACTATGAGATTTCTTGGGATTGTACTCTGACATTGTTACTATTTTTACGATATGATTTTGAGACATGAGATTATGGTTTTATGAAATGATATGACTCATCTATGTTTACTTATAAATGTTTTCCAAATTGTTATATCAAAAATGAAATTTTTGGTCTTGAAATTTGGGATGTTACAAGTTAGTATCAGAGCCTTAGTTTGAGGGATTCGGATACACTCTCGGGTATGTCCGAGCTCAAACTGAGGACTTGGTATGAACTTTTTCAAAAGGAAAAATCAATTTTATGAAAAGAGGTTGAAAAGAGAAAAGAACTTTGAAAAAGAACATGAAGTGTGATGTGCGCGACCGGCCGATGTGACAACCCGAAAATTTTTTGCTTTAAAAGCTCAGTCAGTCAACTCAACTGAGTGTCAGACTCATTGGTATTGAGTTCTAGCCTGGTTAAAGGTCATTCTAAGGAGTTTTAAGCCTAATACACTTAAGGAATGAGTGTTAGAATGCACCTGCTAGAGACACCGTTCAACAAATCAAGCCTTAACCTTTTCCTTTAGAGTTCACGGCCACAACACTTGAGTTTACGGACATAAACTCAAGGTGGGCCGTAAACTCCCTCCATATAGGCTCATTTCCTTCAACTTTCTTCATTCTTTCATTTCCAACTCAAGAACACTCCATTTCTCTCTCAACTATCATCCCGATTTTCATCCTAGATCTTCAAAAGTTGTAAGTGTTCTTCTTTGATTAGTTAGCACATCTCTTAATCTAGTTACACTCTTTGATTTCATCCATGGAAATCAACTTTTCTTAGATCTTTAAGTTTCACCAAGAACACCAAGAACACACACAAGTGTTCTTGGCCAAAATCAACCATTTCAAGCCTCTACATCGTAAGTACTCTTCCCTACACTTGATATCTAGTTAGGACTCATGCTTAGAGCCTTGAAAACATCAAGAACACAAGAACAAAAGGATTTTACGGCCAAGCCATCTCCCATGGCCGTAAACCCCTTTAAGGGTGCCGTTTTGGCCATAAACCCTCCTAGATGCAAAGCTTGTGACCTAGAACCCTTCATTGATGAGAATAGGACCTTAAACTACTCTCAAATGCATAATGACCATGAGTTTACGGCTGTAAACTCCTTTGGGCCGTAAACTCATCAAAAGCGTCCATTGAGTTGGTCTTTCTCATCCTTGTGTAGAGCAAAAGTCCCTCAAGCTTCCCTAACATTCAAACCCACACTTATGCATGTTTGACCATGAGTTTACGGCCGTAAACTCCCTTTGGCCGTAAACCCATGGTAGTAAACTCATGGTATTGCCATTCCACTTTCCTTTGATGAATCACATGTGATTCCAACACTTGGTCAAAGTGTTTCCTAGTCCCGGAAGGTGTTTCCTTTCATATAGTGGCTTATAAACACTATATTCATGCCAATATATGTCATTTAGGACTTATTGTGTCTCGGGACTTCATTCGTGGAACTTCTCATCCTTACACGCATATTCGTTGAATCACCCACATCAGGTGAGTTCATACCCCGTGATGAATCTTTTAACTGTTTTAAATGCTTTTAAGGGGGGGAATACAAGTTGAACACAATGATAATTGTGTAATTGTTTGTTATAAACATCTTTCAAAATGTTACTTATGTCTTTTATAAGTGATCAAAACATTTCAAAAACTCTTTTAAAGTTATGTTACCTTATAGTTAATCAAACTCCGTTTTTAAAGTACAAGCATAACTTAGTAGTAAAACGAGTCTTTTCAATAACAGTTCAAGTAAAAACATTAGTAAACTATAATAGGTATAGTTTAGGAAGATACTATTCATTACTTCTAGTACAATGAAGCATACAAAGAGTCAGTTCATACATGAGTCAAACATACTATGATGAGAAACAAACAGAACATACATACTTACTAGACAGAGAGAACATACATACAGCTAGTACATACTATACATTATACAAGATAACATACTATGACGAGAAACAAACAGAACGAACATACTAAGATGCTATAGCATGGAACTACTACAGGATCTAATTATCCCAATGAATCACTAACTCATTGTTCTAAACAAAAGGTGATAGTTATATTGGGTATACATGATCATATAACTTTAATGT
Source organism: Lactuca virosa (assembly GCF_052849685.1). Lineage (NCBI taxonomy): Eukaryota > Viridiplantae > Streptophyta > Magnoliopsida > Asterales > Asteraceae > Lactuca > Lactuca virosa. The sequence continues at coordinate 34,806,488 of NC_136433.1, read as the reverse complement.
GAATTACAAGGCTTGCAATTGATTACAGAGGTCGTGTTTGGTTCCCTTAATCTCCAGTCAAGGAGAGCGTATAGTAGGGGTACTAGCCTTCACATTGTGACCAGTATAAAACAAACATGTTTTAAGGTCATCAGTACATCCGTATGTCATTTTAAACGACAACTGTGTACTTACATTTCCCATTACTTTTATAAAGTGACAGTACCACTTGAAAGTCAAATGCAAAATATTTTCGAGTTAAGATAGTTATAAACTAGGGAAAACTTACATTTTACAAACGACAAACAGAACAGTCGAGTCTAGTACATTCAGTAGAAAGGGACCATAATGCTAACCTTATGATTCCTTAATGTATACATCAAAGGATATATATATATATATAATAATAATAATAATAATAGGATCCGACAGATAATAGGATGTGTACTCTCCGCTTCATTTCATGTTCCTTGTTTGGTTGTGGGCTTGGAACAGATTCACCGAATCTATTATCTATTCGATTTTAAATATATATATGTTCAGTATACATTAAGTCATCATAAGGGTACCAGGTATGGGTCAAGTCATAGGACACAAAGTTAATGCACATTTTTCTAGTACAAAACATACTTTCCAAATCAGAACTTTTGGTATATTAAACTAGAAACTTTCCAGTAAAGGGTTTAATCCATTTTATTAAACCAGTATAAACTTAAAGGACTTTAGGTGATTGACTCTATAATACCTTAGTTTATACATCATGGTTATATATCATTAATACCCAGTAGGTGGTTGGATGTGTGCTTTCCGCCTTACTTCCTGTTCGTTGTTTGGTTGTGGACTTAGGGCAGATTCACCCAATTAACTATCTATTCGATATTAGATCATATATAGCCAGTATAAACTAAGTGATTATAGAAGTAATCACTGTGGTCACCATTTTATTATAAGAAATAAGGGTTTTCTTAAAGAATATTTTCATTAAATATAAAGGAACTATTACAATTAACTTCATGAGTAACAAGTGAATACGCCAGGGTTATATACAACAATGATCTAACAAACAATGGGATGTGTGCTATCCGCCTTACTTCCTGTTCCTTGTTTGGTTGTGGGCTTAGGGCAGATGCGCACAGTCGATTGTTTGTTTACTCTGAGTTTTATATAACTTGTATCCATTTAGTACTCATAGAAAGGATTGTAGAATCATTTTTACGTATCTTTCATCAAAGTAGGAAATATAGGATTTTCTAGAGGAACAGGCGAACTTTTCTAAACAGAACTTATAACTTACTACATTTCAACTACATTTTACAACAACTTTCTACAACTTACTTACATCACTAAAATCTTATGAACTCACCAGCTTAATTGATGATCAACTCTTTCAAATAACTTGTATTCTCAGGAGACTAATAGACAGGTACTCGCGCTGGGTATACAGAAGATGGAGCATAATAGCTTCAAGTCTTGTTTTTTTATTTGCTTATGTATTCTATGTTTTGTGAACACATACATTGTAAACACTTTCTTTCTAATGAAATGGTTGTTCATTACTTGCTTACTATGATGCATGTCTTGTGATACTAAACATGACGTCCTCCACCCCCGAACGTTTCCGCCGTTCCGGTTTTGGGGTGTGACAGCCGAGCTCAAGTAAGTTTTCTCCAAGATACCCATACATGTTATGTTACAATATGATTTGTATATGAGAATTGCATGTTAGATTAGGGCTAAGGATCTAGGAATGATGCCTTATATGCCTATTGTTGTACATGAGAACTGCATGCTAGATTAGGGCTAAGGATCTAGGAAGATGTCTGATATGCCTGTTATATGTGTTTATTGAGCTGCAAGATAATACTGATTAGTCAGTTATAAGATAGCTTGGATAGAGTAAGTTTGATTGGATTACTTAACGCCCGAATGTTGCTTGCTTTGTGCTAATAGGAATTCTAGTTATCTTTACTTAACTAATAAACGAATACGTTACATTACATATTGTGAGGATTAAATAATTTCAGAAGGTTAGGTTTAGCCCTATTTCATGGCTCTTGTTTGAGTCCAACCGTTGTAGGGCAGGACCTCTCATTCGAAGAATTATCTAGTCTTAGTGATATGTGATGGTATTTGCAAGTTAGTTAGGTGAACGTAGCAAGGACTTCTTATGCAGCTGATGGCGGAGGGTGGGTTGGAGAGTTACCCTAGGGTAAGCCTAGGATGAGATTAGTGTAGAGAACAATAGTAGTAGAAGGGACTTGGTGAAGTCGGGGCAATCCTCGAGGAAAGTACGGATAGATGTGGAAGGTAGTATGGGCCCGTACTACTGAAAGCAGAGGATCCGTACTCGAGTCAAGGAGGGCCGAGATGGAACTAGGAAACTTGTAGAGTGTATGAGACCTCCTGAGGTTTATGTATGATTCTGACGATTATGTGTTATGTTTCAGAATGGTGATGATCACACGTCATGGAGGGGGAGGTTCAGGATCAGGATCCGGTTCGGGATCGGGCTCGGGGGCAGGTTCCGAGCCAGTGGACGAGGGACTACGCGAGTTCATCGCGTCTGAGATCACGAGAGGTATTCTTGAGTCGACCCCGGTGATTTTCGGGTCGATCAAGGAAGGGATCATTGAGCTGATGGAGGATCGCCTTAGGGCATTCAGGAGCGATATGGCATTCAGTCAGTCATGATCACGCACACTGTCCTTCAAGGACTTCAGGGGCAGTGGTGCACTGGATTTCCATGGGGCTAAGGACCCCATCATATCCAGGGGATGGATTGCAGACATTGAGTCTGCACGGTTGATGAGCTTCTGCCCTGAGGGGTCGAAGGTGCGATATGCCGCATGTTGTTTGAGAGATAGGGCCAGGGATTGGTGGGAGTCGGTTGGTGACTCGTTGGGAGCCTCGACTATTGAGGCTATGACTTGGTCGGACTTCGTGACCAGGTTCAGGGCTGAGTTTGCGCCAACTGTGGAGTTTCAGCAGTTGGCCAGAGATTTCCTTGATATGAGGCAGACGACAGAAACAGTGGCGGAGATTACCGCCAAGTTCCGGGAGAGGGCATTGTTGGTGCCCGAGTATGCGGGAGATGAGGATATGCGGAGGACCCGCTATCACGACATGTTGAGAGCTGATATTCGGGAGCATGTCAGCTTCTCAGCATGTCCGACCCTGGAATCCATGATTGTCATGGCGAGGGAGAGGGAGATTGATCTGGAGCACATCCGGAAGAGGAAGGCTGAGACAGAGCAGGCTACTGGGGCTTCGGGGAAGAAGCCCAAGGGAGCAGACACTAGGCCGAAAGGCCAGGGCCGCTGCAGGAAATGCGGCATGCCACATGAGGGAGCTTGTAGATTGGGAGCGTCTGGCTGCTACAAGTGCGGCAAGACGGGGCACTTCAGCAGGAATTGTACCGCCCCCGCGCCCACTTTCCAGACATCATAGTGTTGGGTTTTGAGCATTCTAACACACCTATGGTGTACATGCAACCCTAAATACCTTGGATCTATGTTTTCTCTATTATACATGCAAATATCAATTTTCCAAGGTATTGTTCTAACTAGCATAATGTAAAGTACATGTAATATAAAATCTAGTAGAATTACATACCTCTTTGTTGGTGCTTGATTTCTTCAAGCTTTAAGAGCTTAGCCCCAATAGTGTGGAAGCCTCAAATGGAATCACAAATCACCAAAACACCTTGGAAGAACTTGAGACAATATGTATGCACACTAAAATCGGCCAACTCTTATTTTCACACACTTGTGCCAATTTTGTGAGCCAAGGACCCCTTTATATATTATGGAGGATTAGGGTTACATCCATGTAAACTCTAATACCCATGACCTTTCATTTACATAGGATCCATGGGTTAAAAGCTCCATGGACCATCCATGAAAGCTTCGCCCAACCTAAATAAACTTGGCCCATTCCATATATATAAGAGTCCATATTTAATTAGTTCTTTTTGATCATTTAATTAATTCTAAATTAATTCTTGATCAATAATAATTAAATAATATGATTCCATATTAATATATTAGAACTTATAATATATTAATATAAATCATAAATATACTATTCTCAAAAGACTATCCATATAAATTGTACCGGTGAAGTGCAACCCAAATGGACCATGTCGGGTCGGGTCAAGTACATACCAAATATAGTTATGGACTTAGACATTAATCCAACAGTCTCCCACTTGGATAAGTCTAAAACTATTATTGAGTATGACTTCAAAACCTAACTGGCAATCGTAGCTCTTAAAGCCGCTGTCGAACTCTGACCTTGTCAATGACTTGTCCATTAGATAAGGGATCATATATTCCTCAATTCTAGATATCATATGGACTGAGACATGGATTATAATCATTCTCTCTGTCCATTTGTTGTTTCCCGATTTTCGATTTATGATGACTGACTGATTGAACAAATCAAATCAGTCCTGGCTTGGCCAAGCACTCACATGTGTCATCGCTAAATCATCGAGGGGCCCACAGATATCGCTTTTATCCCGAAGGTAAAAGGAATGGATAAACTTCGACTCATATGGCTTGTTCTACTACTTGTTGAATCATACACAAAGGCACGCTTTATAACATCGAGTTACCAATGCGTTTTCATGCAATCAATGTATAACCAACTCATAGTAACAACTCATATCTCTAGGTTTGAAGAATATAAGATATTATCGTCTCATGATCACTCGTGATAAAATCCATGAAGTGATTCAAATGAGCGCGGGTTGAATCCAATACTCAGAACTTATGAGCACTCATGAGTGTTGTAGCACCAATTTGTCCACCAACTTGGACCTCTACAAACCAACTCATGACAGTCTTGATTCATATCTACTTCCAACATATGACCGACTGTGGATGGTTTGAATAACTTAATTATTCAGGAAGAGCGACTTAGTTATTCTGGAAGTCAAAACATGCAAAGTGAAACACAAGAATAAATGAATCAAATATGGTATCAAACCCTATGAATATAAATAAACACTTTTATTTATCACTAACTCATTGTTCTAAACAAAAGGTGATAGTTATATTGGGTATACATGATCATATAACTTTAATGTGAATTACAAGGCTTGCAATTGATTGCAGAGGTCGTGTTTGGTTCCCTTAATCTCCAGTCAAGGAGAGCGTATAGTAGGGGTACTAGCCTTCACATTATGACCAGTATAAAACAAACATGTTTTAAGGTCATCAGTACATTCGTATGTCATTTTAAACGACAACTGTGTACTTACATTTCCCATTACTTTTATAAAGTGACAGTACCACTTGAAAGTCAAATGCAAAATATTTTCGAGTTAAGATAGTTATAAACTAGGGAAAACTTACATTTTACAAACGACAAACAGAACAGTCGAGTCTAGTACATTCAGTAGAAAGGGACCATAATGCTAACCTTATGATTCCTTAATGTATACATCAAAGGATATATATATATATATATATATATATATATATATATATATATATATATATATATATATATATCCTTTGATGTATACATTAAGGAATCATAAGGTTATATATATATATATATATATATATATAACAATAGGATCCGACAGATAATAGGATGTGTACTCTCCGCTTCATTTCCTGTTCCTTGTTTGGTTGTGGGCTTGGAACGGATTCACCGAATCTATTATCTATTCGATTTTAAATATATATATGTTCAGTATACATTAAGTCATCATAAGGGTACCAGGTATGGGTCAAGTCATAGGACACAAAGTTAATGCACATTTTTCTAGTACAAAACATACTTTCCAAATCAGAACTTTTGGTATATTAAACTAGAAACTTTCCAGTAAAGGGTTTAATCCATTTTATTAAACCAGTATAAACTTAAAGGACTTTAGGTGATTGACTCTATAATACCTTAGTTTATACATCATGGTTATATATCATTAATACCCAGTAGGTGGTTGGATGTGTGCTTTCCGCCTTACTTCCTGTTCGTTGTTTGGTTGTGGACTTAGGGCAGATTCACCCAATTAACTATCTATTCGATATTAGATCATATATAGCCAGTATAAACTAAGTGATTATAGAAGTAATCACTGTGGTCACCATTTTATTATAAGAAATAAGGGTTTTCTTAAAGAATATTTTCATTAAATATAAAGGAACTATTACAATTAACTTCATGAGTAACAAGTGAATACGCCAGGGTTATATACAACAATGATCTAACAAACAATGGGATGTGTGCTATCCGCCTTACTTCCTGTTCCTTGTTTGGTTGTGGGCTTAGGGCAGATACGCACAGTCGATTGTTTGTTTACTCTGAGTTTTATATAACTTGTATCCATTTAGTACTCATAGAAAGGATTGTAGAATCATTTTTACGTATCTTTCATCAAAGTAGGAAATATAGGATTTTCTAGAGGAACAGACGAACTTTTCTAAACAGAACTTATAACTTACTACATTTCAACTACATTTTACAACAACTTTCTACAACTTACTTACATCACTAAAATCTTATGAACTCACCAGCTTAATTGCTGATCAACTCTTTCAAATAACTTGTATTCTCAGGAGACTAATAGACAGGTACTCGCGCTGGGTATACAGAAGATGGAGCATAATAGCTTCAAGTCTTGTTTTTTTATTTGCTTATGTATTCTATGTTTTGTGAACACACACATTGTAAACACTTTCTTTCTAATGAAATGGTTGTTCATTACTTGCTTACTATGATGCATGTCTTGTGATACTAAACATGACGTCCTCCACCCCCGAACGTTTCCGCCGTTCCGGTTTTGGGGTGTGACAGTCGAGCTCAAGTAAGTTTTCTCCAAGATACCCATACATGTTATGTTACAATATGATTTGTATATGAGAATTGCATGTTAGATTAGGGCTAAGGATCTAGGAATGATGCCTTATATGCCTATTGTTGTACATGAGAACTGCATGCTAGATTAGGGCTAAGGATCTAGGAAGATGTCTGATATGCCTGTTATATGTGTTTATTGAGCTGCAAGATAATATTGATTAGTTAGTTATAAGATAGCTTGGATAGAGTAAGTTTGATTGGATTACTTAACGTCCGAATGTTGCTTGCTTTTTGCTAATAGGAATTCTAGTTATCTTTACTTAACTAATAAACGAATACGTTACATTACATATTGTGAGGATTAAATAATTTCAGAAGGTTAGGTTTAGCCCTATTTCATGGCTCTTGTTTGAGTCCAACCGTTGTAGGGCAGGACCTCTCATTCTAAGAATTATCTAGTCTTAGTGATATGTGATGGTATTCGCAAGTTAGTTAGGTGAAGGTAGCAAGGACTTCTTATGCAACTGATGGCGGAGGGTGGGTTGGCGAGTTACCCTAGGGTAGGCCTAGGATGAGATTAGTGCAGAGAACAATAGTAGTAGAAGGGACTTGGTGAAGTCGGGGCAATCCTCGAGGAAAGTACGAATAGATGTGGAAGGTAGTATGGGCCCGTACTACTGAAAGCAGAGGATCCGTACTCGAGTCAAGGAGGGCCGAGATGGAACTAGGAAACTTGTAGAGTGTATGAGACCTCCTGAGGTTTATGTATGATTCTGACGATTATGTGTTATGTTTCAGAATGGTGATGATCACACGTCATGGAGGGGGAGGTTCAGGATCAGGATCTGGTTCGGGATCGGGCTCGGGGGCAGGTTCCGAGCCAGTGGACGAGGGACTACGCGAGTTCATCGCGTCTGAGATCACGAGAGGTATTCTTGAGTCGACCCCGGTGATTTTCGGGTCGATCAAGGAAGGGATCATTGAGCTGATGGAGGATCGCCTTAGGGCATTCAGGAGCGATATGGCATTCAGTCAGTCATGATCACGCACACTGTCCTTCAAGGACTTCAGGGGCAGTGGTGCGCTGGATTTCCATGGGGCTAAGGACCCCATCATATCCAGGGGATGGATTGCAGACATTGAGTCTGCACGGTTGATGAGCTTCTGCCCTGAGGGGTCGAAGGTGCGATATGCCGCATGTTGTTTGAGAGATAGGGCCAGGGATTGGTGGGAGTCGGTTGGTGACTCGTTGGGAGCCTCGACTATTGAGGCTATGACTTGGTCGGACTTCGTGACCAGGTTCAGGGCTGAGTTTGCACCAGCTGTGGAGTTTCAGCAGTTGGCCAGAGATTTCCTTGATATGAGGCAGACGACAGAAACAGTGGCGGAGATTACCGCCAAGTTCCGGGAGAGGGCATTGTTGGTGCCCGAGTATGCGGGAGATGAGGATATGCGGAGGACCCGCTATCACGACATGTTGAGAGCTGATATTCGGGAGCATGTCAGCTTCTCAGCATGTCCGACCCTGGAATCCATGATTGCCATGGCGAGGGAGAGGGAGATTGATCTGGAGCACATCCGGAAGAGGAAGGCTGAGACAGAGCAGGCTACTGGGGCTTCGGGGAAGAAGCCCAAGGGAGCAGACACTAGGCCGAAAGGCCAGGGCCGCTGCAGGAAATGCGGCATGCCACATGAGGGAGCTTGTAGATTGGGAGCGTCTGGCTGCTACAAGTGCGGCAAGACGGGGCACTTCAGTAGGAATTGTACCGCCCCCGCGCCCACTTTCCAGACATCATAGTGTTGGGTTTTGAGCATTCTAACACACCTATGGTGTACATGCAACCCTAAATACCTTGGATCTATGTTTTCTCTATTATACATGCAAATATCAATTTTCCAAGGTATTGTTCTAACTAGCATAATATAAAGTACATGTAATATAAAATCTAGTAGAATTACATACCTCTTTGTTGGTGCTTGATTTCTTCAAGCTTTAAGAGCTTAGCCCCAATAGTGTGGAAGCCTCAAATGGAATCACAAATCACCAAAACACCTTGGAAGAACTTGAGACAATATGTATGCACACTAAAATCGGCCCACTCTTATTTTCACACACTTGTGCCAATTTTGTGAGCCAAGGACCCCTTTATATATTATGGAGGATTAGGGTTACATCCATGTAAACCCTAATACCCATGACCTTTCATTTACATAGGATCCATGGGTTAAAAGCTCCATGGACCATCCATGAAAGCTTAGCCCAACCTAAATGAACTTGGCCCATTCCATATATATAAGAGTCCATATTTAATTAGTTCTTTTTTATCATTTAATTAATTCTAAATTAATTCTTGATCAATAATAATTAAATAATATGATTCCTTATTAATATATTAGAACTTATAATATATTAATATAAATCATAAATATACTATTCTCAAAAGACTATCCATATAAATTGTGCCGGTGAAGTGCAACCCAAATGGACCATGTCGGGTCGGGTCAAGTACATACCAAATATAGTTATGGACTTAGACATTAATCCAACAGTCTCCCACTTGGATAAGTCTAAAACTATTATTGAGTATGACTTCAAAACCTAACTGGCAATCGTAGCTCTTAAAGCCGCTGTCGAACTCTAACCTTGTCAATGACTTGTCCATTAGATAAGGGATCATATATTCCTCAATTCTAGATATCATATGGACTGAGACATGGATTATAATCATTCTCTCTGTCCATTTGTTGTTTCCCGATTTTCGATTTATGATGACTGACTGATTGAACAAATCAAATCAGTCCTGGCTTGGCCAAGCACTCACATGTGTCATCGCTAAATCATCGAGGGGTCCACAGATATCGCTTTTATCCCGAAGGTAAAAGGAATGGATAAACTTCGACTCATATGGCTTGTTCTACTACTTGTTGAATCATACACAAAGGCACGCTTTATAACATCGAGTTACCAATGCGTTTTCATGCAATCAATGTATAACCAACTCATAGTAACAACTCATATCTCTAGGTTTGAAGAATATAAGATATTATCGTCTCATGATCACTCGTGATAAAATCCATGAAGTGATTCAAATGAGCGCGGGTTGAATCCAATACTTAGAACTTATGAGCACTCATGAGTGTTGTAGCACCACTTTGTCCACCAACTTGGACCTCTACAAACCAACCCATGACAGTCTTGATTCATATCTACTTCCAACATATGACCGACTGTGGATGGTTTGAATAACTTAATCATTCAGGAAGAGCGACTTAGTTATTCTGGAAGTCAAAACATGCAAAGTGAAACACAAGAATAAATGAATCAAATATGGTATCAAACCCTATGAATATAAATAAACACTTTTATTTATCACCATACTGATTACTCATTATTCATTGTTTCGGTTTTATCAACTTTATACTTGAATTAAAAACACTAGTTGTCCCATGCTCCAAGCATGTACACTATGTTTTTCTTAAACAATAGCTTCGCCATACACCAAGTATGCACTCTATGTTTGTCCATGATCCTTACTTTGTGAAATAAACCAATTGAACATAATTTCAATGATTCTAATTTCACACTCCCAAATCCTTATCGAAAAATGTGAGAATTTCAAATTCCTATCATTTATCGAAATCTGTTTAGTTTTTAAACTTATATGCACTGACCCTCCTGTAATGAATATGTACAAAGTCACAAAGACTTGTCAACAGTCATTATAAGGTATTCCAATGGAGATCAACTCCATGGAAACTAAGTCTCATATTCAAAGTACATTGCTTTGGACATGCTTCTTGCATTAAGTTTTCTAATCTTACACAGATAACTTCCACCTATGGAGACAACTCCATATTCTCATTTTGACTATCACTTTTGAATAAGAGATGCCTCTTTTCAGAATATGTCAATATGGTCCTTCCAAAATTAGCACTATACTTCCAAATGTCCCTGAGCAACCAATCTTTGGTAAACCTCAGATTGTCCTCGACAATTGCTTAATCATTTTAGTCATATCCAATTCTATACCTTTTCCCTTCTTAACGCCCCAGACATTTGGAAAATTTTAGAAAGGATGAATATAGCACTTGTAATCGATCCTATATCCGAAGCATATGGGACACGATTCATGATGTCTCACATAAAGACTAAACCAGTCTTTTGCTATAATATTTCCATTTCAATTTGCCAAGTTCTCATAATTCAGATTATGAAAAGGGATGCCGTAATCATAATCGAATTTTAGAACGCAAATAATGGACCCATATATAGAATTTCCTTATGTTGAGCCATTCCAACATGAAATTCATATATATATCCTTGACTAAATACGATTTAAAACCTCAATCTAAACTTTTAGATTTGAGATGAAGTATAATTTCCTCTCCCTTAATTATAGCAAAACAACTTTTTCCCAATTGAAACCTTTTGTTTTCTATAATTAACATTGCTAACTTGCAACCTTTATCATAATTATCATGCTCCCACTAACACGATGATTATTAGCATAACACTTATGCTCCCACTAGCTTTGACATGTACTCAGAAATCAGCTAAACTTCTAGAAAAACAATACTTTATTGACTTTCTTACCAAAGTTCAGATTTCTGATACTAGATTGCTTTGATAAAACTTTATCAATATCATACACCTTATCTTAGATAGCTCACAGGTGTGTCTAAACAATTTTGAGAACTCTAAGAACTCATATGCGAAGCCAACTTTAACTGGAATGGGCACAGAAATAAAGTATGTCAATACGATAGGTTATAAACCTCACGTCGTGTGCTAGTGTTAAACTACAGGTTTTTATTCTTGATTAGATCTTGAAATTCTTTTCAGGATCTTTAAGACTCCCACTGTCCTCTTGACATATAAGACTATCTTGTCAAATATTCAAGATATAGTGCGGATTCTTTATCAAGACAAATATTTCACACAATTGGCCTTAGTTGGTCTTTGTTTTATCCAAAACATCACAACTTACCAATTTCAAATGTACAAGAGTAGAAAACTTTTACTCTTACATTTGACAAGTGTTTTAAACCTTCTTTAAGACATGTCACTCAAGTTACAATCTTAGAGTATAACTCTAAGAATTGTTTTTGGAACGAAGTATGAATCATCTTCTTGATTTAACCACTTCAACAATTCATAACTCCTCTTCTTAACTATCAGAATGCACTTAGAGGATTAATTGTGATAAGGTCTCAAAATCATTAAGATGGTCTTAAAACATGATACTAAAGTACTCTCCCATCTTTTCAGATTTGAGAAACTTTTATCTTTCTGCCTAAGTTGATTCTTCTTATTCGCTCTGCCATACATTGGAACCTTTTCCAATGTCTCAGAATTACACTTAAGCTTGTAAGTATAACCATATTTACTGAGCTATAGTAAATTATGACGAATAGTCTTATCGATCTTTTGTGGTGGACTTAACTAGTGCACAAGAATGTGTACTCGATCCCTTAGTCCTTTACTTGACTCACACATCCATGAGAACCGGTAGTTAGTCTTAATTTTTCCAATGCTTGAAAGTTCTCATTCATCATGCTATACAAGTTGCATGATTCCAAGTTTCTATCCAACTGAAACTTGGGTGATGAGAATCTTTCCTTATTTGGTAAATTTAGACATTACCACAAATGAAAAAATCAAATTCACTTTCCAATTTTGCTAGCAATGGAATCATACAAACAACAATTTTCACAAATGTCATTGTAAGGATACTTAAAATAAATAAAATCAAAAATTTCCTTTTATTTTAAAACTTTGCGGAAAAACTTATCCTTACCATCCATATGAAAACCTTGTTGTTATCTATTCCTAAGCAATGTGTCATAACTCCTAAGTAACAGCTTCAAAATTCTGATGCGATCGAAATCCATCTTCGCGATCAGAAGCAGCATATACTTCCTTTAATCTTTCTCTCTTTTCTTTGATTCTTATAACATCGCCATGTGACCCAGTCACATTATGTAATAGAATCTCCAAATAGGAGCTTAACAGAGTTAGACAATGGACTTTACCTGAAGTAGAGTCAAACTTATTGACTTTAACATCCTTAGGTAAATTTGGCAGCTTCGCAACCAATGCCCATTCCTTTGGCAATAGATACCTATGGGCTCTTGATAATAGGACTATCTCAGACTTAGCCTTTCTCTTTACCATTTGGTCAACCGAGTTGACTATGGCCGATCCCTTTCCATTGGGAAGAGAGAGCTTTACTGGATATCCAATGTCATCATTGTCAATGTCCATAAAGTTTTAGGAAGTTGATCTTAGCAAATAGATAAGATCATTAAGGGTCTTGTCATAGTCTGTTTCATAGGAGTCCCAAAGGAACTCACTATGTGACTTAGAAAGTGATTGATCATCAGCTTCCTCTAGACTTTGACACCCAACTCTCCCGGCTTGTCAATATGTGACTACATCTCCAAGATGTGATCACACATAGACCTTTGCTTGCCAATAGGGCTTGAGTGACCTTGAACTTGTGGGTTAGGGAGAATAATTGGAGGAGGTGGAGGAAGAGAAGTATGACTTCCATTAGCCAAACTCGGGAAGTCATATTCATTAGGAAAGCTTGGTTTGGGAAGATCATTGTTGTCTAAACCAGACATCAACAATGGGAGATATTCAAGATAGTTGATTTAAAGTCCTTAATATAACACCCAATATGAAATATTAAGGCTAGGACCCAACACAATACTTTTATAACTTGGAAGAGGGATGCCGTAATCCAAGCTATAAAATATTTGAAGGTAGGTGAATGACGATTCACCAATTTCCACCAAGATAAACGAAATGTATTATTAGGTTTTACTTGGTTTTGAAACTCCTAGATTCTTTTGAGATTCATTGAACTGTTCAATGGCATGTTTCAATCTCGAGTGCGCCCTTCAGGTTTTGTGACTGGGATGCCGAGGATCACAAAACAAGGTGTGAATAACCATGCAAATATACTTGGTACCCTTAAGTGTTTACCCCTCAATCGATGTGCCGGTTAACCACACACGCTCCATCGATACTATGATAAACATTAAGTTACCCTTTGCCTACCTTGTTAAATACGAGTTAGTGTGCCGGTTAACCACACACGCTCCACTAACCGACTTAAATAAAGTGCAAAGTGTAATTTCATGGGTTAGCACCAAATTCACATTTTCCTAAGTAACTAAGATTGGGAATTTATAAGTGTTTAGTTACTTAGTATTTATCATTAATACTTTTAATGAAGGGAGAATTATAGTCCTTGTCCTACCCGTTCGGCTAACGACCCTCCACCAGTCAAGGAAGCGGTGGGTGAGAGTGGACACCCATTAAGCTGCCATTTTATAGGCAACAACCTTATACCCCCCTTATAGACCGGCTTCGTGAATGAGGCCTACTAACGGTAAGATTGACTTTATCTTATACATATCTATATAATTAAAATTATAATAATAGTATAAGGGTGTATTTTAAACATTTAAAATACTTGGTGGTTTAATCTATTAATTAAACTATACTCTTAATTTAATTAAACTTAAACCATGTCTTTATGGAATTATTAACTCTTTTAATTAAACACTTTAACTAATTTAATGAAGTCCATAAAGTTTGAATTTTAACTTTTAAAATTATAGAGTTTGGAATTAAAGCATTAATGTGTGTGAGACTTTACAAATTCCAAAACTTGAGGGCAAGTTTTGAAACTATTCAAAACCTTTCATTTCATAACTTATGAGTTTAATGGTTCATTAAAATGAAGACTCTTCATTTTTATGTAACCTCTTATTCTTTAATAAAACTTTTAAAGAAGTGACTCTTAAACATCCATAGCTTGAGGACAAGTTATGGAGTCATAAAATAGTTTAATGGAAAAAAAACTCTTCATTTTTGTGTAACCTATGGCACTTTTATTAGTTTTAAGATTCATAAATGTGACCTTTTATGTGACTTGAAGAAAAGTTACAAAAACACCTTTTATGAACTTCTTTTAGATTAATATGGATTGAAAGCAACTTAACAAATAATATTTTTCATCAATCTAAATTAACTCATAAAACAAGGTAACACAAAAAAACTTTTCATGTTCCATAACTTATGGAGGTTTCAAAAAACTCTTTAGATCAAACTTTTAAAACTAATAAAATAATCATATCATTTTATTTTTTACTAAATTTGACCTAATTCAACTCATATAGTAAAGTGACTCAAATTTTAAAAATAATTAGTTTTTCATAAAATCAAGTAATTATCTTAAAATATGACAAACTAAAAATACATTTGCATCAAATATAATAGAAAACAACCCATGTCTCTGATACCACTGTTGGGTTTTGAGCATTCTAACACACCTATGGTGTACATGCAACCCTAAATACCTTGGATCTATGTTTTCTCTATTATACATGCAAATATCAATTTTCCAAGGTATTGTTCTAACTAGCATAATATAAAGTACATGTAATATAAAATCTAGTAGAATTACATACCTCTTTGTTGGTGCTTGATTTCTTCAAGCTTTAAGAGCTTAGCCCCAATAGTGTGGAAGCCTCAAATGGAATCACAAATCACCAAAACACCTTGGAAGAACTTGAGACAATATGTATGCACACTAAAATCGGCCCACTCTTATTTTCACACACTTGTGCCAATTTTGTGAGCCAAGGACCCCTTTATATATTATGGAGGATTAGGGTTACATCCATGTAAACCCTAATACCCATGACCTTTCATTTACATAGGATCCATGGGTTAAAAGCTCCATGGACCATCCATGAAAGCTTAGCCCAACCTAAATGAACTTGGCCCATTCCATATATATAAGAGTCCATATTTAATTAGTTCTTTTTGATCATTTAATTAATTCTAAATTAATTCTTGATCAATAATAATTAAATAATATGATTCCATATTAATATATTAGAACTTATAATATATTAATATAAATCATAAATATACTATTCTCAAAAGACTATCCATATAAATTGTGCCGGTGAAGTGCAACCCAAATGGACCATGCCGGGTCGGGTCAAGTACATACCAAATATAGTTATGGACTTAGACATTAATCCAACACATAGTTGATGTGTTTCCACTGCAACCAGCGAGGCCATAAAAAGGCCAATTGCCCTCAGTTGACAGCAGCAGCGCCAGTGAAGGCGCCAGCTCCAGCGACCCTGCGGATTACTGATAGTCGGCAGGGCAAGACAGAGGCTCCAGTGGTGAGGAGCCGAGCTTTCCAGTTGACTACCAAGGAGGCACGCGTCGCACCCGATGTGGTGACGGGTATGATTTCTTCTCCTTAGCTTTTATTTTATGTGGCTTATGATATTGATGTGCCAGGTGATATGTCTTGTTTAGGATCGTTCCATGTGAACGGTATCCCAGTTCAGGTGTTGTTTGATTCGGGCGCTACCCGATCATTTGTCTCTCTTGCGCTTAGCAAGAGGTTCCCTGAGTCTTCGGGCATGTTGGATTACCCCCTAGAGGTCGAGATTGCGGACGACCGATCGGTACGAGCGTCAGCGGTTTTCAGAGATTGTGTTCTGAGGCTATTCAAGGAGCGCTACCTGGTAGACTTGGTTACCATTCCGTTGCGTGGGAACAAGGTGATTATAGGCATGGATTGGTTGAGCCCCAACGGGGCAGTGATCGACTGCGCGCAGCAGTTGGTTCGGATCAGGACCCCGAGTGGGGGAGAGCTGGTGATTCAGGGAGAGAGGCCACAGCGCAGACCAGCGCTATGTTTAGCAGTGAGGGCTAGGCGCTATCTTCAGCAGGGTTGCACTGGGTATGTCGCCTATGTTATGGATACCCGGGAGGCGGGTAAGGCGACGGTGAGCGATGTTCCGGTGGTGCGAGATTACGCGGATGTATTCCCAGAGGAGCTGCATGGGATACCTCTGGAGCGACAGGTGGAGTTTAGGATCGACCTAGTCCCTGGTGCGGCTCCGATAGCCAAGGCACCATATCGGTTGGCTCCTCCCGAGATGCAGGAGTTGTCTACACAGCTGCAGGAGCTGTTAAACAAGGGATTTATCAGGCCGAGTAGTTCACCTTGGGGAGCCTCGATCCTGTTTGTCAAGAAGAAGGACGGGTCGCATCGCATGTGCATAAATTACCGGGAGCTGAACAAGGTAACGGTGAAGAACCGTTACCCGCTCCCGAGGATAGATGACTTGTTTGATCAACTTCAGGGAGCATCTTGGTTCTCCAAGATCGATCTACGGTCAGGATACCACCAGATGAGGGTTAGAGAAGAGGATGTATAGAAGACTGCTTTTCGAACTCGGTATGGCCATTACGAGTTCGTGGTGATGCCCTTCGGGCTCACCAATGCTCATGCCGTGTTCATGGATCTCATGACTCGCGTGTGCAGGCCGATGCTGGATCGGTCCGTGATAGTTTTCATTGACGACATCTAGGTTTACTCCAAGACGCAGGAGCATCACGAGGAGCAATTTCGAGAGGTGTTAGGTACCCTGAGGAGGGAGAGCTTGTATGCCAAGTTCTCCAAGTGCGAGTTCTGGTTGCGCGAGGTGCAGTTTATTGGGCACCTTGTCAACCAGAACGAGATATTGGTTGACCCGGCCAAGGTGGAGGCCGTGATGAGATGGGAGGTTCCGAAGTCTCCATCTGAGATTCGGAGTTTCCTCGGATTGGCGGGCTATTACTGGAGATTCATTCAGGACTTCTCCAAGATTGTCGTACCCTTGACCCGAATGACGAA
Organism: Lactuca virosa; assembly: GCF_052849685.1. Taxonomy (NCBI): domain Eukaryota; kingdom Viridiplantae; phylum Streptophyta; class Magnoliopsida; order Asterales; family Asteraceae; genus Lactuca; species Lactuca virosa. The sequence goes on along the minus strand of NC_136433.1, from coordinate 34,788,975 downwards.
GAAGGTCGTTGTATTTCGTTGGGGGCCTGAGCAGCAGGCCGCATTTGAGACGCTGAGACAGAGATTGTGCGAGGCGCCAATCTTAGCCTTGCCTGAGGGCGTGGATGATTTTGTGGTGTATTGTGATGCGTCTATTTCGGGTTTGGGCACAGTTTTGATGCAGAGAGGGCATGTCATCGCCTACGCCTCGAGGCAGCTGAAGCCTCACGAGGCGAACTACCCGTCGCATGATTTGGAGTTGGGGGCGGTCGTTTTCGCCCTCAAGATTTGGCGACACTACCTCTATGGGGTCCGATGTACCATCTACACGGACCACAAGAGTTTGAGGTACCTCATGGATCAGCCGAATCTGAACATGAGGCAGCGTTGGTGGTTAGACGTGGTGAATGATTACGATTGTGAGATCCTTTACCACCCGGGGAAGGCCAATGTCGTGGCCGATGCGCTTAGCCGCAAGGCGGAGCCGATTAGAGACATCTGCATGAGGATGACCTTGGTGACTCCGCTGTTGGAGTGGATTCAAGAGGCCCAGCAGGAGGTTATGAAAGAGGAACATCGTAAGAGTGAGCGTATTGTGGGCCAGGTTTCCTCCTTCGATTACGACAGCCGAGCGTTATTGACACTACACCGCAGGGTGTGGGTTCCATACCACGGGGGTGTACGCCATGTTCTGATGGAGGAGGCGCACAAATCTCGATTCTCGATTCATTCCGGGGCGACGAAGATGTACAGAGATCTTCGACCCGATTACTGGTGGCCCTGCATGACACGGGACGTCACCTAGTATGTAGAGCGGTGCTTGACCTGCAGGAAGGTCAAGGCCGAGCACCAGAGGCCACACGGCAAGATGCAGCCGCTAGAAATTCCCATGTGGAATTGGGAAGATATTACTATGGATTTCATCACCAAGCTTCCCAGGACTGCACGGGGAGTGGATTCGATTTGGGTCATCGTGGATCGGTTGACCAAGAGTGCTCAATTCATACCGATCCAGGAGAGCATCTCGGCCTAGAAATTGGCCGATATCTACATCTGGGAGGTAGTGGCTCGGCACGGAGTGCCAATTTCGGTGATTTCGGACCGAGACGTGCGGTTTACTTCCAAATTCTGGAAGAAGTTTCACGACGAGTTGGGTACTCGTTTGCACTTCAGCACTGCTTTCCATCCGCAGACGGATGGTCAGAGTGAGCGGGCCATCCAGACTCTGGAGGATATGATGCGAGCATGTGTTTTAGACTTCGGAGGCAGTTGGGATACTTCCCTTCCTTTGGCCGAGTTTTCCTATAATAACAACTATCACGCGAGTATCGATCGTCCTCCTTTTGAGATGTTGTACGGGAGGAAGTGCAGGACCCCAATATGTTGGGGTGAAGTCGGACATAGGGTCATGGGGAGCACCGAAGTGGTGCTCAAGACGACAGAGAGGATTCAGCAGGTTAGGAGTAGGCTTCAGACTGCTCAGAGTCGGCAGAAAAGTTATGCCGACAAGCGCCGTTCGGACTTGGAGTTCCAGGTCGGGGATATGGTCCTCCTGAAGGTGTCGCCTTGGAAAGGCATCATTCGATTCACGAAGCGGGGCAAGTTGGGCCCCAGGTATATTGGACCTTTCAGGGTTGCCGCCCGGGTGGGCAAGGTGGCGTATAGGCTGGATCTGCCAGCCGAACTCAGTCAGATTCATAGCACGTTTCACGTCTCCCAGTTACGGAAGTGTCTGGTGGACGACTCGGCAGTAGTGCCCTTGGAGGATAGTCAGGTGGATGACAGCCTGAACTACATCGAGCGACCAGTGGAGATCCTCGACAAGAAGTCGAAGGATCTGAGGAACAAGAAGGTGGAGCTGGTGAAGGTGCAACGGCAGCACCGCAAGGGGTCGGAATGGACTTGGGAGCCAGAGGAAGAGATGAGGGAACATTACCCCGAGCTTTTTCCAGATTCAGCAGCAGACTTCGAGGACGAAGTCTAAAATAAGTGGGGCTGATTTGTAGCACCCGATTCCTGGTACGTATTTAAATTCAAGAAATGTTGCAATTTACTCTGGGACTCGGCGAGTTGGAGGCCCAACTCGTCGAGTAGACTCGATTATTGATCGGGGGCTTAAGTGACCTACTCGACGATTCGGAAGACCGACTCGACGAGTAGGAGCTGTCTGGACAAAACCCTAATATTCAGGGTTTGCACCCTATTTAAACACTTTATCTCGTTCCAAACCAGCCTCCATCACCCTCCCAACTCAGAGAAACCCTAGATTGAAACCCTAAACCCTTTTTGAGTGATTTTGAGCTTGTTGTGCCTTTTTGTGCAAGTTAGAAGGTTGAAGAGAAGAAGAAGGAGCTTGGGATTTCAGAAGGAGCAAGGAGATCCAGAGGTTTTGCTGTATTTCCTTAGATACTCTTTTGGAATAACTTAGGGCTTTTGGAAGCCATTTTGGAGCCATACTTGGATGCAACCACGATTTTGGGATAAGAACTTCAGATCTGTAGCCATTGAGGGTTCCCATGGCATAATGGTGCCAACTTTATGGCCATGGGAGACCCATGCATCATATAAACCCCTTTTTATGGGTTTTTGAGCCAAAGGCCCCATGCATGTACATCAAGTTTGAAGCTTTACGTATAAAATGGACCCTAGGAGGCCAGATCTATGGTTTTGACGCATTAAGACCCATTATAATCGGCTGTATAGTTTTGGATGAAGAGGGACTCGGCGAGTCACTTGGGTGACTCGGCGAGTCGGGACGCTTTTTCCCCCAAAACGACTTCTGGAAATGGTTTTGGTTAAGTGGAAGGAACACTCAGGCTGCTAGGGGTTTGTTTGGAACTGGAAATCTTAGGACTCGACGAGTGTATGAACAGACTCGGCGAGTCCAAGGAAATCTCCCAACTCATGAAGACGGACTCGACGGGTTGTTCATAGACCTCGGCGAGTCATAGACTGGACACATTCATAAGACGAAAATGAACTTGACGAGTTCAAGGATGAACTCGGCGAGTCGGTTGAAGATGGTCCCGATGCTATGGTTGAAGGTGAACTCGTCGAGATCTTGCTAGACTCGACGAGTAGAGTCGGGGTGTAACATCCCAAAAATGCAGTCTGAAAATTTCGTTTTAAATCAGTAATAAAACCATAGTCATCATACGTCATAGAAAAATCACAACAATGTATCTCAGAATAATATAGCAACTGTCATGTATATCAGAGTATAAACATCCCGGGCTGAACAAATGGTGTGTGCACTGCAATCTTCCCGAGCTCCTCTTTTGAAAACTGAGTAGCTGAAACCAAAACTGAAAACTGTAAGCACGAAGCTTAGTGAGTCTCCCCAACTACCACATACCATACAATAACATATAAAGCAACTACTGGCCTTGCCCACTGCATCGGACCGAAGTCCGGAACTAACCAAGGCCTTGCCCTCTGCATCGGACCGAAGTCCGGAAACTGCATCGGACCGAAGTTCGGAACTAACTAGGGCCTTGCCCTCTGCATCGGACCGAAGTCCGGAAACTGCATCGGACCGAAGTCCGGAACTAACCAGGGCCTCGCCCTCTGCATCGGACTGAAGTCCGGAAACTGCATCGAACCGAAGTCCGGAACTAACCAGGGCCTCGCCCTCTGCATCGGACCGAAGTCCGGAAACTGACTGAACGTAGCATATCATAATCATATCTACTAGCATAAACACATATACTGCATACTGCGTCGAACCGAAGTCCGGAACACATAACACAAAGACATGCTTGAATCACAAAGACATCAAGCACACTGAACTACTGCATCGTACCAAAGTCCGGAACTACTGCTAACTAAACGGGCCGGCATTGTGGCCGTAGACCCGTTCCTACTGAAGGAAACTCACCTCACACTGCTGAAGTCCCGTAGACACAATCCCACACTGCTGAAGTCCCGCAGACTCAACCCCTAGCTGTTGGATGACAGATTCCCGAACTGTCAACACCAAAATAACACCCAATTAATAATTGGGTTCTATCACATATCCATAATTCCATGCTTGGGGTAAAAGACTACCTTACCCTTAACTTAGCTTGACTCAGTCCCAAGGCCCAATCCAAAGGCCCAAAGTCCAACTATGGCTCAAAGCCCAACCTTTGGCCCAATTTTCCAAATTGGGCCCAAACCTCTACATGGACATCCCTTAAGGCCCAATTGTTCAGTCCGGTCCAACATGTCTCCTTTTAATGGCCCAATATCATACAACCATCTAGGCCCAAACTATGGCCCATCTATGGCCCAATTTTCCAAATTGGGCCCAATCCTTCATATGGGCCTTACCTTAAAGCCCATTAAATTATTCTAGTCCATTTGCTTGTTCTTGGATGGCCCAACACAAAGCCCAAGTGAAATTAGGGTTTCACATAAAATAATAATTAGGGTTAAGTGTTTCTTACTTAACCTATTAAGGACTTGATCCTTTAAGTCCTTTACTCTACTAAATAAATGATATGGTGAAATTGGGCTTAATACACAATCCAATCTCAATGGCCCAAAAGTGGGTCCAATAGGTCTAAGGCCCAATACTCACAATTAGGGTTTTCTAAACCCTAATTAGGGTTTTCTCCCAAACATGGCCCAAAATAAATCTTTAAGCTCATTAGGGTTTTGCTAGGTCAATTAGGGTTTGCTTGTGGGGCACCACCCACTACCACCTTGGGTAGTGGTGGTCAATGGCGGCACACGGCGGCGGCCACCACCTTACGGTGGTGGTTACTATTATTTTTATTATTATTGCTAATTACAATTACAACGCTTTGATTCAAAATAACCACACACGCACACTAACTAACACACACACACTAACTAACACGCACACACAGCCACACCATGGTGGCCGGCGGCGGCTCGTGGCGGCAGCCACCATGGCTGGCGGCCATGGTGGTTTTCTTCTCCGTTTCCAGTCATCAACACTACCCTCAACACACACACACACACGAGCTGGACACATAAAACACACCCTATATGGTCGCAAAGCAACTCCAGCCACCCACTTGGTGGCTCATGGCGGCGACAACAAGGTTTTCGGATGGCAGCCACCACCTCACGGTGGTGGCGGTGACTTCTTTTGGCTCCCTGACTAGCAGCAACTCACCTCGATGAGTCTTGCTCAGAATCGGGACGCAACCACCCGGAGAACAGCAGCGGCGGGCAATCGGCAACAGGAGAACGGGGAAGGGAAGAGAAAGACGATGGGGTGGTGGCGGTTAACCCTCATTGGGAGCAACGGCGACGGTCTAGCGTCCGGCTCCGGCTCCTGGCTTCTTCATCCATCGGAAAAAGGCAGCAACGACAGCAGAGAGATGCTTGTTCGCCAACCTCGTCGCCGCCGGTAGCGAGATAAATAGAGGCGCTGAATGACATCCAACCTCGGCAAAGGCATTGCCGAGAACGGTGGCGTCTGGTGATAAGGTAGCAGGCGGAGAGGCGGCTGTCGGAACCGGTGACGCAAGTGGTGGCTGAGGTGCTCCAAGAACGATGGCGGCGATATAGAATGCTAGAGTTTGGGTATTCGCTGCTGAACCTTCATACGAGAGGGTATAAGCCGTCGGGTTCAAGTCCCATGTATATACCAAACTTCCATACACTTTTGTCACAACCAACCCCTCCTTGCCAATTCTTTTTCAAACTAAATCTAAAATTTACCTTTTGGCCCGTGCTTCTAAAGTTCCTTTCAAATTAAATCCTTAATTTACTAAACAGCCCTCGACCTTCAAAATTCTTTACAACTAATCTGGAATTACACTTTTAACCCCTGACCACTGAAATTGTGACAATCAGCTTCTCGAAATCACACCTCGCTATATAATTATTGATTTTAGGCTACGAGTCATTCATTAATTTATTTATTTAATTTATTAAATGAACAGGGCGTTACAACTCTCCCCCACTTAAATTAGATTTCGTCCTCGAAATCATTCCTTACCATTCCTTACACCCCCAACTACCTTAGTATCATGGTCACCATCATGGGCACACCCTAGCCTACCCAGGGTAGCCGTGACCACTCCTCGGAAGGCCCTAAAATCTACAGGTGAACGAATTCCTCGTAACAAGATCACATCTATTCCATCTGAAATATGTTGTCTTGAGATGGTTTGATTCCCTAACAGACCACTCATACTGAATCATGATCGTTGAATCCAGTTCGTTTACCCCTCAACTGACTACTCAACTCCTGGTAACTCGAGGTTCCCACAATATAACAGGATCACAGACCTAATTATCCTTGCATACCCCTGATACTTGGCCAAGGCTCAGATACTCCCGCTGTGAGTGACTTGTCACTCCCCAAATCATCTAGCTATTCCGTCCATACTCGCAACCTAAAACACAAATGCTAACACTGCCCAATGCTGAAACTATTTTAATACTAAACTGCCCGAAACACTGAACTGTCTAAACACTGAACTGTCCGAAACACTGAACTGTCTGAACACTGAACTACCTGACACACTGAACTGCCTGAAACTGTATGCTGCCACATGGTTGCTTCCCGACATCTACCGAGACCTACCTGGTCTCAATTTTCCGCCAATCATCTGAAATATCGGGTTCCAGCCCAACTGCGGAGCCAAAGGACTCCCTGCTTAGCCGCCTCGCACGACTTCTGAACGAAATCCTTCTATGGATCTAGCTGCTACTAGTTATCTTGTCACTGTGGCCCTAACGGCCTTCTGATCTAACTGATTGGTTCCATGCGTCGAATCCTAACGTCACCAAGCCCAAAGCTAAAAGTGATTGCTACATGACCATTGGTAGCCTTATGTCATAAATGAACTTAAGCAGTCCACTGCCTCCTTGCTCTCATAGCTGTAGTGGCACTTCTACAGTCTTATCACTGGCTTAACCAGGTCTAATCCGTTTGGGAAACTCCGAAATCCAATCTGTGGATTTCCATATCCTCACTGCTACACCCGAACTGGTGGGTACTACTGTCCTTCCTGCGTCCTAACAATGCACTCACGCTATCTACCAACCTAGTGAATGCTACAGCTACACCCGTAGACTTACAACACTCTAACACTATTTGGCTGCTAGTGAATGCTACGGCTACCCCCGCAGACTTACAACACTCTAACACTATCTGGCTGCTAGTGAATGCTACGGCTACACCCGCAGACTTACAACACCCTAACACTATCTGGCTGCTAGTGAATGCTACGGCTACACCCGCAGACTTACAACACTCTAACACTATCTGACTACTAGTAAATGTTACGGCTACACCCGCAGACTTACAACACTCTAACACTATCTGGCTGCTAGTGAATGCTACGGCTACACCCGCAGACTTACAACACTCTAACACTATCTGGCTGCTAGTGAATGCTACGGCTACACCCGAAGACTTACAACACTCTAACACTATCTGACTGCTAGTGAATGCTACAGCTACACCCGCAGACTTACAACACTCTAACACTATCTGGCTGCTAGTGAATGCTACGACTACACCCGTAGACTTACAACACTTTCGCACACTATCTCATTCGATATTTATTAATCCGAACGCATCCGACGTCGAGCATACACGCGACCTCATCCAAAACTGAACCCATGTCCTGACTGGAATCCTTGGACTGATTCCCTAAGGCTTGCTAGTAAAAATTCCGAGAACGCGATCTCATCATTGGCAAGTTTTTCCAAACTTCCATATCACACTCTCCTCGAACCATACAGCCACATGGGCTGTCTTCCTTTCAGACAAGGATGCAAAACTTATCCTAGTCTCAAAACTGCTCCCGCTTCTGAATCCTTGGGCGATTCTCCCCCACTTTCATTCAGCTAATGCCTTACAGCACACAAAACTGGAAGAATTCCCAATCCTTCTCACCACCCATGACCAATCTGCTAGAAACCACGCTTACCATTGCTAGTGTTTTCAACACCAGCTAATCCAAAAGATCACACAACTTCTAAAAATCCGAATAAATCTCCGGTAATAACCTGCTAGACCCATGAAGCTCTGAATCTCAATTGGAGACCTCGAAATCTCCCACTGCATCACGGCCTCTATCTTGGCCGGATCGACTAGTACACCCTTCTGGTTGACAGGGTGCCCAAGGAATTGCACCTCGCGCAACCAAAACTTACAATTGGAGAACCTTGCGAAAATTCTCTCCTTCCTCAAAGTCTCTAGCACCTCCCTCAGGTGCTTCTCGTGCTGCTCCTCAGTCTTGGAATAAACCAAGATGGCGCTGTACTTTCCTAATCCCGTAATCTGGGGAATTGCTCTATCACAATTCGCTAATGCTTCTCGGCATGCAATTGGCATATGACATCTCTCAAAAATATAATTCGGACACAAACCAAGGATAACTCAGGGTTACACTTACTCAACCCTTGCAACAAAAGGCTCCCTTGTGCAGTTTCCCGCAAGTGCTGCACCGAATCTGACCCCGCTGGCCTCTCAGAAGATGATCTGAAATCTACGGTCCCCTCCCGAGACCCCTCATTATAAGAAACTGATATGGTTCCCTCTTACCAATGTGATCCAAGTCCATATCTCGTTCTCAGGCTCAAGAAGTCATATCATTCAGGGTTTTGTACCCCGAGACACTCACGATCTCTGCTATCATTCTATAGTATGTTCTGATAACTTACCTTCTTCTTTTCCTCATCTGCTGCATACTGGGGTACCATATAAGCTCTTTCCCGAGACTTGGCAGTGATATCTGCCACAATCTCAGTCGTCTGGTGGAGATCTAACAACTCTTGCGCCAACTGCTGCGCCTCAATCGCCTGGGCACACTCTGCCCAGAATCTGGTCTAAAAGTCATCCCATGACATAGCATTAACCTCATCATCACTCAACTCACTACCAACCTCTTCCTATCAATCTTGTGCTCTATCCCTCAGGAGACAGGAAGTAAGTCAGATCTTGTCTCCTTTCGAGACAACGTCTGGTACTAAAAGTGTCGGCAACATCTGCCAACCATCTGCTGCTAACAATGGGGTCCCTAACCCCTATGATAATCTGAAGCTTCACAAGCTCTGAACTCCCGAAACATCAATGTACGCGTCCCTATCATGACTGCCATCTCAGTGCGGAATGCACTCTGCCTCTCATCACAAATCTCTAAACTGCTCTCCTTGGTCACAGCGAAGATCATAGGAGTCTGATCAATGATACTGCGCGTACTCTCAAATGGAATGAACTCCCTCATCTGATCATCAATCTGCCTGGCTCCAGAGTCCGAGCCTGACCCCTTGTCGACGCCAGAACTACCATCTGGTCTACCACGTAGCGTCACTATACTCGGCAACATACCATCACTAACATCACAATACTCATCCAAACTCGAGGGATCTCACACACTACAAGTTCCCTGGGTTCATCTCAGCCTTCCTTGATTCGAGTACGGATCCTCTGCTTTCAATAGTACGGGCCCATACTACCTTCCACATATATCCGTACTTTCCTCAAGTACTGCCTCGACTCCACCAAGTCCCTTCTACTACTACTGCTGATCTCTTGCTAATCTCATCCTAGGCTTGCCCTAGGGTAATCACCAACCCACTCTCCGCCATCAGCTGCATAAGAAGTCTCTGCTTTCTTCCCCTAACTAGCTTGCGAATACTATTACATATTACTCAGACTAGATAATTCTTCGAATGAGAGATCCTACCCTACAACGGTTGGACTCAAACAAGAGCTGCGAAATAGAGCTAGACCTAACCTTCTGAAATTATTTAGTCCTTGCAATATGTAACTTAACATATTCGTTTACTAGTTAGTGAAAGACAACGAGAACTCCTAAAAGCACAAAGCAAGCAGCATTCGGGCATTGAGTACACATAATCAAGCATATACTACTTTGGCTATCATACTGACTAATCTGTACTAGCATGCAGTTCTCAATAAGTTGGTACACATATAACAGGCACATAAGGCATCCTCCCTAGATCCTTAGCCCTAAACTAGCATGCAGTTAAAGCTGATACACATACAATAGGCACATAAGGCATCCTTCTTAGATACTTAGTCCTAATCTAGCATGCAGTTCTCATAAAGCTGATACTCATACAATAGGCACATAAGGCATCCTTCCTAGATCCTTAGTCCTAATCTAGCATGCATTTCTGTAACATACACATTTTGAGATCGTGTTTTATATAAATAATATTATGAAATATTATGTGATATTGAGTATTAAGTTCTAACAGATAGTTTTTACTAGAAATAAGGTAAAACTATGTTTAGAATCACTCATAAATTATTGGAAGTCTTATGAGATTCCAATTAAAAGCTAAATAGTGAAATTTAGCAAAAATATAAAACTTGAAATAAGTAAAAGTTTATTGTTGAAAGTTGTAGATAATCTCTTTAGAAACATATAGGCGAAAACCGCATCGAAATCCGAGTTATAACGAAGAAGTTATAACCAATCAAAGATCCGCGATAAAACCGGCACGGTGCCGAATGACGTAAAAAGTGAGTTTTCGATAAACTACTTTTTAGCCTTAGTGATCTAAATGAAAGTTGTAGTATTCGTTAAACCGAGAAGTTCGATAAAAAGAACGCCAAAATCTGACTTTGTATGAGGAAATTATGATTTTTACAACTTTCAGCTTAGCAGTAGACAGCTAAAAACTCGAATTTTAGATCGAGTGATTTTTAGCCGACACAACCTAAACGAGAATCGAAGGTCTCGTCATTAGTAGTACAACGGTAAAAAGTCTGACGAAAACGGACGTCGGATGAAGAAGTTATGAATTTTTAACGGATTTTCCAGTCCCGGTCTGTTAAAAATAATAATATAAAAATAAAATCAAAATTTTCCGACGAAGTCTAAATGAAAGTTGTAGAGCATAATTTTCTCTACGCGTGCATATAAAGAACGTCAAAAACGGAGCTCGTATGAGAAAGTTATGGATTTTACAAGATTTGGCACAATTTTCGAGAAAAATCGCATGAATAGTGTTGCCACGTCATCCCTCGCATGCAGCCTCCACGTGTCACCTCCTGATAGGACTGAGGTTCGCTGTGTCACCTTCTGATTGGACCAAGTCCGCGGTCCACTAAGCCCCGGACACCTTCGCAGGAGACACCCCGCGGACACTCCTCGGACCCTCGTGTCCATCTCCCATTGGACCGAAGCAGCCGACCCGATCCGAAGCCAGAAGCCGTATCATCCAACCAATGCGAAGCAAGCACCTGTCCGTCCGAGCCTCGCCCTGCTGCCACCTGGTCCGAACCTCGCAGCCGCGTGCCCTCACCCCCTCGCTTCGGATCCGAGGCTCGCACCTATATAAGGGGTGCGAGACCTCCCGGTTAAGAGTTTGAATTTTGGTCTTTTTCACCCCTTTTCAACATTTTCTTGCATTCCGACTTCCCCCGAAGCCCCGGTACTTATTCCAAAGCCCGAAACGCGCCCCGAGATTCCCGAGAAGTCCGAAAATTTATCTTTTCGGTTTCGAAGCTCTACCTTCGCAGAGCCCGGTTTTCAAGAAAACTCCCGGTTTTCAACGAAGAAAGTCATATTTAGAGCCGAAGTGCTGCCCGAATTACTATTTTGACCCCGGTTATTTCTCATGAGTTTAATATATAGGAACAATTGTATGTTATGTGTTATATGTGCTATGTGCTTTTCCATGTTATCATCTCGAGTTGTTGTATCTGCTATTTTATAGCAAGGTTGTACCTCTGACTTGAAGTGTATGACATAAGCATCACTTGGGTATTGGTATGAACCGTTGACCATGAAGTGTATGACATAGGCATCACTTTGGCTTCGGTAGTATGCTAAGATAAGGCTGAAAGCCTAAATATTCTAGCAAAATGATATTCTTGAGTATTTACTGTGCCATTTGTGCTGAAACTTTATTGATTTTATATCAAGTATGGAATTTGTTATGTCTCATTGATTAATATGGAAAGCTTTTCGCATTATGCCTTTGTTGTTCCTTGTTCCTCTTTGCTTCTGGCATATTACAGTATATATATATATGGCATAACGTTATATTGTATCTATTATTGAACTCACTAAGCGCCACCGCTTACCCCTCTCAATGTTTAACTAATTTGCAGGAGATAAGCATCCAGTATAGTTATATACTGGTAGCAGATTTTTGAATAGTTTGAAACTGCTGTATTGATAGAAGATTTTCGAATAGTTTGAAACTATTGTATTTTGCACTCCCATATGTATAAATCTATAGAATCCTGGGAAGTTATGTAATATATAACACTATGAGATAGTGGGTTTGTATCCAGTAGTTTGTAACCGTTTTATCAATATAAAATATTGTTTTATGAATATGCATGTAGCATGTTTCGGAATAACAATTGTCAAATATGAAAGTTTGGGTCTTTCAGAAATATGAAAGTATAGAAAGGGGTTCTTTCAATTTCTCATAAAGTTGATACTCATACAATAGGCACATAAGGCATCCTTCCTAGATCATTAGTCCTAATCTAGCATGCATTTCTCATAAAGTTGATACTCATATCAGAACATAAACTTGTATGGGTAATTTGGGAGTACTTACTTGAGCTCGGCTGATTGCATGCACCACACCCTTTTTCTCTTTTCAAAGTTCTTTTCTTTCTAAAAATTCTTTTTTCTTTTCTAAAACTCTTTTCTTTTTAAGTTAGTTTTTGCTTTTCTAAAACTCTTTTCTTTTGAAAACTTTATACCACTTCCTTAGTTTGAGTTCAGACACACTCGGGAGTCCGCCCGAATCCCTCAAACCAAGGCTCTGATACCAACTTGTAACATCCCAAAAATACAATCTGAAAATTTCGTTTTAAATCAGTAATAAAACCATAGTCATCATACGTCATAGAAAAATCACAACAATGTATCTCAGAATAATATAGCAACTGTCATGTATATCAGAGTATAAACATCCCGGGCTGAACAAATGGTGTGTGCACTGCAATCTTCCCGAGCTCCTCTTTTGAAAACTGAGTACCTGAAACCAAAACTGAAAACTGTAAGCACGAAGCTTAGTGAGTATCCCCAACTACCACATACCATACAATAACATATAAAGCAACTACTGGCCTTGCCCACTGCATCGGACCGAAGTCCGGAACTAACCAAGGCCTTGCCCTCTGCATCGGACCGAAGTCCGGAACTAACTAGGGCCTTGCCCTCTGCATCGGACCAAAGTCCGGAAACTGCATCGGACCGAAGTCCGGAACTAACCAGGGCCTCGCCCTCTGCATCGGACTGAAGTCCGGAAACTGCATCGAACCGAAGTCCGGAACTAACCAGGGCCTCGCCCTCTGCATCGGACCGAAGTCCGGAAACTGACTGAACGTAGCATATCATAATCATATCTACTAGCATAAACACATATACTACATACTGCATCGAACCGAAGTCCGGAACACATAACACAAAGACATGCTTGCATCACAAAGACATCAAGCACACTGAACTACTGCATCGGACCAAAGTCCGGAACTACTGCTAACTAAACGGGTCGGCATTGTGGCCGTAGACCCGTTCCTACTGAAGGAAACTCACCTCACACTGCTGAAGTCCCTTAGACACAATCCCACACTGCTGAAGTCCCGCAGACTCAACCCCTAGCTGCTGGATGACAGATTCCCGAACTGTCAACACCAAAATAACACCCAATTAATAATTGGGTTCTATCACATATCCATAATTCCATGCTTGGGGTAAAAGACTACCTTACCCTTAACTTAGCTTGACTCAATCCCAAGGCCCAATCCATAGGTCCAAAGTCCAACTATGGCTCAAAGCCCAACCTTTGGCCCAATTTTCCAAATTGGGCCCAAACCTCTACATGGACTTCCCTTAAGGCCCAACTGTTTAGTCCGGTCCAACATGTCTCCTTTTAAGGGCCCAACATCATACAACCATCTAGGCCCAAACTATGGCCCATCTATGGCCCAATTTTCCAAATTGGGCCCAATCCTTCATATGGGCCTTACCTTAAAGCCCATTAAATTATTTTAGTCCATTTGCTTGTTCTTGGATGGCCCAACACAAAGCCCAAGTGAAATTAGGGTTTCACATAAAATAATAATTAGGGTTAAGTGTTTCTTACTTAACCTATTAAGGACTTGATCCTTTAAGTCCTTTACTCTACTAAATAAATGATATGGTGAAATTGGGCTTAATACACAATCCAATCTCAATGGCCCAAAAGTGGGTCCAATAGGTCTAAGGCCCAATACTCACAATTAGGGTTTTCTAAACCCTAATTAGGGTTTTCTCCCAAACATGGTCCAAAATAAATCTTTAAGCCCATTAGGGTTTTGCTAGGTCAATTAGGGTTTGCTTGTGGGGCACCACCCATTACCACCTTGGGTAGTGGTGGTCAATGGCAACACACGGCGGCGGCCACCACCTTACGGTGGTGGTTACTATTATTTTTATTATTATTGCTAATTACAATTACAGCGCTTTGATTCAAAATAACCACACACGCACACTAACTAACACACACACACAAACTAACACGCACACACAGGCACACCATGGTGGCCGGCGGCGGCTCGTGGCGGCAGCCACCATGGCTGGCGGCCATGGTGGTTTTCTTCTCCATTTCTAGTCATCAACACTACCCTCAACACACACACACACACACACACACACACACACACATACGAGCTGCACACATAAAACACACCCTATATGGTCGCAAAGCAACTCCAGCCACCCACCTGGTGGGTCATAGCGGCGACAGCAAGGTTTTCGGATGGCAGCCACCACCTCACAGTGGTGGCGGTGACTTCTTTTGGCTCCCTGACCAGCAGCAACCACCCGGAGAACAACAGCGGCGGGAAATCGGCAACAGGAAAACGGGGAAGGGAAGAGAAAGACGATGGGGTGGTGGCGGTTAACCCTCATTGGGAGCAACGACGACGGTCTAGCGTCTAGCTCCGGCTCCTGGCTTCTTCATCCATCGGAAAAAGGCAGCAACGACAGCAGAGAGATGCTTGTTCGCCAACCTCGTCGCCGCCGGTAGCGAGATAAATAGAGGCGCTGAATGACATCCAACCTTGGCAAAGGCATTGCCGAGAACGGTGGCGTCTGGCGATAAGGTAGCAGGCGGAGAGGCGGCTGCCGGAACCGGTGACGCAAGTGGTGGCTGAGGTGCTCCAAGAACGATGGCGGCGATATAGAATGCTAGGGTTAGGGTATTCGCTGCTGAACCTTCATACGAGAGGGTATAAGCCGTCGGGTTCAAGTTCCATGTATATACCAAACTTCCATACACTTTTGTCACAACCAGCCCCTCCTTGCCAATTCTTTTTCAAACTAAATCCAAAATTTACCTTTTGGCCCGTGCTTCTAAATTTCCTTTCAAATTAAATCCTTAATTTACTAAACAGCCCTCGACCTTCAAAATTCTTTACAACTAATCCGGAATTACACTTTTAACCCCTGACCACTGAAATTGTGACAATCAGCTTCTCGAAATCACACCTCGCTATATAATTATTGATGTTAGGCTACGAGTCATTCATTACTTTATTTATTTAATTTATTAAATGAACAGGGCATTACACGGGGGTTGTATCATTTTGAAAGGATAGGGACTCGACGAGTTGGTGGACCAACTCGGCAAGTCAAGCCAACTGGATGATTGACTTTGACCAGGGTTTGACCTTGACTTTGACTTGGATTGGGATTGACCCTTGTAAGGGTTATGAGTATGAAATAGTAATCGGAAAAGGTTGTTGTGTAGGGATTGGGGAGTAGAGACGAGTCGATTCCCATGCCGAGGACCGTGCAGATACTACACGACATCGAGGTGAGTTACCTTCCAGTAGCGGTGGGTCTACGGCTACAATGTCGGCCCACTAGTAGGAGTTGTATGTTAGGTGATTGTCTTTGTGATATTCATCTAGGTTTGCTACTACCTGATATGTTTATGTGCTAGCATGATATGTTATATGTGATAGTGGTAGTAGGGAGGGAATAGTCCCCAAGTTCGACTGTTAGGACCGAAGGGTAGGTCGGGCACCCCAGATATGCCTGTCAGTATGTTATGTTATAATATATGTGGTAGTAGTAGCAGGGGTGAGATAGTCCCCAGAGTTCGGTTGTTAGGACCGATGGGTAGGTCAGCACCCCAGAACTGCTTGACATGGTAGGTCAGCACCCCAGAACTGCTTGACAGGGTAGGTCGGCACCCCAGAATGGTCGGACCGGGTAGGTCGGGCACCCCGAATTGCTCGACAGTATGTTTTGTTATGAGATTGTATGGTATGTGGTATGATGGGGGAACTCACTAAGCTTCGTGCTTACAGTTTTCAGTTTTGTTTCAGGTACTTCTTCAGCGAAGGGGAAGGAGCCGACGCGGTAGCGGCACATCACACACACGCAGGATTTCCACACTATGAGATTTCTTGGGATTGTACTCTGACATTGTTACTATTTTTACGATATGATTTTGAGACATGAGATTATGGTTTTATGAAATGATATGACTCAATTATGTTTTCTTATAAATGTTTTCCAAATTGTTATATCAAAAATGAAATTTTTGGTCTTGAAATTTGGGATGTTACAGTCACAGTGTATGAGATCAAGCACATGTAAAGAACGTTTAAAATTATTGTCAAAAGGCAACCGTTTGCTTTTAGAGAGTTGACAAGATGAACACAAATTGGGTTTTGGTAAAACAGATGTAACAGCTAAGAAACCTAATTTATTCAACAAAGAAATGATATCAAAAGATGCATGTCCCAATCTATTATGCCATAATTCAAAAGATGCTTTGAGTCTTCTACTTTTAAGTGCTGCTAAGAATGCATTGCTGCCATGTTCCAGCACATACAGTCCGTTTTCACATTTACCCTTGGCGAAGGGTTCCTTGGTTGCTTGATTCTGGATGGCAAAGAAAAAAATCAGAAAACAAGATATTCATGGGTGAGTCGTTTGTTAATTTGCTAATTGATAAGAGGTTCTTGGTGAGATGTGGAACAACTAGCACATCTAATAGTTGAATGTCTTTGGAAAGATTAGCTTTGCCAATATGAGAAATGTTAAGAACATTACCGTTACCAAATACGACCTGATCCTTTCCCGTATATGTAGTTGATGAGTCAAGATTGGCATGGGAATTAGTCATATGAGCAGATGCACCTGAATCAACATACCAGTTAGGGGTGTTGTTGTTGACATTGTATGGAGAATGAAAAGCAACAGCTAAATTTGCATTTGGAGACGAACCATTCTGAGCAAATGTAGACAAATCTGGACAAGAAGAAGCATAGTGTCCATTTTTCCTGCACAATTGACAATGTGGTGGTCGTTTACCATGACCACGACCACCGAATGAACCTCCACGAGAGGAGAAGGATCGTCCTCCTCGTGTACCTGAGTAGCCTCTACGGGAATTGTTTGTGGGGCGTTGAGTTTGTGCGTTAAACGCAGCAACAGGTGGGGTACTACTCGAGCCATGCATAGTATTAATGAAAATTTCGTGACTTTCAGCTTGAGCAAGTATGTCACGGAATGATGGCTTGGGTTTAGTAACTTGTATAGGAGTAGAAAAAGTTTCAAATGTGGATCCAAGACCACATAAAAACCAGTGAGTTTTATCAGCATCAGAAACCGGGTGACCAATAGTAGATAATTGATCACAGATAAGTTTAAACTTCCTACCATATTCAAGAACAGAGGTGTTACCTTTCTTCAATTGGCGAAGGGAATCACACAGAGTTTGCATGCGTTCCACCGAATCATGACTATATGATGCTTCAAGAGCTTGCCAGAGGTCACGAGAAGAGGTGATACCGATAGTTTCTGCCATCGCTTCTTCAGAGAGGTTGGACTGAATAATAAGAGGCGCACGCTGGTCGGCTGCTAGCCATGTTGCATAAGCAGGGTTTGGCGTAGATGAGCCTTCTGATTCTTTAGAGGTGGCAATAGGAGGTAGAGTGGAAGGCGGTGCAACAGCAGTTCCATCTACATGTGAAAAAAGTTGTTGATTGATCAAGAGAGGAGCAATCTGATTTCGCCAGAGAAGATAATTGGTAGAGGATAGTTTAACTGTTAGGAGATGTAAGATGGTTGCAAGAGGGAGAGTGGTTTCTGTGGAGGAGAGATCGTCGGCGGCCATTAGGGCAAGCTAGTAGAGTCGGCAAAGATGAAGGATGAAGAATATAGGATCGGAATATGAAGCTGATACCATATAAGGAATATAATTCACGCTTAATGTTCCCATTGTATTGATTGAAATTATATAGTACAACAATTACAAGATAAGATACAAGATAACTTATAATTTAAATACATTTAACTAAATCTAGAGATAATCACGTTTTATCTCTAATACACCCACCTTGTTCATTGCAGTTTTAGGTTCTTTTGTATTTAGAAATTTTCAATTTACAGGTATATTAGTACAACAATGTGATTTCAACGTGAATGATTTTAGTGTGACTTAAAAATATACTAGATTTTTGTCTTAATCATGGATATATAAACATTTCATTTTGTATTATCAAGAATCAAAATCTTATGTTTATATTGAAAAACATTATTTTTTGTCTATACAGCCATCAAAGTCAGAAAGGTGAGCACCCCACCCCACAATCTACAGTTGTTAAACGAGAAATGCACTTCCAGAATCCAATTTATCAATGCTAAAATCAAATTCTCGTAACACTTTTTGCATTGGCATCCCTCGTTCCCTTCCCAAAGGTACTCTACTCCTCTCTCCAGGGCCGGTCCAAGGATATTTTGGGCCCGGGGCAAAAACAAAAATGGGGCCCTTCGAAAAACAAATTGCTTTTAGTGTAACCGTATCAAATGTTTTCCTTTCTTTTTTGAGATGGAGAGTTTACGTCTTATTTAAAACATAGATAAAATTAAAAATAGTTTAGAAGTGAATTATATTTTTCGGTTAAAAAATAATAATTAAATATAAACTAAATTTTTTTAAAATAAACTATTGTCAAGTTCTAAAATTGGCCCTCTTAATAAAACTCGTTTTATAAATTTTTAGTGAGTATGATTTTTATCAAAAATGGATAAATAACTAACTTTTATTTCATAAGAAAATAAATAGACTTGATAATTTATAATTAGAATTTTGTGTGATATTAAAAAATAATTTGAGTGTGTAAAGTCTAAACTAATTGTCATTAAATATGTGTGTAAACCATTTGGGCCGTAAATATGTGTGTAAACCAAGATTTGGGCCGGTCTATTTAAGGTTTAAACTAATGAATATTACTGTACCCATTTAATCTAAATTCAAAAAGCCACATTAACTACAAGAATTGAACTCGGGACGTACAAGATTTGAACAGAGGCAGCACCTTTTTCAGTTGGTCTGTAATCATGTTTGTTAAAAATATAACACTAATTATATATAATTATTAACGTCCATTTTTTAGGGGCCCCATTCCAACGATGGGCCCTGGGCCGTCACCCAGCTTACCCACCCCCATGGGTCGGGCCTGCCTCTCTCTAAGATGAATGCTCTGTTATGCGGATTATTATGATGTTAGGTCTCGATTTCTCCTAATATATCATAGTTTTTTTTTTAATTGGGTTTAGTTCATAGAATTCACTTTTTAAGTAAATCCACAATAAATCATGTTATTTTCTACTTTATTAAATTAAAGAATTGTAGTCTCCTTTTTGTAAAATTATGTATGTTTTATGTCATTATATTCTTTCTTATTATTAATTTATGTAAAAGTGACTTCTTCTTTTTTGGTTTAAGATTCGTGAGTATTAACAGGTGACATAGAACTTTTAAAGCTACAGGTAACATTAAGGTTAGTTTATGGATCACTTATGTAAAAGTTACTTTTTTTTTGTTTAAGTTTAAGATATGTGAGTATCAACTTTTTTTTTTTTCTTGAAAGAGCCAAAGCTCAGCAAACTATGTGAGTATCAACTTACATCACATTTTTGCCTGTTTTGGATTATAAGACTGTATTTGTGCATTTTATATTGGGTTAATGGAGATGTTGGGTGATTTTTCCAAAATACAAATATCTTTACAAGCAAATGACATTTATCGACACTTACTATTTTTCATATGTTAAATTGGTTTTAACCAGATGCTTATTATAGCATATGAGCAATTCAAATGAGAATGAAGAGGTATGGCTAAGACTTGTCTAATAAGTGATACAGAGATACCAAGGAAAACAGAAATTGATCGATAAAGTAAGTTTCTTTTTTCCTTTGATCCATTTTTTTAATGCATTTTTTGTAATCAAATTTGGGTATTTGATTTTGAGAATTCCATATCCGAAATCCTTTTTTGCAATTTGTTTGAACTGAATTATTTTCAACTTATATGAACCATATTTTGAACTTGTATTTTCAGCGGATCCCCATACTACCACCTCCATCTTTCATTCCATTTCTCATTCATTATTCTTTATGTGAAATGTTATTCTTTATGTGAAATCAGGTGATGGCGATTATCCCTTCAAAATGTTAATATTCTTTTAGAATGACGAAAAATTTAGAATGAGGAAGGTAAATATTCTTTCAGAATAAGAAAGGAAAATATTCTTTCAGCATAAGGAAGGAATATTCTTTGGGTTCTCATACAAAATTCTTTGGGTTCTTATACAAATTTTATAAGGGTATTCTATTATAGGATTTGATAATGTGTATTTTTTTGGCAGAGACATGAGCATGACATATATTAGACGATGAAGATAAATGTGTTCTCACATAATGATATTCTTACAGAATGTAATTCTCGTCTTGCTGTTAGTCGCACAGAATGTCATTCTCGTAAGAATTGTTAGAATCAAGTCGTATATGGCTCATTGAAGAAGATCAAGTGCATTTGCTTAATAGTTGTATATTTAAGCATGCTATGTTTTCTAAGAATTTATTTAATTTTTATGACATTTTGTAAGAATATGTATGAATCTACATTTACATGTCCATGGATATACAATGATCTTGTTATTTTTCAACTAATGGTTCAAGAATGTTGTCTTTCTTCAAGAAGTTCATTTAATCAAAATATGTATTTTTTCAAAAATATGTATCCTGACATTCTTATTGAATATTTTTCTAACAGAATGTCATTCTAACATAATAAAACCGGGTATAAAAAAAAGTCAATAGTTAAACCATATCAAACAGTAACCAAAATCGATGCAACTTACTGAGATGTCATCATTTACTTTAAAATCGGGTATAATTAAAAATTACGTTAGAATTAAAATTGAATTAGTTAAAAAATCAGAATTTTTAAATCAAGAGAATTAATTAACCCCAAAAATATGGAATTTTCCTTTTTTAATTTTATCTCAATTGACTAAAATACCCTTATAGTGAAATTAGATTGTATTTTTCAATTATTTTTAATTCAATAATATTAATTAATCACTTTCTTAAAATAACTAAAATGATTGGTCCACAATCAATCCTACATCCACACAATAGATAGTTAAAATACAATAACCTAAGCCTATATATATATATATATATATATATATATATATATATATATATATATATATATATAGTGCTAGGTTCCGTTGAGATTCAAAATAAAATAGAGATTTTGAGATTCAACATCAGCCACATAATTCACATCTACCGCTCTAACCCTCCGGAGTATTGGTGCGGCGGGTCAGTTATAATCATAAATGATTATGTAGCGTCGTCTGTTCCTTTCACCTCCGCCACCTTCCCTACCACCACAACCGCCACCGCCACCACCACTACCACCACCTCTGCCACCAATCGAACCCACCACTATCACATCCATCACTTATAATCATATATGATTACTCAATCTGTGAACATATATGTATAATCATTTATGATCAGGCATATACGTATAAACTTGTATAATCATATATGATTATACCTCTTTGCCATATAATCATTTATGATTAGACATACCCATCTGTTGTCGATACGCTGGAGTGTTAGAGCGGCAAATGAGAAATATGTGACTGAGGTTGAATCTCAAGATCTCAATTTTTTTTAATCTCAAGTGAATCGTCCCCTATATATATATATATATATATATATATATATATATATATATATATATATATATATATGGGGTAATAGGGTATGCCATTCTGTCCCATCATGTGAAAAAATTTGTTGTAGGCCCATTGGAAGATTACCGATGTGGAAGACATGCATGGTTTGGGTAGGAAATGTTTAATGTCCCAAACATTATAAGGTAAAAAGTTCATTTTTAATTCAACCGTAAACACCATTTAATCATTTCAATCATTCAAAGGTATATCTGAGTAGAATCGTTATAAGAGTACAATTTCAAAATCATAAAGTGCGGAAACGTGGGTGGATGTGTTGCGATCAAGTCGGGCCCTTCCCTCGCGAACCGGGAGTACCTGAAAAACATTTTAACATAAACCTTAAGCACGAAGCTTAGTGAGTTCCCTAAAATACCGCATACCATACATACCTACCAGCTCAAAGCTGCGTCGGGTTATTTCACCTCCAAATCTATTTCAACTCATGTGTCAGCACAAGGTTGTACCGTGTCTATTTCACCCCACATACATATAGCAAATAGGCATATAACACATACAGCATGAGTCACAAAGACTGCAAGCACATAACATATCCTACTGTCCTACAGTATAGTGAGCAAACTCATATCAGTTTGTTGTCAATCGAACATATGTTCGGGCTGCTGAACCGGAGAATCCACGCGCTAACCAATCAAATAAAACCTCAATTAATAATTGGGCCATAAACCATAACCGGGAATCTAGTTCATTTGTCCAACACCCAGGATAAAAGACCATTTTACCCTTCCCTCACTTGGCCCAATAACCGAGGCCCAAACTTAATGGCACTAAAAGCCCAATAATGGCCCAATTTCTAAAGGACTCCCAAAGTCCAATATGGCCCCAAGTCCAAGAAGTCCCAAAGCCTCACAATGGCCCAAAGTCAGAAAGTTTAGTGGCCCAACAAAGCCCAAAACCCTAATAATCCAAATATGGCTCAAACCATAAAAGTCAACGAAAGTCAAACGACTGAGTACGCCCAGTGTACTCAATCTATGCCCAACGTAGGGGTGTTCATAACCGGATATCCGAAATTTCGGATAGTTGATTTTTGATATCCGATTCCGTATCTGAAATTTCGGATACGGATTCGGATACCAAAACGGATATCCGAAAATTTGTAATTTTGTTCAAATTTGAAAATTTTATATTAGAAAAACATATTTTTAAAATAGAAAGGCATATGAAGTAATATATGTATCTAATTAAGGGTATTATGAATATGTTTTAGTTACTAACATTCATATTATAAGACATATGTGATTAAAATAACATATAATGTATAAACTAAAATCAAAATTTTCGGATATCGGATATCCGAATTATCCGAAAAATCTGAAAAACACTATCCAATTCCGATTCCGAAAAATCGGATATCCGAAATTTCGGATATCCAAAAATTTGGATATCCGATTTTTCAGATAATTCGGATTCGGAATTTCGGAATTTCGGATCGGAATTTCGGATACGGATATTTTTGAACACCCCTAGCCCAACGTACGCCACCTTTGGCCAGTACGCGCTACGTAAGAGTTGTTTGCTAAATAACTTCTTCGTTCCAACTCTGATTTCGATGATCCTTATATCCAAGGAAAGGTAATGAGAAGCTCTATAATCCTATCAAATCTCCTTTGCTTTAGAACTTTCCAAACTTAAATCAAAATTCATGAAAGAAGTTTGAAACACCACTTTTCCCGTTTTACCCTTTGACACCAAAACGCAATCAAGGGCTTGGATCGCACAACCAATATTATCACCATCCAATAGTGTCTAAACCTTATTCCATTGAAGCCCAAGGCATTTACTTGATCCATTTATCGTCCACAATCCTGAAATAAGAAACTTTTCGAAACATGATGTTACAAAATGGTTTCATGTCCCTGGGCTCTTTAGGGACCCAATCTCAACCGCACTTCATATGGATATAATTCGTTTGGAGGAAATGCATGTTACAAAAAAAAATCTGGGATGTATATATTCACTGTGTTTTGAAGTTGTAAGAAAGACAGAGATTAATGATCAGAATATAACATTTTAAACAAATGAAAGGGCTCATTTCTATAGGACGCAATAGGTGTTTTAGTTATGAAGTGTGTTTTTTTATGAATTGTGTTTTTGTTATGAAGTATGTTTTTTTATGTATTAAGTCGTGTTTCTAGGTATCAAGTCATGTTTGTCGTGGTTTGAACTATTAACTCGTGTTTCTAGGTATTTTAAGTTTTAATTTATTGTAACTTTTTTAATTTAATATGAAATATTTGTGTTTAAAAAAAATTATTTAATGTTAATTGCTTTTGGTTTAAAAAAATAAAATTCATTTAATATTAATTGTTTTTGTTTTTAAAAATATATATATTCTAATTAAATTTGAAAAAGAAAAAAATTGAGTGATAGGAATATTACCACTCCCTATGAAATGCTAAAAAAAAACCAACAACTCAAAGTGTAGGCCTTGAAGGCCAACATGTGAGGCACAAATCTTTGGGGCCAACTTCAATGATTAAAACTATTGTCAATCGTAACTGTCATTCTTGATGTTTATCCATTTGAATGTAACCGTTGGTAATTGGTATATATAAAAAACTTTATCTGAAACAAACAAGCTTTAATTAAATGAATAATTAGTGATTCATTCCCAGTTTTGTGCCTGAACCTAGCAAGTGGTCTGAAAAGTTGATTTGTAACTCTGTAGCCGCCAGCGGTCCAACTTGTACATAGTCCCATTTCTAGATCCCAGTGAAGCCCCCATTTAATTATATCAAACATTAAAAATCAAAGTCAAGCGTATACGATTCAATAAAAGACGGCTGAAGGTTTGCATGATTGCAAGTTGTTAAGAGCTACTTGATAAATATTTTGGCACATTTAGATAAAGACTAGAGCTTGAGGGCTTTCATTAACTATTGGTTGTAAGAAAAAACAAGGAATATAGTTGTAAAAGATAAGCCTACATTTGGTTTCCTATAAATTTGGAGTCCATTTGCTCGACTTTCATAACCTACTTCCTTAGTTCCTTACCTTCAAACTTAATCCAGACAACATTCTCTTCACACCCTCCTAAGTCCTAATTAATAAAACTTCTAGATATGGAAGTCTCATATTCAATTTATACTCTAGCCTCTAACATTCTCCTAATAATACTTCTCTTCACTTACACCATTAATTCAATCTCTGCCCTTGAGAAAACAAACACCGAGTTCATCAGAGCATCATGCAGTTTGACAAGTTACCCTACACTCTGCTTCAACTCACTCTCAACTCGATCAGGTGCAATCCAAACAAGCCCTAAGCTACTAGCCCAAACAGCTCTTTCTATCACCCTTGACACAACACGCACCACCTCATTAGCAATGATAAAACTGTCACAAGTTCATGGAATGGCTCCACAAGAAGTTGCTGCCATGAAAGACTGCATTGAGTTGCTGAGTGACGCGGTATACGAGTTGAAAAAATCACTCGAGGAGATGAGTCAACCGGGTTCAAAAGATTTTAGGCTAGTGATGAGTGACATACAAACGTGGGTCAGTTCTGCATTGACGCATGAAGACACGTGCTCTGAAGGGTTTGTGAATGACCCAAAAATGAAAAGTGTGGTGAGAGGAAAGATTGTGAATGTTGCCCATTTAACCAGCAATGCTTTGGCTTTGATCAATAATTATGCTTCTTTACGTGGATAGTTGAAGGAAAATAGAGAATTGATGCTTATATCTATTTTAAGAATCACATAGTAAGGCAGTGAAATCGCAAAACATCCAAACACTAATCATAAAATTTTATATTGGTTTTCTTATAGCGATGTGTGAATGTATTTCAAACTTTTGCTACCCTTGATTGCAAATGCAATGTACTAGACTACTGAGTGAAAATATATATCTATTTGAAAAACATTATCATGTATTAACAATATCTTGACGATATTGTTTTTATACATTCTAGTATCATCTCTCATATTGCTTTAAAGAATGTTATCCCTCCCCTGTTTCTAGTCACCATGCTTTTCATATGCCAAATGTTATCTACAGAAACAATCTTTTATCTTTGTACCATTGGGTGGATCGTGGAATGTATGGTTTCGAGATTTTTGCATTAGAGAAAAAGGGTGTGTCTCTATATGAACTTTTATGTTACCTTATCCATTGCTTATGATAAATAATAACTAAAAACACAAAATCAAGAACAAACAAATGGTATTAATACATTGCCTTTAAAGAATCACAAATTTTCGTCATAAGGTCACATGTTCAAGACCATTGGGACTATAACCATGTACGTTAATGAGATGGGATCTTACACAGATCTTGTTTAAACTTAAAAACAATTTGGTGAACTGGCGAAAACAATCGAATCCATGTTCTTATCTAATGACCAAAAAAGTGGGGAAAAGGGATTTGATTCCAAGAAAACTGGAATCAAAGTTGACAGGGATCTAACAATCTAATGCTCCGATCCTGAAAATACCTAGAGATCACTGCTGTTCATTAGTCGAAAACTAGTCAATGATACCTCAGTTCCAAAACTTAATCACCATTTCAAATAAGCGAAGCATGAGCAATAGAGATGAGAGAAATACATCAGGATATTCTACTGTATAATTAACTTGTTCAACACATCAAACAACACAAATTTCATCGTGATTACAATTTCAAAATATCTACAAGATATTAAAAGGCTTACCTCTCGAAATATCCATAAATATCCACCATTCCAAAACAATGCATTCATCTGTGTCTGTGTGTTTGTGTGTGTGTGTGTGTGTGTGAGAGAGAGAGAGAGAGAGTAGAAAGTGGTCCAGAAAGTTGATTGTAATTGTGTAGTCCCCAGCCGGACAACTTAAACGCAGTGTCCCATCTTTAGACCCCAGTGAAGCCCCCTCCACTTCATACATATCTGACTTTCAAACTTATCCTCTTTCATGATGTTGGCAACCCTTAAAACAAACAAACTTGAAAACTAAGATGAAGGATTTGAAGAATTCATGCTATTTGTTGAACTGCTGGTGTATATAGAACCAAGGATCTGTTATAGGTAGGATGGAATAAAATGACCAAAGAAATGAATAATTGAACAAGCAAAGTAACACAACCAGTCGTTTGACCTAAAAAATGAAATGAGTCGTTCAAACTTATTGTTTGTTATATGCAATTAGAAATAAATCAATAAAATAAAGAAAAAATGTTATTGTAAAAAATAAA
The DNA here is from genome assembly GCF_052849685.1 of Lactuca virosa. Classification (NCBI taxonomy): domain Eukaryota; kingdom Viridiplantae; phylum Streptophyta; class Magnoliopsida; order Asterales; family Asteraceae; genus Lactuca; species Lactuca virosa. The sequence goes on along the minus strand of NC_136433.1, from coordinate 34,761,792 downwards.
CTCTAATCAAACAAAGATTTATTGCCAAATAAATTAGATATAAACATATTGTATCTACATTTAAATAATTAATATATGTGATGTAGGTATTCTAAAAAAGTGTGTATATCACATTGAAAAAAACGTACACAGTTTTAAAATATTAAATTAAATTAAATACCATGAATCTTATAACATAAATATTGTTTTTTTATAACAGGATGTAATCTAATAGCCTACTCCCAAGAATTCCCCTTCATTTACTTATCAAATATGACAAATCAATAAAGGATGGCTAAAGGTTTGCATAATTGCAAGTTGCTTAGTACAACTTGGTAGATATTTTCACATAAGACTATGACATGTACATATCTTCTTAGATAGAGACTAGAGTTAGAGGTTTCCATTAATTTTTGCTGGTGGGCATGTAAGATTATCAAAAGGGGACAATAAGGAAAAATTGTAGAAGATATCTAACATTTGGTTTCCTATAAATTTGGAGTGCATTTGTTCAACTTTCATAAATCATAACCTACCTTCTTAGCTTCAAACTTTAAACCAGATAGCATTCTGTTCACACCCTCCAAAAAGAATTTTCAAATATGGAAGGCCTATATTCAATATATTCTCTAGCTCGTAGCATTCTCCTAATATTACTTCTCTCCACTTCCTCCATTACTTTAATCTCCGGCCTTGACAAAACAAATGTGGAATTCATCAGAACATCATGCAGTTTGACAAGTTACCCTACACTCTGCTTCAACTCATTGTCAACTCGTTCAGGTGCTATCCAAACAAGCCCTAAGCTGCTAGCCCAAACAGCTCTATCAGTCACACTTGACACCACCCGCACCACATCCACAGCAATGGTAAAATTGTCACAAGTGCATGGCATGGCTCCCCGGGAGGTTGCTGCCATGAAAGACTGTATTGAGTTGCTGAGTGACACGGTGTACGAGTTGAAAAGGTCACTTGATGAGATGAGTCGACCGGGTTCTAAAGATTTCAGGTTGGTGATGAGTGATATACAAACATGGGTGAGTTCTGCATTGACGGATGAAGATACGTGCTCTGAAGGATTTGATAATGATCCGAAAATGAAAAGTGTGGTGAGAGGAAAGATTGTGAATGTCGCCCATTTAGCTAGTAATGCTTTGGCTTTGATCAACATCTATGCTTCTTCTATACACGGATAGTTCAATGTAGCATATATAAGATGCAGAATTTTATTTTTGTTGCCTTGTAGTAATGTGTGAATGGCCTTGATTGCAAATGCAACGTATTTTATTGAGAGAATTTATTAATTTGAAAATATTGTCATGTACTAATAATCTCTCGAGGATATTATCATTTCTTGTATTGCTTTTATATATTCTATTATCATATCTCAATTTGCTCGAAAGTTGTTCTAAGAATGTCACAAACCAAGTTCTGATATAAGTTCACATAGGGTCAAGTTTTAATATAAATTCACAAGTCACGCTTGTATCAAACTTGTTTTATTAAACATAAACTATGATAACTTTTTCTTTAAGCCTAGCTCAAACCTACATCAAGTTATTGAGGCTAGAACACCATCCGGTCAAGCTCCAGCTCGGGTCAGCTCGTGTGCAACCCTATTTCCGAAAGGATTTTGGGGATAAAAATGTTGGTGATGTTAGTTTCATCAAGCATTTTAGGTGAGTGGAATTTACACGGGTACAAAAGGGGATTTGGTCTATGCTAAAGTACGAGTTTAGGAACAACGTTCGTCACACACCCTAGAGTGAACGTCCTTTGTAGACAGTCGATCATGCGGGCAGGGTCAAGGGCAACGCACTGTGGCCTAAACAGTTTTGAAGGACTACAAAGCTAATGGATCAACTACTAGCGAGTTTCGAAGGTCAAAGGTACTAAAGGCCAACAAATACGCGGTAACTCCCAAAAAATGTAAGTTGTGAAGGGACAGTTGTGTGGTAGGTTTTGAGAGGTAAGTATAGTTATGAAGGGTGGAGCATGCACAGGACATGTTTAAATGGTTGTCAACCACCATATAACTGTCATTCATGATATGGATGAGCGTGGGACGGAACCGGTACCGACCCGTACCGTTCCCGATTTCCCGAAAACCGAATTTGGTCGAAAGTCAATCCCGAGTACCGAACCGAATTAACATCACCGGGAATGGTACTGGTTTTCGGTACTAGTACCGGTACCGGCGGTAACAATTCCCGAATTTCATGTATTTGGAGTACCAAGTATCGTCCCATATTTTTACATTCGGTACGGTTTGGTACCGGTACCGGTTCCGGTACGGTACTGGTACGGGATCGGGATTTGAGACAAACTGCTCATCCCTAATTCATGATGTTTATCCAATTACATGTAACCGTTTGTATATATACATAACTTTGTCACTAATTGTAGATTCTCACAAAATCCGAAACAAACAAGCCTAACACAAAATTTTCCAAGTTTTTGTCGTAACTTTGATTGGATTATACCCTACTAGATTTCATTTGGTGTCACCCAAGCTATTGTTAAGTTGTTGAGTTGTGGAGTCTGATGGTTGCCCAGGGACGTATCAGCTGCAATGACAACCAACTATTTTTTTTTCTACATCCTAATTTGTGTATGTCAGTCATAAACCTAACAATGACATCTTGTAACATGAGTTCCCCAACAATTAGTAGCATAGAGGTAATGTCCTCAAGCACACATCAAGGTACGTATTCGAAATGAGGCTTTAATGAAGATATAGTGTGTGTGTGTGTGTGTGAGAGAGAGAGGTTGTTGAAGTTGAATACCAATTGTGGTGTGGTGTGGGCCAGAATGTTGATTGTAATTTTGTAGGCCCAACAGGTCCAACTTGGCATGTAGTGAGTCCCATTTGTAGGAAGTGAGGCCCCCTCCCAAGTGCCAACTTCATACATATCTCAAACATTCAATGAGTTACCGTTTTTCATTAAGTCGGCATGCAACCCTTAAAACATAAAACCCTACGAGACTCTCGAAGTATTCAAAAATTCATATATGCTAATCTCGGGAAAAAAAACAGCAAATTTGGTCCTATGTTTGACAAAAAAAAATTAGGTCAATCCCTTAAACTTTCAATTTTGCATACATCGTCCTTATTGGCATATTTCGTTGTGGTTTTGGTCCCTCGAATTATCACCATCGGTTTAAGTTCGTTAACACATGCTACAAATGACTATTTTACCCACTATTTTAAATAAAAATATTGATATTAGATAAAAAAAAAAAATAACCCGCACCCCACCCACTTTTCTCTCTTGCTCATTCCCTCAAAATACGCCGGTGGTATATCATTCTTCCGGAAAGTCTTGCTCCAACCATCTTTAAAATAGAGGATGAAAAGGTCATTTTGGCATGACTTAACGGACTTAAACAGATGGTGTTATCTTGAGGGACCAAAACCACAACGAAACATGCTCACAAGGACGATCTATGCAAAATTGAAAGTTTAAGGGACTAAAACTGCAATTTTTTTGACAAACAGAGGACCAAATTTGCAGTTTTCTCTAATGTCTATATAAGCAGGGTTAGGAATACACTACCCCAAAGATGGCATCTTTCGTTTAGTTATATCAAATATTAATAACTAGGTTATAACCCGTGTGTTACACGGTTGACAATAAAAAAAATTATATAATAAGGAAAAAAATTATTTAGTCATACTTTTGCAACCAGTTATATGTATAATATAATTGATCTATATTGGTAAGTTTATGGTCGTCTTTCTTAATTATTATCTGAAACTGTTACAAAAAAGAAATAATGTTATATAAATCATTATTAATGAGAAAAACATAAGGATGTAATATGATATATTTAAATTTGATATACTAAGTATGAAAAAAAAAACTATTATATATATATATATATATATATATATATATATATATATATATATATATAACTTCGACTATAACTATTCTCGTTCATGTTAAAAACATGTATAGTGGATGAATTTTGAATGACTTATATAGTATACATATTTTTAGATTTTCTATTATTCAAGTATAACTTTTTAAATTTTCTTTTAAATGATAATATACTCCATGTTCTTTGAATCTGCAAAAAAAAAATTGCTTTAAATAAAGATGATATACAATTAGTTATTAAAGGTAAACATTTTGTAAGTTTCAAGTTTATATGTTTGTGACATTTTGTTAAAGAAGTAATCGAAAGGTTTTAATAATATAAACTAATTATCATCGACTAAAAAAATAAAATATTTGGATTATACAATCATTAACATTCAAAAAATAGGGCCTCTTTTTTAGTCTCTAAAAGTGCATAATAATATATAATGCATATCTATGTCGCAATGCCACATAGATGTTATACGTAATGTTTAGCTAACGGTTCTTATAAGAGTCTAGCAAAGCCCTCCCACTATGACCGGTTTTTTGCTTAATGTTTAATTAGAGTACAATTTTCTTTGGTTCGGGTTTTGCTATATGTTACGTTTAAAAATACATATTTAAGATTTAAATTAAAAAACTATAATTTTACAAAATGACGTTAAGGAAAAAAGAAATGATAATTAGATTGATCGGACAATAAAGTACAATGCCCTAGATGTAAATACTTGAAAATAGAGAGACTAAAATAATAAAACTTAAAAAAAGACAATGTCTAAATTAGATGTTGATTTTACATTTTTGGTAGGATTGCTGTTTATGGCATTTGGCCCAACTATTCTTAAAAAAGTGTATGCTCAGTTGCAGAGTATAAACTACTATTGTAGAAAAAAACTTGAAACTAAGGATAAATTTGAATCTCCAGTTAAATCAAAGATTCGAATATTAGATGGGTTCACATAGTTATTCCTACTTTCATAGCAATGTTCCTGATCGTTGGTTAAAAAAAATATGTGAGTATGAATTTAAAGTAGGATGCTATATAAAAATTATATAATATAAAGTCCATGTGTAATAAGTAAAAAATAGTAATGTATTTTACTATTTGATTTGAAAATCAAAATTTGTACTATGTATCAATAAAAGTAGGATGTTATATGAGACATACCATTGAAAGCACATTGCTATTTCATGCTTCATCAAAACATACAGTGCTAAACATACACGCATCCAAAATAGAAATTGCAGAAAAACAGAAAATAACAAATAAAAAATGTAGGCAAATAGAAAAATGCAGAAAAACAGAAGAAAAAAAACGTTATGAGATTAAGTATCTATTCTATATGAGACATACCATTGAAAGACCTTCATGATTTATGAAGACAAACATTATAACACAGACACGATGACAGATACATAAAAAAAAAGGTATTTTAGTTTTCTATTTATTTGAATATGTAGGAAGAAAAGAGAACCAACATAACCAACCCCTAGTATGAAAGATACAAAACAACAGAAACCAACATAGACACTGACATACATTTACATTGAATATTACAGCAATGAACTTTGATAGAAGTTACATGGTATTGTCTTGTTTGTTTATTTATAATTGTGTAGAAGCAAAATAAGTTCTTGCTGATCGATTCTATAGGCTGATGGTATAAGAAGAAATTTAATACGATTTCTGAAGAAAAAATAAGGTGAGCCGTTTATTTATCCTTAATTTATGGGATAACCCATAATTTTTGGCTATTTAAAATTAGAATGTTTAATTAGATAGGAATGAATTTGAATTCTAATTTGGGGTACGATTTTTATATCAAACGATGAATTGATGAATTCAAAATTCAAATTAGGATTGGATTTAATTTAATTTTTTCAAAATTTGAACGTCACCCAAAAAGCTCTATCCAAGTATGAAGCTTATACACAGCAATATACCATAGAAGATGTCCAATCCTTTTTCATGATTTTAAAATCGGGATTACAATCCAAGAGTAATAAATAACAAAACTAAATCAATAAGAAAAACGCATCTCTAGTAAGACAAGAGATAAAGAGATGATGAATAGTGAGGATTTGCATCAAGAAGCTCTTTTTGGAGGAGACATATTCCCGATGAGAGAAGTTGTTTTACTGATAGAAAATATTTGCACAAACAGTCCTGTGGTGCCACACAATAAAGCCCCAATTGTTAAGCTGTCCAACTATATTTTCAAATTAACAGATTGGCACAAAGGCTTATTAATTATTATACTCACCAACAGAAACACAAGCAATCTTCAACAGATCAAACTTATCTGTTTCCCAGTTACTCAGACCAACAAGAGGTGTGCTTGCCTTCAGTTCGATACCTGAAGCAATTGATCCAAGTATTCCTATAGATGATGCAGCCATATAGAATTTCAAAAAGCTCACTCTGCTACGCTTTCGACCTGCAACATAACAAAACAATCATAATAATAATAATAAATAACTTCATACACAAACATATCATTTTCTAAAATAACAGTGCTTACCCAATTCACCAATTATAATTGCAATCAAAGTTAAAGATATCGATGCAGCAGCTAATATTTCAAGAGGCTCCTTCTTTAACAGAGTGAAAAGAATGTCAAATACTCCTAGTACCACTACCACTGCCTGCATTGCATTCAACATGGATATCTTGTTACTCAAGTTTACAACCATCAAAGAAAACAACATAAAAGCCTACACAAATGATGCAAACAATTTTTCATATCTATCATTTAAAAACTTGGCAAATAATCATATAAGATTTTAACAAACTATACAAAACAGCAAGCAGCAAAAGAGCCCGTATAAGCGTACCTGAATCACAAGAACTTTGGAGAGTGTGGATTTCCCCTTGGCTACCTTTGTATATCCTAAAGTTAAGATCCAAATACAGAGTTGAAATTATAAAGATGAAACATACAACACTATAATTACATACTGAAGAAAAAAGACATACTGTTGTCCACAACCATTCTGTATGAGAAATCGGAGCCATCGGTTCCCGATGGACGCCGGTTGCCAGAATTTCTCTGCTGCATCTGGGCAATGGTACAAATGGTTAGTTTTTTTATTATGAAATTGGTTAAAACTTGTTTTTTTTTATTAATTTCCCATCTTTTTTTCACAATTTCGTTTTTATATGTTTTCTAAAAGTTTACAAAATAACCTTTTTGCAACTTATTAAACATGCTTTTTTTACAACTTTCAAATGTGTATAGAATGTGCTCACAGATAGTTGATGATCAGATGAAAAGATTAACTGTTATTCAGGAAGTTTAAAAGCTGTAAGAAACTATATTGCGTCAAGTTAAAATGTAGTGGAAATGTTGAAAATGTGAAATATTCAGAAACCAAATTTCAGTCAAGACTCAGCCAGATAATAGGTTTGAGTTCAAAACCCAACTGAGGCTGATAGAATACCGAGTAAGTAATGTGAAATATTCAATTTGAAACAAAATTTTGAGGGAAGAGTCTGCAATAAACGATTGTAATTTGACTGAAGACTTGGCCTATAGCCTTTTGTTAGTTAAACACTTTTTTAGCTACTTCTAAACCCTAAAATGTAAAAGAGGTGAAAATGTTGAAAACGAAACCTAATTATTGAACGGGTGCAACTACAATCAAACCCATATCAAAACTGTAGGAATCAATAACCGATTTAAACCCTAAATTGTACACAAACATTAAACAAGAAGAATAGATGAATTGTTTTTTACCTGGGCAAGTGCTTCCGGTAGTGAAGGAACGTCGTAGCAGTTCACAACAGAAAAAATAAGGGAAAATGTTTTTTATGATAAGGGATTGAATAGAGCAGGGGTGCACCGGTGATAAGCTGCGGCGTATAATTCGATGGTGGTGGCGATCGGCGGTGTATAAGGTGATGGTGGTGGAGCGGCTTCTGTTTCTGCTGAGAAAGGAAGGGAAGAAAGAAACACTTGATGCCGGCGCAAGATAGTAAATCCTGTGTATAAACAATAACGACTGCAAATTAATCGTATATAATATAACTAATCTGATTTATGAACAATTGCCGTTCTAGCTCAGTTGGTAGAGCGCGTGGCTTTTAACCACGTGGTCGTGGGTTCGAGTCCCACGGATGGCGTTATACTTTTCTTTTTACCACAAGTTTTTGTTGAACAAGTATCAGCTAATGTCTTTTTTTAACCTTTTTATATCACAAGTTTTTCTTTGAAAAAGCTGAAATTATATCTTTTAGATTAAATTCATCTGAAAATTATAATGTATAAAAGTCCAAAATTTGATATATGTGCTAAATTGATATCCCATCTCGTTTTTAGACATGCGTATTTGCGATCTCGGGTCGGTCTCGAAACAGTATGGTCTTTTTGCGGTCGGTCTTAGAATGGTCCGGTCTTTTTTAGGACCGATTCCATCCAGTCTCGGGCTGGTCTTTTTTCAGATCAGTCTCTTTCAGTCCGATCTTTTTTTGGGACCGGTCACGTTCTTTTTCGGTCCGGTCTCGCGGTCTTTCTATATGTCTTTTTTGTTCGGTTTTTGGGTTTTTTCGGTCGGTTTTCGGGTTATTTTGGCCCGGTTTCGGTATTTGTTAGGTTTTTTAGTTTCGGTTTCGAGTTTTTTCTTGACAAATATGTGATTAACACCAAAATGATAGATTAAACATTATTAAAACAATAAACTAAAGTTTAATAAAATAAAAAAAGAAATGAAGTTAGATAGTGTGTGATTAAACATTATGTAATTAACACAAAAATGATATATTTATAAACTTTGGTTTCGGGACTTTTTTTAGAGCGGTCTCAAACCGGTCTTGTGTCGGTCTCGAAACGGTCCGATCTTTTTTGGAACCGGTCTCAGAACGGTCCAGTTTTTCTCGGACCGGTCTTGGACTGTCTTGAGTCGGTCTTTTTCGGTCCGGTCTTTTTTATGACCGATCTTTTTTCGGTCCGGTCTTGTTTGAGACCGGTCCAGTCTCGGTCTTGTTTTGGATTCAGTCCGAGACCAATCCTTTTTTGCAGGTCTACTCGTTTTCGCTCCCGTTTTGTGTGTTTTAAACTTTTAAACTTTTTTTGGGCTAAAATGGAAATATTTTTTGGGCTCAAAAACGTTGTGTCCTGGGCTAAACAAAAGTATGTTTTTGGGGCTATAAGGGGATGGTTTTGCTGAATTTTGACATCTTGAAATTTAGATTTGTGGCAGCTCAAAAATAACAGCTTTTGTAGATTTTTATATGCTCAAAAATAATAGACACCTTTCCTTTTTAAGCCTAATATGCATTGGTATTGGCTAGTGTTAATTTTAGCAAATTTGTCGAAGATTTTGAAGCACATTTCAATGAGACAGTTAGGTAGAAAGGAGTTTTTGAGTGTATTATGGATGCGAAAAAAATTGGTTTAAGAATCGAACCAGGTGTTTGAAATCGAACCGGTTTCGGTAGAAACCTATTTCATATAAATTGAATCGGCGTTTTGAATAGGTTTGGCATTCTATGCATTAAAATCGATTTGAGATCGGTCTATGGTGAAGCGGTGTGAAACAAGTTTGGGCAGTGCACTATTAGTCACACCCCGGCCGGCGGCGGAAACGTCGAGGTTGCGACGTCGAAAATTGGATCACAGTTAACAAACATACATTGATCAGTACAAGAATTGAATAATATTACATGTCTTCATAGATTTGAATACAAGGATTACATTAATTCAAACTTCGGAAATGCGAGTTTACAAAACAAGTTCTGCAAGGCGTAATTTAACAAAAACAAAAAGGCATGAACAGGTTGGCCAACAATAAAAGACAGGTTATTTCATAACTCATGAGGCTTGAAATCCAGCTTCTAACTTCTTGAGAATACACGCGTTTGGAAATACGTCAACAAAAATTATTGGTGAGTTCTACAGGTTTTTCTGACTCTGTTTGTCTTGTTAAAAGAGGATTTGTATATAAAAGTGAACTGTTATCAGATTATATAAAAATGTTACTTTTATAATTCATACTTGTAAAATAACAATGAGAAGCGTCATCATGACCTAAGTGTAAATGTACTTTAATCCCATATAAGTATGGATGTTGATTCACTTATGAAATATAAGTTGAATTCAACATGATTTGTATACTCTTAAGTGTTTATTTTATTTAAATAAAACACTCTTAATCCTGATCTAAGAGTAAATCATTATACTACATACAGTTATATTCTAACTTGTATTAGTATTTTTGAAGTGAATTTCGGGCAATGTGGAATTATAACCAAGCTATAGTGAGTTTTATAAAAAATAACTTCTATAAAACGTATAATGTTTGCAAAGAAAAGTTTGTGCAAGTATATAACCAAAAATGTTACTGATATGATTTATGTGAAACTCATACTTGTAATCTGATACAAGTATTCATGTTAATTTACTTATGATGAATAAGTAAAAATCAACATATTAATATTAAGTGTTTATTCTATGTAAATAAACAATATCAATTTGTTTAACATTCTACTTGTGAATCTCTATACTACATACAACATTATCTTAGTATGTATTAGTATTTTTTTAATCCAGGATTTTGTGGAACAATAACCGAGCTATATGACTTGAATCTGCCTCCGTGAAGCACAGTGAAAATCAGATTGGTGCTCGTTGTCCTAACGACGCTTCATCGACATCGTGATAAAAAGACTAAAGATAAAAACAAGAAGTTATCGTCCATTTTATTTCGACAAATGATGGTTGTAGCTAGCAACCACATACGGGAGGTATCAACCCGAATATATCTATACGCACATTACTCTGATGGTTGTAGCTGCATCCCCCAGAGATTTATTATGCACTGAACATTTACAAATTACTCTGATGTTTTGAGAATACTTTGACTCTGATCGTCTTTTGGAACAATGAATGAATGGATTTAACTTATTTAAAATGAAATTTTTACTCGGTATTTTTGGGACGTTACATTTCGCTCACAAGGATTAACGGTTATTACAAAGGACTTCACTAAGTTGATGTTCTTAGTTTGATGAATGAGAAACTTCCACAACAATCCCAAGTTTTAGTTACAATTCCCAATTGTTTATGTTCGAAAACTTTTGGTTGTAAAGCTTAATGAACTTTAAGTGTAAAGATACAATAGTTTTGTTATCCAAGTTTTAGTTACAATTCTCAATTGTTTATGTTCAGGAACTTTTGGTTGTAAAGCTTAATGAATCTTAAGTCGACATATGCACAAAACAATAATAAGCAACTACATGTAATCATAGCAGATCTACCAATCTAACATAACACTGCCGTATAACAACATCCTACACACAATGACACATACTGCAGTATAAACTATAGTGAGAAAACTCACATCACAATCTAGCAGATAACAACACTAATCACAGATCCAATAATTGGCACTACAGGTCACACATACAACAACATGGACCAAATCTCAAAATACAGACCAAAACCCTCATATTGACGTAAAGTCAAATTTGTTCAAAAAGTCAACGGTCATAGTCAAAGTCAACACTTAAAGGTCACTCAGTCGGTCGCCACGTCGTGACCACCCTTTGGTTACGTTGTGTAACATCGTAGAAATACGGATAAAATTTTTGTTTTTAATTTCATTCAATCATAAAACACTAGTATCAAAATAGTCAAAAGGGTATCATAGTAACATGTTATCAGAGTACAAATTCCCAAAATCTCTAAATGCGGAAATCATAGGGTGATGCGGTGCGATCAGGTCGGACCCTTCCCTTTCGAACTAGAAGTACCTGAAACAGAAACAGAAAACTATAAGCACAAAGCTTAGTGAGTTCCCCCAAAATATCACATACTAAACAAACATACTGCCAAGCATATTTGGGTGCTTGCCTACCCCTTCGGTCAATTTCAATCGGATACTATCAATTATATTTGGGTGCTTGCCTACCCCTTCGGTCTATTTCAACCGGATACCGGGTCTATTTCACCCCCTACTACTACCATATAATATCATAACAAGAATCACAGAGTCATCAAGCAAATACATGCATAACTGACATTTATCACAAAGACAATCATCACACTACATCATAAACTAGTGGGCCGGCATTGGTGCCTTCGACCCTCGGATACTGCGAAGGAAGACTCACCTCAGACTGAAGTTATCAAATCGCACTCGGCGGATGACTCACGATTCCGCTTCCTAATTCACAAGCATAAAATCCTAATTAGAAATTAGGCCACATCCTAACTCGAAAGTCCAAACCCTAATTCTTGACTTAAGGCAAAAAGGGCTTATTTACCCTTGCCTTATTGGGCCTCCCACCCTCCAAGGCCCAAATCTATACAAAGTCCAAAAAGGCATCCAAACCCAACTATAAGTCCTCTAAGGCCCAATATGGCCCAAGAACACTTAACATGGCCTTAGGCCCAAAAATGTCTTGTTACCACAGGTGGCCCTAAGGCCCAACCTAGACAAGTCCAAAATCCCAACACTAATCGAGCCCAAAAGTCATCTAAGCCTACAGACTGCGTACGCGCGGCGTACACGGCTCGTACACCCAACGTACGCTGATGACCATCCGGAATTGGGGCACTGACCGAGTACGCGCAGCGTACTCTAGAGTACACCCAGCATACTGGTCAGTCAGCCAAAAATTCTCCCATGACTTAATCCTTTAAGCCCTAACGTCCAAAACTTATATCCAAGCTCAAAATAACGTCTTAAGCCATAAATTGCAAACTTTATGCTTTTTCATGCATTATTGGGGGTTCAAACTATGAATTAATCCCATTAACTAACTTAGGGGGTCACTAACACATGCATGGCTGGGACTTAACTTCCAATATATGATTTTTATGACTCCACAAAACTCCAAGAGTCCAAAAGGACAACTCAAATGGCTTGGAGTTGCACATACTCCAAGAAACCAAGCTATGGGACCAAAAGATGCCATATTCTACCCTAAACCTAGATCTAAGCTTGTAATGATCAAGGTTCAAACTTTATACCTTCAATAGGCTAGAAATGGAGCACGAACTCTGGATCTACAAGCTCCTTCTTCACCTTTTCTTCTTCCCAAACCTCTTTCTTCTTCAAACCACCAAAGAACACCAAAACACTCAAGGTAAGCTCAAAGATGCACTCAAGAAGGCTAGGGTTCAAGATTGACACTAAAAGGGCAGTGGAGGATGAGAGGGTAACGAACTTGAGGGACTTAAGTTCTTTAAATAAGGTGCAAACCCAAAAAATTAGGTTTGCCCATGACTTGAGTACGTCCAGCATACGCATGGGTACGCCCAGCGTATGTCGGGGATCACTCGATGACGCGCATGCAAGGAGTACGTCGTGCGTACCAAATGTACACTCAACATACTCACGGGTCCTCCACCACCTTTTTACTTTAATTAAAATAGAATGAATCATTAACTTCATACATGGAGACTCGGGTGCTATACGTTGTGACAGCATGAGGAGAAAATAATTATGAAGCTGACCATCGTCACGTTGTGACAACCAACCTATCACGTTGTGAGGATCGCTCTAGATAGCTTAATGCATTTGTTAATCCATCAAGCAAAGCACTCAAACTTTCCAAAATGTTTTCCCCATATCAAAGCACCATAAAAATTATTGCTTTTTAGAAATGCATGTCTTGAACACAAGCTAGGTCAAAATAAAGGAAAAAAATGAGATATAATATCAGGCATGGACTCATAAATCACTGACTCTCCCGATATAGAACAGGGAATCACAAAGGAGCCTCAAGAACTCATAAAGTTGCCAACTTTACGAGTTTCCAACATTCAAACTTCTTCAAACATTGAGAAAAGTGGACAAAACTCTAGATCTAACATGATTGAGCTAAAAATCAGGAACTTGAGGACATACAAGAGTCCCAGTACAGCTCAAGATGATGAGAGAGAGGCTTGCTAGTTGAGATGATGTACCAAAACTCCTTCTCTTCTTCTTCTTCTAGGCTAGAAATAGCCAAAAAGGAGCTCACAATCAATAATGGAGGATTAGGGTTTTCTTGAGGGTGAAGGGAGGTGATGGAGGCTGAGGGTGTGCAAACCTTAGCCTTCACTTCCCTTAAATAGGGGCACAAACCCTATAATTAAGGTTTTTGCATGTAGGGTCGTCATGTTGTGACCAACATGTTGTCACGTCGTGACAACCAATGAGATGTATGTTCTTCCTCAGGCACCGTCACGTCGTGACACATACATGCTCACGTCGTGGCCAAGGTTTTCATCCTTTAATACTTAATTCGTAAACTCATAAGTGATGCTTACCTGGAACCAGATGTTACATCAATGGTCATTTTATAGGTCGTTTCTTATACCTCTCTTATAATATGGCTTCGTGAATGAAGCGTACTAGAGATTCGACTGAATTTTTTAGTTATACGTATAGTATTAAAGCTCTTATATGTATATAGGGTGTATTTTAAAACATTTTAAAATTACTAGGTTTAAATTCAAATTTTTTAATTAACGATTAATTAATTAATCTTTTAAACCAATTATGGATTTAATATTTATCTTTTAAATAACCATTACTTAAATTTTATGTTAAAATCCATTAAGGATAATTCCATTTAATTATCATATAATTAAACATTAGGTTTTCTTATTTACTTCCTCAAAATTCGAATTAGGGTTTTAAATTTATCTAGCATTATTAGGTTCGGATTTTAACAGTTAAAATAATAGATAATGACTAAAATTTACCCTACTAATCAAATTAGGTAATCAGAACCCGAAAAAAATGGATTTATGAAAAGGCGCGCCACACTTTTCTCGATTTTTTTTCGTTTTTCAAGTGTTATGATCTATCAATTGAAAAGGCTGTCTCTGATACCACTGATGGAATTTATAGGTTACTAAACATTGTACACACGGAATTTCACTTAACTCTTAAGGGTACATGCAACATAAAGGATCTATGTCTTTTACAATTAATAGCAACATACTTATGAAACTAAACTAAGAACCCTATGATATAATCGAATCTCTTAGAATGGAATACATACATTTGTGTTATAATGTAACGTTCATGTTTCTCGCTAGGCATTAATAAGATTATATATTTGTAATGGTCAACAATTGTAACATTTTATGAAGTTAATAAAGATAATTACATGAGTATTATGTGATTTACGTAGTTATGTGTAGTATACGTCCTTAAAACAATATACTAAAATAAGAATAAAATATACGTCCAACATAGAATAATAATTTGGACGAATAGCCTTGATGAAAGATGGAGTAGTCGTGATGAGGATTCCGGAGATATAAACAACACCCCAATCTGACTTATAACAAAGAAGTTATGATGCGTTGAAGTTTCGCGTTCGAACCAATACGGCTACAGATATCGTAAACAGTGAATCGGAAATAGATCGCTTATTAGCATAAGTAGTCTAAACGAAAGTTGGAGTAATCGTAAAAACAAAAGCGTACATATAGAGAACGTCAAAATCTGACTTCGTATGAGGAAGTTATGAGTTTTCGAAGTTTCAGCGTAGCAGTGCGGACTCATAAATCGAATTTCAGATCGCTTGATTATTAGCCAAAACTGTAACATACACGTTTTGAAATCGTGTTTTAAGTAAATAATATTATGAAATATTATATAATTATGAGTATTGAGTTCTAACGGATAGTTTTTACTAGAAAAGAAGTAAAACTATGTTTAGAATCAATCGGAACATATTGGAAGTCTTATGAGATTCCAATTAAAAGACAAATATCGAAATTTAACGAAAATATAAAATTTTAAATAAGTAAAATTTTATTATTGAAAGTTGTAGATAATTTCATTAGATAAAAAGAACGCTAAACGAAAGTTGTAGTATTTGTTAAACCGAGAATTTTGATAAAAAGAACGCCAAAATCTGACTTCGTATGAGGAAGTTATGATTTTTCTAAGTTTCAGCTTAATAGTAGACAGCTAAAAACTCGAATTTTAGATCGAGTGATTTTTATCCGACACAACCTAAATGAGAATCGAAGGTTTCGTCAATAGTAGTACAACGGTAAAAAGACAGACGAAAACGGACATCGGATGAAGAAGTTATGAATTTTTAACGGATTTTCCTGTCCCGGTCTGTTAAAAATAATAATATTAAAAATAAAGTCAAAATTAGCCGACGAAGTCTAAACGAAAGTTGTAGAGCATGATGTTACCTACACGTGCATATAAAGCACGTCAAAAACGGAGCCCGTATGCAAAAGTTACGGATTTTAGAAGTTCGGGGCACAATTTCCGAGAAACCTCGCATGGATAAGTCTGATCTCGGTGAGTCACCTGCCCCGTGTCCGATGCTGATGACGAGTCCGAAGAGATCCAATAGCCTTCCGACGCGTGTCATCTCTGTGTCAAGTCTGAAGCGTGCAAGATGTCACCGTCCGAGCCGAGCCGTCTGGCGTCCGACCCTCGCATCCGAGCCGCGTTGCTGCTGCCGCGTGGCCTTCGCACCTGCTGCCACCTGCCCTCTCCGGTCCGAACCTCGGCCCTATAAAAGGGAGGCCTGCGATATTTCTCGGGTAATTTGGAGAAATTACCATTTTTCAATATTTTTATTATTTTAACTTCCCCCGAAGCCCCGGTGTCATTTCCAACACCCGAAACACGCCCCGAAGTGCCCGAGAAGCCCGAGAAATTTATCTTTTCGGTTTGAAGCCCAACCCTCGCAGAGCCCGGTTTTTAATAAATCTCCCGGTTTTCAACAAAGGAAGTTATATTTAGAGTCGAAGTGCTGCCCAAATTACTATTTTAACCCCCGATTATTTCACGGTGAGTTTAATATATAAGAACAATTGTATGTTATGTGTTATATGTGCTATGTGCTTTTCAGTGTTATTATTCCGGGTTATTTTCCCGTGTTATTTTTATTTCGGCTATTTATGATAGCAAAGTTATACCTTTGACCATGTGATCAGTGAAAGGACTTAGATTCACGGTGGTACTGGTACGTAGCCTCTGGCCATGTAGAGCATGTCTCCGTAAGAGAATGACTTCTATTCTATGGCATTGGCAGATGGTTAGACAGGGCTATAAGCCTGAAATCTACCGAAATGTTTAAATCTGAAAGTGTATGTCTTTTGTGCCATTTGGGCCGAAGCTTTATTGATCGTATATCTTTGTATCAAATCATTGATTGATGTGGAAAGTTTGTCACATGATTCGCATATGCCTTTGTTGTTCCTTGTTCCTCTTTGCTTCTGCCATATTGAAGTATATATATGGCATAACGTTATATTGTATCTATTATTGAACTCACTAAGCGTCACCGCTTACCCCTCTTAGTGTTTAACAATTGCCGGAGATAAGTAACCAGTATGGTTATATACTGTCGGAAGATGTAGAATAGTTTTTACTATTACTTTTGTATTTCGGTTTATGTTTGTATAAAATTACAATATCATGGGTAGTTATGTAAAATATTAAAACATAGTCGGTTTGTATCCAGTAGTTTGTAATCACTTTATCAATATAAAATATTGTTTTTATGAATATGCATGTAGCATGTTTCGGAGTAACAATTGTCAAGTATGAAAGTTTGGGACTCTCAGAAATATGAAAGTTTAGAAGGGGTTCTTTCAAAAACAATTTAAACGAGAATCGAAGATCTTGTTAATAGGAGTTCGTCGATATAAAGACAGTCGATAACGGACGTCATACAAGAGAGTTATGAATTTTTAACGAACATTAACAGTCTAAGCCTGTTAAAAACATAACTTTAAAAATAAAGTAAAAAATTAGCTGACGGAGTCTAAATGAAAGTTGTAGATCTCGTCGATAGCTACACGCGGATATAAATCCGTCGAAAACGGATCTCGTATGAAGAAGATATGAGTTTTATAAGATTTTATAAAAATCTGGGCGCATCCGTGCGCACAGACAGAAGGCGTGGAACGCCTCTGACAACCCCTAAGATCTCGCCATGTGTCACCATTAGATGACTGCCATGTCAGCTCTCCGACCGTTTGCACGGTGCGCATCTACTTTTTCGGGTATAAATAGCCTTCGAAACTCTGCACATTCCCCACACCTTTAACTCGTTTCCCTCTCAAAATTCTTTGTGTATTAAAACTCTCCTAGTTCTTAGTATTACGGTGAAGCCCTGGATCCGTGAGTACCCAACAAGTAGTTGCCATCAAATAGAGCTCTGTCACTGCAATTTCCAAACTTTTTTCTAGGGAATCTCTGTAAGTTAAATTACACTTTATTATATTTTAGTGCAATTTATATTTAAATTCGTAGTCGTTGTTATGAATTTATAAATAAGATTTGTCAATGATTCCGACATCATATTATTGATCAATCTACTTACGGTGATGATGTCTAGGCTGGATTTAGTGAGGTGTTTAAAGTGGGATTTCCAAATAGTATACTCTGTATACCAAATGGACCCTACCTCCGATATGATCCTACCTGGTTATCCCTTATCAGCTATAGATCAATAGACATTGGGGTTACTGAGAGATCTAGATTGTTAGTTAGTCATAAAGAATAATAAACTAAGAATTAGTGATAATTAAACCTATGTCACATCAAAGGAAAAGCCAAGTGCTAAAGCGAAGTGTTGTCCAACTTTCCAGTCATCCACTTTAACAAGTAAGCGCATAGTTACTTTCAGTTTACACATAGATATAAAGTATCTAGAGGATTAAATGCTATTTGTGCATATTATTTGAATTACTTTATATCTATGTTATATAAAGTATATGATTTTACTTGATTAATAATGTATGTATTTTCTTATATATTTATATAAGATATGTTGGGTAGTAATGGGTGATGAAAATGATGAGATGATGATGAGAGGACTTGACTATTGATGAACCGGTCGTCTAGCAGAGTATAGATGACGACCACGGACTATTCTAGACAGTCTAGTGGAACGCTGGCAGGCTCGCAACCTGTAGGTGTTAGTGAACTATAAGTTCATTGATGTACTGTATCCCACCATGGTTTCCTTATTGACATTGTTGTGATGTTGTTCCGCGGGCTAGATCTCGATTTGGTTGAGTGATTTCCGCCTAGAACATGTAGTCACAATCAAATACTACGTCAGTCATTCCCCAGGAGGTGATTCCGGGAGGATGCGTCGACGATCTAGTCAGCTATGTGGGTGAGTAATTTTAGTGCGATAGGAGTGATGAGAGTTTGAATCCCTCCTTAGGTATTACCTTTATCCTTTTATAGTTAAGGCCTATGGTCAGGCGAAGGGACCATAGTAACGGTATTCCTGATACCAAGCTCTGATTGGTCTATCTGTCCCTGTCTAATTCACCCTTTACTCTGATTGGCGCAGAGGGAATAAATAGTTGTGGCTCATGCACAACTAACGTTTCCCTCCGTACGGCAACCAACAAATATGTGTAGGGTGTAAGAGACTTTGCTACTCAAACGGCATTAGTTGGCTGCCTAGGAAAGCTGACCATACTGCTTGTCTCGCCAAGACCCTGTCTTGGCGGTTTCTCCTACTGATCCATATAAATAGTCGGGCAGAGCCGTTCAACTATTCCTTCTTCTGTCTGGTCGAGCTAGCAGCCGCCTTGCTAGGCTATTTTCTGTTGCGCTAGTCATGCCAAGACGGATTGTCATGGGGTACGTCATCAAACATTTATTGCTAAAGGAATCCCCCAAGCAGTATTGTCTACCCGTTGATGATGATGATCCTTAAGATAGTTCCCTTGAGATCAGTATTTTAGGATCAATATGTGAGAATAACGGGAATGGGTAATCAGGTAAATTAATTGATGTGAAATATATATAGAACTTAATTATTATGGGTTTAAAACTCTATGTGCTCACCAGGCTCCCAAGTCTGACCCATTCAGTTTCTTTGTATCACAGGTAGCGGCACGAAGGCCCAAGGATGTTGAGTGATTTATGGATAATTGTAGGCCATAGTGTAATAAACTATTGTAATTCTTGTAATATTTTCGTTATGCTTATGTTTCTGTATTGATGATGACATCCCGAAGTTGTTAATGAAATGCATTTCTGCAGAAATGCATGGTAATAATATTATCACATTATTGGGAACAAATTCCGCATTATAATTATTTTAAAAGGATACTCTAAAATGAAAGCATAATTAAATCAGTATTTTCTCGCTGTGAAAAATGGGGATGTCACATGTAATCGTATATAACACTTTAGAATCCTCATATTTTCTTCAGAAAACTAGCACCAAAAGTATCGTTGCCTCTAATGACTCACACCCAAAACCCTAGAAAACCTATAATGAAGAGAGAGGAGAAGGGAGGAAAATTTCGGCTATAAGCCTCTTGTAACACTAAAAAAAACAATAAATTTAAACTTTTCAAAATCAACCATTTATAAACATTGTTTACAAAATAGTTATTGTTTCAAAAGCATTATTTCAAGTCAGAGTTTCCCCAAGACCCAGGAAGCTGTGTACGATCACACATTTGTCTTTCCACGATCCTCTGAAGTGCCTGAAAACGATAAACTAAAAACTATAAGCCAAAGATTAATGAGTTCCCCTAAAGTACCAGCACACAAACACATATGACAGCATATACCGGATCCACAGCTAGAAAGACTGGATTATCCCTGAGCCCTCAGTATGAGTCTGGCATGCCAATTGGGCCCTCAACTCAAATCTGGAATGCTCCCGAGCCCTCAGTGTGATTCTGGCATGCCAATCGGGCCCTCAGCTCATATCTGGAATGCTCCTGAGTTTGTTGGCTACCGCACAAAGAAGTACAACATCAACCCAACACAATATGCCGATATATGTAACAGATAAACATAAACACAAAACCATAAAATATAGATAATCATGCAGATCTACTAATCAGCCACAAACTAGCATCATACTATCCTAACTAAGGGCCTGTTTGATTTGAACTTACAGGGTCCAGTAAGTGCTGACTGCTGACCCGGTAAGTAGTCGGGCTGTTTGATAAGATAACATTTAATCTGATTCGGTCAGCTTTGCTGACCCAAAGGGCTTACTCGGTAAGCTGAGAAATTATGGCTGACTGGAAAAGAGAAAAAGACCACGCTTATATTTTCGTTTATATACCATCGATTGCCTTGGATGCCTAATACGAAAAAAACTGACCGGCAGAAAACAACAACAGCAGTTGTCGTTGCTCCTCCTCGGCGTCTTCCACCGGTGACAGCCTCCGACCAACGATCCTTCACAGGCGACAGCAGGTTCGTTTTTTTCATCCCAAATACTTCATTGTTGACAGTCCTTCACATGCAACTTCATTGTTGACGTCCTTCACATGCAACATCCCCTCCTGTTTTTTCTTTTGCTTTTATGTAATCAATTATGGATGAATTGTAAGCATGTGTATGAGAGCAAAAAAAATAATTCTAAAATCAACTGACAACGATTTTAAGGGTTTGTAGAAAAAAATATTGTGAAAGATTATGAACTCTGAAATCTGAATATTCTTATGAACTTGATTATGATTTTACCACACATGTGAAAGTAATTTCGTTTAAATATCTCATATGTGTAGAAGATATAAGCTCCATAAGTTCTAACCAATATTAGATCCGTAATTTCCTTTATTTATTTGTCTCACACCGATCACATACACACAAAGTATTTGAGTTTATCCATATAAATTAAAAGTCCCATCTCATCCAAATTAAAGCACTATCTATAAGCCATTCTTGCTCATTAGTGCTTTGGTACAATCTGTAATATGTTGTAAATTAAATATGTTTGGGCAATCTTAAATCTGAATATGCTATAATTATGTTGTTAGAATCCGTTTTTTTACATGAACTTATGTGTGCATAAAATCAGATTTTAGATAGTTGAAATAAAAAAATGTTGAATATGTTATACATGTTTGTATGAAATCAAAAGTCAAAAATTGTTATATGCTTATGAAATCAAATTGTATGTTGTATATGTTGTTAAAAATGTGATGAAATCAAATTTATGCTTGATTTATGTTGTGAATGTGTGTTATGTGGATGATTTAGGGTTTTTTTTTTGGTTACAATAGACATGACAGATAAAAGAACTAGAGTTAGTTGGAAGTCAGAGATTGTGGACAAAACTTTTTTGGAAGCTTGTATACACGAATTAACAAGTAATGGAAGGGAGGGTAGTGGCCTAAAAGCAAGCTCATGGACTGTAGTCGCGGAGAAATTGAAAAAATATCATAATTTTGTTGTCGAGAAAAAACAAATGAAAAACCGATACGACTATTTGAAAGCAAAGTATGTAGTGTGGTTAAAACTTAAAAATAAAACCGGAAATCTTTATAATCCCGTAACGAATTCTTTTAACATGACTAATGAAGAATGGGAAGCGGAAGCGAAGGTATATTATATATATATATATATATATATATATATATATATATATATATTAAATTTTGTTTTACTACTTTGATAATATTTATTAAATTTTCAAACAGTTGAACAAGTATGTAGATAAGCTGAGAAATGCACCCCTCCCTTGCCCTGATCTTTGTACCGGTGTTCACAGTTGGGGTCCATCTTCGACACTACCTCATCCCAATGAAGTCTTTACTACACATGATTTTGAGGATACAGTGATGGAAGAGCAAGCACCTCATGCAGATACCCCAAGCTCAACAGTACCCCAACCTACTAGTGCTTCACATGCAAGTGAAGAATCATCTGGGCGGACTAAAAACAAGGGGGGCAAACGAAATGGTCCCAAGGAAACAACACTTGATGATGAGGTGAAAGAAGTTGCCAGAGAAATTGTCAAGGCCGCACAGGCATTCACGCAAGCAAATAATCTTGACAAGGAGATAGATGATTGTATGGCGAAGTTGGAAAGATTGGAGTGGGGAGAATTTGATCCGAAATACACCACAGCTCTTATGTTATTTGCTGAAAGTGCGGGTAATAGGAAAATTTGGTTGCGCCTTAACTTGTCGACTTGTGAGTCGTGGGTAATAAATGCGGGAAGAAAGTTTGGATTAGGTGTTTGACTTTAGTATTTTATGATTCATTGTTTGAGTTTAGTATGTCAAAGGTCATTTGATGGATTTTTATGTTTAGAGTTGTTATGTGTTATGGATTATTTTGTTAAGTGCACTTATGTTATTTGAATTTATATGTTATGGAATGTTATGTGTTTAGTAAACAAGATGACTTTTTATATGTTATGGAATGTTATTTAAATTATTTTGTAAATGTAATTTGTATTTGACATTTAACAGGTGACATGGATAAACAAGATGACTTTTTATATTTCCTGATATTCTCGTGGTATTGGTTGATGTTGGTCCGGAAAAGGCAAAGAATAATTAAAAGAATAAGCGCTAGCGAACCGGTAGCAAAGGGACATGTGTATACGCAAGATTTGATACACGGATGTCCTATACAATGTTATGATATGATGCGTGTCTCACAAGATGCATTTGTACTATTATGCAATCATTTTACAGAAAGAAATTGGTTGCAATGTAATAGGACGATAAGTGTTGAAGAGAAGGTGGCTATGTTTTTACATGTTATAGGACATAATGAACGTTTTCGAGCGGTTAAAGAAAGATTTCATCACTCCACACAAACGATTCATCAATGTTTTCATGAGGTCCTACGTGCAATGATGTGTTTTGCAAGAGAAATTATAGTACCAACCTCGTCTAATCCAACAAGAAATACCTCAGAACGACATAGACGACTAATGCACATATTTCCCGGAGCAATAGGTGCACTAGATGGTACACTTATACATGCAGTTGTGCCCGTTGATCAACAAACTCGCTATAGGGGAAGAGGAAAAGGTGAATGTTATCAAAATGTAATCGGAATTTGTGATTTTGATATGATATTCACCTTTGTATGGGCTGGATGGGAGGGCATAGCACATGATTCTAAAGTTTTGAAAGAAGTTGCATTTAATCCGACTTCTGGATTTCCATTCCCTCCACCAGGTTTGTAATTTTTCTATAAGTTTTATTATTTATGTTATTTATATGATAAATTTGTCAATCATCTACAGATAAATATTACCTTTGTGATGCTGCATACACCAACACCCGTGGATTTATGGCTCCCTACCGCAATACTAGGTATTGGTTAGCCGATTTTTGAAGAAACAGAGCTTTAACTAAGGAAGAAAGGTTAAATCATGCTCATGCACAACTTAGAAATATCATTGAACGTGCTTATGGTGTATTGAAGGCGAGATTTCCAATTTTAAAACAAATGGCTCCTTATCCTTTTCCAGTGCAAAGAGACATAGTCATTGCTTGTGTTGCGGTCCATAATTTTATAAGGAAATACGATATTGAAGATGACTTATTTACAAACTTTGAACAAAACACTATGGTTACTCCTGATGTGGAAGGTGGAGGAAGTGAGGGCCAAAACATACAAGGTATAGAATGGGGTTCAGAAGCAGTTGACTATATGACTACTTTGCGTGACCAGATTGCTAATCAGTTACTTTCAAATGGTTCACGTTAAATGATGTACTTTTTTATTATGTATGACAGTTTATATTTGGATTTTGTATTACACTTTGTATTTGGATTTTAAATGATGTATGTTTAATTTTGTTTTTATATGATAGTTTGTATTTTTATAATTATTTTATCCAGCACAAGGGACAACACAAGGGTAATATGGTCATTTTTATCATTCAGCACAATTAGTCAGAGAAATAATCAAACAGCATAAACTCAGTCAGATGTGGACTCAGTCAGCATTTCTAACCCAGTCGGCTTCTAACTCAGTCAGCTCCAACCCAATCAGCAACTATCAAACGACCCCTAAGATAAATAATCTACTGGGCCGACATTGGTGCCTTCGACCCACGGTACAGTGAGAAGAAACTCACCTCACAGACTGACGAATAGCTGAACAATACACTGCTCCGAATACCGGCTCTACTGGTCACCTATTCAACGGATAGAGACCAAGGCTTAACTATAGCTCAAAATACCCAAAGTACCCTTAAGTCAAACTTGGTTAACCCTGGTCAAAGTCAAACTCAACGGTCAAGGTTTAAAGGTCAATATTTATTCCCAGCAGAGTACGTCCTGCGTAGCAAGAGAGTACGGCCAACGTACTCGGATGTTGACCAAAAGCGGGGCGCTGACCGCGTACGCGCAGCGTACCTCCAGGTATGCCCAGTGTATGCTGCCCAGTCCCAAAACCTCATTAAGAGCTTATTTCATTAATCCCTTCCGTCCAAGACTCAAATCCAAGCCCCAAAAGATGTCCTAAGTCATAAAGTTTCCAACTTTATGACTTTGCATGGATATAAAGTGTCCAACACCAAAAACCCTAACTCCTTCACCCATTAAGACTTCCTAGCTCATGCATGAAAGGATATTAACGACCAAGAAGCCATTTTTATGACTCAAGCTACCCCAAACCTCTGAGAGGACAACTCATGAAGTCTACATAAGACCATACTCAAGAACACCAAGCAAAAGGGACCAAAATGCATGAAACTTAACCCTAACAAGAACTAAGAGCAATATTCATCAAGGTCAGAGCTTTTTACCTTAAAATGATGCCAAATGGTGATGAGATTCTGGATCTAAGGTGTCTCACTCTTCCAAGGCAATCCTCTTTTCTTCTCCTTCCTTCTAAATCACCAAAAATACCCATAGAGGCTCAAGAACACTCTCTGAAACGTCCCAAAAATATGATCCAAAAATTTCATTTTTAATTTAAATAAAACAGTATTCCAAAAACATTATCCATACAACTCAAATGAAAATAAGTATCTCAACATCAAAACAATCAGAGTGATATCTCAAAAGCGGAATCCATGTGGTGTGTGCGATGCAGTCAACCCGAGCTCTTCCCCTTGGAACCAGAGGTACCTAAAACATAAACTGAAAATCGTAAGCACAAAGCTTAATGAGTTCCCTAAAACACCACATACCATGCACAAGGGTCAAAATGCAATATTCCTTCATACATAGGATTAAAATTGAAAATACCTCATCATTGGGACGTTAGAATTCTCCCCCACTTTAACTAGACTTCGAAATCCGATGTTGCAAATAATTGAGGATAATGCTCCCACATCTCCGTCTCCGACTCCCAGGTCCACTCGGAGCCTCTCCGGCCACTGAACCTTTACCAAAGGTATCTCCTTGTTGTGTAAGACCTTCATATTTCTCTCCACCACCGCTACCGACCTCTCAATATAATTCAGGCGCTCATCGACCTGAATATTATCCAAAGGGACCACTTCCTTGTCATCCAACATGCACTTCCGCAACTGTGAAACATGACAAGTGTTGTGAATCTGGCTGAGCTCACTCGGCAAATCCAATCGGTAGGCCACCCTGCCTACCCTGGCGATCACACGGAACAGTCCAATATACCAGGGACCCAACTTCCCCCTCTTCCTGAAGCGTATCACACCCTTCCAGGGTGAGACCTTCAGTAGCACCATATCACCGACCTGGAACTCCAAATCTGATCGACGCCGGTCGGCATAGCTCTTCTTCCGACTCTGAGCTGTCTCCAATCTCTGCCTAATCTGTTGGATGAGATCTGTAGTCTAGAGGACTACCTCAGTCCCCCCCCCCCCCATGACTCTGTGACCAACCTCCCCTCAATAAACTAGGGTACAACATCTCCAACCACACAGAAGATCGAAGGGCGGTGCACCAATGTTGGAGTGATAGCTTTTGTTGTAGGAAAACTCCGCAAGAGGTAGGTAGGAATCCTAACTCCCACCAAAATATATGACACAAGCCTGCAACATATCCTCAAGTGTCTGGATGGTCCGCTCACTCTGGTCGTCGGTCTGCGGATGATAAGAAGTGCTGAAATGTAGCCTCGTACCCAGTTCCTCGTAGAACTTCTGCTAGAATCGGGAAGTGAACCAAACATCTCGATCTCATATAATGGAGACCGGAACCCCATGACGAGCAACAATCTCACAAACATACACATCTCTGGATGGAAAAAAAGTGGACACTATTGGTCAATCGATCCATGATGACCCAGATAACATCAAAACCCTTGGCAAGCTTCGATAGCTTAGTGATTAAATCCATGGTGATCTGTTCCCACTTCCACATGGTAACTTCCGAAGGCTGCAGCTTGCCATGCGGCCTCTGATGCACGAAGTTGGCCATCCTACAGGTCAAGCACCTCTCAACGTACCAAGCTATTTCCCTCTTCATACACGGCCACCAGTATCTTAGTCTCAAATCCTGATACATCTTGGTGGCTCCCGGATGTATCGAAAAGCGAGACTTATGTGCCTCCTTCAAAAATATATGTCTGATCCCACCAGAAATCGGAACCCATACCCGACCACACCGGGTCAACAATCCCCGACTATTGGTGACAAATATGTCGATCTCGGCCTTGATCCTCTCATGTTTCCAGTTCTCCTTCTTGACTCTTTCAGCCTGTGCCCCTATGATCAAATCCAAAAGTGGAGAATCAATAGATATCCTCATACACATAACTCTAGCTGAAGATCCAGACGACTTGCGGCTCAAAGCATCTGCGACCATATTCGCTTTACCCGGATAATAAAGGATCTCGCAGTCATAATCCTTGACCACGTCAAGCCACCTGCGTTGTCTCATGTTCAGGTTCGACTGGTCCATAAGATTTCACAAACTCTTGTGATCCGTGTCGATAGTACATCGGACCCCATACAAGTAGTGTCACCAAATAATGAGGGCAAACACTACTGCCCCCAACTCCAGATCATGAGCAGGATATCGTGTCGCATGCGTCTTCAGTTGCCGAGAAGCATATGCAACCAATCGCCCTCTCTTCATAAGAACCGCCCCCAAACCAGTGATAGATGCATCATAAAACACGACGAAAATCCTTGACACCCTCCGTAAGGGTCAACACCCGGGCCTCACATAACCTCTATCGCAGTGTCTCAAATGTTATATGCTGCTCAGGACCCCATCAGAAATCTACACCCTTCCCCGTCAAACGAGTGAGGGGTACAACAATCTTGGAGAAATCCTGGATAAATCTCTGATAATATCCTATTAAACCCAAGAAACGTATGATCTATAAGGGGGACTTCGTGACCTCTCACTGAATCACAGCCTCAATCTTGGCCGGATCGACCAAAATCTCATTTTGGTTAACGAGATGCCCCAGGAACTGTACCTCTCGTAACCAAAACTCACAATTCGAGAACTTGGCATACAATCGTTCCCGCCTCAATACTCCCAAAAGTTCTCGAAGGTGCTCCTCGTGTTGTTCTCTGGTCTTGGAATATACCAAGATATCATCAATAAAAACAATAACTGATCGGTCGAGCATCGGCCTGCACAACCGATTCATCAAATCCATAAACATTGCAGGCGCATTGGTGAGCCCAAATGGCATCACCACGAACTCGTAATGCCCATAACAAGTCTAAAACGCGGTCTTCTCCACATCCTCCTCTCTTAACCTCACCTGATTATACCCTGACCTTAGATCGATCTTGGAGAACCAAGACGCAACCTGCCAACTGATCAAATAGGTCATCAATCCGTGGAAGGGGATAACGGTTCTTCATCGTCAAATTGTTCAACTCCGGTAATCAATGCACATCCGGTGTGAACCATCCTTCTTCTTGACGAACAATATCGGTGCTCCCCACGGCGAAATGTTCGGTCTGATGAACTGCTTGCCTAACAGCTCCTGAAGCTGAGAAGACAACTCCTGCATCTCGGGTGGTGCTAAATGGTACAGTGCCTTAGCAATCGGAGCCACACCTGGCACTAGGTCAATTATGAACTCAACCTGCCTCTCGGGAGGCACACCGGGTAACTCATCCGGAAACACATCAGCAAACTCTCTGATAACCGGCACATCCGAAACCGATGTATGCTCCCCAACCCGTGTATCAACCACATAGGCAAGATAACCCATACAACCATGTTGAATGTACTGCCGAGCCATAGACGTCGAACAAAATCCTGACCCAGTCCTAGTACCCTCTCCATAGATAACCAGTTCTCCCCCACTTGGGGTTCGAACTACCACTCGCTGACCCTCGCGATATATCATAGCACCAAACCTGCTCAGCCAATCCATACCCACTATCACGCATACATCCCCCATGGGAATAGGAATCAAATTAATCGGATAAGTCACCCCGAAAATCTCCAGACACAACCCTGATACACTCTGGATGTAGAAATCCCATGTTCGTTGGCGATACAAACCCGCAACAGAAACTCCAACTCACTAAGGGTCATATCAAAATCCCTACTAAAAGACCGAGATACAAAGGACCAACTCGCGCTCGAGTTGAACAACACAGGAGTAGGTAAATAATTCACTAAGAAGGTACCTATTAGAAACATAAACATAAGCATAGCATAACATAATCGACAGAATGATAAATAGAAACATACCAGTAACGACGTCTGGCGCCGCCCTGGCCTCCTCTGCCGTGAACTGAAAAAGCGTAACCTCGAGCCCTCAGGGGCTCCGCCCTACCATGTCGCCCATTATTGATCCTAAAAGTAGATTGTGCTTGAGCCTGCGTCGTTCCCGCAATGAGCAAATGACAGTTGGCCCTTACATGGCCAACCTGCTCACAGTAAAAACAGATTCTGGTGGTCGGTGCTGGAACCTGTTGACGACAGTCCTTGGCATAATGCCCCTCCTTTCCATATTTGTGGCACCCAAAAGTAGATCGACAAAGACCCTCATGAACTTTTCCGCACTTGCCACAAGTGTGGCCCCTCTGACTCCCAGATCTCACATAAGCGGGCTTAAACCGCTTCGCCGCAAGCTGCGACTACATTGGAGGCTGCTTCTGCTCCCTCGTATGGAGCTCCAACTCAATCTCCCGCCTCCTAGTGACATGATGAGTCGCTACTGTAACATCCCAAAATCCATGAACAAAATTTTCATTTTTAATTTAAAAATTCATAAAACAGATTATTGAAAACATCATCAAGTTATCTCATATCATAAAAACCCATAAGTCATATGTCTCAAAAGAATGTCATTGGTTAATAATGTCAGAGTAAATCCCAATAATATCATAGTGCGGAAAATCATGGTGTGATGCGCTGCAGTCACGTCGGCTCCTTTCCCTTTGAAGAAGAAGTACCTGAAACCAAAACTGTAAACCGTAAGCACAAAGCTTAGTGAGTTCCCCCATCATACCACATACCATATAATAACATATTGTCAAGCATATCTGGGTGCCTGACCTGCCCCTTCGGTCTCTTTTAGCCAGTAACCGCCTAGCATATGTGGGTGCTGACCTACCCCTTTGGTCTCTTTCAACCGGATACCGCCTAACATATATGGGTGATGGCCTACCCCTTCGGTATCTTTCAACCGGATACAGGGACTATTTCACCCCTACCACTACCACATAATACCCTAACATATACACATATATCACATACTGCCTAACATATCTGGGTGTTGGCCTACCCTTTCGGTCTCTTTCAATCGGTATCCAGGGACTATTTCACCCCTACCACTACCGCATAATAACGTAGCATACTAGCACATAAAGCATAACAGATAATGGCATACCAGACAATTATCACAAATACAATCATCTCAACTATAATCACCTACTGGTGGGCCGACATTGGTGCCTTAGACCCACTTCTACTGGAAGGTAACTCATCTCGATAACTGGAACTAGCATCTACTGGTGGGCCGATATTGGTGCCTTAGACCCACTTCTACTATAATCACCTACTGGTGGGCCAACATTGGTGCCTTAGACCCCTATACATAGAATATTTCCTTTAATTCCCTTTTCATACTCATAACCCCTTAAGGGTCAACTTTGGTTAAAGTCCAAGTCAAGGTCAACATTCTGGTCAAAGTCAACGTTCTGGTCAAAGTCAACATTCTGGGTTGACTCAACTCGTCGAGTTGGTCCATCAACTCGCCGAGTTCCATAATCATAAAACCCTAAAACCACGATCTAACTCGTCGAGTTCTATCATAACTTGTCGAGTTCCTCCTATCAACAGAATCGGGACACCCCGACCCAACTCGTCGAGTTCCGCTATGAACTCGTCGAGTTCTTCAATCTGTTAAGCCCTTCTTAATGGATTAAGCTCCTATTCTTCAGATTTAAGCTCCATACTCCACATATACTCTGAAATTGTCCTTTTAAGGGTAAAGTTTCCAACTTTACCCGTTAATACCCTTATTTAATGGATCTAGCTCAAACCCTACCTCTTTAGGACCTAAATCTTGGTCCACAAGCCATCAATACTCCAAAATAAGGCATATACATTGAGATCTGGACCCTAGATACTTCAGAAATACGTAAATCTTCTAACTTTCCTTCCATGCATGGCCTTTTGGAGCTTAAAAGGCCAAAATTACATCCTAAAGCTTGCATGGGGCTTCAATGGCCATAAAGTTTGCACATTTATGCCATGAAAGCCCTCCATGATTCTAGATCTGAAAGTATACTCACTTGGGACGACCATCTCCCAAGGATCATGTTTCTTGGACCAAAAAGTCAATAAGGTGACTCACAAGCTCATATAATGCCTTAGGGTGACTCACTAGCTTCTTATTGAATCCCCAAGCTTCTCCTTCCTTCACAAGCTTCAACGCACACAAAACTCACTCAAAATGACTCACAAGCTCATATAATTCCTTAGGGTTTCATAGCTCGGGTTTGTGATGATGGAGGCTGTAAATAAGGTCAGCATTTGGAGGTTAACGTGTTTAAATAAGGTGCAAAACCCTGAAAATTAGGGTTTCATCCTGCCAGTCCTGCTCGCCGAGTTGAGGCTCTCAACTCGTCGATTAGACTTCACAATCCGCGTCCCAAATCCACCTCTACTCGACGAGTTTGGGGCCTCCAACTCGTCGAGTTTCTATACAAAATCATCCGGGACAAAATCATCCTAAGGGGGAGAGAATTGTAACGCCCGTGTTTCTGGCTAAGCATTATTATGATGATGTAATAGTAGGGTCAACAAATTGTAACCTATTTTGAAGTAATGAAGAATAATTTTTTGAGTATTATGTGATTTACGTGTAAATTATGTGCAATATACATGCTTATAACAATATAATAAAATAGGAATAAAATAGGCGTCTAAAATAAAATAGAAATTAGACCTAATATTTTTGAAGGAAGTTGAAATAGTCGTGACAAGTATTCTGTAGATATAAGGAACGTTAGAATCCGACTTATAACGAAGAAGTTATGACCCGACGAAGTTCGTTATTAAACCAGCACAGCTCCGCGTATCGTAAAAAGTAAATTTTTTATAAGTTACTTTTTTTCCTTAGTGATCTAAACAAAAGTCGCAGTAGTCGTTAAACCGAGAGCCTGCACATAGAAAATGTCTAAATCTGACTTCGTTAGAGGAAATTATGCATTTTCTAAGATTCAACGTAACAATATACAGCTCAGAAATCGAATTTTAAATCGGTCGATTTTTATCCAAGATAATCTAAAGTAGAATTAAAGATATCGTTAATAGGATCTCAACGATATAAAGACAGTCGAAAACGGACGTCGGACGACAAAGTTATGAATTTTTAACGAACTTTAACTGTCTAAGACAGTTAAAATATACCTTTAAAAATAATATCAAAATTAGTCGATGGAGTCTAAACGAAAGTTGTAGATTACATCGATAGCTACACGTGAATATAAAGAACATCAAAAACAGAGCTCGTATGCAAAAGTTATGGATTTTACAAGATAATTAATTTTTGGATTAACAAGAGGGCGACACGTGTCGCGATCTGGCACCACACCTTCTTCCCCACGGCTTGCCACCAGATGCTAACACGTGGCACATTACGCCAAGCGTAATGTTTAAGTACTCCCCGCGTACTGGGCACTTCCATCCTATAAATAGAAGTCAAAATTCACTCTATTCTTCACACCATTCCATCCTACTCTCTCCCAACCCCCCCCCCCCCCCCCCCAAGGCATCAATGCCTTTCTATAGCACTTCCTAGGTGTTAGTAGCGAAGCTCCGGAGTGTCCAAATGCCCCGAGAAGTAGAGCTTTCGGCTTAGAATCTCTGCCCGCAAAAAGTCTAGTTTCTCGCTAAACCACCCGTAAGTTGAGTTATGCTTACCGTAATTTAAGTATAACTTATGTTTAAGTTCATTATCATTATTATGAACCTATAAAAAAGATTTATCAGTGATTCCAATTCGTTATACTTATTGATCTACTTACGGGGATGATGTCTAGGCCGGATTTAGTGAGGTGTGTAAAGTGGGATTTACAAACAGTATACTTTGTATACCAAACGAACCCTACCCCTGATATGATCCTGCCTGGTTGTCCCTTATCAACTATAGATCAATAGACTTTGAATTAATGATGAATATAGACTAATAACTAGTCGCAATAAATATTAGACTAAGACTTAGTGATAATGATACTAGGTTACGTCAAAGGAAAAGACAGTTGCTAGAAGCGAAACGCTGTCCGAATTTCGAATCGTCACTTTAACAAGTGAGTGCATAGTTACTTTCATCTTACACATAGATATGAAGTATTTAATATAAATTACATGCTATATGTGCCTATTATCTGTGTTCCTGATATCTATGTGGGATGAACGATTTATACATGTTTTACTTGATTTAAACTGTATATATATTTTATACCTATAAATATGTTGGCTAAAGATGGGTAGATGAAAGATGATATAGATGATGAAAGATGAATGATTTTTTTAGTAAAAGGCGAAAGAATAGTTCGTTTTGTGCTCACCACATGGTTGCATAGTAAAAGATGAATGATGAGAAGTCTTGACTTTAAAGATGATCCGGTCGTCTAGCGGAGTATAGATGACGACCACAGACTGTTTTAGACAATCCAGTTGAACGCTAGCAGGCTCGCAACCTGTAGGTGTTTTTGAACTAAGTGTTCACCAGGTGTACTCCATCCCCTTCATGTTTGTCTTACTGACATATATTGCTAAGGAATCCTCTAAGCATTATTGTATATCCCGAAGATAATCCTTAGGATAGGTCCCTTAAATTAGGTGCTTTAGGGACAGAAAGGGTAATCGGGTTGAATGATTTGATGAAAATAAAGAATTTAATTATTGTGGGTTGAAAACTCTATGTGCTCACCAGGCTCCCAAGCCTGACCCACTCAGTTTCTTGTATTACAGGTAGTGGCACAAGAGCACATGTGTGATGATCAGATGAGAGATTTATGGATTATAGGCCGGTAGAATAATAAATGTTTGTAAGGTGTATGTTATTTCCGTTTATTCATATGTACTGTATTGACGATGACATCCCAACGTTTTTAATATAATTAAAATACACTTCTTCGGAAATGCTTTGATAATATCTTTATCATATTTTGGGAAAAAATTATGCAATATTATTATTCAAAAGGATACTCTGATTTTTAAATAAAGCATAAACAAATCGATTTTTTCTAACCGTGAAATTGGGGATGTCAAAGTGTGCATGGGCCTGGTTGGGTCGGTTTTGGGCTAAAACCGAACCCAACCCGTTAATTACGGTTTTCAATAATTTAAACCCAAACCGAAACCGAAACCAATGGGTTCGGTTTTTTGGGTTCTCAGTTTTCAATGGGTCTGTTTTGGGTTTAAACCCAAACCCAACTATAACCTTACTTGATGGAGAATCAGTGGCATTTCTTATATAAGAGAAGAAATGTTTATATGTTTGTGTATTGGGGCGATGTGCGATGCGAACTAACATTCAGAATAAAAATCAATATAAAAGACAAGAAGAAGGGATGGGATTCGAACTCGAGACCTGTTATAGAGTATAATCTTATATGTCCAAACACTTCACCACTGAACCAACGATTTGTACATTTCTCTAAATCACAGTAAGGTTATAATTGGAAAAATAAAGAAATCATGAAACGTAGCAAATAAGAATCGAACTAAAGACCTCTAATATCATAACATGACGCCTTAACCATCAGACTAAACTTCTATATGCGTTTTTAACTCATGAAAATCGTATATATACATAGATAATTCACAGAATACATATATTTCTTAATATTTGGTTCAGTTCGGTTTCTCTCGGTTTTACCAAACCCAAAAACCAAACCCAATCCGAAATTTTCGATTTTTGAAAAGTCTAAACCAAAACTGTCAGTTTATGCTCCGGTTTCGGTTTTGTCGGTTTTTGGGTTTCTGGGTTCGGTTTTGCTCATCCCTATAAACTACAAAACATTCTCAATATGTTGATGGATCAACACAACCAATAAACCTATACACTTTATTCTTAAGACCGTTCCCAATGAGGATTTAATAGTGTGTTCAATGAGCAAATAACTAAAAAGGTGACATGCAATACATTAAACCCACTTTGAATGAACGGGGTTTAATCGCCACATTAAACGGTGCTATGAAATTTTGTATTTTTTTGCTTTTACCCAATCTAACATCACCCATTTATCATAGAAAAGCGAACATTTAATTTTTTTTATAAAGAAATTACATATTATTATTTTTTTGATTTATATTATATTTATAATTTAATTTATTTTATATTCAATAATTTAGTTTATTAATTTAGCAATCTTTAATTAGTAATTTGTAGTTAGTAGTTTTTAATTAAATCTTTAATTAGTAATTCGTAATCGTAACTTTTGATTTCTAGTAATATCTTAGTTTTACGTATTAATATAATTTATAAAAATATATAATAAATTGTTGATGTGATGATCCATTAAATTTTAATAAAGTTTAATGCAATATAGAGTTTAATAAGTAAAATAGTATAGTTAATAGAATGTTAATGTACCAATCCATTGAATTATTAAAAGTTTAATGCACCGGAAATCTAAGAAACTTAATGGTAAATAAGTCTGGTGAAGAAAATTAATCTTTCAAATTAAGAGTTATTATGAGGGGGTGTTTGGGATATCTTTTCTAGCCTTAAAGTCATTTTTATAAAAGATTTTTTTGTAAAATATTTTTTTCCAAAAGTAGATGTTTAAAATGTGTTTTGATGGAAAAAGACAAAAGTTGCTTTCCAAAAGATACAAAAGTCTCAAAAATCAGATTTTATGACTTTTAGAATCACTTTCTTTTTCCCTTGCCCAAAAGTTGTTTTCAAAATATCTTTTTAACTTTCCAAACATTTTTTCAATTTTTTTGACTTTTTGGAAAAGTGAAAAGTCAAAAAGTTGTTTTTAAAGCAATCCGAAACGGAGAACAATAATTATAGGTCTTTCACATGAACAAAATAATCATTATATCCATAAGTTCAAAAGACATAGTTGATGCTTTATTGTTTATCACATGTTTAAATATTAATTAAAATGGAGAAAGATTGAGAAAATAACTAAATCAACCGTCATGTGAAAGTTATGTAATACATTTACATTTTTTTTTAAAGTAAATGTAAAAAACATAATTTTTTTACATTTACATTAAAGTAAATAAAAAACATAATTTTAAAAAGTTCATGGTTAATCTATACTGATAGAGAAGTTTTAAACAACCAAATATCTCATACGTCATGAGCTTCAATGTTTCCAAGGATTTTAGTTTAATCCTTTGGAAAATCTCTACGGCTTTCTATGAGTTTCTTCAGCACATTATCAGCACATCAAATACTTTATCCAACAAAACATTTCATTGATATTTCGTCAAACGGTTTATATGCCGGAAACTTTATCCGACAAAACATCTCATTGATGCATTTCATCAAACAGTTTATATGCATTGCATCAAGCATCTACTATCTCACTATTACAATCCCTCACATATTTCCAACCTAAGCAATAGCAAAAGACATCAGATAAAACAACGATAAGAAAAGACGTGCCTCCTGAATAAATTGATTCAGGAATACCAGTCGGTTCCAAATCCATATTACAAAATGACGCGACGTTACTTGATCGGAAATCACCTCCGTTCATCATCACCGACGGGTCCATCCCATATTCGTTCTTTCCATCACTTTTCACAACAGAGAGACAAGAGGCGAGAGAATAGAGTTGATTGTGAGGATGAAATATGGAAAGAAGGCAGAGGAGAACAAGGAAGGTAGAGGAGAAACAGATGGCTTCGATCCTTCAACCAATCACAGCCTCCGTGATCATCCATGAATAGCTTCACTCCACAACAAGACTACCAGGCTTGGGGACGGTGGTCACGCGTACTCAATGCGCTAGCTCGGATTTCACGCGTAGAAATCCCCTCCATACCCGAAGGCCTAATGTATTTTAACAACTTAAACCGATAAGGCCAATGGGGATGGTGTTCACTAGTGAACAAGGAGAAAAGGAAGAGAGAGATAGAGAGAAACGGGAGGAATGATTGGGGAGAAAAATTCAGCCAATAAAATTGCTCGTAATCGTCTGTGAATGGCTTCAATCCGTGTCACACTCACTATAGAGGGGGGCGGTGTTCACGCATAAATACCCCCTCCACGGCAGCTGTCACGCGTGAAAAACTCATCCATACCCTTTGGCCTAAACAAATCGGATATCAGTCATAACTCATATCATGACAAACATAATAAAAATTAGTTTATTATATAAATAGATTAGAAAGTAAAACAGAATTTGTTTTTTTAATATCCTAAGCAATAATATCAAACATGTGAAAATAAAGAATGAAAAAAATCACCACATACTTTTTGAAGATTAGTATGAAGTATGAATAGGATCTTTCTAGAAGTAACAAAAGCTATACATACCTTGAAACCAAGATTCAACTTATTCAAAAATCGATGAAACAATTATATTAATTAGGATCATAAAATCTCAAATATATAAATTTTGAAAACGCGTTTGGTTCGTTCAGTTTTCCAAAATTTTCCAAGAAAATGAAAATTTTCAGTTTTCCAAATTGTATGTAAATTAGAAAAATGATTTTTACAGTTTTCCAAATTTCTAAGATGGAAAATGAAAACTCCCCCGGTTTCAACCAAACGCGTTTTCAAAATTTTCATTGAAAATTGAAAGCGAAAACTCAACTCTATTTTCTGAAAACATTTTCTTAGAAAATGAAAACAATTTTTCACAACCAAACGCACCCTTAATGTTTTATATGTAATATTTCACTCGACATAAACATAAAAACTGATATGAGGCATACATGGTTGATGGTTGCTTGCAATATAAATGATTAAAGATTGATTAGAGGATTTATTAACACTAACACACGATAGTATCGTACATCAAGCAACATTATTAATTGCTTCATTTTTCCAAGATCGGCCACGTGATATCTAAAACACAACATTGTTTATGTTCCTAAAAACATTAAATTTTCTAATTTGAAAAGTATTAACATTTTTTAATAACAATTTCTTGTAAATTAAAGACTCATATAGCGTATTCTTATCTATATTTTATGTATTATAGTATCTTGCATTCTTGCTTTTATATTTTTATATAATATTATTTGAATTTCATTTTTTTTAAGAATTTATAATTTGTATATATACCTAGTTATAACATTATATTTTCATATATTTTTTATTTAATACACCGAAAAATCTCCTTATGACAACATGCAGAAATAATTTCATGTTCAGTTGAAAGTGTTATAATTTGTTTGATTTAACTCAGAAAAAATAAATCTTTTTTTTTGTTGTTGTCTTCTTTGTCAAAAAGAAAAGCATTTGAAATTCAACAATAAAAACGACGGCGACCACCGTGCATTGGAATAAACATAACGAAATCAATGGCGTAAAACACCCATCAATCCATTGATCTTCATCAAGCAAGCAAACATCGATCTTTCTACCTTAATCTGCATTCATTGTTTTACTTAATTTCACTAAACTTCACTTACACATTTTATCGATTCAATCCGTATCTTCATATATTTATTTCATTATAAAACCAACACCCAATCATACATTTTCTAATCATTTCAATCCATAATCAATCAAGATCGAGTACTTCAATCTAAAACACGAAAAAAAAAAAAAAAAAAACCCAAGTCCAAAATGGCTTCAATTAACTTCATTTCATCGTGTTGTTTGTACGTGTTCATCTTATCTTCTTCATTTAGTTTGCTTATACAAGCGACGGAGGAGACCGGCGGCGATATAAACTGGTGGTGCCAAACAACTCCTCATCCTAACCAATGCAACTACTTTCTGGGTCGGGGTCGGGGTCACCATACTCCGCCGAAACACAGGGCCGATTTTCGAATGCGGGTTTTACAGGCGGCGATCGATAACGCTAACGAAGCTCAGGGATGTGCAAAAAACCTCGGGAAGATGTGTTCAACCACCGTGACGAAAGCTGTATGGAACGACTGTTACCACCTTCTCAATAACACTATTTCCCAACTCAACCAAACGGTAATCGGCCTGAAAAACAACCGGAGCTCTGACTTCGACGCCCAGACGTGGCTGAGCGCCGCCCTGACAAACCTCCAGACTTGTTTTACCGGTTGCGTTGAACTGAACGTGACTGACTTTGTAACTCCGATCAGGTCGAGTAACTTGACAGAGATGATAAGCAACAGTCTGGCCATAAATCACTTGTTCTTGAAGCAAAAATCGAGTTCCGATCAAACAGATGATTTCCCGGGTTGGGTAACACGCCGTGACCGGAGACTGCTGACGACAGCGACAATCCAGTCAATTGCGAACGTGACGGTGTCCAAAGCGGCGGGGAGTAGGTTTCCCACCATTCAATCGGCTCTTGATTATGCCGGAAGTATTGAGCGTCTGAATCAGAGATTTATAATCTACATAAAATCAGGCGTATATAATGAAAACATTCTGATTGGAAGCGATTTTAATAACATCATGTTTGTGGGTGATGGAATCAGATACACTATTATCAGCGGTAACCGGAGCGTCGCCGGAGGTTCCACAACTTATAGCTCAGCAACCGTCGGTAAGACTTTCACTTACGCAAATGGTTGACATTTTTTCGATAATCCAGAATTTTAATATTTTAATGACACGCTTGATCTACGAATTCTATAAATAAACATGATAAAAATGTTTCTTAATTATATTCATCGTACGAATATTAAAAGTGAAGTAAAGTGGAAGGTGGACTCGTACAAGAAGATACTTACGATAACTTCTTCCCTTCATTACTGCATCGTATTTCTTTTACATGCACGTTAATGATTTTTCTATTGTATCAAAATTAATTTGCATATGAACTCCAAAAATCAAATTTTGGTTTTGGATTTGTTGATTTGGGGATTGTCTCCTACCAAGAGTTTGAGTTTGAGTATGAGTATGAGTCAGTCAGATAAGACCATTTGACATCAAACTTATAAACTTCTGCTCGGTCCCATCCCAACTCTTCTGAGTTCTGATACGACTCTTACTTGGTTAGATAGATTCAAGACTATGTAAATCAATTAGACTTTCCCTCAATTAGACTCTTACTTGGTTAGATAGATTCAAGACTATGTAAATCAATTAGACTTTCCCTCAATTAGATCTGACTCAATCAACAACTATCAAACATTGTTTTAAAATAAATGGTTGTATAAGTTTCTATAATTTAAATGGAATATTTCAGGAGTGGATGGGTCGGGATTCTTTGCACGTGGCATAACATTCAGAAACACCGCCGGCCCCGAAGGAGCTCAAGCGGTGGCACTCCGATCAGCCTCCGACCTCTCTGTCTTCTACGCTTGTAGCTTCGAAGGATATCAAGACACTCTATTCACTGTCTCCCAAAGACAATTCTACAAACTCTGCTACATCTCCGGCACTGTCGATTTCATATTCGGTAACGCCGCCGTTGTTTTCCAAAACTGCGTAATCTTAGTCAGAAAACCCTTGAACGGTCAGGCAAACATGATCACCGCCCAAGGCCGTGGCGATCCGTTTCAAAACACTGGAATTTCAATCCACAACTGTCGCGTGGTTCCATCTCCGGACCTGATTCCGGTGGTGGGCTCCGTTCAGACCTACTTAGGTCGGCCATGGCAAGAATATTCTAGAACGGTTTTCTTGAAAACGTATATGGATAGTTTTATCAATCCAAAAGGGTGGTCCCCATGGGGGAATACTGAATTTGCTTTTAGCACGTTGTATTACGGTGAATACAGTTGTTTTGGTAGTGGGGCCGCCTTAGAAAACCGTGTGAACTGGACCGGATACCATGCACAAATGAGTTTGAGTGAAGCGTACGACTTCACCGTGGAAGGACTTATAGCTGGGAGACAATGGTTGCCCGCCACTGGTGTGTCGTTTACTGCAGGAATGTGATTACATATTTTCATTATTTATATTTATTTGTATACAATATTTGATTATATTACATTGGAATAAATAAAGATAGTATATCCTTTTCTGCTTCTGTCTACAAAATGTGCCAACTTATGAACACAAACATATGCATATAAATGATGCCACTTCCTGCTTCTTCCCCAACCTGGACACGGACATTTCCCCAAAATCTCAAACCAATTATTAAAAAAAATTAAAATGATTTTTGAGGTGAATCAACTTTCAACTTACATATAAATGATCATTTGTGCATATGCTGGAGTCGTTGCCCACTTGCTCATGATAATATGAATCTTTGCTTCTTTCAAGCAACTATCTGGCATCATTTTCAAACCTTTATTTTACAAAACTGAATACATGTAAAAAAACAACAACAGGTGACACTTTACATACCTGATGCACAGCCAAAGTTGGGATATACATATTAATAACCAGAATGACATTGATGCCCAAATCAAGATAATCCCCACTTCATTACAATCTTTTTCCTGCATCAAAACCTCATGTTAGATACGTCTAAATCACATCAAATCATTATAAAAATCAAAGCTAAAAAAATTAGCCAAAAGTTCATAGAATTACCCAAGGGGATCCCTCCTTTTGATATGAGAATCTATGTGTTCCCAATTTACATGATAACCATGTGTATTTTACCAAATGAAATCAACTCTTACATCTTTCATGATCTCATTAAAACTCTTTGCCGCATTGGATTTTGTAACTTTCTTCCTTTATCAAGCATCATGTCACGTACCATTTGAGCTTCATGCCATTTCTTTTCTTCCATTAAAATCCGAAACAACCATTCACCATTATGTTGAGAAGGTAAATAATTATACCCCATCATCATATCTTCAAATATACTCAATGCTTCATTCACCAAACGAGAATCACAAAGACTAATAAGCATGTACTCATAAGCAATTTTGCTAGGAGCAAAACCTCTTTTACACATTCCATATGAAAGAGATAACGCATCAATCGGTCTCTTGTTCTTACAAAATCCTTTTATCATAATATTATATACAATTCTATCTGGAATGCAGCCATCAGAATTCATTTTGTTAAACAACCCAACAGCAATATCAATTTCACCTGCCTGAATATGTCCATTGATCAGAATGGTGAATGTTACCTGATTGGGTCCCACACCCTGTTTTTGCATCATATCAATTTGTTCATATGCTTCCTCAAACTTCCCCATTCGACAATATCCAGATAAAATGGAGTTGTATAAGTATAAATTAGGCATATCGCAAGTATCTTTAATCCCTTTTATTAATTTCGTTGCGAATAACTTCATATCTTCATGGGTCCTTATAAAAATCCTTGAATCCTTCTCCATGGGCAACAATGTCTTTTCACAAAGTAACTGATAGAGCTTTTCCCTTTCTTTTCCAGACTTTGTATGAGAATCATTCCATGTGCCCGTGTAACATTGAAGATTCCTGGATATGCCACTGATCAATGTGATGTAGGTGATGTCATCACACTCTATATGACCTCTTTCCATTAATGAAACTAGTCTGAATGCAAATTCAAGCTCCCCTTTTCTTAAAAACTGATCAATAATGGAGGTATATAGCACTTTATTTGGCATAAAACCATCTTTCAACATATTTTCAAGATACATGACACCCTTTTCAACCATATTTTTCTTAATGAATCCACTTATAATCGCTGAGTAAGCACGTGAACTTGGTTGTATCCCGTGTTTTATCATGCGGTTAAAAAGTCTGTTAGCTTCAACTGCTTGTCCATTCTTGGAGTAGACATTTATCATTCTGACATACAAAACATCATCAGGTTTTTTACCACTTTGCAGCATCTTTCTGAACATATCATGTGCATCCAAAACTCTCTTCTCTTTACCCAAACAACCGATAATGGAATCAAATATAGCAACATTAGGCTTCATTCTCTTGTCATCCATTTGACTCAAAACATCAAAGGAAGATGCCACGTCACCACGCTTGCAGTGCTCACTAACCATCACCAAATAAGTTGTGGAATCTGGAACAATGCCCATGCCTTCCATGAGTTCAATGAGGGCATTCACATGCTCAACAAATCCTTCTTGACAGAAACACTTGATTAGGGAGTTAAAAGCTGAGATCAAAGGCTGAAATCCAAGATTCACCATGAAAACCACAGTATGCAAAGCAGCATCACTTTTTCCTCCCATGCATAATCCAATAATGTAAATACTATAAGCTAGATTAACAAGATGAGGCTTACTTTCAATGATTCTACCTAAAAGATAGTCGATTTTGTATTCGATGTTCTTGGTAGTAACTAAAGGGTCGATACCACAACCATATTTAGCAACAGCACTCAAAATCTTGAGTGTAAGATGAAGCTCATGCCCTTTTGGGTACTCCTTAACTAGTGTAAAAAACAAAACTTGATCGGGTATCACTCCAGAATCCAGCATCTTTTGGTATAACTCATCAATTTCAACCCTGTTTTCTTTGTAAAGTGCAGGGATGATGGGTGTATAACAATGGACATTGGGTGTTATGCCCCTACTACACATACTACTTAGCATTGCCAATGCACAGTCAACTTTCTTTTCTTTACAAAATTTATTGATCATAATCTGGTAGGTCAACACATCAGGCTCAAGTCCCAACTCAATCACATGCTTGTGTAAAACCCACACTTTATCAAATAATCCGCAATTAACAAACCCTTGTATCAATGTATTGTAAGTATAAGCATCTGGCTGACAACCCATCTTGAGCATTTTATAAAACAATCTCATCCCCATTTTTATTTTCTTGTTCTTACAGTAACCATTAATAAGACTAGTATACATAACCTTATCGACATAAAAACCATGGGATTCCATCTCTGCACTCAGCAGTTCAGCCTCCTCAACTCTCTCCATCTTACAGAAACCAAATACAAGTGACTTCCACAAATGAGATACAGATGGCACACCTCTCTCAAGCATTGTATCAAACACTTGGAGAGCTTCATCAACGTACCCTCTAAATGACAACCCCGCAACCAGCATATTATAACATGAAACAGGAAGTAAAATCCCAGCATCATTAACCCTAACAAAGTAATCATATGCATCAAAGAATCTATTTTGTGCAAACACCTCACGAAGTAGGTTGGAACAGACTCTTGCAATAGAAAATGACTTCAACCCAATAAGCTTCTGGAAATGGTCCTTTTCCTCTTTGAGTTTCCCTAATTTGCAATAACAGATTGTCATGGAACTTAACAATGGAGCGTCAGGCTTAAGCCTGCGTCTCAGTATCCTATCAATATACAAATTTTCAGCTACCCGGGTTTCACCCGCATTCACAAGTCTATAAATGAGAGAAGAATAAGTGGAGAAGTCAGGTTCCAGACCTTGGAAGAGAGCAAAATTAATGACGGAAATCTCATCAGTGATGGTA
This sequence comes from Lactuca virosa, assembly GCF_052849685.1. Taxonomy (NCBI): domain Eukaryota; kingdom Viridiplantae; phylum Streptophyta; class Magnoliopsida; order Asterales; family Asteraceae; genus Lactuca; species Lactuca virosa. Next base: position 34,717,421 of record NC_136433.1, on the reverse strand, counting down.
GGCGACTGTGAAATAAGACGCTGAATAACTCTTCGAGCAGACGATAAAAGCCCACGTTTAATTAGGTTTTCAGCAAGGGAAAAGCACAAGGACCTATGGTCTTCTTCACAAGGGGTAACTGTAGAAAATGAAAGTCCAGCTGAAGGATCTGATAGGGGAAGAGGGCTCGTAGCGAATGATTTTATTATTGATTTGAAGAAGGATTTGAATAAATGCGGTTTATGATGAATACGATTATTCTTAATCATGCTTCCATTTGGCACTAATTAATAATTACGAAGAGGAACTTGAACTTGTGGTTCTGCAGGTTGATTGAAGTGAAAAAATTAAAGGAAAAAACTGATGAAATGTACATGTAAAGGGGCGAATGAACAGAGGGATTGTACATAATAAGGAGTAATTAAGAAACTGAAAGAAGAATTTAAGAAGAACCAGCGCTGTTCTTTACCGGAAAGGAGGAAAACCGGCGCCGAGCACCAGTAAAACCCTAAAACAAAATTGAAGTGGGTGGCGGGTAATAATGTGATATGCTTTAAACCCCAGACACTCCTCGTCGTACTTTTTCGTAAAACGTATGTGAGACCCGTTACGAGTTACACCAACACAATAACTTTGATTTTCTTTTTGTTTTTCTTACATTGGAAACTAAAAAAAATTATGAGTAAATTACACGAATGGTCCCTATGGTTTAGGGTAATTTGTGCATGTGATCCTTAATATATTTTTTTAACTCGGAAGTTCCCTATTGTTTGTTTTTGTTACGCGACTGGTCTCTGTCTTACCTAAAAAGACTATTTTGCCCTTGATTTTTTAATTTATTTAAATAAACACACCCCCAACCCCACCCCTCTCACCTTATCTTACCTACACCACCATTTTTCCTTATTTAAATAATAGTCTTTTTAGGTAAGACATGGATCAAACGCGTAACAAAAACAAACAGTAGGGACCAAACGCGTAACAAAAACAAACAGTAGGGACCAAACGCGTAACAAAAACAAACAGTAAGGACATTTCGAGTATAAAAATATAAGTTAAGGACCAAGCGTGCAAATTACCCCAAACCATAGGGACCATTCGTGTAATTTACTCAAAAATATATTATGAAAAAAAATCCTAAATTTTATTTTGTTAAAAAAATCTTAATTTGTGGATAAAAAATTCAAATCTATATTTTTTTTATCGGTAACTATTTTTTATCAGGTTACTTCCAGAAAAGTCGTATTATTTTCGTACAGTTTATAAAAAAAATCCTAAAATTTTATAGGATTTTCTAACAGATGTCTTAAGGCACACATAAGAAACAATAGTTATGAAAAATAATATTATAATTAAATATGAAACACATTAACTATGCATAATATTTTTCGTAATTAATAAATTCACATTCTCCAGTAGGAAATATTTCATATAATTAATGTATTTCATATAATTATGGAAATATTTCTCATAGCTAATGTTTCTTATGTGTGCCCGTAGAAAATCTCAAGTTTGATTTTACTTCAACTCTTTTACTTTTCACAAAAATCTGAAAAAAATTTGGCTCTAAAAAATTGCATGGTTCTAAGTTCTAACCATTTGTTACACTTTCTATACTATTTTTCATGATGTAAATGGAAAAGGACATTGTCGTCTTTTATACGAACTATGTCGAGAGCAAGTCTATCATTGCATTACTTGGCATAGTATAAAGTCACAATGTTATCAGTTATATATTGGTATGCTATCTAAAACACAACTTCACTTTAAACATTCATGTGTCAAATTAAAAGTGATCATAGAACTGAATCCATAGAAGAACAAACACCGCATTTCTTACGGTCTTGGTGTTTGGGAGCTCCGAATTTTAAATTTATTGACATGTAAAATAATTGATCCATGGAACAATTGTTCATATATGCTTAAGATTTAAGGATAAAACTCGTGTTCTTCTCCATAATCCGTACAGCCTCACCTAACTTACTATTGTATTGATCGGTGTGTCATTAGTCAAGGGTTTCTTATATGAACATAACAATTGCTTTTCCTTTAACCTACTTTTAGGTAGACTGTAATAAAGTTTTTAACACTTGATTTGAATATCTTATAATATTTGTATGTAACACCTAGTTTGTAGGTATAAGTTAAATCCACGTTGATTTATTTAAAGATTAAGAGTTGTGGTTTTTGGCAAAGCGTACGTGACTTCTAAAGGTCGTGATGTGAAGCAGTCGTGGCCCAAAACCCTAAATTGCATGCCTTAATCCCTTTATAATGGTGTTAACTTTTAGGGTTTCTCCTAAACATTAGCCTCTTTCACTAGAATGTAGCCCTAGCCCCTTTGTGCATTTAAGAGGATTGTGTTATGTTTGAGATGTATTTGAAGTAAAAAAAGAAAGCTTGTAGAGCTTGAAGAAGTGTTTTCCTATGAAGTTTCCACCTTCTAGATCCTCCAAAAGCATTGTAAGTCATAAAGATCCTTGATTAATTCGATTTCATGCATAAATCTAGGCTTTAGATGATCTTTGGTCACTTTTGTTCATTTTGACTCTTTAGGTGAGTTTTCAAGAACTTCTTTATTATATGGACTATGTGATTTTTAAATGTTAGGCCACAGATAACCTCTCGTAGGGAAGTGTGGTCGTGGACTTGTCAACTGGAGAAAAGCCTCTCGGATCGTAACACCCGGTTTTTCGTAACAGGTGTTATTTTACAAAATATATATATTATGAGCTTAGTAAATGAGATAAAGCCTTGAGTTGCTTTATTCTTAGAAATGATATCTAGCAAAAGATGATTAAATAATGTTATAGAGCTCGTTGAGAGATTCCGTGGATATAAGGATCATCAAAAACGGAGTCCGTGTGAGGAAGTTATGATCGTTTGAAGATTTGATAAAAGTACGCTGCTATATTGAGAAAGTCAACGAAAATCAAGTCAACGGTTAAACCTTTCACCCTCACGACGTGAGGGATGTTTCCTCACGATGTGAGGGGTGTTTCCTCATGACGTAAACAACATGAATCGAGAAAACACATGGCAAAAGAGCAGGACACGTGGCAGAAACCGGTCTAAACACTTCTCACGACGTGAGAGGTATATGCTCACGACGTGAGCATCCCCATAGTATAAATATGAGTGGTTTGAGTCGCTTTGAAGTATCTTGGTGTATGTGAGGAGAGATGCTGCTCGGGAGCCATTCTGAAACATCCCAAAATTGTTGGATTAGGTGTCTAAGCCCATAACTATAATTGGTATGTACTTGAATTGATAGCAGCACAGTCCTTTTGGGTTGCCCTCAACCTAGCAACTGGACAAGGAAATTATGAAAGGAGCGATATTAATTTATAAGATTAATGAATTAATATAAATGATTTATTAATATGTTAAAAGATTAATATATTAATTAGAAATCATTATGTTTAATTAATAGTTAGCCAGAAATTAATCAGAATTAATTTTGGGGTTAAAAGAATTAATTATAAAGTGCAGGGACTAGTTTGCAATTAACTAATGGTTGAGTGGAAGGTTCCATAACCCCCTTGGAAGGAGGTGGACGAAATTCTTAGGGGAAACCCTAGAGATTTCGTCCAAGGGGTCCAAATAAGGCCTTTGGATCTTGCTTAGGCCCTAAGCAAAGGATAACTAGGGTTTTTCCCTAAACCCTAGATCCCTCAGCTATTTAAGGAGCCTCATGGCTCACATTTGAGGTCACTGATTTCTTTGGAAGAAACCCTAAGGCCGAAATTGCATACTCTCTCCATCCTCTCTCCTCCAAGTTTCCTTCTTGCTAGTTCTTGGGTGTGATTCCATTAGAGGCATTACATTTGTGGTGCTAAGCTTCCAAGAAGATCAAGATCAAGATCAAGAGGATTATCAATTGTTTGCTATAACAATTGAAAGGTATGTAACTCCTAAACCCTAGTTTGTTAATTTTGAAATTAGCCTCTCTCCTCTAGGGTTCTTGTTTTGCAATTCAAAGTTATATGTTCAATAGTTAAAACATAGATCCAAAGTAGGTTGCATGTGAACTTAGGAATTGTTTTCTAGTTTATTTGTTTTACCTAAAACCCATCAGTGGTATCAGAGTCATTGTTTGTTTTAAATTGAATTGCTATAATTGTTGAATTGCAAATTAGGGTTTATAGCTATTAAACCCTAAAGGCCAAATTTTCGATTTCTAGGGTTTTGGATAAAAGGGTTTTTTCGAAAACCCTAGCCTCCAAAGAACCCTAATCGAAATTAGGGTTAGGGTTTTGAAAACCCTAGCCTCCTCCCTTGTAAATTTCGAAATTGCTAGAAGTTTTAGGGTTTCTTGTTTTGGATAATTGTTACTTAATTAGATTAATTGGATAATTATCATTACCCTATTTTTCGAAATTTAGAGGGATAAGGATTAGGATTAAATTAATTGATTAATTTAATTAGATAATCCTTACAAGATTTAATAATTTGATTAATAGTTAATTAAAAGATAAATATTAAATCTAGTTAATTGGTTTATTTAAATTTAAATTTAATAGTTTGAATTTCGAAATTTATATAAACCCTTGAAGTTTTAAAATGTTTTAAAACACAACCTATATATATATGTATTATGATTAAAAGTTTAATATTATATATGTATAAGAATATGGTCAGTCAAATCGCTAGTATGCCTCATTCACAAAGCTAATCTATAAGGGGGGTATAAGGAAACTGCCTATAAAATGGTAGTTGAATGGGTGTCCACTCTCACCCACCGCTTCCTTAATTAGTGGAGGGTCGTTAGCAGAACGGATTTGATAGGACAACTACTTCTCATTAAAAGTATAATGACATTAAAGAAAGTACTAGAACATTATTTTTTAAAAATCCCAACTCTAGTTACTTTAGGAAAAATGTGAAAAGTATGCTAATCCATGAAATTGCACATTATGATTTATTGGTCGTTAGTGGAGTGTGTGTGGTTAACCAGCACACTAAAGGGCACTAATAAAGAGTAGTAATGGGTATCTCATAATTGTCATTTTGATGGAGCGTGTGTGGTTTACCAGCACATCAATAGTTAATGATAAAGACAATGAGGTTACCAAGCACATTTGCATGGTTATTCACATCTTGTTTGTGATCCTCGGCATCCCAGTCACAAATAGAAGAGCATAATCTGAGATTAAAACATGTCATTGAATAGTTTCAATGTATCTCAAAAGAATTAGGAATTTCACTTCGTTTGTTTCGTCTAATGGTGGAATTGGTGAATCGTCATTCACCTACCTTTATGAAATTTACACTTGGATCTCGACATTCCATTTCTAAGTTGTGAATCTTCATAGTTGGATCCTAACCTTGATATTTTATCTTTGGGTTATTATATTGAGGTATCTTGAAATCTAACTAAAACTTTCTTTCTTTTCAGATGTCTACTCCTGGAAATACTTCTGCTTCATCCTCCTCCAACCAGAACTTCTCTTTGCTCAATATCTGCTCCAAAGTCGTTATGGATGGCTCAAACTATAACGATTGGATGCGCAACATCAATATGGCTCTTCGTTTTGAGAACAAAGAATATGTTCTTGAAAAGGAGCTCAAAGAGCTTGATGAGTCTGAAGCTACTCCTGAAGATCTTGCTGCCTACAAGAAACATTACGATGATGCTACCAAAGTGGCGTGCATCATGGTGGCAACAATGTCCCCCAGAACTGCAGAGGTACTATGAGGACTACTGGCCTTTTGAGATGAACAAGGACCTTATGGAAAAGTACCATAAGCGAGATCGTCAAGAAAAGTTTGAAGTAGTCAAGTCACTCATGGCTTGCAAGATGAAAGAAGGGGAATCGGTTGTGTCACATGTGCAAAGAATGAAACGCTACATAGAGCGTTTGGTCAAGCTCAACATTCACTTTGATGAGGAATTGGCCATTGACATGGTCTTGAACTCACTACCTGATTGTTATGGTCAGTTTATTCTAACTTACCATTTGAACAATACTGAGCAGACCTTGGCCCAATTGCACAACTTGTTGCAGACAGCTGAGGCAGGAATGAAGGGTAAAAGTATACCCTCCACGCCTACAAGTGCCCCTGTGTTGGCTATTGGACAGGGAAAGGGGAAAAAGAGGAAAGGTCCTCCCAAGCAAAACTGGAAGAGCAAGGCTTAAGCTGGGTCGTCTAGTAATGGCCCAAAGGCTAAGCCCAATGGTTCCACTCCCCATGTTTCTGATCCAAAAGAGGCCGTTTGCTTTTACTGCAATCAAAAGGGGCATTGGAAGAGATCATGCCCACAATATCTGCAAGATATCAAGGATGGCAAAGTGAAGCCATCTTCGGCAGGTATTTACACTATTTCTGCTAATAACTCATTATCTTCTCGTTCATGGGTCCTTGATACAGGATGTGGTTTTCATATATGTTCTGATTTGCAGGGACTAAAGGAAAGCGAGGAAGGATAAACTTGATCATGGGAAACAGAAAGTCTTCACCAGTGACCAAGATCGGAGTTTATCAGCTTCTGCTTAGCAATGATGTTAGATTAGATTTAATAAATTGTTGCTATTCGTCTGAGATGACGAGAAACATTATTTCATTTCATGCATTGTTCAGACAAGGTTTCAAATATTCTTTTAATGATTTGAATGGTTCAATTTCTGTTTATAAGAATGGTGTTTTTATGTTTGAAGCTTTACCTTGTGATGGTGTGTATGAAACAGTGACTTGTGTTGATAGCTTAGGAAATAGTGTACTTAATATTGACTTGTCTAATAGTGTAGACAAGGCATGCTTGTGGCATTATCGTCTTGGACACATTAACAAGAAACGCATAGCCCAACTCCAAAAGGATGGAGTGTTGGAATCATTTGACCTAAAATCAGATGATATGTGTGAATCTTGTCTTTTGGGAAAGATGACAAAATCACCATTCATAGGGTCTTGTGAAAGAGGTGAAGGTCTGTTGGATCTCATACACACAGATGTGTGTGAGCCCTTCAGATCAACTACAAGAGATGCTAATCGATTCTATGTGACTTTCACTGACGATTATAGCAGATATGGGTATATCTACTTGATCAAGCATAAGTCAGAAACTTTTGAAAAGTTCAAAGAGTTTAAGCATGAAGTCGAAAATCAATTGGGCAGAAAGATAAAGATACTTAGATCCGATAGAGGCGGGGAGTATCTTAGTATCGAGTTTAACGACTATCTGAAAGAATGTGGGATAGTCTCACAATTGACTCCTCCTAGGACACCACAGTTAAATGGTGTAGCTGAGAGGCGTAATCGAACCTTGTTAGACATGGTTCGTTCTATGATGAGTCGGGCTTCGCTTCCCATTCACTTCTGGGGGTATGCCTTAGAGACAGCCGCCCACATCCTCAATCTTGTCCCTACAAAGAAGGTTGCCAAAACACCTCACGAAATGTGGACAGGGAAAGTTCCCTCGTTAGCACATATTAAAGTCTGGGGTTGTGAAGCTTTCGTAAGACGAGAGACTCACGACAAGCTAGCAGCTAGAAGTGAGAAATGTGTTTTCATTGGTTACCCAAAGCAGTATTTTGGATATTTGTTCTACAGGCCTAGTGAGAACGTGGTCTTTGTAGCACGAAGAGGAGTCTTTCTTGAAAGAGAGCTCATATTCAAAGAGGACAGTGGGAGCACTATTGACCTTGAAGAAATTCAAGAGTTAGCCAATGAAGGAACCTTAGATGACACTAGCACTCAACCAGAGGAAACAATTCCTGTTGAACCAATCGATAACTCATTACCTCTTAGAAGATCCACTAGGGTGAGTGTGCCACCTGAGTTGTATGGTTTTCATATTACTTCAGATGGTGACACATTCATAAGTGACAGAACATTGGTAAACTTAGATGAACCAGTCACTTATAAGGAAGCAATGGCAGGCCCAGAGGCTTCCAAGTGGAAAGAGGCAATGGACAACGAGATTAAGTCCATGTATGACAACCAAGTTTGGAATTTGGTTGATAGTGCACCAGGTCGTAAGACAGTTGGGTGCAAATGGATCTTCAAGAAGAAGACATACATGGATGGAAATGTGCACACATTCAAGGCTCGACTGGTTGCAAAAGGTTTCACTCAAACCCCAGGGGTTGACTATGATGAGACCTTCTCGCCAGTGGCTAAGATTAAATCTATTAGGATATTGCTCGCCATAGCTGCCTTTCATGACTATGAAATCTGGCAGATGGATGTCAAAACTGTTTTCCTTAATGGGAAGTTGGCTGAAGATGTTTACATGAGTCAGCCAGAGGGTTTTGTTGATGCAAAGTTCCCCAATAGAGTGTGCAAGCTTGAGAAATCCATTTATGGATTGAAACAAGCATCTCGCAGCTGGAATCTTTGCTTCCATGAGAAAGTCAAAGAGTTTGGTTTCTCTAGAAGTGAAGATGAGTTCTGTGTGTATATCAAGGCTAGTGGGAGTATAGTAACTTTTCTGGTGTTGTATGTCGATGACATATTACTCATTGGTAACGACGTTCCAACCTTGAAAGAAGTTAAGTCTTGGCTTGGAAAGTGTTTTTCCATGAAAGACCTTGGAGAAGCTGCCTATATTCTTGGGATTAGAATATTGAGAGATAGAAAGAAGAGACTAATTGGACTTAGTCAGAGCACATACTTGGATAAGGTACTAAAGAGGTTTAGTATGGAAAATTCCAAGAAGGGAGAGCTACCTATCCAGAGCAATACCAAATTGAGTAAGACTCAATGCCCGAGTACAGATGTTGAAATAGATGACATGAGTCGTGTACCTTATGCTTCTGCTGTCGGATAGATCATGTACGCTATGACATGTACTCGCCCTGATGTGGCATTTGCTTTGAGCATGGTCAGTCGCTATCAGGGAAACCCAGGTAGAGCTAATTGGATAGCAGTTAAGAATATACTCAAGTATTTGCGAAGGACAAAGGACTGGGTCCTTGTACTTGGTGGCAATGATACTTTGAGAGTAGATGGTTACAGTGATGCCAGCTTTCAGACGGATAGAGATAACTTACATTCTCAATCGGGCTGGGTATTTTTACTGAATGGAGGAGCAGTTACTTGGAAAAGTTCCAAGCAAGATACGGTGGCTGATTCTACTTGTGAATCAGAGTACATAGCAGCGAGTGAAGCGTCGAAAGAAGCAGCTTGGTTGAGGAACTTCATCGGAGATCTCGGAGTTGTTCCAACCATCCAGGAGCCTATGGAACTGTTCTGCGATAATGAAGGAGCGGTTGCCTTGACAAAGGAACCGAGAGATCATGGTAAAACCAGACATATCGACATAAAGTACCATTTCATCAGACATAGAGTAGAAGAAGGCCATCTTATAGTAAAGAGGGTGTCATCTGAAGATAACCTAGCAGATCCCCTCACAAAGGGTCTGAGTAGGGCTAAGCATATTCAGCATGCTCGGAGCATAGGACTGAAAGATGATATTAGTTTTAGTAGTTAGATTAGTTTTGTTTTGAAACTTGTAACAAAGTAAATGTAATTGACTTTTGGTGATTAAATAATAAAGTATTATTTATAAGTTTGGTTTCTGCCTTTTGTCAATTGTTTATTATTGTGTTTCATTTTTGCATGTTTTACTTCCCGAATAATAAGATTATTCAAACTCCACAGTTGCTCGTACTTTTGGAAGTAAGTAGTGAATCAAGACTGTCATGAACTGGATTGTAGATTGTCTAAAGGATAGACATGGCAATAGAATTGCTGCAACATTCATGAGTACTCAGAAATTGAGATTTGAGTATTGGATAAATCCTCGCTCAGAGTATCACTTCATGGAATTCATCACGAGTAATACTGAGACGATAATATCTTATAATCTTGAAACGAAGATATATGAGTTGTAATTTACAAGTCGGTCATGCATTGGTGATACGAAAACGCATCAGTAACTTGGTGTTATAAAACATATTGTCATGTATAATTTGATGAGTAAAAGATACAAACATATGAGTCAACGTTTATTCGTTCCTTTTGCCCTAACCGGAAAAGCGATATATGTGGGCCCCTCGATGATTTGGTGTTGACTTATGTGCTGGGCCCAGCCAGGACTAAATTGATGTGTTCAATTAGATGTCCTACATCATCACCAATCAGGAATCGGGAAACATAGATTTTGGACAAAGAGATTGATTACATTCCATGTCTTTTGTCTAGGGATATCTAGCAGAACGAAGGATTATATGATCACTTATCTTAGGACACGTAACTGACTGGGTCAGAGTTCGGCAGCAGCTTTTGGAAACTACAATTTGCTGGTCAAATTTAGAAGGCATAATAGCAATTATAGTTACAGACTTATCCAAGTGGGAGACTGTTGGATTAGGTGTCTAAGCCCATAACTATAATTGGTATGTACTTGAATTGATAGCAGCACAGTCCTTTTGGGTTGCCCTCAACCTAGCAACTGGACAAGGAAATTATGAAAGGAGAGATATTAATTTATAAGATTAATAAATTAATATATAAATGATTTATTAATATGTTAATAGATTAATATATTAATTAGAAATCATTATGTTTAATTAATAGTTAGCCAGAAATTAATCAGAATTAATTTTGGGGTTAAAAGAATTAATTATAAAGTGCAGGGACTAGTTTGCAATTAACTAATAGTTAAATGGAAGGATCCAGAACCCCCTTGGAAGGAGGTGGACGAAATTCTTAGGGGAAACCCTAGAGATTTCGTCCAAGGGGTCCAAATAAGGCCTTTAGATCTTGCTTAGGCCCTAAGCAAAGGATAACTAGGGTTTTCCCTAAACCCTAGATCCCTCAGCTATTTAAGGAGCCTCCTGGCTCACATTTGAGGTCATTGATTTCTTTGGAAGAAACCCTAAGGCCGAAATTGCATACTCTCTCCATCCTCTCTCCTCCAAGTTTCCTTCTTGCTAGTTCTTGGGTGTGATTCCATTAGAGGCATTACATTTGTGGTGCTAAGCTTCCAAGAAGATCAAGATCAAGATCAAGAGGATTATCAATTGTTTGCTATAACAATTGAAAGGTATGTAACTCCTAAACCCTAGTTTGTTAATTTCAAAATTAGCCTCTCTCCTCTAGGGTTCTTGTTTTGCAATTCAAAGTTATATGTTCAATAGTTAAAGCATAGATCCAAAGTAGGTTGCATGTGAACTTAGGAATTGTTTTCTAGTTTATTTGTTTTACCTAAAACCCATCAGTTAGGCCATGAAAAGCCTCTTAGAGGGAAATATGGTCATGTACTGGTGAAATAGAGAAAAGCCTCTTGGAGGGAATCTAGTTGAACCGGTAAATAGATATGTTTATGGTAGCATATGTTATTTGATATGATGATATGTAGTATGTGATTTGATGATATCATGGAGGTGTGCTCCAGGTTTTGATGGAGGAGGCGCACAAATCCTGGTTTTCAATCCATCCCGAGGCGACGAAGATGTACAGAGATCTTCGTCCTGATAACTGGTGGCCCTGCATGAAGCGGGATGTAGCCTGGTACGTCGAGAGATGCCTGACCTGCAGGAAGGTCAAGGCCGAGCACCAGAGGCCTCACGACAAGATATAGCCATTGTATATCCCTATGTGGAAATGGGAAGATATTACTATGGATTTCATCACAAAGCTTCCCAGGACCACACGAGGGGTGGATTCGATTTGGGTCATCGTGGATCGGTTGACCAAGAGTGCTCACTTCATACCGATCCAGGAGAGCATCTCAGCCGAGAAGCTAGCCGATATCCACATCAGGGAGATAGTAGCTCGACACGGAGGGCCAGTTTCCGTGATCTCAGATTGAGACGTGCGATTCACTTCCAGGTTTTGGAAGAAATTCCATGACGAGTTGGGTACTCGTCTGTAGGGGTGGCAATCCTCAACCCAACCCGTAACCCGACACTGATCCAACACGAAAATAAACGGGTTTGGGTTAAGATTTTTGACCCGTCAACCCGCCAACCCAGCAACCCGCCAACCCGTTTATTTCATGGGTTGGGTTGGGTTACATGTTTGGGTTCGCGGGTCAACCCGCCAACCCGATTATATATATATATATATATATATATATATATATATATATATATATATATATATATATATTATGTTTAAAAAATATATTTAATTATTTATCAGTTTTGAATATTTGATTATCGTTTAATCATTTTTCGAATTCCAAAACTGCAAAACATCTTCGAGTCGACTTAGCGTGCCCTAGCCCCTAATCAAAAAGAAATTCAGTCTTCAGTCTCCAAACTCACGACTCCGTGTCTCCCGTCTCCGTCGATTGAGGCATCGATTGATCGACTGTCGCAGTGTCGCACGCACACCAATCGTCTTCTCGTCCTCCGGCTGTTGCACACCACTCGTAGTCGTTAGTCTTGTTTATGACTTTATGTTTATGACTTTATGTATAATATTTAAGACTTTATGACTTCATTTTATTTGTATTTTTTAATTTCATTTTAAAAAATCGTTGCTTATTAAATGGGTTACACGGGTTGGGTTCGACCCACTGACCCACAAACCCACGAACCCATATACTTATACGGGTTATATGGGTTGGGTTGGGTTGATGTTTTCAACCCGCCAACCCGTGACCCGCCAACCCACCAACCCATATATTATATGGGTTGGGTTGGGTTAATATATTCTGACCCGCTAACCCGCCAACCCGAACCCAACCCAATTGCCAGGCCTACTCATCTGCATTTTAGCACGACTTTCCACCCTCAGACGGATGGTCAGAGTGAGCGGACCATCCAGACCTTAGAGGACATGCTGCGAGCATGTGAATTAGACTTTGGTGGTAGCTGGGATACCTACCTTCCCTTGGAAGAGTTTTCCTATAATAATATCTACCACACGAGCATTGACCGTCCTCCCTTCGAGATGTTATATGGGAGAAAGTGCAGAACCCCGGAGGACGAAGGATCTTAGGAAGACGAAGGATATTAGGAACAACAAATCGAGTTAGTGAAGGTGCAATGGTAGCACCGCAAAGGCTCGGAATGGACTTGGGAGCCGGAGGACGAGATGAGGGAGCACTACCCCGAGCTTTTTCCGGATGCAGCAACAGACTTCGAGGACAAAGTCTAAAATAAGTGGGGGAGATTTGTAACGCCCGGTTCCCGGTATGTATTTATATAAGAAATTATTCATATTTGCTAAGGGACTCAACGAGTTGGAGGCCCCAAACTCATCGAGTAGGAATTGGATATGTTGGACGCGGGACTAGAAGTCTACTCGACGAGTCCAGGAGCCTTGACTCGACGAGTAGGTCTGCCAGAGTGAAACCCTAATTTTTCAGGGTTTTCAACCTATTTAAAGGCCTTAACACCCCCATTGTGGCCTCCCTCATCGCCCCCTTAGTCCAAAAAACCCTAATTCGAAACCCTAACCCATTTTGAGTGTTCTTGAGCCATTGTTGTGTGTTTTTGGTGGTTTTGAAGCTTGAGAAGGAAGAGGAAGCTTGGGAGTTCAAGAGGAAGCAAGTAGATCTAGAGGTTGTGTTTCATTTCCAGCTCATTTGAGGTATAAAGTTTATAATTTTTCCATTCATCTAATAGATCTCTTCTTGGAGTAGTTTAGGGCTTTAAGGAGCCATTTTTGGAACCATTCATGGATGCAAGCATGTTTTGGGGTATTGACTTCAGATCCAGAGCCTTTGAGTGACTCCATGGCATAAAGGTGCCAACTTTATGGCCATGGGAGTCCCATGCATCATATGAACCACTTTTTAGGGCTTTTTGAGCTAAATAGTCCATGCATGAGCGTAAAGTTTTTAACTTTACGTGTTATATCGACCCTAGGAGGCCAGATCTATGTTTTGGATGCGTTAAGCCTGACTGAAATCGACTGTATAGATTTGGATCATGGGGGACTCGACGAGTCGTTCTTAGGACTCGGTGAGTTGGGTCGTGGTTCCCTAACCTTCTCTGTTACTTAGCAATCTTGTTGAGTCCAGAAGATGACTCAGACAGTTAAGACGTGTTTTTGGACTTAAAGGTCAAGAACTCGACGAGTCCAAGGATGAACTCGGCGCGTCAATTAGCAAATGTCCCGACCTGTATGAAGGAGAACTCGACGAGTCTAAGGAAGGACTCGACGAGTTCAAATGGAAAGTCCCGATTCTGTCATAAAGAGAAACTCGACGAGTTAGAAGGTAACTCGACGAGTCAGATCGCGAATTTGAGATTCTCTGAATTGTGGAACTCGACGAGTTGATGGACCAACTCGGCGAGTTGAGTCAACCAGGATGTTGACTTTGACCAGGGCGTTGAATTTGACTTTGACTTTGACCATTATCCAAAATTGACCCTTAAAGGGGTTACAAGTTTGAAGGAGTAATTAAAAGAGATGTTATGTGTAGGAGTTTGAGGAGAGTTGATCCCAACACCGAGGACAGTTTATTTACTGCACGACATTGAGGTGAGTTACCTTCTAGTAGAAGTGGGTCTAAGGCCGCAATGCCAGCCCACTAGTAGGAGTTGTTTGTCATATAATTGTCTTTGTGATAGTTATCTGGGTTTGCCACTATCTGTTATGTTTATGTGTTATCCTGGTATGATATTATGTGATAGTGGTAGTAGGGGGAATAGTCCCCGTATCAGGTCGAAAGGACAAAAAGGGGTAGGTCGGGCACCCCGGTATGTCTGACAGTATGTTTATGTTATGTTGTTATGTGGTAGTGGTAGGGGTGAAATAGTCCTCGTAACCGGTTGAGATACACTGGAGGGTAGGTCGGGCACCCAAATATGCCTGACATAGGGGTAGGTTAGGCACCCCGGTATGCCTAGCAGGGGTAGGTTGAGCACCCCGGTATGCTCAACAGGGTAGGTCGGACACCCAGATATGCCTGGCAGTATGTTTATAGTATGGTATGTGGTATAATGGGGGAACTCACTAAGCTTTGTGCTTACGGTTTACAGTTTTAGTTTCAAGTACCTCTTCTTCGAAGGGGAAGGAGCCGACATGACTGCATCGCATCACACACATGATTTTCCGCACATGAGATTCTTGGGATTTGTACTCTGACGTTGTTACTATTTGATGATATGGTTTTGAGACACGTGATCTATGGTTTTTATGAAATAAATTACTTGATGATGTTTTCTTATAAATCG
The DNA here is from genome assembly GCF_052849685.1 of Lactuca virosa. Classification (NCBI taxonomy): domain Eukaryota; kingdom Viridiplantae; phylum Streptophyta; class Magnoliopsida; order Asterales; family Asteraceae; genus Lactuca; species Lactuca virosa. The sequence continues at coordinate 34,702,362 of NC_136433.1, read as the reverse complement.
TTTTATGAATCGCTATATAAAAAACGGAACTTTTGGTATTGAATTATGGGATGTTACGGAGTTTAGCCCTAAACCCTTTTCTGTTGAGCTTAGTACGTCGGGCGTAAGGAAGGAGTACGCATGGCGTACTCCCAAAAGTCTTTTTGGGCCTTGGGTTATTTGGGTGGGTCCAGCTTGGAAAGGGTAAAATGGACTTTTACCCTAGTGAAAGTGATTATGAAATGGACCTTTGATTATGGCTTATTACCCAAATTATTAATTAGGGTTGGTTTTGGATATGTTCAGTGTGAGGATCCTTGGTAGCAGCAACTCGAGTGTGTGATCTGTTTATCATCGGATTGAGGTGAGTATTCTCACTATATTATGTAAGATGTTAGTTGTCTTTGTGATACTTTCATGGAAGACTCCGGGTGTAGCCCGTGATATTTGTATGAAAGACCATAGGGGTAGCCCATGGCAATTGCATGAAAGACCATTGGGGTAGCCCATGACACTTGGATGTTAGACCATGGGGATAGCTCATGGCATTTCAAGGAAATACCGTGGGGGTAGCTCACACACTTGGTTGTAAGTCCCTGGTGGTAGCCCATGGCACTTCTATGCAAGACCATGGGGGTAGCCCATGGCAATGTATGTATGGTATGTGGTATTTTAGGGAACTCACTAAGTTCTGTGCTTACGAATTATGTTTAAAATGTTTTTCAGGTACGTCTGGTTCGAAAGGGAAGGGTCCGACATGATCGCATCGCATCCACCAGTGTTCAACGTTTTATGAATTTTAAATTGTAATTTGATAACTATTTTTCCACATTGTCACATTCGATGATTTGAAATGAATGTTTGATGGTTTTGGTTGACTTAAAAAAAATACTTAGTATTTTTAGGATGTTACAGTGACGTCTGGAAATTCTCATGGGCATGACATTTATCGAGTATTTTATCTTATTATATGTTGATTTTTAAAACAATAATTATGTTTCCGCAACTTTACATTACGATGGTTTAGTATGATGCTTTTATGATGATATATGTTGATTTGAAATGGATTAATATTATGAATAAAGGTTTGTATTAATGATGTATTAAGATTTAATATATGATTAAAAAATGAACTAAATTTTGGGACATTACATTTTAACATAAATTTGTGTGGAAATCAGATTATATAGACAATTGTGAGTTCAAAATGATGCTAGTGTCATAGTTTAGTGGCAAATAATTGGTTATAGAAGACTTTGATCATTAGTTTAAAGAGTTTAATGACGTTTATTTCTATTCATAACTTGAACCAAGAAATTTTTAGATTTTTAGTGAAATAGTAAAAAAGTTGAAGTAAAAAAAAAATGGGACTTTTTTCATAAACTGGGCCAATATAATGAGACTTTTCTGGAGGTAAAAAATTAATTTACCAGTAAAAAAAACTTGATTTGAATTTTTTTATTCGGTAATCGGGAGTTGTTAACAAAATAAAATTTGGGTCTTTTTCATAAACTATACCAAAATATTGAGAATTTTTTTGTAGATTTCCATTCTTATATTCCAGAAGTATTAGCGCGCGCACACACACATGTATATATATATATATATATATATATATATATATATATATATATATATATATATATATATATATATATATATATATATATATATATATATATATATATATATATATATATATATATATAGGGGTGTGATCGGTTGAGAACTCATAGTTTCCAGAGAACCCGAGAACTAAAAGTGGAGCGTTAGATCAAAACTAATTCATTATGGGCATGATCGTAATCTTATCAATCTCATTTAATGTTTAATTTTTTGTTTTATTGTAAATATTAATAGAAATGTTTAAAAACTACATAATAAATCAAATATTCGGATTTTTTTAAAAATAGTATTGTTCAGTTTTTTTTAAAGTGCAGATTTTTTAATTTTTTATAGAAAACATGAATTTTTGAAAAAAATATTTTTTTTAAAAAAATTGGAATATTTAAAAAATACTATAACTTTTTAACCAAAAAAATCAACATTTTTGGTACATTTATGCATATTTTTACAAATGCATATATGTATATTTCATATATTATAATATTTGTAAGAAAATCATAAGAAAACTCATTTTATTTACTAATTTATAAACACAGTAAAATAAGTATTTTATTCGATACAAAATAAAATATTAAAAACAAAAAAAATGCTACAAAATTTCAAAGCGTTTTCATGTCTTCGTGTCAATATTTCCATATGTGATTTATATATGATGAACATATGAATCACAGACGATTCACATATGAATTACATGTGATGCATATGTGAATTACATGTGATTTACATGTGAATCACATGTAATTCATATGTGATTCATATGTGAATTACATGTGAATCAAATGTAATTCATATGTGATTTACATGTGAATTATATGTTAATCACATGTAATTCATATGTGATTTACATGTGAATCACGTGTAATTCATATGTGATTTACATGTGAATCACGTGTAATTCATATGTGATTTACATGTGAATTACATGTAATTCATATGTGAATTACATGTTATTTACATGTGAGTCCACATGTAATTCATATGTGTTCACTCGTGCTTTACATGTGATTCATATGTGAATTACATGTAATTTACATGTGAAACACATGTAATTCATATGTGATATTCATATGTGAATTACATTTGATTTACATGTGAATCACATGTGATTCATATGTGAATTACATGTGAATCACATGTGACTTATATGTGAATTATATGTGAATCAAATGTAATTCATATGTGAATTACATATTATTTACATGTGAATCACATGTAATTCATATGTGTTCACTCGTAATTTACATGTGAATCACATGTGATTCATATGTCAATTACATGTGAATCACATGTAATTCATATGTGTTCACTCGTGATTTACATGTGAATCACATGTGATTCATATGTGAATTACATGTAATTTACATGTCATCACATGTGATTCAAATGTGAATTACATGTAATTTACATGTGAATCACATGTGATTCATATGTGATTCACACGTGATTTACATATAAATTAAACTTTAGTGCTTTTAAAGATGATCAAATAAGTAACTTACTGTGAAAAAACAGGGAAACGGGATGACTGTTTCAACAAAGCAATCAAACACATAGCTCTGGTAGTAAGATCTGATGTATGGTATTTGATTGCAAGTTCAACATCATCATTTTCAGATACTTGTTTATAAAAACTCAAAAATTAGCAAATATATCATATGCATAACATATCAATTGTCATAAGAAAGACAGATAAAGAAAACTCACAGTTATAGCAATCAATTGTCATAACATATCAATTGTCATAAAGAAAACTCACAGTTATAGCAATCAAACACATCAACAACATCATTTTCAGTTACCTGTTCATAAAAACTCAAAAATTAACAAAATATATCATATGCATAATATATCAATTGTCATAAGAAAGACAGATAAAGAAAACTCACAGTTATAGGTTCCTCAAGATCAATCATTCCAATACCATTTACCAACATGTCACCATATTCCTCTATGCACCATAAAGCCACCATATTGTTGTTTGTTACCATGTAACGTCCCAAAAAACATGTCCAAAAATTTCATTTTAAAACTATAATAAAGACCATACTTATCAAACCATTCATTCAAAACATATTTAATCAGAGGATCATGTCTAAACATATCATATCATAGTAAATTATCCCAGGCTAAAACATCATGGTGTGTGCGATGCAGTCATCCCGAGCTCTTCCCTCCGCTACTGGAAGTACCTGAAACCAAACTGAAAACCGTAAGCACGAAGCTTAGTGAATTCCCCATACTACCACATACTACACATATAACCACATACTAGGCCCCCGCCCGCTACATCGGGACTTTTCCGGCATCGGACTCGCTCCGGCATCGGTCCCCGCCCGTCATCAGTCCCCGCCTGGCATCGAGCCCCGCTCGGTATACAGATTTGTCTCTCTTAGGCCCCGCCTGTCTCTGGGCCTCGCCCGCTATACACATACAATCATATAAACATGCTAACACATAAGCAAACATACTCTACTGTATTCCTATCCTAAGGCCTCGCCTAACTTGGGCCTCGCCCATGTCCTGCTACTGATGAGTCATGGAACCCCGTCCACACTCCTGCTGATAGTGAGATATGGGCCCCCGCCTACACTCACTTCTCTCCTATCTCGGGCCCCGCCCCTGCCCTGCTACTAATGAGACACGGAACCCCGTCCATACTCAGCTAGTGATGAGATACGGGACCTCGCCCACACTCACCTCCCTACCAGGCACATACAAGTATCACACAGACAACAAGTATAACTAACATACTAACATTCCTCGGGCTTGCCCCGACATCGGACCTTGGTCCGGAATAACATACATATAAACTTTCCTCGGGCCTCGCCCGACATCGGACCGTGGTCCGGAAACATACTATCATACAATGCCTAGGGCTAACCCCCGGGTCTTCCTACAATACATAAACTAAATGGACCGGCATTGTGGCCATAGACCCATGCACACAGTGAGGAGACTCACCTCGCACTGATGAACCCTGCTGAAAACTCCTCTGGCTGCTAACTGGAACTTCCCGAACTACTGACCCTTCGGCTCCCCGAGCTATCAATACCAAAATATCACTTAGTCCAAAACAATAATCCTCTTTAGGGTAAATAAACCATTTTACCCCCTAATCCAACTTGGTCCATAACTAAGGCCCAAACCATAACATATAAAGGCCCAACACTAGGTAGGCTTCCCAAGCCCACTAGTGGCCCACTAATGGCCCAATTTGCTAAATTGGACCCAATCCCTCTAATGGGCCTTACCTTAAGCCCAAACATCTTCTTGGCCCACATTATCTGACTTCTGATGGCCCACTAAGGCCCAAAGAACCAAAATCCCTTCCATGGCCCAAACCGAGGCCCAAAACAAGCCAAACCCAAATCTGATGAGTACGTTGGGTGTACTCCTATGTACGCTAAGCGTACTAGCCAAATGGTGTGTACGTTGGGCGTACCTGCATGTACGCTCAACATACTCCCCCTTTTAAGTCACTTTCCCATTAAGTGCTTAATACTCTACTCCAAAAGCTACAAACACAGATCCAAGTCCTTTTCAACGTATTAATCCATAAAGTCACTGACTTAGTGACTTTGCATGCCCCAATCAAGACTAAACTCCAAAAATGATATTCCATTCACATAGAAATGCTCTTAACTCATGCATGAACCCAATAAGACATTTAAGATGGAAACTTTCTGCCTTAGGGACTCATATAGAACAAAGAGTAGCAACTCCAAGTCCTAGAAATCGGATTGAACCACAAAGCTTCAACCTTTGGACCAAAATGGTCCAAAAACTCAATCTAAGAGATCTAAGAAGATAATCACCAAGTTTAGATCTTTATACCTTGAAATGGCTAGAAATGAAGCAACAATCCCAAATCTGCAACCTCTCCTTTGAAGCACCACCTTTCCTTGTTCCTTTCTTGTTTGGAAAATGGATCCACAACACCAAGATGATTCTCTAGTGACCTTCTAAGCTCCAAGAACACTCAAATATGGATTAGGATTTTGTAGTGGCTCCTTTAGGGTGGAAATGGAGGCTGGCCTTCGAGACATAAGGTTCTTTATATACCCTAAACTTAGGGTTTGGGAACTCTGAGCGTACGCTGGGCGTACGCCCCTCCGCACCCGCGATCATTTTCCTTTATATGTGTGGCGTACTCTTGCGTTGGCCACCTTACATGCATGGTCCTTTCTTGCCATCTTTCTCCATTAAGGACCAATATTGTCAATAACTTCAAAGTGCTATAAATCCTTCGTTCTAAGCCCGTTTCCGATGAACTTTATGATGAGTTTTGAGCACTACAACATTCCTATGGTGTACATGCAAACCCTAAAGCTTTGGATCTAGTTTGTCTAATGAACATGCAATAATCATCCAAAGCCATAAACCCTAGATCTAGCATGTGATAATCAAATAACATATGAATTAGGGTTTAGATCTTACCTTGATTGTTATGTAACAATAACAATCTCAATTCCTTCTTGTAATTAGATTCTGAAAGCTTAGTGTCACAAGTGTCACACCTCTAATTGAGTCACAAACACCATAAGCAATAAGGATGAAGAAGGAGGAGAGAGAGGACACCAAAAACGTCTAGAAACCCCAAGGAATCAGTTTGCCACGTTTTTGGTGCCCTAGGGATCCTTAAATAGTGAGGCTATTAGGGTTATCTAACAAGGAAACCCTAATTTGACTGCTTAGGCCCTAAGCAGCCCATGGGCTCCTCCTTTAGAGGCCTTGGACGAATTCTAATGGGTTTCCCCATAGATTTCGTCCACTCCATCCTCTATGCAGTCCATTAGCCCAATATCCAACTATCACACAATTGACAGTTCTAGTCCCCTTTATTTAATTAATGTCTTTTAGTCACAAAATTAATTTCCTAATTAATTCTTGACTAATATTAATTAAACAATATGATTTCTCCTTTAATATATTATTCATATAACATCTTAATAAATAATAATTAATCTCTTTCTCCATAAATCATCCTATCAAGTTGTTTTTGTGAAGGCAACCCAAAAGGACCATGCTCGCAATCGGGTCAAGTACATACCAAAATAGTTATGGGCTTAGACACTAATCCAACACTTTATACCCACGAAAAGGTGGCGAGAAGCCCTACGCTCCTGACTACATACCCAAGCCTTAAAACCTTTCGAATAAAACCCGAGACCCATAAAAGACCGAATCGCTTATACCTTGGGCCTCCGAACCCGCAATCGAAGTACTTTTCAAAACGGGGTGTTACATACCATTTTGGTTTACAAGTAGATTAGATGGCTTTATGTCCCTATGAATTACATGTCTTTCATGGTGTAAATACACAAGACCTTGCAACACCTGTCATAAACACTACATTCATCATATATAGAACAGAACAAAAATTGTCTCCAACATAAAAAGGTGGAACAAGGTAGGAGTAGGACATGGAAAAAAACATAAATGCCCTCCTTATCCTCAAGTTAGGAGTGGGACATGGAAAAAGAATTTTTTTCTCAACTAACCTGTTTGCAGAGAACAACAAGATATGGTTCAAGAATGGTCGTGAGTTGTCTGATCATATCAGTCAAAGATCCACGATCTATGCATTCAAAAACCAAAGAGATGGCTCCATTGTGGTAGAAAGAGTGATAACAGACAACAATGTGAGGGGATTGAGATGCTTGATTGATTTTCAGCTCTTGCACGATTAAAGAAACCCAATTTTTTGAATTACCATTGATATGTTCTTCAACCTGTTCCTATCATATTATACAAGTTCAAATGACCATTTTAACCTTAAACATACAACAAGCAAGAAATGGGAAAACTGTATATCACCAAACTTACTGCGAGTTTATGTTATTTAAGTATTTACAATTTCATTTTATGACAGTTCTCAAATAAACAATCATTATTGTTTCAACATTGTTTCTGGATAAAAGGGTAAAATGGTTATTTACTCTCATTCAGTTCTCAAATAAACAGTTATTATTGATTCAACATTGTTTGTCATTTACAATTTCAATTTACAACAGTTAGTAAATAATCAGTTAGCATCACTTCTAGACAAGAGGATAAAATGGTAAAAAAAATTTCATACATACATCAAATTAGAAAACAAGTTGATGAAATGATGAACAAACCTGTAGAATGCCAAGTTCGAGGGTAGTAGAATTCCTTTAACTTTGCTTTGCCAACACAAATTTCAGCATCAGAAAAAGACTCCAGCTTTGTGTAAATATTTGCTAAATCTAACCAAGCTTCCATTTCCAATTTCCTCTTGCTTTCCTGTTCAAACAATAATAATAATAATTCTCCTCAATTCCGAATCAATTACTTTGATTTTTATCAGGAAAACAAGAACTTGTGAACAGTATATAAATAGAGAACACAAAACTGCTTTACTCCTGTAAAATCATGTCAATCTTCATGGATTCACATAGTATAAAATCAAGCACCAATACCAGGTGACCTAATAGCATACATATCCAAAATTGTCTAGCATCGATAAGAATGTAAGATCTCTATAAATACGTATAACTAAGAAAACGTGAAACCATACATCAAATCAGAATAGCATAATATGCAAACACAGCTAAATCAAGCTTAATTAAAGAGAGATCGATAGGATATACGGTAAAAGTAATATAAGGAATTTAATTAGGGGAATGAAAACCTTGAAGTGATCCTGAATTTTGCTAGGATCAAGGGGCTGGCCCTGAGGATCAACACATGGAGTCATCATATCAGGACGTTGATACATGTTGGAAAGCAATAGGTAGGGCTGATGATGGATTTAGTGTGGAGACTTGAGCATCGATCCCATGCGACAATATCTAATCTGAAAGATATACAAAAAACGAACGAGTGATGAGATGTAGTCACGAATCGATCGTCGGAGATGAGGCGGAGATGTGATTTGATCGCCGGAGATGAGGCATACATGACATGGCCAGAACTTCGGGAGGCGATGCGACACCGGGAGGTGATGCGACAATAGGAGGAAAGAAGGAGAAATCTCGTTCTATGTTATACGGATGGTCGGAGACGACAATGATTTGATACAATGTTGTTTTTTAGGGGGGGGGGGTGATGGAGAGACTTGTAAGCCGCTTTAGATGGTGGTCGTTGACAGATGTAGGGGTGGCAGAAGGCAGGGGGGAGGTGGGAGTTGGAGTCGTAAGGAGGTCGATGGAGAGGGTGTCAGTGAATAAAATCGAGAGAAAGAGATTAACTAGGATATTGGTTTTTTATTTTTATTTTATTTTTTATTTGATTATTTTATATACCATATTTACCCCTATGGTGTATCGATAAAAACCTAAAATGTCATTGCATTCTCTTATATTTACAATAATGCCATGATCAATCCAAACCATTCAATAATACAATCCAATGTTCCACTTTTAGTTCTCGGGTTCTCGGGAAACTATAGGTTCTCAAATGATCCTTCTATTTGTATTATAATTATAATATTTTATTTAGATAAGATATTCCTAAATTTCCATTTAGTACATTTTTTAATATTTCCAAGGTGCGAGGATTGGTAATGACGGGTTGTTTATCTCACATTTCTTTTATGTGATCTCACAATTCTTCTTTGTGAATGATGTTATCAGTATAAGGGATGATTGGTCGTTGGAGAATATTAGAACCTAGTTAGAATTTTGTGTTGTTTTAATTTGACATTCAGTCTAAAAGTTAACTTGTAAAAAAAAGCAAGCATTTGGGGAAGGGTCCAATGTGGTTGAAGTTGACCAAATGGCGAATCTTATCGGTTGTATTCATGTTCGCATACCTTTCTTGTACCTTGGTCTTGTGGTTGCATGTATAGGATTGAGGGGCGGAGAGATGTTATCAAAAAGTTTACGGCCGAACTTTCTAAATGGAAAGTTACAACTTTATAGGTGGGTGGGCGAGTGAGTGAGTGACACTTTTTAAGTTGGTATCAGGCAGTCTTAGAATTTACTTTATGTTCTTATTTCAGGCTCCGGATGCGATTATTAGCTATTTTGAGTCCCTTATAAGTCTTTTTTCTAAGGTGGTGACTTGAATGGGAAAAAATGGTATGGATTAATTGGAAAAATGTTTTGGCCAACATAGAAGTCGTGGGTGTCTTAGGATTGGAAGTTTATATGCTTTAAAGAGAGCTTTATAGGGCTGGTAAATATGTACCACGGAGAACCAACCAATATGTTACCAACCGAACCATTAAAATTGGTAGCCAGGTTGTTTGGTAGCCAATATGTTTAGCTGAAAATACCATGCCAATTAAGTAATCTTGGTATGGTAATGGTATGAAATTTTGAATACCACGGTTGTACCGTACCAACCAACTTATATATATATATATATATATATACACACACACACACAAAGAAATATGAGTTCTCATATCTTCATGTTTCAATTAGAATAACAACTAACAAGTCTTAGAATTACTAAACTAACACATTGACAAACAAAATTCTTGATATTTATTTTTTGATGTGCACGAGATCAGTGATACAAAAGCACATCATACTAAAACTTAAAAGGAATACTAACTTCTCATTCATTGTACGGTTTCCATTTTCTTCCTCTAGCAACTTGCTAGGGGTGGACCTCTTTTAATCCTTTTAGTGGTTTCCAAAAAAGAAAAAAAAATACTAACACAAGCGAGTGAAGCATTTTCCATTTTCTTCCTCTAGTAACTTGCTAGGGGTGGACCTCTTTTAATCCTTTTAGTGGTTTCCAAAAAAGAAAAAAAAAATACTAACACAAGCGAGTGAAGCAACATCCAAATGTCCACAAATTCAACTTATATTCACGTATAGTACATATTAGTTAAAATTTTTGGTATATACCAAATACCAATATGTACCAACCAAATTTGTTGGTAACCAAATTAATTAGTACTAAGTACACTGGTACGGTACTGGTCGCTAAAATCTGATACCAACTATAGTTGGTACGGTACACGGTTTGGAAAAAAAAAACTTGGTACCATACCAATTCCACCCCTAGAGCTTTATTATTCAAGTGGTGGTGAGATTTCTCGTAGACTCTAATTCTTCATGGGTCGAGGCCATCAAATGTATTCTTTCTTCTGCTCTAACTTTCTTCCAAATGTATTTATTTGACCTCTTTATGTTCTAAAAATGTGGTCAATAATATAACATTATTCATTTTTTGGATGAATAATGTTTGCTCTTCAAAGATGATTCATTAGATCATACACTATGATTAATAATATAAGTTGTACAGTTCATCCCTAATGCTTTGTTTTTGTTTGGCAATGGGATGAGGTTGAGGTTATTTTATAGAGTTTGGTCTTGCTTGATCAAAATGGCATATTGGTTTGGGATATTGACTCTTCAAGTGACTAGTTTTTAGCATTGGCCCGACTTTTAAATTTTAATTGACAATGGTACACAGGTGTTTACGAGTGATTCCATTAGATGGAACAAACTTGTTTTAATCAAAGTTAATGTGGAAAGATTTAAATCGAATATCTTTCCGTTCCAATCTCGATAAAAAAAAGGAATTGATATTGATTCTTTGTTATGTCCCGTTTGTCAACCGAACCCCGAGATAGTTAATCATTTATTTATTCCATGCACCCTCGCTCTTCGATATGGTCCCTTATTGGTTGTTGGTGGGATTTGGATTGGAAAATCTTCGATAAAGTCTCAATATTTTGGGTCAATTTACGGTTTAATCCCAACATTTATTTTTTGAACAAAAAAATTTTGTGTATCTAATTTTATATGCTAATCTGTCATTTTCTGTTGAAAAAAAATAAGGATTGTTTCGTTAATTTGGGCAAAAAATATAAAACAGTCGGGACTTTTTCTATTAAAAAATAAAAGTTGAAATTAAACCGTAAACTTATTTAAAATATTATGACTTTATCGGAGATTTCCCGATTTTGATTTGCCTCGTAATTACATGATTTCACCATGGATGGCTTGGCATGACACTCTGGGTTTGAAATCGACTCAAATAAAAGCATGTGAAGCAGTGATTTTTACTACATGTTGGACTTGGATGGACTTGGATGCTTTTGCTTTCAAAATCCATTGAATTTTGGAACGGCTAAACCAAAAAGATGTATCTTTTGACAATATTGTTTCTTATTCCTTCTTTTGGTTTGTGGATAAAAGTAAGAAATTTAACATTAACTATGTTGGTTGACTTCACAACCCAAAAAATGTTATTCTGCTTTCGTAATGGTTAGCTTTTTTTTTTTTTTTAATATTTTGCTAACTTTATAAAAATTTAGAAATTTAGATGATTCTTTTGATTGAAAGATACTCCATGGTATGTACGTAATTGGCTTCATTTGGTTTTGGTCCAAAATTAAATCCATCTCTTAGTTCCGGATTGGGACCAAAATGCTTTTTATTTTGCCTTAATTGTTTAGCCGGGATTTTAAATACGCCCGAAAAATAAGTCAAAACCACCTATTTAAAACCATTAATAGTAAATTCAATTAAAAAAATATTAAAAATGTAATGATAGTACATTCGAATGACAGATTGACGGTGACTGACTTTTCAAAACTATTTGAATGTTTTTCTTTAGAGTAAAATACAGAAATGGTCCTTGTGCTTTGGTTTGATTTTTAGTTTTGTCTCCTAATAGTTTATGAATATTACACTTTTAGTCCTTGTTTCATATAAAAGCATTAACTTTTTTTTTTAACAATTTATTATTATTATTATTATTATTATTATATAACAATTTCTTTATTTTAATAGAGTTTGTATAGATTTCATATAATTTTTTTTATTTTTTCAAATTTTATATATATATATATATATATATATATATATATATATATATATATATATATATATATGACAAAATTTTCATTCGTTAACCTAAAAAAAAAAAATTTATGTGTTTATTTTTATATATTTGTCGGTATAATTCAAGGTGTTAACAATTTCTTTCGTTATTTTTTTTAATTACATGGTTTTTTTATAAACTTTTCGGTTTAAATTCGAGTTTGTTTACATTTCGAACAATAAAAAATAACAATCACAAACAATTAAACGAAAAATAAAAAATATAATATGATATTTTTTCACAACTATAACAAATAAAATTATCATTTTCAATTACCACCGTTTTGTCAAACACTGTCATATTTTAATTTTATTAATTATCAGGGACATCAACTACATGAATATTACAATTATTACGTGGTGCATTCGGTGGAATATATGCATTAAGTCGAGCATTATACAATATTTCCCATCCAGTGGCACGTTCTGATATGTGGTGACGCCAAAGTGACAAAACTGTAGGCATTAGATGTGATTCTTGTAAATCAACTTTTACGTAATGATCATTATAAACGAAGGCGATAACAATAGATATATGATGTGAGATGTCTTGCGGGCCATGCCAAAGCGGAAAACATGTCGACGAACATTGTTTGTCTAAAAAATAGACGATTACACCATACTTATTAGCAATGAAGAATCCAGTATCCGGCATAATCAACCAATATTCACTTTATGCAGAACCCAATCCAGTGAAACTCAACGAGTGATGTACGTTGTTTATATCATCCTGAAAAATCATTGCATATCGTCCCTAATTTTCTAATAACTCGTTGTGTAATTCTAAGCGGATTTGACGCCAATATTTTTGACTATACCTGAGGGAGGCAGTTATTGCCCGAAATCCACAATTTTCATCTCCCTCCACATCTTCAATGTTTGTAACGTATGGATGATAATTATAGATATATATTATAAATAAATAAATAATAAATGTTTATTCGGCTTTTTAGGACTATTCGGTTCTTATTTTATAAACCAAAATCAATCCGTAATCCAAAATAATAATTCGGTTTTGTTGAAAACCAATCCAAATATCCGAACCAAATAGTCCAATCAAAATTGTCCAATTTGACAATTCGGTTTTATCCAAATAGTGAACAGCCCTATCAGCCACTGAATCGCAACTAACTCAGTAATCTATATGTAGACAATTAGTAAAAATTATAATATTAGTCATCTTGACCGTCGGAGCGTTTTCCCGGAAGCCTCCTCCCGGAAAACGGCTGACGGCCCTTTCTTGCTGTGACCTCGCAAGTTCGCCGGAATCATCAAAGATCAAGGACATAATCGAAGTGGAACCAGGTCACATTTATATATATATATATATATATATATATATATATATATATATATATATATATATATATATATATATATATATATATATAGTTAGGTTCAAATGTGTCTAACAAATATTGTGTGCATGAATGAATCACTCACAAATTAGCAATAGTTAGTAAAAACAAAATAATATATATATATATATATATATATATATATATATATATATATATATATATATATATATATATATGTTTAGGTTCTATGGAAAACAAAAAAACTTTAAAAAAAACCCTAAAAATCATAAAAATGCATAAAAAATACTTGGAGATCACAAATATTTTATTTGACTTTATATTCTTAAAAACCGCAACTTTTGATATAATTCCGATGAATTTTTTTTTTTGAAAAAAAACAAAAAAAATATAAATAAAAATATAAAGTATAAAATAAATCGATTTTTTAATTTTTTTTCAGCGAATTTATAAAAAAAAGCTGCGATTTTTAAGAATATAAAGTCAAAAAAAAAAAAGATTTGTAATCTCTAAGTATTTTTTTATGCATTTTTATGATTTTTTGGGTTTTTTTGTTTTCCATATAACCCTTCCATATATATATATATATATATATATATATATATATATATATATATATGGAAAAATTAAAATATGGATATGTATTAAATTAAAGTATTAAGGATTGAAAATAACTTTTCGAAATACAAAAGGATATAAATTAGAAATAAGCTTTAGTTAGAAGGGGCGACGATAAAAAAAAATTGTTTAATGTTCGATGATTAAAATAATAATACTTGGCAGTGAATTATTATAAGTCCCATCAGATTGGGTTATTTAAGCTAACTCAAAAGTGGTTTTGACTTTGAAAATGGTTTTTAATCTTTAAAATCGGGTGCCAATGACAACACCGAGCGTTTAGCAAAAAGCATACAATGATTTGACATTGAAAACCATGCAATCAATACAAAGTATCAAGTTGTTGAGTTCCCCGATTTTAAAATACTTACCTCTTTATCATTGTTGTTTTTCAGTTTTAATCAGGTTTTGTTAATTATCAATATTGTTTTTAGTTGGTCCTCCCACTTACAAAATACAAATATGGTTAATGGTTTTCAGATGACTATTTTCGTTTAACAAAAATTGCTATTTTTGTGTAATGAGTCAATTCAATTGTTTTATAGCCCTCTTCACTCGCATAAAAAAAATAAAAAAAAAATAATAATAATAATAATAAAAAAGTTGTTAATAAGTTATTTCTAATCCCAGTTTTTTTTTTTTATGTAATGAAACTATTAGCACTCATATACAAAATATGCATATTAACATATGATCAAAATACTAGTCGAATTATAGTGAAATTATAGTAAAATTATAGTGAAATATGACCTGAAGAAAAAAAATTAAAAAAGAAACCAAAAGTCTGAGTTACTTAAGACAAAAAAATACATATATATCTACAAAACAAAATATGCATCAAAAGTCAGAACTCTGTTTTATTGTCTTGCTGCTATGCTATATGCATGGTCAAAATAGTAAATACGCATAATAGTCTCATATGTATGCATCTAGATCTCTCCTTATAGTGGACTCGACTTCTTATTCATCACCAGTAATTTTAGAAATTCCATCACCTAACATAGTTCATGCATATTAAACTATTTTATCATACCAACGAAACACATTTATTAAATGCTGAAAAAAGGTTTAAAAAAATTAAATAAGAAATGCGTGTACCTCTGATGGATCCCTGAGGGAGTAAAACGCACTGCTTTCTTTCGGGGCACAAGACACCAAGATCCCAAAACCTCCACCACCTTCTCTTAAAAACTGTTTAACAAGTTTTTTTTTAATCACTCATAGTTAATAACTAAAACTGAAATAATTTAATTTCTGTATGGGCCCACAAGCTATAGGTATACGGTATACCTTGAATGCATCCTCATCAGTTCTATCATCTCCGATATATATCGGGAGCACATCATCACAATTATTTAACCCTACAAAAACCACATTTATATTAATTTCTTTTAAACTTTAAAGAAAAAAAATAACAATAAATTATACCAACCAAGTGACTCGAGCAAGAATTCAACCGCCTTTCCCTTATCCCACTTAAGCACTGGACGTACCTCCAAAACCTACAATGGAATGGAATGATGAAAGAAATGGAATGGAATTAATCATTGCATTCCATGATACAAAATTACAAAAAGACAAACTTTTGTTTTGTACCTTTCTCCCATGTGTCAATCGCAGACGTGGATAGTCTTTCAAAATGTTTTGTACATATTGCGCCACTGTTTGCCAACTCTGTAATTGTTAAAAAAAATTAAAAAATAATGAAATAAAAACATTTTTTTAATCAACGAAATGTTGGAATACTACCTTTTCATCTACATTGCGGTAGTGTACGGAGACACAAAACTTATTGTTCTCCACTTTTGCTCCTTTGATTTCTTTGGTTGTTTCAACAAGTGACTTAAAAACCTAATAAAGCAAATAAATATTACAAAAATCTCCCAAAACACAATATTATTTATATATAAAAAAAAAATCTTATAATTACCTCACTGATCATCGGTAGAAATTCACTAGCAGGCTGGAACAAGTTACCTTCCTCACCCTATCATTTAAAAAATAAAATAAAAAGTTTGTTACACAATACATAACATGACAACACATGCACTGTGTAAACAATAAGGTGGTGGGACTGAGTGAATTTTTGTCCTAAACAAAAAGTGGGGCAGCGACTTGCTCTCTACATCTTGTCTGTGCAAAAAGACGCAACTGATAGAAAGTTTGACTTAGTACCGTCAGATCAATATTATTACATGACATGACACGACAGGACAAAACTAGTCGTACTGTATTTTGTGTGGATTGAACTAGGACTGATGTAAATGATACAAATAAGTCATAGAAAGTTTGTCCATTCAGTCTAGTCTTGTCTTGTCCAACAGTACTGTCCCATGTAACAAATGCAACAATCGTAAAAGTAGGTACCTCCTTGCCGGGACCCATGATGTCCATCCCATGACTACCAGCATAATAGAGTTCTTGTAACCCTACAAACTCGTGTACCTAGTCGAATAATTTGTATAATGATCATTAAAAACACACACAGTGAAAAAAATAATATAAAAATATAAAATACCTTGTCACGGCTTCTACCACTGATGATTGCTGTTGGGATGTATTTGGCCACATTTTTCACAGCAGCCCGCATCTGAAAATTACCACAAGGTATTTTAACTTTTAACTTTCAAGTTTAAAAAAAAAAAAAAAAAAAATGACTGAAGGTAAATAAATCCTTACAGCATCAGACATGAAGGCAAGATCAGGGTTGTCCACAATCGGGGATAAAGTTCCATCATAATCAAGAAACAATGCTATCCTTTTACTCTTTGCATATTTCATAATATGTTCAAAGGAGGTGAGTGCAGAAGGATATTTGACAAGCCAATTGCAATAAGCAACCGCCGCCACGTCATTTGATGACGTGTCAATTCCAGAAACAGAATCTTTTGTTGGTTTTTGATGAGTGGGAGATGAGGACTTCATTGCATCCAACCAATTATGTAGTCCAGGCTTTTTCCATTGGACTTTTAAAAAAAGGCCAGGAGCTCCAGATGAATATGGTAACAAAGCATCATAAAGTCCTAATCTTGGTTTGTTTATTGGCGTGGGGTCCGTCAGTGTAGGTGCACTGTGATTCGACTTAATGTCCATCAGGTCCACAACTGTTGATCAATATATATATATATATATATATATATATATATATATATATATATATATATATATATATATTCAATAATAATAATTACTTCATACAAACAGAAGAAGAATAAAAAAATAAACTTCAAGATTGTAAAAATCAATGAACAAACACAAACCTCAATCTGAATTATGCATCCAAGAGTCCTCCACGCAACTGCTTGTTTTGATCAAGTTTAGACAGATAACTACAACACAAAAAGATCCCTTAGAAAAACATGTAATCAAATAATGTAGATTAAATATATATACCAACAAAACATCACATTGGACAAATGTCACAAATCCATACATGTTGCTAGTTGCTACAATACAAGTTGCTAAAAGACAAATCCGTGTAACAATAAACAAAACAATTCAGTAACCTAAAGCATCCAAAATTCCAAATCCAACATCATAGGACACAAAGGTTGTCCTGTTGCTAAAAGACAATTCCATATAACAATAAACCAAAGAATTCGGTAACCTAAATCATCCAAATCCAACATCATAGGACACAAAGGTTGTCCTGTTCCAACATCATAGGACACAACATTATGCATAAGCAAACAGAAAGATGATTGATAACAATTACATGGAAGAGAGAAACTTGACACTTTGATGTTGTATATAAAAATGATCCGAATTTCCAAATCCACATGGTGGGGTTATGGCAATTGGCAAAGGAACAATAGCATATGGAACCACATAGTATATGGTCCCACTGGAGTATGGGAATCATTGAATTGTATAGGGACCCAAGACAGAACGCATGAACATAAACCAGGTGGTGAAATGAACTTGGTGAATAACTGAATTTGACAAGTCAAAAGATACTCATGTTAATATTCCATGATGTGAAATGAATTTGATGAACATTTATGTATTTCTACCTTTCTGTTTATTTCCTTTCCTTTTGTAATCAACTTGTAAGCAGTAAGAACTCTAGAAGAAGTCAGCAAATTACAAGATAATTTTCTAACAAAATTTTGTGTGGCCATTAGGTATCTTAAAAGGATTGTTAGTATCTTAAATTTTCTGACATCCAAAATGTTATATGATATAGTGATAGTGTGATACCATTCACATCTTTTTTGCATTAAACCCCTTCTAGAAAGTAAAATAAAATGATTAACAGTATGAAAATACAAACTGATAATGTCACTCTCGCCCTATAAAACTAATTGTCAGCCCAACTTATAGAAATAAACATGATGAATTGTAATACTCTAGAAGAAATATGAACTAGATGTAAATGGGACATAAGTAGGCAAAAGGCCATAACCTCTGTTTCAAAAATGTGATTCCCATTTGTTTGATGCATGCAATGCAATTTATCAAACAATATTTTCCAATAATACCACCAAAAGATGAAAGACAACTTTGTGATTATTCAAAGTGAGACTCTTTCTTCTTAGGCATGCAACAGAAAGAAAATTAGAAAATCAGACTCTAATTCTGGGAGTCAGTATATTAGATCAAAGACATTTAAACAGAAAAATTTGCTCATGAAGACATAAATTCTTGTTATCCATAGGAAAAAAAAAACAAAGATCAGTTGTTAAGCCAAAACAGACCCTCAAAATATAGACAAAAAATCCTTTGGACTTGCTACATAAAAAACGTATAACATAAAATCCTTGAGGACAGAAAACTTGGGGTGAAAATTGTGCCAGATGTTCTTCAGAACATTTGTTCTTTCTTTAAATTAAAGAACCACCAAGAAAATACATAAAGAAAGGGAGACAAATTAGGTCAATGCATACAACGCTGTTAACTTTCATACAAGAGAGTGAGAAAACCAAAACCAAAAGCTAGAAACCCGGTTTCATGAATCGATATGATAAGAGAATGTGATAAACAAATGGCGGACTTCTTCCATGAGAAGAAAGGAAATTCTAATAACATAAGGAAGCGAAAACGAAAACCAGTCGGCTTTGTACCGATTGTATATAACCGATCTCTCTCGATACAGAGGAACTGGGGATCCTTCTTCCGGTCATTATAAGATTTCTACGGGATATAACTATGAGCAAACAATGTATAAATTCCTAAAATTCAAAATAAGTACAGAAATTACAAAAAGGGAACAACTCGAATTGAAGCATTGTTACCGAACATACGATCCGGTGAAGAAGCCGATTTTGAAGCTCTGTCTCAATGTCTAATCCAATTTTTTACGAGAACACAACCCGATTCAAAAACTTCAAACAATCTATAAAGGATCATCAACAGAAAAGTATTAAATACGAATTGTTCTAGGATATACCATGAGAGCACGAAGACCAAGCCAGTTGAAAACGGCAAAAGAAACCAAATAAAAAAAAAAAAAAAAGATTCAGAAAAAGATACGGCATTACCTTTCAGGAGCGAGAAAAAAGGTATAGAGGAATCAAATGAAAATGAAGCCCTAGAAAATGGCAGAGATGATAGGTTTATAGATACAGAAAACGTACACGTATAGATGAATAGGGGAGGGAAAGAGAAGAAGAGGGTTACGGGAGAGGTTTATATGAATTGTGTGTGTGGTGTTAGCGAACGTGCGTTCCTAAAATAGTAAAAGTCGATCGTTGAATCTTGAAATCGCCTTTTCCAGTTCTGGCTACCTCTGTTGAATCACGCGCTCACCCATGCCGTGCTTCCACACTCCTTTTTGTTTTTTTCTGTAATTCGGATGGGATGCAGTTGTTGAAGAGGAAAATTTGTTATATTCTTGCACAAAATAATGAAATATCGACAAATAAAACAAAAATAACCTGAAAGATTAACCAAATTTTGTAATCGTATATATAGTCGTTAAAGTTTCCTTTTTATGCAATTTGTCATTCTACTTTTAAATTGTTCAAAAAATTATAAATATTTTCCGGTCATAATAATATTTTTGGAACAAATTAAATGATAGATCGCATATAAAAAATTAAGTATTATATATATATATATATATATATATATATATATATATATATATATATATATATATATATATATATATATATAGAGAGAGCTAGGTTCATTTGTTTAAACTAAGTATTGTGTTATCGTATTCATAAATGTGAACCAAGAATTTGTTAACCGTATTCTATAAGAAATAATGTATTTTTTGTTTTTATTCTTCAATTGATTATTCAAGAATTTGTTATTCTACAAGAAGTTCAAGAATTTATGGTTCAAAATATTTTTATTTTTGAGTAAATAATTAAATAAATAAACATATTCTGTCATAATGTCCGAATTAAAATAGTTATAATTCGTAAAATCGGATTTTTAAAATTAATAGAATATATGATCCCTTAAAATATGCAATTTTCCTTTATTAAATCTATTTTAATTCAATAATATATATTAATCACTTTTCTTAAAATAAGTAAAATTGATTGGCCCACAGTTATGAATACAATAAGACAATAATTAATTTGAATAGAATAACCTAGGCCTATATATATATATATATATATATATATATATATATATATATATATATATATATATATATATATATATATATAAGAGTTGGTTACTCTTACAAATCATTAACCATTCTTTTTAATCTAATCCAACACAAAACATTTTTGTAATGCTGCAAAACGCATTACCACCGAGGGATCATTGGGGTGTGATGTCCTTGGTGTTTCTTCATATTATAAAACTTAATTTTTTAAAGATGCGACATATGGATAAATACACAATATTATTTTTATGCGTTTTTACTTATGTACAAGTTTTGAGTGAGTTGATTGGTCGGATTCTTGAACTTTTAAAATGCAACTTTATGTCGACATTGTCTCATGCATTGTATGTTATAATAGACATTTATCTTATCTAAGAGATATTAGTTTATGTATTAAAAAAATATCAGTATTTTATATTGAAATTTGAGGATGTATTCAAATTTTGTATGGTAATATCTTACAAATAATATTGTGTGCCATGCATAATGATTGTGTACTTTATAATATTTTAAATAGATTGTGTATTTGTTCATTTGATGGTTGTGGGTATGGGTTCGATTATTCAAAACTCGTCAGGTTTATCGAGCGGTGTTTATATTATTGTATGTAGGTTCAATAGTTATGAGTTGAAGTTACCACGTGGTATTATTACTATTAGAATACATATATTTTATTATTTAGATAATTTGGTGTTGAATGTGCATTTATAGATTAAGGCGTTTTAATTCATAATAACTTGTTTTATTTCGATGTTATTACTTGTATTGGTGTTTATGAAATTGATATGCATAATAATGTTTCGAATGATATGTTTGTATATACATGTGATTTCAAAATATTCAAGTATGACTTGAATCAGATGGATTACTGGAATTAAATGGTTATTAGTTGTTTTATTTATACGAGTCATGTTTATGTTGAAATATGAGTAAGGCATCTTTCATCGGTCGAGGTGAAAGAGCCAAGGATCTACTATGACCCATACATACTAATGTGTGTACGCCTTTTAAAAATGTATCTATAGATGTAAAAATTACTTCATTACCGGTGATTATAGTATGCATGGTCATGCTTACTTGTTGAGACATAAACATGAAGCCTTTGAAATGTTCATGGTTGTTTATAATTAAGTAGAAAATAAGCTTGATAGATCCATAAAAGCCATAACAGCTATTTGATATGGTAGAGGTGGTGAATATATGAGTTAAGAGTTTTTGGATCATCTAACGGATTGTGGGGGTGTCTTACTGTTAACTCCACCGGAAACACTATAGCACAATATTTTGTCCAATGTAAGAAATTAAACCTTATTTGATATGGTTTGATTTATGATGAGTTAAACCACTTTGTCTCTTTATTTTGGGGGTTATGTCATAGAGTTTGCAACATGTATGCTCAATATGATTCAAATAATGAATATGACTAAGACACCATAAAAGTTATAGCATGGACATGCTCCCAAATTATCTTACATGAAAGTTTAGGATTGTGAAATGTGAACCCCATATATTATTTGAGAGTTTTAGCAAACTAATGTCTATTGTCAAATATATTTTTATTGGATACCCATAGAAATGGTGAGATGATGTTTCTACAAGCCCACTAAGAACAAATCAGTCGTTGCTCGGCATGCTGAGTTTTAGAGATAGATATATTGTTGGAAGAATCAAATGGAAGCAATGTAGATCTAAAAAATTAATAACCATAAGATAGAACACCTTTCACTAGTGAGCAATATGTTAGGCCCGAGCATCCGCTGCACATGCACACCATATAAAACCTGACATTCTCATATTAATGTGAAATTTTCAACATCCCACGAGATATGAGTTTATCCTAGTTGTTAAAGAAGATGAACTAGGGGATTATTATGAACCAAATAATTACCAAGAGGTTGTATCATATCATGAATCTGATATATAGTTTGAAGTTGTTAATGCAGAGATGTAACAAATGGCATACAACAAAAATTGAAACTTAGGGCGCGTTTGGTTCACAGATTTCAAAATAACTTGGGGTAATTGGAATGCAATGTAACATCCCAAAAATGCAATCCAAAAATTTTTGTTTGAAAACTTTACTAAACCATAATATCAAATATTAAAGGATAAAACCATGAATCATGTATCTCAAAATGTCATAATAAATTTATCAAATCGAAACTAGTGTCAAGATCATATCAAAATATCATAGTCTAACTCCCAGGCTAAAACTGTGGTGTGTGCCATGCCATCATCCCGAGCCCTTCCCTTTGCTAGCTGAAGTACCTGAAACCAAAACTGAAACTGTAAGCACGAAGCTTAGTGAGCTCCCCCAAACTACCACGTACCATACAATAACATATAAAGCACATACTGGGCCTCGCCCACTGCATCGGACCGAAGTCCGGAACTGACTAGGGCCTTGCCGACTGCATCGGACCGAAGCCCGGAACTACTAGGGCCTTGCCCACTGCATCGGACCGAAGTCCGGAACTAACTAGGGCCTTGCCCACTACATCGGACCGAAGTCCGGAACTGCATCGGACCGAAGTCCGGAATTGACTGAACATAGCATAACATAATCATAACATATAATATGAACACATATACTGCATACTGCATCGGACCATAGTCCGGAACACATAACACACACCATGCATGTATCACAAAGACACCAAGCATACTGAACTACTGCATCGGACTGAAGTCCGGAACTACTGCTAACTAAACGGGCTTGCATTGTGGCCGTAGACCCGTTCCTACTGGAAGGAAACTCACCTCGTAAGGCTGGCTGCTGAAATGCTGCTCGGGAACTGTCTGGCTGCTGTTCCGGTAACTCCCCGGCTACAATTCCCAAAAGACACTTAATCAGACACTGATAACTAATCTTAGGGCAAAATGACTATCTTACCCCTGGCCAAAGTCAACAATCTGTTGACCTGACTCGCCGAGTTGGGCCGCCAACTCGTCGAGTCCCTATCTTTCCTTCTACTCCCTTGCCCGACTCTACTCGTCGAGTTTAGCAAAGACTCGACGAGTTCTCCTTCTATAATAACATCAAGTCAACCTTTATCTGACTTGCCGAGTTGTATGAACAACTCGTCGAGTCTATTCTTGTGGGAAGAAGATTGTCTTGGACTTGCCGAGTCAGGGCGTAGACTCGTCGAGTCCCTCTACACTCAGATCCATGTCTTAACTCACTGAGTCTTTACTCCACTCACTAAACAGACTCGCTACTACTGAACAGGGAATCTAAGACTCGTGACCTGACTCGCTGAGTCCTTTGCATGCAGTTTCTATTCAGCCGATTCTAATCAGTTTCAGTGCATCCAATTCATAGATCTGGGTTTCTGGGACCATCTGAACACGTAAAGTTGCTAACTTTACGTGTATCTATGATGCAATGAAGCAATAACACTCAAACTTGGCTATAATGGGGGTTACTTGTCTAGAACAAGGCCATGGCTGCCAAAAGGTGGCCTTCTTGAGCTCCTGGAACTCGAGAGAGGCTAGATCCGAGATATGGCTTGATTACAAAGCTTCATCACTAGGGATTTGGGGTTTTTGAGCTCAAAACCATCAATTTGGGGACAAACTAGATCTAGCAATACAATAACCAAGATGAAAGCTTTATTACCAGAAAAGATGGCCAAAGAGGAGTATAATCTGGATCTACTTCTTCTTCCTTGAGTTCTTCTACCTTCTCCTTCTTCTTCTTGCTCAACAATGCACCAAGATTCCTTCACAAAGGCAAAAATCACTCACACACACTTTAGGGAGGCTAGGGTTTCGGGAATAAGTCTCTGAGAGGTGAAGGAGGCTAGTTTGGGGCTATAATGGTGTTTAAATAGGATACACTCCCTAAAATTAGGGCTTCATCCAGACTGGCGGACTCGCCGAGTCCGGAATATGGACTCGTCGAGTCGCCACGCCTACTCCACGTGCCAACTCACTGCTACTCGACGAGTTAGGGCCACTGACTCGTCGAGTAGCTTCTAAAATAAAAAGAAAAATAATGTTTTAAATGCATACCAGGAACGGGGCGTTACATGCAAACTCTAGTAAAAATTATAGTTGGTTGACAAAACCAAATGAATTGAATTCTATAAATTCCACACTGTACCCACCCACCCTACTGCCACCATTACCCTCACCCACCCATACCACACACCCCCACACATACACCCATCCCACCCTTATACCCGCACACCTACACCCACGTCCATCAACGCTCACCCACCACATCCACACACATATACCCTATCTATACACTTACACCCACCCCACTCACATCCCCACATTTACACCTACACCTACACCCATCATACCCTACCCATTACCACACCCACACTCATACACCAACACTACCCTACCATTACACTCACCCTCATATACCTCATCCCACCCCCACCTCATACTTACACCCACATGCTTACGCACACGCCTATGTCTACAAGCCCACTCCCACCATACCCCCACACCCACCCATTATCCCCACACCTATACCCATATGGATATACCGACCCCCATTGTACCTTATCCCGAAACCCACACTAAACTGACCTTACCCCTACACCCAGTTCCATACCCACATCGACATGTAAACGTACACGCCCATGCTTATGCCCTACATCATGCACAAATACATGTACACTAACACATACATGTTTTACATTTATTTCTTTAACTCTATAAATTTGCACCAAACTCTTGACTAAGTGTCCCTATACCTAGACATAGCCCCAAAAGCAATATAACTATTAATTGTTTTTATCAAGTGTAATTATATAATTATGTTTTGGTCCTATTACATAATTTATTTTCCAATTTCTTTGAAAAATTTGCAAACAAAAAAAACAAATTTCATTCTACATCAACCAAACACATAACAGACTTTAGTTTGTAACGCCCCTTTTCTGGTACGTATTTAATTCATTAAATGTCATTTTATAAGATCTACTCGACGAGTTGTAGCCCTAACTCGTTGAGTAGATGTCAAGTTTGGACACGGGTTTAAGTGACCTACTCGGCGAGTCCACGCCTTGACTCGATGAGTAGGCCAGTCTGGGAGAAACCCTAGTATTTAGGGTTTGCACCCTATTTAAGCAACATTATAGGCCTCTTATCCAACCTCCATCACCTCCAGAGCAGTAATCCTGAAACCCTAATCCTCCATAAGTGAACTTGAGCTTTCTTTGTGATTTTGAGAGTTATTTGGTGTATTTGAAGCTTGTGAGAAGAAGAGGAAGAAAAGGGACTTCAATAAAAGATTGTAGATCCAGGAACAACATCAACTTCTCTTCACTTTCTGGTAATCAAGCCTCATACTTGACTTGTAGTTTCTTATATCTCCTTGTGGTCATCTTTATGAGGTTTTGGGTCCAAGGAGCTTGATCCTTGGGACTTGGACGTCCCAAGTCGATTTATACTCAGATCTGGAACCTTGGAGGGTCCTCATGGCATAAATGTGCCATCTTTATGGCCATGAGAACCCCAAGCATGAAATAACCCCATTTTTGGTCCTTTGAGCATAAAAGTCCCATGCATGAACGTAAAGTTCATGACTTTACGCGTCATACCGATCTTAGGAGCCTAGATCTACCTTCTGGATGAGTTTTGCACATCAGAAATCGAATTATTAGACTTGGACATGCATGGACTCGGCGAGTCATTCTTAGGATCGGCGAGTCGTGAGTTGGTTCCCAAAACTTTTATGACTCAGAGGAACCCATTTTAGTTCAGAAGGGATTTGGATGGGTCCAGGGAAGGGTCTCAATGAAATGGACAAAGCCATGGATCTGGAAACCATGGGACTCAGCAAGTGCAGGAATGTACTCGGCGAGTCCAAGGCCATATCCCAACTGATGAAGATGAACTCGACGAGTTGTTCATACAACTCGGCGAGTCACAGACTAGACACGTTCTTAAGATAAAGATAAACTCGACGAGTTCAGGAAGAACTCGGCGAGTCAGATGAAGATTGTCTTGATGTTATGATTGAAGGAGAACTCGTCGAGTTCTTGCTAAACTCGACGAGTAGGGTTGGGTTGGGGGTAGATGAGAGTGTTGGGACTCGGCGAGTTGTCGAGCCAACTCAACGAGTCCGGTCAACTGGAAATGTGACTTGACCAGAATATTATTGTTGATCAAGGGTGAAATGGTCATTTCACCCTGAGTTTAGTTATCAGTTTCTGACTATGTGTCTTTGTGGGAATTATAGCCGGAGAATCGCCGGAGCAGCAGCCATATAATTCTCGCTCAGGGTTTCAGCAGCCAGACACACGAGGTGAGTGTCCCTTCAGTAGGAACTGGTATAAGGCACCAAGGCTGGCCCACAGTATGAGTTATTATTAGTTGAGTGTGGGCGGGGCCCGTATCTCTTAGTTAATTGAGTGTGGGCGAGGCCCGTATCTCCTAGTATTTTGGTTGCAGTATGATTCAGGATTGAGTGATAGATTTAGTATACTTGTTTCTGTGTGATACTTGTATGTTAGAGTAGTAGCTGAGTGTGGGCGGGGCTCGTATCTCATAGTAGCTGAGTGTGGGCGCGGCCCGTAACTCATAGCAGGTGAGTGTGGGCGGGGCCCGTATCTCCATGAGTGTGGGCGGGGCCCGTATCTCAAAGATAGCAGAGTGTGGGCGGGGCCCGTATCTCATAGATAGCTGATTGTGGGCGGGGCCCGTATCTCCATGAGTGTGGGCGAGGCCCGTATCTCTTAGTTGCATGTTATATGTGTATGGTATATGGTAGTTTGGGGGAACTCACTAAGCTTCGTGCTTACAGTTTTCAATTTTGGTTTCAGGTACTTCCACTAGCAAAGGGAAGGGCTCGGGATGATTGCATGACACACACCACATTTTCGACACTGGGAGTCTCACTCTGATATTTTGTTATGAGATTTATATACTAGACATATTTTATGATATGTTATGATACATGACTCATGATTTTACTTATGATACTGAAAGGTTTATGATTTTTATTATGATTGAAAAATGAAATTTTTGGTCCGTATTTTTGGGATGTTACAAGTTGGTATCAGAGCCTTGGTTTGTGGGATTCGGGCACACTTTCGGGTGTGTCTGAACTCAAACTAAGGAAGTAGTATGAATCTTTCAAAAGAAAATCATTTAAAAAAAAGCAATTTTTTTAATAGTAAAGAACTTTGAAAAGAGAAAAGGGTGTGGTGCATGCAATCAGCCGAGCTCAAGTAAGTACTCCCAAATTATCCATACAAGTTTATGCTATGTTATGATTATCGGCTTTATTAGAACAGCATGCCAGATTAAGACTAAGGATCTAGGAAGGATGCCTTATGTGCCTGTTATATGTGTTCAGCTTTATGAGAACTGCATGCTAGTACATATTAGTCAGTATGATAGCCAAAGTAGTAGACGCTTGATTATATGTATTGGATGCTCGAATGCTGCTTGCTTTGTGTTTTTAGGAGTCTTAATTAACTTTCACTAAGTAGTAAACGAATATGTTACGTTGCATATTGCAAGGACTAAATAATTTCATAAGGTTAAGTCTAGCTCTATTTCGCAGCTCTTGTCTGAGTCCAACCATTGTAGAGTAGGATCTCTCATTCGAAGAATTATCTAGTCTGAGTAATATGTAATAGTATTCGCGAGCTAGTTAGTGAAAGAAAGCAGGGACATCTTATGCAGCTGATGGCGGAGAGTGGGTTGGTGATTACCCTAGGGCAACCCTAGGAAGAAGTTTAGTATGAGATCAGTAGTAGTAGAAGGGACTTGGTAGAGTCGAGGTAGTTCTTGAGGAAAGTACGGATAGATGTGGAAGGTAGTATGGGCCCGTACTACTGAAAGCGTAGGATCCGTACTCGAATCAAGGAAGACTAAGATAAAACCAGGGAACTTGTAGTATGTGTGATCCATCTAGCTATGAGTAGTATTCTGACTTGGTTTTTGATGTATTTTCAGAATGGTGGTTTTACGACCTAGACCAGCAGTCGGCAGTTCAGGTGCCGAGGAGGGATCAGGCTCGGGCTCTGGAGTCGGGCAACTAGATGAGCAGACTAGGGAGTTCCTCTCCTCAGAGGTTACTCGCGTTATACTCGAGCAGACTCCTGTGGTCTTCGGTACGGTCAAGGAGGGTATTCTAGAGCTTCTGGACGAGAAGCTGAGCGCCTTTCGCACTGAGGTGGCGGCCATGATGGGGTCGCGCACGCTCACCTTCAGGGAGTTCAGAGCATGTGGGGCTCCCGATTATCATGGGGCTCGGGACCCCATTGCCAGTACTAGGTGGTTAACGGATGTCGCCAACGCGTTCCGCACTAGCAGATGTCCCGAGGGGGACAAGGTCAGATTAGCGTCCTGCCTTCTGAAGGACAGAGCGAGAGATTGGTGGGAGGAGGACGGACATGCCATGGGTGATGACGCGGTATTGGATGCGATGACCTGGGGTGATTTCAGGACCAGTTTCAGGGCCGAGTTCGCACCTGTCATTGAGGTGCAACAGCTTGCTAGGGAGTTCCAGGACCTCCAGCAGACGACAGAGACTGTGGCGGAGATTACCGCCAAGTTCCGGGAGAGAGCCTTTCTTGTTCCGCAGTATGTGGCGGACGAGGAGATGAAGAAGGCCCGATATCATGAGATGTTGCAGAGTGATATACGTCAGTTTGTGAGCCGCTCTAGCTGCAAGACGCTGGAGGACATGATTACGAGGGCTCGTGAGAGGGAGATAGATTTATAGATGGAGAGGAAGAGGAACCCAAAGTCGGTATCTGGCATAGAGGGCTCGGGCAAGAAGCCTAAGACAGATTCCCGAGGGAAGGGCCAGCAGGGCCGAGGCCGCTGCGGCAAGTGTGGCAGGTCGCACGAGGAGACGTGTAGGGCGGGGAGTTCGGGCTGCTTCAAATGTGGCCGAACTGGGCATGTAAGCAAAGATTGTACCGCTACTTATACCACTACTACCACCACAACATCTGATCTGATTTGTTTCCATTGCAATTAGAGGGGACACAAGAAGTCCCAGTGTCCAAGTCTAGCATCAGCAGGAAAGGTGGTAACACCCGCTCCTGCTACTATGAGGATTACAGACGGTCGCCAGGGCCGGGCTGAGGCGCCAGTGGCGAAGAGCAGAGCCTTCCAGTTGACAGCAGAGGAGGCACGAGCGACTCCAGATGTGGTTACTGGTATGTATCTTCTCCATCTTCTTATTATCATTTTATTTGATTATTGCTTACGTTATGTTTATGTGCTTAGGGTCGTTCCTAGAGAACGACATTTCAGCTATGGTACTTTTTGATTCGGGGGCTACCCGATCATTTGTGTCGCTTGCCCTTAGCAAGCGATTTAGCGGAGCTCCGGGGGAGCTGGATTGCCCACTCAACGTGGAGATAGCAGAAGACAGGACCTTCAGGGTCGCGAGAGTTCATAGATGATGTACGCTGCGGTTATTTGATGAGCAGTTCCCAGTAGATTTGGTTCCCATTCCCCTGCGAGGGAACAAGGTTATAGTAGGTATGGATTGGCTGAGTTCCAATGGAGCAGTGATTGATTGTGAGCTACAGTTGGTGAGGGTTTGCACTCCTAGTGGGGGAGAGTTAGTGATTCAGGGCGAGAGGCCACAGCACGGACCGATTCTTTGTTCAGCAGCGAGAGCAAGGCGCTATTTCCAGCAGGGTTGCGCAGGGTACGTCGCCTACGCTGTGGATACCGGGGATAAGGGTAAGGCGACGGTTGATGATGTACCGGTGGTACGTGAGTACCCGGATGTATTCCCGGAGGACTTTCCCGGAATACCTCCTGAGAGACAGGTTGAGTTTCGGATTGACCTGGTTCCTGGTGCGGCTCCGATAGTCAAGACACCGTATCGGTTGGCTCCTCCCGAGATGCAGGAGTTGTCTACGCAGCTGCAAGAGCTGCTAGACAAGGGTTTTATCAGGCCGAGCAGTTCACCATGGGGAGCCCCGATCCTGTTTGTGAAGAAGAAGGATGGGTCGCACCGTATGTGCATTGATTACCGGGAGCTGAATAAGGTAACGGTGAGGAACCGTTACCCACTCCCGAGGATAGATGATTTGTTCGATCAGCTTCAAGGAGCATCTTGGTTTTCTAAGATTGATCTACGGTCTGGATATCACCAGATGAGGGTCAGGGATGATGATGTGCAGAAGACCGCTTTTAGGACCCGCTATGGTCATTATGAGTTTGTGGTGATGCCGTTTGGGCTCACCAATGCTCCAGCTGCGTTCATGGACCTCATGAACGGTGTGTTTAGGCCGATGCTGGATCGGCGTGTGATAGTAGTCATTGATGACATCTTGGTCTATTCCAAGACAGAGGAGCAACACGAGGAACACCTCAGAGAGGTGCTTGAGACCTTGAGGAGGGAGAGACTTTTCACAAAGTTCTCCAAGTGCGAATTCTGGTTGCGTGAGGTGCTGTTTCTGGGGCACCTTGTCAACCAGAAGGGTATATTAGTAGATCCGGCCAAGATTGAGGCCGTGATGCAGTGGGAGGTCCCGAGATCTCCACCTGAGATTCGGAGCTTCCTGGGATTGGCAGGGTACTACAGGAGATTCATCCAGGATTTCTCCAAGATAGCAGTACCATTGACCCGACTGACCAAGAAGTCGGTAGTGTTTCGCTGAGGTCCTGAGCAGCAGACAGCCTTTGAGACGCTCAGGCAGCGATTGTGCGAGGCGCCGATTCTTACCCTGCCAGAGGGAGTAGATGACTTTGTAGTCAACTGTGACGCTTCCCTCACAGGTATGGGGGCGGTGTTGATGCAACGGGGGCATGTGATAGCTTATGCCTCGAGACAGTTGAAGCCTCACGAGGCTAACTACCTGACACATGACTTGGAGTTGGGGGCGGTAGTGTTCGCCCTCAAGATTTGGCGGCATTACCTCTATGGGGTCCGGTGTACTATTTACACGGACCACAAGAGTTTGAGGTACCTCATGGATCAGCTGAATCTGAACATGAGGCAGCGTCGGTGGTTAGACGTGGTAAAGGATTACGATTGTGAGATCCTCTACCACCCGGGCAAGGCCAACGTTGTGGCCGACGCCCTGAGCCGCAAGGCGGTAGCGGCTCCGATTCGAGATATTTGCTTGAGGATGACAGTAGTTACTCCACTGTTGGAGAAGATTAGAGAGGCGCAGGTTAAGGACCTGAAGGAGGAGCGCCAGAAGTGCGAGAGGATAGTTGGCCGAGTGGCTTCGTTTGATTATGACAGTCGGGGATTGTTGACCCTGCATGGGAGGGTCTGGGTACCGTACTGGGGAGGAGTATGGTAGGTGTTGATGGACGAGGCCCACAAGTCTCGGTTCTCCATCAATCCAGGGGCGATGAAGATGTACAGGGATCTTCGCCCGGATTATTGGTGGCCCTGCATGAAGCGGGACGTCGCCTAGTACGTTGAGAGGTGTATGACCTGCAGGAAGGTCAAGGCGGAGCACCAGAGGCCGCACGGTAAGATGCAGTCGTTAGATATTCCCGTGTGGAAATAGGAGGACATCACTATGGATTTTATTACAAAGCTCCCCAGGACCGCACGTGGGGTTGATTCGATATGGGTCATCGTGGATCGATTGACCAAGAGCGCTCATTTTATACCGATCCAGGAGAGCATCTCGGCCGAGAAGTTGGCCGAGATTTATGTGCGAGAGGTAGTGGCACGTCATGGAGTGCCTGTCTCGGTGGTGTCAGACCGAGATGTCCGGTTTACTTCCAGATTTTGGAAGCCGTTTCACGACGAGATGGGTACTCGTCTCCATTTCAGCACCGCTTTCCACCTTCAGTCGGACGGACAGGGCGAGAGGACGATTCAGACTCTCGAGGACATGCTTCGAGCATGTGTGCTAGACTTCGGTGGCGGTTGGGATACGTATCTTCCGTTAGCGTAATTTTCGTATAACAACAGCTACCACATCAGTATAGACTGGCCTCCCTTCGAGATGCTATACGGGAGGAAGTGCATGACCCCAATCTGCTGGGGTGAGGTCGGTCAGAGAGTCATGGGGAGTACGGAGGTAGTACTCAAGACCACAGAGCGAATTCAGCAAGTCCGGAGCAGGCTCCAGACTGCTTAGAGTCGGCAGAAGAGTTACGCTGACAAGCGGCGTTCAGATTTGGAGTTTCAGGTGGGCGATATGGTCCTTCTGAAAGTGTCACCCTGGAAGGGTGTTATCAGATTTCGGAAGCGGGGCAAGCTGGGCCCCAGGTTCATTGGTCCGTTTAGGGTTTTGGCCCGGGTAGGACGGGTTGCTTATCGGTTAGATCTTCCAGCAGAGCTCAGCCAGATCCACAACACGTTCCATGTCTCTCAGTTGCGGAAGTGCTTAGTGGATGATTCAGTAGTGGTACCCCTGGAGGACATTCAGGTTGACGATAGCCTGAACTATATCGAGAGACCAGTGGCGATTCTAGATCGCAAGGTGAAAGAGCTGAGGAACAAGAGAGTAGAGTTAGTAAAGGTGCAGTGGCAGCACCGCAAGGGCTCGGAGTGGACATGGGAGCCCGAGGAGGAGATGAGAGAGCACTACCCGGAGTTGTTTCCAGATGCAGCAGACTTCGAGGACGAAGTCTAAGACAAGTGGGGGAGAATTGTAACGCCCCATTTCTGGTACGTATTTAATTCATTAAATGTCATTTTATAAGATCTAGTCGACGAGTTGTAGCCCTACCTCGTCGAGTAGATGTCAGTTTTGGACGCGGGTTTAAGTGACCTATGTTGGATTAGTGTCTAAGTCCATAACTATTTTGGTATGTACTTGACCCGAATATGAGCATGGTCCTTTTGGGTTGCCTTCATCATAGCAATATGTAGGATGAATTAAGGAGATAAAGGTTTAATTATGATTTATTAATATATTATAATAACAATATATTAAAGGAGAAATCATAATGTTTAATTGATATTAGTCAAGAATTAATTAAGAATTAATTTTGTGGCTAAAAGAGATTAATTAAACTTAAGGGACTTATTGTGTAATTATAAGATAATTACATAATTGGGCTATGGATCACCTTGGAATAATAGGTTGGACAAATTCTATGGGGAAGCCCATTAGAAATCGTCCAAGGCATGTTCCAGAAGGGGTCCATGGGCTGCTTAGAGCTTAAGCAGTCAAATTAGGGTTTCCTTGTTAGATAACCCTAATTGCCTACCTATTTAAGGAGCCCCTACGCCCCAAAAATGTGGACAACTAATCCTTTAGGGTTTCCAGCCGTTTTGGTGCCTCCTCTCTCCTCCCTCTTCATCCAAGTTGCTTAGTGGTGTTTGTGACTCCATTAGAGGTGCAACACTTGAGGCACTAAGCTTTCTGAAGCCAAGGATTGATTGTTATTGCTATATAACAATCAAAGGTAATTACTAAACCCTTATTTCAACTATTATATGATAGATCTAGGGTTTATGGCTTTGGATAATGAATTGCATGTTCATTAGACAAACTAGATCCAAAGCTATTAGGGTTTGCATGTACACCATATGAATGATGTAGTGCTCAAAACCCATCAGTGGTATCAGAGCCTAGGACTGTTTGTTTGATGTATTTGATGTTATAGTTGATTATTCATGCTTAAAATCCAAAAATTTTGGCTTCTGGGGGCTGGACTCGCCGAGTCCATAGTGAACTCGACGAGTTCATGCCTGACTCGACGAGTCAGAGTCGCAGATGGAGCAAATTTCGCGATTTTCTTGCCTTTTTGCTGTGGGATAATTACCAAAACGTTTTTTATTGATAAAAATCGAATTTTTATAATATTGGGTGATTATCCTTGCCAAATAAAAGATAACTTCATATTAATTGAATAATTATTTCCTTATATGATAAAATCTAATTATTTGAATTATTTGGTGAATTATCTTGCTAGAAATTGGACTATGTCAAAATTAGATAACCACCAATTAATTGTTAATTGCCTTATTTGAATTGTTGATCTAGAATATTCTTGATAATGTTTGAAAAAGTTTCAACTTACCCCTTAAGGTTTCATAGTTTAAATTTGAACTTAATAGTTTTAGTTTTTGAAATTTAAATAGTTGAACCTAAATGTTTTGAAAAGTTTCAAAATTTGTCCTCAAGTTTTGGAATTTAAAATTTGATTAAAAGTTTAATTTTGAAATATTAAATTCTAAAACCCTAGTATTTTCTGAAAAGTTCAAATTACACCCTTATGATTTTATTAATTAATTAAAGTGTATAATTAAAAGAGATTTAATAATTCCATAACGTTTTGGTTTACATTTGATTAAATTAAAAGTATAATTTATTAAATTGAACCACCTAGTATTTTAAATGTGTAAAATACACCCTATACTATATATATGTAACACTAAAAGTCTAATATATATATATATATATATATATATATATATATATATATATATATCAGTAAAGAGTCAGTCTTACCGTTAGTAAGCCTCATTCGCGAAGCTGGTCTATAAGGGGTGTTTAAGGAAATTGCCTATAAAATGACGATTGAATGGGTATCCACTCTTACCCACCGCACTCTTGACTAGTGGAGGGTCGTTAGCCGAACGGATAGGATAGGACGAAACCTTCTATTATAAGTATAATGAAGTACAAAGTAACTACATGCTTTTACAAATTCCCAAATCATAGTTACTTTAGGAAAAATGTGGAATTGTATGCTAATCCATGGAATTACACTTTGTACCCTTGTCGAAACGTTAGTGGAGCGTGTGTGGTTAACCGGCACACTAATTTGGGTTTGGCATTGGTGGCGAAGGGTGGCTCGATGTTTATCATAAATCAATGGAGCGTGTGTGGCTAACCGGCACATTGATTAGGTGATAGTAGCATTGGGTGCACCATGTGATTCGCATGGTTATTCACACCTTGTTTGTGATCCTCGGCATCCCAGTCGCAAACTTGAAGGGCATAATCGAGATTTAAACATGCCATTGAAAAGTTCAATGAATCTCAAAAGACCTAGGAGTTTCAATTCATTTAAAACTTAAATTTCTTTTTCGTTTTTCATGGTGGAAATTGGTAAATCGTCATTTACCTACCTTCAAATATTCTGCAACTAGATTACGGCATCCCTTTTCTAGGTTGTAGAGTATTGTGTTGGATCCTAGCCTTTTCATTTGGGTGTTACATCAAGGATTCTAATCAACTTAACTTGAATTTTCTCCCGTTTTGTAGATGTCTGGTTCTGACAATCATGGTCTTCCTAAATCCCATGGAACAAGCTTTCCAAATGAAGATGATGTTCCATAATATGATCGAGGAACAAGAGATCATGCTTCACTTCCTCCACCTCCTCAAATTGTTCTCCCTAACCCACAAGTTCGAAGGCTTGAAAAGTTCAAGCTCACTCAAGCCCTTTTGGCAAGTAAACACGAAGATGGGAAACCTGTGTGTGCACATGTCTTAGAGATAAAGTCACACATTGACAGGTTAAGGATGTTGGGTGTCGAGATTTCAGGCGAGTTGGCTGTTGACTGGGTTCTTCAGTCGCTTCCTGAATCATATAGTGAGTTCGTTAGAGAGTATTATATGATGGACCACGACGTGACCCTCATTGATTTTACCTATTTGCTGATAGCAGCTGAATCAACAATGATCTGGCGTACTGATCAAGCAAATTTGTCTTGTGAATCAAACTCCCAAACTTCAATGGACATTGAAAATGGTGACATTGGAAATCCAGAAAAGGTAAATTCTGAGATAGTTCCTTGTGCTATTCCAAAAGAGTCCATTTGTTTCTATTGCCAAGAGAAGGGGCATTGGAGACGAAGCTGCCCTATTTACCTGAGAGATCTAAGAGATGGGAGAGTCAAGACGTATGGCTCTACTTCAGGTAAAATCCACCATCTAACTCTTTTAAGTTCCTATTCTAGATTCTTAATACATGATGTGCTAAGATTACATTTTGATGTTTTGTAGGATCGAAGAAAAGAGAGGAAGCTTAAGGGAAGAAGTGAGCTGAATCTAATCGTGAAGAAATGGATTTCGATCGCATTGCTTGAAGATTGGATTCTTGAGCTACTACTTGGAGTTAGAATAGATTGCTTAGGAATATGTAATAGCATAGTTTTCAGTTGAATTGTGTTGTAAGGACAAATTTTTCCGCAATAAAATAAATTTTGATTTTATCTTATTTATTTATCCTTGCAATGGCGTGTATGAAAAAATTATGTTTGAATATATCTATTATTAACAATGATGGGTTTGATTCTTGATTATGTTATTTGTGGAAATGTCGAAAATTTACCAAATAAGGAGAGTTTCTCATCGCCCAAGTTTCAATTGGACAGAAACTTGGAATCATACAACCTGGTTGCGTGATGAATAAGAAACTTCATACTTGGAAATTAGACTAATTCTTTGACAAAGTGTCAAGTGAAGGACTAGGAGATCGAGTACACTAGGTTGTGCGTTGATCAAGTCCACCACAAGAGTGATAAAGATATTCGTCATGGTTTACTAAAGTTTAGTAAATATGATTACACTTATAAGATTAAGTATAATTCTGAGTTGATTGAAAGAGTTTCAATGAATAGCAGAACGAATAAGAAGAATCAAGTAGGCAGAAAGATAAAAGTTTCTCTATTCTAAGAAGAAGGGAGAGTACCTTTTATTGTGTTTTATGATAAGTCTTAATGATTAAGAACCATATCTCAATTGATCCTCTAAGTGAGTCTTAGTACATTTGTATGTCTAAGAAGAGGAATCGAGAATTGTGAAAATGGTTAAATCAAGAAGTCAATCATACTTCGTTCCAAAATCAAGTCTTAGAGTCATACTCTAAGATTGTGACTTGAGTGACAAGTCTTAAGAAGGTTTATGACACTCATCAAATGTGGAATTTGGAAAAGTTTTCATATTCTTGCACATTTGAAATTGGTAAGTTGTGATGTCTTGGATAAGTCAAAGACCAACTAAGACCAATTGTGTGAAGTGTTAAGCTTGATAAGAAGCTACACTAACTCTTGAATATTTGTTTGTCAAGAAATGTTTCTTGACAAGAGAACCTTATATGTCAAGGAGTCAGTGGGAGTCTTAATGGTCTTGAAAAGTTTCAAGAATAAATCAAGAATAAACCTAATTGATCATCACTAGCGCACGACTTGAGGTTTGTAACCTATCGTGGATGACATAATTTTGTTTTATGCGCCATTCCAGTTAAGTTAATTATGCATCTGAGTTCTATGAGTTCTCATTTGTATGCATAAAGGCAAGCACCTTGATCAATGGAAGGTACATTGATATGTAAGGGTGAGTTGCTAAACTACTTGGAAGACATGGTGGGCACTCGTGTTACCATGAGGCAAGAAATCAAGATTGAGAAAGTTCAGTCCATATGTTTTTGGATTTGTCGCAAACCTTCGTTTTGGCAAATTCACATGGATAGGAACACATACACCATAAAATCTAAGTGACATAAGGTTTCCCTCCTTCATGAAAATGATTGTGAGGAAATGCTTTCACTAAGAGAGATTTTAAGAAGATATCAATTGTGAAAATTATATTCTCAAATTCGATTATGATTACGGCATCCCTCTTCATTGTTCGAATTGTGAGATTTGGCAATTAGTCTGAACATTTGGGACTTAGTAACATAAGTTCTGAATTTGTCTAGACACACATATGAGCTTTCTAAGGCAAAGGTGCATGAGTTTAAGAAGCTTAGATAAAGGCTTATCAAAGCATCAAGTATTAGAAATATGAACTTAAGGAATTCAATAAGCATTGTTCTCTGGAAGTTCAGCTGTTTTCTGAATACATGTCAAAGCTAGTGGGAGCATAAGTGTTATGCTGGTAAGAAAATAATCAAATGATAGTGGGAGCATGATTATTATGGTAAGTATTTCAAGTTAGCGATATTAATTATAGAAAACAAGAGTTATACTTTGCAAAGTCGCAAGGGTTGAAAAATTGTTTTGCTATAATTAAGGGAGAGAATATTATACTTTGTTTCAAAATCTAAAGCTTAGATTGAGAAATTTTAATAAATTTAGTCAAAGGATACATAGTGTGTTCTCAAATTTCGATTATGATTACGGCATCCCTCTTCATAGTTCGAATTGTGAGAACGTGACACAAAATATTATGGCAGAAGATTGATAAAGTATCATATCTTTATGTAAGACATTATGCATCGTGTCCCATACGCTTAGGGTATAGGATCGATTGAAAATGCTATAATATTTGACCATTCTAAAATTTTCCAAATGCCTAGGGCATTAAGAGGGAAAAAGGACTAGAACTGGATTTGACTAAAATAATTAAACAACTATCAAAGGACGATCTAAGGTTCGCCAAGGATTTGTTGCTTGTGAGTAGTTGGAAGTATAGTATTGGATGGACCATATCGACATTATTATGAATAGATAAGATTCTATTTAGAATAAGTTGTCATATGGCAAATATGGAAATATTTCCATATTGGGAGTTGGAAATTGAGAATTTATGTCTAGATTATAAAATTTTATGCAAAAAGGATGTTCAAAGGAATGAACTTTGAGTGAGAGACATCACATCTATAGAATTGTTTTGTCACAATTTCTGATAGAGAACCTTGTAATCTCATTGGCCAAGTTTTAGTGACTTTTGTGCTATGACTTTACGAAAGGATCGTTGCATAAAATGTTAGAATCTAACATATTCTAATAGTGGCAAGAACCTTGTATTCTTACACTAACGATGAGGATTATGAATTGTGAAATGAGCATCATTGGAAAGGTTTTCAATTGATCTATTTCACAAAGCATGGATCATAGGAAACATAGTGTGCATGCTCGGAGCATGGGACAACTATTGTTGTAATTCAAGAAATAAGTTGATTATCCGAAACATTAAACAAATGAATAATGAGTAATCAGTATGGCGTTTAAATACAAGTGTTTTTATTTACACTCAAAAGTTTTGGGGCCATAAAGGATTAAGTATTATTATTGTGTTTCAGTTTGCATGTTTTGACTTCCAGAATAACCGGGTTATTCGAACCTCCACAGTCGGTCATACGTTGGAAGTAGGTATGAAGGAAGACTGTCATGAATCTGTCTGTAGAGTGTCTAAAATGTTTAGACATAGCACAAGTTTGCTGCAGAGTTCATGAGTACTTTGATAAGATTAGAGTATTGGATTAAACCCACGCTCACTTGAATCACTTCATGGATTTCATCACGAGTGATTGTGACGCGATAATATTGTATATTCTTGAAACCAAGACGTGTGAGTTGTGATTTGTTGGTCGGTTGCACATTGATAATAAGTAAATGCACCAGTAACTTGATGTCATAAAACTTATTGTTGTGTGTGATTTGATGAGTGAATGCAAGCGAGCATTTGAGTCGAAGTTTATCCATTCCTTTTACCCAAAGTTGGATAAAAGCGATATCTGTGGGCCCCTCGATGATTTAGTGATGACACCTAAGCGCTTGGCCAAGCCGGGACCAAGTTGACGTGTTCAATTGTAGTCTGTTGTCAGTCGTCATAAATCGGAAGTCGGGAAACAGTATAGAGAGAATGATTAAAATTCATGTCTTGTGTCTATACGATATCTTGACAATGGAGGAATATATGATCCCTTATCTAAAGGACACGCGTATCTGATAAGATCAGAGTTGACATGGGTTTTGAAAGCTACGATTGCTGATTAGGTTCTGAAGTCATGCAAAATAGTTATTAGACTTATCCAAGTGGGAGACTATTGGATTAGTGTCTAAGTCCATAACTATTTTGGTATGTACTTGACCCGATTATGAGCATGGTCCTTTTGGGTTGCCTTCACCATAGCAATATGTAGGATGAATTAAGGAGAGAAAGGTTTAATTATGATTTATTAATATATTATAAGAATAATATATTAAAGGAGAAATCATAATGTTTAATTGATATTAGTCAAGAATTAATTAAGAATTAATTTTGTGGCTAAAAGAGATTAATTAAACTTAAGGGACTTATTGTGTAATTATAATATAATTACATAATTGGGCTATGGATCACCTTGGAATAATAGGTTGGACGAATTCTATGGGGAAGCCCATTAGAAATCGTCCAAGGCATGTTCCAGAAGGGGTCCATGGGCTGCTTAGAGCTTAAGCAGTCAAATTAGGGTTTCCTTGTTTGATAACCCTAACTGCCTACCTATTTAAGGTTCCCCTAAGCCCCAAAAACATGGACAACTAATCCTTTAGGGTTTCCAGCCGTTTTAGTGCCTCCTCTCTCCTCCCTCTTCATCCAAGTTGCTTAGTGGTGTTTGTGACTCCATTAGAGGTGCAACACTTGAGGCACTAAGCTTTCTGAAGCCAAGGATTGATTGTTATTGCTATATAACAATCAAAGGTAATTACTAAACCCTTATTTCAGCTCTTATATGATAGATCTAGGGTTTATGGCTTTGGATAATGAATTGCATGTTCATTAGACAAACTAGATCCAAAGCTATTAGGGTTTGCATGTACACCATAGGAATGATGTAGTGCTCAAAACCCATCAACCTACTCGGCGAGTCCACGCCTTGACTCGACGAGTAGGCCAGTCTGGGAGAAACCCTAATATTTAGGGTTTGCACCCTATTTAAGCAACATTATAGGCCTCTTATCCAGCCTCCATCACCTCCAGAGTAGTAATCCTGAAACCCTAATCCTCCATAAGTGAACTTGAGCTTTCTTTGTGATTTTGAGAGTTATTTGGTGTATTTGAAGCTTGTGAGAAGAAGAGGAAGAAAGAGGACCTCAAGAGAAGATTGTAGATCCAGGAACAGCATCAACTTCTCTTCACTTTCTGGTAATCAAGCCTCATACTTGACTTGTAGTTTCTTAGATCTCCTTGTGGTCATCTTTATGAGGTTTTGGGTCCAAGGAGCTTGATCCTTGGGACTTGGACGTCCCAAGTCGATTTACACTCAGATCTGGAACCCTGGAGGGTCCTCATGGCATAAAGGTGCCATCTTTATGGCCATGAGAACCCCAAGCATGAAATAACCCCGTTTTTGGTCCTTTGAGCATAAAAGTCCCATGCATGAACGTAAAGTTCATGACTTTACGCGTCATACCGATCTTAGGAGCCTAGATCTACCTTCTGGATGAGTTTTGCACATCAGAAATCGAATTATTAGACTTGGACATGCATGGACTCGGCGAGTCGTGAGTTGGTTCCCAAAACTGTTATGACTCAGAGGAACCCATTTTAGTTTAGAAGGGATTTGGATGGGTCCAGGGAAGGGACTCAATGAAATGGACAAAGCCATGGATCTGGAAACCATGGGACTCGGCGAGTACAGGAACGTACTCGGCAAGTCCAAGGCCATCTCCCAACTTATGAAGATGAACTCGACGAGTTGTTCATACAACTCGGCGGGTCACAGAGTAGACACGTTCTTAAGATAAAGATAAACTCGACGAGTTCAGGAAGAACTCGATGAGTCAGATGAAGATTGTCTTGATGTTATGATTGAAGGAGAACTCGTCGAGTTCTTGCTAAACTCGACGAGTAGGGTTGGGTTGGGGGTAGATGAGAGTGTTGGGACTCGGCGAGTTGTCGAGCCAACTCGGCAAGTCCGGTCAACTGGAAATGTGACTTGACCAGAATATTATTGTTGATCAATGGTGAAATGGTCATTTCACCCTGAGTTTAGTTATCAGTTTCTGACTATGTGTCATTGTGGGAATTATAGTCGGAGAGTCGTCGGAGCAGCAGCCATATAATTCTCGCTCAGGGTTTCAGCAGCCAGACACACGAGGTGAGTGTCCCTTCAGTAGGAACGGGTCTAAGGCACCAAGGCCGACCCGCAATATGAGTTATTATTAGTTGAGTGTGGGCGGGGCCCGTATCTCTTAGTTAGTTGAGTGTGGGCGGGGCCCGTATCTCCTAGTAGTTTGGTTGCAATATGATTCAGGATTGAGTGATAGATTTAGTATACTTGTTTCTGTGTGATACTTGTATGTTAGAGTAGTAGCTGAGTGTGGGCGGGGCCCGTATCTCATAGTAGCTGAGTGTGGGCAGGGCCCATAACTCATAGCAGGCGAGTGTAGGCGGGGCCCGTATCTCAAAGATAACAGAGTGTGGGCGGGGCCCGTATCTCCATGAGTGTGGGCGGGGCCCGTATCTCTTAGTTGCATGTTATATGTGTATGGTATGTGGTAGTTTGGGGGAACTCACTAAGCTTCGTGCTTACAGTTTTCAATTTTGGTTTCAGGTACTTCCACTAGCAAAGGGAAGGGCTCGGGATGATCGCATGACACACACCACATTTTGCACCCTGGGAGTCTCACTCTGATATTTTGTTATGAGATTTATATATGAGACAGATTTTATGATATGTTATGATACATGACTCACGATTTTACTTATGATACTGAAAGGCTTATGATTTTTATTATGATTGAAAAATGAAATTTTTGGGCCGTATTTTTTGGATGTTACATAGTTCCTTTAAATTTTAATTCACTTTGACAAATTCAATTCCTTCCTAAAACATTATGCAAACCAACAACCCTTTACTTGATCTTCCATCAAACTACAAACATGTTGGTGTAAGTGAGTCTTGATATTCATCGATAGATTAAAAAAAAAGGCCATGGAGCACAAACGAGAGTGAAAAGTTTCTCTAATTTTTTTTTAAGAATTTTAGAGCTTCATGGCTATACCTTGCAATAATAGCACGTTTTGTTAGGAAATGCTTATTTATTTTCATGTTTTTACATACCCTTTTCAGTTATATATTTCTTATTTTCTTAACTATTGGAACATCTACACATTAGATCTTTAAGAAATAGAGTTCATATTAAGTAAAGGAATACTAACAATAAAAACTGCCAAAAGGTGGGTGTCATGAGGATATCTTGGGTAGGAGCCAATTAGCACGAAGGAAAGTGGCTCTTCAGCCACTCTTTAGGGCACCTGTGAGGCCGTCATTCATGGTGTGGCCACGTTCGCTCTCAACAACAATTGTGTCCACTATCCGGTCAAAACATCGACGACGGTTAAGATCGCGTCTTCAAAACCAATAAAACTCTAAAATAATGTTAGTTTATAAATTTAACATGTCAAATCAAACTATATAAGTATATATCGTTACAAATTATTTTTCTAACTGTACAAACTATAAAAAGAATTGTAAAAAGTAAACATGATTTTACAATTTATAAAACCAAATCGATTGTTGGAATGTGTTACTTGACCAGTACGTATAATAAATAAGAAATGCATAAATGTGATATAACAAAATTAAAATATAAGGAAAAAGGAGATGTATAAGAAATTTGGACAATCGTAATTCAAAAAGAAGGAACGAATTGGTAAGTACTACGTTAGATTATATTTATTGACATTTATCATAAACTATAATATAATTAGGAGTTGCAACCCGCACAAGATGCATAAAGCCCGGATAGAATTAAAGCGAAAGGAGAAATCAAATATCCTCCTATTTTTTGTTCTTATCATCTTTATACACGACTTAAGATTGTGACACTTTGTCATATTTAATAAAATCAGTAAACTTTTATTACATTTTTCATCATCTAAAAGACTAAAAGTAGTAGAAGATGAGTAGAAAAAAAAGTATGAGCATATTTGATTTCTTAGAAAAATAATAACA
The DNA here is from genome assembly GCF_052849685.1 of Lactuca virosa. Taxonomy (NCBI): domain Eukaryota; kingdom Viridiplantae; phylum Streptophyta; class Magnoliopsida; order Asterales; family Asteraceae; genus Lactuca; species Lactuca virosa. The sequence continues at coordinate 34,657,903 of NC_136433.1, read as the reverse complement.
TATTTTCAGATTGATGTTATATAATTTGGTTAAAACATTAATCGGAGGTAGAATTATAGAATTAAGATTATTTTATTAGTTTATTTGAGATTGTGTGCTCTTTTATATTGATAAATGAGAAATTAGTTTGATTTCGTACAGGTTCAACGAAAAATGACATAATTTATGCAATTGATATGGATTCGATGATTCAATTGATGTGGATTCGAGACGTCTTTAAAACTTCATATTTCAGCAGCATGATATACGGAAAACACTTTATATTGTCGTGAAGAAAAAAAATTGTACTTTTTAATTATATAAAGAAAACGGATTTTGGGACTAAAAATGCATTAGTTGATATATGTCGGATTGAAACAAATTTATATCATTATATAATAAAATAAATCGTTCTCAATATATTCGGAAATATAGTAAACCATTACCTAGTAAAACTTCTCTTTAAAAAAAAGTTATAATATTTTATATTAATTTACGAAAAACTCTCAAACTAAAATTTGTTTACGAAAAAACATGAATTGCCGGTAAAAACAACAATTTGACCATTTTTTTTTCCGGTTTACCGGTTTCATTACTTACCATGTTCTATTAAAGTCTCATTATTTTAACATAATTTATGAATTAGTACCAAACTAAAATTAAATGATGATTTGACAAATTTCTCCCTGTAACGTACATATTACCAGTTTCATTGCTAACTTTGATGTCGAGTCATTAAATGAGCTGATGATATGAATATGTTGGAAACTATAGTGCTATGTTTACCATAAAACTTGATATCTTGATGTATTGTATATTTTTTGAAATATAAAATGCATCAAACGAAGACTGCAGCATTTTCATAACATAGCAACAACTTCGACATTTTTTAAGTTTATAAGAAATTTCAAAGTATCCATCTAATCTTATTTAACCCAGTATATCCATCGTATCAACTCATTTGCCATTTTTCCTGGAAACACACATTTTACCAGTTTCATTGTTGACCTGGATAAATAATCATAAATGGGCTGATAAGATGAATATCATATTTACGGTAAACGTAACATTATATAGCTCATCGTATCCAACTTATCAGTTCATTTAATGACTAGACGTCCAATTCAGCAATGAACGCGATAAAATATATGTTACATGGAGAAAATGGTCAAAAATCACTTAATTTTAGTTTGAGATTTATTCGTAAATTATGATAAAATAATGAGACGTTAATGGAACCAGATAAGTAGTGAAACCGGTAAACCGGGAAAAACGAGTTAAATCGTCATTTTTACCGGTAATGAATGGTTTTTCATAAACAAAATTTAGTTTGAGACTTTTTCGTAAATTAGGCTAAAATATTATGATTTTTCTGGAAATTTCCCTAAAACTTATGATATAAGAATAGATTAAACCGTTTGAATTAAATATAAAGATAAAAATCATTTAAATTAACAATAATACAATTATTGTTCATGGGATGTAATTTGTTATTCATTTGTATTGAGATAAATTATAAAAAAAAACCTATCGTTGAACTCAATGATTTACGACAATTACAACCATGTATTTGCTTTTGGAATCGAACGGCATTTAGGGGTCGTTTGATAATTGCTAACTGTGTTAGAGTTGACTGGGTTACAAGCTCTGACTGAGTTATCTTCTGACTGCAACTTGTTGTTTGATTTTGAATCTACTGACTGTGTAAAATGACTATATTACCCCCAAACAATATTTTTTTTATAATAATTCATTTATTATTAAAAGATCAAATAAATTACAAATATCATGTTGTTAGATGATGTGTTATTAAGAAATATAACAATTAAACAATTTAATCAATTTGATTCGTAAAAATATCAAACTGAGATCATTAATTTAATCAGTATTCCACATCTCATAATTTCCATATGAATAGTCTAAAATCTAAAAGGTATATAATAATTAAAGTGTTAAAACTAAAGCAAAAGCTTGGTTAAAGACTTGAAGGCGCACATGTGACACCAAAATCATCTCTTTGAATTAGCAAACCAAACACCCAAATATCTACCTTTATCCTTATCGTTTCTCTCTTCCCAAATCATCGATTCTACTCGCAATCGCCATCAATGTTGTGCTTCTAATTACTTAAAGAATTACATCTCTCTTTTTCTTAATCAACATTTGTTTTTGTTCATCGCCAATTCACACCATCAAATCCCGATTCATAGAGAAAAACTAAACTTGGGTCTTTAGTTTTAGTTTTTGTACATTGGAAAATCGATTTCAAAGAATTGATGTATCGATTTCAAGCATATGAAAAAATCGATTTCAAATAATTAGTTTTACAGAGAGACAAGAATTGCTAACCTGTCGATTAGGTCAAAACGGAAAAAATCTTGCCACTTCTGGAGGAGGAGGAGCGATGTGGGAGATCGGAAGGAACGAGGTGGGAGGTTGAAAGAGCGACACTGGTAGAAGGTAAAAACACGTCTTTTTCATCATTCCGCCCCAGTCAGCCATGTTTTTCCTTTGGATTGAATCAACACAAAAACGAGGACCGAATCAGCATTTTGGACCGAGTCCAAGACTGCAGTAGAAAAACAAACGCACAGACCGGAGATTTCTCCGAGTCCAAGCATTGAATCCGGTCAGAAGGTGCATCAAACAACCCCTTAGTGTACTAGATTTAAAAGAAAATGACATACAATATTACAATTTATTAAATTCAGGTTCGAATTTTGTAGAATTTCATATTTTAGTAGTACAATGTATGTGAAACATATTCTATGACAATATAAATAAATAAAATTACTTTATAATGAAATACAAAAAATCACATTTTTATACAAAAAATATATCATATATCATGTATTATAAATGTTATATGTGGCACTATTATACGTGACAGTCAAACAAATCTATATTATTATGTGGATTAAAAAAATACTCGTTATGATATATATACGTATTCATATGAAAGATTTTGTATTAAAAGTTACGATATAAATATATACGAATTATATATATATAGGTTCTATGGAAAACAAAAAACCCTAAAAAAAACTCTAAAAATCATTAAAATGCATAAAAAAATTACTTAAAGATCACAAAACTTGTTTTTGAATTTTTTTTATCAAAAAATCGCAACTTTTAGGTCAAAATCGCAGAAATTTTTTTTTGAAAAAAATTATTTTTTTACAAAAAAAAAAAATTGATTTTTTTTCAGCGAAATTGTAAAAAATGCTGCGATTTTTTGATAAAAAAAATTCAAAAAAAAGTTTTGTGATGTCTTCGTATTTTTTTTATGCATTTTTATGCATTTTTAGGGTTTTTTTATTTTCCAAATAACCCTTCCCTATATATATATATATATATATATATATATATATATATATATATATATATATATATATATATATATATATTAAAGGACATGAGAAGTTTCAACATGAAACTTTCCATGTTTATAATTTTAATACTATATTTCTACTTTTTCTTAATTTTGCCACTAAAGTTTCAACAAACTTTTTCTTTTTATAATTTTGCCACTTTATTTTTACTTCTTCATATTTTTGCCACTAAACTTTCACTTTTACTTCTTTAAAACCCTTTTTCTTTATTCTTTTATAATTTTACCACTTTATTTTTATTTTTTTTATAATTTTGTCACTAAAGTTTCAACAACCTTTTTCCTCTTTATAGTTTTGGTACTTTATTTTTACTAATCTTACCACGAAAGTTTCAACAAACTTTTCATCTTTATAATTTTGACATTTTATTTTTACTTCTTTATATTTTTTCTCCTAAACTTTCACCCGTGCAACGCACGGGCCTTTTCCTAGTTTATATGAAAACCTATGTATTGAAAGTTACGATTTTAAAATATACTAAACAATTTAAAATAATAAAAAAAAAATGAAACATTAAAAATTCGGATTTGTAGTACCAAAGGGTTTCTTAAAAGATGATGGAGTTTGACATGGACACCAATGTGGATGTAATGTAATGGCGTACATAAGTCGAATGAAATATTAATAAAGAGTAAATTACATAATCCATCACTCGTCCAAGTGTTATATTGTGCGTTTAGTCTTTATTTTTAAAAATTAACTCGGATCATCTTTATAACGTTTTTTTTTTCTCACTCGGACCGTCCATAACGAACATAAAATTACTATTTTACCCTTTCTACTTTTTTTGATGTATTCTTTGATTTGTTTGTTATTAATAATTTAAAAGAAAAATAAAAAATAAAGAAAAAACATAAATTGGTCCACCATTACAAACACTTATCCTCTACCCTAACCTCATCCAGACCCACACCTTTCAATCCTTTATCAGTTTATCTTCTTCAGCTCATCTGATACCTCCGACCACCGGGCAATACCACCAGACCACCACACAACACCGTCAGACCACCGCGTACCACTGTCGACCACCACCTATTTTCTCTAAAAAAACACAACACCGCCAGACTACTGCGCACCATCGTCGACCACCACCTCTTTTCTTTTAAAAACACAATCGACGGAGATGATGCGATACAGAGAGAGAGCAAGAGAGACGGAGATTGAGCTGTCATCGCCACATGTTCACAAATCTACACTCTAGGTATTGGTTGTCGGAGGTGGCTTCGTCTTCTCCACTCGAAAGAAATATGCCCACCCTCATAAGTCGTCTCTTTCCTGTCAAACATCTCTTCCCCCCTCCTCTCTCATGTCAAGAACATGACCGAAAACCACCGTTGGAAAAGACAAAGAAGTTCTAAAGAAATTTCCTCGCTAGAAGCCACCATCATCCTTCTCTCCACCACCACCAACTGTCTCCTCCTTTCTCTATTCTCTTATATATGTGAGCCCGCTAGAAACCACCACAATCTATTCCACAATCTCTTTCATAAATCGTTTTTTAAGCTTCTCAACACACTTGACTTCCAAATTTAGATTCAAGATTTCTATATTTGAAGTTTCATTCCCTAGCTTCTTTGATTTCCCCAACAATCTGCTTCATCCCTAACTTTTACAGATTTGGTGTTGATTTTGGTTTCAGATTTTAGGTTGTTTTGTTTTCATATTTCAGAAAATTGGTGTTGATTTCATTTGGGTTTGAGGTCTGGATTCTCATTTTAGTACCAAGTTTTAAATTATGGTTCTAGTATCAAATTTGGGGGTTGCAAGAGTTGTCGGTGGTGGCTGCAGGAGGGTCCGATGGTGGTTGGTTTCAGGAGGTACCAGTTTGATTTAGCAAGTGTGTACTGCTCGATTTCTTCATCCCCAACTTCTTTTACAGATTTGGTGTTGTTAGATTTCTTCAAGAACCTCTTGAGTGGGGTGGGGAATAGATGGTGAATTATTTCTTTCTTTTTTTTAATAAACTGGGAAACAAACCATAAGTAAAATAAAAAATAAAAGGAAAAGGGTAAAATTGTCATTTATGTTCGCCAGGGACGATCTAAGTGAGAAAAAAACATTATGTAACGTCCCAAATTCCAGACTAAATTTTTTTCATTTTTAAAATAATATAAAAACCCATTTTTAATAAAGTTACATTGAGGGCATATCATTTGTTCATAAACCATTAATCACAAATCAGAGTTATAAAGAAGACAATACGAAAACTCGAATCATAAAAACTATTGATGTGTGTGTACAGTCCCGCCTTCACAATCCAATAAGTACATGCAAAATATTTAATCCACAATTATACGCACAAAACTTAGTGATTTCCCTAAAATATCACATACATCACACCATAAAAATCAGTTACGGGCTATCAACTGTAACGCCCGTAAATCCGGGCTAGTTAATTTAGAGACAATGAGCATCAAAAATGAGTTTTTGATGAGATATTATTAAGAAGTAATAATCTTAGCCAAGTGATAGTATATGTTACAAGGGTTTCGTACATATAAAGAACGCCGAAATCCTAGTTATAACGAAGAAGTTATGGCTCGTCGAAGTTTTTCGGCAAAACCGGCACGGCACCTGGAGACGTAAATAGTAAATTTTCGATAGAGGAGTTTTTAGCCTTAGTAATCTAAACAAAAGTTGTAGTATACGTTAAACCGAGAACATACAAAAAAAGAACGCCCAAATCTGACTTCGTATGAGGAAGTTATGAATTTTCTAAGATTTGGCATAGCAGTGCACGACCCGAAACTCGAATTTTAGTTCAAGCGGTTTTTGGCTTACGTAACCTAAATGAGAGTTGAAGATCTCATTAATAGGAACTCAACGGTAAAAAGACAGACGAAAATGGAGTCTGTATGAAGGAGTTACGAATTGTTCGCGGTCATTTAACGGTCTAATCTCCTCCTACTGTTAAATTCAATATCGGTCGAGAATTAGCCGACGGAGTCTAAATGAAAGTTGTAGATCTTGTTTTTACCTACGTGTGGAAAAAAAGAACGTCGAAAACAGAGCTCGTATGCGAAAGTTACGGGGTTTAAAAGTCGACAGGGTGTTGTGCGAAATCAGGTGACGTGGCTGATTATGGGCCAAGGCTTTCTCCCCAAGGCAAGCCACCAGAAGGTGACATGTGGCATGGACTCGACGAGTAGGAGGACCTACTCGACGAGTAGAGCTGTTTTCCAGCCTATAAATAGAGGTGCCGGGTTCCTCCATTTCTCACACCATCCCAAACTCACTTTCTCTCTCTAGCCTCCCTAACCCCCCCCCCCCCTAAAGTCTAGGTAAACCCCCTAGCACCCGAAGGAAGCCCCGAGAAAAGAGCCCTTCGGCTCAGAAACTCTGCTCCGACAGAGCCTGATTTTCGAGAAAACCCGCTGTAAGTGAGCTATGCCTACCCTATCTTAAGTATAACTTATGTTTAAATATAGTAATGTTATTGGGACCTTAAAATAAGTACTTGGGCTATTATTATGAGTTATATAAGTATTGTTTAACGCTTATATAATAGTAATAATAGCTAGACTGTTAATTAGTCTCGGTGAATATTAAACTAAACTCTAGTGGTAATGATACTAGGTTTTGTCCGAGGAAAATTGTGTTAAGAGTAACGAAGTGTTGTCCGAGTGCCGAGTCACCACCTTCTCAAGTGAGTGCATAGTTACTTTCATCTTACACATAGATATGAAGTATTTAATATAAATTACATGCTATGTGTTCATATTGTCTGTATACTTGCCGTCTGTGTGAAAGATTTTTTTATACATGTTTTAAATGATTTAAACTGTATATGTATTTTGTATCTACAAAATGTGTTGGGTAAAACATGGGTAGATGAAATAGTTGCTGTGTGAAAAAAACAAAATGATGAGAGGTGATATAGACCATGGGATAAGGGTGAGAGGTGAACTATGAGAGAAGCCTTTTACCCAAGTGTTGGCCCCGTCATCTAGCAGAGTATGGATGACAACCACGGACTATTCTAGACAGTCAAGTGGAACACTAGCAAGCTCGCAACCTGTAGGTATTATTTGAACTGTGTATTCACCAGTTGTACTCTAAAAACCCATTGACATGTATTGCGAGTGGATTCTCGGAAACTATATTGTCGATAAACGAGATAAAAACCCATTGACATGTATTGCGAGTGGATTCTCGGAAACGATACTTTCGATAAACTAGATAACCCTGACAGCTATGAATTTAGTGCCTGATGAGCAAACCTTGGCAACTATGGATTTAGTGTCTGTTGAGTAAACCCTGGCAACGATGGATTTCGTGCCTATTCCTTAGGAATAAATGAACGAGAAATAGCTGCTTCTTAGGGTAGATCCTTAAGAGTAAAGAAGATAATGGGGATGGGTAATTGGGTTGATTGTTTGATGTTTAAACATAATAATTATATTATTGTGGGTTGAAAACCCTATGTACTCACCAGGTTTCCCAACCTGACCCACTCAAGCTTATTTGAATCGCAGGTGCCGATACGAAGTTACATTACACTGAGAGATTAAAGAGGTGTAGATCACTAGTGTAAATGAATGTAAGTTCTGTTTATGCTTATGTTTTTGTATTGACAATGACATCCCAAATGTTTTAAAATGAATAAAAATACATTTCTTCGGAAATGCTTTGATAACGTATTTATCATGTTTTACTGGGAACAAATTCCACAACATTTTTATTAAAAGAAGTACTCTGATTTTTATAAAGCATAAACAAAATCGGTCTTTTCTGGCCGTGAAAAATGGGGATGTCACATCAACAACCCTAGAACTATCAGTAATCCTGACTATCACATAAAACACAACAATATAAACAACTATGGGTTATCAGCAACTCTGGGGACTATCAGCAGTCCCAATAGGCAAACTGCACACCCTGTGGATTAACAACACACTTCACTGGTTATCAGCAACCGTGGAAACTATCAGCAGTCTCATTGAGTCACAACAGTCGAAGAGTTATCAACAACTCAATTCACATATAACAATAATCAACAAATAAGACCCAGCTGGTCGACATGTATATACTACCACATAGTCAAGTATAGCGAGAAGACTCACCTCGTAGATAGCAACTAAAAACAACTCTCACATAGTGCAGACCAGTACTACGAGACACCTAACAACAAAAAGGAATTACCCTCTCAACCTATACTTTAAACCCTTAAATTGACCAAAAGTCCACCATGGTGAAAGTCAACGGTCAAAGTCAACATCAGTTGATCGTCACGTCGTGGCCACCTCATGGCAACGTTAAGACGCACGAAGCTGTTCGTCGCCACGTCGTGACAATTAACCTGTCACGTCGTGGGAACCGCTCTGGACAACTTAATGTGTTAAGCTCTTAATCCTTCAATCCAAGCACTCAAACTTTCCATAAGGCTTTTTGTAACGCCCGCGTTTCCAGTTACGCTTATCAAACATGTAACCTTTATGGTCAAGTCACGTAGTCATTTTGTGAATGAATAAGACAAAACTATTCATATATTTTGTGCTTATGTGTTTTATATGATATTAAGATATATTATTGATGATTTATGGTCCATTAGCATGGCCTAGACTGCTCTAGAGCGCCAGCCTGGCCTGGCGCGCTCATGCCAGCCATGCATGGCGTTCCCTTGTGAGCCTTGTCTGGCGTTCCCTTGACAGTCTTGTTTGGCGCTCCCTTGCCAGTCGTGCTGGGGACTCTCTTGTCGGCCCGGCCTGACGCTCCCTTGCCTAGCTCCCCCTTGCCGACCTTTCCTGGTGCACGCCCGCCAGCCCTGCTCGGCGCCTCCGGACGGCCTTGCCCAACTCTTTGCTAGTTGGGCCTGAATTGGGCTGGCCCAAGGCCTGGCCTAATTCCCCTTGACCTAATTGTCCACTATAAATAGAATAGTGCCTCCTCCATAGAGAGGGACTCTTCCCCAAGTGGCCCAGGAGCCACTAGACTCTCCCATTGGATCAGCCGCCACACTATACTCCGGTCGGGTGGCTCAGCCACCTCCCGCCGCCGTCGACCACCATATACCACCACTAGCACCAAGATGGTTCTCTCCAGCTAAGGAGAACCGTCTCAGATCTACCAAATGATCTAACTTGATCGTCGGAGTCCGCTCCTGGGGCACAGTCCCTGGGGCGGCTCTAACGACCCTGTCTGTTGTGACCTCGCAGATCCTCTCCGGCGCAGAAGCACGCTCTCAGAGCTGGTGGTCGGAGTCGAAGTCGCATCAATTATATAATAAAATAAATAACACCTTTTCGGGTTCCCATCCTTTATCCGCGACCTTCTCTTTTCTTTTACTTGGTGCTCGAGTGGGTTGAGTTTCTTGAACGAATTCGAGTTTGAAATCAGAAATGGGTGTCTGTGGTTGTGACTGTGTTTTTTGATCAAACTCAGGTTGAGAAAAAAACTCAACAAATTAAAATCCAGGTTAAGTTGTGGTTGTGTTTGTGGAAGTGGTTTTGTTGGTCGTTGTGGTTGTAAGAATTGTTGTGGAAAATACGGTAGGATACTGCCATAGTGATAATATAGGGGCGAATAAGGCGATTGATCATATGAATGTCTTGGGGTGAGTGTGTTTCTAATGAGTGTTTTTTGATTGTTTGGGTTGTTGGAAGAAGACCTCTTGAAAGTTTTTGAAAAAAAAAAGATAGTGAAGGATAAAGAAATGTGAGCGAGGTTTGGTAAAAAAAATAATAAGGCCGGACGGAGCGGGCGCGGGGAACGGCAGAGGGAAGCTTCCCGCCCGGCGGAACACCGCACCGTCGGCGCGGGGAAGCGTTGTGCGGGAAACGGAGAGGGGAGCCTCTCCCGCTCTCTCTCTCTCTCTTGCTGCGATTGGCTGGGAATTATTTATTATTATTATTATTATTTTTTTGAAAAAGAACCGTTAATCAACGGTAAAAATGTAATTTTTTTTTGGCTGTAACGACTAATTGTGGTTTTTTTTTGTTTTTTTTATCCTTTTTCCACTCCTATAAATACATTCATATAACATCAAACATCACACTACCCTCTATTCTCTCTACTTTATATCAACAAAAAAAATGAATCCCGACAATCAAATCCCAACTTCCGATCGAAGGAAAAAAAGCCATGGTTCGAGTATAAACATCCCTCCTCGAAACATTTTTGCTATCGATTCATCCCCGCAAGGAGTTTACCGCCCCCAACTCGATGCTCCCATTCAATCCTCACTACAATTCCAATACCAAAATGTTGGCCAATATTACCCGATGCAAGTTCCAAACTTTGTTGTGTTCCGGCGCAAATGTTTTAATTAATAAAATGCTTTTTATTTTTAACTAGAAAGGTTACCCCCGCTACGCGGGGGCTAGAAGCTTTCAATGTTGTTTCCGAATTGATAAATATGACAGACATAGAAAGTGCAAGGATGAAAAGTCCGGGCTTTGCCCCGGACAAAAAATGTAAAAGTTTTGACTGCAAGGACCAGAAGTGTGAAAATGGCTAAAGAACTAAAGGGGTAGGAATTAGCAACTTTTTAGAAAATGGATCAAAGTTGTCAAACCGTTAAAGTTTTGTGGCCAAACTTTAAATATTAAAAGGTTCCAAAAAAGTGTAAAAATATTGATTGCAAGGACCAAAAGTGTGAAAATGGGTAAAGAATAATGACCAAAGTTGCCAAAAAACATCCAAATTTAGTATTCCTAACTTCCAACAATAATACAGGGACCAATTATGCGAAAAAAATGGGAAATTGAATGGAACACAAACAAAAGGACATGAATAAATTAATTAAAGAAGTACAGAGACCGGATATGTAAATCAAGGGACCAAACCTGGACAAAGTATCCCAACTTTACTATTCCTTTCTTCCACAACTTTAATATATATATAATAATTAAATTTTATGTTTAGTATTAATTTAAAAATTATAATTCATAACAAAAAAATTAAATTTTATTTAATAATAATAAAAAAAGAGTGAGGAAACGGCTTCCCACCCATTCCTTGGGTTTTAGGCGAGGGAAAGGAGGGTATGACCCACAAAAAGTGAGGGAAGCTTCCCTCCCACTTCTTCCGGTCTAATAGGTATACATAGATAAAATAAAAAAAAATTGAAAATTTTGACCGTTCAAACGGTCAAAACATTGACTACCAATCAAAAATCACGGCCAAACTCTACCGAAGTGCAGCTAGACCACACCCAAAACCGCACAGGGGGCAGTGTTCCCTCCACGGTGGCAAGAGATGCGACCAAACCGCACCTCACTCCCTCAAACATTAAAGACCCATATCATCCAATAGCAAATGATATACAAACCCACAATATGATCACAACCATGCTAAAACATAAACACATTTGTTGTATCTTATAGATTTTCTTATAATATGTTAACATATACCATTTTTGTTCAAGTAAGTACACAAAAAAGACTTGTAGTTATCATGTTAATATATAGTACTCTAATCCACGAAAAATAAAGGCGGCGTTTTAGCCAAATTATGTCATTAATATGTTAATATATATCATTTTAACCAAATAAACACACAAAAGTCTTAGGTGTTGTTTGTTTTTTCTGAAGCAAAATGTCTGCAGTCTGCGGACCACATCTGTAGACCTCTGCAGTAGAAGAGGTGGACCAAACGTCTGTGGTCTGAAAAAAGAAGACTGTTTGTTTTTTTAACATCTGCGGGCTACTAAAAAAAACTGAAATCTAAATAAACTGATTTTTTTTAACTTCAAAGTGATTTTTTTAATATTTTTATGACTTTGTTATAAATAATTAACGAATCTAGATCAACTTTTATGTATTATTGTATAAAAAATAAAAATAAAAATGGTATGAATTAACGTATATATTTGATAAAAACCAACAACTTTGGTTGCAAAGTTATAACTAAACATTATAATTAGTGATCAAAAAATTTGATATAAATGGATGGAAATAAACTTTGATTTTTTCAATTAAATCCATTAAAAACGTACCATAAATATTTTCTCGAGAAATTGACGATACTGTATTAAATAATGTTTTACAAAATTTGGCAAAAAAATATAAGAATATATTATGATTTTTTTTTCATATTTATATAAACAAATTCAACGACTATTATTGTAATAAATCTTTATTTATAAATTTGTCAAAAATATCATGTTTGTATCGTCGAACGTTTTTTTTTTAAGTTTTGTAATTTTTTTTTTCAAATTGTTTATCATTAATAAAGTTGGAAAAAATATAAATTTAAAAAAACTTAAAAAAATAAAGATATATATGTTTTTTTAGGCTAGAAGATGTCCGAAGATGTTAGAAGACTCTGATCCACATCTGCGCCAAGAAGAGGGCGCGCAGACGTTTTTAGGTCTGCAGTCTTCAAAAAAACAAACAGTCTGCGAAGGCTAATGTCTGCGCGTGGTCTGCGCGGCGCAGACAGAAGAGGCCACGCAGATCTGCAGAGAAAAAACAAAACTACCTTATAGTTCGCCCAAAGCCTTTACTCTTCCATTTCGACATAATTTATTTACTAAATCATTTTTCATAAATCACATATTTACTCTTCCATTTCGACAGAATTTATTGACTAAATTTTTTTTCATAAATCACATATTTAGCCCTTCAACTTTTTAGATGTATATACTTCCGTTTATAATTAATTTAATTTACTTCTTAACTTTTCCTTATGATAATTTATACGTTTAAATTTATTTTGCTTGTATATTAAAATTTGTATTTAGGGATATTTTACTCTTTGCATATAATATTCAAAATCCATGGACCAACCCTTGTAAAATGATAGGTAGGATAGAGAGATGATGATAATCACAATCATTGCTTGCTTAAAAAGGTATGAGATCATTTTTGTATTTTAAAAAACATAAGGAATTAAATATAAAATCTTTATATAAAATATCAATTCTTTCAAACGCAAAATTTAATGAAATTTAAATAATTATTACTATTTTGATTTTGTCACCGAACGTAGCTTTTACTGGAATTTAAACTCATTCAAAATCCATGAACCTAACACATCTTTAACAATCTAATGGAGTATTTATATCGTTAAGTTTAAACTCCACAGTTTATATAAATAGCAAATCTTACTTCCAAGTTCCAACATTCATTTAGTTATCATATAACACATGGCTTTCGGTTAATACAAATATAATTTTTCAATACAGTTCCACATTTAATACGTTCCTTAATTGTAAAATCTTACAAAACACATCCGCAAAAGTTAAGATGTTACAGCACGTAAATTGTTTTATCTTAGTGCAATTCTATAAGAGTGTTGGAATCTTTTTATTCAATAAAAATAAACGATTTAAATATATAATTCCACGATTAGGATTAGTTGTTAATCAAAGTGTTTACGTACATTCTTAAAAAAAAAAAAAAAAGTCATAGGTGTGGTGAAATTTCAAAGTAAAATGATCAAGTAGGGGTAAGAAAACCATCATCTTGATTGCTGTTGATGTAAATGGAAAAACTCACCGCCGTCATCAAAACCACCAACGTCCTCCACCACCACCGCATCCGAGGCTTCTTACATCCGCCGGTTTGTTCCCGCTCACAATCACACGACACCTCTTTACCATCTTCCAGATCAGATCGCGGCGGCATCGCTACTTCATGAATCATCTCCGATATCGATGGCGGCACAACCGGTTTATGAAACATCTCTGATGGCGACATTATTGCTTCGTAAAACATCGCAGAATTTTCGTAAACTTTCCAATTCTCATTTCCGGCCACCTGAGGTTCATTATTGGAACAGTGTTCACAAACAGAACCAGAACTGTTTTCGCTATCGTCATTCTCATTCACAATTGTAGAGTTTGGCTGGAAAAACTCGTGCTCCACTTCTTCTAGTTTTCCTTCAATTTCCGACAAATCGTGAGGCGTCGAATCGTGAGAAGCAGTTTCGGCGTTTAGGAGGTGTTTGAAGAACGCGATCTTTTTTTCGATTTGTTCTGCGAGATGATCGAGGCCAAGTGTATCGCCAGGTAAATTGGTGAATTGGATGACTTCTGCTTCAATTTCTAGTATTTTCTGCTGCAACTTCAAGTACGTATTCGTTTTCTTCAATGGAGTTGGTGGTGGTGCTTCCATTTTGATCGAGATTAAGGGGCAAAGTTTGGGGTGGGGCAGTTATGACTTACGGGATGAACTTATTATAATTCATGGTGGCGGTTGGCGGTTTTATTCCGTAAACTTGTATTAGACCCGCCGATTTAACGGTAACTGGAAAGCAAATTTGAACAGCAAAAAGTTTATATAAAATAATAGAAAATGATCATAGGTTAATGGTTAAAAAGGTATTAATTAGGGGCTATCTGTATCAATTTTTAATGGTTTAATTAAGAGTCAAGCTCTCAATCGGTAAGTTTTGGTTCATTTTATTTTGCTATTGGTTTTATATTTGTCTCTGAACAATCCACATGAAGTTATCTCTGAACAATCATTATTACTGAACCATTCATACGGAATACGGCTAAGAAAATTATCATTGATGCCTCCAACCGTCGCTGCCATCTTCATCACAAAAATCTTTCCTTCAACCAGCGTTGTGTAACATCCTGTTTCCTGTCATTTCTGGGCCGTGGGCCAGAAGTCAATTGTGTAAGACGTTGGGCCTTAAGGAGACAAAGTTTAGTCATTGTGGAAGGATGTAATGTTAGTTAAGAAATTTTATCATTGCATTGTGTTTTGGGCCGAATGGTAGAACAGGAAAAGTCATACGTCGGGTTTTTGCATGAAATATGGATTTTTATTCGAAAAGTTTTTAGTCCAAGATATTTCGATAATATTGTAGAGCTCTTCAATACGTTTCCGTGGATATAAAGAACGTCGAACACGGAGTTGGAACGAAGAAGTTACGACCGTTTGAAGTTAGGCGATTTATGGGTCAGCCGCGTACGCAGGGCGTACTAGGGCATCCCTAGTATGTTGGGCGTAAATTGAGTACGCATGATGTATACGATCAGCGCCCAAACCTTATTTCCGTGGTTTGAGCCCTATTTAAGCTCCTTAACTTCTCCAAACACACTTCATTCCCAGCTTCCACCTCTCCAACACCCTCTCTTGAAACCCTAATTTTTGATAGAGCCTTGTGAGCAACAAGAAGGTGTTTTAAAGTGTTTTTGAGTGTTTTTGGTGCACCTAGGAAAAGAAGGAACTCATGGAAGAAGTGTTAGTTGTATTGGAGCTTGTAGATTCAGACTTTATTCACCTTGATATTTCTTCTAGAGGTATAAAGTTTGAATCTTGATGATCATATTTTTAGATCTAGCTAGTTTTGAGTGTTATGAGATTTTGGTCACTTTACGTGCATAAAGTTTAGATATTGAATGTTTGTGACCTTGTTATGGATAAAATTGGAAACTTTATCCATCTAAACATCATTTTGATTCAGATAAGAAGATTTGAGACTTGAACTTTAATGGATTAAGTTGAAAATATGCACTTTTTGGGTCCCTTTGAGACTTAAAGACTATATCATAAAAAATATGATCTTGAGTGTTGTATGTAACCCAGGCATGTGTTAGATGGTCTTAACAGGTTAAGAACATAGGGTTTTGGATATTAAGCTCTTAATGGTCATGCAAGACCATAAAGTTGGAAACTTTATGGTCAAGGTCATCAATTTGGGCTTGGATCTGGAAAATGGGCTTAAGAGCTTAAGGATTAAGCTCTTAATGACTTGGGTTGGCAGCCAACGCGTACGCTGTGCGTACAACTGAGTACGTTGGGTGTACAATTGAGTACGCTAGGTGTACTCAGTTGGGTTGACTCAGTTGATTTTTTGGAATTTTGACTTTTACCTAATTTTGACCTAGGGATATTTTGGGTATTTTTGGATTTTGTTTGAGAATTGGTCATTTGGTTGGATAGGTGACGGTTAGAGCTGAGATTCGGAGTTGGGACCTCATCAACTATTGTTCATAATGAGAGGTGAGTTTCCTCACTGTGTTAGCAAGTTGAAGGCACCAATGTCGACCCATGGTTTGTTATGTTTAGGATGCTAGATGTCTGCGTGACTCTCACATATGTTATGTGTTTACATGTTTACCGGGCGGAGCCCGATGTCGGGTGGGGCCTGATGTCGGGCGGGGGGCTCGATGACCATTCTATATGTTATTTATCTTTGTGATTATTGCACGTGTATGTGTTTATATGCTTATATGTTTATATGTATATCGGGCGGGGCCCAATGACTGACAAATCTGTATACCGAGCAGGGCTCTATGCCGCGCGGAGCCCGATGACGGGCGAGACCCAGTATAGGTTGATATTTATGGTATGTGGTATTTTGGGGAACTCACTAAGCTTCGTGCTTATGGTTTTCAGTTTTTGGTTTCAAGTATTTCCGGTTTAAAAAGGGAAGAGTCCGGCTTGATCGCATCGCATCCACCCATGTTTTCGCACTATGATGATTTTGGGATTTCACTCTGATAACTATTTTATTATGAAATACTTTGAGCGTTTGAAATAAAGATAATTGGTGTCTTGATTGAATTAAAAATGAAATATTTACCTTATGATTTTCAGGATGTTTCAAGTTGCTTTCAAAATCAACACTGAAATAGAGATAAAGATATGTAACATATCCCTAAAGACCCTAAAACTGATTGATTTAAGTCCCCATCCTTCATCTTCGTCCATTGTTATTGCCATTGTAGTCACCAGAGAAAACTCAATATATTTACCTCGTGTGACCACCTAGCTAACCCATAACCTGACTGTAAAACACTAATTCCTAGCCGGATAAGACAACCTCATAAGTTATACCTCACTAATTATTTGACATTCTCGATCTCCCTTTGTTGCTATCTCTATCCCTCTCTAACTCGGATCACATATATCTTGTTCCAAATTTTATGTAACCATTTGTTCATAGATTCTTTTTATATTTTCAAACTAAGACAAGTTAATCTTTTTTTATTTATAGTTAAAAATGAGTTTTTAACATTAAAATTGAAGTGTGAAAGTCACAATTCTTATTGGAATAGAAAGATCCTTAATCATAAAATATTTTTTTTAACGATTAAAGTACAATTAGACAAATATCTTTCATAAAAAAACCCTACGCAGATGTTATGTTATCATTTAACTCTTACGAGACAGTCTTCAAACATTCAATCTCTAGAACCGCAACCTTTGCTATTGACGATGTACGAAATGACTAGTGATCGAGAATGCATTGATAACGAATCTAATGATCCAAAACCAAAACCCATGCAGAACTAAACACACCAAACTCTGAAGCTGAGTTACCGATCAATAACTGCTCAACCTAGACTATAGATAACAGTCTATACAATGAGTTGACGAATCTCTCAACAACAAATACTCCACCTGAGCGACCCAAACGCCTCTTGATCTATCCATTCGCATTCCCGAAAGGAACCACTGGCCTCGACGAGCTCCTTGTCCAATAGCTTCCTGCCGCGAAGACAACTCATGCATTCTTGAACACGTACATCTGACCGCAAAATCCTATGCATCCCCCATATTGACCAAATCTTGAAACAAAGTCTCGCAAAATGTAAATCCCTATGACCCATTTTTCTGAAACCATACACTCAAACTGATCGATGATCCTCCAAACAGAATACCCAATTATCCCCCACTTAGGGTTTGAACTACCATCAACCAACATTGCAACAAACCAATACTCAAACCGGGTCAACCCGATACATACCATTCGTGCCTCTCATAATGTATAACATAACGCAAGATGATCTTCCAGATGAAGACCAAACAAAATCAAAGCTATTCCAAATCTCAGATGGAGACCTCAGAAACCTCCCAATTATAATCGCCTCTAACATTAAAAATCCTTTACAAATGCACAAACAATAATTATGATTCAAGATGTTTATAGCGATGCTAAACATCTATATAACTCCAACAACTTAACATGGTACCCAAGGGCGGACGCAAGAATACATACTAGGTGTTGCCGATGTTGAAATAGGTGTTGACGGTGAAGGAAAAATAGGTAAAAAATATCGAAAATCGAAATTTTTTCTACTGCGTACGCGGGAACGAGGTGTTGCCGGTGCTACACCGGACACTTAGGTAAAACCGCCCTGATGGTGCCACCAAATATACATGTGACTCAAGTAAATCAACACCCATGGTCAATACATGAAACTGATCACAATTAATGATTTAAAACTTCAAATCATTAACCATGGTGGGAAATATGAATGCATTATCTCAACAACTCTTAGAAGCATTCATGTGAAAATCGAAACCTCACATGCGTACTGCTAAGCAAATAAATTACCAGAGAGGGCTACGATAGTACGATAGTTTGATACTGAGAGATGATTAGGACGAGTACCATTTTTAGAAGAATGTAACAATTAGTACGAAGGAGTGTTTACACATAACGTGCCTAAAACATAAGAAATGGCATTTCAAAGTTTTTTCGGCAATATGTCACATGTTAACTTGTTGATATGATTAGGTGGATACTGTTACCTTAATCATGAAGTTTAAAAAATGCTTATATATGATTGGAAAAGTATTTAAACCATTAAACCCCCGTTAAGTCAACCAAATAGTCATTTAATTACATATAATATATAATATAGTCACTAGAAACACAAAATGTTTTACTCAACTTGAAAAAAAGATCGATTCCGTAAAAAATTGGATCTGTAAATGAAAATTCACTAAATATAGTCATTATTAGGGGTGTGCGCGGTGCGGTTTAGAGCCAAAACCGCAAACCGCACCGCATATGCGGTTTGAGTTATTTAGAAACCGCAAACCGCACCGCGAACGTTCAAAACCGCATTATGCGGTGCGGTTTGGTGCGGGTGGTTTATGCGGTTTTGCGGTTTGACTAATTATTTACTTTAAATTTAATGATAATACTATCATTGTCATCAATAACGACTCACTAAGTGGTTATTAAGAAGTTTGGTGGTCAAATAATTGTGGTCATTAACTACTTAAGAATATACAAAAGTTAAGAAAACATAGTGACCATAAAATAATGGTCACTGAATCTTAGTTGAAAATGAATTTGAGACAAAAAAAAATATAGTAACTGCATTAAATTTTGGATTTATTAAGATTACATTTTAAAAACTTAAGATAATGTCATTAATTTAGGACATGTCAAAATATTTTCGAATATATATATATATATATATATATATATATATATATATATATATATATATATATATATATATATATATAGGGTTAATGTCATAAAACCCCTCATGTTTTCAAGGTTTTGTCGGTTTTGCCCAAAGTTGAATTTTATGTCCGTTTTTACCTTAACATTTTCGAAAAAATGTTCAGTTTTACCCTTTTACGGTGATAACAGGTTTTCCAGGTTACCAATATATTAAATTCGCAAAAAAACCCTTAACTTTACCATTTTTTTGCGTTTTTACCCTTATGTTTGTGTGTGTGTGTGTTTTTTGAAAGGTTATATCATTTAAAAAGATAAATAATATTTTTAGAATTATGAATACGTGTTTTATAGATATAGTTTTTAGAAGTATAAATACATATTTTTACATTTTTATATATTAATATGTATCTATACTTCTAAAAATATATTTATACTTTAAAAAAAACATATATCAAAATACATATTTACACTTCTAAAAATATATGTATATACTTTTTATGATTGAACAAGTTTTTTTTTATTGATATATATATTTTTAACTACATAAAAATACGTATTTGTAGTTCTAAAAACATATTAATTTGTTTTTTTACATCTTAAATGGTTTATCCAAGAAAAAAACCTACACACACATACACACACACACACACACACACACACACATATATATATATATATATATATATATATATATATATATATATATATATATAAAGAAATAACATTAAAAAATGTAAATACAAAATTTAATTAAAATTTTTTCGTATATAAATATGATTTTTCTGCATTAATACGTATAATATGAAAAAAAATACATAGGGTAAAAGTGTAAAAAAATTATAAACTTAAGGGTAAAAACGTAAAAAAACTGTAAACTTAAGGGTTTTTATGAAGTTAATATGATGGTAACCTGTTATCACCGGTAAAAGGGTAAAACCGAACATTTTTTGGAAAATGTTAGGATAAAAACGGACATAAAATTCAACTTTGGGCAAAACCGACAAACCCTGAAAACTTGAGGGTTTTTATGATATTAGCCCTATATATATATATATATATATATATATATATATATATATATATATATATATATATATTAATTGACAAAAATACAAACCGCAAACCGCACCGCATAATGCGGTTTAACAAAAATACAAACCGCAAACCGCATCACGAGTGTTTTAAACCGCGTTATGCAGTGCGGTTTGGTGTGGTGCGGACGGTTTATACGGTTTGGTGCGGTGCGGACGGTTTATGCGGTTTATTGCACACTCGTAGTCATTATAATGATAAGTATTTGACTCGACCCTTATTAGGTGATAAGGGTATGCGTTTTGTTATTATGAAAAAAATAAAGGTGTATGGGCTTAACATGGGCCATTTACCGCTGACAGGCCTTGAAAAATCATTATAATAAGAACAAATTGAAAGTTTTGAAAAATAAAGTTTTCCCGCCATTTCGTCTAAACCCTTATTGATTTCAATTTTTTGTCTCTTGGAATCCGTCATTCACAAATTTCATATTGTCTGTCAAGTTTAAGGGGTTTCAATCTGAAAAATCCTCTGTCTCCCTTCCCAACCGCTCTTTTTTCTACATTCCACTTCAGATCTTGACTGAATTTCGTCCAAAATTCTCCGGTTTCTAGGGTTTCAATACGGTCACAATGCACATCAAAGAGGTTTGTTTAGAGGGATTCAAATCATACGCTACAAGAACAGTCGTTCCAGGTTTCGATCCCTTTTTCAACGCCATAACCGGATTAAACGGATCCGGGAAATCGAACATTCTCGATTCCATTTGCTTCGTGTTAGGTATAACGAACTTGCAGCAGGTTCGAGCTTCGAATCTACAGGAGTTGGTGTACAAGCAAGGACAAGCTGGTATCACGAAGGCGACCGTGTCGGTTGTGTTTGATAACTCCGATAGGAGTAGAAGCCCACTTGGATACGAAGATTGCCCCGAAATTACTGTTACTCGCCAGGTACGTAACGTGATACCTCGATTAATTCGTTGATAAAAGCTCGGTAATTTCAATATACTCGTGACTGTGTTTTTTCTTGTATCTACTTAACACGAAGTGAATTTTTGGAATTGCAGAATGTATAAAAATAAGTTTTTATTTTTAGAATTTAAAAATTATGATATTTTAGCACATAGGTTGAGGTTTTTCGTTTTGTGATGTCACAGATTGTGGTAGGTGGGAGGAACAAATACTTGATCAATGGACATCTTGCTCAACCAAGTCGAGTGCAAAATCTTTTTCACTCAGTTCAGCTAAATGTCAACAATCCACATTTTCTGATTATGCAAGGGCGCATTACCAAGGTATTAAACATGAAACCTCCTGAAATATTGTCCATGCTTGAAGAAGCAGCTGGAACAAGAATGTATGAAACCAAAAAAGATGCTGCTTTGAAGACCCTTGAGAAAAAGCAGGGTAAAGTTGATGAGATCAACAAGCTTCTTGATCAGGAAATACTCCCTGCACTAGAAAAACTAAGGAAAGAGCGAATGCAATACATGCAATGGTCCAATGGGAATGCAGAATTAGATAGACTGAAAAGGTTTTGTATTGCTTATGAATATGTAGAAGCAGAAAAAATTCGAGACAATGCAGTTCATGGTGTTGAAGAGGTAAAAGCCAAGATAACTGAGATTGACAGTAATACAGAGACAATGCAAACAGAGGTACAAGAAATGGAGGTGAATGTAACAAAGTTAACTGCCGAAAAAGATGCAACCATGGGTGGGGAGGTTAAGGCTCTGTCAGATAAAGTTGATGCTATTTCTTGTGATCTTGTGAAAGAAACTTCTGTTTTGAAAAATCAAGAGGACAATCTCAACACGGAGAAAAAGAATGTTGTAAAGGTATTATTTTTGTGTAAATTATATTCTTTCAGTTTCTTAAAGATGTAACATTATATGTTTTGATGTTGTTAGATTGAAAAAAATCTTGAAGAACTGAAGCAGTCTGTTGAAGATAGAGCTAATGCTGTAAAAAGTGCAGAAGATGGAGCAGCTGATTTGAAGAAAAGAGTTGAAGAGCTAAAAAAGAGTTTAGAAGAACATGAAAAAGAGTACCAGGGTGTAGTTGCTGGTAAAAGCAGTGGTAATGAAGAGAAGTGTCTTGAAGATCAATTAGGAGATGCCAAAGTGGCAGTTGGAAAGGCAGAAACCGAGTTGAAGCAGTTGAAAACAAAGATAAGTCATGGTGAAAAGGAGCTAAAAGAGAACACAACTAAGTTATTATCAAAGCGCGATGAAGCTGTTTCTGTTGAAAAAGAGCTCAAAATCAGACAGAAAGATGTAGAAAATGTTGAAAAGGCTTTGAAATCTTTATCATATGAGGAAGGACAGATGGAAGGTTTACAAAAGGACCGAATGGTGGAGTCAGAAGCAGTACATAAGATAAAAGAGGAAATACGAATGATTTCTTCACGTTTAGGGAACATTGAGTTCTCTTATCGTGATCCTGTGAAGAACTTTGACCGGTCAAAAGTCAAAGGCGTGGTTGCAAAGCTTATTAAAGTCAAAGATAGCTCAACTATGACTGCATTGGAGGTTTGTGCAGGTGGGAAGTTGTTTAATATTGTGGTGGACACTGAAAATACAGGAAAACAACTTTTACAAAATGGTGATCTTAGAAGAAGAGTGACAATTATTCCTTTGAATAAAATCCAAAGCCATCCTGTACCTTCTAGAGTTCAAACTGCTGCTACTAAACTGGCAAGTTTCTTGCTTTTATAAAACTCTGCTTATATATTCTGTTTCATTTCTCATTTCTTTCACATGATAACTTTTTCGTTTTCCAGGTAGGTAAAGGCAATGCTGAGGTGGCGCTTTCATTGGTTGGTTATGATGATGAACTCCAGACTGCAATGGAATATGTGTTTGGTGCAACTTTTGTCTGTAAGACCAGTGATGCTGCAAAAGAGGTACCCTTTTCACCTTTTTTCATTTTCATAACAAAAGGTATTTAAAAAAAAAATTCAAATTAACTTTTATCTTCACAGGTTGCATTTAATCGCCAAGTTAGTACGCCTAGTGTGACATTAGAAGGTGACATATTTCAACCAAGTGGTCTCCTGACTGGTGGTTCTCGCAAGTAAGCAACATTTCACAAATTCTGTAAAAGCAATATCCGATTTAAATGAAACCTGCAAGTTTAGCTTTATCTATTATTTTTATGCACAAATCTTGAAATTTGGAGAAGAAATAATGATTACTGGCATGATCATGAATTGACTTTAATAAAAATGGTGAATTCGTAGGTTTGTTTTGATTTGGATTTTGATTTTTATAGCTATAGTTCTCTTTCTTTGTTTGTTTTGGTTTCTTTTTAAAGTTTAAGATAAAGAAAATTAGATTTTTTCTTTGGGTTTATTTATAAAGGATGAAGATGGGGGCAAAATAGTCATTTTGCTTTGAATTTAATCTACCTCCTGACCTTGCAACATGACTAATCTTTAAAAAATTAGGACCATATGTCCAAGAAATGAAACATCTAGATGAAAACCATAACTTTTGTGTACCACATCCACTAAGCTTGCAATTTACTCTTATTAAAATATCAAAGTTTTTTTTTTTTTAAATGTAGCAATATCTTTACTAATATAACCCTTTCTGATGAACAGAGGTGGAGGTGATCTATTAAGGCAACTACATGCTCTAGGAGAGGCTGAATCAGAATTATCATTACATCAAAAACGACTATCAGAAATCGAATCAAAGGTGTACCTTCAATGCTGCTTTCCATGATATTGTTTAATTATATGTATTAACAATTACATCAACTAACATCATTGTGTCTTCTTCAAATGTCCAGATTAATGAGCTTCTTCCACTTCAAAAAAAGTATAACGACTTAAAGACCCAATTAGAACTTAAGTCATATGATCTTTCACTCTTCCAAACCAGAGCTGAGCAGAATGAGCATCATAAGGTTTCACATTTTTTTTTTTTTTTTTTGTTATTAATTATCGGGTCTATCTAATTTTATTCATCATTTTAATTTGTTTCTGTACTTTTTATTTATGTGTGATGTAGCTTAGTGAAACAGTAAAAAGAATCGAGCAAGAGCTTGCAGAAGCTAAATCTGGTGTTAATGAAAAGCAAGCACTTTATAAAAAATGTGTAGCTGAAGTGACAAATCTTGAAAAGTCAATTAAAGACCATTCCAGTAATCGGGAACGTATGCTCAAAGATTTAGAAAAGAAGATTAAGGATGTGAAAAAAAATATGCAGTCAGCTTCAAAGGACCTCAAGGTATGTTTGTTATACAATACAATATAATCTTATTGTTTTCATTTTTGAGGAGAATATAGTGATTTAGACATTTAGTACATAAACTTTTGTTTATAGGGGCATGAAAATGAAAGGGAGAAGCTTATAATGGAAGCCGAGGCAGTTAAACAAGAACAGGCGTCTTTAGAGAATCAGTTGGTTTCTTTTGAGAAGCAGATTAGTGTGTTGACTGCTGAAGTGGATGCACTGAAGACCAAGGTTGACTTATTGACTTTCTTTTTGACACAACAAAAGATAACATTTTTTTGCACATCTTTTGCAGGTTATTTCACTGAAAGATGAACATAGTGAAGCACAACGTGAGCTAAATGCAGCGCGTAAGAAGGTGAAGGAGTGTGACTCACAAATCAGTCGAATTCTTAAAGATGAGCAAAAACTTAGAAATAAAATGGGTGAGAAAAATCTTGAGAGGAAAAAGTTAGAAAATGAGGTGAAACGTATGGAAATGGAACAGAAAGAGTGTTCATCAAAGGTTGATAGATTGATTGAGAAGAATTCTTGGATAAATTCTGAGAAACAACTTTTTGGAAGAAGTGGAAGTGATTATGATTTCACATCCCGTGATCCACATAAAGCAAGGGAACATTTTGAAAGTCTCCAGGCTGAACAAGCAGGGTAAAATAGTCAAACTTTTTTTTTTGCAAGAAATAGCAATCTACTTTCATTGCTATAGATTTCTTAAAGTGCATTGTTTAAATATGAAAAAAAAAGAAAATTCAAAGTACATTGCTATTTTTTGCATTAATCCGTTTTTCTTTTTGTCTGTTAAAGGCTTGAGAAGAGGGTGAACAAGAAAGTTATGGCCATGTTTGAGAAGGCAGAAGATGAGTACAATGACTTGATATCCAAGAAAAACATTATTGAGGTTGGTGTATTTTTATTCTCAGTAAATTTCAGTTTTGGTCCTTTTACTTCAGATGATCTTTGAAATTTTTTTTTATTTGCATTTTTGGTCCCAAATATTGTCATTTCTTGGAACATAGACCAAAAACATTTCAAAAATCTTAAATTAGAACCAGAATTGCAAAAACCAGCTAAACTCAGGGATCAGAAATGTAATATACATTTATCTGCCACTAAAATATTTTTCATATATATATATATATATATATATATATATTTAAACAGAATGACAAGTCAAAGATTAAGCTGGTGATTGAAGAGCTTGATGAGAAGAAAAAGGAGACACTGAAAGTGACATGGGTTAAAGTGAACAGGTAAGTCAGTTGAAATTGAATACTAATTTATTTTTTATTGTTGTATTGATTGATAAGAGGTAATTTAAAAATTTCAGTGATTTTGGATCTATATTTTCGACGTTGTTGCCTGGAACAATGGCAAAGCTAGAACCACCAGAGGGAGGGACATTTTTGGATGGATTAGAAGTGCGGGTGGCATTTGGGGGTGTTTGGAAACAGTCATTATCAGAACTTAGTGGTGGACAAAGATCTCTACTTGCACTTTCTTTAATTCTAGCACTGCTGCTTTTCAAACCAGCCCCACTTTATATTTTGGATGAGGTATGTATTTAATATTTCTATTTTCCAACTACTTTATATAATCTTTATTTCTTAATAAAAACATGTTTGACTTGACTTGTGTTGACCAGGTTGATGCAGCTCTTGATCTAAGTCATACACAGAACATTGGGCGGATGATCAAGGCTCACTTTCCACATTCTCAGGTATATACAATATACATATTGTTTATGAAACTTACAAAATATTTATTCAAAAATTTTGGTTTATTGATATAAATATGTTTTTTTTTTTTTTTTTGTGGCGACAGTTTATTGTGGTTTCTTTGAAAGAAGGGATGTTCAACAATGCGAATGTGCTTTTTCGTACAAAATTCGTGGATGGTGTTTCTACTGTTCAAAGAACAGTTGCATCAAAGAAGAGTTGATTGTTTGTTTGTTTTTTCAAATGGTGGTTTGTTTGTTTTTAGAGGATGTTTCTTAAATGTTATGTATGCAATGGCTTGTTGTGTAAAACCATTTTCTTTGTAATATATTTTGTATTAAAGGCTTGTTGTGTAAAACCATTTTCTTTATAACTTACTGCCTATTGTTCTCAATTTCACTTTGGATATGAATATGATTTCTCCTGATTTGTTCTTCCTCAATTTCATCTGTTTATCCGACTCTTCACCAATTGCTTCTGTCTTGGAAATTTCAGCATTATTTTCTGTGTCTTTTAAGTCATTTTCATTTGTTTTTGAAACCTTATGTGGTGATTTGTTCTCTTCGTCCATCAAATTTATACTAGGATTCACATGCATCCCCTGCAATAGCAACAAGGTCCATGCTTGTATATACATGAGAAAAAAAGAATTGCCGTAAAGAATAAATATTTGCTTTTACATCTTTCATTGTTTTCTTTAAATCACTCCGACAAAACAAAAGGAAACCTATTAACGTTGTTTTTTTGGGAAATCTCCAAAAAAGTCCCAAAGTTTTGGGTATGTTTACAGTCTAATCCCAAATTATTATTTTTTTTACGAAAAAAGACAAACTATCGGCTTCTTTATTCACCTGTTCATCTTCATTTCTAACCCTAATCAAAGTGTTAAAGGGTTAAAAAAACCCTCTCGCTCACGCAGTCAATGTTTTGAAGGAAGTGAAGTTACCGACACCAAAGCATCAAACGACAAGCTTCAACCAGTAAGAAATTACACATACATCAACGTAATCTTCCATTTTCTTGCAACTTGTGCTTGATTAATTTAATTTAATTTTTGTTTAGTGGTGATAATGGAGACTGTTGAAGACTTTGACACTATAGACGTGGAACTTGATGAGCTATTCAGAAAGCAACAAAAGCGTCAATGCAAAGACGACTTCTTGAACATGCTTTGTGAAGAAGGGCTAGAAGATTGCATCATTCCCGAGGTTCACATTGATGAAAGCGATGGAGATGAGTCCCTTGATTTGAACCCTGAAGATGAGACATATGATGAAGAAGGTGCTTCGCAAAAAGGGTTAAGTGAAAAATAGGATGAATACAATGTTGATTTCCAATACAATACACATGATCCAAAGGTGAAGTGGAACAAAATGAGGCCAGTTCTTGGAGAGAGGTATGAATCACCATAACAACTTAAACTCTGTTAACCAACTATTTCATAAGTCAGGGTCATCAGATTAGGTTCCAAAAATGTGATCGTGTTAGACTTGTAGCTGTGTGTGCAAGTGAGCAAGTAAAAGTTCAATGTCCCTTTCGTTAGGTCTTCCTGGATGAGCATTGAAATATCATTTCAAATTAAGAAATTTGTTGATAAGCATAAGTGTGTTAGGACTTTTAGTTATGCAAGACTTATGGATCCAACATGGATAGCTAGACAATTTCTGAAAGATTTGATTACGAAACCAAATTTGAAGTGTAAGGAAATGCAGGTCATTATCCAAAGCAAATTTCATTGCAAGATTTCTTGGTCAAAAGCCTATAGAGCAAGGTGCAGGGCCATGCATTTAGTTGATGGAAAGTTGAGTGACCACTATGCTAAGGTTTGGGATTACGGACATGAGTTGATGAGGTCAAATCCAGGTAGCACAATTAAAGTTGCTGTGAGTGTAAACCGGGATGGAACTACTGCTTTCCAAATAATATACATATGTTTTAAAGCTATTTCAAATGGATGGAAAGTTGGTTGTCGTAGGGTGATTGGTCTTGATGGTTCCCTTTTGAAAGGACCATGTAAGGGTGAAATGTTAACTGCTATAGGAAGGGATGCAAATAATCATGTGTATCCCATTGGTTGGACTATTGTTGACATTAAGAACAAATCTAACAGGAAGTGGTTCTTGGAGTTACTACTTGATAATCTTGGATTGGAAGGAGGCAGGGTATATGTGTCATTTCAGATCAACACAAGGTAAGAATTTTATTTATGGATAATGACTTCAAAGGGTAACCAACTATACCTTTTGTATATATTTGGTCACTTAATTTTTTTGGTGCACTTTTAACCCTTAAACTTGTTTTTTTGTTTAAAATATACCATTATTACCTGCAACAGCAGGTAAAACCTGTTTAAGGGGGGGGGGGGTTTAGTTCCACCTCCAAGAGTGCTACTGTTCATTGCTTGAATATGTTAAATCTACTGCTGCTAATTGAGTCACTGTTTAATCGTTTCATTCACGCATCTGTTTGGGATCCCATTCATTCTTATTGAAATTCATATTGGGATATTTACAAAACTCATTTGTGGAGGAAAGAAAATGTTCTATTATTGTTCATCACTTTATTTTAATTGTTCTTCATTTTCACGCATCATATCGTCATTTTCATCGCCATGAATCCAAAATTAAATACTCTTACACTTCAATTTTAAGCTTATTGGTTTCATTATCACATCAATTTCTATTTTTGGTTATATCTATTCTATGATGGGGGATATAGGGTTCATATAACATCCCGATGATAAGGTACTTCTAAGTTTAACCCTATAATTAATTATATTGCATTTTTGGTCCTTAAGTGTAAGAAAGTGTGGAAAAGGGCCCATTATGGCAATTTGGTAAATTGGGAGTTATGAGTATGCCATGCGTACGTGTGTGTACGCTAAGCGTACTAAGGTGCGTCTTAGTACGTTGGGCGTACACTTCGTACGCTGGGCCTACGAGGGTGGCATGTAAACCCTAATTTTAGGGCTTTGGCTCATATTTAAGCAACTTTATGGACACAAACCCTCTTCTTACCCAACCTCCTTCTATGTTTTCGACCTTCAAGCAACCCTAGAGCAAGTGAGAGCAATATTGAGCCCTAAAGTGAGTTTTTGGAGTGGTTTTGAAGAGAGAAGGTCGAGAGGAGATCTTGGAGTGGATATCACTTTGGATCTGGGATTTCTACTTGGTTTGCATCATCTTGAAGGTATAAAGCTTGCATCTTTCCCACTCCATCTTGAAGATCTAGGTTTTTGCTCTCTTAAGTCACTTTTTGGTCCTAAGATGATGATTCTTGAACATAGCATGTTCTTGACCCTTTGAGCTGTCCTTTCAGACCCTTGGAAGGGTCTTAAGTCATAAAAATGGATTCCAAGTGGTTGATTTTGCTCCATGCATCATTTAGAAGGTCTTAATGGATACAAAAGTGGAGTTAAGCTCTTAATGGACATGCAAAGTCATAAAGTTGAAAACTTTATGACTCTTGAGAGTATTTTAGCCATGGATCTAAAAAATGGTCGTGAGTGCTTAAGCCATTAAGCACTTACTGAGTTTTGGGACTTCTGGGAGTACGCCCTGCGTACGAGGTCAACCACCCCGATGGTGGTCAACATGCGAGAACGCGGGTACACCCCGTGTACTCACTCTGAGTCGATTCGGCTGTGTTGACTCGGTTGGGTTGACTCAGTTGGTTTGACCAATTTGACTTTGACTTTGATCAAGTTTGACTTTAAGGGTATTTTGGGTAATTTGGGATTTTGATGGAGATTGCTCATTTGATTAGGCCCGAGGGTATTCCATCTCGAGGATGACAGGACCCGTTGTAGATTGACATTCCAACCCGATGGTTAATTGGGCCTGGGGTATTCCAACCTTATAGTTGACTGGACCCATAGTATATTGGCATTCCAACCCAGCCCCACTTTATATATTGGATGAGGTATTTCATATTTCTATTTTCCAACTTTATATAATCTTTATTTCAGTGTTTTAGGAAGTTTCATCAATAAATTAAAGATCTTAGCCCACATGCATTATGCAAATATATTGTTTGACATGAATTATGTGAAGAAATAAATTAACTATATTATTGTGGGTTGAAAACCCTATGTACTCACCAGGTTTCCCAACCTGACCCACTCAGTTTATTTGTTTCACATGTGTCGATACGAAGCTACATTACACTGAGAGATTAACGAAGATGTAAATCACTAGTGTAAATGAACGTAAGGTCTGTTTATGCTTATGTTTTTGTATTGACGATGACGTCCAAAAGTTTTAATATAAACAAAATACATTTCTTCGGAAATGTTTTGATAAAGTATTTATCATGTTTTCTGGGAGCAAATTCCGCAATATTATTCTTTAAAATGAATACTCTGATTTTTTTCAGATAAGCATAAATAAAAATTTTAAAATGACCGTGAATTTGAGAATGTCACAATATATCCCATCTGTGAATGCTTTTATTTTCCTTGGTTTATAGCTACTCAAAACAATTATTTTAAATCTTGCTTTCCAGTGGTTCTGCAACATGAGGCTTCATTGGCATTGCTTTTTTTTTCTTTTAAGTTTAAAACAGTAGGCTTCACACTCATGTTCGAATATGATTTTTGGTAGATGGATTTATGAGGAATGGAATTAGAAGACATGATTCGATGATAGGAAGGGCTTGGAAACATATTTTGTGAAGAATCAAAAGCCACTATATAATTGAAAAACTAATCTGTTAGCAAATGTTTAATTTTCATTAGAATGTATTCATTTTTGTTATTAGAATTCTCTAATTCTCATATGCACTTAGAATTATACTTGTAATATATCTTTTTTTCTCTTCGGGTTCTTTCAATTTTAAAAGAATTATAGTTTTGTTTTTATATTTTATAGTCAATCTATATATTTGGAATTGTAATTTATTCTCGTTCTAAATAGGATATGTATAAATTTTCCAAAACTGTTACATTCTTCACAAGATTCATAAATTTGCAATTTTATTTTATTTTTCATTCTAATGAGAATGTCAAATTTGCACTTGTAATTTACACTCATTCCTACTAGAATTAATCCTCATAAGAATGTTTGTTTTATTAGTAGAGAGATTATAAGGGGAAACATCCCAAAAATTCGGCTTTCCGTATTTGATTATACATAAAAGTCTATTTTGCCATTTTAGGTAGTTTCAAGGGAAAATGAAACTGTAGCACATCAAACTTTTGTCATTTGCCCAATTTGGTCACTAAAGTTTTTTTTTGGTCAGTTAAGTCACTAAATTCATATATTACCTGTCAATTAAGTCATTTCCCCCCATTTTAAACGGTTTTCCGGTTGAGTTTGTCTAGGTGTAAATAACTTTTATTTAATAGTTAGTTTATGTAGTAAGCAGATTACACGTAGGATTTACCACATCAATTAATGATATAAGACTCGATACTAAAATTCACTTGCTTCACCCGTCGACCTGTGTTCTTCATTTATCACCAAAACACGAAACTGAGCTAGGTTTTTGTGAAAGTTTTTGGCAACTATGATAGTCTTATAATTGATTAGGGTAGGGTATTATGGTTTTCTGAAAGTTTTTGGCAATTATGATAGTATGTTGCCATTTTAAGTTAATTAAAGTTTGTTGTCTTTTAATGTGTTTAGCTATAAGAAAAGGTGATGGTTGTTTATATATTATGCATGGAATAGTTTGGAATTATGTGTATGAATGCCAATGTGGTATATGGTACCGGATATGTTACTTTATTGGGTTGAAAGGTCCCATTTCCCCAGTTATAAAACATCCACTATGTATTAACTGCAAATGGTCCACTGCAACCAATATAATAATATTAATATAGGGAAATGAAAACCATACATATATGTTTCCTTTTAATAACATAAACAATTCCATTAACATAAACAATTCCATTCTACTATCCACATAAACATTTCCATTCCAATTATATGTCGTTGTGACTTTACATTCAGGATAATTAGCAACCATCATTTGGATTTTACAAAAGATACAAAATGCAGCACAATACCACTTTAGGATGACTATACAAAAAGTACAAAAAAACCGTCACATCCCAATACATACACCTTACACTAATAGCTACACCAAAAGCTTCACACCCCAACACTAACTTAGCTAACTTAAAAACAAAACAAACATACCCAAGAACTAGAACAACTACCAACAGCTTGTACATACGTATGCTCTTCTTGGAATCACACATCCCCTTCTCCATGCCTGCCACTAGACTCTTCTCCTTACTCAGGAGAAACTCCAACTTAGCATTCCTAGTCCTCAAGTTTTTTATGACACCAAGATCCTCTTTGGAATCCAACTGCTGCTTCATGGAATAGATGAGGTTTTTGTAGTAACCTTCTCCCTGTGCGACATCTTTCCATTCAAAGTAATCACATTTCTTCAGTCTTGTCTGTATCAAACCCACATGAATACAACATCAAAACGTAATCATTAATCACCAAATGCAATTTAACAAACCACAAAATAAAAAATGTTTAACAATACGACATCATTTAAACAATCGCGATCATACATGTACTTTCAGAAACGAAATCACGACAACAAATCAATATAATCAAAAAAAAATTAGGGATTTTTTTCGTAATGTAAGGGTTTTTTATAGTGAAACCCTAAAAAAATCTTGCATTAACAAATCAAGCTAGATCGAAGCTTATCAATCTGTTGTTGCAGTTCCAAAAACGTCTGGCGGGGTTAGTGAGCTTCCAACATGTCTGCTCCTTAGCTGGAACATCGCAGTCACAGTTGATAACACCGTCTTAAACAAACATACGAGCAATTTGGAGGCGATTTCTTGCATTGGATGAGCTCGCAGACATTGTGTTGAAGAATCGAACAATCTGATTACGTAAAGGAGGGTGCTTGCTTTGACTTTTCACAAACGGGTAAGAAAGAAATGAATGAGGTCCAAATCAAGATTTTAATTAATAGCGTAATTGGGAAGATAAATTATCAAGTGCCACGTTGGAAGTCCAGGTAAGGGGTTTTTGACACATCACTTAACCACGTAAGAACGAAACCGGGAAACCGTTTAATTTTTGAAAAAATGGTGTTATTGATAGGTAAAACCCGACTCTAGTGACTTAATTGAAAAAAAAAACTTTAGTGACCAAATTAGCCAAATGACAAAAGTTTGATGTGCTACAGTTTCATTTTCCCCTAGTTTAAATTTAATAAATATCATTTTGTTTTGTTTTTAATTACTATCGTGCCGTTAAAATATAAGTCACTAATTCTCTCCAAATGTCTAAATAAGGATTATACACTAACATACTATTTCTTAAAAACAATATATATATATATATATATATATATATATATATATATATATATATATAAAAGTTCAAATAAGAACAAAAAAAAGTTAATAACTCTAAGAACTTAGAAATTTTAATTTAGCATCATATCTCAAATAAATATTTACAAACCTTATAAAAGGTATTTTTGTCAATAGCTAAAAAATCACATAACAATAAATATTACAAAAATTAAACCCGCTTTTATAATTTATATATGTTATATCACATTTAGATTTAGATCTACGCATTATTTTCTTATCTAAGAAAAAAAACCTTTCTCTCGTTTTCTTCAACCTCCGATGAAGAACATCACTACCTCCACCGCCGCCGACGGCGGCCACACAACCGCCATCACCGGCATGTCTCTTCCTCTGTCACGACCTCTGATCGCCGGTGTAATGTCATCATTTTATGCAACAAATCGGAAAAAAACAAGTCTTCTTTGGCTACCGCTGGCACGATCTACCACCACCGTGACCAAGGTTGCAGAACTCGCTACTCGGTATCTGCTCGGCCGACTACCGAGTAACGAGTACTCGGGAGTACTCGGGGAGTACTCGGATTCGGTAATTCGTATAGAAATATTTTTAAGAAAATTTTATATGTCAAAATCATAAGTTAAAATCATAATTTGATTGAAATATATAACAAAATTAGATACATGTGAATACATAAAACCTGAAATACACACAATTGTCGCAATTCGTGAATAATTACTGAAAATTTATGATATATATAGTAATAATCACATGTGTATGTTAAATAATAAATCATTAAGTGTATTATACATATTAATCTTGAAATTCTTGATTTTTTTCTTTTTTTATGACAATTTTGACCCTTTGACCAAGTTTGACCGAGTTGGCCGAGTTTGACCGAATAGGCCCGAGTAAGACCGAATAGGCCCGAGTTAGAGAAATATTGACCGAGTTTTGACCGAGGTTGACCGATTTTGACTTAATCCGAGTTTTTTTTCCGAGTTCACAAAACTCGCCTCGGTGGAGGGCCGATTCCGAGTACTCGGCCGAGTAGGTCGATTTTTACAACACTGACCGTGACCTTTTACGACGGTCGAACCAGCACCTTCGACGAACCAGCAACCACTACTTAGATGTTGAACCGCCACCTCCGCCTGCCATCTCCGATGGTCTGTTGGCAGATTCATGATTCTAACAACTTTTATTCATGCTTCGTGCTCAGATCTTGTTAGAACGTAAAGGGCGCTCCTTCACATTTGAAGTATTTGTACATGTACATCCTATATATACACTTTAACAGCTTAGAATAATAATTAATTTGAGTAGGTAGAATTGGTGACGTGCATATTAATTCTCAAAAGTTGTTATATAGAAATACTAGATTATGACCCGCGTAAAACGCGGATAACATATAAAAATATACATATAAAGGTATAAAAAAAGTTGGCACAATAAAAAAAATAAAGTAACAGAAACAGATTTAGTATTATTGGTAACATTGAAATGTCTGAAAAAAAAAACAATGAAACACTTGAATATCTATAATCGTTGAAGGATATCTTTGTAGACATAACTTTTTGTTTTATTAGTTGGACGACCTTCCTCGTCATATATGAGTACTTTCAATACTTTTTCACTTGTGACACGACAAACAAAAAACATATAACTAAAAATGAGTGAAGACGGGCCTACGCAAGTATAATCCAGCATTTGATAATTTTTGGCATTGACTTTTGTTAATGGCCATAACAAAATAAAGAGTAAATTACTGAAATCGTCCCTATGGTTTGGTTAAAATTTCACGCTTGGTCCCTAACTTTTATTTTGCACTCGGATCATCCCTGTGGTTTGATTTTGTTACGTTTTTCGTCCTTATGGTTTTGTCAAAATTGCACGTTTGGTCCCTGACTTTATGTATATAAGGGACGAAAAACGCAACAAAATAAACCATAAGGACGATCCGAGTGCAAAAGAAAAGTTAGGGACCAAACGTGTAATTTTGACCAAACCATAGGGACGATTTCAGTAATTTACTCCAAAATAAACAACTACGGGGAATTGCCTCCCCTAAAAACGGAATGAGATTCTTTTATTAGACGTAGTTAACTTCATGCAAGGTATATAAGTAGTCTCGTTGAAGAATCTAGCATATATGATTCCCGCTTCAATGACGTGTCTTCCAATCCTAACAATATGTAACCTAGTACCATTGCATAGTCCTTTGGTTTGTTCGATATTACGAATTTTATGGTTGGAAATTCTAGACGCCTTAAAACCATTCTTAGTGTAAGTTTATGGTTGGAAATTCTAGACGCCTTAAAACCATTCAACACAACTGAAGAGTAGATTGATTCCTCAAAAAAATCTGGTAACTCTATCTCACATAAAGAGTTTGAACTCATATATGTTTTCCCTTCATCTTTCATCAATCCTAAAATGTAGTCATTGGTAGCATCGAATTCTTCATTTGTAGGTACCAAAATAGCTTTATCTTGAAAATATGATGGATCATCAAGATGGTTTTCAAATGATGGATAAATGGTGGATACAATTGAATGAATATGGTCACCTGTAGAGCGAACAACAACGTCTTCTGGAAATTCAACTTCAACTTCACCATCATTAGGGCCACCAGTATTACCTTCACTAATTTTAAGAATCCACTCATTAAATGCTTTTGTCTCATCCAAATCATTACTTAGACAACCAAACTAAAGCCTCATGTTTACAGTTAAACGTAAAACTTTACATTCACCCCATAATTCAACAGGGGAAGCTAAACAATTTACGATATACCTAAATAATCAAATGCATATCAACTCGATAATTCAACAGTGGGAATCTTTAGTTATTCATGAAGGGATTTTGGTATGGGAGCTAGATCTGAAGTTGAAACTTCATATCTGAACCTCTTTTGAGTCCTAAGTCCATAAAGTTTCCAGCTCTTGCAAGGATGAGACTCTCCTATGGTGTAAAGCTCCATTAGAAGCTTAGATTGGAGCCTTTAGGGCCTTGCATGCGTGTAAAGTTTGCAACTTTACGTGATAAACATGCCTTAGAAGCTTGGATCTATAATCTGGAACCTTGGCATGGCTTAAAAAGTGTCTGCATGGATGAAGGTCTGCACGGACTTGGCGAGTTGCATAGTCAACTCGGCGATTCATATGAAGATGGTCATGAACTCGTCGAGTTGATGAACAAACTCGGCGAGTCCTTTGAAGATTGCCTTGAACTCGGTGAGTCGTTCGAAGACTCGGCGAGTCGGCTAGGGTTTCTCCAAATTCTTGGACACGTATGAACTCGACGAGTTAAAGGGGAACTCGACAAGCCAATCAAGGATTTCACGACTTCTCGAGTTCAAGAAGGACTCGACGAGTCGGTGAACTGCACTCGACGAGTCGAGTCAACATGGACTGTTGACTTTGACTGTGGACTTTGACTTTGACCAAGAGTTGACCAGTTGACTTCTGAGGGTATTATGGTAATTTGGAAATTTATGAAAAAGGGTTTTATGGACTGTAAAGTTGGGGACCCATTACATGTGGGCTCAGGGGTAATCCAGTCTGTAAAGTTGGGGACCCATTACATGTTGTTCAGTTTGTTATGATATGTTTATATGGACTGTATGTGTATCGGTATTTTGGGGGAACTCACTAAGCTCTCGGGATTACAGTTTCAGTTTATTGTTTCAGGTACATCAGGGGATCGCGGCAAGGCGAAGGCGTGATCGTACAGCTCCTCATGTTTTGTCTATGTTTCTGGGAAAACTCTGATATTATACATTTTGAAAACAAAGTTGTAATGATTTTTAATGGTTTGAAATGTTTTTAAAAGTTTAAATTGGTTTGAATTTTTGGTTGTTACAAGTTGGTATCAGAGCCTTGGTTTGAGTGAATTGGAGGAACATGCGTGTAACTCCAGTCTCAAATCAAGGAAAGGATTTTCAAAATGATTTCTTTAAAAAGGTTTTCAAAATAATTAAAGGAGGATGCAGGATGTACGATCAGCCAGAGCCAGTAAGTAGACCCCAAAATACCATACAAGTTATTTGATTATGAG
The DNA here is from genome assembly GCF_052849685.1 of Lactuca virosa. Classification (NCBI taxonomy): domain Eukaryota; kingdom Viridiplantae; phylum Streptophyta; class Magnoliopsida; order Asterales; family Asteraceae; genus Lactuca; species Lactuca virosa. Next base: position 34,620,088 of record NC_136433.1, on the reverse strand, counting down.
ATATGTTAGAACAACATGTTAGTACTAGGCTAGGGATCTTCAGGAATTGCATGATAGAATTGCCTGATTACATGATGCCTGCTAGCCTAGGGTTTCCTTTATATGAGATTGACATCATTACTGTAGTTGCTTAGTGTATGCATCACGGTTATACATAACCAAGATCTTATAGCCTGAGAATGTTTGATTTGGCCTTATGTTCTGTTCTTGTTTGATTGGGAGCTTAGGGTAGGATTGGATATTCGAAAGTCTATAGGGTCTAGCGTTATGTATGGCTAGCATACACTAGTGCTGCAGGGTTGGTGGAAGTTTCATGGATAAGTGGGTTGTGTGAGGCCGAGAGGCCAGTTAGGAGATATTTAGCATTCCTCTAGGAGTGAGGACTGAGCGCTCGCTATGTTGTGTATTCAGTTAGGAAATTGTGGTGATGCTTGAGACAAATATGGGTAGGTGTGGAAGGTAGTAGGGGCCCATACTACTGAAAGCACAGGACCCATACGCGTGCCAAGTGAGTCACAATCCCTAGGGTTAGTCGGGAGTTGGCTCCTAGTTATTTATATGGATTATGTGATATCTTGTGGTATGTTTCAGAATGGTGATGACGAGACGCTTTGTGGCTGGATCCGATTCAGGATCAGGATCAGGGGACAGAGGCCAGGAGGGGCCAACAGCACCCGAGCCAGTGGTGCAGATGGGTACAGAGGAGTTGGATGCCAGGATCCGAGAGATCCTGCATGGTGAGGTTGCTGCTGCGTTCCGGGCACAGTTACTAGAGATGTTTGGGTCGATTAAGACCGCCATGGTGGAGTACTTTGATGAGCGCTATGCAGCCCTTGCGGAGACAGCCGCCGCAACAGCTGCATCAGCTGTATCAGCGGCAGGGGGAGGAGTTGGTAGGGGCTTCCAGTACAGGGACTTCGATAACACGAAGCCCCCTACTTTTGATGGGACGCAGGATCCCATCAAGGCTATGAGATGGATTTCAGATGTAGAGGGGTGTTTCTTCACCTACTCGTGTCCTGCTGACCAGAAGGTCAGGTGTGCTCTGAACCTGCTTAGGTCTGGGGCCAAGGACTGGTGGAGACTTGCGACTGGGTCGTACACTGATGATCAGAGAGCTGCTGTTACTTGGGAGCAGTTCAGGGACATGTTCCACGCCCGTTACATTCCGCGGGTTGAGCGGGAACATTTGGCACAGGAGTTTCTGAGTTTGAGGCAGGATGGGGATTCGGTGACGGAGATCACCCGTATGTTCACTGAGAGGGCGATGTTTTGCCCTGAGTTTACTTCAGAGCAGGCTCAGATGACCCGTTATCTGAGCATTCTCAAGACGGATATCCGTCAGTTTGTGTCTACCCAGCGATGTGATACTCTTCTAGAGTTGCAGGAGACCGCCAGACGGCGTGAGCTAGAGATTGAGCTGCAGTTGAGGGAGCAACGACAGTCCCCGACACAGTCTCAGCCGGCACCGAAGCGGTCTAAGATCGCTGATACTAGGACCGGGGGTCAGCAGAGCCGCACTTGTGGGAAGTGCGACAAGGGTCATTCTGGTGTGTGTCGAGCTGATAGTGGATGCCACAGGTGTGGCAAGACGGGGCATTACGCGAAGGACTGCCGCCAGGCAGTCCCGATTCAGGGTGTGAGGTTATGTTATCACTGCGATCAGGTTGGCCACATTAAGGCCAACTGTCCGTTGCTAGCCGCCAAGCCGGCGCATGCTCCAGCGCCGAATACCTTGAGGATCACGGATGGGAGACCAGTCAGGGCAGAGCCTCCGCAGGCTCAGGGTCGTGCTTTCCAGTTGACCGCAGAGGAGGCCAGGGTAGCACCAGATGTGGTTGCTGGTATGTTTCTATCCTTTATCTTGTTTTCTATATCTGTTGTACCTGTGATTAGGTATGTTTTTAGTGAACTCTTTGCCTGCTTTGGTCTTATTTGACTCGGGGGCGAGTCGGTCCTTCGTATCTCAGTCATAGTAGGGAGTTTAATGTGCCAGTAGGCGAGTTAGAGTGTCCGTTGCGAGTGTCTATCGCCAACGAACACGGGGTTTCTGCTTCTTCAAATTTATCGAGGGTGTGATTTGGAGATTTTCGGGGGTGTCCTTTCCGATATATTTGATTCTGATCCCCATGGGGGAGGTGTGCGTGATTGTAGGCATGGATTGGCTCAGTCGGTTCGGTGCTATGATTGATTGCGAGGGCCAGCGAGTGGTAGTTCGAACCCCAAGTGGGGGAGAACTGATTGTATATGGCGAGGGCACCAGAGTGGGATCAGGGTTTTGTTCAGCTGCCAGGGCTCGACAATACATTCAGCACGGGTGTGCGAGTTATCTAGCGTATGTGGTAGATACGCGGGTCAGGGATCAGATTTCGGTTTTCCGATGTATCGGTGGTCAGGGAGTTTGCAGATGTGTTTCCGGAGGAGTTGCCAGGAATACCTCCGGAGAGACAGGTCGAGTTCAGGATCGACCTGGTGCCAGGTGCGGCCCCTATCGCTAAGACGCCGTACCGATTGGCACCGCCAAAGATGCAGGAGCTGTCGTCACAGCTACATGAACTGCTAGGCAAGCAGTTCATCCGTCCTACCAGTTCTCCATGGGGTGCACCGATTCTTTTTGTCCGGAAGAAGGACGGTTCACACCGGATGTGCATTGACTACCGGGAGTTGAATAAGTTAACGGTGAAGAACCGTTACCCACTCCCGTGGATAGACGATCTCTTCGATCAGTTGCAGGGTGCATCTTGGTTTTCCAAGATAGAATTGAGGTCTGGGTATCATCAGGTCAGGGTCAGATAGGAGGACGTGGAGAAGACCGCGTTCCGAACTCGTTATGGACATTACGAGTTCGTGGCGATGCCGTTTGGGCTCACCAACGCGCCAACAATGTTCATGGACCTAATGAATCGGGTCTGCAGACCGATGCTCGATCGCTCGGTCATAGTATTTATAGAAGATATCTTGGTGTATTCCAAGACCCGAGAGCAGCATGAGGAGCATCTGCGGGAGTTGTTGGGAGTTATGAGACGGGAACGGCTGTACGCCAAGTTCTCGAAGTGTGAGTTTTGGCTACGAGAGGTCCAGTTCCTCGGACATCTCGTTAACCAAGAGGGGATTTTGGTCGATCCGGCCAAAATCGAGGCAGTTATGCAGTGGGAGGTTCCGAAATCTCCCTCAGACATCAGGAGCTTTTTTGGATTGGCAGGGTAGTACCGGAGATTCATACATGACTTCTCCAAGATTGCGGTACCCCTCACTCGTCTGACGAGGAAGGGGGTGGATTTCTGGTGGGGCCCTGAGCAGCAGAGGGCGTTTGAGACCCTCCGACAGCGGTTGTGCGAGGCCCCAGTCTTGATACTCCCGGAGGGAGTTGAGGATTTTGTGGTGTTCTGTGATGCATCCATCACAGGGTTGGGAGCGGTCCTCATGCAGAGAGGACGAGTGATAGCTTATGCGTCGCGACAATTGAAGCCGCATGAGACAAGATACCCTAAGCATGACTTGGAGCTGGGGGCGGTGGTGTTCGCCCTCAAGATATGGAGACATTACCTTTACGGGGTCCGTTGCACCATATACACGGACCACAAGAGCTTGAGACATATCATGGATCAGCCAAACCTGAACATGAGGCAGCGCAGGTGGCTGGATGTAGTCAAGGACTACGAATGCGAGATCCTTTACCACCCTGGTAAAGCGAATGTGGTTGCGGATGATCTGAGCCGCAAGTCAGCTGGGTCTTGTTCCCCAGCGGTATGTATGAGGATAGCATTAGACTCTCTGCTTGTGAGTTTGATCAGAGATGCCCAGGTTGAGGGCATGCGACCGGAGAATTGGAAGTTGGAGAGGATGAAGGGTGAGAATGCCCGGTTTGTGCAGGATAGCCGGAGATTATTGACCCGATGCGGTCGGGTCTGGGTTCCGATGTCTGGTGGGGTCAGGCAGACGGTCATGGAGGAGGCTCATAAGTCTCATTTTTCTATTCACCCGGGGGCCACCAAGATGTACCGAGATTTGAGTTTGAGCTATTGGTGGCCATGCATGAAGCAAGAAATCGCTTGGTACGTCGAGAGGTGCTTGACCTGTAGGATGGTCAAGGCCGAGCATCAGAAGCCGCATGGCAAGTTGCAGCCCCTGGAGATTCCCATGTGGAAATGGGAACATATCACGATGGATTTTATTACCAAGTTACCGAGGACGGCGAAGGGGTTTGATACTATATGGGTCATCGTGGATCGATTGACCAAGAGTGCCCATTTCTTGGCCATACAGGAGAGCTCATCGGCCGAGAAATTGGCCGACGTGTACGTTCGCGAGATCGTGTCTCGCCATGGGGTTCCCGTTTCTATTGTCTCTGATCGGGATGTCAGGTTTACCTCCCGCTTCTGGCAGAAGTTTCACGAGGAGCTGGGCACACAGTTGCACTTCAGCACAGCATTCCATCCACAGACTGATGGTCAGAGCGAGCGGACCATTCAGACCCTCGAGGATATGTTGAGAGCGTGTGTCATTGATTTCGGTGGGAGCTGGGATTCCCACCTACCGCTTGCAGAGTTCGCCTACAACAACAACTATCATTCCAACATTGACGCCCCGCCATTCGAGCTGTTGTATGGGCGGAAATGTCGCACCCCGGTCTGTTGGGGTGAGGCTGGTCACAGGGTGATGGGTCGGACGGAGGTGGTCTTGCAGACCACCGAGAAGATTCAGCAGGTTACACAGCGGTTGCAGACCGCTCAGAGTCGGCAGAAGAGTTACTCTGACCGACGCCGATCCGAGTTAGAGTTTTAGGTCGGTGACATGGTACTCCTGAAGGTCTCGCCCTGGAAGGGCGTGATCCGCTTCAGAAAGAGGGGAAAATTGGGTCCCCGATATATTGGGCCGTTCAGGATCATTGCCAGGGTTGGCAAGGTGGCTTACAGACTAGAGCTTCCGGAGGAGCTTAGTCGGATCCACAGTACCTTCCACGTTTCGCAGTTGCGAAAGTGCATTGTGGACCCGGAGGCAGTGGTGCCACTGGATGACATTCAGATTGATGAGCGCCTGAATTATATTGAGAGGCCAATTGCCGTTTTGGAAAGGAAAGTGAAAGTCCTGCGCAACAAGGAGGTTCCGTTGGTAAAGATACAATGGGAGCATCGGAGGGGATCCGAGTGGACATGGGAGTCAGAGGCTGAGATGCGGGAGCATTACCCAGAGTTATTTGCTACAGAAGACTTCGAGGACGAAGTCTAAGTCAAGTGGGGGAGAATTGTAACATCCCAACCGTCAGATATTATTAATTTTTCCATTTAGACTTCATGTCTAAGGTCTACTCGACGAGTTGGCGCTTGACTCGTCGAGTAGCAGCGGGCTAGGACACGTCAATTAATGAGTGACTCGTCGAGTCGGCATGAGGGACTCGACGAGTAGGAGCTGGCAGTGGAAACCCTAATTTTCAGGGTTTTGCACCCTATATATTGGACCATTAGCGCCTCCCACTGTCCTCTATCACCCTCTTGAGACCCAGAAACCCTAATTTCCGTGAGTGAGAGCTTGGAGAGTGTTTTGGAGCTTTGGGAAGTGACTTTTGTGAAGGAAATTTGTAGATCAAGAGGCTAGCATCAAGATTTCTGTGTGGATCCAGAGTCTACTTCAGTTTGGGCACGTTTTGGAGGTAACCAGCTGTTACCTTAACCTCTTTTTCTTCTAGAATCATTCATATGTGGAAACTAGGGCTTTCTTTAGTTATTCATGAAGGGATTTTGGTATGGAAGCTAGATCTGAAGTTGAAACTTCAGATCTGAACCTCTTTTGAGTCCTAAGTCCATAAAGTTTCCAGCTCTTTCAAGGATGAGACTCTCCTATGGTGTAAAGCTCCATTAGAAGCTTAGATTGGTCATTTAGAGCCTTTAGGACCTTGCATGCGTGTAAAGTTTTCAACTTTACATGATAAACATGCCTTAGAAGCTTGGATCTGTAATCTGGAACCTTGGCATGGCTTAAAAAGTGTCTGCATGGATGAAGGTCTGCAAGGACTCGGCGAGTTGCATAGTCAACTCGGTGATTCATATGAAGGTGGTCATGAACTCGTCGAGTTGATGAACAAACTCGGCGAGTCCGTTGAAGATTGCCTTGAACTCGGCGAGTCGTTCGAAGACTCGGCAAGTCGGCTAGGTGGTCATGAACACGTATGAACTCGGCGAGTTAAAGGGGAACTCGACGAGCCAATCAAGGATTTCACGACTTCTCGAGTTCAGAAAGGACTCGACGAGTCGGTGAACTGCACTCGACAAGTCGAGTCAACATGGACTGTTGACTTTGACTGTGGACTTTGACTTTGACCAAGAGTTGACCAGTTGACTTCTGAGGGTATTCTGGTAATTTGGAGATTTATGAAAAAGGGTTTTATGGTAACTATAGATGGTGGAGTTCGTGTTGGTGATCCGGAAGTTGAGCTTTCTAGTTTCAGACGACAGTTGCAAGGTGAGTTATCCTCACTATACTAAGGGGTCTAAGGCACCAAGGCCGGCCCATTGGATATGTTTTCCTGGCAGTGTTAGATGTTGAGTATGAGTTAGTGTTGCATGCTAGTAGTTATGCCAGTTAGGTAAACCTGTAGGACTACCTGTGATGTTATATGATTATTGCATGCTCAGTGGTTATGTGGTATGTTATATGTTATGTGGGATGGGTTGAGGTTGTACTGCTCCGTGCGGTAGCCAACAGACCTTAGCAGCATTCCAGTTACGGGCTAAAGGGAGACTCGTACTGTGTGCTCGGGGGCATTCCAGTTACGGGCTAAAGGGAGACTCGTACTGTGGGCTCAGGGGTAATCCAGTCTGTAAAGTTGGGGACCCATTACATGTTGTTCAGTTTGTTATGATATGTTTATATGGACTGTATGTGTATCGGTATTTTGGGGGAACTCACTAAGCTCTCGGGCTTACAGTTTCAGTTTATTGTTTCAGGTACATCAGGTGATCGCGACAAGGCGAAGGCGTGATCGTACAGCTCCTCATGTTTTGTCTATGTTTCTGGGAAAAGTCTGATATTATACATTTTGAAAACAAAGTTGTAATGATTTTTAATGGTTTGAAATGTTTTTAAAAGTTTAAATTGGTTTGAATTTTTGGGTGTTACATCAGGATTTTATCCTTTTCCAAAAAGATTTCTTGAAAGAACCCTTTCTATACTTTCATATTTCTGAAAGACCCAACTTTCATACTTGACAATATAGTTACTCCAAAACATGCTACATGCATATTCATAAAACAATATTTTATATTGATAAAGCGGTTACAAACTATTGGATACAAACCCACTATTTCATAGTGTTATATATTAAATAACTTCCCAGGATTCTATAGATTTATACATATGGGAGTACAAAATACAATAGTTTCAAACTATTCAAAAATCTTCTATCAATACAGTAGTTTCAAACTATTCAAAAAATCTGCTACCAGTATATAACTATACTGGATGCTTATCTCCTGCAAATTAGTTAAACATTGAGAGGGGTAAGCGGTGACGCTTAGTGAGTTCAATAATAGATACAATATAACGTTATGCCATATATATACTGTAATATGCCAGAAGCAAAGAGGAACAAGGAACAACAAAGGCATAATGCGAAAAGCTTTCCATATTAATCAATGAGACATAACAAATTCCATACTTGATATAAAATCAATAAAGTTTCAGCACAAATGGCACAGTAAATACTCAAGAATATCATTTTGCTAGAATATTTAGGCTTTCAGCCTTATCTTAGCATACTACCGAAGCCGAAGTGATGCCTATGTCATACACTTCATGGTCAACGGTTCATACCAATACCCAAGTGATGCTTATGTCATACACTTCAAGTCAGAGGTACAGCCTTGCTATAAAATAGCAGATACAACAACTCGAGATGATAACATGGAAAAGCACATAGCACATATAACACATAACATACAATTGTTCCTATATATTAAACTCACCGAGAAATAAACGGGGGTCAAAATAGTAATTTGGGCAGCAGTTCGGCTTTAAATATGACTTTCTTCGTTGAAAACTGGGAGTTTTCTTGAAAACCGGGCTCTGCGAAGGTAGAGCTTCGAAACCGAAAAGATAAATTTTTTTGGGCTTCTCGGGAATCTCGGGGTGCGCTTCGGGCTTTGGAATAAGTATCGGGGCTTTGGGGAAAGTCGGAATGTAAGAAAATGTTGAAAAGGGTGAAAAAGACCAAAATTCAAACATGTAACCGGGAGGTCTCGCACCCTTTATATAGGTGCGAGCCTTGGATCCGAAGCGAGGAGAGGAGGGCATGTGTGCGAGGCTCGGAACACGCGGCAGCAGGGCGAAGCTTCGGCCGGAGAGCTGGCTGCTTCGGATTGGGTCGACTGCTTCGGTCCAATGGGAGGAGGACACGAGGGTCGGATCACGTGTTGCATGCGAGGATCACGTGCTTCTTCGGACACCTGTGCGACACGCGTCGCTTCTCGGACATGCCACGCAGCAGCTTCGGACACGTGGCCAACTCCGAGCGAGGGTGACGTGGCAATCACTATTCATGCGAAATTTCTCGAAGAATGTGCCCAATCTTGTAAAATCCATAACTTTCTCATACGAACTCCGTTTTTGACGTTCTTTATATGCACGCGTAGAGAAAATTATGCTCTACAACTTTCTTTTAGACTTCGTCGGAAAAATTTTGACTTTATTTTTATATTATTATTTTTAACAGACCGGGACTGGTAAATCCGTTAAAAATTCATAACTTCTTCATCCGACGTCCGTTTTCGTCAGACTTTTTACCGTTGTACTACTAATGACGAGACCTTCTATTATCGTTTAGGTTGTGTCGGCTAAAAATCACTCGATCTAAAATTCGAGTTTTTAGCTGTCTACTGCTAAGCTGAAACTAGTAAAAATCATAACTTCCTCATACGAAGTCAGATTTTGGCGTTCTTTTTATCGAACTTCTCGGTTTAACGAATACTACGACTTTCATTTAGATCACTAAGGCTAAAAAGTAGTTTATCAAAAACTCACTTTTTACGTCATTCGGCACCGTGTCGGTTTTATCGCGGATCTTCGATTGGTCATAACTTCTTCGTTATAACTCGGATTTCGACGAGGTTTTCGCCTACGTGTTTCTAACGAGATTATCTACAACTTTCAACAATAAAATTTTACTTATTTCAAGTTTTATATTTTCGCTAAATTTCACTATTTAGCTTTTAATTGGAATCTCATAAGACTTCCAATAATTTATGAGTGATTCTAAACATAGTTTTACCTTATTTCTAGTAAAAACTATCTGTTAGACCTCAGTACTCAATATCACATAATATTTCATAATATTATTTTTATAAAACACGATCTCAAAACGTGTATGTTACAAATACCTCCTCCTTTTGAGAATTTCGTCCCCGAAATTACATCGATTAAAATAAATGGGGATATTTCGCTCTTATCTCATTCTTATTCTCCCAAGTATAGTTCGGGCCTCGATGGTGTTTCCATTTGACAAGCACCAACTCTACTTCTTTATTACGTAGCTTAGTCGTTCTTTCGTTTACGATCTCTTCAGGCTCTTCTACATAAGTTAACTTATTATCCAGTTTCACCTCGGATAATGGAACTGCCTCATCATAGATGCTTAGGCACTTGTGCAGATAACTCACATGGAGGACATCATGAATACCTGCCAAATCTTCAGGCAATTCCAAGCGGTATGCTTGTTTACCAATCCTCTGGAGGATTTTGAAAGGACCAACAAATCTAGGACTTAGTTTTCCTTTCTTTCCAAATCGCATAAGACCTTTCCATGGGGATACCTTCAACATTACGAAATCCCCCACCTGGAATTCTATTGGTCGTCTCCTCTTTTCCGTATAGGACTTTTGTCAATCCTGGGCGGCTTTCATTCTTTCTCGTACAATTTGAATCTTGTCGGTGGTGTCTTGAATCATTTGAGGGCCTCCAAGGATTTTCTGTCCTATTTCACGCCAACATAATGGAGTACGACACTTGCGACAATATAATGCCTCATATGGCGGCATTTTGATTGAAGCGTGGTAACTGTTATTATACGAGAATTCGACAAGAGGTAAGTATTTATCCCAGTTACCACCGAACTCCAAGACACATGTACGAAGCATATCTTCTACCGTTTGGATTGTTCTCTCCGTCTGTCCATCTGTCTGGGGATGATAGGCTGTGCTGAGAGCAACTCGAGATCCCAATTCACGTTGCATACTCGCCCAAAAGTGAGAAGTGAAGCGAGTATCACGATCGGAAACGATCTTTAGTGGCACACCATGTCTTGCAACAATTTCATCCAAGTATACTTGTGCATATTTCTCCATTGGAGCCGTTTCACGCATGGCAAGAAAATGAGCGCTTTTAGTCAGGTGGTCGACGATTACCCAAATGCTATCATGCTGTCTAGCAGTCTTTGGCAATTTGGTAATAAAATCCATGGGCAGTTCTTCCCATTTCCATACAGGTACACTAAGGCTTTCTGGGGTTCCGTAAGGCTTTTGGTGCTCTGTTTTGACTTGTAAGCATACTAAGCATTCTTGTACATATCTTCCAATGTCTCTCTTTAATCCAGGCCACCAATAATCAGCTCTTACATCGTAGTACATTTTACTTGTACCAGGATGTATTGACAGTTTAGACTTATGGGCTTCATCTAAAATCTTCTTTCTTAATCCACCGATCTTCGGAATCCACAGTCGATTCTTGAATACCTTCAGTCCTTGGGGATCATCAAGTAAAACATCGGTGTAATGTACCATCCCTTCTTTCTTCACATTTTCTGGCTTTAGGGCTTCTACTTGCCATTTCTCTAGTTCATCTAGGATAGTGAACTTTACTGTGGTGTGAGTAATAGCATAACACATACTATTACGATAAACCTTTCTGCTAAGTGCATCGGCAACTACATTAGCCTTTCCAGGATGATATAGGATTTCACAGTCATAGTCTTTGATCAGCTCCATGGCTCGTTGTTGTCTCATATTCAGAGTTTGCTGACTGAATATATACTTGAGACTCTTGTGGTCGGTATACAATTGACATTTTGTACCAAAGAGGTAATGTCTCCAAAGTTTTAGGGCAAATACCACTGCAGCGAGTTCGAGATCATGAGTGGGATAATTCTTTTCATAATCTTTCAGTTGTCTTGAGGCATAGGCTATCACTTTACCACGTTGCATCAACACACAACCGAGGCCTAATCTTGAAGCATCGCTATATACAGAGAAATCATCATCATCTTCTGGAAGTGATAAGATTGGAGCATGGGTCAAAAGATCTTTTAGAGTCGAGAAAGCTTTTTCTTGGGCTTCACCCCATTCGAACTTCACTTCCTTTCGTGTAAGACTCGTGAGAGGTACGGCTATACGAGAAAAATCCTTAATAAATCTCTGGTAATATCCCGTGAGACCCAAGAAACTACGAATTTCGGAAGCATTACGGGGCACTTCCCAATTTTGAATAGCTTCAATTTTAGTAGGATCTACGGATACACCGTCACCAGAAATAACATGGCCAAGAAATTGAACTTGGCGAAGCCAAAATTCACATTTCGAGAATTTAGCATAAAGCTTCTCCTTTCGAAGAAGTTCTAACACCGCACGAATATGAATGGTATGATCAGCTTCAGTCTTGGAATATATTAGAATATCGTCTATGAATACAATGACAGATTTATCGAGCATTGGGCGGCATACCCGATTCATCATATCCATGAATACAGCAGGAGCATTCGTTAAACCAAACGGCATAACAAGGAATTCGTAATGCCCATATCGAGTACGAAAAGCAGTCTTCGGTACATCCTGCTCGTGAACTTTCAACTGATGATAGCCAGATCTTAGATCAATCTTGGAGAAATAGCTAACACCCTGAAGTTGATCGAACAAATCGTCGATGCGAGGTAGTGGATACTTGTTCTTGATAGTCACCTTATTCAGCTCACGATAATCAATGCACATCCGCATCGATCCATCTTTCTTCTTGACAAACAGTACCGGAGCACCCCAGGGAAAGGTACTTGGTCGGATAAAGCCTTTGTCAAGTAATTCCTGCAGTTGGATCATCATTTCTTTCATCTCAGCTGGCGCAAGACGATAAGGAGTCTTAGCAATCGGAGCAGCACCAGGCACAAGGTCAATTCGGAATTCTACTTGCCTGTCCGGAGGAAGACCAGGCAATTCTTCAGGAAAAACATCTGGATATTCCTTAGCAATGGGAACATCATTCACCGTTTTCTTATCTTCTTTCGAGACATCGACTGTGTAGGCCAGATAGATAGAACACCCTTTCGATATGAATTTACGGGCTTTAAGGAAAGATATTATTTTTAAGGTTCCTTGTTCACCATAGACATAGATAGGATTCTCCCCTTCAATGGGAATACGTACTATCTTTTCATAACACAAAAGGTCTGCGTGGTTCTTCGACAACCAATCCATGCCGAGAATAATGTCAAAGTTGGGCAAGGAGATAGGAATTAGATTAGCAAGAAAATTATAGCCTTCAATTTCTATAACACAATTCCTATAGACTTTATCGGCAAGTAATGATATACTTCCAGCAGTCTCTACGTGAAAGGGTTGCGCGAGTGCATAGCAAGCAATTTGAAAAGAATGCGCAAATTCATAAGACACAAAAGAATCTGAGGCACCAGAATCAAATAAGATGTGAGCAGGTCTAGAGTTAACAAGAAATGTACCCGTCACAACATTCGGGTCCTCGCGTGCCTCTTCTGTGGTGATCTGGAATACACGACCCTTAGCTTTTGGAACCTCCTCCTTTTTAGTTGGAGTACCCCTTGATTGTTGAACAGGAGCTTGACTTTTCGCCGGTTGTTGAACGGAAGCTTGACTTCCCGTCATCTGACTAGTAAGGGTGGGGCAAAAACGCTTCCTGTGGCCAGTAACACCACATGCAAAGCATGTAACACCTTTCATTGGACACACTGGCCTCTTGTGTCCTACTTCTCCACATCCAAAACAGACCACGGTTCTTTCCTCTAGTCTGCATTCGCCCGAATGATTCTTTCCACAATTTCGACAAGCTGCTGACTGAAGAGAAAAAGATTGTGACCTGCCGTGGCCACGAAAAGCACTCTGAGATTGTACTTGCTTGCTAGGTTCAGATCGAACGAATTGAGTTGGTGGAATAGGGGAAGCAGGAGCAGTCCTTTCAGTACGTGGATGTTTCGAAACAGTAAGAGTGGCACCACGTATTTCTAAGTCATGCTCACGCTTTCGAGCATACTCAACAGCTTTATCAAATGATAGTACTTCCCGATTGGCAACGAAATCGTGAATTTCGTGCCGTAGTCCTTCTAAGAATAACTGAATTTTCTCATCTTCAGTTGGAATATACTTTACGGCAAACCGTGCTTTTTGATTGAACTGAGTTTCATACTCATTCACAGTCATTCCTCCCTGTTTAAGCTCGAGGAATTCTTTCTCCAACCTCCTCCTCATGTCTAGAGGACAGTACTTCTCTAGCACACGAGTTTTGAACATTTCCCAGGATAAATTGTCAAACTTCTGAGAGCTTCATAGGTTGCTTCCCACCAGACCAAGGCTTCTCCGATGAGCATTGCAGAAGTATAGTTAGCCTTGTCTTCAGCATCTACATGAGAAATACGAAACACTTTTTCTGTGTTCTGGATCCAAGTAAGAACAATAATTGGATTAATAACACCAGAAAACTCTGTAGCACCGCTACTCTTGAAATCTTTAAACGAGGGACGCTTCACCTCTCCTCTCGAAGATTCTCCAGTGGCTTTCTCTTTTCCTTTATCACCACCCTTTTTGTGTTCTTCGAGAGTCTGTCGAATAACACCGGTAAGTTTACCCAAGAGTCGCTCCTCACGAGGAGATACTGGAGTATTCACTTCCTCAGGTTGAGGACCTTCACCAACCTCGGGGGTATGGCTACTAACCTGTTCAGCCATTGCTCTGAAATAGGGAGTAATATTGTATTTTAGAATATTAGGGTTTACTATTACCTAATACTTTTATATATATATTTCCTACGGTTTGTATCCCTATACTTACAATAATTAAGTTCATATATTGAACTTCCAATAGTTTAAGACTAAATACCAATCCGTGGAATTTAGTTCACTTAAACCACTGCTCTGATACCATGATTGAAAGAACCCTTTCTATACTTTCATATTTCTGAAAGACCCAACTTTCATACTTGACAATATAGTTACTCCAAAACATGCTACATGCACATTCATAAAACAATATTTTATATTGATAAAGCGGTTACAAACTATTGGATACAAACCCACTATTTCATAGTGTTATATATTACATAACTTCCCAGGATTCTATAGATTTATACATATGGGAGTACAAAATACAATAGTTTCAAACTATTCAAAAATCTTCTATCAATACAGTAGTTTCAAACTATTCAAAAAATCTGCTACCAGTATATAACTATACTGGATGCTTATCTCCTGCAAATTAGTTAAACATTGAGAGGGGTAAGCGGTGGCGCTTAGTGAGTTCAATAATAGATACAATATAACGTTATGCCATATATATACTGTAATATGCCAGAAGCAAAGAGGAACAAGGAACAACAAAGGCATAATGCGAAAAGCTTTCCATATTAATCAATGAGACATAACAAATTCCATACTTGATATAAAATCAATAAAGTTTCAGCACAAATGGCACAGTAAATACTCAAGAATATCATTTTGCTAGAATATTTAGGCTTTCAGCCTTATCTTAGCATACTACCGAAGCCGAAGTGATGCCTATGTCATACACTTCATGGTCAACGGTTCATACCAATACCCAAGTGATGCTTATGTCATACACTTCAAGTCAGAGGTACAGCCTTGCTATAAAATAGCAGATACAACAACTCGAGATGATAACATGGAAAAGCACATAGCACATATAACACATAACATACAATTGTTCCTATATATTAAACTCACCGAGAAAATAAACGGGGGTCAAAATAGTAATTTGGGCAGCAGTTCGGCTTTAAATATGACTTTCTTCGTTGAAAACTGGGAGTTTTCTTGAAAACCGGGCTCTGCGAAGGTAGAGCTTCGAAACCGAAAAGATAAATTTTTTTGGGCTTCTCGGGAATCTCGGGGTGCGCTTCGGGCTTTGGAATAAGTATCGGGGCTTTGGGGAAAGTCGGAATGTAAGAAAATGTTGAAAAGGGTGAAAAAGACCAAAATTCAAACATGTAACCGGGAGGTCTCGCACCCTTTATATAGGTGCGAGCCTCGGATCCGAAGCGAGGAGAGGAGGGCATGTGTGCGAGGCTCGGAACACGCGGCAGCAGGGCGAAGCTTCGGCCGGAGAGCTGGCTGCTTCGGATTGGGTCGGCTGCTTCGGTCCAATGGGAGGAGGACACGAGGGTCGGATCAAGTGTTGCATGCGAGGATCACGTGTGGCATGCGAGGATCACGTGCTTCTTCGGACACCTGTGCGACACGCGTCACTTCTCGGACATGCCACGCAGCAGCTTCGGACACGTGGCCAACTCCGAGCGAGGGTGACGTGGCAATCACTATTCATGCGAAATTTCTCGAAGAATGTGCCCAATCTTGTAAAATCCATAACTTTCTCATACGAACTCCGTTTTTGACGTTCTTTATATGCACGCGTAGAGAAAATTATGCTCTACAACTTTCTTTTAGACTTCGTCGGAAAAATTTTGACTTTATTTTTATATTATTATTTTTAACAGACCGGGACTGGTAAATCCGTTAAAAATTCATAACTTCTTCATCCGACGTCCGTTTTCGTCAGACTTTTTACCGTTGTACTACTAATGACGAGACCTTCTATTATCGTTTAGGTTGTGTCGGCTAAAAATCACTCGATCTAAAATTCGAGTTTTTAGCTGTCTACTGCTAAGCTGAAACTTGTAAAAATCATAACTTCCTCATACGAAGTCAGATTTTGGCGTTCTTTTTATCGAACTTCTCGGTTTAACGAATACTACGACTTTCATTTAGATCACTAAGGCTAAAAAGTAGTTTATCAAAAACTCACTTTTTACGTCATTCGGCACCGTGTCGGTTTTATCGCGGATCTTCGATTGGTCATAACTTCTTCGTTATAACTCGGATTTCGACGAGGTTTTCGCCTACGTGTTTCTAACGAGATTATCTACAACTTTCAACAATAAAATTTTACTTATTTAAAGTTTTATATTTTCGCTAAATTTCACTATTTAGCTTTTAATTGGAATCTTATAAGACTTCCAATAATTTATGAGTGATTCTAAACATAGTTTTACCTTATTTCTAGTAAAAACTATCTGTTAGAACTCAGTACTCAATATCACATAATATTTCATAATATTATTTATATAAAACACGATCTCAAAACGTGTATGTTACATTTCTCCACATATGTTCATCAAGGTAGACATTCAAGGAATCTACCTGCAGTTAAAGAATTCCAAAAAAAGTTGTTTTTTAAAAGTACGATGCTATTAATGAATTTTTTTTTGCAAAGTTCAACGCTATTAATGAATTCGCTTCCAGAACACTGTTGTAACACCCGGAATCTAGGAGGCCAAGTTGGGGAAGGAAAAACCCTAAGTCAATGAGTCGACTCGTCGAGTCCAAGGAAGAACTCGACGAGTCGGAGCGAGTTCTGTGTCACATATTAAGTGGCCGACTCGGCGAGTCGGGGGACTGACTCGCCGAGTCTGGTCTGGGTTGGGAAACCCTAATTTCGGGACTTGGTGCCCTATTTAAGCATCATATTCTCATTCCCTCAGCCTCATCTTCAGCCACCAGACCCTAAACCCTCACCCACAAAACCCTAGTGCATCTTGTGAGTGTTTGAGCCACCTTTGTGTGATTTGTGTGCTCTTGAAGAGGAAGAAGGAGAGGAAGGAAGTTGGAGGTTCAAGGAGGAGGAAGTAGATCCAGAAGATACACTCATTTGGCTGCAATTCTTGGTAATCAAGTCTTCATCTTGGCTTTTGGTTTATTTGATTTCCTTATAGTCCTTTTTATGAAGTTTTTGGTCCAAGAATGATTACTTGTGGGATTTGGACGTCCCCAAGCAAGATCCTTTCAGATCTGAGAGTATTTAGGGTAGTTAAGGCATAAAGGTGGAAACTTTATGCCATTAGAACTCCCCATAGTGGACATGATGATCATCGTACTCGATGAGTTAAGGAGGAAATCGGCGAGTCCAAGGCAATCTCCTTAATTTATGAAGGTGGACTCGGTGAGTTCAAAGGAGAACTCGGCATGTCAGATGAAGGAGGGTGCCGATGTGTTGAAGGTGCACTCGACGAGTTCATGGAGAACTCGACGAGTAGAATCGAAGTCTAGAGTTTTGTGTAGAATGTGGGACTCGGCGAGTTGGTAGGCCAACTCGGCGAGTTGAAGTCAACTCGGAGTGTTGACTTTGACCAAGTTTGACCTGGGTTGACTTTTGGAATATTGTGGTCTAGATGTTATTTTGGGTATTGATAGTTCGGGGAGCCGAAGGATCAGCAGTTCAGAAGTTGTCGGTTGGCAGTCAGAAGTGTTTCAGCTAGTCTTCAGCAGTGCGAGGTGACTCTCCTCACTGTGTGAATGGGTTTAAGGCCATAATGCCGGCCCATGTAGATTACGAGTAAGAAGACCCGGGGGTTAGCCCTAAGCACTGTATGCTAGTATAATATTCCGGACCAAGGTCCGATGCCGGGCAGGTGCCCGAGGCAGGTTTATGTGTATGTTATTCCAGACCAAGGTCTGATGCCGGGTGGGAGCCCGAGGTATGTTGCATGTTAGTTTATACTTGTTGACTGTGTGATACTTGTATGTGTCTAGTAGGGAGGTGAGTGTGGGCGAGGTCCCGTATCTCACCATTATGTAACATCCGGATTTCCAGGTATTATATTTGATCATTTATTTTTTTGAGAAAAAGGGAGGGACTCGACGAGTTGAGGCGTAGACTCGTCGAGTAGGAGCGCGTGTGCTGACTGGATTAATGAACGGACTCGATGAGTCGGGAAGGGTGGACTCGACGAGTCCGCGCTGTAATTTGAAACCCTATTTCTCGGGGTCTGTGCCCTATTTAAAGGCCTTAATGGCCTCCATTTGCGGCCACTTCATCCTAGAGAAACCCTAGAGAGAGCAGTAAGAGAGTTTGAGAGCAAGAAGAGGTTAATACATCACTTTTGGTGTTGTTTTGCTAGAAGGAAGAAGGAAACACCAATCTAGAGCGTGAAGGGGGCTTGGATCTGGGCTAATCATCTTGAGATTTCATCTCTGGAGGTATAATCCTTTCTATTTCATGTTGATATGATAGATTTCATGATTTTAGGGTTTTTACCTCCATTTTATGTAAGATCTAGTGAGTATGAGGCCTCCTTTGTGTTAATAGCATCAGATCTGGACCATGAGAGGTCCATAGAGTCACTATCCCTCAGCTTTATGCAAGCAAATGAGAGATTGGGGACTAGGTTGCCATTTTTAGAGTTATTTCTCCATTTGTGACTTGATATGGGTTGCATGCACGTAAAGGTTGCACCTTTACGTGACCTTTGAGCACTTGAAGGGTAGATATGATAGTTAGGGAAGCAGATCTGACCTTAGGAGGTCATTTGAGTATGAACATGGAAGCAACTCGCCGAGTCCATAAGTGGACTCGACGAGTCGAGTCGGGGTTGCCCCACGATTCGTGATAGGAGAAACCCGTCGAGTGGAAGGATGACTCGACGAGCCAAGAGAGGCTTGAAGGAATCAGAGGACCCGCATGGACTCGCCGAGTCGCCCTTGTGCACTCGACGAGTCGGGTCAAAGTTTGACCGTTGACTTTCGTTGACTTTAGGGTTCTGGTCAAGACTGATTCAGGAGAGTTCAGGGAAGGGTAGAATGGCCTTCTACCCACTCTGTAGAGATGAGATTATGAGAGAATATTGATCGGGAATGTTATTTGAATAATAGTATGAGGCTAGGTCGGGACGTTGAGCACGAGAGTTATCCGACTTCATTGAGGTGAGTGTTCTCACTATACTGTACCTGGAAGGGTACCTATGTGTGACCGGAAGGTCTTATATGCTATGAGATGTATGAGCTGTATGTTGTTCTGTGATATGTATGTGTTATGTATGTTATGTACGATAAGGACCGGAAGGTCAAGATGATATGGAACGGAAGGTCAAGAGGTTACGGACCGGAAGGTAGATACGGGTAGGACCGGAAGGTCTACCGGGATTCGGGACGGAAGTCCCCTGAGACACATGGATCGGAGGATCCTACAGGGTTATGGCCTGGAAAGGCGTATGTGTGGTATGTGGTATTTTGGGGAACTCACTAAGCATTTATGCTTACAGTTGTTATGTTATATGTTTCAGGTACTAGCGAGGATCGCGGGAAGGCGCCGACATGATCCGTACACACTTATGGAGTTTATGTTATTGAGATTCTGGGACATGTTTTGTTATGACACAGTGGATACATTATGTTTTTGTGATTATTGTGTGATTGAAAGTATGATTTAAAAATGAAAATTTGTTTTGAAAATTACGTTGTTACAAGTTGGTATCAGAGCCTTGGTTTCAGGGATTCGGGTGCATCTTCGGATGAATCTGAACTCAAACTGAGGATTTGAGAAAGTTTTTCATAAAATAAACAATTTTTCTAAGAGAGTAAAAGATTTTGAGACAAGCAGAAGGAAGCAGTGTGTACGATCAGCCAGCGCCTGAACGGTGATTTCCCAAAATACCCTTACATTATGTGTTATGAGATATGTCATGATATGATATGCATGCTAGAGTTGGCTAGGTATTCATATTAGGACTAGAGTGGCCTGATTTTGTGATGCCTTAGCCTAGGAAGCATTTTGCTGCTATGTGATGCTTGAGAGCGAGTAGGTAGCAGTGAGGAGCTGATGAGAGGTCTACCGAAGGGTAGCCTATGCCAGTGAGATATAGAGTACTTGTGATCTGGGATTCTAGGAGGAGGACTTGGGGTGAACATTGATGCGGTGTGGACGGTAGTATAGGGCCCGTACTACTGAAGACACCAGATCAGTGCACAGTCTAAGTAAGAATCCTTAGGGTACTAGGGAACGAGTAGGGTTGAGTTATCGAGTGCGAGTATGCTCGAGCAAATCTCTGATATTATTATGTTGTATTTCAGAGATATCATGGTTGGGACACGCCACAGACCTGAGACGAGCGGCGTGAGTGACGAGGAACTTCGTCAGATGATCCACGATGAGGTGGCAGCGGCGATTCGAGCCAAGATTCCGGAGATGTTTGGGTCTATCAAGACCACATTGATTGAGACTTTTGACGAGTGGTACGCAGCAGTGATTGAGGCTGCGGCTGTTGCAGCTACTGCAGCTGTGGCTGCTGCCAGGCCTCAGGGAGGTGACTCGTTGTTGCTTCGGGAGTTCAGCAACACGAAGCCACCAGAGTTTGATGGGACGCAGGATCCAATCGCTGCGATGAGATGGATTTCTGATATCGAGGGATGCTTCTAAACGTGTTCATGTCCGGAGCATCCGAGGGTACGGTTCGCGCTGAACCAGCTTCGCTTGGGAGCGAAGGACTGGTGGAAGTTCGTGACGGCGAGCTTCACTCTTGCAGAGATTTCAGAGGTGACCTGGGAGAGGTTCACCACCATGTTCAGAGACGAGTATGTTCCCCCAGTGGAGAGGGAACGGTTGGTTCAGGAGTTCTTGACCCTCAAGCAGGGTACTGATTCTGTTACTGTGGTTACCAGGAAATTTCATGAGAGGGCGATGTTCTGCCCTGAGCAGGTGTCTACCGAGTAGGCACGTATGAGCCGGTATTTGGGCGTTTTGAAGAGGGATATTCGGGAGTTCGTGTCGAACTCGACTTACCGGACATTTGCTGAGCTCCAGGCAAATGCTCGGAAGAGGGAGATTGAGTTGGAGACTCAGGCCAGGGAGGAGGCCGAGTCTCAGAGGATGGATCGGCGGCCGACACAGTCTCAGCCGGCAGCCAACCGGGCCAAGTCCGCTGATACGAGATCTGGAGGCCAGAAGGGCCGCACTTGTGGGAAGTGCGGAAAGGGACATGATGGGGTCTGTCGATCGGGTGCTTGCTACAAATGTGGCAAGGAGGGGCATATCGCCAAGGATTGCCCCATGGGATTTATGGTTTGCTTTCATTGCAACCAGACTCGCCATCGGAAGGCCGAGTGCCCGCAGTTACATCAGGGATCAGCACAGGGATCTGCGCCTACTGCTAGGGCTACCGAGGTTCGGCCAGCGAAGGCCGAGGCACCGAAGGCTCGTGGGAGAGCCTTCCAGTTGAAAGCGGAGGAGGTCCGTGCAGCGCCCGATGTTGTGGCTGGTATGTATTCTTTATTATTTATGCTGAGTTGAGACATTGTGCTTATATTATGATATGTGTAGGTACTTTTCTTGTGAATTCTGTACCTTCCTTAGTGTTATTTGACTCGGGTGCGAGTCGATCATTTGTGTCGATAGCGTTTAGTTGGCACATCAGTATTCGGCGAGAGGCGTTGAGTCGACCTTTACGAGTTTCCATAGCTGACGAGCGAGCGGTGTATGCTACGGATGTGATTCGAGGATGTGTACTCGAGATCTTCGGTGTTGAGTTCCCGATAGATCTGGTCCCGATAGCGATGGGGGACGTGTGTGTCATAGTGGGCATGAATTGGTTGAGCCGATTTGGGGCTGTTATAGACTGCGAGCGACAGTTGGTGACGATACGAGACCCTAGTGGGGGAATACTTACGGTGTACGGCGAGGGTACCCGATGTGGGTCAGCGTTTTGTTCGGCTGCCAAAGCGAGACAGAGTTTACAGCAGGGCTGTAGCGGGTTTGTGGCAAATGTGATGGATTCACGAGTGGCCGCCGAGGGGACAAGTTCGGTTGATGATGTGCCGATAGTGCGTGAGTTCCCGGATGTGTTTCCTAAGGAGTTGTCGGGCGTGGATCCCGAGAGGCAGGTGGAGTTTCGCATCGATTTGATTCCGGGGGCAGCGCCTATCGCCAAGGAGCCTTATCGCCTTACGCCGCCAGAGATGCAGGAACTATCCTTGCAGCTTCAGGAGCTGTTGGGGAAGGGGTTTATTCGACCGAGTAGCTCGCCATGGGGAGCGCCGATTCTTTTTGTCAAGAAAAAGGATGGTTCACACCGGATGTGTATTGATTACTGGGAGTTGAACAAGTTGACGGTCAAGAACCGTTACCCATTACCGAGGATCGACGATTTGTTCGATCAGTTGCAGGGAGCGTCTTGGTTCTCCAAGATTGATCTGAGGTCTGGATATCATCAAATGAGAGTGCGTGATGAGGATATCCAGAAGACGGCGTTCAGAACTCGTTATGGGCATTACGAGTTTATGGTGATGCCTTTTGGGCTCACCAATGCACCGACAACGTTCATGGATCTCATGAACAGGGTGTGCAGACCGATGTTGGACCGATCAATAATCGTGTTCATTGATGATATTCTGGTGTATTCGAGGTCTCGAGAGCAGCATGAGGAGCATTTGAGGGAGATCCTCGGGGTTTTGAGATCGGAGAGGCTGTACGCCAAATTCTCCAAGTGTGATTTCTGGCTGCGAGAGGTTCAGTTCTTGGGGCATCTCGTCAATCAGAAGGGGATATTGGTCGATCTGGCCAAGATTGAGGCAGTGATGAGTTGGGAGGTGCCGAGATCTCCCACCGAGATCAGGAGTTTTCTGGGGTTGGCCGGCTATTATCGGAGATTTATCAAGGATTTCTCCAAGATCGTTGTGCCTCTCACCAGGTTGACCCGAAAGGACGTTACTTTTTCGTGGGGTCCGGAGCAGCAGACCTCGTTTGAGACACTTCGCCAGAGACTATGCGAAGCCCCGGTTTTAGCCCTCCCGGAAGGGATGGAGGATTTTATGGTATATTGTGACGCATCGATATCGGGGTTGGGTGCGGTGCTTATGCAGAGGGGGCATGTGATAGCATATGCATCAAGGTAGCTGAAGCCTCATGAGACGAGGTATCCCACCCACGATCTGGAGTTGGGGGCGGTGGTGTTCGCCCTCAAGATCTGGCGCCATTATCTCTATGGGGTTCGGTGTACCATATACACGGACCACAAGAGTTTGAAGTATCTGATGGATCAGCCCAACCTGAATATGCGTCAGAGGAGATGGTTGGATGTGGTAAAGGATTACGATTGTGAGATCCTGTACCACCCGGGCAAAGCTAATGTGGTAGCTGATGCGCTGAGTCGTAGGGCGGAGAGTGCCCCGATTCGAGACACTTGTATGCGATTGACAGTGATGACTCCGGTGTTGGACACCATTCGGGAGGCCCAGGCAGAGACCGTGAGACCGGAGAACCGCAAGAGAGAGCGGGTGATTGGGCAGGTACCCGAGTTTGTTACCGATAGTCGTGGGCTTATGACCTTTCAGGGTCGGATTTGGGTGCCGTATGCAGGCGGGACGCGCACCACTTTGATGGAGGAGGCGCACAAATCAAGGTTCTCGATCCATCCCGGGGCCACTAAGATGTATTTGGACCTGAAAAGAGAGTATTGGTGGCCCTGTATGAAGAGGGATGTCGCGTGGTTTGTCGAGAGGTGCTTGAACTGTCACAGGGTTAAGGCCGAGCACCAGCGCCCGCATGGCAAGTTTCAGCCACTTGAGGTTCCCCAGTGGAAGTGGGAACAAATTTCTATGGATTTTATCACCAAATTGTCGAGGATCGCGAGGGGCGTCGATGCAATTTGGGTGATAGTCGACTGGCTGACTAAGAGCGCTCACTTCCTTGCTATCAGTGAGAGCTCTTCCGCAGAGAGGCTGGCCGAGTTGTATGTGAGAGAGGTGGTATCGCGTCATGGAGTACCGATCTCGATTGTATCAGATCGAGATGTGTGATTCACTTCCAGGTTTTGGAAGAAGTTCCACGAGGAGTTGGGTACGAGGTTGCATTTCAGTGCCGCCTACCACCCACAGACGGACGGGCAGAGTGAGCGGACGATTCAGACACTCGAGGACAAGCTTCGAGCATGTGTGTTGGACTTCAGGGGAAGTTGGGACACGTACTTGCCGTTGGCTGAGTTTTCCTACAACAACAGCCACCATTCGAGTATTGGTATGCCTCCCTTCGAGTTGTTGTATGGGAGGAGGTGTCGGACTCCCATTTGCTGGGGAGAGGTAGGGCAGCATGTGATGGGTAGCACTGAGATAGTGCTTCAGACGACATAGCAGATACAGCAGATTAGACAGAGGTTATTGACGGCTCAGAGTCGTCAGAAGAGTTATGCGGATAGGCGACGATCCGAGCTTGAGTTCCAGGTGGGAGACTTCGTACTCCTGAAGGTGTCTCCTTGGAAAGGAGTGATCCGATTCAGGAAGAAGGGCAAGCTGGGGCCCCGATACATCGGTCCGTTCAGGGTGACCGCGAGGGTGGGCAAGGTAGCATATCGGTTGGAGCTACCTGCGGAGTTAAGCCAGATTCATGATACCTTCCACGTGTCTCAGTTGAGGAAGTGTATAGCCGACGAGTCGGCGGTGGTGCCGCTGGAGGATATTCAGGTGGATGCGAGCCTCAATTATGCTGAGAGGCCAATCGCGATCCGGGATCGGAAGATCAAGGTTCTGAGGAACAAGGAGGTATCCCTGGTGCAGGTCCGGTGGCAACATCGGAGAGGATCCGAGCTGACTTGGGAGCCGGAGTTGGAGATGCGGGAGCAGCATCCAAAATTGTTTGCGGATCAAGACTTCGAGGGCGAAGTCTGATTCTAGTGGGGGAGAATTGTAACATCCGGATTTTCAGGTATTATATTTGATCATTTATTCTTTTGAGAAAAAGGGAGGGACTCGACGAGTTGAGGCGTAGACTCGTCGAGTAGGAGCGCGTGTGCTGACTGGATTAATGAACGGACTCGACGAGTCAGGAAGGGTGGACTCGACGAGTCCGCGCTGTAATTTGAAACCCTAATTCTCGGGGTCTGTGCCCTATTTAAAGGCCTTTATGGCCTCCATTTGCGGCCACTTCATCCCAGAGAAACCCTAGAGAGAGCAGTAAGAGAGTTTGAGAGCAAGAAGAGGTTAATACATCACTTTTGGTGTAGCTTTGCTAGAAGGAAGAAGGAAACACCAATCTAGAGCGTGAAGGGGGCTTGGATCTGGGCTAATCATCTTGAGATTTCATCTCTGGAGGTATAATCCTTTCTATTTCATGTTGATATGATAGATTTCATGATTTTAGGGTTTTTACCTCCATTTTATGTAAGATCTAGTGAGTATGAGGCCTCCTTTGTGTTAATAGCATCAGATCTGGACCATGAGAGGTCCATAGAGTCACTATCCCTCAGCTTTATGCAAGCAAATGAGAGATTGGGGACTAGGTTGCCATTTTTCGAGTTATTTCTCCATTTGTGACTTGATATGGGTTGCATGCACGTAAAGGTTGCACCTTTACGTGACCTTTGAGCACTTGAAGGGTAGATCTGATAGTTAGGGAAGCAGATCTGACCTTAGGAGGTCATTTGAGTATGAACATGGAAGCAACTCGCCGAGTCCATAAGTGGACTCGACGAGTCGAGTCGGGGTTGCCCCACGATTCGTGACAGGAGAAACCCGTCGAGTGGAAGGATGACTCGACAAGCCAAGAGAGGCTTGAAGGATTCAGAGGACCCGCATGGACTCGCCGAGTCGCCCTTGTGCACTCGACGAGTCAGGTCAAAGTTTGATCGTTGACTTTCGTTGACTTTAGGGTTCTGGTCAAGACTGATTCAGGAGAGTTCAGGGAAGGGTAGAATGGCCTTCTACCCAATCTGTAGAGATGAGATTATGACAGAATATTGATCGGGAATGTTATTTGAATAATAGGAGGAGGCTAGGTCGGGATGTTGAGTACGAGAGTTTACCCGACTTCATTGAGGTGAGTCTTCTCACTATATTGTACCTGGAAGGGTACCTATGTGTGACCGGAAGGTCTTATATGCTATGAGATGTATGAGTTGTATGTTGTTCTGTGATATGTATGTGTTATGTATGTTATGTACGATAAGGATCGGAAGGTCAAGATGATATGGACCGGAAGGTCAAGAGGTTATAGACCGGAAGGTAGATACGGGTAGGACCGGAAGGTCTACCGGGATTCGGGACGGAAGTCCCCTGAGACACATGGATCGGAGGATCCTACAGGGTTATGGCCTGGAAAGGCGTATGTGTGGTATGTGGTATTTTGGGGAACTCACTAAGCATTTATGCTTACAGTTGTTATGTTATGTGTTTCAGGTACTAGCGAGGATCGCGGGAAGGCGCCGGCATGATCCGTACACACTTATGGAGTTTATGTTATTGAGATTCTGGGACATGTTTTGTTATGACACAGTGGATACATTATGTTTTTGTGATTATTGTGTGATTGAAAGTATGATTTAAAAATGAAAAATTGTTTTGAAAATTACGTTGTTAGCCCGACGCACCAGTAGCAGGACAGGGGCGGGGTTCCATGACTCACCAGTAGCAGGACAGGGGCGGGGCCCAAGATAGGTGAGTTTCCTTCCAGTAGTAACGGGTCTACGGCCATAATGTCGGCCCGTTTAAGTAGTAGAGTATGCCGGGGTTAGCCCGACGCAATTTATATGTTTCCGGACTTCGGTCCGATGTCGGGGCGGTCCCGAGAAGTAGTTAAGTATGCTTGATGTCTTTGTGATTCATGCATGTATATGTGCTATGTATTATGTATTTTGGGGCAAGCCCAATGTATGCTAGTTTATGTGTTATATGTTATTTGTTCCGGGTTTCGGCCCGATGTCGGGGCAAGCCCGATGCAGATCATGTGATTAGGATATGTGTTTATGATATATGTTATGTTGTGTATGTACCGGGGTAAGCCCGATGCTGGGGCAAGCCCGATGTCGGGGTGAGCCCGATGCCCGATGCGGTCGGATGCCAGGGTGAGCCCGATGCCAGACAGGAGTCCGATGCCGGGTAAGCCGATGTCGGGATTCGTCCCGATGCAGTGGGAGTAGTCCCAGAGTTATGTTGTTTATTATATGTGTATGGTATGTGGTAGGTTGGGGAGCTCACTAAGCTTCGTGTTTACGGTTTTCAGTTTTGGTTTCAGGTACTTCCGGTAGCGGAGGGTAGAGCTCGGGATGATCGCATTGCACACACCAAGAGGTTTAGCCTGGGATGTTTGCTCTGATAAGATGAACAAGTGTTTGAAATGATACTCTGATTTGAGATAATGACTTATGATTTTGGATGAATGATTTTATAATTATGGTTTAATTAATGATTTAAAAATGAAACTTTTGGTCTTGATTTTTGGGATGTTACAACTGTCCTACAAATGAGCTTCAATGTTGGAAAACATGAAACGTTTCAATATCATCTAAAAATATTCCAAAATAATAATTTTTTTAAGTACAATGCCGTTAATAAACTTTTTTTTTTGCAAATTTCAATACTAAAAACAAATTTTCCCTAGAAAATTGTCATATTAATGACCTACTAATTAACATTTAAATTTATATATTACATAAATGGTTCACTTGTGAACAAAAATACATAAATGGTCCATATTTGAAATGTTTTTTTACATAAATGGTCTATATGCGAAAGAAAATGAAAATGTACTTTCCATTAACAAAATGTTTTCAAAAGATTCCTATTAATGAGCTCTAATGTACATAAAAATAAAACTTTTCTAGATTATTCAAAAAGAATACGAAAAAATCCTTTTTTGAAACTACGATGCTATTAATGAACTTTTTTGCAAAGTTTAATGCTATTAATGAATATTTTGTTTTCCAGAAGACAATCCTTTAAATGATCTTCAATATACAAAAAAATGTGACTTTCCATATCAACTAAAAATAATTAAAAAAAAAGACATTTTTTTAAGAGTACGATGTTATATATGAACCTTTTGTTTTCAAAGTTCAATACTAAAAGCATTTTTTTCCAGAAAAGGTCCTAATATAAGGTTAAAAGAGCATATTGTAAAATACTTATCGATCTATATGAGCAAAAATTAAACATTTCCATCAATACCCAAAAAGGCATATAAATCATGCCTCATTCTGTAATTAATTCCAACGCCCCACAATGTGGAATCCTCTCAGTAGTAGCATTCCAGAACTCAAACCACATTGGATAATCAAGATGAAGAGAAGTTGCAATAAAAAATAATAATTGTCACCATCTTATACAAATATTATAGATTATTGGGGTGTTAGATAGCATAATAACTTGCCAACAAAAAAAATACCAACACCTTGTAGACATCACCTGTACAACATTTAATAAATATACAAAAAAAACATTATATAAAATAAACTATGGTTATGATATCTCTTCTAGGGTACATATGATTATTGAAATTAATGCCAACAAAAATCTTCAATATTTAAGTGGCTCTAAATACAACTACCCTCCATTTTTAGGGCCCCTGACTTCACCCCACCCCCAAGCAGAAACGGTCCCTCAAATACTTTAAAAAAATCTGAAAGATTAAAATATACACACAAAAAGATGAAAATGGTAAAATGAACTTTCAAATATAACAACAATATTTTATAGACAATACTACAAACAAGCTAGAAACATGCAAATAGAGACGAAAGAACATGATAATTAGATTAACACCATACACTCATTTAGTCTTATCTTTCTTCTTCCCTTATAGGAGTTTATAAAACATTTTCTATTGTATGATGGATTTTTGAATTACTTTTTTGAGATGTGTGAGGTTGCAAAGAATGGAACAACAAAGAAATGGAATGGATAGGTAATCGTAAAAGCAAGATAATAGAGTAAGTAATTCCATTCCAGAAACATGTTTGTGAGGCATGGAATGGAACAATGAAAATTTCATACGATTTTTATGTTATATATTGCAATTTAAATTATAAAGATAATCATTCACATATCTTTGTTTAGTTATTATTATGTAATTAAACATGGTTTATATTGCAATTTTTATTATCTTCTCTTATTGCTGAGAAAACCTTGATACTCACAATGTTACCAACCCTATTTTCAAGAGTGTAGGGTGTACCCATTTATCATTGAGAAAGTAAACTCAATAAGAAGATTCAAACCAGTTAAATGAAAGAATAAAGTTGTGCAATGTCTTACTATGCTTCTCGGCATGCCCAGACAACACAAGTTAACAAAAAAAAATCTGCTAATTAACCAAAATTAATCAGTCTCAAACATTTTCCAATAAGATTTATCGATGTAATATGTTTACATGGTATACTAAAACTTTGTCTTTTCTTTGCTATTGATTCTAAAAGATGTTTTTCTATAATATTAAAAAATGATAAGTGAATAACTTAGGAGCCCACTTTGTATTTTTAAAGATGTTTTTTTACAATAAATTAAAACACATATCACTACTGGGTTTTACTGAGTTGTAGAATATGTGGATCACTCAATGGTATAAGGGTTTAAATTCCATCTCCAATTCCAGGAAGCGATCGAATGGGTAAAGCATTATATATATTGACTCGAGTATATATTCCATTCACGACCTGGTAAGCCACAAAAAAATCATTGACTAAATAAATATACAAAAATGTAAAAATAAAAAAGAAAATTGACATATACAAATTCACTACCTAGTGGACATATCTTCCAAATTGAAACAATGGATGAGAGGTAGCGGTGCTGCTGTGTCCATCATTTTGCTCTTCAGATATCTATAACTTAAAAAATCAAAATCAACAATACAGATCATAAGAACAAAAATCGAAGCAAATTCAGAAAATGTAACCATTATGGATTTGAACTTAAATCGAAAGGTTTTATAGATTGGAACTTCATAGTTGAAACATAATAAAAGAAACATAATCTAAAACGTACCCAAAATCGATCTAAACTACGACCAAATTAAATTAGAATCCAAAAAAAAATTATCTCTATATCATTCCTCCTTCTTTAATTATGATCAAACACAAGACTAGTCTACACGGATCGAAGCCGACATATATTCTATTTCTTCTTTCCCCATTTTCTTCCCCTCTACAAAACTTAGTTTAGATAAATTATGTAAAGAAAAAAGGGAGAGATGGTAGGGGTACTGGTAATGAGGGATGGGGCGGGACATTTTTTCATTTTATTTTTGGTGAGCTTTGATTGTCATTAATAGAATTCCTAATTTAATTCATTTTATTTTTGGTGAGATTTAATTGTTATTAATAGAATTCCTAATTTAAAATTCATTTTATTTTTAGTGAGATTTATTTGTCATTAATAGACTTCCTAATTTAAAACGTAATATATGTTTTATAAAATTTGTGAACAAAAATAAAAGGGTTGACAAAGATGATGTTAACAAATAATCCAATGGTAGAAAATATATGATTGAAATACAATCAATGACCCTGATTTCTTCAAGTTAGAATTAAAGGTTTTATTTTAATAATATTTAGAGATAATAAGAAAGACATTATAGCATTAACTTAGTATTAACTTAGTGGGTCTTTATATATAAAATGTTAATATATCATATATATTTATGTTTGAAGTAAAAAATTTGTTAGTATGATAACTAAAGTATCCAATGGATTCGTTATTATGTTTGCATATGTAATTTATATAAACATGGTGTTACTTGGAAGTTTTAATTAAAATCTATTTCAAAATAAAGATGTATAAATATATATTAGTATCATTAGACGATATATAATCTTATTATATATAAATAATATCAAATTTATATATAAGTTTGATAACTAAGGTATCCAATGCATTCATGACGAAGAGGTTTAACAAGTTGTAACTATAATTAAAATGGAGACGTGTTAATAAATATGTCTTTAGATGATGATACAATCTTATTATATATAAATAATATCAAAGTTATTTGATTGACATGGAAATTCTAAAAGAATTGTATTAAGTTGTGAATGAACTATGTATTAAGTTTTAAGTTGTGAATGAACTATAAATTTTGCATTAAAATTAAATGATTTATATATAAATCTTTTTATTAATTGTTTTTTTTGAATATATATATTTGTTGTGTTGTAAAAATATGTATAAATGTATTAATTTTTATAACTGTTTTGCATTAAACTGTAAATGAGTGGACTAATAGGTTTATTAAGTTGTGAATACTATAAATGAGTCCTAAACTATTTTATTAAACTGTGAATGAGAGCCCTAAAATGCTTTATTAAACTGTGAATTTGTATGGTGCACATAAGGTATTTGATGAAATGGTTCAATAAAATCAATTATGTTTTTAAGTTGTAAATATTATGAATGAGAGACCTAAACTAGTTAATTAAATTGTGAATTAAAGTCTTGAACTGTAAGTTTTAAATTTAGAATATGGTCGTTAGTGTATAATTTTTTTATATTAAACTTTGAATTATTTATATTACGCTGTGAATTTTGTATATTAAGCGGTGATTTGAATATATTAAAATGTGAATTGACTAATTAAACTATGAATTGATTGTATTAAATTGTGATTTGTTTTATTAGTTCTTTGGTTGCTTATGGAATATGAGATAAAAGAAGCATTATACACATATCTAATTTAATCTAATTTTGAATAAAATATGTAAAATTTAAATTGTGAATATTTGTGTAAATAAATTTTGAAAGAAGCACTAGCTACCTTGAGTATACATGTAAGTTTTAAGTTGAGAATATAGTTGTGAATATATCTTTTGTGCATTAAACTGTGAATTTATTATATTTACTGAATTGTGAACTGTGAATTAATTGTATTAAACTGTGAATTTTTAATGAATTTTATGTTAAAATATGAATGATTTGTGTATGAATGTTTCTATTAATTTTCTGGTGAATATTTTTTTTTTGTGGTATAAATATGTACGGATGTATTAGTTTTTATAATTATTTTGCATTAAACTATGAATAAATGAATTTATTGGTTTATTAAATTGTGAATATAATATTTAAGTTGTCAATCAATGCTTTTATATACAGATCTGATTTGGAAGAAATGATGATTGTGACGGTGACATAGGTAATTGGTGGTGACGTGTGGTATTTGGTGGTGGTGGTGGATTTTAGGTTTGATTTCCTTGAATATGTCAAATATTGTATACTGGTTTGAATTATGATGTGAATTTTATGTATTAAACTAAAAATGAACTCTATAAGCTGTATATTTTATATGAACTTTGTGTTAAAATATAAATGAATGTATGCATGAAAACATTAAATTGTGTATTAGTGAATTAATATGTTTATTAAAGTGTGAATATGATATTTTAAACTGTGAATATGTATTTTACACGATATATTTTTTTTTAATAATTCTACAATTTAGAAAAAAAAATTGTCAAGGCATAAATCCATTTTTTATAAAAATTTTGTATATTTGGCTGCAAAAATAAAATGATATGTAATAAAAAGTATTAACAAAAAAATGAGAACTAAAATGTTTGATCTATCAAACTGCGAATACAATGAAAATGTCATTGAATTTGGTGTTTCTCTAGCGGCGGTCCGGCGGCGGTTCGACGGTAGCCCGGAGACTGTCCATCAACAAGTGACAACTCGTTGTTATATAATAGAGAATTAAAAAGTTTGCTTAATATAATATTCTAATATTAATGTTTGATTTGTCCAAAATGCCTTAAATGAAAATATTTATAAAAAAAATGGTTCTTAGGTTCTTAATCTTTTTTGGTTCTCATTTGAACCATTCCATATCATACTATACAATAAAGGAAGCATTTTTCCTTTAACCACATCAATTTGAAACTCCCAACTATTTTTCTTTCCACCACATTCATTTGAAACTCCCATGACTTTTTAATTTCTTTCTAATAATGAATATAAGTTGGTTAATATGGTTAAATAAATATCAAACCTAAAGTGTAATCATAAATAAATTATATTTCAATATTAAAATAATATTTTTACTTCTACCTATAAAGTTATGTCTTTAACTTTTAACATATTATACTTAATATATTAGATTTAATATGTTGTTGTATTTAACCATTATCAGTTAAAGCTAAAAATTTTGAACAGTTTGGATAAAATACTTAAATTGTTAATTTAAATATAAGATTACATGGTCAACTTAAATATAAATTTAAGTTTCACTTAAAAACCCCAAAGAATATTTTGTGAATAGTTAAAAGTGATAAATTGTAGTGCTAAATGCAAAAACTAAATTGTAATCTCAATTTAACTAAAATATTTCCTAAAGATATTTTTATAATCATTAAAAGTTTTCAAATAAGTAGCCTAATATAACTTACCATAAAAATAGTTAAAAATAACTCTATATAAATATTTATATTGTTACCTTTAAAAACAAAAAAACAATGTTTGATGTTTTAAATAATTACAATTATAGAAATTAAAACGTTAAGCAAATAAATTTTAAAACGATTGAGATTATGCAATTTTAATAGTTGTATATATTATCATATAATTCAAAATAATCAATATATTATATCAACTTAGTATATGAGTTATTATATCAAATGTAACAACAACGTTATTATTATATTTAAGAAAACATATATTTGTGAAGATCTCAACTATATATGTGTTTCTGCGCAATGCGCGGGCATTCGCCTAGTATATATATATATATATATATATATATATATATATATATATATATATATATATATATATATATATATATATATATATATATATATATATATGTACCCTAATAAATAAGAATAATTTTGTCACATGTCATCTTCTCCTTCATTTTGACACTTGTCATTTTCTAGATTTTTTTGAATTATTTAATATTCACTTGTCATTTTTATAGTTTTTTTCTTTTTTATTCAAATCTCACCTATTAAATGCCACCTCATATTAATTAATTTTATAAATATATTAATTAATGTACATAATAACTTTCTATTTTTGAATTCTTCTTTCTATTAATATATTAATTAATGTATATGTATATTAATATAGATAGTATATTTCATTTGTGAATTCATATTAATTAATTTTATTAGTATAGATTAATTAAGACCAAATTACATAAATAGTCCATGTGATTTACCAAAATGTCACAAACTCAATCGTTACTTATTTTTTTTATGAACATGGTCTTTGTGGTTACCAAAACTTTCTTTTAATAAACCCGTGTAATACACGGGTTTCACACCTAGTATATATATATATATATATATATATATATATATATATATATATATATATATATATATATATATATATATATATATATATATATATATATATATATATAAAAGTCTAAATACATTTTAGAAACATATAGATGCATATACATATTTTTTTTTATAAGTATAATAACACATTTTTATGCTTAAAATCATATTTACATGTTTAAAATTATATAAAAACGCTTCATAATATATAAATAAGTTTGTATAGGTATACAATCGTGTATATATATATGTATTTATTCATTTTAAAATGTGTGTATATATATTTATACACATTCTTATGCATTTATTCATTTTTATACATTTTTTATGTATAAATACATAAAAAGATACATATTATACACACATTTTTTAAATGAGTAGATATATATACTCATGTTTGTATGCCTATACAAACTTATTTATAGATTATAAAATGTTTTTATGCAATTTTAAACATGTAAATACGATTTTAAAGGTATAAATACGTTTTTTATATGTATTTATGTGTTTAAAATAATAATAATAATAATATTAATAACAATAATAATAATAATAATAATAATAATAAGTTCAGAAACGTATATAATATATACAAGGTTTCAACAATTGCGTCAAGTATATTACATAGACTAGTGGTAAAGACGTTAGGGATTTATAGTAAAGGTCGGCGGTTCGATTCTTACAAGCTCCATTTGGTAAGCATTTACCCTCAGTTAAATCAGTTTATACTATTATGTAGAATTAATAAGCAATATATACATGAAAATAAAGATGAACAAACGACCTGTTGGACCGGACCGGACCGGAAAAAAACTGAGACCTATCCCGAACCGAACCGGATATTCTTATAAGTGGACCGGTTTTTTGGTTTTGTTTTTTACAATAACCGGGTTTCGGGTTCGGACCGGACCCGAAATAAGATTTTTAACCCGGTCCGGACCGAAAAACCAAAGGTTATTAGATTTTTTAAGGATGTACATTGAATTGACATTTTTGTGACAAAATATTAAATCACGTTGAAATTTTTGTGACAAAATAAATTTTAAAACTTAACATATGCAATTTTCAAAAAATCATATCAACCAAACTTGTAATATACCGCAAAGTGTTAATTTTTATCAAACCAAATTAGATAAATAGTATTCACGTTTTACAAAAAGTCATATATTTAGCCTCCAATATTTTTTTTGGTGAAGATGGTGTATATATGGTTTTAAAGTCTTGCGATTGGTCCTTATGGTTTGGTAATCGGAACCGGACAGAAACTGTAAACAACACTGTCAAAGTGTAAGTCGGTAACCCGAAACCCGGTTTGGTACCTGAAACCGGACCGGACCGAAACCAAACCCAATACAATCTAAACCGATCCGGTTTTCGAGTAAGGTAAATCACGATTTCCTGTCTTCGGGCCGGTTCGGTCTGGGTTCGACCCGTTGCTCATCCCTACATGAAAATGTCTTTCGGCTTGGTGATAACAATGCATGCCTATTGTGTGTGAAGTCTCGGCAGGTTCATATTCCTCCCATACGCCATATTTTTCTTATCCACTTACTGATCCACATAGTCGCCGATGTGGCTACCACGTCACCTTCATGTCCTAGTGGACACCACATAGACCTGATCCACATAGTCGCCGATGTGGCTACCACGTCACCTTCATGTCATTGTCACCTTCATGTCCTAGTGGGCACCACATAGACCTGATCTACATAGTCGCCGATGTGGCTACCACGTCACCTTCATGTCATTGTCAGCACCACATAGACCGGTAACCTATATACAAGGTAAACGATAAGGGGCAAAATTTAACAAATCTTCTCTTATATTAGGCTTTTAACGCACCTAAAGTTGTCTTAAGGACAAAACCAACAAAAGTTGGAAAACTTGAGTCAGAAGAGATGGTTTGATCCTCTTATTAATTTTTTTTTCTCGAACCAAGAGAAGCTTGGAAGCAACCTGCTATCGATATCGATAGGCAAAGACTTTTATATCAATAAACCTATAAACTAAACTAGTAGCACTTTAAAAATAAAAGTAATTGTTTTAAATAAGCAATTCATTTTTTAAAAAACTGAATGAAACCATACAATAGAGTGCAATTTTTGCTTAAACTTTCTAACACATTAATTAAGAAAAAAAGAGTCTATTTGTGCATATAATTCTCTCTGGCTAAACCTTATTTACAGGACTTGATTCATATCCACGTCCAAAATCCAAAATTTGGTTTGTAGAAATATCAGTTCCTCAAATCAATAACTATGACGCTGATGTTATCGGTGCTCCGACGTCCCAAAGCCAGACGTACCAGCAACGTCGCTGCTGAATTGGTCCTGCATCCAGCGGCGGCCCCTTCATCTGCTTCAATCCGAGGCTCCTGGTTCTCCACAAGACATTCGTGAACTATCTTACAAACCAATTCACTCGAAACAACATCCCATAATCCGTCACTCGCTACTATCAAACATTCATCTCCGGCTTCTCGTCTTGTCACCGTGATTTCAGGTTCAGACGTTACCCACTGTTTCAGAACCCTATCTCCTGTCAATTCGTACTACATCTAATCAACAATTCTTCATGTTTAATTTCAATTCCATTCCCGATTTTAAAACTAACCTATTGCTCGGGACATCGCAAGGATTCCTTCCACTCGTGCTCCATCTGCAAACATGATTCGGCCTCCACGACTTTCGATTCTTGCTCGTTCGTCTTCCCTATCAGGCTGGAATCAACACAGTACGAACCAATTTCATAACAATCGTCTTTCAAAAATTGAATTATTGGAAAGAAGTAATGTTTGGGGATGTTATTTACCTTATGGTCGACGGAAAGGGGTATGGCCCTGGTGTTACGGCAGAGGACGGCGCGTGAGTCTCCGCAGTTTGCCACAAATATGTACTCCTTCGTCAGAATCGACACCACCGCCGTCGATCCTATGAAAGACAACTGCGGAATGCATCTACAGATATTGGAACTACTACTCAGTCCACCACACAGACACAATTTCATCGAGATCTCATCTATCCTCTGGAAACTCCGCTTAATCGCCGTCTTCCATAGCTCTTCGCCACCACTACTATCCGGCTTGTCTCCAGTTACCTTCATCCCCATCAACTCCTCCTCCATGATAACGTGCATCTTCTCTTTACACAATGCTGATACCTGCTAAGCAAATTTAATTGCATATTCAATTCTGTCATTTCAACAAAAAGTTACTTTTCGAAAATTCAAAGTACTTGTGAAAAACAGGGGAGAGGTTTACGTGACGGCCGCCATGTCCATCGAACACACCGAAGAAATGCACTGGTCGGAAACCGTTGATCTCCGGCCGGCATAAGTTCGTCCGAACTGAAACTTCGTCTTCCATTTCACGCTGCCTACCGACCACCGACATGATGCCATGCGGCGGCGGCGGCGGCGTCTCCATGATGCTAATCAAACTCCTGATCGCAGCCGTGGGGGTAGAAGTCGTCGGGATATCGCTAGTCGTATGTGCCGCACAGTACTTCTGATGTTCATCTTCCCTAGCGATAACCGATAAACCGGACGCACCTGCGGCCATCCTCCTCATGGCCATCCTCCTCCGTCGTCGCTCACGGCAGTTATCCGGCGAATCTTCATCTTCGTCACTCACCATGACACTCTTGCAACTACCGTAAACTCGCTTCATTATCGTTCAGAGACAAAATCTAAGCCTTCAATCATCTCTGAGAAAAAAATTGAAAAAATATATGAAAACACACAGGTGTCAACTGAAAATATAGTGGGAGTTAACTCGTGCAATGCGACGAGCAACGTGGTAAACTCTGGTGCATCTGTCGTGGAACCCTGCTCAACTCAACGGGCAGGGTGACTGAGTTGCCCGACCTGACCGATGACCGACCTCGGGGGTGTAGGATGATGACACGTGGAAAACGTGATGTTTGAGAGTATATGATGAATGTGTCATATTGTATCAGGAAATAGTGGAAGGTGGACACCTGTCAGCTGAAATCTGAGTAAAGCTAAGTTTAGGAGTCACATGTGGGCCTTTGTTTGTTTTGTTTTTTTTTTTTTAAGTTTATAAGATAAAGAAAAAATAGGATTTTCCTTGCGCTTTATGAAGATGGGGCAAAATAATCATTTTGTTTTGAATTTAATGGAGCTCCTAACCTTGCAACAAAACTACTCTTTAGGACCATCCGAAAACCATAACTTTTGATTTACCACATCTACTAAGCTTGTAATTAACTCTTATTTAAATATCAAAGTTTTATTATTATTATTATTATTATTATTATTATTATTATTTTTAAGTGTAGCAAACATCTTTACTAATATAACTTTCTAATGAACAGAGGTGGTAGTGATCTATTAAGGCAACTACATGCTCTAGGAGAGGCCGAATCATCGTGAAAGTGTAGAATTTGGGTGATTTAGTACAGTTTGTGTGTTTCTTCCATTGGTATAAAAAAGTCATATTGTTTGATTGCAAATTACAATCCAACAAAGAAGAATATGACCCCAAAAATGTGGTTCTAAAGAAGCAAACTGTAAGCGACTTATGAATATTAATACCATCCATCCTAATGAAGCATGCAACAATGGTTCGTTTACAACAACATAATAATAATAATAATAATAATAGAAAAACAAGTTTCAAGATCAGAACCGAATTTAATGCTACAAAACATCTATACTTACAATAAAAAAAAAAAAAAAAAAAAAAAAAAAAAAAAACTCAATTAACAAAACAAACAGCTTCCCAAGATATTAATTAACTTCCACCTGTCTGATTACTGCTTCCTTTTGTGGCAGACGATATACCTTGCTCAATACACTAAACAAAAAAAATGAAAATTAACAAATATTATTACCAACTATAGTTCATGGTAATTTCAAAATACTTTTGACTTATTGAGTTTATATTTAAGCACACATTATGCTCTTCTTTTTTTATATTTATACCTGAAGAAGATGATTATGCAGCCAATCAAGAGTTTGTGGGAAAGTTGTAGCAGATATATTAGCAACTGTTAATCCATGTGATTTGAATGAGCACAGATAATCTTGAATGATTTTTAAGTTGTTAATCACTTTATCTTTTTCCTGAAAACATTCAAAAAAAAAAAAAAAACTCAATATATATTATTTTCCTAGATCAAAAGTAAACAATAAATCTTTATAAGTTGACACCTGGATTGGATACTTATCACTGAATTTTCTGCTAGATATCCACTCTTCTAGTAGTGCCTGCAGTTGACAAGAACAAGTGACGTTTTTTATTTTGAAAAAAGTAAAATGAAAATGGATTATTTATAAGCTTTACTTTATGATCAAATTCTGCCATCTTAAGGACTATAGGAATTATTACTGGCTCAGTGACCCCTGATTTTTCTCTTCTTAGAATAGGCTTATTGTCATCTGAATGGCCAAAATAAGAAATTAGAAAAACCAAAAAAATTAAAATTAAAATTAAGAGCTAAGTTTGACTACCAGCAGCCTGGTCAACAATATGAACAGATCTGACCCCGTCCGAAACT
Source organism: Lactuca virosa (assembly GCF_052849685.1). NCBI lineage: Eukaryota > Viridiplantae > Streptophyta > Magnoliopsida > Asterales > Asteraceae > Lactuca > Lactuca virosa. The sequence continues at coordinate 34,580,474 of NC_136433.1, read as the reverse complement.
TTATCCGACTCTTCACCAATTGCTTTTGTCTTGGAAATTTCAGCATTATTTTCTGTGTCTTTTAAGTCATTTTCATCTGTTTTTGAAGCCTTATGTGGTGATTTGTTCTCTTCGTCCATTAAATATATACTAGGATCCACATGCATCCCCTGGCAAGGGCAAAAAGGTCAATATTTGTATCTACATGAATTGCCATAAAAAATATATATTTATGTACTCTTTGTTACCTCAATGATGATCGGCTTCCCATCTTTCATTGCTTTCTTTAAATCACCAGCCAAACCTATGACAAAACAAAAGAAAATCCTATAATGTTTACAAAAGAAAAAACAATTTGGTTTAAACAAAAAGTACATTACCTTTTCGAACGATCCTACATTCTCTGCAAAATTCAGTAATTAGCTCCTCTGATGAACTAAAGTCTCGTGCCCAAATAGGTGAAGATGTCAAAGGTGCACTGAGAAAAGTTAAAGGGGTATACTATATGGTATTTTGTATTGTGTATAAAGTTGTCATATATAAGTGTTGATATGTTACATACTCTGTTGATGTTCTTAGCAATTCATAGACCATATCCGTCTGTAACATCAAGAAAAATGAAATTATGTGTTTATGTATTTGAAATATAGAAAAAAAAAGGGACATCAAGATTCACCTCACCTGTAAAACATTTGGCAAGTTTAGCCTTTGACCAAGCTGGGTAGCAATTGTTGACTTTCCAACACATGCTGTGCCACATACAAGAATAACTAATGGTACTCGCTGATGGTGAAATCTACAAAAGGTATAAATACAGAAGAAAGATTTAATTACTAAATTAAGAATTTATAAAAGGGGACAAAAGGGAAATACCTTGTCATCATCTTGTAACGATTTATATATTCTTGCCCATAGCCCCGCCTTTCCATGAGCTGCAATCAAAGTCATAATTATGGTAGTTATGCCTTTGAATTGAAAGTGGCATACTGTAAAAACTCAGACATGGCTAAAATGGATATATATACCTTAAACAAATTAGCTTCCAGATCAGATTGAGAGCTGCAAAAAACTAATATATGAGATTTAAAGAGACATGTGTTAAGGTAGTATTCGGAGGATGTAATATGATGACATACACGTCCAGAAGGCTATTATCTATGAGCAGCTTCTTGAGTTCAAGGGCAATTTTTAGAGCGACATGATTAGGAATCTGAAAACAAAAACACTATGATGTTTAACTTAAAACTTTATTGGAATGATAATACGAAGAATAAGTAACAAAGAAAGGACGAAAACACCTTAGTAACAGTCAACATTCTGCTAAGCAAAAATCTAGAGAGGACATAGTAGTGATCAGCATTATCACCCAACCATACTTTCACCTGAAAACAAAGAAACAAAACCTATAAGTACCAACGCAGTCGTTTACATCTATCTATACATAGCTAAGGAGATAAACTAATGTAAAATTAACTACAGTTATATATATCACAACAAGAAGTAGGAAGAAATTTAAGGATTAGAGAAGCAACAAACCTTGACGAAATCGTATTTCGAGGAACCATTACGAGTGGCGATTGGCAAAGGGAAGTCATTAGTAGTTTGTTGCTTCTCCGATTCTTCGTCTTCTGGAAGGAATACTCTGTTTGAAAAAGATGAATTTGCTTCGGTAGTTCCGCTAGGGCTTGCAATTAACACTGATTTGTCCTTCTTCATCGTCTGGTTTTAAGCTCCGATCATAAATCAGTGGGGAAAACAGTGATCAGAGGTCGTGATTTATATATGTTCTTTCACTCTAGATCAATAGAGATGATTTAAGAAGCTAAAAATGAATAAGGGATTTTAACATGAGGAGAAATCAATTTTTATAACACACTGGAAGTAGATTTTAACATGAGGAGAAAGTTACATCTTTTGTTCGTGTCTCCGGGGCGAGAAAATTTTTTATGCCCATATATATATAAAAATTACAAAATAAAAAATACAATAAATTTTATAATCAACCAAATAAAACAAACAAAAACATACAACTCACCCGAGGTTTGCTTATATTTGCCTATATTTCTGACTTAGTGCATTTTTTGAAGCAAAACATCTCTAATTTTACAATAATCAATATTTTGTTGTCTCTAGAAGTCGGAAATCTAGTTAGAAAGGATCTTTAGACAACAAAGTCAGAAATATAGCTCCTGCTTCACATCACATAAACAATAAACAATAACGCAAATGTTTATAAAGGTTATTCAGACAACACATATTGAACTCTAACCAAATTTGAAATAAAACTCACCAGAATCTTAAAATTGGATTTCTGAAATAGTATATACAAATCAGATTAGGAGAAAACATATTCGAAACATATATAAACAGATTTCGAAATATACAAATCTGATTTCTGAAAGAGTTCAAACTTAGAGAAAACAGTACAACTCACCCAAATCTGTGTACAGAAACAACACCACCCAAATCAGATACAAAATCCAATAAGTAAAAATAAATCCAACTTATGAAACAAAGCTAGATAAACACATATTTCAAATAAACTCACCCAAATCTACTTTCAGAAACAACAAAACCCAAATCTGATTTATGAAACAATAAAGAAAATGATACACAAATGAAAATCCAAAAGACTTTGAGGCTTTCACTCTTTTTTCCTGTAATCAAATAGAGTAGAAACAGATAAATATAAAAATAATTTGATTTCTGAAACAAATCCCAAATAGAATGAAGTCATTCAATAGTTTGAATCTCAGTCTGATGTCTTTTAAAATTAGGAGAGCACAAAAACTCATCCAAGATAAAGGCTTTGATGCTACTTGTTATTTTAAATCTCAACCTATTTCAAGTTTCATACTCTCATTCCATTTCTGAAAGTAACTTTTGAAAACGAGTTAAATAAGAAAGTGATCAGATTTTTGAAGAAACCTGAATTAAATAAACACAGATTTCGAATGAACTCACCCAAATTTGATTTCTGAAACAACCAACAAGAAACGAATCACGCCCAAATCAGTGAACCACTAAATCAGAACTTCAGAATCGGCTTTGATGTATCAGATTAGAGAAAACGGGACTTTAAAAACGGACTAGAGCAGAGAAATCGCTTCTACATCGGGACTAAGTGTCGACTGATAAAAAAGAAATTGAGATTTGAGAGCTGTGTGTTATTGATTATAGACTGGAAGGGAGAAATAGAGAAATCAAATCTTACTTTTTAGTTATTGGAGGCGTTTCTAGGTAAGGCAATGTCGCATTGATTTCTCCCATTGAAAGAAGCCAACATACCAGGCGAGAGGCGACGTTTGGTTTGTCCGCATGATCGATGAGATGAGACGATGACTCTTCATTTGTTTGGCGTCTGCTTTCCTTCTCACGATTACAAAACAAAATATGGGCTAAGTGTTTGGGCCATATGTATACAGACCATTTTGATGCCCTTAAAATGCCCTGGCCCTAAGCCCAAGCCGCCCATGTATTGTGCCGGCCCTGCGTGTCTCTTTTTGTTTTGTTGATTTCTTATACTACTTTTTCACACTTTTCGTCTCTCCATGGCTTAAGTATAACAATCTAAATTATAAAAATAAAAATTGTTATATTATAAAATACTGTGATAAAGGTTTAACCTCATATAACGAAGAATATAAAATGGATTCTTAGCATAACCTAAATCTTAAAAAAAATATATTTAGAGTTGTTTGGAAGGATCTGAATTTTTAAGATTTAAATTTTTAAGAGGGTCTGAATTTTTAACATGTTTGGTTGTAACCTCTGAATTGATGTGATGAATTATAAAATGACCATTTTACCCCTCTGTATTCTTTTTTGTTGAATGCAAAGTTTTAGGTTTATAAAATAACTGCATCAACTTCTTGAACAATTATAAAAAATATATATAAACACCTTACAAAATCAAATTTAAAACACAAATCCAAATGAAAAAGGTTCAAACTTCACATTTTACCAACAATTAATCAACAAATCATGATTAAAATTAACGAAATCATTTGTTTTTCATACATAATGAACAACTTTTTATAAAATTGTTTTATCTAACATCATCTTTCAGCAACAAGAAAAAAAAATCAAAAACATCAGAAGGATTACAAATGTTCCATTTTGTTTACAACATCAGAACATCAGCTTTCATTGATCTTTCAAGCTACAAGAAAATAACATCTATGATTAGCAACCATCTTTAATGTCAGATTACAAATGTTCCATTTGTTTATCGTGGATAATTGACTTTTTCATATGCTTTTTTTGTTTTCGTCCGACATTATTTGAATTAAACCAATGAAAGGTGTCTTTAATGGATGATTCTGGTTGACAATAGGCGGTGCTAGAATGCACAACTTTTTCCAGCTTCATCGTTTGCTTGTTTCCATACAAAAAAGTAACAATTTTGACTTAGAAGCAAATAAGATACAACCCACCATCAAGCACTATCCAGCCACCATAACCAACACAACCACCATAGCCATTAATCCAAATCCAACATTACCCTCATTCACTCTAACCTGAACCACCGAACACCACCCACACAACCACCATAACATCAAAAATTCAACATCAAAAATTCGAGCATAACATCAAGACCTAATTTCGATTTTCGATTTCTGAGTTTGGGGGGAAATAAGGAAGAAACAGAAGAAGAGAAACGAGCACATTCTGATTTCGATTTTCGCAGAAGAAGAGAAACGAACCTGCTTTAGAGTACAATCCGAAAAAATGCGTCAGAGAAGGACCGGGTGCGGCGGCGGCGGAGATTTGGTGGTGAAGGGAAGCAGATGCACACGGAAGAAGATAAGAAGAGGCGTGTTTTGTTCGATCGTGGTTTAGGGCAAAATAGGAAACACGCCCTTTTTTAAAAATCCAGACTTTGTTCAATATCTGGAAAATTAAGAGGCATTTACAATTTTAAGATGTAAAAAATAAGATGCAAACAAACGATCTGAATAAGATGCAAAATAGGAAACAAACGCCCTTTTATGTTTTGGTCATTTTCCTTTTTTTTTGTACGCAATATACCATCGAACTTGTTGTTTGTGTTCAGAATAACCTTTTTGACCGGCTATCACTTGTGATAGCCAATCAAAAGGGTTATGGTGAACACAAACAATAAGTTCGATGATATATCGCATATAAAAAAAAGGGACCAAATGTGAACAAAATCTGAGTTATTTTCCTAAATCCTAATGAGTATTAGTCTAACCCTAATCGTTGACATCTCCCACAATTTGATCGGATGAGTCGATTAAACTGGAAAAATAAACAAAAGAACAAAACATAAAAACATAAAAGAAGACAACAACAATGGTAGTGGTAGAGCTCCGACGATGGAGACTAACAGTGACAACTCATCGGAGAAGAAGATAGAATAAGTAGCGGCCAGAGGCGGTTCCGTTGTAGAATAAGAGAGAGTCGGCGACTGTGATGACGGTCATAGAGCCGACATCACAGGAGTCCGGAGAAAAGTAGAGAGAGAGAAAGATGACTAGAGCTACAACGGACAAAGCCAATTCCAATGAGATTGGCGACTGCAATGTTGATAGATAGAAAAAGAGAGGTGGAGGGAGAGAGAGACGATTTTGGATCAAAGGTTTCCCGACGCAGAAGGTGTCATCGGCAAGAAGCAACAACATCGAAAGAGGCTGACTCGGAAAAGAGATTCGGAGAAGAAGAGGCCCGCCTAGGAGATCTGGGCCATCTTAGGACTACTAGAGGAGGTCGTCAGTGGAAGAAGTCAAGGAAAGATGTTTGGTTTGGTCCGACAACAGTATTATTATTTAGGAAGAGAAATAAGAAATAGAGAAATATTGAGCATAATGTAGGCACCTCTGATGACTATTAGAGGATTTTGTCAGTAGAATAAGTCGAGGAAAGAGCTTCAGTCTGTCGGCAGAGGAGAAAGAAGAAATGGAAACATATTGAGCATAATAAAGGCACCTCTGACGACTATTATAGGAGGTCGTGGGAGGTGGAGGGCAGCAGCTGCATGATGTGGTCAACAGTAAGGTTTTCACCTAGAGCTCTGATACCATGTTATATTATAAAATGCTTTGATATTCCTCCATCATATTGATGGGTTTTATAGGTTACAAAAACTATGTGCTTGCAAAATTTCACTTAACGCTTAAGGGCACATGCAACCTAAATGATCTATGTTATACACTTTAAATGCAACATACTATGAACAACAAAACTAAATGAACGCTAATATAATCAAAATATAATACAAGATTTGGGGTTACATACCTTTGATTTGTTGTAGAAAACAAATCACTTCGCTCCTTCATTTGAAGAGCTTTGAAAGTTAGCACTAAAAGGATTATGTCTCTAATGACTCACACCCAAACCCTAGAACTAGAAGACAAGTGAGGAGAGAGTATGAGATGTATAATTTTCGTTTATATTCCTCTACGAAAAAGTATCCCCAAAATTTGATGCCCAAGAGGACATATTTATAGTTTAGGTAACTTGGAGGCAAAACCAGATTTGAATTAATTAAATAATAGATTTAATCTCAATTCAAATCATTTCCTTATTAGCATCCAGGAGGCTTCTGAAAACCCTAGAAGAGCTCCCAAAACCGTCCTCCCTTGGATGGTTATAGAATCGCCTCTTCTGTTCAACTATTTAACAATTACAATTCACCTCTCGCACCTTTATTTAATTTCAATTAGTCCTGAATTAATTCCAGATTAATTTTGATTAATAATTAATCAATTCTAATTGATTTCATATTAATTTAGTAATCATATAAATTAAAAAATCAATTATTTAACAATTGATCTCATATTAATTTATTAATCACATAATAAATTAACAAATCAACTATCTATTTCCAATTAATTAATCATATGATATATTAACTGTAACAACCCGTTGTTTTGAATTAATAAAAGTATATACTACAAGCCTGTACAAGTAAATTCACAACCTAATTTGTTATTAAGGGAATTTTAAATGCCAAGAGTACATGTTTATTTAAACCTAAGCTAAATTAGGGTGTTATAAATAAACATAAGTTGAAATACTAAGGGTCTAAATCATAAATAAACCTCACATAGGTGTTTTCGCCCAAAATAATTAAATGAATATATGGTTTACGGTTTGGAAATGTTCCAAGTGGGGTTTTCGTTGACCAATTCCGAAAACACCCCCTTTCTTAAATGCTAAATCCGAAAACCCACCCTTTTAGAAGGCCTTGGGCGTAAACCCTTTTCACCATTGACCTCAAATCCGAAAACACCCTTCCCCTTTGACCTTAGGAACTAAAACTCTTTTCCCTTAGGCCCATTTAGGGCGAAAACTCATTTAGGGGCCCATTATGAAATGTAAACCCTCTTCCTTGTGGACCTTAAGGGCGAAAAATCAATTACTTGGAGATATTAGATTCGAAAACCCCCTTTAATATATATTGTTTCATCCGTAAACACCCTTAAATATTTAATATCTTATCCTAATTCAGCTTCCCTAGATGATAATTACATTTACCAACGCAAACGTCAACTCAACCTCTTATCCCTTCCTTCATATATAAGTCACAACTTAGGTTAAATTCTCATTCTTACAATCTGTAAACGAAAAACACTTTCATTCCATCCTTTCTCAAGAAGCAAAGATCAAACCTCCCTGGAACATATTTGAAGATCCATCCTTAGAGTACTATTATAAGTTATTCTCATATATTTAGAGTTTTGTGAGACATTGTATTATTTAACCACCTTATTCACACATTAATATGTGTTTAAACATTAGGATACGGTTATCGTTTCGTGTCCTAAATCGAAGTTCACCGTTTCTATTCCGTAATCAACCCCGTTATTACACTCGAGGTGAGTTCATACCCCTACATTTTCATAACTTTTTTCTATGTTTTAGGGGGGGGAATACAAGTAAAACACAAGAAACTTGTGTAAATAAACAAATTATGGTTCTATATTTTATTACGTTAAAGTATCTTTACATAGAAATATCAAACATGTGAAACAACGTTATTACCAAATTTACAAACGATCACATGCAAAATACATTCAAACGAAACAATTATCATTTTCAACGGAATATCATCTTTTAAACTATATTAAGTATAGTTTGAGAAACATTCACATCATTTTACCCTTTTAGGGCAAAGAAACGATTATATAAAAATATAATTATTTTTATATATTATAAACATAATGAAATGAGTAATAATTTCATGTATAAACAATTTTCATTAACAAAACGCGTACCTCGTTGGAAATTTGTGAGGTATTCGTCTTCATCGTACCTACCAAAGGTATCCGTAGAAGTCCTGTTTTATAACCAGAGTCTCCTCCCGGAGAGCGTGATACTTATGTATATATCTATACGGGATTGATGATCTCGCACCCTGGCTGTTAGCTACAGCACAACAGCAGGTTATGGGTGACAAACGTCATATCATTTTGACGCTTGAAGAACGTCGAGGCAGGTAATTCATTAATAGCACGGTTATGAAAACTCACATGATAAACGACAATACGTTATTTTTACGTGAAATCGATAGTACGCTTATTTTATGTAAACATCCAACTCTTCAAACGGTTTTATTCACAAATAAAACTACATGTTGTTAAATTAAGTATGACATTTATACTTACACTTTCGGTCTTGGACAATATAAGACTACAACCCAATTTTACGGAAAATATAGGATTTTTCGGGATAGATGTGATTACTTTACAAACAAACAGTTTACAAATCAACTTTACGGAAAATATAGGATTTTTCGGATAGATACGATTACTTTACAGATAAACAGTTTACAAATAAGCTTTATGGAAAATATAGGATTTTTCGGGATAAACACTCTCATTTTACAAACAAACGAATTACAACTCATTTTATAGAAAATATCAGATTTTCTAGAAACAAATGCTTATGAACTCACCAACTTAAATGTTAACACTTTTTCTCAAATAACTTGTATTCTCAGGAAATCAGTAAAAACAGGTTAGCAACAACTTTTGAAGATTTGACGCTAAGACGTTAAACAAAACTTTTGAACATCATATTGTAATAGACTTTTGGAAACATGTAACGTTGATGTAACTTTTCTATTATGTATATGATGGTTGTGTTTACTTTCTTTACTATTCAATTGTTATGATACTGCACATGACGTCCTCCGCCCCGAACGTTTCCGCCATTCAGGTTTGGGGGTGTGACATTAACAAATCATTTCCTCATAATTTCCAATTAGTTTATTAATCATATGATAATCTAATAAATTTATCCTCTCTACAAATGTCATTTTAATCAAGTTCTAGTTATGAGGACAACCCAAAAAGGATTTTGTTTCTAATTACAAAAAGTATACACATTTAGTTATGAACTTAGACACCTTAATCCAAAACATACATTATACTGAGGGTTTAGCTTCATATAAAAATAATACAAAATGGGCTCTTGGCCTAACCTTAATCCTATTAGGTATTAGCCTAACCCTAATCAATAACAAAAATAATGTCACTTTAGTCCGACCAATTTTTGTATTTGGTTTTAGTCACCGGAGTTTGTTATTCTTGTTGTTTTTTTTTGTATATTGTGCAAGGGTCGTTAGTAGTACTAACAGTGATACAAGGGTCAACGGTCTCAATGTTAGAGGAATACATATGAAGAGAAGTAACCATTCACACTCCTTTAAAATTTCAAGATCCCTATCCAAAGGCAAGTACTACAACTATTTCCACAAGAAAGGACACTAAATTGATGAGTTCCACAATAAGGAGTAAACAAACGTGATGGGAAAGAAAATTATACATTTTTTGAGGCCAATGTGTCCGAAACAGTTCTGACGGTAAGATTCTAGTCGTTTCTAATGAGGGTGTAAAGACCACACACGAGTGGGTTCTTGATCTTGCATGAATTCAAACAAATATTTTTTCACACATATGATAATGGTAGCCAAGAGCAAGTCTTGATGGGCAACAATACTTTGTGTATATGATAATAGGACAATATAATAATCAGCTTTGTATGTTCGATGGTGTAATACGAACCATAGACAACGTGAAGCACGCCTACGGTGCATAACCTGATATCATTTAGTACTTTTGAAAGGAAAGGTTACAAGTTCATCGGTAAAGTTGCAAAAGTCAAAGTATTAAAAGATGGAATCACAGTCTTTAGAAGCATAAGAAAATCAGGAACTCTTTATATTATGGCACCTCCCTCATACTTGTTCACATGAGTTACCACGACATGTGTACGATAAGTTGAAGAGGGTTACTTGGAAATCACAAAACAACTTAACTAGAATTTTGTGAGGATTACGTCTACAACAACAAAATCGAGTAAGTTTTATAAATGGAAAAATACAACAAAATGAAAAATTGATTATATTCACTCGGACCTTTGGGGCCAGCAAAAGTGACATCGAGAGGTGGAGCTTCGTACATGCTCACCATCTTTGATGGTTACTCTAGGAAGTCTGGTCATTTTTCTTGGTGTTTAAGTGAGAAAAAGAAAAGAAAATGGTGCTAGATGATGAGGGTGGTGGGTTTTGATAACCAAAAACGATCTTTGAACGTAGGGCAAGGGTTTTTTTTGGAAATCGTCTCTCCCTTTCTCAGTCAACAAATATCCCTAATATTTTCTACTCAGATCTATCTTACTGAGTCATACATTCAATATTTGTTTAACAAACAAGTTTAGCTTACCAAGTCATCCAAAAATGTGACAACCCGAAACCTTGTCCGTTTCCGTTACGCGATTTCCGTTAATGGAATTTCGAATTCATTAACTTTTCCGTCAAACTTCTTGGTTTAGAAAATGATCTAGTTATATATAATTTAATTATTTACAAGTCGGAACCAAAAATCGCGCGGAAACCCAAATATCTCGAAAAATCAAACATTTCCGGTCTAAGTGAGGTTACGACCGTAAACTAGTTTACGACCGTAAACCCGTTTACGGCCAGTAAAGAGTGGACCCCACTACCGACCTCAAAACCCCTATAAATGCGAGACCTCCACCTTCATTTGAACACTTATGGCCGAAAACTCTCTCCTTCTCTCTCTAAGAACCTTGACCGTAAACACCTAAAAACACCTTCAAACTTCGGGAAACATCGAGAAACACCGTTTGGAGTCACTTCGGAACGTCTGGGAACGCTTATCTCTTCGAAATCAGCACCAGTGTTCTTGAGTTTACGGTCTAAGCCTTCAAAGACCGTAAACTCTGTTCTTGAGTTTACGGCCGTAAACTCATCAAGCCTTCAGAAATCATAAACTACCAGTCGACCGTAAACCCTTGTTCACGGCCGTAAACACCTTTTAAGTGGTGCTTTTGGCTGAAAACCCACTTTCATCGATTCGATCAAGTCCCGGTAACATCCCTCAACCGAATACAAGTGTTCCTCTAACACTTTATCTAACGAAATCACTAATTTAGATACATATATGTATTTATTTGATAATAGGATTTCGTTAGGTGTCACGTGCAACAACTCGAGGGTTTTCATTTCAGTCAACGCTTTTCACACAACAACTGTGAGTTCATACCCCTACATTTTCTGTATTTTTAATGTTTTCAGGGGGGAATACAAGCTAAACATAAATGTTTTCAAGAATATACATAAAACTTATGCAAATCTCATACTTTAAATCCCTTTTGTACTATGCTGAGCATAAGGGACGTTTTCACTAAAATTGCATAGTTTTTCCGGACACGCTATTCGCTAGGTTTTACATGCAAACTATAATCGGTATAGTTTGGGATTTTTCTAAAACATATCAAGTATAGAAACTTTCACTACTAAACATATGCACTAAGACAGAAACCGTTTACAGTTTACATCACTACTTTATCATGGTATTCATAACTGTAATTATCACTATATACGGTATACATACGGATTTTCACTACGGTAGAACGCTACTACACTACATGTAAACTAGATTGTACTATACTGTGAGGCGCTACTTCACTACTGTACCCTTAGGTGTACAGGGATAAATCCTACCATAGTATAACCAGAGTCTCCTGGAGGGAGAGCGTGAGATTTGTGAATAGATCTATTCGGGACTGACAATCCTAGATCTGGACTGCTAGCTACAGTTAGGCGGGCACGCCTGAGATGTACAAATGTCATTTAACTCGACGCCTGAAGAACGTTGGAAAGGTCTCTAGTCATATCAAGCATGGTTATACGACTCACAATATGTATAAATCACCTTTAGTTTACAACCTGACACTCTTCAACATTTTATTTTTTTACTAAATAGAACTGATACACACTACGTATACTGGCTAAAGCCAGGGTTTTCAAACAGAACCGATTATGCAATGGTTTCACACACAAAATACTTATACTTCATGATTAGCTTTAGCTAGTCACATGAGGTAGTATTTTCGCATATCACTACAGTTTTCTGTAACGAACATTCATGGTTTATACGAAATCGATAACGCTACCTTTTCACTAAAGAAAATATCAGATTTTCTTGGAAACATACAGATATTCATGGTTTATTACAGAACTGATAACACTACATTTTCACTAAGGAAAATTTCGGATTTTCTTGAAACTATACAAACATTTCTGCTAACTCATCAACAAGATTTCAGTACAAGCTATCGCTTATGAACTCACGAGCCTTATGCTGATACTCTTTCAAACTGCTTGTATTCTCAGGAAATCAGTAGACATGTACTTGCTGGATTTTCGAGGAACTGGAGCAATAAGAGTTTTATGTTTATACTATACAAAGCTATTGGATGTAATTCAAACAAAGTTTCAACTGATGTAAACATTTTTATTTAAGTATTCACTGTAATGGTTGTGTTGCTATGATTGTTGTTATTCATTGGTTGTGATGCTACACATGACGTCCTCCGCCCCGGAACGTTTCCGCCATCGGTTTCGGGGTGTGACAAAAAACATCTGAACCGACTCGGTCAGAAGTATATCAAACGGGACCTAAGATTTGATATCTGGGACACGTGTCATCATTGTGTGTTACCAAAATTTTGTTTTACCACTCATGACATACCTCCTACTGTGTTGCATCTAGTTTCATCCATATTCTTCAACAAATCCTATCCAAATTTGAAATTTCTTAACTAAATAAATCCAATTTAAATCGGAAATAAATGATATGTAACCCAAATATCCATTATTTCAACAAAGAATCCAAGAATAAACCATCCACTACATTGTCTTCATCACGTTCTTATTTAAGCGGTATTATATATTTGAAAGTATGAGTTTTAATATGTTTCTTGCAGGTTTCAAGGTTATTTAGTAAAGGCAGCAGACGGTGTTGTATTATTCAGTTGGTTGTGGAAGGTACCAATTTTCCTCGTATGTGTAACGACGTAAATTTTAAAACAATTTTTCATTTTTTTCCACATAATAAAACTCATATAATATTCTCAAAATCTCATGTGTCAAATGTCATCATAATAAAACATATCCCAAAATCTCAAAACATAATCCTCTGCCAGTGTGTACAAATCATGCCGACGCCTTCCCGCGATCCTCGCTGGTACCTGAAACACATATCACATAACACGGTAAGCATAAATGCTTAGTGAGTTCCCCAAAATACCACATACAACACATATCACATAACACGGTAATCATGTCTAGGGTGAATATAGCCTGATCAACTATAGTCAGTCGAGACATGACCAACATGTGCTTGGGAGTGACTGTGGTGTTACAGCAGGCCTAAAACTTACCAAAATCCTCTCACATAAAATACTATAGGAGTATTTTAGCTAGAGCCAAACTCAGTATACAGATTCACTCTAAGCGTTGCTACCTCTTCTTCCTTAAGCGATAACTTACTTGCGTTAATAACCTTTCTGTGCTTATCGCTCGGTAGTATACTTTTATTATCAGGATGAGATATATTTTGTTTTACATATATCTCAAGGACTTATCATCCTTTTCATCGTGATTGTTTTCTAGAACAAGATGCCTCCCCGACCAAGACCTATCAGAAGGAACGACGACACTCCGCCACCACCACCACCCCCTCAGTTCGACCCTGTCATGTTTCAGGCAGCAGTTACAGCCGCCGTGACTGCAGCAATGTCGCAAGTGAATGCTGGTGGGGCTGGAGGTGGAACCGACCCACATAGACAAGATGGAAGTCAGAGACATCAAAAGGAGTGTTCCTACAAGGACTTCATGACTGCAAAACCCAAGTCCTTCGACGGAAATGGAGGTGTCATCGCCTTGACTCGATGGTTCGAGAAGATCGAATCCATCTTCGAAATTTGCGTCTGTTCTAAAGCAAACAAGGTGAAGTTTGCCGCCTGCACCTTCACCGACAGAGCCTTAACCTGGTGGAATGGTCGAGTCAAAACCCTAACCCTGCCAGTGGCTAATGTCATGGGTTGGGAAAGACTGAAGGAGCTCATGCTCGCGGAGTACTGCCCGAGGGGCGAAGTGCAAAAGTTGGAGCACGAACTCTGGAACTTGAAGATGAAGGGTTCCGACATCGCTGCCTACACCGCTAGATTCTGTGATTTGGCTCTCTTCTGTCCGGGAATGGTCACCCCGGAAAGCAAGAAAATTGAAAGGTACATCTGGGGACTGACACAACCAACAAAAGGGAATGTCTTGGCTGCTAGACCGATTACTTTTGAAAGCGCCAAGGATCTGGCACAGGCTCTGATCGATCATGGAATCGATCTGGATGAGGTGACAGCTATCTCCGAGCCACAAAAGGAAAGCGGTGGGAAGAAGAAGAAGTTTGGTAACAAACGAAAGGGTCAGTTTTCGCAGGAGCCCTCCAAGAAACAACAAACAGTGGCAGTTCATGTTGTTACTGCTCCTGCTGCTGCTCCCACTGCTGTCCCAACCACCCAATCTCCTACCGGTGGTTATGCTGGAAAACTACCCCTGTGCAACAAGTGTAACTTCCATCATCACGGACCCTGCCGTGAGTTGAGTTGCAATAGCTGTGGAAAGAAAGGACACACAGCTCGATACTGCAAGGTGCCAACTCAACCAACCAACCAGGCTCCGGGAGCGGGCGCTGGTCAAACTTGTTATGGATGTGGAGAGACTGGGCACTTCAGGAGAAACTACCCCAAGACAACAATTGGTGGCAATACAGGAAGAGTTTTGGTGATGGTCCAGGAGGAAGCAGTTGCTGATCCTACCATTGTTACGGGTACGTTCCTCCTTGACAACTCTTATGCATGCATTCTTTTCGATTCTCGTGCGGAGAGGAGTTTTGTTAGTCATACATTCAAACATCTAATCAAATGTAAATCCCAACCTCTAACCGAAACATTTACCTTCGAGATGGCTAACGGAAAGAAGGAGAACACTAACGACATATTCATAGGCTGTACTCTTACACTAGACAATTATTCATTTCCCATCGATCTTATGCCGGTGTCCATCAAGAGCTTCGATGTCATTATCGGCATGGATTGGTTGAGTCCCAATCATGCTGATATTCTTTGCTTCGAGAAGGCTATCCGTCTCAATCTTCCCTCTGGCGAAACCCTTATGATTTATGGTGATAAGCCTAGCTCGAACCTTCGTATCATTTCATGCATCAAAGCTCAGAAGTATCTGCGAAAGGAGTGCCATGCATTTCTAGCTCACGTTGTAGACGAGACGCAAAAAGTTATAAACCTCAAGAGCATCCCCGAAGTTTGTAACTTTCCTGACGTTTTCCCCGAAGATCTCCCAGGAATCCCTCCCGAGCGCCAAGTCGAGTTTCGTATCGACTTGATCCCCGGAGCTACGCCTGTAGCTAAGTCTCCTTACCGTTTAGCGCCAGCAGAAATGCAAGAATTATCCAGTCAGCTCAATGAACTGATCAGCAAAGGATTCATAAGGCCGAGTTCCTCACCCTGGGGAGCTCCGATCTTATTCGTGAAGAAGAAAGACGGATCATTCCGGATGTGCATCGACTACCGAGAGCTGAACAAGCTTACCATCAAGAACCGATATCCTTTAACCAGAATCGACGATCTCTTCGACCAATTTCAGGGAGCCAGCTATTTTTCAAAGATAGATCTAAGATCAGGGTACCATCAGTTGCGAGTTCATGAGAATGATGTTCCCAAAACAGCATTCCGAACTCGCTATGGACACTACGAGTTTATAGTAATGCCCTTTGGTCTAACCAACGCACCGGCAGTATTCATGGACCTGATGAATCGAGTGTGCCGCCCTTTCTTAGACAAGTTCGTGATTGTGTTCATCGACGACATACTTGTCTATTCGCGGAGTGAGAATGATCATAAACAGCACTTAAGGCAGGTGTTGGAAACATTAAGGGCAGAAAAACTATACGCAAAATTCTCGAAGTGCGAATTCTGGATCAGGAAGGTAAATTTCCTAGGACACATGATTAGCAAGGAAGGAATACACGTGGACCCTTCCAAGATCAAAGCGATTGAGAATTGGTCTGCGCCAAAGACACCCACAGAAATCCGGCAATTCTTGGGTCTCGCGTGCTATTATCGCAGGTTCATCCAGAACTTCTCCAGAATCGCTAAGCCTTTAACTACCCTGACACAGAAGGGTGTAACCTTCAGTTGGGAAGCCAAGCAAGACACTGCATTTCAAACATTGAAGCAGGCCCTGTGCAACGCACCTATCTTGTCCCTGTCCGAAGGGACAGAAGACTTCGTGGTCTACTGTGATGCATCCAATCAGGGCCTAGGCTGTGTGCTCATGCAACGAGGAAAGGTTATCGCCTACGCCTCGAGACAGTTGAAAATTATGACATCCCCATTTTCACGGCCAGAAAAGACCGATTTTGTTTATGCTTTGTTTAAAAATCAGAGTAACATTTTAAATAAAAGTGTTGCGGAATTTGTTCCCAAAATAAAATATGATAAGGATTTATCAAAACATTTTCGTAGAAATGTATTTCATTAAAAGCCTCGGGATGTCATGTTCGATACAGATCAAAAGCATAAACAGTACAATATAACCTTACTACATTTGTTCATAATCTCTCATCCCAAACATCATGTCTATGCTCGTGCGCCACTACCTGTAATACAAGAAACTGAGTGGGTCAGGCTTGGGAGCCTGGTGAGCACATAGGGTTTTCAACCCACAATAAATAAGTTTATTAATTTCATCAACCAACAATAACCCGATTACCCGTTCCCGTTATCCTCACATTACGTCCCTAAAACACCTATCATAAGAGACCTAGCCTAAGGATCAACATCGGGATGGACACTACTGCCAAGGGGTTTCCTCAGCAATAAATGTCCTAAAGGCAACCATGAGGGGGATGGAGTACACCGGTGAACACATCGTTCACAAGCACCTACAGGTTGCGAGCCTGCTAGCGTTCCACTGGACTGTCTAGAAGAGTCCGTGGTCGTCATCCATACTCCGCTAGATGACAGAATCAACAACAACAACATCGAGGCCTCTCATCATTTTATCACACATCGTCTTATTACATCTACCCATGTTTTACCCCAACATTTTTTTTGTAGATATAAAATACATATACAGTTTAAATTATTTAAAACATGTATAAAAATCTTTCATCAGTATAGGCAGCAAGTATTCAGATAATATGCACACATAGCACGTAATTAATATAAAATACTTCATATTTATGTGTAAGATGAAAGTAACTATGCACTCACCTGATTAGGTGGTGACTCGGTACTCGAACAGCACTCCGTTATCTCAAAACAAATTTTCCTTGATCAAAACCTAGTATTAATATCACTAGCGTTTAGTTTTAACGTTAACCGCGACTAATTAATAGTCTGACTATTATTATTATTATACAAGCATTAAATAACACCCAATATATAAATAATAATAGCCCAAATAATTATTTTAAGGACCTAATAACATTACTATAATTATTTAAAAGTTATATTAAAAATTTCGTAGGCGTACCTTACTTACAGCGGGTTTTTCTCAAAACCGGACTTCGCTGGAGCAGCGTTTCCGAGCCGAAAGGTTCTTTTCTCGGGACTCCGAGAGCCTCGGGACTTCCTTCGGGTGCTAGGGGGTTTACCTAGACTTTAGGGGCTCAAGGGAGCTTAGAGAGAGAGTTTAGAGAGAGAAAGTGGAAGAGGAAAGGTGTAAGAAATGAGAGAACCCGACACTTCTATTTATAGTGAGTTGGGGCATGTGGTGGCCTTCTGGTGGTGCCACTTATCCAAATTCTGGTGGTGTCACATGTCCAATTTCTGGTGGTGCCATGTGTTCAATTTCTGGTGGTGCCACATGTCCAATTTCTGGTGGTGCCATGTCACCCAATATCGCGTATCGGCCTCCCGTCTTAGAAAAATCATAACTCTCGCATACGAGCTCCGTTTTTGACGTTATTTATATCCACGCGAAGGCGGGAACGTAATCTACAACTTTCGTTTAGACTCCGTTGGCTAATTTTGAATTTATTTTAAAAGTTATATTTTTAACAGGCCGGGACAGGATTGGTCCGTTAAAAATTCATAACTTCTTCATCCGTCGTCCGTTTTCATCTGTCTTTTTATTGTTACGCCACAATTAAAGAGCTCTTCGATTCTCGTTTAGTTCGTGTCGGCTAAAAACTCGCTTTATCGTAAATTCACTATTCACGCTTCCCGGTATCGTGCCGGTTCCGTCGTGAAACTTTGTCGGGTCATAACTTATTCGTTATAACTCGGATTTCGGCGTTCTTTATATCTCCGGAATCCTTGTTTTGACCACTACAACTTTATGTAAAGATATCGGGCTTATCTCATATTTTAATTTTGACGCTTATTTTTATTCTTTATTAATTATACATTTATAATTAAATAATAAGCACATAAATTCACAAAATACTCAAATATTTCATTTTTATTACATCAAAAGAGTTACAATAGTTGACCTAGACTATTACATCGTCTAAAAATGCTTAGCCCCGAAACCCGGGCGTTACAATTCTCTCCCCCTTAGGATGATTCCGTCCCGGAATCATGCATCAGCAAACAGATGCGGATAGCGACTCATCATGTCATCCTCTGTTTCCCAAGTGAGATTCGGCCCATTCGAATGTTTCCATCGGACTAGCACTAAGTCGACCATCTTGCGTCGTAACTTCTTAATCTTACGGTCAACAATTGCCTCGGGCTCTTCGATTAGCCTCTTATTCTCATCCATTCTTAACTCCGAGATCGGAATTATGTCGGGAACTTCTCCCGTGAATTTCCTCAGATAACATACATGGAAGGTGTTATGAATACCATCGAGTTCTTCGGGCAATTCCAGCTTGTAAGCTTGGTTCCCAATCTTCTGAAGAACTTTGAACGGTCCAATAAACCTTGGACTCAGCTTTCCTCGTTTCTCGAATCGTATAAGTCCTTTCCACGGTGAGACTTTAAGCAAAACGGAATCCCCAACTTCGAAGGTCATCGGTCGTCTTTTCTTGTCAGCATAGCTCTTCTGACGGTCCTGAGCTGCTAACATCCTTTCCTTTATCACCTTCAGTTTCTCAGCAGTCTCATGGATTATCTCGGGGCCCATAAACTGCTTTTCTCCAGCCTCAAGCCAACAAGAAGGCGTACGACACTTTTGTCCGTACAAAGCTTGATAAGGTGCCATCTTGATGCTCGAGTGGAAACTGTTGTTGTAGGAAAATTCTACCAAAGGTAAGTGCTCATCCCAGTTACCTTGGAACTCGAGGGTACATGCTCTCAACATATCTTCAAGCGTTTGAATCGTTCCTTCACTCTGACCATCAGTCTGCGGATGGTAAGCTGTACTCAGACATAACTTCGTACCCAATTCCTCTTGTAGACTTCTCCAAAACCTTGACGTGAAACGACTATCACGATCCGATACAATTGTTAGAGGAACACCGTGAAGTCTCACAATTTCCTTCACGTAAGCATTTGCAAGCTTATCCATAGACCACCTTTCATTGGCAGCTATGAAGTGTGCACTCTTTGTGAAACGATCCACGACCACCCAAATCATGTCGTGACCGTTCTTCGTCCTGGGTAGTTTAGTCACAAAATCCATGGTGATGTCTTACCATTTACCCATGGGTACAGGTAAGGGTTCTAAACTCCCATATGGTTTCTGATGTTGTGCCTTAACTCTTGCACAAGTTACACACTCGGCCACATATTTCGCAACGTCGAGCTTCATCGTCGGCCACCAGTAGTAGGGTTTTAGGTCCCTATACATTTTAGTGCTACCGGGATGAATCGAGTACATGGTCTTGTGAGCTTCTTCCATCAGAAGATCTCTTATTCCTCCAGTCTTAGGTACCCAAATCCGATCTTGGAATACCTTTAGTCCTTGACTGTTTGTACCGAACACTAATGTTTTTCCCAAACGTTCTTCTTTTCGGTCACTCTTCTCTGAAGCTTCTTCTTGAGCTTCCCTGATACTTTCCATAATGGTCGAGACAACTTCTATTCTCAACGCTCTTGGCCTTTTTCTTTCAAGGTTGACTTTTCGACTGAGAGCATCAGTGACAACGTTTGCTTTACCGGGGTGGTAAAGTATCTCACAGTCATAGTCCTTGAGTAATTCTAGCCAGCGTCGTTGCCTCATGTTCAATTCTTTCTGATTAAAGAGATATTGGAGACTCTTATGATCGGTGAAAAGTTTGCACTTCGTGCCATAGAGGTAATGCCTCCATATTTTTAGAGCGAAAACTACCGCCGCCAACTCCAAGTCATGAGTCGGGTAGTTCTTTTCATGTTCCTTCAACTGTCGAGATGCATATGCGATCACCTTTTCTCTTTGGGTCAAAACACAACCCAACCCAACACCAGACGCATCGCTATAAACAGCAAAGTCTTCAACTCCATTGGGTAGAGAAAGTATCGGTGCCTCGTATAGTTTCTTCTTTAGCTTCTCGAATGCTTCTTTATGTTTATCACTCCAAGCATAGGTAGCTCCTTTGTGGGTTAACGCTGTTAATGGACTAGCGATTGAAGAAAATCCTTGGATAAACCTTCGGTAATATCCGGCTAATCCCAAAAAGCTTCGGATCTCCGTGGGACTTTTTGGTTGTTCCCACTTCATTACCGCTTCAATCTTTGCTGGATCGACCATTATCCCTTCTTGGTTGACCACGTGACCCAAGAATTGGACTTCTCGAATCCAAAAATCACATTTGGAGAATTTAGCATACAGCTTCTCCTTCTTCAAGACTTCTAACACTTCCCGCAAGTGTCTACCATGCTCTTCTTGGCTTTTTGAGTAAATCAGAATGTCATCTATGAACACTATCACATATTTATCAAGAAACGGATTACAAACTCTGTTCATTAAATCCATGAATGCTGCTGGAGCATTGGTTAGTCCAAACGACATAACCAAAAACTCGTAGTGTCCATATCGTGTTCTGAATGCAGTCTTCTCTATATCTTGCTCTCTTACCTTCAGCTGATGATATCCTGACCTTAGGTCGATCTTTGAAAAATAACTTGAACCTTGCAGTTGATCGAACAGGTCATCAATCCTTGGCAACGGATATCTATTCTTTTTTGTTGCCTTGTTTAGCTCTCTGTAATCAATACATATTCTCATACTTCCATCTTTCTTTTTCACGAATAACACCGGAGCTCCCCAGGGTGATGAACTAGGTCTAATGAAACCTTTGTCCAATAACTCCTGAAGTTGCATCATCAGCTCCTTCATCTCCGTCGGTGCTAATCGGTAAGGTGCTTTTGCTATTGGTGTCGTTCCTGGTAACAAGTCAATACGGAATTCTACTTGTCGATCAGGCGGTAATCCGGGAAGATCTTCGGGAAATACTTCCGGATAATCACACACGACAGGAATGCTCTGTATCACCTTCTTTTCCTTCTTAGCATCGATCACG
Organism: Lactuca virosa; assembly: GCF_052849685.1. NCBI lineage: Eukaryota > Viridiplantae > Streptophyta > Magnoliopsida > Asterales > Asteraceae > Lactuca > Lactuca virosa. The sequence continues at coordinate 34,558,695 of NC_136433.1, read as the reverse complement.
AATGCTAAATATGATGTACATCCCTTGGTCAAACATTTTCTGGCTTTCATTAGAGAAATGATTCCAGAATTTACCCTGCGTTTGTCCCCATACACCATAAACGACTCTTTCCCAGGCGGGTTTACTTTTACGATCTTCTTTTTGCACAGTATTTCCGCATCATTGGTGCTAAGCCAATCCATTCCCAACACGATGTCGAAACCGTTAAGTTCGATAGGAAATAATTCCTCGTGAAACTTATTCCCGTTCAAATCAATTAAGATGTTTTTCATACGATGACTAACAGGTACAAACTTGCCACTAGCAACTTCGACTAATAAGGCATTATCTAGTCTATCGACAGGCAAAGCTAGCTTTCTACCAAATTCATGCGAAATAAATGAGTAGTTGGCTCCAGAATCAAATAAAATTTGGGCATGCAATTTGTTTACGAGAAAGGTACCTGAAGCGACATCAGCTTCTTCCTTAGCAGCTTCCAGTGTCATCTGGAAGGCTCTAGCCTTCGGCTTTGGTGGAATGTTGGGTCTTCCTGCTTCCTTCTTCTTCGGGCAGTCCCTCGAAATGTGCCCCTCCTCGTTGCACTCATAACAGACCTTCTTAGTGAATGTGCATTCATTGGCATAGTGCCCAGGCTTCCCACATTTGAAACAAGTGACCCCTCCGTCGCACTTCCCAGAGTGCTTCTTCTTGCACTTGTCACACCACTTCACTTCGCCTCCTCCACCTCCTTTCGAACTAGACTTTGAGAATTTACCCTTTTTGCTGGACCCCGAGGGTCCGTCAAACTTCCTCTTCTCACCAACCTCTGACCTTTCCAGACCTTTCTCCCTGATCTGGGTCTCAACATTTCTGGCAGCCCGGATGGCGGCTTTCAACGTGGTTGCTTGCTTAACCATTGGACCATAGTCCGCTGGTAGTCCAAGGGCAAACTTATTGACCTTTGAGAGTTCTGTTGGAACTAGGTATGGGATAAGCTTCATTTTCTCCGTGAAACTTGCAGCGTATTCAGCAACGCTCATCTTTCCCTTCTTCAAATTCTGAAACTCGTTATTGATTTCCAGTAGGTCCTGCTCTGAGCAGTATTGCAGTTTCAGTTGTTCCACAAAATCTTCCCAAGACATTTTACTCGCTTCTCCCTTGGGCATAGAATCAGCTAACAGCTTCCACCAACTCAACACGCCAGATTTCAACAACGGGATCGCAAGAGCGGTCTTCTGCCTGTTGCTGCATTCGCAACTTTTAAACATTGTCTCCATTTCGGAGATCCAATCCATAATTTGCACCGGCGTCGGGCTTCCGGATAGACATGGTGGCTTAGACGCCATAAAATCCTTGTATTTACATCCTCTTCCATCATTTCCTCCATTACGATTGCCTTGTCTAACAATTTGTGGGTTGTCTTGACCAACGGTACCACTAAAGTTTCCACCTTCCGATGGCCCTCCATTCACTTCGGGCTCTTCAACTTGGATTGAAAGTTCTTCACGATTTTGTCGAAGCAGACGTCTAGTTTCTTCCATCTGATTATCCAACATCGCCTGAATCATCAATTGTACACCAGCCATCGTTACTGGCTCAGGTGTTGCAGCTACAACAGGTATTTGCTCAATTACAGGAGGTCGATTCCTGTTTTCGTTTGCGTTTCCAGCTCCACTGCGGGTTCTTGCCATTTTGATCTATACACCGAATAAGGTGAATTTAGATCTTTATTCAGGATAGACGTTTAAATCATCCTTATCTCTCCGAAACGTTTACATGTTAGTTCTAATATCGTAGTTGTACGTTTAGAATCCTAAACACATAAGGTTTCCAAATCCGTTCGGCAACAGACCATAGATCCGAACAAATAACAGCATATAAGGCATAAATCATTTAGCACATAAAAAGCATTTTAGGCACAATTCCTAAAATAAGCTAGTGCTCACACCTCACAATCATTGCTTAGCATTCTAAGTTAAAGTCTAGAAATCCTACAAATTCCTAGTTCGCTTAAACTAATGCTCTGATACCAACTGTGACATCCCCATTTTCACGGCCAGAAAAGACCGATTTTGTTTATGCTTTGTTTAAAAATCAGAGTAACATTTTAAATAAAAGTGTTGCGGAATTTGTTCCCAAAATAAAATATGATAAGGATTTATCAAAACATTTTCGTAGAAATGTATTTCATTAAAAGCCTCGGGATGTCATGTTCGATACAGATCAAAAGCATAAACAGTACAATATAACCTTACTACATTTGTTCATAATCTCTCATCCCAAACATCATGTCTATGCTCGTGCGCCACTACCTGTAATACAAGAAACTGAGTGGGTCAGGCTTGGGAGCCTGGTGAGCACATAGGGTTTTCAACCCACAATAAATAAGTTTATTAATTTCATCAACCAACAATAACCCGATTACCCGTTCCCGTTATCCTCACATTACGTCCCTAAAACACCTATCATAAGAGACCTAGCCTAAGGATCAACATCGGGATGGACACTACTGCCAAGGGGTTTCCTCAGCAATAAATGTCCTAAAGGCAACCATGAGGGGGATGGAGTACACCGGTGAACACATCGTTCACAAGCACCTACAGGTTGCGAGCCTGCTAGCGTTCCACTGGACTGTCTAGAAGAGTCCGTGGTCGTCATCCATACTCCGCTAGATGACAGAATCAACAACAACAACATCGAGGCCTCTCATCATTTTATCACACATCGTCTTATTACATCTACCCATGTTTTACCCCAACATTTTTTTTGTAGATATAAAATACATATACAGTTTAAACTATTTAAAACATGTATAAAAATCTTTCATCAGTATAGGCAGCAAGTATTCAGATAATATGCACACATAGCACGTAATTAATATAAAATACTTCATATCTATGTGTAAGATGAAAGTAACTATGCACTCACCTGATTAGGTGGTGACTCGGTACTCGAACAGCACTCCGTTATCTCAAAACAAATTTTCCTTGATCAAAACCTAGTATTAATATCACTAGCGTTTAGTTTTAACGTTAACCGCGACTAATTAATAGTCTGGCTATTATTATTATTATACAAGCATTAAATAACACCCAATATATAAATAATAATAGCCCAAATAATTATTTTAAGGACCTAATAACATTACTATAATTATTTAAAAGTTATATTAAAAATTTCGTAGGCGTACCTTACTTACAGCGGGTTTTTCTCAAAACCGGACTTCGCTGGAGCAGCGTTTCCGAGCCGAAAGGTTCTTTTCTCGGGACTCCGAGAGCCTCGGGACTTCCTTCGGGTGCTAGGGGGTTTACCTAGACTTTAGGGGCTCAAGGGAGCTTAGAGAGAGAGTTTAGAGAGAGAAAGTGGAAGAGGAAAGGTGTAAGAAATGAGAGAACCCGACACTTCTATTTATAGTGAGTTGGGGCATGTGGTGGCCTTCTGGTGGTGCCACTTATCCAAATTCTGGTGGTGTCACATGTCCAATTTCTGGTGGTGCCATGTGTCCAATTTCTGGTGGTGCCACATGTCCAATTTCTGGTGGTGCCATGTCACCCAATATCGCGTATCGGCCTCCCGTCTTAGAAAACTCATAACTCTCGCATACGAGCTCCGTTTTTGACGTTATTTATATCCACGCGAAGGCGGGAACGTAATCTACAACTTTCGTTTAGACTCCGTTGGCTAATTTTGAATTTATTTTAAAAGTTATATTTTTAACAGGCCGGGACAGGATTGATCCGTTAAAAATTCATAACTTCTTCATCCGACGTCCGTTTTCGTCTGTCTTTTTATTGTTACGCCACAATTCAAGAGCTCTTCGATTCTCGTTTAGGTCGTGTCGGCTAAAAACTCGCTTTATCGTAAATTCACTATTCACGCTTCCCAGTATCGTGTCGGTTCCGTCGTGAAACTTCGTCGGGTCATAACTTATTCGTTATAACTCGGATTTCGGCGTTCTTTATATCTCCGGAATCCTTGTTTTGGCCACTACAACTTTATGTAAAGATATCGGGCTTATCTCATATTTTAATTTTGACGCTTATTTTTATTCTTTATTAATTATACATTTATAATTAAATAATAAGCACATAAATTCACAAAATACTCAAATATTTCATTTTTATTACATCAAAAGAGTTACAATAGTTGACCTAGACTATTACATCGTCTAAAAATGCTTAGCCCCGAAACCCGGGCGTTACAATTCTCTCCCCCTTAGGATGATTCCGTCCCGGAATCATGCATCAGCAAACAGATGCGGATAGCGACTCATCATGTCATCCTCTGTTTCCCAAGTGAGATTCGGCCCATTCGAATGTTTCCATCGGACTAGCACTAAGTCGACCATCTTGCGTCGTAACTTCTTAATCTTACGGTCAACAATTGCCTCGGGCTCTTCGATTAGCCTTTTATTCTCATCCATTCTTAACTCCGAGATCGGAATTATGTCGGGAACTTCTCCCGTGAATTTCCTCAGATAACATACATGGAAGGTGTTATGAATACCATCGAGTTCTTCGGGCAATTCCAGCTTGTAAGCTTGGTTCCCAATCTTCTGAAGAACTTTGAACGGTCTAATAAACCTTGGACTCAGCTTTCCTCGTTTCCCGAATCGTATAAGTCCTTTCCACGGTGAGACTTTAAGCAAAACAGAATCCCCAACTTCGCAGGTCATCGGTCGTCTTTTCTTGTCAGCATAGCTCTTCTGACGGTCCTGAGCTGCTAACATCCTTTCCTTTATCACCTTCAGTTTCTCAGCAGTCTCATGGATTATTTCGGGGCCCATAAACTGCTTTTCTCCAGCCTCAAGCCAACAAGAAGGCGTACGACACTTTTGTCCGTACAAAGCTTGATAAGGTGCCATCTTGATGCTCGAGTGGAAACTGTTGTTGTAGGAAAATTCTACCAAAGGTAAGTGCTCATCCCAGTTACCTTGGAACTCGAGGGTACATGCTCTCAACATATCTTCAAGCGTTTGAATCGTTCCTTCACTCTGACCATCAGTCTGCGGATGGTAAGCTGTACTCAGACATAACTTCGTACCCAATTCCTCTTGTAGACTTCTCCAAAACCTTGACGTGAAACGACTATCACGATCCGATACAATTGTTAGAGGAACACCGTGAAGTCTCACAATTTCCTTCACGTAAGCATTTGCAAGCTTATCCATAGACCACCTTTCATTGGCAGCTATGAAGTATGCACTCTTTGTGAAACGATCCACGACCACCCAAATCATGTCGTGACCGTTCTTCGTCCTGGGTAGTTTAGTCACAAAATCCATGGTGATGTCTTCCCATTTACCCGTGGGTACAGGTAAGGGTTCTAAACTCCCATATGGTTTCTGATGTTGTGCCTTAACTCTTGCACAAGTTACACACTCGGCCACATATTTCGCAACGTCGAGCTTCATCGTCGGCCACCAGTAGTAGGGTTTTAGGTCCCTATACATTTTAGTGCTACCGGGATGAATCGAGTACATGGTCTTGTGAGCTTCTTCCATCAGAAGATCTCTTATTCCTCCAGTCTTAGGTACCCAAATCCGATCTTGGAATACCTTTAGTCCTTGACTGTTTGTACCGAACACTAATGTTTTTCCCAAACGTTCTTCTTTTCGGTCACTCTTCTCTGAAGCTTCTTCTTGAGCTTCCCTGATACTTTCCATAATGGTCGAGACAACTTCTATTCTCAACGCTCTTAGCCTTTTTCTTTCAAGGTTGACTTTTCGACTGAGAGCATCAGCGACAACGTTTGCTTTACCGGGGTGGTAAAGTATCTCACAGTCATAGTCCTTGAGTAATTCTAGCCAGCGTCGTTGCCTCATGTTCAATTCTTTCTGATTAAAGAGATATTGGAGACTCTTATGATCGGTGAAAAGTTTGCACTTCGTGCCATAGAGGTAATGCCTCCATATTTTTAGAGCGAAAACTACCGCCGCCAACTCCAAGTCATGAGTCGGGTAGTTCTTTTCATGTTCCTTCAACTGTCGAGACGCATATGCGATCACCTTTTCTCTTTGGGTCAAAACACAACCCAACCCAACACCAGACGCATCGCTATAAACAGCGAAGTCTTCAACTCCATTGGGTAGAGAAAGTATCGGTGCCTCGCATAGTTTCTTCTTTAGCTTCTCGAATGCTTCTTTATGCTTATCACTCCAAGCATAGGTAGCTCCTTTGTGGGTTAACGCTGTTAATGGACTAGCGATTGAAGAAAATCCTTGGATAAACCTTCGGTAATATCCGGCTAATCCCAAAAAGCATCGGATCTCCGTGGGACTTTTTGGTTGTTCCCACTTCATTACCGCTTCAATCTTTGCTGGATCGACCATTATCCCTTCTTGGTTGACCACGTGACCCAAGAATTGGACTTCTCGAATCCAAAAATCACATTTGGAGAATTTAGCATACAACTTCTCCTTCTTCAAGACTTCTAACACTTCCCGCAAGTGTCTACCATGCTCTTCTTGGCTTTTTGAGTAAATCAGAATGTCATCTATGAACACTATCACATATTTATCAAGAAACGGATTACAAACCCTGTTCATTAAATCCATGAATGCTGCTGGAGCATTGGTTAGTCAAAACGACATAACCAAAAACTCGTAGTGTCCATATCGTGTTCTGAATGCAGTCTTCTCTATATCTTGCTCTCTTACCTTCAGCTGATGATATCCTGACCTTAGGTCGATCTTTGAAAAATAACTTGAACCTTGCAGTTGATCGAACAGGTCATCAATCCTTGGCAACGGATATCTATTCTTTTTTGTTGCCTTGTTCAGCTCTCTGTAATCAATACATATTCTCATACTTCCATCTTTCTTTTTCACGAATAACACCGGAGCTCCCCAGGGTGATGAACTAGGTCTAATGAAACCTTTGTCCAATAACTCCTGAAGTTGCATCATCAGCTCCTTCATCTCCGTCGGTGCTAATCGGTAAGGTGCTTTTGCTATTGGTGTCGTTCCTGGTAAAAGTCAATACGAAATTCTACTTGTCGATCAGGCGGTAATCCGGGAAGATCTTCGGGAAATACTTCCGGATAATCACACACGACAGGAATGCTCTGTATCACCTTCTTTTCCTTCTTAGCATCGATCACGAATGCTAAATATGATGTACATCCCTTGGTCAAACATTTTCTGGCTTTCATTAGAGAAATGATTCCAGAATTTACCCTGCGTTTGTCCCCATACACCATAAACGACTCTTTCCCAGGCGGGTTTACTTTTACGATCTTCTTTTTGCACAGTATTTCCGCATCATTGGTGCTAAGCCAATCCATTCCCAACACGATGTCGAAACCGTTAAGTTCGATAGGCAATAATTCCTCGTGAAACTTATTCCCGTTCAAATCAATTAAGATGTTTTTCATACGATGGCTAACAGGTACAAACTTGCCACTAGCAACTTTGACTAATAAGGCATTATCTAGTCTATCGACAGGCAAAGCTAGCTTTCTACCAAATTCATGCGAAATAAATGAGTAGTTGGCTCCAGAATCAAATAAAATTTGGGCATGCAATTTGTTTACGAGAAAGGTACCTGAAGCGACATCAGCTTCTTCCTTAGCAGCTTCCAGTGTCATCTGGAAGGCTCTAGCCTTCGGCTTTGGTGGAATGTTGGGTCTTCCTGCTTCCTTCTTCTTCGGGCAGTCCCTCGAAATGTGCCCCTCCTCGTTGCACTCATAACAGACCTTCTTAGTGAATGTGCATTCATTGGCATAGTGCCCAGGCTTCCCACATTTGAAACAAGTGACCCCTCCGTCGCACTTCCCAGAGTGCTTCTTCTTGCACTTGTCACACCACTTCACTTCGCCTCCTCCACCTCCTTTCGAACTAGACTTTGAGAATTTACCCTTTTTGCTGGACCCCGAGGGTCCGTCAAACTTCCTCTTCTCACCAACCTCTGACCTTTCCAGACCTTTCTCCCTGATCTGGGTCTCAACATTTCTGGCAGCCCAGATGGCGGCTTTCAACGTGGTTGCTTGCTTAACCATTGGACCATAGTCCGCTGGTAGTCCAAGGGCAAACTTATTGACCTTTGAGAGTTCTGTTGGAACTAGGTATGGGATAAGCTTCATTTTCTCCGTGAAACTTGCAGCGTATTCAGCAACGCTCATCTTTCCCTTCTTCAAATTCTGAAACTCGTTATTGATTTCCAGTAGGTCCTGCTCTGAGCAGTATTGCAGTTTCAGTTGTTCCACAAAATCTTCCCAAGACATTTTACTCGCTTCTCCCTTGGGCATAGAATCAGCTAACAGCTTCCACCAACTCAACACGCCAGATTTCAACAACGGGATCGCAAGAGCGGTCTTCTGCCTGTTGCTGCATTCGCAACTTTTAAACATTGTCTCCATTTCGGAGATCCAATCCATAATTTGCACCGGCGTCGGGCTTCCGGATAGACATGGTGGCTTAGACGCCATAAAATCCTTGTATTTACATCCTCTTCCATCATTTCCTCCATTACGATTGCCTTGTCTAACAATTTGTGGGTTGTCTTGACCAACGGTACCACTAAAGTTTCCACCTTCCGATGGCCCTCCATTCACTTCGGGCTCTTCAACTTGGATTGAAAGTTCTTCACGATTTTGTCGAAGCAGACGTCTAGTTTCTTCCATCTGATTATCCAACATCGCCTGAATCATCAATTGTACACCAGCCATCGTTACTGGCTCAGGTGTTGCAGCTACAACAGGTATTTGCTCAATTACAGGAGGTCGATTCCTGTTTTCGTTTGCGTTTCCAGCTCCACTGCGGGTTCTTGCCATTTTGATCTATACACCGAATAAGGTGAATTTAGATCTTTATTCAGGATAGACGTTTAAATCATCCTTATCTCTCCGAAACGTTTACATGTTAGTTCTAATATCGTAGTTGTACGTTTAGAATCCTAAACACATAAGGTTTCCAAATCCGTTCGGCAACAAACCATAGATCCGAACAAATAACAGCATATAAGGCATAAATCATTTAGCACATAAAAAGCATTTTAGGCACAATTCCTAAAATAAGCTAGTGCTCACACCTCACAATCATTGCTTAGCATTCTAAGTTAAAGTCTAGAAATCCTACAAATTCCTAGTTCGCTTAAACTAATGCTCTGATACCAACTGTGACATCCCCATTTTCACGGCCAGAAAAGACCGATTTTGTTTATGCTTTGTTTAAAAATCAGAGTAACATTTTAAATAAAAGTGTTGCGGAATTTGTTCCCAAAATAAAATATGATAAGGATTTATCAAAACATTTTCGTAGAAATGTATTTCATTAAAAGCCTCGGGATGTCATGTTCGATACAGATCAAAAGCATAAACAGTACAATATAACCTTACTACATTTGTTCATAATCTCTCATCCCAAACATCATGTCTATGCTCGTGCGCCACTACCTGTAATACAAGAAACTGAGTGGGTCAGGCTTGGGAGCCTGGTGAGCACATAGGTTCTGGCAGTCACTACAGAAAGCTCTTGGAACTAAATTGGATATGAGCACGGCTTATCATCCGCAGAACGATGGACAGAGTGAGAGAACAATTTAGACATTGGAAGACATGTTGAGAGCCTGCGTCATTGATTTCGGCGCACCATGGGACACTCATCTTCCTTTGGTTGAATTTTCCAACAACAACTACCATACCAGCATCAAGGCTGCGCCGTTTGAAGCCCTCTATGGCCGTAAGTGCAGATCCCCTCTGTGCTGGGATGAGGTGGGTGACACGCAGCTAGCTAGGGTTCAAGCCCCTGACAGTACTCTCACTGGTCCTGAGATCATCCGAGAGACAACTGGGAAGATTGTACAAATCCGGGAACGACTGAAAGCCTCACGAGATAGACAAAAGAGCTACGCCGATAAGAGACGAAAACCCTTGGAGTTCCAGGTTGGTGACCGTGTCCTTCTGAAGGTCTCACCCTGGAAAGGCATGATACGCTTTGGGAAGCGTGGAAATCTAAACCCAAGGTACATTGGACCGTTCGAGATCCTTGCTAGGATCGGTCCCGTAGCATACAAACTCCAATTGCCGCGAGAGCTCAGCAACATCCACCCTGTTTTCCACGTATCGAACCTAAAGAAGTGTCTGTCCGATGAGACACTTGTGATTCCTCTCGGCGAGATTGAAATCAACGAGAACCTCAACTTTGTGGAAGAATCGGTCGAAATCATGGACAGAGAGATCAAACGAACGAAACAAAGTCGCATCCCGATAGTGAAGGTTCGCTGGAATGCCAGGTGGGGACCCGAATTCACTTGGGAGCGTGAAGATCAGATGAAACAGAAGTATCCGCATCTCTTTCCTAATCCATGATTTGTATTCCATGTTCGAATTTCGAGACGAAATTCCCTCTAACGGGGGGATGATGTGACAACCCGAAACCTTGTCCGTTTCCGTTACGCGATTTCCGTTAATGGAATTTCGAATTCATTAACTTTTCCGTCAAACTTCTTGGTTTAGAAAATGATCTAGTTATATATAATTAAATTATTTACAATTCGGAACCAAAAATCGCACGGAAACCCAAATATCTCAAAAAATCAAACATTTCCGGTCTAAGTGAGGTTACGACCGTAAACTAGTTTACGACCATAAACTCGTTTACGCCGTAAAATCGTTTACGGCCATAAACCCGTTTACGGCCAGTAAAGAGTGGACCCCACCACCGACCTCAAAACCCCTATAAATGCGAGACCTCCACCTTCATTTGAACACTTATGGCCGAAAACTCTCTCCTTCTCTCTCTAAGAACCTTGACCGTAAACACCTAAAAACACCTTCAAACTTCGGGAAACATCGAGAAACACCGTTTGGAGTCACTTCGGAACGTCTGGGAACGCTTATCTCTTCGAAATCAGCACCATTGTTCTTGAGTTTACGGTCCATCTTCAAAGACCGTAAACCCTGTTCTTGAGTTTACGGTCCAAGCCTTCAAAGACCGTAAACTCTGTTCTTGAGTTTACGACCGTAAACTCATCAAGCCTTCAGAAACCGTAAACTACCAGTCGACCGTAAACCCTTGTTCACGGCCGTAAACACCTTTTAAGTGGTGCTTTTGGCTGAAAACCCACTTTCATCGATTCGATCAAGTCCTGGTAACATCCCTCAACCGAATACAAGTGTTCCTCTAACACTTTATCTAACGAAATCACTAATTTAGATACATATATGTATTTATTTGATAATAGGATTTTGTTAGGTGTCACGTGCAACAACTTGAGGGTTTTCATTTCAGTCAACGCTTTCACACAACAACTGTGAGTTCATACCCCTACATTTTCTGTATTTTTAATGTTTTCAGGGGGGAATACAAGCTAAACATAAATGTTTTCAAGAATACACATAAAACTTATGCAAATCTCATACTTTAAATCCCTTTTGTACTATGCTGAGCATAAGGGACGTTTTCACTAAAATTGCATAGTTTTTCCGGACACGCTATTCGCTAGGTTTTACATGCAAACTATAATCGGTATAGTTTGGGATTTTTCTAAAACATATCAAGTATAGAAACTTTCACTACTAAACATATGCACTAAGACAGAAACCGTTTACAGTTTACATCACTACTTTATCATGGTATTCATAACTGTAATTATCACTATATACGGTATACATACGGATTTTCACTACGGTAGAACGCTACTACACTACATGTAAACTAGATTGTACTATACTGTGAGGCGCTACTTCACTACTGTACCCTTAGGTGTACAGGGATAAATCCTACCATAGTATAACCAGAGTCTCCTGGAGGGAGAGCGTGAGATTTGTGAATAGATCTATTCGGGACTGACAATCCTACATCTGGACTGCTAGCTACAGTTAGGCGGGCACGCCTGAGATGTACAAATGTCATTTAACTCGACGCATGAAGAACGTTGGAAAGGTCTCTAGTCATATCAAGCATGGTTATACGACTCACAATATGTATAAATCACCTTTAGTTTACAACCTGACACTCTTCAACAGTTTTATTTTTTTACTAAATAGAACTGAAACACACTACGTATACTGGCTAAAGCCAGGGTTTTCAAACAGAACCGGTTATGCAATGGTTTCACACACAAAATACTTATACTTCATGATTAGCTTTAGCTAGTCACATGAGGTAGTATTTTCGCATATCACTACAGTTTTCAGTAACGAACATTCATGGTTTATACGAAATCGATAACGTTACCTTTTCACTAAAGAAAATATCAGATTTTCTTGGAAACATACAGATATTCATGGTTTATTACAGAACTGATAACACTACATTTTCACTAAGGAAAATTTCGGATTTTCTTGAAACTATACAAACATTTCTGCTAACTCATCAACAAGATTTCACTACAAGCTATCGCTTATGAACTCACGAGCCTTATGCTGATACTCTTTCAAACTGCTTGTATTCTCAGGAAATTAGTAGACAGGTACTTGCTGGATTTTCGAGAAACTGGAGCAATAAGAGTTTTATGTTTATACTATACAAAGCTATTGGATGTAATTCAAACAAAGTTTCAACTGATGTAAACATTTTTATTTAAGTATTCACTGTAATGGTTGTGTTGCTATGATTGTTGTTATTCATTGGTTGTGATGCTACACATGACGTCCTCCGCCCTGGAACGTTTCCGCCATCGGTTTCGGGGTGTGACAAAAAACATCTGAACCGACTCGGTCAGAAGTATATCAAACGGGACCTAAGATTTGATATCTGGGACATGTGTCATCATTGTGTGTTACCAAAATTTTGTTTTACCGCTCATGACATACCTCCTACTGTGTTGCATCTAGTTTCATCCATATTCTTCAACAAATCCTATCCAAATTTGAAATTTCTTAACTAAATAAATCCAATTTAAATCGGAAATAAATGATATGTAACCCAAATATCCATTATTTCAACAAAGAATCCAAGAATAAACCATCCACTACATTGTCTTCATCACGTTCTTATTTAAGCGGTATTATATATTTGAAAGTATGAGTTTTAATATGTTTCTTGCAGGTTTCAAGGTTATTTAGTAAAGGCAGCAGACGGTGTTGTATTATTCAGTTGGTTGTGAAAGGTACCAATTTTCCTCGTATGTGTAACGACGTAAATTTTAAAACAATTTTTCATTTTTTTCCACATAATAAAACTCATATAATATTCTCAAAATCTCATGTGTCAAATGTCATCATAATAAAACATATCCCAAAATCTCAAAACATAATCCTCTGCCAGTGTGTACAAATCATGCCGACGCCTTCCCGCGATCCTCGCTGGTACCTGAAACACATATCACATAACACGGTAAGCATAAATGCTTAGTGAGTTCCCCAAAATACCACATACAACACATAAGCCACTCGAGGCTATAACTCGGTATGACCCTCCGGTCAATGTGTCTCAGCGGGACCCTCCAGTCCCGTAGCTCGTTGGACCCTCCAGTCCGGTCTAGCTCGTTGGACCCTCCGGTCCGGTCTAAATCATTGGACCCTCTGGTCCGGTCTAAATCGTAGGACCCTCCGGTCCGGTCTATATAACACATGGCATACATATATCACAAAGCACATAAACTCAACATACACATAACACATAAGACCCTCCGGTCTGCACATAGTTACCACTCTAGGTAATGTATAGTGAGAAGACTCACCTCGGGTAATCTCGGAAAGTCTCGAACTCGAATATCTGATCTATCCTCCGCCTAATCACATAAAGCAATTATCTCTAATTAATACGACTCTCAAAGGCTAGACTAATCCCTCCCTATAGTCTCTCAGAAGGGGAAAAGACCATTTTACCCCTCCAATGGTCCAATGTCCAAATGTTGACCAAACCCTAAAAGTCAACCCCAGTCAACGGTCCAACTTTGACCAGACTCGTCGAGTGCACTCGGGTGACTCGGCGAGTCCATACGTGTCCTCTGAATCCTCCTAAGGCCTCACTTGACTCGTCGAGTGCACTCGGGTGACTCGGCGAGTCCATACGTGTCCTCTGAATCCTCCTAAGGCCTCACTTGACTCGTCGAGTTAACCTTTCTCTCGACGGTTACCACTGATCACGAATCGTGGTGCAACACGATCCGACTCGTCGAGTCCGCTCATGGACTCGGCGAGTTTCTTCCATGAGAATGCTCAAACGACCTCCTGAGGTCAGATCTGTTTCTCTAACTTATAGATCTAGCCTTCTAACACCCAATAATCACGTAAACTCGTAAAGGTCTGAACTTGGTGTCCATGCATGGCATTTTGGGCATGAAATGCCAAGAACATGATTTAAATGGGGTTTTCACTCATAAATACCATCAAGGCTGAATAAAGCAAGAACCTTTGGGTGCTAGAGACCTCCTAAGGTCCAGATCTGGAGTTCAAGCCTCCTCATGAACCCCAAATCCTCAAAGTCCCAAAATGAAAGGAAAAGAAGCCCTAATCTTCAAGATGAGAGATCTACTCAAATAAAAGGGAAAGGTTCGAACTTGATACCTCTAATAGAAGCTCTTGGACGAATAAGCAGTAGATCTATCAGCCTATTCTCAATCCTAGCTTGGAATCTTCCTTTCCTTTACCAAAATGCACTCACAAATCTCAAGTAAGGCTCAAGACTCTCTCACAAGCTCAAGGGGCGATTAGGGTTTCTTCTCAGTGAGGTGTGGCCGCAAATGAGGATATAAGTGCCTTTAAATAGGTCCCAAACCCGGGGATCTAGGGTTTCCACTTACAGCGCCTACTCGCCGAGTCTACTCTTGGACTCGTCGAGTAGTTCATTAAACTCACGTGCCCACCCTACTTCTACTTGACGAGTTATAGCACCAACTCGTCGAGTAGATCAATGATCCTCAAAATAAATAATTAAAAATAACATACCTGAAAATCCGGATGTTACAATTCTCCCCCACTAGAATCAGACTTCGCCCTCGAAGGCTTACTCTGTAAACAACTTTGGATGCTGCTCCCGCATCTCTGACTCCGGCTCCCAAGTCAGCTCGGACCCTCTCCGATGTTGCCACTGGATCTGAACCAGGGGCACCTCCTTGTTCCTCAGCACCTTGATCTTCCAATCCAAGATCGTGATCGGCCTCTCAATGTAATTCAAACTCGTGTCCACCTGAATATCCTCTAGCGGCACAACCGCCGTCTCATCGGCTATACACTTCCTCAACTGGGATACATGGAAGGTATCATGGATCTGACCCAACTCCTCGGGTAGCTCCAGATGGTATGCTACCTTACCCACCCTCGCGGTCACCGTGAACGGACCAATGTATCGGGGCCCCAGCTTGCCCTTCTTCCTGAATCGGATCACTCCTTTCCAAGGAGATACCTTCAGGAGTACGAAATCTCCAACCTGGAACTCGAGCTCGGATCGTCGTCTATCCGCATCACTCTTCTGATGGCTCTGGATTGTCAGCAACCTTTGCCTGACCTGCTGTATCTGCTCAGTCGTCTTAAGCACTATCTCAGTGCTACCCATCACTCGCTGTCCTACCTCTCCCCAACAGATGGGAGTCCGACACCTCCTCCCATACAAAAGCTCGAATGGGAGGCATACCAATACTTGAATGGTGGCTGTTGTTGTAGGAAAACTCTGTTGGATTAGTGTCTAAGTCCATAACTATTTTGGTATGTACTTGACCCGATTGTGAGCATGGTCCTTTTGGGTTGCCTTCACCATAGCAATATGTAGGATGAATTAAGGAGGGAAAGGTTTAATTATGATTTGTTAATATATTATGAGAATAATATATTAAAGGAAAAATCATATTATTTAATTAATATTAGTCAAGAATTAATTAAGAATTAATTTTGTGGTTAAAATTAAACTTAGGGGACTAGAATTGTAATTATAGGATAATTGCAATTGGGCTATGGATCACCTTGGAATAATAGGTTGAACGAATTCTATGGGGAAGCCCATTAGAAATCGTCCAAGGCATGTTCCAGAAGGGGTCCATGGGCTGCTTAGGGCTTAAGCAGTCAAATTAGGGTTTCCTTGTTAGATAACCCTAATTGCCTACCTATTTAAAGAACCCTTGAGACCCAAAAACGTGGCTAAGTCTTCCTTTAGGGTTTCCAGCCGTTTTTGGTGTCTCCTCTCTCTTCCCTCTTCATCCAAGTTGCTTAGTGGTGTTTGTGACTCCATTAGAGGTGCATCACTTGAGGCACTAAGCTTTCTGAACCCAAGGAATTGATTGTTATTGCTACATAACAATCAAGGTAAGATCTGAACCCTAGTTTATATGTTAATTTGATTAATTGTGTGCTAGATCTAGGGTTTATAAGTCTTGGAAGTTTATTGCATGTTCAAAGTAGAAAAACTAGATCCAAGCAATTAGGGTTGCATGAACATCATAGGATTGATGTTATGCTCAATTCCCAACAGTGGTATCAGAGCCTAGGTCGTTTTTTCTATTGAATAGATGCATAATTGAACTGCCAAAGACCTGAAAATCGAAATTTCTTGTTGTCTGCCTTATGAACTCGCCGAGTTGCTCTTAGAACTCGACGAGTAGCTTGAACTCGACGAGTTCCAAAGAGGACTCGACGAGTTGGCTGTTCATTTGTCGGGTTTTTCGAATTTTTTGTCAGATTTTGATGTGGATAATTACCAAAACTCGTTTTTATTGCCTAAAATCGATTTTTTATGTTTGGAATGATTATACTTATCAAAATAGATGGATTTGGTTAAATATGGATAATATAGGATTATTATAAGATAAATATTTGACCTAGTAAGTTTGAAAAGTTTCTATTTACAACCTTTAGGTTTTATAGTTTAAATTTAAACTTAATAGTTTTGTTTTGAAATTTAAATAGTTAAACCCTAATGTTTTGAAAGGTTTCAAAACTTGTCCTCAAGTTTTGGAATTTAAATTTTGATTAAAAGTTATTTTTTGAAATATTTAAATTCTAAACCCTAATGTTTTGAAAAGTTCAAAAATTGCCCTCAAGTTTTGGAATTTAAAAGTTGATTAAAAGATTAATTTTGAAATGTTAAATTCTAAAACCCTCGCATTTTGAAAAGTTCAAAGTACACCCTTATGGTTTTGTTAATTAATTAAAGTGTATAATTAAAAGAGAGTTAATAAATCCATAAAGTTTTGGTTTACATTTAATTAAATTAAAAGTATAACTTATTAAATTAGACCACCTAGTATTTTAAAAGTGTAAAATACACCCTATACTATATATAATATTAAAAGTCTAATATTATATATATGTATGAGTAAACAGCCAGTCTTACCGTTAGTAGGCCTCATTCACGAAGCTGGTCTATAAGGGGTGTTTAAGGAAATTGCCTATAAAATGGCGATTGAATGGGTATCCACTCTTACCCACCGCACTCTTGACTGGTGGAGGGTCGTTAACCGAACGGGTAGGATAGGACGAAACCTTCCATTATAAGTATAATGAAGTACCAAGTAACTACATACTTTACAAATTCCCAAATTCTAGTTACTTTAGGCAAAATGTGAAATTGTATGCTAATCCATGGAATTACGCTTCGTACCCTTGTCAAACGTTAGTGGAGCGTGTGTGGTTAACCGGCACACTAATTTGGGGTTGACATTGGTAGTGAAGGGTGGCTCGATGTTTATCATAGATCAATGGAGCGTGTGTGGTTAACCGACACATTGATTAGGTGATAGTATCATTGAGTGCATCACGTAGATTCGTATGGTTATTCACACCTTATTTGTGATCCTCGGCATCCCAGTCACAAATAGAAGGGCATAATCGAGATTAAACATGCCATTGAAAAGTTCAATGAATCTCAAAAGATCTAGGAGTTTCAATTCATTTAAAACTTAAACTTCATTTTTGTTTTTCATGGTGGGAATTGGTAAATCGTCATTTACCTACCTTCAAATATTCTGCAACTAGATTACGGCATCCCTCTTATTGGTTGTAGAGTATTGTGTTGGATCCTAGCCTTGATGTTTCTTTTGGGTGTTACTTCAAGGATTCTTATCAACTAACTTGAATTTTCTCCCGTTTTGTAGATGTCTAAATCTTACAATGGTCTTCCCAAGTCCCTTGGAACAAGCTTTCCAAATGAAGATGACGTTCCACGATACGATCAAGGAAATGAGAGTCATACTTCGCTTCCTCCACCTCCTCCAATTATTCTCCCTAACCCACAAGTTCAAAGGCTTGAAAAGTTTAAGCTCACTCAAGCCCTATTGGCAAGTAAACACGAAGATGGGAAACCTGTGTGTGCACACGTCTTGAAGATAAAGTCACACATTGACAGGTTAAGGATGTTGGGTGTCGAGATTTCAGGTGAGTTGGCTGTTGACTGGGTTCTTCAGTCACTTCCTGAATCATATAGTGAGTTCGTAAGAGAGTACTATATGATGGAACACGACGTGACCCTCATTGATCTCACCTATTTGCTTATAGCTGCTGAATCAACAATGATTTGGCGTGCTAGTCAAGCAAATTTGTCTGGTGAATCAAAATCCCAAACTTCAATGGACACTGGCAACATTGGAAGTCCAGAAAGGACCAAGCATGAGATTGTACCATGTGTTGTGCCAAATGAGTCCATTTGCTTTTATTGCCTAGAGAAGGGGCATTGGAGACGAAGCTGCCCAAACTACCTGAGAGATCTAAGAGATGGGAGAGTCAAGGAATATGGCTATACTTCAGGTAAAATCCATTATCTAACTCTGTAAGTTCCTATTCTTTGATTCTTGATACATGATGTGATAAGATTACATTTTGATGTTTTGCAGGATCGAAGAAAAGAGAGGAAGCTTAAGGAAGAAGCGTGCTGAATCTGATCATGAAGAAATGGATTTCAATCGCATGGATTCAAAGATCAGATTTTTAAGCTGCTAATCTAGAGTTAGGATAAAATGATAAGAAATATGAAATAGCGTAGTTTTTCAGTTGAATTGCATTGTAAGGACAAATTTTTCCGCAATGAAATAAATTTTGATTTTGTTTTATGTATTTATCCTTGCAATGGTGTGTATGAAAAATTGATGTTTAATTGTTTCTATTATTAGCAATAATGGATTTGATTCTTAATTATGTTATTTGTGGAAATGCCGAGAATTTGCCAAATAAGGGAAGATTCTCATCGCCCAAGTTTCAATTGGACAGAAACTTGGAATCATGCAACTAGGTTGTGTGATGAATGAGAAACTTCATATTTGGAAGTGAGACTATTTTGACAAAGTGTCAAGAGAAGGACTGAGAGATCAAGTACACTAGGTTGCTTTGATCAAGTCCACCACAAGAGTGATAAAGATATTCGTCATGATTTACTCAAGTTTGGTAAATATGGTTATACTTATAAGATTAAGTATAATTCTGAGTTGATTGAAAGAGTTTCAATCAATAGCAGAACGAATAAGAAGAATCAAGTAAGCAGAAAGATAAAAGTTTCTCTATTCTAAGAAGAAGGGAGAGTACCTTTTATTGTGTTTTATGATAGGTCATAATGATTAAGAACTATTTCTCAATTGGTCCTCTAAGTGAGTCTTAGTGCATTTGCATGTCTAAGAAGAGGAATCGAGAATTATGGAAATAGTTAAATCAATAAGTCAATCATACTTCGTTCCAATATCAAGTCTTAAGAGTCATACTCCAAGATTATGACTTGAGTGACACGTCTTTAGTAGGTTTATAACACTCAACAAATGTGGAATTGGAAAAAGTCTTCTTATTCCTGCACATTTGAGATTGGTAAGTTGTGATGTCTTGGATAAGACAAAGACCAACTAGAACCAATTGTGTGAAGTGATAGTCTTGATAAAACTACACTAACTCTTGAATATTTGTTTTGTCAAGGAATGTTTCTTGACAAGAGAATCTTATATGTCAAGGAGTCAGTGGGAGTCTTAATGGTCTTGAAAGGTTTCAAGAACAAATCAAGAATAAACCTAATTGATCATCACTAGCACACGACTTGAGGTATATAACCTATCGTGTTGACGTTATCTTGTTTCTGTACCATTCCAGTTGAGTTAATTGTGCATGTGAGTTCTATGAGTTCTCATTTGAATGCACAAAGACAAAGCACCTTGATCAATGGAAAGTACATTGATATGTAGGGGTGAGTTGCTTGGAAGACATGGTGGGCACTCGTGTTACCATGAGGCAAGAAATCAAGATTGAACAAGTTCAGTCCATATGGTTTTGGATTTGTCGCAAACCTTCGTTTTGACAAATTCACATGGATAGGAACACATACATCATAAAATCTAAGTGTCATAAGGTTTCCCTCCTTCATGAAAATGATTGTGAGGAAATGCTTTCACTAAGAGAGATTTTAAGAAGATAGCAATTGTGAAAAAAAAATTGTATTCTCAAATTCGATTATGATTACGACATCCCTTTTCATAGCTCGAATTGTGAGATTTGGCAATTGGTCTGAACATTTGGGACTTAGTAACATAAATTCTGAATTGTTTAGACACACATGTGAGCTATCTAAGGCAAAGGTGTATGAGCTTAAAAAGCTTAGATAAGGGCTTATCAAAGCATTAGGTATTAGAAATATGAACTTAAGGAATTCAATAAGCATTGTTTTCTGGAAGTTCAATTGTTTTCTGAATACATGTCAAAGCTAGTGGGAGCATAAGTGTTATGCTGGTAAGAAAATAATCATCATGTTAGTGGGAGCATGATTATTATGGTAAGTATTGCAAGTTAGCAATATTAATTATAGAAAACAAAGATTCACTTTGCAAAGTTGCAAAGGTTGAAAAGTTGTTTTGCTATAATTAAGGGAGAGAATATTATACTTCGTTTCAAAATTCTAAAGCTTAGATCGAGAAATGTTAATAAATTTAGTCAAGGATACATAGTGCATTCTCAAAATTCGATTATGATTACGGCATCCCTCTTCATAGTTCGAATTGTGGGAACATGGCACATAAAATATTATGGCAGAAGGATGATAAAGTATCACGTCTTTATGTGAGACATTATGCATCGTGTCCAATACGCTTCGAGTATAGGATCGATTACATATGCTATAATATTTGACCATTCTAAAATTTTCCAAATGCCTAGGGCATTAAGAGGGAAAAAGGGACTAGAATCGGTTTTGACTAAAATAATTAAACAACTATCAAAGGACAATCTGCGGTTCACTGAGGATTTGTCGCTTGTGAGTAGTTGGAAGTATAGTACTGGATGGACTATATTGACATTATTATGAATAGATAAGATTCTATTAAGAATGAGTTGTCATATAGCAAACATGGAAATGTTTCCATAATTGGGAGTTGGAAATTAAGAATTTATGTCGAGATTAGAAAATTTTATTCAAAAAGGATGTTCAAAGGAATGTACTTTGAGTGAGAGACATCACATCTATATAATTGTTTTGTAACAATTTCTGATAGAGTACCTTGTGATTTCATTGGCCGAGTCTTTATGACTTTTGTGCTATGACATTACAAAAGAATCATTGCATAAAATGTTAGAATCTGACATATTCTAAAAGTGGCAAGAATTTGGTATTCTTATACTAATAATAAGGATTGGGGATTGTGAAATGATTTTCATTGGAAAAGTTTTTCAATTGATCTATTTCACAAAGTATGGACCATAGGAAACCAAAGTGTGCATGCTTGGAGCATGGGACAATTGTGGTTATAATTCGAGTAATAAGTTGATTTTCTGAAACAGTATGCAATGAATAATGAGTAATCAATATGGTGTTTAAATAAAAGTGTTTTATTTACGCTCAAAAGCTTTGGGGCCATATAGGATTAATATTATTATTGTGTTTCACTTTGCATGTTTTGACTTCCAGAATAACTGGGTTATTCAAACCTCCACAGTCGGTCATATGTTGGAAGTAGGTATGAAGGAAGACTATCATGAATATGTCTGTAGATTGTCTAGAGTGTTTAGACATAGCACAAGTTTGCTGCAAAGTTCATGAGTACTTTGATAAGATTAGAGTATTGGATTAAACCCACGCTCACATGAATCACTTCATGGATTATATCGCGAGTGATTGTGAGTCGATAATATTGTATATTCTTGAAACCGAGACGTGTGAGTTGTTATTTGTTGGTCGGTTGCACATTGATGATAAGTAAACGCACCAGTAACTTGGTGTTATAAAACTTATTGTTGTGTGTGATTTGACGAGTAAATGCAAGCGAGCATTTGAGTCGAAGTTTATCCATTTCTTTTACCCAAAGTGGGATAAAAGCAATATTTGTGGGCCTCTCGATGATTTAGTGATGACACCCTAAGTGCTTGGCTAAGCCGGGACTAACTTGATGTGTTCAATTATAGTCTGTTGTCAGTCGTCATAAATCGGAAGTCGGGAAACAATATAGAGAGAATGATCGAAATTCATGTCTCGTGTCTATACGATATCTTGAGAATTGAGGAATATATAATCCCTTATCTAAAGGACACACATATCTGATAAGATCAGAGTTGACAGCGGCTTTTGAAAGCTACGATTGCTGATCAGGTTCTGAAGTTATGCAAAATAGTTATTAGACTTTTCCAAGTGGGAGACTGTTGGATTAGTGTCTAAGTCCATAACTATTTTGGTATGTACTTGACCCGATTGTGAGCATGGTCCTTTTGGGTTGCCTTCACCATAGCAATATGTAGGATGAATTAAGGAGAGAAAGGTTTAATTATGATTTGTTAATATATTATGAGAATAATATATTAAAGGAAAAATCATATTATTTAATTAATATTAGTCAAGAATTAATTAAGAATTAATTTTGTGGTTAAAAGAGATTAATTAAACTTAGGGGACTGGAATTGTAATTATAGGATAATTGCAATTGGGTTATGGATCACCTTGGAATAATAGGTTGAACGAATTCTATGGGGAAGCCCATTAGAAATCGTCCAAGGCATGTTCCAGAAGGGGTCCATGGGCTGCTTAGGGCTTAAGCAGTCAAATTAGGGTTTCCTTGTTAGATAACCCTAATTGCCTACCTATTTAAAGAACCCTTGAGACCCAAAAACGTGGCTAAGTCTTCCTTTAGGGTTTCCAGCCGTTTTTGGTGTCTCCTCTCTCTTCCCTCTTCATCCAAGTTGCTTAGTGGTGTTTGTGACTCCATTAGAGGTGCAGCACTTGAGGCACTAAGCTTTCTGAAGCCAAGGAATTGATTGTTATTGCTACATAACAATCAAGGTAAGATCTGAACCCTAGTTTATATGTTAATTTGATTAATTGTGTGTTAGATCTAGGGTTTATAAGTCTTGGAAGTTTATTGCATGTTCAAAGTAGAAAAACTAGATCCAAGCAATTAGGGTTGCATGAACACCATAGGATTGATATTATGCTCAATTCCCAACAAACTCAACCAAAGGTAGGTATGTATCCCAACTTCCACCGAGGTCCATAACACATGCTCAAAGCATATCCTCAAGTGTCTGAATCGTCCGTTCACTCTGTCCATCCGTCTGGGGTGGTAAGCAGTGCTGAAGTGCAATCTCGTACCCAACTCCTCATGGAACTTCTTCCAGAACCTGGAAGTGAAACGTACGTCTCGATCTGACACAATCGAGACCGACACTCCATGCCGCGACACCACCTCCCTCACATATATCTCTGCCAGCCTCTCCGTAGAAGAGCTCTCATTGATAGAAAGGAAGTGAGCGCTCTTCGTCATCCGGTCCACAATCACCCAAATTGCATCAACACCCCTCGCGGTCCTCGGCAATTTGGTGATAAAATTGTTGGATAAGGTGTATAAGTCCATAACTATTTCTGGTATGTACTTGACCCGACCCGGCATGGTCCATTTGGGTTGCATGGCACCATGCAATTGGTTAAACTAAAATGAGAGAAATAAGACTTATGGTTTATTAATATATTATAAGTTCTAATATATTAATAATATTATTTAATTAGTTTGATCAAGAATTAATTTAGAATTAATTAAGTGATCAAAAGATAACTAATTAAATATATGGGTAGATTATGTAAATCTTCCATATCTTATATAGTGGGCTAAGAGGCTCCATGGATTATCAAGTTGGGTTCCACCCATAGGATGCTCCATGGGAGTTACAAACCCATGGGTCATGGAAATGAAGAGTCATGGCACATTAGGGTTTACATGGTGTAACCCTAGATGTGTCAACACTATATAAGAAACCCATTCTCCACCAAAATCGGCGACACTAAGAAACAAGAGGGCTAGAGCCGATTTTGCAAGTGTAAGATTCTCTCAAAGTTTACTCCTTTGCATTTGGTGTTGTGTGAAGCATTTGAGGCATCACACTTGGGGTGCTAGGCTCACAAGGTTTCAAGGATCATAATCAACAACAAGGTAAGTTATTCTATCTTTCATTCAAGTTAAAAATGTTCCCCATGTATGCTAGATAGGAATATAACCTTGGAATTCAACTTTGCATGATTATTAGACAAACATAGATCCAAGATTTTTAGGGTTGCATGTACACTTAGGAAGTGTTAGAATGCTCAAAACCCATCAGTGGTGTCAGAGCCTAGGTTTGTTTGTTGTTTTTTTTTTGTGTGCAAACAGCTTGAAAAAAAATCGTTTTTCTGTTTTCTGCTCGTATGAAAGTTTGCACATTTGTTGCTGGAAATGGACTAGAAACATTACCCTAAACTGTTTTGATGTTTTAAAGCTTGTTTTAGATGGTGTAATGTTTATGCTAATCCATTTACAATGGCAATTATTAAAATTACAAGTTTTTTTTTAAGTGTAATTTTTGATTCTTGAAAGTGTTCATATTCATGTTCTTGAACTTATGAAGATTAGATGATCATAGGAATTGTTTTTAACCTTCATGGTAGTTTAATTCATGATCATAATGTGTTTTAATGGAGTCCATAACTTGTCCTCAAGTTATGGAAAACCAAAAGTCTCACTTTTATTAAAGCTATTAAAAGAACACAAGAGTTATAAAAATGAAGAGTCTTCATTTTTATTACTCAATTAATTCATAAGTTATAAGAAATGAAAAGTTTTGGAAGTTTACAAAACTTGCCCTCAAGTTTTGGAACATGTAAAGTCTTGATTAAAACTTTAGTTCCAACCCTTAGAATTTTAAAAGTTAAAATTCAACCCTTATACTTTATAATATTATAAGTTACTAATATATATATGTATAACGTCAAGTCGTCTTACCGTTAGTACGCATCATTCACGAAGCCGGTCTATAAGGGGGTATAAGGTTGTTGCCTATAAAATGGCAACTTAATGGGTGTCCACTCTCACCCACCGCTTCCTTGATCGGTGGAGGGTCGTTAGCCGAACGGGTAAGACAAGGACTTATAAATTCTCATTAAAAGTATGATGAATATTATAAAGTAACTAAATGCTTTTATTAAATTCCCAATCTTAGTTACTTTAGGAAAATGTGAATAAGGTGCTAATCCATGAAATTACACTTTACACTTTGTTTAAGTCGTTGGTGGAGCGTGTGTGGTTAACCGGCACACTAACTTGGACTTAACAAGGTAGGTAAAGGGTGACTTAAGGTTTACCATAGCATCGGTGGAGCGTGTGTGGTTTACCGGCACATCGATTGAGTGATAAACCTTGAGGGTACCAAGTGATTTGCATGGTTACTTCACACCTCGTTTTGTGATCCTCGGTATCCCAGTCACAAAACTTGGAGGGCACACTCGAGATTGAAACATGCCTTTGAAAAGTTCATTGAATCTCAAAAGAATCTAGGAATTTCTAATAACCAATTAAAAACCTAATATTTATATTTCGTTTTTCATGGTGGAAATTGGTGAATCGTCATTCACCTACCTTTCAAATATGTTATAGCTTGGATTACGGCATACCTCTTCTAAGTTATAATATATTGTGATTGGATCCTAGCCTTAATATTACATTTGGGTGTTTTATTAAGGACTCTCTTAATATCTAAACTAATCTTGTCCTCTTCTTTCAGATGTCTTCAAACAATGCTGCTTCTGGCTCTAATCCTAATGGCTCCTTTACCCTTATGAACTTGTGTGGGAAAGTCACTTTTGATGGATCCAACTTCAATGAATGGATCAGAAACATCAGGATGATTACCCGCTACGAGGACAAAGAATATGTCCTTGACAAGGAGCTTAAGGAGATTGATGAGACCACTGCAACTCCCCAGGAGATCGCTGACTTCCGGGCACATGAAAGGGATGCTACAAAAGTGGCATGCATCATGTTGGCCACCATGACAGCGGAACTCCAAAAGTCCTATGAGGACTTCTACCCTTTTGAAATGCACCAAGATCTGATGGAAAGATACCATCAAAGTGCACGACAAGAGAGGTATGAAATCATATGCTCTATCATAACAACCATGATGAAGGACGGGGAATCCGTCACGAGCCACATGCAGAAAATGCAAAGGTATGTGGATCGGTTGCTGAAGCTTAATGTGAACTTCCATGAGGAGCTTGCAATAGATATCATTTTGCACTCCTTACCATCGTGCTATGATCAATTCCGCATGACATATCACATGAATAAGGAAGAGGTCACACTCAGCAAACTTCAGGGACTCCTCAAGACCGCAGAAACAGGTCTTAAGGGTAAGTCGGTTGTTAACACTCCTACTCCAAACTCCGCCCCGGTTTTGGCAATCGGGAAAGGTAGAGGGAAGAAGAGGAAGAGCTCTTCGAAGGGTACCAAGGCTAGGACCCTTGATGGCTCTTCTTCAAGTGGAACCAAGAAAGGTTTTGTCACTCCTTCTTCTGACCCTAAAGAGGCTGAATGCTTCTATTGCCATGAAAAGTCACATTGGAAGCGGAACTGCCCAAAGTACCAGCAAGATGTGAAGGATGGGAAAGTTAAACCCAACCATGCAGGTATTTACACTGTCTTATCTAATAACTCACCCCATTCTAACTCTTGGGTCCTTGATACCGGTTGTGGTATTCATATCTGTTCTGATTTGCAGGGACTAAGAAGAAGTGAGAATGTGGAGCATGGAAGAATAAACTTAATCATGGGGAATAGGAAAGCTTTACCTGTCACCAAGATTGGAGTTTATACTTTATCGCTAAGTAGTGGGTTTAGTTTAGATTTGAATAAATGTTGTTATTCGCCAGAAATGGCAAGAAATATTATTTCCTTTCATGCATTGTATAAACAAGGTTTCACCTTTTCATTTGATAATGAAGTTGGTTCGATTAATGCTTTCTTTAATAATGTTCTTTATTTTAAAGCATTACCTTGTGATGGTGTGTATGAAACTGTATCTGTGGTTGATAACTTAGGAAATAATGTATTGTGTATTGATTCTGTTAATGATAATAACTTGGATAAAGCATCATTATGGCATTGTCGTCTTGGACATATAAGCAAGAAACGCATAGGCCAACTCCAAAAGGATGGAGTATTGGAGTCATTTGACCTAAAGTCAGATGATAGTTGTGAATCATGCTTATTTGGAAAAATGACAAAGTCACCCTTCACAGGTTCTTGTGAGAGGGGTGAAGGTTTGTTGGATCTTATACACACGGATGTGTGTGGGCCCTTCAAACATGCCACAAGGGATGCTAATCGTTATTATTTGACTTTTACTGATGATTACAGTAGATATGGATATGTCTACTTAATCAACCATAAGTCAGAGACTTTTGAGAGGTTTAAAGAGTTTAAACAGGAAGTCGAGAATCAATTGGGCAGGAACATTAAGATGCTTCGATCCGATCGAGGTGGTGAGTATCTTAGTTCAGAGTTCCTCGACTATCTTAGGGAATGTGGGATGCAATTGACACCTCCCAGGACACCACAGTTGAATGGTGTAGCTGAGAGGCGTAATCGAACCTTGTTGGATATGGTTCGTTCCATGATGAGTCGAGCTTCGCTACCAATCTCATTTTGGGGGTATGCCTTAGAGACTGCCGCCCATATCCTTAATCTAGTTCCCACAAAGAAAGTTGCCAAAACTCCTCATGAGATGTGGACTGGTAAAGTACCTAAACTAGACCACATTAAGATTTGGGGTTGTGAGGCTTTCGTGAGACGCGAGACTCATGATAAGCTCGAACCTCGAAGTGAGAGGTGTATTTTCATCGGCTACCCACATAAATCCTTTGGTTACCTCTTCTACAGACCTAGTGAGAATGTGGTCTTTGTAGCTAGGAGGGCTTTCTTTCGAGAGAGAGAGAGAGAGAGTTCATAAGCCAAGGAGACAGTGGGAGGCAAGTTGACCTTGAAGAAATTCAAGAGTTAAGTGGTGAAGGAACTTCAAACCCTAGCACTCAACTTGAGGAGGAAACTTCTGTTGAGCCAATTGACAAGTCTGTACCTCTGAGGCGTTCCACAAGGGTTAGGAATGCACCTGAGCATTACTATGGATTCCATATTACTGCAGAAGGTGATACACTTATCAGTGATGAGACACTGATAGGTCTGGATGAACCTAACAGTTACGCGGAAGCCATGGCAGGCCCGGAGTCAGCCAAGTGGAAAGAGGCAATGGACAACGAGATACTGTCCATGTATGACAATTAAGTTTGGAACTTGGTTGAGAATGTACCAGGTCGTAAGACTGTAGGGTGCAAATGGATCTTCAAGAAGAAGACCGACATGGATGGTAATGTACACACTTATAAGGCACGACTGGTTGCAAAGGGTTTCTCACAAACTCCGGGAGTTGATTATGATGAGACCTTTTCTCCAGTGGCCAAGATTAAGTCTATTAGGGTTCTGTTAGCCATAGCCGCATTTCATGACTATGAAATATGGCAAATGGATGTCAAAACCGCTTTCCTTAATGGAAAGTTGGCTGAGGATGTTTACATGAGTCAGCCAGAGGGTTTTGTTAACACAGAGTACCCTAATAGAGTGTGTAAGCTTGAGAAACCCATTTATGGGTTAAAGCAAGCTCCTCGCAGATGGAATCTTTGCTTTGATGAGAAAGTCAAGGAATTTGGCTTTTCTAGGAGTGAAGATGAATCTTGTGTATATGTCAAGGCTAGTGGGAGTATAGTTAGCTTTTTGGTATTGTATGTGGATGACATACTACTCATAGGAAATGACATCCCAACTCTGCAGGAAGTTAAGTCCTGGCTTGGGAAGTGTTTCTCTATGAAGGACCTAGGAGAAGCTGCCTATATTCTAGGGATAAGGATCTTGAGAGACCGGAGTAAAAGACTAATTGGACTTAGTCAGAGTACTTACTTGGATAAGGTGTTGAAGATATTCGGCATGCAGGACTCCAAGAAAGGAGAGTTACCCATCCAGAGTAATGCCAGATTGAGTAAGACACAAAGCCCTAGTACTGAGGCTGAGATAGCAGAAATGAGTCGAATACCTTATGCTTCGGCTGTAGGATCGATCATGTATGCTATGACGTGTACTCGACCTGATGTAGCCTTTGCTTTGAGCATGGTTAGCAGGTATCAGGGGAACCCTGGCAAGGCACACTGGATTGCGGTAAAGAATATCCTCAAGTACCTACGGAGGACTAAGGACTGGGTCCTTACCCTCGGTGGGAGTGAAGACTTGAGAGTTGTAGGGTATAGTGATGCTAGCTTTCAGACTGATAGGGATAATTTCCGCTCTCAGTCAGGCTGGGTCTTTACCTTAAATGGAGGAGCAATTTCTTGGAAAAGTTCCAAGCAAGAGACAGTGGCTGATTCAACTTGCGAATCAGAGTATATAGCAGCTAGCGAGGCAGCAAAGGAGGCGATATGGCTGAAGAACTTCATTGGAGACCTTGGAGTTGTACCAGCTATTAAAGAGCCAATGGAAAATTTATGTGATAGTGAAAGTGCAGTTGCCTTAGCCAAGGAACCAAGGGATCACGGGAGATCCAGACACATCGACAGAAAATACCATTTCATCAGACATCGAATAGAAGAAGGACTCCTCGTGGCAAAGAGGGTATCATCGGATGAGAATCCAGCAGATCCCCTCACGAAGGGACTGACTCGGGTTAAGCATCTCCAGCATGCTCGGAGCATAGGGCTGAAGGATGATATTAGATTTAGTAGTTAGATAACCTTGAAATTTGTAAAGTGTAATTGACATTAGATGATGAATAAAAGGTGTTTTATTTATGAGTAAAGTGTTGCTATCTCTTGTCGATCGTTTACTATATTTCTTTTGCATGTTTTAACTTCCAGAATAATTATGTTTGGTATATCATATTATTCGAACCTCCACAGTCGGTCATATGTCGGAAGTAGGTATGAATCAAGACTGTCATGATTGGTTGCAGAGGTCTAAGTTGTTGGACATGGCTACAACACTCATGAGTGCTCATAAGTTCTGAGCATTGGACTCAACCCACGCTCACTGGAATCACTTCATGGAATTTATCTCGAGTGATCGTGAGACGGTAATATCATATAAGTCTTCAAACCTAGAGATATGATTTGTTACTTATGAGTTGGTTATGCATTGATTGTACGTTAACGCATTGGTAACTCGATGTTATAAAACGTGCTTTTGTGTATAATTCAATGAGTGGTAGAACAAACATATGAGTCGAAGTTTATCTGTTCCTTCTTGGATTAGAAGCTGATATATGGGCCCCTCGATGATTTTGTTTTGACCTATGTACCGGGCCCGGTCAGAACTAAGTTGATGTGTTCAATTAAGTTCTTTGTCAAACAAATTGGAAATCGGGAAACAAACTGCTGGACAATAAGTAAGACATTGTTCCATGTATTTGTCCGGCTGATATCTAGAACAGAGGATTATATGATCACTTATCTTAAATGGCGTATCATCATCTTCTCAGTTCCGAGAGACCTTGAAAGAGCTACGATTGCCGATCGGTTCCTGAAGTATTGCAGTTATAGTTATTAGACTTATCCAAGTGGGAGACTGTTGGATAAGGTGTATAAGTTCATAACTATTTCTGGTATGTACTTGACCCGACCCGGCATGGTCCATTTGGGTTGCATGGCACCATGCAATTGGTTAAACTAAAATGAGAGAAATAAGACTTATGGTTTATTAATATATTATAAGTTCTAATATATTAATAATATTATTTAATTAGTTTGATCAAGAATTAATTTAGAATTAATTAAGTGATCAAAAGATAACTAATTAAATATATGGGTAGATTATGTAAATCTTCCATATCTTATATAGTGGGCTAAGAGGCTCCATGGATTATCAAGTTGGGTTCCACCCATAGGATGCTCCATGGGAGTTACAAACCCATGGGTCATGGAAATGAAGAGTCATGGCACATTAGGGTTTACATGGTGTAACCCTAGATGTGTCAACACTATATAAGAAACCCATTCTCCACCAAAATCGGCGACACTAAGAAACAAGAGGGCTAGAGCCGATTTTGCAAGTGTAAGATTCTCTCAAAGTTTACTCCTTTGCATTTGGTGTTGTGTGAAGCATTTGAGGCATCACACTTGGGGTGCTAGGCTCACAAGGTTTCAAGGATCATAATCAACAACAAGGTAAGTTATTCTATCTTTCATTCAAGTTAAAAATGTTCCCCATGTATGCTAGATAGGAATATAACCTTGGAATTCAACTTTGCATGATTATTAGACAAACATAGATCCAAGATTTTTAGGGTTGCATGTACACTTAGGAAGTGTTAGAATGCTCAAAACCCATCAGTGGTGTCAGAGCCTAGGTTTGTTTGTTGTTTTTTTTTTGTGTGCAAACAGCTTGAAAAAAAATCGTTTTTCTGTTTTCTGCTCGTATGAAAGTTTGCACATTTGTTGCTGGAAATGGACTAGAAACATTACCCTAAACTGTTTTGATGTTTTAAAGCTTGTTTTAGATGGTGTAATGTTTATGCTAATCCATTTA
This sequence comes from Lactuca virosa, assembly GCF_052849685.1. NCBI lineage: Eukaryota > Viridiplantae > Streptophyta > Magnoliopsida > Asterales > Asteraceae > Lactuca > Lactuca virosa. Next base: position 34,527,022 of record NC_136433.1, on the reverse strand, counting down.
CAATGGCAATTATTAAAATTACAAGTTTTTTTTTAAGTGTAATTTTTGATTCTTGAAAGTGTTCATATTCATGTTCTTGAACTTATGAAGATTAGATGATCATAGGAATTGTTTTTAACCTTCATGGTAGTTTAATTCATGATCATAATGTGTTTTAATGGAGTCCATAACTTGTCCTCAAGTTATGGAAAACCAAAAGTCTCACTTTTATTAAAGCTATTAAAAGAACACAAGAGTTATAAAAATGAAGAGTCTTCATTTTTATTACTCAATTAATTCATAAGTTATAAGAAATGAAAAGTTTTGGAAGTTTACAAAACTTGCCCTCAAGTTTTGGAACATGTAAAGTCTTGATTAAAACTTTAGTTCCAACCCTTAGAATTTTAAAAGTTAAAATTCAACCCTTATACTTTATAATATTATAAGTTACTAATATATATATGTATAACGTCAAGTCGTCTTACCGTTAGTACGCATCATTCACGAAGCCGGTCTATAAGGGGGTATAAGGTTGTTGCCTATAAAATGGCAACTTAATGGGTGTCCACTCTCACCCACCGCTTCCTTGATCGGTGGAGGGTCGTTAGCCGAACGGGTAAGACAAGGACTTATAAATTCTCATTAAAAGTATGATGAATATTATAAAGTAACTAAATGCTTTTATTAAATTCCCAATCTTAGTTACTTTAGGAAAATGTGAATAAGGTGCTAATCCATGAAATTACACTTTACACTTTGTTTAAGTCGTTGGTGGAGCGTGTGTGGTTAACCGGCACACTAACTTGGACTTAACAAGGTAGGTAAAGGGTGACTTAAGGTTTACCATAGCATCGGTGGAGCGTGTGTGGTTTACCGGCACATCGATTGAGTGATAAACCTTGAGGGTACCAAGTGATTTGCATGGTTACTTCACACCTCGTTTTGTGATCCTCGGTATCCCAGTCACAAAACTTGGAGGGCACACTCGAGATTGAAACATGCCTTTGAAAAGTTCATTGAATCTCAAAAGAATCTAGGAATTTCTAATAACCAATTAAAAACCTAATATTTATATTTCGTTTTTCATGGTGGAAATTGGTGAATCGTCATTCACCTACCTTTCAAATATGTTATAGCTTGGATTACGGCATACCTCTTCTAAGTTATAATATATTGTGATTGGATCCTAGCCTTAATATTACATTTGGGTGTTTTATTAAGGACTCTCTTAATATCTAAACTAATCTTGTCCTCTTCTTTCAGATGTCTTCAAACAATGCTGCTTCTGGCTCTAATCCTAATGGCTCCTTTACCCTTATGAACTTGTGTGGGAAAGTCACTTTTGATGGATCCAACTTCAATGAATGGATCAGAAACATCAGGATGATTACCCGCTACGAGGACAAAGAATATGTCCTTGACAAGGAGCTTAAGGAGATTGATGAGACCACTGCAACTCCCCAGGAGATCGCTGACTTCCGGGCACATGAAAGGGATGCTACAAAAGTGGCATGCATCATGTTGGCCACCATGACAGCGGAACTCCAAAAGTCCTATGAGGACTTCTACCCTTTTGAAATGCACCAAGATCTGATGGAAAGATACCATCAAAGTGCACGACAAGAGAGGTATGAAATCATATGCTCTATCATAACAACCATGATGAAGGACGGGGAATCCGTCACGAGCCACATGCAGAAAATGCAAAGGTATGTGGATCGGTTGCTGAAGCTTAATGTGAACTTCCATGAGGAGCTTGCAATAGATATCATTTTGCACTCCTTACCATCGTGCTATGATCAATTCCGCATGACATATCACATGAATAAGGAAGAGGTCACACTCAGCAAACTTCAGGGACTCCTCAAGACCGCAGAAACAGGTCTTAAGGGTAAGTCGGTTGTTAACACTCCTACTCCAAACTCCGCCCCGGTTTTGGCAATCGGGAAAGGTAGAGGGAAGAAGAGGAAGAGCTCTTCGAAGGGTACCAAGGCTAGGACCCTTGATGGCTCTTCTTCAAGTGGAACCAAGAAAGGTTTTGTCACTCCTTCTTCTGACCCTAAAGAGGCTGAATGCTTCTATTGCCATGAAAAGTCACATTGGAAGCGGAACTGCCCAAAGTACCAGCAAGATGTGAAGGATGGGAAAGTTAAACCCAACCATGCAGGTATTTACACTGTCTTATCTAATAACTCACCCCATTCTAACTCTTGGGTCCTTGATACCGGTTGTGGTATTCATATCTGTTCTGATTTGCAGGGACTAAGAAGAAGTGAGAATGTGGAGCATGGAAGAATAAACTTAATCATGGGGAATAGGAAAGCTTTACCTGTCACCAAGATTGGAGTTTATACTTTATCGCTAAGTAGTGGGTTTAGTTTAGATTTGAATAAATGTTGTTATTCGCCAGAAATGGCAAGAAATATTATTTCCTTTCATGCATTGTATAAACAAGGTTTCACCTTTTCATTTGATAATGAAGTTGGTTCGATTAATGCTTTCTTTAATAATGTTCTTTATTTTAAAGCATTACCTTGTGATGGTGTGTATGAAACTGTATATGTGGTTGATAACTTAGGAAATAATGTATTGTGTGTTGATTTTGTTAATGATAATAACTTGGATAAAGCATCATTATGGCATTGTCGTCTTGGACATATAAGCAAGAAACGCATAGGCCAACTCCAAAAGGATGGAGTATTGGAGTCATTTGACCTAAAGTCAGATGATAGTTGCGAATCATGCTTATTTGGAAAAATGACAAAGTCACCCTTTACAGGTTCTTGTGAAAGGGGTGAAGGTTTGTTGGATCTTATACACACGGATGTGTGTGGGCCCTTCAAACATGCCACAAGGGATGCTAATCGTTATTATTTGACTTTTACTGATGATTACAGTAGATATGAATATGTCTACTTAATCAAGCATAAGTCAGAGACTTTTGAGAGGTTTAAAGAGTTTAAACAGGAAGTCGAGAATCAATTGGGCAGGAACATTAAGATGTTTCGATCCGATCGAGGTGGTGAGTATCTTAGTTCAGAGTTCCTCGACTATCTTAGGGAATGTGGGATTGTCTCACAATTGACACCTCCCAGGACACCACAGTTGAATGGTGTAGCTGAGAGGCGTAATCGAACCTTGTTGGATATGGTTCGTTCCATGATGAGTCGAGCTTCGCTACCAATCTCATTTTGGGGGTATGCCTTAGAGACTGCCGCCCATATCCTTAATCTAGTTCCCACAAAGAAAGTTGCCAAAACTCTTCATGAGATGTGGACTGGTAAAGTACCCAAACTAGACCACATTAAGATTTGGGGTTGCGAGGCTTTCGTGAGACGCGAGACTCATGATAAGCTCGAACCTCGAAGTGAGAGGTGTATTTTCATCGGCTACCCACATAAATCCTTTGGTTACCTCTTCTACAGACCTAGTGAGAATGTGGTCTTTGTAGCTAGGAGGGCTTTCTTTCGAGAGAGAGAGAGAGAGAGAGTTCATAAGCCAAGGAGACAGTGGGAGGCAAGTTGACCTTGAAGAAATTCAAGAGTCAAGTGGTGAAGGAACTTCATGATGGGTTTTGATCATAAGAACATCCTATGTGCTCATACAAACCCTAATGCTTGGATCTAGGTTTCTCTATTGTACATGCAAGTCATCCAAGACTATAAACCCTAGATCTAGTATATGATAATCAATATAACATATAAATTAGGGTTTAGATCATACCTTAATTGTTATGTAGCAATAACAATCTCAAATCCTTCTTGTATTGACTTTAGAAAGCTTAGAGTCACAAGTGTCACTCCTCTAATGGTTCACAAACACCAAGAGCAAGAGAATGAAGAGGAGAAGATAAGGAGGCTCTCAAAAACGTATGGAAACCCTAGAAGGAAGCTTGTCCACGTTTTTGAGGCATAAGGGCTCTATATATAGTGAGGCTATTAGGGTTATCTAACAAGGAAACCATAATTTGGATGCTTAAGCCCTAAGCAACCCATAGACTCCTTTCCTTAAGGGCCTTGGACGATTTCTAATGGGTTTCCCCATAGAATTCGTCCACTCCTTAATATAAGGCAATCCATAGCCCAAATTGCAATTATCTTATAATTACAATACCAGTCCCTTAAGTTTAATTAATCTCTTTTAGTCACAAAACTAATTACTAATTAATTCTTGACTAATATTAATTAAACAATATGATTTCTCCTTTAATATATTATTCTCATAATATATTAATAAATCATATTTAATCCTTTCTCTCCATAATTCATCCTATCAAATTGCTTTGGTGAAGGCAACCCAAAAGGACCATGCACCATCGGGTCAAGTACATACCAAAATAGTTATGGACTTAGACACTAATCCAACAGTCTCCCACTTGGATAAGTCTAATAACTATTCTGCGTATGACTTCAGATCCTGATCTGCAATCGTAGCTTTCCAAAGCCGCTGTCAACTCTGATCCTATCAGATACGCGTGTCCTTTAGATAAGGGATCATATATTCCTCCATTCTAGATATCGTATAGACGTGAGACATGGATTGAAATCATTCTCTCAGTCTATGTGTTGTTTCCCGATTTCTGATTTACGACGACTGACTAATTGAACAAATCAAATTAGCCTTGGCCCGGCCGAGCACTTTCCTTTGTCATCACTAAATCATCGAGGGGCCCACATATATCACTTTTATCCTACTTAGGGTAAAAGGAACGGATAAACTTCGACTCAATGCTCGCTTGCACTCACTCACCGAATCACACACAACAATATGTTTTATAACACCAAGTTACTGGTGCGTTTACATATTATCAATGTGTAACCGACTCGTAAGATACAACTCACACATCTCGGTTTCAAGAACATAAGATATTATCGTCTCACCAATCACTCGTGATAAAATCCATGAAGTGATCCAAGTGAGCGTGGGTTTAATCCAATGCTCAAATCATATTCATAAGCACTCATGAACGTTGCAGCAAACATTTGCTTATGTATAATACACTTTAGACAATCCACACACCAATTCACGACAGTCTTCATTCATACCTACTTCCAACATATGAACGACTGTGGTCCGTTCGAATAATTTGATTGTTCTGAACCAATTTAATTATTCAGGAAGTCAAAACATGCAAAGTGAAACACAAGAATAATACTAATCCTATATGATCCCAAACCTTTGAGTATAAATAAAACACCTTTTATTTATCATCATATCGATTACTCATTATTTGTTGTTTCGGGTAATCAACTTCTTACTTGAATTATTACTACACTTGTCCCATGCCCTCAGCATGCACACAATGTTTACCTACAGTCATTTCTTTGTGAAATAGATCAAATGAACACATTTCCAATCATACTCATTTCACAACTTCCAATCCTTTTCATAAGTATAAGAATATCAAATTCTTGTTACTTATGCTAGATTCTAACATTTTATGCAATGATTCTTTCGTAAAGTCATAGCTCAAAATCATCAAGACTTGGCCAATCTCTATCAGAAACAATTCTATAGATATGATGTCTCTCACTCAAAGTACATTCCTTTGAACATCCTTCTTGCATGAAAGTTTCTAATCTAGACATAGATTCTTAATATCCAACTCCCAATATGGAAATATTTCCATATTTGGCATATGACAATTCATTCTTAATAGAATCTTATCTATTCATATTAATGTCATCCAATACCATACTTCCAACTACTCACAAGCGACCAATCCTCAGCGAGCTTTGGATTGTCCTTTGATAGTTGTTTAATTATTTTAGTCAAAACATCAAGACTTGGCCAATCTCTATCAGAAACAATTCTATAGATATGATGTCTCTCACTCAAAGTACATTCCTTTGAACATCCTTCTTGCATAAAAGTTTCTAATCTAGACATAGATTCTTAATATCCAACTCCCAATATGGAAATATTTCCATATTTGGCATATGACAATTCATTCTTAATAGAATCTTATCTATTCATATTAATGTCATCCAATACCATACTTCCAACTACTCACAAGCGACCAATCCTCAGCGAGCTTTGGATTGTCCTTTGATAGTTGTTTAATTATTTTAGTCAAAACCGATTCTAGTCCTTTTTCCCTCTAAATGTGTTAGACATTTGGAAAATTTTAGAATGGTCAAATATTATAGCACTTGCAATCGATCCTATACCCGAAGCGTATGGAACACGATGCATAATGTCTTACATAAAGATATGATGCTTTATCCATCTTTTGCCATAATATTTTATGTGTCTCGTTCTTATAATTCGAACTATGAAGAGGGATGTCGTAATCATAATCGAAATTTAAGAACACACTATGTATCCTTTGACTAAATTTATTAAAATTTCTCAATCTAAGCTTTAGATTTTGAAACGAGTACAATATTCTCTCCCTTAATTATAGCAAAACAACTATTCAACCCTTACGACTTTGCAAAATATGACTCTTGTTTTCTATAATTAATATTACTAACTTGCAATACTTGCCTTAATAATCATACAAGCACAACATTTATGCTCCCACTATCATGATGATTATTATCATATAAGCATAACACTTATGCTCCCACTAGCTTTGACATGTTTTAGAAAACAACTGAACTTCCAGAAAACAATACTTATTGAATTTTTGGCATATGACAATTCATTCTTAATAGAATCTTATCTATTCATATTAATGTCATCCAATACCATACTTCCAACTACTCACAAGCGACCAATCCTCAGCGAGCTTTGGATTGTCCTTTGATAGTTGTTTAATTATTTTAGTCAAAACATCAAGACTTGGCCAATCTCTATCAGAAACAATTCTATAGATATGATGTCTCTCACTCAAAGTACATTCCTTTGAACATCCTTCTTGCATAAAAGTTTCTAATCTAGACATAGATTCTTAATATCCAACTCCCAATATGGAAATATTTCCATATTTGGCATATGACAATTCATTCTTAATAGAATCTTATCTATTCATATTAATGTCATCCAATACCATACTTCCAACTACTCACAAGCGACCAATCCTCAGCGAGCTTTGGATTGTCCTTTGATAGTTGTTTAATTATTTTAGTCAAAACCGATTCTAGTCCTTTTTCCCTCTAAATGTGTTAGACATTTGGAAAATTTTAGAATGGTCAAATATTATAGCACTTGCAATCGATCCTATACCCGAAGCGTATGGAACACGATGCATAATGTCTTACATAAAGATATGATGCTTTATCCATCTTTTGCCATAATATTTTATGTGTCTCGTTCTTATAATTCGAACTATGAAGAGGGATGCCGTAATCATAATCGAAATTTAAGAACACACTATGTATCCTTTGACTAAATTTATTAAAATTTCTCAATCTAAGCTTTAGATTTTGAAACGAGTACAATATTCTCTCCCTTAATTATAGCAAAACAACTATTCAACCCTTACGACTTTGCAAAATATGACTCTTGTTTTCTATAATTAATATTACTAACTTGCAATACTTGCCTTAATAATCATACAAGCACAACATTTATGCTCCCACTATCATGATGATTATTATCATATAAGCATAACACTTATGCTCCCACTAGCTTTGACATGTTTTAGAAAACAACTGAACTTCCAGAAAACAATACTTATTGAATTTTTGGCATATGACAATTCATTCTTAATAGAATCTTATCTATTCATATTAATGTCATCCAATACCATACTTCCAACTACTCACAAGCGACCAATCCTCAGCGAGCTTTGGATTGTCCTTTGATAGTTGTTTAATTATTTTAGTCAAAACATCAAGACTTGGCCAATCTCTATCAGAAACAATTCTATAGATATGATGTCTCTCACTCAAAGTACATTCCTTTGAACATCCTTCTTGCATAAAAGTTTCTAATCTAGACATAGATTCTTAATATCCAACTCCCAATATGGAAATATTTCCATATTTGGCATATGACAATTCATTCTTAATAGAATCTTATCTATTCATATTAATGTCATCCAATACCATACTTCCAACTACTCACAAGCGACCAATCCTCAGCGAGCTTTGGATTGTCCTTTGATAGTTGTTTAATTATTTTAGTCAAAACCGATTCTAGTCCTTTTTCCCTCTAAATGTGTTAGACATTTGGAAAATTTTAGAATGGTCAAATATTATAGCACTTGCAATCGATCCTATACCCGAAGCGTATGGAACACGATGCATAATGTCTTACATAAAGATATGATGCTTTATCCATCTTTTGCCATAATATTTTATGTGTCTCGTTCTTATAATTCGAACTATGAAGAGGGATGCCGTAATCATAATCGAAATTTAAGAACACACTATGTATCCTTTGACTAAATTTATTAAAATTTCTCAATCTAAGCTTTAGATTTTGAAACGAGTACAATATTCTCTCCCTTAATTATAGCAAAACAACTATTCAACCCTTACGACTTTGCAAAATATGACTCTTGTTTTCTATAATTAATATTACTAACTTGCAATACTTGCCTTAATAATCATACAAGCACAACATTTATGCTCCCACTATCATGATGATTATTATCATATAAGCATAACACTTATGCTCCCACTAGCTTTGACATGTTTTAGAAAACAACTGAACTTCCAGAAAACAATACTTATTGAATTTTTTTTTGAAGTTCATATTTCTAATACCTAATGCTTTGATAATCCTTTATCTAAGCTTCTTAAACTTATACACCTTTGCCTTAGATAGCTCATATGTGTGTCTAAACAATCCAGACTAATTGCCAAATCTCACAATCGAATTATGGAAAGGGATGCCGTAACCATAATAGAATTCGAGATTACAATTTCACAATCACTATCTTCTTAAAATCTCTCTTAGTGAAAGCATTTCCTCACAGTCATTTTCATGAAGGAGGGAATCTTATGACACTTAGATTTTAATGGTGTATGTGTTCCTATCCATGCGAATTTGTCAAAACCAAAGTTTGCGACAAATCCAAAGTCATATGGATTGAACTTTCTCAATCTTGATTTCTTGCCTTATGGTAACACGAGTGCCCACCATGTCTTCCAAGTAGTTAAGCAGCTCACCCTTTCATATCAACGTACTTTTCATTGATCAAGGTGCTTGCCTTTTATGCGTTCAAATGAGAACTCATAGAACTCACATGCATAATTAACTTAATTGGAATGGCACAGAAACAAAATAATGTCAACACGATAGGTTGTAAACCTCAAGTCGTGTGCTAGTGATGATCGATAAGGTTTATTCTCGATTAGTTCTTGAAAATTTTCAAGACCATTAAGACTCCCACTGACTCCTTGACATATAAGATTCTTTTGTCAATAAACATTTCTCGACAAACAATTATTCAAGAGTTAGTGTAGTTTTTTTATCAAGACAAAACATTTCACTAAATTGGACCTAGTTGGTCTTTGTCTTATCCAAGACATCACAACTTTCCAATTGTGCAAGAATAAGAAAACCTTTTTTCAAATTTCACACTTGATGAATGTTATAAACCTTCTTAAGACTTGTCACTCAATTCACAATCTTAACTCTAAGACTTGGTTTTGGAACGAAGTATGATTGACTTCTTGATTTAACCATTTCTTCAATTCTTGATTCCTCTTATCAGACATACAATTGCACTAAGACTCACTTAGAGGATCAATTGAGATATGGTTCTTAATCATTAAGACCTATCATAAAACATAATAAAAGGTACTCTCCCTTCTTCTTAGAATAGAGAAACTTTTATCTTTCTGCCTACTTGATTCTTCTTATTCGTTCTGCTATTTATTGAAACTCTTTCAATCAGTTGAGAATTACACTTAATCTCATAAGTATAATCATATTTACTTAACCTCAGTAAATCATGACGAATATCTTTGTTACTCTTGTGGTGGACTTGATCAACACACAACCTTGTGTACTCGATCTCCTAGTCCTTCACTTGACACTTTGTCAATGAATTAGTCTAATTTCCAAATATGAAATTTCTCATTCATCATGCAACCAAGTTGTATGATTCCAAGTTTCTGTCCAATTGAAACTTGGGCGATGAGAAACTTTCCCTATTTGGTAAATTCTTGACCTTTCCACAAATAACATAATTAAGAATCAAATCCATTATTGCTAATAATAGAAACTTACATCAATTTTTCATACACGCCATTGCAAAGATAAATAAATAATATAAAATCAAAATTTATATTATTGCGGAAAAATTTGTCCTTACAATGCAATTCAATTGAAAAACTATGTTGTTAAATATTCCTAAGTAATCTATTCTAACTCCAAGTTGTAGCTTAAGATTCTAATCTTCAAGTAATGCGATCGAAATCCATTTCTTCACGATTAGATTCCGCTCACTTCTTCCCTTAAGATTCCTCTCTTTTCTTCGATCCTGCAAGACATCGAAATGTAATCTTATCACATTATGTATTAAGAATCTAGAATAGGATCTTAAAAGAGTTAGTTAATGGATTTTACCTAAAGTAAAGTCATACGTTTTGACTCTCCCATCTCTTAGATCTCTTAGGTAAATAGGGCAGCTTCGTCTCCAATGCCCCTTCTCTTGGCAATAAAAGCAAATTGACTCTTTTGGAACAACACACGGAACTACTTCTGACTTTGCCTTTCTCTTATGATCAAACTTTTCGATCATGGCATGCCTTTCGTTGCCATTGTCTATATCCATAGAGGTCTGGAAGGCAGATCCACCAATCAACTTTGCTTTTCTAGTGCGCCAAATCATTGCTGATTCAGCAGCAATAAGCATATAGGTGAGATCGATGAGGGTTACGTCGTGGTTTATCATATAGTACTCTCTTACGAACTCACTATATGAGTCAGGAAGTGACTGAAGAACCCAGTCAACATCCAGCTCCTCACAGACAATAGATCCCAACATTCTTAACCTATCAATGTGTGACTTCATCTCTAGGACGTGTGCACACACTGACTTTCCTTCTTCATGTTTACTTGCCAAAAGGGCTTGAGTGATTTTGAACTTTTCAATCTTTTGAACTTGTGGGTTAGGGAGAACAATAGGAGGAGGTGGAGGAAGTGAAGCATGATCTCGTGTTCCTCGATCGAATCGTGGAATATCATCTTCATGTGAAAAGCTTTTTCCACGGGATTTGGGAAAACCATAGTTGTCATACTTTGACATCTACAAAACGGGAAAAAAATTCAAGTTAGTTGATTGATTCAGTCCTTAATAAATCACCCAAATGAGATATTAAGGCTAGGACCCAACACAATACTCTACAACTTGGGAAAGGGATGCCGTAACCCAAATTGCAGAACATTTGAAGGTAAGTGAATGACGATTCACTAATTTCCACCATGAAAAACGAAAAAAAAAATTTAAGTTTTAAATCTATTGAAAATTCCTAGATCTTTTGAGATTCATTGAACATTTCAATGGCATGTTTAAATCTCGATATGCCCCTCGATTTGTGACTGGGATGCCGAGGATCACAAAACAGGGTGTGAATAACCATGCAAACTTACATGGTGCCCTCAAATGTTACAGTCACCTATTCGATGTGCCGGTTAACCACACACGCTCCACCGAACTATGACAAACAATGAGTCACCCTTTGCTACCTTTGCTTAGAACCATTTAGTGTGCCGGTTAACCACACACGCTCCACTAACGTCTTCGCAAGGGCACAAAGTGTAATTTCATGGAATTGCATCAATTCACTTTTGCCTAAAGTAACTAAGATTGAGAATTTTGTAAAAGCATTTAGTTACTTTTGTACTTCATTATACTTATAATGGAAGGTTTCTGTCCTATCCTACCCGTTCGGCTAACGACCCTCCACTAGTCAAGAGTGCGGTGGGTAAGAGTGGATACCCATTCAATCGCCATTTTATAGGCAATTTCCTTAAACACCCCTTATAGACCAGCTTCGTGAATGAGGTCTACTAACGGTAAGACTGACTTTTACTTATACATATATATAATGTCAGACCTTTAATGTTATATATAGTATAGGGTGTATTTTACACTTTTTAAAATACTAGGTGGTCTAATTTAATAATTATACTTTTAATTTAATTAAATTGTACAACAAAACTTTATGGATTTACTAAATCTCTTTTAATTATACACTTTAATTAATTAATAAAACCATAAGGGTGTGATTTGAACTTTTCAAAACAATACTAGGGTTTTAGAATTTAAAATTTCTAAATTAAACTTTTAATCAACTTTTAAATTCCAAAACTTGAGGGCAAGTTTTGAAACATTTCAAAACATTAGGGTTTAGAATTTAAATATTTCAAATCAAACCTTTTGATCAAAATTTAAATTCCAAAACTTGAGGGCAAGTATTTGAAACATTTCAAAAACACAAGGATCAAATAGCAAATAATTTAAATTAAACAATTAATTTAATGATTATCTAAATTTAACCTAATTTCAATTTCTTGCAAGATAAGTTACCCAATTAATACAAATAATTAATCTTTAATCATATAAGGAAGTTATTATCTAATCAATTGGTAATTATCTTTTGTTTAATAAAGGATATTCTCAAATATAAGATAAAATTCGAATATTAAAGATCCAAAACAATTAAGGCAAGTATCCTCAAGCAAAACAGCAAGAAATCCCGAATTTCCCTCTTTCTGACGCTCGAACTCGCCGAGTTCCTGTATGGACTCGCCGAGTTGGAGTAACTCGCCGAGTCCACATTGGAACTCGCCGAGTTCATCAGTCAGGGAGCCAAAAAATCGATTTTGAAGCTTGAACAAATAACCAAGGCATCAATACAATAGAAACCAATCAAGGCTCTGATACCACTGATGGGTTTTGATCATAAGAACATCCTATGTGCTCATACAAACCCTAATGCTTGGATCTAGGTTTCTCTATTGTACATGCAAGTCATCCAAGACTATAAACCCTAGATCTAGTATATGATAATCAATATAACATATAAATTAGGGTTTAGATCATACCTTAATTGTTATGTAGCAATAACAATCTCAAATCCTTCTTGTATTGACTTTAGAAAGCTTAGAGTCACAAGTGTCACTCCTCTAATGGTTCACAAACACCAAGAGCAAGAGAATGAAGAGGAGAAGATAAGGAGGCTCTCAAAAACGTATGGAAACCCTAGAAGGAAGCTTGTCCACGTTTTTGAGGCATAAGGGCTCTATATATAGTGAGGCTATTAGGGTTATCTAACAAGGAAACCATAATTTGGATGCTTAAGCCCTAAGCAACCCATAGACTCCTTTCCTTAAGGGCCTTGGACGATTTCTAATGGGTTTCCCCATAGAATTCGTCCACTCCTTAATATAAGGCAATCCATAGCCCAAATTGCAATTATCTTATAATTACAATACCAGTCCCTTAAGTTTAATTAATCTCTTTTAGTCACAAAACTAATTACTAATTAATTCTTGACTAATATTAATTAAACAATATGATTTCTCCTTTAATATATTATTCTCATAATATATTAATAAATCATATTTAATCCTTTCTCTCCATAATTCATCCTATCAAATTGCTTTGGTGAAGGCAACCCAAAAGGACCATGCACCATCGGGTCAAGTACATACCAAAATAGTTATGGACTTAGACACTAATCCAACACTTCAAACCCTAACACTCAACTTGAGGAGGAAACTTCTGTTGAGCCAATTGACAAGTCTGTACCTCTGAGGCGTTCCACAAGGGTTAGGAATGCACATGAGCATTACTATGGATTCCATATTACTGCAGAAGGTGATACACTTATCAGTGATGAGACATTGATAGGTCTGGATGAACCTAACAGTTACGCGGAAGCCATGGCAGGCCCTGAGTCAGTCAAGTGGAAAGAGGCAATGGACAGCGAGATACAGTCCATGTATGACAATCAAGTTTGGAACTTGGTTGAGAATGTACCAGGTCGTAAGACTGTAGATTGCAAATGGATCTTCAAGAAGAAGACCGACATGGATGGTAATGTACACACTTATAAGGCACGACTGGTTGCAAAGGGTTTCTCACAAAATCCGGGAGTTGATTATGATGAGACCTTTTCTCCAGTGGCCAAGATTAAGTCTATTAGGGTTCTGTTAGCCATAGCCGCATTTCATGACTATGAAATATGGCAAATGGATGTCAAAACCGCTTTCCTTAATGGAAAGTTGGCTGAGGATGTTTACATGAGTCAGCTAGAGGGTTTTGTCAACACAGAGTACCCTAATAGAGTGTGTAAGCTTGAGAAATCCATTTATGGGTTAAAGCAAGCTCCTCGCAGATGGAATCTTTGCTTTGATGATAAAGTCAAGGAATTTGGCTTTTCTAGGAGTGAAGATGAATCTTGTGTATATGTCAAGGCTAGTGGGAGTATAGTTAGCTTTTTGGTATTGTATGTGGATGACATACTACTCATAGGAAATGACATCCCAACTCTGCAGGAAGTTAAGTCCTGGCTTGGGAAGTGTTTCTCTATGAAGGACCTAGGAGAAGCTGCCTATATTCTAGGGATAAGGATCTTGAGAGACCGGAGTAAAAGACTAATTGGACTTAGTCAGAGTACTTACTTGGATAAGGTGTTGAAGAGATTCGACATGCAGGACTCCAAGAAAGGAGAGTTACCCATCCAGAGTAATGCCAGATTGAGTAAGACACAAAGCCCTAGTACTGAGGCTGAGATAGCAGAAATGAGTCGAATACCTTATGCTTCGGCTGTAGGATCGATCATGTATGTTATGACGTGTACTCGACCTAATGTAGCCTTTGCTTTGAGCATGGTTAGCAGGTATCAGGGGAACCCTGGCAAGGCACACTGGACTGCGGTAAAGAATATCCTCAAGTACCTACGGAGGACTAAGGACTGGGTCCTTACCCTCGGTGGGAGTGAAGACTTGAGAGTTGTAGGGTATAGTGATGCTAGCTTTCAGACTGATAGGGATAATTTCCGCTCTCAGTCAGGCTGGGTCTTTACCTTAAATAGAGGAGCAATTTCTTGGAAGAGTTCCAAGCAAGAGACAGTGGCTGATTCAACTTGCGAATCAGAGTATATAGCAGCTAGCGAGGCAGCAAAGGAGGCGATATGGCTGAAGAACTTCATTGGAGACCTTGGAGTTGTACCAGCTATTAAAGAGCCAATGGAAAATTTATGTGATAGTGAAAGTGCAGTTGCCTTAGCCAAGGAACCAAGGGATCACGGGAGATCCAGACACATCGACAGAAAATACCATTTCATCAGACATCGAATAGAAGAAGGACTCCTCGTGGCAAAGAGGGTATCATCGGATGAGAATCCAGCAGATCCCCTCATGAAGGGACTGACTCGGGTTAAGCATCTCCAGCATGCTCGGAGCATAGGGCTGAAGGATGATATTAGATTTAGTAGTTAGATAACCTTGAAATTTGTAAAGTGTAATTGACATTAGATGATGAATAAAAGGTGTTTTATTTATGAGTAAAGTGTTGCTATCTCTTGTCGATCGTTTACTATATTTCTTTTGCATGTTTTAACTTCCAGAATAATTATGTTTGGTATATCATATTATTCGAACCTCCACAGTCGGTCATAGGTCGGAAGTAGGTATGAATCAAGACTGTCATGATTGGTTGCAGAGGTCTAAGTTGTTGGACATGGCTACAACACTCATGAGTGCTCATAAGTTCTGAGCATTGGACTCAACCCACGCTCACTGGAATCACTTCATGGAATTTATCTCGAGTGATCGTGAGACGGTAATATCATATAAGTCTTCAAACCTAGAGATATGATTTGTTACTTATGAGTTGGTTATGCATTGATTGTACGTTAACGCATTGGTAACTCGATGTTATAAAACGTGCTTTTGTGTATAATTCAATGAGTTGTAGAACAAACATATGAGTCGAAGTTTATCTGTTCCTTCTTGGATTAGAAGCTGATATCTGGGCCCCTCGATGATTTTGTTTTGACCTATGTACCGGGCCCGGTCAGAACTAAGTTGATGTGTTCAATTAAGTTCTTTGTCAAACAAATCGGAAATCGGGAAACAAACTGTTGGACAATAAGTAAGACATTGTTCCATGTATTTGTCCGGCTGATATCTAGAACAGAGGATTATATGATCACTTATCTTAAATGGCGTATCATCATCTTCTCAGTTCCGAGAGACCTTGAAAGAGCTACGATTGCCGATCGGTTCCTGAAGTATTGCAGTTATAGTTATTAGACTTATCCAAGTGGGAGACTATTGGATAAGGTGTATAAGTCCATAACTATTTCTGGTATGTACTTGACCCGACCCGGCATGGTCCATTTGGGTTGCATGACACCATGCAATTAGATAAACTAAAATGAGAGAAATAACACTTATGGTTTATTAATATATTATAAGTTCTAATATATTAATAATATTATTTAATTAGTTTGATCAAGAATTAATTTAGAATTAATTAAGTGATCAAAAGATAACTAATTAAATATATGGGTAGATTATGTAAATCTTCCATATCTTATATAGTGGGCTAAGAGGCTCCATGGATTATCAAGTTGGGTTCCACCCATAGGATGCTCCATGGGAGTTACAAACCCATGGGTCATGGAAATGAAGAGTCATGACACATTAGGGTTTACATGGTGTAACCCTAGATGTGTCAACACTATATAAGAAACCCATTCTCCACCAAAATCGGCGACACTAAGAAACAAGAGGGCTAGAGCCGATTTTGCAAGTGTAAGATTCTCTCAAAGTTTACTCCTTTGCATTTGGTGTTGTGTGAAGCATTTGAGGCATCACACTTGGGGTGCTAGGCTCACAAGGTTTCAAGGATCATAATCAACAACAAGGTAAGTTATTCTATCTTTCATTCAAGTTAAAAATGTTCCCCATGTATGCTAGATAGGAATATAACCTTGGAATTCAACTTTGCATGATTATTAGACAAACATAGATCCAAGGTTATTAGGGTTGCATGTACACTTAGGAAGTGTTAGAATGCTCAAAACCCATCAAAAATCCATAGAAATCTGTTCCCACTTCCACTGGGGAACCTCTAGTGGTTGCAACTTGCCATGCGGACGCTGGTGCTCGGCCTTAACCTGACGATAGGTCAAGCACCTCTCTACTACCCATGCAACATCCCTCTTCATACAGGGCCACCAGTAGTCTCTCTTCAGGTCCTAATACATCTTAGTGGCCCCGGGATGGATCGAGAATTTCGATCTATGCGCCTCCTCCATCAGAGTGCTACGTGCCCCGCCCGTATAAGGCACCCATATCCGACCTCGAAAGGTCCTCAGCCCTCGGCTATCCGTCACAAACTCGGATACCTGCCTAACTACCCGCTCCCTCTTGAGGTTCTCTGGTCTCACAGCCTCTGCCTGGGCCTCTCGGATGGTATCTAATACCGGAGTCATCACTGTCATCCTCATGCATATATCTCGAATCGGGGCGCTCTCCGCCCTGCGGCTCAGAGCATCGGCTACCACGTTAGCCTTTCCCGGGTGGTACAGGATCTCACAGTCATAATCCTTTACCACATCCAACCATCTCCTCCGACGCATGTTCAGGTTGGGCTGATCCATCATATACTTCAAACGCTTGTGGTCCGTGTATACAGTACACCGAACCCCATACAAATAATGGCGCCATATCTTGAGGGCGAACACTACTTCCCCCAGCTCCAAATCGTGGGTAGGATACCTCGTCTCATGAGGCTTCAGCTGCCTCGATGCGTATGCTATCACGTGCCCTCTCTGCATAAGCACCGCACCCAACCCTGATATGGACGCATCACAGTAAACCATAAAATCCTCCATTCCCTCCGGAAGGGCTAACACTGGGGCTTCGCATAGTCTCTGGCGAAGAGTCTCAAACGAGGTCTGCTGCTCTGGACCCCAAGAAAAAGAAATGCCCTTCCGGGTCAATCTGGTGAGGGGAACGACAATCTTGGAGAAATCCCGGATAAATCTCCGATAGTAGCCGGCCAACCCCAAAAAACTCTTAATCTCGGTGGGGGATCTCGGTACCTCCCAACTCATGACAACCTCAATCTTGGCCGGATCGACCAATATCCCATTCTGATTAACGAGATGTCTCAGGAACTGGACCTCTCGTAACCATAAATCACACTTGGAGAATTTGGCATAAAGCCTCTCCGATCTCAATACTCTAAGGATCTCCCTCAGGTGCTCCTCATGCTGCTCTCTGGTCCTCGAGTACACTAGAATGTCGTCGATGAACACAATCACCGATCGATCCAACATCGGCCAGCATACTCGGTTCATGAGATCCATGAACGCGTCTGGTGCATTGGTGAGCCCAAAAGGCATCACCACGAACTTGTAATGCCCATAACGAGTCCTAAATGCTGTCTTCTGGATATCCTCATCACGCACCCTCATCTGGTGATATCCAGACCTCAAGTCTATCTTGGAAAACCAAGATGCACCCTGCAACTGATCAAACAGATCGTCGATCCTCGGTAATGGATAACGGTTCTTGACCGTTAATTTGTTCAACTCCTGGTAATCAATGCACATCCGGTGTGAACCATCCTTTTTCTTGACAAAAAGGATCGACGCTCCCCACGGTGAGCTACTTGGTCGGATGAATCCCTTCCCCAACAGCTCCTGAAGCTGTGAGGATAACTCCTGCATCTTCGGTGGCGCAAGGCGATAGGGTGCCTTGGCAATAGGTGCTGCCCCCGGAACCAAATCGAAGCGGAACTCCACTTGCCTCTCGGGAGGCACACCCGGCAACTCCTCGGGGAAAACATCCGGAAACTCTCGCACTATCGGTACCTCACCGACAGAACTCGGCCTCTCTGCGGCAACTCGTGTAGGTGATTCATTTGGTTTTACCACCACAAAAGTTTTACTTTAAAGATGTGTTGGTAACTAAACTAAATAATAATAATAATTGAAATTGTATAAATGTCTTGGTAAAATAAATGCCTACACATGTTAAGAATTTTCTTTATGTGTAGGTAATTTACATATATATATATATATATATATATATATATATATATATATATATATATATTAAATAGTTGTGTGGGTGATTCATTTGGTTTTACCAACACATAAGTTTAGTGTTTGTAACTAAATTAATTGATAATAATAATTGAAATTGTATAATGACATGGCAAAGTAATGCCCACACATGTTGTAATCTTTTTATGTGTAGGTAATTTGCTTACACGTATATCTAAATTGAATAGATGTACGGCTACTTCATGAATTTTGTTCGATACGTATTTTATTAGTTTATGAATGTATAGTTAAATATATTAAATAATTTGCATTTAAAAAAAAAATTACTTGGCAAGTGAAATACCAACATATATAAAGATTTAGGATATATCTACTTTTTATAGATAAATCGATAAACGAAATATATGAATAAATTTATTTTCATTTTTAAATTAAAAGATTAGTATATGAAAATGATAAATATAACAGAAACATTGAAAAAAACATATTGGAATTAAAATAGATAGTTT
The DNA here is from genome assembly GCF_052849685.1 of Lactuca virosa. NCBI lineage: Eukaryota > Viridiplantae > Streptophyta > Magnoliopsida > Asterales > Asteraceae > Lactuca > Lactuca virosa. The sequence continues at coordinate 34,507,599 of NC_136433.1, read as the reverse complement.
TGACGATGGTAAATATAAAAGCATTGACAAATATAATAAAGAAGAGATAAAATTTGATGGTGTTATTAAAAAATTTAATAATTAAACCATGGTGAACCAAGAACTTTAAACACGCGTATGACTTGGGTTTATCTCGTCCTACATTCACGATGGCGCCAAAAGCAATTGGGCTGTAATCTCTTCTGAAATCCGCGAACATCACGGGGTTTATAGAGGAAAACGGTTCCATCGATCGTCCTACCAAAACCCAACAAAACCCTAAACTAGTTACAGAGTTTCGAGAAATCAAGGCGGAAGAACGAGGGCAAAGTCTGAGGATCAACTCCAGGTAACATACTATCACACAGTCTTCATTTATTCATCTCATCGTCATTCTTCACTGATATTGTTTCTCTGCTCATCATGCCTTTTCTCTAAGCTTATTTGAATATCAATGTATATGGTCTGTTCTTTAGTAATTGATTGGCGAATCCAAATTTTGTTGTTTAAAATCTTCAACTCAATCTCTCACACAATGGTTATTCTTGTCGGTAAAAATGTATATAGGGTTATATATATATATATATATATATATATATATATATATATATATATATATATATATATATACTAGTCGTTTACCCGCGCAATGCGGCGGCGGTGAATAGCTTCTTTCGACAATTAGTTTCATTCATAAACATGTTATATTTCAAGGAACACAAAATTATACATGTTGTTATATGTCAGTTTTGAGACGATAATTAGAATCCTTTTTCAAAGGGCGCATAATTTGAACAACAACAACAATAATAATAATAATAACAACAAATCATATTTTAATATGGTTAAAATGATAATTTGATAGTTACTTAACAATGCTAACCAATATTATTAAAAGGAGAAAAAAAATTTAGTAAGGAACCACATCTAAAATATATTGACTTGTTCTATAAATAATAAATAATTAATTCATATTAGATATATATTGTCAGAATACTTATCATTTTTAATTTAAATTGATTCATCTAATAATATGATAGTATCTTGATCCATTTATAGTATAACAAATTTTAATATAAATCCATAATTAAAATAAATAATGCAACCTTTTACTTAAAAAAAAAAAAACTCACAACTTATGTTTAAAAAATTAAAATAAATAACTAAAATAATATTTGTTTTGATATTAAAAGAATATTGATTTCATGTAGAAATTTCTCATCGTTCAGAAAAACTAAAGGAATTTATACAAAGTAAATTTAATCAATAAAATAACCACTAGGTTTTTTTGTATTGATTATAAAATATTTGGAGTCTAGTAAAATTATAACATTTACTTTTTGGGAATAAAATAATATTTACGAGTTTCACTAAGTTTTTTTGGGAATAAAATAACACCGATGGCCTTTTCATTCCACACTTCTTTTCTTTCTTTCCAAATCATAATTGAATGAAGAAAGAATATCCTAATATCAACTCTTTTTTGGAAACTTAGCACATATTTACCATCTCTCCAATCTAATTTTTATTATTTCAATCCTCGAAAAAAAAATAGATCAAACAAAATTTATGACCATTTAAGTGCTTATCTTTATAATCAAGACAATAATCTTTCAATCTTTGCAATTGCTCCATCAAAATTCCAACCTGGTCGATATAATATACCAAAAATGACCATCTTTTAGACTTTCACACCAACCTCTTACACGGGATAGACTAATGACCCTTAAAAATTAGAAAATCCATTTTGTAACAAATACCCCTCGTTTTCCAAAGTATTACCTAATGTTCTTTCATAAAGGTTTTAGTGATGTAAGATGATCTTGAAAATGTTTTCGAGTACATTAAGCAGAAGCAAATTTTGAATCATTCAGGCTCAAAACACCTAAAACAAATTTACATAAGCCTTCTTCAAAATCTTCACAACACAAACATGTTGTAACCAATATTGAGCGACTAAAACTCAAGTGAAGTGTTATTTACACGCTTAAAAGGCTAATGGTATCATTTTTGTGCCTCTATTTCACAACATTCAGGTAATTGATGGATTTTGTCCAATACTACACGTTTATTACTTTGGATAATCTTTTTTTTTTTTTTTTTTTTTGAAATTTCAAAATGACTTTAACCTTTAAGCTTTCATCCTACTGCCAAACAAACCCAAATTCAACAAAATATGGTAAGTGACATTTATCGTTTATTAATTAGGAAAATGATAAAAATCTACTTGAGATATTTGTTCATGAAGATTACTATATATATTAAAAATATAAAAGAGCAATCCTTAGTTTCTACTCGTCTGGACAATTAGTAAGCAAAATAATGCAATTTAAGAACAATTAGTAAGTAAAATAATGCAATTTAAGAACAATTAATAAGCAACTTAATTCAATTTATTAACAGTTCGTAAGCAATACCTCATATGCCAAATGCACCTGTTATGAACCCATTTTTTTTACTATAGAACAATTAGTATCCAAAATAATGCAATTTAAAAGAATTATACATGAATGAGTTGAGCAAGAATACGTTACCTTTATATTTGCCTCAAAATTCTCCAAAGATTACCATAATATTTACCTTGGCTCCCTTACATGTTGTAGCATCAACAGAAAAACATATCAACAATAATATTGATCAGTTCCTTTCCTTTAATTTTCCAACACATATATAAACAAAAACATATCGAAACTCAAGTGAAAAAGGAACTCCATAATTTATGTTCTAGTAGACCCATTAGGTGGGATTTCAAATGTTGTGAATGCAAGTGTAGACAAAAGAACCCTTGAAATAAATTGTTAAAATAATCAGTTAATTAATACACAAGCTACATTTGTTTAAGTAGTTAAGAGTTGATGATAATCTAAAGGTTGTGAAAATGTCCAAATTTGAAATTCTTACTTGAGTTAAACTCATACAAAAGGTGAATTTAGCAAGAGCTTTTAAGTGGTCCAGTGAAAGCTCTAACCCTATCTCTTTTAGCTGCAAGACAAAAAAATAAAATTAAAAAATCAGATAACCATCTAAAAACCCCAAAACTAAAAAGATGGATAAAGTTAAGAGGATACAAAGAAAATAATATCCCATTCAGAAATAGTCATATCTTGATGATCTCTTTGAAAAGCATGATAGAGGGATATTTTCTCCCTAACAAAACCTTGTTGTTTGAAGAAGGATAAAAGAAAGAACCGCATACCATAAGAGGTGACCAACACCATTAGATTTGATAATAAAGTAACGATAAATGATTATCTATAAGTGCTATGTGTCACACTTTGTTGTAGATATTTCTTCTTTTTGCGGTTCTTCCTGTGCATTGAAAATCAATAGCTTATAGGCAATTCAAGTGATTATAGATCAGAGAAAATAAACCCTAGTATAAAGCTAGTTTGATTTAAAGCATCAAGCTATAAATTCAATATAACCACATCCAAAATTAAAAAATAAATGAAATTAACCTAATTCTTGAAAGCAACAATGTGCAGATCGAAAGATAAAAGTTTATAATAAAAACAAACTAGGTTTGGACCGTCCGCGCGATGCTGTGGATACCTAGTATGTTAAAAACGCAATTCAACATGGATAAGGTTTTTCGGAGAAATTTCTGCATATTGCGGCGGAGAACTTCTTTTCAAAGTGAATCATAAAAATATAAAATAAGGTTTAAAAGCAAACAATTATGTATGGATGAGGCATACAAAATAAAATTTAAAAATGTATTTTAAACGTATTAACTAACCTTTAAATAAAAACATAATATTAGTAAAAATGAAAACTATAAAAACAATTATGTAAGGAACCAAAAACGTAACTTAAAATTACCAATAATTTAAGTTTAAAATTACAAAGGATAAAATGTGTTCAATCAAAATTATTTTAGGGTAGAAAATGTAAATGTAAGAATCTTTTATTACCAGAAGCAAATTTGTTATTTTTAGGAAAATGTTTATTTTAGAACTTATATTATATTCTGTAAGAGTTGTAATTTGATATGGACTTAGTTGGTTTTGATCTGACATTAGTAAAAGCAAAGACAGTGAGTACAACCGTTGGTTAAGAAAAAGAAAGAAGAAAGAATTGAGAAGCAAAAGGAAATCGAACGGCTACGAATGAAAAGTTGAAATGAATAGTAAAACTCCTCACATACCAACTTTGGTAATTAATATATATATAATACGAAAAATATAAATGAAAACAATCGAAGACATGAAAGTTACTGATTAGGAAATCGGCACATCTCTAATCACGGCAGTTAGAGTGCCCATAGGTCAGGAAGTCGGTAACCACAAAAAGGGATGTGACCGGTGGTGGTGTGAAACAAAATGGGGGATGGGTCAACCGTTGGTGGGAAAGCATTTGCAACTTTTTCATGATAAGTATTAAAATTGAAGAAATTGAAGCATGAAATATATGGCATGTAAGTTGATGATATAATCTGTTGACATTCCCAAGGGTTAGATCACATAGTGATTGTTATAAAAGAAAATCTAGAAGAAAACTGGCAACCAATGGCCATTTGAGAGCCTCTTCATCTGCGACGCTAGGGTTTTTGTTAATCTTTAAAATCGTTCAAAAAGAATCCAATATTGGGGGAGATATAAGGGAAGCATAGCAAGATAGGGAACCGGGATTTTGAAATTAAATCCCATTAGTCGATGTTGTATACGTACCAATTGAATTGCATATTTGAACTTAATTATTGTTGTGTTGAATCTGGATATGTACCGGAAGCAACCGGTGGTGATGTTGATGATAATTTGATGACATGTAAACAATTGTGAAGCTCGTCGACTTGCACCATTTCATAAGAAATAAGACGATTAGGGTTCAAGTGTGAGAGAGAGAGAGAGAGAGATAGTGCGCCTTTTGAAACTGGAGTTCAACAACTTAAATGAGAATTCATATGATAGTTTCGTTTTGAAGAGGACGAAGTCAAAGCTATGAAAAGATAAGAGGGAAAGATAAGTTAAATTTAAATTTTAATATTATTTTATTCATAACTGTTTGTACTTTAAGCTTAGAGACTTGAACGTCTTAAAAAAATATTATTATTATATTGAATCTATTTATAGAAATAGTAAGATTTCTTTTATAAGATAGTAAAGATATATATATATATATATATATATATATATATATATATATATATATATACTATCTTATAAAAGAAATCTCACTATTTGTAGACAAATTGAAAAACTACATAAACAATGTGTTTCTTTTTTGTATGATGGTGAGGTTTAAGGTAGCTTCCTGTTTTCTTTTGTTCTCTGGTACACTTTTAACAAAGATCATTAATAACCACTTTTTAACTAGAGACTTGATATTCTTAAGAACTAATATGATATTTGCTTTCCCCCCTTTTAAATCTGTATTCGAACTCAGTTCTATCCCTACAAACTCTACTCCTAATTTAAATAATACCCATTTATATGCAATTTTCGGTTTATAGCTCCATAGAAAAAACTTTAAGTTGATTATTTTTATTGGTAATAATAGTTAAGATAGGACGTATGGATTATCAATGGGTCAAGATTGGGAATAGGACCTCTATGGAGTATTTTCATTGATTTATTGTTGTTATTCTTTTATATAATATAAATTATATGTTAACTACTTAAATGTACTAATTATTGAATGAAAATTTTGTCTAAAAGAATGATTTGCTGCCATTGAGTCTATACCTCCTTAGGAAAAATTGTAAATTGAGTGTTCTTTTACTGGTAATCATTGTTAGATACAAAATTAATATGGATCATCAGTGGGTGAAGAATGGGGATCGGGTTTCGCTCGAGTATGTGAACGGGGTAAAGGAATTTCTAAATATTGCCCAACATACTTTGAACTCCAATTGGTTAACTTTATGCCCATGTGCTAACTGTCTCAATTCGAGACTACAAAATATAGGTATCATTGCTGCCCATTTGATTAATATAGGAATTGATAAGTCATATACACGGTGGGTGCATCACGGTGAGGTTGAAGTCGATGAAGAAGATGCGGGACCCGATGATTTTGTTAATGATGAATTTAGTGGCTTAAGAGAAGGGTTAGAGGATGCAATTGGTCATCATTTATTTAATATCGGCCCTACTAATGATTTATTTGAAAATCAGCAACCAGTTATTGGAAATGCTCGTTATGAGAAGCTGCATGAAGCTCTAAGTAATCCTTTGTATGAAGGATGTAAGAATTCTTCTACCTTGACATTTGTTGTGAAGTTGATGAATTTGAAAGTGATGAACAAGTGGTCTGATAATTCGTTTGAGATGTTGCTGAAGTTGATACATGAGGTGCTTCCAGATAGTAATAATTGTCCAGAGAGCTATTATGATGTTAGAATGTTGCTTTGTGAAGCTGGTTTAGGTTATGAGCTTATTGATGTTTGTCAATATGATTGTGCTATTTTCTATGGGGACAACAAAGATGCTATAGCATGTCCGGTTTGTCAAAGTAGTCGTTACGTGCGCAACAAAATTGCACATAAGAAGTTGCGACTCTTTCCGCTAGCACCTCGTTTGAAGCTTTTATATGCGTCACGCCACAAAGCCAAAGATATGCAGTGGCATAAAGAAGTTCGCAAGGAGGAGGCTGGAGTTTTGCGTCATCCTGCTGATGGAAAGGCTTGTAAACATTTTGATAAGTTATATCCCGATTTTTCAGATGATCCGAGGAGTGTGAGATTGGGGTTGGCTTCAGATGGCTTTAACCCTTTTAGCAATATGACAACATCACATTGTATGTGGCCAGTCATTTTGATGTCATATAATATGCCACCTTGGTCTATAATGCATAAGAGCAATTACCTTTTAACATTATTGATTCCTGGTCCAAAATCTCCTGGTAAAGACTTTGATGTCTTCTTAAGGCCGCTTGTGGATGAGCTTAAAGTTTTATGGTGTGATGGGGTTGAAGCGTTTGATGAATATTCAAAATCACAGTTTAGTCTTCGTGCCGCAGTAATATGGACAATCAGTGACTTCCCTGCCTATGCTTACTTGTCTGGGTGGAGCACTATGGGAAAATTGGCATGTCCGGTATGCCTTGAATATACTCGTTCTATCCGGATTCGTGGTAAACAATCTTATGTAGGGCATCGATGTTTTTTAAGTAAAAAACATAGGTGGCGAAAGAGCTTAGAGTTTGATGGAAAGGAAGAGAAAAGGGAACGACCTCGTCAATTCACAAATGATTATATTTTGCAACAATTGGAGGATATTCCTGTATGTACTACTGGAAAAGTACCCAATAATGGGGATAGGAAGCGTAAGCGAGGTACTGACGAGTTGAATTGGTCAAAAAAGTGTATCCTGTTTGAACTTCCATATTGGTCCAAACTACTGTTGCGTCACAATCTTGATCTCATGCATATACAAAAAAATGTTCATGATAATATAGTTGGGACGTTGTTAAATGATCCTTTGAAATAAAAAGATACTACAAAAGCACGTTTAGACTTGGAGGATCTTAAAATTCGCAAGGAACAACGGTTAAAAGAGAGAAATGGCAAATATGAGAAGCCTCATGCTGACTTCACATTGACTAAAGATGAATGTGTCGAGTTTTTCAAATTTATCAAGTCTGTTCGCCTACCCGACGGTTATGCATCCAACGTCAGTCGATATGTGACATCATAATACACTTGGAGGAATGAAAACACATGATTGTCATGTAATGCTTCAAAAAATACTACCAGTAGCCATTCTCCCTTTTTTGAATAAGGATATCCGTGAAACTTTGATTGAGTTCTGCCAATTCTTTCAAAAAATATGTTCTAAGACTATATGTCAAAGAACTTGAGGATATGAAGACTGGGATTGTTATTATATTATGCAATCTTGAGAAGATATTTCCTCCTGTATTTTTTACTATCATGGTTCACTTGTGTGTTCATTTACCTGAGGAGGCGTTATTAGGAGGGCCCGTAAGTCAGAACACGTCCAGATGGCTCTATTACTGAAGCATATGTTGTCGATGAGGCTATCACTTTTTTATCTCGTTATGTCAATGATATTGAGACAAGATTTAATCGTGTAGAACGCAATTGGGATGTTTCAATTACTAAACACGAGATGGATTTATTCAATAATAAAGTTCGTACATTAGGGGCTTCAAAATTGGGACAACTAGGAGACTATCTTAATGTGGTGCAATGGTACATCGTCAATAATTGCGGAGATGAACTTGATGTTTATCTACAATAAGTTTCCCATATTTTAACTATACTTTAATTTTGTATTTACCGGGTAATTAAAAAATCGCAACTCATTTGTTCTTCAATTTAGGGAGCACAAAGAAGTCTTATACTCAAGAAATATAGAACAAGAGAATATAGATCTTATACAAAGGGAGAATTTCGTATACGCCCTTGCTAAGGGTTAAATATCGTATTTGCCCGACCTAAATTCTAAATATCGTGTTTGCCCTTCTTAATGTTTTTTAATATCATAAATACCCAAATCTATTTTTTTGATTATTTTTATTGATTTATAATCTTTTTTACCATTTTAAAATCATTAAAGCTAAAAAATATTTGAAATAGACAATTTTGCCCTTGCTTCTAAATTCCAAAATCATATCCACGTGAACAGATAGAAATCGCTTGGGTCCTGCTTCATGAATCGTCTTCCCTTGCTGATCCACGATTGTGTGCGATTGTTGGCAAAAAACCATTTGGGGGTTTTAAGTTTTTCGACAATTTGATTGATAGTTTGGAATTACACTCCTCGATGTCCGCCAATTGCTTCTTTAACATTGAAACCTTGTCGTCTTTCCCGTCGATATCTGACTGCAATCTATTAAACATGGGTTCTAAAGCTCTTAATTTGTTGTGATTCTCATTAACCTGAGCTTCCAAACAAGACCCAGTTGAGAAATCAAGATTAAAATCCGGATTCTTTCGAGAATCTATATACAATCCCCTCAAATCATATAATTTCTGAAGTTGATTCACTAAAGCTTTATCATTAATCATAATCCCTTCTTCATCAAACGGCACATGGGCTGTTTGTAATTGAAGATACGAAGCTTCGAAAGATGAAATCACAACGAAAACAGATGAAATTAGATAGTTACCGAAGTGGGGAAGCAGAAACACTTTGATTTTGACTTTTTAAATTCAAATCAGGTTTGATGATGATGATTTTCTGATCGGTGATGAAGTCTTCGGTGGAGTCAAGAAGAGTGAACCCATCTTCGGTATCGGAGACGGCAGCTGATACAACGGCGGAGTTAGTGGCAGATTCTTCTTCTTCAGTGAAGAATTCGAAGGTTTTGGCTCTGAATGCAATTGCAAACTTCTGAAACATTTCTGAGATTTGTGGGGGTTTTGAAGTAGCTGCTGCTCCCAATTCCATTTCAATCTTTGTTCTTCTTCACATAATCATATCATGATTTCTAGAAAACTCATGTGAAGACGATTCATGAAGCAGGACTTAAGCGATTTCTATCTGTTCATGTGGGCATGCTTTTGGAATTTAGAAGCAAGGGCAAAATTGTCTATTTCAAATGTTTTTTTAGCTTTAATAATTTTAAAATGGTAAAAAAGATTATAAATCAATAAAAATAATCAAAAAAATAGATTTGGGTATTTATGATATTAAAAAACATTAAGAAGGGCAAACACGATATGTAGAATTTAGGTCGGGCAAATACGATATTTAACCCTTTAGCAAGGGCGTATACGAAATTCTCCCTATACAAAAACAAGAATTTCCCACTTGGTTCAAGAAAAAGGTAAAACTAAAATTTTATTACTTTTAGTACTTGATTTTAAGTACATTGATAACCAATCTTAGATGTTTTTAGATGGCTTTTCTTAAAGTCAATGGTGATCCTAGAGCAACCGATGATTTGTATGCGTTGTCGCAATTTCCTGATGATCGTTACACAAGTTGGAAAAGTTGTATCGTCAATGGTGTAAGATTTCGTTGCAAGGAGCGTGATGAAAAGTTCACTACACAATGTAGTGGAGTTTGTGCAGGGGATGAGAATGAAGCAATGATTTATTATGGTGTTTTACTTGAAGTTTTGGAGTTGGATTTCATACTCGGTAGAAAAGTATTCATGTTCCGTTGCAAGTGGTATAACACTGATCCAAAGGGAAAAAGGATAGGAGTTGCTCACAATCTAACATCAATTGACATTACATCCAAGTGGTATGTAGATGAACCATTTATATTAGCCAATCAAGCTCAACAAGTTTTTTATTTGAATGATTTGGCACGTGGGAAGAATTGGATGGTGGTACAAAGAGTAAACCATCGCAACATCTATGATATACCGGAGCATGATGAAGAAGAAGTATCAATAAATGATATTTTTCAAGAAGAGGAATCTAGTGAGTTGCCACCTTTTCAACCAACCGTACCTGACACGTCTCCCATTGTCCGAAATGATGTAGAACCTGAAACATTACCACATGATGAAGTTGTAGCAATACGTAATGTAAATTCCCTTGTGGATAACATGGAAGATATTGATGAAGAATATGAAGATGATGGTAGAATTTTTTTAGATAATGAACCTGTTCTTGATTCTGAAACCGATGGTGATTCTGATGATCCAAATCTTGATGAAGACGACTTTTTTGCATGAATTTCTTGATAATTATTAGTTAGATTTTTGTAACAGTCTTTTTATTAATAAATTTAGTATTATCGATTGAGTTGCAAAATGTTTATTTTTTTACTTGTAGCAATCTTTTTATTGTTAAATTTAGTATTATCGATTGAGTTATAAAATGTTTTTTTTATAATTGTAAAGAGCATAATGTCAAAAAGGGGCGGAAGAGGTAGACGATGTGGACTAGGTAGACAAGATGGAGAACGTACTACGCTTTACAACACAACAAATTCAGGTAAAATTTTATTCCATTTTCCTCAAATCATCTTTATTACATTAAATATGTATGTTTCTATTTATGTGTAGGGTTGTTATCGGGTCAACCCGATCGGGTTTGTTGTAGTCCTACCCCTGAGAATGGGTTTTTGGTAATACAATAAATAGTTTATGTGTGTTTCCTATTGCATGCTTTTGAGAACCTCGATAGAAGGTGCAACCATCCCATAGCCAAACACAAAACCATCTCATCTCAAAATCCTTTTCCTGTTAAAACTTGTTGTGTACAAGCTATGTGTGTGTTACCTGTTGTGTACATATACAGGCAAGTTATTTCCATATATAAAAATCAACAAAACTGAAAATCTTTTCCTGTGAAAGCTTGTTGTGTACAAGCTATGTGTGTTACCTGTTGTGTATATATACAGGCAAGTTATTTTCATATATAAATATCAACAAAACTGAAAAATCCTTTTCCTGTGAAAGCTTGTTGTGTATAAGTTGTGTGTGTGTGTTACATGTGTACATGTACAGGTAAGTTATTTCCATATATAAAAATCAACAAAATTAAAAAATCCTTTTCCTGTGAAAGCTTGCTGTGTACAAGCTGTGTGTGTGTGTTACATGTTGTGTACAGGTAAGTTATTTTCCATATATAAAAATCAACAAAACTGACCCTATTAAGGTACAGGTTAGTTGGGTTAAAATGTGAAATGTACTAATGTTATGCCATTTTAGTAAATATATTACCTTTTGTATTCGTGTTTTTTTTTCTTTAAGTATTTCTATCTTTACACTTCACACCCTTCTATTTTTAAATTTTTGTATATTCCACCACCTCACTAGTATTTTTTGATTAATAGTTTTACCTTCTGGTGTAACAATTTATGCACCTTTTTACTAATATAATTACTACAACCAGATCAAACCCATCAAATATCAAGCTTTCAACCCTCATCCAATATCAGGTTCGAATAACAAGTTTTTTTTTTCCTATTTGTTACACTAATGTTTTGATTGTTACTAATTCTTTAGCTTTGTAAATAGGCCCATCTGCAACAAACGTGGTTATTCATTTAGAGCGGTCTCAAACAACCGAGCAACAACCTGGTTAGAAAATATGTTTAATTTTACATTTTATAAATATAATTTTTTTTGTCATGTTCTAAATATAAATTTACTTTTACTTGTTTATAGACCCAATTTCTGAGACTGAACAAGAACATGATACTGATACTACAAATGCAAAACGTGGACTAACATGTGGCAAGGGTGCACGGAAGATAATGAAAGCAGCCAAGAAGAGATTGACAGTGACTTTCAATTTTAAAACAAGACAGGTAGTATGTGACAATGCCTCAACTTTCATGTACGAGTGTGGCTACATTTTGCGTAGCAATTGTAGCTTGCAGTACAAAGAGTGGAGTCATGTACCAGAAGAAGCTCGGTTACCATTGCGCCACAAGCTAACTGTAAGTTTTTCTTAATAATTAAGTATATGGTTTTAAACATATGCATTCACTAATCAACTAATTATATTTGTTTCTTGAAGACACTTTTTGACATTGATGTGGAGGATGCGAATGTTCGCAAAGTTATCGACAGCCACATGGAAAGGGCTTGGAAAAACTACAGATCTCAGTTGCATGATTACTTTAAAGGGATTGGAGGACCAGTTGATCCAACAAAGGCAAAGGCTACACCCCCTCCAAATATGGGTAGCAAAGATGATTGGGAGTATCTTTGTGATATGTGGTGTGAGCCAAAATACATGGTAATGTTTTAAACATATTTGAAGTATAATATTATCAATCATTAGTAAATTCAATCTAATATTTGTTTGATTGATTTGGTTGTTAATCCTTGAAGGAGACTGCAGAAAAGAGGGTTATGGCTCGTGGAAAGCGTAAAATGAATAATAGAAATGGTTCGAAAAGTACAATACGTTATCATATCGAACGTGGACTTGATTTGGATTCTTCAACGGGTCAAATTGAGACTTGGAGGCTTACACATTGGGACGACAAAAAAGGGTGGAGATCTACTGATGCAGGTGTAAAATATGTAAGTTTACTTCCTTAGTTCTTATTTGTACTTACTAAAATGGATTAAACTTTGTAATTGTAAATTGTTAAGCATTGTGCTTACATCAGACCTTGATAATGCATAAACATATAAACATTTTAGGCGTTGTATTTATTTAGCATTGTAGCATTGGACTTACATCTGTCCTTAACAATGCATAAACATATTAGGCATTGTAATTACTTATAAATGCTTACTGTAAGGAAATAATTTCATCTATAAAAAAGTTCTATACCAACCGAAAAACTAATCGCAACAGACTTGGACATTACATCATACATGGACATTTTGACATATTAGACATTGTACTTGCATAATAGCATTATAATTTTCACATATGGACCTGTTCATTTTTTCAGCAGGGGACTTGGGTATTTTTTTTTTTTAATTTTAGTTGAACGATTATTGGATTATGACATGACCTTACCCATTGTATCCCCTTCTAATTGTGAAGTACTTGGTAATTAATTTGTTTTTTGTACTATCCTTATAATTTGTCCTAACAGGAAGAAATGATGAAGCTGAGAAACGAGCATACAGTAGAATCAATGAGCGACAAGTCTATTCTAGAGAAGGTACTTGGTCGGAGCTCTGTTTGTTTGTCTGGGTGGGGGCGTGATCCTGTTGTTATTAGTAACACCACGGGTACTAATAAGAATTCAAATCGCCCTACTTATGATGAATTAGTGGATGATACTCAAAATTTGAAAAGAAGATGTGCAATTATGGAACAATTGTTGATTGAGAAAAATATCATGCCTCCTCCTTCAAGTACATCACCAGGACTATCTGAAGGTGATACATCTGACTTTGATACATCTACCCACATGGACAGTCGCATGGTGAAAATATTAATGGGTTTGATCATATGGAATGAATATTCAAGAATGTTTAGTATTTTCATTATTCTCGTAGCTATTATAACTAGTCTTTTAGTTAGTTGCTTAAGTATTTCAGTTTAGTAGTTGAACTTTTTTATTTGTGGTTTGAACTATGTTATAACTTTTTTAATTAAAAATAGTATTTTTCCTACATATGTTTCGAATTACACCAATATATATTGTATTTGTTTGTACATATTGGATCATTATTACCTACATATATTGCGGTTAATACCCACACATAACTACATTTTTACCAACACATCCATATTTTTTACAAACTCAAAAAAAAAAACAAATACCTACACATCTATAAGATTTACCTACACATAAAATACTTTTACCAACACATCTTTTATAACACGTGTCATGAACACTTTTTTGGGGCATGCCATGTAATTTGCCACGTCGACATCCATGTCATCAATGAACGTCCACGTCATCTTTCCAAAAAGTCACACGAGACCTTTACCAACACATAAGTATTAGTTTTACACACACATACATGTGTAGGTATTGCTTATTCTATGCCCACACATTACCTATGTGTGGGTAAATATCTATATCTACAGTCATGAGCCAACACATGTTAACACTTAATTTATGTGTAGGTAAAGATAATTTCCAACACATAAAGGGCTTTTACCATCACATAATATGTGTGAGTCAAAGGCCAAATTTCTTGTAGTGAGTACAAACAGTGGTTGATTATTTAAATAATTCATGAAGCATTTTTTCTTTTACCACATTATTTTGAAACTCCCAACTCTTCATATTTCTACTGTAACACCGTAATTTTTCAAAACAACTTTTCACTTCTAAAAATATAATTTCATTCACAAATATTCTCAAATCTCAATGTATCACATCTCAAATCCATACAAACACATCCCAAGATCAAAATGTATAAAACTCCAATAGTGTGTACTGATCATGTCGGCGCCTTCCTGCGATCCTCACTGGTACCTGAAACACATGACACAAAACATTGTAAGCATAAATGCTTAGTGAGTTCCCCAAAATACCACACATAACACATATTAGCCACTCGAGGCTATAACTCTGTGGGCCCACTGGCCCTAACTCTGTGGACCCTCTGGTCCTAACTCTGTGGACCTTCCGGTCCTAACTCTATAAACTCTGGAATACACACATCATAAATCACATAGAAATAATGCAGTGCAACACGTCACATACATAGCATACAAGATACTCTGTCACATAACTCTACTTACCACTCAAGGTAAAGTATAGTGAGAAGACTCACCTCGGGTAACTCGGTAAACCTCGAACTCTGAAATACTGCACTAGCCTCCGCCTAATCACATAAATAATTACTCTAATTAATACAACTTCTAAAGGCTAGGCTAATTCCCTCTCTATAAGTTCTCTAAGAAGGGTAAAAGACCATTCTACCCCTCTAATGGCTCATAAGCCCAAACACTGACTAAACCCTAAAAGTCAACAAAGTCAATGGTCAACATTGACCGGACTCGTCGAGTGCACTCGTGTGACTCGACGAGTACATGCGTGTCCTCTTCGCCCCTGGTCCTTACTCGACTCGCTGAGTCAACCCTACACATAATAGGTTATCATAGGTCGCGAATCGCGGGGCAACCCGACTCGACTCGTCGAGTCCCTTATGGGCTCGGCGAGTTCCTCCCATGAAAACACTCATCAGACCTCCTGAGGCCAGATCTGCTTCTCTAATCTATAGATCTGACTTCCCCATGACCAATAAACACGTAAAGGTCGAATCTTGCTACACATGCAATGCTCACAAGGCTTATTTTGGTGAAATCCCTTCTAACATGGCAACCTATGTCCATTTCCTCCATAGAACCACAAAAAGCAGCATGGTTCAGGCTCTCTAGACCTCAAAAGGTTCAGATCTAGAGTTTAGCACTCAATGGGACACTATACACAACTAAACAAGCCATAAAAGGGCATAGAAAACCCTAAATTCAATGCCCTTAAGCAAAACAGAAGGATAGGATCAAATAGCTACCTCAAACTTGAAGATCCAAGCCGAAAACCCACTGAAATGCAATCCTCTTGACCTCCCCTTGCTGGAAACACTTTCTCCTTTGCAAAATCACACCAAAAATGATCAAAAAGGCTCAAACTCTCTCACAACTCGCTCACAATCGCAAGGGTATCTCTCTCTGGACTGGTAGCCGCAAATGGAGGCCATAAAGGCCTTTAAATAGGGCTCAGGCCCTGAGATTTAGGGTTTCACTTTACAGCGCGGACTCGTCGAGTCCACGCATAGACTCGTCGAGTCCTTCATTAATCCAGACAAGAATTCGTGATCCTACTCGGCGAGTCTGAGCGCCTACTCGCCGAGTCCCTACCTAAAACTCAAGGTAAATACTTAAAATAAGATACCTGGGAATCCAGATGTTACATCCACATAATATATTTAATTTATTAACTTAAATATGTTGTTAATTATAAACATTATCATAAATTGAAAACTTATTGAATTATCAAGATGGTATACTAAATTTGTTGACTTCAATATAGTGTTAAATGCATAACCTAAATTAATATATCAAACAAACTTAAAAATATAATGTAAAGTTTAAAAACTAAAGTAATAAAATTCCAACATATGTTTTTTTTAAATAGTCGTAAGGAAATTACTAAATACGATAAATACAATAACTAAAATTCAATTAAGTTGTTTTTAAATTAATTTATAACAATAATAATAGTTAAAAATAACATGAAATTATAAAATAAATTATGTTACATTATAAACAGTGGTTGATACTTTGATGGATCTTAAAACATCATCAAAAAAATTTAAAATTTAATAAATTATAACAATAGTTAATAAAAATAGTGAGTACTATAATTTTTTTTTGGAAAGAGAACTTCCTTAACGAGGGTTCCATGCCCGAATAATCCCTCGATGCAAATATAAGGCTATGCATCAAGTCTTGGAGTGGTGCAATAATTTAAATATGGGTCAATAATTTATTCATCATATCTTCCACATGTCTTACTGAGTCACCACAATTAATTTTATACACACGTAAAGCATGAGCAGAGACCATTAAATGATTTGATTTTAATAAATGTTATATTATTTATTGTGCAAATTAATTATAATTTTGCATCAACTAAATGTAATTATTATTATTTTATAGTTAATAAAAATGACATAAATATTTTCAATAACGTATAATTACTAAAAATTTAACCGTATAATTTTATTCCACGTAACGCGCGGATATTCGTCTAGTATCATTATCATTATATACTTATAAAGGAAGCATTTTTCCTTTCACCACATTCATTTGAAACTCCCATGCGTTTTTCCTTCACCACATTCATTTGAAACTCGCATGACTTTTCAATTTCTTTCTAATAATGATTATAAGTAGCTTAATAAGGTTAAATAAATATCAAACTTAAAGTGTAAGCATATATAAACTAAATTTCAATATTAAAAAGAATATCTTTTGTAACAACCCAAAATTCACACCCAAAAATTTCATTTAAAATAAGTGGGTTACAAAACATTTGTAGTAAAACATCATCTGATCATATCATTTCATAAAAACATATCTCGTGTCTGAAAACCAAGTCATAAAAATAATAATAATGTCATAGTACAATCCCAGAACATCTCATAATGCGGAAAACCAATGTGTGTGTGTATGATGTGCCGCTACCGCGCCAGCTCCTTCCCCTTCGCTGAAGAGGTACCTGAAAGCAAAACTGTAAAATGTAAGCACGAAGCTTAGTAAGTTCCCCCATCGTCCACATACCATACAATCATATAGCATACATACTGCCAAGCATTTCTGGGGTGCCTGACCTACCCGGTACGACCATTCTGGGGTGCCGACCTACCCGTACGGCCATTCTGGGGTGCCGACCTACCCATGCGGCCATTCTGGGGTGCCGTCCTACCCGTGTCAAGCCATTCTGGGGTGCTGACCTACCCATGTCAAGCCATTCTGGGGTGCTGACTACCCTTCGGTCCTAACAACCGAACCTCGGGGACTATTTCACCCCTACTACTACTACCGCATACATTATAGCATAATCTACTGTCAGACATATCTGGGGTGTCTGACCTACCCTTCGGTCCTAACAACCGAATCGCGGGGACTATTCCCCCTCCCACTACCTCTATCTCATATAACATATTATGCTAGCAGCTAAACATATCATAACATATTGTTAGGCATATCTGGGGTGCCTAACCTACCCTTCGGTCCTAACAACCGAACTCTATCACTATCACATATCACACCACGCTAGCATATAACATATCAGGTAGTAGCAACACAGATGAATATCACAAAGACAAACATCTATCATACGATCCCTACTGGTGGGCCGGCATTGTGGCCGTAGACCCACCGCTACTGGAAGGTAACTCACCTCGTAGTAGCTGCTGATCTGTGCGGGAATCCTCTGACTGCTGCCGCTGCTGCTCCGGAAATCCTCCGGCTATAATTCCCACAAAACACTTAGTCATACACTGCTAACTGTTCTTAGGGTAAAATGACCATTTTACCCCTGACCAAGTCAAAGTCAAAGTCAACTTCCAGTTGACCTGACTCGCCGAGTTGGCTCGCCAACTCGCCGAGTCCCTATCCTTCTATTTGTCCTTATACCCGTCTCTACTCGTCGAGTTAGGCGATGACTCGACGAGTTTTCCTTCTAATTGAACATCGACTGAATCTTCATCCGACTCGCCGAGTTCACCTTCATCTGATGAACAAGTTCTGTCCATGACTCGCCGAGTTGATGAACAACTCGTCGAGTTCATCTTCATCCTTAAGAAGATTGCCTTGGACTCGCCGAGTCTGTTCATGCACTCGTCGAGTCCCATGAATTCCAGGACCATAGCTTAGTCCAGAACGTTGGGTCACTCCCCGGGACTCCCTAAAACCTTTCCACACTCAACTGGGTCCTTTTGACCCTCAACTGATATGGGACAGAACCCTAGGACTCGCCGAGTCCAAGAATGGACTCGTCGAGTTGGTCACATCCTCTCACTAAATCTTCGATTTCTAATGTACAACCCTTGATCAAAAGATAGATCTATGCTTCTACAAGCGATCTAGCACGTAAAGTTACAACCTTTACGTGCTTGCATGGGACTTTGAGCTCAAAAGGTCCTAAAACAAGCTCTTACAATGCATGGGGCCTTCTTTGAGTGCAAAAGCCACTCCTTTCTGCCTTGTAACCCCTCTAAGGACCTAGATCCGAAACATCAACCCCAAACCATGCTTGCAATCATGGTTGGTGACCAAAATGGCTTAGAAAAGCCCTAAAACTCCATGAAATGGGATCTATCAAAAGAACAAGCAAGGTATAGACTTTATACCTTCTGTAGACTGCAAATGATGCTCAAAATCGGATCCTTCTAGCCTCCTCTTGATCCTTCAAGCTTTTACTTCCTTCCTTGGGTCACAAAAGCACCAAAATCACTCCAAATGCCTTAGATTGCTTCAATAACGGCTAGGGTTTGCTATGGGGGTCTTCTGGGAGTAAATGGGACGAAGGAGGCCGAGTTAAGGTGTTTAAATAGGGTGCAAACCCTCGGGTTAGGGTTTTTGTTCAGACAGGGCCTACTCGCCGAGTCCGGGACCCGACTCGTCGAGTCCACTGCTTAAACCCCGCGTCTCCTCCCGCTTTTACTCGGCGAGTTGGTCCTTCAACTCGCTGAGTCCAAAGCCAAAATTGCAAAACATTTTAAAGACTTAATGAAAGAATACGTACCAAGAACCAGGTGCTACAATGTTTGAAATCAAAAAAACAATGTTTGATGTTTTAAATAATTATAATTATAGAAATTAAAACCTTAAGCAAGTAAATTTTAAAAAAGTAATTAACAATAACAACAACTATAAATAACATTAAACCATATATTATATTTTTTTTTCATGAGTAACTCACGAGTAGAAGTCATTCAAAATAATCAATATATTATATCAATTTAATATACGAATTATTATATCAAAATTTAACAACAACATTACTGTTATATTTAAAAAAAACAAATATTTGTAAAGATTTCAACTATATATGTGTTTTTGCGCAACACGCGGGTAAAAGAGACATTATTACTTGCACCACATGCATTTGAAACCTCCATGACTGTTTAATTTCCTTCTAACAATTATTATAAATTGGTTAATAATGTTAAATTAATGTAAAAACTAATCAAATCATAAATTAACTAAACCACAATATTAAAATATCATATTTTACTTTTATTTATAAATTTATGACTTTAAATTTTGAACATATTATAGTTAACTTATTAATTTAAATATATTATCGTATGTGAGAAATTGTCATTTTAAATTTAGAACTTTTATATAATTTATGATTTTATGCAAAATAGGTAAATTATTAATTTCACTATAATGTTAAATGTTAACATAAATCAAAATTTCAATTAAACTTGAAAAAATTCAAGAGACTACTTTGTAAATAGTTAAAAATGATAAATTATAGTGTTAAACCTAAATTGTAATCCTAAATTAATAAAAAAAACATGAATCTATTTTTTATAATCATTAAAAATTTTCAAATAAATAGTTTAAAAATAACATACAATAAGAATAGTTAAAAGTAATATTATATAAAATTTTAATGTTATCTTTTAAAACAAAAACAATGTTTGTTATTTTAAATAATTACAATCAAATAAACTAACAATATTCATCAAATACATTTTAAAAAAGTTAATTTTCTGAAATCAAATTAAAATAATCAAGAGTTTCCAAATATATTATTTTAAATAACTTACAACAACAATAGTTAAAAGTAACATTATATACAAAAATTTTATTGTTACCTTTAAAAACAAAAAACATTGTTTGATGTGTTAAATAATTATAATGATAGAAATTAAAATCTTAAGCAAATAAATTTTTTAGTATTAATTAATCATAACAACTATAGATATCATTAAAACATATATTATATTTAATTTTATTAATGAGTAAACTGCAGGTAGAGATCATTGAAACAATTAAGATTATAGAATTTTAAAAGATGTCTACATTATCATATAATTCAAAACAAACAATGTTTATACCAACTTATTATAAGATTTATTATACAAGAGTTAACAACAACGTCATTGATATATTTAAAAAAAACATATATTTGTAAAGATTTTAAATATATTGTGGTATTCTGCGCAACGCGCAGATATTCGCCTAGTATCTTATAATAGAAGCATTTTTCTAAGCACCACATTGATTTGAAACTCTTTTGTCTTTTCATATTCTCAAATGACTATATTTCTAAGCACCACATTGATTTGAAACTCCATTGTCTTTCATATTCTCAAATAATTTTTCAAATGTTTTCTAAGTAATTAATTTAGCATTAAACACCAAACATGTTATATAAACTCTTACATGTAAGAAAGATTTCATAAGAAAATGAAAAGAAAAAATTTCAATAGACACAATTCTTTTAGAATGTATTAGCAGTGATGAAATCCCTAAAAGAGCTCTACAAGTCAAGGTTGTGGATGAATGTATTATTTTTTACTCATAGTTTGACCGTGTTATATTTTTTTCCAGTAGTGATGTGCAATTCGAGTTATGGTTTGCAATTTTCGAAGTTACATGTGATAACATCATCATTAGCCTATTTGTATTTATCTCTTCGTTTTTGTTATGAATATTTCAATATGCTTTGTTTTTTCTTAGATTTTTGTTTCCTTTTATATTTACATTTGTACATGTATAAAAGGTTGTTTGAACCATATATTGTAATTGATTAAAACAATACATGTTAACTATATTTATATGCTCCATAATTTGTATCATAAAAGCTTAATTTCAAGTCCATCGTTATAGCAAGTTGTACAAATATTATATGAAGTGGCATAAAATGACAAGTTTACAAGCTTAACAAAGTTTCTTTCATAATTAGTTTAATGTTATTAATAATTTTTTATTGTATGCCTTAAAAGACAACAAACATGTCATAATGAGTTTTTATATCAACTTCGTATAAATATAATTATTTCAAAATTAATAATAACGATATGATTATTTTAATAGCGTGTATGTATGTGTGTCTCTCTCTCTATCTCTCTCTCTGTGTGTGTGTGTGTGTATATATATATATATATATATATATATATATATATATATATATATATATAATTCTATTATGCGCAACGCAGAAAATTTAATTAAATCAAATTCATTTGAAATTTTCACAACAACAAAAAAAGTTTTCTAATTTGTGTATACTTATGATTTCAAATATAAAGTTATTAATCACTACAACTCAAAAGTTTTTGTAACTTATGGTTAGTAATTGGTAGTGACTTTTTATTTTCCTCTCATTTATATACATTGTATTCGTATCTACTCTAATAAATAAAGATCTTTTTGCCACATGTCATATTCTTACTCATTTTGCCACATTTAGTTTTATGGTTATTTTAAATTAATTTTTATTCCACATGTCATTTTATGGTTTTTTCTATTTCATTAAATTTCACATATTATTTAAATCTAATAATAATCTACTCTAATAAATAAAGATCATTTTGTCACATGTCATATTTTTATTCATTTTGTCACATGTAATTTTATGGTTATTTTAAATTAATTTTTATTTCACATGTCATTTTATGGTTTTTCTATTTTATTAAATCTCACATATTATTTAAATCTAATAATAAATGCAAATCAATGTCATTAATGAACTTTCATTATAATTTCAAAATTAATAAATCAAAGTTTCATTAATTCTTTTATTTATTTATCTAAATAATTTGTTTAAATTTAAAAGAGAAAAAAACACTTTAATTTATATAATTCAATATTTTCCTCACTTTTCTTATAAATTTAATCTTCTCAAATATTTTGAATTTTACATTTAAGTTTTCTTTTAAATAAACCCATATAATACATGAGTCTCACACCTAGTTAGTAATATATAAATAAATTTTCTCACAAACAATCACGAGTTTTAAGATATTTTTAATTAAAATATGAAGAGTTGAAATTTTTTTTTTGTCGCATCATGGTTATTACTATGCGAAATTTTCTTGGAACAATAAGTATTCTTTCATAATTAGTTTAATGTTATTAATAATTTTTTGTTGTATGTCTTAAAGGCATCAAACATGCTATAATGAGTTTTTATATCAACTTCGTATAAATATAATTATTTCAAAGTTAATAATAGTGATATGATTATTTTAATAGCGTGTATGTATTTATGTATGTGTCTTTGTGTGTGTGTGTGTATATATATATATATATATATATAGTATGTGTATTATATATATATTTTTTTATTATTTATCAGTGTTTAATAAGGTTTTTTTTGTTACAAATGTTATAGTAGACATTGTAATGTTTTTATGTTATTAAAAGTTGTAGTATTTATGTTTTTCATATATTTGTTATTCATTAAATACATAAATTAACATACAATTTACAAACCTTAAAATGGTCAATAAAACCATCAAATATTTATTTTTTATATTATTTATTATTCGTTATATATAGAAATCAATACATGTTTTATATACATTTATTAACATTGTTTTTTCATTTATAAATATTAAATCACAATTTATAGAATTAGGAGAATGATTAAATAATTGTCTGGGTGTGTGTGTTTGCCGTTAAAAAAACTATATAAATATATTATTGCGCAACGCACGGGGAATAATCTAGTATATATATATATATATATATATATATATATATATATATATATATATATATAGGGAAGGGTTATTTGGAAAACAAAAAATCTTAAAAAAAACCCTAAAAATCATAAAAATGCATAAATAAAATACTTAGAGATCACAAAACTTTTTTTAGAATTTTTTTTATAAAAAATCGCAACTTTCTATACAAATTCGCTGAAAAAAATTTTGAATTTTTTTTATAAATAAAAAAATTTGGTTTATTATTTTTTTTTAGCGAATTTTAAGAAAAAGCTGCGATTTTTTATAAAAAAATTCAAAAAAAAAGTTTTGTGATGTCTAAGTATTTTTTTATGCATTTTTTTTTTATTTTTAAGGTTTTTTTTTAGTTTTTTTAGTTTTCTATAGAACTTAACCCCATATATATATATATATATATATATATATATATATATATATATATATATATATATATATATATATATATATATATATTGTTAGGAATCGGACCGGTTACACGCAACGGAAACACACTATCACACACACAAACACACGAAGGAAATAAAGCAAGAAGGAACACAAAGATTTTACGTGGTTCGGATTCGGTGTAAATCCTACGTCCACGGGCGCAACTAGATTTTATATTAACTCACTATAAGATTACAAATGGTAATATCACTCAGCACTTTTGTTGTTCTACGCTACATCGCTCTTCTTACAATTCATATATATATATATATATATATATATATATATATATATATATATATATATATATATATAGGAGAGAGCCGTATGCCTTTTTCTTTTGTTTACACAAATTGCCGCTATATTTGACTAGAATATATATATGCCGCAAAGTTTGAAAAAAAGAATGCGTTGATTTCTTTAGCCGTCCAAAATAGAGCCGCCGTCCACTTCAATATTATTAAACAATTGATAGTGCGTCCAATTCAATATTCAATTGTTTTAATTTACAAATTTCATTTATGGCCCTTGAATTCTTAGGAACTTGTCAATTTATTCAAGACTCCATAAATCTTAACAATCTCCCACTTGGAGGCTTGAACAACTTTAGCTTTTCTCCGCCATTCAACTCTCAATTACTCCAGTAATCTTAAAAAAACAACCAAGTCCTTTTAGGCTTCCAGTTCCAAAGAACAAGCTAAAACTTAGTCTGATTTCTCTAGTTGCAGCCGCCCCTCATCATCAATTACTAGAAGGGCCAGTTGAAGCTCCCACTAGCTCCAACTCAGCCGTGGCTAATCCCGCCACCAACTCATCCTCTGTCTCAACCGGTTTGGACACTCCACCAGATCCAGAGATACACCGAGGACCACTAACACTCTCCCAACTTTGCAAACATTCAACAGGAGAGAATTTTTCAGTCTTAGTCTTCAAAACCCAACGACTCTTTGTAACTGTACCCGAAACACGTCCCGTGCTCCCACTGTCACAGAATCCCCTGAATGGTTTAGACTTTCCAACTCGTTCAGCTAACATCTCTTTGGCTCCAGAATTCATGTTTGCAAAATGAACTCTCTTAGCCGTAGATTTAGCGAACCAGATTTTGTCTTGTTTAACAGGGACGGTCATACTTCCCTCAGCAGGTACCTCAACCATATACAATGACCCACACTTCATACCACGAGCAATCACCAGATCACCATTGACTACCCTCCATTTACCACTACCAAACCTTACTTCCAGTCCTTGTTTATCCAGCTGACCAACAGAAATCAATTTCTTCTTCAGCTCCGGAATCACCCTGACATCCTTCAGGCTCTATGTAGTTCCCAATGAAGTAACCAAATCAATATCTCCCATGCCCGTTACCTGAAGCATCTCGTCATTTGCCAAACGTACCTTTCCAAAATCTCATTCTTTTAGATTCACCATCGTTTCCCCGTTGTCCATGGCATGAAACGAAGCCCCTGAATCCATGACCCAAGAGTCTACAGAACTTTCCATACTGAGTATCAATGCATCATCCTCAGACACACTCTCAGCACCGGTAATGTTCAATTCTTTCTTTGGACATTGACTCTTAACATGTCCCACCTCCTGGCAGTTCCAGCACTTCACATTCTTCTTAGTTCTAGATGAACTTCTTCCCCGACTCCCACTGCTTCCACTATTCCTGCTATTCCCTCTACCTCTTCCGACATTTAATAAATCAGAAGAGGAAGATCCACCTTGATTCTTGCGTCTGATATCTTCGCCAAGAACCAAATCTCTAACCCCTTCAAAAGTCATACCACTGGTCCCCACGGAACTCGTAACAGCAGTAACTGTTCCGGACCAGCTATCAGGTAGAGAAGCTAGTAGCAGTGATGCTTGAGTCTCGTTATCAAATTTAATTCCCACAGATGATAATCTGGACAGAATTGAATTTAGATTGTTAATGTGAACCGTAACTGAGCCTTCCTCATTCATCCTTGTAGTGAACAACTCCTTCATCAAGAACACCTTGTTAGCCGCCGATGGTTTCTCATACATATTTGACAGAGCCTCCATCATACCACGTGCCGTGGTTTCATTCATGATGTTGAAAGCAACGTTCTTCGTCAACGACAATGTAATAACCGCCTTGGCTTTCTTGTCCTTTGAGTTCCACGCATCTTCAGCAGCTTTTTCCATTTTCTCCGGTTTGTCTCCGAGTACCATGTCCAAGTCTTTCTGACATAGCAATGCTTCTAATTGCATTTTCCACCAGCTAAAATCAGAACCATTGAACCTTTCGATTATAATCTTGTCTTCAGCCATTACGACAAACAAGATACAAATCAGGTACACTCGTGCGTGATAAAAAAACGATCGTACCCTCCAAACCTCGCTAACCAGGCTCTGATACCAGTTGTTAGGAATCGGACCGGGTACACGCAGCGGAAACATACTATCACACACACAAACACACGAAGGAAATAAAGCAAGAAGGAACACAAAGATTTTACGTGGTTCAGATTCGGTGTAAATCCTACGTCCACGGGCGCAACTAGATTTTATATTAACTCACTATAAGATTACAAATGGTAATATCACTCAGCACTTTTGTTGTTCTACGCTACATCGCTCTTCTTACAATTCATATATATATATATATATATATATATATATATATATATATATATATATATATATATATATATATATATATATATATATATATATAGGAGAGAGCCGTAAGCCTTTTTCTTTTGTTTACACAAATTGCCGCTATATTTGACTAGAATATATATATGCCGTAAAGTTTGAAAAAAAGAATGCGTTGATTTCTTTAGCCGTCCAAAATAGAGCCGCCGTCCACTTCAATATTATTAAACAATTGATACTGCGTCCAATTCAATATTCAATTGTTTTAATTTACAGGTTTCATTTATGGCCCTTGAATTCTTAGGAACTTGTCAATTTATTCAAGACTCCATAAATCTTAATATATATATATATATATATATATATATATATATATATATATATATATATATATATATATATATATATATATATATATATATATATATATATATATATATATATATATAGGTAAATTCCCATTCCACATTTATATTTTTTCTAAGTGGTTTATCTTGATTATGGCCTAAACAAATTTGATCAATATGTATCTAGCGTTTTTAATTTGCTTTAGATGTTTAAAAATAAGGATCTTATTTTATGTAACTTATTATGTAATTTATCATTTCACACTTTCTTTCGTATGAATTTATTTATAATCGAAGGAAAAATAATCGCAAAGTATAAAAAATCACTCAATCTTATCATGTAAACAAACAAAGTATATTAATCTTGTTTTTTTTTTTTATTAAAATTTATATTTCATTGTACAACATGATAAATTTGTTATTAATCTTGAGCTAAAAAGTATCGATGATGTTTTGAAATGATTTTAGATATTAATTAAAAATAATGAGGATAGGCTCAATAAAATATTATTTACAATTGTTTTTTATTAATGACTACGTTTTTTTTGTAGTCTCTAGATTAATTTATTTTGTCAACCATGTTGAACAAAAGTTATTACATAGTTTAAATATATGAGTGTTCAAAATCGGATATCCAAAAATTCAAATAGCTAGATACTAATATTCGTCTCCGTATCCGAAATTTCAGATATCCAAAATTTCGGATACAAATTCGGATATTCGGATATCCAAAAATGTTGGACTTACAAAAAATAACTTCTAAAAGTATTGTATACATTGCATAAAGTAGCCAAACAAAATATCACCAATTGGAAAATGTTCATATTGATGTGTATATATTCACCGTCAATGTTCATGGTTTGAAAAAACTTCAAAATTCTTTTTAAATGTTGGAATTATACACCACCCATGTACATCAATTGACGTTGGCCTCAAATAAGAAAAATAAATGACTCAATCTCTAGTATTTAGAAACAGAATAACATCAAGAAACAATGAAACATTGGTGTAAAAAATATAAAATAAGTACATAATTGATGAATCCTTTTTTTTTTTAAGTTTTGAGGATTAATGTATATTAAAAAGGATAATCTTTGAAAAAAGGGTTTAATGTTTCACGCTTTAGATTTTAGATACCATTCAAGTAAAGGGCAAATGAGAAACTAATCCTAAGCCATCTAATCACAAAACGAAAAAGCAAAATTATATTATATAAAAAATAAAAAATATTATTTATATATTTTCAGATTTTCGGATATCCAAAATTCTTTAAAATCAATATCCGTATCCGAATCCGAAAAATCAGATATACGAAATTTCGAATATTTGAGATTTTAGGTAATTTTAATTCGAATTTCGGGTTTTCGAATTGGTTTTTAGATACTGATATTTTTGAACACCCATTTTTTAAATATATAAACATACAAAAATCATTAAGTAAAATAAAATCTAGAGTAAAACCATAAAAATCTTTATTTATTTATTTTAATTGCAATATATTATTTGAAAAAGAGCGGTGGTAGAAACGAAAACCCTAACATCGTAAGAGGGTGTTTGGCAAAAAGTGTTTGAATAAAAAGTTTTTTAGAAACCGCATGTTGGAACCTCCAATAGTCAATTTTTGATAAGCAACGTACCCTTAAAATTACAAGAACTCCTTATTGCTGCATTCAAAGAAATTGACAGATATACCCTTAACCTAAATTATACATCGACGCACAAAACATACGCCTCCATATTGCTGTTCTGTCGAGTTGCCTCTCAAGCCGTCCCCTGTGAAGCCACCGCCGTTAGCCAGCTCCTCCCCACCGGTCGGAGATCGTCACAGCCCACAGCAACCCCGGTTTTCGACCCCACAGGTTTGTTCCTGCTTCTGCGTTCTTTCTTCCTTCTTTTCCCTTCGTTTTCTGGTTCGATTTTATTTGTGCAAATTGTGTGGCTGTCGATTTTATTGGAACTCAAAGAATTGTGGATTTTTTTGGGGCTGATGTCGATTTCATTGGATTTTCGTCCTTCGCCTTCCATTGTAGCTTTCCATATTTCATTACTTCTTCCCCAGTTGAACTAATTTCCTTAATTTGAATTGTGATTGTGAATAAAGAATGTGAACGATTGCTTTGTGTGTTCATGGAATATTATGCTTTTTGTGCTGATGTCGATTTCATTGTGCTGCTGTCTGAGTTTTTTGTGCTGCCATCGAGTTTACTGTGTTGCTGTTGAGTATTTTGTGCTTTGTGTGTTCATGTGCTTCACTGTGCTGCTGAGTTTTTTGTGCTGACATGAGAACTGATTTGTGCTACTAATGGTTACTAGAATTAAATTAGGGATAATAAGAAAACTAAGTCATACTAATATAGAAGGAAACCCTTTTTGGTAATTTTACACATATAAGCAGTTTTTTTTGCCAAACACTAAAAATGACTTATCAGCTTATAGTTTCTTGAAAGTAACTTTCCCTTGTTTCCTTGAAAATCATATGTTTATAATTGGCTGGAGTGAAATTATAGTGTTTAATCTTCCTGCTATCTGAATAAAACAGAATTTATGTTAGTTTCATTGATTCTACATAGTTGTAATGTAATTTG
Organism: Lactuca virosa; assembly: GCF_052849685.1. NCBI lineage: Eukaryota > Viridiplantae > Streptophyta > Magnoliopsida > Asterales > Asteraceae > Lactuca > Lactuca virosa. The sequence goes on along the minus strand of NC_136433.1, from coordinate 34,478,120 downwards.
GGATTATGCTATACTATATTGACATCAGAATTCAAATTCCAGGTTTCCGCTCTCAATACAAGCTAACAATGGTGGATTCAGAGTTTGCATTTGAACCTCCAAGCGATGAGGAATATGACTATGAAGATCTCAACAGTGATGAAGAGAAGGATGATGAAAACAGTGATGTAGAAGAAAAAGGAAAAAATCATAACAAAAAAACACAATCTCCATGGGACTTTTCTTCATACACTGAATCAGTTGCAGAGGAACATGCCCGAAGAAGCACAACCTCCATTGATGATAAAATCTCAAAGTTCATCCAGCAGCAACGTAATCCTTCAGATTCAATACCAGAAGAAGAAGAAGAAGAGATGGATGAAGATGATCCTACTGATTCTGAACCAGATCGCCAGGTAAGTTGTCTAATTTTTTCTATTTAGAGTGTTGAAAGAGCCAATTTTTAACCAACTCACTACACTACACTTTTTAGGAAGATTTTAAACCTGAAGAAGAAGATGAGATTCCCACCACAGCAAGTGGTGGTGGAGATAACAAACAGTTCTTTGCAAAAGCAGATGGTGTTTCTTTTCATGCGAATTCATTCATGGATCTTCATCTTTCAAGGCCATTGCTCAGAGCTTGTGAAGCCTTGGGGTACAACAAGCCAACACCTATTCAGGTTATAATCATTTTACTTTAAACCTTTTCATTTTTCTTCTTTCATATTTTCTAAATGTTTTTGAGGTTTGAATTCTATTTATAGGCAGCTTGTATACCATTGGCATTAACTGGACGTGACATATGTGGTAGTGCAATTACTGGATCTGGGAAGGTATTTTATAAATAAATCTTTCATCATTTCTAAAACTTTAGAATATTTTATATTCTTAACAGATTTTTGGCTTAAATATTTGCAGACAGCTGCTTTTGCATTGCCAACATTAGAGAGATTGTTGTTTCGTCCAAAACATAGGCCTGCAATAAGAGTTCTCATTCTTACTCCTACAAGAGAGTTAGCAGTTCAGTAAGTCTTAAATCTAAAATCTTTTTTCTATGTTAATTTATATTGTTTGCAATATCTAGGGTTAATATCATAAAAGACCTTATATATCTAATGTATCTAAGATAGTTTTTAACTAAAGTGATGTAACCTTTCCTTTTTGATTTTTATAAAAAATGTGTTTTGATTATACAGGATTCATAGCATGATTGGAAAACTTGCACAGTTTATTACAGATATCAGATGTTGCCTTGTTCTTGGTGGGCTTTCAACAAAGGTGTGCAATTTGATTTTTGAACACATTTGAATTTTTTTTTTTTTTTTTATTAAAATGATTTTAAATATACATGTCAGGCTCAAGAAGCAGCATTGAGATCCCTACCAGATATAGTGGTGGCTACCCCTGGACGAATGATAGATCATTTACGCAATTCAATGTCTGTAGATTTGGATGATCTTGCAGTTCTAATTCTTGATGAAGCAGATCGTCTTCTTGAGCTTGGATTTGATGCTGAGATTCGTGAACTGGTAAAATGTTAATTAAGTTCTTGAATTTAATGTTATAAAGTTTCTCATTCTTTTTGGTTTTGGTTTTCTTTTGCAGGTGAGACTTTGTCCTAAACGTAGACAAACAATGCTGTTTTCAGCTACTATGACTGAGCAAGTTGATGAGCTTATCAAACTATTGTTGAACAAACCCTTGAGACTCTCAGCTGACCCCACTACAAAACGTCCAGCTACTTTGACTGAAGAGTAAGTGCAACAATCTTCACTTGTTAATATTTCTTAGCTATCTAACAAAAACCTTAAAAGGGAAATAAATATTAAACAGGACTCAGGGGATAGTGCTCCTAACCTAACCTAACAAAACAACCATAATACCAAAAGACCATTCTACCCCTAAAGCCAAAAAGATAACAAAATAACTCTAGTAAAGCAAATCAAATGAAAGCACTCTATCTAGGATTAGTTTGGGCTTATCATAGAGCTACTAGTTTTTATAACAAAGATTTTTGCTTATTTTTTGAGTTTTTGTTATTTACAGGGTTGTAAGGATTCGGAGGATGAGGGAAGGAAATCAAGAAGCTGTTCTTCTTGCATTGTGTTCCAAGACATTTACATCCAAAGTCATCATATTCAGGTAACAATGGGTTAAATTAAAGAAATAGTATTATATTTTTTTATACTTTTATTGGTTTGCTTTCATTTCTATGTTTCACAACTTTCTACTTTGAAAAATGGAAACACCTTATATTTTATGTTTTTTCCAGATTAAACCTCAACTTTATTTTTTCATAAAAAAGACCTTGTATTTTTTCATTTTTCTGATCTGGCCCTTTTAGTCAAAAAAATTGTAAAATGCGAGGGTTTTTTTCCAGAAAAACTAAAAAAGTTGAGGGTTCATTTGGAAGCATTTAGAAGGTTGAGGGTTCTTTTTCGGGAAAAAAATACAAAGTTGAGGGTTTTTCGGAAAAAATACAAGGTCTTTTTCTGGCAATCTTTTTTGCGATTTACTCTTGAAAAATCTTACATTTTGCCTTTTTCCTATATTGTTGTTTATGAAAGTAAATCTTTTGGGCATATGATTCTTTATACTAATATTTAGTTTTCCCAATGATAGTGGAACAAAACAAGCTGCACATAGGTTGAAGATTTTGTTTGGTTTAGCTGGCTTTAAAGCTGCTGAGCTTCATGGAAATCTCACTCAGGCACAACGTCTAGATGTAAGTTCACCCTTTAAAATAAATAAAAAAAGAAAAATAATTCATGCAGCTTGTATTTGGTGTAAATTACCTTGTTGCCCCTACAGGCTTTGGAACTTTTTAGAAGGCAAGAAGTGGATTTCTTGATAGCAACTAACGTTGCTGCTCGTGTAAGTTTCCACTTTTTTTTTTTTTTTTTTTTTTTTAATAGTTTGAATTTGTTGGGTTGTATATGTGTGACATAAAGGAGTTAAATTTGTAAATCTTTTTAATGGTTTTATAGGGGCTTGATATTATTGGAGTCAAAACAGTTATTAACTTTGAGTGCCCACGTGATCTCACTAGGCAAGCTTTTTTTTTTTTTTTTTCTCTCTCTTTTTTTTAAACTTCATGAAAAGTACTTTTGTCATGCTTTCAGTCTCTGAAGTGGATGTCTTTTATTATTGGCTTAATGACATACATTTGAAGGACTATAAAAGCTCAACAAAAATACTTTTCATTTATGAAAAAAGTTAAAAAACCAGACCATATCCGTATAAACAAACAAACCCCAGGGGTAAAAATGTAATTTACAGTAAATAAACTCAACAAGTTTGATTATATATATACACAATAAACAAGAAACTACTAAATACAAATAGAAATTTAAAAAACTTATTCAGTTATTTATGTTTATGTTTGTATATATATATATATATATAGCTATGTTCATCGAGTCGGTAGAACTGCTAGAGCTGGGAGAGAAGGGTATGCTGTTACTTTTGTCACGGATAATGACCGATCTCTCCTCAAAGCCATTGTGAGTACACTTCTACTTGTAACATAAAAAAGACCAAATTACCCTCAACAAATGTAAATGTGACTTTACTTGTTCTATGACACAGGTGAAAAGAGCTGGATCAAAGCTGAAGAGTCGTATTGTTGCAGAGCAATCGATAAATAAATGGTGTGATATGATTGAGAAAATGGAGGATCAAGTAGCTTCAATTCTTAGAGAGGAGAGGTTTATATTATCTTTCAATTTAGTTTATTTATTTTTATTATTTCTATTTTGGTAATAGAATTAATTATTAATGTGTTCATTGTCCAGGGAAGAAATGGCACTAAGAAAGGCTGAAATGGAAGCAGACAAGGTATTGACATGAATTCAATTTCATTAATCTTTTCAATTATATTAATTTAATTATTTAAATTACTCCTACCTAAAATTTTCATTCACATAACTATTTAAACACTGTTTTTAGGTAAATTGTTTTTTGATACAAGTACTAAAATAATAAAGTAGAATTTTTTATAATAAAAAAGTTGAAAATAATTGCTACAATTGAGTATTTTTGTAAAAGTAAAATGTCAGCAAGAAAAAATAGACTTACAAATGCTACATTTGAGTAGATTTTTAAAATACAATGCCTTAATAAATAAAATGAAAATACAATTGAGGGATGTTTGGAGTTAGATTCCATGGTCATTGCAACCACACACCGGAATGGAATTGGATTCCGATTCCGGACCAAAGAATTTTATTTTTTTGTAATTTTTGTATTTATGATTTGCAGGCAGAGAATTTGATTACACACAGGGATGAGATATTTTCTAGGCCAAAGAGGACTTGGTTTGTTACAGAAAAAGAGAAAAAACTTGTTGCTAATGCTGGAAAGGTAATATTTAATATTTCCATTTATATTTAATTTTTCCATAAATTAATAGTCAAATGTAATCTTGTATTTTGGACTTCAGGAAAAAGAAAAAGGTTCTAAAAAGAAGGTCATGAGTGCTGAAGAAGCTGAAGAGCGTAAGCAGAAAGCAAAGAAAAAGCGCGAATATGAGGTTCTTATTTAATTATTTTTCCCCTTTTGATTTTTTTAATATGAAAAAAATATCTTGAGAAATTGAATTATTATACTGACAATTTTTAACCACTTTTGTTGGCAGAAAAATCTTCCTAGAAAGAAAAGAAGGAAGCTTGAAGCATCTAGAGAGATGCTGGAGGATGAAGCGGAAAATGGGGTATGTGGATTGATGGAATTGGAGAAAGAATGGAATGGATTTTTTTGATATAACTAATTTTCAATAAAACATATCCCTTTAGTAATTTAATAATTTTAATTAAATTATTATTTTCTTCTCTAAAGAAAAATAAGTAATTTATATTTTTGGGTTAATCTCACAAAAAACCTTATATTTTGTGTTTTTTCCGGATTAAACCTCAAATTTGTTTTTTGCCATGTATTTTTTCATTTTTTCGGATTTGTCCTTTTTAGTCATTTTTTGCCAAAAAAATTGTAAAATGTGAGGGTTTTTCGTGAAAAACTAAAAGTTGTGGGTTTATTTGGAAGAATTTAGAAGTTTGAAGGTTTTTTTTTGAAAAAAATACAAAGTTGAGGGCTTTTTCGGAAAAAATAAAAAAATACAAGGTCTTTTTCAGGCAAAAAATAAATTGAAGGTTTAATCCAAAAAAAACACAAAATATAAGGGTTTTGTTTTTTATTTTTTTTTTAGATTAACCCTAAATTTTTCTATCATGATCTTATTTAGATTCTAACTAGCTTTTGCTATGTTAAAATTTTATTTTTGTAAATAATAATATCTATGGAATCGGTGGAGTAGGAATTCTTGATTCCATTCCATGGGGGTGTTTGGTTGCCAAATGGACAAACTACAATTCTTTCATTCTTCCTAAAAGACCAAAATACCCTCTTGTGAGAATTTAGTAATAAGACCTTATAATTTTCAGGGAAATGGTAGAAACAACAACAAAGAGAAACCTGGAATTTCACTTGTTGATTTGGCTTATAGACGTGCAAAAGCAGCAAAAGGTGCTAAAAAGGCAGCAGATAATGGGAAAGTTGTCAGAACAAATAAAAAACCAAATAACAAGAAGTCTTCTTCTTCTTCTTCACATTTAAATAAATCAAGACCTGAAGAAATGAAGGAACTTTTCCAAAGTGAAATGAGTGAAAAGAAGCAAAAAAGAAGCGCACATGGAGGTGGGAAAAAGTCATCATCATTTAAGAGCAAGTCAAGGTACTTCCCACTTTCTGTTTTTCATAACAAGGGCATTTTCGTCTTTTCATAGTTTTGAGATATTGGTTGCCACTCTTTTACTGTGTTTGTAGTAGTAGTAGTTCACAAAATAAAGATTTTCAAAAGAGCTAGACTAACTTTAATATCATTAAGATAAGAGTAATTTACTTTTTGGTCCCCAGAGTATAACTAGCTGAATTTTCAACTTTGGTCTTTTTTTTGGGACCAAAGTTGCAAATATTTGCTCTACTCAGGGGCCAAAAATACTCATTTTACTTGGAATATGGACAAAAAATGTTACAAGAACCCAAAAAGGACCAAAATTATAAGACAACTTTAATAAGCTAAACTCATAATCTAAAAATGTAATTTACTCTATTGTAAAAAATGCAAGGACAAATTTTACTATTTTTTAAGTGTTCTATGAATTTAAGCTCCAAAAGAACTATTAGCAAGTCGTTTAAGGTGCTTATAGGCTTATAGTATTGTAGTTCACGCAACAAAATGGTTTTATAATATTGTAAGACTAATATTAATATGTCAAGAATTATGTTACTAAAGTGTAATATGAATCTAGAGTAAATTACATTTTTGGTCCCTGAGCATAGCTGATTTTTCAATTTTGGTTCCAAAAAGTTTTTCTTGCACTTTGAGTCAATATTCAAAGTTTTTGTAACGTTTTTTTAGTCCTTGTTCGAAGTAAAATAGCTTTTACTCAGGGACCAAAAATTGTCATTTTACTTGGAACAAAGACCAAAATTGTAATATCAGCTATATCACGGAAAAAAAAAAAATGTAGTTTACTCATGAATATAAGAATCAAAAAAACTATCAAGTATATTCTATATGTTATTGTTTTTTGTTTTTATTATTATTAGTAATGTTATAAAAATGTTGTGGTATAGGTACAAGAGGAGGTGATCTAGATGAGGAGCTCATTTTGTTACAAGTTTTTGGTTTCAATTTATGGAAAGTTGGTGATACGATGTATTTTGGGATATTTATGCATGAGCAAGAGTCCATGTTTTTGTAGGGTAGAAAAGGGAGAGATTATTATTAAAGAAGTTGGATTTTGTACCTTAAGGACATTTGTTATGGGAATGAATTATCAATATTTTTTCTTAAACTCTTATTATTTCTTAAGTCATCTTATCTTTGTAGCCTCTCAAAATCAGTTTTATATATAATTTTGTAATCAAATTTATTTCCATTCGATTCTGTCATAACTACTGAGGCTTGTCTCTCAAGTCTCGACGTCCCTAAAAATGCCCCCCCCCCCCCCCTATATATATATATATATATATATATATATATATATATATATATATATATATATATATATATATATATATATATATATATATAGACACACACACACACACACACAAAATTAGGTAGCAGTAGAAAACATATGTTTGTTAATTATAAATTATTAGGGTAGTTACAAAAATAATCACATTTTTATAGAATTACATATACTTGTATTTTAGATTCTACCGGTTTACGTGGTCTATTTTTAAAGATAATTATCTTATTTTATTTTTATTTTATTTTTTGTATTTTTTTTAACGATTTTGAAAGTAAGTTGTGGATTTATATTTGGAAGAAATTAGGGTAAACCAAGTTAGTTAAAATCTAAATGAATGTTGTCCAAAATGCAAACCTGAACTCAGAATATTTATTAAATCATATGTTTTTTTTAGATATGTTTAAAATATTGCTAGAAATGTCCGGAATAAAAACCCAATCTAAAATCCGAAGAGCATTTTAAAAATAGGTGTTTATTTTGGTATTTAATATTCTTTGGTAGTGCATATGATGACTTCACATGGATGTTGCTTAGATAAAGTAGGTTATCAAGATGAAAAGATAATAACTATATTACATTACATAATGCTTGAAATAAAAATTGTTTCCAGTAACCGATCTACAATATTTATATCTATTATATCTTACCATGTAACTTTTTATTTGCAAGTAGAAGCACCACAAAACAACTAAAACCTCAACCACCAAAACCAAATGTGAAATTTAGGAGGTTAGAAAGGGCATTAAAACTAAAATTGAAAGCATACGGAACTCCCTCATCCTTAAAAATGCTATTACTTTAGATTAGTTAGTGTGTTGTCTGATGTGTGGAAGTTAAAACTAGGCCTGACAATCATGTCGTGTTCGGGTTGGCGTGTCGCGGGTTGGCGAGTCAAAATATGCCAACCCAAACACGACCCGTTTAAATATACAGGTCACGGATTGGCGAGTCACTGATTGACGGATTTGGAACATAAACCCATATATGACCCGCCAACCCATTTATTTATACGAGTTCACAGGTTGGCGGGTTCGTGGGTCAGATTTTGGTTCGTGAAACATAAACCTATATATGACCCATTTATTTATATATATGAACTAAAGAAGTGCATCTTGTAATCGGAAAACTGAGACAAAAGAACAATTTAAGAAACATACCAGAAGATTGTATTGGCGACTCACGTTCAGGGCTTCACCGCTTCAGCCTTCAGGCGTCAACGTCGTTTGCGATTTCGATACACAATTTGATTTCGATACCTGAGTTCGATCACAGAGTAACAGAGGGGAGAGTAGGACTATGGGAGACCGGGAGACTGGAAGTCTGGAAGAGGGAGATACGCTCATATATGATTTGATTTTGAGATTATTATTTAGGGCAAATGAGCAAAATGGTTACATACTTAGCCTTACAGGTTACGAATTACGACCTTAGGCCATCCACCACGAGTCAAAATGTCAAAACAGTCAAATGGTCTATGAATCAATGGTATATATTATATTATACTTATTAAATATTAATACTTGATACATAAGTAACATTTAAAAATAAAATAAATTTTTTTATTAAAAATATAAACGGGTTGGCGGGTCAACCCGTTTATTTTTTGAGAGACCCATATATGACATATTTAATAAACGGGTTGGCGGGTTGAAAAACTCAACCCAAACGCATTTATTTCATGTTGTGTCGAGAATTGCCAACCCTAGTTAAAACGCATAAAACTTCAACCAAAACAATTATATTTTGCATTAAAATTAGTTTTTAAGACTATTCGAAAAAGATTTTTCTTGTTGTTAAATTTTTTTTTTCGTTTTTTATAACAATCACCAGAATCTGCTTCGTCTCCATCATAGCCAACGTTAGAAGTTGAAGTAGTACATGAGGAGGTCAAACAACAAAGGTTTGTTCACAACACTATAATGGACTTAATTTCGTAGTTTAGATGTGTAAGAAAGAGTTTGCCTGGGTAGACCGATGCTAAATCTGTCTGTCATTGTATTTATTGACGATATTTTGGTCTATTCTAAGACCAATGAGCAACATGAGGATCATCTGCGAGAGGTTCTGGAGACTCTGAGGATGGAGAGACTTTATGAAAAATTCTTCAAGTGTGAGTTCTGGTTGCACGGGGTGCAGTTTTTGGGTCACCTTGTCAATCAGTAGGGGATATTGGTCGACCCGACCAAGATCAAGGCTGTGATGCAGTGGGAGGTTCCGATGTCTCCATCTGAGATTCAGAGTTTCCTTGGATTAGCAGGATATTATCAAAGGTTCATCAAGAATTTCTCCAGGATCGCAGTTTCGTTGACCAAACTGACGAAGAAGATTGTCACTTTTCGTTGGGGGCCCGAGCAACAGGCGTCATTTGAGACTTTGGGGCAGAAGTTGCACGAGGCTCCGATTTTGGCCCTACCCGAGGGCATAGAGGATTTTGTGGTTTATTGTGATGCTTCGATCACAGGGTTGGGTGCAATGCTTATGCAGATGGGCCATGTGATTGCTTATGCTTCAAGGCAGCTGAAGCCTCATGAGGCGAATTATCCTACTCATGATTTGGAGTTGGAGGCTGTGGTTTTTACCCTCAGGATTTGACGTTATTATTTGTATGAGGTTCGTTATATCATTTACACGGACCACAAGAGTTTGAGATATCTGATGGATCAGCCGAATTTGAACATGAGGCAGCGTCGGTGGCTCGACGTGGTGAATGATTATGATTGTGATATCCTTTATCACCCCAGAAAGGCTAATATGGTGGCCGATGATCTTATCCGCAAGACGACTAGTACACCTATCCGAGATTTGTGTTTGAGGATGACGGTGATTACTCCATTGCTGGAGTATATTCGCGAGGTTCAGGTCGAGGTCTTGAAGGAGGAGCACTGGAAGAGTAAGCACATAGTGGGTCAGGTGTCCTCTTTTGATTATGATAGTCAGGGATTGGTGACTTTGCATCAAAGGGTTTAGGTTCCATATTTCGGTGGTACACAACAAATTCTGATGAAGGAGGCTCACAAGTCGAGGTTTTCCATCCATCCGGGAGCGACAAAGATGTACAAAGATCTTCGACTTGATTATTGGTGGCCTTGCATGAAGCGGGATGTGGCTTGGTATGTGGAGAGACGCCTGACTTGCAGGAAAGTCAAGGCCGAACATCAGTGACCTCACGACAAGATAGAGTCGTTGGCTATCCCCGTTTGGAAATGGGAAGAGATCACGATGGACTTCATCATGAAGTTACTGCGGACAACGCGAGGGGTGGGTACAATTTAGGTCATCGTGGACCGATTGACCAAGAGTGCGTATTTTACCCTATCCAGGAGAGCATATCGGCAGAGAAGTTAGCAAACATCTATATCTGTGAGGTGGTTGAGCGTCACGGGGTCCCGGTATCAGTGGTTTCAGACCGGGATGTACGTTTCACTTCCAGATTCTGGAGAGATTCTGTAACATCCCATTTAAAATACAAAAATTAAATAATAAACCGGGACCCCGAGAAGCAATTTTTATATTATTAAAGCCAAAAATCAAATAATAATTAGCGGGGTGCTGGTTTAGGGAAGCCGAATGACAAGAATGGAAGTTCCGGGGGTTAAAGTGTAATGTCGGGATTAATTTTTGCAAAGGAATTTAGAGGTCAGGGGGCGTTTGGTATCTTTTGGACTTAAATTGTAAAGGATTTCAGTAGACAGGGCGTAAATGGTAAAATTTGGACCTGCTGTGAAAAAGATAAGAAAAAGGAGGGGCTAGTGTTGTCATTATGGGATATAGTTTATTAGAGCCGGGTATATAACCCTTGCTAACCCCGTCACACCTTGAAAAACCCTAACCCTAATAGAGATGGCAGCCGCCATCACCCTCCTTCTCCATTCTCCGGCGACGCCACCCCGTCACCGCCATGTACATTGCCGCCGATAGCCGCCGCATCCCAGTCATCTTCTGTCGCCATTCCGGTCGACGTTAAAGCCGGAAACCACCTGGAGGTTCGCCGCTCTCCTCATTCCTCCACCGTCCAGCCGCCCACTCGACTTCCTTGATTATCCGACCAACCAAGACTGCCGAGCGACGCCCCTTCGGCCATTGCTGCTATTCCGTTGGGAGTCGCCACCCTTCGTCTTTAGTTTCACCGTAGTTCGCCGTTCACCACCCCGAAGGGGCTACTGTGTGTGTTTCCTGCGTGGTTTCGTATCTCAGCCAAGGTTGTGCGTGTTTCAGTCATCACCGCAGGTGTGTATGGGTGAAGGGTTGGCTGGAAACGCTAGAAGACCACCATGGCAGCCAACCATGGTGGCTGTCACCGGAAATGCTTTGTTGCCGCCACTAGCCACCGTGAATGGTGGCTGTGTGCGTAGTGTGATGTATGTGCTCATGTGTTGCGATGGAATAGGGCTGCTGAAGCGACTTTTAGCCGGAAATTCAAAGGAAACCCTACCGCCACCACCGTGAGGTGGTGGCTGCCACCCTCTACCACCACCGGCCGCCACGGTGCGGCTGTGTGTGTGTGTGTGTGTAATTAGTATGTGTTATTAGTGTATGCGTGTGTTAAGTGGATAATATTGTAATTTGTAACAAAAGTGAAATAATGAAAAGAAGAACCCAAAACACCTACGTAGAGTGGTGGTTGCCGCCACCGACCGCCGTGCCAGGTGGCGGTGTGCTTTGTTTGCGTTTGGACCTCATTTGGGGGATGTTTGGACAATGTGGGATCAATGAAACCCTAATGGGCCCAAAGAACCCCTAGTGGGCCCAATGGAACCCTAAGGGCCCAATAATGCCCAAAGTGACCTAAAATACCAACCAAAGGACTAATGGGCTAGTATTGGGTTGGAAAACCCTAACTAGGGTTTGGAAAACCCTAAGAGCATAAAACCCTAATTGTGGAAATTGTTTGAGACACACACACGAGAATTAATTATTAAACTTAAAATAATAATCAATAATCATTGGCAAATTAACCTAAAGCAATATTGGACTTAATGGATTAAGTCCTTAATGGGTTAAGTGAGAAACACTTAACCCTAATTGTCATTTTATGTGAAACCCTAATTTCACATGGGCCTTGAGTTGGGCCTTCCTAGTGGGCTTTGGTGATTATTGATGGGTTGTCCAAGAACAAGTTAACGGACCAAAATAAGTAGATGGGCCTTAAGGAAAAACCATGTAGAGGTCTGGGCCCAATTTGAAAAATTGAACCATATGTTGGGCTTTGGCCCATTATTTTACTTTTGGGATTTTGTAGTGTGAGTTGGAACTTGGGATTGGAACCCAATTACTAATTGGGTATTGTTTGATGTTGACAGTTCGGGAATCTGTCAACCAGCAGCGGGAGCTTTACCTGCGGGACTTCAGCAGTGCCAGGTGAGTTATCCTCACTATACTAAGGGGTCTAAGGCACCAAGGCCGGCCCATTGGATATGTTATCCTAGCAGTGTTAGATGTTGAGTATGATTTAGTGTTGCATGCTAGTGGTTATGCCAGTTAGGTAGACCTGCAGGACTACCTGTGATGTTATATGATTATTGCATGCTCAATGGTTATGTTATGTGTTTGTTATATGGGATGGGTTGAGGTTGTACTGCTTCGTGCGGTAGCCAACAAACCCTAGGAGCATTCCAGTTACGGGCTAAGGGAGACTCGTACTGTGGGCTCGGGAGCATTCCAGTTACGGGCTGAGGGAGACTCGTACTGTGGGCTCGGGAGCATTCCAGTTACGGGCTGAGGGAGACTCGTACTGTGGGCTCGTGGGTATTACAGTCTGTAGGGCTGTGGACCCGTTATGTGCTGTTCTGTTTAGTTTGTTATAATATGTTGTTGCTGACATGGTTATGTGGATTGTATGTGTATCAGTATTTTGGGGGTAACTCACTAGGCATTCGGGCTTACAGTTTCAGTTTATTGTTTCAGGTGCATGAGGGGATCGTGGCAAGGCAAAGGCGTGATCGTACAGCTCCTCACTTTTTATGACTTTGTTTCTGGGATACTCTGATATAATACGTTTTGAAAACAAGTTTGTAATAATTAATGATTTTGAAATGTTTTTAAAAAGTTAAATTGGCTTGAATTTTTGGGTGTTACAAGTTGGTATCAGAGCCTTGGTTTGAGTGAATTGGAGGAACATGCGTGTGAATCCAGTCTCAAATCAAGGAAAGGTTTTCAAAATGATTTCTAAAATGGTTTTCAAAATAAGTAAATGAGGATGCAGGGTGTACGATCAGCCGAAGCCAGTAAGTAGACCCCAAAATACCATACAAGTTATTTGATTATGAGATATGTTAGAACAGCATGTTAGTACTAGGCTAGGGATCTTCAGGAATTGCATGATAGAATTGCCTGATTACATGATGCCTGCTAGCCTAGGGTTTCCTTATATGAGATTGACATCATTACTGTAGTTGCTTAGTGTATGCATTACGGTCATAACTAAGATCTTATAGCCTAAGAATGTTTGATTTGGCCTTATGTTCTGTTCTTGTTTGATTGGGAGCTTAGGGTAGGATTGGATATTCGAAAGTCTATAGGGTTCAGCGTTATGTATGGCTAGCATACACTAGTACTGCAGGGTTGGTGGAAGTTTCATGGATGGGTGGGTTGTATGAGGCCGGGAGGCCAGTTATGAAATATTTAGCATTCCTCTAGGAGTGGGGATTGAGCGCTCGCCATGTTGTGTATTCAGTTAGGGCGTTGTGGTGATACTTGAGACAAATATGGGTAGGTGTGGAAAGTAGTAGGGGCCCATACTACTGAAAGGACAGGACCCATACGTGTGTCAAGTAAGTCACAATCCATAGGGTTGGGTTGGGAGTTGGTCCCCTGTCATTATATGGATTACCAGAGATCTTCCTGATGTATTATCAGAATGATGATTTCGAGACGTTTTGCGACTGGATCCGGATCAGGATCGGGAGCTGGCAGCCAGGATAGGCCAGTATTATCAGAGGATCGTATTAGGGAGATTGTCCGGGGTCAGATTCCAGAGATGGTTGGATCTATCGAGACCGCCATGGTTGAGTATTTCAACGAGCGCCATGCAGCCATTGCTGGGACAGCTGCCGCATCAGTTTCAACAACTGTAACGACGGCAGGGGGAGGAGCTGGTCGAGCTTTCCAGTACCGGGACTTGTTACGGGGACATATTATGATGAGCAGAGGGCTGCAGTTACTTGGGATCAGGGAGATGTTCTGTACTTGTTACATTCCGTAGGTTAAGCGGGAGAGTCTACACATTAGTTTCTAGATTTGAGGCTCGGGGGTGCTGCTCGAGGCCGGAATGTGAGTTGCGGGGACTCCGGAAAGGAGTGATGATTATGTTCAGTTGGGGTTTTGCAACTGGAAGTAGAATAGTTAATTGATGGATTGGAACGTCGTTTTCTAGGGCAAGGATTGTACTCTTTCAGTTTACGAGCTCGAAGGATTAAGCAGGTTTGTGACCCAGGATCAGGTTGTATTCCAGCTCGGGGTCAGTTGGTCGCCGGGATTGGCGACAGTATTTCAGTGCTGGTAAGCGCAGGTGGGTCGATGTGGCATGAGTATCTCATAAGGCGTACGCGATTACCGTTCCGACCCGTAAGGGCTGAGATCGGATTTGCCTTGGATCTCTTGTATGGGGCGGTAAGGATTGATTGTGCGATCTATTGCACTCACAGGATTAGAGACTAAATTTTGGGAGTAGTTTGTAGCTCGGTTAGGGCAGAGGGTGCTTCAGTTACAACAGTTCAGCTATGGACGATTGAGTTGGTAAGTGAGTCAGGGTGCGAGACCCTGGATGATGTGATTTCTAGAGCTCGAGAGCGAGAGATTTGTTTGGAGCACTTGGGAAGAAGGGTATTATGTGGGAGGTTGCAGACAGAGTCCCATGGGATAGTTATTCGACATTGTCAAGATTCAGTGGTTTTTAGTAATCGTTATTGATTGGCGTATGAAAGCGCCAAGGGAAATAGCTTATTGCTAAAGTATTAGTAGAGCATCTATTTTTGGACTTCAAGATTTGGGTGTGGGATCATTCAAGCATCGGGGGCTATCAGCTACGTTACGTTGAGTTCCACACTAGTGGGTGTGGTTAGTGTTCTAAGTGGGGGAGAATTATCATGAGATTCAGAAGCAGGAGCGGTTTTGAAGGTGGGACAAGTTTTGCATCGTTGTCAGAAAGGAAGACAACCCAAGTGGCTGATTGGTTTGAGGTTTGTGTGAGTTGGGAGTTCGGTAAAACTCCCCAGCGTGTGAATCGCGTCATCACAGTGCTTGATAGCAGAATTGGGAATATTCAGGTTGAGCGTCAGCCATTGAAAGTTTTGTCTGTTTCTATTCAGATTGCGGTTTCAAGAAGGGTCGGACAGGCGTTAATCGGTGAACCTCCCAGAAAACGGGAAATTCTCCGAAGGAAATTCAAGAGGCGACAGTTGAGGAGCTAGGAACGCGTCAACAATTTACTTGTGCAGCGTGCTTACATTTCCTAAGTCTTTGGGGTATGTTTCCCCTCAGTAGTGGAATAGACTTTTGATTCTTATCGGACTCGGATTTTCGGTAACCTTGGGAATAATTGTGGAAGTCTTCTCGGGCTAGTTTTGTATTGGTAGAATCGGATCAGTCTCGATCCAGTATGGGCTTTGTGGCGAGTGAATGTGAAGTTAAGTATTCCCAATTATGTACATGGTAGTGGTTCTTCATGTGTAACGGCGGGTATTTATGGTGGCATTAGAGTTGGTTCGATGTACGTGTGATCAGGTCTGGGTTATAGTCTGCAAGTTGGATCTAAAGTTCGTCTATCATTCTATTATGGGGTCGAGTGCGACCAAGGGTTGCAGGATTTTGCTTGGATAAGCAAATTGTTCTATAGGTGGATCGTGCATAGTGGGATTTCAACATGGTAGCACAGGTTGGTGTTGTGAAGAACGTTGTTTAGGCCTTTTCTTTTGGATAAGGTTGATAGTTTGTCAGGAGCATTCCAGTCATGAGCTGAGGGCCAGGTAGGGCATACCAGACTCATGCTGTGGGCTCAGAGGCAATCCAGACCTATGTTGAGGGTCTGGTAGGGGTATTCCAATCATGGGTTGTGAGCCTAGTGATCTTAGTAGTCTATTTCTTCCGTTTGAGCACTTTCAGAAGGGACACAGTGTTGAGGCCCGAGTGATCCGTAATCGGCCGCGGGGAACCAAAAGATTTTGGGAGGAATACAAGGGCAGGTCCTTGAACCCCAAGTTATGAGTTAGACCCGAGTTCGTATATAGTGGTATTATGATCTAGGGTATTCCATCCCGAGGCTGATTAGGCCAGGTATGAGTGTTCGAGTTTATGAGCCGGTCATTATATGTATGTGATTCAGGAACCAAAGGAAACATTTTTTTTTATCCAAGAGGGTTTATCACCCAGTTTACACCCCATTGTTCGTTTTATCGCTAGGAATTGGTTATCAGAACGAAATTCTCTTGAAGGAGTACCTAATCTCTTGTCAAAAAGAGAGTTATAAGTAGCAGTGTGGGATATGTGATCCTAATTTCGGGTGGGAACCCCAGGTTATTAGCAGTTGAGTAACCAGTTGGGAGAAAAGTGCAATAAATTCAACAATAATGATCAAGTATGGGTAATCTGTCAAGGAGACGGGCCATCTCGAGACTACAGATTCGGATTGAGTAAATTCGATTATATTGCAAGGGATTCGTTTATTTTCAGGTTTTAGAACCCTGCGAGGGTTGGTTACAGTTGCCTTGGAAAGGCTAGGGTTATGCTCGCGGTTATAATTCAAGTTGTTTGGTAGGTAAGGAATGAGAAGAAACGATTTCGAGGACGAAATCAAATTTAAGTGGGGAGAGTTGTAACATCCCATTTAAAATACAAAAATTAAATAATAAACCGAGACCCCGAGAAGCAAATTTTATATTATTAAAGCCAAAAATCAAATAATAATTAGCGGGGTGTTGGTTTAGGGAAGCTAAATGACAAGAATGGAAGTTCAGGGGGTTAAAGTGTAATGTCGGGATTAATTTTTGCAAAGGAATTTAGAGGTCAGGGGGCGTTTGGTATCTTTTGGACTTAAATTGTAAAGGATTTCAGTAGACAGGGCGTAAATGGTAAAATTTGGACCTGCTGTGAAAAAGATAAGAAAAGGGAGGGGCTAGTGTTGTCATTATGTGATATAGTTTATTAGAGTCGGGTATATAACCCTTGCTAACCCCGTCACACCTTGAAAAACCCTAACCCTAATAGAGATGGCAGCCGCCATCACCCTCCTTCTCCATTATCCGGCGACGCCACCCCGTCACCGCCATGTACATTGCCGCCGATAGCCGCCGCATCCCAGCCATCTTCTGTCGCCATTCCAGTCGACGTTAAAGCCGGAAACCACCTGGAGGTTCGCCGCTCTCCTCATTCCTCCACCGTCCAACCGCCCACTCGACTTCCTTGATTATCCGACCAACCAAGACTGCCGAGCGACGCCCCTTCGGCCATTGCTGCTATTCCGTTGGGAGTCGCCACCCTTCGTCTTTAGTTTCACCGTAATTCGCCGTTCACCACCCCGAAGGGGCTGCTGTGTGTGTTTCGTGCGTGGTTTCGTATCTCAGCCAAGGTTGTGCGTGTTTTAGTCGTCACCGCAGGTGTGTGTGGGTGAAGGGTTGGTTGGAAACGCTAGATAACCACCATGGCAGCCAACCATGGTGGCTGTCGCCGAAAATGCTTTGTTGCCGCCACTAGCCACCGTGAATGGTGGCTGTGTGCGTAGTGTGATGTATGTGCTCATGTGTTGCGATGGAATAGGGCTGCTGAAGCGACTTTTAGCCGGAAATTCAAAGGAAACCCCACTGCCACCACCGTGAGGTGGTGGCTGCCACCCTCTACCACCACCGGCCGCCACGGTGCGGCTGTGTGTGTGTGTAATTAGTATGTGTTATTAGTGTATGCGTGTGTTAAGTGGATAATATTGTAATTTGTAACAAAAGTGAAATAATGAAAAGAAGAACCCAAAACACCACCGTAGAGTGGTGGTTGCCGTCACCGGCCGCCGTGCCGGGTGGCGGTGTGCTTTGTTTGCGTTTGGACCTCGTTTGGGGGATGTTTGGACAATGTGGGATCAATGAAACCCTAATGGGCCCAAAGAACCCCTAGTGGGCCCAATGGAACCCTAAGGGCCCAATAATGCCGAAAGTGACCTAAAATACCAACCAAAGGACTAATGGGCTAGTATTAGGTTGGAAAACCCTAACTAGGGTTTGGAAAACCCTAAGAGCATAAAACCCTAATTGTGGAAATTGTTTGGGACACACACACGAGAATTAATTATTAAACTTAAAATAATAATCAATAATCATTGGCAAATTAACCTAAAGCAATATTGGACTTAATGGATTAAGTCCTTAATGGGTTAAGTGAGAAACACTTAACCCTAATTGTCATTTTATGTGAAACCCTAATTTCACATGGGCCTTGAGTTGGGCCTTCCTAGTGGGCTTTGGTGATTATTGATAGGTTGTCCAAGAACAAGTTAACGGACCAAAATAAGTAGATAGGCCTTAAGGAAAGACCATGTAGAGGTCTGGGCCCAATTTGGAAAATTGGGCCATATGTTGGGCTTTGGCCCGTTATTTTACTTTTGGGCTTTTGTAGTGTGAGTTGGAACTTGGGATTGGAACCCAATTACTAATTGGGTATTGTTTGATGTTCACAGTTCGGGAATCTGTCAACCAGCAGCGGGAGCTTTACCTGCGGGACTTCAGCAGTGCCAGGTGAGTTATCCTCACTATACTAAGGGGTCTAAGGCACCAAGGCCGGCCCATTGGATATGTTATCCTAGCAGTGTTAGATGTTGAGTATGATTTAGTGTTGCATGCTAGTGGTTATGCCAGTTAGGTAGACCTGTAGGACTACCTGTGATGTTAGATGATTATTGCATGCTCAGTGGTTATGTTATGTGTTTGTTATATGGGATGGGTTGAGGTTGTACTGCTTCGTGCGGTAGCCAACAAACCCTAGGAGCATTCCAGTTACGGGCTAAGGGAGACTCGTACTGTGGGCTAGGGAGCAATCCAGTTACGGGCTGAGGGAGACTCGTACTGTGGGTTCGTGGGTATTACAGTCTGTAGGGCTGTGGACCCGTTATGTGCTGTTCTGTTCAGTTTGTTATGATATGTTGTTGCTGACATGGTTATGTGGACTGTATGTGTATCGGTATTTTGGGGGTAACTCACTAGGCATTCGGGCTTACAGTTTCAGTTTATTGTTTGAGGTGCATCAGGGGATCGTTGCAAGGCAAAGGCGTGATCGTACAGCTCCTCACTTTTTATGACTTTGTTTCTGGGATACTCTGATAAATACGTTTTGAAAACAAGTTTGTAATAATTAATGATTTTGAAATGTTTTTAAGAAGTTAAATTGGCTTGAATTTTTGGGTGTTACAGATTCCATGAGGAGTTGGGTAATCGATTGCAGTTCAACACGACTTTCCACCAACAGACTGATCGACGGAGTGAGCGGACTATCCAGACCATGGAGGATATGCTTTGAGCATGTGTTTTGGATTTTGGTGGTAGTTGGGATTCGTACCTCCCATTGGCTGAGTTTTCTTACAATAGCAGCTACCACACTAGTATTTCTTTACCTCCTTTCGAGATGCTCAATGGGAGGAAGTGTCAGACCTCGATTTGTTGGGGCGAGGTCGGTCAACGAGTCATGGGTAGCATAGAGGTGGTGCTCCGGACTACCGAGTTGATATAACAGGTGCGCGGGAGATTGCAAACTACTCAGAGTTGGCAAAAGAGCTAAGTGGATCGGCGACGATCCGATCTCGAGTTTCAGGTTGGTGACATGGTACTTCTGAAGGTGTCACATTGGAAATGTGTTATCCGATTTTAGAAGCGGGGCAAGCTGGGCCCCAGATATATTGGTCCGTTCAGGGTTGTTTTCCAGGTATACAAGGTTGCGTACCGTTTAGAGTTACCCGATGAGCTCAGTCAGATTCATAGCACGTTCCACGTCCCTCAGTTGC
The DNA here is from genome assembly GCF_052849685.1 of Lactuca virosa. Classification (NCBI taxonomy): domain Eukaryota; kingdom Viridiplantae; phylum Streptophyta; class Magnoliopsida; order Asterales; family Asteraceae; genus Lactuca; species Lactuca virosa. The sequence continues at coordinate 34,458,129 of NC_136433.1, read as the reverse complement.
GGATATGCTTGGTTGATGCTTCCGCAGTAGTGCCATTGGAGGACATTCAGGTTGACGAGCACCTGAACTATATAGAGAGACCAGTTGCGATCCTCGATCGGAAGACGAAGACGCTACGAAATAAGGACGTGGGTTTGGTGAAGGTGCAATGGCAGCACCAGAAGGGTTCAGAGTGGACTTGGGAACCCGCAGAAGAGATGAGAGAGCATTATCCATAGTTATTTGTAGTAGAGGACTTCAAGGACGAAGTCTGATTCAAGTGTGGGAGACTTGTAACACCTGTTTCAGGTATGAACTAATCAATTATATTGTTAAGTCTTCATTTTGGGTGGCCATGACGTGGCGATGTTTTTAAAGATCGCAGGATTTAAAGACCCACCATGGCGTGGCCATATGTGCCACGACGTTGCAACTGATTTTAATGAAACCTTAATTTCCGGGCTTTGCACCTTATTTAAAGGAATTAGGAGGCTAAGGCTTATTCATCCTCAACCTCCATCACTCTCAAACCCCCAGAAACCCTAACCCTTATCTTCCTTGAAGCTTTTGAGCTTATTTGCTAGCTTTTGGTGGTTTTGAAGGAAGTAGAAGACGATTTTGTGCAAGAGACCAACAAGCAACACATCCCAACCTCTGAAAGCACATTGTTGGACCATTTGTAAGACTCTTGGTCTAGTTTTTTAACTTCTCATTAGAGATCTAGAGTTATTTTGCTTAATAAACCATTTTATTGGATTTTGAGTGGTGCAAAGAGATAAAGTTTACAACTTTATGACTCTTAGGAGTCCCAAGGACATTATATCTCGTAGATCTGAGAAATGGTTGTGATTTGGAAATCTTGCATGAGTTTTAGGTCCTATTTCTTCTTTTTGACCAAGATTTGAGGGAGGACATGCATAGGGCATGCATGTTCATAAAGTTTACATTTTTAGGGATCAATAGGACCCCTAGAAGCTTTCTGGAAAAATATAGGATGGTGTCTTTTGTGATTAAGGACTTAATGGATGAGTTATGCTTCTTAAGTGACCTTTGGAACCTAGGTTTAGAGATCTTGTCTTAATGGAGTGTCTTAATGGATAAAGTTGGAAACTTTATCCATCAAGATGTTAAGAAAGAGTAGATCTGGGCTTTTGAGCCCTTGATAATGAGTTAATACCAGTTTAACTCGAACAAGCCTTTCAGTCTGTTCCCCACGGCTTCGCACTAGGCCGCCAAGGAAGGCCACGGCGTAGAGGGGTGCTGATGATACTTTGAATTTTTGACTTAGAATCAGACTGAAATTGTAACAACCATAAATTTTCACGCCAAATTCAAACTTTTAAATCGTAAATAAAAGTCAAATAATATTGTTTACAAAATGTTTTCAAATCAATATCCATCAGAGTGTCCCCAAATCATATCATAAGGATGAGGAGCGGTACGGTCACGCCTTTGCCTTGCCACGATCTCCTGAAGTACCTGAAACAATAAACTGAAAACTGTAAGCCCAAGAACTTAGTGAGCTACCCCCAAAATACCAATACCACACTGATAATACCATATCAGTAACAATCAATCAAACAATCATGCATACTGGGCCATCGGCCTGACTGGACCGCCCTACTGGGCCTGCAGTCTATCTAAGTCTGTCCCTGGACCGCCCTACTGGGCCTGCAGTCTATCTAAATCTATCCCGAGCCTTCGGCATGACTGGTCCGCCTCGTGGGACTGCAGTCTCCCCGGACCGCTCATAGGGTATGTTGGCCTTCAGCACAAAGCAGGACCGCCTCAACCCAACCAACAAGGAAATAACCATGTGCGCATAACTATCATATACTGGCATATACAAACATCAACATATCTGTCACACTGATCATTAACTATAGAATTCTCTCGTAACTAGAGTACCGACCTAGCAGGTCACTAACATACCAATCCTTACGGATCATAAAAGCATAACATACTATCTATCCTGATTCTGATCTAACAGATCGAATCCATATGTAGCATACCATAACAACCGATCTCTAGCATAGCAACCATCCTAAACCAGGATGAAATCTAACATAGCAACCATCCTAACCCTAGGATGAAATCTATCATAGCAATGACATAGCAACCATCCTAAACCAGGATGTAAATCATAAAGGGCCGGCCTTGGTGCCGTAGACCCTATCGATATAGTGAAGATAACTCACCTCGCAGATGTCGACTCGGAAGATAAACTCCAACTCTCGGATCACTTGACACAGGCTCCACCACCTATGACCATAATACAATATACCCATAAGTCCTTAACCTTATAAGGTACTCCATAACCCACCAGTCAACTCCTGGTCAAAGTCAAAGTCCTCAGTCAAGGTCAACAGTCCATGTTGACCCCAACTCGCCGAGTCATCGAGGTGACTCGTCGAGTTCCTGTGATTCTCGCCTAAACCTTAAGGCCATACGTCGAGTTCCCTCCTTGCAACTCGACAGATACCCACGCATACAAAATCCAGGGAAAACTCATCCGACTCGCCGAGTTGTTCTTCAACTCGTCGAGTTTATGGCAATCATCATCGGACTCGCCGAGTTGTTCATCCAACTCGTCGAGTTCACGACTATCTTCATGTGACTCGCCGAGTCAACCTTGCGACTCGCCGAGTCCGTTCAGTCCACTTTCCATACAGACTTGTTTTGAGCCATGCAGCGGCTCCAAATCACAGATCCAAGCTTCTAGGACATACTTATCACGTAAAGTTGCAAACTTTACGTGCATGCATAGTTACAAAGGTTCTAAATGTCTATTTTAAGTTCTTAATGGAGCTTCAAGTCTAAGAGGGACCTCAATCCCAACCAATACAACAACTTTATGATTCTAGCATCCAAGGAGGGTCCAGATCTGAAGTTACAACCTCAGATCTAGCCCATAGCTCATCCTTTCAACTTAATATTTCACCCAAAAACCCTAAAACTCATCAATAGAAGGGATTTACAAGAAGAAGGGCGATTTGGTTACCTCCAGAAGATGATGACTGAGATAAGAGTTGATTCCCACACTCCCCTTGCTTCCAATATCCTTCTCTTCTAAGCCTTCTCCCTCCAAAATCCTCTTTTCAAGCTTCAATCACACAATGGCACACACACAGACACGTATCAGGGTTTTAAGGACTCTCTAGAACTGTAAAGAGGCCCAAGGGAGGCTAAGGTTCCTTTAAATAGGGGTGCAAACCCCGGGATTTAGGGTTTCATTTGCCAGCTCCTACTCGCCGAGTCCCAGAGTGGACTCGCCGAGTAGGTCACTTAACACGCGATCCCACCCTGCTGCTACTCGACGAGTAGGTCGACCAACTCGTCGAGTAGAGCTTCAACCATAAATTCTTATTTAGTTAATACCTGAGAATCGGGGCGTTACAACTCTCCCCCACTTGAACTAGACTTCGCCCTCGAAGTCCGTTGGAACAAACAATGCCGGGTAATGCTCGCGCATCTCCGCTTCCGGCTCCCATGTCCACTCGGATCCCCTCCGATGTTCCCACTGTATCTTTACCAAAGGTATTTCCTTGTTCCACATAATCTTCTTCTTCCTTTCCAAGATAGCCACAGGCCTCTCCACATAGTTCAGACGCTCATCGACATGAATGTCATCCCACGATACCACTGCCTCCTGATCCATAACGCATTTTCGCAATTGCGAAACATGAAATGTGTTATGGATCCGGCTAAGCTCCTCCGGAAGCTCTAGTCTATAAGCCACCCTGCCAATCCTGGCAATAACCCTGAACGGCCCAATGTAACGGGGACCCAATTTTCCCCTCTTCCTGAAGCGGATCACTCCCTTCCAGGGTGAAACCTTCAGGAGAACCATGTCACCCACCTGAAACTCCAACTCAGATCGGCGTCGGTCGGCATAACGTTTTTGCCGACTCTGAGCGGTCTGCAGTCGTTGTCTAATCTGCTGTATCATCTCAATAGTTTGCAGAACTACCTCTGTCCGACCCATCACTCTGTGCCCAACCTCGCCCCAGCGGACTGGGGTCCTACACTTCCGCCCGTACAACAGCTCGAAAGGCGGGGCGCCAATACTGGAATGATAGCTGTTGTTGTAGGAAAACTCTACAAGCGGTAGGTGGGAATCCCAACTCCCACCGAAATCAATGACGCACGCCCTCAACATATCCTCGAGGGTCTGTATGGTCCGCTCACTCTGCCCATCAGTCTGCGGATGGAACGTTGTACTAAAATGCAACCTCGTACCTAGTTCCTCGTGGAACTTCTGCCAAAAATGAGAAGTAAATCGGACATCCTGGTCGGAAACTATGGAAACTGGAACCCCGTGGCGAGAGACGATCTCGCGGACGTACAGGTCGGTCAACTTCTCGGCCGACGAACTCTCCCGTATAGCTAGGAAATGGGCACTCTTGGTCAATCGATCCACGATGACCCATATAGAATCGAAACCCTTTGCCGTCTTTGGCAACTTCGTGATGAAATCCATCGTGATCCGTTCCCATTTCCACATGGGAATCTCCAGGGGCTGCAACTTACCATGCGGCCTCTGGTGCTCGGCCTTGACCATCCTACAGGTCAAACACCTTTCAACGAACCAAGCGATATCTCGCTTCATGCCCGGCCACCAATAACTCGAACTCAGATCACGATACATCTTGGTGGCTCCCGGATGAATAGAGAAGCGAGACTTATGAGCCTCCTCCATCACTGTCTGTCGGACCCCTCCGGTCATTGGAACCCAATCCCGACCGTAACGGGTCAACAATCTGCGGCTATCCTGAACGAACCGGGCGCTTTCGCCCTTAATCTTCTCCAACTTCCAGTTCTCTGGCCTCATACCCTCAATCTGAGCATCCCTGACCAGACCCACCAACGGGGAATCCACTGCTATCCTCATACACCTGGTTGGGGTCGAGGACCCAGCTGACTTGCGGCTCAGAGCATCCGCAACCACGTTCGCTTTACCAGGATGGTAAAGGATCTCACAATCATAGTCCTTGACTACATCCAGCCACCTGCGCTGCCTCATATTCAAGTTTGGCTGATCCATAATGTGCCTCAAACTCTTTGTGATCCGTGTATATGGTACAACGGACCCCGTACAGATAGTGCCTCCAAATCTTGAGAGCGAAGACCACCGATCCCAACTCAAGATCGTGTGTGGGGTATCTCGTCTCATGCGGCTTTAATTGCCGCGATGCATAAGCTATCACCCGTCCCCTCTGCATGAGGACTGCCCCTAAGCATGTGATGGACGCATCACAATATACCACGAAATCCTCCACTCCCTCGGGGAGTGTCAACACTGGCGCCTCGCATAACCGTTGCCGGAGGGTCTCAAACGCCCTCTGCTGCTCAGGGCCCCACTGGAAATCCACTCCCTTCCTCGTTAGGCGAGTGAGGGGTACGACAACCTTGGAGAAATCACGAATAAATCTCCGATAATACCCTGCTAAACCCAAGAAACTCCTGATGTCTGAGGGAGATCTCGGAGTCTCCCACTGCATAACTGCCTCCACCTTGGCCGGATCGACCAAAATCCCATCCTGGTTAACGAGATGTCCGAGGAACTGAACCTCTCGTAACCAAAACTCACACTTCGAGAACTTGGCATACAGCCGTTCTCGTCGCAGTACCTCCAACAGCTCCCTGAGATGCTCCTCATGCTGCTCTCGGGTCTTGGAATACACCAAGATATCATCTATAAACACAATGACCGAGCGATCGAGCATCGGTCTGCAGACTCGGTTCATCAGATCCATGAACACTGCTGGCGCGTTGGTGAGCCCAAACGGCATCACCACGAACTCGTAATGACCATAACGAGTCCGAAACGCGGTCTTCTCCACGTCTTCCTCCCTCACCCTGACCTGGTGGTATCCTGATCTCAAATCAATCTTGGAAAACCAAGATGCACCCTGTAGCTGATCGAAAAGATCGTCTATCCTCGGAAGCGGATAACGGTTCTTCACCGTTAACTTGTTCAACTCCCTATAGTCAATGCACATCCTGTGCGATCCGTCCTTCTTCCTGACGAAAGGATTGGTGCTCCCCAGGGTGAACTACTCGGACGAATAAACTGCTTACCCAACAGCTCCTGCAACTGAGATGACAACTCCTGCATCTCTGGCGGTGCCAGTCGGTACGACGCCTTAGCGATAGGGGCCGCACCCGACACTAGATCAATCCTGAACTCAACCTGCCTCTCCGGAGGCACTCCGGTCAACTCCTCCGGAAACACGTCAGCAAACTCTCTAACCACCGGAACCTCCGAAACTGCGAGTTGCTCCCTAGCCCGCGTATCTACCACATACGCCAAATAACCGGCACACCCGTGCTGTATATACTGTCGAGCCCTGGCTGCCGAACAAAACTCTGATCCCAACCTGGTGCCCTCGCCGTATACTATCAGTTCTCCCCCACTTGGGGTTCGAACCACTACCCGCTGCCCCTCACAGTCGATCATGGCGCCAAAACGGCTAAGCCAATCCATCCCCACAATCACGCATACATCCCTCATGGGGATAGGAATCAAATCTATCGGGAAAGACACCCCGAAAATCTCCAACACACATCCCCGGTAGACCGAAGAAGCAGAAACTCCGTGCTCGTTGGCGATCGAAACTCGCAACGGACACTCAAGATCATCTATCGGCGCACTGAACCCTCCAGAGAAGGTCTGAGATACAAACGACCGAATCGCCCCCGAGTCAAATAATACCAAAGCAGGCAAGGAATTCACTAAAAACGTACCTAACCACAGGTACAATCAATAAGCACAACACCAATACAATAACTGAGACAGAGAATAAAAACGTACCAGCAACCACATCCGGTGCTGCCTTGGCCTCCTCGGCCGTGAGCTGGAAAGCGCGACCCTGAGCCTTCGGAGGCTCCATCCTGACTGGCCTCCCATCTCCAATCCTCGCAGTAGCTGGCGCGGGAACCGACGCCGGCTTGGCGGCGAGCTACGGACAGTTGGTCTTCACATGACCAACCTGATGACAATGGTAACAAATCCTCATATCTGCTGGAGGGGCGGACTGTCGGCAGTCCATGGCATAGTGCCCCTCCTTGCCACATTTGTGGCATCCACCTCCTGCTCGACAAACTCCCGAATGACCCCTGCCACACTTTCCACAAGTGCGGCTCTGCTGACTCCCAGATCGAGTATCAGCGGTCTTAGACCGCTTAGGCGCCGGCTGAGACTGTGCCGGTGCCTGACGCTGCTCCTGTAGCTGCAGTTCTATCTCCAACTCACGCCGCCTCGCGGCTTCCTGTAGATCCAGGAGGGTCTCACAACGATGTGTAGCCACAAACTGCCGTATATCTGTCTTGAGCATACTCAGATAACGAGTCATCTGAGACTGCACTGACGCAAACTCCGGGCAAAACATAGCCCTCTCAGTAAATCTCCGGGTAATCTCCATCACAGACTCCCCATCCTGTCTCAATGTCAAAAACTCCTGAGCAAGCCGCTCCCGTTCCACGCGCGGAACGTAACTGGTGCGGAACATATCCCGGAACTGCTCCCAAGTAACAGCAGCCCGCTGATCATCAGAATATGAACCCGTCGTCAATCTCCACCAGTCCTTTGCCCCGAGCCTGAGCAGGTTCAGAGTGCACCTGACCTTCTGGTCAGCAGGACATGAGCACGTGAAGAAACAGCCCTCCACGTCAGACAACCACCGCATAGCTCTAATCGCATCCTGCGTACCATCAAATGTCGGGGGCTTCATATTATCGAAGTCCCGGTACTAGAAAGCCCTGCCGGCTCCTCCTCCAACCCCTGCCGCAGTTACAGCCGAAGTGGCTGCAGCGGCTGCTGTCTCTGCCAGAGCTGCATATCGCTCATCAAAATACTCGACCATCGCGGTCTTGATCGACCCAAACATCTCCGGTAGCTGCGCTCGGAAAGCCGCAACGACCTCATCATGCAGAATCTCCCGGATCCTGGCATCCAGCTCCTCAGTCCCCATCTGAACCACGGGCTCAGGTGCTATCGGCACCTCTGGCCCTCCGTCCCCCTGTCCCGACCCTGATCCGGATTCGGATCCTGACCCGGACCCAACAAAACGTCTCGTCACCACCATACTGAAAGATACATTCAAGACGTCAGATACACAACATAATATCGGGAGACCAAAACTCAAAATTCCTAGGGGTTGTGACTTCCTTGCTACGCGTATGGGTCCTGTGCTTCCAGTAGTACGGGCCCATACTACCTTCCACACCTACCCATATTTGTCTCAAGTATCACCACAACTCCCTAATACTACACTCAATCATAATGTGCGCTCAACCCTCACTTCTAGGGGACATCGCCTATCTCACAACTGATACCACGGTTCTGCACAACTCACACCTCCATGGAACTTTCATCATCCCCTGCAGCGCTAGTGTATGCTAGCCGTACATAACGCTGGACCCGATAGACTTTCGAATATCCAATCCCACCCTAGGGTCGAATAAGACATTCTCAGGCTATAAGATCTTAACTACACACAGCCGTGATGCATACACTAAACATCTACAGTTATGATGTCAATCCCATATACAAGAAACCCTAGGCTAATAGGTATCATACAATCAGGCAAATCTATCGTGCGATTCCTGAAGATCCCTAGCCTAGCACTAGCATGCTGTTCTAACATATCAGAATATCAAATAACTGTATGGTATTTTGGGGTTTACTTACATGCTCCGGCTGATCGTACCCTCTGCATCCTCCATCCTTTCTTTTGAAAACCATTTTTAAAACTTACTTTTCAAACCAAGGCTCTGATACCAACTTGTAACATCCATAAATTTTCACGCCAAATTCAAACTTTTAAATCGTAAATAAAAGTCAAATAATATTGTTTACAAAATGTTTTCAAATCAATATCCATCAGAGTGTCCCCAAATCATATCATAAGGATGAGGAGCGGTACGGTCACGCCTTTGCCTTGCCACGATCTCCTGAAGTACCTGAAACAATAAACTGAAAACTGTAAGCCCGAGAACTTAGTGAGCTACCCCCAAAATACCAATACCACACTGATAATACCATATCAGTAACAATCAATCAAACAATCATGCATACTGGGCCATCGGCCTGACTGGACCGCCCTACTGGGCCTGCAGTCTATCTAAGTCTGTCCCTGGACCGCCCTACTGGGCCTGCAGTCTATCTGAATCTATCCCGAGCCTTCGGCATGACTGGTCCGCCTCGTGGGACTGCAGTCTCCCCGGACCGCTCATAGGGTATGTTGGCCTTCAGCACAAAGCAGGACCGCCTCAACCCAACCAACAAGGAAATAACCATGTGCGCATAACTATCATATACTGGCATATACAAACATCAACATATCTGTCACACTGATCATTAACTATAGAATTCTCTCGTAACTAGAGTACCGACCTAGCAGGTCACTAACATACCAATCCTTACGGATCATAAAAGCATAACATACTATCTATCCTGATTCCGATCTAACAGATCGAATCCATATGTAGCATACCATAACAACCGATCTCTAGCATAGCAACCATCCTAAACCAGGATGAAATCTAACATAGCAACCATCCTAACCCTAGGATGAAATCTAGCATAGCAATGACATAGCAACCATCCTAAACCAGGATGTAAATCATAAAGGGCCGGCCTTGGTGCCGTAGACCCTATCGATATAGTGAAGATAACTCACCTCGCAGATGTCGACTCGGAAGATAAACTCCAACTCTCGGATCACTTGACACAGGCTCCACCACCTATGACCATAATACAATATACCCATAAGTCCTTAACCTTATAAGGTACTCCATAACCCACCAGTCAACTCCTGGTCAAAGTCAAAGTCCTCAGTCAAGGTCAACAGTCCATGTTGACCCCAACTCGCCGAGTCATCGAGGTGACTCGTCGAGTTCCTGTGATTCTCGCCTAAACCTTAAGGCCATACGTCGAGTTCCCTCCTTGCAACTCGACAGATACCCACGCATACAAAATCCAGGGAAAACTCATCCGACTCGCCGAGTTGTTCTTCAACTCGTCGAGTTTATGGCAATCATCATCGGACTCGCCGAGTTGTTCATCCAACTCGTCGAGTTCATGACTATCTTCATGTGACTCGCCGAGTCAACCTTGCGACTCGCCGAGTCCGTTCAGTCCACTTTCCATACAGACTTGTTTTGAGCCATGCAGCGGCTCCAAATCACATATCCAAGCTTCTAGGACATACTTATCACGTAAAGTTGCAAACTTTACGTGCATGCATAGTTACAAAGGTTCTAAATGTCTATTTTAAGTTCTTAATGGAGCTTCAAGTCTAAGAGGGACCTCAATCCCAACCAATACAGCAACTTTATGATTCTAGCATCCAAGGAGGGTCCAGATCTGAAGTTACAACCTCAGATCTAGCCCATAGCTCATCCTTTCAACTTAATATTTCACCCAAAAACCCTAAAACTCATCAATAGAAGGGATTTACAAGAAGAAGGGCGATTTGGTTACCTCCAGAAGATGATGACTGAGATAAGAGTTGATTCCCACACTCCCCTTGCTTCCAATATCCTTCTCTTCTAAGCCTTCTCCCTCCAAAATCCTCTTTTCAAGCTTCAATCACACAATGGCACACACACAGACACGTATTAGGGTTTTAAGGACTCTCTAGAACTGTAAAGAGGCCCAAGGGAGGCTAAGGTTCCTTTAAATAGGGGTGCAAACCCCAGGATTTAGGGTTTCATTTGCCAGCTCCTACTCGCCGAGTCCCAGAGTGGACTCGCCGAGTAGGTCACTTAACACGCGATCCCACCCTGCTGCTACTCGACGAGTAGGTCGACCAACTCGTCGAGTAGAGCTTCAACCAGAAATTCTTATTTAGTTAATACCTGAGAATCGAGGCGTTACAGAAATAAGACCCGTGGGCCACGACGTGGCCAAGAATGGTCACGACGTGGAGGTCAATTAAGAAATTGACTCTGTCTTGACCGGTGACTCTTTGACCTGAGTTGACCTTTGGTTAACTCTTAGTTTTTGGAAGGTGGACTAAGGGTTTACCTTTTGTATGAATGTCTAGGTGGGGTATAGCACCTGGATTTCGGCAGTGAGAGCAGTAGCAGTTGATTATCGTCTGAGAGGTGAGTCTCTTCACTATACTCGTGGGTCGAAGGCACCAATGCCGGCCCACTGGATTATGTTTGTAGGATGATAATTGTCTTTGTGACACTTGCTGATATGCCTATATATGCTTGTTGTATTTGTGACTCTTGTTGATATGATTGTATGCTTAGATGTAGGGGTGAAATAGACCCGCACCAGTTGAAAGATACCGAAGGAGTTGAAATTGACTCGGGGGTGATGTGACATCCCCGTTTTCACGGCCAGAAAAGACCGATTTGTTTATGCTTTGTTTTATAAAATCAGAGTAGTCCTTTGATTAAAAGAGTTGCGGAATTTTTTCCCAAAACAAAATATGATAAGAATTTATCAAAACATTTCTTTAAAGAAATGTATTTTCATTAAATAACAAAATCTCGGGATGTCATGTTCCGATACAGACCAAAAGCATAAACAGTATAAAATAGACCTTACAACAGTTATTTATAACTACTGATCTATAATCCAAAATCTCTCGTCAAGTCCACCAACTTATACTCTTGTGCCATTACCTGTAATGCAAAGAAAACTGAGTGGGTCAGGCTTGGGAGCCTGGTGAGCGTATAGGGTTTTCAACCCACAATAATATAATTATTATATTTAATCATCAAACAATCAACCCAATTACCCATCCCCATTATCTTCATTTAATCTTCCCTAAAGATATTATCCTAAGGGTCATCTCCTATATTATATTTACTTCTCATCTCCTTACATCTTATTTCCTTATATGTTTGTTCCTAAGAACTTTTCCTAAGGATCATCGCCTACATCGCATAGACAATACTAATTCGGGGATCACTCCCTCAATATGTGTCTAGTAAGGGTTAGGGTATCATCGCATGATTACGCAGCCACAACATCGCCTGGACTCGTAAATCATAATAAGGGTTAGACTATCATCGCATGAATACGCAGCCACAACATCGCCTGGACTCGTAATTCATAATAAGGGTTAGACTATCATCGCATGAATACGCAGCCACAACATCGCCTGGACTCGTAATTCATCACCTATCTATCATCACCTAATTATCATCACCATTATATCCTCACCTATCTCTCATCACATTATTTCATCACACACCAACTATTTCATCTACCCATGTTCTACCCAACATATTTGTAGATATAAATTACGTATACAGTTTAAAATTATTTAAAAACTCGTATAAAACATTCATTCAGCATCCATCTCAAGTAAACAAACAATGTATAAACACATAGCACGTATTTCATAGCAAACACTTCATATCTATGTGCTAGAAGAAAGTAACTACACACTCACTTGGTTAGACGATGCTCGGACAGCACTACAGCTCTAAGAGTAGTATTCTTCGGTGAAACCGGGATCACTTCGCACACCGGGCTTCTCGCGGGCAGAGCTTCGGCTTGGAAACTCTTTTCTTCTCGGGATCTTCGGGCTTCGGGACTTGCTTCGGGTCTCGGAGTTGATACCGGGGCTTCGGGGGTACTTCTTTGCACGTAAATCGAGGTAATATAGGTGAGAGAGAAGAGATTTGGCAACCACAAACGGCTGCCCCTTCAAATCTATTTATAGGGCTGTTTTCTCATTTTCCACGTCGTGGGCTTGGTCGTCATTGCATGCGTCATCATCCACTTGCTCTGTCAGGCTATAGAAGGCGTCAGAAGCCATGCCACATCGTGGGCACTGTTTCCATGTCGTGGTCTCTGACAGTTTTGGAGTTTCGCGCCCCTAACTTCAGAAATTCATAACTTTTGCATACGAACTCCGTTTTCGACGTTCTTTATATCGACGCGTAGGTAAGAACAAGATCTACAACTTTCATTTAGACTCCGTCGGCTAATTTTGAATTTATTTTTATTATATTATTTTTATATTATTTTTAGTAGGCCGGGACAGGAAAACTCCGTTATAAACTCATAACTCATTCGTCTGACGTCCGTTTTCGTCTGTATTTCCGTCGTTGCACTACTATCGATGAGATCTTCAATTCTCATTTAGACTGTTTCGGCTAAATATCGCTCGATCTCATATTCGAACTTCGGGCTGTACACTGCTAAGTCGAAACTTCGAAAAATCATAACTTCCTCATACGAAATCAGATTTAGACGTTCTTTTTATGCACGCTCGCGGTTTAACGTATTCTAGGACTTTCATTTAGATTGCTAAGGCCAAAAATCGCTCTAACGTAAATTCACTATTTACGTCGCGCTGTGTCGTGTCGGTTCTGTCGCGAAACTTCGACATGTCATAACTTCTTCGTTATAACTCGGATTTCGACGTTCTTTATATTTTCGGAAACTTGCCACAACCACTACAACTTAGTTAAGATTATTCATTCTAAATAATCTTCCATCAAAAAGTCATTTTTGATTCTTATCATCTCTAAATTGACTAGCTCGGATCTACGGGCGTTACAATTATCTCCCCCTTAGGATGATTACGTCCCGGAATCATCAACGAAATAGGACTTGTATAATGATTCCATACGTTATCTCTTCATCCTAGGTAATAACTGTAAGTTCTATGTTTCCTCGAAAGAGTATCCAACTCTTGGACTTCTCGATAGCAGGTAGTGCTCAATCCTGCATCTGCTCTTCGTACTATGTTGGACTTTCAATCGTAACCTTCAAGTTACAAAATAAATCCTTACTGAGGACTCCTTCTTATTCTTAGAATAAGTACTTCCCCTTATCTATTGTAACAGATCAATGGGTCATGTTCTAATGACCTCTCATCGTATGATGCAACGTTTAGACTCAGGTCTCTTAGAGTCAAATTCCATAATGGAATATACCTTCCTTCATATTCTAATGCGAAATAATCACATTTTTGCATGTAGCATTTCTAGCTACAAGCTTCCTTAACAACGAGCGCAATGCCATCGATCGCATTAATTTCAATCTTCTGACTTAAGTCAGATGTTACATCGAACTTGGTTCCATGAACCACGTAACAAACTCATCGTAGTCGGACTCAATTTGATATGACCACTAGGGTCGGAATAACAACCATCTTACTAGTCATTACCGAAACAATGGTAATGCCATACTTGAATAAAACGGAATCAATTAATAGCTTCTCGGTAACCTTGTGACTTTCCCTGATCCAAGCGTGAGTCCTGTGCTTCCAGTAGTATAGATCTCTACTACTATTCACACCTACTCATACTCGTCCCAAGTATTGTCTCGCAGTCTAACCAAGTCCTAAAATCACAAAACAATTTAACACATACGAATGTGTCCAATTAATCATAAAATTTTCCTAGACTCTACTAGGACTTCTTCCATGCGTATCTTCAATCATCAATTCTACTTCAACTCGGTTGGTGATGGAAATTCCAGTCGATGGAACAACTTCAAGAATTACACCAATCGTTCCATCATCCTGCCAATCGAAGGTATACCTCAGACGTACCGTACTCCCCTAAACGTTCCGTTATTTTATCAGACATATTCTAAAGGCAAGATACCACTCTTTCGATATCTTCCGATAGGTGTCATTCACTATCATAAGCCTTTCATTTCCTCCATTTACTCAATTCTCTACGAGTCTTCACCATAACTTTTTGTACACCCAAGCAGACGTTCGGTGTACCGGGCGAGAATTTAAGATAAGAAAGCTTTATTTACGATAGACGTATAAATCTCCTTATCACTCTGAAATGTTTACATGCTAGTTCTAATATCGTATCAAACGCTTAGAATCCTAAACACATAAGGTCACCAGATCCGGTCGGCAACAGACCATAGATCCGAACAAATAACATCATATATGGCAAACATTTAACATTTAGCACATAAAAGCATTTTAGGCATCTTTCCTAAAATATACTAGTGGTTGTGTCTAAAATATGGTAGACACTCATCTCACAATCATCACTTAGCATTCTAAGTTTAAGTTTAGAAATCCTACAAATTCCTAGTTCGCTTAAACTAATGCTCTGATACCAACTATGACATCCCCGTTTTCACGGCCAGAAAAGACGGATTTGTTTATGCTTTGTTTTATAAAATCAGAGTAGTCCTTTGATTAAAAGAGTTGCAGAATTTGTTCCCAAAACAAAATATGATAAGAATTTATCAAAGCATTTCTTTAAAGAAATGTATTTTCATTAAATAACAAAATCTCGGGATGTCATGTTCCGATACAGACCAAAAGCATAAACAGTATAAAATAGACCTTACAACAGTTATTTATAACTACTGATCTATAATCCAAAATCTCTCGTCAAGTCCACCAACTTATACTCTTGTGCCATTACCTGTAATGCAAAGAAAACTGAGTGGGCCAGGCTTGGGAGCCTGGTGAGCGTATAGGGTTTTCAACCCATAATAATATAATTATTATATTTAATCATCAAACAATCAACCCAATTACCCATCCCCATTATCTTCATTTAATCTTCCCTAAAGATATTATCCTAAGGGTCATCTCCTATATCATATTTACTTCTCATCTCCTTACATCTTATTTCCTTATATGTTTGTTCCTAAAAACTTTTCCTAAGGATCATCGCCTACATCGCATAGACAATACTAATTCGGGGATCACTCCCTCAATATGTGTCTAGTAAGGGTTAGGGTATCATCGCATGATTATGCAGCCACAACATCACCTGGACTCGTAAATCATAATAAGGGTTAGACTATCATCGCATGAATACGCAGCCACAACATCTCCTGGACTCGTAATTCATAATAAGGGTTAGACTATCATCGCATGAATACGCAGCCACAACATCGCCTGGACTCGTAATTCATCACCTATCTATCATCACCTAATTATCATCACCATTATATCCTCACCTATCTCTCATCACATTATTTCATCACACACCAACTATTTCATCTACCCATGTTCTACCCAACATATTTGTAGATATAAATTACGTATACAGTTTAAAATTATTTAAAAACTCGTATAAAACATTCATTCAGCATCCATCTCAAGTAAACAAACAATGTATAAACACATAGCACGTATTTCATAGCAAACACTTCATATCTATGTATTAGAAGAAAGTAACTACACACTCACTTGGTTAGACGATGCTCGGACAGCACTACAGCTCTAAGAGTAGTATTCTTCGGTGAAACCGGGATCACTTCGCACACCAGGCTTCTCGCGGGCATAGCTTCGGCTTGGAAACTCTTTTTTTCTCGGGATCTTCGGGCTTAGGGACTTGCTTCGGGTCTCGGGGTTGATACCGGGGCTTCGAGGGTACTTCTTTGCATGTAAATCGAGGTAATATAGGTGAGAAAGAAGATATTTGGCAACCACAAACGGCTGCCCCTTCAAATCTATTTATAGGGCTGTTTTCTCATTTTCCACGTCGTGGGCACTTCTTCCACGTCGTGGGCTTGGTCGTCATTGCATGCGTCATCATCAACTTGCTCTGTCAGGCTCCAGAAGGCGTCAGAAGCCATGCCACATCGTGGGCACTGTTTCCACGTCGTGGTCTCTGACAGTTTTGGAGTTTCGCGCCCCTAACTTCAGAAATTCATAACTTTTGCATACGAACTCCGTTTTCGACGTTCTTTATATCGACGCGTAGGTAAGAACAAGATCTACAACTTTCATTTAGACTCCGTCGGCTAATTTTGACTTTATTTTTATTATATTATTTTTATATTATTTTTAGTAGGCCGGGACAGGAAAACTCCGTTATAAACTCATAACTCCTTCGTCTGACGTCCGTTTTCGTCTGTCTTTCCGTCGTTGCACTACTATCGATGAGATCTTCAATTCTCATTTAGATTGTTTCGGCTAAATATCGCTCGATCTCATATTCGAACTTCGTGCTGTACACTGCTAAGCCGAAACTTCGAAAAATCATAACTTCCTCATACGAAATCAGATTTAGACGTTCTTTTTATGCACGCTCGCGGTTTAACGTATTCTAGGACTTTCATTTAGATTGATAAGGCCAAATATCGCTCTAACGTAAATTCACTATTTAGGTCGCGCTGTGTCGTGCCGGTTCTGTCGCGAAACTTCGACATGTCATAACTTCTTCGTTATAACTCGGATTTCGGCGTTCTTTATATTTTCGGAAACTTGCCACAACCACTACAACTTAGTTAAGATTATTCATTCTAAATAATCTTCCATCAAAAAGTCATTTTTGATTATTATCATCTCTAAATTGACTAGCCCGGATCTACGGGCGTTACAGGTGAAATAGACCCGTATCAGTTGAAAGATAGCGAAGGAGTTGAAATAGACTCCGGGGTGAAATAGACCCGATTTAGCTTCGTGCTATTATGTATGTTTAGTATGGGGTATTTGGGGAAATTCACTAAGGTTGGAAGGAGCATAGCGGGAAACAAACCCACACCTCGGAACACTACACTGAGGGTACGGGAAAGGTGGTAAGGGGAAGGCTCCCTGCATTCTCTTTCCTCCTCTGATTGGTCAGACTTTTTTTAATCGATTACACCGATATTTTCTCTCTGGTTGTCAAACACACATCTATACATGTCTTGGTTGGGATTGGTTGCTTCTAATGATTATGGATTAGAAACTAGATGGAACTATAACATTCTTAAATGGTATACTTGAGGAATAGACCTTTATGCAACAACCTAGGGGATTTATAGTTCATGGAAAGGAAACCTATGTGTACAAATTGAAGAACTCTCTATATGGCCTCAATTAATTTCCTCGACAATGGTAGAAAAAATTTGATTCATTCATGACCAATCATAAGTTGACAAGGTGCACTTATGACAGTTGCATTTAATACAAGAAATGTGACAACGAATCAATGATATACGTACTTTTATATATGGATGGCATGTTAATTGCCACAAATTTATTAAGGATATTCAATAGATTAAAGACCACATAAATGTCAAATTTGATATGAAGGACTTGGGTGCTGCAAAAAAGATTCTAGGAATGTGTGTGACACAAGAATGCAAGAGTTTAATATATTTCTCAAGAAGGATACATTTGAATGTTTTGCGTCATTTTAATATGCATGATGCAAAAGAAGTAAACACGCATTTTGCAGCTCACTTTAAGTGAGTTGAAGGATACATTGAGTGCCTCTTTTTGCAAAAGGATACATTGAGAATATTTTGAGTCGATTACTAAAAGGAATATAGCATGCATGGAAAAAGTACCATATTCCAAGGTACATTTTCACTTTGGGTAATCTTGTCTGGATTATGAAAGTGTATGAATTGAACTATTGATTGGTATGTGAAGATATCTGCTTATATGACACATTTAATTCACAACCAAATGTGTCTTTGAAAGCAAAATTACAATCTATAGTTGTGTTATCCAACAGAAGCTATTTGGTCGAAGGGGCTGATTGAAGAGCTTAATTACATGTTAAAAATCACTATGATGTTTTGCGACAATCAAAGCATAATCTTTCTGACCAAGGATCAAAAGTTTCATGACCAAACAAAACATATTGATGTACACTATCATTTCATAAAAATAAAAAAACAAAAAACTGCTAAAGGCGTGTTTGTTGTAAGCAAGACCGACACAAATAAAAATTCAGCTCATATGTTTACTAAAAGTCTTCCAATGGCCACTTTTGAACTTGATGGTGTTAAAAAATGCAAGTAAGCCAAGAGGCTATAAGAGGGGGGGGGGGGGGGGGGGGGGGGCATTTGTTATTTAAAGGTCATTTATGTTACAATATTTTCTTTTGTATTTTTTGAGTATTCATCAATTAATGAGGATCGGTTAATGTTTTTCAACTTTAGGAGTCATGGTGGAGATTGTTGAAATACATGCCTCCAAAAATGTTTTTCGACTTTAGGAGTCATGGTGGAGATTGTTGAAATACATGCCTCCAAAAGTCCAGCTTACAGTTGAAGACTATTACGAAAAGTTTCATTGTCAAGTTGTTTTTTTAACACCTACTTGGGAGGTGGATATATATTTCAAATCCTAATAGTGTTGGGTTATAATCTTTTTTTGTCATCTTTAGTTAAAAGAAATTTAATATTCTCCTACCATTTATTTCTATTTATTTTTCTACTCATAAAATAATGACATATGGACTCCACTAATTCTCTCTTAATCTCTCCTCTTGAGTTTGACATTTGTCTTGATTTAATGATAAGAAGATAAATAGAAACAAAAGGGCAAGAGGATACTCAGTTAGTTATAATATCTATTTAAAGGTCCCTCCCCTTTGCTATTTACGCTGATGTGCTATAAATTTGCCATGAGGTTAGGGATGTCAAAAAGTCCCGTGGGACCCCGTCCCGTTTGAGGGTATTTATTAAAAAAAATCGAGGGCGGGGACGGGGGTGGGGGCAAGGTTAACCCCCGAATTAATTTCGGGGGGCGGGATGGGCAATCCCGTCCCGAAATCCCCATAGGGACCCCATTAATAAATTATACATATATTTACATATATTAATTATATAAATATAATAAACAATAACATGATTTTGAGGCTTTGAGCTTCCAAAATTCAACAAAAAAACAAGTTTTTAAGTTGTTAATATAATGTTTTAAGATGTCATAACTTTTTTATTTTTAACATGTAAACTTCTGCTATAAATAATTATTTGTTACCTAAAAAATAGTTTCTTTTAGCCCAAACAACTTCTTTTAGCCCAAAAAAAGACAGCCCAAAACCAATCGGGATGGGGGTAGGAATGCTGGACATTTCGGGGGCGCGAGCGGGGATGGGGGAACGGTGAAATTGCGGGGGATGCACTCCCCGTCCCGTTTGCCCCCGTTGACATCCCTACATGAGGTGCTGCTTTTGAGATATAGCATCACAATCGTGTCAACATCATTAGTTTCGTTATGTTTGTTAATTATGAAAAAGTGAGAAACAGAGAATCATCTTATTTCTTATGGTGACAAAAAACTGCTCTTGTTTTATATCCATTTACAAAACTTGATTCCTTGGTGTCTCTTCCTATTTACAACAACATGCTAAAGCTTTTGAAATACTATTAGTATGACTAATATTGTAGCGTTTGAAATGCTAATCATACTAACTGTATGATTACTTTTGAATATAATATCATTTTTGTATGCCATAGAGGCCTAGACATCTATCAATATACACCAATAACCCACGGGGAACAATAACAAAAATCAATGAAGATGATAATTGATTATCAAAATAAATATGGATACATAATATTGTCCAAGTAACTCTTTAGAGAGTTCATCCAAATCAGAAGCTTATATTGCTTCATTTTAAAGAACTCCAAATCTACATACAGTCTCAAATGTTCAAGTTTGAAACTTTTAAAGAATTTATAGAATAAATAAGCAAAAGCTTAAATTCCCAGTTTCAAACTCTTAAATTTGAAACTTCTTGAAGAACTTACCCCCTCGTTTTCCCATATCAGAAAGAGAGAATCTTGTTGACAGAAGAAAAGACGTGTTGTTACCTGGGCACCATTTGAAGTCTTTAAGATGAGAAAACAAAGCAGATAGCTTAGGAGTCACTTCATCATCTTTTATGTTTTTACATGATATTACTTCAAGGCTTTCAAGCTCCTGCCATGAAAGAACCACATTCTCAAGACCTTGTGTTGTTAGCCTTGAACATCCTTCTATAGACATAGACTTCACCCTCCTGCAATCAAACCATAAAAAATTAGATGGAGTTGGAAGTAAACAAGATTTTTTTTTTAAAGAAATTATTATACCTGCATAAATTTGCATTGAGAAACATGGCATTATTCAATCCCCAACAATTCTTGAAAACAACTTCCACCACAGCTTGACATAAAAGAAACAAAGCCCTAACACTTTGCTTATCTCTTAACTGACACTTCTCCAAATGCAATCTTTCAAGCATCTGGCAAAACCCTAATTGCTCATACAGTTCAGGATTTTGATCAATGCCTTTACATGAAACAAGCTTCAAAGATTTCAAATTTTCATAATAAGAAAGAGCTGACAACCATCCTTCTTCCATTCTATGATCACAAATTGTTAACTCCTCAAGCATTTGACAACATTCACCAATTGCTTTGATCCCCTCATAACCCCCTTCACATCCACGTAGCTCAAGCTTCACTAATCTCTTACACCCTTGTGCCAAAATGGTCAAACCTCGGTCAGAAACCAGAGACTTATAGAAACCATCAATAACTCCAATCAGCTTCAATATTTGCAGATTTGTAAATGCTGCTATTCCACACAATAGATGATCATTACATCTATGTAAGACTAATTCTTGCATTGTGAGACAATCCTCTGCAACACTCAGTAATCCAATTTCACTACAATTCACAACAACAAGTCTACGCAGATTGGGGTACATACTAGCCAAAACTTTCAAACCAAAATCAACTTCATCAACTGGTAATAAACAATGGTCATCGCATAAAAAATCATCAGGAGATATGTGAAAAGACCCCAATTCATGGCCAATTAAATTTGGGGTACTACTATTGGAAACCACAGTTCCATGAAGTAAATCAATATGTGTAAGGTTAGGGAATCTAAAGAACATACGACCAGATATAAGGAAATCCCAATCCAAAACCCTGAGTGATCTTACCAATCGACCTTGGAGATTCAGCCACCGTTTTGAGACTAAACAATTTGAGTTCCTTTGTGATATTTCCGGATGTTTCGAGAGGATGTGGAGGAGGATTTCGTCAGAAAGGAGAGGAGTAAAATCATCAGATACAACAATTTGGGAGAAATCAAAAGCCAGGATTTTGTTGCTGTTCGTGGGAGGTTGTGGAGGAGAAGAAGCAACGGTGACATCGTCTAGGTGTGGTGGCAGAGAGGGAGGGTGTTTGTTGGATAAGGAAAATCGACGTAAGGCAGCGTAAACGACATGATCGAGCACTTTTTCGTTCTTCAACCAGAGATTTGAGAAATTTAAGGGTGAAGACTTGTTAGGGTTTTGATTCTCCACAGAGCACGACGACATTGGAACTGAATATCTTCTTCCTTGTACCACGGCTAGCTATCAATTTCTTCTCTGCATCACATTCTTTGCAAAATCTATAGAAATTTCCGTCTGATTTTTGATAGATTTGATTGAGCGAATCACTTCGTCTTCATCTTCAATATGTTCTCACCTGAAGAAGAAAATGTTGGTGGATTGTTTGAGGTTTTCTATTCTATTAATTGCTGATACTTCGGTTTCCGGACTATGACTTTCTCGATTTTGAAGGCAACGGCCTAAAAATATGGGACCCAACATTTGAATAGATACACTTC
The DNA here is from genome assembly GCF_052849685.1 of Lactuca virosa. Taxonomy (NCBI): domain Eukaryota; kingdom Viridiplantae; phylum Streptophyta; class Magnoliopsida; order Asterales; family Asteraceae; genus Lactuca; species Lactuca virosa. Next base: position 34,435,849 of record NC_136433.1, on the reverse strand, counting down.
CGTCCGTTTTGTTTCTTTGTTTATCTGTTTATTGTTATAGAGTCGTTGATAAAAATATATAAAAGGCTAAAGGCAAGAGTGTATTTTTATTTATGTGTGTATTACAACATCTTATTTTAATGTTTTGTTTAATTACATCGTTGTATAATTATCTGTTTTTTTGTTAACACATTCTATTTAAAAAAGAGTAACCAATTACAATATAGTTTTTTATTTTTTATTTTTTTAAATACCTAATTATAATAGTTAATATTGATTACATTTTATATTACTATAATTAAATATTTTCATATTTAGATGCAATTTTATGTCCCAATAAAATTAAATTAAAATGTTATGATAAACAAATCAATAAAAAATACATTGCTTCTTACATTTAACATATATTTGAACTATGAGGAAACATAGATATGGGCTAGTAGAGACTATGGTTATGAAAAAAAAAAAGGCTTTGCTTCAAAGATTATCTAACAGTCCACTCCAAGGTTAATATTGATTATGCTAGGCAACAATATATCAAACAATTGATTAAGCTAGGAAACAATATATCAAACAATTGATTAAGCTAGGCAATAATATATCACAAGGGTTAATATTTTCTTTGTTTGAATAACATACCACTCTAACTCTCTAAGGTTTAAGCAAAAAATGGTAAATTTATGATGGACGAACCGATAACCTTGTGATTTCAAAACTGAAACTAGTCGCTAAAGCTAAATAATAAATTTGATGTAGGATCGAAAAATTCCAAAAGATCTAAACAAGAATGATGAATAACACGAGAATCCCAATTAGGGTTATGAAGAAACGTCAAAAGATGAAATCCCAGAAAAAAAATTGAGTACTTATAATAGGATTGTCCTAGTCTAAAATTTGGATTTTATTAGGAAAATATAACATAATCAAAAGTTATTGCCAACTAATTAAAAAAAGAAATGCAAACAAATCTACTCTAATAAATTAAGTTCCATTTTGCCACATGTCAATCTCTCATAAGTTTTGACACTTGTCATTTTGTGGTATTTTTGAAATAAATAATATCCAAATGTCAATTTTTAGATTTTTTAAATTTTAAAATTAAAAAACCATATAATACATATAGCTATATAAGTAAGTATTAAATGTAATAAATACTATCTTAAATTGCAATAAATATGTTTTTTTTCCTTCCTTATTTTAATTTAAAAAAATATTTAATGTTTATATTTTGATATTTTTTTAATTAACCCACGTAATACATGAGTCTCACACCTAGTACTAAATTATATAAGAAAACGTCAATATCAACCGCTAAACGATCTCAGATGGCTGAAAAAAAGTTTTACTTTTTAACCATGCGAGTTTTGTTCTAACTGAAAGCAACTACGGGTACATTATACAGATAGTGATTTGTAATGCCATTACCCTTGCTTGTATCATCACCTTTTTAAAATTGTCAACAAAATAGTCGTATAAAGCTTTTTAATATTGTTAAAGTATCAACATTGATAAAGTTTTATAAGTTGGGGCTAGGACACTTAGGTAACAAGGAGTTACTAACACTTAGGTAATAATGTTGATACTTTAACAATATTAAAACTTAAAATTCTCATGCATATACCTAGCCCACCGTTCCAAAAAAATCATTGACAAAGTTTTTTTTATTTTTTTAGAACGACTCAATTGTATTAGAAACTAGCAAAAAAAGCTAAAAAAAAAATAGAAAGAAAAAGGTAGAGGATGATTATTAAGCCAATCAACCCATCTAACTGAAAATTTTAAGTTTCTAAAAACGAACCAATTAAATGAAATATCAATAACGTTGTAAAAAATCTCATCCCAGTGAGGTACCGACTCTCCAAACAACAGGTCAATTCGAAACTGTCGAATCCTCCACACAACCACAAAAAGAATAGCCTCCACCATACTCCTTGTCTTGGCAACTCCTGAAATCGAGTCCAACCAAATAACAATATCAGCAATTGCATGCCAATTTTAGTGCACCATATCAAGTCAACAAAAGACCTTTCGCAAAATATTCACAACAAGTTCACAAGAAACAAAAACATGATCATAAACTTTAAATAAGACCCAATAAAGAAGTCACTTCAACCCCGTTATGACTTAGATTCCATCTCGTAGGAAGACGATCCAACAAGGCACGCCACATACATATATTAACCTTCCTAGGGATATAGTGATTCCATCTAGTAGGTCTAACCGCATTAGGAAGCAACATTTGATCAAATTATTTTCTAGTATTGAAAATTGCAAAGTCAATCGAACCTTCTAACACCCACCACCATTTTTTGTCACATGAAAGAACTACATCATAAAAATCCTCCTCAACTCATTAAATTGCACATGTTCATCTCCACCTCTTATGGCTTGACGCCAACTCCACGCTCCCATTGCACCCCACATTTGATGAACGAAATACTCTTTACTTAACTCCAAAGCAAATAATCTATCAAATCGAGACATGAAACGAGTTTCTTACATACTTATGACGATTGATTTTTTTAGAAACATAAATATTTGGTGAGCTTTATCCTTCATATTTTATCTTTTAAAGGTACGAACAAAAAGAAACTAAAATAACATTAAGATACCATAGATTCATTCTTTCCTTAATTAAGAGACTCAAAACACATGGATTTTTCATTGACACCCAAAAAAGAAAAAGAATACTTCTATACCAAACCAATCCCCACCCCTTAGAACAAAGAAAGAAGAAATTTTATTAACATTCAACCACTAGACTTTTGTACCGGAGGTTTACCACCAACATTAACCACCACTCTACCACCGTCATCTGGTGATTTCCTCTTGGGTTTGGCTTCTTGCAACATGGACACCACATCTCTCATCGAAGGTCTATCCGGCGGGTTTCTACTTGTACATAACAACGCTATCTTCAATAGGCACATCATTTCCTCCCTTACTGAACTACATGAACCACCTGCATTATTATCTAGCACCTCCTTTACACCCTCTTTGCTCTTGATTTTTGACCTCACCCAATCCACAATGCTATTACCCTCCCCAAATTCAGACTCAACCGATCTCCTTCCGCTTATGAGTTCCATTAACAATACCCCAAAACTGTATATGTCACTTTTCTCATCGACTTGTAAAGTGTAAGCATATTCTACACAAAATAAATGAAACAAATAACATCAACAATTTATCCTTACAAGACTTAATTAAAGAAAAATGTTAGAGAAACATTACCAGGGGCTATATAGCCGTAGGACCCTGCAATCACAGACATTGATTCGTTACAATGGATCAACTTGGCCACACCAAAATCTGCCACCCTTACCTCCATATCGCCGTCCAATAAAATATTGGATGGCTTCAGATCACGGTGTACAACCACCGGATCACAGTCATGATGGAGGTAGCAGATCCCCTGTGCCACCCCCAACGCGATTTTGTACCTTGTGAACCAATCCCCTACCAAATTGTCACATTTGTTTTTTCCATGAAGTAGATCATCTAAACTTCCATTAGGCATATACTCATAGAGGAGCATGGTACATTCCCTGTTGCTGCAACACCCCAACAATCTCACTATATTCCTATGCCTCACGTTACCCAACACTTCCACCTCAGCCAACACACCTTTCCTTAATCTGATTGTCTCCTTGTGCTTTCCGCGTAACTTTTTAACGGCTATGATTTCGCCACCTGGCATCTCTGTTTTGTACACGGTCCCTGTGGATCCCGTCCCTATGATTTTACCTGTCATCGACAAGCTCTCTGCCACGTCATCAGCTGTGAAATTCAAGCGTTGAAAAGCGGTTAGTTTCCACGGCCCTGTTTCCGTTTCCTCCACCACGGATCGTTGTTGGTAGTTTGCACGGAAGCATCGGATTCCGGCGACGAGGATGAAGAGACCGACGCCAAATGCTGCGGCGACGATCCACAGGGTGGCTCCGGCGGTTTTTTTGGGGTGTTGTGGTTTTGTCTCCGGTTCAGTTTCTGTCCGGCAGGGTTTACGAATGACTCCGCCGCAAAGTCCTTCGTTTCCGGCGAATGAAGAAGGATGCAGGCTTGAAAATGCAACTCCAGATGCAGGGACCGGCCCGGTTAGCTGGTTATAGGAAACGTTGAAACCTTCTAATGTACTGCAATTCCCGAAAACAGAAGGAATAGTACCGGTAAGAAGATTATGCGATAAATCAACTTCGGTTATGGAGGGAAGAGACGAAATTTCCCATGGAATGATGCCCGAAATTGAATTACGTTGTAGGTTGAGAGAAATTAGCTTCACACAGTGATCGATATCCCAAGGAATGCTACCACTCAATTCGTTCCCTTCCATCTCGATCTTGTAGAAGTTTTCACAGCCTTTAAATTGTGGGATATCCCCTTTGAATTTACTGTAACTTGCAGAAAATATCTGTAAACTTGGAGCTTTCCAGATATTTTCTGGCAACGTGCTGTCGAACGAATTTTCTGATACATTTAGATACTCTAGTTTAGCTGCATTGAGTAAATCCCCCGGAAATGGTCCCGAGAAATTGTTCTCGCTCATATCCATGAAAGAGATGTTAGGTAAACTCCCAAATCCGATGGGAATTGGTCCGTTCAATCTGTTATATTGGATGCGGAACCTGTACAACGAAGTGCAATTCGCCAGAGAAGGTGGAAGCTCGCCGGAAAACTTGTTTGAAAAGAGAATGAGTTTCAATAGATTGTTGCCGAGACATAGATTCGGCGGAATTGGACCGGAGAGAGAATTAGAAGAGACGTCGAGTCTCTGTAACCTTGAATTTAAGCCTAACTTTTGTGGCAGAATTCCGGTGAGAGAATTATTCCACAGAAACAGATACTCGAGCTTCGGAAGCTCGCCTACTCCTTCAGGAATGCTTCCGGTAAGTCTATTGTTCATTAGACTCAATTCCGTAAGATTCCTCAGCAATGAAATTTCCTCCGGTATGCTCCCTGAAAAGTTATTATTCGACAAATCTAGAATCTCGACTGATTGCAATTTGCCGATAGCCGCCGGAATTTCGCCGTGAAGATTATTTTTGAAAATTAACAATGTCTCCAGCTTCGTCAAGTTTGTAACACCAATCGGAAACTCACCAGAAAGACTGGCGCTAGAAACGTCAAGTAATGTCAAATTAGACATCAAACCAAACTGCATTGGAACTCCACCGGAGAACGCATTGTATCCAATTTCTAAATGCTCGAGCGACGTTAAAACTCCTAACTCGGCTGGAATTTGACCACGGAGGCTGTTTCCAGCGAGATGTAAGAACTTCAATCTTTCAAACCCACCATAACTCTTAGGAATCTCACCATCAAAGTAGCTTCCACCGAGATTAAGATGTTCGAGTAACCTCAACCGAACAAACTCCGTCGGCAATGGCCCCGTGAAGCTGTTACTGTAAGCATCGAAGAATGTAAGATGCTTCAATTTCGAAATTCCTGACGGAAACACTGAACTGAAAAGATTGTGATTAACGTCAAGAGTTTGAAGAGATGACAACTCGAAGATTGCGACAGGGAGAGGTCCGGCAAATTGGTTCACACTGATATTTAAATAACGTAAGCTGGTTAAGTATCTGATCTCCGGTGGAATCGTCCCGGAGAGATTCCGGTTAGAGATGTCCAACGAATTAATCCGGTTTGTTTTCGGGTCACATTTGACACCGGACCACGAGCACTGAGTTCCAGGTTTAGATGGATCCCACTCCCAGTCATGGAGTGTATCGAGAGGATCTTTTAGAGATGATTTTAGAGCGAGAAGCGAAAGAAGCTCTGAAGGAAGAGCAGCGGCGGAGATTAGGAAGAATAGGAGGAAAATGAGAGGGAGATACGGCGGAGGACGGTGGTCCATGATTGTTGAGAGAGTGTTAATGGTGGATTCGAGTAAGAAAAGGTAGTAAATTTAAGGGATTTGGATTGTTGCTTTTTAGGAGTGGTGGGTGTAGTGCAGAGGATGTTTCATGATGAATGATGATTGATGATTGTTGTGTTGAGTGGGGTTTGTTTGGTGTGAAGAGTGAAGAAAGAAGCACAACCCCACGCTCTCTTCCCCTTAGGCCCTTATACATACATGCTTTTCTTTCTTTCTTGACTTTATATTTTTGAATTCAGTTTCTTTTTATATCTATGTTATGCTAAAATACAAAATATGAAAATAATATTTCATTAAAATAATAAGTGGAATATGGATCGAGGAAAACATGAGATTCATGTAACCGTTTCGTAATTCATGTGTATTTTTTATTCATTTCCCCCCCCCCCCCCCCCCCCCCCCTGGATCTTGTATTTTTGTCTTTCTCTTTCCTTAAATTTCGCCACGTAAACACTATTTTTTTATTCTTTCCTTTATTTATTGATGAATAAAAAACATCAACTTCATTTATGTTTTATTATCGATTTTATTTTTTGTTATATTTTACCAAAATTATGTAGTTCTACACATCATTAAAAAAAAATCAACTTTTTTTGAATGACAAACAAACTCAACAAAATGGCAAATCAAATACATAGGAAATATGCGTTGAGTATATAGTAGTTGTTATTATCTTTGTGTCATTTTCAATTTATATACTATAATTATCTCAATGCTATTGTTTATGTTCAAGATTCAAGAACAAAATAGAATTTTTTAATAAAAAGAAAGGGTGCAAAGACTTTTTAATAAGTCACCAATCGTGATACCACCTTCATCATGACAAATTTATGACCTTCCTAATACTATTCTCGTATTATGGTTGTAACCATCTTGACATTGCTTTTAAGCAAAGTTACATCATAATATTAAAAAAAAGTATAATATACAGTATACATAAATATTGTCCTTTCCATTTATAGATTGATAGTATGTACTGGCACTTTATTTTTAGCACATATCGTGTAGATTATTTTTTTTCCCTTGACTTCGTACACAAAAGACCAATTTTCATGCTTTTGTTGCATTATAATATTATAATTTTTAGTTAAATAATTTTTAAAATAATTAGAAACGAACTTACTTAATGTAACAATGGTTGACTTGAATAGCGTGGCAAATTAAAGATTATAGTTAGAAGTTAGGACTTGGAGTTTGGGTCACTTATTCATGAATATTCGAACCAAATTAATTTTCTTCTGATCCCTAAATAAAGTGCATCAAATCCGATGTTAACGCCTTAAAATAATAATTAGGGTTAATGTCTTAATGATATTCTTATATAATAGAGTTATATTCTTAGGCCATGAGGTATAGACTTCATTTCACGCGTAGGAATCCTATGTGGAGGAGATGTTCACTAGTGAACACCACCCCCAATAGGTGTAATGGTGGTGTGGATTGAAGCTACTTACGGGTTCTCACATCCAATCAAAACCATTCACTTCTATCTCTCTCTTTTGTTTCTCTCTTGTTCACTAGTGAACACCATCCCCAACCTATATTGAATGCATTATGAACAAGTCTTGATGATGATGTGGATGGATGTTCACCCGTTACCATACCCGATGGCCTTATCAAAATAGCTTCCCGTTGGGTTTATGTTTGTTAATAATATTTATTCGTCGTTTAAAAGAAACAAAACAAATATATTAGTTTATCAATTTTATTTCGCCTTATGATCCCTTTATTTCCGACTGATGAGACTTGCCCTGTTTGTCGCAAGGCATGTTTGAACTCCTTTGGGGAGCACACAGTTCACTGTAAAGAGCTCCCGTGTTTCAAGTACCGACACGATCTGGTTAGGGATGTTCTTTTTGACATATTTAGGTGCGTTGGGGTTTCTGCCAAGAAAGAGGCATCTGTGAACTTTCTAACTGACCCATTGAAATAAAGATCAACACTTAGACCAGCTGATGTTTTAGTATTTGGATGGGCTGGAGGGAAGCATGCATGCATGGATCTAATAGGGGTTTCCCCTCTTGTGGGCTTGGGGAGTGGGGTTTTCATAGTGGGGCAAGTTGCTTTAAAAGCTGCATCATGCAAAGTGACAAAACATGAGAAAACATGCATGGAAAATCAACACACCTTTATACTTTCTGCATTTGATACTTTCGGTTTCCTTGCGCCAAAAGCTGTGGAGTTATTCAATAGAGTACAATGGGTCATGCATAGTAATGTTAAGACCCCAAGATCTATAAATGTTGTTTTTAAAAGAATTAGTTTTGACATCCAAAAAGGGATTGCGACACAGCTTGTTGCTCGTTTACCTACTACGTCTATGTAAAACTTTCTTCTTCAACATGTTAAAGACGATAATTGAATTTGACAGGAGAAATATATAGTACATCAATAGAAGGTGCCTTTTGTATCACATATTAATGAAAAATTATAACAAATTGAAACATTTATATTCTATGTACTTTAAGAGGATGTTTGTTTATTTATCGCAACGA